>NC_068914.1:5000-2553750 GCF_023091745.1 Budorcas taxicolor
AGTCTGAACCCCGAGGCGCGACACCCCGGGCACAACGCTCTCGAGCGAGGCGGCCCGGACCGTGACCGCACGCCGCCACCAGCTGCGGCTCAGGGGGCGGGGGCGGGCGCGACGGGCTCCCCCTCACCACCAGCCGCGGGGCCGGGGAAGCCGAGGCCGACCGGGCGTCGCGCCCCGACCCGGCCCCCCTTCCCCCAGGGCTCACACCACGGGGGGGCCGGCCGCACGCACACGGCCCCCCACCTGCCGGACGCCCGGCGGGGCCCAGCGGGACCCTCCCCCGACTCGGACGGGGGAGGCGCGGGCCGCGGTAGGCAACGAGCGGCACACGGCCCCACCGCGGGGCCGGCGCACCCAACTCCCTCCCCTCCCACGGAGGGCGGGGGAGTTCTGCTCTGCCCACGTGCTCTGGCAGTCGCCACGGTGGCCACTGCGCACTCGGGAGGGGCAGCGGCTGGGGGGTCCGGTACCCCAAGGCTCCCTCTCGGATCGCTAGAGAAGGCGTTCTCACCGAGGGCGCGCCGTCCCTCACCCGGACCGTGTCGCCTTCGGGCCCACGGAGGCGCTCCCACCAGCCACCAGTCCTCAGCTGGGCGGGAGGGGTCTGCGGTACAGGGAAGCGGACCACCGCGCAGGAGCGTGTGCGCGGTCAGGGCCAGAGCAGAGCCCGCGTCCCGCCCCCTGCGAGGCCTCATCCGCCAAGGAAGGCCTCCACGACGAGGGGAACAGGCACGCCTCTCCCTACCGCCTCGACCCCCCGCCCCCCGAAGAGAGCCACTCAACGGGACACACGCGCCACCGTGGCGGGGACCCGAGGGGGACACCGGGTTAAGGGAAACGACACCACCACTCGGCCTCAGGCACCTGAGGGACGACCTGGAGCGCTCCAGGGGCACCACCGAGGGTCACGCGAGGCACGCTCACACACCCGCGTGGGGTGCGCAGCGTGGCGGCGGCGGCACAGCCCTCCCCGCCACAGGGAGGGCCGCTCGCCGGGCACACGCCGAGAAGGCGAAGCGAGAGCAATCTGCGGTGTCAGAAGACCAACGGCCCCCACTGACGCCCCGAGGCAAAGGACAGGAGACCGAAGATCAGGGCCAGAGGCCACACCCAACCCCTGCCTTCCTCCTCACCCTCCCTGATGGGCAGCGGGGGGGGGGGGGGTGGGGGGGAGAAGACAAGCGAGGGGCCCCGCGGACAGACCGAGAAGAGCGGACGCGCTCACTGGGAACGCCCGTCCCTCGTCTGGCACGGCTTAGGCTCGGCCCGGGAGAACACGACCACACCACATCGATCCATTGAGCCAAGGTGGAGCGGGGGGGGAGGCACGGTGAGGACAGTCACCAGAGGGGCCCGCTTTCAGCCTCGCCGGCAACCTCCGTCCCCCCCCACCTCGCCTCAGGCGAGAGCAGCCGACGACCCCGAGAGGAGAACGCCTGACACGTGGCACGGAGCCCACAGGGCGGGGGTCGTCCCAGCCGCCACCAGGTGCCCACAGCGGGGGTGAGGGATGCCCAGGGTAGAAGACCCACGCGCCGCGCCACCCCGCCCCGCCACCCTCGGGTCGCCCAGAGACCGGAGGTGGCACCAAGGGTCGGGTCAGCCAGACGACACCACACAGGAGCCGGCGCACAGGCCCAGGCGGGCGGCTCCAGCGGCAAGGGCCGAACCGGGCACCAGCTGGCGGCCCAGAAACCCAGAGCCCCGCGTGCGTCCAGAGACCCACAGTCCTCGGTGGCAGACACCAAAGGAGACCGTGTCAGCACTTACCTGGTGGCAAAAAAGGCCTATTAAGGGCGACGAAATGACACCAGCCGACAGCGGAGCCCATCTACGACTCGCAGAGAGGGCCCCCGGAACCTTGTCCCGGCCACCTGTCCCCAACGCTGCCCCATAAACACCAGGCCCCGAGCTCTCTTGGGGGCGGGGGGGGTCATCTGGTCGACCGGGAGGGGGGAGGGGGCGCGTGGTGGCCAAAGCGGGGCCGCGGACACCAAGGTGGGGGGGGGGGGGAGGGGAGCTGGCCGAGGACGCCCTCCCCGCTCCGTCCACCCGGGTAGGGGTACCGGTCCGTCCGAGTCTCCGAACGGGGATTTGGCTTCGATGTGCCAAAGGAAAACAGAAGACAGAACCGTCAGCGAGGCGCTTCCCACGAGACGAGCGGGCCCCGACCAGGGACCGCGCCCGGGGCCCAGACCGTCCCAGACGGGGCATCCAGGACGGCCCGAGCCGGTCCCCACCTCCCGACTGGGATTCAGAGAGTCGGAGAGGGGTGAGGCAAAGTCGCGTCCGACGACCGAGACCCACGAGGGCACGCTGAAGGGTCGAGCGCGCCCTCCCCGGCCACCCGCGGAAGCAGGGTCCGGTCCATCCACGTCTCCGGACCCGTCAGGACTTTGACAGAGAAAAAGCACGTGTGCCGGGAGACGCCTCGGGCGACCGGACCCCACGGGGGGGACCGCACACGCGCCTCCCCCGGTCAACCCTCGGGTCCCCGCCTCCGGAGTGCGACGCGGAAAACACCCCGGGCAGAAGGGACCCGAGGGCCCGGACCCAGGCGCGCCCTCCGGCGACCTCCAAGCCACCGTCTGGGCCGGTCCCCACCTCCGGAGCGGGGCCGAGGGCGAAGCACACGCTCCTGAGGGCGGCCCAGGAGGAGTCCGGACCGCCGAGCCCGAGTCCAGGCGCTCCGGGCAGGGAAGACCCTCTCCCCGCCCACCGCGGCGGCCCGGCCCAGGCAGGGTCCGGGCGGTCCGTCTCCGCGGCCGCAGGGGCACGGGGGCACGGGGAGATGCTGGTCGACCCGGTCAGGCCGCCCCGCAAGCCGGCTCCGGTGCGCCGCGACGGTCACCCTCCTCGGAAACCTAGAGAACCAATCTCCGGCGACAGCGGGACTGTCCCCAGGCCTCGGCGCCACCGGGACTGTCGCCGCCAGCGTCGCCGGTGTCTGAGAGCTCTGCCTCGGGCCCAGAGGCTGAGTCACAATCCTCCTGAAAGGCCTCGCCGAAGCTCCAGAGGGGAGGGACAATATCCAAGCGGCCGCCAGGTGGCTCCCGACAAGCGACTCGAACGTCCCGAGGACGTGTCGCTGTCGCCGGCCGCCGGGGACGCCACCGCGCCGGCCGCCCAGACGCCCGAGCTCGGCCCGGAGCCTCCGCCGCCGAGCGACGCGACGCGACGCGACCCCGGCCGCAGAGGAAGGGAGAGACGCTGGGAAGGGTCTCCTCAGGAGGCTGCCACGGAGGAGACTCACTCCCCCACGCGATTCCGGGGTGCTGGGGGGGACATTCCACGGAGACGCCGGCGGGCGGTGGGGGCTCGGGGCGGGGTCGGCGGAGAGAGGGGCACCAGCGGCATCGCAGACTCCCCCGGCCCCCCTCCCCCGCCAGAGAGAGAGAGGGAGGGAGGGAGGGAGGGGCCGGCAAAGCGAAACCAGGCGAGCGCTGCTCGGAGAACAAAGCAGGACTTTGGAAAGCAGACACAGACACGCAAGCCCAGGAGCAACAAAGAAAAAGGAGGAGACACACTCGGAACCCCCAACAAGAGAAGACACAACTCAACCTGGGTAGAGACCGCGACAGAGTCCGAAGACCACACACCCGAGCACGCGCCGGTGGGTGGGGAAAGTGCCCTTGAGGTCAGGAGAACATGGATTTCCAAAGAACTGAACTGGCCACAAACACCAGAATGGCAGGCGGGCGGGAGGGCGGGCGGGAGGTCTGGGGTGGCAGGGCTGCAGGAGTGGGGGTTGGGAGGGGCGGGGGTGGGGGGTGGGGGGTGGGGCTGGGGGGCGTGGAGCTGAGGAGGACCGGACCGACTCAATAGGGATCCACTAAATAAACCCCGTGTTCCAGGACAACAGCCAGTTACATGAATCAATAACTTTTTGAAGTAGATCAGAAAGGAAATGAAACAAAACCACCAGGCAGCAAAGTCAAGTCATAGAACTGCTCCGGCTGCTGAAAAGTCAGAGAGAGGGGGAGGGGGAGGGGGAGGGGGAGGGGGAGGGGAGGGGAGGGGAGGGGAGGGGAGGGGAGGGGAGGGGAGGGGAGGGGGAGGGGGGCGAGAGAGCGAGAACGCATGCACATGTGCCTAGACGCGTGTCCATATGTATACGCACGCGTATTCGCGTCTATATATACGCGCACACATGGGTATCAACAAACACGTTCGAAGGGCATGCTCACATACACGCATGTGTCTGTGTGCGCACGTGGATGCCTAGGCGTCTCTACTGTGCGTGTATGCTTGCGTATCTACACGTAGACACAGGCATATATACACAGACGTATACGGATACACACAGGCACGAATACACACGCTCATATGTGCAGAGACGTCGGTATCCATAGACACATACATACAAAGAAAGGCGGACGTGTCAACACATACAGATGCACACGTGTGTGTACGTGTGATGTAGACACACAGGTGTGGGTGCACGTATATGCGTACACGTCCGTGCATGCTTCCCTAGACGCATCTCTCCGCGTGTGTGTATGCACACATGCATACGCACATACGGACACATCCATAGACGTCTACGTCTCGCGTACAGAGGTCCGCACAGACGTGCGAGTGTCTATGTGTCGATATACACACAGGTCTGTAGAAGTAGACATGCGTGCACGTACGCACGTACAGGTGCACGGGTGCGTCTAGAGTGCCTATACGCAGATGCATAGGCATAGATGCGCACACACGTCAACGCATATGCGAACGTGCGTGTGTATACACACACGTCCCTAGAAGTCCGTGTCCATGTGCCTCTGTGCACAGATACCCACGTGTCTGTGTAGATGTGTACGTGCGCGCGTGTGAGTATCTATAGGTGTATCTATGTACATATGGATACTCACAGACACACACGGACGGAAACACACATCCGTGTGTGTGTGTGTGTGTGTGTGTGTGTGTGTGTGTGTGTGGTATATACGGGGAAAGCGCAAGCATATTGCAAAAGGGGCTTTTCTGTCCACAACGGATCAAGGCGTCAGACAACTCAGCCTCCCAAAGGGAAACGACCCCCGATGAGCGAAGTGGGCAGGCAGGCAGGGGGCCCGAGCAGACACCTTCCTTCCAAAGAAAGGGAGAACAGACAGACACCCAGAAGCACAAGGTAGAAAACACATCAGCGGCAGGGCTGGGCTGGGCCGGGCTGGGCTGGGCTGGGGCTGCCGGGGGTGGGGGCGGGCTCACGGAAGCATCCCGGGGCGTCTGTCTGGACAATGATCCTTCTCATTCGGAGGGGAAAGGCCCAGGAGCTGGAATCGCAATCGCGACAGCAAGTTCGACACATCAGAAGACAGTGGCTCCTGATCGATCGAACGCGTCTTTGCTGCCGCTGAGGAACATGTGGGCGGACTCGGAGAGATCACATCTCATCCCCTGGGGCCTCCCAGAGAGAGAAACCACATCCCTAGGGAAAAGAGTCCTGCGATTCCCTCGGAACACTCCACCAAAGAGTCCCCCTTCGACCCAACCCAGCCACTCCACGGAGTGCCCACGGAGGGGACAAAGAAGATACGGACGTGTGTATGTGTGGGATCGACCCCCATACCTAGGTAGACATCCGTACACACAGAAGGAGAGAGCTCTCTGTCTGTGTGCCTACGCCTGTGTCTATTCACTCACACACACACACACACACACACACACACACAGAGGAATGGGACTCAACCACCAGAAGGGAATGAAATCTCACAGTCTGCAGGAACTTGGAGAGACCTTTAGAGGGGATTATGCTCCACGAAATACCTCAGAGCCGTCGTTTCCACGCAGCACCTACCAAACGATGCACCGTGAACACAACAGAACCAAAGAGAAACAGGCTCCTAAGATACCACCACGGAACACGTGAGGGGTGGCCGGAGGAAGGAGCGGGGGACACGGTGGCGGGGGGTGGGGTGGGGGAGAGAATGAGGGAGACGGATGACGCGGCGCCACCTTCCCCTCAGGAAAGCCGTGAGTCGCGGGCACGCCATGACCCCGGATGTCATCTGCCGTGACGCCCAGTGGTGACGGACGGTCCCTCACTAGATGTATCCTGGTGATCGCTGTGTCACGCGCTACACTCGAAACCGTCGTCGGTACAGCTGAAAAGGAACGGGGGAACAAAACACGAAGGGGGAAGAAAAAAAAAAAAAAGGAAAGGAAGCAGGACGGGAGGAAGGAAAGAAGGCGAAAGAAAACGTTGGCAGTCAGTCAGAGGTCCATTTGAGAAGAGTGGGACTCGCGTGTGTGTGTGTGGAGGGGCGGGGAGTGGGGAGGCGGGGAGAGAAACTAGGGTGAGTAGGAGGACGGGGAGCAGGAGGAGGAGAAAAAAAAGGCCTCGAGGGGGAGGGGGAGATCAAGGATCCAAAGAGTGGACAGGACGGTCAGGTGAGCGCCATCGGGAAAGGAAATGAAGCCAACCCACGAACACCCTCCCCACGGTGCTCGCGTTCAGTCCGAGATCAAGCTGTGGGTAGGTAGCACGGTGTCCTCCGGCACACAGGGACACACGGGCCTGCCTGCCTCGGCGTGGGAGTTCAGGATCACCCCGAAAGCTGAAGCCGTTCTGTTCATCCACGGCTGACAAGGACCACGGTCCCACGACATTCCCACATCCTAGCAAACCATCGAAAGACTCTCTCACTCACTCGCCATGAAACACGTAGAGAACAGAAAAGGAGCGACACGATGGTGGCTGGCTGGCTGGCTGGCTGGATTCCCCGTGAGAGTCTGAGGGTGGAACCCATGGACAGAAAAGCATCCGATTCCCTTTGGCCAAGAGTCGGCCTCGCCTTCTGCGCCCGGTGTCTTGCCTGCGTCCGGATGACTCCCTCCCCCACCCCACCCCGCTCCCAGCTTGAAGGTGCTCTCGAGGTCCGGCCGGAACGCTCTCTTCGGAGCGCCCTTCTGAAGGGGAACGTTGTCTTCCGCGTCCTCGCCCTGAGACAGCTTCAGCCCGGCCCTCCCCTCCACCCCCGCCTCCCTCTCTCCCCCCTGCTCCTCTTCCTCCTCCTCGGAACCCGTGAGCTCTCCTCGCACCGGCCTCTCGCCCCACACGGTGGCGGTGTCGGCCCAGGTACGCTCAGGCGTCTCCTCCCCGCATGCCAGGGGACCGCCGCTGTCTCTCGACTGCGTCGTCCTGGGACCATGTGTTTCCTGGCCTTTTCTGCGGGTGGGGGAGACCCGGACGGGCCGGGGCCAGGCGGGGGTGTGGGGGAGCCTGCGTGCGGGGGGAAGGGTGGGGGCAGGGAGGGGGAGGAGGAGGAGGAGGAGGAGGAGGAGGAACAACGACACAACTCCCCAGTGCCAGTGTGTGCCTGTGGCCCGGGAAACAGAGGACGCACCGGGCTGGCTCCGAAAAGGGGATCGGTCATGAGATGGGGCACGTTTGTTCTCTGCAGAGGCCCTGCAGATCGAACAGGCAGGGGCAAGAATTGGGCTTCCCGCACTGAGAACCGTTCACCCATCGTGGAAACAGGCGTCTGTCACACCGGGGCTTCGGCTCTCGGTGCGATGTCCACAAGCCGTAGCCACCGAAACGTGCGCACGCTGGAGCCGCCGCCGTGCAGAGGGAGATCTCATCCGGCTCCTCGTGTCCTTCCAGCGAGTAGGCCGGGATCTCGGGAAGAACAGACATCCAGAGAGTTGCATGAACCTGACCGTCACGCTTTCAGAAGCCAAGGGAAGCAGAAATGAGGTTCACTCGCGTGCGGGTCTGTCTTTCCACGGGACGAAGCCTCTCTTTGAGCCGATGAGGGTTCCGGGGGCCCCGTGGAGCAGAGAGGATAGAGAGTTCCCTCAGCTCCCCTGCTCCTCCCATGCACGCGCACGCTCCCCAACGGTCCTAGGAACAGCCTGCCCCAGAGGAGCGTGCTGGCTGGCCACAACCCACCTCCACGGAGACGGAGACGGCAGTGTCCGTCCGCGTCAGTCATCCTCGTCCAGAGTCCCCGGGCCGTGTGCCCTCGCCTTCACGCCTGGCACCGTCCGTTCTGTAGGTTTGTGTCGAACCTGCCCGGAGCCCTGTGGCATCGTCCCGGATCAGGGGTTCGGTGGAAAACACCCCGTCCCCCCGCCTCATCGGCAGGTGGATCCTTCACCACTGGACCACCAGCCAGGGAGGTCCCCTCACAGCCTTCGAAAAGCATCTACCCTGAAACATTCCATGTCGTCCTCCAAAATCACTGGACCATCACGACTGAAATGAAGGAAACTATGTGAGTTCAAGAATGTCTTCACTCCTCAGTGCTTCTTGCTTTAGAACCACGAAGGCATCTCTCTCTCTCTCTCTCTCTCTCTCTCTCTCACACACACACACACACACACACACACACAGAGGGGGGCTCATCGTCCAAAAGAAACCAACTGTTGTGTGTATCCATCCCCCTTGTCGTGGCCGTTGTGCCATCGCTAGTCAAAGAAGCTGATCTCATGTGGAATCCGATGTCTTCTTCTCTAGGACACTTCAAGAAGCAGCAAGGGTGCCTGCCGGTTTGTGAGAAACGAAGGTCAACCCGTCACGATGCGATCCCTTTTCCGGGCCTGATCGTTCAGAAACTCTCCCATCCCAAGCGGGGGACGTCAGGATATCCATCTCGAGTTTGGGACTGGGGCTTCCCCGGCGGCTCCGTAGGAAACCGTCCCGTGCCCACGCAGGAAACACGGGTTTCATCCCCGGCCCGGGAAGATCCCACGTGCTACAGAGCCACGAAGCCCATAGGCCTCGCCGATGGAATCTGTGCTCTCGATCCTGGCCACTGCGAGCGCTGAGCCCACACCCAGCAGCCACCGAAGCCCACGTGCCCCAGTGCCCACGCTCCCCAAGAGGAACCACAGCCACGAGAAGCCCAGACACACAGGCGCAGAGCGGCCCCCTCCTCCACGGAGAGAGAACGGCTCGCACAGCAGTGAAGACACAGCACACCCCCACAGAAGTCAAAGACATCCCGTGATTGGAAAGCAATACGGGGTCTAGGGTGGGATGCCGTCGGCCAATACCTCGTCCTATCCCTCGGGAAGCTCGCTGACTCTGCGGTCGATGAGATCGAGAAACCGCAGCTCACCGTGCCATCGGAAGGGTGGGAAGCTCTCCCTACAGTGCGGAGAGCCCAGTGGAGACGTGACCCGTGGGGACCGTGAGCATGCCCGTTCCCGTGAAGAAGTCCTTCCCAGTCCGGGCTCTGGAGATCGGCCCACGCGGACCTGCAGACAGTGGACGGCCATCCCTCTCGGGGCTCCCTGCAGGCTCGCGGGTCCGGGCGTGCTGTGCCCCCAGCATCTGCTCGCCTCTTCTGGGCCCGTCTCCCCCATTGTGCTCCACTCGCTTTGAATCCTTCTCCCCTCTCGTCTGACGTGTTTTCTTTCCTGTTCGACTCTTTCTGGCTCCCCAGGCACCACTTCGCATCGTTCTTCTCTTCTCATCGCACTCGTCTCGTGGAAAGAATTCCACGTATCTCTGCTCTGTGCCCCAAGGAGTCTGGCATCGCTCCATTCATCTGGGGATCGACTGGCACCCGGGCAACCCCGGCCCACGAAAACCCTGGTTCCGTGTGGAGGGAACGACTTGCCGACGACCGCAGGGGGCTTGTGGACGACGTGGAAAGCTGGCACCGGGGAGTCGTCCTGCGGACACACCCTCGGGCACCATCGCGTTCGCGGGAGCGTTTGGGTTGTCGTCGCGGTCGCCGCCGTATTCCCTAAGACGTGTGCGGTCGCACTGGATGCCAACGGCGTCTATCGGAAGAGAAAGGCTCATTCCCCGGATCCCCTCAGAAGGACTTCGAAAAAGAGTCGTGGGCGAGACGTGATCGATCTTTCCTACACTCTCACTTCTGGGGAGACATCTAAAGAAAAGAGACACCGGATCTAACCCTCAGAGAGAGATCTGCGCTCCCACGTCCACGGCAGCATCCGTCACACGGGTCAAGAGAGGGAAACAGCCCGAGTGTCCATCAAGGGAAGAAGAGGAAAAGAAGACACACGATCCAGAGAGAGATCGATCGATAGGTAGACATAGATGTCCCACGGAGCCACAGGAACGAACACATTCTTCTCTGGTGAGAGCATGGATGTGACTTAGGGCGTGATGCCCAATGAATGAGTCAGGTAGAGAAAGAAAAAGACTTTCTCATGCCACTTACATGCCATGATGGCCATCAAAAAAAAAAAGAAAGAAAGAAAGAAAGAAAACAATCATCACAGAGCGGCTGGGGGAGGGAGGCATGGGAAGATATTGCACTGATGGAAGGGGGAGAGAAAAAAAAAAAAAAAACGACTTCACGGATAAGGTACATCTATACTGCACACGTCACAACGAGCACGGTGATTCTAATGAACAGCATTATTCTTATCGTATGATACTATTCGGAGAAGGCCATGGCGCCCCACTGCAGTCCTCTTGCCCGGAAAATCCCATGGACGGGAGGAGCCTGGTGGGCCGCAGTCCACGGGGGTCGCTCACAGTTGGACGCGACTGAGCGACTTCCCTTCCACTTTTCACTTTCACGCCTTGGAGAAGGACATGGCAACCCGCTGCAGTGTTCTTGCCTGGAGAATCCCAGGGACGGGGGTGCCCGGTGGGCTACCGTCTGTGGGGTCGCACAGATTCGGACACGACTGAAGCGACGCAGCAGCAGCAGCAGCAGCAGCAGCAGCAGCAGCAGCAGCAGCAGCAGCAGCATGATCATCTGAGAAAGTTGCCATGACAGTGGACATGAATCATTCTCCTCCCGTCCAATGGCAGAAGGAAATGGCAACCCACTCTAGGATTCTTGCCTGGAACTGTCCACGGATGGAGGAGCCTGGTAGGCGACAGTCCGTGGGGTCGCAAAGAGTCGAACACGACCGAGTGACTCCGCTCTCTTTCACGTCCAGTCGTGATCTGCGTGGGCTGTGAGAAAGCTATGAGCTACCGCCTGGGCGGTCATTATTCTTTCGCAACGTACAGGTGCCTCTTGTCCCCATTCTGTACACATGAGAACGAAGGATGTCATATGTCCTTCACGAAGGAAATGATATTTCAATACGCCTGGAAATTAAACACATAAAATCCCCTAGTTTTCTTGTCTTTCCGTGAAGAGTCAGTATCGGCTGCGCCAAAAAAAAAAAAAAAAAAGGAGAAAGAAAGAAAGAAAGAAAAAGAAAGCTTTATTTGGGGGTCTTCGATATGGCCATGCAGGGACACAGGTTTGAATAAAAACCGGGGGAACGTTCCCCAGGAAAGAGTCGGGGGCTTAGAAAGCTGAAACTCCGTGAGGTTGTAAAGCGACCCGAGAGCAATGATGATGGACTGTCATGCAAACAAGGAACTGTCTCTTCTTCCAGGGTCGATAGGCTGTCACAAGTGAGGTAGGGAAAGGGGAGGGTGTGTGTGATAGGGGTCTCGAATGTCGGGAACACTGTCTCGAGGATCCGGAGGACTCTGTTCCCCAGGAGGTGCTCCGAGTTTCCAGACTGAGACACAGACCTCTTCCTCCATGGCCTTCCCCTTCTCTATTTTGGGGCGCTCTCTTGGCGATGCCGATTCCACTTTGATTTTCCTGTCACATGTCATCCCCTTTTGCATTCAAAGATACCATTCCATCATGGGAACAAGAGACCTGGTTTATCTTTTGAGAGAGGATTCGAATGAGACATGATCACTATCCGTTGCGTGGTTCCGGGCACGAACGACCCACACGGGGATCCACGCCACATCTCTCTCTGCCATCGAGAAAGGCTGGGTACGGCAAATGACGCCACGGGATCGGCGAGTTCCTCGGGCTCAGCACTCCCTCGACTTGGCTGCGGTTTTTGGTTTTGTTCCCTTCCGTGTTTGCTCGCTCGCTGACCCACACGATCTCTCCGGATAGGGCAGCCCATCGAAGCGGAGGCACGATCGAGTCTGTGTGGATCCTATTCACGCATCCCATGGGGAGATCGACGACCTCTACGTGGATCCATACCCATGGCCGTGTTGGGTTCAGGAGGACCCTTTGGTGTTTTCTGGGTGCGCTCTCTGTTGTCCATGAGCTCACGTGCCTTTCGGGGACATGGCTGATGGAGACGGACACCAAGCAGCAGGGCAGCAAGCTGGCATCTCGGCCTAGAGCGGTTCCCCAAATGACATCCCAGCACCAGGGCTGAGACAGCCATCCCTCCCCGGGCCCCCCTCGTCGCCGGGGAGGGGTGGGGTGGGGTGGGGGTGGGGGGTGTGAGGTGGGGGAGATGGGGGTGGGAGCCGGTTCCGGGTGCGCGCGCGCGCGCGCGCGCGTGTGTGTGTGTGTGTGTGTGTGTGTGTGGGCGGGTGGGTGGGTGGGGTGGGGAGGGGACGGGACTGGGCTCGGGGTTGGGGGTGCACGAGGTGAGGGGACCGTCCCGGTCCCCCTGAGACGTGAAGGCAGGTTCTGTCCCGCTGAGAACTCCCTGCCTTCAGGCGCGCGAGGGGAGCAGGTTTCTCTCCAATCCATTTAGGAAACGGTTTTGAAAAAGTTTCCAGACAAAAAGTATCACACAGTTAGACACAACATGTCTGCTTGTGATTGCCGGGGCCAGCGTGAGGAACTCCGCCCATGGCAAAGGTCATGAGGAAGGAGGCTTGGCGTACGCCAAGGCGTGATCAAGCCTCAGGAAACCCCCTGTTCCCGAGCATCTACCCCCAAAGCCAGAGTCTACCTAGAAATGACGAGTCTAGTGGGTTGGTTAGGAATGCCGTGGGTGAAGGGTTTTTCACGTGTCGGGCCGATCGTGACGGCTCCTTCCCGGCCCCGGGTGTGACAAGGGCGTCTCAGGTCAAACCTCTCTGGGAGTCTTTGGAGAGTCTTCACGAGCACAGGGCCTTTCTCACGGTCGAGTCCACGATTGCCGCCAGGCCTCCATATCCTTAGGCGCCTGGGAATCTATGGGTCCACGTCGTCGGAATATAGAAAAGGAAGTCGAGTCGTTTTTCAGGGGAGCAATACTAGACTTTTCGAGTGAACGCAGGTTCTCTTTTGGAATAGATCCCTGTCCTCTGTGATCAATCCCTGCGTCCTTGCAAGGCACACATGTCCCTCGATCACTCTCTTCAGACTCAAGAGACCTTCAGGGCAACATTGGGGAAAGGATTTTCCTGTGTTGGGCTGAGGGTTGCTGCTGCATCTCCATATTCCCTGCCCTTCGAGTGAATATAACTAGCATAGGGGAGACATAAGGATTCACCTTTCAGACGAATCACGTGAACTTTGGGTTCGATCCATTCCTTTCTCGATTGGAACTCACGACACCCTCAGCCTACAGGAATGTCACTTTATCTGGAGGGTGGTGCCTGGTTTAAGGAAAAACACCCTTGGAACACAGAAGTGTTTCGGGGATCAGAAAGAAAGGATCGTCACGTGTCAGCAGGCCTCACGGCCAGAAGATGATGTCATATCCCTAAGACCTTTTTCTTTTCCGTACATTTATGTGAAGCACCTGATTTTGAGAAAGGTCGGGACTCCTGACCCCCACGTGACCCTGTAGTCATCCCTGTATGTCACAAAAGGGATAGAAGCAAACCCAACACGAAAGACATCGGATCCGTCTCCGGAAAGACCGATACCCCCGTGTCGCTTCTTTCTTGCTCCCCGTTTCTCTGGCTGAATTCCAAGTTCTTCAGCCTCTTTTCCTCCACTCATTTTCCTACGACACGATCCGTTTCTAATCTCTCTGTATCTCTGTCGTTAAATATGTATTTATCCAAGGACGCCAACGCCGTCCCCGCCTTCGAATTCCCTGGATCCAACGGGGCTGGACCCCGGCAGGAGGCGGTGTGTGGTGGTGTGTCTGGGGCATGCCCAGGTGGTGCTGCGTGGGTGTGGGTGTGTGTGGGGGTGGGGGGGTGGGGGGTGGGGGGGGGTGGGTCATGAGTGTGGTGTGTGTATAGGTTCCACGTGAGGCCGAGTGTGTGTCGGGTGGGCACCATGGGTGTGTGCGTGTGGGATGCGCCAGTGGGTGTGGGCGTGGCCGGAAGGGGGTGGGGCGTGCAGAGACAGTGGCCCAGAGACACAGCCAGGCAAAGGACAGCGCAGTGTGTGTGTGTGCAGGGGGTAGGGGGGAGTGTGTGGTGTGTGGCCTGTGCGAGCGGGGTGTGAACGGGCTGCGTGTGTGTGTGTGTGTGGGGGGGGGGGGGTGTGCGGGAGAGGTGGGGGGGCGGGGTATGTGTGGGGGCGTGGTGTGTGCGGGGGTGGGGGGTTTTATGGGCGGGCGGGCAGGTGTGTGTGGCGCTGGGGGCGGGGCGGGGTGTGTGTGTCTACGCATGTGGTGTGTGGGCAGAGACAGAGGAGAGGGGGAGAGTCACAGCCAGGCCAAGGAGAACGCAGTGGGGGGGGAGGGGGGTGGCTGGGGCGGGAAGGGAGGAGTGTGCGGTGTGTGGCAAGCGTGGGCGGGGTGCAAACGGGCTGGGTGTGCGTGTGTCTGGGGTCGGGACGTGTGTGTGCACTGTGTGCAGGCGGGGTGTGTGTGCGGGTATGCGTGTGGTGTGCGGTGCGCCTGTGGGTGTGGGTGTGGTGGAGGGTGGGTGGCGCAGAGACACAGCTAGGCAAAGGACAAGGCAGTGTGTGGGGGGGGGGGCGGGGGGGCGGGAGAGGTGAGGGGGCGGGGTTCATCATCTGAAAGGTGAAAGGCACAGGGACGCACGCACGCACGCACGGACGCACCCACCCACGCATGCACGCACGTACGCACGCACGCACGCAGGCACCCAGCCACGCACCCACCCACCCACCTGCCCACGCGCCCACGCACGCTCGCGTCCACGCACCCACCCACGCACGTGCCCGTCCACGCTGTTGTGTGACGAGCTGGGTGGAGCTAAGCGTGTGATGACTCTGTCCACTGGGTGGAAATCGCAGATCTCAGTGAGGTTCTGATGGGAGAAGGGGCTTTGACGCAGTGAGAAGGAGAACACACTGATGGTCGACTTCAAGGTCAATAGAGAGGGGTCTGAAAGCTCCCAGAAGGAAATCACAGCACTTTGTAAAAGTTTGGTGTAACTATTTGTTCTGGCACAGTCGCCAAGTGTAAATGGTTCATTTCTGAATGTCATTTCTGTCCCGCTGAGTACTCCCTGCCTTCAGGCGCGCGCGAGCAAGGGGTGCAGGTTTCTCTCCAATCCACGGCCATGCATCGTTTTCGCCCTGTTCAAAAAAAAAAAAAAAAAAAAACCCACAAAGACCAAAACGTTTTTGTTTATCTTGGCCTGTTTTCTGGGCCGAGGCCAAAGACCTCTTCAAGCGTGTCCAAAGGATCTGACAGGATGGGAGGGAGGGTGCAGGTCAATCCATGGGTCAAGAGATCCACAGAATCGGTCACAGCTGTGACTCGGGCCTTTTTCAGAAACAGGCCCATTTGGATGAGTCCCTGGACAGGAGTCACCCCAGGAGTTTCCTTGAAGGGATCGAGTTGAGCTGCAGGAGTCGGGAGCGTGACCCCGCCGCCGCCAGACGGCCTCCTCAGCCCCGCAGGCCGGCCTGCAGGCAAGGCAGGCAGGCAGGCAGGCAGGCAGGCAGGCAGGCAGGGGCTATTGTCTGTGGGCCCCACCGCCACCCTCCCCCACCCTCCCCCTGCAGGGCCTCGTCCGATAGCTTCATTCAAATGCAGAAAGCGTTCCAGTCAAGTCAGAGCCTTTGACTTCGCCTCGAGCTTCTCGCCATTGAATGGTGATCCGCCCCACCCACCCCTCCTCCCGTCCCCATCCCCATCCCCATCCCCATCCCCCCATTCCATTTCTCCACCTTGAGACTGCCCCTTTGGGCACCGTGCGGAGGAAGGGGGCTGGGGGGTGGGGAGGGAGGCCGAGGGACAAACTCGCCTCGCGTCAGGCCAAAGGAGTCTCCTCCTTTTTTGTCACCCAGGAAACCCCGCTCACGCGTGCGAGGATCACGGACGCGCGTCGAAGCAGCCATCGTCCCTTGACAGCTTCCCCTCCGTGGGAGGAGGTTTTCATTCCTGCCTGCCTCCAGTTCCGTTCCGTTCAGTCGCTCAGTCGTGTCCGACTCTTTGCGACCCCACGAATCGCAGCACGCCAGGCCTCCCTGTTCATCACCATCTCCCGGAGTTCACTCAGACTCACGGCCATCGAGTCCGTGATGCCATCCAGCCATCTCATCCTCTGTCGTCCCCTTCTCCTCCTGCGCCCGATCCCTCCCAGCATCAGAGCTTTTTTTCCAACGAGTCCACTCTTCTCAGGAGGTGGCCGAAGTCCTGGAGTGTCAGCGTTCGCGTCATTCCTTCCAAAGAAATCCCAGGGCTGAACTCCTTCAGAATGGACCGGTTGGGTCTCCTTGCAGTCCACGGGACTCTCAAGAGTCTTCTCCAACACCACAGTTCAAAAGCCTCCATTCTTCGGCGCTCAGCCTCCTTCACAGTCCAGCTCTCACATCCATACACGAGCAAGGGAAAACCATCGCCTCGACTAAACGGACCTTAGTCGGCAAAGTCTCGTCACTGCTTTTGAAGATGCTATCTAGGTCGGTCATCACTTTTCTTCCAAGGAGTCAGCGTCTTTTAATGTCATGGCTACAGTCACCATCTGCAGTGATTCTGGAGCCCCCCCCCTCCCCCCCCAAAATAAAGTCTGACCCTGTTTCCACTGGTTCCCCATCTATTTCCCACGAAATGATGGGACCGGATGCCATGATCTTCGTTTTCTGAATGTTGAGCTTGAGGCCAACGTTTGCACTCTCCTCTTTCACTTTCCTCAAGAGGCTTTTGAGCTCCTCTTCCCTCTCTGCCATAAGGGTGGTGTCATCTGCATATCTGAGGTGATCGATATTTCTCCCGGCCATCTTGAGTCCAGCTTGTGTTTCTTCCAGCCCAGCGTTTCTCATGATGTCCTCTGCATAGAAGTGAAATAAGCAGGGTGACAATATACAGCCTCGACGTCCTCCTTTCCCAATCTGGAACCCAGTCTGTCGCTCCATGTCCAGTTCTAACTGTTGCTTCCTGACCTGCATACGGATTTCTCAAGAGGCAGGGCAGGCGGTCTGGGATTCCCATCTCTTTCAGCCTTCAGAGAGACAGAAAAGGAGGGAGGGGCAGAGCGTTCCTCTGGCGCCGGCCGGCTCTGTAGTCACTTGAATCCAAAACACTCCATCGGGCACGGAGGTTCACGTGCGGTGGGCTGGAGCGGGGTGGGGACGGCGGCCTACTCCGAACCCTAGCAGTGTTCCCTCCTCTGTCACTTGCCTGGAACCTAGGAAAAGCTGAGCTGGTGTCTGTGTGCGTGAGTGCGTGCACGTACACGTGTACGTGAGAGACGGCACGTTGTGCATGTGCGTGTGCCTGTGCATGGACGTGAGAGGAAAAGGGGAAAAAAAGGAAAGAAAGGAGGGGAAAAAAAAAAAAAAAAAAAACCCAGAAGGAGGGAAGGACGAAATAGGTTAGTTAGTAGGGCCTCCATGTCGTGGAAAGAGTTTCTGAGCACAGATCCTCCGTTCATTGACTCAGCGATCGTATCTCCTCTACAGGAGGCCGTGATGTCGATGGACGGGTCCGGGAAAGCAGGCCTGGGGTGCACGCAATCGGGTATTTTCTTTCCCCTCAGAGGCACTTGTAGGGAAACCAAGGAAACACACAGGTTCATCCCTGGAGCGGATTCGAGACACCAGTCGGCGGAGGGAGAGGCAGTCCAGGAGACTGATTTCTAGACGTCAGGGTCGGGTCCTGGAGCGGGTTGCCATGTCCTACTCCAGGAGGCCTTCCCGGCCCAGGGATGGAAGCCGGGTCTCCAGGAGTGTGTACCCGCGTTTCTCAGAAACACCCTCTGGGCCCCTAAGGAACCTGTGGCAATCACGATCGCCAAGGAGATAAGAATCCTGCACCGAGAGTTTCCGAAGTCTGGAAGGACCAGATGGAGAGAAAAAGAGAAAGGATTCCCTTCTGCCGACAGGGGTGTTGTACGAAGGGGCCAAGGGGATGTCCGTCTTTCCAAATTCGCATTGTCAACATTGTGTCCTTTCGGTCCTCTGTGTTCTCTTTGTATCTGGAAAGCAACAGGTGGAACGGTATAGGCCCTTTCATTATTTTATTTTTCTTTCTGTCTTTTTCCCGCCCGCCCGCCCGCCCGCCCGCCCGTCCGTCCGTCCGTCCGTCCCTCCCTCTGTCTTCTCTCTGTCTCTGTCGCTTTTCACTCAGGTCAGGGAATTTAAAAAAAAAAAAAAAAAAAAGAGGAATCTGTATGTCTGCAGGTCAGGAAGCTACAGTTAGAACTAGACACGGAAACCCAACGGGCTGGTTCCAAATAGGGACAGGAGTCCATCAAGGCTGTCTATCGCCACCCTGCTTATTTAACCTACAGGCTGAGTACACATCATGAGAAACGCTGGGCTGGATGAAGCGCAAGCTGGAGTCAAGACTGCCGGGAGAAATATCAATCACCTCAGATACGCACATGACACCACCCTTATGGCAGAAATGAAGTATGGGCGGGGGGGGGGGGGGGGGGGCGCGCGGGAGGGGTGGGGGAGCGGGATGTGTGCGCGGGCGTGTCGTGTGCCGTCGTCTCGGGGTGTTTATGGGCGGGGGGGTGGGTGTGGCGTTGGAAGCAGGGCTGGGTGCGTGTGGCCTCAGCATGTGGTGTGTGGGCAGAGCGAGGGAAGAGGAGAGGGGGAGCGTCACAGCCAGGCCAAGGACAAAGCAGTGTGTGTGTGTGTGTGTGTGTGTGTGTGTATGGTGGATGGGGGGGAGTGTGTGGTGTGTGGCGTGTGCGGGCGGGGTGCGAACGGGCTGAGCGTGTGTGTGCCGGTATGCGTGCGGTGCGTAGGCTGCGCCTGTGGTTGTGGTGGAGGGGGGTTGGCGCAGAGACACAGCTAGGCAAAGGACAATGCAGTGTGTGTGGGGGTAGGAGGTTGCGAGAGAGTTGGGGGTGCGGGGTATGTGTGGGGCCGCGGTGTGTGCGGGGGGTTGGGATGTTTATGGGCAGGGGGGTGTGTGTGGCGTTGGGGGCGGGAGGGGTGTGTGTGTCTACGCATGTGGTGTGTGGGCAGACAGAGGAGATGGGGAGAGTCACAGCCAGGCCAAGGACAACGCATTGTGCGGGGGTTGGAGGCGGGGGAGGGGAGGAGTGTGTGGTGTGTGGTGTGTGGTGTCTGGTGTGTGGTGCGAACCGGCTGGGTGTGTGTGTGTCTGGGGTCGGGATGTGTGTGTGCACAGTGTGCAGGCGGGGTGTGTGTACAGGTATGCGTGTGGTGTGTGCGGTGCACCTGTGGTTGTGGGTGTCCCAGGGGGGCAGGAGTGGCATAGAGACACAGCTAGGCAAAGGACAAGGCAGTGTGTGTGTGTGGGAGGTGGGGCGGGGGTGCGGGGTTCATAATCTGAAAGGTGAAAGGCACAGGGAGGCACAGACGGACGCACTCACCCACGCACCCACCCACGCACACAAAGCACGCAGGCGCACACCCAGGCACCCGCACGCGCACCCAGGCGCACAAAGCCCCCGCCCCGCCCCGCCCCCCACCGCACGGGCGCATGCACGGACGCACCCACCCACCCACGCACGCACGCAACCACCCACGCACGCAACCACCCACCCACGCACGCACGCAGGCACCCAGCCACGCACCCACCCACCCACCTGCCCACGTGCCCTCGCACGCACGTGTCCACGCACCCACCCACGGACGTGCCCGTCCACGCTGTTGTGTGACGAGCTGGGTGGAGCTAAGCATGTGATGACTCTGTCCATTGGGTGGAAATCGCAGATCTCAGTGAGGTTATAACGGGAGCGGGGGCTTTGACGCAGTGAGACGGAGAACACACTGATGGTCGACTTAAAGGTCAACAGAGAGGGGTCTGAAAGCTCCCGGAAGGCAATCACAGCACTCTATAAAAGTCTGCTGTAAGTATTTGTTCTGGCATAGTCACCAAGTTTAAACGGTTCATTTCTGAATGTCATTTCTGTAGTTTGAAAATGTATCTCCTATTTAGCTGACTGCCCTCTGTTAAAATGAGAAAATGGACCCCAAATGGGCTTATGTTAAGCCCCATGTCAACAATCTGAGACTAAACTTACGCAGAGATTCAGTTCTCTCAGAAATAAAATCTTTAACCACTCAATCAGCAATCTCCTGATCAGGTTATTTGAGCGGCTGCTTCCCTCCCCTAGAGGAAAGTGAACCTGAATTACTCACCCTGCTGCCTAGTGTGGCTTCCTTGCTCCTGCTCCGTTTGCCTGTAAAGTGTCTTACCTTCTTTAGCTCTTGAAGCTTCTCTCTGTCTGCTAGACAGGATGGTGCCAGACTCATGAATCACTGAAGAAAGCCAAGATCTTTAAAATTTACTGAGTTGAATTTCCTTTTTTAACAGCTTGAAAATATTCAAATTATTTCTAAATGTACAAACCATTGTTATATAAGTACATGCGAGGGAAAAAATCTGTAAAAAACAAAACCAAAAAAACTCCAGGTTAAGTGTAAATTAATCTGCTGCAGCAGTTTTGCACGCGTAAAGGCTCAGCACAAATCCTGGGAAAAAATGGAATATGAGCTTGGCCTCCCGTGGAATGATGACCAGAACACAGGAAGCAGACGGAAAAGCTGTCCATGCTAACCATGAATTCCCAGAACACAGGCCTTGTTGAAATGAAAAGGCCTTTGTTCAGACTTGCTAGGATTGCAGCCCAGGACTTGTTTAGTCGCTAAGTCATGTCTGAGTCTTTTGTGACCCTATGGACTGTAGCCCACCAGGCTCCTCTGTCCATGAGATTTCCCAGGCTTGCCATTTCTTTCCAAGGGGATCTTCCAGACTCAGGGGTTGAACACACCTCTCCTGCACTGGCAGGCAGATTCTTCAGCACTGAGCCTCGCGGGAAGAAGCCCCTGAGGAGTTCACACCAGTAAGCTGCATGCGGCCAGACTCTACAACTACAGGAGCCTCCCCGACCCCCCGGAGGCAGACCGACTGGGGCCGCAGTGTCCTTGGCCGGGACCCTGGCCTGCCCTGTGCTGTCCGAGCGCCCCTCCCCTGTCCTCTCCACCTCTCTCTTCTCATGTGACTCCCTCCACCCACACTGCTGGGCTTTATATCCACCCCCTGGGTGTTACCTAATATATACCTAATTAAATTCAGTCCAATATTAATCCTGACAACATACAAAAGTCTTTTCTCTAAGTTTCTTTTTCACAAACCTTTTATTATTTTTTAGATCCAAACAAATTTGTCCTGTATTTCTTCATCAAAATACAAAGAACTGTAGGAAAAAACTATCATTTTTCTTCAACAAAAATATCTTCTCTTTCACAACAACACATATCCTCCTTGTTTTACACACAGAAATGTTTCCCTTATTATTTTTACATATCACAATTTTTACCCCTTGAAGCCTTAATGAAACTCAGTGAGTCAAATATTATACCAGCATTTTTTGATTGGCAAACTCAAGAACATATTCTATAACCCCTAAAAGCATACACACTTTTCACAGCATAATTTTTCTTCAGTAGTACAACATACAGGTTTAATAAACCAAAACATCTTTAGTTTCCCTCTGGTCTTACAAGACAAAAGTAAGTAAATTTAGATTTCTTTGACTTGTAAGTGACCATATTTTCAAGGCCAATTAAATAGAGCTTCTTTACAAGTTAACATCAGCAATATTATACAAAGACAAACACACGTGCTGAGACACACAAACATTCAGACAGAGATCTCACTGTTTCATCTTTTTACATTTCATGAATTAGGCATTGCAATTAAACTGATCAGTTTATGGGTAATAGAATAGCCAACTTTACATACTTATTCTTAAAAGGCTTCTTTCCTTTTTCTTTTTTTTTTACCCAATTAACCAAAGACCAAAGTCACAGGCAAAGTGGACTGTGTTTGTATGTCAAGGACTTGATGACAGTTAACTTCAAGCTTTCTCCTAGGCATATTTTTGTTTCCTCAGGAGCTTGGAAACCTGTTTTATCAAGCTAGCTTTCCCTAACTGCATATACCAAAAGAACCCGTTTTTGTGATTTCAAGAGTTTCATCTTAACCAATTCCCTCTGAAGTTTAAAAAATGATGTTGCCATTTTGTTGTTGCTCAGTTACTCAGCTGTGTCCGACTCTTTGTGCCCCCACGGACTGCAGCGTGCCCGGATTCCCTGTCCTTCACTATCTGCTGCTGCCATACATTATTCAAAAAAAAAAAAAAAAAAAGAGTCATCTGTCTTTGTCTTAGTTATAATTTTATAGCTAAAATTTTTCTTAATTAATTGAACCTTAATGAGTTGTCATTTTATACAAGGCAGCAAGAATACCAATCACGCAAATGGAATACAGTCTCACACACTGAATAACAGATCAGTCACAAACCCTCTCCGAGGGTGACCAGTACGGAGTCCCAAAGGAACACTTCCCTGACACAGACAGTCCTCACGGGTGGTTATGTTACTGAATTCGCAAGCCCATGTGCCCGGCACACAGTGAGGCCTATCAATGCTAAACATTATAATGAGCTTGGAACAGAGAAAGACTTATTACAGATCCATACAAGGAGATCGGTTGCTCATTCCCTAAGAACTCCAACATTACTGAATCCTTTCAGCAAGCCCCCTCAAAAGTAAAAATTGAGGGATGGGTGTGGTTCGTTGTTGCAGACTTCTCGGGGTCAGAACGTTTGTTTCTGAGGTCTGGTAATGATCTTCCTGTAAATCTCTACCAGATGAATGTTACGCTCTGTCCTGACAGGAAAGGGCAAGGTCCCAAGGCACACCTTTCACCCTCCAAGGTCCCAGTCCTCATTGAGATGAAGCAGATCTCATTTGGCAGCTCCTTCAGGGCCAGGTTTCCACAGCCTGCCCAGCTGTCATCCCTGAGGGAGCCAGGCACCCAACTCAACTGGCCCTCAGTCTCCTCAGCTGCCCAAATGGGGAGACCGGGTCCTACAAACTGTGGCTCATACAGACGGCCGCTGCTATTAGGCCACAGAGACAGGGGTAAGAGAGAGGTTCACTGCTGCCTCAAGGCTGGGCCAAGGCCAGTGGAGGCCCTATGAGGGCTCTGGAGCCCTGCAGGATGGAGCCCCAGTCTGCCCCATGGGCCCTCCACTCACCCACGGGCCGAAGGCTGGGGAACCTGGAGGGCCTCCCGGAGAAGGCCTGAGTCTGCCTCTTACCTCACTCTCCACTGGGTGACCAGGACCCCACTGACCCCTGGCTCAATCGCTTCCCCAGTGGTCCCTCACTGACAGTTACCAGTGGGCAGGGCCCTCTGTGGTGCTGACCAATAGCTGAACAGGACAACTAACACTCGTCGTCGACAGTTGGTTGCTTCTGGGCGGGGCCCACTGAGGTGCCGACCAATGGGCGCGCAAGACCTGTTGCAGAGTAATGAGACAGAGCAATGGCCACCTGGTAAGGGCTGCACCCATCCTGTTCTGTTAGTCAGGAGTCAAAACAAATTGGTAAAAATGCCTAAATAGCAGTCCATGCTCACAAATGATCCTCAACATCAGGCACACACCAGAACCAACTGGCAAGAATGCCAAATAGCACCAACACTCACACGTGGGAAGGCTGCTGCGTGCACGCCAGTGCACAGTGGACTAACCCACTCTTGGAGCTTGTCAGCTCCTCCCAATGCAAGTTTCCATTCCGCCAATAAAAAGCAAAAGCTGGCAGGCAGTGCCTAGCAGGGGAGAAACAGAGAGGATTCTCAAAACAAGCGGTTTCCATAGCTGCTAGGAACATTTCCCAAATCCCCTACTAGGGGCTAGCTAACCACAGGCAGCAGGCTCGTGCACTGTCATGGCCACGGAGCTCCCCGAGAAAGCCCAGGAGAGCCAGGTGCCATGAGAGCACAGGAGCCAGCAGCAGCCAGCCCCGCCCTGGGGGCCGAAATCGGTGACAAAAGAGCGAGGCTGGTTGCTCGCCCGTCAAAAGCCAATAAACAGCACAGGTTCACGGAAAGGAAAGTTTCTCTATTTCAGATCTGGCAACTGGGATGGAGAGAATTTGGCAGGCAACTGTCCAAAGGCTGACTCCACCCACTCACACCAAGCAGGGGGTCGGAACTCTTATAGACAGAACGGGGTGAGACTACAAGCAGAAACACCACAGCCGTCTCCAACAGGCATATTCGAGTTGGTCATTACTGGGCTGACCAGCGTCATCATGGTTGTTTTACGTACAGTTAATCTTCAGTTCTGGAGTCCATTTATTCCCATTTCTTTGCAGCCAGTTCTTGGAATTGTGGCAGCTCATGTCCTGGGTACAGTCTAGGCACCATGTAGCTAACTTCTCCCACCTGGTGTTTTAGTATCTAGAAGACAGCACACAGGACGTGGCTCAGAATGTTATCTCTAGCCCTTGGGAAAGAAGTCAAGATCCTCGACTATGCTTAAGGACTACATTTAGTCTCCTTTAACTGTATTCCTTTGTTTCAGCATTTCTCACTTCTCTAGCTAAACTTATTCTTTGATTAAAGTTTTCCACAGACAAAAGGCAGGCAGAGCACATGGTGGGTGGGGGGCAAGGACCATAGGCTCCTGCTCCGTTCATAATGGCAGACTCCTGTACCTGGATCACAGCCCCATCTGACTCGGCATCAGCTGTGGACACTGTCGAGGCTTCCCTGGTGGCGCAGTGGTAAAGCATCTGTCTGCAGTGTGAGAACTGCAGGAGGCGCAGATTCAGTCCCTGGGTCAGGAAGATCCCCTGCAGGAAGACACTGCAACCCACGCCAGTATTCTTGCCTGGGGAATCCCATGGACAGAGGAGCCTGGAGGGTTAAAGTCCATAGGATCTCAAAGAGTTGGCCATGACTGAAGCAACTGAGCACTCATGTACTCATAGAAACTGCCAGATACTTCTGAGAAGCATCACATCCCTGCAGTTTCCTCTGGGATGCATCTGGCAAAGCCTCCCTCGTTGGATGAGTTCACAGCCTCATCCTTGAAGGTCACTGATTCCTACAAACACGGTGGACGTTCTGGCTTGAGTGGCACCATTACTCACAGTGTGCAGAGGTGACGGTTGAGGGCGACAGCACCGGGGAAACAGAGCTGTGTGGGTCAAAACTAAACTCTGAGGCCAAGTCCAATATATCGCTGGGGTGACTGCTCATATGCCTTTCAGATACCTCCCAGAGATGGGCACATTCTGAATCCACAATAACTTTCATGAAGAAGGAACATCACGTGAGGAGTAGTTTGAAACATCTGGAAATTCCACAACAGAACGATAATTTTAACTTCCTGACTGGTGATTATAAAACTGGTACCTGGGAGTTCATAAACATGCTCTATTCCCCACAAAGTTTAATTAAATTCACAGACTAAGCATGAGGCAAACAATATCCATGTTCTGCCACTTAGCTGTGACTGTGAGCAAAATTCCTCAGTATAAACCTCAGAATTCTCAAGTGTGCAATAGTTTCATAACCTCTTGAGACATTAGAGTGACCGAATGATCTAATAAGTAAGAGCTTCTCACACACAAAAAAACCCAGGTAAAGCCACGGGAACACTAGCCTTGAGGTTCTCCGAGAGCCTCGGCGAGGCGTCTAGTGCTCTGCAGGATGGAGCCGGCTTTCTGTGGGCCTGGGCCTAGGAAGCACTGACCTTATCACCTCAACACACATCAGTCATTTTTCACAAGCTACAACAGGCAGATTTTCCTCCTCAAGCCAGTGACCCTGGGGCTGCAGAACTGAAGGAGGGTCCCAGCCTGCCCTCTCCCGTGAGCTGAGGGCTCTTTTCCTTCTGATTTCTCTGGAACCTCACAGCTCTGATGATCCTTTTCCTCCTGCCGCTTCCCCATCTCCCTACTCGGAGATTCTAGTCGGTTCAGGCCTCTCAGTGTTAATGCCGGAAAGGAGGCATTTTCTGCATTAGCGCTTGCCCACCCCACAATCCTCCCAGAAATGCTGAATGTGAACTAGTGGTCAGAGCCTGGAATGCCTCCTGGATACAATTAGAAGACTCAGTACAAGTGAAGATACCATTCTACCCACTGAGAAGAGAGTTATTTCAGGAGAAAGAGCAAGTCCCCAGTCACACAGAGATGCATCGCCAAGAGCTCAGCTGTCGGCTGTTTCCCCCTAATTTTATCTCAGAGTCAGCACGTTCTCTAAGCAAGCGAGCCTGAGGACACAGAAGAGAACCATGAGACTGGAGTCCTATCTGTAAAGCCCAGGCCTCGCCGTGAATTCCCAGACCTCCCCCTGGGCAGGAACTGCCAGCGGGGCACCAGTAAATGCGACATGTTCAACAGCAAAGGGGGGGAACCTCGTTTCCCAGAGTTAACACTGAGGAGGGTTTGGCTGCTGCTCCTCACAAGGGAAAGAAAGAACCAAATCTATGTATGAGGAAACAAAAATCAAAGAGTTTTTAGAAAAGTAATTAAAGCTCCTTGAAATTCTTACTCAGTTTCTTTCCTGACCCCAAGTGCTTGGAAAACCTCCATTGAATTGACTCCACTCCCTCAATATCTGTGTCAACCTATCATTATTTTTATGTCATATTCATCAAATCAAGTCATTTCTACATATAGTTATGAAGACCAACACTTTTCATATACTTCTGACCTTTTATCACATCTGCTATCAAGATTCCAGTCCTGGATGACTTCACATGCCTGCTTTTCCATGGCTGAATCTAACTAGCATTTTAAACCTGGGGAGGCTCACAAACCTCCCACCACCTTTCAAACATCTCTTGCCACTGTACTATATCTGGATAATTAAATCTTATTCTATGCTTCACAAATATTTCAGACTTTTTCTGCGTATCTTCAAACATTCTCAGTACTTTCCACAAAAGGAATCACCTTCTACTGCACAGGTGAATCAGATAATTTGAGGAAATTCTTCAGTTCACATTGTCACAACGTTTACAAATATGCCTGAATTCAGACTAAGCCCACTTTCTCCCATCTTACTCTTTTCTCCCCTGCATCCTTGAAACTTTATATAATTAATTGTATTTTAAGTAATATTTACCTTGGGACTAAAATATGAACATTTCAAACTCTCCAAAATATCTTCCTTGAAGAATTAGCATGTTTAATTTTAAAATATTAAATAATGGACTTTATGAATTAGTTAATAAACTTAATAAAATTTTCAATATTTTCAATATATTCTATGTATTTTAATAAGCATTTATAATTGCCTGTGAAATCCTTTACATGAGTTTATATAACCTCAGTAAGCTTCTAGTATGTAATAGAAATCTGTACAGTAGACAGAGACTTTGAAAAAATAAAAATATATAATTATGAACTATAGCAACGTTGTTGTTATAGCATTTAGACCAAAAAAAGAAATCTGTTAAGCATGTAGAAGATCTGAGTGACACTATTCATCTTCATGTAGTGAACATTTATAAAGAACTCCAAGAACTACAGAGTAAAGTAACACTTCTTTCCTACTAAACATGAAAAGTTTACGAAGATATTCTGGCCCACAGAAAAGCTCAATAAATGTCAAAATACTGAAATATTGCAAATTATTCTGAGGGTTAAATAAGATCTTGAATTGAAGGGCTGTGGGGGTGGGCACAGAAGAAAGCTGCTTCCCCCCCACAACCCCAACCCCAACCCCAACCCCACACAAGGGAAGGTGCAGTTTCATTTGGAATCACTGGGTCTGTGTGGATTGAGGAGCATGGAGAAATAGAAACAGGCCATGAGTGATGAAAAGGATCCAAACGCAGGACCATAACCCGACACAATGAAGGCCCACTCTGGGGCCCATTTAGACAATTGACATAACCTCAAATCACGTATTGGGATTGCTAGGATTGCTATGTGACTGCGTATTATGCACTGGTAAATTTATTATCTCATGCGATTCTCCACATAGTGATGCGATGTGATAACGTTGCCATCTCTGCTTTGGCAGAAGTGAGGGTAGAATGGTTACACAGCCTGTTCCTCACTGATGGGGAGGTCAGAGCTGGGATAGGAGTGTGTGTATCCTTCAGGACCAGTTGGTGTATTTCCTATCAGCAACCTCATGTCTAAGTGGATAAGCCACAGCTCACACAAGTACCTTCTAATTCAGGTTTGGGGGACGAACACTGAAAAGTTTCCCACTTACTGCTCTTCTTGCCACCGCTTCTTAATATTCTCTGGTCTGTGAGGTCCATACCATTTCTGTCTTTTTTCAGGCCTATCTTTGCATGAAATGTACCCTGGGTATCCCTTATTTTCTTGAAGAGATCTCTACTCTTTGCCATTCTAATTGCTTTCCTCTATTTTTTTCACTGATCACTGAGAAAGGCTTTATTCTCTCCTTGCTACTCTTTGGAACTCTGCATTCAGATGGGTGTATTTTCCTTTTTTCCTTTGCCTTTAGCCTCTCTTCTTTTCACAGCTATTTTTAAGGCCTACTCAGACAACCATCTTGTCTTCTTGCATTTCTTTTTCTTGGGAATGATTTTGATCACCACTGCTTGTATAGTGTTACAAACTTCAATCCATAGTTTCTTCAGGCACCCTATCAGATCTAATCCTTTGAATCTGCCACACTGTATAATCACAGGGGATTTAAGTCATACGTGAATTGCCTAGTGGTTTTCCCTACTTCCTTCCATTTAAGTCTGAATTTGGCAATAAGGTGTTCATGATCTGAGCCACAGTCAGCTCCTGGTCTTTTTGGTGACTGTATAGAGCTTGTCTGTCTTTGACTGCAAGGAATATAATCAGTCTGATTTCAGTATTGCCCATCTGGTGCTGTCCATGTCTGGAAACTTCTCTTGCGCTTTTTGGAATAGGGTGTTTGCTGTGACCAGCGCATCCTCTTAGCGAAACTGTGAGGCTCTGCCCGGCTGCGTTTTGTGCCCCAAGGCCCAGACCTGCCCGCCGCTCCCTGTGTCTAGTCTTCTACTTCTGCATGCCGGTCCCCTGTGATGGAAAGAGCACTTTGGGGGCGTCAGTTCCAGAAGGCCTTGTAGTCTTCACAGAACAGTTCATCTTCAGCTTCTTTAGCATTAGTAGTAGGGGCCTAGACTTGGTTTACTGTGATATTGAATGGTTTGCCTTGGAGACGAACGGAGATCATTCTGTCATGTTTGGAGATTGCCCCCCAGTACTGCATTTTGTGGGAAAGGCATGCCCTTTCCTGGGGAAAACAGCTCAAAGCTCATGGAGAGAAGGGCCGCACCCATGGAAGGTGGGGCCAGGAGCCCTTGATGGGGAGGAGGGGTATGAGTATTGCCTAATATAGAAGCATAGTATTTGGAAAACAACCATTAAAAGGAGCTAGGTGGGTAATTCCTAATACGACTGCACAGGGCAATCATGAATCCGTGTGGCTGCCGTGCGGGTCTCCCAGGTTAAGGAAAGGGGTCAGGGAGGCCAGGCCTGCAGAGTGGAGGTTACCCACGACTCCCAGGTTAAGGAAAGAGGTCAGGGAGGCCAGGGCTGCAGAGTGGAGGTTACCCACACACACCAGACACATCTGGCTCTGGATCTACGCGAAACAGACGTTTCGAGGCTGGGACGCCAGCGGGCAGCCGGGAGGCTGTAGCAGCAGGTGTGGCCCATCTTTATTTCTAGAGACGCTTATCTTTCTGACTCCAGAGTCCAAGTCACAGGGAAGCCTGTTTCCTGAGCGGTTTTGTTTGATTGTTTGTTTTTCAAAATTCCTTTGCTTACTCTCTTTGGCTTTCCATCTGAGTTTCTTCAGCAGCTGATGCACACTATCTTGAAGAGCACCACTGGAAGCTCCAGCTTAGTTTCGCTGAACAGTCCCACTGTCAGTCTTTGCAGTGCCTATAGATCTGCGTCGTCTAATATACACCAGCGCTCAAACGCAGATCGATGAGACCGCCTTGTGTAACGGTACTAGAACTTACCAACCTAGCTCCTGTTACTAGTCGTTTTTCCAAACCCTTTGCTTTCACATGAAGCGAAGTTGAGCTCAGTTCTTTACTAGGCGTGCACATTTGCACGAGTGCTCTCCAGATGCTTACCACTGGACTTCGGGACACATGTGAAGGTCAGTATGCAGTCGTTTAATTCAGCTCTCACATGATTTCTGGACTTAAAAGTTCTTGGCAAAGACTCCACTCTGAAACTGGAGAATATAAATTTTTCATGCACGCTCTTTCCCAGTACTTGGGACTGGGACTGAGCTGCCTTCCTCTGGGAACCAGCCCCAAGATGACTTGTCCATACCTGTGAGGGGGGAAGGGAGTGGGTGAGTGGCCCAGAGGGTCCCAGGCTCGCTGACCCCAGGGATGGGAGCAGCCAGGGAGGAGAGCTGGCAGGGCACCTCGCCCGGTGTGGGGGCCGGGCCGGGGGCTGTGTCCATGGAGTGACTGCACCTGCCACAGATGATGCTGGTGACAAGCCGCTCCTGTGTCTGTAGGACCAAAGTCCCTCTGCCAGCTCTCAGAACCAGTGTTTATAGTAAACACCCACGCTGATCAGCAGCGCCCAAGGGTGCCTGTGACCCAGGAAACGCTCCCCTAACCTCCAGCAAACTTTCTGATGGGGTCTCTCAAAATGTAAAGAAACTGGTGAAGTCACTGGCAGATTTGAGCATTGGCTTCAAAGGTACATTTTTGGTGTGAAATAAGCTGCGTTATTTCAAAATTAAAAACCTATATTTAGAACCAGATTACTCAGATGATGTCCTTTTCCTATTTGGAACCAGTCTGTTGTTCCATGTCCAGTTCTAATTTTTGCTTCCTGATCTGCATACAGGTTTCTCAAGAAGCAGGTCAGGTGGTCTGGTATTCCCATCTCTTGAATTTTCCAGTTTATTGTGATCCACAGAGTCAAAGGCTTTGGCATAGTCAATAAAGCAGAAATAGATGTTTTTCTGGAACTCTCTTGCTTTTTTGCTGATCCCGCAGATGTTGGCAATTTGATCTCTGCTTCCTCTGCCTTTTCTAAAATCAGCTTGAACATCTGAAGTTCATGGTTCACATGTTGCTGAAGCCTGGCTTGGAGAATTTTGAGCATTATTTTACTAGCGTGTGAGATGAGTACAACTGTGAGGTAATTTGAACATCCTTTGGCATTGCCTTTCTTCGGGCTTGGAATGAAAGCTGACACTTTCCAGTCCTGTGGCCACTGCTGAGTTTTCCAAATTTGCTGGCATATTGAGTGCAGAACTTTCACAGCATTGTCCAGGATTTGAAATAGCTCCACTGGAATTCCATCACCTCCACTAGCTTTGTTCGCAGTGATGCTTTCTAAGGCCCACTTGATTTCCACATTCTAGGATGTCTGGCTCTAGGTGAGTGATCACACTATCGTGATTATTTTGGTCGTGAAGATCTTTTTTGTATAGTTCTTCCGTGTATTCTTGCCACCTCTTAACATCTTCTGCTTCTGTTAGGTCCATACCATTTCTGTCCTTTATCAAGCCTATCTTTGCATGAAATGTTCCTTTGGTATCTCTAATTTTCTTGAAGAGATCTCTAGTCTTTCCCATTCTATTGTTTTCCTCCATTTTATGACCAACCTAAATATTAAAAAGCAGAGGTATTACTTTGCCAACAAACACCTGTCTAGTCAAGGCTATGGTTTTTCCAGTGGTCATGTATGGATGTGAGTTGGACTGTGAAGAAGGCTGAGTACTGAAGAATTGATGCTTTTGAAGTGTGGTACTGGAGAAGACTCTTGTGGGTCCCTTGGTGCCGGGGTCCAGCCCCGGTGGATCCAGGGAATTCAAAGGTGGGGACAGAGTCGGCATCCTTGGAAATAACTTATTTAATTACAGACAGAGAGGGATTAGAAAATTAGCCGAGAAAAAGAGGCTGAATAACTTGGTTCACATGGAATACCAATCACCACCTACATAGGCCGCAGGCGTCTTCCCATTCTCCCGAAGGAGAGGAGGCACTGAGCTTCCCCCCCCCCCCCCCACCCGGTCTGATCTTAGAAGCCCAGGCAAAATTAATAGGCTTGGTGGGTACCCATGCACCAGATGGGAATTTGGCCAGAAAATAGTAGGAGAAAAAAAGAGGCTGAATAACTTGGTTTATGTGGGATACCAATAAAATTCCAAGACAAGGAATTTGCACCATCTACGTTGGGCCACCGGTGCCACTTGAATATCGGAAGGTGCCCCTCCTTGGGCTCCTTCTGGCATGGGCTTGAAAACCGGGGCAAGTAAGTAGACGTGGCGAGCACCCACGCTCCAGATGGGAATTGAGCCAGAGAAATGGGGAGCAGAAAAGAACGACATGAGGGAATCAGTCTTTCTGGAAACTGATCTGATTTCTTTATTTTGGGGTTTGCTTATATACGTTTTGTTACACATTGGGATGAATACACAGTCACGTGGGGGTCAGCAGTCCTGACCTTTATCAAAATCAGGTGCTTCACATAAAAAGGTCTTAGGGATTTTACATCATCTTCTGGCCATTAGACCTGTTGATATTTTATGATCCTTTCTTCCTGATAACCAAAAATCTTACTTTTTCGAAGGTTGTTTTTTCTTAAACCAGGCACCACCCTCCAAATAAAGTTGCATTCCTATAGGGTGAGGGTGTAGTGAGTTACAATCAAGAAAGGAATTTATTTAACCCAAGGTTCACATGATTAATCTTAAAGGTTAATTCTTATTTCTCCTATATGCTAGTTATATTCATTATAAGGGCAGGGAATATGGAGATTTAGCAGCAAACATCAGCCCAACAAATGAAAATCCTTTCACCAATGTTCCCCTTAAGATCTATTTAGTCTTAAGATAGTGATCAAGTTACCTTTTTACATAGCAAGGACACAGTGATTTATAACAAAGTACAGTGATCTATTACAAAAGAGAAAATTCATTAGCTCAAGAAGTCTAGTATTGCTAACATCAAAAACTATTCTATTTCCTTTTCTGAATTCCAAATACATTGATTAATATATTCCCAGGTGCCTGAGGATATGGAGGCCTGGAGGCAATCATTGACTCAACAATGAAAAAAGCCCTATGCTACTTAAGACTCTCAAAATACTCAAAAACTCTCTGTGCTGTTTATGGTTGAGAGGTAGTCAACAATCATGTGGCAGGAGTATGGATAATCCTGTTACACAAGCTAGTCTGTCAGCAGAGAGGTTTGACCTGAGACATCCTTGTCCCACCCAGAGCAGGGAATTAGCAGCAATTATTGACACAACAAATGAAAAACCCTTCACCAATATAATTCCTAACCAACCCACTATACTGACATTTTCCCAGAAGAATTTGCCTTTAGTAAGTCTAAAACATCTCGTGCCTCTCAGATTGGGAGGCTGTAAACAATCACATGCGGCCGGACGAACCTATACAGGCGGGCTAGATAACCTTCAGAGGAGTCCGTAAGCTGAAACACTCTTGTCATGCCCAGGAATTTTTGTTGCCTTGGAGCTGCACGTTTACTCCTTCTCCAAGAGAAAACGGTTATGGGGGAGAGCCCCCCGTAAAGTCAGAGGTGTAGGTGAGAGCATAAAACAGACTCTGGTTTTGGGGTAGATGCTCGGGAACAGTGGGTTTCCTGAGGCTTGATCACGCCTTTGCGTATGACAAGCTTCCTTCCTCATGACCTTTGCCATGGGTGGAGTTCCTCACACTGGCCCCCAGCACCTTGGACTGCAAGGAGATCCAACCCGTTCATCGTAAAAGAGACCAGTCCTAGGTGTTCATCGGAAGGACTGATGCTGAGGCTGAGACTCCAATACTTTGGCCATCTCATGTGAAGAGTTGACTCATTGGAAAAGACCCTCCCTGATGCTGGGGCAGGAGAAGGACGACAGAGGATGAGATGGCTGGATGGCATCACTGGCTCAATGCACATGAGTTTTGGTGAACTCTGGGAGTTGGTGATGGACAGGGAGGCCTGGCGTGCTGCAATTCATGGGGTTGCAAAGACTCAGACACGACTGAGCAACTGAACTGAACTGAATATGAAAATACATTAAGCCTCAGTGTCAGGCCTTCATCACCACAGCGGTCAGCTCTGCCCACTGAGCCACATGTTTGCCCACGAAAGTGTAGAATCGAGGCCAAAGTGAAATGTGAGGCAGATGTGGACAGAGAAGATCCAACTTGAAATAAAAGGGAGATGTCATGACTGAATCACCCAAGGGAAGCATGAAGTGTGTTCTCGGCCAGCTCAACAAGGAGAGGCTGTAAATTCCATTTGGCCTGTGCTCCCATGTGGAGTGGTGGGATGAGGAGGTGTCCCCCCATGTTTTTCTTCTCTGCTTGTCCCACAGGACCGTCTGCCCCAGTCAGTGCTGTTACTGCTGTCTTGCAAACTAGAGGTCAATTTACCACTTCCATTGTGTGTGTGTGTGTGGGGGGGGGGGGGGGGTGAGCAGTAGGGAGTGTCCGAGAGTGGACACTGGAGGATGGGCAAGGCGGCCTGGGGCAGAAGTCTGGGCTGCTCAGTTGTCTGGAACGACAGGAGGAACCAGGAGGGAAGGGGCTCCTCACTGAGGGCCCGGGGGTGGGGGGGGCTCAGTCAGCACCCTGCTTCCCCTTGGCCTGCTCCCTCCCAGGCGGGTGCATGGATTGTGCTGTCTGCCCCATGCCGAGCTCTGTGTGGGACCCCAGCCAGCCTCATCCCAGACCTCACCCGGTCCTCCCCAAAGGTCACCCGGATGTGGCTAAAGGCAGCAGACTCGGGGTTTCTTGGGGGGCTTGCGGCTGAAGGAGGCTGACTTGATGGTGTCTCAGGGCTCGTGACTCCCCTTTTAGGAATTCCTAACACAAGCTTCCCTGGTGGTTCAGAGGGTAAAGCATTTGCCTGCAATGCAGGAGACCTGGGTTTGATCCCTGGGTTCGATCCCTGGGTTCAGAAGATGCCCTGGAGAAGGAAATGGCAACCCACTCCAGTATGCTGGCCTGCAGAATCCCATAGACCATATAGTCCACAGGGTTGCAGGGTCGGACATGACTGAGTGACTTCACTTTCTTTTTCTAACACACGTTCATTTCGGGTCTTGGACTTGTACCACTGCACCGCCATTTTTTTGAAAACAGATCTGTCTACTCTCTCTGGCTTGCCTTGTTATTTTGGAAAGCTGGCTGTTCCCCTCATTCTCTGTTACTTTGGTTCCAGGGGTGGATCAGGAGGTTCAGCAAGAGGCGGCAACAGGGCATCTGGGGCATCTGCTCCTTGCCCCATGGGCTGGGGCAGCTGCGTGGGCTGGGGTGGCCATGGGGTGGCCATGGGCCGGGGCAGCCACATGGGCCGGGGTGACCATGGGGTGGCCGTGGGCAGGGGCAGCCGCGTGGGCCGGGGTGACCATGGGGTGGCCATGGGCCGGGGCAGCCACATGGGCCGGGGTGACCATGGGGTGGCCGTGGGCAGGGGCAGCCGCGTGGGCCAGGGTGGCCGTGGGGTGGCCGTGGGCAGGGGCAGCCACGTGGGCCAGGGTGGCCGCGTGGTGGCCGTGGGCAGGGGCAGCCACGTGGGCCGGGGTGGCCGTGGGGTGGCCATGGGCCGGGGTGGCCATGGGGTGGCCGTGGGCCAGGGTGGCCATGTGGGCAGCGCTTTTCTGGGTCAAATGTGCCCACATCCCTGCACAGTCTCTGGAGACCGCTAACAGGTGCCCTGCACGATGTAGGTCAACGCCCACATCTGTGAGCTCTTCCTGCGAGTCACAGGTCAAGCGCAGTTGGGCCCTCTGGCCAGGGCCTTGCGTGGGTGACAGGGAGGCATGGGCTCTGATCCGAGGTCTGGGGAGAGTCCCCTCCATCTGCAGGCTCCCCCACCGTGGGTGCAGCTCAGCTCCTCGCTGTCACGGGACTGAGGTGGCTTCCTGGCTGTCCAGCCTCTGTCCCTTCAAACCAGCGATGGTGGGCAGAGTCCTTCTCACCATCCAGCCTCTCTGACCCCTTTCAGAGGGCAGAGGAGACAGTGCTCCTTGTCTGCCAGGGTCTGTGTCACAGGTCAGACCCACTGGACCGTCTGGGATACAGTGCCAACCTCAGGTCTCTGGTCTTAGCCACTTCCCCAGGGTCCTTTGGCCCTGAGAGGGGACATATCCACAGGTCCAAGGATTGGGACGTGGAGTGGGCCTGTCGGCAGATCGGAGGCCCATAAACAGGGTGATGTCCAGTGAATCAAGCGCACACCCACCGAGAGCATCTGTGGGGAGAACAAAGAACAGCTCGCTGGCTATCTGCAGATGGCTGGCTCGACCCCACAGACCAGCTCACAAGCTGGAAAGGACAGCTTGTTCGTGCCAGGACTGGGGGCTCCTGGAGGCTGGGCCCTTCCTCCCTCAGGGGCCGCTCCTGGGCCCTGAGGGGCTGCAGCCGCTCTCCAGGGCTGGAGAGGGATGAGGACCTGGGGAGGACACAGGCCTCTTGGCTAAGCGGAAGACTTGGGCGACATGGGCAGGAGCTTACTCTGCTGGGTCCTTAATGTTTGCGGCGGTGACAAAGGCTTTTTAAGCTTATGTCTGTCACTTGGTGCTAAGAGCTCAGCCAGCTGGCTGAACTGGCTGAACCGCTGCTCCTTCAGGATGATGACTTAGATTCTGGGCTTCGGTCTCCTGGGTGAAGTTCACTGTGGGCTCCGTCTCTAACAGAAGCCACTCTGACTTCCATGGATGTCAGTGGAAAACAGAATTCGCTTCACTGTGACCGAATATAAACCTTAGTCTACCATTTTCCAACCATTTCTCGAAATAAGAGCCAATCAGCCTCACCTTTTACAGAACAATGACTGGTAATCATCCTTGACTGAATAAACGGACCCACTTTGTGCAGTGCATGCCTTCTTGCGTCTAGATTTCATTCTCTCTCCCTCTGGATTTTTAGCCTAAAAATCTTAAGTGAAGTCAGTCAGTTTTTGGAGAACAAGGAGCCACCAAGGGCAATATTTTCAAGGTTTTGGGACAAAGCCCTTCTCAGGAGCTGTTTGTTGTTAAACAAACAGGATGGGAGGTGGGAAACCAGAATGAGCTCTGGCCTCCCAGGTGCAGGGAGATTCTTGGAGCGCTCACTTGTGGCTCGCTCGTCTTAGACACTCTGCGCACAGAAGGCTCTGGGTGTGGGGCTGCCTGATCCCACAGGGTGTGGGGCTTGGGCTTGTCCCGGTCTGGGGGGAGACAGACTCTCCCTGGTCTGAATGGTGGGAAGCCATCTGCTCCTGACAGTGGGGGAGCAACCCGTGTCTGGGGGCCTTGGTGGTCTGACGGGAAGGGGGAGCGGTGACTGAAGGCCCATCCTCCTGCCCGTTACTGCCTGGCAGACTCAGGATGCCTGGGAACCACCTGCCCTGCCTAATGATGTGGCCTTTGGATGCTGTGTGAGGCCTCTCTTATATTTGGCTAAGCCCTTGCTGGCCTTACGATCCAGGCCACGGACTTGAATCTTACCACCTCTCCAGGTGGGTCCATCACACCCAGGTCCTCCCAGGTTGGGATGGAAGCTCTGAGAGTGCACGTTGTGCCCCAGCATCTCAGATGCTCTCACGGGACCAAGGGGGCGTCTGGAGTCCCACGGATGCCTGTCCGCTGAGTCAGTCACTGTTTACAGGTGGCATTAGGCAGGTGTGTCAGTCAGCACTGAGGAAGCAACACCGTGTGACACACTGCCCGGATACTCTGGCTGACAAGAGGCACTCATTCCCACATGCATGCACTGACTCTACCGCGTGTGTCTCGCCCTCCTTGTCCTCTGGCTCCCTGGCCTTGCTCCTCCCCATGACGGAGCATGAGAGACAGGGCCACATGCACATGTGCTAGCGCATTTGTTCTCGGGCATCTCACAGCACTTGATTGGCTGATGGAAATCTCATCGATGGGGCAGAAAACACACTGGAATCGCGTCTGGGGGAGCACAGGCATGTCATATGACAAAGGGTGTGTGCACAAGTCCTCTCACAGAGGCAGACGGGACAGGACCAGTGACCCCATCTGTCTACCTGGGCAGGGAGGAAAAGGGGGCCAGGTCCAGCAAGCACCCTTGCTTCCTTCTGCTCTGGTCACACCTGAATTTTATATACACTAATCCCTGCAGCCCTTCTTAGCAGAGTTGTGAAATGCTGATAAAAATCTGAGGATGAACAAACTTCAGGAGCTGACTCCTGAAGCCCAGGCCTCTCCTCTGATCTCGGAGCTTCTGTTAGAGCAGGAATCCTGATGCCTTGCTGTGTCCTTTGGATCCTGCTGGGCGCTGTGGGCAATGCCACACTGAAAGCAGCTGCTTCCTGCCCCTTCCCTTTCCAGGGGGCAGGTACCCAGTTGGGGACGGAGGGGTTGAGCTGCAACTCTGTACATGCTTTTGCAAGGGAACTGTCCCAGGCCAGGATTGACCAGGTGTCCCAGAGGGCAGGGCTGCTCCCTACTTCATTATGTCCTGGGGCATCCTCATCCATGAGGTTGGGAGGGTGACTGTTTCAGAACCACCAAGGTCGGTGCCTGATTGCTGAAGCAAGTCAGGTTTTCAAGAGGCTCCGGCTAAGTGCGGGAGATGCTCTGAGTCCCAGATGCAGTGTGAGCCTGGCAACACTTCCTTCCTGTGCAGACTCTGATGGCCAGGAGCTTCATGCTCAATTCCTGTATATTATGACCTTATTATAGGACCTAATGGATGGCATCATGGACTCGATGGACGTGAGTCTAAGTGAACACCGGGAGATGGTGATGGACAGGGAGGCTTGACCTGCTGTGATTCATGGGGTCGCAAAGAGTCGGACACGACTGAGTGACTGAACTGAACTGAACTGAATGTTTATTGGCTTTGAAAGTCAGCCATTTGGAATATTCTGGGATGATGGATCCAGGAGTTTCCCAGCCTCCTCTCCTGTTCTCACTCCTGCAGGATGGCCTCAATCTTCAGCCTCTGGCAGCCTCTTCCGCGAGGCCATCCAGGCAATGTGCCCCAGCTGTCACAGGGGATTTCTGCCCCCAGGCACGTGGACCACTGGGATGACGTCTTCCCAGGAAGGCCCGGGTGGCCCTGGCCTGTAAGTGGCCTTAGCCCTGCGGAGACCCCAGCAGAGCCCTGCTGGGAAGGAGGCCGTGCAGCCAGCAGATGCTCCCCGTGGTACCGCCAGCCCTGTGCGCACGGCGAGGGTGCCTGCTGTCCAGGACGACAGCTTCGCATTAACGATTAACTCAGACTTTGAACCCGAGCTCGGTAAACGTTGTGCTGAATCGGAAGGTCTGGAGACAAACATACAGGTTTTACCAGGTCGCACGCTGGCATTGCAATGATCTGTAAATCTGAGTTTTCTTCTGTTGTTCACTGTGGTTCTCCTGGACTCCCCAGACAGTACCTTAGTTTTCATTCTCTGCCAAGTCCCTGCAAAGTGGACGTTAAGAGGTAGGTATTTAAAGTACTGAGTATTTGAAATGGTCATATATTTTATGAATATATTTTGTTACAACATATTTTTAGTCTCATTATTTTATTAACAGTGTGGCTTTGCATCCAATTTTCTAACAATGAAAAGTTTAAAAGTTTAAGTGGTAGAAATTGTTCCAATTTGATGTTTTACTCATCTGCAGGCCGAACATTTCAATCACTTCTCTGTGTGGCTGGGTGCCCCTAAAAGTGCCTGTTTTGTGCACCTCGAGGGCCTAAGAAGTTCTCCTTTGGGGATGGGGTGAGGTTTGTTCCAGGAGGTGCAGCGCTTGCTCAGGGAACCTCTGAAGCACACGGTGAAGGCTGATGTCAGTGCCTTCAGGTTTCCATAGTAACCCCGGCTCCCTGCATGGGACCCTCAGGCAAGGACGTCGTCCCCTGGACCCAGAGCCTCATCCAAGCAAAGGGTGAGTGAGGAACATGGGTGGATCCAATGCCCCCCACCCTCCAGACCCGAGGGCAGTGCCCCCGCCAGGTGCACTGAGGAGTGCTCTTCCCTGGTGGTCCTCTGGGGGCTCTCCTTCCTCTGCCTGCGTCCCACGCGCCTCACGGGGTGATGCAGTCCCTCCCATCAGCTGGTAAAGAATCCGCCTGCAATGCAGGGGGCCCAGTTTCATTCCTGGGTTGGGAAGATCCACTGGAGAAGGGATAGGCTACCCACTCCAGTACTCTTGGGCTTCCCTTGTGGCTCTGCTGTTAAAGAATCCGCCTGCAATGCAGGAGACCTGGGTTCGATCCCTGGGATGGGGAGGTCCCCTGGAGAAGGGAAAGGCTGCCTACTCCAGTATTCTGGCCTAGAGAATCCCATGGACTGTATAGTCTCTGGGGTCAAAGAGCTGGACATGACTGATATAAGGTATATCAAGAACCATTTCCACTGTAGATTACATAAAAGAAACACTTTTATGTTGTAAAAATAAAGATACCCTAAATTTAAATGTTAAAAAGTGTGTGTTGGTGGGAATGTAAATTGATGCAACCACTATGAAAAAATTATGGTGGTTCCTCAAAATATTAAAAATAGGGTGACCTTAGGATCTAGCAACTTCACTTCTGGGTGTTTTTCTGAGGAAAACAAACACACTAACTTGAAAAGACACATGCTTTCTTATGTTCTTTGTAGCACTATTTACAACAGTGAAGATGAGGAACTGACCTAAGTGCCACTGATAGGTGAACAGATAGAGAAGCTGCAGTACATGAGCATAGTAGAATATTACTAACCCATGAAAAGAATAAAACCTTACCACCTGCGACAACATGGATGGACCGGGAGGGTTCTATGCTAAGTGAAGTATTAGAGAAAGACAAATCGTCTATGATTTCACTTATATGTGGAATCTAAAAAACACAGCAAGCAAACAGAAATGGAAACAGACCCGCAGACTCAGAGGATGTACAGTGGTTGCCACAGGGGAGAAGCTGGGGCACCAAGTGACACGGGTGATGGATCAGAGGCTCAGGCCTCCAGGGGTAAAGTGACTAGGTCTCGTGTGGGCGCCGGCATTGTAACAGCCTCGTGTGAAGACAGATGGCAACTCGACTTACCGCATTAGTCATTTGATAATGTCCACAAGGGTCAAATCATCTTGTACACCTGAAACTGATACAGTTCTGTAAGTCAAATGTACTTCAAAAATGGCCCAACAGCTTGGAAACAGTGGTTCATTTCTCCCCTTCCTGGGTGACTATTTGACAAACAGTGTTTGGTTCCAAAAGAAGCTGGGAAATGAAATACGTGTCATTCATGCTTTCTAATATTTGTGCGACACCCCCCCTTCTTCACGCTCAGATGCCCATGTTGGTTAGTGGGTTTCGACAACGTTCCTCCAACCCCCACCTGCCGGGAGCCAACACGGGAGACCCCACCATGACAAGGTCATGCAGAAGAGACCTAACGGGCAAGGTGGATCAGGACTTGAGGGACCCCCTGGACCTGCTCAGCATCTACCCCAAAACCAGAATCTGTCTGTCTCGCTATCTTATGCCTTTCACCAACTCCTCTAACATTAACAGGGGGCTATTCCCGACCACCTTTCTCTAAAGGAAATCAACTTAGAGCTCTAGTTAATAAGTCTCCTGGGCATAATTGGAGTGTTTCCATTCAAACCCCTCTGATGGCTTTCTAACTTGCCTGACAGGTTTATCTGGACTTTTACAACCACGCCTGTGATTGTTCACAGCCTCCCAACCACGAGAGGCACGGGAAGCTTAAAACATTCTAAAAATACAGAGCCTTTTGAGGAGTTAAAGTTATTAGAGTAGTACTGGTGGAGGGTTTCATTGTTGAACCAATGCTTGCTGCGAAGCTTTCATATCTTTCATTGTGTGCCTGGGAGTGCATTAATTAATATAGTTGATATATAGAAATATAAGTAATAGCCTTGGTATTAACAACATTAAACCTTAAGTTAATAAATTCTTTCTTTGTTATAGCCCACTGCACCTTTGCCCTATAGAAATGCAACTTTATCTAGTGGTTTAGGAGAATGGTGCTAGACTTTAGAAAAATCACCGTTAGAGAAAATAAGCTTTTTGGTTGATTAACCTTTATCAGAAGAAAGAGTCATAAAATGTTATCAGGCCTCCTGGCCAGAAGATGATGTAAATCATCTAATACCTTTGTAAATGGAAAGGTATGCAGAAAGAAAGCCTGGTCTCGATAAGGGTCAGGACTGCTGACCCTGCATGACTTTGCATCTTCCATTATTCTCTATGTGCAACTTAAGGTATAAAACCTCCTTTTGAAACTAAAGTTGTGGGCCTTGCTCACCGAAGCTTGGTCTCCCCGTGTCATTGTTTCCTTCTTTCTCTTTCTCTTTCTTTTTCAGGTTGATCCCCTGGAGCACAGAGGCCCTCTGAGTTCACTTTCCTGCCCGGGCTTCTAAGACCCTCTCAAGAAGGTGCTCTGCACCTTCATCCCATCGAGAAGGCACCTGAGGTCTTCGTGAACAGAGGAAGTCCCTTGCAGGGGCTTTATTGGCTTTCTGTGTAAACCAAGGAATAGCAACCTCTTCCTCTCCTCTACTTTCTTAACTGCAACATTCATTTGCTCTCTCTCTCTCTCTCTCTCTCTCTCGCCAATGCCGTCTCTCCTGAGGGTACCCTGGATCCTGCTGGGGCTGGACCCTGGCACCCACTCCTGTCCTCTAAGCCCCTTGGCCCGTGGAGATGTCATGGATTTAGTTTAGTTCACTCGGCTATTCTGTTAACTTGGCCAAATCATTCTAAGATCCGTCTCTTAGGGGTGGGGGCTGGTGGGTGGAGATTGGCCTGACTGTGGCTCCGTCAGCTTCATCCTGCCCCTGGGCTGTCTGTCAGTGTCCCCCACGGTGGACCCACAGGTGGGTTGCAGAGCCCCTCTGGGATGTGGGGGCTCTGCATCACTGTCTGCCCCCGACTTACTGCACACGAGGTATTACCAACTGCACAGGGTAGAGGGCTTTTCTCCCTACACGGAATCTCCCTACATGGAGTTTCAGCTTCAGCATCAGTCCCCCCAATGAATATTCACGGCTGATTTCCTTTAGGATTCACTGGTTTGATCTCCTTGCAGTCCAAGGGCCTCTCAAGGGTCTTCTCCAACACCACAGTTCAAAAGCATCAATACTTTGGCACTCAGCTTTCTTGCTAGTCCAACTCTCACATCCATACATGGCTACTGGAAAAACCATAGCCTTGACTAGACAGACCTTTGTAAGCCAAACAATGTCTCTGCTTTATAATATGCTGTCTAGGTTGGCTGTAGCTTTTCTTTCAAGGAGCAAGCGTCTTTTAATTTCATGGCTGCAGTCACCACCTGCAGTGATTTTGGAGCCCCGCAAAATAAAGTGTCACTGTTTCCATTGTTTCCCCATCTATTTGCTATGAAGTGATGGGACTGGATGCCATGATCTTAGTTTTCTGAATGTTGAGCTTTAAGTCAACTTTTTCACTCTCCTCTTTCATTTTCATCAAGAGGCTTTTGAGTTCCTCTTCACTTTCTGCCGTAAGGGTGGTGTCATCTGCATAGCTGAGGTTATTGATATTTCTCCTGACAATCTTGATTCCAGCTTGTGCTTCATTTAGCCTGGCATTTCACATGATATATTCTGCATATAAGTTAAATAAGCAGGGTGATGATATACAGCCTTGAAGTACTCCTTTCCAATTTGGAACCAGTTTGTTGTTCTATGTCTAGTTCTAACTGCTGCTTCTTGACCTGCATACAGGTTTCTCAGGATGCAGGTAAGGTGGTCTGGTATTCCCATCTCTTTAAGAATTTTCCACTGTTTGTTGTGATTCACACAGTCAAAGTCTTTAATGTAGTTGATGAAGCAGAAGTAGACATTTTTCTGGAATGCTCTTGCTTTTTCTATGATCCAATGAGTATTGGCAATTTGACCTCTGGTTCCTCTGCATTTTCTAAATCCAGCTTGAACATCTAGGTATTCTTGGTTCATGTACTGTTGAAGCCTGGCTTTGAGAATTTTGAGCGTTGCCTTGCTAGAATATGAGATAAGTGCAATTGTATGGTAGTTTGAACATTGTTTGGCACTGCCTATTTTGGGATTGGAATGAAAACTGACATTTCCTGTCCTGTGGCCATTTCTGAGTTTTCTAAATTTGGTGGTATATTGAGTGAAGCACTTTAACAGTGTCATCTTTTAGGGTTTGAAATAGCTCATCTGGAATTCCATCACCTCCACTAGCTTTGTTCATTGTGATGCTTCCTAAGGCCCACTTGAGTTTGCATTCCAAGATGTCTGGCTCTAGGTGAGTGATCACACCAGTAGGTTATCTGGGTCATAAGCTCTTTGTGTATTGCTGTTAGGTTTAAGTTCATTCTTTAAATTCTCTTAGGCAGTGCATGTCATGTGAGCTTTTTTAAAAATGGAAAGCTGCTTATTGGAAAAGCAGCTGTTCAGAGCATATGGGAGATATTAAGAAATACTGAGAAACCAGAATTGAGTGTTGAGCTTTTGAAAAACTGCTTCGAGTCTCCATATGGGGAGGTGAAACTTGAGGCACCTCATTACCCTTGATGTCAAAATCTGACAAAGACTTTAAATAAAGGAAAATTATGAAAACATGTCTTTCACGATAGCAAACAAAAAAATCCTAAACAAAAACTAGCCAAATTATATAGAAATGCTAATATGTCATGATGCAGTGGGTTTATTCCAGGAAAACAAGGGTGGTTTAAAGCTAAAAAGTCAATGTGACTCAACACTTAATCAGGTGAAAGAGAAAACCCCATCTCAATGGATGCAGGAAAAGTATTGATAAAATGCAAACTCCATTCATTGTGAAGCCTTTTAAGCGACACTAGGAACTGAAGGGAACCTCCTCAGTCCAATAAAGAGAGCAGGTAACTGCCCAGCCACAAGCAGCCTCGTGAGTTAGTAACGCTGCCGCCATGTGTGCTCCATAGCTCCCTAGGCGAGAAAAGCACGCCTCCTGATTTGGAAAGAGGAAACAAAATTCATAACGTGACTGTGTACAGACAAAGAAAGAATACATTTTAAAACTCCCCAAATTAACATGGAAACAGATCAATATTAAGAAATCACTTGTACTTCTCAATACCAGCGACAAATAGACAACAGAATCCTAAGACAGCATCCAGCGGTATGTGGATGCCATGTGCACTGAGAACCAATCCCAGCTGAAGGCAATGAAAGGTGAGTGGGGCGTCAAAAATTGACAGTTTTTAAATGTCAATCTTCCTCAAACTGGCTATAAATTCATTGTGATTCTAATCAATATTCACTGTGATTCTAATCAATATTCTAGCTGATTCCTTTTCTGGAAATCAACACTCTTACTTGGAACTCAATGTGTGTGGTCATCAGCCTCTGAGATGACCCAGGAACCCCCAACTCCCCTCCTGTAGCCACCCACCCCCCGCCCTCGCCAAAGTGGACTGGCCCAGGGACCCTCTTCAGTGAGGACACAGTGTCACTTCTGAAGCGCTGTTACCTTCACTCAAGGAAGCCACTTCTGGATTCCTGATTTACGCTCAGAGATAATAAGTGAGGGTGTTTACACTGCCGAGTTTTGGGCCCAGCCATAAATAACCAACACAATACAGAAGTGCAGAGGGCCTAGAAGAGCCAGAGCACGTGTGAGAACAAAGCTGGAGGACTTCCTGCGAAGCGACGGTGACTGAGACGGCGTGATGCCGGTGTGCGCTTTCCTGGTGGCTCAGTGGCAAAGAGTCAGCCTGCCATGCAGGAGCCGCAAGAGGCGTGGGTGCAATCCCTGGCTGGGGAAGGTTCCCTGGAGGAGGGCGTGGCAACCCCCTCCAGTATTCTTTCCTGGAGAATCCCATGGACAGAGGAGTCTGGCGGGCTACGGTCCACAGGGTTGCGAAGAGTTGGACCCGACTGAGCGACTAAGCACACAGGCACCCGTGACACTGATGTAAAAGCAGACAAATGGAGCCAAAGGACCAAACAGACGACACAGAAACCGCCCCTGATCCAGGCCACGGTGGCGCCTCACTGTGGGGAAAGGACGTTTCAAAAATAAAATGTGTGTGCTAGTTGGTTCAAGGTGGGAAAGAGTGAATTTTTGACTCTTTCCACATTTTATGCAAAAACAAATTCACATTCTAGGTGTACTGCAGGCCCACACGTGGATGAGGAAGCAGTCAAGATTTAAGCAGAAAGCAAAGAGCATGTCTTCCTTTTTCTGGGAGGTGAAGGCGTCTTAAGCAGGAAGCACACACTCGATAAACATGAGGAACCGGCTTGCTACTTGTGCGACGTTGTGATTAAGAACATCTGCTCATCAACAGACACAGCGAAGAAAGTGAAAATGCAGGTCACAGAACAGGAGGCTTTGTCTGTACCTGTTTATCTCTATATACGTACATGCATCAAAGCATCTCATCCAACGAAAACTACAAATTGCTCAAATACAGGCACAGCAAATAAAGTATTTACCACAGGCCCTTCAGAAAAGCAAAATATCCAGACAGCAAGTAAATAGCAAAAGGGCTAAAGTGTTACTCGTTAGGGAGTAAGGCGTAAAGCCCCAGCGTGACACCATGGCACACTCACCAAATGGCTGAAAAGAACTCACGTGCTGACTTGCGGCTGGCATGGCATGAGTGCAGCCATCACGCTGGAGGGCAGACAAAAGCCGTGTGTGTTCTGAGCCCGCAGCCCTCTGCCTCCCTGGCTCAGAGTCCCCACGGCCCCACGGATGCATGCGCTTGAGCTGCTGCCAGAGCGGGCAGCCTGAGGCAGGTCCAGGCTCAGTGACAGCGTCCGAGGGGAAAAGAGCTCCCGGGGATTTAACAGAAAGAGCCCAGCAGACTGGCTCCTGAGGGGAGACTCTTACCGAGATGACAGAAGCTCCAGAAGGAAGTTGCTGTGCAAATCTGTGACACAGCCAGGAACCTTTAAGCATTATTGAACAGCAGCCCTGGGGCCACAGAGGCTGGGAAGCGGGCTGGTTTCCAGACACCGTGGTGTGAAGGCGGGAGGTGCGGGCAGTCGTCTGCTGGTCACTAGTTCCCCAGAAGGATCAGACCAGTTACATTCATTGTTGCTTTACTAACCTGAAGTTGTTTCAGCAGGAAGCATCATGCGGATCAATATAATTAAACCTGCAGCAAATCTGAGGGGCTTTATTTTATCCTTTGATTTAACAGCTTTCCCTCTTTGATCTGGCTTGTAAAGAACTGAGCCTAAATGCCTGTGCGGCCCTTGTGTGGTGATTTGGTTGTAAGATTTCAAACTTTATTCAATTTCAATCATGGAAGAATCACATTTTATTATAGTTTTTAGGTATTTCCCAAAATTAAGTCCCAATGCCAGCAAAGTCATAACTGAGATGCCTGTTTAGATTACTGTAAAATAGGTATCTGATTTCTTTGAAACTATGGACCAGATAGTAACGGAAGACATTAAATTTTTCTTTTATATTGAACAATATTTCTGCAATATTAGACTCGGTGATTTATGACAATGGTGAACTGCTTTATTGAAATAATAGAGACAAATGAATTTCAGACAGAAAGCCTGGGAAACAGCAAACTGGACCCTGGGGTTCTAGAACATTCACTCTGACGGTACTTTCCACCTCCAGGTTGTGAGATTTGACGTCACCAGGTTGAAGCCGGGGCTGTTCCAGAAGCTTGGATGGATAGGCAGACGGACGAGCCCCAGGGTGCGGGTCTCCCTCGAAGTTCCAAGCAGGGAGCAGCAGCCCCACAGCCCTGCGCGTGGGGAGAAGCTGCTGGTAAAGAAAACACTTTTCTGAAAAAGCCTTAATTGGCGTAGAGGCAGCCGAGGGCTGGGCCTTGCTTTAGCGGGATTTAAGGGTTGGTAGCGATGGCACCCAACTCCAGTACTCTTGCCTGGAAAATCTCATGGACGGAGGAGCCTGGTGGGCTGCATTCCATGGGGTCTTGAAGAGTCGGACACAGCTGAGCGACTTCACTTTCACTTTTCACTTTTATGCATTGGAGAAGGAAATGGCAGCCCACTCCAGTGTTCTTGCCTGGAGAATCCCAGGGACTGGGGAGCCTGGTGGGCTGCCGTCTGTGGGGTCGCACAGAGTTGGACACGACTGAAGCGACGCAGCAGCAGCAGCTGTCGGTCTAGCTGTCTGTCTGGGGACTCCACCAGCTGCTGTGGGCGGTGCTTGCTGGGGGCCCGCCCACCATCTGCTGCGTCAGAGCGGAGGCCCCCAGGGGCGGCCTTAGGGCCCTCTGAAGGGCGCCTCCTCATTGTCCGATTCGGCAGCTCTCACAGCTGCGGGAGGCCGGCCTTTGTTTACGTGCCTGCGTACTGCAGTGAACTTGTGCACACACGCACACACACATGCGTGTTGGCTCCGGGGGGGCCCAGTGTACTCCCCGCAGGGTTGTGCGGCTGTAGATCGGGGCCTGACCTTCGCTGCCTCCCAGGAGGGTTGGTTCCCGTCACAGCAACACAGGGACTGTTGAGGAGCCGGGCTGGCGGGGGGGGGGGGGGGGGGGGGGGGGACAGTGAGAGGCAGGGGCGCCGGGGGTCTGAGACGCTGGCTGGAGACCCTCAGGGCCTCCCTAAGGGCACCTGAGACAGCGGTGAGGCTGGGTCACGTCCGTGTGTGAGATGTATCACCTGTAATACGGCTTGCTTTTAACAGAAAATGGAATGATGTATAGAAATAAAGCTTTGGGGAGACACAGAAGTTAATAGAAAAGGTAAAGCTGACCATTGCAGTCACAGGCAACAAGGAAAACAAGCCCTGGGAGAAATAACAATAGTTACAGGAAAAGGAATCGAATTAGAGGAAACACTGTCTCTGAGAGAGGAGGTCAGCAGTCTATCATGGGCTCCAGGCTTAACCTTGTGAAACTGCACGTTGAATTCTGTGGATTACGGTCCTGTGCATGTGTCCTGAAGAGCTGAGCTTCAAATGTCGAATTGCAACACATGGAAGCTGACTCTGCCCTTCAGACACCCGTCTCCCTCTGCTCCTGCTCCCTTGCTGCAGGCAACTCCGGAATTCTCGAAGTGCCATGTGCCGGGGTGGCCGACCTGACCTTGAGCTGGTGTTTGGGAATCCTTGCTCCAGGGATGCTGGATCATTCCGGGAGTGGAGGGGCAGCGAGAGTCCCGCGGGAGGAGGAGGCCCCGCGTTTGTGGGTGGTGGTCCAGGCGCCCACCGCCCTGCGTCTGCGGGAAGGCCCCCTTACTCTGCTTTCTGTGTCTCGTGCGTCCAGCTCTCTGTCTGGGACGGTGTGCTCGTGTCCTGGGGATGGACGGTCTGTGGGAGCCGTGTGCAGGGTCCCCGGAGCCCCGGGAGCATCACAGCGGCCGTCTGTGCATCTCTCCAGGACAGCCCGCCAGGCCCAGACACCATGCCCTCAGCTCAGGGTCTTATCTGGGAGGATTGGAAGCCGACATGTTATTATTGCTCCAGGAAAATGTCTTTTGCAGCAAACGTGTGCATGGTAGGGACGGCCATGTGAGGTGCCCAGGACCTGCCGTGACACAGGCGGAGAGACACCAGGGGAGCAGAGAGGTCAGGGTCAAAGTCAAGGAGCAGGTGGGGTCTAGCCGGGCCTGGCAGAGGTGGAGGGTGCAGCACCCCTGACCTCGGGGACTGGGGGCCAACGGGTCACCTCCGCCCGGAAGGTGGGCCTCTGACAGCTGCTCTGAAAGGAGAGGCCTCAGCGCTTGGGGTCCACACGGCCCCTCACTGACTGTCACCTGCTGTCCTGGGCACCAGGTGGCAGAGTAGCCGTAGGCCGCTCTCTGGGGTGGGAGTTCTGGTGATGACTGGTGTGTTGGCCACGGTGACCACACTGACTCTTCTGGTCTGGCCCCCCTACCCCTGTTCAGACTGCGGCATCCAGACAGGGGCCGGGGTGGCATGGACCGGAGCCCTCCTGCTTGAGGCTGTGAGCTTCTAGGGCTTGTTAAAAATCGTTCAACTTTAAAATAATTAGAGTTACAAAAAATGTTTGCAAAATAGTACAAGTAAGTCCAGGAAACCCTTCCCCCAGATTCCCCAGACATCATTGTGTTGCATTGAGTCATCATTCTTGTGCACCTGGCGCTTTCAGGTGGGCAGGGATCCAGGCAAGGGGAGGGTGGGCAGGGGGGTGGCTGGCTGGCTGGCTGGCTGGGTGGGCAGGTGGGCAGGTGGGTAGGTGGGTAGGTGGGTGCCTGGCTGGCTGGCTGGGTGGGCGGGTAGGTAGATAGGTGGGTGGCTGGCTGGGTGGATGGGTGGGCAGATGGGTGGCTGGCTGGCTGGGTGGGCGAGTGGCTAGGTGGGCAGATGGGTGGGTGGTAGGTAGAGGGAAGAGGGTGGTTGGATGGGCAGAGGGTGTGCATGTCTAACTCTTTTTCAGAGACTTCTTGATGTGCTTATTGTATCCAACGTGTCTAAATTACTAGAGCTGCAACTTCTAGATTCATAGTAAAGTATCCATATTATGAATATTTTAGTAATAATCACCCTGTTGATTGGCCTAGTTCATGACTGGCCCTTAAAAGCATCGGTTCCTTTCCTTCCGCATTTGAGGTCGGCAGCGGCGTCCGGAGCGCAGAGCTGCTTCTCCCTGCTACTCGCGCTGCGGGCTGGTCTGCAGTCACAGATGGGCGGCGCCTCAAGGGTTATTCTCCCTGACCACACCGTGTTTCTGACAAGTAATGCTTTATAAGCACGCGGCCTAAATTCTAGCAGCTGAGCACTCCCTGCCTTGAGAGAAGAGATATCACAAAGGCCAACAGCAGCAGAGTCATTTGCTGCCGCTTCGACCCTCAGGCTCCTGCCTGCTCGGCCTGTTTTGTCGGGGGTGGTGGGGAGGCAGGCAGACCGTAAGCCCACCCAGAGAAGAGCGGCCGTGGTGGGGGGCTCCCCAGGGCACAGGGAGAAATGCCGAGGGAGGGGAGGAAATGTTCTCACGTTTGGGGGCTGCAGAAGACACGAGAAAGTGTGGTGTGCAGTGATCAGAGGGCGGGGCCCAGCCTTGCAGGGATGATTCCAAGATGCTCCCCGGGAGGGAGGGAGGGCTGGGTGATGCTAGGTCTCATCGCTCTGGTTTTGAACTTGGTGGCACGTTCTGTTTGGTCCAGTCAGGAAGCACCCAGTATCTCCAAAGGTGTCTGAGATGGTGGGGGGACTGATTGCCTAAGACCAGGTGGTGCAGAGAGCCGGAGCGGCAGTGGCTCCATCGGTCACTCCTCACTGAGGAACAGTCAGGAGTGGCCCCGAGCATCTGCGCAGTGGCCCTCCCAGCAGAGCCCATGGCGCTGGGCAGAGGAGGGGCCTGACCCTGAGGTGGGGAAGCTTGGGCACCTGGGGAGGATGCGTGCAGGTGGGGTGGGGCTCTGGGGCCTGGGGCCGCCCACCCTAATAGCAGGGACCAGAATGCAGAGGGGGAGGGGAGGGGTCCGTCTTCGGCGAGGGTTGGGCGCACTGGGGAAGCCCTTCCAGGGGGTGGCCCCTTGAGTGCCCAGGCCTCCAGCGCTGGGGTGAACAGCACCTGCAGACCCCCGGGGCTGGGCAGAGCCCTCTCCCCCATGGCTCACCCTCCCGCTCCCAGGCTCACAGCCTGGCTCTGTGCTCTGCAGCAGACGCCTTCTCTGTGATGAGTTCACCTTCGGGCATGCTTCCTGGCAGCAGGGTCTTTCCAGCTTCAAGCCATTGAGGAAGGGTTCCTTTTCCAGACAGGCCCCCCACCCGACTTCTGGGTCCTCCAGCCTCCACTTAGATTGGTCCAGCTAGAACATAGTCAGGATTTGGCAAAATCAGCCGCATACAAACAAAGTAATTCTCTCTTGGAGCAAAACAGAAGGCACAGGACAACCTGGTGGAAAATGAGTCGTAAAACTTTAAAAAAAAAAACGTTTAAAATGTGTCTCAGCCACAACGGAAGAGAACTGAAGCTCCACACAGATTCCAGGACATGGGAGGGGATGAGACACGACCCTCAGATTCGTCGGGTCCCAGGCAGATGGGCTGTCGGAGCTCACTTCTCTGGGGTTTCGAGCCGACGGTGCAGCCACCCACGTCAAACGCAGACTCAGTCTGGAGACCATCCCCATTTCTGTGGCCAGCGGAGCCCCAAGCAAGTCAGATCTGCACCACACACGTGCAGATCAAACGATGTTTCTTTACAGGCTGACAAGCAACCTTTTAAGTTTGAATGTTTACTGTTTTCAGTCCTGATTCCGCTTCTATACCTTAATTCTGAATAGCCTTCCTTCCCACTCCCACCTTAGGTCCAGGGGGTGTATCTCCTCTCTGACTGCACCACAGGTGCTGACCCCTGAGCTGGTCACGTGTTGGATGAAGCACTGTGGCCTCATCACGCCCAACCGTGGCAGGCAGGGGACATCACTGGCGTTGGTGATACAGCTGGGGACCTGGGTTCAGCTGTGAGTCCACAGCCGGATGCCTCTGTTGACACAGGGCCCCTTAGAAACAGCACCGGATGAACGCTGGGCCTTTCTCTTCATGCCTGTTTCAGCTCTCACTTAAGAAGGCACATGCGCTTTCCAGAGAAATGTTGGGAAGAAGTGGGGAAGAATTAAAAGGGAAGAAAACACCAGATGTATTGCAAACAGAATGCATTTTACAGTGAACACCTGTCCGACTCACTAGGAACTGCCAGTTAGATCTCACCAGTCGCCTGTCTCCACTTCTCCGCCTTTTATTCTCCGTCCATCCTAGGTCGATGCCCATTCACAGTGTTTCTCCTTCTGGAGCAGAGCTCACACACAGTGAGTGCTTGAGCACTCGTGGAGCTTTGACACGGGTTACCCTGAACAGTGTGGGACGGACCCTGCAGAGACAAGGTTCCCAGGGCCCCTCCAGGTCCCCTGCCATTTCCCTGATGCAATCGTGGGTCTGACATGTCTCCACCAAGGGCTGGCCTGCCCGTGGCCTCACAGGACAGGATGCGTGACAGGCTCACCTGTCGAGACTCACCTGTGCGGTGGGGACAGGAGGGACCTCTGTGAACACTCCCTGTTCTCCACCCCTCCTGCCTGCGGGCTCCTCTGCAGCAGGATGTCTGGCTGCTGAGCGTCTGCTATGCCTCTTCTCTTCCTGAAAACGTCTGTTTCCATTGCCCCTGGGGGTCGGGGCTGCAGGGGCGGCACCGGCTTAGTTTTCTGGAGCTGCTGGGCATTCCCCCCGGCTTGTCTTCAATGTTCCCACTGGCGCTGTCAGCTGTGTGAATCCTGCCATTCTTCTTGTTGTGTGGTATTTACGCTTGACTCCCTATGGCTGGTCTGGCTTGGTGTTTGTTCAAATGTTTTCACCGTTATTATTATTTTTTTTGAGTGGTTTGTATTACTGAATTTTGATGTTATTTATTCTAGGTGTCAGTCCTTTGTCAAATATGTTTTTGAGAATTATATATATCTGCAGTCAGAGCAGTGATTTGATGAGCAAAGATTTTAATTTTGATAAAGTCTAATCGTCAAAGCTATGATTTTTCCAGTAGTCATGTATGGATGTGAGAGTTGGACCATAAAGAAAGCTGAGCGCTGAAGAATTGATGCTTTTGAACTGTGGTGTTGGAGAAGACTCTTCAGAATCCCTTGAACAGCAAGGAGACCAAACCAGTCCATCCTAAAGGAAATCAGTCCTGAATATTCATTGGAAGGACTGATGCTGAAGCTGAAGCTCCAATACTTTGGCCACCTCATGTGAAGAACTGACTCATTGGAAAAGACCCTGATGCTGGGAAAGATTGAAGGCAGGAGGAGAAGGGGATGACAGAGGATGAGATGGTTGGATGGCATCACTGACTCAATGGACATGAGTTTAACTAAGCTCCGGGAGTTGGTGATGGACAGGGAAGCCTGGCGTGCTGCAGTCCCTGGGGTTGCAGTGCAGAGTCAAACACGACTGACTGAACTGAGCTGAATCAACAGAAGTAATGTGAGTGTGTCCCTAATGCACGTTTACGTGGTTCATGTGTTCTTCCGGATTCCTGTATGTGTCATGTGAAATGTGGCGACTGTGCCCCCCACTGTGTAAGCCCACCACACACCCTGCTCTTTCGGTACAGGTGTTGCAGGCAGGACCTTGACACGAACTCTAAGTTGCGGTAGCTTTTTCTCTGAGCATCACATGCAGTTGATACTTTCCTGCAAAACCAGGGGCTGCATCTCAGTGTCCTGAACCCACACTGTGCAGCCTTTTGCTTTGTCACCACAACAAGGTTGGCCAGAGGGGAAGAATGCTGTGATGCAGGGTCTTCAGCAGCCTGGAAATTCCTGGAGGTGGTGCTGTCTGGGCACCAGTCGTCTGGTGTGGCTCCTGGCCCCACCATGGGGGAATCCAGCTAAACTGACAGGTCCCTGACCTCCAAACAGCCAAATGTCTCCTCGAAGTGTTCTGGGCACCCGTGTAACAGCATCTGGGCTGCTCACATTCCATAGAATGTGAGAGTGGTCGGCTATACCTGTCTGCTTCCTGGCGGCAGGCAGCGTAATGATGACTATTGAATGGTTTTCAGTTTATGTTGACAAACAGCCTCAGCCAACCCACTGAGAGAATAGTGCTGTCTGCATTCGGGGGCCCTTCACTTTAATGCAATTAGGTTTCCCTCCCCCTTCAGCTTCCAAGCAAAGCAGTGGTTCTGCCGTTAAAAGTCTGACACTTTAATTGGAGTTTCAATTAGAAATTTCAGGGTATGGAATTGTTACATGGCACCAGGTTTTGGTAGGAATGATGGCTTCACATATGAGTCATATGAAATCTTCATAGTTTCACTGGAGAGCTTTACTGAAGCCTAGTATGGGGGTTTTGAGGGTTTGTCCAAGACTGAGGAACAAACAATAATCTTCAGATCTCCACCCACCCTGGTAAATAGGCATGAAATTGAAAGGGAAAGTCCCACAGTCATGTCTGACTCTTTGCTTTCCATGGACTGCAGCCTGTCCCACTCCATGGAATTCTCCAGGCAAGAGTCCTGGGGTGGGTTGCTCTTCCTTCTCCAGGGGATCTTCCCAACCAGGGGATCGAGTCCAGGTGCCCCACATTACAGGCGGATTCTTTACCAGCTGAGCCACCAGGGAAGCCCAAATAGGCATGAGAGCGACCCAAACCGAAAATATCACCTCCAGTGGCATTTCTCCTAAAAGCACTGAAGTGGACCAATCAGCATTGCTAGATGGGAAGACGGGTAAGTGAAGGTCAAGGACATTGGCATCAAGAAGGACCTGGGAGAGGTATATGTGCAGGGCTGGCTCGTTACGGGGTTACACGTGCGTCACAGCCGACAGGCCTCTGCCTCTCGAGTCAGGACACTTCCTGACTGAGCCCGTGGGTGTTGACGCTGCTGTGACCTACATGAAATCGATGCTCCAATTCCAAGTGTGGGTTAAAAAGCGGTCACTGTGGGTTGTTGGTGGTGTTTCCCAAATTAAGCTGCTGACCGACTGGAAGGTCACAGACGAGGTGTCCATCAGCGGAGAGAAGGCCCGCTCCATCCATGGTGAGGAAATGAAAAGTGGCCTCGGGACACTCTTCCCCACAGACTGCAGACGCCGGGCTTGGGGGGACCCGAGGGGCCTCCTCGCCTCAACCCAGGGCCAACCCGCCACCCTCCTTCCTGTAGCTGCCCCCACGCCCCCCACACTCCCCACGCCTGCCCGCCCCTCCCCACACCCCACCCCGCCCCGCCTTCCTCTAGTCCAGCCGCCCTCCTTCCTGTAGCTGCCCCCACGCCCCCCACAGTCCCCACGCCTGCCCCCTCCTCCCCGCCCCACCTTCCTCTAGTCCCGCCGCCCTCCTTCCTGTAGCTGCCCCCACGCCCCCCACACTCCCCACGCCTGCGCCCTCCTCCCCGCCCCCCGCCCCGCCTTCCTCTAGTCCAGCCGCCCTCCTTCCTGTAGCTGCCCCCACGCCCCCCACACTCCCCACGCCTGCCCCCTCCTCCACCCCACCCCGCCTTCCTCTAGTCCCGCCGTCCTCCTTCCTGTAGCTGCCCCCACGCCCCCCACACTCCCCACGCCTGCCCCCTCCTCCCCGCCCCGCCTTCCTCTAGTCCCGCCGCCCTCCTTCCTGTAGCTGCCCCCATGCCCCCCACAGTCCCCACGCCTGCCCCCTCCTCCCCACCCCCCGCCCCGCCCTGCCTTCCTCTAATCCAGCCGCCCTCCTTCCTGTAGCTGCCCCCACGCCCCCCACACTCCCCACGCCTGCCCCCTCCTCCCCACCCCCCGCCCCGCCCCGCCTTCCTCTAGTCCCGCCGCCCTCGGCCCGTCCTTCCCTCCTGGACCCTCCCACCTGCCGAGACCCCAGGGCCGGGCCTCCACCCTGCACAGCTCTGGGCCCGGGGATGTCAGGGGGGCCTGGTCCCCCACCCCGGGCCGCCCCCTCCCTCACCTGCGTCCCCTGCGGGGCGCCAGGCCGCCCCTGACCCATCACTGTCTGACCGTCTCCCTCACGGGGTGGCTCATCCACTCCTGTGTCTCCCGCTGAGGACCCCACATTACCCCTAGGTGCCCAACCCCTGCTCACACTCCTGCTGACTGTGACTCTGAAATCCGGGGACAGCTGTCCTATGACCCTGCCACTCCCAGCTCCATGGTGTCACCAAACCTCACGGTGAAGTGGATGAACCAGTGGGAGGTGTTTCTCACTTAATCACAGACACGCCCACCTGACCATGTGTAACAAGACCCCACACAAGTTCTGATGATAGTTGAGGGTGAAATGCATGTTCTGGTGCCACTTTTTGGCATTTTAACCATTTTTCTCTCTCTTTCATCTGGGAGGTTTGCCTCTTCTGTGTTTCACTCACGTGCTGGTTGACTTTTTCTCAGGTTCTCTCCAGATTCATCTCTGAGGGAGTGTCCTTTGCTTCGTGCTCTGAAAAGTTCCTCTGACTTTACTCTTTACCTCACTCAAGGTAGGGCTTGACGTCCGGGTTGGAGCAGGCCTGTGGCCCTGCGGTCGCTCTGCCTGGGGTTTTCTGCCAATCAGGGCCTGTTTGGGCCACTGAGACGATCCTGGCTTGTTTCCGCTCATCCATCAGGTGCTGCTGCCCGTTGACTGGGGTTTACGAGTAATGACGTCTGTGTCGCTCGTACTTGGAGCTGCCCCATCGTGGGGTGCAGCCCACTCTCTCCCTGGGGCCCCATTCCCGTTAGAATGTGTAGAATTGGTTCAACTGTCCCTGCAAAGAGTCGATGTGACTTAGCAACTGAACGGCAGCAAGAGGAGGGGAGCCCAGCTCTCAGCTGGTGTGTTTTTAGCTCCATTTTGGAAAAAGAAAGACACGATGGAGAGAAGCATAGCTGTCACCCTGAGAAGTATCAAGGCAGCGATGGAGGTTTTAAATGACAGAGAAGTTGGTGTCCACACTGGAGGTACCACACGGCTGGCATTCAGAGGGAAGGTGCTGGAGACCATCACCCTCTTTGCAATTCAGCGACCCCACAGGCAGGTCAGCCGAGTGGCCCCTGCTTGCCGCTCACTCCTGCCGTCTGGGGTGAAGTCTGGGGTTGCAGTTGCATTTGCCCATCAGGCGGCCATAACAGAGTGTTATGGATGTAGTGCAAACAACACATTTCCCGTCTCCCGTCGTGGAGGCTGGAACCCAAGACCCAGGTGTGGGCAGGACCGGTCCTCCTGAGGCCTCTCCCCTTGGCCTGTGGATGGCCATCTCCTGCCCGTGTCCTCGCTTGGCCACCCTGTGTGTGTGGGTCTCTATGTCCTGACCTCCTCTTCCCACAAGGACACCGGGTCTATTGGATCAGGGCCCACCTGAATGGCCTCATTTAACTCAATTCTCTGTTCAAAGACCTTGCTGTCACAGGCAGGCCCGATGGGAGGTGCTGGGGGCAGGGCTGCCACACATGTGTCTGAGGGGCAGAATCTGGGCATCACGCCAGCCAGAGGCATTGCGGCCTTTGTGTGAAAGTGAGAGACCGGTATCCCCCACGGTTCTGGGGCTGAGCTCCCGGGGCAGAACCACGGCCTGCCTGAGGACTGAAACACTTGCGCCTACAGCTCCTGGGGAAGGACGTGGATTTGGAACTCGAGTTGGGACCTGGCTTAGTGTGTGGATGGCACCCACAGGCCGAGCAGACCCGCTCCAAAGTGGCCATGTCCTGGCGCCCTGCACTAAGCCAGGGCTCCCAGAATGAAGCCTCTGCCAAGTTCCTGTTAGGCCAAGCAGAGGGTTTGTGATCCACGTGGTGATGGTTGGAGCTGGAGGTACAGTGCAGACCTGTGGGGACTGAGCACAGATGTGGGCAGGATGAGATGACACTTTCAGACACGTCTATGCACGGGTCAGCACACGAGTGTCCCTTCAGGCATCGATGCCTCGCTCCGAGTATCTTGGAGGTCCTTGGTGTTTATTTACTGGACACCTTCCACCATTGCCTCCCACACGCGAGCCGCAGCTGTGGGTGTTTGGGACCGCCTGATTTTCTGTAACAGCAAAGAACATTTGCGGTTCACGCTACTTCTCCGTTATTCCCACATCTGCCCCCTTTGCCCTGGGATCACTAGATCTTCCCTGTTTACACCTCGGCCTCCCTCGTCGAGGGGGTGCGTCTGCCCAAGTGAGCTCTGTTACCTCTGATCAGCCCGAGGGGCGGTGCGGTTCTGAGAACTCCAGCCCGGACAAGAGCAGTGGAGGGGCGCGGACGTGGCCTTGGATCTGTCATCCCAGGAACAGACGCTGACTGTGGAATGGTGAAAGTGCCTGACTTTGACCCGGACTCTGACTCTGACCCCAAGCCTAACCCTTCCGATCTCATCTGCCCCATAGACACACAAGCTCCTCTTTAGTGGGGAAGACTTTTACTTTGAAAAATACTCTGACAGTAGGTAAGGTTCAGTTACTCAAGAAATACCTGCCTTCAGGCCCTGTGTGAAGCATTTCGGGGGCGCATCAGGTGAGCCGGTGAAGCAGGCTTGGGGATTGCCCGGCCTTGTAATGTTCCTTCACTGGTCCAGGTGCGCGCCCAGCGTGGATGGGTACAGAGAGCACTTTCCCGCAGAGGATTCAGTTGGCGGAGGCGACTCACCGTCCTTGCGGGGCGGGCGGAGGGTGTTCAGGAGGGCGGGACGCGGCCGGCGAAGAGGTGCGGGCGGTCACAGGCCCGTCGGTCGGGCGCCCTCTCCCCTGACCTCCGAGTCTCCGCCGCAGACACGGCTGAGCTCACCCGCCCCTCCCGCCGGCAGGAGGAAGGCGCCCGGAAAACGTCCGCTTTGGGGAACTCTGTCTCTGGGGTCCGTCTACCTGAGGGCAGCCTCGGGGTCCGTCAGGGCTCTGTGCCCGCCCCCGCTTCCCTCCGACGAGCGCTCGGCCCGCCGGCCGCAGCGGCCTCTCCGCGGTCCGCTCCGCGCTCGCCCCGCCTCCGCGCTCGCCCCGCCTCCGCGCTCGCCCCGCCTCCGCGCTCGCCCCGCCTCCGCGCTCGCCCCGCCTCCGCGCTCGCCCCGCCTCCGCGCTCGCCCCGCCTCCGCGCTCGCCCCTCCCCGCGCTGCCGGCACCGCCCCTCCCCGCGCTGCCGGCACCGCCCCTCCCCGCGCTGCCGGCACCGCCCCTCCCCGCGCTGCCGGCACCGCCCCTCCCCGCGCTGCCGGCACCGCCCCTCCCCGCGCTGCCGGCACCGCCCCTCCCCGCGCCGCCCCGGCTCCGCCCCTCCCGGCTCCGCCCCTCCCCGCGCTGCTGGCACCGCGCCGCCCCGGCTCCGCCCCTCCCGGCTCCGCCCCGGCGTCTTCGGGCGGGGAGGGAGACCAGGGGGCGCTTCTGCCCGCCCTGGGGTCTCGGCGTGAGGGCTCTGCGCCGGGCGTCCCAGCGCAGGGGCGGGCCGGCTCCCTGCGGCCGGCTCCGGGGGCCTCGCTGGCTGGGTCCCGCCCCTCAGGCCTCTCAGCTTCAGGGATGTGACATGAACGCCCTTTGTGGTGAGAAAAGAAGCGGAGGAGAGAGAGGAAAGGCTCACCCCGCGACCAGGAAAGCTGCAGTCGCAGGAGGGGGGAGGGGCCTCCCGGGGGGGCGGTGGGCAGGGGCGGGGTGCGGCCACCCAGTGTGGGCCCTGCCAGGCACCTGGCGTCTCAGGCCCCGTGCCCCTGCTGTGACGTCCGCTGGTCCCACTGAGACCCCACACGCTGCAGCCGTGGGCCCGGGCCAGACCGGGGGGCGGGGGGGGAGGTGGTGTGTCCCTCGGAGGGGCAGACTCAGTTCACTTCAGTCGCTCAGTCGTGTCTGGCTCTTTGCGACCCCATGAATCGCAGCACGCCAGGCCTCCCTGTTCATCACCATCTCCCGCAGTTCACTCAGACTCACGGCCATCGAGTCCGTGATGCCATCCAGCCATCTCATCCTCTGTCGTTCCCCTTCTCCTCCTGCCTCCAATCCCTCCCAGCATCAAAGTCTTTTCCAATGAGTCAACTCTTCGCATGAGGTGGCCAAAGTACTGGGGCTTCAGCTTTCGAATCATTCCTTCCAAAGAAATCCCAGGGTTGATCTCCTTCAGAATGGACTGGTTGGATCTCCTTGCAGTCCAAGGGACTCTCAAGAGTCTTCTCCAACACCACAGTTCAAAAGCATCCATTCTTCGACGCTCAGCCTTCTTCACAGTCCAGCTCTCACATCCACACATGACCACAGGAAAAACCATAGCCTTGACTAGACGGACCTTAGTCGGCAAAGTAATCTCTGCTTTTGAATATACTACGTAGGTTGGTCATAACTTTTCTTCCAAGGAGTAAGCATCTTTTATAGCGTAGTTAATAAAGCAGATATTTTTCTAGAATTCCCTTGCTGAGAATGGTCCAATGGATGTTTGGGAATTTGATATCTGGTTCCTCTGCCTTTTCTAAATCCAGCTTGTACATCTGAAAGTTTTTGGTTCACATACTGTTAAAGCCTAGCTTGGAGGATTTTGAGCATTACTTTGCTAGCATGTGAAATGAGTACAATTGTGTGGTAGTTTGAACATTGCCCTTCTTTGTGATTGGAATGAAAACTGACCTTTTCCAGTCTGAGTTTTCTCACTGCTGAATTTTCTAAATTTGCTGGCATATTGAGTGCAGCACTTTTATAGCATCATCTTTTAAGATTTGAAATAGCTCAACTGGAATTCCATCACCTCCACTAGCTTTGTTTATTTAGTAATGCTTCCTAAGGCCCACTTGACTTCACACTCCAGGATGTCTGGCTCTAGGTGAGTGACCACACCATCGTGTTTCTTTGGGTCGTTAAGACAGTTTTTGTATAGTTCTTCTGTGTATTCTTGCCACCTCTTCTTAATACCTTCTGCTTCTGTTAGATCCATACTGTTTCTTTTATTGGGCCCATCTTTGCATGAAATGTTCCCTTGGCATCTTTAATTTTCTTGAAGAGATCTCTAGTCTTTCCCATTCGATTGTTTTCCTCTATTTCTTTGCATTGCTCAATTAAGAAGGCTTTCTCTCTCCTTGCCATTCTTCGAAACTCTGCATACAGATGGGTGTATCTTTCCTTTCCTCTTTGCCTTTCGTTCCTCTATCTCAGCTATAACTCAGCACTTCTCAGTAAATGTGGGCATTTGCACAGGACACTTCTTCCCACCCATGTCTCCAGCCACCGCCACAGCTGGCACTCTGGCTGACAGCCAGGCCAGGAGAACATCAGTCCATGCCCCTCAGCCCCTGGATCCGGGTAGAACCTGAGCAGCTCTCGTCCCCAAGCCCCTGCCTCCGTGGGGGGTAATGTTCTATACGATGGCCTACACTGTGGGTCCTTGCCTCACTGTGTAGTGCCATGCCTAAGGTCTTGTTCATAGCCTGGCATTGCCCAGTGTGCTCGGACAGAAGCCAGAAAATATGTTCTCAGTTGGACCAGGCTCTATTATTTATGAAGTTCTATTTAATATTTGAAAATCAAAAGCTTGGAAAGAAAACATCCAACAGGGTCTCAGGGTAAACAAACAGGCCCTCTGATGGCATTCTGTGGGGCCTCAGCTGAGGGGCTGGGGAGACTGTGCTGACATCCGGATGAGCCTCCCAGGTTCTGTGTTAAAACTAAACACTCCAAATTAACTTTTGGAACTTACAGCACCCCTCATGGGTAAGGAGTTATCCATTTAATTTAGAAAAATTTACTCCTAGTCCTAAATACTACAATTTTCTTTACAAAGCAGAAGAAAGTACCTGTGGAGGCTGGAGCCAAGTCTGCCAACCTCCATGTGAATGTAGCTCCGAGATAACCAACCAGTGTGTCTACATTGGGGCAGGCTTATCTCCACTGGGGCAGGTGATCTACACGGGGGCAGGCATGACTGGAGCAGGTGTGTCTACACTGGGTCAGACGCGACTACAGGAGGGCTGGCATGTCTACACTGGGGCAGGTCCTTCCCTTGTTTGCTATACATTCTTTACCAGGAGTTCTGCACTTGGGGAAAGTTTAAAGCTACATCTTCCAGACAAATGAGAGCCAGCCGAGGTTGGATTCAGCTCCCGGGATGTTGAAAAGCTCCCAGCCCCACAGGACCAGCGGGCAGCTGAGCCGGGCCACAGCGCTGATGGTGGTGCTGCGCTCAGGAAGGAGGTTGCAGTGTGTTCACTGTTAGAGACAACCCAGGGCTCTAGGACCACTCTGGCCGCCTTGACCACCCTTGGCACGGAGAAGCCCTGAGCAGGCAGGCGGCAGACAGAGCCACCTGCGGGGGTGTGACCTTTGCGAAGGAGGCCGACGCCCGCAGGGAGGGAGCTGGCTCTCCCCCGCAGATCGCCATGTAGACCTGCAGACCGAGGGTGGAGCACGGGGAACCAAGGTTCCTGGGGCACTCTGAGCCCCTCCTGCCCTTGGCACACCCAGTGAGGGGCGAGGAGCAGAGCTGGGGGCGCACAAAGGTCCGCGCCCCCCCCCCCCCCCCCAGGGTCTAATTGCATCTCCACTCCCACCCCCACCCTCCCCTCCACAGGCACAGTTCAGATGCCCATTCTGTGTCTAAACTCTGAACCTGCTCCTTCTTCCACCCCACCTCCCACCTCCCCCAGGCAACCTCCCAAAGACACTGGGGTCCCTCAGGGGTAGGGTGAGTGGGCCCCCCATGGGCCACAGCCACAAGGAGGCATTTAGTCTCAGCCAGGAGCCCCTCCAGGTTACACGGAGACCTTCGTGCTTCATCCAGCTCGGCGTTTCTCATGATGTACTCTGCATATAAGTCAAATAAGCAGGGTGATAATATACAGCCTTGACGTACCCCTTTTCCTATTTGGAACCAGCCTGCTTTTCCATGTCCAGTTCTAACTGTTGCTTCCTGAGCTGCAGGTGGTCTGGTATTCCCATCTCTTTCAGAATTTTCCACAGTTTATTGTGATCCGCACAGTCAAAGGTGTTGGTGTAGTCAATAAAGCAGAAATAGATGATTTTTTGAAACTCTCTTGCTTTTTCTATAATCCAGTGGATGTTGGCAATTTGATCTCTGGTTCCTCTGCCTTTTCTCAAACCATCTTGAACATCTGGAAGTTCATGGTTCACATATTGTTGAAGCCTGGTTTGGAGAATTTTGAGCATTACTTTACTAGTGTGTGAGATGAGTGCAATTATGCGGTAGTATGAGCATTCTTTGGCATTGCCTTTCTTTGGGATTGGAATGAAAACTGACCTTTTCCAGTCCTGTGACTACTGCTGAGTTTTCCAAATTTGCTGACATATTGAGTGCAGCACTTTTACACTATCATCTTTTAGAATTTGAAATAGCTTTGTAGGACTGGCTGAAGAAGCACAAGCCCTATTTGCCGCATAAAAAACAGTACAGACCTAAACATATAAAGACTAAAAAATGAGGAGGGAAAGATTTTCCCACACAATGAAAGTCAAAAGAGGTGGAGTGGCAAATTGTTATATCAAATTTAAAATAACAGACGATGCTGCAAGTTAAATGACATTTCAGTTGAAGAAGAAAATTGTTAACATATGCACTCAAAAGCATATTACTACAGAGACACAAAGGGGAAACTGGAGTAACTCAAAAAGAAACACCTACACCAATAAGGATCAAAACAGAGAAACCCTTTACATAAACTGGGATGTAAATTGTATCTTCAGTACATTGCATCCAAATGGGAATAATTATTAAGTGCATAATTTTCAGAAGTCAATTTGGGGGTCACTTAGTAAATTTAATAACATTTTGTATCGAGATCTTTTTGACTAACATGTGAGCAAAGGCATCAAGTACAGAAAAGAAGCACCAAAAACAATGATGAAAATTACTGGGGAAAAGGGGAATCAAAAAATTCATAGATGATAGACAGACTAAAGGGAAACTAAAAGCCCCTAACAACGCATAAAGCAATCTCAATAACCAGAGAAAAGCTCAGAGCAAAGAAAGAAATGAAAAGGATTTAAAGTTAAAGGTAATAAAAAATAAAGACAATAATGAAGAAAGTAAATAAACAAAACTGTAGCTGAAGATTACAGAAACAATAAGATCACAATGAATCAGGACTATTTTGACATAAATGACAACTTCAGGAGAAAAGGATATGAGTTTAATAAGTTCAACCTCAAAGAATGAAAGACACCCAGAAACTGTAACAAAAATTACCAAGCTCTGAGATCCCCAACTATGGTGGAACTCTCTTGAAAGAAAAAGGCTGATCTTCACAGTGAATTTTCTAAGTCACTTTGAAAGCTCTTAGAACGCACGTGTAAAACACCTCTGAAAACAAGGCACAGTCTGTCCTGGCCAATGGCCACAAATTTAGAATATTACAGGCAATACACAGATAAAAATAGATCAAATTCAACAAGAATATAGAGCAAAACCACAAATACACATACTAATCAAGTCTCAAGAGAGGCCACAGATCCTTCAAACAATCTCAACATACTTTTTGGAGTCAACTACAGAAATAATCAGAAGAAATGAATGCAGGTTGGAAAAAGGAAACAGTGGGACAGGAAACCCCTGTGATGCCATCAAAATTGTGTTTAAGTTAATGAAGCAAAATGTCCCAGGATAGAAATATAGCAGAAGTCTCTTTTCCAAATTCCCCTCAATGAAAAAAAAAAAAAAGAATCAAATCACATTACCAATTACAACATAATAATACAGCTAGGGACAAAGGAGCTGTGAGGGAGAGAGGAAAATTCCATGCTCCAGGGTGGGAGAATAAAATATTGTGAAAAATATTATATATAACCTCAAACAATTATCATGGGCAATTTTTCACAAGTTTTAATCATTCCCAGTCAAAGAATATGAGTGTTCACTCAGAGACAGCTAAGCAGATTAAAGAATGGATGGAGGCCAGAGGATAACAGTGGATATTAATGACCATCTTTTAAGTGGTGCTGGGAAAACTGGCCAGTATGTAAAAAAATTGAGAGCCACGTGCCTACACCAAAAATAAAATGCAAAATGATTACAAAGTCCCCTGTAAAAACCATAACTTTTAAAAACTTATTTATGATACATAAATATAACAAGCAATCTTATCTAATTATTTCAGCAAGAACCTTCTGTGATCCTACCACACAAAATGAAAATAAAAACAAGACCTATAAATTAAAGTTAAAAACTTTGTACAGATAAACCAGGTTGAAAAAAGACCTCAGAAAGGGAGAAGAAAGAATAAAATGAAAAAAGAAAAAAATAAACTGACAAAGGAGATTACTTCCAAGACTATTTGGGCGCTAAATAACTCAATAAGAATGCACAGCCCAATAAAAATGGGCACAACCAAAACACTCTTCAAGTATATGGATGCTAATAAAAAATGAAGATGCTAAAATAAACGTCTCCTTTTAGCAAAACTACATGAGACAATGGAAATATCAGAAACTCACAATAGTGTGTGGAGAGTGTGGTGAAAGGGGAAAGTGTTCACTGTGGTGGAATTAAAGAACACTAGAGAAAGGCCATGGATAGTCCTCAAAACAAACAAACAAACAAACAACTGGAAGTGAACAGCTAACCCGCACTGGCATACCATAATAAAACCACCACTGAAACAGGCATGAATCCAAAATATACTAGTAAATATACAGCAAGCACTGTTTATCAGCCAAGGAAATAGGAAGGAAAAAGACATTGATGACTGTGGGATCAATGTGGAATATATAAAAAGACTGTCGAACATATAGCTATACAAGAACTCATCTGAGTCACTTGCAGTAAAGGTGGATGAACAATTATATCATAGAAAGTAAATGAGGAAAGGAAAAGACACAGCGGGAATCTAGAACATGATGAAGAAACATTTACAGTTAGTACAAGGGAAAATAATGAAAAAGGCTACATAGAATGGGGCGGGGGGAGAGAGGAGGATGGGAAAGAGAAAATAGCGGGAAAATAACGACCATATAAAAAGAAAAGCCGGGGAATGCACTGTGGACTCAAAGTGAGGCCTGCTATAATTAACACCTGGATAAAACAGGTGGTCGGGTAGAGAGGGACATGAAAAAAGTACAGATATTTTCTTAGGACAGAAATACATACACTCATTAAAATACAATTAAAAGTGGGATTTGGAGAAATGGAACATTCACAAAACTCTAAGGGAACTAGGAGAAAAGAACTAAACTAAAGTGATGAAAATGAAATGAAAGCTACTAGCACAATTTAAGAAGGCTGAAACAAAATGGTATAACACAGTAGTTGAAACTTGGACTTTGAAGTTGTACGAAAACAAACGGTAAACTTAAAATACGAAAACAAACTGGACGCCCCTGCAGGGCGCTGAGGGCCGCGGTGGCTGCTAGCATGGGGTTGAGCGAGGGGCCGGCGGGCTCAGCCCAGAGCGGGCGCCTCCTTCACCCGCCAAGTCCAACGCCGGGGGCCCGGCTGTTGCGGCTCCCGGGGAGCGGGGGCCGTGCGGGCCGCAAACCCGGAGAGCGGCGGCTGGACCGAGGCGCTGCGGGCCGCCGTGGCCGAGCTGCGCGCAGGCGCCGTGGTGGCCATCCCCACCGATGCGCTGTAAGGCCTGGCCTGCTTGGCGAGCTGCTCGGAAGCACTGGGCGCCGTGTACCGTATCAAGGGCCGCAGCGAGACCAAGCCGCTGGCCGTATGCCTGGGCCGCGTGGCCGACATCTACAGGTACTGCCATGGGAGAGTACCTGAGGAGCTCCTGAAGGACCTGTTGCCAGGACCGGTGACCCTGGTGATGGAACGCTCAGAGGAGCTCAACAAGGACCTGAATCCTTTCACTCCTCTTGTAGGCGTCCGGATTCCTGACCACACCTTCATGCAGGACTTGGCCCAGGTGTTTGGGGGGCCACTCGCTCTCACCAGTGCCAACCTCAGCTCCCAGTCCAGCCCTCTGAATGTTGAGGAATTCCAGGACCTGTGGCCTCACTTGTCCTTGATCATTGATGGGGGACCAACTGGGGACGGCCAGAGCCCAGAGTGTCAACTAGGCTCAACTGTGGTTGACTTGTCTGTGCCTGGAAAGTTTGGCATCATTCGTCCTGGTTGTGCCCTTGAAAGTACTTCAGCCATCCTCCAGGAGTATGGGCTGCTCCCCTCACATGGATCCTGCTTGTGACACTCTGGAGGAGGGAAGGCCCAGTGACTGGTGCTGGACACTATGTGTCCAACCGCTGGTAGTTGGCAAAGCCTCATTTGCAGAGGCTGCTAGGGCTATAGTGTTAGTAGTCTGACCTTTTAAGGCAGAGTTTCTTTCTGAACTGTATAGACCAGAACTCAGAAGCTGCTGGTTAAGCCTCACACCTGGTTTGGGAGGTTATAATAAGTCCATTCCTAGGAGAGCCAGGTTTCTTCTTCCTTTGATTTTTGAAAAATAAATAACCAGTTTGCAATCTAATGAGAGCCTCTTATCTGGTGGGTAGTGGCATTTAAGGTCCAAATCAGCTAATGCATCAGTTGATGCTTTTTTAAGAGTCTCAAGTGACCAAAGGCACTTTGTGCTTCTGAAGTCGGATCCAGGTTAGGATAAAACCTGTGGAGCCATAGGCCAAATACTACTTCCTCTGAACCAGGGCTGGTTCTGTGCTGTAATTGCCTGGCAGAGTCATCATTTTTGTCTAATGATGGGAAGTAAGCTCGGTTGGGAAGGGGTGTCCAAATTATTGAAGAATGTTGGAAAACCTCTGCTGTTCTTTTTAGCCACTTTTTTCTTATTTATTCATAATACAAATTATAATTTCTTATACCTGTAATACCTTTATTTAAATCCAGTGTCTACTCTGCAGCCTTTATATATAAAGTATTAAACATAATTATTGTTGGGCATTTGAACTTTGTTTTTTCTTTAATAGAAAAGAATGCTATTAAACATCTTTGTAAATGTTTAAAAAAAAAAAAAAAGAAAAAGAAAAGAAAACAAACTGAACAACTAGAAAGACACCCTACACGAAAGAAAGAAGGCTGAACCAACAGGAAGAAAAAAAATTGTAACTTTCATACTAAGTGATCTGTACGAGAATTTCGAGACGTGAATGTATAAGCCTACATTGGTTATCTTAAAAAGACAAGCAACAAAAAGCAAAAAAAGAAAATAATATATAAGCATGATTAAAAGAAGAAAGCAAAAAGCAAAAACAAAAAAGGAAAGGAAAAAAAGGAAAATAAAAAAGACAGGGAGAGAGAAAAGGAGCTGAAGAAATGAATCCAAAGTTGCAGCAAGCCTATGTCTTTCGAAATGAGCTTGCTTTGGGTCTCGACCAATGGTCCTGAAGGGAGAAAAGCATATGTGCCACTCTCCCAGCATCTTTTGGTGCTAGGACCCTGAACACTAGAAGAGTGTCCAGTGAGAAGCATTGAAATCGGAGTGGACCTCACTGGAGAACAAAGTTGAAGCAAGGGTTTATTTTCTGGGGAGGGATTGTCCTCAGGCAGCGGTCTGGGGTGGGGAGACCCCTAAAGGGGAGAGGGTAGGTGGGCAGACATGTTTCCAGAAGTGTGTTAGGATGTGAATGGTGAGCCCATGGAATTCCTCTGCAGCCCGCATTTGTGTGCTGAACTTGGAAGGCCTGCAGTGAATCTCTAGCGGGCAAGGCTGGAAGGCCAATGCCCCCGAATCATTCTCATCCAGAGCCCTTTGGCCCAGGCGGCCAGGTCAGAAGTGCGTGTGGGGCTTTGCCGGGGTCCAGCCCCCGCAGGATCCAGGGGAACCTGAAGGAAAAGTGGCCTCGGCAGATGATTTAGAGAGAGAAATAAGGAAAGAATATTGTAGATAAGAAAATAGAGGAGAGAGAGAGGCTGATATTCCTTGGTTTCCATAGAAAGTCAATAAAACTTCGAGACAAGAAGTTTGCCCCCTTCACGGAGGCCACAGGTGCCTTCCGGGTCTCCCGAGTGAATGAAGATGCAGAACCTCTTCCCGTTCAGGTCTTAGAAATCCGGGCAGATAAGTGAACGCACGGAGCCTCTATGCTCCAAGGATCAGCCTGAAAAAGAAAGTAAGAGAGAAAAACAGAGAAAAAAGAAAAACACAGGGTTACCAAGCTTCTTCAAGTGAGGCCCATTGTTTTTATTTTCAAAAGGGTCTTTTATACCTTTACTTGTACATAGAGGGAAATGAAAGATGCAAAGTCATACAGAGTCAGCCCAAACATTACGTCTATTTTGTCTTTATCGAAAACAAGATTATTTCTGCAAACCTTTCCCAAAAACAATATTGTGTACATTATCTTCTGGCCTTGGAGGCCTGTGAACATTTTATGACCCTCTTTTGATAAAGGCTGTTCAACCAGAAAACTTATTTTCCCTTGAAATGTTTTTTCTTATATTTCTGATCTATATCAGCCTCACAAAGTATTAAACAAGTTACATTCTCACGGAGCAAAGGTGCAGCGAGTTACAAGAAAGGACCAATCAGCTCAAGAGTCTGCTGTAGCTAATTTCAGGCTGCACCTGTTTTTCTTACTCTCCAACTATGTTAACTAATGCACTCCCAGGTGCACAGTGGATTAGAGATATGGGAACTTAGCAACACGCATTGGCCCAATAAAGAAGTCCTATGCCTAGTACTACTCGAATAACTTTTAACTCTTTGAAAGGCTCCATGTTTTAGGCTTTCCATGCCTCTCACAGAAGGGAGGCTGTAAATAATCATATGATTAGCTGCAACAGTCTGGATATATTTGCCAAGCAAGATATAATGCTAAAAGAGGGGGTTTTGATTGGAAATATTTCTCTCATGTACAGGAGACTTATAAGCTATAGTCCCAAGATGATTTCCTCCAGAGAAAAGTGGTCAGGAATAGCAACCAGTTAATGTCAGAGGAGATGGTGAAAGTCATGAAATAGAAAAATGGACAGATTCGGGTTTTGGAGTGGATGCTCGAGAAAGACTAGGGAGCCCATTGAGTTCTGAAGACTTGCTTAACAGTTCTCTTCCACACGACCTTGTCATGGGTGGGATCTTCCGGGGTGGCTCCAGGCAGGGCTTTGCCAAGGGGAATTCCCCGAGAAAACTGTTGGTGGTTGGATGGTGGGAGTGGGAGTGGGCATGGCCTCAATTGCCTGAGCGAATGAGGAGCATGCGGGATGTGCGGGGTTAGGGCGGTGGGGAGGTCCCCAAAGGACCGAGGGGGCGGGTTTCGGGGCCTTTCTGGAGCCCAGCATCTGAGGGAAGGAGGAATCGGCGTGCAGCTGCAGGTAAGAGATGGAAAAACACTTGGGCTTGGTTTGCAGAGACCAGGGAGCTGCTTCTGAGCACAGGGGAGGTGTGCGCCCGGCTCCCTTCAACGTCTTAGCCGGAGGGCAAGGTTGTCGGGCCAGCGCCGCTGGTGCGGATGCCCTTCGGGGACCCTCTGTCCCTGAGGGGCCGTCGCCGGCGGTCGGGCGCCCCCAGCGGGGTGACTTGGCTCCTGGGTCAGCGGGGCTGGCGCGTGGCCAGAAAGTCGCCCTGAGTTGGAGGGGGCCTTGGGGGGTGGGCGCTGGGCTTCAGAATCTGGGGAACACGTGCTACGTGAATGCGGCGCTGCAGTGTCTGAGCCACACGCCGCCCCTGGCCAGCTGGCTGGTGTCCCGGCAGCCCGCCACCCTCTGTCCGGCCGGCGGCTGCTGCACGCTCTGTGCCATGCGAGCTCACGTGACCCGAGCCCTCCTTCACGCGGGAGAGGTGATCCGGCCCCGCAAGGACCTGCTGGCGGGCTTCCACAGACACCAGCAGGAAGATGCCCACGAGTTTCTGATGTTCACTCTGCATGGCATGCAGCAAGGGTGCCTGAGTGCATCCCAGCCGTCGGGCCACGCCTCCGAGGACACCAGCGTCGTCCGTCAGATCTTCGGCGGGACGTGGAGGTCTCGGATCCAGTGTCTCCACTGCCTCGGTGTCTCGGACACGTTCGACCCTTATCTGGACATCAGCCTGGATATCACGGCGGCTCCGAGTGTGGAGCAAGCTCTGAGAGAGCTGGTCAAGCCCGAGAAGCTGGAGGCGGAAAATGCCTATGACTGTGGCGTTTGTCTCCGGAAGGTGCCTGCCACCAAGAGGTTGACTTTGCACAGCACGTCCCAGGTCCTGGTGCTGGTGCTGAAGCGGTTCACACAGCTGAGCGGGGCCAAAAGGGCTGAGGAGGCGCGCTATCCCCAGTGCCTGGACGTGCAGCCCTACACGTCTGAGCGGAAGGCAGGGCCCCTGGGCTACGTGCTCTTTGCCGTGCTGGTGCACTCCGGGTGGAGCTGTGAGCGAGGACACTACTTTTGTTACGTCCGAGCGGGCAACGGCCAATGGTATGAGATGGACGATGCCAAGGTGACCGCCTGTGCCGAGACTGCTGCCCTGAGCCAGGGCGCCTACGTCCTGTTCTACGCCCGGGAGGGTGCGTGGGAAGGGGGCGCTGGGCGAGGGGCGGCGGCCCCCCTCGGGGCTGACCCCACAGACCCCGGGCAGCCTGCAGGAGACGCCAGCGGCAGAGCTCCTGGGTCGCAGGAGTCCCCGGGGGACACAGAGGCCGAAGGGATGAGCTTAGAGCAGTGGAGACGCCTGCAAGAACACGACCGACCGAAGCCGGCCTTGGAGCTCCGCGAGATCCAGGCTGCCCTGCCTGCCGGCGCAGTCGTGATTCACCGGTCCAGACACGGAGGAGGGAGAAACCGCCCGCCGCCCGCACAGGAGCACCACCGGCTCGACCGGCCCAGCACGGACACCCCGGCTCCGGGGCCGACGGACGTCGGCCAGGGCCCTTGTGCCAGCGGGAGGGCCAGAGCGACCAAGGGGAGGAACAAGAAGCCGCGGCCATCTCTGGGGCTGTGGCGGTAGGCCGGCTCCGATGCACATGCGTGCAGACGCCCAGGCACACTCTGTGTGCGGCACGCCCTGGGCGACGCAGCAAGAGTGCCGACGAGGAGCGAGTTCCTCTCTGGCGGTGAGGACGATGCGGCCTTCGGGGAAAAGGCGGGGCCTGGAGTGAGCCCGGGGTCTCGGCGTTCCCGGGGAACGGGTTCGTGCCCGAGCGGCTCAGCTCTCGAGGGCTGGCTCTGCTGGGAAGTCGCCGGAGCGAATGGGGTGCGTGAGCGGGTCTGAGCACGGTGCGAGGGCCTCCCACTTCTGCGAGCCTGGGAGAGTCCTCTCTGGATGGGACTTTGGGTGTGGCTTTGCCTTTCTTCCCCCGTCTCCAGTCCCTGGCCGCGCCGCTGGCCTCTGGTGAGTGACGCGGCCTGGAGACGCCTCACAGAACGCTCACAGCCAGCCGAGCAAGGAGACGATCTCCGGAGCCCTTCGGGGCTTGGGGGGGGGGGGGGGGGGTTGGGGGGGGGGTTGGGGTGGGGTGGTGGGGGTGTGGGGGAGGTGCAGGGAAGAGCGGATGCAGGTCCACGAACCGTGTCCTTCCGGCCGGCCAGGCTCTCGAAAATGCCCCAAACGTCGAGCAGCGTCTGCGGAGAAGATGGGCAGGCGGTCTTTATGGGTGGCTGCCCTCGGGAGGCCTCGTGCTCCTAGGCAGAGTGTCCGGCAGGAATGAGGCGGGGATCCGTGTGTCCCCGACAGGACGCTCATCCGCAAAGTTCCCTGGGGCTCCATTTCCGGTGCAAGGAGTATGCTGGAGAAGCGCCGAGTGCCAAACAGGAGAAGCGATCCACGATGCCATGAGCACCACCGACGGCACCGCCAGCACCGACACGAAGGTCGAGGGGAGAAAGGCGAGCCAGCTAGTCCCAAAGAAACCTCTCCACCAGCATTGCACCGGGGCCTAGGTGGAGATCCGTCGCGCAGCGTTCATTTCTGAAAGCAAAGGTCCTCCCCGCACTGAGGAAAGACCCGAGCCTACCCTAGATTGGGAGAGCAAGACAACTGGACTTCCGACTCTGCCCGTCCTGCCTGGCAGTCAGTTGTCTCTTCCAGCTGGGCCCCGGACAAACGCCGCTGGACGCGAGGAGATGCGGCCGGCCTCCAAAGTGCCCGGGGCGGTGGGGGAAACTCTCCTCCCCTAGCTGCTTTCTCGACTGCCTCATGATTCCCGTGACCCGGTGGAGGGGGGCCTGAGGACCTTTATCGATCACCTCTTGCGTTTTATTTCTGTTTCTTGGCTGACGGCTGCGAACCCCAAACCCTCCAGCAAAGGGCAGACCGGGAATGTGCGGTTTAACATCCCAGACCTCGAGGGACAACTCTGGCTGCTGACTGCGCGAGTCGGCGTGGCAAGGAACAGAGAACGTTCCGATGGCTCGTTTTCCCCGCATGGTTCCCTAGAGCGCGCCACGGCCTCCACACATGGAGAGGAAAGAGAATGATGAGCGGTATCTTCCCCCAAGAACACGAACAAGCGTGCCCCGCGCGAGGACGTGGAGCCACCCACAGCCCTCCCTCATCATCACCACCCATCTTCCTCCACCCCATCGTCTCCAATGCACTTGCTGCTTGCCCCACCCACCCCCTCTGGAGAAGAGGAAGGAGGAGACGGAGGAAAAGGAGAAGAGTGGCGACTGGAGCGGCGTGGCAGAGCGAGTGGGAAGGTGGCCTTACGCTGGGGCCAATCCGTGCCAAAGCGAGAAAGATACTGGCTGATCTCGCTTCTCTGTGCCAAGGGAAAGAGGCAAGGGGACAGCAAGGGTGTGAGCACTTGGACGATAAAGCACAAAGCGGTAGGGTCCTGGGATGGCATGGGGAAGCAGGACGTGGGAGGGGTGCAAGAGGCTAAGGAAGAAAGCGGGGTCAGGGCCGTTCTCTCCTAGCAAGGATCAACGGAATCAATGCTTCAGCTACGTATGTGAAACACGTGGACCGTGAAACCCCCATCGTCCTGGAAGGCAAGCATAATGTCCAGGACGGGAGAGCAAACAAACACACCTGTCCCACACCGAGAAGGAAAGCGACAGTCATCCTCCTCCAGGAGGGAAACCTTTTGTATACCTTGAGTTATAAGGCGTCTTGAGCCCTGGGATGGGAAAGACGACTGTATGAGTCCACTAGTGTATATAAAATAGAAAAAGAGAATAAAAGCAACAAAAAAATAACAAAATGAACACAAAATCAAAAAAATAAATAAATAAATAAATAAATGGAAAACCAAAAAAAAAAAAAAACCCTCAAAAAACCCAAAACAAAAAAAGAGAGCAACAACAACAACAACAATCAGAACAAATGGAAGAAGGAAAAGGAAGGAAAATAGGCAACGGAGACACAAAAGGAGCTGAAGCAATGAATCCAGAGTTGCAGCAAGCCTATGCCTTTCGGAACGAGCTCGCTTTGGGGCTTGACCAACGGCCCTGAAGGGAGAGAAGCACATGTGTCCCTCTCCCGGCAGCTTTTGGTGCCAGGACCCTGAACGCTCGAAGAGTGTCCAGTGAGAAAGCCTAGAATTCGGAGTGGACCTCACTGGAGAGCAAAGTTGAGGCAAGGGTTTCTTGTTGTCTGGGGAGGGGTTGTGTCAGGCAGGGGTCTGGGGTGGGGAGACCCCTAAAGGGGAGAGGGTAGGTGGGCAGACATGTTTCCAGAAGTGTGTTAGGATGTGAATGGTGAGCCCACGGCATTCCTCTGCAGCCCGCATTTGTGTGCTGAACTTGGAAAGCCCGCAGTGAATCTCTAGCGGGCAAGGCTGGAAGGCCCAATGGCCCCGAATCATTTGCATCCGGAGCCCTTTGGTCCAGGGGGCCAGGTCGGAAGTGCGTGCGGGGCTTCCTCGAGGGGAATTCCCCGAGAAAAGTGGGAATTCAGTGGTTGGATGGCGGGAGTGGGAGTGGGCAGGCCCTCGGCCGCCTCAGCGAATGAGGAGATTGCACGTGCGGGGGTGGGGCTGTGGGGACGCCCCCAAAGGGCCGAGGGGGCGGGGCCCGGGCCCTTTTTGGAGACGACGGTCTGAGGGAAGGAGGCACCGGCGTGCAGCTGCAGCTGGAGATGGAAACCCTCGTGGGCCTTGTTTGCAGAGCCCCGGGGGCTGCTTCTGAGCACGGGGGAGGTGCGCGTCCGGCTCCCTTCAACGTCTTAGCCGGAGGGCAAGGTTGTCGGGCCAGCGCCGCTGGTGCGGATGCCCTTCGGGGACCCTCTGTCCCTGAGGGGCCGTCGCCGGCGGTCGGGCGCCCCCAGCGGGGTGACTTGGCTCCTGGGTCAGCGGGGCTGGCGCGTGGCCAGAAAGTCGCCCTGAGTTGGAGGGGGCCGTGGGGGGTGGGCGCTGGGCTTCAGAATCTGGGGAACACGTGCTACGTGAATGCGGCGCTGCAGTGTCTGAGCCACACGCCGCCCCTGGCCAGCTGGCTGGTGTCCCGGCAGCCCGCCACCCTCTGTCCGGCCGGCGGCTGCTGCACGCTCTGTGCCATGCGAGCTCACGTGACCCGAGCCCTCCTTCACGCGGGAGAGGTGATCCGGCGCCGCAAGGACCTGCTGGCGGGCTTCCACAGACACCAGCAGGAAGATGCCCACGAGTTTCTGATGTTCACTCTGCATGGCATGCAGCAAGGGTGCCTGAGTGCATCCCAGCCGTCGGGCCACGCCTCCGAGGACACCAGCGTCGTCCGTCAGATCTTCGGCGGGACGTGGAGGTCTCGGATCCAGTGTCTCCACTGCCTCGGTGTCTCGGACACGTTCGACCCTTATCTGGACATCAGCCTGGATATCACGGCGGCTCCGAGTGTGGAGCAAGCTCTGAGAGAGCTGGTCAAGCCCGAGAAGCTGGAGGCGGAAAATGCCTATGACTGTGGCGTTTGTCTCCGGAAGGTGCCTGCCACCAAGAGGTTGACTTTGCACAGCACGTCCCAGGTCCTGGTGCTGGTGCTGAAGCGGTTCACACAGCTGAGCGGGGCCAAAAGGGCTGAGGAGGCGCGCTATCCCCAGTGCCTGGACGTGCAGCCCTACACGTCTGAGCGGAAGGCAGGGCCCCTGGGCTACGTGCTCTATGCCGTGCTGGTGCACTCCGGGTGGAGCTGTGAGCGAGGACACTACTTTTGTTACGTCCGAGCGGGCAACGGCCAATGGTATGAGATGGACGATGCCAAGGTGACCGCCTGTGCCGAGACTGCTGCCCTGAGCCAGGGCGCCTACGTCCTGTTCTACGCCCGGGAGGGTGCGTGGGAAGGGGGCGCTGGGCGAGGGGCGGCGGCCCCCCTCGGGGCTGACCCCACAGACCCCGGGCAGCCTGCAGGAGACGCCAGCGGCAGAGCTCCTGGGTCGCAGGAGTCCCCGGGGGACACAGAGGCCGAAGGGATGAGCTTAGAGCAGTGGAGACGCCTGCAAGAACACGACCGACCGAAGCCGGCCTTGGAGCTCCGCGAGATCCAGGCTGCCCTGCCTGCCGGCGCAGTCGTGATTCACCGGTCCAGACACGGAGGAGGGAAAAACCGCCCGCCGCCCGCACAGGAGCACCACCGGCTCGACCGGCCCAGCACGGACACCCCGGCTCCGGGGCCGACGGACGTCGGCCAGGGCCCTTGTGCCAGCGGGAGGGCCAGAGCGACCAAGGGGAGGAACAAGAAGCCGCGGCCATCTCTGGGGCTGTGGCGGTAGGCCGGCTCCGATGCACATGCGTGCAGACGCCCAGGCACACTCTGTGTGCGGCACGCCCTGGGCGACGCAGCAAGAGTGCCGACGAGGAGCGAGTTCCTCTCTGGCGGTGAGGACGATGCGGCCTCCGGGGAAAAGGCGGGGCCTGGAGTGAGCCCGGGGTCTCGGCGTTCCCGGGGAACGGGTTCGTGCCCGAGCGGCTCAGCTCTCGAGGGCTGGCTCTGCTGGGAAGTCGCCGGAGCGAATGGGGTGCGTGAGCGGGTCTGAGCACGGTGCGAGGGCCTCCCACTTCTGCGAGCCTGGGAGAGTCCTCTCTGGATGGGACTTTGGGTGTGGCTTTGCCTTTCTTCCCCCGTCTCCAGTCCCTGGCCGCGCCGCTGGCCTCTGGTGAGTGACGCGGCCTGGAGACGCCTCACAGAACGCTCACAGCCAGCCGAGCAAGGAGACGATCTCCGGAGCCCTTCGGGGCTGGGGGGTGGGGTGGGGTGGGGGTAGGGGGGTGGGTGTGGGGGGGTGGGGGGGTGGGGGAGGTGCAGGGAAGAGCGGATGCAGGTCCACGAACCGTGTCCTTCCGGCCGGCCAGGCTCTCGAAAATGCCCCAAACGTCGAGCAGCGTCTGCGGAGAAGATGGGCAGGCGGTCTTTATGGGTGGCTGCCCTCGGGAGGCCTCGTGCTCCTAGGCAGAGTGTCCGGCAGGAATGAGGCGGGGATCCGTGTGTCCCCGACAGGACGCTCATCCGCAAAGTTCCCTGGGGCTCCATTTCCGGTGCAAGGAGTATGCTGGAGAAGCGCCGAGTGCCAAACAGGAGAAGCGATCCACGATGCCATGAGCACCACCGACGGCACCGCCAGCACCGACACGAAGGTCGAGGGGAGAAAGGCGAGCCAGCTAGTCCCAAAGAAACCTCTCCACCAGCATTGCACCGGGGCCTAGGTGGAGATCCGTCGCGCAGCGTTCATTTCTGAAAGCAAAGGTCCTCCCCGCACTGAGGAAAGACCCGAGCCTACCCTAGATTGGGATAGCAAGACAACTGGACTTCCGACTCTGCCCGTCCTGCCTGGCAGTCAGTTGTCTCTTCCAGCTGGGCCCCGGACAAACGCCGCTGGACGCGAGGAGATGCGGCCGGCCTCCAAAGTGCCCGGGGCGGTGGGGGAAACTCTCCTCCCCTAGCTGCTTTCTCGACTGCCTCATGATTCCCGTGACCCGGTGGAGGGGGGCCTGAGGACCTTTATCGATCACCTCTTGCGTTTTATTTCTGTTTCTTGGCTGACGGCTGCGAACCCCAAACCCTCCAGCAAAGGGCAGACCGGGAATGTGCGGTTTAACATCCCAGACCTCGAGGGACAACTCTGGCTGCTGACTGCGCGAGTCGGCGTGGCAAGGAACAGAGAACGTTCCGATGGCTCGTTTTCCCCGCATGGTTCCCTAGAGCGCGCCACGGCCTCCACACATGGAGAGGAAAGAGAATGATGAGCGGTATCTTCCCCCAAGAACACGAACAAGCGTGCCCCGCGCGAGGACGTGGAGCCACCCACAGCCCTCCCTCATCATCACCACCCATCTTCCTCCACCCCATCGTCTCCAATGCACTTGCTGCTTGCCCCACCCACCCCCTCTGGAGAAGAGGAAGGAGGAGACGGAGGAAAAGGAGAAGAGTGGCGACTGGAGCGGCGTGGCAGAGCGAGTGGGAAGGTGGCCTTACGCTGGGGCCAATCCGTGCCAAAGCGAGAAAGATACTGGCTGATCTCGCTTCTCTGTGCCAAGGGAAAGAGGCAAGGGGACAGCAAGGGTGTGAGCACTTGGACGATAAAGCACAAAGCGGTAGGGTCCTGGGATGGCATGGGGAAGCAGGACGTGGGAGGGGTGCAAGAGGCTAAGGAAGAAAGCGGGGTCAGGGCCGTTCTCTCCTAGCAAGGATCAACGGAATCAATGCTTCAGCTACGTATGTGAAACACGTGGACCGTGAAACCCCCATCGTCCTGGAAGGCAAGCATAATGTCCAGGACGGGAGAGCAAACAAACACACCTGTCCCACACCGAGAAGGAAAGCGACAGTCATCCTCCTCCAGGAGGGAAACCTTTTGTATACCTTGAGTTATAAGGCGTCTTGAGCCCTGGGATGGGAAAGACGACTGTATGAGTCCACTAGTGTATATAAAATAGAAAAAGAGAATAAAAGCAACAAAAAAATAACAAAATGAACACAAAATCAAAAAAATAAATAAATAAATAAATAAATGGAAAACCAAAAAAAAAAAAAAACCCTCAAAAAACCCAAAACAAAAAAAGAGAGCAACAACAACAACAACAATCAGAACAAATGGAAGAAGGAAAAGGAAGGAAAATAGGCAACGGAGACACAAAAGGAGCTGAAGCAATGAATCCAGAGTTGCAGCAAGCCTATGCCTTTCGGAACGAGCTCGCTTTGGGGCTTGACCAACGGCCCTGAAGGGAGAGAAGCACATGTGTCCCTCTCCCGGCAGCTTTTGGTGCCAGGACCCTGAACGCTCGAAGAGTGTCCAGTGAGAAAGCCTAGAATTCGGAGTGGACCTCACTGGAGAGCAAAGTTGAGGCAAGGGTTTCTTGTTGTCTGGGGAGGGGTTGTGTCAGGCAGGGGTCTGGGGTGGGGAGACCCCTAAAGGGGAGAGGGTAGGTGGGCAGACATGTTTCCAGAAGTGTGTTAGGATGTGAATGGTGAGCCCACGGCATTCCTCTGCAGCCCGCATTTGTGTGCTGAACTTGGAAAGCCCGCAGTGAATCTCTAGCGGGCAAGGCTGGAAGGCCCAATGGCCCCGAATCATTTGCATCCGGAGCCCTTTGGTCCAGGGGGCCAGGTCGGAAGTGCGTGCGGGGCTTCCTCGAGGGGAATTCCCCGAGAAAAGTGGGAATTCAGTGGTTGGATGGCGGGAGTGGGAGTGGGCAGGCCCTCGGCCGCCTCAGCGAATGAGGAGATTGCACGTGCGGGGGTGGGGCTGTGGGGACGCCCCCAAAGGGCCGAGGGGGCGGGGCCCGGGCCCTTTTTGGAGACGACGGTCTGAGGGAAGGAGGCACCGGCGTGCAGCTGCAGCTGGAGATGGAAACCCTCGTGGGCCTTGTTTGCAGAGCCCCGGGGGCTGCTTCTGAGCACGGGGGAGGTGCGCGTCCGGCTCCCTTCAACGTCTTAGCCGGAGGGCAAGGTTGTCGGGCCAGCGCCGCTGGTGCGGATGCCCTTCGGGGACCCTCTGTCCCTGAGGGGCCGTCGCCGGCGGTCGGGCGCCCCCAGCGGGGTGACTTGGCTCCTGGGTCAGCGGGGCTGGCGCGTGGCCAGAAAGTCGCCCTGAGTTGGAGGGGGCCGTGGGGGGTGGGCGCTGGGCTTCAGAATCTGGGGAACACGTGCTACGTGAATGCGGCGCTGCAGTGTCTGAGCCACACGCCGCCCCTGGCCAGCTGGCTGGTGTCCCGGCAGCCCGCCACCCTCTGTCCGGCCGGCGGCTGCTGCACGCTCTGTGCCATGCGAGCTCACGTGACCCGAGCCCTCCTTCACGCGGGAGAGGTGATCCGGCGCCGCAAGGACCTGCTGGCGGGCTTCCACAGACACCAGCAGGAAGATGCCCACGAGTTTCTGATGTTCACTCTGCATGGCATGCAGCAAGGGTGCCTGAGTGCATCCCAGCCGTCGGGCCACGCCTCCGAGGACACCAGCGTCGTCCGTCAGATCTTCGGCGGGACGTGGAGGTCTCGGATCCAGTGTCTCCACTGCCTCGGTGTCTCGGACACGTTCGACCCTTATCTGGACATCAGCCTGGATATCACGGCGGCTCCGAGTGTGGAGCAAGCTCTGAGAGAGCTGGTCAAGCCCGAGAAGCTGGAGGCGGAAAATGCCTATGACTGTGGCGTTTGTCTCCGGAAGGTGCCTGCCACCAAGAGGTTGACTTTGCACAGCACGTCCCAGGTCCTGGTGCTGGTGCTGAAGCGGTTCACACAGCTGAGCGGGGCCAAAAGGGCTGAGGAGGCGCGCTATCCCCAGTGCCTGGACGTGCAGCCCTACACGTCTGAGCGGAAGGCAGGGCCCCTGGGCTACGTGCTCTATGCCGTGCTGGTGCACTCCGGGTGGAGCTGTGAGCGAGGACACTACTTTTGTTACGTCCGAGCGGGCAACGGCCAATGGTATGAGATGGACGATGCCAAGGTGACCGCCTGTGCCGAGACTGCTGCCCTGAGCCAGGGCGCCTACGTCCTGTTCTACGCCCGGGAGGGTGCGTGGGAAGGGGGCGCTGGGCGAGGGGCGGCGGCCCCCCTCGGGGCTGACCCCACAGACCCCGGGCAGCCTGCAGGAGACGCCAGCGGCAGAGCTCCTGGGTCGCAGGAGTCCCCGGGGGACACAGAGGCCGAAGGGATGAGCTTAGAGCAGTGGAGACGCCTGCAAGAACACGACCGACCGAAGCCGGCCTTGGAGCTCCGCGAGATCCAGGCTGCCCTGCCTGCCGGCGCAGTCGTGATTCACCGGTCCAGACACGGAGGAGGGAGAAACCGCCCGCCGCCTGCACAGGAGCACCACCGGCTCGACCGGCCCAGCACGGACACCCCGGCTCCGGGGCCGACGGACGTCGGCCAGGGCCCTTGTGCCAGCGGGAGGGCCAGAGCGACCAAGGGGAGGAACAAGAAGCCGCGGCCATCTCTGGGGCTGTGGCGGTAGGCCGGCTCCGATGCACATGCGTGCAGACGCCCAGGCACACTCTGTGTGCGGCACGCCCTGGGCGACGCAGCAAGAGTGCCGACGAGGAGCGAGTTCCTCTCTGGCGGTGAGGACGATGCGGCCTCCGGGGAAAAGGCGGGGCCTGGAGTGAGCCCGGGGTCTCGGCGTTCCCGGGGAACGGGTTCGTGCCCGAGCGGCTCAGCTCTCGAGGGCTGGCTCTGCTGGGAAGTCGCCGGAGCGAATGGGGTGCGTGAGCGGGTCTGAGCACGGTGCGAGGGCCTCCCACTTCTGCGAGCCTGGGAGAGTCCTCTCTGGATGGGACTTTGGGTGTGGCTTTGCCTTTCTTCCCCCGTCTCCAGTCCCTGGCCGCGCCGCTGGCCTCTGGTGAGTGACGCGGCCTGGAGACGCCTCACAGAACGCTCACAGCCAGCCGAGCAAGGAGACGATCTCCGGAGCCCTTCGGGGCTGGGGGGGGGGGGTGGGGTGGGGGTAGGGGGGCGGGGGGGGAGGTGCAGGGAAGAGCGGATGCAGGTCCACGAACCGTGTCCTTCCGGCCGGCCAGGCTCTCGAAAATGCCCCAAACGTCGAGCAGCGTCTGCGGAGAAGATGGGCAGGCGGTCTTTATGGGTGGCTGCCCTCGGGAGGCCTCGTGCTCCTAGGCAGAGTGTCCGGCAGGAATGAGGCGGGGATCCGTGTGTCCCCGACAGGACGCTCATCCGCAAAGTTCCCTGGGGCTCCATTTCCGGTGCAAGGAGTATGCTGGAGAAGCGCCGAGTGCCAAACAGGAGAAGCGATCCACGATGCCATGAGCACCACCGACGGCACCGCCAGCACCGACACGAAGGTCGAGGGGAGAAAGGCGAGCCAGCTAGTCCCAAAGAAACCTCTCCACCAGCATTGCACCGGGGCCTAGGTGGAGATCCGTCGCGCAGCGTTCATTTCTGAAAGCAAAGGTCCTCCCCGCACTGAGGAAAGACCCGAGCCTACCCTAGATTGGGATAGCAAGACAACTGGACTTCCGACTCTGCCCGTCCTGCCTGGCAGTCAGTTGTCTCTTCCAGCTGGGCCCCGGACAAACGCCGCTGGACGCGAGGAGATGCGGCCGGCCTCCAAAGTGCCCGGGGCGGTGGGGGAAACTCTCCTCCCCTAGCTGCTTTCTCGACTGCCTCATGATTCCCGTGACCCGGTGGAGGGGGGCCTGAGGACCTTTATCGATCACCTCTTGCGTTTTATTTCTGTTTCTTGGCTGACGGCTGCGAACCCCAAACCCTCCAGCAAAGGGCAGACCGGGAATGTGCGGTTTAATATCTCAGACCTCGAGGGACAACTCTGGCTGCTGACTGCGCGAGTCGGCGTGGCAAGGAACAGAGAACGTTCCGATGGCTCGTTTTCCCCGCATGGTTCCCTAGAGCGCGCCACGGCCTCCACACATGGAGAGGAAAGAGAATGATGAGCGGTATCTTCCCCCAAGAACACGAACAAGCGTGCCCCGCGCGAGGACGTGGAGCCACCCACAGCCCTCCCTCATCATCACCACCCATCTTCCTCCACCCCATCGTCTCCAATGCACTTGCTGCTTGCCCCACCCACCCCCTCTGGAGAAGAGGAAGGAGGAGACGGAGGAAAAGGAGAAGAGTGGCGACTGGAGCGGCGTGGCAGAGCGAGTGGGAAGGTGGCCTTACGCTGGGGCCAATCCGTGCCAAAGCGAGAAAGATACTGGCTGATCTCGCTTCTCTGTGCCAAGGGAAAGAGGCAAGGGGACAGCAAGGGTGTGAGCACTTGGACGATAAAGCACAAAGCGGTAGGGTCCTGGGATGGCATGGGGAAGCGGGACGTGGGAGGGGTGCAAGAGGCTAAGGAAGAAAGCGGGGTCAGGGCCGTTCTCTCCTAGCAAGGATCAACGGAATCAATGCTTCAGCTACGTATGTGAAACACGTGGACCGTGAAACCCCCATCGTCCTGGAAGGCAAGCATAATGTCCAGGACGGGAGAGCAAACAAACACACCTGTCCCACACCGAGAAGGAAAGCGACAGTCATCCTCCTCCAGGAGGGAAACCTTTTGTATACCTTGAGTTATAAGGCGTCTTGAGCCCTGGGATGGGAAAGACGACTGTATGAGTCCACTAGTGTATATAAAATAGAAAAAGAGAATAAAAGCAACAAAAAAATAACAAAATGAACACAAAATCAAAAAAATAAATAAATAAATAAATAAATGGAAAACCAAAAAAAAAAAAAAACCCTCAAAAAACCCAAAACAAAAAAAGAGAGCAACAACAACAACAACAATCAGAACAAATGGAAGAAGGAAAAGGAAGGAAAATAGGCAACGGAGACACAAAAGGAGCTGAAGCAATGAATCCAGAGTTGCAGCAAGCCTATGCCTTTCGGAACGAGCTCGCTTTGGGGCTTGACCAACGGCCCTGAAGGGAGAGAAGCACATGTGTCCCTCTCCCGGCAGCTTTTGGTGCCAGGACCCTGAACGCTCGAAGAGTGTCCAGTGAGAAAGCCTAGAATTCGGAGTGGACCTCACTGGAGAGCAAAGTTGAGGCAAGGGTTTCTTGTTGTCTGGGGAGGGGTTGTGTCAGGCAGGGGTCTGGGGTGGGGAGACCCCTAAAGGGGAGAGGGTAGGTGGGCAGACATGTTTCCAGAAGTGTGTTAGGATGTGAATGGTGAGCCCACGGCATTCCTCTGCAGCCCGCATTTGTGTGCTGAACTTGGAAAGCCCGCAGTGAATCTCTAGCGGGCAAGGCTGGAAGGCCCAATGGCCCCGAATCATTTGCATCCGGAGCCCTTTGGTCCAGGGGGCCAGGTCGGAAGTGCGTGCGGGGCTTCCTCGAGGGGAATTCCCCGAGAAAAGTGGGAATTCAGTGGTTGGATGGCGGGAGTGGGAGTGGGCAGGCCCTCGGCCGCCTCAGCGAATGAGGAGATTGCACGTGCGGGGGTGGGGCTGTGGGGACGCCCCCAAAGGGCCGAGGGGGCGGGGCCCGGGCCCTTTTTGGAGACGACGGTCTGAGGGAAGGAGGCACCGGCGTGCAGCTGCAGCTGGAGATGGAAACCCTCGTGGGCCTTGTTTGCAGAGCCCCGGGGGCTGCTTCTGAGCACGGGGGAGGTGCGCGTCCGGCTCCCTTCAACGTCTTAGCCGGAGGGCAAGGTTGTCGGGCCAGCGCCGCTGGTGCGGATGCCCTTCGGGGACCCTCTGTCCCTGAGGGGCCGTCGCCGGCGGTCGGGCGCCCCCAGCGGGGTGACTTGGCTCCTGGGTCAGCGGGGCTGGCGCGTGGCCAGAAAGTCGCCCTGAGTTGGAGGGGGCCGTGGGGGGTGGGCGCTGGGCTTCAGAATCTGGGGAACACGTGCTACGTGAATGCGGCGCTGCAGTGTCTGAGCCACACGCCGCCCCTGGCCAGCTGGCTGGTGTCCCGGCAGCCCGCCACCCTCTGTCCGGCCGGCGGCTGCTGCACGCTCTGTGCCATGCGAGCTCACGTGACCCGAGCCCTCCTTCACGCGGGAGAGGTGATCCGGCCCCGCAAGGACCTGCTGGCGGGCTTCCACAGACACCAGCAGGAAGATGCCCACGAGTTTCTGATGTTCACTCTGCATGGCATGCAGCAAGGGTGCCTGAGTGCATCCCAGCCGTCGGGCCACGCCTCCGAGGACACCAGCGTCGTCCGTCAGATCTTCGGCGGGACGTGGAGGTCTCGGATCCAGTGTCTCCACTGCCTCGGTGTCTCGGACACGTTCGACCCTTATCTGGACATCAGCCTGGATATCACGGCGGCTCCGAGTGTGGAGCAAGCTCTGAGAGAGCTGGTCAAGCCCGAGAAGCTGGAGGCGGAAAATGCCTATGACTGTGGCGTTTGTCTCCGGAAGGTGCCTGCCACCAAGAGGTTGACTTTGCACAGCACGTCCCAGGTCCTGGTGCTGGTGCTGAAGCGGTTCACACAGCTGAGCGGGGCCAAAAGGGCTGAGGAGGCGCGCTATCCCCAGTGCCTGGACGTGCAGCCCTACACGTCTGAGCGGAAGGCAGGGCCCCTGGGCTACGTGCTCTATGCCGTGCTGGTGCACTCCGGGTGGAGCTGTGAGCGAGGACACTACTTTTGTTACGTCCGAGCGGGCAACGGCCAATGGTATGAGATGGACGATGCCAAGGTGACCGCCTGTGCCGAGACTGCTGCCCTGAGCCAGGGCGCCTACGTCCTGTTCTACGCCCGGGAGGGTGCGTGGGAAGGGGGCGCTGGGCGAGGGGCGGCGGCCCCCCTCGGGGCTGACCCCACAGACCCCGGGCAGCCTGCAGGAGACGCCAGCGGCAGAGCTCCTGGGTCGCAGGAGTCCCCGGGGGACACAGAGGCCGAAGGGATGAGCTTAGAGCAGTGGAGACGCCTGCAAGAACACGACCGACCGAAGCCGGCCTTGGAGCTCCGCGAGATCCAGGCTGCCCTGCCTGCCGGCGCAGTCGTGATTCACCGGTCCAGACACGGAGGAGGGAGAAACCGCCCGCCGCCCGCACAGGAGCACCACCGGCTCGACCGGCCCAGCACGGACACCCCGGCTCCGGGGCCGACGGACGTCGGCCAGGGCCCTTGTGCCAGCGGGAGGGCCAGAGCGACCAAGGGGAGGAACAAGAAGCTGCGGCCATCTCTGGGGCTGTGGCGGTAGGCCGGCTCCGATGCACATGCGTGCAGACGCCCAGGCACACTCTGTGTGCGGCACGCCCTGGGCGACGCAGCAAGAGTGCCGACGAGGAGCGAGTTCCTCTCTGGCGGTGAGGACGATGCGGCCTCCGGGGAAAAGGCGGGGCCTGGAGTGAGCCCGGGGTCTCGGCGTTCCCGGGGAACGGGTTCGTGCCCGAGCGGCTCAGCTCTCGAGGGCTGGCTCTGCTGGGAAGTCGCCGGAGCGAATGGGGTGCGTGAGCGGGTCTGAGCACGGTGCGAGGGCCTCCCACTTCTGCGAGCCTGGGAGAGTCCTCTCTGGATGGGACTTTGGGTGTGGCTTTGCCTTTCTTCCCCCGTCTCCAGTCCCTGGCCGCGCCGCTGGCCTCTGGTGAGTGACGCGGCCTGGAGACGCCTCACAGAACGCTCACAGCCAGCCGAGCAAGGAGACGATCTCCGGAGCCCTTCGGGGCTGGGGGGGGGTGGGGTGAGGGGGGGGGTGGGTGTGGGGGGATGGGGGGGTGGGGGAGGTGCAGGGAAGAGCGGATGCAGGTCCACGAACCGTGTCCTTCCGGCCGGCCAGGCTCTCGAAAATGCCCCAAACGTCGAGCAGCGTCTGCGGAGAAGATGGGCAGGCGGTCTTTATGGGTGGCTGCCCTCGGGAGGCCTCGTGCTCCTAGGCAGAGTGTCCGGCAGGAATGAGGCGGGGATCCGTGTGTCCCCGACAGGACGCTCATCCGCAAAGTTCCCTGGGGCTCCATTTCCGGTGCAAGGAGTATGCTGGAGAAGCGCCGAGTGCCAAACAGGAGAAGCGATCCACGATGCCATGAGCACCACCGACGGCACCGCCAGCACCGACACGAAGGTCGAGGGGAGAAAGGCGAGCCAGCTAGTCCCAAAGAAACCTCTCCACCAGCATTGCACCGGGGCCTAGGTGGAGATCCGTCGCGCAGCGTTCATTTCTGAAAGCAAAGGTCCTCCCCGCACTGAGGAAAGACCCGAGCCTACCCTAGATTGGGATAGCAAGACAACTGGACTTCCGACTCTGCCCGTCCTGCCTGGCAGTCAGTTGTCTCTTCCAGCTGGGCCCCGGACAAACGCCGCTGGACGCGAGGAGATGCGGCCGGCCTCCAAAGTGCCCGGGGCGGTGGGGGAAACTCTCCTCCCCTAGCTGCTTTCTCGACTGCCTCATGATTCCCGTGACCCGGTGGAGGGGGGCCTGAGGACCTTTATCGATCACCTCTTGCGTTTTATTTCTGTTTCTTGGCTGACGGCTGCGAACCCCAAACCCTCCAGCAAAGGGCAGACCGGGAATGTGCGGTTTAATATCTCAGACCTCGAGGGACAACTCTGGCTGCTGACTGCGCGAGTCGGCGTGGCAAGGAACAGAGAACGTTCCGATGGCTCGTTTTCCCCGCATGGTTCCCTAGAGCGCGCCACGGCCTCCACACATGGAGAGGAAAGAGAATGATGAGCGGTATCTTCCCCCAAGAACACGAACAAGCGTGCCCCGCGCGAGGACGTGGAGCCACCCACAGCCCTCCCTCATCATCACCACCCATCTTCCTCCACCCCATCGTCTCCAATGCACTTGCTGCTTGCCCCACCCACCCCCTCTGGAGAAGAGGAAGGAGGAGACGGAGGAAAAGGAGAAGAGTGGCGACTGGAGCGGCGTGGCAGAGCGAGTGGGAAGGTGGCCTTACGCTGGGGCCAATCCGTGCCAAAGCGAGAAAGATACTGGCTGATCTCGCTTCTCTGTGCCAAGGGAAAGAGGCAAGGGGACAGCAAGGGTGTGAGCACTTGGACGATAAAGCACAAAGCGGTAGGGTCCTGGGATGGCATGGGGAAGCGGGACGTGGGAGGGGTGCAAGAGGCTAAGGAAGAAAGCGGGGTCAGGGCCGTTCTCTCCTAGCAAGGATCAACGGAATCAATGCTTCAGCTACGTATGTGAAACACGTGGACCGTGAAACCCCCATCGTCCTGGAAGGCAAGCATAATGTCCAGGACGGGAGAGCAAACAAACACACCTGTCCCACACCGAGAAGGAAAGCGACAGTCATCCTCCTCCAGGAGGGAAACCTTTTGTATACCTTGAGTTATAAGGCGTCTTGAGCCCTGGGATGGGAAAGACGACTGTATGAGTCCACTAGTGTATATAAAATAGAAAAAGAGAATAAAAGCAACAAAAAAATAACAAAATGAACACAAAATCAAAAAAATAAATAAATAAATAAATAAATGGAAAACCAAAAAAAAAAAAAACCCTCAAAAAACCCAAAACAAAAAAAGAGAGCAACAACAACAACAACAATCAGAACAAATGGAAGAAGGAAAAGGAAGGAAAATAGGCAACGGAGACACAAAAGGAGCTGAAGCAATGAATCCAGAGTTGCAGCAAGCCTATGCCTTTCGGAACGAGCTCGCTTTGGGGCTTGACCAACGGCCCTGAAGGGAGAGAAGCACATGTGTCCCTCTCCCGGCAGCTTTTGGTGCCAGGACCCTGAACGCTCGAAGAGTGTCCAGTGAGAAAGCCTAGAATTCGGAGTGGACCTCACTGGAGAGCAAAGTTGAGGCAAGGGTTTCTTGTTGTCTGGGGAGGGGTTGTGTCAGGCAGGGGTCTGGGGTGGGGAGACCCCTAAAGGGGAGAGGGTAGGTGGGCAGACATGTTTCCAGAAGTGTGTTAGGATGTGAATGGTGAGCCCACGGCATTCCTCTGCAGCCCGCATTTGTGTGCTGAACTTGGAAAGCCCGCAGTGAATCTCTAGCGGGCAAGGCTGGAAGGCCCAATGGCCCCGAATCATTTGCATCCGGAGCCCTTTGGTCCAGGGGGCCAGGTCGGAAGTGCGTGCGGGGCTTCCTCGAGGGGAATTCCCCGAGAAAAGTGGGAATTCAGTGGTTGGATGGCGGGAGTGGGAGTGGGCAGGCCCTCGGCCGCCTCAGCGAATGAGGAGATTGCACGTGCGGGGGTGGGGCTGTGGGGACGCCCCCAAAGGGCCGAGGGGGCGGGGCCCGGGCCCTTTTTGGAGACGACGGTCTGAGGGAAGGAGGCACCGGCGTGCAGCTGCAGCTGGAGATGGAAACCCTCGTGGGCCTTGTTTGCAGAGCCCCGGGGGCTGCTTCTGAGCACGGGGGAGGTGCGCGTCCGGCTCCCTTCAACGTCTTAGCCGGAGGGCAAGGTTGTCGGGCCAGCGCCGCTGGTGCGGATGCCCTTCGGGGACCCTCTGTCCCTGAGGGGCCGTCGCCGGCGGTCGGGCGCCCCCAGCGGGGTGACTTGGCTCCTGGGTCAGCGGGGCTGGCGCGTGGCCAGAAAGTCGCCCTGAGTTGGAGGGGGCCGTGGGGGGTGGGCGCTGGGCTTCAGAATCTGGGGAACACGTGCTACGTGAATGCGGCGCTGCAGTGTCTGAGCCACACGCCGCCCCTGGCCAGCTGGCTGGTGTCCCGGCAGCCCGCCACCCTCTGTCCGGCCGGCGGCTGCTGCACGCTCTGTGCCATGCGAGCTCACGTGACCCGAGCCCTCCTTCACGCGGGAGAGGTGATCCGGCGCCGCAAGGACCTGCTGGCGGGCTTCCACAGACACCAGCAGGAAGATGCCCACGAGTTTCTGATGTTCACTCTGCATGGCATGCAGCAAGGGTGCCTGAGTGCATCCCAGCCGTCGGGCCACGCCTCCGAGGACACCAGCGTCGTCCGTCAGATCTTCGGCGGGACGTGGAGGTCTCGGATCCAGTGTCTCCACTGCCTCGGTGTCTCGGACACGTTCGACCCTTATCTGGACATCAGCCTGGATATCACGGCGGCTCCGAGTGTGGAGCAAGCTCTGAGAGAGCTGGTCAAGCCCGAGAAGCTGGAGGCGGAAAATGCCTATGACTGTGGCGTTTGTCTCCGGAAGGTGCCTGCCACCAAGAGGTTGACTTTGCACAGCACGTCCCAGGTCCTGGTGCTGGTGCTGAAGCGGTTCACACAGCTGAGCGGGGCCAAAAGGGCTGAGGAGGCGCGCTATCCCCAGTGCCTGGACGTGCAGCCCTACACGTCTGAGCGGAAGGCAGGGCCCCTGGGCTACGTGCTCTATGCCGTGCTGGTGCACTCCGGGTGGAGCTGTGAGCGAGGACACTACTTTTGTTACGTCCGAGCGGGCAACGGCCAATGGTATGAGATGGACGATGCCAAGGTGACCGCCTGTGCCGAGACTGCTGCCCTGAGCCAGGGCGCCTACGTCCTGTTCTACGCCCGGGAGGGTGCGTGGGAAGGGGGCGCTGGGCGAGGGGCGGCGGCCCCCCTCGGGGCTGACCCCACAGACCCCGGGCAGCCTGCAGGAGACGCCAGCGGCAGAGCTCCTGGGTCGCAGGAGTCCCCGGGGGACACAGAGGCCGAAGGGATGAGCTTAGAGCAGTGGAGACGCCTGCAAGAACACGACCGACCGAAGCCGGCCTTGGAGCTCCGCGAGATCCAGGCTGCCCTGCCTGCCGGCGCAGTCGTGATTCACCGGTCCAGACACGGAGGAGGGAGAAACCGCCCGCCGCCTGCACAGGAGCACCACCGGCTCGACCGGCCCAGCACGGACACCCCGGCTCCGGGGCCGACGGACGTCGGCCAGGGCCCTTGTGCCAGCGGGAGGGCCAGAGCGACCAAGGGGAGGAACAAGAAGCCGCGGCCATCTCTGGGGCTGTGGCGGTAGGCCGGCTCCGATGCACATGCGTGCAGACGCCCAGGCACACTCTGTGTGCGGCACGCCCTGGGCGACGCAGCAAGAGTGCCGACGAGGAGCGAGTTCCTCTCTGGCGGTGAGGACGATGCGGCCTCCGGGGAAAAGGCGGGGCCTGGAGTGAGCCCGGGGTCTCGGCGTTCCCGGGGAACGGGTTCGTGCCCGAGCGGCTCAGCTCTCGAGGGCTGGCTCTGCTGGGAAGTCGCCGGAGCGAATGGGGTGCGTGAGCGGGTCTGAGCACGGTGCGAGGGCCTCCCACTTCTGCGAGCCTGGGAGAGTCCTCTCTGGATGGGACTTTGGGTGTGGCTTTGCCTTTCTTCCCCCGTCTCCAGTCCCTGGCCGCGCCGCTGGCCTCTGGTGAGTGACGCGGCCTGGAGACGCCTCACAGAACGCTCACAGCCAGCCGAGCAAGGAGACGATCTCCGGAGCCCTTCGGGGCTGGGGGGTGGGGTGGGGTGGGGGTAGGGGGGCGGGGGGGGAGGTGCAGGGAAGAGCGGATGCAGGTCCACGAACCGTGTCCTTCCGGCCGGCCAGGCTCTCGAAAATGCCCCAAACGTCGAGCAGCGTCTGCGGAGAAGATGGGCAGGCGGTCTTTATGGGTGGCTGCCCTCGGGAGGCCTCGTGCTCCTAGGCAGAGTGTCCGGCAGGAATGAGGCGGGGATCCGTGTGTCCCCGACAGGACGCTCGTCCGCAAAGTTCCCTGGGGCTCCATTTCCGGTGCAAGGAGTATGCTGGAGAAGCGCCGAGTGCCAAACAGGAGAAGCGATCCACGATGCCATGAGCACCACCGACGGCACCGCCAGCACCGACACGAAGGTCGAGGGGAGAAAGGCGAGCCAGCTAGTCCCAAAGAAACCTCTCCACCAGCATTGCACCGGGGCCTAGGTGGAGATCCGTCGCGCAGCGTTCATTTCTGAAAGCAAAGGTCCTCCCCGCACTGAGGAAAGACCCGAGCCTACCCTAGATTGGGATAGCAAGACAACTGGACTTCCGACTCTGCCCGTCCTGCCTGGCAGTCAGTTGTCTCTTCCAGCTGGGCCCCGGACAAACGCCGCTGGACGCGAGGAGATGCGGCCGGCCTCCAAAGTGCCCGGGGCGGTGGGGGAAACTCTCCTCCCCTAGCTGCTTTCTCGACTGCCTCATGATTCCCGTGACCCGGTGGAGGGGGGCCTGAGGACCTTTATCGATCACCTCTTGCGTTTTATTTCTGTTTCTTGGCTGACGGCTGCGAACCCCAAACCCTCCAGCAAAGGGCAGACCGGGAATGTGCGGTTTAATATCTCAGACCTCGAGGGACAACTCTGGCTGCTGACTGCGCGAGTCGGCGTGGCAAGGAACAGAGAACGTTCCGATGGCTCGTTTTCCCCGCATGGTTCCCTAGAGCGCGCCACGGCCTCCACACATGGAGAGGAAAGAGAATGATGAGCGGTATCTTCCCCCAAGAACACGAACAAGCGTGCCCCGCGCGAGGACGTGGAGCCACCCACAGCCCTCCCTCATCATCACCACCCATCTTCCTCCACCCCATCGTCTCCAATGCACTTGCTGCTTGCCCCACCCACCCCCTCTGGAGAAGAGGAAGGAGGAGACGGAGGAAAAGGAGAAGAGTGGCGACTGGAGCGGCGTGGCAGAGCGAGTGGGAAGGTGGCCTTACGCTGGGGCCAATCCGTGCCAAAGCGAGAAAGATACTGGCTGATCTCGCTTCTCTGTGCCAAGGGAAAGAGGCAAGGGGACAGCAAGGGTGTGAGCACTTGGACGATAAAGCACAAAGCGGTAGGGTCCTGGGATGGCATGGGGAAGCGGGACGTGGGAGGGGTGCAAGAGGCTAAGGAAGAAAGCGGGGTCAGGGCCGTTCTCTCCTAGCAAGGATCAACGGAATCAATGCTTCAGCTACGTATGTGAAACACGTGGACCGTGAAACCCCCATCGTCCTGGAAGGCAAGCATAATGTCCAGGACGGGAGAGCAAACAAACACACCTGTCCCACACCGAGAAGGAAAGCGACAGTCATCCTCCTCCAGGAGGGAAACCTTTTGTATACCTTGAGTTATAAGGCGTCTTGAGCCCTGGGATGGGAAAGACGACTGTATGAGTCCACTAGTGTATATAAAATAGAAAAAGAGAATAAAAGCAACAAAAAAATAACAAAATGAACACAAAATCAAAAAAATAAATAAATAAATAAATAAATGGAAAACCAAAAAAAAAAAAAACCCTCAAAAAACCCAAAACAAAAAAAGAGAGCAACAACAACAACAACAATCAGAACAAATGGAAGAAGGAAAAGGAAGGAAAATAGGCAACGGAGACACAAAAGGAGCTGAAGCAATGAATCCAGAGTTGCAGCAAGCCTATGCCTTTCGGAACGAGCTCGCTTTGGGGCTTGACCAACGGCCCTGAAGGGAGAGAAGCACATGTGTCCCTCTCCCGGCAGCTTTTGGTGCCAGGACCCTGAACGCTCGAAGAGTGTCCAGTGAGAAAGCCTAGAATTCGGAGTGGACCTCACTGGAGAGCAAAGTTGAGGCAAGGGTTTCTTGTTGTCTGGGGAGGGGTTGTGTCAGGCAGGGGTCTGGGGTGGGGAGACCCCTAAAGGGGAGAGGGTAGGTGGGCAGACATGTTTCCAGAAGTGTGTTAGGATGTGAATGGTGAGCCCACGGCATTCCTCTGCAGCCCGCATTTGTGTGCTGAACTTGGAAAGCCCGCAGTGAATCTCTAGCGGGCAAGGCTGGAAGGCCCAATGGCCCCGAATCATTTGCATCCGGAGCCCTTTGGTCCAGGGGGCCAGGTCGGAAGTGCGTGCGGGGCTTCCTCGAGGGGAATTCCCCGAGAAAAGTGGGAATTCAGTGGTTGGATGGCGGGAGTGGGAGTGGGCAGGCCCTCGGCCGCCTCAGCGAATGAGGAGATTGCACGTGCGGGGGTGGGGCTGTGGGGACGCCCCCAAAGGGCCGAGGGGGCGGGGCCCGGGCCCTTTTTGGAGACGACGGTCTGAGGGAAGGAGGCACCGGCGTGCAGCTGCAGCTGGAGATGGAAACCCTCGTGGGCCTTGTTTGCAGAGCCCCGGGGGCTGCTTCTGAGCACGGGGGAGGTGCGCGTCCGGCTCCCTTCAACGTCTTAGCCGGAGGGCAAGGTTGTCGGGCCAGCGCCGCTGGTGCGGATGCCCTTCGGGGACCCTCTGTCCCTGAGGGGCCGTCGCCGGCGGTCGGGCGCCCCCAGCGGGGTGACTTGGCTCCTGGGTCAGCGGGGCTGGCGCGTGGCCAGAAAGTCGCCCTGAGTTGGAGGGGGCCGTGGGGGGTGGGCGCTGGGCTTCAGAATCTGGGGAACACGTGCTACGTGAATGCGGCGCTGCAGTGTCTGAGCCACACGCCGCCCCTGGCCAGCTGGCTGGTGTCCCGGCAGCCCGCCACCCTCTGTCCGGCCGGCGGCTGCTGCACGCTCTGTGCCATGCGAGCTCACGTGACCCGAGCCCTCCTTCACGCGGGAGAGGTGATCCGGCGCCGCAAGGACCTGCTGGCGGGCTTCCACAGACACCAGCAGGAAGATGCCCACGAGTTTCTGATGTTCACTCTGCATGGCATGCAGCAAGGGTGCCTGAGTGCATCCCAGCCGTCGGGCCACGCCTCCGAGGACACCAGCGTCGTCCGTCAGATCTTCGGCGGGACGTGGAGGTCTCGGATCCAGTGTCTCCACTGCCTCGGTGTCTCGGACACGTTCGACCCTTATCTGGACATCAGCCTGGATATCACGGCGGCTCCGAGTGTGGAGCAAGCTCTGAGAGAGCTGGTCAAGCCCGAGAAGCTGGAGGCGGAAAATGCCTATGACTGTGGCGTTTGTCTCCGGAAGGTGCCTGCCACCAAGAGGTTGACTTTGCACAGCACGTCCCAGGTCCTGGTGCTGGTGCTGAAGCGGTTCACACAGCTGAGCGGGGCCAAAAGGGCTGAGGAGGCGCGCTATCCCCAGTGCCTGGACGTGCAGCCCTACACGTCTGAGCGGAAGGCAGGGCCCCTGGGCTACGTGCTCTATGCCGTGCTGGTGCACTCCGGGTGGAGCTGTGAGCGAGGACACTACTTTTGTTACGTCCGAGCGGGCAACGGCCAATGGTATGAGATGGACGATGCCAAGGTGACCGCCTGTGCCGAGACTGCTGCCCTGAGCCAGGGCGCCTACGTCCTGTTCTACGCCCGGGAGGGTGCGTGGGAAGGGGGCGCTGGGCGAGGGGCGGCGGCCCCCCTCGGGGCTGACCCCACAGACCCCGGGCAGCCTGCAGGAGACGCCAGCGGCAGAGCTCCTGGGTCGCAGGAGTCCCCGGGGGACACAGAGGCCGAAGGGATGAGCTTAGAGCAGTGGAGACGCCTGCAAGAACACGACCGACCGAAGCCGGCCTTGGAGCTCCGCGAGATCCAGGCTGCCCTGCCTGCCGGCGCAGTCGTGATTCACCGGTCCAGACACGGAGGAGGGAGAAACCGCCCGCCGCCTGCACAGGAGCACCACCGGCTCGACCGGCCCAGCACGGACACCCCGGCTCCGGGGCCGACGGACGTCGGCCAGGGCCCTTGTGCCAGCGGGAGGGCCAGAGCGACCAAGGGGAGGAACAAGAAGCCGCGGCCATCTCTGGGGCTGTGGCGGTAGGCCGGCTCCGATGCACATGCGTGCAGACGCCCAGGCACACTCTGTGTGCGGCACGCCCTGGGCGACGCAGCAAGAGTGCCGACGAGGAGCGAGTTCCTCTCTGGCGGTGAGGACGATGCGGCCTCCGGGGAAAAGGCGGGGCCTGGAGTGAGCCCGGGGTCTCGGCGTTCCCGGGGAACGGGTTCGTGCCCGAGCGGCTCAGCTCTCGAGGGCTGGCTCTGCTGGGAAGTCGCCGGAGCGAATGGGGTGCGTGAGCGGGTCTGAGCACGGTGCGAGGGCCTCCCACTTCTGCGAGCCTGGGAGAGTCCTCTCTGGATGGGACTTTGGGTGTGGCTTTGCCTTTCTTCCCCCGTCTCCAGTCCCTGGCCGCGCCGCTGGCCTCTGGTGAGTGACGCGGCCTGGAGACGCCTCACAGAACGCTCACAGCCAGCCGAGCAAGGAGACGATCTCCGGAGCCCTTCGGGGCTGGGGGGTGGGGTGGGGTGGGGGTAGGGGGGCGGGGGGGGAGGTGCAGGGAAGAGCGGATGCAGGTCCACGAACCGTGTCCTTCCGGCCGGCCAGGCTCTCGAAAATGCCCCAAACGTCGAGCAGCGTCTGCGGAGAAGATGGGCAGGCGGTCTTTATGGGTGGCTGCCCTCGGGAGGCCTCGTGCTCCTAGGCAGAGTGTCCGGCAGGAATGAGGCGGGGATCCGTGTGTCCCCGACAGGACGCTCGTCCGCAAAGTTCCCTGGGGCTCCATTTCCGGTGCAAGGAGTATGCTGGAGAAGCGCCGAGTGCCAAACAGGAGAAGCGATCCACGATGCCATGAGCACCACCGACGGCACCGCCAGCACCGACACGAAGGTCGAGGGGAGAAAGGCGAGCCAGCTAGTCCCAAAGAAACCTCTCCACCAGCATTGCACCGGGGCCTAGGTGGAGATCCGTCGCGCAGCGTTCATTTCTGAAAGCAAAGGTCCTCCCCGCACTGAGGAAAGACCCGAGCCTACCCTAGATTGGGATAGCAAGACAACTGGACTTCCGACTCTGCCCGTCCTGCCTGGCAGTCAGTTGTCTCTTCCAGCTGGGCCCCGGACAAACGCCGCTGGACGCGAGGAGATGCGGCCGGCCTCCAAAGTGCCCGGGGCGGTGGGGGAAACTCTCCTCCCCTAGCTGCTTTCTCGACTGCCTCATGATTCCCGTGACCCGGTGGAGGGGGGCCTGAGGACCTTTATCGATCACCTCTTGCGTTTTATTTCTGTTTCTTGGCTGACGGCTGCGAACCCCAAACCCTCCAGCAAAGGGCAGACCGGGAATGTGCGGTTTAACATCTCAGACCTCGAGGGACAACTCTGGCTGCTGACTGCGCGAGTCGGCGTGGCAAGGAACAGAGAACGTTCCGATGGCTCGTTTTCCCCGCATGGTTCCCTAGAGCGCGCCACGGCCTCCACACATGGAGAGGAAAGAGAATGATGAGCGGTATCTTCCCCCAAGAACACGAACAAGCGTGCCCCGCGCGAGGACGTGGAGCCACCCACAGCCCTCCCTCATCATCACCACCCATCTTCCTCCACCCCATCGTCTCCAATGCACTTGCTGCTTGCCCCACCCACCCCCTCTGGAGAAGAGGAAGGAGGAGACGGAGGAAAAGGAGAAGAGTGGTGACTGGAGCGGCGTGGCAGAGCGAGTGGGAAGGTGGCCTTACGCTGGGGCCAATCCGTGCCAAAGCGAGAAAGATACTGGCTGATCTCGCTTCTCTGTGCCAAGGGAAAGAGGCAAGGGGACAGCAAGGGTGTGAGCACTTGGACGATAAAGCACAAAGCGGTAGGGTCCTGGGATGGCATGGGGAAGCGGGACGTGGGAGGGGTGCAAGAGGCTAAGGAAGAAAGCGGGGTCAGGGCCGTTCTCTCCTAGCAAGGATCAACGGAATCAATGCTTCAGCTACGTATGTGAAACACGTGGACCGTGAAACCCCCATCGTCCTGGAAGGCAAGCATAATGTCCAGGACGGGAGAGCAAACAAACACACCTGTCCCACACCGAGAAGGAAAGCGACAGTCATCCTCCTCCAGGAGGGAAACCTTTTGTATACCTTGAGTTATAAGGCGTCTTGAGCCCTGGAATGGGAAAGACGACTGTATGAGTCCACTAGTGTATATAAAATAGAAAAAGAGAATAAAAGCAACAAAAAAATAACAAAATGAACACAAAATCAAAAAAATAAATAAATAAATAAATAAATGGAAAACCAAAAAAAAAAAAAAAAAACCCTCAAAAAACCCAAAACAAACAAAGAGAGCAACAACAACAACAACAATCAGAACAAATGGAAGAAGGAAAAGGAAGGAAAATAGGCAACGGAGACACAAAAGGAGCTGAAGCAATGAATCCAGAGTTGCAGCAAGCCTATGCCTTTCGGAACGAGCTCGCTTTGGGGCTTGACCAACGGCCCTGAAGGGAGAGAAGCACATGTGTCCCTCTCCCGGCAGCTTTTGGTGCCAGGACCCTGAACGCTCGAAGAGTGTCCAGTGAGAAAGCCTAGAATTCGGAGTGGACCTCACTGGAGAGCAAAGTTGAGGCAAGGGTTTCTTGTTGTCTGGGGAGGGGTTGTGTCAGGCAGGGGTCTGGGGTGGGGAGACCCCTAAAGGGGAGAGGGTAGGTGGGCAGACATGTTTCCAGAAGTGTGTTAGGATGTGAATGGTGAGCCCACGGCATTCCTCTGCAGCCCGCATTTGTGTGCTGAACTTGGAAAGCCCGCAGTGAATCTCTAGCGGGCAAGGCTGGAAGGCCCAATGGCCCCGAATCATTTGCATCCGGAGCCCTTTGGTCCAGGGGGCCAGGTCGGAAGTGCGTGCGGGGCTTCCTCGAGGGGAATTCCCCGAGAAAAGTGGGAATTCAGTGGTTGGATGGCGGGAGTGGGAGTGGGCAGGCCCTCGGCCGCCTCAGCGAATGAGGAGATTGCACGTGCGGGGGTGGGGCTGTGGGGACGCCCCCAAAGGGCCGAGGGGGCGGGGCCCGGGCCCTTTTTGGAGACGACGGTCTGAGGGAAGGAGGCACCGGCGTGCAGCTGCAGGTAGGAGATGGAAACCCTCGTGGGCCTTGTTTGCAGAGCCCCGGGGGCTGCTTCTGAGCACGGGGGAGGTGCGCGTCCGGCTCCCTTCAACGTCTTAGCCGGAGGGCAAGGTTGTCGGGCCAGCGCCGCTGGTGCGGATGCCCTTCGGGGACCCTCTGTCCCTGAGGGGCCGTCGCCGGCGGTCGGGCGCCCCCAGCGGGGTGACTTGGCTCCTGGGTCAGCGGGGCTGGCGCGTGGCCAGAAAGTCGCCCTGAGTTGGAGGGGGCCGTGGGGGGTGGGCGCTGGGCTTCAGAATCTGGGGAACACGTGCTACGTGAATGCGGCGCTGCAGTGTCTGAGCCACACGCCGCCCCTGGCCAGCTGGCTGGTGTCCCGGCAGCCCGCCACCCTCTGTCCGGCCGGCGGCTGCTGCACGCTCTGTGCCATGCGAGCTCACGTGACCCGAGCCCTCCTTCACGCGGGAGAGGTGATCCGGCCCCGCAAGGACCTGCTGGCGGGCTTCCACAGACACCAGCAGGAAGATGCCCACGAGTTTCTGACGTTCACTCTGCATGGCATGCAGCAAGGGTGCCTGAGTGCATCCCAGCCATCAGGCCACGCCTCCGAGGACACCAGCGTCGTCCGTCAGATCTTCGGCGGGACGTGGAGGTCTCGGATCCAGTGTCTCCACTGCCTCGGTGTCTCGGACACGTTCGACCCTTATCTGGACATCAGCCTGGATATCACGGCGGCTCCGAGTGTGGAGCAAGCTCTGAGAGAGCTGGTCAAGCCCGAGAAGCTGGAGGCGGAAAATGCCTATGACTGTGGCGTTTGTCTCCGGAAGGTGCCTGCCACCAAGAGGTTGACTTTGCACAGCACGTCCCAGGTCCTGGTGCTGGTGCTGAAGCGGTTCACACAGCTGAGCGGGGCCAAAAGGGCTGAGGAGGCGCGCTATCCCCAGTGCCTGGACGTGCAGCCCTACACGTCTGAGGGGACGGCAGGGCCACTGGGCTACGTGCTCTATGCCGTGCTGGTGCACTCCGGGTGGAGCTGTGAGCGAGGACACTACTTTTGTTACGTCCGAGCGGGCAACGGCCAATGGTATGAGATGGACGATGCCAAGGTGACCGCCTGTGCCGAGACTGCTGCCCTGAGCCAGGGCGCCTACGTCCTGTTCTACGCCCGGGAGGGTGCGTGGGAAGGGGGCGCTGGGCGAGGGGCGGCGGCCCCCCTCGGGGCTGACCCCACAGACCCCGGGCAGCCTGCAGGAGACGCCAGCGGCAGAGCTCCTGGGTCGCAGGAGTCCCCGGGGGACACAGAGGCCGAAGGGATGAGCTTAGAGCAGTGGAGACGCCTGCAAGAACACGACCGACCGAAGCCGGCCTTGGAGCTCCGCGAGATCCAGGCTGCCCTGCCTGCCGGCGCAGTCGTGATTCACCGGTCCAGACACGGAGGAGGGAGAAACCGCCCGCCGCCCGCACAGGAGCACCACCGGCTCGACCGGCCCAGCACGGACACCCCGGCTCCGGGGCCGACGGACGTCGGCCAGGGCCCTGGTGCCAGCGGGAGGGCCAGAGCGACCAAGGGGAGGAACAAGAAGCCGCGGCCATCTCTGGGGCTGTGGCGGTAGGCCGGCTCCGATGCACATGCGTGCAGACGCCCAGGCACACTCTGTGTGCGGCACGCCCTGGGCGACGCAGCAAGAGTGCCGACGAGGAGCGAGTTCCTCTCTGGCGGTGAGGACGATGCGGCCTCCGGGGAAAAGGCGGGGCCTGGAGTGAGCCCGGGGTCTCGGCGTTCCCGGGGAACGGGTTCGTGCCCGAGCGGCTCAGCTCTCTAGGGCTGGCTCTGCTGGGAAGTCGCCGGAGCGAATGGGGTGCGTGAGCGGGTCTGAGCACGGTGCGAGGGCCTCCCACTTCTGCGAGCCTGGGAGAGTCCTCTCTGGATGGGACTTTGGGTGTGGCTTTGCCTTTCTTCCCCCGTCTCCAGTCCCTGGCCGCGCCGCTGGCCTCTGGTGAGTGACGCGGCCTGGAGACGCCTCACAGAACGCTCACAGCCAGCCGAGCAAGGAGACGATCTCCGGAGCCCTTCGGGGCTGGGGGGGGGTGGGGTGAGGGGGGGGTGGGTGTGGGGGGGTGGGGGGGTGGGGGAGGTGCAGGGAAGAGCGGATGCAGGTCCACGAACCGTGTCCTTCCGGCCGGCCAGGCTCTCGAAAATGCCCCAAACGTCGAGCAGCGTCTGCGGAGAAGATGGGCAGGCGGTCTTTATGGGTGGCTGCCCTCGGGAGGCCTCGTGCTCCTAGGCAGAGTGTCCGGCAGGAATGAGGCGGGGATCCGTGTGTCCCCGACAGGACGCTCATCCGCAAAGTTCCCTGGGGCTCCATTTCCGGTGCAAGGAGTATGCTGGAGAAGCGCCGAGTGCCAAACAGGAGAAGCCATCCACGATGCCATGAGCACCACCGACGGCACCGCCAGCACCGACACGAAGGTCGAGGGGAGAAAGGCGAGCCAGCTAGTCCCAAAGAAACCTCTCCACCAGCATTGCACCGGGGCCTAGGTGGAGATCCGTCGCGCAGCGTTCATTTCTGAAAGCAAAGGTCCTCCCCGCACTGAGGAAAGACCCGAGCCTACCCTAGATTGGGATAGCAAGACAACTGGACTTCCGACTCTGCCCGTCCTGCCTGGCAGTCAGTTGTCTCTTCCAGCTGGGCCCCGGACAAACGCCGCTGGACGCGAGGAGATGCGGCCGGCCTCCAAAGTGCCCGGGGCGGTGGGGGAAACTCTCCTCCCCTAGCTGCTTTCTCGACTGCCTCATGATTCCCGTGACCCGGTGGAGGGGGGCCTGAGGACCTTTATCGATCACCTCTTGCGTTTTATTTCTGTTTCTTGGCTGACGGCTGCGAACCCCAAACCCTCCAGCAAAGGGCAGACCGGGAATGTGCGGTTTAACATCTCAGACCTCGAGGGACAACTCTGGCTGCTGACTGCGCGAGTCGGCGTGGCAAGGAACAGAGAACGTTCCGATGGCTCGTTTTCCCCGCATGGTTCCCTAGAGCGCGCCACGGCCTCCACACATGGAGAGGAAAGAGAATGATGAGCGGTATCTTCCCCCAAGAACACGAACAAGCGTGCCCCGCGCGAGGACGTGGAGCCACCCACAGCCCTCCCTCATCATCACCACCCATCTTCCTCCACCCCATCGTCTCCAATGCACTTGCTGCTTGCCCCACCCACCCCCTCTGGAGAAGAGGAAGGAGGAGACGGAGGAAAAGGAGAAGAGTGGCGACTGGAGCGGCGTGGCAGAGCGAGTGGGAAGGTGGCCTTACGCTGGGGCCAATCCGTGCCAAAGCGAGAAAGATACTGGCTGATCTCGCTTCTCTGTGCCAAGGGAAAGAGGCAAGGGGACAGCAAGGGTGTGAGCACTTGGACGATAAAGCACAAAGCGGTAGGGTCCTGGGATGGCATGGGGAAGCGGGACGTGGGAGGGGTGCAAGAGGCTAAGGAAGAAAGCGGGGTCAGGGCCGTTCTCTCCTAGCAAGGATCAACGGAATCAATGCTTCAGCTACGTATGTGAAACACGTGGACCGTGAAACCCCCATCGTCCTGGAAGGCAAGCATAATGTCCAGGACGGGAGAGCAAACAAACACACCTGTCCCACACCGAGAAGGAAAGCGACAGTCATCCTCCTCCAGGAGGGAAACCTTTTGTATACCTTGAGTTATAAGGCGTCTTGAGCCCTGGGATGGGAAAGACGACTGTATGAGTCCACTAGTGTATATAAAATAGAAAAAGAGAATAAAAGCAACAAAAAAATAACAAAATGAACACAAAATCAAAAAAATAAATAAATAAATAAATAAATGGAAAACCAAAAAAAAAAAAAAAACCCTCAAAAAACCCAAAACAAAAAAAGAGAGCAACAACAACAACAACAATCAGAACAAATGGAAGAAGGAAAAGGAAGGAAAATAGGCAACGGAGACACAAAAGGAGCTGAAGCAATGAATCCAGAGTTGCAGCAAGCCTATGCCTTTCGGAACGAGCTCGCTTTGGGGCTTGACCAACGGCCCTGAAGGGAGAGAAGCACATGTGTCCCTCTCCCGGCAGCTTTTGGTGCCAGGACCCTGAACGCTCGAAGAGTGTCCAGTGAGAAAGCCTAGAATTCGGAGTGGACCTCACTGGAGAGCAAAGTTGAGGCAAGGGTTTCTTGTTGTCTGGGGAGGGGTTGTGTCAGGCAGGGGTCTGGGGTGGGGAGACCCCTAAAGGGGAGAGGGTAGGTGGGCAGACATGTTTCCAGAAGTGTGTTAGGATGTGAATGGTGAGCCCACGGCATTCCTCTGCAGCCCGCATTTGTGTGCTGAACTTGGAAAGCCCGCAGTGAATCTCTAGCGGGCAAGGCTGGAAGGCCCAATGGCCCCGAATCATTTGCATCCGGAGCCCTTTGGTCCAGGGGGCCAGGTCGGAAGTGCGTGCGGGGCTTCCTCGAGGGGAATTCCCCGAGAAAAGTGGGAATTCAGTGGTTGGATGGCGGGAGTGGGAGTGGGCAGGCCCTCGGCCGCCTCAGCGAATGAGGAGATTGCACGTGCGGGGGTGGGGCTGTGGGGACGCCCCCAAAGGGCCGAGGGGGCGGGGCCCGGGCCCTTTTTGGAGACGACGGTCTGAGGGAAGGAGGCACCGGCGTGCAGCTGCAGCTGGAGATGGAAACCCTCGTGGGCCTTGTTTGCAGAGCCCCGGGGGCTGCTTCTGAGCACGGGGGAGGTGCGCGTCCGGCTCCCTTCAACGTCTTAGCCGGAGGGCAAGGTTGTCGGGCCAGCGCCGCTGGTGCGGATGCCCTTCGGGGACCCTCTGTCCCTGAGGGGCCGTCGCCGGCGGTCGGGCGCCCCCAGCGGGGTGACTTGGCTCCTGGGTCAGCGGGGCTGGCGCGTGGCCAGAAAGTCGCCCTGAGTTGGAGGGGGCCGTGGGGGGTGGGCGCTGGGCTTCAGAATCTGGGGAACACGTGCTACGTGAATGCGGCGCTGCAGTGTCTGAGCCACACGCCGCCCCTGGCCAGCTGGCTGGTGTCCCGGCAGCCCGCCACCCTCTGTCCGGCCGGCGGCTGCTGCACGCTCTGTGCCATGCGAGCTCACGTGACCCGAGCCCTCCTTCACGCGGGAGAGGTGATCCGGCCCCGCAAGGACCTGCTGGCGGGCTTCCACAGACACCAGCAGGAAGATGCCCACGAGTTTCTGATGTTCACTCTGCATGGCATGCAGCAAGGGTGCCTGAGTGCATCCCAGCCGTCGGGCCACGCCTCCGAGGACACCAGCGTCGTCCGTCAGATCTTCGGCGGGACGTGGAGGTCTCGGATCCAGTGTCTCCACTGCCTCGGTGTCTCGGACACGTTCGACCCTTATCTGGACATCAGCCTGGATATCACGGCGGCTCCGAGTGTGGAGCAAGCTCTGAGAGAGCTGGTCAAGCCCGAGAAGCTGGAGGCGGAAAATGCCTATGACTGTGGCGTTTGTCTCCGGAAGGTGCCTGCCACCAAGAGGTTGACTTTGCACAGCACGTCCCAGGTCCTGGTGCTGGTGCTGAAGCGGTTCACACAGCTGAGCGGGGCCAAAAGGGCTGAGGAGGCGCGCTATCCCCAGTGCCTGGACGTGCAGCCCTACACGTCTGAGCGGAAGGCAGGGCCCCTGGGCTACGTGCTCTATGCCGTGCTGGTGCACTCCGGGTGGAGCTGTGAGCGAGGACACTACTTTTGTTACGTCCGAGCGGGCAACGGCCAATGGTATGAGATGGACGATGCCAAGGTGACCGCCTGTGCCGAGACTGCTGCCCTGAGCCAGGGCGCCTACGTCCTGTTCTACGCCCGGGAGGGTGCGTGGGAAGGGGGCGCTGGGCGAGGGGCGGCGGCCCCCCTCGGGGCTGACCCCACAGACCCCGGGCAGCCTGCAGGAGACGCCAGCGGCAGAGCTCCTGGGTCGCAGGAGTCCCCGGGGGACACAGAGGCCGAAGGGATGAGCTTAGAGCAGTGGAGACGCCTGCAAGAACACGACCGACCGAAGCCGGCCTTGGAGCTCCGCGAGATCCAGGCTGCCCTGCCTGCCGGCGCAGTCGTGATTCACCGGTCCAGACACGGAGGAGGGAGAAACCGCCCGCCGCCCGCACAGGAGCACCACCGGCTCGACCGGCCCAGCACGGACACCCCGGCTCCGGGGCCGACGGACGTCGGCCAGGGCCCTTGTGCCAGCGGGAGGGCCAGAGCGACCAAGGGGAGGAACAAGAAGCCGCGGCCATCTCTGGGGCTGTGGCGGTAGGCCGGCTCCGATGCACATGCGTGCAGACGCCCAGGCACACTCTGTGTGCGGCACGCCCTGGGCGACGCAGCAAGAGTGCCGACGAGGAGCGAGTTCCTCTCTGGCGGTGAGGACGATGCGGCCTCCGGGGAAAAGGCGGGGCCTGGAGTGAGCCCGGGGTCTCGGCGTTCCCGGGGAACGGGTTCGTGCCCGAGCGGCTCAGCTCTCGAGGGCTGGCTCTGCTGGGAAGTCGCCGGAGCGAATGGGGTGCGTGAGCGGGTCTGAGCACGGTGCGAGGGCCTCCCACTTCTGCGAGCCTGGGAGAGTCCTCTCTGGATGGGACTTTGGGTGTGGCTTTGCCTTTCTTCCCCCGTCTCCAGTCCCTGGCCGCGCCGCTGGCCTCTGGTGAGTGACGCGGCCTGGAGACGCCTCACAGAACGCTCACAGCCAGCCGAGCAAGGAGACGATCTCCGGAGCCCTTCGGGGCTGGGGGGTGGGGTGGGGTGGGGGTAGGGGGGCGGGGGGGGAGGTGCAGGGAAGAGCGGATGCAGGTCCACGAACCGTGTCCTTCCGGCCGGCCAGGCTCTCGAAAATGCCCCAAACGTCGAGCAGCGTCTGCGGAGAAGATGGGCAGGCGGTCTTTATGGGTGGCTGCCCTCGGGAGGCCTCGTGCTCCTAGGCAGAGTGTCCGGCAGGAATGAGGCGGGGATCCGTGTGTCCCCGACAGGACGCTCATCCGCAAAGTTCCCTGGGGCTCCATTTCCGGTGCAAGGAGTATGCTGGAGAAGCGCCGAGTGCCAAACAGGAGAAGCGATCCACGATGCCATGAGCACCACCGACGGCACCGCCAGCACCGACACGAAGGTCGAGGGGAGAAAGGCGAGCCAGCTAGTCCCAAAGAAACCTCTCCACCAGCATTGCACCGGGGCCTAGGTGGAGATCCGTCGCGCAGCGTTCATTTCTGAAAGCAAAGGTCCTCCCCGCACTGAGGAAAGACCCGAGCCTACCCTAGATTGGGAGAGCAAGACAACTGGACTTCCGACTCTGCCCGTCCTGCCTGGCAGTCAGTTGTCTCTTCCAGCTGGGCCCCGGACAAACGCCGCTGGACGCGAGGAGATGCGGCCGGCCTCCAAAGTGCCCGGGGCGGTGGGGGAAACTCTCCTCCCCTAGCTGCTTTCTCGACTGCCTCATGATTCCCGTGACCCGGTGGAGGGGGGCCTGAGGACCTTTATCGATCACCTCTTGCGTTTTATTTCTGTTTCTTGGCTGACGGCTGCGAACCCCAAACCCTCCAGCAAAGGGCAGACCGGGAATGTGCGGTTTAACATCTCAGACCTCGAGGGACAACTCTGGCTGCTGACTGCGCGAGTCGGCGTGGCAAGGAACAGAGAACGTTCCGATGGCTCGTTTTCCCCGCATGGTTCCCTAGAGCGCGCCACGGCCTCCACACATGGAGAGGAAAGAGAATGATGAGCGGTATCTTCCCCCAAGAACACGAACAAGCGTGCCCCGCGCGAGGACGTGGAGCCACCCACAGCCCTCCCTCATCATCACCACCCATCTTCCTCCACCCCATCGTCTCCAATGCACTTGCTGCTTGCCCCACCCACCCCCTCTGGAGAAGAGGAAGGAGGAGACGGAGGAAAAGGAGAAGAGTGGCGACTGGAGCGGCGTGGCAGAGCGAGTGGGAAGGTGGCCTTACGCTGGGGCCAATCCGTGCCAAAGCGAGAAAGATACTGGCTGATCTCGCTTCTCTGTGCCAAGGGAAAGAGGCAAGGGGACAGCAAGGGTGTGAGCACTTGGACGATAAAGCACAAAGCGGTAGGGTCCTGGGATGGCATGGGGAAGCGGGACGTGGGAGGGGTGCAAGAGGCTAAGGAAGAAAGCGGGGTCAGGGCCGTTCTCTCCTAGCAAGGATCAACGGAATCAATGCTTCAGCTACGTATGTGAAACACGTGGACCGTGAAACCCCCATCGTCCTGGAAGGCAAGCATAATGTCCAGGACGGGAGAGCAAACAAACACACCTGTCCCACACCGAGAAGGAAAGCGACAGTCATCCTCCTCCAGGAGGGAAACCTTTTGTATACCTTGAGTTATAAGGCGTCTTGAGCCCTGGAATGGGAAAGACGACTGTATGAGTCCACTAGTGTATATAAAATAGAAAAAGAGAATAAAAGCAACAAAAAAATAACAAAATGAACACAAAATCAAAAAAATAAATAAATAAATAAATAAATAAATGGAAAACCAAAAAAAAAAAAAAAAAACCCTCAAAAAACCCAAAACAAACAAAGAGAGCAACAACAACAACAACAATCAGAACAAATGGAAGAAGGAAAAGGAAGGAAAATAGGCAACGGAGACACAAAAGGAGCTGAAGCAATGAATCCAGAGTTGCAGCAAGCCTATGCCTTTCGGAACGAGCTCGCTTTGGGGCTTGACCAACGGCCCTGAAGGGAGAGAAGCACATGTGTCCCTCTCCCGGCAGCTTTTGGTGCCAGGACCCTGAACGCTCGAAGAGTGTCCAGTGAGAAAGCCTAGAATTCGGAGTGGACCTCACTGGAGAGCAAAGTTGAGGCAAGGGTTTCTTGTTGTCTGGGGAGGGGTTGTGTCAGGCAGGGGTCTGGGGTGGGGAGACCCCTAAAGGGGAGAAGGTAGGTGGGCAGACATGTTTCCAGAAGTGTGTTAGGATGTGAATGGTGAGCCCACGGCATTCCTCTGCAGCCCGCATTTGTGTGCTGAACTTGGAAAGCCCGCAGTGAATCTCTAGCGGGCAAGGCTGGAAGGCCCAATGGCCCCGAATCATTTGCATCCGGAGCCCTTTGGTCCAGGGGGCCAGGTCGGAAGTGCGTGCGGGGCTTCCTCGAGGGGAATTCCCCGAGAAAAGTGGGAATTCAGTGGTTGGATGGCGGGAGTGGGAGTGGGCAGGCCCTCGGCCGCCTCAGCGAATGAGGAGATTGCACGTGCGGGGGTGGGGCTGTGGGGACGCCCCCAAAGGGCCGAGGGGGCGGGGCCCGGGCCCTTTTTGGAGACGACGGTCTGAGGGAAGGAGGCACCGGCGTGCAGCTGCAGGTAGGAGATGGAAACCCTCGTGGGCCTTGTTTGCAGAGCCCCGGGGGCTGCTTCTGAGCACGGGGGAGGTGCGCGTCCGGCTCCCTTCAACGTCTTAGCCGGAGGGCAAGGTTGTCGGGCCAGCGCCGCTGGTGCGGATGCCCTTCGGGGACCCTCTGTCCCTGAGGGGCCGTCGCCGGCGGTCGGGCGCCCCCAGCGGGGTGACTTGGCTCCTGGGTCAGCGGGGCTGGCGCGTGGCCAGAAAGTCGCCCTGAGTTGGAGGGGGCCGTGGGGGGTGGGCGCTGGGCTTCAGAATCTGGGGAACACGTGCTACGTGAATGCGGCGCTGCAGTGTCTGAGCCACACGCCGCCCCTGGCCAGCTGGCTGGTGTCCCGGCAGCCCGCCACCCTCTGTCCGGCCGGCGGCTGCTGCACGCTCTGTGCCATGCGAGCTCACGTGACCCGAGCCCTCCTTCACGCGGGAGAGGTGATCCGGCCCCGCAAGGACCTGCTGGCGGGCTTCCACAGACACCAGCAGGAAGATGCCCACGAGTTTCTGATGTTCACTCTGCATGGCATGCAGCAAGGGTGCCTGAGTGCATCCCAGCCGTCGGGCCACGCCTCCGAGGACACCAGCGTCGTCCGTCAGATCTTCGGCGGGACGTGGAGGTCTCGGATCCAGTGTCTCCACTGCCTCGGTGTCTCGGACACGTTCGACCCTTATCTGGACATCAGCCTGGATATCACGGCGGCTCCGAGTGTGGAGCAAGCTCTGAGAGAGCTGGTCAAGCCCGAGAAGCTGGAGGCGGAAAATGCCTATGACTGTGGCGTTTGTCTCCGGAAGGTGCCTGCCACCAAGAGGTTGACTTTGCACAGCACGTCCCAGGTCCTGGTGCTGGTGCTGAAGCGGTTCACACAGCTGAGCGGGGCCAAAAGGGCTGAGGAGGCGCGCTATCCCCAGTGCCTGGACGTGCAGCCCTACACGTCTGAGCGGAAGGCAGGGCCCCTGGGCTACGTGCTCTATGCCGTGCTGGTGCACTCCGGGTGGAGCTGTGAGCGAGGACACTACTTTTGTTACGTCCGAGCGGGCAACGGCCAATGGTATGAGATGGACGATGCCAAGGTGACCGCCTGTGCCGAGACTGCTGCCCTGAGCCAGGGCGCCTACGTCCTGTTCTACGCCCGGGAGGGTGCGTGGGAAGGGGGCGCTGGGCGAGGGGCGGCGGCCCCCCTCGGGGCTGACCCCACAGACCCCGGGCAGCCTGCAGGAGACGCCAGCGGCAGAGCTCCTGGGTCGCAGGAGTCCCCGGGGGACACAGAGGCCGAAGGGATGAGCTTAGAGCAGTGGAGACGCCTGCAAGAACACGACCGACCGAAGCCGGCCTTGGAGCTCCGCGAGATCCAGGCTGCCCTGCCTGCCGGCGCAGTCGTGATTCACCGGTCCAGACACGGAGGAGGGAGAAACCGCCCGCCGCCCGCACAGGAGCACCACCGGCTCGACCGGCCCAGCACGGACACCCCGGCTCCGGGGCCGACGGACGTCGGCCAGGGCCCTTGTGCCAGCGGGAGGGCCAGAGCGACCAAGGGGAGGAACAAGAAGCCGCGGCCATCTCTGGGGCTGTGGCGGTAGGCCGGCTCCGATGCACATGCGTGCAGACGCCCAGGCACACTCTGTGTGCGGCACGCCCTGGGCGACGCAGCAAGAGTGCCGACGAGGAGCGAGTTCCTCTCTGGCGGTGAGGACGATGCGGCCTCCGGGGAAAAGGCGGGGCCTGGAGTGAGCCCGGGGTCTCGGCGTTCCCGGGGAACGGGTTCGTGCCCGAGCGGCTCAGCTCTCGAGGGCTGGCTCTGCTGGGAAGTCGCCGGAGCGAATGGGGTGCGTGAGCGGGTCTGAGCACGGTGCGAGGGCCTCCCACTTCTGCGAGCCTGGGAGAGTCCTCTCTGGATGGGACTTTGGGTGTGGCTTTGCCTTTCTTCCCCCGTCTCCAGTCCCTGGCCGCGCCGCTGGCCTCTGGTGAGTGACGCGGCCTGGAGACGCCTCACAGAACGCTCACAGCCAGCCGAGCAAGGAGACGATCTCCGGAGCCCTTCGGGGCTGGGGGGTGGGGTGGGGTGGGGGTAGGGGGGCGGGGGGGGAGGTGCAGGGAAGAGCGGATGCAGGTCCACGAACCGTGTCCTTCCGGCCGGCCAGGCTCTCGAAAATGACCCAAACGTCGAGCAGCGTCTGCAGAGAAGATGGGCAGGCGGTCTTTATGGGTGGCTGCCCTCGGGAGGCCTCGTGCTCCTAGGCAGAGTGTCCGGCAGGAATGAGGCGGGGATCCGTGTGTCCCCGACAGGACGCTCATCCGCAAAGTTCCCTGGGGCTCCATTTCCGGTGCAAGGAGTATGCTGGAGAAGCGCCGAGTGCCAAACAGGAGAAGCGATCCACGATGCCATGAGCACCACCGACGGCACCGCCAGCACCGACACGAAGGTCGAGGGGAGAAAGGCGAGCCAGCTAGTCCCAAAGAAACCTCTCCACCAGCATTGCACCGGGGCCTAGGTGGAGATCCGTCGCGCAGCGTTCATTTCTGAAAGCAAAGGTCCTCCCCGCACTGAGGAAAGACCCGAGCCTACCCTAGATTGGGATAGCAAGACAACTGGACTTCCGACTCTGCCCGTCCTGCCTGGCAGTCAGTTGTCTCTTCCAGCTGGGCCCCGGACAAACGCCGCTGGACGCGAGGAGATGCGGCCGGCCTCCAAAGTGCCCGGGGCGGTGGGGGAAACTCTCCTCCCCTAGCTGCTTTCTCGACTGCCTCATGATTCCCGTGACCCGGTGGAGGGGGGCCTGAGGACCTTTATCGATCACCTCTTGCGTTTTATTTCTGTTTCTTGGCTGACGGCTGCGAACCCCAAACCCTCCAGCAAAGGGCAGACCGGGAATGTGCGGTTTAACATCTCAGACCTCGAGGGACAACTCTGGCTGCTGACTGCGCGAGTCGGCGTGGCAAGGAACAGAGAACGTTCCGATGGCTCGTTTTCCCCGCATGGTTCCCTAGAGCGCGCCACGGCCTCCACACATGGAGAGGAAAGAGAATGATGAGCGGTATCTTCCCCCAAGAACACGAACAAGCGTGCCCCGCGCGAGGACGTGGAGCCACCCACAGCCCTCCCTCATCATCACCACCCATCTTCCTCCACCCCATCGTCTCCAATGCACTTGCTGCTTGCCCCACCCACCCCCTCTGGAGAAGAGGAAGGAGGAGACGGAGGAAAAGGAGAAGAGTGGCGACTGGAGCGGCGTGGCAGAGCGAGTGGGAAGGTGGCCTTACGCTGGGGCCAATCCGTGCCAAAGCGAGAAAGATACTGGCTGATCTCGCTTCTCTGTGCCAAGGGAAAGAGGCAAGGGGACAGCAAGGGTGTGAGCACTTGGACGATAAAGCACAAAGCGGTAGGGTCCTGGGATGGCATGGGGAAGCGGGACGTGGGAGGGGTGCAAGAGGCTAAGGAAGAAAGCGGGGTCAGGGCCGTTCTCTCCTAGCAAGGATCAACGGAATCAATGCTTCAGCTACGTATGTGAAACACGTGGACCGTGAAACCCCCATCGTCCTGGAAGGCAAGCATAATGTCCAGGACGGGAGAGCAAACAAACACACCTGTCCCACACCGAGAAGGAAAGCGACAGTCATCCTCCTCCAGGAGGGAAACCTTTTGTATACCTTGAGTTATAAGGCGTCTTGAGCCCTGGGATGGGAAAGACGACTGTATGAGTCCACTAGTGTATATAAAATAGAAAAAGAGAATAAAAGCAACAAAAAAATAACAAAATGAACACAAAATCAAAAAAATAAATAAATAAATAAATAAATGGAAAACCAAAAAAAAAAAAAACCCTCAAAAAACCCAAAACAAAAAAAGAGAGCAACAACAACAACAACAATCAGAACAAATGGAAGAAGGAAAAGGAAGGAAAATAGGCAACGGAGACACAAAAGGAGCTGAAGCAATGAATCCAGAGTTGCAGCAAGCCTATGCCTTTCGGAACGAGCTCGCTTTGGGGCTTGACCAACGGCCCTGAAGGGAGAGAAGCACATGTGTCCCTCTCCCGGCAGCTTTTGGTGCCAGGACCCTGAACGCTCGAAGAGTGTCCAGTGAGAAAGCCTAGAATTCGGAGTGGACCTCACTGGAGAGCAAAGTTGAGGCAAGGGTTTCTTGTTGTCTGGGGAGGGGTTGTGTCAGGCAGGGGTCTGGGGTGGGGAGACCCCTAAAGGGGAGAGGGTAGGTGGGCAGACATGTTTCCAGAAGTGTGTTAGGATGTGAATGGTGAGCCCACGGCATTCCTCTGCAGCCCGCATTTGTGTGCTGAACTTGGAAAGCCCGCAGTGAATCTCTAGCGGGCAAGGCTGGAAGGCCCAATGGCCCCGAATCATTTGCATCCGGAGCCCTTTGGTCCAGGGGGCCAGGTCGGAAGTGCGTGCGGGGCTTCCTCGAGGGGAATTCCCCGAGAAAAGTGGGAATTCAGTGGTTGGATGGCGGGAGTGGGAGTGGGCAGGCCCTCGGCCGCCTCAGCGAATGAGGAGATTGCACGTGCGGGGGTGGGGCTGTGGGGACGCCCCCAAAGGGCCGAGGGGGCGGGGCCCGGGCCCTTTTTGGAGACGACGGTCTGAGGGAAGGAGGCACCGGCGTGCAGCTGCAGCTGGAGATGGAAACCCTCGTGGGCCTTGTTTGCAGAGCCCCGGGGGCTGCTTCTGAGCACGGGGGAGGTGCGCATCCGGCTCCCTTCAACGTCTTAGCCGGAGGGCAAGGTTGTCGGGCCAGCGCCGCTGGTGCGGATGCCCTTCGGGGACCCTCTGTCCCTGAGGGGCCGTCGCCGGCGGTCGGGCGCCCCCAGCGGGGTGACTTGGCTCCTGGGTCAGCGGGGCTGGCGCGTGGCCAGAAAGTCGCCCTGAGTTGGAGGGGGCCGTGGGGGGTGGGCGCTGGGCTTCAGAATCTGGGGAACACGTGCTACGTGAATGCGGCGCTGCAGTGTCTGAGCCACACGCCGCCCCTGGCCAGCTGGCTGGTGTCCCGGCAGCCCGCCACCCTCTGTCCGGCCGGCGGCTGCTGCACGCTCTGTGCCATGCGAGCTCACGTGACCCGAGCCCTCCTTCACGCGGGAGAGGTGATCCGGCGCCGCAAGGACCTGCTGGCGGGCTTCCACAGACACCAGCAGGAAGATGCCCACGAGTTTCTGATGTTCACTCTGCATGGCATGCAGCAAGGGTGCCTGAGTGCATCCCAGCCGTCGGGCCACGCCTCCGAGGACACCAGCGTCGTCCGTCAGATCTTCGGCGGGACGTGGAGGTCTCGGATCCAGTGTCTCCACTGCCTCGGTGTCTCGGACACGTTCGACCCTTATCTGGACATCAGCCTGGATATCACGGCGGCTCCGAGTGTGGAGCAAGCTCTGAGAGAGCTGGTCAAGCCCGAGAAGCTGGAGGCGGAAAATGCCTATGACTGTGGCGTTTGTCTCCGGAAGGTGCCTGCCACCAAGAGGTTGACTTTGCACAGCACGTCCCAGGTCCTGGTGCTGGTGCTGAAGCGGTTCACACAGCTGAGCGGGGCCAAAAGGGCTGAGGAGGCGCGCTATCCCCAGTGCCTGGACGTGCAGCCCTACACGTCTGAGCGGAAGGCAGGGCCCCTGGGCTACGTGCTCTATGCCGTGCTGGTGCACTCCGGGTGGAGCTGTGAGCGAGGACACTACTTTTGTTACGTCCGAGCGGGCAACGGCCAATGGTATGAGATGGACGATGCCAAGGTGACCGCCTGTGCCGAGACTGCTGCCCTGAGCCAGGGCGCCTACGTCCTGTTCTACGCCCGGGAGGGTGCGTGGGAAGGGGGCGCTGGGCGAGGGGCGGCGGCCCCCCTCGGGGCTGACCCCACAGACCCCGGGCAGCCTGCAGGAGACGCCAGCGGCAGAGCTCCTGGGTCGCAGGAGTCCCCGGGGGACACAGAGGCCGAAGGGATGAGCTTAGAGCAGTGGAGACGCCTGCAAGAACACGACCGACCGAAGCCGGCCTTGGAGCTCCGCGAGATCCAGGCTGCCCTGCCTGCCGGCGCAGTCGTGATTCACCGGTCCAGACACGGAGGAGGGAGAAACCGCCCGCCGCCTGCACAGGAGCACCACCGGCTCGACCGGCCCAGCACGGACACCCCGGCTCCGGGGCCGACGGACGTCGGCCAGGGCCCTGGTGCCAGCGGGAGGGCCAGAGCGACCAAGGGGAGGAACAAGAAGCCGCGGCCATCTCTGGGGCTGTGGCGGTAGGCCGGCTCCGATGCACATGCGTGCAGACGCCCAGGCACACTCTGTGTGCGGCACGCCCTGGGCGACGCAGCAAGAGTGCCGACGAGGAGCGAGTTCCTCTCTGGCGGTGAGGACGATGCGGCCTCCGGGGAAAAGGCGGGGCCTGGAGTGAGCCCGGGGTCTCGGCGTTCCCGGGGAACGGGTTCGTGCCCGAGCGGCTCAGCTCTCGAGGGCTGGCTCTGCTGGGAAGTCGCCGGAGCGAATGGGGTGCGTGAGCGGGTCTGAGCACGGTGCGAGGGCCTCCCACTTCTGCGAGCCTGGGAGAGTCCTCTCTGGATGGGACTTTGGGTGTGGCTTTGCCTTTCTTCCCCCGTCTCCAGTCCCTGGCCGCGCCGCTGGCCTCTGGTGAGTGACGCGGCCTGGAGACGCCTCACAGAACGCTCACAGCCAGCCGAGCAAGGAGACGATCTCCGGAGCCCTTCGGGGCTGGGGGGTGGGGTGGGGTGGGGGTAGGGGGGCGGGGGGGGAGGTGCAGGGAAGAGCGGATGCAGGTCCACGAACCGTGTCCTTCCGGCCGGCCAGGCTCTCGAAAATGCCCCAAACGTCGAGCAGCGTCTGCGGAGAAGATGGGCAGGCGGTCTTTATGGGTGGCTGCCCTCGGGAGGCCTCGTGCTCCTAGGCAGAGTGTCCGGCAGGAATGAGGCGGGGATCCGTGTGTCCCCGACAGGACGCTCATCCGCAAAGTTCCCTGGGGCTCCATTTCCGGTGCAAGGAGTATGCTGGAGAAGCGCCGAGTGCCAAACAGGAGAAGCGATCCACGATGCCATGAGCACCACCGACGGCACCGCCAGCACCGACACGAAGGTCGAGGGGAGAAAGGCGAGCCAGCTAGTCCCAAAGAAACCTCTCCACCAGCATTGCACCGGGGCCTAGGTGGAGATCCGTCGCGCAGCGTTCATTTCTGAAAGCAAAGGTCCTCCCCGCACTGAGGAAAGACCCGAGCCTACCCTAGATTGGGATAGCAAGACAACTGGACTTCCGACTCTGCCCGTCCTGCCTGGCAGTCAGTTGTCTCTTCCAGCTGGGCCCCGGACAAACGCCGCTGGACGCGAGGAGATGCGGCCGGCCTCCAAAGTGCCCGGGGCGGTGGGGGAAACTCTCCTCCCCTAGCTGCTTTCTCGACTGCCTCATGATTCCCGTGACCCGGTGGAGGGGGGCCTGAGGACCTTTATCGATCACCTCTTGCGTTTTATTTCTGTTTCTTGGCTGACGGCTGCGAACCCCAAACCCTCCAGCAAAGGGCAGACCGGGAATGTGCGGTTTAACATCTCAGACCTCGAGGGACAACTCTGGCTGCTGACTGCGCGAGTCGGCGTGGCAAGGAACAGAGAACGTTCCGATGGCTCGTTTTCCCCGCATGGTTCCCTAGAGCGCGCCACGGCCTCCACACATGGAGAGGAAAGAGAATGATGAGCGGTATCTTCCCCCAAGAACACGAACAAGCGTGCCCCGCGCGAGGACGTGGAGCCACCCACAGCCCTCCCTCATCATCACCACCCATCTTCCTCCACCCCATCGTCTCCAATGCACTTGCTGCTTGCCCCACCCACCCCCTCTGGAGAAGAGGAAGGAGGAGACGGAGGAAAAGGAGAAGAGTGGTGACTGGAGCGGCGTGGCAGAGCGAGTGGGAAGGTGGCCTTACGCTGGGGCCAATCCGTGCCAAAGCGAGAAAGATACTGGCTGATCTCGCTTCTCTGTGCCAAGGGAAAGAGGCAAGGGGACAGCAAGGGTGTGAGCACTTGGACGATAAAGCACAAAGCGGTAGGGTCCTGGGATGGCATGGGGAAGCGGGACGTGGGAGGGGTGCAAGAGGCTAAGGAAGAAAGCGGGGTCAGGGCCGTTCTCTCCTAGCAAGGATCAACGGAATCAATGCTTCAGCTACGTATGTGAAACACGTGGACCGTGAAACCCCCATCGTCCTGGAAGGCAAGCATAATGTCCAGGACGGGAGAGCAAACAAACACACCTGTCCCACACCGAGAAGGAAAGCGACAGTCATCCTCCTCCAGGAGGGAAACCTTTTGTATACCTTGAGTTATAAGGCGTCTTGAGCCCTGGAATGGGAAAGACGACTGTATGAGTCCACTAGTGTATATAAAATAGAAAAAGAGAATAAAAGCAACAAAAAAATAACAAAATGAACACAAAATCAAAAAAATAAATAAATAAATAAATAAATGGAAAACCAAAAAAAAAAAAAAAAACCCTCAAAAAACCCAAAACAAACAAAGAGAGCAACAACAACAACAACAATCAGAACAAATGGAAGAAGGAAAAGGAAGGAAAATAGGCAACGGAGACACAAAAGGAGCTGAAGCAATGAATCCAGAGTTGCAGCAAGCCTATGCCTTTCGGAACGAGCTCGCTTTGGGGCTTGACCAACGGCCCTGAAGGGAGAGAAGCACATGTGTCCCTCTCCCGGCAGCTTTTGGTGCCAGGACCCTGAACGCTCGAAGAGTGTCCAGTGAGAAAGCCTAGAATTCGGAGTGGACCTCACTGGAGAGCAAAGTTGAGGCAAGGGTTTCTTGTTGTCTGGGGAGGGGTTGTGTCAGGCAGGGGTCTGGGGTGGGGAGACCCCTAAAGGGGAGAGGGTAGGTGGGCAGACATGTTTCCAGAAGTGTGTTAGGATGTGAATGGTGAGCCCACGGCATTCCTCTGCAGCCCGCATTTGTGTGCTGAACTTGGAAAGCCCGCAGTGAATCTCTAGCGGGCAAGGCTGGAAGGCCCAATGGCCCCGAATCATTTGCATCCGGAGCCCTTTGGTCCAGGGGGCCAGGTCGGAAGTGCGTGCGGGGCTTCCTCGAGGGGAATTCCCCGAGAAAAGTGGGAATTCAGTGGTTGGATGGCGGGAGTGGGAGTGGGCAGGCCCTCGGCCGCCTCAGCGAATGAGGAGATTGCACGTGCGGGGGTGGGGCTGTGGGGACGCCCCCAAAGGGCCGAGGGGGCGGGGCCCGGGCCCTTTTTGGAGACGACGGTCTGAGGGAAGGAGGCACCGGCGTGCAGCTGCAGGTAGGAGATGGAAACCCTCGTGGGCCTTGTTTGCAGAGCCCCGGGGGCTGCTTCTGAGCACGGGGGAGGTGCGCGTCCGGCTCCCTTCAACGTCTTAGCCGGAGGGCAAGGTTGTCGGGCCAGCGCCGCTGGTGCGGATGCCCTTCGGGGACCCTCTGTCCCTGAGGGGCCGTCGCCGGCGGTCGGGCGCCCCCAGCGGGGTGACTTGGCTCCTGGGTCAGCGGGGCTGGCGCGTGGCCAGAAAGTCGCCCTGAGTTGGAGGGGGCCGTGGGGGGTGGGCGCTGGGCTTCAGAATCTGGGGAACACGTGCTACGTGAATGCGGCGCTGCAGTGTCTGAGCCACACGCCGCCCCTGGCCAGCTGGCTGGTGTCCCGGCAGCCCGCCACCCTCTGTCCGGCCGGCGGCTGCTGCACGCTCTGTGCCATGCGAGCTCACGTGACCCGAGCCCTCCTTCACGCGGGAGAGGTGATCCGGCCCCGCAAGGACCTGCTGGCGGGCTTCCACAGACACCAGCAGGAAGATGCCCACGAGTTTCTGACGTTCACTCTGCATGGCATGCAGCAAGGGTGCCTGAGTGCATCCCAGCCATCAGGCCACGCCTCCGAGGACACCAGCGTCGTCCGTCAGATCTTCGGCGGGACGTGGAGGTCTCGGATCCAGTGTCTCCACTGCCTCGGTGTCTCGGACACGTTCGACCCTTATCTGGACATCAGCCTGGATATCACGGCGGCTCCGAGTGTGGAGCAAGCTCTGAGAGAGCTGGTCAAGCCCGAGAAGCTGGAGGCGGAAAATGCCTATGACTGTGGCGTTTGTCTCCGGAAGGTGCCTGCCACCAAGAGGTTGACTTTGCACAGCACGTCCCAGGTCCTGGTGCTGGTGCTGAAGCGGTTCACACAGCTGAGCGGGGCCAAAAGGGCTGAGGAGGCGCGCTATCCCCAGTGCCTGGACGTGCAGCCCTACACGTCTGAGGGGACGGCAGGGCCACTGGGCTACGTGCTCTATGCCGTGCTGGTGCACTCCGGGTGGAGCTGTGAGCGAGGACACTACTTTTGTTACGTCCGAGCGGGCAACGGCCAATGGTATGAGATGGACGATGCCAAGGTGACCGCCTGTGCCGAGACTGCTGCCCTGAGCCAGGGCGCCTACGTCCTGTTCTACGCCCGGGAGGGTGCGTGGGAAGGGGGCGCTGGGCGAGGGGCGGCGGCCCCCCTCGGGGCTGACCCCACAGACCCCGGGCAGCCTGCAGGAGACGCCAGCGGCAGAGCTCCTGGGTCGCAGGAGTCCCCGGGGGACACAGAGGCCGAAGGGATGAGCTTAGAGCAGTGGAGACGCCTGCAAGAACACGACCGACCGAAGCCGGCCTTGGAGCTCCGCGAGATCCAGGCTGCCCTGCCTGCCGGCGCAGTCGTGATTCACCGGTCCAGACACGGAGGAGGGAGAAACCGCCCGCCGCCCGCACAGGAGCACCACCGGCTCGACCGGCCCAGCACGGACACCCCGGCTCCGGGGCCGACGGACGTCGGCCAGGGCCCTGGTGCCAGCGGGAGGGCCAGAGCGACCAAGGGGAGGAACAAGAAGCCGCGGCCATCTCTGGGGCTGTGGCGGTAGGCCGGCTCCGATGCACATGCGTGCAGACGCCCAGGCACACTCTGTGTGCGGCACGCCCTGGGCGACGCAGCAAGAGTGCCGACGAGGAGCGAGTTCCTCTCTGGCGGTGAGGACGATGCGGCCTCCGGGGAAAAGGCGGGGCCTGGAGTGAGCCCGGGGTCTCGGCGTTCCCGGGGAACGGGTTCGTGCCCGAGCGGCTCAGCTCTCGAGGGCTGGCTCTGCTGGGAAGTCGCCGGAGCGAATGGGGTGCGTGAGCGGGTCTGAGCACGGTGCGAGGGCCTCCCACTTCTGCGAGCCTGGGAGAGTCCTCTCTGGATGGGACTTTGGGTGTGGCTTTGCCTTTCTTCCCCCGTCTCCAGTCCCTGGCCGCGCCGCTGGCCTCTGGTGAGTGACGCGGCCTGGAGACGCCTCACAGAACGCTCACAGCCAGCCGAGCAAGGAGACGATCTCCGGAGCCCTTCGGGGCTGGGGGGGGGTGGGGTGAGGGGGGGGGTGGGTGTGGGGGGGTGGGGGGGTGGGGGAGGTGCAGGGAAGAGCGGATGCAGGTCCACGAACCGTGTCCTTCCGGCCGGCCAGGCTCTCGAAAATGCCCCAAACGTCGAGCAGCGTCTGCGGAGAAGATGGGCAGGCGGTCTTTATGGGTGGCTGCCCTCGGGAGGCCTCGTGCTCCTAGGCAGAGTGTCCGGCAGGAATGAGGCGGGGATCCGTGTGTCCCCGTCAGGACGCTCATCCGCAAAGTTCCCTGGGGCTCCATTTCCGGTGCAAGGAGTATGCTGGAGAAGCGCCGAGTGCCAAACAGGAGAAGCGATCCACGATGCCATGAGCACCACCGACGGCACCGCCAGCACCGACACGAAGGTCGAGGGGAGAAAGGCGAGCCAGCTAGTCCCAAAGAAACCTCTCCACCAGCATTGCACCGGGGCCTAGGTGGAGATCCGTCGCGCAGCGTTCATTTCTGAAAGCAAAGGTCCTCCCCGCACTGAGGAAAGACCCGAGCCTACCCTAGATTGGGATAGCAAGACAACTGGACTTCCGACTCTGCCCGTCCTGCCTGGCAGTCAGTTGTCTCTTCCAGCTGGGCCCCGGACAAACGCCGCTGGACGCGAGGAGATGCGGCCGGCCTCCAAAGTGCCCGGGGCGGTGGGGGAAACTCTCCTCCCCTAGCTGCTTTCTCGACTGCCTCATGATTCCCGTGACCCGGTGGAGGGGGGCCTGAGGACCTTTATCGATCACCTCTTGCGTTTTATTTCTGTTTCTTGGCTGACGGCTGCGAACCCCAAACCCTCCAGCAAAGGGCAGACCGGGAATGTGCGGTTTAACATCTCAGACCTCGAGGGACAACTCTGGCTGCTGACTGCGCGAGTCGGCGTGGCAAGGAACAGAGAACGTTCCGATGGCTCGTTTTCCCCGCATGGTTCCCTAGAGCGCGCCACGGCCTCCACACATGGAGAGGAAAGAGAATGATGAGCGGTATCTTCCCCCAAGAACACGAACAAGCGTGCCCCGCGCGAGGACGTGGAGCCACCCACAGCCCTCCCTCATCATCACCACCCATCTTCCTCCACCCCATCGTCTCCAATGCACTTGCTGCTTGCCCCACCCACCCCCTCTGGAGAAGAGGAAGGAGGAGACGGAGGAAAAGGAGAAGAGTGGCGACTGGAGCGGCGTGGCAGAGCGAGTGGGAAGGTGGCCTTACGCTGGGGCCAATCCGTGCCAAAGCGAGAAAGATACTGGCTGATCTCGCTTCTCTGTGCCAAGGGAAAGAGGCAAGGGGACAGCAAGGGTGTGAGCACTTGGACGATAAAGCACAAAGCGGTAGGGTCCTGGGATGGCATGGGGAAGCGGGACGTGGGAGGGGTGCAAGAGGCTAAGGAAGAAAGCGGGGTCAGGGCCGTTCTCTCCTAGCAAGGATCAACGGAATCAATGCTTCAGCTACGTATGTGAAACACGTGGACCGTGAAACCCCCATCGTCCTGGAAGGCAAGCATAATGTCCAGGACGGGAGAGCAAACAAACACACCTGTCCCACACCGAGAAGGAAAGCGACAGTCATCCTCCTCCAGGAGGGAAACCTTTTGTATACCTTGAGTTATAAGGCGTCTTGAGCCCTGGAATGGGAAAGACGACTGTATGAGTCCACTAGTGTATATAAAATAGAAAAAGAGAATAAAAGCAACAAAAAAATAACAAAATGAACACAAAATCAAAAAAATAAATAAATAAATAAATAAATAAATGGAAAACCAAAAAAAAAAAAAAAAACCCTCAAAAAACCCAAAACAAACAAAGAGAGCAACAACAACAACAACAATCAGAACAAATGGAAGAAGGAAAAGGAAGGAAAATAGGCAACGGAGACACAAAAGGAGCTGAAGCAATGAATCCAGAGTTGCAGCAAGCCTATGCCTTTCGGAACGAGCTCGCTTTGGGGCTTGACCAACGGCCCTGAAGGGAGAGAAGCACATGTGTCCCTCTCCCGGCAGCTTTTGGTGCCAGGACCCTGAACGCTCGAAGAGTGTCCAGTGAGAAAGCCTAGAATTCGGAGTGGACCTCACTGGAGAGCAAAGTTGAGGCAAGGGTTTCTTGTTGTCTGGGGAGGGGTTGTGTCAGGCAGGGGTCTGGGGTGGGGAGACCCCTAAAGGGGAGAAGGTAGGTGGGCAGACATGTTTCCAGAAGTGTGTTAGGATGTGAATGGTGAGCCCACGGCATTCCTCTGCAGCCCGCATTTGTGTGCTGAACTTGGAAAGCCCGCAGTGAATCTCTAGCGGGCAAGGCTGGAAGGCCCAATGGCCCCGAATCATTTGCATCCGGAGCCCTTTGGTCCAGGGGGCCAGGTCGGAAGTGCGTGCGGGGCTTCCTCGAGGGGAATTCCCCGAGAAAAGTGGGAATTCAGTGGTTGGATGGCGGGAGTGGGAGTGGGCAGGCCCTCGGCCGCCTCAGCGAATGAGGAGATTGCACGTGCGGGGGTGGGGCTGTGGGGACGCCCCCAAAGGGCCGAGGGGGCGGGGCCCGGGCCCTTTTTGGAGACGACGGTCTGAGGGAAGGAGGCACCGGCGTGCAGCTGCAGGTAGGAGATGGAAACCCTCGTGGGCCTTGTTTGCAGAGCCCCGGGGGCTGCTTCTGAGCACGGGGGAGGTGCGCGTCCGGCTCCCTTCAACGTCTTAGCCGGAGGGCAAGGTTGTCGGGCCAGCGCCGCTGGTGCGGATGCCCTTCGGGGACCCTCTGTCCCTGAGGGGCCGTCGCCGGCGGTCGGGCGCCCCCAGCGGGGTGACTTGGCTCCTGGGTCAGCGGGGCTGGCGCGTGGCCAGAAAGTCGCCCTGAGTTGGAGGGGGCCGTGGGGGGTGGGCGCTGGGCTTCAGAATCTGGGGAACACGTGCTACGTGAATGCGGCGCTGCAGTGTCTGAGCCACACGCCGCCCCTGGCCAGCTGGCTGGTGTCCCGGCAGCCCGCCACCCTCTGTCCGGCCGGCGGCTGCTGCACGCTCTGTGCCATGCGAGCTCACGTGACCCGAGCCCTCCTTCACGCGGGAGAGGTGATCCGGCCCCGCAAGGACCTGCTGGCGGGCTTCCACAGACACCAGCAGGAAGATGCCCACGAGTTTCTGACGTTCACTCTGCATGGCATGCAGCAAGGGTGCCTGAGTGCATCCCAGCCATCAGGCCACGCCTCCGAGGACACCAGCGTCGTCCGTCAGATCTTCGGCGGGACGTGGAGGTCTCGGATCCAGTGTCTCCACTGCCTCGGTGTCTCGGACACGTTCGACCCTTATCTGGACATCAGCCTGGATATCACGGCGGCTCCGAGTGTGGAGCAAGCTCTGAGAGAGCTGGTCAAGCCCGAGAAGCTGGAGGCGGAAAATGCCTATGACTGTGGCGTTTGTCTCCGGAAGGTGCCTGCCACCAAGAGGTTGACTTTGCACAGCACGTCCCAGGTCCTGGTGCTGGTGCTGAAGCGGTTCACACAGCTGAGCGGGGCCAAAAGGGCTGAGGAGGTGCGCTATCCCCAGTGCCTGGACGTGCAGCCCTACACGTCTGAGGGGACGGCAGGGCCACTGGGCTACGTGCTCTATGCCGTGCTGGTGCACTCCGGGTGGAGCTGTGAGCGAGGACACTACTTTTGTTACGTCCGAGCGGGCAACGGCCAATGGTATGAGATGGACGATGCCAAGGTGACCGCCTGTGCCGAGACTGCTGCCCTGAGCCAGGGCGCCTACGTCCTGTTCTACGCCCGGGAGGGTGCGTGGGAAGGGGGCGCTGGGCGAGGGGCGGCGGCCCCCCTCGGGGCTGACCCCACAGACCCCGGGCAGCCTGCAGGAGACGCCAGCGGCAGAGCTCCTGGGTCGCAGGAGTCCCCGGGGGACACAGAGGCCGAAGGGATGAGCTTAGAGCAGTGGAGACGCCTGCAAGAACACGACCGACCGAAGCCGGCCTTGGAGCTCCGCGAGATCCAGGCTGCCCTGCCTGCCGGCGCAGTCGTGATTCACCGGTCCAGACACGGAGGAGGGAGAAACCGCCCGCCGCCCGCACAGGAGCACCACCGGCTCGACCGGCCCAGCACGGACACCCCGGCTCCGGGGCCGACGGACGTCGGCCAGGGCCCTGGTGCCAGCGGGAGGGCCAGAGCGACCAAGGGGAGGAACAAGAAGCCGCGGCCATCTCTGGGGCTGTGGCGGTAGGCCGGCTCCGATGCACATGCGTGCAGACGCCCAGGCACACTCTGTGTGCGGCACGCCCTGGGCGACGCAGCAAGAGTGCCGACGAGGAGCGAGTTCCTCTCTGGCGGTGAGGACGATGCGGCCTCCGGGGAAAAGGCGGGGCCTGGAGTGAGCCCGGGGTCTCGGCGTTCCCGGGGAACGGGTTCGTGCCCGAGCGGCTCAGCTCTCGAGGGCTGGCTCTGCTGGGAAGTCGCCGGAGCGAATGGGGTGCGTGAGCGGGTCTGAGCACGGTGCGAGGGCCTCCCACTTCTGCGAGCCTGGGAGAGTCCTCTCTGGATGGGACTTTGGGTGTGGCTTTGCCTTTCTTCCCCCGTCTCCAGTCCCTGGCCGCGCCGCTGGCCTCTGGTGAGTGACGCGGCCTGGAGACGCCTCACAGAACGCTCACAGCCAGCCGAGCAAGGAGACGATCTCCGGAGCCCTTCGGGGCTGGGGGGGGGTGGGGTGAGGGGGGGGGTGGGTGTGGGGGGGAGGTGCAGGGAAGAGCGGATGCAGGTCCACGAACCGTGTCCTTCCGGCCGGCCAGGCTCTCGAAAATGCCCCAAACGTCGAGCAGCGTCTGCGGAGAAGATGGGCAGGCGGTCTTTATGGGTGGCTGCCCTCGGGAGGCCTCGTGCTCCTAGGCAGAGTGTCCGGCAGGAATGAGGCGGGGATCCGTGTGTCCCCGACAGGACGCTCATCCGCAAAGTTCCCTGGGGCTCCATTTCCGGTGCAAGGAGTATGCTGGAGAAGCGCCGAGTGCCAAACAGGAGAAGCGATCCACGATGCCATGAGCACCACCGACGGCACCGCCAGCACCGACACGAAGGTCGAGGGGAGAAAGGCGAGCCAGCTAGTCCCAAAGAAACCTCTCCACCAGCATTGCACCGGGGCCTAGGTGGAGATCCGTCGCGCAGCGTTCATTTCTGAAAGCAAAGGTCCTCCCCGCACTGAGGAAAGACCCGAGCCTACCCTAGATTGGGATAGCAAGACAACTGGACTTCCGACTCTGCCCGTCCTGCCTGGCAGTCAGTTGTCTCTTCCAGCTGGGCCCCGGACAAACGCCGCTGGACGCGAGGAGATGCGGCCGGCCTCCAAAGTGCCCGGGGCGGTGGGGGAAACTCTCCTCCCCTAGCTGCTTTCTCGACTGCCTCATGATTCCCGTGACCCGGTGGAGGGGGGCCTGAGGACCTTTATCGATCACCTCTTGCGTTTTATTTCTGTTTCTTGGCTGACGGCTGCGAACCCCAAACCCTCCAGCAAAGGGCAGACCGGGAATGTGCGGTTTAACATCTCAGACCTCGAGGGACAACTCTGGCTGCTGACTGCGCGAGTCGGCGTGGCAAGGAACAGAGAACGTTCCGATGGCTCGTTTTCCCCGCATGGTTCCCTAGAGCGCGCCACGGCCTCCACACATGGAGAGGAAAGAGAATGATGAGCGGTATCTTCCCCCAAGAACACGAACAAGCGTGCCCCGCGCGAGGACGTGGAGCCACCCACAGCCCTCCCTCATCATCACCACCCATCTTCCTCCACCCCATCGTCTCCAATGCACTTGCTGCTTGCCCCACCCACCCCCTCTGGAGAAGAGGAAGGAGGAGACGGAGGAAAAGGAGAAGAGTGGCGACTGGAGCGGCGTGGCAGAGCGAGTGGGAAGGTGGCCTTACGCTGGGGCCAATCCGTGCCAAAGCGAGAAAGATACTGGCTGATCTCGCTTCTCTGTGCCAAGGGAAAGAGGCAAGGGGACAGCAAGGGTGTGAGCACTTGGACGATAAAGCACAAAGCGGTAGGGTCCTGGGATGGCATGGGGAAGCAGGACGTGGGAGGGGTGCAAGAGGCTAAGGAAGAAAGCGGGGTCAGGGCCGTTCTCTCCTAGCAAGGATCAACGGAATCAATGCTTCAGCTACGTATGTGAAACACGTGGACCGTGAAACCCCCATCGTCCTGGAAGGCAAGCATAATGTCCAGGACGGGAGAGCAAACAAACACACCTGTCCCACACCGAGAAGGAAAGCGACAGTCATCCTCCTCCAGGAGGGAAACCTTTTGTATACCTTGAGTTATAAGGCGTCTTGAGCCCTGGAATGGGAAAGACGACTGTATGAGTCCACTAGTGTATATAAAATAGAAAAAGAGAATAAAAGCAACAAAAAAATAACAAAATGAACACAAAATCAAAAAAATAAATAAATAAATAAATAAATGGAAAACCAAAAAAAAAAAAAAAAACCCTCAAAAAACCCAAAACAAACAAAGAGAGCAACAACAACAACAACAATCAGAACAAATGGAAGAAGGAAAAGGAAGGAAAATAGGCAACGGAGACACAAAAGGAGCTGAAGCAATGAATCCAGAGTTGCAGCAAGCCTATGCCTTTCGGAACGAGCTCGCTTTGGGGCTTGACCAACGGCCCTGAAGGGAGAGAAGCACATGTGTCCCTCTCCCGGCAGCTTTTGGTGCCAGGACCCTGAACGCTCGAAGAGTGTCCAGTGAGAAAGCCTAGAATTCGGAGTGGACCTCACTGGAGAGCAAAGTTGAGGCAAGGGTTTCTTGTTGTCTGGGGAGGGGTTGTGTCAGGCAGGGGTCTGGGGTGGGGAGACCCCTAAAGGGGAGAGGGTAGGTGGGCAGACATGTTTCCAGAAGTGTGTTAGGATGTGAATGGTGAGCCCACGGCATTCCTCTGCAGCCCGCATTTGTGTGCTGAACTTGGAAAGCCCGCAGTGAATCTCTAGCGGGCAAGGCTGGAAGGCCCAATGGCCCCGAATCATTTGCATCCGGAGCCCTTTGGTCCAGGGGGCCAGGTCGGAAGTGCGTGCGGGGCTTCCTCGAGGGGAATTCCCCGAGAAAAGTGGGAATTCAGTGGTTGGATGGCGGGAGTGGGAGTGGGCAGGCCCTCGGCCGCCTCAGCGAATGAGGAGATTGCACGTGCGGGGGTGGGGCTGTGGGGACGCCCCCAAAGGGCCGAGGGGGCGGGGCCCGGGCCCTTTTTGGAGACGACGGTCTGAGGGAAGGAGGCACCGGCGTGCAGCTGCAGGTAGGAGATGGAAACCCTCGTGGGCCTTGTTTGCAGAGCCCCGGGGGCTGCTTCTGAGCACGGGGGAGGTGCGCGTCCGGCTCCCTTCAACGTCTTAGCCGGAGGGCAAGGTTGTCGGGCCAGCGCCGCTGGTGCGGATGCCCTTCGGGGACCCTCTGTCCCTGAGGGGCCGTCGCCGGCGGTCGGGCGCCCCCAGCGGGGTGACTTGGCTCCTGGGTCAGCGGGGCTGGCGCGTGGCCAGAAAGTCGCCCTGAGTTGGAGGGGGCCGTGGGGGGTGGGCGCTGGGCTTCAGAATCTGGGGAACACGTGCTACGTGAATGCGGCGCTGCAGTGTCTGAGCCACACGCCGCCCCTGGCCAGCTGGCTGGTGTCCCGGCAGCCCGCCACCCTCTGTCCGGCCGGCGGCTGCTGCACGCTCTGTGCCATGCGAGCTCACGTGACCCGAGCCCTCCTTCACGCGGGAGAGGTGATCCGGCCCCGCAAGGACCTGCTGGCGGGCTTCCACAGACACCAGCAGGAAGATGCCCACGAGTTTCTGACGTTCACTCTGCATGGCATGCAGCAAGGGTGCCTGAGTGCATCCCAGCCGTCGGGCCACGCCTCCGAGGACACCAGCGTCGTCCGTCAGATCTTCGGCGGGACGTGGAGGTCTCGGATCCAGTGTCTCCACTGCCTCGGTGTCTCGGACACGTTCGACCCTTATCTGGACATCAGCCTGGATATCACGGCGGCTCCGAGTGTGGAGCAAGCTCTGAGAGAGCTGGTCAAGCCCGAGAAGCTGGAGGCGGAAAATGCCTATGACTGTGGCGTTTGTCTCCGGAAGGTGCCTGCCACCAAGAGGTTGACTTTGCACAGCACGTCCCAGGTCCTGGTGCTGGTGCTGAAGCGGTTCACACAGCTGAGCGGGGCCAAAAGGGCTGAGGAGGTGCGCTATCCCCAGTGCCTGGACGTGCAGCCCTACACGTCTGAGGGGACGGCAGGGCCACTGGGCTACGTGCTCTATGCCGTGCTGGTGCACTCCGGGTGGAGCTGTGAGCGAGGACACTACTTTTGTTACGTCCGAGCGGGCAACGGCCAATGGTATGAGATGGACGATGCCAAGGTGACCGCCTGTGCCGAGACTGCTGCCCTGAGCCAGGGCGCCTACGTCCTGTTCTACGCCCGGGAGGGTGCGTGGGAAGGGGGCGCTGGGCGAGGGGCGGCGGCCCCCCTCGGGGCTGACCCCACAGACCCCGGGCAGCCTGCAGGAGACGCCAGCGGCAGAGCTCCTGGGTCGCAGGAGTCCCCGGGGGACACAGAGGCCGAAGGGATGAGCTTAGAGCAGTGGAGACGCCTGCAAGAACACGACCGACCGAAGCCGGCCTTGGAGCTCCGCGAGATCCAGGCTGCCCTGCCTGCCGGCGCAGTCGTGATTCACCGGTCCAGACACGGAGGAGGGAGAAACCGCCCGCCGCCTGCACAGGAGCACCACCGGCTCGACCGGCCCAGCACGGACACCCCGGCTCCGGGGCCGACGGACGTCGGCCAGGGCCCTTGTGCCAGCGGGAGGGCCAGAGCGACCAAGGGGAGGAACAAGAAGCCGCGGCCATCTCTGGGGCTGTGGCGGTAGGCCGGCTCTGATGCACATGCGTGCAGACGCCCAGGCACACTCTGTGTGCGGCACGCCCTGGGCGACGCAGCAAGAGTGCCGACGAGGAGCGAGTTCCTCTCTGGCGGTGAGGACGATGCGGCCTCCGGGGAAAAGGCGGGGCCTGGAGTGAGCCCGGGGTCTCGGCGTTCCCGGGGAACGGGTTCGTGCCCGAGCGGCTCAGCTCTCGAGGGCTGGCTCTGCTGGGAAGTCGCCGGAGCGAATGGGGTGCGTGAGCGGGTCTGAGCACGGTGCGAGGGCCTCCCACTTCTGCGAGCCTGGGAGAGTCCTCTCTGGATGGGACTTTGGGTGTGGCTTTGCCTTTCTTCCCCCGTCTCCAGTCCCTGGCCGCGCCGCTGGCCTCTGGTGAGTGACGCGGCCTGGAGACGCCTCACAGAACGCTCACAGCCAGCCGAGCAAGGAGACGATCTCCGGAGCCCTTCGGGGCTGGGGGGGGGTGGGGTGAGGGGGGGGGTGGGTGTGGGGGGGAGGTGCAGGGAAGAGCGGATGCAGGTCCACGAACCGTGTCCTTCCGGCCGGCCAGGCTCTCGAAAATGCCCCAAACGTCGAGCAGCGTCTGCGGAGAAGATGGGCAGGCGGTCTTTATGGGTGGCTGCCCTCGGGAGGCCTCGTGCTCCTAGGCAGAGTGTCCGGCAGGAATGAGGCGGGGATCCGTGTGTCCCCGACAGGACGCTCATCCGCAAAGTTCCCTGGGGCTCCATTTCCGGTGCAAGGAGTATGCTGGAGAAGCGCCGAGTGCCAAACAGGAGAAGCCATCCACGATGCCATGAGCACCACCGACGGCACCGCCAGCACCGACACGAAGGTCGAGGGGAGAAAGGCGAGCCAGCTAGTCCCAAAGAAACCTCTCCACCAGCATTGCACCGGGGCCTAGGTGGAGATCCGTCGCGCAGCGTTCATTTCTGAAAGCAAAGGTCCTCCCCGCACTGAGGAAAGACCCGAGCCTACCCTAGATTGGGATAGCAAGACAACTGGACTTCCGACTCTGCCCGTCCTGCCTGGCAGTCAGTTGTCTCTTCCAGCTGGGCCCCGGACAAACGCCGCTGGACGCGAGGAGATGCGGCCGGCCTCCAAAGTGCCCGGGGCGGTGGGGGAAACTCTCCTCCCCTAGCTGCTTTCTCGACTGCCTCATGATTCCCGTGACCCTGTGGAGGGGGGCCTGAGGACCTTTATCGATCACCTCTTGCGTTTTATTTCTGTTTCTTGGCTGACGGCTGCGAACCCCAAACCCTCCAGCAAAGGGCAGACCGGGAATGTGCGGTTTAACATCTCAGACCTCGAGGGACAACTCTGGCTGCTGACTGCGCGAGTCGGCGTGGCAAGGAACAGAGAACGTTCCGATGGCTCGTTTTCCCCGCATGGTTCCCTAGAGCGCGCCACGGCCTCCACACATGGAGAGGAAAGAGAATGATGAGCGGTATCTTCCCCCAAGAACACGAACAAGCGTGCCCCGCGCGAGGACGTGGAGCCACCCACAGCCCTCCCTCATCATCACCACCCATCTTCCTCCGCCCCATCGTCTCCAATGCACTTGCTGCTTGCCCCACCCACCCCCTCTGGAGAAGAGGAAGGAGGAGACGGAGGAAAAGGAGAAGAGTGGCGACTGGAGCGGCGTGGCAGAGCGAGTGGGAAGGTGGCCTTACGCTGGGGCCAATCCGTGCCAAAGCGAGAAAGATACTGGCTGATCTCGCTTCTCTGTGCCAAGGGAAAGAGGCAAGGGGACAGCAAGGGTGTGAGCACTTGGACGATAAAGCAGAAAGCGGTAGGGTCCTGGGATGGCATGGGGAAGCGGGACGTGGGAGGGGTGCAAGAGGCTAAGGAAGAAAGCGGGGTCAGGGCCGTTCTCTCCTAGCAAGGATCAACGGAATCAATGCTTCAGCTACGTATGTGAAACACGTGGACCGTGAAACCCCCATCGTCCTGGAAGGCAAGCATAATGTCCAGGACGGGAGAGCAAACAAACACACCTGTCCCACACCGAGAAGGAAAGCGACAGTCATCCTCCTCCAGGAGGGAAACCTTTTGTATACCTTGAGTTATAAGGCGTCTTGAGCCCTGGAATGGGAAAGACGACTGTATGAGTCCACTAGTGTATATAAAATAGAAAAAGAGAATAAAAGCAACAAAAAAATAACAAAATGAACACAAAATCAAAAAAATAAATAAATAAATAAATAAATGGAAAACCAAAAAAAAAAAAAAAAACCCTCAAAAAACCCAAAACAAACAAAGAGAGCAACAACAACAACAACAATCAGAACAAATGGAAGAAGGAAAAGGAAGGAAAATAGGCAACGGAGACACAAAAGGAGCTGAAGCAATGAATCCAGAGTTGCAGCAAGCCTATGCCTTTCAGAACGAGCTCGCTTTGGGGCTTGACCAACGGCCCTGAAGGGAGAGAAGCACATGTGTCCCTCTCCCGGCAGCTTTTGGTGCCAGGACCCTGAACGCTCGAAGAGTGTCCAGTGAGAAAGCCTAGAATTCGGAGTGGACCTCACTGGAGAGCAAAGTTGAGGCAAGGGTTTCTTGTTGTCTGGGGAGGGGTTGTGTCAGGCAGGGGTCTGGGGTGGGGAGACCCCTAAAGGGGAGAGGGTAGGTGGGCAGACATGTTTCCAGAAGTGTGTTAGGATGTGAATGGTGAGCCCACGGCATTCCTCTGCAGCCCGCATTTGTGTGCTGAACTTGGAAAGCCCGCAGTGAATCTCTAGCGGGCAAGGCTGGAAGGCCCAATGGCCCCGAATCATTTGCATCCGGAGCCCTTTGGTCCAGGGGGCCAGGTCGGAAGTGCGTGCGGGGCTTCCTCGAGGGGAATTCCCCGAGAAAAGTGGGAATTCAGTGGTTGGATGGCGGGAGTGGGAGTGGGCAGGCCCTCGGCCGCCTCAGCGAATGAGGAGATTGCACGTGCGGGGGTGGGGCTGTGGGGACGCCCCCAAAGGGCCGAGGGGGCGGGGCCCGGGCCCTTTTTGGAGACGACGGTCTGAGGGAAGGAGGCACCGGCGTGCAGCTGCAGCTGGAGATGGAAACCCTCGTGGGCCTTGTTTGCAGAGCCCCGGGGGCTGCTTCTGAGCACGGGGGAGGTGCGCGTCCGGCTCCCTTCAACGTCTTAGCCGGAGGGCAAGGTTGTCGGGCCAGCGCCGCTGGTGCGGATGCCCTTCGGGGACCCTCTGTCCCTGAGGGGCCGTCGCCGGCGGTCGGGCGCCCCCAGCGGGGTGACTTGGCTCCTGGGTCAGCGGGGCTGGCGCGTGGCCAGAAAGTCGCCCTGAGTTGGAGGGGGCCGTGGGGGGTGGGCGCTGGGCTTCAGAATCTGGGGAACACGTGCTACGTGAATGCGGCGCTGCAGTGTCTGAGCCACACGCCGCCCCTGGCCAGCTGGCTGGTGTCCCGGCAGCCCGCCACCCTCTGTCCGGCCGGCGGCTGCTGCACGCTCTGTGCCATGCGAGCTCACGTGACCCGAGCCCTCCTTCACGCGGGAGAGGTGATCCGGCCCCGCAAGGACCTGCTGGCGGGCTTCCACAGACACCAGCAGGAAGATGCCCACGAGTTTCTGACGTTCACTCTGCATGGCATGCAGCAAGGGTGCCTGAGTGCATCCCAGCCATCAGGCCACGCCTCCGAGGACACCAGCGTCGTCCGTCAGATCTTCGGCGGGACGTGGAGGTCTCGGATCCAGTGTCTCCACTGCCTCGGTGTCTCGGACACGTTCGACCCTTATCTGGACATCAGCCTGGATATCACGGCGGCTCCGAGTGTGGAGCAAGCTCTGAGAGAGCTGGTCAAGCCCGAGAAGCTGGAGGCGGAAAATGCCTATGACTGTGGCGTTTGTCTCCGGAAGGTGCCTGCCACCAAGAGGTTGACTTTGCACAGCACGTCCCAGGTCCTGGTGCTGGTGCTGAAGCGGTTCACACAGCTGAGCGGGGCCAAAAGGGCTGAGGAGGTGCGCTATCCCCAGTGCCTGGACGTGCAGCCCTACACGTCTGAGGGGACGGCAGGGCCCCTGGGCTACGTGCTCTATGCCGTGCTGGTGCACTCCGGGTGGAGCTGTGAGCGAGGACACTACTTTTGTTACGTCCGAGCGGGCAACGGCCAATGGTATGAGATGGACGATGCCAAGGTGACCGCCTGTGCCGAGACTGCTGCCCTGAGCCAGGGCGCCTACGTCCTGTTCTACGCCCGGGAGGGTGCGTGGGAAGGGGGCGCTGGGCGAGGGGCGGCGGCCCCCCTCGGGGCTGACCCCACAGACCCCGGGCAGCCTGCAGGAGACGCCAGCGGCAGAGCTCCTGGGTCGCAGGAGTCCCCGGGGGACACAGAGGCCGAAGGGATGAGCTTAGAGCAGTGGAGACGCCTGCAAGAACACGACCGACCGAAGCCGGCCTTGGAGCTCCGCGAGATCCAGGCTGCCCTGCCTGCCGGCGCAGTCGTGATTCACCGGTCCAGACACGGAGGAGGGAGAAACCGCCCGCCGCCCGCACAGGAGCACCACCGGCTCGACCGGCCCAGCACGGACACCCCGGCTCCGGGGCCGACGGACGTCGGCCAGGGCCCTTGTGCCAGCGGGAGGGCCAGAGCGACCAAGGGGAGGAACAAGAAGCCGCGGCCATCTCTGGGGCTGTGGCGGTAGGCCGGCTCCGATGCACATGCGTGCAGACGCCCAGGCACACTCTGTGTGCGGCACGCCCTGGGCGACGCAGCAAGAGTGCCGACGAGGAGCGAGTTCCTCTCTGGCGGTGAGGACGATGCGGCCTCCGGGGAAAAGGCGGGGCCTGGAGTGAGCCCGGGGTCTCGGCGTTCCCGGGGAACGGGTTCGTGCCCGAGCGGCTCAGCTCTCGAGGGCTGGCTCTGCTGGGAAGTCGCCGGAGCGAATGGGGTGCGTGAGCGGGTCTGAGCACGGTGCGAGGGCCTCCCACTTCTGCGAGCCTGGGAGAGTCCTCTCTGGATGGGACTTTGGGTGTGGCTTTGCCTTTCTTCCCCCGTCTCCAGTCCCTGGCCGCGCCGCTGGCCTCTGGTGAGTGACGCGGCCTGGAGACGCCTCACAGAACGCTCACAGCCAGCCGAGCAAGGAGACGATCTCCGGAGCCCTTCGGGGCTGGGGGTGGGGGGGGGTGGGGGTGGAGGGGTGGGGGGGTGGGGGAGGTGCAGGGAAGAGCGGATGCAGGTCCACGAACCGTGTCCTTCCGGCCGGCCAGGCTCTCGAAAATGCCCCAAACGTCGAGCAGCGTCTGCGGAGAAGATGGGCAGGCGGTCTTTATGGGTGGCTGCCCTCGGGAGGCCTCGTGCTCCTAGGCAGAGTGTCCGGCAGGAATGAGGCGGGGATCCGTGTGTCCCCGACAGGACGCTCATCCGCAAAGTTCCCTGGGGCTCCATTTCCGGTGCAAGGAGTATGCTGGAGAAGCGCCGAGTGCCAAACAGGAGAAGCGATCCACGATGCCATGAGCACCACCGACGGCACCGCCAGCACCGACACGAAGGTCGAGGGGAGAAAGGCGAGCCAGCTAGTCCCAAAGAAACCTCTCCACCAGCATTGCACCGGGGCCTAGGTGGAGATCCGTCGCGCAGCGATCATTTCTGAAAGCAAAGGTCCTCCCCGCACTGAGGAAAGACCCGAGCCTACCCTAGATTGGGATAGCAAGACAACTGGACTTCCGACTCTGCCCGTCCTGCCTGGCAGTCAGTTGTCTCTTCCAGCTGGGCCCCGGACAAACGCCGCTGGACGCGAGGAGATGCGGCCGGCCTCCAAAGTGCCCGGGGCGGTGGGGGAAACTCTCCTCCCCTAGCTGCTTTCTCGACTGCCTCATGATTCCCGTGACCCGGTGGAGGGGGGCCTGAGGACCTTTATCGATCACCTCTTGCGTTTTATTTCTGTTTCTTGGCTGACGGCTGCGAACCCCAAACCCTCCAGCAAAGGGCAGACCGGGAATGTGCGGTTTAACATCTCAGACCTCGAGGGACAACTCTGGCTGCTGACTGCGCGAGTCGGCGTGGCAAGGAACAGAGAACGTTCCGATGGCTCGTTTTCCCCGCATGGTTCCCTAGAGCGCGCCACGGCCTCCACACATGGAGAGGAAAGAGAATGATGAGCGGTATCTTCCCCCAAGAACACGAACAAGCGTGCCCCGCGCGAGGACGTGGAGCCACCCACAGCCCTCCCTCATCATCATCACCCATCTTCCTCCACCCCATCGTCTCCAATGCACTTGCTGCTTGCCCCACCCACCCCCTCTGGAGAAGAGGAAGGAGGAGACGGAGGAAAAGGAGAAGAGTGGCGACTGGAGCGGCGTGGCAGAGCGAGTGGGAAGGTGGCCTTACGCTGGGGCCAATCCGTGCCAAAGCGAGAAAGATACTGGCTGATCTCGCTTCTCTGTGCCAAGGGAAAGAGGCAAGGGGACAGCAAGGGTGTGAGCACTTGGACGATAAAGCACAAAGCGGTAGGGTCCTGGGATGGCATGGGGAAGCGGGACGTGGGAGGGGTGCAAGAGGCTAAGGAAGAAAGCAGGGTCAGGGCCGTTCTCTCCTAGCAAGGATCAACGGAATCAATGCTTCAGCTACGTATGTGAAACACGTGGACCGTGAAACCCCCATCGTCCTGGAAGGCAAGCATAATGTCCAGGACGGGAGAGCAAACAAACACACCTGTCCCACACCGAGAAGGAAAGCGACAGTCATCCTCCTCCAGGAGGGAAACCTTTTGTATACCTTGAGTTATAAGGCGTCTTGAGCCCTGGAATGGGAAAGACGACTGTATGAGTCCACTAGTGTATATAAAATAGAAAAAGAGAATAAAAGCAACAAAAAAATAACAAAATGAACACAAAATTAAAAAAATAAACAAATAAATAAATAAATGGAAAACCAAAAAAAAAAAAAAAAAAACCCTCAAAAAACCCAAAACAAACAAAGAGAGCAACAACAACAACAACAATCAGAACAAATGGAAGAAGGAAAAGGAAGGAAAATAGGCAACGGAGACACAAAAGGAGCTGAAGCAATGAATCCAGAGTTGCAGCAAGCCTATGCCTTTCGGAACGAGCTCGCTTTGGGGCTTGACCAACGGCCCTGAAGGGAGAGAAGCATATGTGTCCCTCTCCCGGCAGCTTTTGGTGCCAGGACCCTGAACGCTCGAAGAGTGTCCAGTGAGAAAGCCTAGAATTCGGAGTGGACCTCACTGGAGAACAAAGTTGAGGCAAGGGTTTCTTGTTGTCTGGGGAGGGGTTGTGTCAGGCAGGGGTCTGGGGTGGGGAGACCCCTAAAGGGGAGAGGGTAGGTGGGCAGACATGTTTCCAGAAGTGTGTTAGGATGTGAATGGTGAGCCCACGGCATTCCTCTGCAGCCCGCATTTGTGTGCTGAACTTGGAAAGCCCGCAGTGAATCTCTAGCGGGCAAGGCTGGAAGGCCCAATGGCCCCGAATCATTTGCATCCGGAGCCCTTTGGTCCAGGGGGCCAGGTCGGAAGTGCGTGCGGGGCTTCCTCGAGGGGAATTCCCCGAGAAAAGTGGGAATTCAGTGGTTGGATGGCGGGAGTGGGAGTGGGCAGGCCCTCGGCCGCCTCAGCGAATGAGGAGATTGCACGTGCGGGGGTGGGGCTGTGGGGACGCCCCCAAAGGGCCGAGGGGGCGGGGCCCGGGCCCTTTTTGGAGACGACGGTCTGAGGGAAGGAGGCACCGGCGTGCAGCTGCAGCTGGAGATGGAAACCCTCGTGGGCCTTGTTTGCAGAGCCCCGGGGGCTGCTTCTGAGCACGGGGGAGGTGCGCGTCCGGCTCCCTTCAACGTCTTAGCCGGAGGGCAAGGTTGTCGGGCCAGCGCCGCTGGTGCGGATGCCCTTCGGGGACCCTCTGTCCCTGAGGGGCCGTCGCCGGCGGTCGGGCGCCCCCAGCGGGGTGACTTGGCTCCTGGGTCAGCGGGGCTGGCGCGTGGCCAGAAAGTCGCCCTGAGTTGGAGGGGGCCGTGGGGGGTGGGCGCTGGGCTTCAGAATCTGGGGAACACGTGCTACGTGAATGCGGCGCTGCAGTGTCTGAGCCACACGCCGCCCCTGGCCAGCTGGCTGGTGTCCCGGCAGCCCGCCACCCTCTGTCCGGCCGGCGGCTGCTGCACGCTCTGTGCCATGCGAGCTCACGTGACCCGAGCCCTCCTTCACGCGGGAGAGGTGATCCGGCCCCGCAAGGACCTGCTGGCGGGCTTCCACAGACACCAGCAGGAAGATGCCCACGAGTTTCTGATGTTCACTCTGCATGGCATGCAGCAAGGGTGCCTGAGTGCATCCCAGCCGTCGGGCCACGCCTCCGAGGACACCAGCGTCGTCCGTCAGATCTTCGGCGGGACGTGGAGGTCTCGGATCCAGTGTCTCCACTGCCTCGGTGTCTCGGACACGTTCGACCCTTATCTGGACATCAGCCTGGATATCACGGCGGCTCCGAGTGTGGAGCAAGCTCTGAGAGAGCTGGTCAAGCCCGAGAAGCTGGAGGCGGAAAATGCCTATGACTGTGGCGTTTGTCTCCGGAAGGTGCCTGCCACCAAGAGGTTGACTTTGCACAGCACGTCCCAGGTCCTGGTGCTGGTGCTGAAGCGGTTCACACAGCTGAGCGGGGCCCAAAGGGCTGAGGAGGTGCGCTATCCCCAGTGCCTGGACGTGCAGCCCTACACGTCTGAGCGGAAGGCAGGGCCCCTGGGCTACGTGCTCTATGCCGTGCTGGTGCACTCCGGGTGGAGCTGTGAGCGAGGACACTACTTTTGTTACGTCCGAGCGGGCAACGGCCAATGGTATGAGATGGACGATGCCAAGGTGACCGCCTGTGCCGAGACTGCTGCCCTGAGCCAGGGCGCCTACGTCCTGTTCTACGCCCGGGAGGGTGCGTGGGAAGGGGGCGCTGGGCGAGGGGCGGCGGCCCCCCTCGGGGCTGACCCCACAGACCCCGGGCAGCCTGCAGGAGACGCCAGCGGCAGAGCTCCTGGGTCGCAGGAGTCCCCGGGGGACACAGAGGCCGAAGGGATGAGCTTAGAGCAGTGGAGACGCCTGCAAGAACACGACCGACCGAAGCCGGCCTTGGAGCTCCGCGAGATCCAGGCTGCCCTGCCTGCCGGCGCAGTCGTGATTCACCGGTCCAGACACGGAGGAGGGAGAAACCGCCCGCCGCCCGCACAGGAGCACCACCGGCTCGACCGGCCCAGCACGGACACCCCGGCTCCGGGGCCGACGGACGTCGGCCAGGGCCCTTGTGCCAGCGGGAGGGCCAGAGCGACCAAGGGGAGGAACAAGAAGCCGCGGCCATCTCTGGGGCTGTGGCGGTAGGCCGGCTCCGATGCACATGCGTGCAGACGCCCAGGCACACTCTGTGTGCGGCACGCCCTGGGCGACGCAGCAAGAGTGCCGACGAGGAGCGAGTTCCTCTCTGGCGGTGAGGACGATGCGGCCTCCGGGGAAAAGGCGGGGCCTGGAGTGAGCCCGGGGTCTCGGCGTTCCCGGGGAACGGGTTCGTGCCCGAGCGGCTCAGCTCTCGAGGCCTGGCTCTGCTGGGAAGTCGTCAGAGTGAATGGGGTGCGTGAGCGGGTCTGAGCACGGTGCGAGGGCCTCCCACTTCTGCGAGCCTGGGAGAGTCCTCTGGGGATGGGACTTTGGGTGTGGCTTTGCCTTTCTTCCCCCGTCTCCAGTCCCTGGCCGCGCCGCTGGCCTCTGGTGAGTGACGCGGCCTGGAGACGCCTCACAGAACGCTCACAGCCAGCCGAGCAAGGAGACGATCTCCGGAGCCCTTCGGGGCTGGGAGGGGCGGGGGGTGGGGGTGGAGGGGTGGGGGGGTGGGGGAGGTGCAGGGAAGAGCGGATGCAGGTCCACGAACCGTGTCCTTCCGGCCGGCCAGGCTCTCGAAAATGCCCCAATCGTCGAGCAGCGTCTGCGGAGAAGATGGGCAGGCGGTCTTTATGGGTGGCTGCCCTCGGGAGGCCTCGTGCTCCTAGGCAGAGTGTCCGGCAGGAATGAGGCGGGGATCCGTGTGTCCCCGACAGGACGCTCGTCCGCAAAGTTCCCTGGGGCTCCATTTCCGGTGCAAGGAGTATGCTGGAGAAGCGCCGAGTGCCAAACAGGAGAAGCGATCCACGATGCCATGAGCACCACCGACGGCACCGCCAGCACCGACACGAAGGTCGAGGGGAGAAAGGCGAGCCAGCTAGTCCCAAAGAAACCTCTCCACCAGCATTGCACCGGGGCCTAGGTGGAGATCCGTCGCGCAGCGTTCATTTCTGAAAGCAAAGGTCCTCCCCGCACTGAGGAAAGACCCGAGCCTACCCTAGATTGGGATAGCAAGACAACTGGACTTCCGACTCTGCCCGTCCTGCCTGGCAGTCAGTTGTCTCTTCCAGCTGGGCCCCGGACAAACGCCGCTGGACGCGAGGAGATGCGGCCGGCCTCCAAAGTGCCTGGGGCGGTGGGGGAAACTCTCCTCCCCTAGCTGCTTTCCCGACTGCCTCATGATTCCCGTGACCCGGTGGAGGGGGGCCTGAGGACCTTTATCGATCACCTCTTGCGTTTTATTTCTGTTTCTTGGCTGACGGCTGCGAACCCCAAACCCTCCAGCAAAGGGCAGACCGGGAATGTGCGGTTTAACATCTCAGACCTCGAGGGACAACTCTGGCTGCTGACTGCGCGAGTCGGCGTGGCAAGGAACAGAGAACGTTCCGATGGCTCGTTTTCCCCGCATGGTTCCCTACAGCGCGCCATGCCCTCCACACATGGAGAGGAAAGAGAATGATGAGCGGTATCTTCCCCCAAGAACACGAACAAGCGTGCCCCGCGCGAGGACGTGGAGCCACCCACAGCCCTCCCTCATCATCACCACCCATCTTCCTCCGCCCCATCGTCTCCAACGCACTTGCTGCTTGCCCCACCCACCCCCTCTGGAGAAGAGGAAGGAGGAGAAGGAGGAAAAGGAGAAGAGTGGCGACTGGAGCGGCGTGGCAGAGCGAGTGGGAAGGTGGCCTTACGCTGGGGCAAATCCGTGCCAAAGCGAGAAAGACACTGGCTGATCTCGCTTCTCTGTGCCAAGGGAAAGAGGCAAGGGGACAGCAAGGGTGTGAGCACTTGGACGATAAAGCACAAAGCGGTAGGGTCCTGGGATGGGATGGGGAAGCGGGACGTGGGAGGGGTGCAAGAGGCTAAGGAAGAAAGCGGGGTCAGGGCCGTTCTCTCCTAGGAAGGATCAACGGAATCAACGCTTCAGCTAAGTATGTGAAACACGTGGACCGTGAAACCCCCATCGTCCTGGAAGGCAAGCATAATGTCCAGGACGGGAGAGCAAACAAACACACCTGTCCCACACCGAGAAGGAAAGCGACAGTCATCCTCCTCCAGGAGGGAAACCTTTTGTATACCTTGAGTTATAAGGCGTCTTGAGCCCTGGGATGGGAAAGACGACTGTATGAGTCCACTAGTGTATATAAAATAGAAAAAGAGAATAAAAGCAACAAAAAAATAACAAAATGAACACAAAATTAAAAAAATAAATAAATAAATAAATGGAAAACAAACAAAAAAAAATACCCTCAAAAAACCCAAAACAAACAAAGAGAGCAACAACAACAACAACAATCAGAACAAATGGAAGAAGGAAAAGGAAGGAAAATAGGCAACGGAGACACAAAAGGAGCTGAAGCAATGAATCCAGAGTTGCAGCAAGCCTATGCCTTTCGGAACGAGCTCGCTTTGGGGCTTGACCAACGGCCCTGAAGGGAGAGAAGCATATGTGTCCCTCTCCCGGCAGCTTTTGGTGCCAGGACCCTGAGCGCTCGAAGAGTGTCCATTGAGAAAGCCTAGAATTCGGAGTGGACCTCACTGGAGAGCAAAGTTGAGGCAAGGGTTTCTTGTTGTCTGGGGAGGGGTTGTGTCAGGCAGGGGTCTGGGGTGGGGAGACCCCTAAAGGGGAGAGGGTAGGTGGGCAGACATGTTTCCAGAAGTGTGTTAGGATGTGAATGGTGAGCCCACGGCATTCCTCTGCAGCCCGCATTTGTGTGCTGAACTTGGAAAGCCCGCAGTGAATCTCTAGCGGGCAAGGCTGGAAGGCCCAATGGCCCCGAATCATTTGCATCCGGAGCCCTTTGGTCCAGGGGGCCAGGTCGGAAGTGCGTGCGGGGCTTCCTCGAGGGGAATTCCCCGAGAAAAGTGGGAATTCAGTGGTTGGATGGCGGGAGTGGGAGTGGGCAGGCCCTCGGCCGCCTCAGCGAATGAGGAGATTGCACGTGCGGGGGTGGGGCTGTGGGGACGCCCCCAAAGGGCCGAGGGGGCGGGGCCCGGGCCCTTTTTGGAGACGACGGTCTGAGGGAAGGAGGCACCGGCGTGCAGCTGCAGGTAGGAGATGGAAACCCTCGTGGGCCTTGTTTGCAGAGCCCCGGGGGCTGCTTCTGAGCACGGGGGAGGTGCGCGTCCGGCTCCCTTCAACGTCTTAGCCGGAGGGCAAGGTTGTCGGGCCAGCGCCGCTGGTGCGGATGCCCTTCGGGGACCCTCTGTCCCTGAGGGGCCGTCGCCGGCGGTCGGGCGCCCCCAGCGGGGTGACTTGGCTCCTGGGTCAGCGGGGCTGGCGCGTGGCCAGAAAGTCGCCCTGAGTTGGAGGGGGCCGTGGGGGGTGGGCGCTGGGCTTCAGAATCTGGGGAACACGTGCTACGTGAATGCGGCGCTGCAGTGTCTGAGCCACACGCCGCCCCTGGCCAGCTGGCTGGTGTCCCGGCAGCCCGCCACCCTCTGTCCGGCCGGCGGCTGCTGCACGCTCTGTGCCATGCGAGCTCACGTGACCCGAGCCCTCCTTCACGCGGGAGAGGTGATCCGGCCCCGCAAGGACCTGCTGGCGGGCTTCCACAGACACCAGCAGGAAGATGCCCACGAGTTTCTGATGTTCACTCTGGATGGCATGCAGCAAGGGTGCCTGAGTGCATCCCAGCCGTCGGGCCACGCCTCCGAGGACACCAGCGTCGTCCGTCAGATCTTCGGCGGGACGTGGAGGTCTCGGATCCAGTGTCTCCACTGCCTCGGTGTCTCGGACACGTTCGACCCTTATCTGGACATCAGCCTGGATATCACGGCGGCTCCGAGTGTGGAGCAAGCTCTGAGAGAGCTGGTCAAGCCCGAGAAGCTGGAGGCGGAAAATGCCTATGACTGTGGCGTTTGTCTCCGGAAGGTGCCTGCCACCAAGAGGTTGACTTTGCACAGCACGTCCCAGGTCCTGGTGCTGGTGCTGAAGCGGTTCACACAGCTGAGCGGGGCCAAAAGGGCTGAGGAGGCGCGCTATCCCCAGTGCCTGGACGTGCAGCCCTACACGTCTGAGCGGAAGGCAGGGCCCCTGGGCTACGTGCTCTATGCCGTGCTGGTGCACTCCGGGTGGAGCTGTGAGCGAGGACACTACTTTTGTTACGTCCGAGCGGGCAACGGCCAATGGTATGAGATGGACGATGCCAAGGTGACCGCCTGTGCCGAGACTGCTGCCCTGAGCCAGGGCGCCTACGTCCTGTTCTACGCCCGGGAGTGTGTGTGGGAAGGGGGCGCTGGGCGAGGGGCGGCGGCCCCCCTCGGGGCTGACCCCACAGACCCCGGGCAGCCTGCAGGAGACGCCAGCGGCAGAGCTCCTGGGTCGCAGGAGTCCCCGGGGGACACAGAGGCCGAAGGGATGAGCTTAGAGCAGTGGAGACGCCTGCAAGAACACGACCGACCGAAGCCGGCCTTGGAGCTCCGCGAGATCCAGGCTGCCCTGCCTGCCGGCGCAGTCGTGATTCACCGGTCCAGACACGGAGGAGGGAGAAACCGCCCGCCGCCCGCACAGGAGCACCACCGGCTCGACCGGCCCAGCACGGACACCCCGGCTCCGGGGCCGACGGACGTCGGCCAGGGCCCTTGTGCCAGCGGGAGGGCCAGAGCGACCAAGGGGAGGAACAAGAAGCCGCGGCCATCTCTGGGGCTGTGGCGGTAGGCCGGCTCCGATGCACATGCGTGCAGACGCCCAGGCACACTCTGTGTGCGGCACGCCCTGGGCGACGCAGCAAGAGTGCCGACGAGGAGCGAGTTCCTCTCTGGCGGTGAGGACGATGCGGCCTCCGGGGAAAAGGCGGGGCCTGGAGTGAGCCCGGGGTCTCGGCGTTCCCGGGGAACGGGTTCGTGCCCGAGCGGCTCAGCTCTCGAGGGCTGGCTCTGCTGGGAAGTCGCCGGAGCGAATGGGGTGCGTGAGCGGGTCTGAGCACGGTGCGAGGGCCTCCCACTTCTGCGAGCCTGGGACAGTCCTCTGGGGATGGGACTTTGGGTGTGGCTTTGCCTTTCTTCCCCCGTCTCCAGTCCCTGGCCGCGCCGCTGGCCTCTGGTGAGTGATGCGGCCTGGAGACGCCTCACAGAACGCTCACAGCCAGCCGAGCAAGGAGACGATCTCCGGAGCCCTTCGGGGCTGGGGGTGGGGGGGGGTGGGGGTGGAGGGGTGGGGGGGTGGGGGAGGTGCAGGGAAGAGCGGATGCAGGTCCACGAACCGTGTCCTTCCGGCCGGCCAGGCTCTCGAAAATGCCCCAAACGTCGAGCAGCGTCTGCGGAGAAGATGGGCAGGCGGTCTTTATGGGTGGCTGCCCTCGGGAGGCCTCGTGCTCCTAGGCAGAGTGTCCGGCAGGAATGAGGCGGGGATCCGTGTGTCCCCGACAGGACGCTCATCCGCAAAGTTCCCTGGGGCTCCATTTCCGGTGCAAGGAGTATGCTGGAGAAGCGCCGAGTGCCAAACAGGAGAAGCGATCCACGATGCCATGAGCACCACCGACGGCACCGCCAGCACCGACACGAAGGTCGAGGGGAGAAAGGCGAGCCAGCTAGTCCCAAAAAACCTCTCCACCAGCATTGCACCGGGGCCTAGGTGGAGATCCGTCGCGCAGCGTTCATTTCTGAAAGCAAAGGTCCTCCCCGCACTGAGGAAAGACCCGAGCCTACCCTAGATTGGGATAGCAAGACAACTGGACTTCCGACTCTGCCCGTCCTGCCTGGCAGTCAGTTGTCTCTTCCAGCTGGGCCCCGGACAAACGCCGCTGGACGCGAGGAGATGCGGCCGGCCTCCAAAGTGCCCGGGGCGGTGGGGGAAACTCTCCTCCCCTAGCTGCTTTCCCGACTGCCTCATGATTCCCGTGACCCGGTGGAGGGGGGCCTGAGGACCTTTATCGATCACCTCTTGCGTTTTATTTCTGTTTCTTGGCTGACGGCTGCGAACCCCAAACCCTCCAGCAAAGGGCAGACCGGGAATGTGCGGTTTAACATCTCAGACCTCGAGGGACAACTCTGGCTGCTGACTGCGCGAGTCGGCGTGGTGGCAAGGAACAGAGAACGTTCCGATGGCTCGTTTTCCCCGCATGGTTCCCTACAGCGCGCCATGCCCTCCACACGTGGAGAGGAAAAAGAATGATGAGCGGTATCTTCCCCCAAGAACACGAACAAGCGTGCCCCGCGCGAGGACGTGGAGCCACCCACAGCCCTCCCTCATCATCACCACCCATCTTCCTCCGCCCCATCGTCTCCAACGCACTTGCTGCTTGCCCCACCCACCCCCTCTGGAGAAGAGGAAGGAGGAGAAGGAGGAAAAGGAGAAGAGTGGCGACTGGAGCGGCGTGGCAGAGCGAGTGGGAAGGTGGCCTTACGCTGGGGCAAATCCGTGCCAAAGCGAGAAAGACACTGGCTGATCTCGCTTCTCTGTGCCAAGGGAAAGAGGCAAGGGGACAGCAAGGGTGTGAGCACTTGGACGATAAAGCACAAAGCGGTAGGGTCCTGGGATGGGATGGGGAAGCGGGACGTGGGAGGGGTGCAAGAGGCTAAGGAAGAAAGCGGGGTCAGGGCCGTTCTCTCCTAGGAAGGATCAACGGAATCAACGCTTCAGCTACGTATGTGAAACACGTGGACCGTGAAACCCCCATCGTCCTGGAAGGCAAGCATAATGTCCAGGACGGGAGAGCAAACAAACACACCTGTCCCACACCGAGAAGGAAAGCGACAGTCATCCTCCTCCAGGAGGGAAACCTTTTGTATACCTTGAGTTATAAGGCGTCTTGAGCCCTGGAATGGGAAAGACGACTGTATGAGTCCACTAGTGTATATAAAATAGAAAAAGAGAATAAAAGCAACAAAAAAATAACAAAATGAACACAAAATCAAAAAAATAAATAAATAAATAAATAAATGGAAAACCAAAAAAAAAAAAAAAAAAAAAAACCCTCAAAAAACCCAAAACAAACAAAGAGAGCAACAACAACAACAACAATCAGAACAAATGGAAGAAGGAAAAGGAAGGAAAATAGGCAACGGAGACACAAAAGGAGCTGAAGCAATGAATCCAGAGTTGCAGCAAGCCTATGCCTTTCGGAACGAGCTCGCTTTGGGGCTTGACCAATGGCCCTGAAGGGAGAGAAGCATATGTGTCCCTCTCCCGGCAGCTTTTGGTGCCAGGACCCTGAACGCTCGAAGAGTGTCCAGTGAGAAAGCCTAGAATTCGGAGTGGACCTCACTGGAGAGCAAAGTTGAGGCAAGGGTTTCTTGTTGTCTGGGGAGGGGTTGTGTCAGGCAGGGGTCTGGGGTGGGTAGTCCCCTAACGGGGAGAGGGTAGGTGGGCGGACATATGTTTCCAGAAGTGTCTTAGGATGTGAATGTTGAGCCCTCGGAATTCCCCTGCATGCATGAATTCATTCATTTCATTTCAGTTTGTAGTAACTAGTGTTCCTCTCTTGGCAACCCCGTGGACTGCCGCTCGGCAGGCTTCCGTACCTTCGCACAGTCTCAGAGTTTTCAGTCTAACATCCTTGGTGTTGTTGGCTCCATCCTTTTATCTCATAGTCTGTTGCTTTCTTTTCCTGCCTCAATCTTTCCCAACATCAGGGTCTTTTCAAATTAGTCATTTCTTTTCATCAGATTTCCAAATCATTGGAGTTTCACCTTCAGTATCAGTCCTTCCAGTAAGCATCCAGGACTGATTTCCTTTAGGATGGGCTGGTTTTACCTCTTTGCAGCCAAGGTACTGTCAAGAGTCTTCTCCAATACCACAGTTTTCAAGCATCAGTTCTTTGGTTCTCAGCTTTCTTTGTAGTCCATTTCTCTCGTTCATACATGCCTATTGGGCAAACCATAGCCTTAACTCAAAGAACCTTTGTTGGCAAATAATGTCTCTGCTTTTTCATATGCTGTGTTGGTTAGTCATAACTCTTTTTCCAAGGAGCAAGCATCTTTTAATTTCCTGGCTACAGTCACCGTCTGCAATCATTTTGAAGCTCCAAAATAATATAAGCTGAGTTCTCCGCCACAGCAGCAAGGAGACGTTGAGGCAGAAACCCCCAAATAAGCCATTTCTGGCTCACAGACTGTGAGCAGTTTAATAGGCAAGGTTGAAGAGTGCAGTCTTGGAGTAATGCTGTCAGAGAGGAACAGAAAGCACAGTCTACCAGGAACCAGGAACTGACCCCACCCGCGAGCACCATCGCCCACCAGCCTCCCTCCAGACACAAGGCCCACATTCCCAGCCTCAGCTGGCGGCTCACTGCGGCCCCCATGTCTCTGTGTGAGGGCCGCCTGCTCTCAGACGCGCCTCTCCTAGAACTGTGCCGGCCCAGCGCCTTCCCTTCAGCCTGGTCCCCGCAGCAAGGCGCTTTAGACCCTCCTGACCAGTGACTCCAAGCCCTCCCTCACAACGCCCTGTTTTATTTTCTGTAGAGCTCTTGTTCTTTTCCTTGCCCTGTCTGGGTTCCATACTTTTCTCTTTCTTCACTCCAGACCGAGAGCTCCTTGAAAGGCAGGGGCCGCTGGTCATTTTCAGCACTGTCCTCGGTACCACTGAGTCACCTGGCATAGTGACTACTCACAGCCTGGGTGCTGAGTAAATAAACGGGAGGTCCTGGGGCTCCCCTTCCCCTTCTGTCCAGGTCAGTTTCTTGAGATGATCACTCTTACTAGGAAGCACATGCTGTTTCTGAGGCGGGAGCATGGCCACAATGACCTCCGCCATCCTTTTTCTCTCTCCAGTTGCTCCAGCAAAGCTCAGCCAGCAGCCCCGACCTGGTGCCTCCTGGTGGCCCGCGCTAGCATTGCAGGACTAACCGGAACCTTCATTCGAGTCTTCAAAGCGGAGGCTCTCCAGAGTTCCAGAGATGAAAGTGTGCTTCAGGCAGGCTTCCAGGGCTGTGGAGAGACCCAGGAATCGCCTTCTGATGTTTCATTTCCTCTCCTCTCTTTGGCGTTTAGTTCGCTCGTGTTGCATCCTCGGCTCACACAGGACGATGATTTCCTCCTGCTTTCAGATGAGAACCTCTAGAACCCGGCTAGGGCTGGTCTCCTTTCTGGAACCCTGACTCGGAGTCCACAACTGTGCCCTCTCCTGCCCAACACAAGCCCTTGTTCCTTCAGCTCCTCTCTCGTCTGAGGGGCCTCTGTGAGTGGAAAGCATTTTTCCAAGCTCTCAGAACACAGGGGTCAAAGGTGGAGAACCGAGGTCGACAGATTTCCCAAGCGTACTGAGTGAACCCTTGGGGGGTGCAATAGCAAGCACACAATGTTTAGGAAAGGAAAGCAAGTCCTTCTGTCCTGTAGCACCGTCTATACTGGGGAACGGGGTGTGTGCTCGGCCTGGGTTTAAAAGCCCGGAAAGGTGGACTGTGGGACTGAGCCAGTGTTCACTGGAGAACCCTGTGGAGAGGGCCCACGCCCGGGCAGGACTCAGGGAGCGTGGAGAATCCCCTCGCGCTCTGGGCTTCTGGACGCTTCGCCCATTGCCAGGCGCGGGGTGTGCAGGCCCCTGCTCCATGGCAGGGCTGCCTCCAGCCCTTCCTGCGCTCCCAGCACTGACACTGTGTGCTCTCTTCCTTTACCATCTCACATCGCCCCCCACCATGGACCCTGTTTCTGCTTGTGCCTGCTTGTGTGAGCATGAAAATGCACAGAGAATAATGGCCCAAATGGGGCCAGGTTGGGAGAGTTCACCAGGAACTTAGGGTCTCTCACTTGCAAAGCAAGCATGAAGGATAGGACTGCGAACTGGCTTAGGGAGCTGGGGTCCTCGCCTTCCTACCGGCCTCTGCTCACACACTGTGTTCCGGACAGTCTGCCTCTTTCTAGGCTTTAGTTTTCAAACTGTACCGAGAGGGCTTGGATCAGAAGCTGCATAAGCGCAGGCACAGGCAAACGTGTCCTCTGACTCCAGCAGCAGTAGGCGGGTCGTTGGCCTGGGTGGTCTCAGGAGGCCTGTGCTGCTGATGTGGGCAGAGGCAGGCGAGCTTGTAGCAGGATGGCCAGGACACCTGCCCCGTCCCAGCACCAGCCAGAGGGCATGTGCAGGCCCGGGGACAGTGAGCACACTTGTGCCCCGCCTCCCTGCACAGGCACCAACACTGGACCAAGGGCTCTGCTCAGAAGGTGAGTTCTTTCGGATACCCCACCTGCAGCCCCTAAAAGGCACACATTTTCTGGAGCCCTAAGGACAGATAATTCACATGGAAGTGGTTCCCAGCAAGTAAATGGAATGTGAAAGGGGTGTTTGCCGTGTATACGCTCAGGCTATGGAAACACGCCCCGTGATGTGCCATACATTTCCCCTTTACGACCGAATGAAATAAGCCCAAGGAACACATGTTGATGATGGAAAATCCACAGATAAAGGTTGCTGGTCCCAGAATCTCTGACTGGAGGAAAATCAATAAGAAGAATCACTTGCTATTTGAAAGTGATTTTTGTTTTATTTTTATGAGCTATTAAATGAAGAGAGCTTGCCAGGTGGTGCTAATGGTAACAACTGAGAGTGTTAGCAGCCTTGGTAGGGAGGTCAAAGGTCCCAAAGCAGCAGGAAGAAATAAACTGCAAGTGACACCTGTTCTGTGAACCTAACTTTTCTCAAACCTTGAGCTAAACAATGCGTTTTTCTTATGGAAATGTTTTTCTTCAGCTATGCTAATGAAACTATGTACTTGCTTTGGGATCCCACTTTCTTCAAATCGGTTCTGCCTAAGACTAACTTTTGTCTCAAACCTTGGGCTGATAATGGCTCAACAAATCAGTATTCATGTCAATTGTTTTCTGGCTGGGGATGACACACCTTGTGCCATTCTATCTCAAAAATGCTTATTGTGGGAGAGGGGCCTGGTGAAACTCCCTCAGCCTGAGGCGTCTCTCTGCCTGAGATGAAGTCTGCCCAAACCCATGTCCATTGAGTCGGTGATGCCATCCAACCATCACATCCTCTGTCATCCCCTCCTGCCCTCAATCTATCTTTCCCAGCATCAGGGTCTTTGCAAATGAGTCAGCTCTTCGCATCAGGTGGCCAAAGTATTGGAGTTTCACCTTCAGCATCAGTCCTTCCAGTGGATATTCAAGACTGATTTCCTTAAGGATGGACTGGTTGGATCTCCTTGCTGTCCAAGGGACTCTCAAGAGTCTTCTCTCTCAGGACTATGTACCTAGTAGCCATGGGGATAAGATGTCTTTGACCGAACTGGCCTCCCATACTGACAAACATGAGATTCCATATCAAGATTTCCCATTGCCAAAAAGATTGTAATACTCCCCTCTACAGTCAGTCACCTTTGTAAGCTTTACGGCACCCACTGGTGTAGGCTGCAGTGTCTCACCAGCTGGCTTCTGGTTATGAATCATGGCTGTAACCTGACTGTATCTCCCTTTAACACTTTCCAGGGTAGGTTTAAGGAATTTGGGGATGAGTACACTTAAGGTATATAAGGTTTCCACAGAAGTCGGTCGGGGTCCTTGGCTAAGAGGAGACTCTGCCTTGGGCCTGCCGGTGTAATAAACTGCACTCCACTATCTGCATGCCAAAGCCTTTGACTGTGTGGATCACAATAAACTGTGGAAAATTCTGAAGGAGATGGGAATACCAGACCACCTGCCCTGCCCTTGAGAAACCTGTATGCAGGTCAGGAAGCAACAGTTAGAACTGGACATGGAACAACAGACTGGTTCCAAATAGGAAAAGGAGTATGTCAAGGCTGTATATTGTCACCCTGGTTATTTAAGTTATATGCAGAGTACATCATGAGAAACGCTGAGCTGGAAGAGCACAAGCTCGAATCAAGATTGCCGGGAGAAATATAAATAACCTCAGATATGCAGATGACACCACCCTCATGGCAGAAAGTGAAGAACTAAAGAGCCTCTTGATGAAACTGAAAGAGGAGAGTGAAAAAGTTGGCTTAAAGCTCAACATTCAGAAAACGAAGACCATGGCATCCGGTCCCATCACTTCATGGCAAATAGATGGGGAAACAGTGGAGACAGTGTCAGATTTTATTTTGGGGGGCTCCAAAATCACTGCAGCTGGTGACTGCAGCCATGAAATTAAAATATGCTTACTCCTGGAAGGAAAGTTATGACCAACCTAGACAGTATTATTAAAAAGCAGAGACATTACTTTGTCAACAAAGGTCCATCTAGTCAAGGCTATGGTTTTTCCAGTGGTCATGTATGGAGGTGAGAGCTGGACTATAAAGAAAGCTGAGCACCGAAGAATTGATGCTTTTGAACTGTGGTGTTGGAGAAGGCTCTTGAGAGTCCCTTGGACGGCAAGGAGATCCAACCAGTCCATCCTAAATTAGATCAGTCCTGGGTGCTCATTGCAAGGACTGATGTTCATGCTGAAACGCCAATACTTTGGCCACCTGATGCAAAGAGGTGAGTCATTTGAAAAGACCCTGATGCGGGGAATGATTGAGGGCAGCAGGAAAAGGGGACGACAGAGGATGTGATGGTTGGATGGCATCACCAACTCAATGGATATGGGTTTGGGTAGACTCGGGTGTTGGTTATGGACAGGGGGGCCTGATATGCTGTGATTCATGGGGTCACAAAGAGTCAGACACGACTGAGCAACTGAACTGAACTGACTATCTGCATTGTCCTTCTGAGTGAGTTTGTTTCCCAGAACTCGTGGCTACAGCTGATTCGCTAAATGAGGGAAAAGCACAGTTTGATTCCCTACCTGACAAGCTCCAAGGTATACCGGCTGTATCCCATTGCTTCAGATAGCTATTGATTCCTTGGAATTAACTTTGAACTCCTATTTTCAAATGGCAAAAAGTCCATAGATTTTCCACTTCCACCTTCTGTTTCAGTTATTTGTGATTGTGATCAAGGCTGTATAGTAGTTTAGAAAATTTTATTCCAAGCACAGCAGCTGTCCTCTGTGTCTAATGGGTTAAACATCCAGTGGAGAATCTGATGGTGGATACTGGGGGCTCTTTTCTAGGAATTGAAATGGATATGGTCACTGTGGCACAGAATAGAGGCATCTCCCCCCACGCCCACCCCCCCGAAGACCTAAAAGCCAGGTGACACTCTTATTCTTCAAGCATGGCTCCAAGGAGTCGGGCACACCCTAGGCATGAGAGCAGGCACGGCTGGATCAGAGCATCACAAGTGCACTCTGCAGGTAGGCTGAGCACTGAGATTTTCCGTGACTTGGCATTCATGAACAGTACGAAAAAGCAAAAAGATATGACACTGAAAACCCGCTCAGGTCAGTGAGAGTCCAGTGTGCTACTGGAGAAGAGTGGAGAAATAGCTCCAGAATGAATGAAGAGGCTGAGCCAAAGTGGAACCGGCTCCCAGTTGTGGAGGTGTCTCATGGAGAAAGTAAAGTTGGATGCTGTAAAGAACGATATTGCATAGGAACCTGTAATGTTAGGTCCATGAATCAAGGTACATTGGAAGTGGTCAAACAGGAGACGGCAACAGTGAACATCGACATTTTAATCAGTGAACTAAAATGGATGGGAATGGACGAATTTAATTCAGATGACCATTATATTTATTACCGTGGGCAAGAATCCCTTAGGAGAAATGGAGTAGTCCTCAAGGTCAACAAAAGAGTCTGAAATGCAGTACTTGGGTGCAATCTCAAAAATGACAGAATGATCTCGGTTCATTTCCAAGGCACACCATTCAGCATCAAAATAATTCAAGTCTGTGCCCCAACCACTAATGCCGGAGAAGAACAACACCTTCTAGAATTAACAACAAAAAAAGTTCTTTTCATCATAAGGGTTGTTGTTCAGTCGCTCAGTCGTGTCTGACTCTTGTGACCCGATGGACTGAAGTACAGACTCTCTGTCCTTCAACATCGCCCAGAGTTTGCTCAAACTCATGTCCACTGAGTCAGTGATGCCATCCAACTGTCTCATCCTCCGCCATCCCCTCCTCCTCCTGCCCTCAGTCCTTCCCAGCATCAGGGTCTTTTCTAATGAGCCAGCTCTCTGCCTCAGGTGCCCTCAGTCCTTCCCAGCATCAGGGTCTTCTCTAATGAGCCAGCCGTCCGCATCAGGGCCAGAGCACTGGAGGTTCAGTTTTAGCATCAGTCCTTCCCGTGAACATTCTGGGTTGATTTCCTGTCAGGTTGGCTGGTTTCATGTCCTTGCTGTCCAGGGGACTCTCGAAAGTCTCCTCCAGCACAACAGTTCCAAGGCGTCAGTTCTTTTGTGCTCAGTCTTTTTTATTGTCCAACTCTCACGTCTACACACGACTCCTGGAAAAACCACAGATTTGACTCTATGGACCTTTGTAGGCAAAGTCTCTCTGCTTTTTAATATGCTGTCTAGGTTCATCCTAGCTTTTCTTCTAAGGAGCAAGCATCTTTTAACTTCATGGCTGCAGTCAACAAACTACAGTGATTTGGGAAACCAAGAAAATAAAGTCTGTTACTGTATCTGTTTTCCATTCTATTTGCCATGAAGTGATGGGACTGGATGCCATGATCGTCATTTTTATTTTTATGTTGAGCTTTAAACCAGCTTTTTCACTCTCCTCTTTCACCTTCATCAGGAGACGCTTTTGTTCCTCTTTGCTTTCTGCCATAAGGGTGGTGTCATCTGCATATCTGAGGTTATCAATATTTCTCCCGACAATCTTGATTCCAGCTTGTGATTCATCCAGCCTAGCATTTCGCATGATGTATTCTGCATATAAGTTAAATAAGCAGGGTGACAATATACAGCCTTGACATACTCCTTTCCCAATTGTGAACCAGTCAGTTGGTTCCATTTCATGTTCTAACTGTTGCTTCTTGACCTGCATACAGGTTTCTCAGGAGGCAGGTAACGTGATCTGGTATTCCCATCTCTCGAAGAATTTTCCACAGTTTGTTGCGATCCACACTGTCGAAGCCTTTAGCATAGTCAAGGAAGCAGAAGTAGATGTCTTTCTGGAGCTCTCTTGCTTTCTCTATGATCCAACGGATGTTGGAAATTTGATCTCTGGTTTCTCTGCCTTTTCCAAATCCAGCTTGAACATCTGGAAGTTCTTGGTTCACATACTGTTGAGCCTGGCTTGGAGAATTTTGAGCATTACTTTGCTAGCATGTGAAATAAGTGCCATTGTGCAGTAGTTTGAACATTCTTTGGCATTGCCCTTCTTTGCGATTGGAATGAAAACTGACTTTTTCTAGTCCTGTGGCCACTGCAGAGTTTTCCAAATTTGGGGGGCATATTGAGTGCAGCACTTTCACAGCATCATCTTTTAGGATTTGAAATAGCTCAGTTGGAATTCCATCACCTCCACTAGCTTTGTTTGTAGTGACTGGAATGCAAAAGTAGGAAGTCAAGAGATACCTGGAGTAACAGGCACGTTTGGTCTTGGAATACAAAATGAAGCAAGGCAAAAGCTAACAGAGTTTTGCCAAGAGAACATGCCGGTCATAGCAAACACCCTCTTCCAACAACACAAGAGATGGCTACACATGGACATCACCAGATTGTCAGTACCAAAATCAGATTGAAGGGGACGACCGAGGATGAGATGCCTGGATGGCATCACGGACGTGATGGACGTGAGTCTGAGTGAACTCCGGGAGATGATAACGGACAGGGAGCAATTCATGGGGTCGCAAAGAGTCGGACACGACTGAGCGACTGAAATGAACTGAACTGAACTGATATTCTTTGCATCCAAAGATGGAAAAGCTCTGTACAGTCAGCAAAAACAAGACCAGGAGTTATCTATGGCTCAGATAATGAGCTCATTATTGCAAAATTCAAACTTAAATTGAAGAAAGTAGGGAAAACCATTAGGCCATTCAGGTATGATGTAATCAAATCCCTATGGTTATACAGTGGAGGTGACAAATAAATTCAAGGGATTTAGGTCTGATAGAGTGTCTGAAGAACTACGGATGGAAGTTCGTAAAATTTTACAGGAGGCAGTGACCAAAACCATCCCCCAAAGAAAGAAATGGTTGTCAGAGGAGGCCTTACAAAGAGCTGAGAAAAGAAGAGATGTGAAAGGCAAAAGAGAAAAGGAAAGATATACCCATCTGAATGCAGAGTTCCAAAGAATAGAAAGGAGAGATAAGAAAATCTTCTTAACTGAACAACGCAAAGAAATAGAGAAAAGCAATAGAATGGGAAAGACTAGAGAGCTCATTGAGAAAACTGGAGATATGCACAATGTGATAGTTGCCAAGCTAAACTTTATTTGGGGCAAAATGAGGACTGCAGTCCGGGAGACAGTGCCTCAGATTACTCTGAGAGTCTGCTCCAAAGAGGCAGTGGGGGAAGGTCAATATATAAGATTTTGGTGAATGGGGAGTTCAATGCAATCAAGCGCTTATTTTACAAAAGGTTTTCTGCTGGTCACGATGTCACCATGAAGGGATTTAGTGGTTTTCTAGATATGAAGAAATGTGAGAATTGGGATCAAGAAATCAGTTCCTGAAAGTATCTGACTATCTAAGAGGCCTGTTCCGCCAGTTTCCCTGGGGCAGGGTGCCTGGCTCTCCACCCTCAGTCCCCCTCAGCGGATGCTGAAGGTCAGCACCTCAGCAGCACAGGGTTCCGTCTCCGCTGAGGCAGCTGGCAAATCCCCTGCTGTGGGTCAGTCCCTGCTGAATGCTCTTTACAAGTGCCGATTTGTAGCTGACAGTGATATCGTGTGGAAGTAGTTGAGAAAATATTGAAAAGGTAGAACTGAGCTGTATTAAAACGCACTAGGTTAGGTTTGTCAGCCGCGAATGGGCACTTGCAATGGTCCCGTGCCTTCTGCCTCTGCAAGGGTTAAATAATGTGCTGCTGCAGCTGCTGATTTTCAACACCCCCTGAAAGGAGTTCAGGGTGGAGAGCAGGAATGAAGCCTCTCTGCTGTGGGAAAAGCTGGTGGAACAAGTCTTCAGATAGATATTTTCAGGAGTCAAGTTTATAAGGCCAATTCTTTATCGCCTGGTATCTAGAAAAGTGCTAAAATCCTTCATGGTGGTTGAGTCGGCAGGTTTTATATTTTAAGGAATCAGAATTTATTATACGTTTGCCTTCCCATTGAGAAATGGAATATTTCCTGCCATAATGAAGAAGGAATTCATAGGGTCTGGACTCCATCTTAGGCCTGTTCATGCTGGTCATGCTCAGCCACCTTTCCAATGGACTCTGAACTCTGGGTTTAATGCCTATGAAAAAAAAAAAAAGCAGAAGGATAAGACCCCCTCCAGACAGGGGAACCGTGAAGATCGTATCTAGGTTACTCATCGCCTAAGAGAAAACATACACTATCACCCCTTCCTCCAGACAAGCCATAAAATCTTCTGTATCGGAGTGTAACCTCGGGCTTATTGATATTTGGCTTATTGTTTGACTCTTTGAGGACATGAGCACATAGCACGTGAATGATGGGGTTATTGGGATTGTATTTTCCTTGGTTTATGTACGTCTCAAGGAATTTGGAGTGGTGGGTTCAGACACGTACACATGGGGTATAAAAGATTTTCACAAATGCTGGTCGGGGTCCTTGGCTAAGGGGAGACTCTGCCTTGGGCCCGCCGGTGTAGTAAACTGAACTCCAGTATCTGCATTGTCCTGAGTGAGTTTGTTTCCCAGAATGAGTGGCTACAACAATAACAGTAACAAATGACTTCACAGGCATCAGTGCTGCAGCCACCAGCCAAAGCTGAGCTGGTGACGCCCTGAGGGGACTCGGGAGGGAAAGGCTATCTGCCCTTTGGCAGCCTTCAGACTGCAGCTCTGCCCCATGGCGAGCCCCGAGGGAACTCAAGATGGGAAAATGCGGTAGGATAGAGATGGGTCCCAGGCTGGACACCTGGTGATTGTCACGGGGAGTCAAGTTGAAGCTTTGCTCTCACCCAGACACTCCCAGGACAAAGCTAGTGGCAAACAGCGAGCTCTGCTGAAGTAAAGAGATACAGTGCCCTCTCCTCAGGAGGACATCCTGTCCACGCGTGTGCAGGAAGGCTTGTTGAGGGTCAGAAAGGGAGGGGAGTCCCGCCCCATAAGTGTGGACATACACCTACTGGCCTGTGTGGTGGAATCCATATTAGCAAAAATTTGCACAAGCATCTTAGGGTCGAAGGACCAGCCAGGTGTGAGAAAAAAAAAAACAAAATAATTGGCCAAATGTAAACAAAGACCCCATATAAGGGCACTCCTATAGAAATGCTTTAAATCGGCTCCTTACTGCGCTCCCCGTTCAGCACACCCGTGCTCCTCTCCCAGTCTGTGTTACCGTCATGCTTCTGACATAATTAATTATTTCTCTGGGTGCTCTCCTACATGTTGTGCTGTGTCTCTATATAAAAAACTTTGCACCTGTTCTGCAGTTTTTGCTTCCTTGAAACATTTTTGCTTTCAAATGGAGTAAGAATCAAGGAACTTAGCCTGTAGCCTCTAGCCACTGGTGGACTGGCAGCTAGGTTCATTTCCTATGGGGGAAATAAGATCCTACTTCAAGACCAAGACTGTGCCCCCCAGTGCAGGGGGCTGGGGTTCCATCCCTGGTCAAGGAATTAGGTCCCACATGCCACAACTAAAATGTCCCACGTGCCACAGCTAAGTCCTGGCACAGCCAAATAAATAAATAAATAAAGACTGCTATTCCTTCCAGAACAAAACTACAGGATCCTGTCCCCAAACAGCTGAGATGCATATCAAAGGAGTGATTTCAGTGAGCCCAGACTCTTGCATCTTCCCACACATAGAAAAGTGCTAAATTCATTCCCTGTTTTGAAATCCTAAAAATTCCTGCTGAATAAAACATAACTCTAAAATTTAGGTTGTGCATAATTTTTAAGCCAGCACTTCACTGTCTTTAAGGGAATAAAATTATTTGTAACACATGTAATATACACTTCTTGGGGGCTTCTGTGGTGGCTCAGATGGTACAAAATCCACCTGCCAATGCAAGAGACCTGGGTTTGATCCCCGGGTCAGGAAGATCCCCTGGAGAAGGAAATGGCAACCCACTCCAGGATTCTTGCCTGGGAAATCTCACGGACAGAGGTCTCAAAGGGTCAGACACAGCTGAGTGACGTTACAACAACAACATCTGCAACAACAACGACATCTGCTTAGACTTGCTTATGTCCTATCTGTCACGTTATCTATCCACGGAGAAGGTTTTCTGTAGACCTGAGATGTGTATTCTGGTTCCATTGGGTGGAATGTTCTCTATATGTCTCTTAATTTAATTTGGTCTAAAGTCTGGTTTAATTCCAACATGTCATTCTTGATTTTCTGTTTGGATGATCTATCCATTGCTAAGAGTGAGATGTTGAAACCCCCTACATTTTTGTAATGTTGTCTATTTTTTTTCCTATAGATCTGTTATTGTTTGCTTAAAATACTTAGGTGATCCAATGTTGTTTTATATATTTGCATATGTATGAGTGTGTGTATGTATACTTTTTGATGTATTAACCCTTTGTCATACAATGGCCTCCTTGATGTTTGTATCGTTTTTTCTTAAAGTCTATTTTGTCTGATATAAGAATTACTATGCCCCCTTTCTTTCGGATTTCAGTTCTGTGAAATACCTTTATCTATCCCCTCGCTTTGAGCCTTTGTGTATCCCTAAAGCTGAAGTGAGTTTCTTGTAGACAGCATATAGTCGGGTCTTATTTTTCATAAGCATCTGTGTCCTTTTGTTGGTGCACCCACTCTGGTTGCATTTAGACTGGGTGTGGATGTGTGAGAACCGACTCCTGCCATCTGAGTGATGCTTTCTGGTTGTTGTTTGTCTCCATTGATTCCTCTTCCCTTCGTTTCTGACTTTTGTAAACTTGTGGCTCTTCATCGGGGTATTGTTTCCCCTTTCTATATTTCCTGCATCTACTCTAGATTTTTACTGTGGTTACCATGAAGCTTACATTAAAATGTATACCTAAAGCCGTTTCTCTTGTGCTGATTGCAGCCTGTCTTTATTCGCCAATTAAGTGGCCCCCATTCACCTCTTCCTCTGTAATGCTTTGATGGTCCCGTTCTCTCTGTTATGCTGTGTTTGGTAATAAGGTGGATTAGCTGTAGTTACTTTTAGTCATCCTTTCCTTGAGCCTTTACACTTGAAGTTGTTCATATAGCCCTCTTCTAAGTAATCGGAATTAACTAAATCTGACTGTATATTTTTACCTTACCTAGTGTGTTATATACTTTTGTGTGTGTTCGTGTGTTACTTTGCATCTTTTTTATTCTGCTTGAACTTCTTCAGCTTCTTTGCAAGGCAGATCTGGTGGTGATGAACTCCCTCAGCTTTTTTTAGGAAAGCTTTTATTTTCCCTTCATATTTGAAGGATAAGTTTGGTGAATAGAGTTTTCCTGGTTGGCAGTTTTTATTGCTCTGCCCTCTGAATATTCCATTTTACTCTCTCCTGGCCTGTAGTTTTCTTCTGAGAAATCCCCTGCTAGCCTCACGGGGCTTCCTGTGTCAGTTATAGTCATCCTGTAAGTAAATCAGACATTCCTATTTTAGATAGGAAAATTTAATCAGTATTTTGTAACAACAGTAAGGAAAGTTGTCGTGGTCTGGGCGCTGGTTGGAAAAGAATTTCCTGACATGAGACAGAGTGAGAGGGAAATAAAGTTTATTCGAGTGGGAGATGCTATTAGAGGGCCAGCTCAAGAGAGAACTGTCTTTGAACAGGGGCCCTTAGTCCAGTTTTATACCCAGGCTACAGGAAGCAGGATAGGGGTCTTGCGGGTCATTTGCTGATTGGATGAGAAGGGCACGGTGGGGAGTAAGGCAAAGACCTTCTCCCTATGGGCCAGGAGGGGAGACAGGTTTTACTACTCAGGAGGACCTGAAATCCATTAGTAGGTACATCCTGGGGGAGGGAAGGACGGTCAGGGCGGGTCCTCCGTTCCTGCGTTCCCTTCCCCTTGGTCTTCTCTGCTCTTCTGTCCTTGGGTCTCCACCTTCCTCCCTCTCTTTATTTTTAGGGCCCATCCTTTGGCCCCGTTTGATTCCCTGCTCACGTCTAACTATCTGCCTATTTCCCTTCTCAGGCATTTGGGAATCTGGCCTCAGGGGAAAAGGGGACGATGACCACTCTGGCTTCTTCAGGCTGTAGGGGCGTCGTGGGGCTCTAGGTTCCCTTTGCCTGCTCTCTGCCAGGGTGCCTTTACGGAAGGAGATGAGAGTCCATGGAATGATAAGGCGGCTTGTTTCAGCGTTGTCTGGGTGTTGGCCAGGGAATATTCTTGTCAAACTATCACTTGGAGATTTGTTGTATTCTAGAAGAAGCAAATTTAACAAGAAAGGTAAAGATACATGGCCCAAAGATTGAGAGAAGCAGAAAAGCTCCCGAGGAGCTGGGGGAGAACCAGGATCAGACATTGGGCCGTGACGTTAGTGTCTCTCTAGGTGCAAGAAGAGGCGAGAAGCTGGGCTCATAATAACCTTTACCTGAAAACACCCAAGTCTCTGCCGGCCGGTTCTTCTGGGTTTTTCCCAGAGCACAGAGTGCCTTATTTCTCATCTCCACCCTGAACTCCTTTCAAGGTCAGCAGCTTGTAGTGGTCATGATGTAATCTTTGTTGGGACAGCTGGCAAGTGCCAACTTCCAGTCAGCTGGGTCCATTCATAGCCACAGATTTGACCATGCTTTGGGGGCATTTCACGGCCTTTGTGTTCCGGGTCTAATGAAGATTCCATTGACAGGCCACTGTGTGCTGTTACTATACCAGACCTTGCAAGTAGCAAAAGTCTCAGGGCCATACCTATCTTACTAGCCTCTTGGCCCAGGAGAATATTTCCTCTTGTTGCTTCTTTCCATATCTAGAGTTACATTATTACAGTCATTGATCTCATCGGTTCAGTTCAGTTCAGTCGCTCAGTCGTGTCCGACTCTTTGCTACCCCATGAATCACAGCACGACAGGCCTCCCTGTCCATCACCAACTCCCGGAGTTCACCCAACTCCCGGAGTTCACCCAGACACATCCATCGAGTTAGTGATGTCATCCAGCAATCTCATCCTCTGTCATCCCTTTCTCCTCCTGCCTCCAATCCCTCCCAGCATCAGAGTCTTTTCCAATGAGTCAACTCTTCACATGAGGTGGCCAAAGTACTGGAGTTTCAGCTTTAGCATCACTCCTTCCAAAGAACACCCAGGACTGATCTCCTTTAGAATGGACTGGTTGGATCTCCTTGCAGTCCAAGGGACTCTCAAGAGTCTTCTCCAACACCACAGTTCAAAAGCATTAGGAACTGCATATCAGCAAGTTATCACGTCAGTCATTCATTTAGTAACGTAAGAAACAATCTTCTGAAACAAGCAACATGGAAAATCATAGAGCTAGCAGGTATTAGTAAGGTCACAATCAAGAATTTAAGTCAAGAACTTTCATTAGGTAGAGCCCAGTATACCCCAGGTCATCTGACACAGTTAAGTGATTATAGCCAGATATAATCTCCTGGTTGTACACCATGGAGGATCTGACCTTCATCCAAAGATTGGTTATGAGATAAGCTTTAGAAACAAACTTAGAGTGTCCTTTTCAGTAACTTAATTAATTAAACCTTTTAGCAATATAACAACAAGGAACTATCTCAGAAGTGAGTCGTGGTAAACACAGACCTCAACTAACAAAACTAGAACTTAATATTCAGTGAAATATGTATTTTTTGTCATTGTGAGGACATTAACCCTGTAGCCAGGGAAGGCTTTAACCCATCAACTAAAAATGAGGTTTGTCAGGGAGCTGGGAAAAGCCAAGCAGCCGCCTTGGATTTCCTATAGCCCTGACTCTTTGATTTACAGCTACTGTTCATGCATTTTTAATTCCCCATTTTAGGAGTAGACTGTTGCCATGTTTTAAGGACATCAGAATAGCAAAAGTCTAACAGTGAGGGGTTATTAAACAGAATGAGCTTTTACATGTTCCATAATCTTAAATAATGCTTATTTACTTTACCAGAGTAACAAAAGATTTTAAAAACAAATGTAAATCACTTAAAGACAAAGAAATTCATAATCTGTTTTTGAAAGCTTCATTCTAAGAAAACTTTGTTTCCTTAACATAGAGAGTGGACTAAATCCCAGCCTGGTACCAGCTTATCAGATAACAAACAAATAAAATGTGTTTATTGGTGAATCTTAGAAGTCTTTTCCATAAATCTTGAAGTAGCAGTATTCTTGCAAAGGCATCAGTATGAGACCATAGAAGGCATGCTTAAAATCTGATTAAATTGCAATTGACAAAGTAGCCTGATCATTGCTGTGATATGTAACACTTTAATATGATAACTAGAATTGTAACTGACAACATTTTACCAGGACATATCAGATTTTCATGAATTTCACATACCTTCTAGGATATCTATATTAGTAACATCAACCATACAATATAACCTGACAAGATTCATTACTTCTCCAACAATGCTTCCCATGTAATTTAACATGTCAGATGAACTCAGGTAGTTTAGTATCTCTCTTTGGGATGTCTCAGGGGCCCTGTGAAGCACCCCAAAGTTAGCTAGAAGTCAATGATTTCGGAAATGTTTTCAATAAATATCAAACGGGTTTATAACACTCAGTCGGATTGGATCATATAGGTCACTATGAAACAATAGTTACTCACTTAGCCAAAGTTAACAAAAGATTTCAAAGGTAAACAGATCACTTCAGAGATAAAGAAACTTAAAATCCATTATCAAAGGAAGTTAAACGTCTCAAGAAAACTTGTAATTATGCACAAAACATCTGACGCCCAGGGTCTCTCCTGAGCCCACCGTTTCCTCCCCCAGGTCAGAGGAGAACACGGGGGACCACACCAGGCCTCTCAGGGTCTGTTACCCTCGTGAGGCATGTCTGAGGGTCTGGGGGTCAGACAGAGCCTGTATCAAAGGGGCTGAGGGGCCAGCTCCTCTCCTGTGGCCCAGCTGTGAATTCTGCAGGCTCACTTTCTACTCCTCGCGGTGACCAAGAATCTATAGCTTCCCAGGGAGGACCCTTCCATATTTTAACAAGTGTAGTAAAGGGTCCTCCCTGTCGTTGTATGTTTTATTTTCCATCAGAGATTTGAACAAGCAGTGACGCACTCCGTCAAGCCCTCATGTAATGTAGACACTTCTAAGAAGGGTTCAAGATAAAACTTAAAAAAAAATAATAATAAAGGTCCTAGGCAATTGAACCACTTGAGCTGTGACATAAAATCATGTCCTTTAATCTAGTTTATTCATTGTGGATAGCACCCCAGAATAATACTTTAAACGTCATAGTGGGCTTTTTGCCCTTATTTCTGAAGGCCTCTGCTGGTGGGCCCCACGTGTCTGAGGAGATCCGTATGTGAACATGAAACAGCATCATCTCCAGGCTGGTGAACGTTGCCATCTCCTCTTCTCTGCAAGGGAAACACCACCTCGGCTCACCCCCAGCTATTTTGCACTGTCAGGAACGGAGGCCAACAAAGCCCCTGTGCTGTACTCATAAGTGTAACTGGATCCCTTAGAAACCAGCCCAGCTAATTGCCACCCTCAGGAGCTCTGACACCTTGCTACTCAAAGTGCAGCCCGTGATCCGCAGGAACTGGCGTTTCCTAGGAGCCTGTGAGAAATGCAGAGCCCCAGGCCTGCCCCATCCGCTGCCTCCAAGGCCGTAAGCATCCTTTACTTTACTGAGAGGAAGGGAAGACTGCAGAGCCTGATGCAAAGCTCAAGGCTTTATCTTTCTCAGCAATTGTGAAAGCACATGTCATCCTTCCACCATTCTCTTTTTTTCTTAATTGATGCATAGCTGACCTATCCCTTCATGTTCATTTTGGATGCGCAACATAATGACTCACTATTTGTATATATTGTGACACTATCGCCATGATAAGTCCATCTCACGCCCATCATCTCACACTGTGACATCTTTTGTGCGTGTGTGATGACGACTTTTTAGATCCACTCTTTCAGCAACTTTCAAATACAGAAAATAATTTTTTTAAATAGTATTATTAGCTATAGTTGCCATGCTACTCATGATGATCCCAGGAGTTACTTTTCTGTAATTGGAAGTTTGTGCCTTTTGATCACCTTCACCTACTTCACACACCCGCAGCCCACCTTCTGCAAACACCAATCTGTGCCCTGGATTGAGGACCTTGGTGCTTTGCTTTTTATTTATTTATTTTTTAAGATGCCACATGTAAGTGAGCTCAGCCTTTCCCTGTGCACCTGTAAGACTAGTGCAGGTCTTAGTAGGTCCTGGATCTGTTACCCTCTCAACATTCCATGCGGAGTCTTGGCTGCTGTGTGAGAATGATCATTCAGTGGATGGTGAACTCGGTAAGATGGGAATGTGATCTCCTCCCTCTGCCTGTCATGGGGCAGATTCTCCCAGGCCTGGTGTGTGGCTCTGGGGCACTTCCCCTCCACATCAGTAAAGTGTGTGGTCATTCAGTAATGACTCTGTTTCCAACAATTGTGATAATGGACATCACCCTTGATAAACATTTCATTAATTAGAGCAACTGTTGTTTGGAAACACAAGTCCAGACTTGAATCTCTCCCTTTGAAATGTCAAACATCTGGCAGGAAAACAACTCCCTAGGAGACTTTCCCCTAGTTTTTAGTCACAGAGTCAACAAACCATGAAAACTTCACATGTTCTATAGGCCTTTACAGAAGGTTGCTTTTACATTAACTAAGCCGCAGGAGTGGGTTTGAACCTGCCCTAATCCTAGGTGATGCAGAACTGACTTCTGTAACTCAGGGAACATTAATTGTGCTCTTGGAATCTATGGACAGATAGGAATGAGAATTCACTCATATGAAAAGCCACAAGCAAAGATCTTAAGCCTTTCTCAAATTTTAATTGCAGGTATGGCTGGCAGAGTTTTGCCCTGTATAGTTCCCATTTCAGAGATTGTTGAAAGCTTTGAATTAAGTGAGATTCCTGTGGGGAGGACCCCTTGTGTTTCTAGAGTCCAAGTTTCAACCTGATTGATTAGTCCCCCCAGAGGACCCTGGGGTGAGGGAATTAAAGCCAGTTGATTATCAATCACTTTCCAGTGTCAGCATTTACGGGAAGATAAAGGCTGCCATAAGTTAACTTCTCCATTGTGCAAGCATGGCTAGTTCCTAGACCTTCAGAGACAACACTTGGTTATTTGGCTGCAGTGCTTTGCTGCTGCCGCTGCTAAGTCGCTGCAGTCGTGTCCAACTCTGTGCGACCCCATAGACGGCAGCCCACCAGGCTCCCCCGTCCCTGGGATTCCCCAGGCAAGAACACTGGAATGGGTTGCCATTTCCTTCTCCAATGCATGAAAGTGGAAAGTGAAAACTGAAAGTGAAGTCACTCAGTCATGTCTGACCCTAAGCGACCACATAGACTGCAGCCTTCCAGGCTCCTTTATCCATGTGATTTTCCAGGCAAGAGTACTGGAGTGGGGTGCCATTGCCTTTTCCAACAGTGCTTTAGGACCCAGGAAACTATGTGGCCAAGTGCATGACTATGTGGTTTTGGTGGCTATTCTCTGAACTGTGTAACTGGAGAAAGATCTCAGAAATTATGCAGATTATTTTATGTGTGTACCAAGCAGCTGTCACTTTTAACTCTTTTATCCACAGCCTAATCTTGAATCTCAAGTTCAGTACAGTGAATGTTCAACCAAATGTCTTGGAGCAAATGGAACAGGCTGGGGGTAAGCCTAAAGATTAATACATGTCCAAGCTGATGAACGTTAGTGATTACCTCGTCCAGTCTCCAAACCCTCCGAAGATGTGTGGCATCTCCAGATCATCACAGAGCCAGGCCCCTCCCAGCACACCCCTATCATTCATCCTTCAACCATCCATTCAACAGTGACCGAGAATCAACTCGTGTCAGGAGCCAGGAAAGAACCATGAGCAAGACACAGCCCTGCTCTCCCAGAGTTTTCCGTCCAGCAGGAGATTACATAAGAACTGGCAATCTGAAGAATGTGACAGAGGGGGAATGCAGGTGCTCGGGGAGCTGGTGGAAGGGTTAGGGAAGACTCCCCTGAACAAGGAGTGTTGAACATGAAGATGAAATGGTGGGAGCTGGTGGAACAAGGGGTAGGGAGAGGAGCTCCCCAGGCAGGAGGAGCGGCATGTATAAAGCCTTGACTCAGAGGGAAACGTATGGTGCCAGGCACTCAAAGAAGCCCAGGATGGCAGGGAGATTAGCGTGAGGAGAAACACAGGGGTCATTCATGGAAGGTCCTGGAATCTTGGGTCTGGTGGTAGTGAGAAACTACTGAAATTTTTAAGGAGGATTTGGGTTTTTATTTTTTTAGTTGCATTTTCTGCTGTAGGAAGGATAGGTTGGAAGGAATGCAGAGAGACCCTTTGGGGGCAGGGGGCAGGCAGAGATGCGAAATTTGACAAATCAAGGCAGAAAAGGGTGGGAGATTCAATTAAGGGGTGACATTTGAGACAGAAAGTAGAGTAAACATCACTCTGAGAACTCGATTCAGCTTGACCATTCTCCTGAGAGGTTTTCCTGGTGGCTCAGATGGTAAAGAATCCACCTGCAATGAGGGAGACCCGGGTTCAATCCCTGGGTTGGGAAGATCTTCTGGAGGAGGGCCTGGCAACCCACTCCAGTATTAGTCTTGCCAGGAGAATCCCCAGGAACAGAAGAACCTGCAGGGCTACAGTCCATGGGGTCACAAAGAGACACAACTTAGCAGCTGAGTAGCAACTGAGTACACAGGCGCAGTGTTCATTCTGGTGAGATTTCTGAGAGCAATGTAACCAGCTGGACATCTACCCACAGGAGGTTTGTTCTAAAGAACAAAATGCACAATGTAATGTGAACAAAATTCACAATGCTTCTAATGTATAGCTCTCAGCATATGTGTTAAAAAACAAACAAATAAACAAAAAACCCTACCATATTTCTAGAGTGGAGGTGGGCAAACTTCTATAAAGATCCAGAGAGTAAATATTTTAGCTTTGCCATATGACATCTGTTGGATCCACTCAGCTCAGTCGTTGTATCCAAGAAGCACCACAGATAAGAAGTACATGAAGAGCCTGTTTTAAGAAAACACTCCTTATAGACAATGAAATCTGGATGAATGTGAGTATAATGAATAGAATTTTCATGCTGCAAATATTAACTTTAAGAATTATTTTCAACCATTTCATTTCAGTTCAGTCGCTCAGTCGTGTCCGACTCTTTGCAACCCCATGAATCGCAGCACACCAGGCCTCCCTGTTCATCACCATCTCCGGGAGTTCACTCAGACTTATGTCCATCGAGTCCGTGATGCCATCCAGCCATCTCATCCTTGGTCATCCCTTTCTCCTTACTGCCCCCAATCCCTCCCAGCATCAGAGTCTTTTCCAATGAGTCAGCTCTTCGCATGAGGTGGCCAAACTACTGGAGTTTCAGCTTTAGCATCATTCCCTCCAAAGAAATCCGAGGGCTGATCTCCTTCAGAATGGACTGGTTGGATCTCCTTGCAGTCCAAGGGACTCTCAAGAGTCTTCTCCAACACCACAGTTCAAAAGTATCCATTCCTCGGCGCTCAGCCTTCTTCACAGTCCAACTCTCACATCCATACATGACTACTGGAAAAACCATAGCCTTGACTAGACGGACCTTAGTCGGCAAAGTAATGTCTCTGCTTTTGAATATGCTATCTAGGTTGGTCATCACTTTTCTTCCAAGGAGTAAGCGTCTTTTAATTTCATGGCTGCAGTCACCATCTGCAGTGATTTTGGAGCCCAGAAAAATAAAGTGTGACACTGTTTCCCCATCTATTTCCTATGAAGTGATGGGACCGGATGCCATGATCTTCATTTTCTGAATGTTGAGCTTTAAGCCAACTTTTTCACTCTCCTCTTTCACTTTCATCAAGAGGCTTTTTAGCTCCTCTTCACTTTCTGCTATAAGGGTGGTGTCATCTGCATATCTGAGGTTATTGATATTTCTCCCAGCGATCTTGATTCCAGCTTGTGTTTCTTCCAGTCCAGCGTTTCTCATGATGTACTCTGCATAGAAGTTAAATAAGCAGGGTGACAATATACAGCCTTGACGTACACCTTTTCCTATTTGGAACCAGTCTGTTGTTCCATAGCCAGTTCTAACTGTTGCTTCCTGGCCTGCATACAGATTTCTCAAGAGGCAGGTCAGGTGGTCTGGTATTCCCATCTCTTTCGGAATTTTCCACAGTTTATTGTGATCCACACAGTCAAAAGCTTTGGCATAGTCAATAAAGCAGAAATAGATGTTTTTCTGGAACTCTCTTGCTTTTTCCATGATCCAGCGGATGTTGGCAATTTGATCTCTGGTTCCTCTGCCTTTTCTAAAACCAGCTTGAACATCAGGGAGTTCACGGTTCATGTATTACTGAAGCCTGGCTTGGAGAATTTTGAGCATTACTTTACTAGCATGTGAGATGAGTGCAATTGTGTGGTAGTTTGAGCATTCTTTGGCATTGCCTTTCTTTGGAATTGGGATGAAAACTGACCTTTTCTAGTCCTGTGACCACTGCTGAGTTTTCCAAATTTGTTGGCATAATGAGTGCAGCACTTTCACAGCATCATCTTTCAGGATTTGAAATAGCTCAACTGGAATTCCATCACCTCCACTAGCTTTGTTCATAGTGATGTTTTCTAAGGCCCACTTGAATTCATATTCCAGGATGTCTGGCTCTAGATGAGTGATCACATCATCATGATTATCTGGGTCGTGAAGATCTTTTTTTACATTTCTTCCGTGTATTCTTGCCACCTCTTCTTAATATCTTCTGCTTCTGTTAGGTCCATACCATTTCTGTCCTTTATCGAGCCCATCTTTGCAAGAAATTTTCCCTTGGTATCTCTAATTTTCTTGAAGAGATCTCTAGTCTTCCCCATTCTACTGTTTTCCTCGATTTCTTTGCATTGATCGCTGAAGAAGGCTTTCTTATCTTTTCGTGCTAATCTTTGGAACTCTGCCTTCAGATGCCTATATCTTTCCTTTTCTCCTTTGCTTTTTGCCTCCCTTCTTTTCACAGCTATTTGTAAGGCCTCCCCAAACAGCCATTTTGCTTTTTTGCATTTCTTTTCCATGGGGATGGTCTTGATCCCTGTCTCCTGTACAATGTCACGAACCTCATTCCATACTTTCTCAGGCACTCTATCTATCAGATCGAGGCCCTTAAATCTATTTCTCACTTCCACTGTATAATCATTAGGGATTTGATTTAGGTCACACCTGAATGGTCTAGTGGTTTTCCCTACTTTCTTCAATTTAAGTCTGAATTTGGTAATAAGGAGTTCATGCTCTGAGCCACAGTCAGCTCCTGGTCTTGTTTTTGTTGACTGTATACAGCTTCTCCATCTTTGGCTGTGAAGAATATAATCAGTCTGATTTCGGTGTTGACCATCTGGTGATGTAGAGTCTTGTCTTGTGTTGTTGGAAGAGGGTGTTTGCTATGACCAGTGCATTTTCTTGGCAAAACTCTATTAGTCTTTGCCCTGCTTCATTCCGCATTCCAAGGCCAAATTTGCCTGTTACTCCAGGAGTTTCTTGACTTCCTACTTTTGCATTCCAGTCCCCTATAATGAAAAGAACATCTTTTGGGGGTGTTAGTTCTAAAAGGTCTTGTAGGTCTACATAAAACTGTTCATCTTCAGCTTCTTCAGCATTACTGGTTGGGGCATAGACTTGGATAACTGTGATATTGAATGGTTTGCCTTGGAGACGAACAGAGATCATTCTGTCGTTTTTGAGATTGCATCCAAGTACTGCATTTCAGACTCTTTTGTTGACCATGATGGTTACTCCATTTCTTCTGAGGGATTCCTGCCCGCAGTAGTAGATATAATTGTCATCTGAATTAAATTCACCCATTCCAGTCCATTTTAGTTCGCTGATTCCTAGAATGTCGACATTCACCCTTGCCATCTCTTGTTTGGCCACTTCCAATTTGCCTTGATTCATGGACCTGACATTCCAGGTTCCTATGTAATATTGCTCTTTACAGCATCGGATCTTGCTTCTATCACCAGTCACATGCACAACTGGGTATTGTTTTTGTTTTGGCTCCATCCCTTCATTCTTTCAACCATTTAAAGATATAAAAACTATTTTTAGCTTTCAGGCCCTACCAGCACAATCTGGGAGTGGAATTTGGTCCATTGGATGTAAGATGCAATGGCCTATTCTATCCATTTATAGTGGACTCTCCCACCCATAGGGACCACCATTCCAAAACACAGTGATTGTGCTATGTGCTGTAACTAGGAAACCTATACTCAGAAAACAAAACCCGAATTACCAAAACCTGCCTGAGGTGTGAGAGGTTCAAGTCCTCCCCCGCGCCAGGATACTCCGCGCCCCGCCCCGCCTCCCACTCATGCGTGGCCGCCTTGTTACTGCCAAAATCTCGCCTTTCTCTGCCCACCAATGCTCAATTAAAAAATACGGGAGACGGAATTTTGGAAGAATTAGACGGCTTTACTCCTCAGCTGGCCAAGGGGAGCACACAGCAGGCTAGCCCCCCAGGAACAGGGCCCTGTCCCCTCCTGGGGGGCCTGAGAGACTGGGTACAGCCTGGGTCTCCTGGATCTGGCAGCCTGCCACCTTCCTCCCAAAATGCAAATGGCTCTAAGGGGTGACTTGCTACAAGAGGGTGCAGGGAGAGCAGAAACGTGGTACAGGATGGAAAGTACGCAGGATCAGGGGACTCCTGGTTACAGACACACAGGTTAGAAACACCTCAAGTAAAACTAGGAGTGATTCACTCTTTGGCGACCGGTCACGTTTCTCGTCTAGTCTTCGCTGTTTACTTTCCTTGTTCTCAGGACAGGAAACACTGCATTTCTATTTTTGCTGCAACCAGCTCATCTGCCCGTCCCCAGCCTCCAGCAGGAAGGGAAGCTGTCCTGTCCGGTACCCTCTTTCCTGCTGCGCACTGGCACCCATCGAGTTTTAAGCAGCAGTTACTTGCTGGGCACAGTTCCTCGCCCATCAGGTCGTCAGTACCTACTGAGGCTCCCAGCGGGACAGAAGCTGCCTTTCCAGCCCCAACCCTGGAGCTGGAGTCCAGCCCTGAGAGCCTGACTCTCTGACGGCTCAGGAGCAGCCGAGGCGGGCACTGCTCTGTGCTCCACGCACCCACAGCGGGTCGGGCTCAGACCTGCCCTTCAGGCGCACCGCCAACAGCGTGGGTGACGGTGGCGTTTCAAATCACCAACCGTCTTATTTTGGCCGGGGAAAGAACGCCGTCTACAAAACCTTTATAAAGAACCTTTCTTCCGCCCAGGGTGGGAAATCTGGGTTCTTTCACACCAGAGACGTGGCTCAAAGAAGCGGCGCGCGTGCAGTTGACCCCAAATCGTAGTTTCGGGGCCGCCCCTGCGCTCCGCGGGCGGACGGCGAAGCCGCCTCGCTTGGTGTCCCCCGGCCCTCGGGCTGCAGCCGGGGCGGCCGGCGGAGCCAGAAGCCCAGGCGGCCCCGTGTTCCCGTCCGACGGCGCCTCCAGCGGCCGCATCTCCCTGGCCGGGGCTGCCGCTCGGCCGGCCGCTCCGGGAAGCCGCGCCCGCGGGGCAGGCGACGCGCACGGAGGGCCCGGGGCCGGGCGGGATCTGGGGTCCCGTCCCCGCAGGAGCTCCGGGCCCGTGGCCGCCGCTGGAACCCGGGAGCCTGGTGCTCCCCGAGAAGCCGGGAGGCGGCGAGGAGAGAGCGGGGCGGTCTCCGTGCTCCGGAGACGGTTCCGATCCGCCGCGGGCGGGAGATGCGGAGGACGCGGGGATCCCGCCGGCGGCACAGCGGCCCCTTTGCCGGGCTCAGGGCTTCCGACCGGCCGAGCTCGGCCCCGCGGGGAGAAACTGCACCCGCTCCCCGCACGCGGCCACCGACAGGGCCTCGCGTCCCCGCCCGCTCGCCTCCCCGGGACCGACCCCGGGCCTCCTGCCGCTGCGGGAACCGGGAGCGGAGGACCGGGAGAAGGGGCGCGCGGCACACCCGAGCTCGGTCGCGAGGCCCAGGGCTCAGACGTGCGGCGCCCGGTCACCTCTCCAGCGGAGGACCCGAGCGGGAAGCTCCGGGGCTGGGGATCGCCGACGGGCCAGGGCGGAAGGAGTCTCCCGGGGCTCCGGGCTCAGCAGCGCTGCTGCTTCTCAAGCGCTTCTTGATCTCAGCGGCCCGAACCGCCCTCTGCAGTCCTGCCGCGCTGCTCTTCATACGCTGCGCTTTTGCGTTGAATGGACGCTGTAGACCAGGACATCACGGGGTAACTAGGAGTTAAAGAGGGTGGGGCCCTTGCACAAATCGGTGGTGAGAGGACTCGGCGTCTCAGGGACCCCCACACCCGCAGCCGCATCCTGCCCACCCAGCTCCCACCCTAACGTCGCGGGCTCCTCCTGCCTGAACCTGCAGAGGCCTCGCTGTCCCTTGGATTCCGTGCCTGTGTTCACCGGGACCTCTCCCGCCTCAGCCCTGTCTGTGCAGAGCGCACCCACCCTCCCCGACCTCATGCTTCAGGAAACCACGGCGACAGGTGTCACCCAAATGCAACCTGATCGTCGTTTCTCGCTGGTGAAAAATTAGGAAAGCATTCTTCTAGGCCTGTTTATTGAGACCCAACTGTTGTGTTATCTGTATATCATTTTTTAGTAGGTGATGATACTCTGAGCTGTTGTGAAGGTACCTTGCAATTGTTTAAAGTAATTTTCTCTCAAGTTGTGCAGAGAGAGTAGTGTGATCAACAGTTTCCCTCCCCCCTAAAGACGTCTGGGTCCTAATCCCCAGAACCTGTGACTGTTAACTCACACGGCAAAAGGGACTTGTGTGGGTATGGTTAAAGAACGGATCTACACCCGGAGGCCCTCGGGTCACTGGTGCGGGTGCAACGCAGTCCCAAGGGGCCTCAGAAGTCAGAGTGGGAGTCAGGAGGGTCACAGCTGGTGAAGGAGCCGTGAGGACGTGAGCCACCGCGGGGCTGAAGTGGCTGCTGGGCCCAAAGGTGAGCAGTGCGGCGACCCCTAGAAAGAGCACCCCCAGGTCCTCCAGAAGGAACACAGTCCACCGACACCTCGACCCCTAGGAAGAGCACCCCAGGTCCTCCAGAAGGAGCACAGCCCGCTGACACCTCGACCCCTAAGAAGAGCACCCCCAGGTCCTCCAGAAGGAGCACAGCCTGCCGACATCTCAATGTCCACTCAGCTAGATCCACACCGGACTTCTCCAGACGGATGAGAAAGTGAACGTGTGCTCATTTGTTATACCAGCAGTAAGAAATGAATACAGGTAGGGAAATGTATCTTTTGTAAAGATACATGGGTCCCAACTGGTAGGAAGAATTTTTTTAAAATTTAAAATGTTTTCTTTAAAAAATGTATCTTTTTAAAAGATACATGGCCCCTCTACTAGTAGGAAGAATTTCTTTGTATCAGGGAGTTAGAATGAAAAGGTAATTCGATAATATGTATCCTCTGAAAAGCAATTCAGAAGGCACTCTCCTGAGCAAGAGGGAAGGGAGGATGTGGGGAGATAAGACAGGCCCTCCCTGGGGCAGGAAGGGACTGCAGGCAGAGGAGCCTCAGGGAAACAGCTGGGAGGGCTGTGCGCTCGAGATCTTACTCAGATCTGGAGCTGCTCTGGAGACAGCTGAGCTGAGAGAGGGTGATGCACAAGGGGGCTCCTGGGGCCTTGCGCCTGCATCTTCACCACCAGGTGAGCGCCATCCCTCAAAGATGAGCATCCAGAACCAAGGGTGGTGGCCACTGAAGGAAAAGAGTAACCAGAAAAGAAAAAAAAAGACCTTATATCACAACGTGCCCCATGTAAACTTCAGTTTAGTTCAGTTCAGTCGCTCAGTCGTGTCCGACTTTTTGCGACCCCATGAATCGCAGCACACCAGGCCTCCCTGTCTATCGCCAACTCCCGGAGTTCACTCAGACTCACGTCCATCGAGTCAGTCATGCCATCCAGCCATCTCATCCTCTGTCATCTCCTTCTCCTCCTGCCCCCAATCCCTCCCAGCATCAGAGTCTTTTCCAATAGGTCAACTCTTCACATGAGGTGGACAAAGTACTGGAGCTTCAGCTGTAGCATCATTCCTTCCAAACAAATCCCAGGGCTGATCTCCTTCAGAATGGACTGGTTGGATCTCCTTGCAGTCCAAGGGACTCTCAAGAGTCTTCTCCAACACCACAGTTCAAAAGCATCCATTCTTTGGTGCTCAGCCTTCTTCACAGTCCAACTCTCACATCCATTCATGACCACTGGAAAAACCATAGCCTTGAGTAGACAGAACTTAGTTGGCAAAGTAATGTCTCTGCTTTTGAATATGCTATCTAGGTTGGTCATCACTTTTCTTCCAAGGAGTAAGCGTCTTTTAATTTCATGGCTGCAGTCACCATCTGCAGTGATTTTGGAGCCCAGAAAAATAAAGTGTGACACTGTTTCCCCATCTATTTCCCATGAAGTGATGGGACCAGATGCCATGATCTTCATTTTCTGAATGTTGAGCTTTAAGCCAACTTTTTCACTCTCCTCTTTCACTTTCATCAAGAGGCTTTTTAGTTCCTCTTCACTTTCTGCCATAAGGGTGGTGTCATCTGCATATCTGAGGTTATTGATATTTCTCCCAGCAATCTTGATTCCAGCTTGTGTTTCTTCCAGTCCAGCGTTTCTCATGATGTACTCTGCATGGAAGTTAAATAAGCAGGGTGACAATATACAGCCTTGACGTACTCCTTTTCCTATTTGGAACCAGTCCGTTGTTCCATAGCCAGTTCTAACTGTTGCTTCCTGACCTGCATACAGATTTCTCAAGAGGCAGGTCAGGTGGTCTGGTATTCCCGTCTCTCTTAGCTTTGCATCTTTCTCTTTCTTCTGAGGCCTAGCTGAGTGTGGCAGCAGTGTGTCATCAGATGCGGAGGTGAGAAGCCATTCGTTCTCAGTGCACAAGCCTGAAGCAAACTGTGCTTGTGTGAGTGGGGCGAACAGGAGCTGGCTCTGAGTCAAACAAACATCCACATCCTATCGCTACCCCTGTCTACTAGTGTGATTTTGGACAGGACACCTAATGTCTTTACTCACCTGTTTCTTTCCTTCCAGAGTAGAAATGACAATCCTATTGCTCATAGAGCTGCGTGGAAAATCACGTTAGATAAGACATGTACTGGCACTTATATGAGGGTAGCTCAGTTCAGTTCAGTCATGCAGTCATGTCCAACTCTCTGCGACCCCATGGACGCCAGGCCTCCCTGTCCATCACCCACTCCTGGAGCTTACTCAGACTCATGTCCATCGAGTCGGTGATACCATCCAGCCATCTCATCCTCTGTCGTCCCCTTCTCCTTCTGCCTTCAATCTTTCCCAGCATCGGGGTCTTGTCCAGTGAGTCAGTTCTTCACATCTGTGAGGGTAGCTAGTATAGTGAGGGTAGCTAGCAATCTCCCCAAACCCCAGGGAATGACTCGTGATACTGAGCGCAGGGTGACCATGCTTAGCATCCTCTGGATTCTCGTCCTGCTTTGGATTCTTTCCAGCCGTCTGGCCTGTTTCTGCTTTGCATCCCCCTTGGTTCAAAAAGACCTCATTACTCTCAACTTTAAAAATCTACTTTTCACTGTACAAGGTTGGAGGAGCTGGTGAGCAGCAGCCTTTCTCTGTGCCCACTCTGAGCCCTTTGAGTTCAGGAAACAAGGTTCTGAGGCAGCTGACAAAACTCAGACTTTGGTACTTTTAGAAACCCACCCAAGATTACAGAGCAAGTGAGAGTGACCAGGATTCAAATGCAGATGAGTCCTGTCCCTGGGTCTCAGGCCCACGGGGGCCGCTTCCTACTCTACTCAGGCCCACGGGGGGGGGCTGCTTCCCACTCTGCTCAGATCCCTCATCAGCTGCTTTCATGTCTCTTTGAAGTGACTTTATAGATTTCCTGCGCTTCCCTGGAGGCTCAGCTGTAATAAATCTGCCTGCAGTGCAGGAGATATGGGTTCCATCCCTGAGTCAGGAAGATGCCCTGGAGAAGGAAATGGCAACCCACTTCAGTATTCTTGCCTGGGAAACCCATGGACAGAGGAGCCTGGTGGGCTACAGTCCATGGGTTCAGAAAGAGTCAGACACAACTTAGTGATGAAACCACCACCACATTATTATCAAAGCAATCTGTATTTTATTGTAGCAAACTTTGAAAAATATTGATAACTAGGAAAGAAGACATTTAAATTTACTTGTATACAATTCAGAAAATATACCTATCAGAGATGATCTCACTTCATATTTTGGTTTATTTCCTTTCCAATTGAAACATTTCCATGGTGTGAAAGTTGCTATACTTTGTTTAACCAAATCCTTATGCTGAGAGTAAAGATTATTTCTCACCTTAGAGTACATATTCTAATGTCAAAATATTTACCTAATTACTTGGTATAAATTCCCAGGAGTGAGACTTAAAATTTCCATGCCAAGCATAAATCATTTTTACCGCTTTTTGACCTGTATGTACTGTCAAAGGACAAAGAAGAAGGAATGTTGAATACTTAGATCTGCCAAGGATGATAGCTACAATCTTTGTTAAATGTGTATGCTATTATTTTATGAGGCTCTTGTCCCTTAACAGAAGGCAAAATAATATCTCAGCCTTAATTTGTTGAGGGAAGTTGACTTTTTTTTTCTGTCTTCTAACAAGCATTTGTATTTCTTTATATGAGCATTTCAGTTTATGGATCTTGCCAAACTTTCTGCTAGGTTGCTTGTTTTGTTACACACTTCTAGGAGCTATGTGTTGGCAATGTCAGACATTTGTCAAGTGTATTATAGGTTTGAGTTTGTAAGTTTCCGTTTCCTTTTTGACATGTAAGTGTTTGGCGATGTTGTAGTAAAGCCCACGAAGACTTTCCTGTGTCCTTTGGCTTTCAATGTAACGCTTATTTATTAGTGTGCTGGGGCTGCCATGACAAAATAGCACATCCTCAGAAGCTTGAAGGGCAGACATTTCTTTTCTTGCAGCTCCAGAGGCTGGACATCCAAGACCATAGTGTGCTTGGGGTTGATTCTCCCAAGGACTTGCTCCCTGACGTGCAGACAACGCCTTTCTCTGGGTCCTCACTTGCCCTTCCTCTGTGTGCACCCATTCCTGGGGTTTCTTTCTGTGTTCAGTTTCCTTTTGTTACATAGACAAGAGTCATACTGGATTAGGGCACAAAGTAAAGGCCTCCATTTATTTATCTCTTTAGAAATTCTGTCTGCAGATACAGTCACATTCTGAGTCCCTGCAGGTTAGGACGTCAACACATCTACCTGGGGGGACACAACCCAGTCCATCACAGTTTATCAAGGTCTTCCCCATCTCAAGACTGCATACATATTTACACTTTATTCTTAAGGTTTATGGTATCAAATTTTATATTAAATGCCACTTGGAATTTATTTTGATATGTGACACAAAGCTTACTGAGAAGTAGATTATACGAAGAAAAGCTTGTAGGTAATATAAGTGCATGATTTGCAGAATATGAGTAAAGCAAATTCTCATGTTCTCAGCACCCACTCTCATTTTAAAAGATTCTAATTCTTCTGTATATCTCAATTCCATGTCATTCCCTGCCTTTTACTTGAGATTTGCACATGCATATGAGTTCCTAAAGAGTACACAGGCTTTCCCTCTTTTGTCCCTTTATGTAAGCAGAATCACAGTGATTATCCTTTTGTGACACAGTATTTATTTTGTGTGTGGTATCGGTTTCTGAGGTTCATTCATTCATAGGCACCCATTGAATTACTTTACTGCTATATAGTAGTCCATACTTTAAACGTACCAAATCGATCCATTCTATTGTTGCTGGGTGTTGGAGCTGTTTGCAGCTCTTTGCTGTTAAGAATATCATTCACATGTATCTACTTTATGAGCTGGATGGGAATTAATGAAACCTAGGGTATGCACTTGTCCAGCTGTGCTATGTTACAACAGTTGCCATTCCGATTAACAAGGAATGACAGCTTCTTCTATTCCACATCTGGGCCAGCCTTTTCATAGTCACTCACAAATGTTTGCTCAACCGTGAGCTGTGAGATGGTGTTTTGTTGCCATTTTAACTCATATTTAATTTACCACAAATGAAATTGATCACATTTTAAATGTTCCTTGGACTTCCATGTTTCACGTTCCATGCAATGCCTGTTAACGTGTTTTTGACATCTACCTTAAAAAAATATTTCTTGGTGAAAGATCTCCACACTTGTTGCTCATTCACTCCCCCTCCCCGGCTTCTGCTTTCCTCATTTTGTGATGTCTTTTGACGAGCGGCAGTTGTTACTTGTAACATGATCATATTTATCCATCTTTTGCTTACCCATCTGTTTGGCTTTTTAAAGTTCTTCATCCCCCCAGACATCATAATAGCAATCTGTTAGGTATGCTCCAAAAGGTTTCATGTTTGTTGTCTTTCACACTTAATGTTCAATTTATTAACACCTTCAATTTAAGTTTCAATTTACCTGCAATTTATATTCATTCCTTGTCTGAAGAAAAACAGTTACTTTTCCAGCAAAGCCTGTGGAGAGAAGATACCACCCTACCCTCTCCCCGCTTCTCCCTTCACCCACAGCCCCATCCCTAGAGGCTGTCAGAGATGCAAGAAATAAGAGAGAGCGAAAGGGCAGGACAGGGCAGGAAGAGAAGGATGGAGCTGATGCCTTCCATGTGTGGTGTGGGATCTCTCCCCCAGGAGGGAGCGTTTAAGTAAAGGCCTGAAGACAGTGGAGGAATGAGCTGTCTGTCGCTGGAAGAGAAGCGTGTTTCAGGGAAATCAGAGAGAAGGGAAATGCTCTGTGACTGGGGCTGGGGTGGGGTGGGGGAGGCATGGGGATTTCAAAGAACAGCCTGGGGTCCCATGTGGTCCAGCACCTGAGAGGAGAAGGGGGGAATGAGGTTCATTTTCACAAACATTCCTGTTCTTCACCTAGCTGTCTCCACCTCCAGGTAAAAAAGCTCTCTTTTAAAGACTCACCTGAACCTCCTCTCCCCGTGGGACTGTCACCGCTTCTAGACTCCTGGGCGGGGCGAGTGGACTCTCCACTGCCCTGTGACGGGGTTGCTTTCTGTTTTACCGGCAGAGAATGAGCTTCTCAAAGAGAGATTTTGTTCTCTATCACTAGTGATAAAAACGTCCGGTCAATGTTGGATGAATTTACAACTGAATCCAAGAAGCAATGACGCTAACGTTTTCTTCCATCTTCACCTTGGCCCATTAGAAACTGGGTACAGTAGGAACCCTGGGCTTCTGTTAAAAAGAATCTAGCAATGGTCAGGTCAGTCTTTAACCTTGTAGGTAGGTCCTAGGAATGAGACTCAGGCCAAAGCTTCCCGCCCTCCCCCTCACTGAGAGTTGGTGACCGGTCAGCCCTTCTCTCCGTGCTCCTCCCAGTGGATGTCAAGGTCCGCAGGCTCCGTGGGCTGATCTTGCACCTGGCTTGGCTCTCCGTAGCCACCCCAGATTCACAAGTGCCCGCCTGGTTCAGGGACCGAGAAGCTGGTGTGATTACCTGCTGTGAGTCACAGCCCTGGGACCCCGGCTGAACCGCGTTTGCTTCTGGTGACAAGGGCGCCCGCCTGTCCCTGAACAGAGGGGCTGGCCATGCTGCCCTGCTCAGCTTCCCGCACGGACAGCCTCCTGTCGTTTCTCCTTGACTCGGCCTGTCCCTTTGCTATTGGGACGCCCTGCCTGTCACAGCCACTGCTGTTCCTCACCCTGAATGGGGAAGTAGGTAAGTCCTTATGACCCCGAGAACCCCCGGTGGTGAGCTGTGTGGCCAGCCCTGGCCTTAGCACCGCAGGATGATCAGCGACCTCGCCCACCCTGCACTCGTTCTGCCTGAGAGGAGGAGAGGGTGGACTTGGGGTGGGTCCTGAAGGCATTTACTGAGTCAGAGATGCTGAGATCTGGCCTGGTTTTCCTGATGGGGAGTATGAATCATCACTGAAAGACGCAGCCTTCCCCAGCAGTCTGGGGGCTCAGGAAGCCCAGCCACCCTCTGGGTCCTCTGCTGCCCCGAGTGAGCCCCGCAGACAACAGCTCTGGAATCCATGGGCTGCTCTCCTCTTGGGGTTTTCTGGTGGTTTTGGTTCATCGTTACACTCACATCTCCTAGACTATTCAGCAGAAGTGATGTGTCCCTGTTCCCTGAGACGCTGAACACACTGAGAATTCCTCCTTTTCTGTGACCTGGAGTTTTGTAAGCATCCTAAATATCTAACAGAATCAGGTGAAAAATGTCAGAAGCAGCATGAAAATAAAGAGAAATGAAATGTCACTCTTTTTTTTTTTTTTTCCCCTGGGCTCAGTCTTTTAAAAATTCAACTAATTAATTAATTTCTTCTGGCTTCACTGGGTTGTCGCTGCTGCACACCCACTTTCTGTGGTTGTGGCCTTCATGGCCTGCAGAGGCTGCTCTTCACCGTGGTACTTGGGCTTCTCACTGTGGCGGCTTCCCTTGCTATGGAGCACCTGCTTCCAGCTGTGCGGGCTTCAGGAGTCGGGGTGCACAGGCTTCCTTGCTCTGTGGAGCACCTGCTCCAGCTGTGCTGTGCGCGCTTCAGGAGTCGGGTGCACAGGCTTCCTTGCTGTGGAGCACCTGCTCCCGGCTGTGCGCACTTCAGGAGTCGGGGTGCACAGGCTTCCTTGCTCTGTGGAGCACCTGCTCCAGCTGTGCTGTGCGCGCTTCAGGAGTCGGGTGCACAGGCTTCCTTGCTGTGGAGCACCTGCTTCCGGCTGTGCGCGCTTCAGGAGTCGGGGTGCACAGGCTTCCTTGCTCTGTGGAGCACCTGCTCCAGCTGTGCTGTGCGCGCTTCAGGAGTCGGGTGCACAGGCTTCCTTGCTGTGGAGCACCTGCTCCCGGCTGTGCGCACTTCAGGAGTCGGGGCGAACAGGCTTCCTTGCTCTGTGGTATGTGGGATCTTCCCAGACCAGAGGTCAAACCTGTGTCCCCTCCACTGCACCTCCAGGGACGTCCCTGGACTCAATCTTTTTGAAAGAACTGAATTTAGTTTCAGAAGGGAAGTACAGAAGTGGCGAGTGAGGCCAATGGTGCTTGGGGAATCTTTCAAGAACTGCTCTAAAGGAAGTCCTAGGATGGCTGAAAAGAGCACTCGTGGTAAAAGAGACAGACAAAAAAAGGAAACCAGACCCAGAATTAGAGCTGCTGGGGAGAGGGTGGGGTGGTGCTGGGCCTCCGGAGACCCTCTTCTCTCTCACATCAGCTGCTGCCCACAGACATCTTTAGGATAATAACCCAGAGGGGAGGGAGGCTTGGCAGATTAGTTGGGGAGGAGACCCAAGGTTTCTCACCACAGTAGGGACACTTCTCATTCTTCTGGGGCCACTAGATCATCTGAGGTATTTATCTCAAAGGCTGAATTTATGGCTGAAGCCTGAGCTCTCTTCTGAAGATGAGAGAGTAGGTGGGACTTGTACCCAGAGGAAGCACACCCTTCTGGGAAAACGGGACACCTGGAGATGAGCAGGCTGAAAGGAAACAAATGACTATATTTCTTATCTTTTTGGAAGATGGGGAGCACCAACTAATGTCAGAATATGCTTTGAGTGGGCACACAAATTTGTTCAATGAAGAATATGATTAGTTTAATTTTTCTTCCTTAAAGACAAATACTCTCCTAAACAAAAATTATGAAATGATGACTGTTTCTGCCAATAATATTTAGAAGGGCAGAAATCCATGTAGTATTTCACCATGTCTCTGAAGGTGTCAACTAGATTTCACCCCAAAGTGAGCTTCCTCTGCATTTGATGAGCACGTCTGCCCTGTGGGGCTGTGACACCCACCGGGGGACTCATGATGTGCCTGCTCCTGCTTCTTTCCTGTGCAGGGGGGTTTAAGAGCTTAACTGTGCAACCAGAGTGCCTGACCTTCCACCAAGACATGACCCCTTAGATTGTTTCACTCACCATTGAGAAGATTCAGAGTCGCTTGGCCACATATCTGAGGCCATGGATGATGGAACTAAGGTTAAGGCTCCAAAGCTGCCTGATTCCCACATGGCGGGCAGTCAAGAAGACAGAAGACAGTTGCATCCAGAGGGTCAGGGGAGGGCACAGCAGGAAGGATGGGAAACTGTAAACCACTTCGGTGGGTATTGGAGAACAAAGCCCGATGCATTTGATCAAGAATTAGTTATTGAAATGTTTGAGAGTGGTGTTTGTTCTGTGGAGTCAAGATTCCCCACGTGATCATTGTGAGGGTTTCCTGGGGTTTGATGTAAATCATAGGAATGGAATATTAATGAACTGAACAAGTAGGTCTAATCAGAGTATAGCAGCTCATGACTTTCATTTTTTTCTGTGTAAAATGGAAATATTACTACCTTGTTTATGTGGGGAGTAGCCCATAGTGTTTCCGGAGAAGGCAATGGCACCCCACTCCAGTGCTCTTGCCTGGAAAATCCCATGGATGGAGGAGCCTGGTAGGCTGCAGTCCATGGGGTTGCACAGAGTCAGACGCGACTGAGCGACTTCACTTTCACGTTTCACTTTCCTGCATTGGAGAAGGAAATGGCAACCCACTCCAGTGTTCTTGCCTGGAGAACCCAGGGACGGGAGAGCCTGGGGGGCTGCAGTCCATGGGGTCGCACAGAGACTGACACCACTGAAGTGACTTACCAGCAGCAGCAGCCCATAGTGTTTTCCCCTTGACCCCAGAGAGAGCAGGGTTCCCCTTATCTCTGCGTGCCCGTGGTTTGGTGGCAGGGGTCACCCCCAGGTGAGTGTTGGGACTCAGCCTGGATTATCCAGCAGGGCTTTAGAGGCTTGGCTCTCATGACGGCTCTCCGTCTCCTCAGCTTTATCTGGTCAGTTTCAACCGTCCTGCGTGAGGATGCAGAGGAGGACAGTGGGGGCTGAGTTCTTGACCTTGAAACAACGAGAGGGATTTGCTCTCGTTCCTGGTTTGATCTGTGTCTTGCCAAATTGTCCGGTTTCTCCTTTCGGCCTCGATCTTCTAACACCACCCAGGAAATATTAATGCCAGTAACATCCACCACTCTGTTAGGCATATGGCAGCTCAGGGACTGATATGGAAACAGCCTCTTTCTGTCATTCACACCCACTCGTTACAGCATCTGTAAAGGTTGTGATTTTTTTTCTATTAAAAGAAAAAACAACAACAACCACACCCCTCAGGCTCACTGGAGAAAAACCCCCTGATTTACCATGGGAATGGCCCCCGAGGCCGCAGGTGTGCAGTGGGCACAGATGACAGTGATGAGTGTGAAAAAGGTCCCCAACCAGGAGAACAGGCGTGTCGTCAGGCGAGCCCAGTGTGATGGAAGCTGGGGCAGAGGTGGTGATGGGCAAGGAGGAGTAATGAGGGCTTATTTACTTTTCCTAGTTTTAAAAAATATTAAGCTTTTATAGACTATATTTGAACATTTTGGTAGCTACAAAACAGATAAATAAAATTTTCTCACTACCTTCTTCACAATTTCTCTGTGTTCTTAAACTTTGTTCATATTTGAAAACTGAATGCAATGTGTGTCGATTCTTATTTCTCAGTGCTGACTGTGCATTGAGGAGAAAGGGTAGAGTGGACGGAATAGAGCGCAGGGCGCTGGACAGCAAACTGCAGACCAGGGCGCTCCCAGCCCGCGCTCTCCACGGTGAAATCAGTAAAACCACCAGGGGCTGTCAGCGCAGAGGACCCGAGAAGTAGCAACAATGATCTCTTTCCTGCTCCCACCATTGCCAGCCCTAGCAGGGGTCCAGAGTGGCTCCTGGGTTATGTGTGTGCCTCTATGTTTGTGCATGTGTGTGTGCGTGCACGTGCACGTGTGTGTGTGTGCCTCGTATTTCTTTCTGCCGCAGAAGTGAGTCTGGATGCTTCAAGTGAGCATCTGTTTTGTGAGGGGAATGGTCTTCCCCCTGGGATATCAGCTCAAAGCTTATGGAGAGAAGGACTACACAGGTGTGTGTTAGAGCCAGCAGCTCTGGGCACGGATGATTGGGCAAGCCAAGTGAATGGCTCGAGGCTCCTGACCTGAAGGAAGAGACTGTAGACACAGGGATCCCAGGCCTGCAGAGTCCGAGCTCTGATTGCCTGCAGGGGCTCTGGTGTTAGTGGAGCAGAGAGGTGGAGGGGCTGAGATGCCAGCTGCCTGTCCCAAGACTAGAGTAGGAGGGAGCAGAAAAGCACGTCGTGTGGCCCATCTTTGTTTCTGCACGTTTTTCTGTCCAGACACCAGGCTATAGGGAAGACTTGATTCTTGCTTTTTAAAACCGCTTTAGCTATTCTGTTTATTTTTCCACTGCATTTTTAAAAAATGGTAAATGCGTATATATATGCAGCGCTGGAAGTGCTAGAACTTTCTGTTTTAACAGTTTGCTATAGATATTTGTCTAATACCTATATATTTAACTTATTTAAATAAGAGCAATAAATCAAAAAGCAAATTGATAATGTTGTCGTATGTGAATGCACTGAAGACTTACTTAACTGGTCCCTTGCCATGTTTTCTAAATATTCTGTGTTTAAGTAATGCTGATGTCAACATTGTTATACGTGTAGTTGCACACATGTTCCCGTACACCCATTTCTTGTCATCTGACTTTGCTTGGTAAAGACTAAAACACCAATTACGTAGTCAAATTTTCAGTCGTTTTGTTTATGGCTTCTGAGTCGCGTTTTATACTTCAGCAGCATCTCGACTCTGAAATTACAGAATAAAATGTCTTCCGCGCTTTGTGTTACTGTCTCTGTTTAAGCCTACAGTTCACACAGCCCAGCCCCCTGCAGAATCTCCCTTGCTCAGGTTCGCCTGGGCCTTGCAGTCTCGCGGGGAGGGCCTCTCCGCCGCGGCCTCCCGCTCTCCGCCCGCCCTGGGCCGCTCCGCGCCGTGCTGTCCCGAGCGGGGAGCCCCCTCCGAGGCAGAGGACCCCGGCGAGCTCGGGCGTTCGGGCGGCAGGCGCCACTGCGGCCTGCCGGCGACGGCGCCTCGTCCCGGGGACGCTCGAACCGGTTGTCGTGCGCCCCCGGCGGCCGCTTGCAGAGCGTTCCTTTCCTTCGGCGACCTTCGTAAAGGCTGCGATTCAGCCGGCGAACGCGGAGGAGAGCTCCAGAGGCCGGCAGCACTGGCGGCGATAACCCCGGTGCCATTGGGGCCTGGGCAGGCCTGCTCCTGCTGAAGATTGGATCTGCAGTGCTTCAGGAGGCGGCCTGGCGCCGCGGCAGGGGGGTTGGTGTGGCTGCTCGCTCGGGTCGACCAGCATCTCCCCGCGCCCATCCATATGCGGGGTCTCGGAGCGGGCAGAGAGAAGGTCTTCCCTGCCGGGGCGCTGGTGCGTCGTCGTCCAGACTTTTGGGTTACCGTTTGAGGCTTTTGTTTTCCCACCGCGGTACGCCTGCTCCAGGCTCCGGGGCTGGGTCAGCCCGCGCGAGTTTTGCTCGCAAGCCTCGTTGGCGGGCGCGCCGGGGCCCGAGTCCTCGCGCCGGAACGCGTCTTGCTCTCGCTTGACTTGAACGGTTAAGCTTACGTGGCGAGGCCGGGCCGCGTCACTAGGAGCTGGAAAGCAGTCGGGACGTTTTTTCTGGTCTCGTGTACCGCCTGGGCTATAACTCGTGGCTAAGAGTGAACGTGCTCCGCGCCTTCTCCTGGGGCCACATTGTGCGGTTTTCCCGTCTTGGCTGATAGTTGCCGTGTGTCTCCGGCGTCTAGCGCGCTGGGTTCCGCCGGCCGTCCCTGGATCCCGCTCCTCCTCCCCGGGAGTGGGGACGGGCCGAACGCGCGGAACAAAGCGGCGCTGGCCTGCTCTCCCCGCCGCACCGCGGGTTTTTGCCGCCTGGGACTCAGGTCCGCAGAAGAGGTGGGGAAGTTGCTCCCCGACGGCCACTGTCGTTTTTCCAGGCTCTTCGATCGACAGAGGGCGGCCTGCGTTTTCACGGGGACCGTCCGTGGTTCTTTCTGCTCCCTTTGCGGCCTTGTATCACACACGGGTTCCCTCACCGCGGGTGATAACAGGGAAAGTGGCCAGCGAGTAAGAAAGTCGCCCAATGCCCGGCTCCAGTCCTGCCTGGGCTTCGCGGTCAGAAGCGTCAAACACGTGTTTGAGACACACAAGCCGTCCGGTGCGCGTTCGGTGCTAGGGGCGCGTTCTAGTTTCAGAAGGACCTCTGAACACGTGTGAACGGGAGGATGGGAGACATGCAACCTCCGGCGGAGTCGCAGGGAGCGCGTGCGGAGTGGTGATGCTGCGATCCGGGTTCGTCCCGCCGGCGTTTATGCTGTTCAGTTCTACCCTGATGATCACCGTCCACCAGATGGCCAGACAACTTCGCTGCTTTAAAATTTTCTATAATGTAGGTTTTGGTAGGGAGGAGGCAATGGCAACCCACTCTAATGTTCCTGCCCTGGAAAATACGAGTGGGGGGGAGGAGCCTGGCAGGCTGCAGTCCAGGGGGTCGGACGGCACTGACTTCACTTTCACTTTTCACTTTCATGCACTGAAGGACATGGCAACCCATCCCACTGTTCTGGCCTGGAGAATCCCAAGGACGGGGGAGCCTGGTGGGCTGCCGTCTGTGGGGTTGGACACGACTGAAGCGACTTAGGAGCAGCAGCAGGTTTTAGGAGATGAAAGTGAAATCTATAATAATGAAAGTTACTATTACCGTTACTGTAATTTTTACTGTTGTCTGTAAGTATAAAGGTTATCCACAGAACAGCTGCTCGGTTGAAGATGACCCAAGAGCAGTTTCAGTAGGTCTAAATATTTAAAAGCAGAGGCAACTTTCTACAACCCAGGAGGCCTTGCCCCATGCTCCACAGCAGCCATTCTGGAAATCCAGACCCCCAATCGCTGCTGCCGTAGGCCTCAAGGTCCGCTCTGGGTCAATGACTGTTTCCTCCTGTATCCTTTCCAATTAGAAACAAATCGGAGGGGGGGACATGTTCCTCTAAGCAATCGCATGGGCGCCTCTGTTCCCCGCAGCCTGCTTCCAGCTTCCCTACGTCACAAGCTCTGGGTAGGACATGCCTTCTTGGTTGGCTACCACTCCTCTGCGTACCCCTAGTCCAGCCTAATGCAAGTGGTGCTGGCTGACCCCTTGCAACGCAAATAGTAGCTGGGAAATGCACTTCCTGATCTGTATTTTACGATCTTTATAAGCATGATAATGGAAGCATAATATTGAGTCTGTAACATGGTCAACGATTTCCTTACTATTTATAGGGCTTCTTATAATTTTTCCATCCTAAAGCTATTCAAGCAGGGGAGAGAGGCTCAAGAAGCAAGTGATATACAAATATATATAAATAATTACGGGTAATTTGCATTGTAGGGCAGAAACCAACACAAAACGGTTAAACAATTTTCCGCCAATGGAAAAAAGTTCTAAAGAAAATACTAAAGCTATTCGAATTCTTTTTGTATACAAATATCTACATTTTTTCATTAGAATTGTATAATTGGCATGACGAGGTTTATTAACATCTTTAAAAAATTGCTTTCTAGAAACATCCATTTACGTACATGTGTACTGCTCACTAGCCTCCATGTAGTGGCCATACTTTGAAAAAAATGTAATGTGGAAGGAATTGTTTTATTTTTTGCTTTGAGACCAATATTTTGTTTTTGTGTTTTTATTCATTATGGAATCTCACCTGTGTCCGCCGCTTGATACTGATACTTGATAGACTCAGAGGGACCGTTCAGCAGCTGCGGAGCTTTCTCTCAGTAGCTCCCTCCTCTCTGATACCCTGCCACACAGATCAGAGCCTCGGTGGCCTCCCAGCTCACCCGTGTTCTCAATTCAGATTTCTGCCAGAATGTTCATGGGCTCCTCTGCCTGCAGTTGCAGCGTGAAAACCGCCTGAAGGCAGAGAGCTGCGGAGTCATCAGGTTGGTGTGTGTGCTCACCTTCACGCCAGGAACCTAACCCTGGAACTCCCACACTGCCTGCTGTTCAGGGTCTGAGAGCAGTTTCCTATCTTGTTCAGCTTTCTAATTCCCAATGGTAGGTGAGCAAGTTAGACTGCTGTTCTTATCGGTGCAACCTCTCCAGGGCCCTAGAGTGGGCTCACACGTGCTGACAAAGCAGGAGACTTGACTGGAGGGGGCGTCCGGGAGGACAGCAGCAGGGTGAGGAAGCTCAGGGGACTTCTCCGCCACCTGACCTCTGCCCTCAGGTTTTATGGTGATGGGGTTGGTTTTCAGGCTGTCTCTGGCTAAGCATTCTGACTCAGGGTTCGTTTCATGTATTTTGTTCAGCTTTCTAATTACCAGTTACTTCCGGTGAGGAAGTCCAGACACTCTTTGCATTTATTTGGAAGGAGAAATCACAGTTTATTTTGAGAAAATTATACTTTTGATCAATAGTTTAAAATCACCTAACCACACATGCTTGAAGCTGTCTTGTTTCATATTTGTTTTGCTCATGAACATGTTAAAACGAAATATCAGGAGATACTCTTAGGTGGCTTTCCACACCCCTAGAAAAACGTTATGCCAATAAATTCTGGGTAAGGTCTTAGGAGTCTCTGAATTTCAATCCTTCAGTTCAGTCGCTCAGTCGTGTCTGACTCTTTGCGACCCCATGAGTCGCAGCACGCCAGGCCTCCCTGTCCATCCCCATCTCCCGCAGTTCACGCAGACTCACGTCCATCGAGTCAGTCATGCCATCCAGCCATCTCATCCTCGGTTGTCCCCTTCTCCTCCTGCCCCCAATCCCTCCCAGCATCAGAGTCTTTTCCAATGAGTCAACTCTTCCCATGAGGTGGCCAAAGTACTGGAGTTTCAGCTTCAGCATCATTCCTTCCAAACAAATCCCAGGGCTGATCTCCTTCAGAATGGACTGGTTGGATCTCCTTGCAGTCCAAGGGACCCTCAAGAGTCTTCTCCAACACCACAGTTCAAAATCATCAATTCTTCGGCACTCAGTCTTCTTCACAGTCCAACTCTCACATCCATACATGACCACAGGAAAAAACCATAGCTTCAAGTACTATCAAGTCACTGAGGCAATTTTTGCTCCTGTTTTCATAAGATCTGTTGGTGTAATAAGTCACACTAAATTTTCCCACAGCTCATGTTGTGGAGAAGTTCTTCCTCTCCTGAAGGCCACGGTCCGTCTTGTTTGTGCAGCCACTGGCAGTTCATTCTGCTCTAAAGTGCGCAGCTCGCTGTCCCTGGACGGGCCTGGGGTGACCACATGCGCGGCACCACGCAGCTCCCGTCTCATCTCTAATCCGTGGATTTGGGTTAAAGGGCATTTAAGGCTCTTACATTCATTACTGAATAACTACTTATCAACTGAGAATTGTAATCACTGGAAGCACATTAATAAATGGGATAGATAGGGACCTTGCCCTCATGTGGCTTTCTGGAGTACACAGACTCTTAAAACTTTTATTTATAATTGGGGGAAAAGTTTTGATTAGCATTATAAAGAAAAAACTGAGCTCTCCAGGTGACTCCGTGGTAAAGAATCCGCCTGCCAAGCAGGAGACATGGGTTCAATCTCTGTGTCAGGAAAATCCCCTGCAGAAGAAAATGGCAACCCACTGCAGTATTCCTCCCTGGGGAATCCCATGGATGGAAGAGCATGGCAGGCTGCAGCCCATGGGGTCCAAGAGTCAGACATGCCTTAGTGACTAAACAACAGCATTGATGGAAAACATCAGGATCACGTGGGATGGTAAAGGGGAATCACCAGCTGCCATCCAGAGGAGCAGAAAACAGCAGCCACTTTAAGCTCTAGGACAACTGCATTCTAGGCAGAGGGAAGAGCAAGTACAAAGGCCCTGAGATGGGCACCGACTTGGAGGGTGGAAACACACGGTGCCTGAGTTGACATGAGTGAGCGCACACATGATGGGGGGGGGGGGGTTGTTAGTGCCAGTTCAGTGCTGGCCGTCCGTGATCCAGGGATTTGATTCTGCTCTGAGTACTCACAGAAATACAGCACATTGGATACCACGAGCCCACACAGATGGGTAACACAGGGCCCTGGCAGTCAGACAGAGTACATGACTGACAGTCCAGGCACCAGCAAGATCACAGGATCGGAGATCAGCTGGAACCTTGATGGCACCACAGAGCCTACTTTAAACTCAAGAGGCTGAGGAGCAATTTTTGTAGTCTTGGCCAGTATGGACCAAAATAAATTTATTTCTGCAGTTTGCAAAAACTGTTGCCTCAAAAAAATACTGGGCTTTTTATGAAGTTTATGTAGAAAGGAAACATAGAACCCATGCCTGCAAGTCCTACTTCCATGGGAGAAAGCCACCAGGAAAACTGCTTGGAAAGTTTAAGGAATGTGGCTTTTAAATTATAAAAGAGAACCACACTAAAATACAAGTAAAGTTCACAGGCAAAAGGGGTTGATAACAAAGCTGGCAGGCTTTGTCCTGGTGAAAAGGTAGCTACCCAGCACCCAGCACTCTTCCTCACGTTGCTGGGATTATTACTACCATGCTTTTCCATGGACTGTAGCCTGCCAGGCTCCTCTGTGCATGGAATTCTCCAGGCAAGAATACTGGAGTGGGTGGGTTGCACTCCCTTCTTTGGGGGATCTTCCTGACCCAGGGATCACACCTGTGTCTGCAGCACTGCAGCCGGGCTCTTTACGCCCCGCCTCGCCCGGGAAGCCATTGCACTCCACATGATGCAGACGTCCAGCTCAGTCTAAGCGGCGTTTCTCAGGGTAAGTAATTCCCAAGGCCCGAATAGCTCCCCCTTGATGCCATCCGCACACTGGCACGTGTGGTCTGCAAGAAGCCCCTCTTCCCTGAAGACCTCCAGTCAGCAGCCTTTTCCACACATGTCTCCTATGACCTCTGTCCACCAGTGTCCTGGGCTCTTTGCCCGACTCTGCACAGAACTGTTGCTGACAGGATCTCTTTTTAGGCAGGGAGTCATTCTGTCAGCCATCACCTAAACTTCAACGTCCTCCCATCTGAGATTGTATTTCTACGTTCCTTAAAAGACCATTGTAACAAAATCTCGATTTGAACATGAATGGGTCTTACCTACCGGTTTTATCTGTTTTTCACTGCATCCTATGGTCGGATTCTACCCCTGTCTCTCATGAAGCAGCTTGCCAGGACTTATAAGGACTTCCGGTCCCTTCTCCGTTTACTGCCGCCCTTCTGCGGCGCACGCTTCTGTGGCACGCCCTCGCTGCCACGGCGCGCGCTCCTTCCCTTGGGTGCCTGCTGCTGCCTCTCTGCCTCTCTGCCCCGCCCCCGTGCGTGTCTCGCCCTGGCACTCACAGCTGGTTCACAGCAGACTCACGCACATGCTGCTCCTTTTGGAGTCCCTGCCTCCCATTTTACCTCTGCTACTTGGGGACAAATTCCCAAGTATTTATCTCCAACCGAGACTCCTGCTCCCACGTCTGGGCTCTGTAGAATCTTCACCTGAAAAATTGCCGTGGATCAAACCTAATATACCTTTCATTCTCCCCAGTTACACCCCTTAGGGACACTGCCTCTCTCCTGGGCACCAGGCTCCCTGGTTCGGACCATCCGTGACCCATTCCTCTACACTCAAGGGGTCATCTGGCCACGTTGGCTGCAGCTCTAATGGAGTGAGTTGAGCAGTGATGGACCCAGAGAAGGGTGGAGACAACAGGTACCTACCCAGTGAGGTTGTAACTGTACTGAGAATAAAGGGCAGTGCTGATGAAGGGGAAGACTATAGAGGGTTTCTGAAGGCTAGAAAACGTTGGGAAGCAGTTTTAAGCACAGGCGGGGAGTGGTGTGATGGAGAAGTTGCAGTTTAGAGAAAGGCTCGCTGCTGGCTCAGGAAGATCCTACTGGTAGCATCTTATCAAATGCTCTCTCTCTCACAAATACTCCAGGTTGCAAATCCTTTGGAAATGTCTCCTACACATTTGCTAGCAGCAGAATAACACAGGCCAAAGTTCTATATTGCAGCATGGTTTGTAATATAAACAGATTGTTCATATCAGTGTTCATCCCAGTGTGGATGGGCAAAGTGTATTATAATAGTACATTGTCCACTCAGTGCACTGCTGTGCAGGAAAGTGTGTCCTGAGGGAGGACAGTTCCCACGGCATTGTCAAATAAAAGCAACATGTAACAAAACACCATGCTTAACAGACCACTATTTGTGTTTTTAATTAGGGCATGGAGGAGAAATATATTATCATGTTTGCTTATAAGGAACTCTAGAAGGATCCGTAAAAAACAAAATACTACCTGCGGAGGGCAGATGGCCCTGGACACACAGGCTAAATGACAGGAGGCACAAATTAAGGCAAAGTATATCATGTACCTGTATTATAACCTCTTTGGAATTTCCAGTAAATTGAATTTTTTAAAACCTTCAAAGAATAAAATGCATTTTACTGTTTTTATTTTACGATATTATTTTCCTGTTTTTACCAACTGAATGAATTTCTGGTTTGTTTTACCAAGACTGCTGTTTAAAGATTTGTTACTTATGTTAACCTGGTTGGGGTAACTTTTGTCTACAATTGATTTCTTTGGTTTTCCTCTTCTGTGTATGTATCTGAGAGCTAATCTTTACTATTTTCATTCCTCCTTCTAGCTTTGAGTTTGGTTTGATCTCCCTTTTCTGCCTAGGTGTAAAGATAGGTTGCTTATTTGAGCTTACTTTTAAATGCATGCATTAACAGCTTTACATTTCATTGTTGGTGATGTTTTTGCAGAATCCCATACATTTTGGTATGTTCTGTTTATATTGTGATTTGTCTCCAGGTATTTTTCTAAGTTCCTTTTTTATTACTATTATTTTTTAGCCTACTGGTTATGTAAGAGTGTATTTAGTCTTCACATACTTGTGGATTTTCCCACCTTTCCTTCTACTATTAACTTTTCGTTTCATTGCATTGTGACAGGAAACAGTTCCTTTGTATGATTTGAGTCTATTTATAGTGGACTTATTTTCTGGCCTAACATGTGGTCAATTTTGGAGAATGTTCCCCATGCACTTGTGACAAGTATGGAGTCTGTCTGTCTCTGCCCGGGTCACACGGTGCCCTAGCAGCACGGTTCTCAGGGGTCACCTCTCACTGTCGGGCGCGGCTGTGGGGTCGGGTGGCCATTTTCATGCATTACTCACAGGGGGAGATCACTGGGACAAAAGGGACACCTTTCTGTCAGCCGGTGACTCTGAGTACCCCTATCTATGGCAGATAGGCCAAGAGTGCGCTCTGGTACGTCCCGGGAGCCTCTCTCAGACTCTCCCCTTGGCTACATTCTCAGAAACTGGAAATTTTAACCCTGCAAAAGGACCGGCCCAAATACAAACTCAGTTCAGTTCAGTCGTTCAGTCGTCTCCGACTCTGTGATCCCATGGACTGCAGCACACCAGGCCTCCCTGTCCATCACCAACTCCCAGAGCTTACTCAAACTCATGTCCATTGAGTTGGTGATGCCATCCAACCATCTGATCCTCTCGTCCCCTTCTCCTCCTGCCCTCAATCTCTCCCAGCATCAGGGTCCTTTCGAATGAGTCAGCTCTTCACATCAGGGACCAAAGGATTGGAATTTCAGCTTCAGCATCAGTCCTTCCAATGAACACCCAGGACTAATCTCCTTTAGAATGGACTGGTTGGATCTCCTTGCAGTCCAAGGGAGTCTCAAGAGTCTTCTCAAACACCACAGTTTAAAAGCATCAGTTCTTCAGTGCTCAGCTTTCTTTATGGTCCAACTTGATGTTCACTCTTCCCATCTCCTGTTTGACCATTCCAATTTGCCTTGATTCATGGGAACCTAACATTCATGGTTCCTATGCAATATTGCTCTTTACAGCATTGAACCTTGTTTCTAAGACCATTCCCATCCACAACTGGGTGTTCTTTTTGCTTTAGCTCCATCCCTTCCTTCTTTCTGGAGTTATGTCTCCACTGATCTCCAGTAGCATATTGGGCACCTACCGACCTGGGGAGTTCATCTTTCAGTATCCTATCTTTTTGCCTTTTCATACGGTTTTATGGGGTTCTCAAGGCAAGAATGCTGCAGTGGTTTTCCATTCCCTTCTCCAGTGGACCACATTCTGTCAGACCTCTCCACCATGACCCACCTGTCTTGGGTGGCCCCACATGTCATGGCTTAGTTTCATTGAGTTAGACAAGGCTGTGTCCGTGTGATCAGACTGGCTAGTTGTCTGTGATTGTGGATCCCATCTGTCTGCCCTCTGATGCCCTCTCAGTGCCACCGTCTTACTTGGGTTTCTCCTACCTTGCACGTGGGGTGTCTCTTCACGGCTTCTCCAGCAAAGCGCAGCCGCTGCTCCTTACCTCGGATGTGAGGTAGCTCCTCTCAGCTGCCGCCCTGACCTTGGACCTGCGGTAGCTCCTCCCAGCTGCACTGCTGCGCCGTCACAGCCGCGGCACTCCTACGCCGTGGGGGACACCCCCCCCCCAAAATCACCTCTGAAAGGCACACTAGCTTTTGCCAAAAGCAGTGAGAGAACTCAGAATCTCCTTATGTTCAGTCCTTCGTGGCCCTCAGTCAGAATCCGGATTTCAGGGACTCATGCCGCGTGTCTTCCTGTTGCCTCCCTATCTCCTGTCCCCTCTCTGTCTCTCGACCCCTACTCGACCTTTCATGCCCACATGATCTCTAGGAAAGGGTTCTGAGGTTCCCTTTGGTCCAGGTCTTTCTCCTGTATTCAAAAGCATGAATGATCAAAAAGCTCTCCTAACATTCTGAAGATCACCTTCTAACTACGATTATCTCTCAGGTGGGGAGGGAACCAAGCTTCCTCCACCCTTCAACATCCTAAAGAATTCCCTTGTAACTACTCTTGTTTCTCAGGATGGGGAAGGACCAAGCTTCCCCCACTCCTGCAAATTCCCTTAACCCTTCAGGTCCTTCTGATGGGACAAAGACCTCCCTTCCCATCAGAGGGACAATCCAAGATTTTTGTCAGCTGATCTGCCCCTGATATCAGAGTCAATTTGAGCACTATTTGGCCTATAATTTAGGTATAAAACTATGACTACAGAAAGGAAAGGTGACTTTCTGACACAGGATGACCACGATATTCTTTAGACTCCGGAGAAAACTGGTTAAACTGAAATTTTTTTTTTCTTGGAAACTGCAAAACCAGTTCTTTTTGCATATGCAATTAAAAACAACAAGTTTGTTAAAAAGACTGCCTAGGAAAAAGCTTGATGCCGTGAAAGTGCTGCACTCAATATGCCAGCAAATTTGGAAAACTCAGCAGTGGCCACAGGACTGGAAAAGGTCAGTTTTCATTCCAATCCCAAAGAAGGGCAATGCCAAAGAATGCTCAAACTACCACACAATTGCACTCATCTCACATGCTAGTAAAGTAATGCTCAAAATTCTCCAAGCCAGGCTTCAGCAATACATGAACCGTGAACTCCCTGATGTTCAACTGGTTTTAGAAAAGGCAGAGGAACCAGAGATCAAATTGCCAACATCTGCTGGATCATGGAAAAAGCAAGAGAGTTCCAGAAAAACATCTATTTCTGCTTTACTGACTATGCCAAAGCCTTTGACTGTGGATCACAAGAAACTGTGGAAAATTTTGAAAGAGATGGGAATACCAGACCACCTAACCTGCCTCTTGAGAAATCTGTATGCAGGTCAGGAAGCAACAGTTAGAACTGGACATGGAAAAACAGACTGGTTCCAAATAGGAAAAAGAGTATGTCAAGCCTGTATATTGTCACCCTGCTTATTTAACTTATATGCAGAGTACATCATGAGAAATGCTGGACTGGAAGAAACACAAGCTGGAATCAAGATTGCTGGGAGAAATATCAATCACCTCAGATATGCAGATGACACCACCCTTATGGCAGAGAGTGAAGAGGAACTAAAAAGCCTCTTGATGAAAGTAAAAGAGGAGAGTGAAAAAGTTGGCTTAAAGCTCAACATTCAGAAAATGAAGATCATGGCATCCGGTCCCATCACTTCATGGGAAATAGATGGAGAAACCGTGGAAACAGTTTCAGACTTCATTTTTGGGGGGCTCCAAAATCACTGCGGATGGTGATTGCAGCCATGAAATTAAAAGACGCTTACTCCTTGGAAGAAAAGTTATGAGCAACCCAGACAGCATATTCAAAAGCAGAGACATTACTTTGCTGACTAAGGTCTGTCTAGTCAAGGCTATGGTTTTTCCAGTAGTCATGTATGGATGTGAGAGTTGGACTGTGAAGAAGGCTGAGCACCGAAGAATGGATGCTTTTGAACTGTGGTGTTGGAGAAGACTCTTGAGAGTCCCTTGGACTGCAAGGAGATCCAACCAGTCCATTCTGAAGGAGATCAGCCCTGGGATTTGTTTGGAAGGAATGATGCTGAAGCTGAAACTCCAGTACTTTGGCCACCTCATGTGAAGAGTTGATGCATTGGGGAAGACTTTGATGCTGGGAGGGATTAGGGGCAGGAGGAGAAGGGGACGACCGAGGATGAGATGGCTGGATGGCATGACTGACTCGATGGACATGAGTCTGAGTGAACTCCGGGAGTTGGTGATGGACAGGGAGGCCTGGTGTGCTGCGATTCATGGGGTCGCAGAGAGTCAGACACGACTGAGCAACTGAACTGACTGAACTGAACTGAACTAACCCTTTTCATGTCCCTGAAATACACAGCCCATTTTGCCTGAGACCTCAGCCTTGGGCAAATTAGAACTTAAAAAAAAAAAAAAAAATGGTGGTGGGGTTGGGGGGTGTCAAAGAGACATTTTAAATATCAAGTGGAAAACTATGAGATTTCTGTCTGTCTGTCTCAGTTTATGTATGTCTCAGTGTGTGTCTTTTGTTTATTTGTATTAATAATATTGCCAAAATGGGACATGAGGTCTAATAATTGGCCTAAAGAAAAGTTGAATAACAAAGATTCTTAAAGTAAGGGTTGGGGGTAGTTGGTTGGTTTGTTTCACTTAACGGCTCTCTAGTTGTTCCACCACCACTTGTTGAAAAGACCGTCCTTTCAGGATGGTTGTTGCAAGTCAGCTGGCCGTATATTTGAGGGTCACATTTCCCTGGTGGCTCAGATGGTAAAGCGTCTGCCTACAATGCAGGAGACCCGGGTTCAATCCCTGGGTCGGCAAGATCTCCTGGAGAAGGAAATGGCAACCCACTCCAGTATTCTTGCCTGGAAAATCCATGGACAGAGGAGCCTGTTAGACTACAGTCCATGGGGTCGAAAAGAGTTGGACACAACTGAGCGACTTCACTTCACTTCACTTCAAAGAAAAATAAGTACTTACAAATCAGAGAATTCTAAATACAAGAGAAATTAACCTAAATGAATATCAGATTCATGTTAACTGGGAAATATTCAATATGAAATATCTAGTATTAATGTTCATTTGCTAGTCTAATATAGACATGTCTAAGAGAGTCATTAACATTAAGCTTAATATTTTCATTGTGCCTAGGTTTATTATAAGTTAAATATTGTTATATTTTTATATCTGCTACAAGTTTGTCAACAAGGAAACCTCTAGAAAAAAAAAAAACTCCTAAAAAATGTAAATGAGATATGAACTTTTAGATAAACTATTAAAAATAATTATATTTTAGGAATGTCTGTCTAAAATAGTCTCTCCAGATTGGGGTAACTTGAGTTTCTAGGGGTGTGCTAAACTAAGTGACAGAAGCTTATTCAATAGCTAGGTCATGTCCAAATAAAATGAGATTCTCAAACATTCATTACGGAACACTAACTTCCTCTTAGAGAGAAACTAGAGATTTTGGACTATCAATGAATAATTCATATTAATTAATATTAATGAATAAATAAATTAATTAAACAATAAATTAATTTAATTAACATTAATGAATAATTAATGAATAATGTTTGATGCCATCCTGAGATGTTCTCTATAATTTTCCTTAGAAATTATCACTGGTAATTATGTTGACCAATCTATAGAATGCTAATATAAAGGTCAGTTCTTGGTTGCTTAAGGAAAGTAGGATGTGTGTTTTCAGTAAAAAAGATGAGAAATGAAATTACAGCTAAGTGCACACACCAGACTATTGCTCCTGTAGGGCCCGGAGCCACAACCCCTGACGCCCGTGCCTCCCAGAGCCTGTCTCTGCAACAAGAGGGCGGGGGAGTTTTTTGGAGTGAAAGCTGCTCCCCCAAGGCGCAGACAGTGCCTGAGGTGAGACCCAGATGGCCCCGCAAGCCTGGCGGGGGAGCCACAGCCTCCAGTCTCCATGCAGTTGAGCAGGGAGCATCTCCGGGCCTGAGAGAGTCGTGGAGAGTCGTGGGGCCCAGATTCCTGTCCTCAGGAAGCCCTGGGCCTAAGAGGGGCATCAGACAGGACATAATGCCCCCCCATGAGGCACGTGCTCACTGAGAAAAGGCACACAGGACCAGAAGAGAGACAAGGAGTTACGACACAGCCCGAGGGAGTCAGAGAAAAATCAGCAGAGCAGACGGTTTCCAAGCCAAAGCCTTGGAGGAGTACAGTTCAGCAGCCAGGAATCCAGAGCCAGGGCCAGTGGTAGGTGCAACAGAGAGCAAGCTCCCCCCACCCCAGCCCCACCCCCAGAAAGGCAGATGTGAAGGCAGAGCGTTCATCTAAACTCCCGGATGATGTCAAAGGCGGTGTGGACTGCAGGGTGGATGCAGGGGGTGAGGGCTGGCAGAGGAAGGGGCAGGGGAGAGAGAGTGAAAGGCATTTAGAGCCTGGCCTTGGATGCCACTATCCTTCCTGGAAAGTGGGAGCCACTCAGATGCTGTGAGTAGAGAACGGACATGTTCAGAACTGCAGTTAAAGCAGGTCAGTTATCACAGAGAGAAAGCAAACAGCGGGGCGGAGAGGCTGCAGCCAGAGGGCGGTCAGGAGCCCAGCAAGAGCACAGGTGAGAGGAGCCCAGACTGAACTCAGGAGGTGGAGCTGGAGGCAGGAAGCCCCTCAGGGCAGGGGGAGGAGAAGGAGAGGGGACGATAGGAACATGGAGAGCAGCTCCTGCAGAGGCCGAGGGTCCTCCTGGTTTGGTGATGAAGGGCAGCTCAGAGAAGGCAGTCGCTGAAGAAGGAAAGCAGAATCCTCATCTCTGCCCAGATGTTTGTTTGCCTACAGACGTCAGAAGGGTGAGAACCAAACAAAACTCAGGATAAGACGTGTTTCTTGGGTGAATTCTTTTAAAAAACCAGTCCTTTAGCAATCTCAATTTTTAAGTCGGAATCTAATTCACATGTCATAAAATTTACTCTGTAAAATGTACAACTCAACGGTTTATCATCTGTTTGCAAGGTTGTGCAGCTATCACCACTCTAAATCAGAGCACTTCACCTCCTCACAAAGAGGAGCACTTCACCTCCTCACTACCCATTAAACAGGCGCTTCTCGGTCCACCTCCCCCCCAGCTTTGGGCAATTGTCTGTGTGCTTTTTGACCCTAATGATTTGCCTATTCTGCACGTTTAAAGTACATGGATTTGTACCACTGTGGCCGCGTACGCTGGTTTCTTACACTTGGTGCTGTGTCTTTGAGACTCATCTCTGGTTTAGCACACGATTCATTCCTCTGTTTGACTTGAGAATTTTCCTTTCTAGGCCATTATAATACACACACACACACACGTTCTTTTCTTTTTAATTGTGAAAAACTCACAGAATATAAAATTACCATTGTCGTTCAGTCCATTTCACTAGGAACCGTCTTTGTGCAGGGAGCCTCTTTGCCTCACCGACCCTCAGCCACCTGCGAGCACAGAGCAACCAGCCCAGCCACAACACCCCATCTCGGAACCCTCCGTGCCACCCACCCAACCAGGACTCCACGCAGGCCTCCCCACGGTGGCCTAAGAAGAGAACTACATGGGGGGGGGGGGGGGGGCAGAGGTGGTGAAGGAGAGAGACCAGGAGAGAGGAGAGGAGAGGCGGGTGGAGGAGTTGCCCCCCTGAGCTCCTGTCTCAGTCACGTGCCCACAAGACCAGCCCTGCTTAACTGCTGGGATCAGAAACGGTCAGATGGGTGAGGGAGGTGTGACCACGGATGTCAGCAGCTTCAGCCAGACACTCAACAGTCTACAGTGCAAACCTGCCAGGCCCAGCTTCACTCCCCGGGTCAGCTTCAGAGCCCCAGAGCCCCAGCTTCATGTGGGGGCTATCCCAGCCCCATCCTCCAGAGCTCCACATCCCAGCTCTCAGGAGAGTCTTCTGAGCTCCCAGGAGATCGTGTCTACTCAGGGTGTATGACAAGTGGCATTAGGCTGGGACCAGTTGGAAGTGGCCAGAGTGAAATCAAGTGTCTCTGTATCTCTTCTGCCCCTGAAGCACCCACTCTCTCCTCCTCACTCATGCCTGCTGTGTCCAGGCGTCCCCTGACACAGCCAGGCTGCAGGGAGGGGTTTCAGGGCAGAGCAGGAGCTGCAGCATCTCACGGTGAGCAGGGCTGGCCACCAACTCACGCCCGACTCTGGGAGAGCACCACTGTGGCTCAGAAACTGACCCTCTGAAGGCACAAGTGACTGCTCCTGGATCACACGGGGGCCCCAGAACTTAGGTTTGTCTTGTGACCTCTACAGCTGGCTCTAAAGGACAGACCATTGGCAAGGAGACATCTGGACCCCGGTCATCACAGTCAGGTTGCTTATGTACAAAGGGAATGGCCACCTGCCTCTTCTGTTTCACACCACCCCCACTCCCCTGATCATCTCCTCCTAGCATCCTACCCCCATATTGGGCTTTCTTGGCCCAGACACAACAGAAGTGATCATTCAGTTACTCAGTATTCAGTGGAATAGTCACGAAGTGATTTCAAGTGTAAAAAGAAATAAAATTGAAAATAAAACCCACCCAGACTGTTAATGTTTTGGATGAGGTTAGTGTCAGAGAAGATCCCTGGGCTCCTGGTAAAGGTCCCCCTGAAACTCTGGCTCTGGAAGGAGGGAGAAGATGACCTTTGGTGAACATGACCTGAGCCTGGTTTGTGTCTGGCCAGCTCATTGATTTGATTACTGGTCATCATCACATTTTCTGAGCCCCGTTCTGCATCTGTTCCAGGTCCTCACACGGCTGACAAGCTGGAGAGCTCATCACAGTATGCTTAAAGACTCGAGGGGTCCTGGGTGAGGCAGAAGATGGTGCGGGCAGAGCTTGGGATCAAGAAAGGCGTTGTGGACCCACTGAGGTCTGAGCTGGGTCTCCAAGGGTGAGTTCAGCAGGGCCTGCCTCTGAGCAGGACTCACATACACGATGAATGACTAAATGAATGAAAATGGAAATCTTCCCAAAAAAGAGCAAGACTGTCAGCTCGTCTGTAACTGAGTCCAAGCTTGTACTGCTCACCTCATGACAGGCCAAGAAATTGAGAGATGAGTTCTTGGGGCAAGGAACAGCGGCTTTATTCAGAAGCCCAGGACTCTTGTCCCGGAACCCATCTTGCCTGAGTTAGAATTCAGGCTTCTTTTATCTTAATTCTCAAAGGTGGTGTGTGAGGAAAGTCAAATATTTCCTCATTCTGATCAGGCTCCAGAGGGGATGTGTTAATGTCTGCCTCCCTACTGTGATTCACAGGTGAGTCTGGTCAGGAAGTTTCCTGTGAGCTAAACAAAGTTATTTTAGCTTGGTGCTCTTACCTGGGATGCAGGGCTCCCAGAGATGGGACTTTATGTACAAGCTTATAGGCAACATTTCTTTAGTGGTTAACTCATAATAGGTAGAGTACAAAGGGTCCTTCTTTATGGAGAGATCACAACAGACAACACAAAAATACAAAGGATCATAAGAGACTACTATCAACAATTATACGCCAATAAAATGAACAACATGGAAGAAATGGACAAATCTTAGAAAAGTACAACTTTCCAAAACTGAACCAGAAAGAAATAGAAAATCTTAACAGACCCATCACAAGCACGGAAATTGAAACTGTAATCATAAATCTTCCAGCAAACAAAAGCCCACGTCCAGACGGCTTCACAGCTGAATTCTACCAAAATTTTAGAGAAGACTTAACACCTATCCTACTCAAACTCTTCCAGAAAATTGCAGAGGAAGGTAAACTTCCAAACTCATTCTACGAGGCCACCATCACCCTAATACCGAAACTGGACAAAGATGCCACAAAAAAAGAAAACTACAGGCCAATATCACTGATGAACATAGATGCAAAAAATCCTTAACAAAATTCTAGCAATCAGAATCCAAGAACATATTAAAAAGATCATACACCATGACCAAGTGGGCTTTATCCCAGGGATGCAAGGATTCTTCAATATCCGCAAATCAATCAATGTAATACACCACCTTAACAAATTGAAAAATAAAAGCCATATGATTATCTCAATAGATGCAGAGAAAGCCTTTGACAAAATTCAACATCCATTTATGATAAAAACTCTCCAGAGAGCAGGAATAGAAGGAACATACCTCAACATAATAAAAGCTATATATGACAAACCCACAGTAAACATTATCCTCAATGGTGAAAAATTGAAAGCACGTCCCCAAAAGTCAGGAACAAGACAAGGGTGCTCACTTTCACCACTACTATTCAACATAGTTTTGGAAGTTTTGGCCACAGGAATCAGAGCAGAAAAAGAAATAAAAGGAATCCAAATTGGAAAAGAAGATGTAAAACTTTCACTGTTTGCAGATGACATGATCCTCTACATAGAAAACCCTAAAGACTCCACCAGAAAATTACTAGAGCTAATCAATGAATCTAGTAAATTGCAGGATGTAAAATCAACACACAGAAATCCCTTGCATTCCTATACACTAATAATGAGAAAATAGAAACAGAAATTAAGGAAACAATTCCATTCACCATTGCAACGAAAAAAAATAAAATATTTAGGAATATATCTACCTAAAGAAATTAAAGACCTATATATAGAAAACTATAAAACACTGGTGAAAGAAGTCAAAGAGGACACTAATAGATGGAGAAATATACCATGTTCATGGATCGGAAGAATCAATATAGTGAAAATGAGTATATTACCCAAAGCAATCTATAGATTCAATGCAATCCCTATCAAGCTACCAACGGTATTTTTCACAGAGCTAGAACAAATAATTTCACAATTTGTATGGAAATACAAAAAACCTCGAATAGCCAAAGCAATCTTGAGAAAGAAGAATGGAACTGGAGGAATCAACCTGCCTGACTTCAGGCTCTACTACAAAGCCACAGTCATCAAGACAGTATGGTACTGGCACAAAGACAGACATATAGATCAATGGAAAATAAATCCACGCACCGATGGACACCTTATCTTTGACAAAGGAGGCAAGGATATACAATGGATTAAAGACAATCTCTTTAACAAGTGGTGCTGGGAAAACTGGTCAACCACTTGTGAAAGAATGAAACTAGAACCCTTTTGAACACCATACACAAAAATAAACTCAAAATGGATTAAAGATCTAAACGTAAGACCAGAAACTATAAAACTCCCAGAGGAGAAAATAGGCAAAACACTCTCCGACATAAATCACAGCAGAATCCTCTATGACCCACCTCCCAGAATATTGGAAATAAAAGCAAAAATAAACAAATGGGACCTAATTAAACTTAAAAGCTTCTGCACAACAAAGGAAACTATAAGCAAGGTGAAAAGAGGGCCTTCAGAATGGGAGAAAATAATAGTAAATGAAGCAACTGACAAACAACTAATCTCAAAAATATACAAACAAATTCTGCAGCTCAATTCCAGAAAAATAAACGACCCAATCAAAAAATGGGTCAAAGAACTAAATAGAGATTTCTCCAAAGAAGACATACAGATGGCTAACAAACACATGAAAAGATGCTCAACATCACTCATTATCAGAGAAACGCAAATCAAAACCACAATGAGGTACCATTTCACGCCAGTCAGAATGGCCGTGATCCAAAAGTCTACAAGCAATAAATGCTGGAGAGGGTGTGGAGAAAAGGGAACCATCTCATACTGTTGGTGGGAATGCAAATTAGTACAGCCACTATGGAAAACAGTGTGGAGATTCCTTTAAAAACTGGAAATAGAACTGCCTTATGACCCAGCAATCCCACTGCTGGGCATACACACTGAAGAAACCAGAATTGAAAGAGACACGTCCACACTAATGTTCATCACAGCACTGCTTATAATAGCCAGGACATGGAAGCAACCTAGATGTCCTTCAGCAGATGAATGGATAAGAAAGCTGTGGTACACATACACAATGGAGTATTACTCAGCCATTAAAAAGAATACATTTGAATCAGTTCCAATGAGGTGGATGAAACTGGAGCCTATTATACAGAGTGGAGTAAGCCAGAAAGAAAAACACCAATACCATATACTAACGCACATACATGGAATTTAGAAAGATGGTAATGATAACCCTGTATGTAAGACAGCAAAAGAGACACAGATGCATAGAACAGTCTTTTGGACTCTGTGGGAGAGGGAGAGAGAGAGGGTGGGATGATGTGGGAGAATGGCATGGAAACATGTATAATACAATATAAGAAATGAATCGCCAGTCCAGGTTTGATGCAGGATACAGAATGCTTGGGGCTGGTGCACTGGGATGACCCAGAGGGATGGTACAGGGAGGAAGGAGGGAGGGGCATTCAGGATGGGGAACACGAGTATACCTGTCGTGGATTCATGTGGATGTATGGCAAAACCAACACAATATTTTAAAGTAAAAATAAATAAAGTTACATAATTTTTCAAAAAAACACAAAGGGTCCTTCTTTATGACACATTCAGGCCAAAGCTTGGAACTGCAGGGCACCCGGGGACAGTGGCAGAGGCCCCACGGGGTGCCCACTCGACTCCCTCACAGCTGTCTTGCTGACTAAGCAGCCTCTGTCTTGACTCCCTGGGGGCACCTGTTTGCCCTCTTCTCTCAGACAGTGCTGGTTGTAAGGTATAGATTGGGCTGAGGCAGAAAAGGAGAGATGACGTCAACGGAAGTAGGTTACCTTTATTCAGGCAAGGAGGGGCGGCAGTTGGCCTAACAACCAGGCTGAGCGTGAGAGGGATCAGGGAGGCTTCATATTTAAAGGGAGGTTGTGGACGTGATAAGGGCAACGTTAGTCAGGCGGGATGTTTGGGGTATTCTTTAGTTGAGATGCATTTGTAGTTGGGCAGGGGGTGATAAATCCTCTGGACAAGGAATGATAAGTCCCAGGTAGATGCAACAAGCCTGGAGCATCAGGGCGGGACCTAAAGTTTGGTTTTGTTTTCCTTGAAGTTAGATGATTGAGCAAGGGCCTTTGAGACTGCTGTTTCCTTTTCTAGGCCCAAAGACTCTTTAACTTGTCAGAAGCAACACTCACCTGCGCCCCTCCCTGATCAGGCCCAAGCAAACCAGCTGCCCTCACCTGAAAGGGTGTTAGTCTCTTAATCATGTCCCTGCGACCCCATGGACTGTAGCCCACCAGGCTCCTTTGTCCGTGGGATTTTCCAGGTAAGAATACTGGAGTGGGTTGTCCGTTCCTTCTCCAGGGGATCTTCTCGACTCAGAGATCGAACCCAGGTCTCCGACATTACAGGTGTATTCTTTACCATCTGAGCCACCAGGGACATGCGTAAGAAACTGCTACCTCCCCAAACTGGGGTCAGAAGGCTGGGCGTGTGGTTCAGGCTCTACAAGGCAGTTCACATCCTCCTAGTATCTCCTCTTGTCTGCCTAAGAAGCGCTTACATCTCAGGACACCTCTAACCAATACCCTCTTTTGGTGGGAGCTAGAGCTCAGCGGTGAATATTTTCAGCCCAGAGAGACACAGCCTGTGCTTTAGACCATGGGGGAACCCTCCCAGCTAGCCCCAGTCCATCCAAATCTCTCCTGTTCCTCAGATCCCATGGTCAACAGACTGTCCCTGAGTCTGTTCAGCAGCCCAGCTCCCACAGTGTTCAGAGCTGAGGTTCCTCCTTCCCCCGTGTCCCCTCGGCCCTACACGATGAGCCCGCACTCCTGGGAATGGAGGGGCCCCTGTGCACTTCTTCAAGGGCTGCTGCTGGGCCTTCCTTCTCCTTCAACCAGAGCAGGGAGCTGGGCTCTTCCATGCCCATGAGTAGGGGGAGGAGGGGATGAGCAGTCAGTCCCTCTGTCTCCTGCGGGCAGAGGCCCTGCAGGAGGAGGCTATGGGGACTGAGAGCGGGCTTGGCCTGTTCAGTGGTCAGGACTCAGGGTGCATTCGGGGGAGGCTGAACCTACTGGGGAATGGTGACAATGTTGATGGTGACAAGCTGTTTCCATCTCTGTATGAGCTGGTCCAGTTCACCAAATTCTCTCAAAACTAACACCCATATATAAACATTCTTCCTCTGGCAAAAGGTTTTGGGCTGAGTGTTTTCCAGGAAACTCCTCACTAACCTTTGGGAAACATTCTGAGAGAGTCTCTGATGATGCAACGAGCGTCCGCTTTGGTTAGGAATCGACAAGGACTCACTGTTCGGCACGTGGATGTCAATGCTATGTAGCAGCCTCGATGGGAGGGGAGTTTGGGGGAGAAAGGACACATGTGTGTGTTTGGCTGAACCGTTCCCCTTGGTGTTCACTTGAAACTGTCACAACACTGTTTGTTAACGGGCTATACCCTAACTACAAAGTAAAAGTTAAGAAAGAAAACAACATGGGACCTAACACAAAAAGAAGACACTGGATGATTTGAACATTGGCTTCACAAGTGCATTTTGGTAACCAGAAAACCACAGTATTTTAGAATCCTAGTTTATGATTTAGAATCTATGATATTTAGGTGACTGATCAATTGTCGCATACAGGCACTGGCAAAAATACAAGCTAAAGGCTAACCAGTTTTAGTATCATAAATTTCACCCTGCAGTCTGAAGCCAGGGCACATCTGTCTACTCATCTGTTGCCCTCCCTCCAACTCCCTCTCTCTATGGTGTTAAGATTTGTGTCACCAGTGAGCTGGCTCCCGCTCTCCTGCAACACACACCCTTCATTCTGTGGGAGAAGTGATGACACGCATGTACACTAGTGTCAGGGAGGAGGTGATGCTCGGTGACAGAAGGAAGGAGACTGGCGGGGGTCTCGGCCCGGCCTCGGCCTGGGGGCTTTGCCCGGACCCCCGCTCCCTGGTCCACTGCTGACCATAGCAGGGGTGGGAGAGGCCCGTGAGGAGCCCTGGCCAAGAACTTTCATGCACGGCTCGCCATTTACATCGAGAGCGTGGAGTTTTTGCAAAGATCTTCAAATTTCTGGGGTTTTTTCTGACTTCTTTCCTCTTCATTAGTCTTCTCACCAGGAGTGTTGTTAACTAAATCAGTCTGTGTATTATTAACATTAACATATATCATTGATATATAAAATTATATTAAAATAATGGTACATGACATTTAATATTTATCTACATTATATATGCATATGTTTATGTATCATTGTTATATTAACTTAAATCAATAAATATAAGTTAACTAGCATAACAGTATGAGTGTATGTTACTCCTCAGAGGCAGACCTTTGCCTTTTATGCAGTCAGCTCTGCCTGCTGACTGTATTTTGTTTGCCAGAAAAAAATGAAGACTGAGGCCAGAGTGAAAAGAGAGGGGAAGGCCGGCAGAGAAGACCCAACCTGAAATTACAGGGGAGGCGTAATGAAGTCACTCAAGTGAAACAAGAAGTGTGTTCCTGAGACCAGCCTGAAGCGCACAGTCTTAGTGAGGGGAGCGGATGTGACTCTGCGCCGGCTCATTGGCACCTTCAGGGGTGGGCGAGCGGGAGGGAGCCGCCTCCGGGGGTCTCTCCTCCGGGGGTCTCTGGGCTGGGTGAGCGGGAGGGAGCCGCCTCCGGGGGTCTCTCCGGCTCCTCCGCGGACCCGCTCGCCTCCCCAGGCTCTGCTGTGACCTTCGTGCTTTGCCGGCCCGGAGGCCCGTTTCCTGCCCTCCGCTGTTCTCCTCCTACCGTCTCTCTGTCCTGGATTCTCTCGGCTGCTACCGGCCAGGCTGGAGACTCAGGCATCACGAGACCTTCCCTCCAGCCAGTGAGCTGTCCTCGCCCCGCCCTCCTCCTTCAGAGCTGGGTTAACGGGGTGCCTGGGGTTCATTACTCAGATTTTCCTTGCTCGCAGTTTCCTCCATTCCTGATGGTGGGATGCGCAGGGCAACTGAAGACATTTCTGGATTTCCCTGAATGTGGATGCTACATGAACCTAGTTTGCTTATAGCAGAATCATGTTGTTCTAAAGAAAGACTTTTATTTCCCTATTAAAACCACTGGAAAACCCCCAAACAGGAAATGGTGACACCTCAAAGTCATACTGTTACATGACAAAAGCAAGTTGTAAAACAACACACGTTATTTGTCTAACTGAACTAAAAGTGAACCTATATTATCTGCGTGTCAATAAATATATATTTTAAAGTGTTTTTCAAAAAGCTGGAGGAATATATACAAATGAACCACAGACACTTTGTAAGGATGAAAGAGAAATTCTGCTTTTACTCTAAATTATCCGGTTTCTTGGTGTACTTTTAACTCAGGAGGAACTTGAACAAGAGTGTATATTGTTTGTATTTAAATAAACGCTTTACATATGATTGTACAGAACCAGCTCATCATAAAATCCGAACCAATGTATTTCAGCGTCAAGCAAGTGATGAGCTGCGCAGAAGAGCGCGAGCCTCTGCGGAAGGGCAGAGACAGAATGAGCACACGAGCAGCGCGCGCAGTGAAACGCTGGCTGCACGCCGCCATCCCCTCCGGTCACTAGAGCATTCCTTGAGCACTTGCTGGGTTTAAGGCAGCCTGGACATCAGTTACCTGCCCAAGGCAAGTCTGAATTCATGCCAGGCCCATGGTAAAGACATGTTCTAATTAGCATCTCTCAGAGGTAGAAAATGCACACTTTATTCTCTAAACGTATTCTGGCCTGTTCTATAATGGATCGCTCCACTAAAAACAAAACACTCAAACCAACAGTAAAAACCACCTTTTCGGTGTACCTGAAAGCGTTTGCCGTTTTAGAGCTTTCTCTTTTTCTGTCATCTCTTAAACACATGTAAAATAAATACAGTCAAGTCCCCAGCAGGAGGGGCTTACTCAGGGAGCTCTGGGCCTCAGTCGTTACTAGGAATAAAAGTGGCAAAGAGCATTTTTGCTCCAGAACTCTAAAGGCATTTTGGTCTTGGATAATCGGGACTCGTGGAAAGCATATGATAGCCTGATGCTGTTTTTCCATCTGCCACAGTTCAGTGATTTTCAATATCTTACTTTCTGTAACCAAAGATTGAGAATGCTCAGGAGAGAGCATAAATATAACTACATAACTCATTATAAATAGCAAAACACTCTGATGCTGGGAGGGATTGGGGGCAGGAGGAGAAGGGGATGACTGAGGATGAGATGGCTGGATGGCATCACAGACTCGATGGATGTGAGTCTGAGTGAACTCCGGGAGATGGTGATGAACAGGGAGGCCTGGCGTGCTGCGATTCATGGGGTTGCAAAAAGTCGGACACGACTGAGCGACTGAACTGAACTGAACTGAAGTAGAAAGTATAGTTAGATGTGAGTAGTTCCTGTGGCTCTCAGTCCATAAGGCTGACTACATTCCTCGGGCATCCCTACAGATTGGACAGGAGGTGGTATTTTCAGCCTGTTTGGAAAACAGTTCACGGGCTTCGGCTTGTTTGCTTGCTTTACTTAACTTGCTTCTTTACTTCCTTTTAAACTGTTTTGCCACCATTGCACAGAAAATAATTGTCACCCTGCTTATTTAACTTCTATGCAGAGTACATCATGAGAAACGCTGGGCTGGAAGAAGCACAAGCTGGAATCAAGATTGCCGGGAGAAATATCAATCTCCTCAGATATGCAGATGACAACACCCTTATGGCAGAAAGTGAAGAGGAACTCGAAAGCCTCTTGATGAAAGTGGAAGAGGAGAGTGAAAATGTTGGCTTAAAGCTCAACATTCAGAAAACGAAGATCATGGCATCTGGTCCCATCACTTCCTGGGAAATAGACGGGGAAACAGTGGAAACAGTGTCAGACTTTTTTTGGGCTCCAAAATCACTGCAGATGGTGACTGCAGCCATGAAATTAAAAGGCGCTTACTCCTTGGAAGAAAAGTTATGACCAACCTAGATAGCATGTTGAAAAGCAGAGACATTATTTTGCCAACAAAGGTCCGTCTAGTCAAGGCTATGGTTTTTCCAGTGGTCATGTATGGATGTGAGAGTTGGACTGTGAAGAAAGCTTAGCACCAAAGAATTGATGCTTTTGAACTGTGGTGTTGGAGAAGATTCTTGAGAGTCCCTTGGACTGCAAGGAGATCCAACCAGTCCATTCTGAAGGAGATCAGCCCTGGGATTTCTTTGGAAGAAATGATGCTAAAGCTGAAATTCCAGTACTTTGGTCACCTCATGCAAAGAGTTGACTCATTGGAAAGGACTCTGATGCTGGGAGGGATTGAGGGCAGGAGGAGAAGGGGACAACCGAGGATGAGATGGCTGGATGGCATCACGGACTCGATGGATGTGGGTTTAGGTGGACTCTGGGAGTTGGTGATTGACAGGGAGGCCTGGCATGCTGCGATTCACGGGGTCACAAAGAGTCAGACACGACTGAGCGACTGAACTGAACCCACAATCCCCCAAATCTACCTATTAGATATGTTCTCTCTTGGCTTACTTTCTTTCCATTTTAAATATTTGCCTGATATAAAAATTACTGTTGCCCAGCTAGCTCAGTTGGTAGAGCATGAGAGTATTAAAAGGTACTAGCTTTGTTTCATCAAATTGTTATTGCTGAGCATTTAAGATGATTTCTCATTTTAGAACAAACATTCAAACAGGTAAAACTTTGTAGCTTTTATCTACTTGGTATAAATCCCCAGAAATGAGAAATGAAGCCCCTAGGCCAAATAGGCAGCATTTTAAAGGGTTTTGATCTGTATGCGTCACCAAAGAAGCCAAGAAGACAGGCTGTAGAGCGCGCGGACCTCCATGAGCGAGAGCCACAGTCTCCGTTAATGGCGAAGAGACTATGTTGGAAGACTCTTACCTCTCTGTAGGGAAGAAAATATTATTTCACTCTTAATTTGTTTCTATTTCTATTTTCTGGCAACACTTTATATTTTTCATTTTAACTTTCCTACTTATGTGTCTTGCCAATTTTTCTGCTAAAGTGTTTACACTGCTGTATATTTATAGGGATTATTTATTAGGAATACCAGACCTCTATCAGCTGTTAGAAATTGCATTCTGGTTGGGGAGGGGGGGAAGCAGTAACATTCTGAGCTTGTTGTTCTGCTCTTGTTTTTTGACAAGAGTTTAACGATATTGTGTAGTAAAACTCTTTAAACTTTTTCTGTGTAGTTTGGCATGTAGGATAATATTATTTTCTTGTAGCTGCTTTAACAAAAGGCCACAGGCTGGAGGGGAGCAAGGAAGGAGTATTAAGCAGCAAAAATGGATTTGCTCACAGTTTTGGAGGCTGGAAGCTCACGGTCAAGGCATGATGAGCTGTGGTTTCTCCTGAGGCCTGGCCTGGCCTGGCCTAGGCAGCCTCCTCAGTGTGTGCTCACATCATCTGCCCTGTGTACACACAGCCTGTGTTCTTTGTGGCTCCAAATTTCCTCTTTCGTAGGGAAGGGGCACAGTCTGATTGGGTTAGAGTCCACTTTAAAAGCCTCATCTTTAACTCTTTAACTTTAAAGAGTTTAACTCTTTAAAGGCCATAGATATATGTTTAGTCACACTTTGACATACTAGGGGTTAGGGGTTAAACATATGAACTTGGGGGACAAAATTCAGTTCATAACAGTTTATAAATATCTTCCTTGTCTCGTGATCATAGAAATATTTTTAGTTTTCATCTTGAAGTTCACGGCATCATGTTTTCTATTTATGTTCCATTTGGAATGTATTTGGATGTGCGGTATTTGGGGGGGGTGGATACATACAGAAAGTGCATAGGTAATACAGAAGTTTTTAAATATAAAAGGGTAAGAAAGAAGCCATATTCACTCCACCTGTCTCCAGAAGTAGGACATTCTGGTTCTCCCTGTTTTTACTAGAGATTCCCACTTGCATATGAATCCCTAGAAAGTGCTCTGGCTTCTCCTTGTTTGGTCTTGAATAAGTAGAGCCACACGGTGACTGTCCTCTTGTGCTGCAGTGACTATTCTTTTGTTTCCAGTATTGGCTTCCGAGCTTCGTTGCATGTCATTGCATGCAGGTGACGTCACTTTACTATGTGGCGGTCCATACTTTAAATATGCGTGTGGTAGTGGTTTAGTCGCTACATTGTATCTGACTCTTGCAACCCCAAGGACTGCAGCCTGCCAGGCTCCTCTGGCCATGGACTTTCCCAGGCAAGAGTACTGGAGCGGGCGGCCATGCCCTTCTCCAGGGCATCATTCCGATCCACGGGTCAAACCTCCGACTCCTGCATCGCAGGCGGATTCTTTATCACTGAGCCGCCAGGGACGCCCTTTCACTAATGGATATTGCGATGCTTCCTGTGCCCATGACTCTCATAGACAGTTCCCACGTGTCTGCTCCATGGCTTGGGTAACAATTCATAGAGCCTAGGGAATGAACACAGTCCATACACCTTAACCAAAAACAACAGTTTCTGCCATTCTGTATCTGAGCCAATATTTTTACTGTCATTTTAAAATGTTTGCTCAACTGTGGCATGTGGAAACGTGTTTGATTATGATTCTAATATGCATTCAATTTATTACAAATGAGCTTGACCACCTTTTAAATTTTTCATTGGATATTCATATTTTACCTTCCATGAAATAACTGCTTATGTCTTTTTCACATCTTTCAGTATTTAGTTTTGGAAGTTCTTTATATTGATTGCACATATCATCTACTTTGTATCTTTTCTCTCATTATTTTTATGATGTCTTTTAATGGCCAGTTCTTAATCATAACATGTTTATATTTATCAGTCACACACTTTGTGTGTCTTTTAAAGTTCTTTATTACCCTGACATCATAAGAGCATTTTTATGAACAGTTCTAAAGATTTTCTGTGTGTGTTTCACCTTCAATTTTATTTGACCTGGAACTGATGTGTCTGCATTGATTCTGAAGGGAAGCAGGTTCTTCTCCAGCAAAGCCTGTGGAAACCTGCGGCCACACAGCCCCCTCTTTCCGTCTCCTCCCTCCCACAGCCTCAGCTTGGACTGAAGGAGACCTGAAGACAGGAAGGGTAAGACAGGGCAGGCAGGACGGGGGCTGACGTTTTCCGTGAGTGCTGTGCAGTCTTCCTCTGCAAGGCAGCGTTTGAGTACAGACCATGCAGACTGTGAGGGAGCGAGACACTCATTGCTGGAACAGAAGCGCATTTCAGCAACACACAGGGAAAGTGGAGATTCTTTGCACAGCGAAGTGCTCAGAGATATCAGAGACGGCGAGGTAGCCGATACCGTCAGTGTGTGTGCAGGTGCGCCAGGAGGAGAGGACGCCAGGACCCTGGCTCACTGTCCCAAGCTTCTGCCCTCAGGTCAGCCCCACCCCTGCCTGCTTAGAAAGCGTCCTGATTCGAAGAAACAACTTGACTGTCCCTCTGACTCCTAGATTGAGCAAGGGGACACGCCACTGCGTTGTGGTGGAGTTTACTTTCTATTACATCATGAAAGGATGAGTGTCTCAGAGAGGAGACTTTCGGTTTATTTTGTTTTTCGTATCCTTAGTGACGAGGATGGTCACTTCTCAGTACCTGCTCCATCGTGAAGAAATGACTGCGCAGGAGTGACGGCAGCACTTCCCCCTGGCTTCACCTGCCCCAGTAGGAACGAGGTGCAGCCGGAGCGCAGGGCCGCTGCTCACAGACTCCGGGAGCGGGCAGGGCTGCCTCCCCTCCAAGAGGCCCACGGAGGCGTCTCAGCCGCAGCTCCCTGCTGGTCCCGGGCCGCTCTGCTCTCCATCTCTGTCCCTTGGTCAGCACTGCTGTCCACAGGCTCTGTGGGCTGACCTCCCACCTCGCTTGCCTTTCCTTGTCTCCTCTCGGCTGTCCCAGATTCACGGGTGCCCATCTGAAACAGAGAACCGAGATCTGAAGTCATTGCCCGTGGAGGGCCGAAACCCTTCTGGTTGATTTGTGTTGTTTCAGACGACACAGGCGTTAGCCTGTCCCTGGACAGAGGGCTGGCCATGCTGCCCGGGCGAGTCTCGCCTCACAGACAGCCGCCTGCCGTTTCGCCTGGCCTTCTGCCTCCTTGGGGGTCCTGCATGTGACCGCCACTGGTGCTCCTCACACCAACCCCTGGAGGGGTGGGTTGCGTCCAGCCCCGGCCTGGAGGCTGCAGTGGTTGATGAGCAGAGACCTGGTCAATGCGGCCATGGCGTCCGGGTGAGCGGAGGGGCAGAGGTGCCCGTGACCAGGGGAGTCACACAGCACAGCCCGAGGCCCGGGGGGAGGGAGCTTCCCAAGGGGCCGAGACTCCCGGGGGTCGGCTGGAGCCCTGAGAAGCGGATGCTTCAAAGACAGTGTGGAAGCTGGGTCTTGCGTGTGAACCAGGAGCAGCAAAGTCACCACAAGAGGAAGCGAGGGAGGGAAAGAGAAGCAGCGTGCTGAAGAGGCGGAGCACAAAGCCCCGGATGTGCGGGAGGAGTCCCGTGGGAAGAGAAGGGGAGCGGACGGAACAGAGGCCAGGCGGCAAAGGGCCGCTCAGGGTCCAGCGGAGGGTTCGCGGCCTCGGCCGCTCTGCTGCCCGTGGGGTCGGGGAGGGTGAAGTCATGTGTAGGAAAGCAGCATAGAACTTCATAATGCCACGCCCTTGATTAATAAATCTTTCAAATTCTTCTGTTCCTGCAGAAAATCCTAAGTACTTCCTTTAAGACACTACGTATGAAGGCCTGAGTATTAAATGACCTCGTGCTCCACCTGGTCATGCAGCTTAGAGCTAAAGACAGACTGGGGTGTGCCGCAGCGCGGCCTCGCAGGGGCTGGGACTCGGGGCATGTCCCTCACCCCACCTAAGCCTCCGTGCTCTTAGTTCTACAATGGGACACAATCATGCTATCTTGATTATAAGAATACTCTCATTCTTGAAAGAGTAAGAAATCCCATGTGGCGTTCTGCAATGCCTGTGACGGGGGCGTGCAAGCGTCCCGGTGTCGTTCAGTCGCCCAGCTGTGTTTGACTCCGTGCAACCCGGCGGGCTGCAGCGGCCAGGTTTCCCTGTCCTTCACCGTCTCTTGGAGTTCGTTCAAACTCATGTCCACTGAGTTGATGATGCCATTCAACCATCTCATCATACTTATTATTTATTTTATATTTTCACTGGGAAATTGGAGATACTTTACTGAAGACATCCTAATGACTGAACTGGATACATAGATAGGTTTTCTTGACTTTCTGCAATGAATCCCCGCATCAAGCAGCCTCATTCCATTTTATTCCTCTCCATCTTGGTCTGCACTCTTGGTATCATCTAATTCCTCTTCCTTTTCCCCTTTCAGATTTTGATGTGTCTTAAATGGTGAGTTTTGTCTCCAGTTGTGGCCAGTGTGAAATGTTAGGCATCCACCACTGGGAACATGTAAAGAGAAATAAACCATGTGGGGCCCAACCATCCTGTAAACAAGGAGATTTCAGAGCTCACCTTCAGTTGATAGCATTTCTAAATCCATTTAAAAATCAAAACGGAGTAACTGTGCTTCAGGGGTCCATATAGAGCTGGGTGTCCTTTGTGAATGAGGTTTCAAGCACATCCCTGCATCCCTGAGAACTTGAGTTTTCTAAGCTGCATCACACTCAAGGACATTACTAGTCATTTTCCAAACAGCACCTGCCCAGCAGCCACCAGTTCCAACCCTGTAGTTTCAAAGTCTCCCACCTTCAAAATTGTGTATCATTTTGAACCCAAGTCAACCTTTGTTTAACAAGTCCCTTCCTGAGCCTCTTGACAACTTAGGTAAACTCGCAGGTTTTTGTCTTTATAGACTTTCCCCACTTTGTAGTCTGGCAGAACACAATTCAAGTGCTTCTTGGGTCCGTGTCTCCCAGGCTGATTCTAAAAAGCTCCAGACAAAAGCCTCTTTATTTCAAACAGGACAAGAGGACTGCTTTCTGGGAATTCATGGTTAACACAGGGCGGCTTTTCTGTCTGCTCCCTGTGTTCAGGACACCATTCTCCAGGAGGTCAAAGTTCACACTGTTTCTTCCTAGGACCTGTGTTGAGCGTTTATTCACATAAAAGTGCTTCAGCTGAGTAATGTATACTTCAGTTCAGTTCAGTTCAGTCGCTCAGTCGTGTCTGACTCTTTGCGACCCCGTGAATCGCAGCACGCCAGGCCTCCCTGTCCATCAACAACTCCCAGAGTTCACTCAGACTCACGTCCATCGAGTCAGTGATGCCATCCAGCCATCTCATCCTCTGTCGCCCCCTTCTCCTCCTGCCACCAATCCCTCCCAGCATCAGAGTCTTTTCCAATAGGTCAACTCTTCACATGAGGTGGCCAAAGTACTGGAGCTTCAGCTTTAGCATCATTCCTTCCAAACAAATCCCAGGGCTGATCTCCTTCAGAATGGACTGGTTGGATCTCCTTGCAGTCCAAGGGACTCTCAAGAGTCTTCTCCAACACCACAGTTCAAAAGCATCCATTCTTCAGCGCTCAGCCTTCTTCACAGTCCAACTCTCACATCCATACATGACCACTGGAAAAACCATAGCCTTGACTAGATGGACCTTAGTCGGCAAAGTAATGTCTCTGCTTTTGAATATGCTATCTAGGTTGGTCATAACTTTTCTTCCAAGGAATTCTCCAGGCCAGAATACTGGCGTGGGTAGCCTTTCCCTTCTCCAGGGGATTTTCCCAACCCAGGGATCAAACCCGGGTCTCCCGCATTGCAGGCAGATTCTTTCCCAGCTGAGCCACAAGTGAAGCCCTCCAAGGAGTGTCTTTTAATTTCATGGCTGCAGTCACCATCTGCAGTGATTTTGGAAACCAAAAAAAATAAAGTCTGACACTGTTTCCACTGTTTCTCCATCTATTTCCCATGAAGTGATGAACATGTAGCTATTTAATAGATCTTCTCTCACGGGTACTTACATAACTCGATGCTGTATACCTTGACAAATTATTTGAATTTTTTCAAAGTGTTAACAAAGGAAATTTAACTTGTAAAATTTAAGAACTTGTTGGCTTTATTCAGTGATCCATGAGTCTGGCACCATTCCATCTTGCAGACAGAAAGGAGATCCAAGAGCTGAAGAATGCAGATTTATAGGCAGAAGGGAGCAGGAGCCAGGAAGTTACACTAGGCTTGCTGCTAATTGCAGGGTTACTTTCTTTTACAGGAGAGGAAGGGCCTCTCAGACAGGCGACCTAACTAGTGCTGAGCAGGAGATTCCTGGTTGGGTGGTTTGAGATCCCATTTCTGGGAGAACTGAAACTGCACAACAGGGCAGTCTCAGCTTGATGACATTGGGCTTAAAATGTACCCCATTGGGTTCAGTTTTTCTATTATTAACAGAAGGTAGTAAATAGATATACACCTTTAAGGCAACAGAAGTTAACATTCAGAGCTTAAACATTTTACTTGGTGACTCAATGGCAGAGCCAGTAAGTGAACCGGCATTTGCTACCCAATCATTTTCTTCTGAAAGATCTCAAAGCTTCTCCCAACTGATCTATAAGTCATATCATTCACACACACACACACACACACACACACACACACACACACTCTTTCTCTCATAGCAGGGTCATAGCCCTGCTTTCATTCATAAACTCTAAAACTGGTGATCTCCACCACTCAACAGAGTGAGTGAGATGCTGTGAGTTAACCCCACATCTTGCACAACAGCCAGAAATTTGGAAGGATATTACAGAAATTACAGATGGGACCCAAACGAAAAGTTGATCCACTTATTGATGGTGAATCCTTGAAAGCCTCGAACAAAGCTATTCTTGGCTAGCACTGCTTCCCATTTTTGATTGTGCAAATCGTGCTTCCTGCTTCAAAGCATTTTTTCCTGTGGTGAATTGATTATTAGGTGTTCCATCAAATGTACTTCACCATATATTTTCACTTTGGTCTTTTCATAATGAGTAAGTCATGGAAGATGAAACATGCTTGCCTGAATTAATAGAGGCTGATTCTGTACAAGCGTTCTCATTGAATCTCAGCCACATAATTAAAAGCATTAACTGTAAAATGAAGCCATAGCTCTTGTATCAGAATTCTGTGTATTCCTATACTTAAAAAATAAATCTTGAAACTTCCCTTGTGGCCCAGTGGTTAAGAGTCTGCCTTCCAGTTCAAAAGATGTGAGTTCAATGCCTGGTCAGAGAACTAAGGTCCCACATGCTGTGGAACAGCTAAGCCCCCTGTAGGCTGCAACCAGAGAGCAGACCACATGCCCCAACTAAGATTCAGGCGAGTTAAGTTATTAGTGAAAAAATAAAAATAATTCATGTGGCCAGATTTTCCTTTCCGCACAGCCACAGTTGGAACATTTATGCCATGGTTGGGGCTGTTTATATTAGACTAGGGTCACAATTGAAGGCTTTTCAACATAAAGAGAACTATATAGGTACAAAAGAAACCCATGTTGTCCTATGAAAGTATATCCCATCTGTTTCTGACAATACCTAATTTCCTTTGGGGACAAGTTTTATATATCAGTATATGGATTTAGTTTAACATCCACCTACTAACAGTAAATAGATCTCTTTCTGTGTGGTGTCAAAATAGTTGATCTAAGTTGAGAATGATCAATCCCATGATCAATTCTCAGATTAAGTGGATGCTACCCTGTAAGTCCTCTGGGAGACGGCCTGCTAACCGGATCCATTGTTGTTGGGAATGATTTTGCATAGCATGGAGCATACACGCCATGCATGCTTCCAATAACACACAACTGGAAGTGTAACCTTGAGAAAGCAGCTTTGTAACTGAGGGAAACTCAGAGCTTCAGGGTTTCCCGGGCGGCTCAGTGGCGAGGAATCTGGCTGCCAATGCAGCAGGCTCAGGGTGTGGGGGCTCAGCCCTGGGGTCGAGAAGGCCCCCTGAGGAGGAAACGGCAGCCTACTCCACTGTGCTTGCCTGGAAAGGCTCCTGAGGAGGAAATGGCAGCCCACTCCACTGTGCTTGCCTGAAAAGGCCCCTGAGGAGGAAATGGCAGCCCCTCCACTATGCTTGCCTGCAGACTCAGGAGGTGGGGGCTCAGCCCGGGGTCGGGAAGGCCCCCTGAGGAGGAAATGGCAGCCCACTCCACTATTCTTGCCTGGAGAATCCCATGGACAGAGGAGCCTGACGGGCCGCAGTCCATGGGGTCACAAAGTCAGACATGACTGAGCACGCATGCACACAGAGTCAGAACTGCCGCAGATATTGCATCCACGAGAAACCAGACTCACAGAGACAGAGGAAAAGAGGGCAAGTTCCCGGACGGGGGAAACAAGGAGAGGGTGGTCAGAGGGAAGAAGGTGTCAGTTGTAAGATGAATGAGTTCTGAGGATCTAGTGTAAAATGTGGTGACTATGTTTAACAGTGCTGTTTTCTATAATTGAAATTCGCTAAGAGAGTAAAATCTAACTGTTCTCACACACATACAAAAAGATAAATGTGAGGAGAAGGACATGTTAATTCACTGGATGGGGGATATCTTTTCACATTTATATGTATTTCAAATCCACATGATGTACACTTTAAATATCTTAGAGTTTTAAGTCAATTATATGTCAGTAAAGCTGAAAATTTTTAAAAGATACGGTTTGCTACCCTGATGCACATCAAGCTAAACATGGATGCCGAGCTTCTCAGCAGAGCAAAAGTTTATTCCAGGAACAGCCAAGTGAGGAGACAGAAGAACAAACCTCAGACCCGCCTCCTGGAAGGTAAAGGGCCCGAGATATCTATGGGATAAAGAGGCAGCCTGGCCTCAGGCAAAAGGCAAGGTGACTGACAGGTAGAGGGAGCTGATCTGTGTCCTTTCCAGTCGTATCTGGATCACAAGTTTCTTCTTGAGATGCATGTTCAATAAATGGAGGCACTTAGCATGATCTGAGGATGGAGTTTTAGGCCCTCTGACGTCAAAAGGTAAGTCATCAAATCCAGTTTTAGGGGTGATGGGTCCCAACCAGTCTTTGTTGGACTTGAGCAGGATCAAACTCAAAGTTCCTGGAAACAAATATCAGCCTCTCCTATAACTACAGTGACCCATAGACAGAAGCTTTATCTATAGCGGTGGTTAAGGAGTCTTGTGATATATTCTCTAGGCTATGTGAAGCTTAGAGTGTATACAGTTAAGCACAGAAAAAATACCTAACCCCAGTTTCATCCATTGAAACAGCTTTTCAACAAGCAGAGAGGTGTTCAACATTTTTTTCCGTATCTGCTGCTTTGTAAGGCAAACTCATGGCTGTCTGTTAGTCACCAGTTTCTGTTAACCTAATGGGGCATAGCTTGAAGAAGAGCTCTGTAACCCTATGACTTGTGGCTTCAACATTACTTCTGTGAAAAGCAGGAAGTTCTTTGTGTCCAGCTTCATACACCGAGGATTCTAGAAGCTGTGTCAAATATCAGACGATCCAGAAAGTCCCCCGATGGGTTGAATGTGGACAAACTTTGAAGTGAAAGTCGCTCAGTCGTGTCCAACGCTGCAACCCCATGGACCATAGAGTCCATGGAATTCTCCAGGCCAGAACACTGGAGTGGGTAGCCTTTCCCTTCTCCAGAGGATCCTCCCGACCCAGGAATTGAACTGGGGTCTCCTGCATTGCAGGCGGATTCTTTGCCAAGTGAGCTGAGAGGGCAGCCACGGCGAGCTTATTTCTCACTGACTCTGGACTGTCACAGTGTCAGCATTGCCGGCATGATTTACAAAGAGCTGCAAGTGTCTGGATCATGGACTGAAGAGCTCCAGGTTTTCTCTTGCTTGAATACTGATAATTTGTTGGAAGTAAGAGAATATGAAAAATTATTTTACACATCCCTGGATACCACACAGATTCTTAGAGCAGAGTTTATTGTTGAGCCTAAAAATGGACTAAAGCAAAACCAGACTCGTGAATCCTGACCACTCTTTCCATTGCTCTTCCTTCACTTCCCTGCTTCACGCTTCTCTCCTGGCAGGAGCAGTGGTGAGGTAGTATTTTAATGATGCGTTCAATTGACCAAAGTTTTCATTCCGTTTTCCTGTAAGTAGTGCTTTATTGTCTTTGCTGCTGCTGCTGAGTCGCTTCAGTCGTGTCCGACTCTGTGCGACCCCACAGACGGCAGCCCACCAGGCTCCCATCCCTGGGATTCTCCACGCAAGAACACTGAATTCCTTCTCCAGTGCATGAAAGTGAAAAGTGAAAGTGAAGTCGCTCAGTCGTGTCCAACTCTTCGCGACCCCATGGACTGCAGCCTTCCAGGCTCCTCCGTCCATGGGATTTTCCAAGCAAGAGTACTGGAGTGGGCTGCCATAACTTCATTCAAAACAATTTTTATTAGATTGTATTGTGACAATTGTTACATCAGTGTGCATTTAAAATAAATCTTTTAAAATTGGTGAATTTTTGTGAGGCCATTCTAAGATTGAAGGGGGGAGCAACATTTATAGGGTGTTATGCTTTATCATCGGAGAAGGCAATGGCACCCCACTCCAGTACTCTTGCCTGGAAAATCCCATGGATGGAGGAGCCTGGTGGGCTGCAGTCCATGGGGTCGCTAAGAGTCAGACATGACTGAGCGACTTCACTTTCACTTTTCACTTTCATGCATTGGAGAAGGAGATGACAACCCACTCCAGTGTTCTTGCCTGGAGAACCCCAGGGACGGGGGAGCCTGGTGGGCTGCCGTTTCTGGGGTCACACAGAGTCGGACACGACTGAAGCAACTTAGCAGCAGCAGCAGCAGCATGCTTCATCACTTCTAGAAAGATAAAACTGCAAATGGAAGGCAAAAATAATAATAATAATAATACTGTGCATTGTCCAGAGGTGTTGTGATTCATCAAAGGTTTCCAAAGTGGTTTGCACAGTTTTATGCCAGAGATTTCTTAATGGATGATGCTCCATGGTCAGATAGACCAGTTGAAGGTGATAGCAATGAAACTGAGACATTCATGGAAAACAAGCAATGTTATACCCTGTGGGAGATAAGCAACATACTCAAAATCGAGTTGAAAATCATTTGTACCAGCTTGGGTATGTTCATTGCTTTGATGTTACGGCTCTGTGTAAGTGAAGTGAAAAAACCTTGACTGTATTTCCACACACAATTCTCTACTTAAATACAATGGAAACATTCCACTTTTAAACAAATTGTGAAGGGCAATGAAAAGTGGATACTGTACAATAATGTGGAACTGAAGAGATCATGGACAAAGTTAAATGAACGCCACCAACTGCACCAAAGGCCAGTCTTCAACCAAAGAGGGTGTCTGTGTATATGGTGGCATTGGAACCAGCCTCCTGTTAGGAGCTCCCTCCAAAACACCAGACGATAGATTCCAAGGGCTGCTTCCAACTGAGCCAACTAAAAGCAGTATCCAGTGAAAAGTTTCCAGAAGGAGTCAGCAGATAATGCTCAGTCTTCCATCAGGATAACACAAGACCAGATGTTTCTTTGACGAACAGACAAAAATTGTTCCAGCTTGGCATGGGAGCTCTGATCCATTCACATGTATCTTATTCATCTTAAAATATAATATTCACTACGCATTGTATCTTAAGATTTCCATTTATTTCTTTAGGAAATTCTTTAAATGGAAAAAACTTAATACCTTAGAAGACTGTAACAAAACCACTGGGAGGATTTCTTTGTTCAGAAAGATAAAAAGCATTGGGAAGATGAAATTATGAAGTTGCCTAAAAAAATGGCAGGAGATAGTGAAACAAAGTGAATATGCTGCTCAGTAAAGCTCTTGGTGAGAAAGAAAATTGTGTCTTTTATCTTTACTTAACAACCAAAAGAACTTTCTGGCCAACCCAATAGTTTCATTGGTTCAATTCAGTTCAGCAGCTCAGTCACGTCCGACTCTGTGACCCCATGGACTGCAGCATGCCAGGCCTCCCTGTCCATCACCAACTCCCAGAGCTTGCTCAAACCCATGTCCATTGAGTCAGGGATGCCATCCAATCATCTCATCCTCTGTCATCCCCTTCTCCTCCCACCTTCAATCTTTCCCAGCATCAGGGTCTTTTCGAATGAATCAGTTTTTTTATGTCAGGTGGCCAAAGTACTGGAGTTTCAGTTTCAGCATCAGTCCTTCCAAAGTATATTCAGGATTGATTTCCTTTAGGGTTGACTGGCTTGATTTCCTTGAAGTTAAAGGGACTCTCAAGAGTCTTCTCCAACACCACAGTTCAAAAGCATCAGTTCTTCAGCGCTCAGTTTTCTATATGGTCCAACTCTCACCTCCATACACGGCTACTGGAAAAACCACAGCTATGACTAGACGGACCTTTTTCAGCAAAGTAATGTCTCTACTTACTAAAGTAATAGCTTCATATACATGAATTTTTCAGCTACAGAATAAACAACCATGTTTTGACCTATTCATAACCAAATTTGCTCTGAAGGTAAATTAACATGGGTTGGTTTTGTCAACTACAAATTGGCACTTACCAAGAGCAATGCCAATGAGTGAACAGCAAAGGCATTTGCCATCTGCCTCTATGGAGACTGAACCCCATGCTTCTATAGCTGTTCACCTTCAGCACCCCCTGAGCGAGCTCAGGGTGGAGTGAGGCCCTCTGTGCTCCAGGGAATCTGGTGGGACAGGTCTATATAGATAGTTTGGCTGTTTTTAGGAACAGATTTTACTATCTCAGTCCTTGCACCTCGTCATATCTAGAAGTGAAGTGAAGTCACTTAGTCATGTCTGACTCTTCGCAACCCCGTGGACTGTAGCCCACCAGGCTCCTCTGTCCATGTGATTTTCCAGGTAAGAATACTGCAGTGGGTTGCCATTTCCTTCTCCAGGAGATTTTCCTGGTGCAGGAATTGAACCTGGATCTCCCGCATTGCATGCAGATGCTTTACAGTCTGAGCCACCAGGGAAGTCCCTTCATGGTGACATCAGATCCTCATGACTAGCAAAAAAAAAAAAAAAACCTTTTGTAAAATGAGTGCTTCATGGCATTGAACTCCCCCTTCGCCAAAACCTTGCAGGCTGACCGTTCCCACTGCCACTCTGGAGCGTCTCCCAGGGCTGTCTGAGGTGCTGCCTTCTGGGCTGCAGCGCTCATTCTGCCCCAAATGAAAGTTAACTAGCAACTCTCAAGTTGTGCATCTTGTTAGTCAACAGCACAAGCAGGAAGACAAGGAGTTTCCAGGGCAGGTTCAGCTGAGAATTAATGATAAAAATAGTACTGAATTCTGCACCAACATGCATCACTGGAATAAAAGGCAGTGTGTTCGATAAGACAGCATGGGAGTAGAGAAAGGATCAGGGGCCGAACAAAAATCTCAAGGTAAGGCCATGAGTGTCAGCGGGCTCAGTTCCATTTCTTGGGAAACTTTATACGCTCCTGGGGCAAGTGATCTGCTGAACAGGACCACAAGAGAACACAGACAGTGCTGGTGAGTTCATGACCACGAGTAGGGACTTACCCAGTGGATACAGAAGAGAATCAATATTCATTGTCCACAATGGACATTTTTGATAAATACAGCTGTAGTTTTTGCTGATGTGGCAGTGTTTACCAAGGCAGAGCAATAAGACAAATAGGAATATTTTATTTCCTAAGGTATTTTTACTTCCTGTATACTGTTTGTTATATAGTAATAGTAGCTACTTACATTATTGTACTATGGTAAGCTACCTGGTCAACCTTAGCTCTGATCGTCCCTTCCTCTGTGGCATAGGACACATTAACTTAACCTCTCAAAGTCTCGATTTCCTCCTTTGTAAAACAATCGTGATGTAACATAATACATGGGGCTATAGAGAAGACTAGAGAAAATCAAGGATATCAAATTTTTATCATATGGCCTAAAAGAGTAATTTCACACACAGACCACTATCATTGTGAACAACACATTAGGAAGAGGAAAATGATGAAATTCTGAGGATGTCTGAGACCTGGATTCTACAGATCATTCTTATAAATTCTACCTTCAAAGTATCACTCAGTTCTCTCACTCAGAATTTCATTATCTTTCACAATATTTCAACACACTCCTAATCACTCTGACTCCCCCCTGCCTATCCTAAAGCAATCCACCCCTCACACAGCTGTGAGGCTGCTCTAAACTGCGAGGCTGATTGTACTGTCTTCTTGCAGGAGACACTGAGTCCCGAGAGAGGAGTCTGGTGCTTGCCGGCCACCTGGGGCTCCCCGTCCCCCAGGCTCGCTGTAGTCTCCCAGGCTCGCTGTGACCACTCTGCCCACCCAGGGCTCCCTGTCCCCTAGGCTCACTGTGACCACTCTGCCCTCCCAGGGGCCCCACACTGCTCAGCCTACCGTGGGCGGAGTGCAGGATTCCTTCCACGAGGACGCTTTGTCAAGCGATCCCCTCTGCCTGTCACGCCCTCTTCATTTCTCTGCAATCAAGTCTCAGTTAAAGTACCCCTTCTTCCGACATCTTCATCGTCTTCCTGACCCCTGACAATATTAAGCAATCTCTGCGCTTCGTTTCATAGCCAGTTTTGCATATTGTTACTGGGAGTGGTTTTCCCTCTGCTAGACTAGACTGTGAATTTCTTCAGAATCAAATCAGTGTACATTTACTTTTAATTTTTCAGTGACCAACACAAAACTGTTGACTATGCTCAAGGACAAATTAGATGAATTCAGTGAGCTGACTTACCTGTGTGGATGTCAGCTTTCTTCCCCCAACTGTAAAATGAGGGTGTTGGTCTCCTGCTCCTTTGAAGTTATCCTAAATGAAAGCCCAAGCAACGTAGTTTGTAAACACATCTTTAGTGCTCCAAAAAAGGCAAAGTAAAATAACTCAAAATCAGTTGCTGTAGATGTAGCAGGGGACCCTCTCCTGGGGGCAGTGGCTCTCAGGTGGGGTTAGATGGCAGCTCTGGCTTAGCTGTTGCCAGGAGCCTCCACCCCACCTCTGAGACCTGTTTCCATAGTGAAGATTCCTGCTGTTCATGTTTGGTTGATGACTTTGTGGACAGGAACTGAGCAAAAGGATAAGTGTGGCTGTTGAGCCTTTGAGAGAGAGTCCCCCATGGACAGTGAGTGTGATCTCCTGAGAAAGTCCAGGGAACAAGGCTAGTGAGGGGCTCAGCTGTTCTATACACACCGGGCAGCTATTACCTGACAGGAGCCAGACCCTAACAATCCAAATGCCAAGCAGGGATAAAGCTGCCTGCGATACCAAAGGATCCTATAATAAAGGCAAAGAAGAGCAAGAGAAAAATGCTTTCAGTTCAGCAGGAAAAGGAAAGTCCCGGGAGCATGTCATCCTGTGGGGCAAAGCACGTCCGCACCTCGTGGACCGAGCTGACCCTGGTGAAGCAGCAGCGAGGGGTGGTGTGAAGTGAGATCTCGATTCCCCACCCAGGGATCAAACCTGGACAACCTGGACGAAGACCAGGAATCCTAGACGCCAGACCAGCAAGGGCTAGAAGCTAGATGCTCCTTCTCCCTGGATATTTGCCCCCAGCGGAACATGCAGTTTTCATGGAGGCAGAAACTGTAAATGCAGGTTCAAAGTTTATGTTTTAGAGACATAGCACAATAACAAGTGGGAGGGCACAGAGAGAGACCATTTGTCTAGTTAAGACAGAAACGAGACAGAGCCGCACCCCCAGAACGAAAGCGTGTGGGCCGCCCCCCACTCGTGAGGAGGAGCGCACTGAAGAGGCAGTGAAGTCATCTGGAAAGGCCAGCTCTTCCGGGTCGTTGGCTTCCTTTAGGGCAACCATCTGGCTTCTTTTTCCACACCTCCCCTACCGTGGGGCTCTCCCCTGGGGTGCACATGCACCTCTCAGCCAGGACGGATCTCGAAGTGAAGGCTTCTGGGGGGAACAAGACTCATTATGGCCTGGCATTATCGCCTGAGTTTGGATCCACAAGGAGGCTTTCTGCACATGTGTAGTGTCTGCCTCGTCCCCAGAGAGGGGGAAGCAGACACCCCTTAACCCTGTACTCGAGACAGCTCTGCCCCTCTTTGTCCTTGCCATGACTATTACCCTAAGGCCTTTACAAGGGACAAACGCTGGCTGTTTGCCCTGTTTGGGTGGTTATATCCATCTCAGAGGCAGCCAGAGGCTGAGTGTGAACGTCCTGACTGGAGCCCAGCTGTCTCTTGTCTCAGGAAATGCTGACGGTTGTAAGTATCCAGCCTGAAGCTCCCTCCTTCATACTCCATGAAATGTAAGCAGAAGGCCAGCTGTGAGTGTCCAACCTAGAGACCATCTATCCCCACTTCATAGTTACGACGCGGAGGTGAGCATGAGGGCTCTAACGAGAGCCAAGAAGAGCCGCAGTGGAGGAACAGAGGCTGCTTCGGCCGGTGTGGTTAGAGGAGAAACTGGAGTTCTGAATGCAGAGCCTGATGGTGCAGGAGGTAAATTAAACAGGAGGAGCAGAAACAATGGCTCTGAGCTGCCTTCCAGTGGGACAGGCTCACTGCCCAGAGAGGTGAGGCAGCAGGAGGGATTGGTGGGGGGACCTGGAGTGTGACAAAAGCAGTGAAGACAGTGGATGGGGCTAGGGGTCAGGGCCGAGGTCAGCCCTCAGGAGGGGCTCCCAGGAAGACTACTCCAGACTGCCGCAGCCTGCGGGCTGGCCATGCCAAAATGGGAATCCACCAAGGCTAGAAGGACAGTCAAGTCAGAGCAGGGTGTGGATAGACAGTGAAAGTAGCTGAGATGGCATGTGAGATCCCGCCTCCAAGAATCCCCAGGAATGGTGAGAGGGTAAGGAATCATGGGCCACGAGAGCTGAGGGCCTGTTCTGGGCATGGCCGGTGGACTTGAGAGCGGTGAGGACCAATAAAACTTACTCTATTATTATAGCAGTAAAGCCCAGACAACACTCAGACTATACTCATAAACTAAAAAGCATCTGATTAAAATGTGCCCACTTTTTCCATATTTTTCCTGGGTAAATAAACATACTAATACATCAAGAGGAACAATACATATATTTTTGAGGATTTTATTTTCTATTTCAATTGGCACTAAAACACCCAACCTGAGTCTTTTAGTCTCCAAGGCAATCAATTAATTGGTGAATACAATAAGTATTTTGAGACTCTATTGAAATTCTTAAAAAAAAAAAAAAAACTCCACAAAAAGTAATATTTAAGCTTCCACCAATTTGGACTTTCCTACAAAGAAGAGGTGAGGTCTGTGGTTCTCAACTCTGACTGCAATTTAACATACTCAGGTGAAAATTTAAATACAGTGCCATCTGGCCCCATGGCCTCACACTTTGCCCTGGCTATGAGATGGGACATTTCTTTTTTCCATTTCCTTGGGTGATTTTAATAGGAAGACAAAGATAATTATCACTAAGCTCTGGAGCAAGAGGCTAAGAGAAGTACAGCTGATCTCAGCTTTAGAAGCTCATCTCTGTTCTGCCCCTCTCCGTCTCCAACAGACTCCCTGGTCCCCACCAAGAATCCTCACTCCGGACTTGACTGTATCGTGACGTCTCCACTCCAACAACAGCGCTGAAGCCCAGTGGTTTTCTCTGACTTCTCTCTCCCCTCGTCCTCTGCTGGGCTCCTCCCCTGGTGCCCCTCCTGATTTTCACCAGAGCGCAGGGCTCTGACCACCCTACTTGGATCCTGCTTCCTGTCTCACACGGGGACCTGCCCAGACAAAATGCTACAGTAGCTGAACTGAGGTACTGGATTGGCGATTTGTGGTGTCTTACCTGCTGCTTTGTCAGCTTGCTGGGAGGGTGGAGTTTTCTTCTCATTTTCTGTTCACTCTTTCATCAAACCCCCCCGGTTGCAAGTTTAGTGTGTTGTGCTCTGTCTTGCATATGCGCAGATGTATTTTCCTTATTCTCCCTAATTTTGCTCCTACCTCTTTCACTTAGCAATAGAAGATAATCATTCATTCAGACACACAAGGATAATATCCTGGAAATGAGAGGACACAGTATCCGCAGATCCTGATAGCACCGGTAGGGCTCCCACCCAGCTCTGCTTCCCCACCCGCCCCCTCGTGACCCTCCTCCCCCTCCCCATCGCCCCCTCCCCATCGCCCCCTGCATCCAGACGCCAACTTCCACTCAGACCCTGGAACACACCAGCCTCTTTCTGCCCTCTACGCCTGTCTTTTCTGCCTGGATTACTCTCTCCTGCACATCCCGCAAGCTTGTGACTGATCTCATCCCCTCGAGATGTTCCAAATGCCCCTTTGTGGAGAAAGGAGATTCATCAACTGAGGAGGAAGCTCAGAAATCCTCTCTGACCTTTGAGCTGACCGCTCGGCTGACCCTCTCTCTACCATGGTGGTTTATTTATTTACTCATTTATTTTTCTGTGTTTGTTAGTTACTGCTTTATTTATTCATTTATTTTTCTGACAGTGTTTAGATTATCAATTGATGTTACTTTATGGATGAAAGAAAAAACGTGTGCACATTGTGTGATAATAGTGCCTCCAGAGGCTGCGAACAGAAGAACCAAGGGAAAGTGTAAGCTTTAATTTTTTGGTGTTATATTTAATGTTCTAAAAATCTTAAACGTAAGGAGCTCTGTTACCCCTCAAAATGATCTTCAGGGATATTAGTAGTCAGAAAAAAACAACCAAAGTTAAGGTGGTTAATATTTTGGACTGAAGAAAAGGCCATATTTTGAATAGAAAACTGAAGTTGGCAAGTGATCGATGTTCTGTTCTTTCTTAGCAGTCATGGAGAAGGCATGTTAGGAACACTGCTTGAAAAGATGAGGAACTGAAATTTCATACATTTCTTATCATTGCTTGCATTATCCTCATTTGGAAATAATGACACTCTGAAGACAATTAGGGTTTTTAATGCCCAAACATTAAATATTAATCACCTTATAGATTATAATAAATTGGTCAATAAACCAGTTAATAAGCTAGTCTATCTTTTTAATATATTCATTGTACTTTATCAAGCATCATTTATAAACTATAATTGCCTCTGAATCCTATAAATGAGTTTATATAAATTCAAGAAACTTCTAGTATGGAAAATGAATGTGTGTGGTAGACAAAGACATTGAAAAAATAAAAACACATCATTATAATGAACTTGTTAGATCATCTAGATTCCCCACCCCCAAAAAATCAGTTAAGTATATAGAGAAGATCTGAGCGACGATATAATGAACGTTTGTAGAGAACTCTGTCTAATGATTGCTGAATAAATAACTTTTTTTCCTACTAAACGTGAAAAACTTACCAAGATCTTCTTGCCCTCCAAACACGCTCAGTACACATCAAAGTACTGAAATATTGCAGGTTACATTGAGGATTAAATTTAAAGGCTTTGTGAGGGCACAGAAGAGGGTGCTTCACTCCCCATCGCTCCAACCCCAGACACGAGCCCCCTCAGCCTTCTCCCCATCATTCAGAGCCAGCTACTGCTTTAAGACGGTGAGCGGGGATGTCACGCGTGAAAGCGGGAGGCGCACGGGGCAGAATATGGCTCCGGCCCCAGCTGAGGTGGGCGGGCCATGAATGTTACTTGTGAGTGGCTAGTCTGGAGTTTTAAGCAAAACTGGCACACTGGGTGAACTCCCAAGTACACATTTTATAACTGCCGTGCAGAAACTCAGAACTGCCTTTCTCGCGTGTGCGCGTGGGAGCTCCGGGTTCTTTCGCAGCACTCCCCACCTGGTATTCTCTGTGACGAGTAGCCCTGCGTCAGGAGTGTGTGCGTCTGTGATGGACCTGCAGGGCACGTGCCGAGTCAGCCCAGGAGGGATGCAGCGGCGCCTCGGAGTCTAAGCTTGTGATAGGCACAGCTGTCTCTCCTGAGTGCCGTCATCGTGCACATCACCGTTGAGCTCTGTGGGAACGGTGCAGACTGAACCTGAATGTCACATGTTGTTAAAGTCACTGACTCTCGGGGGTGTGACTCTCAGGCAGGAAGACCGAGCCCGGCCAAGCGCGCTGCGGGGGAATCCGTCTAGAGCTGCGCTGCTGGGATAATGGCAACTCTCCCACGTCCAGGGGTGAGTCTGCGAACAGTCACCTGTTTGATACAAGGTTACCCAGAGGCGACTCCCGGCTCCTGCTGCTTGCCCCCACACCCTGATGCAGGCACACTGACACGGCGTCTGCGTCTGCCTGCAAGGCTTGGGCTCCTTTACTTATTTCATTTTCTGAAGGGTCCCATGAGGACGGGCAGTTACTGGCCACGATCACATCTTCCTTTATGGTCCATATCTAGCCCCCAAAGCAGTGCGGGACACTCACTGCATGTATGTATTAAGCGGGTGAATCGTGTGTTAAATGCTCACTAACCACTCCCGTGCTCTTGAAACCATGGCCGAGTTTGGCACAACAGTCATAATCGAAGCAGACGTTGTCCCTTTAAGATAGACGTCATGGGTTCTTATGGAGCTTATGTTATTGATCTTTTTAAAAAATAATGTTCAACCCACTCTGGGAAAACTGATTCACTCTCCTTAGTAAACAAAGACTCTGCAGTCTGTTTCTGGTCTGGAGACTGCGCATCAGCAGACAGTTGCTGACCATCCGAGCCAGAGGGCAGGTCCCCCGCTGTCGGGAAGGCCGGGCTGGGTTCCCAGGGCTCAGGACACCCTTCCCGGGGCTGCTCTTTAGGGTTCGCTTTGCTCCTCCTCCTGACGTGAACTTGAGAACCACAGATGCATCTCATCTCAGAACTCCCAATCCATGTACATTTCCCATGAAGCATCTATTGACTATTCAAGTCAGAGGCGCTCTCACAGCTGGACCCGGAGGAGAGATGGGGAGGATGAAGAAGCTTTTCCCAGAGTCCTGAGTCCAGCTGGGCTGTAGGCTCATTAGAGTCAGCGTGGAGAGGAGCCATGTCATTAGGAAAAATGATCAGGAATGCCAACTGTGGGGATTCCCAGGGGCTCAGTGGTGAAGAATCCACCTTCAAAGCAATGCAGGCAGTGCGGATTCTACCTACCCCTGGGTCAGAGAGATCCCCTGGAGAAGGAAATGGCAACCCACTCATATTCTTGCCTGGAAAATCCCATGGACAGAGGAGCCTGGTGGGGTCCCAAAAGGGTCAGACACGACTTGGCAAATAATCGATGCTAACTGCAGATTCTCTTGAGGAAGTTGCCTTCCTGACATCTTGTGAGAAATTCCCTCCATGTGCGCATCTTTATAAATAACAGAGAATTCACAAAAAATAAAAATGCTGTGTCTGAAATCAATGAGATAGAACCTTCAGACAGAAAGTTTCCTCTTTAAACCAAAGAGAATCATGTAGTGAGAAGCCATCTCCCGTAATCATGGTGGAAGAACCTTCAGTTGGAGCTCAAGCTCAACACACACAGAGAACTCAGAATGGCTGCGTCCCTGACACAGTGAGGAGAGCAGCAGGAGCTCTTCCAGGAGAAGGGTCCCCGTGGGCACGCTAGATGGAAACCCCATGAACGTGCGAATTCCCGTCCTCAGGAAGAGAGCGCCTGCAGGACAGGAGAGCATGCACAGTGAATCCAGTAGCCTCAGTAATGAAGGGAGGCTACCCCTCAGCTATGCCTTGTTCCTGAGTGTCAAGAAAGTCCTCGCTGAGGCGACGTCAATCATAAGTCAACGTGGAAATCTTTCCCCTGGTGTTCATATCAGAAGATGAACACTGAAAATTAGTCTACGGATAATGAGCTGGTGTGCAACTGAGACAAGGTTCAGACCTTTGCATACTGTCTATTATTACAAATATTTTGAGAAGTGATGGATGAAAATCTGCTAGCAAGTAACCAAGGTAAAGCAACCCCACTTCAGCGGGTCAGTACTGGGCATATGCAAGCACTACTGAGCGAGTGTGTGTCTTTCAAAACCGCGAAACGCTGTGCTGAGTAAGACAGGCCTTTTTTCCAATATGGTCAACAATTGGTCAGCTAGTGACTTTCTATTTTTATGAACCTGGAAACTCAACTACAAAGACTAGAGTCAATCAGGAATTAATTTTGAATTGCAACTAAAAAGGTGAAACACAAATAATGTGTTAACTGTTAGTGTTCAAATGTGTGCACATTTCAAGGACCAATAGGCAGGAGAATAAACTTCTGCTCTGTGATTAAACTCTGATGCTTCAATGCATTCTGTTATTTTTAAACTTACTTGATATATCCCCATAAGTGAAGAAAGGATTAATCTTTAACAGGAGTCTAGGCATGAAGCACTGTGTACCTAGACAGAAACATTCCAAGAAGGCAGATCAGGCACAGACAGGCTCATCCCTTCCCTTAGATTTTGTAGCCAGGATTTGCTTTATTTTTTCCACCAAAACAAATATCCAGGAGTGTGATGGCGAAAGATGATTGCAGAGATTAAGAGTTCCATTTTCACAATGCATTCAGACACCAGGGGTGTACACTCATCCACACACACAACACCCTCCCCACACCTCCCAGATCCATGTGTATCGACCCTCCAGAGGTTCCCTTCATCCCTCGCCCACCAATCCTAACAGAGACAGTCACGGGAGAAATCAACAGTGAGAGCACACTACTTTGGAAGTTAAACCTGCAAGAAGGTGAGTTAGGGAGGAGGGGGAGCTTTCATTGAGTTCTGGCTCCTCTTCAGTGCAATTGCTTTTACTTTGTCAAAACAGGCATTATACCTCTGAGATCAGTTGAAGTTGACTGGGTCGAGGCAGGGTGTTCCCGGCAGCCAGAAAGCAGACGCTGCAGGCTGCACCATTTCTGTGCATGTGTGCCTGCATTGCGGCACACAACCCTGTGCACCCGTTGACATGCACTTGCACACCCACAAACTCAGAAAAGCAAGGAAGAGAGTGTGTGATCTTTCTGATCCTTAAAGGGAAATGTGACTCCATAATCAGTGAGATAAATGCATCTGAAGGAGAGGTCATCTAGATCACCTTATTCATTCGTTTATCAAATCCTCGATTTTAAACAAATATTTATGAAAACCTTCCAATAGTTTAAAACTTGTATTATGAAGATTAAAAGTATAACTAATACAGTTTCCTTCTCCTCATAGAGCTCTGCATCATAGTAACTAGACAGTAAAATTTCTGATATTGAAAGAAGACAAGTGAGTCTCTGCCTGTGCAAGATGTCTGCATTAGTCTACTATCAGTTGCTTCTTTATAAAGTGAAGATCATTTCGAAAGCGACATCAACTCTAATACTTCCAAAGTTTATACATTTTCACAATGGTTGGCTTATTCCAAATATTTTACAAAATTCTGAGCCCTTGAGAAGCTATTCTGCAAGATGTGTGGAGAGGAAATGCTAGATTCCTTTCCACAGGGCACGGTTTACTCTTGACTATATCATAAAGTAAGTACTTGTAAATTTAATTCTTTGAATTATACATTGTTTTTGAAAATAAATATAAAAGTAGAAAACCTTTTATACATGCCTCCTAAAATTCCATTATCAACTATTTGGAGATTCACTGAGCTTCCCTTTTATGGGATATTAGACAAAACGAATGCAGAAGTCGGACTTTACAAGATACTTGGAGTAACTGGCAAGTTGGGCCAGCTGCTTCCCCTCTGAGAGGTTAAACCAGAGACCTTTGAAAGCATTTGCATAATTCTGGCGAAACCACCTCATTCCGCCTGTCTGCCCACACCAGCCCTCTTCAGTCTGCCGTCTTGAGACCAAATAGCACCGATTCCATTTCCCAGTGGCCACTTGAACAGGAGTAAAAGTTACACATTTCTGCCCAAAATAAAGGAAACAGTGCATGCAAATATTTAACCCTTGCAGTTGGGTTTTTGGCAGGCTGTGGCTTAACCTAGCACACTGCCTGTGTTTACGTGAGAACCCGTTAACCAACCTCCTATCAGTCATACCATCACTGAGGGGAGATTCAGAATAGTGGAGGCAGTACATTGACCTCTAACTGGCAAGACAGCAGCAGTGACTGGGGCAGACAGTCCTGGGGGCGAGCCAGAGAAGGAAGACAGGGAGGACGCCTCCGCCGCCTCCGCCTCCGCCTCCGACTCCGCCTCCTCCCCCTCCTCCCCCTCCTGCCCCTCCTCCCCCTCCTCCCCCTCCTCCCCCTCCTGCCCCTCCTCCCCCTCCTGCCCCTCCTCCTCCTCCTCCCCCTCCTCCCCCTCCTCCCCCTCCTCCCCCTCCTCCTCCTCCTCCCCCTCCTCCTCCTCCCCCTCCTGCCCCTCCTCCTCCTCCTCCTCCTCCCCCTCCTCCCCCTCCTCCCACCACTCCGCGCGGGAGCACAGGCCACCCACACGGGAGCGCAGGCCAGGCGCAGGAGCTTACAGCCACTCCCCTTGCTGAGCTGCCTGGAGAACATACTTCATGCTTCTTCACGTATGTGACTCAGTTGTGGCGTCTCCCTTTTACACTTCAGGCTGGGTCTTCTCTGCCTGCCTCCTCATGTTTCACTTTCGCCTCAATTCTGCACTTTCAGGGACAAAATGTGGCTCAGTGGTCAGAGCTGATCACTGTGGCAATGAAGGCTGAAAATATTTTCCTGTTTACATTTCATTTACTTCATGATTAGAATACAGCATTTCAGTAGTATTTGTTAATACTGAGGATGTTTAGGGACAAACACGTTTGTTGAGTGACATCCCTGGTGAGACTTGTGAAAACTGGTGAAAATCATACCCACCAGTTTTAAGATCTTTGCGAGAACTCCATGCCCACGAGGCAATGGGGAGGAGCATAGGGAAGGTTTCAGCCAGAGCTTCCCACGCTGCTCTTCTTGCCCCGTTACTGGATCAAGAGTGAACCGACGCCCCCCAAGGGTCTGGGCAAAGCGGGAGCCCAGGGGCCGGGTCCGCTCTCCTTGACCAACCGTCTCCCTCTTCTCACCGCATCCCTATGGCGCCAGCTGACCTGTGCAACACGTCCTCACTTGCAATCTGTGAGCGTTCCCATTTCCCCTAAAGCGTACAAGGTGCAGAACTGGCAGCTCCCCGTGACGCCTGACTGAAAGCTGCAGGGGAGCGAGAGCGCTCAGCTTAGGCTCTAGTGCAAACCTCAGGGGATACAGGTCCATGTGAGAGCCATTTATAACTTAGCTCTTGTCCTTGCACCGTGCCCGCCTGCAGAGCGCAATTAGCCGTCTAATGTGATTCTCAATATAGGCGTTTAATTTTGAAATAATGCAGTTTTTCATTTCACACCAACAATGTAGCCTTGAAGTCGATGCTCAAATCTGCCCGTGTCTTCTCAACCAAAGCAGGTTTTCCACCTCCCTCAGAGCCCATCAGAAAGTTTGCTGGAGGCTAGGGGAGCATTTCCTGGGTCACAGGCAGCCCTTGGGCGCTGCTATTCAGCGCGGGTGTTTATTGTAAACGCTGGTTCTGAGAGCGCTGGCAGAGGGACTGTGGCTCCTACAGACGCAGGAGCGGTTTGTCACCAGCGGCGTCTGCGGCAGGTGCGGCCACTGCGTGGACACAGCCCCCAGCCCGGCTCCCGCACCGGGCGAGCTGCTCTGCCAGCCCTCCTCCCGGGCCGCTCCCACCCCTGGGATCAGACCCTCTGGGCCGCTCACGCACTCTCACCCGTCCCCACTCACAAGGATGGACAAGTCATCTTGGGGCTGGTTCCCGGCGGAAGGCAGTTCAGTCCCAGTCACACCCGTGGAGGGGGGACCCCACCCACACAGAGGCCGAGGGCTCATCACGGAGGTGCGGGTGATCCTGGAGGCTGGCAGAGCCTCGGTGGCCGCCATCCACATGGTCTCACCTGGTGAACAAAGCCGTTCAGTCCCCGGGGCAGTGGGACGGCTCCAGGGCAGCTGAGGTTCAGACATGTCAAGGAGGGATGAGAGGGCTTTCCAAGTTCTAGAGTACGAAGTCCTTTCTGAGCTGGAAGCGTGAATGGATCTACGGAAAGGAAAGATTGGCCCAAGAGAACCGGAGTATAGGGTTTCTGAGGGAGACTCGAAGAGACGTGGGAGGAGGGAAAAGTGCCATGAGGATTTGGATTCTGATGCCCACTCGCTTGTACCTCGCTTGGGAGGTACAGGTTTTTGTTCTGACTGCGCGAGTCAGAGCAGAGCTTTCCCTGATTGTTCAACCTTCCTAATAGTGAGGCATGCAGAGTAAGAGAAGGGCCTTCAGTGGGTTATCCTCTGGCCTTTATGCACCACGCCCAGCAGTGCCCCATGACATCCAGCTGCCCCACGGAGTACTCAGGGCTCCCTCGCCCAGAGCACAGCCACGGAGGCCCCAACCGCGCTTATGGCCTGTTTGAGACATCAGGGCCCAACCGCGGATGAAACAGGATCCCAGAGATCCCCATTCTTGAACAGGCAGACGCGGGAGAATGTACACTGAAGTCCGATGGTAACATGCTTCTTGGAGAAAATCAGAATAGGAAGTTTACAGACATTTCCGTGTGTTTAGGGAATGAGTAATGGATCCAGAGTGTCCTGGACTGAGAACACTTGCCGAGACACGGAGGCCACAGTGGGCTGCGTGTGGAGAGTCTCCTACCAGTGTTAGATTGTTGAGTATGTTTTGTTTTAGTTTCACTTCAGTTCAGTTGCTCAGTCGTGTCTGACTCTTTGTGACCCCATGAATCGCAGCATGCCAGGCCTCCCTGTCCATCACCATCTCCTGGAGTTCACTCAGACTCACGTCCATCGAGTCCGTGATGCCATCCAGCCATCTCATCCTCTGTCGTCCCCTTCTCCTCCTGCCCCCAATCCCTCCCAGCATCAGAGTCTTTTCCAATGAGTCAACCCTTCACATGAGGTGGCCAAAGTACCGGAGTTTCAGCTTTAGCATCAGTCCTTCCAATGAACCCAGGACTGATCTCCTTTGTTTCACTTAGATAGCTCATTAATAAAAGTTTGGTTACCAATCTCATACTCAGTGTATTGTATTGCAATGATTCAAAGGGAAAACTGGGGACTTTTGAGTCAAAAGCCGCTTGGCTGTCTGTGGTGCTCTGCACCCCCGTGACTGCCGTGGCTATGGTGCCTCTCAAGCAGGAACACTGGAGTGCTTGTCACCCCTCCTCCAGGGGGTCTTCCCTGACGCATGCACTGAACCCATGGCTCTTGAATTGCAGGCAGATTCTTTCCCACTGAGCCACATGGGAAGCCCTGCACATTATAATTCAAGTCGCCACTCGACGGATGGCCTGTCTTTTGGAAACAGAGTTAGGGGTCACCAGACTTCCAACTCCAGTACTTTGGCCACCTCATGTGAAGAGTTGACTCATTGGAAAAGACTTTGATGCTGGGAGGGATTGGGGGCCGGAGAAGGGGACGACAGAGGATAAGATGGCTGGATGGCATCATGGACTCGATGGACGTGAGTTTGAGTGAACTCTGGGAGGTGGTGATGGACATGGAGGCCTGGCGTGCTGCGATTCATGGGGTCGCAGAGAGTCGGACACGACTGAGGGACTGAACTGAACCTTCAGCTCTAAGCCCTCTGAATTACCCAGGACAAGTAATCGGTCCCTTGGAGCCTTGGTTTCTAAATCCGACAGTTTTGCTTTGCCAGCCAACTTTCCAGAGGGGAAACCTAGCTGAGTTCCTGGCCAGTGCAAGATCCTACACCTCCTGCTGTCCCTCATCACTGCAGCCCATGAACCCCAGCTCTGCAACATGGAGGTAGAATGGCTTGATGGGAGAGTGCAGGAGCGGGGAAAGGGTGGGTGCGGGCAGGGCAGCATTGAGATACAGGGGTCTAGACTCCGGCCACTTCCAGCTGGTCCCCGCAGGACAGCGAGAGTGCAGGAACTGCACAGCGGCGCTTGCCCTCTACCCCACCATGATTAATCACGTGCTGCTGCAGCCGCTGACCTTCAACACCTCTGACATTAGACGCGGTTGCAGAGGAGGAAAAACGCACTTTGTGCTTTGGGAAAAACTGACAGAACAGTCTCCAGGCATTAAGATGATTTTATGAGCCAAATTCTTGTAGCTCATACTTAGAAGAGCACAAAAATCCTTCATGGTGACTTCTGACGAGCAGAAATTTTTGCCAAAAAAGCTGGCTTCATTGTTTATACTCCCCTTCACCAAAGTCACACGTACGGACCTTCCCCACGTCCTCTTTACAGCAGTTTCTAAGCGCCGTCACAAGCGCTGTCTCCTGGGCTATCATCCTCACTTTGCCCCAACAAAACTCAATTCTCAGTGTCTGTGCCCCTTTTAAGAGCCCTAAAAAGTCCCAGGTTGAGGGCAGAGCTCGCACAGGCCTGAAAACGAGTCGGGAGCAGCCCACACCCAGGAACCTGGGGGCCCAGGGTCCAGAGCACACTGGGCAGTAACGCCTGGCGGGCAGGCTTCCCAGCCGGGGGGCATCACTGGCCACACCACTCAGAGGATACCTGGTTAGAAGACTCTGAATTCTGGCTGATCAGACTTTCGCCACCTCTCTCATCTCCATTTGCCACTATCACCCCTCAACTTCTTGCACAGAAGCTCTTTTAGTCGCCATGATGAGGCAACCATTGGTATCCTGGTCAGGGTGGATGGTGGGTGGGTTTTTGAGAAAAGGCATCAGGACTGAGCTTGATGGTGGCTCCGAGGTGGTGGGGCGAGTTGAGAATCTGCAGGAAAGCAGGGTGTGAGGCCATGGACCAGCAATGCATAAAATCATGATCGTAAAATTTCTCTATCTCATCTTTAAGAATGGTAGAGTTTGTGTATGTGAGTGAATAGACAATGCTTAGGTTAGAGAACCAATCACAGGCTGTAAACACGGATGACGCTCGAAAACATCTCCGTGTGTGACATCCACCTGCTCATACGGAGGTCTCTCCCCATCTACAAAAAGCCCAGCTTACCTGGAGGTGCCTCTGCCAATCGGGTGCACAGGATCTCGGCTAGGCGCTCCCGCGCCGCTCCCGCGCCCCTCCCCCCCGCCCGGCCCGCCCCGCCCCGCCCCTCCCCCCCCCGCCCCTCCCCGCCCCGCCCCCCGCCCCTCCCCGCCCCGCCCCCCGCCCCGCCCCGCCCCGCCCCCCGCCCCTCCCCGCCCCCCGCCCCTCCCCGCCCCGCCCCCCGCCCCTCCCCGCCCCGCCCCCCGCCCCTCCCCGCCCCGCCCCGCCCCCCGCCCCTCCCCGCCCCGCCCCCCGCCCCTCCCCGCCCCTCCCCGCCCCCCGCCCCTCCCCGCCCCCCGCCCCTCCCCTCCCCGCCCCCCGCCCCGCCCCGCCCCGCCCCGCCCCCCGCCCCTCCCCGCCCCGCCCCCCGCCCCTCCCCGCCCCCCGCCCCTCCCCGCCCCGCCCCCCGCCCCTCCCCGCCCCGCCCCCCGCCCCTCCCCGCCCCGCCCCCCGCCCCTCCCCGCCCCGCCCCCAGCCCCTCCCCGCCCCGCCCCGCCCCTCCCCGCCCATCCCCGCGAGAGGGGATGGGGGCGTTCCCAGCGGAGATGTCATAAGACCATCAGGGCATCCTGTGTGCGGCGCCTTAGAATGCTTTCTGGCAGAACTGGAAAATCAAAGTGGGCGCTGGTGAACTTCCGCAACGTCACCAGGACGGACCTGGGCCCCCAAGGTCTAAGGATGCACCCCTGTGTCGCCTGCGGGCCGCCTGTGGGACAAAGAGGGTGGGCCTGGGATCGATCTCCAGTCCCTGAGGTGAACGACTGGGATTAGGGTGGACGGGACCCACGGGGCAAAAACGCGGTTTGGTGTATGTCTGCCTCGCTCCTTTCTGGGCCCTTTGCCAGCGGAACCCACGGCAAACAGCCCTGAGACCACAAGCGGAAAGCGTCGTACGGGAGGACGCGCCACGGAGCGCTGGCAGGCCGGGCGCCATCACCTGACTTGGAAAAGCGGCCGTGCCCTCGTCCTCTAAAGATGCAAACTCAATCTCCAGCGACAGGAGGGGGTGTCCAGTCCTCGCCGCTCCCGGCACTCTCGCCGCCAGCGCCGCCGGCTCCCGAAACGCTCCCTCCGGGCGCGTGGCGGAGTCGCAGCCCTTGGGCAGGGCGCTGAAGCCCCAGGGGGAAGAAAGTGAAGTCGCTCAGTCGTGTCTGATTCTTGGCAACCTCATGGACTGTAGCCCACCAGGCTCCTCCGTCCATGAGAATTTTCAGGCAAGAATACTGGAGTGGTTTGTCATTTTCTTCTCCAGGGGATTATCCTGACCCAGGGACGAACCTGGGTCTCCCGCATTGAGGGCAGACGCTTTACCGTCTGAGCCAGCAGGAAAGCCCAGCGGGAAGGGATGAGTTCAAGGCAGCAGCCGGTGGCTCCGAATCACGGCTGGAAGTTCCCCGGGATCGGTCCCGGTTGCGAGCCTGTTGTCGAGAAGGGAACAGCGCGAGTCGCTGAAAAGCCCTAGCGCCTCCCAGGACGTCTGCCTCAAAGCAGGCTCCCAGCCCATTCAACACGCCGTGGCCGTGCGACCTGGGCCGCAGAGGAAACGCGGCCATCGGGGAGCTGAAAGTGCCTGGCCTTGGAGGCTGCCTCCAAGGAGACGCGCCCGGTTAACCCCGACGGGGCGGCGCACACGCAGCCCAGGGACCCTGCGTGGTCCCTGCTCATGGGACTGACTGTATTGTGAAACGGCAACTGTGAAACTACTGGGAAAAAGCGTGTGTGAATAATCTATATTCTGCAGTTTCAGAGTGGCATCCTTGCGAGGAACTTGTTTATAAAGTCCGGAAGTCATAAACAAGTGAAGAATAAATGGCTACAAACTGATCTTTACATATTTCACGAGGTCCAGTGATAAATGTATCCGGAGAGCACTCATGCAAATTTACATGCTTAATAAATTTTGAGGTCAGCTTTGCTTAAATTAAAGGCAAAGTAGTTGGAAGACTATTATGAGGAACCAGGCTGGTAAATTCTAATACAACTGCACAAGGCAATCTTACCAACTTGTGTTTGAGTTATTGGTATTAAATGAAGAAGATCTATCAGTACTGCAAAGAAGTGGACAGTGAAGCTGTTCAACGAAAATGAGTTGAACTTCCAATGGTGTTTTTCAAAATAATAATATACATTATCTTCTGAAGAAATTTAGATGGAAAGGCAAATAGAATAGCTAAAGGAATTTAAAAAAAAAAAACGTAGAAAACAGGCTTGCCTGTGACTTGGACTCTGGCGTCAGAAAGATAAGTGTCTCTAGAAATAAAGATGGGCAACCTCTCCTGCTACAGCCTCCAGGCTGCCCGCTGGCGTCCCAGGCCCTAAACGTCGGTTTCATGCTGATCCAGAGCCAGATGTGTGATGTGTGGGGGTAACCTCCACTCTGCAGGCCTGCACGCCCTGACCTCTTTCCTTAACCTGGGAGTCCCCACCCCCAGCTACATGGATTGATATGACTGCCTTGTGTAGTTGTACCAAAAATTACCTACCTAATTCCTTTTAATGGTTGTTTTCCAAATACTCTGCTTTTATATTAAGCAGTGCTGGTACTCATACCAATCATCCCCATCAGGGGCTGCTGGGCCTACCTTGCATGGGTGCAGCCCTTCTCTCCATGAACCTTGAGCTGTGTTCCCAAGGAAAGAACATGCCCCTTCCATGAAATGCAGTACTTGGGTGCAATCTCAAAAATGACAGAACGATCTTTGTTCATTTCCAAGGCAAACCATTCAATATCACAGTAATCCAGGTCTATGTCCCAACCATTAATGCTAAAGAAGCTAAAATTGAATGGTTCTCTGAAGACCTGCAAACCTAGAACTAACACCAAAAAGAAAATTTTCCTTTCCATCATAGGGGACTGGAATGCAAAAGTAGGATGACAAGAGAAACCTGCAGTAACAAGCAAGTTTGGGTCTCGGAGCAGAAAATGCAGCAGGGCAAAGGCTGTTTTGCCAAGAGAATGCACTGGTCATAGCCAGCATCCTCTTCCAAGAACACGAGGGAAGGCTCTACACATGGACATCACCAGATGCTCAATACAGAAATCAGACTGGTTGTGTTCTTTGCAGCTGAAGATGGAGACACTCTACACAGTCAGCAACAAAAAGACCAGGAGCTGATTGTGGCTCAGATCACGAATTCCTTATTGCCAAATTCAGACTTAAGTTGAAAAGAGTAGGGAACACCACTAGGCCATGTATGACATAAATCAAATGCCTTATGATTATACAGTGGAAGTGAGAAATACATTTAAGGGACTAGATCTGATAGATAGAGTGCCTGATGAACTATGAAAGGAAGAGGTTCGTGACACTGTACAGGAGATAGGGAGCAAGACCATCCCCCCCAAAAAAGAAATGCAAAAAGGCAAAATGGTTGTCTGAGGGGGCCTAAAAATTAGCTGAGAAAAGAAGAGAAGCTAAAAGCAAAGGAGAAAAGGAAAGATACACCCATCTGAATGCAGAGTTCCAAAGCGTAGCAAGGAGAGATAAGAAAGTGAACAATGCAAAGAAATAGACAAAAACAATAGAATGGGAAAGACGAGATTGCTTCAAGAAAAATAGAGATACCAAGGGAATATTTTATGCAAACATGGGCCCAATAAAGAAGAGAGATGGTATGGACATAACAGAGGAAGAAACTACTAAGAGGTGGCAAGAATACACAGAACAACTGTACAAAAAAGATCTTCACAACCAAGATAATCACGATGGTGTGATCACTCACCTAGAGCCAGACATCCTGGAACGTGAAGCCAAGTGGGCCTTAGGAAGCACCACTACGAACAAAGCTGGTGGAGGTGATGCAGTTGAGCTATTTCAAATCCTAAAAGATGATGCTGTGAAAGTGCTGCACTCAGTATGTCAGCAAATTTGGAAAACTCAGGAGTGGCCACAGGACTGGAAAAGGTCCGTTTTCAATCTCAAAGAAAGGCAATGCCAAAGAATGCTCAAACTACCACACAATTGCACTTATCTCACACACTAGCAAAGTAATGATGCTCAACATTCTCCAAGCAAGGCTTCAACAGTACTTAAACTGAGAACTTCCATGTGTTCAAGATGGATTTAGAAAAGGCAGAGGAACCAGAGATCAAATTGCCAACATCCGTTGGATTATAGAAAAAAGCAAGAGTTCCAGAAAAACATCTACTTCTGCTTTATTGACTTCAAGGCTGTATATTGTCACCTTGCTTTTTAACTTATATGTAAAGTACAAGTGAAATAAATGCTGGGCTGGATGAAGCACAAGCTGGAATGAAGATTGCTGGGAGAAATATCAATAACCTCAGATATGCAGATGGCACCACCTTTATGGCAGAAAGTGAACAAGAACTAAAGAGCCTCTTGATGAAAGTGAAAGAGGAGAGTGAAAAAGTTGGCTGAAAGCTCAACATTCAGGAAACAAAGATCATGGCATCTGGTCCCATCACTTCATGGCAAATAGATGGAGAAATAGTGGAAATAGCGTCAGACTGTGTTTTGGGGGGGCTCCAAAATCACTATAGATGGTGACTGCGGCCATGAAATTAAAAGACGCTTACTCCTTGGAAGAAAAGTTATGACCAACCTAGACAGTATATTGAAAAGCAGAGACATTAGTTTGCCAACGAAGGTCCATCTAGTCAAGGCTATGGTTTTTCCAGTGGTCATGTATGGATGTGAGAGTTGGACTGTAAAGAAAGCTGAGCACCAAAGAACTGATTGATGCTTTTGAAGTGTGGTGTTGGAGAAGATTCCTGAGAGTCCCTTGGACTGCAAGGAGATCCAACCAGTCCATCCTAAAGGAGATCAGTCCTGGGTATTCATTGGAAGGACTGATGTTGACGCTGAAACTCCAATACTTTGGCCACCTGATGCGAAGAACTGACTCATTAGAAAAGACCCCGATGCTGGGAAAGATTGAAGGTAGGAGGAGAAGGGAATGACAGAGGATGAGATGATTGGATGGCATCACTGACTCTATGGACATGAGTTTGAGCAAGCTCCGGGAGTTAGTGATGGACAGGGAGGCCCGGTGTGCTGCAGTGCATGGGGTCACAAAGAGTCGGACACACTGAGCAACTGAAATGAGCTGAACTGAACTACTCCTGCCAAGTGAGAAGCCTGAAGCAGGAAACCTGTGGCAGGGCAATGAAACTGTCATCACAGTTAATTAGAGCCTGGTTTTGCTTCAGTCCATCTCTAGGCTCAGCACTAAGTTTTGTTCTAGGGATCTGTGTGATATCTAGGATTTTTCACATTCTTTTACTTCCAACCATTAATCAATATCCAAGAAGGGGAAGACGTCAGATTCTTAAATCCAGGATTCAGATACTTGACATTGCCATGAATTGCAGGGTAATGTCCACCCAGTGAAAATCTGCCTGACTATGCAGAAAAGCTACAATTCTCCTGTCTCTTCTCTGGCTTAATGTCTGCAGGAAAGGGCAAGTGACTTGCCCCCTGAGTCCCTTTCTGTTATGCCCACCTTAGGTCCTGTCCCTATTTACCCCAATACCCCGAGGCAAAAGGTCTACAGAGAGATGAGGCCAGGGAAGCTAACCCGATGTCCCTGACCCCCTGGGATGACCTTGGCACTCAGTCGTGTGTGACTCGTTGCAACCTCATGGACGCAGCACCCAGGCTTCCCTGTCCATCACCAACTCCCAGAGCTTACTCACACTCATGTCCATCAGGTCGATGATGCCATCCAATCATCTCATCCGCTGTCATTCCCTTCTCCTCCTGCCTTCACTCTTTCCCAGCATCAGGGTCTTTTCTAATGAGTCAGTTCTTCGCATCAGGTGGCCAAAGTATTGGAGTTTCAGCATCAACATCAGTCCTTCCAATGAATATTCAGGCCTGATTTCCTTTAGGATGGACTGGTTGGGTCTCCTTGCAGTCCAAGGGACTCTCAAGAGTCTTCAAAAGCATCAATTCTTCAGCACTCAGCCTTTATAGTCCAACTCTCACATCCATACATGACCACTGGGAAAACCATAGCTTTGACTACATGGACCTCTGTTGGCAAAGTAATGTTTTTGCTTTTTCATATGCTCTCTAGGTTCGTCATAGCTTTTCTTCCAAGGAGCAAGCGTCTTTTAATTTCGTGGCTGCAGTCACCATCTGCAGTCATTTTGGAGCCAAGAAAATAGTCTCTCACTGTTTCCATTGCTGTCCGCAAATCACATCTGTCTGCTGGCCCCTCCCACCATCTGGCCAGGAGATTAGGTGCAGGGACCTGCTGAGCACGTCTGCCCTGAGTATCACAAAAGACCAGGGAATGCAGAAGATGGAAAGGGAAGCCATCCAGGTGAGGGGACCACACTCAGGATGAGCTTGCTACAGTTTGGCTTCACTTACTGGAAAAAAAGGGAGACTGCCATGTGCAGCTAAACTTCTGCAGAAACTGGAGACTGCCAGGAATCCTGGACTTTCTTGAAAGTGAAAGTGTTAGCTGCTCAGTTGCGTCTGACTCTTTGTGACCCCATGGACTCTAGCCCACCAGACTCCTCTGTCCATGGGATTCTCCAGACAAGAATACTGGAATGGGCGGCCATTTCCTTCTCTTAATGCTTGTTAAACAGCCCTCTGCTTGTAGCCTGTCTTCATGGCACAAGCTCACTTTAACTACTTCTTTTTTGCACATCTCATACCCTTCAAGATTCACACAGCCTAAACTTTAAGACGTGGCCCCGGATATTTTCAAAGAGCTTGGAGCCAGTTGTGTCTATTTCAAGCTTGAGCTAGGTAAGACTTGCCGGGACCACTTCCTTCAAAACTGGACCTGTGTAGGGTCCTGTGAATGACTGATCTCAGATGAGCAAAAATTCCACCCTTGGATCATGCTAAGTGCCACCAGCTTTGAACACACCTCCCATGAAGAAGTAACATCCCGTCACCCAGATACATCAGCACAGAATACTAACTGACTTACCTTTCCTCACATCCAATCACCTTTCCCTGCACCTACAGCCACCCAGCCTCTTGATCCCATGAAATCTCTGACCCTGGCCTTTCCGGGAGGGGGTCTGAGACTTGTCCTCCCATCTCCTTCTTGGCTGCTCTGCGAACAGCTTTTCTTGCCGCAGACCTCAGTGCCTCAGGATTTGGTTCGCTGTGCATCAGGCACATGAACCTAGTTTGCTAACATGAGCACCAGTTTTTCTCGTCTTTATTTTTACAAAGATCCTCTTATCTGGGAGCAGAGACACCTTTTAACTTTTCCTTTGGATTAGACTATGTCAGTAAAGTTGACATCAATGAATTCTAAAGTCCTGTATGTGAAGATGTATAGTGGCAAGTTCAATTAGAATCTCTCCATATTACATTTTTTTTAATTCCAAAAGAGAAGGCTATACCCTCCCAGAGTACACGCCCACACAGTGTGTGCCCCAGCTCAACATTCACGTGAGAGTCAGCTCCAGAGTCCACAGCAGAGCTGAGTGTCAGGAGAGACAATCAAGGAAGAAGCCCAGTGTGCTGGATCCTGGGGGCGGTTATAGGCGGACACCATCAGGGAGACTCGCATCCAGAACCTATGGGCTGCCATGGGTGGGAAAGCATGGAGAAAAGTAATTCTGGGGGTCAGAGCATCAGTTGTGAGAGTATAAAGAAAGAAAAGGCTGGGACGTGGCTATGGGCAGGGGGCAGTCTCAGGCCGGCAGTGACGATGCAGAAGCAGGAGGCTCCTTGGAAAGAGGTGCTCTTTGAAGGCTTGTGGTAAAATGCGGGATGCTGGTGAAGATGAGGCCTGGGGACGCCAACATATCTGAAAGGAATCAGAAGACCCATCAGGAAGAAAAAGAATGTTGCCTTGTAGCTGCACCTAACCAGAGCACTCACAGAGAGGCTCTCTAAATGAGAATGAGGTCACCACCCACGTGCCTCCCACTGCTCTTCACTTATAAATGCTATAGCATGCAAGTGAGTGAGGCTGAGTTCAAAACCCAAGGGCAGTACCAGCATATCAGGTATCTAGGTAGCTAATATAGGCTTCTTTCTGAAAGAGCAAAAATTTTCATTTCTTTCCTGGATCTCTAGATACGTGATACTTCTGGACAGAGCTGACCTTGAACTTGTCTTTCACATGTACACTCAGCCATCCACAAGGTATAGTTCACTGTCTCTCGGGCCACTGATGACGTTTAAAGTGAAACCTATGCAGAAAGTCGCCGGAGACTCAGAGTTGCAACAAGATGCTATCTGATCATGCACCCTGTGAGTGCACTCCCGCACTTCCTGCTGCTGTTGCACGGGCCACGCACGGCCAGTTCACCTGCTTCAGTGTGCACACGTGGGAAGGAGGCCGCTTTCAGGGCACGGAAACTAGATACTTAACGGTAATTATACCAGAGGTGCCAAGTGTCATCTCGGGAACTGAAATAATTGACTTTTTGTTCTTCAGAAAGTGACTCAGGGGCCAAGAGTACCCACTCCACTTTCCCTGACTTTCCTTAATTCTTCATATATTTTTTAAATGGAAAATAAATCTAAAAAGGAGCGGCTACAGTGCAGGACAGTGAAGCAACACCACAGGACAGGGTACCCGCCAGGGTCGCAGGGTTTGGCATCTCCCCTTGGATGACCGCCGCTGCTGTCCTCTCAGTCAGACAGGCGCTGGGGGCTCTTCCTTCTATAGCCCAATTCCTCCTGAGTGTCAAGGGTCCCCTAACCTGTTTGCAGGAATGTTGTAAGTGCTGTGCCAGGTTGATAAGGAATTGTTCACAGAGGGCTGTCTGCCTATGGCTCAGCAGCATCTCTAGCAGAAATATGGACCCGGCATGCCTCATATCTGGATCTCCATCTCAGGCCCATCAACTCAGACTCTTCCATTTCGAATAAATTCTAAAAATAAAAATTGTTCCCATGACATCATCTCCTCAGTAAACTTCTGTGCTTGTCCAAAGGCCTTCTCTCATATTTAGTTGTTATGACACCCTCTTCATTTTTTTCTGGAAGATAATTATAAAAGAAATGTTGACATGTTCAGATATGGAAAAGTCATTTTGACTTATACATGGAGTTAATTTGAATTTAATGCAACTAATATATGTGCTTTGTAGACCCTATGAACAAATTATGCCTTCTCCCAATAGTCTTTATTTTACCTCAGTGCTAAAATGAATGTTTTGCTCAACAAAGAACATGCAATTGATCTAAACAGGGAGCCCAACTCTTTCCCTAAGTAGGTGTTTTGCAGGTTTAGCTTATAAAATGGACATTCTCTCTCCGCTCATCTTTCTCTCAGCATCTAAGAAAAGTATCTGCATAAAGAGTAGATCTTTGGAGGGTAGACTTACAAATGGGTCTCAGGGCAGCGCCTTTCCATGATCAGTGTGCTCACCCCTGCTGCTGCCACAGAGTCTAGAAATGGGTCTCAGGGCAGCGCCTTTCCATGATCAGTGTGCTCACCCCTGCTGCTGCCACAGAGTCTAGAAATGGGTCTCAGGGCAGCGCCTTTCCATGATCAGTGTGCTCACCCCTGCTGCTGCCACAGAGTCTAGAAATGGGTCTCAGGGCAGCGCCTTTCCATGAGTCAGCGCACTCACCCCTGCTGCTGCCACAGAGTCTAGAAATGGATCTCCAAGGGCAGCGCCTTTCCACGAGTCAGCGCACTCACCCCTGCTGTTCCCACAGAATCTAGAAATGGGACTTCCCATGTCTGCATCTTCCACCTTCTCGGTTCTTCTGGGGAAAATCCTGGGGCTACAAAATGCTAATGTAGGAGATGAAGCACTGCCTGACTCAGGTCTTGGAACTTTCCTGTCCAGGCACACACAGTTCTCCTTGCTTACAGATGAAATTAAGTTATACTCTTTAAAATTCATGAAGGAGGTAATAAATGAAAAGTTTAACAAAAGTAACTGAGTGAATGTCCACTCCGAGTTCTCTGTGTGTGCTAGGGCTGGAGCTCCAACTGAAGGTTCTCCCAACATCGTAACAGGGCTGGGGTGTATTTTCACATAACTTTCCAGGTGGTTTGAGAAGGAAGACTTCTGGCTGGAGGATCTACCTCCTTGATTGCAGACATAGGCTGTCTCTTCCTGCATTCTCTGTGCACATACATGTGAGGGGGCATCCAAAGGCTCTTCTCCATTCATGACTTCTCACATGATGACCAAGGTCCTGTCTTCACCTGATGCTTTTGCACATAGATGGCACTCATACGGTTCCTCTCCGGTGTGAATGAGTCCATGACTTTGAAGGAATGAAGATTCACTGAAAGCTCTTTCCTGGTCATTCCAGATAAAGGGCTTCTCTCCTATGTGGGGGCTTATAGGTGGGAATAAATGTTGGCCTCTGATGAAGGATCTCACATTCATTACATTTTCAGGATTTTTTACAGTGTGATTTTTGGTGTATACACAGCCAAGGCCCCAGCTGAGTTATTTCCCTCCTTCACAACATTTGTAGGGGTCTCTCTAGGGTGAGTTCTCTCATATTGTCTAAGTTTAGAGCATCGACGGAAGCTTTCCCATGTTGACAGTTGAATTCTCTGTAATAAAAGTCACCTTCTGTTAGTTAAAATATGAATGAAGAATGGCCAAAGGCTCTTCCAACCTGGCAACAAGTACAGGGGTTTTCTCTTGTCTGAGCTTCTGGTGCACATAGAGCAAGTGGTCTACTTGGATTCTTTCCCACATTCATCACATTTACTGGGGTTCTCTTCTGCATGAGTTACTACATGTGGGGTTGACATTGTTATACGTGAAATCTTCCTCATATGCGTTCCATTCATGGCCTCTTTTCCAGTATGAAGTCTCTGCTAATCTGCACGGAGAGGAGAGGCTATGAGAGATGCCCGCACACATCCAGGTACTATTTCTCTGCATACTGAAGCAGTCCGCTCTCTCTGTGATGGTCTCCCTTGGAAACTCCTTTGGAAACACGTTTGTTTGGTTTCCATGCGGTGCTACTTTGCTGAATTCATAAGCATTTTCTCTTTTGTAGTCTCTCACATGCAGAATGTTCTAAATGAGTTTTAAGTCTTCTGTAGTTTTCAAGCATCATGTGTACAACCTGTGCTGAGGCAATCCAGTGCAGTTCAGTTCAGTTCAGTCGCTCAGTCGTGTCTGACTCTTTGCGACCCCATGAATCGCAGCACGCCAGGCCTCCCTGTCTATCACCAACTCCCGGAGTTCACTCAGACTCACGTCCATCGAGTCCGTGATGCCATCCAGCCATCTCACCCTCGGTCGCCCCCAATCCCTCCCAGCATCAGAGTCTTTTCCAATGAGTCAACTCTTCCCATGAGGTGGCCAAAGTACTGGAGTTTCAACTTCAGCATCATTCCTTCCAAAGAAATCCCAGGGCTGATCTCCTTCAGAATGGACTGGTTGGATCTCCTTGCAGTCCAAGGGACTCTCAAGAGTCTCCTCCAACACCACACTTCAAAAGCATCAATTCTTCGGCGCTCAGCCTTCTTCACAGTCCAGCTCTCACATCCATACATGACCACAGGAAAAACCATAGCCTTGACTAGACGGACCTTAGTCGGCAAAGTAATGTCTCTGCTTTTGAATATGGTACCCAGGTTGGTCATGACTTTCCTTCCAAGGAGCAGTTGCTGAGGCAATCACCCTTCTCTTAAAGCTGAAGGCACAGTTTGACTTCAGGATAATAGTATCTCCAAACTTACACTGTTCCAGACTTTCTTCTGGGATGGCATTCATGCTCAGGCTTCTTTTCCTTCTGAAGATTGTGCTGAAATCCTAACTCTTCCCATTACCATGTCGCTAATGTGATGAGCAGATTTCATCCTCAAGAAACTTACCATTGATCTTCAGATAAATGGGCCCTTCCTGAAGGTATCCTGTGTGGGAATCCTTCCATGCTTTCTAAGTCTACCTTCCATGCCTGAAAAAAAGAGGGAAAAGAAATAAGTAGAGTGACTTAGCGGGAGGAAAATTTTGGAAATGTTTGCAAAGCTAAGGTAAATATGTGTCAAGTATTGCCTTTTAACACAGAAATGGGAGAATGTAATAGTGATTAGAAATAAAATATGGAACACTGATGGAACATACAATATGGAAATATTGATGTAGAATATTTTTAAGAGTAAAATGGACAAAAAATAAAATGAGGGTTTAATGTCAAGGAAAGTCAATAAAGGTGAGAGACTGAAATAAATATGGCTACTTGAATGTTTAGCTCCAAAAAATAATAGATAGAGCTCTCTCTGAAGCCAAAGAATATACAGTAAGAAGAATCAAAATCAATATGTTCAGAGAATTAGGACACTCTCAGCGGGATACTCCTGCACTGGCCTGCCAAGATGTCAGCGCGGTCAGGCCTCTCCCTGAAGACACTCTGTAGCTGATGCGACTGGTCCTCTTTGCTCCCTGAGCAGTCTCCTCTCCGCACAGAGCCCAGGAGCCTGGATCCACGTGGACCTGGGACTCTGAGAGTCCTCTCTGTCCTCCACCTCTCTTCTCCTGGTCCAGCCAGGAAATCACATCTATGCAGAGTCAAGAACCCTCTGTGGAAAAATGTACATGGATGTGGAGTTCTGTGTGGAGATCTGTGTGTGGTCTTCACGTTCCCATCAGGAGGAGAGGCAAGGTGAACAGTAAAGAGCAGTGCAGGAAAAGACGTCCTGAGCCCTGGACGCACCGCCAGCCCTTCCCCAGAGCAGGGAGGACACTGGCGCTGCGCTCAGACGTCCAGGAACTGTCTACTGACGCTCACAGCCAGGCCCGAGGTGGCTGACAGAACCTCCTTTGCCCCCTTCCTGGGACCACTGTGAGTCACCTGTTCTATAGTGGATTGAACTTTATTTTAAAATATATGCAGTAACATAACTCAGTCCCAACCCCAAGAATTGTGTTTTACAGGGACAATGTCTGTTCTGTTCAACTTTGTGGGGTTGAATTCCACCATGGTTTGCACAGCAGAAAGTTTTTAGAAAACACTTAACACACTTATCTATCCATGTAACGCCCCCATGAAATGAGTGCCCAGCACTGCTCGGAGTGTTCTATATGGAGCAGTGAGAAAGACATATGATTGTTCTCAGAAAGCCTGCAATCTCTTGACGTGCTCACGATGAAATAACGAAGTGAACAGAATCTCTTCCTCCATGTCCTCAGTGCTGTAGGAGAGCATGTGTGTCCGGGTGGAGGGGAGAGAGTTCCGGGGAAGCTTCTAGATGACTCTCTAGTGAGTGAGTAAATGCTGACTGTCTCCCCCACAGCGAAGCGGTGAGCAGATGACCGCTGTTCTCTAGCGTCGCCTCCTTGGGCAGCTTTCTATGGGAAGGGCCTGGCAGGGCCATCCTTGTCGGATAAGTTCACAGTCACATTTTAAAGGTCACTGAGTCCTGCGAGCATGCTGGGCATTCTGGTCCTGGTCGCTCCACACCCTCAAATGCCCAGAGCTGAAGGTCGAGGATGGCAGTGCTAGGAAAGGGCAGCTGTGTGTCAAAACCACACGCCTGTCTGAATTGAAGTCCGGTATTTCTTTGGGCTGACTTGGCATTTGCCTTTCAGATTGATCAGAGATGTGCACATTCTGAATACACAATAACCTTCACGAATGAAGGAACATCACATGAGGGGTGGGGTGAAATAACACGGACATTCTCCAGCAACAGATCATAACTTCCTACTTACTGACTGATGATTATAAAAATTTTACCTGTGAGTTTATAAATATATTCTGCTCCAGATCAATTTTAATTAAATCTGCAGACTAAATACAAGGTAACCAAGAGCCATGTTCTGCCCTTTACTAGCTTTGACGATGGACGAATTATGCCCCCTTTTGAACCTCACAATTTTCATGTGTGAGTAAGGTTCATTACCTCCTGAGAGAGTAGAGTGATTGAAAGATCTAATAGGTAAGTGCTTAGTACAGAACAAAACTCAAATAAAAACTACATATTATATGTCACTAGTTATCCAGGAATGTTGTCATTAAAAAGTGGGGTCTTGATGCAATATCCACAACTCTGCACTACTGAAGGTTTATACTAAACTTGGGGTCAGGAGGCGGTGCCTGCATCGTCTCCACTGTGATCAGGTGTCTTCATCAGATGTGAGGAGAGAGTGCATACCCTGTGTCCAGGAGCCAAGTTCTGTTCTCCCCTTGGTTGGCACCTGCTGTGGGAAAGAATGTCCTTCCATTGGGAAAACTGCTCAAGGCTCACGGAGAGAAGGCTGCACCCACGTGGGGTGGGGCCGGCAGCCCCTGGGGGGAACGATCTGTGGCGGGGGGCAGGGGGACTGATTGAATGGCTGGGGTGGGGACACCGAGGACGAGGAAGGAGGCCCTGGGGGGATGATCGGGGGAGACTGAATGGTTGCAGGGGGAGCACCCAGGATGAGAAAAGAGGCCTGAGCCCAGGTCTGTAGGGTCCAGGTTGCCTCGATTCTAAAGCTGAAAGTCCAGTACTTTGGCCACCCCATGGGAAGAGTTGGCTCATTGGAAAAGACTCTGACGCTGGGAAGGATTGGGGGCAGGAGGAAAGGGGGACGACCGAGGGTGAGATGCTTGGATGGCATCACTGGCTCGATGGACATGAGTCTGAGTGAACTCTGGGAGTTGATGATGGACAGGGAGGCCTGGCGTGCTGCCATCCATGGGGTCGCAAAGAGTCGGACGCAATTGAGCGACTGAACTGAACTGAAAGTTTAAAGAGACATAGACATCATAAAGTTCACTCTTTCAGATTACAATGTAATGATTCAGTTTACACAGAAATTTGTTTAACTGTCATCACAATGATTTCAGGACATTTTGTTACCTCAGAAAGAAATAAACTCATTCAACAGCCACTCTCCCTTCCCCTTTCCCCAGCCCTCAACAAGCCCCTGGGTGCTGTTTGCCTGTGGGCTTGCCTGTTCTGTGTATTTCAGATAATTGGAGTTCCACAACTGTGGACGTTTCTTGCTGGCTTCTCACACTTAGGGTCATGCTTTTGAGGCTCACTCATTTTAGCCAAGGGTTGGGTCCTCTCTTTTGCTTAAGAATTGCCCATTTTAAGTCGAGTAAGATGCTTAGAGACAATCTTTTTTTTACTGTTAACTGCTGGGAAGCCAGCATGGGGAATCCTGCCAGTGGCAAAGGTCATGAGGAAGAGGCCTGATAGGCAAAGGTGAGGTCAGGCCTCGAGGACATGACCCTGGGCCTTCTTGAGCATCTTCCCCAAAACCAGAATCTGTCTTATTTTATGATGTTCACCAACGTTTCTGACATTTACAGGGGCTATCCTCGACCACCTTTCTCTGGAAAAAGTTAACTTAGAGCTCCAGTTAACAGTCTCCTGCTTACAAAGGGGTGTCTCAGCTGACACCCCTCTGATGGCGCTCTAACTTGTCTGACAGGTTTACCCAGACTTTCACAACTACAGCATGTGATTGTTTACAGCTCCCCAACTGTGAGAGGCACGGGAAGCCTAAAACAAAGAGCCTTTCAAAGAGCTAAAAGCTGTTAGAATGGTGCTGGTGCAAGATTACACTATTGAGCCAATGCTTGCTGCCAAGTTCCCATATCCCTTACCCACTGTGCACCTGGGATTGCATTAGCTAATGTAGTTGGAATGCAAGAAAACAAGTGCAGCCTTGAAACTAACTACATCAGACTTTTGAGCTGATTGGCTCTTTCTTTGTTGTAACTCGCTGCACGTTTGCTCCGTGAAAATGTAACTGTGATACTTTGAGGCTGACGTAGATTAGAAATATAAAGAAAAAACACTTCAAGGGAAAATAAGTTTTCTGGTTGAGCAGCCTTTATGAAAAGAGGGTCATAAAATGTTTCATAGGCCTCCAAGGCCAGAAGATAATGTACACAACATCACTTGTGGGAAAGGTATTAAAAGTCCTTTTTAAAAATACAGTAATGGGCCTCACTCTCCAAAGAAGCTTGGCCACCCCATGTCTCTTTTTTTACTCTTTTTCAGGCTGATCCCTTACAGCATAGAGGCTCCCTGCGTTCACTTATCTGCCCGGGTTTCTAAGGCCTGAACGGGAAGATGTTCTGCGTCTTCACTCCCTTGGGAGGCCGGGAGGGCACCTGCGGCCTCAGTGAACAGGGCAAACTCCTTGTCTGGGGGTTTTATTGGCTTTCTATGTAAACCAACAGATATCAGCCTCTTTCTCTCTATTTTCTTATCTACAACATTTTTTCTTGATCGCTCCCTAAATCAATTGCGGACTCCATCCCCATTTCTAATGTTATGCCCAGAGTCCGAGTCCCCAGAACTGAGAGAATAAGGCGTCCCCAGCAATGCAAAAGCATGAAGGGGTTTCATATCTAGCTCGAGCTAGGGCTCCCACCACATCCAACGCAGTGGAGTGGAGCAAGGAGCCCCAAGCCCAGATTTACAGCAGGATTTATAGGTTTTAGAACAGAGAGTTGGCAAGGGCTGATTGGCTGCAGGAGTTTCCTAGTATTTACTAATTGGCTAATCTTTATTGGCTGCAGGGGGATGTCTTTTACGTCCTGATAAACTCAAACCAGGTTACGGGGGAGTATGCTGATTAGACAAGTCCTGGCATCCGTGGGGATGACCTCACTGGGCAATGACTCAGCTTTTCCCGTGAGTCCTACCTAGTCCCTGAAGCCTATCATGGCGTTTGTTAGGTCCCAACACTACCCTGGATCCACCGGGGCTGGACCCTGGCGGTGAACAATACACAGAATATAACAATTACCATCATTTTCTACATTCCAGTCCAGGGCATTGCGTCTTGCTATCCTGCATATCCTCAACTCCCCCCACCATCGCGGAGCCACCACCAAGCTCAGTGGACAGAAGCTCAGCTCTGCTGTCTTTTCTCAAAACCCCACATGCCCCCCCGCAGCCACCCTGAGCAGAATTCCACCAATGGATGCCTCATGATGGCGGCTAAAGAAAAGGGCTCCTGTGCCAGGAGTTGAGGGTAGTGGTGGCAAAGGAGAGAGCAGAAGAGGAAGGGGAAAAATCCTGACCCTCCAGAATTTGCAGTCTCCCAACGAAGTACTGACCAGGCTCCTCAGGGAGGTGTGACCACTGATGCCCCCAGGCTGGGCACTGTGCCAGCCAGGCTCCAGTCCCCAGCATGCTCTGAGCCCTGGCTCCCCAGGTTCCTGTGTGTGGGCTGCTCCTGACATGCCCTTCAGCCCTCTTTGGGCCATGCCCCTCAAGCAGGGACTTTTTAGCACATGGGAGCTTGTGTTGCTGACTTAAAATTCATTATGTTGAGAGTTGTGAGTTGTCTTATTTGGGGCAAAATGATAGCCTGAGAGACAGTGTCTCAGTTTGCATTGAGAAACTGCTGCAGAGGTAGGGGGACATTCTGTGAATGTGACTTTGGTGGAGATGTAATGAAGCCCATAATTTTTTCCAGAAAGTTTGTTAGTCTTATGAAGATTACTACTTAGTCAAAGAGCAGAAGTTATCATGAAGGGTTTTAGCGCTTTTCTAAATAAGGGGTGATACAAGGCTAGGCTCATAAAAAATCATCTTCTGAAAATGTCTATCTGAAGAACTTGTTGCCAGTCTTCCCCACAGCACAGGTGACTCCTTTCTGCTCTCCACCCTGAGCTCCTCTAGGGGTGCTGAAAGGCAGCAACCAGCAGCAGCTCTTTCTTTAATGCTGCAGTGGGATGGCAAGCTTACTTAGATGACTAATTGTATAATGCAGGCATTGGTGAAAATAAAAGCTGTGTTATAGGCTGTTTTAACTTGAATTTGTATTTTCCTAAATTCCACATTAGTCTAAAGCTGGGTGTCACTGGGAGGTGCTAGTTCTGCCCCCATGTGCTTCACTCTTTAGAAGTGATCCACACCTGTTTACACCAGTGTGAGGCATGGAGCACAGGTGGCTGGGGCCCCTGGGCTGTGGGGACAGAGGGAAGGGGGTTGGCCAGGGATGGGGGGGTCCTGCCCTTGGGCTTCTGCTTTGCCCAGACACTCAGGGGCCCCTGGTTCGCTCTTGATCTACTAATGGGGGAGACAGACAAGAGGAGCCGTAGGGGGAGCTGCGGTCGGCGCCTTCCGTATACCCTCCATTTACATCTTGGGCATCGAGCCCTCCCGAAGCTCTTCAAAGGTCTCGGTTCTTTGGATGTCTTTGGTCTTCACTAGTCTTCTTGCTCAGGGGTCAATGTGCGCACGCATGCTGTCGCTGCAATCAGGCCTGACTGCGCCGCTCTGTACTATAGGTCCACCATGCTCCTCTGTCCAAGGGGTTCTCCAGGCACGAATACTGCAGTGGGGAGCCACTCCCCTCTCCAGGACATCTTCTCCACCCGAGGCTCGAGCCTGGGTCTCCTGCACTGCAGGCAGACTCTTTACCGTCTGAACCATCAGGGAAGTAATTGCTTAATTGTAGTTATTTTCCGGCAACACTATTTGGGGGTTGACCTCAAGTGTATCCCCGTGTTTTCCTTTCCCCTGTGATTTGAAGCCGCTGCTGACACCTTGGTGCTCCCACTGGGTACCTTATTGTCCACCCACACTGCCTGCCCCAGTGCCACCCCTGGCCAGAGACACTCTGTGAGCTAGCAATGGAGTTCAGTCAATGACCTACCAGCAAATCTAATGAAAACCGCCCATGAACTCATGGTTTTCAGCCCATTCCTGAAATGTGAATTGATGCAACTTGAAGGACAGACTCTCACACAGCAAGAGCTCTGGGAAGAGCGTGGGTAGAGGGAACATGGCAGAGACGCCCACTGGGCTCCTAGGAGTCTGCCCCCTTCTCTTCTGGGGGCACTGCACACTCAGCCTTGAACTGAGCACATGGCTGCCCGAGACTGCAGACATTCCCAACGTCCTCTGAAGCGGGGGTGCCGGTGAGACCAGCTCTCCCTCCAGGATGGAGGGAAAACAATTTGTGCAACTTGTTGACGATTTTCTAGGTGAGAGAACATGGCTCTTCCTTCTCCTGCTGTCTTGCTGCTGGGAACATCTGCCGAGAAGGGGAAGCTCCATTCTGCTCCAGGTCCACCCTGGAGGGGGCAAACGCCCCTGGGATGACAGAACAGTATTCCTAGGACAGGAGTGAAGCTTTCAAGAACAGCCCTGCCAGACCAACCCTGGGCTGCCTCCCTCCACATCTAAATGGGAAACAGACGCACACTTCTCCTGGCTGTAATTTTGCGGGGATTTTTTTTTTTTTTTTTGTCCACAACCTTGACAGGGACGTCAGGCTCTGAGGGGGTTTCTGTGCAGCAGCCTTGTCAGGCTGCTCCAACATGCAGAAGTCTGGTGTTTTCAGCTCTCCTTCCTGCGGGAGGACAGCCAAGCTCAGCTCCATCGGCTGTCCTCTCCAGCTGCGTCTCTGAAAACCTACGTGGAAAACAGATGCTCCCGACTCAGTGAATCAGGAGCTGATCCCTCTACCTTCCAGGGAGATGGACTTGTTCCTTCCCCCGCACCGTGCACTCCCCACTCTCCCCTAAACACGTAACTGGCTTTGAAATGTGTGCTCTTTCCCTGATAATAGGGGCAGTTTCTGACTGCACAGCCTCGAGGCACAAGCATCTCATGTGCGGTGTAACTGAATTATCACAAGAAAGATGAGTTTCACTCTGGTAGGTCCCCTGCTAAACCGATGTATTGAAAACTTGAAGTGGAAATATCACTAAAACCCATTTTCAGTATTAAGCTAAAATGTGGGAAGTTGCTAAGTTTTGCCCTAAGCTCTCAGGCCAAGGAGACAGATATTTAGGATTTCCCTAGGGTCTGATCTTGTTTATGTAATTTCTTAGATGTCCTTCACCCTTATGGAACCTGCTAGTTTATAGAGAAAAAAACCCATATAGTGAAATATTAAAATGCTTGAGAACATGGTAATAAGTTTGATAATTCATATATTCATTTGTGCTTGTCTGAAAAGTGTCTTCTCTTTCAGGGCTAGCTTAAAATATAATTTATTAATAGAAAATGTCCTTCAGGTCAATGTGAGCCTTAGAAGATGTGGGGAGGGGGGGATGAGAGTTGACTCAGGCCAAGCTGCTCTGGATGATTCTCTTTTAAATAGTGACAGTCTCACCCATAGATGACTGATGTCTCCAGCATCGCAAGACAGAGCTGGTCTTTCTGGAGGAAGCTCACAACCACATCCTCACAGGTCACTGACTCCTGAAAACACAGTGGGTGTTCCAAATCAGGGGGTACTGTTGCAGGAAAGGGGGCCCCTTCCAGGGCCCAAAACTGGGCTCCTGTCCAACACTCGGAAGTGAATTGTCCGAGGAGACACATGTGCTGACAAAGCAAAAGAGTTTATTGGGAAAGGGCACCTGCATGGAGAGCAGGAGGGTAAGGGAACCCAAGAGAAAGGTCTGCCACACGGCTCGCAGTCTCGGGTTTTATGGTGATGGGATTGGTTTTCAGGTTGTTTTTAGCCAAGCATTCTGACTCAGAGTCCTTCCTGGTGGTGCACACTTGGTTCAGCCAAGATGGATGCCAGAGAGGAGGATTCTGGGAGGTGGTCAGACATGTGGTGTCTCCTTTCGAGCTTTCCTGAACTCTTCCAGTTGGTGGTGGCTTATTAGTTCCGTGTTCCTTACCAGGACCTCCTGTCAGAAAACAACTCATGCAAATGGTTACCGTGGTGCCTGGCCAGGGTGGGCGGTTTCAGTCAGCATGCTTCCCCTAACAGTCCCACTGTGGTTTACTAGATCAGGCCATAGCATCCTACAGCCCCTGGGTCAAATTCTACCACAACCTGTGCTGGTTGGACCCACAAGCTAAGAATGATTTTTATTATTTTAAATGTTATAAAGTTGTGAGACATATGAATTGTATGGCTGCCAAATTTCAGTGTCTGTAAAGATACCTCGGGCTGCTTTCCTGCTGCAATGACGGAGCTGCGCAGATGCAGCAGAGGCCGTAGGACCATCTATGATACTCACTATCTGCCCCTTAGGAAGACTTGCCAGCTCTGGCTCAGGAAAGTAGTATTTTAAATACGGTATGCTGGAGTTTTGCTTGAAGAAATGTAAAGTGTTAGTAAATTTTGCCCCATGAAATAAATCTTTTTTAAGTAATGTAAAACTGGCCACCTTACTCAGTAATCTCAGAATAAACACAAGGACAGCAAATATTTCTTAATAATTGAAAATTTGTTAAAGAATCAGGTCATTTAGGTGATCTTACTTCTGCATGACACATGGACATGGTTGATTCCAGAGTTACGTTTTCCCTTAGGATCAGGTGGATTCTATAGCCTCTCCTCTGTGTGTGTGTGTGTGTGTGTGTGTGTGTGTGTGTGTGTGTGTCTGGCCTGAATGATTGCATACTGCTTCTTTATTCTTGCCACCCTGGCATTGCGTAGAGACCCTGGATGTTTCATGAAAGCAATGGCCACACCATGCTAAGAGGCCTAACCCTGCCTCTGTCTTGTGTCTTCAGGAGCTAAGTGCATGCCACATGTGTATGAAAGGTCCAGATGTAAAAGTTCAGGTGTCCCATTGATCCACACCTCCTATGTAAATGGAATGTCCTTCTTTTACCCTCATGGGGGTAATTGGGGCCAGATGTGAGGACAAACTGTACAATCAGTCCAGGTGCAAAAAGTCAGTTATCCCCTTGCTTCATACCTGCTGTGCAAAGGGAAAATCTTTCCTTTGGGAAAACAGCTCAGATCTCATAGAGACAAGGGCTGTCCCCTGCAGAGTGGGGCCAGTAGCCTCTGGTGGGGAAGATACTGGGGTGATGACTGACTGGCTGGGGGCTCCCAGGATGAGGCAAGAGGCTGAGGAGCCCAAGTCTGCAGAGCCAAGGTCATACCAACCCCTCCTTGGATCTGCATCTGTCTGAGTGGAGCAGTGACTTTAAGGGGTTAGGATGCCAGCTGCCTGCCTGGAGGCCATAGGAGGAGGGGGCAGAAAAGCAGGCAGTGTGGCTCATCTTGGTTTCTGAAGATACGTCTTTCTGGCACCAGGTGCCAAGCTATGGCAAAGATTGTATTCTTTTTGTAAAACTGCTTTAGCTGTTCTAATTCATTTGCCTTTCCATCTTAGTTCATGTAAAATATAAATGTACAAATGTGTATATTTTTTCTCTTAGCACCAGTGGAAATCCTATAACTTGGCTATTTTTATCCAACAATTCATCACACAGATCTTTCCAAGTCAGTACCGATAAAAGTGTTCTTACCAGATCCCTCTTAATGGCTGTTTCCTGAATGTTCTGTTTTTATACTGATACTAATATCAATAATCTTATTACACAAGTATTTGCACAAATGTTCCTCCCACGCTGATTTATCATGGGACCTTCCGTGTGGAATATGAAAAGGTGGATTTATGGCTGTTTATCATTCATTTCTTTGATGGCTTCTGGACTTTTTTTTTTACTGTTGTATCATGATTCCATTCTTTTATTCCACAGAATAAAAAGCATTCATGCATGTTTTTACTGAACCCTTTCACGGTTGCAGTTTTACAGTCCGCACAGTCCAAGTCTCACTAAATTCCCAAGTCCGCCCGGGAGCAGGGACCTGCCCTTGGGCCGCCTGGGCCCGACCCCCGGGCATCGCTGAGGAGCGCGCCTTCTCGCGCAGCGGCCCGGGGAGGTCTCCCCAGCTCCCGCCCTCCCGTCTGTTGTCTGGGTCTCCGCGCCCCGCCGGGCCGGGAGCCGGCTCCCAGGCGGACGCCCGGGACAAGCGGGGCGTCAGCGCGGCCCGGCGGTCGGGGTCCGCCCGGGGCCGTGTGCGCCGCGCGTCGGGAGCCACCCAGCGGCCGCCGTGAGCCGGTCCCTTCCTGGGGAACGCTGGCGACTCCCGCGAAGGCTGCGGTTCGGCCGCCGAGCCCGGGGCAGAGCTCCAGGGGCCGGGGGTGCCAGCGCCATGAGGTCCGGGAGGAGCCTGCTGGCTCCGGAGAGTCGGGCTGCAGGTCCGCGGCCTGGGCGGGCGGCGCCGGTCGGTGTCGCTGCCCGGCCCGGGACCGGCGCGCCGCGGGGCCCCTTCTGCCCGCGGGCGCCGCCGGGGCAGCTGAGCGCGAGCAGGAAAGGTCCCGGCGCCGGCGTCCGCGGGGTCACACCTCCTCGATGTTTCCCTGTCGCCCGGAGGGGCGGACCACACGGGTGCGCGCGGACATGTCCAGTCTTCGCAGCCTCCCCCATGGACCCCGACAGTCCTGACTCACAAACCTGGGTCCTCTCCCCGCAGAGGGACCACGGGCCGCCCGTCCTCCTCCCCAAAGGGCGCCCGGAAGCGCATCCTTGTCACCGTGGGGGAACGGGCGTCCCGCTGCCGTCGCGGCGCTGCGGCTGCTCCCAGGCGGCCACGGTTCCCGGTGACGGGCTCAGGACTCAGCAGACGGGTTTCCTGCGGGTCGGGCTGCATCTATGCGAGGGGCGCCCTGCGACCCTTCTATTCTCCTCGGGCTCAGAAGTGGGAAGGATGGTGTCCGTGTGGAGGCGCTGTTTCGCGGGTGTGAGACACGGATACATCTGTGTGAGGATCGCAAAGCCTACAGATTGGCGGCTGCTCTGGCGAGGTCGACCAGATGGCCGGACAGGTTGTTGGGGATCCTTGTTATTAATGTAGTAACCTACTGTAATGTAGGTATCCAATGAGAAATCTTGAAATTAATTATAATGAAAATCACCATTATCATTGTTACTCAACAATGACGTAATTATTACTTTTGTTTGCAGTTAATTTAAGAAACACCGTTTCAAGCTTATCCAGAGTATCCAATTGAAGACAACTAGAGAAGGATGTTGAAATGAAGAACTTTCTTAACACACTGGGAAGTCAGGGAACCTCTCCTTCCAGGCACAAGGCCCTGCCCTGCAGCAACCGACCTGGAAAACGAGACCCCAGCCTCCGCAGCAGTGGGCTCCAGGACTCAGTGCATGGTCAGTGACTGCCACCTTCCTTATTCTTCTTCCTTTCAATTTAGTACCAAATGGGGGAAACCATATCTGTTATCTAAGCAGTCACCTGGGATGGCCCTCTTCCTGTCAGCCCGCCTCCAGCTACCCCACATTACATGCTCTGAACAGGACAGGCTTTCCCTTTTCCCACCAGAACCTGTCCCCACGCCAATGTGTGCTCTGAGTCTCAGCCAGGGCGAGTGGCGGTGGCTGACTCCTTGCTCTGGAGATAAATTCTGAAGAAACAGTAAAGGATCGGGAAAATATCCTGCAGTAGGAAATGGCCACCCACGCCAGTACTCTTGCCTGGAAAATTCCATGAACCGAGGAGCCTGGCCGTCTACAGGCCGTGGGGTCACAAAGAGTCAAACACAGCTGAGCATGCACCCAGAGACACAGGCATCTTTGTTTATGTCTACAGAGCTTAGAAAGAACCAAATAAAGCATGGAGGATAATATGTGGTTGTTGTTATTTTTGAAAAAAAAAATTCAAATTACTCATTTAAGTTTAGATATATCTCATATACCAAAAACTTCTCCCTTGAGCACTGTATTGTAGCAATTGCCCATGTATATAGTTGTGTAGCCATCATCACTATCTGATCCAGAATATTTTACATTTTATCTCCCTACAAAGACACCTAGTGTTCCTTAATCAGCCACTTTAAATTCCACATTCCTCACTCTTTCATCCTTATGGAATTACCTATTCTGTGTATTTCAAGCACATGGGTTTGTACAACTGTGGCCATTTAGGTCCGGTTTCTTACACAGTGTCATGTTTCTGAAGCTTATTCCTATTTTATCATGTGATCCAATATTTTTTTGGCTTCAGAACTTTCCTAAGTCTTTAACACATGCTCGTGCGCACGCACGCAGGCACACACACACACACACACACACACACACACACACACACGCTGCAGTTCTTTTAATGTGGAAAACACACTGAGGTCCAATGTCGCCATTAGAACCATTTTATGCACACAGTTCCATGGCATAAAGTACCGCCTTCCTGTAGACACTCAACCTGCCCCCCAACCCAGAGCGGCCAGCATGCACAGGGGACACCAGCCCAGCTGTGCTGCCCACTGTCAGAGCCCCCTAGAGTGCCCACCCAGGCCAAGACTCAACAATAGGCCACTTCCCAATGGCCAAAGGAGAGCCTACCTGTGCCAGGGGAGGGCGGTGGCCAAGGGTGAGAGAGACAAAAGGAGGGACAGACAGGAGGGTCTGCAGCTCCTGGTCTTCCCAGGTGGTCTTGCAACCAAGTACTAATCAGGCTCAACCTTGCTTTAGCTTCTGAGCTCAGAAATTACCAGGTGCCTTCATGGTGGCATGGCCTTAGATGATGGCAGCTCCAACCAGGCACCCCAGTACCCTGTGCTGTGGGGCCCTGCCATGCCAGTCTCACCAGCCCCTGTCAGAGCCCTGGGGTGCCCAGCATCTGTGGGCAAACCACTCCCGACACATCCTTCAGCCCTCTGGAGGCCCAGCCATCAGGCTGTGACTTGGAGTTCCCAGGAGATGGTTATCACTCAGGATATGTGGCCAGTGGCAATAGGGCCTGACCCTCTGGAAGTGAGTGGAGAAAAGCCCAGTGCTCTCCTTCAGTGCGGTCCTGGCACCGACTGCGTGTCTCTCGCTGACATCCTCTCTGCTTCATCCAGATATTCCACTTACCACTCATGTTCCAGGCTGGGATTCTAGGGGCAGCCTTCCCAGGGTTGCAGCCTTTCCCAGTGACCAATCCCAAGTACCTATGTCTCAACCTCTGGACCCTCACATAGGTAGTACTGCTATCAATGTTTCGGGTTAAAAACAGCAGATCTCAGACGCTGAAGACTTGTCCTAGGTCTTGCAAACAGCCCAGAACTGAGGTCTGGTGGCCTTTAATGCTGTGACCTGAGACCACATCATCTGCCAGCAGACACATCAATCTCCAGATAATCAAAATCAGAGTGATTAAGTACAAAGAGGAACAAATGTGTTATGTTGGGAGGAGGGAGGTGGAAACAACACCCCTCTGCCTTTGTCTCCCTGCTTCCAGCTGCCCAGGGGCCCAAGCCATCTCCTCAATATCCCGTGTTCACATATTGTTCTCTTTTGACTCAGACAACATGGAGGGTCCCTGCCCCTCAAGTAGTAATTTTCTCAATTTTGAGGGGTACAGTCATGAAATGTCTTCCAGTGTAAAAATAAATGAAAAGATAAAAATCACCCAGACCACTGGATTTCCATATCAGGTGAGGGTGATATAAGGTCCCTGGAACTTCTGTTCTGGAAAGAGGGAGGGAGGAGGAAGAAAAAGCTAATCTTCAGTGAATGTAACCTTCACCTGGACTCTGTTTAGTCATTTTATCTCTACAGTTATTCAGTCATCATAACATTTACTCAAGGTCTTTTCTCTTTCGGGCCTGATGTTCTCATGGAGCTCACAGGCTGAAGAGGTACTCAAAGTGAGCGAGTCAATTCCTAGGCAGGTTGATAAGAAGTCCAGGGGTACGAGAGGAGAGAGGGGTCTGGAGTTCTCAAGGAGGAGGAAAGGACAAGCATCTTTTTTCCTCTACATTCCTTAGTCTTAGGCACTTAAAACATTTGTTTGTTTGTTTGTTTTTCTTTCTTTAGGCCCAGAACTGATGATTACACAACTCAGTTTAAAGTCTGTGAATGAAAGTGAACTTGCTCAGTCATGTCCAACTCTTTGCAACCCCATGGACTGTAGCCTACCAGGCTCCTCTGTCCATGGGATTTTCCAGGCAAGAGTACTGGAGTGGGTTGCCATTGCCTTCTCCAGGGGATCTCCCCAACCCAGAGATCCAGCCCGGGTTTCCCACATTGTAGGCATATGCTCTACCATCTGAGCCACTTATATTCTGTACTAGGGATTATATACCAATAATGTATCTGCTTGAGGACAGTTTCTCCTTCCTGAAAACCTTCTGATTAATCCTGATATCTTAGAATGTATATTATGGGAATGGGTCTGGTAGAATCTTTCTGTTAAATTCTAATCCTGTTTGTCCTAAAACGCAAATTGTGAGAGTGGGTCTGGTAAAACTCTCACAAACCTGAGACCTTCTTTTGACTTATTGTAGTAACTAATTCAAAAAGTATATACCCCCCTTGCTAACACTAGCAAGGGGGCACTCTCCACCCCCCTTCTGATATCTAGGTCAGAAGCTTTCTCTGACCTTTTTCCACTGTAATAAAACTCTGCTACACAAATGCTCTTGAGTGATCAATCCTGGCCCCTGGTCCTGAAGCTAAATCTTCTTCAGATATCATGAATCTGACATCGTTCACGGTGAGCTCGATTGAATCTATAACAATCTCTTAAAAGCCAAGTATAATCTTAAAATAAGCTATGCTGCTACTAAGTCACTTCAGTCATGTCCAACTCTGTGTGACCCCATAGACATCAGCCCACCAGGCTCCCCCATCCCTGGGATTCTCCAGGCAAGAACACTGGAGTGGGTTGCCATTTCCTTCTCCAATGCATGAAAGTGAAAAGTGAAAGTGAAGTTACTTAGTCGTGTGCGACTCTGAGTGACCCCATGGACCACAGCCTACCAGGCTCCTCCGTCCATGGGATTTTCCAGGCAAGAGTACTGGAGTGGGGTACTTTCTCCAAAATAAGGTGTAAGTGCTATTAAAATAAAATAAAATTCAACTGAATAAAAGTTTAACATCTTAATGCCTCTATTTAAAGATTTATGAATCAGGCAGTATCCAATCTAGCAGTTAGAAACTCTGAGGAGTTGCACAAAATAAAAGATGTTTATAGGCGTGAGGAATCAGGAACAAGGAAGTTGTGCTGGGCAAAGAATCCAAGTGGCTACTGCGAGGTTACTTTCCATTAGAGGCCAGAAAGCTTTCTCAGGCAGATGGCTTAACTAGTGATAGTCAGAAGATTCCTGGCTGACTGGTTCAAGAGTTCATTTCTGGAAGAGCCAAAACTGCATTTCCGCCTATTCTGCTGGCATGGCTCCTAACTAAGCAACTCCTCTGGGGCTGTCATCTGGTTTTTAACAGCCCCCTGGGGGCAGCAGCAAGGCTTACCGCTGCTGGTTCCTTGCTAAGCACGGTGCCAGGTGTGTCCATCCCCAAATGCTGAGAGCGCATGTGCTCTGTGCCAGGCCTGGCTGGGGGCAGGGACCCAGCCACCACACCTCACAGTCCTTGACACCGGGCTGGTGCCCTGGGATGACCCAGAGAGATGGCATAGGGAGGGAGGTGCGAGGGGGGTTCAGGGCTGGGAACTCATGGACACCCGTGGCGAATTCCTGCTGATGTATGGCAGAACCAATACAGTATTGTAAAGTAAAATAAAGTAAAAGAAAAAATGAATAAATAAATAAAGAGAGAGAGGAGAGTAAGACAGAAAACCCCCACACTTTAAAAAGAAACGATCCTGCTGCTCCCACAGAGCTGACGTTGTGGAGGGAGACAAGGAAGAAACAGGACAGCTTGTAGAAGAGCCAGCTCCAGGGAGTGAAGGGCGGACACGGCGCAGCGGGAAGGGGGCTGGGGCAGAGCGGGGCGGGGAGGAGAGGAGTCCCGGCCGAGGACGGATGGCTGACGAGCCCCAGCGGCGCTGACAGGGCCGGCCCTGGACCGCGAAGGACCGAGGCGCTGAGGGCAGGAGACGCGGGGGAGCCGTCACTGCAGATGCACGTGGGGACGTGTCTCCGAGGAGGTGACATTTACGCTGCGCTCCGGGCCACCATCCACTTCCCTCGTCACCCAGAGCCAGACGCCGAGGATGGCCGCTAACATCACGCACACTGGCCGGTCCTGAACCTGCGCACCCAGCTCGCTGTTCCCTCCTGAGGAGTCACAGGAAAGGCCCCTGTACTGAAATCCCCTCCCTCCCTCTCCGGACAAGTCCGGACCCTTCCAGAGTGGCCCAATGGCGTGGCCTGTCCCTCCTCTTGGGAACTCTGCGTCATCAACTCTCTCTTCGATGACAGTTGCCTCCTGATCTGTTTGCCTCATTGTGCCTCCAGTTTCCCATTAATACACTGTGTTTTAAATCAGCCAAGAAGGACAGCGCGCTCTGTAGACACAGAGCATCTCAACTGAGCACACTCAATTAAGTGTGGACAAAGGGAGAATGAATTACGACACTTCTTGCAATGTCCTCAATCAATTTAATGTTTTGTTGTGTGTGAAGTGTGTGTTTTGGAGAAGGGAATGGCAACCCACTCCAGTATTCTTGCCTAGAGAATCCCATGGACAGAGGAGCTTGGTGGGCTACAGTCCACGGGGCGCAAAGAGTCAGACGTGACTGAGCGACTTCACTTTCACTTTCACTTTGAATCAGTAATTCTAAATCCATTAACCATATGTTTGAAAGTATCTTTTGCTTCATTTTCTCTGTTTTGCTCTTGCAAATGTAAAAACAAAACCAAATATCAAGAGACACACTAAAATGGGTTTTGTTTTCTATTTTCCTGGTTGAACTTTATGCCAACAAATCCTAGGTAAGGACTTAGGAAGCTGCAGTAAGTCAAGGCACCAGCAAGGTCACAGGATCTGCAATCAGCAGGGGTCTTAATGGTGCCAGAGAGCCTTTTTTTTTTTTTTTTGCCATGCCATAGGAGGTGGATGCAGTGGCTGAGGGGCCAGAGACCCTGGGGCCTTAATGACACCAGTGAGCCGGCTAAGATGCACGAAGCTGGGCCAGGTACAGCCATTAGGCCAACTCAAGCTGAAACATATTTAATTCTGAATTTCCAGAACCATTACCCCAAAGAAAATGTTCACCTTCTTCTGATATTCACATAGAAAGATTGCATAGACTCTTTTGCCTAGAAATTCTACTTCCATGGGAGAAAGCCACCAGGAAGATTGCTTGGAGAATTTAAGAGAGAGTGTTTTTTAGGTGGAGAAAGAGGAAGTGAGTAAATGGCAAGTGCGGTTCAGAAACGGAAAGGGGTCTGTGCAGACCCAGCAGGCTCCCTGTGGTGGAAGGCAGGCCATGCGCTCACTCTCCTTCCCCCTTTCGCTAAGGTCACGTTTATCATGACTTAGGTAGCTCCAATGAAAACTTCAAGTACAGGGGCTGCCCTGGCGGTCCAGCAGTTAAGAATCTACCTTGCAGTGCAGGGGACACCGGTTCGATCTCTGGTCCCCAGAAGATCCCACATGCCACAGAGAAATGAAGCCATAAATACTGAGCCCAGGCATTCTAGAGCCCAGTGCTCCACAGCAAGAGACGCCACCAAAGTGGGAAGCCCAACCACCACAACTAGAGCACAGGCCCTGCTCGCTGCAGTAGGGAGAGCCTGCATGCAGCAAGGAAGGCCCCGTGTGGCCAGAAAGAAATGAAACTATATTTAAGCAAAAACCCTCCAAGTACAGTGACTCTCAGTGGCGCAGGTAACTCCTGCTCGATGTTCTCAGCACACCGGCGTATGGGATCTGCAGGAACCCTTCCTCCCGTGAAGGTCCAGAGTCTCCATCTGTCTCCAACGTGTGTCTCCCCAACTGTGCTGTGCCATCTCCCTGCTCACCTCAGCGCAGAACTGCTTCTGGTGGGGCCACTCTTTAGGCAGGGGAGTCATCCTTGTGAGTCCTCATCTAAGAATTAATATCACCTCACCTGCACTTTATTTTCATATTCCTTAAAAGGAGTTCCTTAAAATCCCAATTGTATTCCTTACAAGAGCGTTTTAACACAATCTTGATTTGAACGCCTATGGTTTTATTTATCAACTTTTATGTCTCCTTCGTTGTGTCCTGCGCTCTGGCTCAGCCTCTCCCTTGGCCTCTGCTCTTGCCTCTCATGAAACAACGTACAGGATGTATTAATTGCACCCACGCTCCCCTCTCACTGGCTCCTTTCCACTCTCCCTCGTCTCTCCGTGCCATGTGTCACTATGTGCACATCACTGTTACCGTGACGCCCTCCTCTTCCCTTGCGAAGCCTGTTATTACTTTCCTGCTTCTTTCTCTGCTGTCCCATGTGTGCTCTGCCCAACATACAGCGGCTTCACAGCAGGCTCTCTCCCCCACTCTTCTCTTCAGAGTTCCTGCTGGAATTTCTGGACACCACCTCCCAAGTATTTACTCTGACTCTGACTCCTTCTTCCCTGGTGTGGGCCCTGTAGCATCTTCCCCTGGATGAAGACCACAGATAAAACCTGAATTCTCCTCCTTCCCCCACTACCTTGAACTCCCCCGTGGATGTCTCCTTCTCATCCAGGCTCAGTGATTCAATATCATCCATGAACCATTTTTCTATACTCAACCACCTATCTGGCTGTATGGATACAGTCTCCAGGGCAGCGGGTGGAGCGATAGACAATGCTGAGATCGCAGGGAGAGACCAGGCCAAGCAATGCGGGCGGCGAATGAAGGACAGTGCTGAGAAGCGCAGATGATAGGGAAGTCACAAGGGTGGGAGAGGGTGGAGAGTGTTTCTAAAAACAGATCAGGGAGAAACCTGGGGGAGGAGAGGTCGAGTCTCAGGGAAAGAGAAGTGATCATCGCACAGCTCCTCGGGGGGCGGGGGGCGGGGGGATCCAGCAACATGCTAGTTTCCCAGCAACGTCCTATCAGATGCTATATTTCAGTTAGAAATCCTTCAGGCTACAAATCCATTAGATTTGCAGAAATTCCTAATGCATTAGAAATGTATACATTTTCCTGCAATGGAATAAATTAGGCTAAGGTTTTGCATTACATTGTTTATTGTGATATCAAGATGTCATTTTATATGAGTGTTTATTCCAGTGTGGACCTGTAAAGCGTATTATAGTACTTCATCTATTCAGTGGACTGGTTTGTGGAAAATAGTGTCCCAAGAGAGACTATTCCCCAAGATATTGTCAGCTGAGTATAAGCAAGACACCCTAACGCACTGTGCTCAGTATGCTACCGTTTGCGGCTTTAAATGTTTAGGGATCCGAGAGAACCTGGGAGAAGCTTCTGTGGGCAGCTCGTGCCGCCGTTGCCCCTGAAACCCCAGCCGCTGTCCCTGCTGCGTCCTCCAGGAACCCGCGCCCGCGAGCCGAGCTGGTTTGCTGCCGCCGCTCCTCTGCTGGGCCGCTTCGCTCCCGGAGCCTCCGCTGCCCAGACCCAGGCAGCTCCCAGGAGCCGAGACTCCTGCTGGTTCCGGTCCCAGGGCTGACCGCCAGCCTCTCCCGGAGGCATGCGTGTGAACTTCTTACCATCGGTCTGTGTGACACGCACTCTCCTCTGCGCTCTGGAGACCACCCATTCCCGGCAACCAGGGAGCTCAGTCGCTGGGTCTGACTGGGCGGATGCTCGCAGGGAAGTTCTGCCCGTGCGCGGCACCGTTTCCTGTGAACACTCCTGGGAGGTCGTGCCTGATCTCCACGTCTGCAGATTCTGAAGAGATTAAAAGGGAAGAGCAGGTGGCAGCTGAGCAGGCTCTGACCAAGGAGGACTTCACCGTGAATGGTCACTTCAGCACCTGAGTGCAAGGCTACTGGATCTGACGGGGTGGCCTAGTCCACAGGCGGGCAGGCGAGCTCGCCGCCTGCTCCACAGTTCCCCCTGAAGGCCGGCCTGCAGCGCCCACTGCTCAGGCCACTGAACGGGTAGGCAGAGCACTGCGTGGGCTTCAGCTCTTCTTTCCCAGACTCTTTTCTTGGGTGAGGGGTCCTGGGTCCCTTGCTGGATCCTTGCTGCTGCACAGGCTTTGCTCTGCTTGTGGTGAGCGGGGCGCACTCTCTGGTTGTGGTGCCTGGCCTTCTCGTTGCAGCGGCTTCCCTTGTTATGGAGCGTGGGCCCCAGGGCCCCCAGGCTTCAGCGGTGGCAGAGCGTGGGCCCAGTGGCTGTGGCCCCCAGGCTGTGGAGCACAGGCTCGGTGGTTGTGGTTCAAGGCCTTAGTTCCTCTGAGGCACGTGGGGTCTTCCTGGACCAGGGATTGAACTCATGTCTCCTGCATTGGCAGGATTCTTTTCCCTGAGCCATTATGGAAACCCCACAAACGCATAAAATGGAAATTGGTTGACAGAAAATAAGCAGTTTCTAAATAAATAAATATGTCTACCCATGAGAATGTTCTGTTACTTTTGCTTTTTCCTTTCACATAAGATGAAAACTCCTAATTCCTAATTCATTATGTTCTTCCCTCAAACAACATTTGCAACTGCTAATTTTATTAGCTAAGCTCGATCCATTTTTTAAAATACTTTTCTCCCACTTTCCCTATGCACTATGCATTCATTATCAATTGAGATAATAGTTTATCATTGTTCAGCCACTGAGTCATGTACAACTCTTTGCGACCCCATGGACTGCAGCACACCAGGCTTCCCTGTCCTTCACCATCTCCCAGAGATGCATATTTATGTACTTCATATGCATAGGAGGATAAGCATTTGACTTTATACTTGAATCATTTCTCTGAATCTAACATATTAATACGCTAGTAAGATATAAAACACTTGACTGACTTCAGCATAAAAGAAAATAATAGAATCAGGTGACCATATCTTAAGACTGATTATAAAACCAGCAGCCATGTTGATGAGGAGCAGTGACTCACGGGGGACGTTTTATGTGGTGAGAGAGAGGAGCGCTGGCCTCAGGGATTTAAAGGGCTGTTTGAAAACAGAGTGGAACTCGGCTCAGTGGCTGGACCTCCTGGGAGTCACTTCCCAGGGACACATAGGACAGAGGCCTGAGCATCCTGAGTGCCTCACAAGGTGGTCTGAAGCGGTGGCCCCTCTGCGTATCAGTGGAGGTGGCAGCTGTATTGTGTGTCTGTAGGAGTCTGTACAAGGTGACCTTGCATGCAGAAAAGTAAATTTGACGAAATGGCAGATGGCCTCAGCTCTAATAGTAAGATCTTTTCTTAAATCAATTTCTTTCTCCTCTCAGCTTCTCCATCTGAAAGGTGTTACTCTTCATGAGACCCACTCTCTTTTAATCCCCTTTTCAAAGCCTTAAATTTTGTAGCTTTTTTCCAGCATCTTTCCATGTTTATTCCTCAGACAAGATAAGCAAATACTTTTAAAGATAAACAAATACTTTAAAGATAAACAAATACTTTTAAAATCAGACTTTCCAAAAGTTCTAAATTCATTCATGTTCTCACTTTAGTATCCTCAATGCTAAGCCTGTAATGAGCGTTTTTACCTGATTCAAACACAACTCTGGGGGTGGATTGGTGGCGGGACTCCACAGACCCCTGGAATTTTGAACTTTGACAGTTAGATCTCCTTTTACAGAAGTGTTAGCAGCCAGTGGAACAAGGAGCATCTAGTGCCAGATTACACGGCTGACAGCAGGGGAAAGACAGTTTATTGGTGGTAGAAAGGATCTGCCTTCTGACAAGCAGCCGCCTCTCACGGAGGCAAGCCGGAAGAGCCTGCAGACGCGGAGCCGCGTGCGCAGGGAGGGACGCTTCAGCCACACCCGTTATCAGCGCAGCAGGCACAAAGGGGTCGTTCCCTGACCTGACCCGTGCTTCCTGTTTCTTTAACTCCCTGTGCTTCGGGGCTGCTCTGCTGAGATGGGCGCCCCTTTGCTTTTCCTAGACCTCCATGGGGCCTTCTCACAGCGCGGGCAGCAGGCAGGAAGCCGCGGCGCCACGGGGCAGGCCTGCTCCGGTCCCTCCTCTGGCGGCCGAGCGGCTGGCAGAGCGCGCGGAGCGTCCACCGGCCCCCTCACGGGCCCAGAGGTCGGAATGTGATGGGACCGGAGGTCGGAATGGGGAAGACGGAAGATCTATCTTTGCTTTCTTTCACTCCCGGGCCAGGAGCTCTTAACCTGAGGGACTTGGAGAGCCCAGGGAGCCTGTGGCCTCCCTGAAGTGATGCATAAAATGCGTCTGTGCACAAACTTTTGTTCAGATAAGAGTAAATGCCCTGGACTCACCCCTTCAGAATATTTTATCATTGTTCCTTGTCTGTCCAGATCCTGTGCTTTGAAGCACAACACCGCTGCGGTGATTTCATCACGCTTCCACTGCTGCCGGTTCCTAGTAAACTCAGCTTTCAGAATCAAGAGAAGCTGGTGGCTGACGAGGCTTAAAAACACCCTGTGAAGTACCTAGAATCAGGAGCATTTGACTGTACTCTACTGGAACATTTTAAGGTGTAGTAGTTTTGTTAGGGGAAGCACACTGGTTGAGACCACCCACCCTGGCCAGGCACCATAGTAACTATTTGCGTGAGTTGTTTTATGACAGGAGATTCTGATGAGGAATGCAGAACTAATAAGCCACCACCAACTGGAAGAGTTCGGGAAAGGTCTAAAGGAGACACTGCCTGTCCGTCCACTTTCCAGAATCCCTCTCGTTAGCACCCATCTTGGCTGAGGATGCGTGTGCCACCAGGAAAGACTCTGAATTAGAATGATTGGCCAAAGACCACCCGGAAACTAATCCCATCACCATAAAACCCGAGACTGCGAGCCATGGGCAGAGCAGTGCTCCTGGGTTCCCTTCCCCTCCTGCTCTCCACCCGGGTGCCCTTTCCCAATAAAATCTCTTGCTTTGTCAGCACAAGTGTCTCCTCGGACAATTCATTTCCGAGTGTTAGACAAGAGCCCAGTTTCGGGCCCTGGAAGGGGTCTGTCTTCCTGCAACAGTTTGCTTTTCGCTTGTGAGCAGCTAGGTCAAATTGTTTCCAAACAAGAAAACCAAACTGAACTGTCTGACTAGGGTCACAGGACACAAACTACTTTGGGGTGGGTCCCAGGTTGGCCTGGGATTCTGTCATTACCAGGAATCAAAGCAGCAAAGGGCATCCGTGACACAAACCCTAAAAGCGTTTTATCACTGGATAGTTTGGGTTGGGATGGCTCCCTAGAGAAGGGAATGGCAACTCACTCCAGTATTCTTGCCTGGACAATTCCATGGGCAGAGGAGCCTGGCAGGCTACAGTCTAAGGGATCGCCGAGTCGGACACGCGGAGTGACTTTCACTTTCTTTTTTCAGTTCGAATCCACGGAGAGGTGGAGTCTTTCCTGCGGATATTTGTAAATGCTTCCGACAGATCCAGTTATGTGGCTTTGCGTTCTTCTGGAATTGCTCCCGTGACGTTGATCGGGACTTCATATGCTTAGGCAGCGCATTACTTTGTTTTCTGTGCAATGGTGCGGAAACAGTTAAAAAGCAAGTAAACAAGCCAAAGCCCGCGAACTGCTTTCCAAACAGGCTGAAGGCGCCACCTCCTGTCCAATCTGTAGAGATGCCCGAGGAAGGTAGTCAGCCTTATGGACTGAGAGCCACAGGAACTACTCACATCTAACTATACTTTCTACTTACATGCTATTTATAACGAGTTATGTAGTTATACGTATGCTCTCTCCTGAGCATTCTCAATCTTTGGTTACAGAAAGTAACATATTGAAAATCACTGAAGTGAGGCAGATGGAAAAACAGTATCAGGCTATCATATGCTTTCCATGGGTCCCGATTATCCAACACCAAAATGCCTTTAGAGTTCTGGAGCAAAAATGCTCTTTGCCACTTGTATTCCTAGTAACGACTGAGGCCCAGAGCTCCCTGAGTAGCCCCTCCTGCTGGGGACTTGACTGTATTTATTTTACATGTGTTTAAGAGATGACAGAAAAAGAGAAAGCTCTAAAACGGCAAACGCTTTCAGGTACACCGAAAAGGTGGTTTTTAATGTTGGTTTGAGTGTTTTGTTTTTAGTGGAGCGATCCATTATAGAACAGGCCAGAATACGTTTAGAGAATAAAGTGTGCATTTTCTACCTCTGAGAGATGCTAATTAGAACATGTCTTTACCATGGGCCTGGCATGAATTCAGACTTGCCTTGGGCAGGTAACTGATGTCCAGGCTGCCTTAAACCCAGCAAGTGCTCAAGGAATGCTCTAGTGACCGGAGGGGACGGAGGCGTGCAGCCAGCGTTTCACTGCGCGCGCTGCCCGTGTGCTCATCCTGTCTCTGCCCTTCCGCAGAGGCTCGCGCTCTTCTGCGCAGCTCATCACTTGCTTGACGCTGAAATACATTGGTTCGGATTTTATGATGAGCTGGTTCTGTACAATCATATGTAAAGCATTTATCTAAATACAAACAATATACACTCTTGTTCAAGTTCCTCCTGAGTTAAAAGTACACCAAGAAACCGGATAATTTAGAGTAAAAGTAGAATTTCTCTTTCATCCTTATAAAGCGTCTGTGGTTCATTTGTATATATTCCTCCAGCTTTTTAAAAAACATTTTCAAATATATATTTATTGACACGCAGATAATATAGGTTCATTTTTAGTTCAGTTAGACAAATAACGTGTGTTGTTTTACAACTTGCTTTTGTCATGTAACAGTATGACTTTGAGGTGTCACCGTTTCCTGTTTGGGGGTTTTCCAGTGGTTTTAAATAGGAATATAAAAATCTTTATAACAACATGATTCTGCTATAAGCAAACTAGGTTCATCTAGCACCCACATTCAGGGAAATCCAGAAATGTCCACAGTTGCCCTGCGCATCCCACCATCAGAAATGGAGGAAACTGCGAGCAAGGAAAGTCTCAGTAATGAACCCCAGGCACCCCGTTAACCCAGCTCTGAAGGAGGAGGGCGGGGCGAGGACAGCTCACTGGCTGGAGGGAAGGTCTCGTGATGCCTGAGTCTCCAGCCTGGCCGGTAGCAGCCGAGAGAATCCAGGAAAGAGAGACGGTAGGAGGAGAACAGTGGAGGGCAGGAAACGGGCCTCCGGGCGGCAAAGCACGAAGGTCGAAGGTCGCAGCAGAGCCTGGGGAGGCGAGTGGGTCCGCGGAGGAGCCGCGGAGAGACCCCCGGAGGCGGCTCCCTCCCGCTCACCCAGCCCAGAGACCCCCGGAGGAGAGACCCCCGGAGGCGGCTCCCTCCCGCTCGCCCACCCCTGAAGGTGCCGGTGGGCCCGGTGCGGGGCGCATCCGCTCCGCTCACTAAGACTGTGCGCTTCAGGCTGGTCTCAGGAACACACTTCTTGTTTCACTTGAGTGACTTCATTACGCCTCCCTTGTAATTTCAGGTTGGGTCTTCTCTGCCTGCCTTCCCCTCACTTTTCACTCTGGCCTCAGTGTTCATTTTTTTCTGGCACACAAAATACGGTCAGCAGGCAGAGCTGACTGCATAAAAGGCAAAGGCCTGCCTCTGAGGAGTAACATACACTCATACTGTTATGCTAGTTAACTTATATTTATTGATTTAAGTTAATATAACATAATGCTACATAAATATATGCATATATAATGTAGATAAATATTAAATGTTATGCACTGTTATAATTTTAATATAATTTTATATATCAATGATATATGTTAATGTTAATAATATACAGGCTGATTTAGTTAATGACACCCCTGGTGAGAAGACCAATGAAGACTAAAGAAGTCAGAAAAAAAACAGAACTTTGAAGATCTTGGTGAAAACTCCACACTCTCGATGTAAATGGCGAGCCGTGCATGAAAGTTCTTGGCCAGGGCTCCTCACGGGCCTCTCCCACCCCTGCTATGGTCAGCAGTGGACCAGGGAGCGGGGGTCCGGGCAAAGCCCCCAGGCCGAGGCCGGGCCGAGACCCCCGCCAGTCTCCTTCCTTCTGTCACCGAGCATCACCTCCTCCCTGACACTAGTGTACATGCGTGTCATCACTTCTCCCACAGAATGAAGGGTGTGTGTTGCAGGAGAGCTGGAGCGAGCTCACTGGTGACACAAATCTTAACACCATAGAGAGAGGGAGTTGGAGGGAGGGCGACAGATGAACAGACAGATGTGCCCTGGGTTTAGACTGTAGGGTGACATTTATGATACTAAAACTGGTTAGCCTTTAGCTTGTATTTTTGCCAGTGCCTGTATGTGACAATTGATCAGTCACCTAAGTATCATTGATTCTAAATCATAAACTAGGATTCTAAAACACTCTGGTTTTCTGTACTACCAAAATGCACTTGTGAAGCCAACATTCAAAGCATCCAGTGTCTTCTTTTTGTGTTTGGTCCCATGTTGTTTTCTTTCTTAACTTTTACTTTGTAGTTAGGGTATAGCCCGTTAACAAACAGTGTTGTGACAGTTTCAAGTGAACACCAAGGGGAACGGTTCAGCCAAACACACACATGTGTCCTTTCTCCCCCAAACTCCCCTCCCATCGAGGCTGCTACATAGCATTGACATCCACGTGCCGAACAGTGAGTCCTTGTCGATTCCTAACCAAAGCGGACGCTCGTTGCATCATCAGAGACTCTCTCAGAATGTTTCCCAGAGGTTAGTGAGGAGTTTCCTGGAAAACACTCAGCCCAAACCCTGTTGCCAGAGGAAGAATGTTTATATACAGGTGTTAGTTTTGAGAGAATTTGGTGAACTGAACCAGCTCGTACAGAGATGGAAACAGCTTGTCACCATCAACATTGTCACCATTCCCCAGTAGGTTCAGCCTCCCCCGAATGTGCCCTGAGTCCTGACCACTGAACAGGCCAAGCCCGCTCTCAGTCCCCAGCGCCTCCTCCCGCAGGGCCGCGGCCCGCAGGAGACAGAGGGACTGACTGCACGTTCCCTCCTCCCCCTACTCATGGGCATGGAAGAGCCCAGCTCCCTGCTCTGGTTGAAGGAGAAGGAAGGCCCAGCAGCAGCCCCGGAAGAAGTGCACAGGGGCCCCTCCATTCCCAGGAGCACAGGCTCATCGTGCAGGGCCGAGGGGACACGGGGGAGGGAGGAGCCTCAGCTCTGGACACTGTGGGAGCTGGGCTGCTGAACAGACTCGGGGACTGTCTGTTGACCATGGGATCTGAGGAACAGGAGAGATTTGGACGGACTGGGGCTAGCTGGGAGGGTTCCCCATGGTCTAAAGCACAGGCTGTGTCTCTCTGGGCTGAAAATATTCACCGCTGAGCACTAGCTCCCACCAAAAGGGGGTATTGGTTAGAGGCGTCCTGAGATGTAAGAGTTTCTTAGGCAGACAAGAGGAGATACTAGGAGGATGTGAACTGCCTTGTAGAGCCTGAACCACACGCCCAGCCTTCTGACCCCAGTTTGGGGAGGTAGCAGTTTCTTACGCATTTCCCTGGTGGCTCAGATGGTAAAGAATACACCTGTAATGTCGGAGACCTGGGTTCGATCTCTGAGTCGAGAAGGTCCCCTGGAGAAGGAACGGACAACCCACTCCAGTATTCTTACCTGGAAAATCCCACGGACAAAGGAGCCTGGTGGGCTACAGTCCATGGGGTCGCAGGGACATGATTAAGAGACTAACACCCTTTCAGGTGAGGGCAGCTGGTTTGCTTGGGCCTGATCAGGGAGGGGCGCAGGTGAGTGTTGCTTCTGACGAGTGAAAGAGTCTTTGGGCCTAGAAAAGGAAACAGCAGTCTCAAAGGCCCTTGCTGAATCTTCTAACTTTGGGAAAACAAAACCAAACTTTAGGTCCCGCCCTGATGCTCCAGGCTTGTTGCATCTACCTGGGACTTATCATTCCTTGTCCAGAGGATTTATCACCCCCTGCCCAACTGCAAATGCCATCTCAACTAAAGAATACCCCAAACATCCCGCCTGACTAACATTTCCCTTATCGCGTCCACAAACCTCCCTTTAAATATGAAGCCTCCCTGATCCCTCTCACGCTCAGCCCGGTCGTTAGGCCGACTGCCGCCCCTCCTTGCCTGAATAAAGGTAACCTACTTCCGTTGACGTCATCTCTCCTTTTCTGCCTCAGCCCAATCTGTATCTTACAACCAGCACTGTCTGAGAGAAGAGGGCAAACAGGTGCCCCCAGGGAGTCAAGACACAGGCTGCTAAGTCAGCAAGACAGCTGTGAGGGAGTCGAGTGGGCGCCCCGCGGGGCCTCTGCCACTGTCCCCGGGTGCCCTGCAGTTCCAAGCTTTGGCCTGAATGCGTCATAAAGAAGGACCCTTTGTGTTCTACCTATTACAAGTTAACCACTAAAGGAATGTTGCCTATAAGCTTGTACATAAAGTCCCATCTCTGGGAGCCTTGCATCCCAGGTAATGAGCACCAAGCTAAAATAACTTTGTTTAGCTCACAGGTAACTTCCTGACCAGACTCACCTGTGAATCATGGCAGGGAGGCAAACATTAACACATCCCTTCTGGAGCCTGATCAGAATGAGGAAATATTTGACTTTCCTCCCACACCACCTTTGAGAATTAATATAAAAGATGCCTGAATTCTCACTCAGGCAAGATGGGTCCTGGGACAAGAGTCCTGGGCTTCTGAATAAAGCCGCTGTTCCTTGCCCCAAGAACTCATCTCTCAATTTCTTGGCCTGTCGTGGGGTGAGCAGTACGAGCTTGGGCTCAGTTACAGAAGAGCTGACAGTCTTGCCCTTTTTTGGGAAGATTTCCATTTTCATTCATTTAGTCATTCATCATGTATTTGAGTCCTGCTTAGAGGCAGGCCCTGCTGAACTCACCCTTGGAGACCCAGCGCAGACCTCAGTGGGTCCACGATGCCTTTCTTGATCCCATGCTCTGCCCACACCATTTTCTGCCTCACCCAGGACCCCTCGAGTCTTTAAGCATACTGTGATGAGCTCTCCAGCTTGTCAGCCATGTGAGGACCTTGAACAGATGCAGAACGGGGCTCAGAAAATGTGATGGATGACCAACAATCAAATCAATGAACTGGGCAGACACAAACCAGGCTCAGGTCACGTTCACCAAAGGTCATCTTCTCCCTCCTTCCAGAGCCAGAGTTTCAGGGAGACCTTTACCAGGAGCCCAGGATCTTCTCTGACACTAACCTCATCCAAAACATTAACAGTCTCGGTGGATTTTATTTTCAATTTTATTTCTTTTTAATCCTAAAGTCACTTTGTGACTATTCCACTGAATACTGAGTAACTTAATGATCACTTCTGTTGTGTCTGGGCCAAGAAAGCCCAATACGGGGGTAGGATGCTGAGGAGGAGATGGTCAGGGGAAGGGGGAGGAGGATTGTGAAACAGCAGAGGCAGGAGGCCCCCACCCCGTCCTCACTGCCCTGTCCATGGGTAGGATGCTAGGAGGAGATGATCAGGGGAGTGGGGGTGGTGTGAAACAGAGGAGGCAGGCGGCCCCACCCCCTTTGTACGTAAGCAACCTGGCTGTGATGACCGGGGTCCAGATGTCTCCTTGCTGACGGTCTGTCCTTTAGAGCCAGCTGTAGAGGTCACAAGACAAACCTAAGTTCTGGGGCCCCCGTGTGATCCAGGAGCAGTCACTTGTGCCTTCAGAGGGTCAGTTTCTGAGCCACAGTGGTGCTCTCCCAGAGTCGGGCGTGAGTTGGTGGCCAGCCCTGCTCACCGTGAGATGCTGCAGCTCCTGCTCTGCCCTGAAACCCCTCCCTGCAGCCTGGCTGTGTCAGGGGACGCCTGGACACAGCAGGCATGAGCGAGGAGGAGAGAGCGGGTGCTTCAGGGGCAGAAGAGATACAGAGACACTTGATTTCACTCTGGCCACTTCCAACTGGTCCCAGCCTAATGCCACTTGTCATACACCCTGAGTGGACACGATCTCCTGGGAGCTCAGAAGACTCTCCTGAGAGCTGGGATGTGGAGCTCTGGAGGATGGGGCTGGGATAGCCCCCCACATGAGGCTGGGGCTCTGGGGCTCTGAAGCTGACCCGGGGAGTGAAGCTGGGCCTGGCAGTTTTGCACTGGAGACTATCGGGTGTCTGGCTGAAGCTGCTGACACCCGTGGTCACACCTCCCTCACCGATCTGACCGTTTCTGATCCCAGCAGTGAAGCAGGGCTGGTCTGGCGGGCACGTGACTGAGACAGGAGCTCAGGATGGGCAACTCCTCCACCCGCCTCTGCTCTCCTCTCTCCTGGTCTCTCTCCTTCACCACCTCTGCGCCCCCCCCCCCCCCCATGTAGTTCTCTTCTTAGGCCACCGTGGGGAGGCCTGCGTGGAGTCCTAGTTAGGTGGGTGGCACTGAGGGTCCTGAGAAGGGGTGTCGTGGCTGGGCTTGTTGCTCTGAGCTCACCGGTGGCTGAGGGTTGGTGAGGCAAAGAGGCTCCCTGCACAAAGACGGTTTCTAGTGACGGCTGAGCAACAATGGTAATTTTATATTCTGTGAGTTTTTCACAATTGAAAAGAAAAGAACGTGGGTGTGTGTGTGTGTATTATAATGGCCTAGAAAGGAAAATTCTCAAGTCAAACAGAGGAATGAATCCTGTTCTAAACCATAGATGAGTCTCAAAGACACAGCACCAAGTGTAAGAAACCAGCATATGTGGCCACAGTGGTACAAATCCATGTACTTTAAATATGCAGAATAGGCAAATCATTAGGGTCAAAAAGCACACAGACAATTGCCCAAAGCTGGGGGGAGGTGGAAGGGGAAGTGCCTGTTTAATGGGTGGTGGCTTTCTTTGTGAGGAGGTGAAGTGCTCTGATTTAGAGAGTGGTGATAGCTGCACAACCTTGCAAACAGATGATGACTCGTTGAGTTGTACATTTTACAGAGTAAATTTTATGACATGTGATTTAGATTCCAACTTAAAAATTGCAGTTGATAAAGGACTGGTTTTTTAAAAGTATTCACCCAAGAAACACGTCTTATCCTGAGTTTTGTTTGGTTCTCACCCTTCTAATGTCTGTGCAAACAGACATCTGGGCAGAGATGAGGATTCAGGTTTCCTCCTTCAGGAACTGCCTTCTCTGAGCTGCCCTTCATCACCAAACCAGGAGGACCCTCGGCCTCTGCAGGAGCTGCTCTCCATGTTCCTATCGTCCTCTCTCCTTCTCCTCCCCCTGCTCTGAGGGGCTGCCTGCCTCCAGCTCCACCTCCTGAGTTCGGTCTGGGCTCCTCTCACCTGTGCTCTTGCTGGGCTCCTGGCCGCCCTCTGGCTGCAGCCTCTCCGCCCTCCTGTTTGCTTTCTCTCTGTGATAACTGACCTGCTTTAACTGCAGTTCTGAACATGTCCCTTCTCTACTCACAGCATCTGAGTGGCTCCCACTTCCCAGGAAGGATAGTGGCATCCCAGGCCAGGCTCTAAATGCCTTTCACTCTCTCTCCCCTGCCCCTTCCTCTGCCAGCCCTCACCCCCTGCGTCCACGCCACAGTCCACACCGCCTTTGACATCATCCGGGAGTTTAGATGAACGCTCTGCCTTCACATCTGCCTTTCTGGGGGTGGGGCTGGGGTGGGGGGAGCTTGCTCTCTGTTGCACCTGCCACTGGGCCCTGGCTCTGGATTCCTGGCTGCTGAACTGTACTCCTCCGAGGCCTTGGCTTGGAAACCGTCTGCTCTGCTGATTTTCCTGACTCCCTCGGGCTGTGTCGTAACTCCTTGTCTCTCTTCTGGTCCTGGGTGCCTTTTCTCGGTGAGCACGTGCCACATGGGGGGCGCATTATGTCTTGTCTGATGCCCCTCTTAGGCCCAGGGCTTCCTGAGGCCAAGAATCCAGGCCCCACGACTCCCCACGACTCTGTCAGGCCCGGAGGTGCTCCCTGCTCGCCTGCACGGAGACTGAAGGCTGTGGCTCCCCCGCCAGGCTTGCCGGGCCATCCGGGTCTCACCTCAGGCACTGTCCGCGCCTTGGGGAAGCAGCTTTCACTCCAAGAAACTGCCCCGCCCTCTTGTTGCAGAGACAGGCTCTGGGAGGCACGGGCCTCAGGGGTTGTGGCTCCGGGCCCTACAGGAGCAATAGTCTGGTGTGTGCACTTAGCTGCTCCACGGCGTGTGGGATCTTTTTGGATCAAACCTGTGTCTCTTGCGTTGGCAAGCAGATTCTTTACCACTGAGTCAGCAGGGCTGCCTGAGATATCACATTTCTGACTTCTGCCAATTTTGCTGAGGCCCAAGGACCGTTGAAGAATCAAGAAACCCCCAGAGCAGCCGGGCTGCTCGTCTTACACACGTGGAAGCCGACACCAGCGGAGCGTGTGGATGGTGTCCCTCCGCGCGTGGCGCTGCTCGGGCCGGGTCCTCACTCACGCCCAGGGTCTCTCCTGAGCCCACCGTTTCCTCCCCCAGGTCAGAGGAGAACACGGGGACCGCACCAGGCCTCTCAGGGTCTGTGACCCTCGGGAGGCATGGCTGAGTGTCTGGGGGTCAGACAGAGCCTGCATCAGAGGGGCTGAGAGGGTCAGGAGCTCGGCTGTCTCCTCTCCTGCGGCCCAGCTGTGAATTCTGCGGGCTCACTTTCTACTCCTCGCGGTGACCAAGAATGTATAGCTTCCCAGGGAGGACCTTCCATATTTTAACAAGTGTAGTAAAGGGTCCTTCCTGTCGTTGTATATTTTATTTGCCATCAGAGCTTTGAACAAGCAGTGACGCACTCCGTCAAGCCCTCATGTAATTGTAGACACTTCTAAGAAGGGTTCAAGATAAAACTTAAAGAAAAAAAAAAGGTCCTAGGCAATTGAACCACTTGAGCTGTGACATAAAATAATGTCCTTTAATCTAGTTTATTCACTGTGGATAGCACCCCAGAATAATACTTTAAACATCATAGTGGGCTTTTTGCCCTTATTTCTGAAGGTCTCTGCTGGTGGGCCCCATGTGTCTGAGGAGATCCGTATGTGAACGTGAAACAGCGTCATCTCCAGTCTGGTGAACGTTGCCATCTCCTCTTCTCTGCAAGGGAAACACCACCTCGGCTCTGCCCCAGCTATTTTGCACTGTCAGGAACGGAGGCCAACAAAGCCCCTGTGCTGTACTCATAAGTGTCACTGGATCCCTTAGAAACCAGCCCAGCTAATTGCCACCCTCAGGAGCTCTGACACCTTGCTACTCAAAGTGCAGCCCGGGATCCGCAGGAGCTGGCGTTTCCTGGGAGCCTGTGAGAAATGCAGAGCCCCAGGCCTGCCCCATCCGCTGCCTCCAAGGCCGTAAGCATCCTTCACTTTACTGAGAGGAAGGGAAGACCGCAGACCCTGATGCAAAGCCCAAGGCTTTACCTTTCTCAGCAATTGTGAGAGCGCGTGTCATCCTTCCACCATTTTCTTTTTTTTCTTAATTGATGCATCCTTCATGTTCATTTTGGATGCGCAACATAATGACTCACTATTTGCATAGATTGTGACACTGTCGCCATGATAGGTCCATCTCACGCCCATCACCTCACACTGTGACATCTTCTGTGTGTGTGTGATGAGGACTTTTTAGATCCACTCTTTCAGCAACTTTCAATACACAAAATAATTTTTTAAAATAGTATTATTAGCTATAGTTGCCATGCTACACATGATGATCCCAGGAGTTACTTTTCTGTAATTGGAAGTTTGTGCCTTTTGATCACCTTCACCTACTTCACACACCCACAGCCCACCTTCTGCAAACACCAATCTGTGCCCTGGATTGAGGACCTTGGTGCTTTGCTTTTTATTTATTTATTTTTTAAGATGCCACATGTAAGTGACCTCAGCCTTTTCCTGTGCACCTGTAAGACTAGTGCAGGTCTTAGTAGGTCCTGGATCTGTTACCCTCTCAACATTCCATGCGGAGTCTTGGCTGCTGTGTGAGAATGATCATTCAGTGGATGGTGAACTCGGGAAGATGGGAATGTGATCTCCTCCCACTGCCTGTCATGGGGCAGATTCTCCCAGGCCTGGTGTGTGGCTCTGGGGCACTTCCCCTCCACATCAGTAAAGTGTGTGGTCATTCAGTAATGACTCTGTTTCCAACAATCATGATAACGGACATCACCTTTGATAAACACTTCATTAATTAGAGCAACTACTGTTTGGAAACACAAGTCCAGACTTGAATCTCTCCCTTTGAAAATTCACACATCTGGCAGGAAAACAGCTCCCTAGGAGACTTTCCCCCAGATTTTAGTCACAGAGTCAGCAAACCCTGAAAACTTCACATGTTCTATAGGCCTTTACAGAAGGTTGCTTTTACATGAACTAAACCACAGGAGTGGGTTTGAACCTGCCCTAATCCTAGGTGATGCAGAACTGACTTCTGTAACTCAGGGAACATTAATTGTGCTCTTGGAATCTATGGACAGATAGGAATGAGAATTCACTCATATGAAAAGCCACAAGCAAAGATCTTAAGCCTTTCTCAAATTTTAATTGCAGGTATGGCTGGGAGAGTTTTGCCCTGTATAGTTCCCATTTCAGAGATTGTTGAAAGCTTTGAATAAAGTGAAATTCCCATGGGGAGGACCCCTTGTGTTTCTAGAGTCCAAGTTTCAACCTGATTGATTAGTCCCCCCAGGGGGACCTGGGGTGAGGGAATTAAAGCCAGTTGATTATCAATCACTTTCCAGTGTCAGCATTTACTGGAAGATAAAGGCTGCCATAAGTTAACTTCTCCATTGTCCAAGCATGGCTAGTTCTAGACCTTCAGAGACAACACTTGGTTCTTTGGCTACAGTGCTTTAGTACCCAGGAAACTATGTGGCCAAGTGCATGACTATTTGGTTTTGGTGGCTATTCTCTGAGCTCTGTAGCTGGAGAAAGACCTCAGAAATTATGCAGATTATTTTATGTGTGTACCAAGCAGCTGTCACTTTTAACTCTTTTATCCACAGCCTAATCTTGAATCTCAAGTTCAGTACAAGGAATGTTCAACCAAATATCTTGGAGCAAATGGAACAGGCTGGGGGTAAGCCTAAAGATTAATACATGTCTGAGCTGATGAACATTAGCAATTACCTCGTCCAGTCTCCAAATCCTCCGAAGATGCGTGGCATCTCCAGATCATCGCAGAGCCAGGCCCCTCCCAGCACACCCCTGTCACTCATCCTTCAACCATCCTTTCAACAGTGACCGAGAATCAATGTGTCAGGAGCCAGGAAAGAACCACGAGCAAGACACAGCCCTGCTCTCCCAGAGTTTTCCGTCCAGCAGGAGATTACATAAGAACAGGCAATCTGATGAATGTGACAGAGGGGGAATGCAGGTGCTCGGGGAGCTGGTGGAAGGGTTAGGAAGACGCCCCTGAACAAGGAGTGTTGAACATGAAGATGAAATGGTGGGAGCTGGTGGAACAAGGGGTAGGGAGAAGAGCTCCCCAGGCAGGAGGAGCGGCATACATAAAGCCTTGACTCAGGGGGAAACGTACGGTGCCAGGCACTCAAAGAAGCCCAGGATGGCAGGGAGATTAGCGTGAGGAGAAACACAGGGGTCATTCATGGAAAGTCCTGGAATCGAGGGTCTGGTGGTAGTGAGAAACTACTGAAATTTTTAAGGAGGATTTGGGTTTTTATTTTTTTAGTTGCATTTTCTGCTGTAGGAAGGATAGGTTGGAAGGAATGCAGAGAGACCCTTTGGGGGCAGGGGGGCAGGCAGAGATGGAAAATTTGACAAATCAAGGCAGAAAAGGGTGGGAGATTCAATTAAGGGGTGACATTTGAGACAGAAAGTAGAGTAAACATCACTCTGAGAACTCGATTCAGCTTGACCATTCTCCTGAGAGGATTTCCTGGTGGCTCAGATGGTAAAGAATCCACCTGTAATGAGGGAGACCCGGGTTCAATCCCTGGGTTGGGAAGATCTCCTGGAGGAGGGCCTGGCAACCCACTCCAGTATTATTCTTGGCAGGAGAATCCCCAGGAACAGAAGAGCCTGCAGGGCTACAGTCCATGGGGTCACAAAGAGACACAGCTTAGCAGCTGAGTAGCAACTGAGTACACAGGCGCAGTGTTCATGCTGGTGAGATTTCTGAGAGCAATGTAACCAGCTGGACATCTACCCACAGGAGGTTTGTTCCAAAGAACAAAATGCACAATGTAACGTGAACTAAATTCACAGTAATTTGTAATGTGAACAAAATTCACAATGTTTCTAATGTATAGCCCTCAGCATATGCTTTAAAAAACAAACAAATAAACAAAAAGCCCTACCATATTTCTAGAGTGGAGGTGGGCAAACTTCTATAAAGATCCAGAGAGTAAATATTTTAGCTTTGCCATATCACATCTGTTGGATCCACTCAGTTGAGTCATTGTATCCAAGAAGCACCACAGATAAGAAGTACATGAAGAGCCTGTTTCAAGAAAACACTACTTATAGACAATGAAATCTGGATGAATATGAGTATAATGAATAGAATTTTCATGCTGCAAATATTATCTGTAAGAATTATTTTCAACCATTTAGAGGTATAAAAACCATTTTCAGCTTTCAGGCCCTACCAGCACAATCTGGGAGTGGAATTTGGTCCATGGGATGTAAGATGCAATGGCCTATTCTATCCATTTATAGTGGACTCTCCCACCCATAGGGACCACCATTCCAAACAGAGTGATTGTGCTATGTGCTGTAACTATGAAACCTATACTCAGAAAACAAAACCCAAATTACCAAAAGCTGCCTGAGGTGTGAGGGGTTCACGTCCTCCCCCGCGCCAGGATACTCCGCCTCCACCCCCGCCTCCCACTCATGCGTGGCTGCCTTGTTACTGCCAAAATCTCTCCTTTTTCTGCCCACCAATGCTCAATTAAAAAATACGAGACGGAATTTTGGAGGAAGTAGACGGCTTTACTCCTCAGCTGGCCAAGGGGAGCACACAGCAGGCTAGCCCCCCAGGAAGGGCCCACTCCTGGGGGGCCTGAGAGACTGGGTACAGCCTGGGTCTCCTGGGTCCGCCAGCCTGCCACCTTCCTCCCGAAATGCAAACGGCTCTAAGCGGTGACTTGCTACAAGAGGGTGCAGGGAGAGCAGAAACGTGGTACAGGATGGAAAGTACGCAGGATCAGGGACTCCTGGTTACAGACACACAGGTTAGAAACACCTCAAGTAAAACTAGGAGTGATTCACTCTTTGGCGACCGGTCACGTTTCTCGTCTAGTCTTCACTGTTTACTTTCCTTGTTCTCAGGACAGGAAACACCGCATTTCTCTTTTTGCTGCAACAAGCTCATCTGTGCATCCCAGCTTCCAGCAGGAGGGAAGCTGTCCTGTCCGGTACCCCCTTTCCTGCTGCGCACTGGCACCCATCGAGTTTTGAGCAGCAGTTACTTGCTGGGCACAGTTCCTCGCCCATCAGGTCGTCAGTACCTACTGAGGCTCCCAGCGGGACAGAAGCTGCCTTTCCAGCCCCAGCCCTGGAGCTGGAGTCCAGCCCTGAGAGCCTGACTCTCTGACGGCTGAGGAGCAGCCGAGGCGGGCACTGCTCTGTGCTCCGCGCACCCACAGCGGGTCGGGCTCAGACCTGCCCTTCAGGCGCACCGCCAACAGCGTGGGTGACGGTGGCGTTTCAAATCACCAACCGTCTTATTTTGGCCGGGGAAAGAACGCCGTCTACAAAACCTTTATAAAGAACCTTTCTTCCGCCCAGGGTGGGAAATCTGGGTTCTTTCACACCAGAGACGTGGCTCAAAGAAGCGGCGCGCGTGCAGTTGACCCCAAATCGTAGTTTCGGGGCCGCCCCTGCGCTCCGCGGGCGGACGGCGAAGCCGCCTCGCTTGGTGTCCCCCGGCCCTCGGGCTGCAGCCGGGGCGGCCGGCGGAGCCAGAAGCCCAGGCGGCCCCGTGTTCCCGTCCGACGGCGCCTCCAGCGGCCGCATCTCCCTGGCCGGGGCTGCCGCTCGGCCGGCCGCTCCGGGAAGCCGCGCCCGCGGGGCAGGCGACGCGCACGGAGGGCCCGGGGCCGGGTGGAATCTGGGGCCCCGTCCCCGCAGGAGCTCCGGGCCCGTGGCCGCCGCTGGAACCCGGGAGCCTGGTGCTCCCCGAGAAGCCGGGAGGCGGCGAGGAGAGAGCGGGGCGGTCTCCGTGCTCCGGAGACGGTTCCGATCCGCCGCGGGCGGGAGATGCGGAGGACGCGGGGATCCCGCCGGCGGCACAGCGGCCCCTTCGCCGGGCTAAGGGCTTCCGACCGGCCGGGCTCGGCCCCGCGGGGAGAAACTGCACCCGCTCTCCGCACGCGGCCACCGACGGGGCCTCGCGTCCCCGCCTGCTCGCCTCCCCGGGACCGACCCCGGGCCTCCTGCCGCTGCGGGAACCGGGAGCGGAGGACCGGGAGAAGGGGCGCGCGGCACACCCGAGCTCGGTCGCGGGGCCCAGGGCTCAGACGTGCGGGCGCCCGGGCCCCTCTCCAGCGGAGGACCCGAGCGGGAAGCTCCGGGGCTGGGGATCGCCGACGGGCCAGGGCGGAAGGAGTCTCCCGGGGCTCCGGGCTCAGCAGCGCTGCTGCTTCTCAAGCGCTTCTTGATCTCAGCGGCCCGAACCGCCCTCTGCAGTCCTGCCGCGCTGCTCTTCATACGCTGCGCTTTTGCGTTGAATGGACGCTGTAGCCCAGGACATCACGGGGTGACTAGGAGTTAAAGAGGGTGGGGCCCTTGCACAAATCGGTGGTGAGAGGACTCGGCGTCTCAGGGACCCCCACACCCGCAGCCGCATCCTGCCCACCCAGCTCCCACTCTAACATCCGCGGCTCCTCCTGCCTGAACCCTGCAGAGGCCTAGCTGTCCCTTGGATTCAGTGCCTGTGTTCACCGGGACCTCTCCCGCCTCAGCCCTGTCTGTGCAGACCGCACCCACCCTCCCCGACCTCATGCTTCAGGAAACCACGGCGACAGGTGTCACCCAAATGCAACCTGATCGTCGTTTCTCGCTGGTGAAAAATTAGGAAAGCATTCTTCTAGGCCTGTTTATTGTGACCCACATAATGACCCAGCTGTTGTGTTATCTGTATATGATATTTTAGTAGGTGATGATACTCTGAGCTGTTGTGAAGATACCTTGCAATTGTTTAAAGTAATTTTCTTTCACGTTGTGCAGAAAGAGTAGTGTGATCAACAGTTTCCCTCCCCCCAAAGACGTGCAGGTCCTAATCCCCAGAACCTGTGACTGTTAACTCACACGGCAAAAGGGACTTGTGTGGGTGTGGTTAAAGAACGGATCTACACCCAGGGCCCTCGGGTCACTGGTGAGGGTGCAACGGAGTCCCAAGGGGCCTCAGAAGTCCGAGAGGGAGTCAGGAGGGTCACAGCTGGAGAAGGAGCCGTGAGGACGTGAGCCACCGTGGGGCTGAAGTGGCTGCTGCGCCCACAGGTGAGCAGTGCGGCGACCCCTAGGAAGAACACCCCCAGGTCCTCCAGAAGGAGCACAGCCCGCTGACACCTCAATGTCGACGCAGCAAGATCCACATCAGACTTCTCCAGACGGATGAGAAAGTGAACTTGTGCTCCTTTGTTATACCAGCTGTAAGAAATGAAAACAGGTAGGGAAATGTATCTTTTTTAAAGACACATGGGTCCCTACTGGTAGGAAGAATTTTTTTTTAATTTAAAATGTGTTCCTTAAAAAATGTATCTTTTTAAAAGATACATGGCCCCCCCTACTGGTAGGAAGAATTTCTTTGTATCAGGGAGTTAGAATGAAGAAAGGTAATTCGATAATATGTATCCTCTGAAAAGCAATTCAGAAGGCACTCTCCTGAGCAAGAGGGAAGGGAGGATGTGGGGAGATAAGAAAGGCCCTCCCTGGGGGCAGGAAAGGACTGCAGGCACAGGAGCCTCAGGGAAACAGCTGGGAGGGCTGTGCGCTCGTGATCTTACTCAGATCTGGAGATGCTCTGGAGACAGCTGAGCTGAGAGAGGGTGATGCCCAAGGGGGCTCCTGGGGCCTCGCGCCTGCATCTTCACCACCAGGTGAGCGCCATCCCTCAAAGATGAGCATCCAGAACCAGGGGGGGCGCCGCTGAAGGAAGAGAGTAACCGGGGGAATGACGTCACATCGCAACGCGCCCCTGTAGACTTGGCTCCGATTCTTTCTCCTTCTTCTGAGGCCTGGCTGAGTGCGGCAGCAGTGTGCCATCAGGTGCGGACGTGAGAAGCCAGTCGTTCTCAGTGCCCAGGCCTGAAGCAAACTGCGCTTGTGTGAGTGGGGCGAACAGGAGCTGGCTCTGAGTCACACAAGCATCCACATCCTATCGCTACCCCTGTCTACTTGTGCGATTTTGGACAGGACACCTAATGTCTTTACTCACCTGTTTCTTTCCTTCCAGAGTAGAAATGACAATCCTATTGCTCATAGAGCTGCGCGGAAAATCACGTTAGATAAGACATGTCCTGGCCCTTCTATGAGGGGAGCTCAGTTCAGTTCAGTCATGCAGTCATGTCCAACTCTCTGCGACCCCATGGACGCCAGGCCTCCCTGTCCATCACCCACTCCTGGAGCTTACTCGGACTCATGTCCATCGAGTCGGTGATACCATCCAACCATCGCATCCTCTGTCGTCCCCTTCTCCTTCTGCCTTCAATCTTTCCCAGCATCAGGGTCTTTTCCGGTGAGTCAGTTCTTCACATCTGTGAGGGCAGCTAGCATAGTGAGGGTAGCTAGCAATCCCCCCAAACCCCAGGGAATGACTCGTGATACTGAGCGCAGGGTGACCATGCTTAGCATCCTCTGGATTCTCGTCCTGCTTTGGATTATTTCCAGCCGTCTGGCCTGTTTCTGCTTTGCATCCCCCTTGGTTCAAAAAGACCTCATTACTCTCAACTTTAAAAATCTACTTTTCACTGTACAAGGTTGGAGGATTTGGTAAGCAGCAGCCTTTCTCTGCACCCACTCTGAGCCCTTTGAGTTCAGGAAACAAGGTTCTAAGGCAGCTGACAAAGCTCAGACTTTGCTACTTTTAGAAACCCACCCAAGATTACAGAGCAAGTGAGAGTGACCAAGACTCAAATGCAGATGAGTCCTGTCCCTGGGTCTCAGGCCCACGGGGGTCTGCTTCCCACTCTGCTCAGACCCACGGGGGTCCGCTTCCCACTTTACTCAGATCCACGGGGGTCTGCTTCCCAATCTGCTCAGATCCCTCAGCAGTTGCTTTCATGTCTCTTTGACGTGACTTTATAGATTTCCTGCGCTTCCCTGGAGGCTCAGCTGTAATAAATCTGCCTGCAGTGCTGGAGTTATGGGTTCCATCCCTGAGTCGGGAAGATGCCCTGGAGAAGAAAATGGCAACACACTCCACTATTCTTGCCTGGGAAACCCATGGACAGAGGAGCCTGGTGGGCTACAGTCCATGGGTTCACAAAGAGTCACACACAACTTAGTGATGAAAGCACCACCACATTATTACCAAAGCAATCTGTATTTTATTGTAGCAAACTTTGAAAACTATTGATAACTAGGAAAGGAGACATTTAAATTTACTTGTATACAATTCAGAAAATCTACCTATCAGAGATGATCTCGCTTCATATTTTGGTTTATTTCCTTTCCAATTGAAACATTTCCATGGTGTGAAAGTTGCTATACTTTGTGTAACCAAATCTTTATGTTGAGAGTAAAGATTATTTCTCATTTTAGAGTACATATTCTAATGTCAAAATATTTACCTAATTACTTGGTATAAATTCCCAGGAGTGAGACTTAAACTTTCCATGCCAAGCATAAATCATTTTTACCACTCTTTGATCTGTATGTACCATTGAAGGACCAAACAAGAAGGAATGTTGAATGCTTCGATATGCTAAGGATGATAGCTACAATCTTTGTTAAATGTGTATGGTATTCTTTTATGAGGCACTTGTCTCTTAATAGAAGACAAAATAATATATCAGCCTTAATTTGTTGAGGGAAGCTGACTTTTTTTCATCTTCTAACAAGCATTTGTATTTCTTTAATGAGCCTTTCAGTTTATGGATCTTGCCAAACTTTCTTCTAGATTGCTTGGTTTATTACACCCTTCTAGGAGCTACGTGTTGGCAATGTCAGACTTTTGTCAAGTGTATTATAATTTTGAGTTTGTAACTTTCCGTTTCCTTTTTGACATGTAACTCTTTGGCAATGTTGTAGTAAAGCCCACGAAGACTTTCCTGTGTACTTTGGCTTTCAATGTAACGCTTATTTACTAGTTTTCTGGGGCTGCCATGACAAAATAGCGCATCCCCAGAAGCTTGAAGGGCAGACATTTGTTTTCTTGCAGCTCCAGAGGCTGGACATCCAAGACCATAGTGTGCTTGGGGTTGATTCTCCCAAGGACTTGCTCACATGTAGACAATGCCTTTCTCTGGGTCCTCACTTGCCCTTCCTCTGTGTGCACCCCATTCCTGAGGTTTCTTTCTGTGTTCAGTTTCCTTTTCTTACATGGACAAGACTCATACTGGATTAGGGCACAACTCAAAGGCCTCCATTTATTTATCTCTTTAGAAATTCTGTCTGCAGATACAGTCACATTCTGAGTCTCTGCAGGTTAGAACATCAACACATCTACCTGGGGGACACAACCCAGTCCATCAGAGTTTATCAAGGTCTTCCCCGTCTCAAAATTGCATACATATTTATACTTTATTCTTAAGGTTTATGGTATCAAATTTTATATTAAATGCCACTTGGAATTTATTTTGATATGTGGCACAAATCTTACTGAGAAGTAGATTATACGAAGAAAAGCTTGTAGGTAATATAAGTGCATGATTTGCAGAATATGAGTAAAGCAAATTCTCATGTTCTCAGCACCCACTCTCATTTTAAAAGATTCTAATTCTTCTGTATATCTCAATTCCATGTCATTCCCTGCCTTTTATTTGAGATTTGCACATGCATATGAGTTCCTAAAGAGTACACAGGCTTTCCCTCTTTTGTCCCTTTATGTAAGCAGAATCACAGTGATTATCCTTTTGTGACACAGTATTTATTTTGTGTGTGGTATCGGTTTCTGCGGTTCATTCATTCATATGCATCCATTGAATTACTTTTACTGCTATATAGTAGTCCATACTTTAAACGTACCAAATCTATCCATTCTATTGTTGCTGGATGCTGGCGCTGTTTGCAGCTCTTTGCTGTTAAGAATATCATTCACATGTATCTACTTTATGAGCTGGATGGGAATTAATGAAACCTAGGGTGTGCACTTGTCCAGCTGTGCTATGTTACAACAGTTGCCATTCCGATTAACAAGGAATGACAGCTTCTTCTGTTCCACATCTGGGCCAGCCTTTTCATAGTCACTCACAAATGTTTGCTCAACTGTGAGCTGTGAGATGGTGTTTTGTTGCAATTTTAACTAGTATTTAATTTATCACAAGTGAAATTGATCACATTTTAAATGTTCATTGGACTTCCATGTTTCACCATCCATGCAATGCCTGTTAATGTGTTTTTGACATCTACTTATATGTTCAATTTATTAACACCTTCAATTTAAGTTTCAATTTACCTGCAATTTATATTCATGCCTTGTCTGAAGAAAAACAGTTACTTTTCCAGCAAAGCCTGTGGAGAGAAGATACCACCCTACCCTCTCCCCGCTTCTCCCTTCACCCACAGCCCCATCCCTAGAGGCTGTCAGAGATGCAAGAAATAAGAGAGAGTGAGAGGGCAGGACAAGTGGAAGAGAAGGATGGAGCTGATGCCTTCCATGTGTGGCGTGGGATCTCTCCCCCAGGAGGGAGCGTTTAAGTAAAGGCCTGAAGCCAGTGGAGGAATGAGCTGTCTGTCGCTGGAAGAGAAGCGTGTTTCAGGGAAATCAGAGAGAAGGGAAATGCTCTGTGACTGGGGCTGGGGTGGGGTGGGGGAGGCATGGGGATTTCAAAGAACAGCCTGGGGTCCCATGTGGTCCAGCACCTGAGAGGAGAAGGGGGGAATGAGGTTCATTTTCACAAACGTTCCTGTTCTTCACACTAGCTGCCTCCACCTCCAGGTAAAAAAAGTCTCACTTTTAAAGACTCACCTGAACCTCCTCTCCGCATGGGACCGTCAGGGCTTCTAGACTCCTGGGCGGGGCGAGTGGACTCTCCACTGCCCTGTGACGGGGTTGCTTTCTGTTTTACCAGCAGACAATGAGCTTCTCAAAGAGAGATTTTGTTCTCTATCACTAGTGATAAAAATGTCTGGTAAATATCGGATGAATTTACAACTGAATCCAAGAAGGAATGATGCTAACGTTTTCTTCTGTCTTCACCTTGGCCCATTAGAAACTAGGTGCAGTAGGAACCTGGGCTTCTGTTAAAAAGAATCTAGTAACGGTCAGGTCAGTCTTTACCCTTGTAGGTAGGTCCTAGGAATGAGACTCAGGCCAAAGTTTCCCGCCCTCCCCCTCACTGAGAGTTGGTGACCGGTCAGCCCTTCTCTCTGTGCTCCGCCCAGTGGGTGTCAAGGTCCGCAGGCTCCGTGGGCCGATCTTCCACCTGGCTTGGCTCTCCTTGGCCATCCCAGATTCACAAGTGCCCGCCTGGTTCAGGGACAGAGAAGCTGGTGTCATTACCTGCTGTGAGTCACAGCCCTGGGACCCCGGCTGAACCGCGTTTGCTTCTGGTGACAAGGGCGCCCGCCTGTCCCTGAACAGAGGGGCTGGCCATGCTGCCCTGCTCAGCTTCCCGCACGGACAGCCTCCTGTCGTTTCTCCTTGACTCGGCCTGCCCCTTTGCCTTATTGGGACGCCCTGCCTGTCACAGCCACTGCTGTTCCTCACCCTGAATGGGGAAGTAGGTAAGTCCTTATGACCCCGAGAACCCCCGGTGGTGAGCTATGTGGCCAGCCCTGGCCTTAGCACCCCAGGATGGTCAGCGACCTCGCCCACCCTGCACTCGTTCTGCCTGAGAGAGAGGAGGAGAGGGTGGACTTGGGGGGGGGGGGGGGGGGGTCCTGAGTCAGAGGTGCTGAGATCAAGTCTGGTTTTCCTGATGGGGAGTCTGAATCATCTTTGAAAGACGGCAGCCTTCTCCAGCAGTCTGGGGGCTCAGGAAGCCCAGCCAGCCTGCGGGCCCTCTGCTGCCCCCAAGTGAGCCCGGCAGACAGCTGCTCCGGGATCCATGGGCTGCTCTCCTCCTGGGGTTTTCTGGTGGTTTTGGCTCATTGCTACCCTCACATCTCCTTGGACTATTCAGCAGAAGTGATGTGTGCCTGAAGTTTTGTAAGCATCCTAAATATCTAACAGAATCAGCTACAAAATGTCAGAAGAAGAATGAAAATAGAGAGAAATTAAATGTCATTCTTCACCCACCCCCCCACCCCCCCCCCCCCCCACGCTGGACTCAGTCTTTTAAAAATTTAGCTAATTGATTAATGTCTTCTGGCTGCACCGGGCCGTCACTGCTGCACACCGGCTTTCTGTAGTGCGGCCTGCAGAGGCCCCTATACTGCTGTGCCTGGCTTCTCACTGTGGCGGCTTCCCTTGCTGTGGAGCACCCGCTCCAGGGTATGCACACTTCAGGAGTTGGGCACACAGGCTTCCTTGCTCTGTGGCATGTGGGATCTCCCCAGACCAGAGAGCCAACCTGTGTCCCTGCATTGACAGGTGGATTCTTAACCACTGCATGTCCAGGGAAGAACCCGGACTCAATCTTTCTGGACGAACTGAATTTAGCTTCAGAAGGGAAGTATGACAGTGGCAAATGAGGCCCATGGTGGTTGGGGAATCTTTCAAGAACTACTCTAAAAGAAGTCCTAGATGGCTGGAAAGAGCACCCATGGTAAAATAAAGGACACAAGAAACCAGACCCAGAATTAGAGTGGCAGGGGACGGAATGGGGCGGTGCTGGGCCTCTGGAGACCTTCTTCTCTTTCACAGCAGCTGCTGCCCAGAGACATCATTTAGGACAATAACCCTGAGCGGGGACAGACTTGGCAGATTAGTTGCCGAGGGAACCCAAGTTCTCACCACAGTAGGGACACTACTCATTCTCCTGGGGCCACTAGGTCATCTGAGGTATTTATGTCAAAGGCTGAATTTATGGCTGAAGCCTGAGCTCTCTTCTGAAGATGAGAGAGTAGGTGGGACTTGTACCCAGAGGAAGCACACCCTTCTGGGAAAACGGGACACCTGGAGATGAGCAGGGTGCAGTGAAACAAATGACTATATTTCTTATCTTTTTGGAAGATGGGGAGCACCAACTAATGTCAGAATATGCTTTGAGTGGGCACACAAATTTGTTCAATGAAGAATATGATTCGTTTAATTTTTCTTCCTTAAAGACAAATACTTTCCTAAACAAAAATTATGAAATGATGACTGTTTCTGCCAATAATATTTAGAAGGGCAGAAATCCATGTAGTATTTCACCATGTCTCTGAAGGTGTCAACTAGATTTCACCCCAAAGTGAGCTTCCTCTGCATTTGATGAGCACGTCTGCCCTGTGGGGCTCTGACACCCACCGGGGGACTCATGATGTGCCTGCTCCTGCTTCTTTCCTGTGCAGGGGGGTTTAAGAGCTTAACTGTGCAACCAGAGTGCCTGACCTTCCACCAAGACATGACCCCTTAGATTGTTTCACCCACCATTGAGAAGATTCAGAGTCGCTTGGCCACATATCTGAGGCCATGGATGATGGAACTAAGGTTAAGGCTCCAAAGCTGGCTGATTCTGACATGGGGGGCAGTCAAGAAGACAGAAGACAGTTGCATCCAGAGGGTCAGGGGAAGGCACAGCAGGAAGGATGGGAAACTGTAAACCACTTCGGTGGGTATTGGAGAACAAAGCCCAATGCATTTGATCAAGAATTAGTTATTGAAATGTTTGAGAGTGGTGTTTGTTCTGTGGAGTCAAGATTCCCCAAGTGATCATTGTGAGGGTTTCCTGGGATTTGATGTAAATCATGGGAATGGAATATTATTTAAAGAACTCTGAACAAGTAGGTCTAATCAGAGTATAACAGCTCATGACTTTCGGTTTTTTTCTGTGTAAAATGGAAATATTACTCCCTTGTTTATGTGGGGAGTAGCCCATAGTGTTTTCGGAGAAGGCAATGGCACCCCACTCCAGTGCTCTTGCCTGGAGAATCCCATGGACGGGGGAGCCTGGTGGCCTGCAGTCCATGGGGTCGCACAGAGTCGGACGCGACTGAGCGACTTCACTTTCACTTTTCACGTGCATGCATTGGAGAAGGCAATGGCAACCCACTCCAGTGTTCTTGCCTGGAGAACCCCAGGGACGGGAGAGCCTGGGGAGCTGCTGTCCATGGGGTTGCACAGAGTAGGACATGACTGAGCCATTCAGCAGCAGCAGCAGCCCATAGTGTTTTCCCCTTGACCCCAGAGAGAGCAGGGTTCCCCTTATCTCTGCATGCCCGTGGTTTGGTGGGAGGGGTCACCCCCAGGTATGTGTTGGGGACTCAACCTGTAGTATCCAGCAGGGCTTTAGAGGCTTGACTCTCATGATGGCTTTCCATCTCCTCAGCTTTATCTGGTCAGTTTCAACCGTCCTGCATGAGGATGCAGAGGAGGACAGTGGGGGCTGAGTTCTTGACCTTGAAACAACGAGAGGGACTTGCTCTTGTTCCTGGTTTGATCTGTGTCTTGCCAAATTGTCCGGTTTCTCCTTTCGGCCTGGATCTTCTAACACCACCCAGGAAATATTAATGCCAGTGACATCCACCACTCTGTTAGGCATATGGCAGCTCAGGGACTGATATGGAAACAGCCTCTTTCTGTCATTCACACCCACTTGTTACAGCATCTGTAAAGGTTGTGATTTTAGAGGACAGATGGGAGAGGTTTCTATTAAAAGAAAAAAACACCCCTCAGGCTCACTGGAGAAAAACCCCCTGATTTACCATGGGAATGGCCCCCATGGCCGCAGGTGTGCAGCGGGCATAGATGACAGTGATGAGTGTGAAAAAGGTCCCCAACCAGGAGAACAGGCGTGTCGTCAGGCGAGCCCAGTGTGATGGAAGCTGGGGCAGAGGTGGTGATGGGCAAGGAGGGGTAATGAGGGCTTATTCACTTTTCCTAATTTTAAAAAATATCAAGCTTTTATAGACTATATTTGAACATTTTGGTAGCTACAAAACAGATAAATAAAATTTTCTCACTACCTTCTTCACAATTTCTCTGTGTCCTTAAACTTTGTTCAGATTTGAAAACTGAATGCAATGTGTGTCGATTCTTATTTCCTAGTGCTGACTGTGCATTGAGGAGAAAGGGTAGAGTGGACGGAATAGAGCGCAGGGCGCTGGACAGCAAACTGCAGACCAGGGCGCTCCCAACCCGCGCTCTCCACGGTGAAATCAGTAAAACCACCAGGGGCTGTCAGCGCAGAGGACCCGAGAAGTAGCAAGAATGATCTCTTTCCTGCTCCCACCATTGCCAGCCCTAGCAGGGGTCCAGAGGGGCTCCTGGGGTATGTGTGTGCCTCTATGTTCGTGTGTGTGTGTGTGTGCGCGCGCGCGTGTGTGTGTGCCTCTATGTTTGTGTGTGTGTACGTGTTTGTGTGTGTGTGTGTGCCTCGTATTTCTTCCTGCCTCAGAAGTGAGTATGGATGCTTCAAGTGAGCAGTGGCCATGCCACGTAAACAGCGCGGTGAACAGGGTAGTGTCTTTGGGAGCTGAGTGTGCATAGAGTTTGTATAATGGGTCCAGGTGCAAACTTCCGGTTGGTCCCGTGGTTCACACCTGTTTTGTGAGGGGAATGGTCTTCCCCTGGGATATCAGCTCAAAGCTTATGGAGAGAAGGACTACACAGGTGTGTGTTAGAGCCAGCAGCTCTGGGCACGGATGATTGGGCAAGCCAAGTGAATGGCTCGAGGCTCCTGACCTGAAGGAAGAGACTGTGGACACAGGGATCCCAGGCCTGCAGAGTCAGAGCTCTGATTGCCTGCAGGGGCTCTGGTGTTAGTGGAGCAGAGAGGAGGAGGGGCTGAGATGCCAGCTGCCTGTCCCAAGACTAGAGTAGGAAGGAGCAGAAGAGCACGTCGTGTGGCCCATCTTTGTTTCTGCACGTCTTTCTGTCCAGACACCAGGCTATAGGGAAGACTTGATTCTTGCTTTTTAAAACCGCTTTAGCTATCCTAACTCCTTACTTTTCCACTGCATTTTTTAAAAAGGGAAATGCATATATATATGCGCCGCTGGAAGTGCTAGAACTTTCTGTTTTCATCTAACAATCTGGCATAGATACCTTTCTAATACCTGTAGATCTCACTTAAACAACAGCAATAAACCAAAAAGCAAATTGATAATGTTGTCGTATGTGAATGCACTGAAGACTTACTTAACTGGTCCCTTGCCATGTTTTCTAAATATTCTGTGTTTAAGTAATGCTGATGTCAACATTGTTATACGTGTAGTTGCACACATATTCCCATACACCCATTTCTTGTCGTCTGACTTTGCTTGGTAAAGACTAAAAGACCAATCACGTAGTCAAATTTTCAGTCCCTTCCTTTATGGCTTCTGAGCCGTGGCTTTTACACTTCAGCAGCATCTCGACTCTGAAATTACAGAATGAAATGTCTTCCGTGCTTCGTTTTTTTGTGTTTCTGTCACTGTTTCCGCCTACAGTTCACACAGCCCAGCCCCCTGCAGAATCTCCCTTGCTCAGGTTCGCCTGGGCCCTGCAGTCTCGCGGGGAGGGCCTCTCCGCCGCGGCCTCCCGCTCTCCGCCCGCCCTGGGCCGCTCCGCGCCGTGCTGTCCCGAGCGGGGAGCCCCCTCCGAGGCAGAGGACCCCGGCGAGCTCGGGCGTTCGGGCGGCAGGCGCCACTGCGGCCTGCCGGTGACGGCGCCTCGTCCCGGGGACGCTCGAACCGGTTGTCGTGCGCCCCCGGCGGCCGCTTGCAGAGCGTTCCTTTCCTTCGGCGACCTTCATAAGGGCTGCGATTCAGCCGGCGAACGCGGAGGAGAGCTCCAGAGGCCGGCAGCACTGGCGGTGATAACCCCGGTGCTGCGGAGGCCTGGGCACGCCTGCTCCTGCTGAAGATTGGATCTGCAGGGTTTCGGGAGGTGGCCGGGCGCCGCGGTGGAGGGTTGGTGTGGCTGCTCGCTCGGGTCGACCAGCATCTCCCCGCGCCCATCCACATGCGGTGCCTCAGAACGGACAGAGAATTTTTCTCGCCGGAGCGCTGTTGATTCGGCGGCCAGGCTCTTGTGTCAGTGTTTGGGGCGTTCGTTTTTTTTTTCCGCGATAACCCCGCTCCAGGCTGCGGAGTTTGGCCAGCCCGCGCGAGTCTTGCTCAGAAGGCCCGTCGGCGGGCGCGCCGGGGCCCCTTCTCCGGGCAGGTACGGGTCCTGCTCTCGCTCGACTTGAGCGGGCAGGCTTGTGTAGCGAGGCTGGGCCGTGTCTCTAGGAGCCGGAGAGCGGTCGGGACGTTTGCTCTGGTCCTGTGTACCGCCTGGGCTATAACTCGCGGGTGAGACTGAGCGTGCGCCGCGCGATGTTCTGGGCCACATTATTCGGTTTTCCCGCTTTAGTAAAGAGTTGCCGTGTCTCCGGCGGCTACCGCGCTGGGTTCCCCCGGCCGTCGCTGGATCCCCTCCCACCTCCCCGGGAGTGGGGACGGGACGAATGCACGGAACAAGGCGGCTGTCGCTGCCTGGGGCTCAGGTCCGCAGCAGAGTCGGGAGGCGGGGAAGCTGCTCCCCCACGCACACTGTCGTTTCTCCAGGCTCTGCGATCGTCCGAGGCCGGGCTGCGTCTTCACGGGGACCGTCTGTGGTTCCTTCTGTTTCCTTTGCGGCCTTGGATCGCACACTCGTGGCTTCCTTCACCGCGAGTGATAATAGGGAACGTGGCCCAACGCCCGGCTCCAGTCCTGCCTGGGCTTTGCGGTCAGAAGCGCCAAACAGATGTGTGAAAGAAAAAGTGTCCGGGACCGTGTGTTGGAGGACGCTGGGGGCGCGGTCTTTAGTCAGAAGAGCCTCTGAGGATGGGGGAGAGAGAAATGCAACCTCCGGCGGACTCGGAGGGAACGCGTGCGGAGTGGCGATGCTGTGCCTTCCCCTCCCTACGATCCGGGTTTGTCCCCGTGGCGTTTATGCGCTTTAGTTGCAGCTGGGTCATCGCTGTCGACCAGATGACCAGGCAACTTTGGTGCTTTAAAATTTGCTACAATGTAGGTTTCGGTCGTGAGGAGGTAGTGACAACCCACTCCAATATTCTTGCCTGGAAGTTCCCAGGGGCGCAGGAGCCTGGCAGGCTGCAGTGCACAGGGTCGGAGAGGACTGACTTCACTTTCACTTTTCACTTTCATGTGCTGAAGAAGAAAATGTCAACCCATCCCACTGTTCTTGCCGGGAGAATCCCAGGGATGGGGGAGCCTGGTGGGCTGCCATCTATTGGGTCGCACAGGGTCGGACACGACTGAAGCGACGTAGGAGCAGCAGCAGGTTTTAGTAGATGACAGTGAAGTCTATAATGAAAATTACTATTATCGTTGTTACTCGACGTTACTGTGATTATTAGTTGTAATTATAAAGTTTATCCACAGAACAGCTGCTCAGTTGATGACCAGAGAGGAGTTTCAGCATGTCTAAATATATAAAAGCAGAGAAAACTCCACAACCCCCGAGACCTTGCCCCCTGCCCCATGGCAACCATCCTGGAAATCCACATCCCAAGACTGCTGCATTAGGCCTCAAGGTCCGGTCTGGGTCAGTGACTGTTTCCTCCCGTGTGCTTTCCAATTAGAAACAAATCGCTGGGAACATGTTCCTCTAAGCAGTCCGAGGGGCGCCTCTCTTCCCCGCAGCCTACCTCCTGCTTTCCTATATCACAAGCTCTGAGCAGGACGTGCCTTCCTGCTTTGCTACCACTCCTTTGCGTACCCCTAGCCTCAGCCTAATGCAAGTGGTGCTGGCTGACCCCTTGCGACGCAAATAGTAGGGGGGAAATGCACTTCCTGGTCTGTATTTTGAGATCTTTATAAACATGATAATGGAAGCATAATGTTGAGTGAGGAACATGTGTAACGTGGTCAACGATTTCTTTACTATTTATAGGGCTCCTTATAACGTTTCCATCCTGAAACTTCCACTAGTTAACATTTTTGAAGAAACAATAGTAAAGCTATTCCAATGCCTTTTGTATGCAGAGAGATATCCACGTTACTCTGCATTTTTTCAGTATTCTAAAATTGGCATGACGAGGTTTCCCGACATCTTCAAAAAATTGCTTTCTACAAACATATCCATTTATGTATGTGTGTACTGCTCACTAGCCTCCTTGTAGTTGCCATACTTTAAAAAAGATTTAATGTGGAGGGAATTGTTTTATTTTTTGCTTTGAGACCCATATTTTATGTTTCTGTGTTTTTATTCATTATAGAATCTCACCTGTGTGTTCGCCGACTGATACTGCTATTTGATAGACTCAAAGGGATCATTCAGCAGCTGTGGACCTTTTTATGGGAGTAGCTCCCTCCTTTCTGACGCCCTGCCACACAGATCATAGCCTTCGTGGTTGCCAGAATGTTCATGGGCTCCTCTGCCTGCAGTTGCAACTTGAAGACCGCCTGAAGGCAGAGAGGTGCGGAGTAATCAGGTTGGTGTATGTGCTCACCTTCACCCCAGGAACCTAGCCCTGGAACCCCCACACTGCCTGCTGTTCAGGGTCTGAGAACAGTTTCCTGTTTTGTTCAGCTTTCTAATTCCCAATGGTAGGTGAGCAAGTTAGACACTGTTGCTATTATCGTTGGAGGAAGGGGAACCCTCTCCAGGGCCCCAGAGTGGGCTCACACTTGCTGACAAAGCAAGAAACTTGACTGGAAGGGGCACCCAGGAGGACAGCAGGAGGTTGAGGAAGCCCACGGACTTCGCCACGTGACCTGCAGTCTCAGGTTTTATGGTGATGGGGTTGGTTTTTAGGAAGTCTCTGGCCAAGCATTCTGACTCAGGGTTCCTTTCATGTATTTTGTTCAGCTTTCTAATTACCAGTTACTAGTGGTGAGGAAGTCCAGACACTCGTATTTATTTGGAAGCAGGGATCACATTTTAAGAGAAAAGTATACTTTTGCATCAATAATTTAAAATCCCCTAACCACACATGCTTGAAGGTGTCTTTTGTATCATTTTCTTTATTTTGCTCATGAACATGTTAAAATAAAATGAAATAGCAGGAGACACACTTAGATGGCTTTCCTCACCCCCTAGAAGAACTTTATGCCAATAAATCCTGGGTAAGGTCTTAGGAGTCTCTGAATTTGAGTCCTTCAGGTACTATCAAGTCACTGAGGCAATTTTTGCTCCTGTTTTCATAAGATCTGTTGGTGTAACAAGTCACACTAAATTTTCCCACAGCTTATACTGTGGATAATTTTTTTTTTCCTGAATCCCAGATGTCCATCTTCTTGCATATCAGTGCTCATCCCAACGTGGATGGGCAAAGTGTATTATAATAGCACATCATCCATTCAGTGTACTGCTGTGCAGGAAAGTATGTCGTGATGGAGCATGCTTAACATACCACTATTTGTGTTTTTAGTTAGGGCATGAAGGAGAAATATACTTTCATGTTTGCTTACAGGGAACTCTAGAAGGATCCGTAAGAAACAAAATACTACCTGTGGAGCGCAGATGGCCCTGGACACAGAGGCTTAAATGATAGGAGGCACAAATTAAGGCAAAGTATTTCAGGTACCTGTATTATATATCCTCTTTGCAATTTTCAGGAAATTGAATCTATGAAACCTCCAAAGAATAAAATGCATTTTACTGTTTTTATTTTACGATATTATTTTACTGTTTTTACCAACTGAATGGATTTCTGGTTTGTTTTACCAAGGCTGTTGGGCTTCTCTAAAATGTCTATTCATGAGTTTTTTGTGGTGGTTTTGATGTTTTTATTTTAACTTTGATAAAGAGAAAGATTTTTTTCTCAACACCCTAGGTAGTTCATCCTTTTCTTTTTTCCTCCTTTCAGATACTTTGTATACTTTGTGGGTTTTGGCACTGTTTTCATAACTTTTATTTGCAAGAAAGAGGATAAAGCTATGCTAGTTTGCTAGGGTTGCCAGAATAAAATACCGCAGACTGAGGCTTAAATAATAGTTGCATCTAGGTTATCCAACCTTATAGCATCCAGCTGTTCAGAGTTCTCCCTTAGTGTTCTACTTTGTCGTATCAGTAGTTATGTTTCCCCTTTGTTACTGATTTTACTTGTCTTTTTCTTAGTCAATATATGCTGGTGATGGAATGAAACACCAACACTGCAGAGTGGTTTGAATCCTTTATATTTTAACATTTGCTCTTACAGCTGCTTTATTTAATATCCCTTGCACAACAACCTGCAGGGCAAGCTGCCAAGCACTATGATTCAGAGACTATACAGAGTGCAGGCGCAGGGTGAGATGACCTTTACCCTGACTTATTTACTGCAGCTAAGACTTTGTTTTGGGGAACTTCCTTATCAACTTAGAATCCGTTTTGTCCCACAGTCTGTTCCTTTTGAGGAATCAGAGAAACATCCTTGTGTGCAAGAAATGTTCTTTTCCCACAGGAACAAACAGGATTCTTAGCTGAACATCTCGTTTGCAAGAATGTTCAGCCCTGGTTGAGAGTCTCGTTTGCAAGCACTTCTCAACCTTCTTTAAACCTTGTTCCCTACAAATATAGCTAAAGATTTGTTACTTCTGTTAAACCTGGTTGAAGTAACTTTTGTTTAAAATTGATTTCTTTGGTTTCCCTCTTCTGTGTATTTACCTGAGAGCTAATCTTTACTATTTTGATTTCTCCCTCTAGCTTTGAGTTTGGTTTGATTTCCCTTTTCTTCCTACGTGTAAAGATAGGTTGCTTACTTGAGCTTTCTTTTTAATGTATGCATTAACAGCTTTACATTTCATTGTTGGTGATGTTTTTGCAGAATCCCATACATTTTGGTATGTTCTGTTTATATCGTGATTTGTCTCCAGGTATTTCCTAAGTTCCTTATTATTATTGCTTTTTAGCCCAGTTTTCCTTCTACTATTAACTTTTCGTTTCATTGCATTGTGACAGGAAAAAGTTCCTTTGTATGATTTGAGTCTATTTACAGTAGACTTATTTTCTGGCCTAACATATGTTCAATTTGGAGAATGTTCCCCGTGCACTTGTGAAAAATATGGAATCTGTCTGTCTCTGCCCGGGTCACACGGTGCCCTAGCTGCATGGTTCTCAGGGGTCACCTCTCACTGTCGGGCGCGGCTGTGGGGTCGGGTGGCCATTTTCATGCATTACTCACAGGGGAGATCACTGGGACAAAAGGGATGCCTTTCTGTCAGCCGCTGACTCTGAGTACCCCATTCTATGGCAGATAGGCCAAGAGTGCGCTCTGGTATGTCCCGGGAGCCACTCTCAGCCTCACCCCTTGGCTACATTCTCAGAAACTGGAAAATTTAGCCCTGCAAAAGGTCTGGCCCCAAAACAAACTCAGTTCAGTTCAGTCGTTCAGTCGTGTCCGACTCTTTGTGACCCCATGAACTGCAGCATGCCAGGCCTCCCTGTCCATCAACAATTCCTGGAGTCCACCCAAACCCATGTCCATTGAGTTGGTGATGCCATCCAACCATCTTATCCTCTGTCATCCCCTTCTCCTCCTGCCCCCAATCGCTCCCAGCATCAGGGTCTTTTCCAATGAGTCAGCTCTTCGCACGAGGTGATCAAAGTATTGGACTTTCAGTTTCAGCATCAGTCCTTCCAATGAACACCCAGGACTGATCTCCTTTAGGATGGACTGGTTGGATCTCCCTGCAGTCCAAGGGACTCTCACAAGTCTTCTCCAACACCACAGTTCAAAAGCATCAATTCTTCGGCGCTCAGCTTTCTTTAGGGTCCAACTCTGTGTTCACTCTTGCTGTTGTAGCCACGCATTCTGTGAAACAAACTCGCTCAGAAGGACAGTGCAGATAGTGGAGGGCAGTTTATTGCACCGGCAGGCCCAAGGCAGAGTCTCCTCTTAGCCAAGGACCCTGACCAGTTCTTCTGAAAACCTTACATACCCTAAGTGTACGTGTCCAAACCCATCTCCCCAAATTCCCTGAAACTAGTCTGAACAAAGAAAAAGAAAAATACAAAGTTAATCCATAATTCATATGCCTTAAGCCCAGGTAGTTAACAGTGGATGATTATCAATAGGCCTGTGGTCATACCCCAATAAGCATAATAGAATTTGATTCTATTTGGTTACACAGATAATTAGGCTATTCTTTTAGGCAACCGAGAGTCTAGGTACGAGCCCTGGGGCTCTTCCATCCAGGGGGCCTGGTTTTCCAGTTGGTATGTCGTTTCCATAGATATTGGGAATATAGCTCAAAGTCCATGGTCTGGCCCAAGATGGAGTCCTGCTTTCAAGCTGGAGCCTGTTCTGTCTGTTTCCTCCTTCATCGCCATCTCCTGTTTGACCGCTTCCAATTTGCCTTGATTCATGGACCTAACATTCCAGGTTCCTATGCAGTATTGCTCTTTACAGCATCAAACCTTGTTTCTGAGACCAGTCCCATCCACAACTGGGTGTTGTTTTTGCTTTGGATCCATCCCTTTATTCTTTCTGGAGTTATGTCTCCACTGATCTCCAGTAGCATACTGGGCACCTACCGACCTGGGGAGTTCCTCTTTTGGTATCCTATCTTTTTGCCTTTTCATACTGTTCATGGGGTTCTCGAGGCAAGAATACTGAAGTGGTTTGCCATTCCCTTCTCCAGTGCACCACATTCCGTCAGATCTCTCCACCATGACCCACCTGTCTTGGGTGGCCCCACACGGCATGGCTTAGTTTCACTGAGTTAGACAGAGCTGTGGTCCATGTGATCAGACGGGCTAGTTGTCTGTGATTGTGGTTCTGTCTGTCTGACCTCTGAGGCTCTCTCTCAGTGCCACCGTCTTACTTGGGTTTCTCTTACCTTGCAATTGGGGTGTCTCTTCACGGCTGCTCCAGCAAAGCACAGCCGCTGCTCCTACCTCGGAGGTGAGGTAGCTCCTCTCGGCTGCCGCCCCTGACCTTGGACGTGCGGTAGCTCCTCCCAGCTGCACTCCTGCACCGTCACAGCTGCCGCACTCCTACGCCGTGGGGGACCCCCCAAAAAGATGGCCTCTGAAAGGCACACTAGCTTTTGCCAAAAGCAGTGAGAGAACTCAGAATCTCCTTATGTTCAGTCCTTCGTGGCCCTCAGTCAGAATCCGGATTTCAGGGACTCATGCCGCGTGTCTTCCTGTTGCCTCCCTATCCCCGCCCCCCTCTGTCTCCCTATCCCCGCCCCCCTCTGCCTCCCTATCCCCGCCCCGCTCTGTCTCTCTCCATCAGGTTTCCTAGACGACCCCTACTCGGCCTTTCATGCCCACATGATCTCTAGGAAAGGGTTCTGAGGTTCCCTTTGGTCCAGGTCTTTCTCTGTATTCAAAAGCCTGAAGGATCAAAAGCTCTCCTAACATTCTGAAGATCCCTTTCTAACTATGCTTGTCTCTCAGGTGGGCAGGGAACAAAGCTTTGCCCACCCCTGAACATCCTAAAGAATTCCCTTGTAACTACTCCTGTTTCTCATGATGGGGAAGGACCAAGCTTCCCCCACTCCTGCAAACTCTCTTAACCCTTCAGATCCTTCTGATGGGACAAAGACCCCCCTTCCCACCAGAGGGACAATCCAAGATTTTTATCAGCTGATCTGCCCCTGATATCAGAGTCAATTCGAGCACTATTTGGCCTATAATTTAGGTATAAAGGGATCAACCTGGTGGCTCAGAGGTTAAAGTGTAGAGAGAGACCTGGGTTGGATCCCTGGGTCGGGAAGATACCCTGGAGAAGGAAATGACAACCCACTTCAGTCTTCTTGTCTGGAAAATCCCGGGAACTGAGAAGTCTGATAGGCTACAGTCCATGGGGTTGCAAAGAGTCGGACACGACTGAGTGACTTCACTTTCACTTCAGGTATGAAACTGTGACTACAGAAAGGAAAGGCAACTTTCTGACACAGGATGGCCACGATGTTCTTTAGACTCCGGAGAAAACTGGTTAAACTGAAAATTTTTTTTCTTGGAAACTGCAAAATCAGTTCTTTTTGCATCTGCAATTAAAAACAAGTTTGTTAAAAAGCCTGCCTAGGAAAAAGCTTGAAGTTAACCCTTTTCGTGTCCCTGAAATACACAGCCCACTTTGCCTGAGACCTCAGCCTTGGGCAAATTAGAACTTCAAAAAAAGGGGGATGGGGTCAAAGAGACATTTTAAATATCAAGTGGAAAACGATGAGATGTCCGTCCGTCCGTCCGTCTGTCTGGATTTGTGTATGTCTCAGCATGTGTCTTTTGTTTGTTTTAATAACATTGCCAAAATGGGAAATGAGTTCTAATAATCGGCCTAAAGAAAAGTTGAATAACAAAGATTCTTAAAGTAAGGGTTGGGGGTAGTTGGTTGGTATGTTTCACTTAATGGCTCTCTAGTTGTTCCAGCACCACTTGTTGAGAAGACCATCCTTTCAGGATGCTTGTTGCAAGTCAGCTGGCCGTATATTTGAGGGTCACATTTCCCTGCTGGCTCAGATGGTAAAGCGTCTGCCTACAATGCAGGAGACCCGGGCTCAATCCCTGGGTTGGGAAGATCTCCTGGAGAAGGAAATGGCAACCCACTCCAGTATTCTTGCCTGGAAAATCCATGGACAGAGGAGCCTGTTAGGCTACAGTCCATGGGGTCGAAAAGAGTTGGACACAACTGAGCGACTTCACTTCACTTCAAAGAAAAATAAGTACTTACAAATCAGACAATTCTAAATACAAGTGAAATTAACCTAAATGAATATCAGATTCACATGAACTGGGAAATATTCAGTATTAAATATCTAGTATTAATGTTTGTTTGCTAATCTAATGTAGACATGTCTAAGAGGCATTAACATTAAGCATAATGTTTTCATTGTGCCTAGGTTTATTATAAGTTAAATATTGTTATATTGTTATATCTGCTACAAGTTTGTCAACAAGGAAACCTCTAGGGAAAAAAAAAAACTCCTAAGAAATGTAAATGAGATATGAACTTTTAGATACACTATTAAGAATAATTATATTTTAGGAACATCGGTCTAAAGTAATCTCTCCAGATTGGGGTAACTTGAATTTCCAGGGGTGTGCTAAACTAAGTGACAGAAACTTATTGAATAGCTAGGTCATTTCCAAATAAAATGAGATTCTCAGACATTCATTACTGAACACTAACTTCCTCTTAGAGAGAAACTAAAGATTTTGGACCATTAATGAATAGTGTTTGATGCCATCCTGAGATGTTGTCTAGAATTTTCCTTAGAAAGTATCACTGGTAATTATGTTCACCAATCTATAGAATGCTAATATAAAGGTAAGTTCTTGGTTGACTAAGGAAAGCAGGATGTATGTTTTCAGTAAAAAAGATATGAGAAATAAAATTACAGTTTATGAAGGGAGAAGGAAGTAGGCCTGACTTACAGGTGGCTGTTTCAGGATGAGAGAACAAAGTCATGGATGCAGAACGTGATGAGAAGGTTTTATGGGAAGTGGACCCCAAGGGAAGAGTTTTGCGCATAAATACAAGTTTTCTTGAGATGTTGAACTGCCTTTGATAATGGATTTTAAGTTTCTTTATCTCTGAAGTAATCTATATTTACCGTTGAAATCTTTTGTTAACTTTGGCTAAGTTAACAATTGTTTCATAGTGACTTATATGATCCAATCCGACTGAGTGTTATAAACCCATTTGATATTTATTGAAAACATTTCCTAAATCGTTTGACTTCTAGCTAACTTTGGGGTGCTTCAGAGGGCCCCTGAGACATCCTGAAGAGAGATATTAAACTAGCTGAGTTCATTTGACATGTTAAATTACATGGGAAGCATTGTTGGAGAAGTGATGAATCTTCTCAGGTTATATTGTATGGTTGATGTTACTAATATAGATATCCTAGAAAGTATGTGAAATTCATGAAAATCTGATATGTCCTGGTAAAATGTTGACAGTTATAATTCTAGTTATCATATTAAAGTGTTACATATCACAGCAATGACCAGGCTACTTTGTCAATTGCAATTTAATCAGATTTTAAGCATGCCTTCTATGGTCTCATCCTGATGCCTTTGCAAGAATACTGCTACTTCAAGACTTATGGAAAAGACTTCTAAGATTCACCAATAAACACATTTTGTTTGTTTGTTATCTGGTAAGCTGGTACCAGACTGGAATTTAGTCTTCTCTGTGTTAAGAGAACAAAATTTTGTTAGAATGAGGCTTTCAAAAACAGATTATGAATCTCTTTGCCTTTAAGTGATTTACATTTGTTTTTAAAATCTTTTGTTAATTTGGTAAAGTAAATAAGCATTATTTAAGATTGGCGCTTCCCTGGTGGCTCAGAGGTTTAAGTGTCTGCCTGCAATGTGGGAGACCCGGGTGGGATCCCTGGGTGGGGAAGATCCCCTGGAGAAGGAAATGGCAACCCACTCCAGTGCTCTTGCCTGGGAAATCCCATGGATGGAGGAGCCTGGTGGCCTACAGTCCACGGGGTAGCAAAGAGTCGGACACGACTGAGAGACTTCACTTTCAAGATTATGGAACTTGTAAAAGCTCATTCTGCTTCCACAAAAAAATAACCCCTCACTGTTAGACTTTTGTTATTCTGATGTCTTTAAAATATGGCATCAGTCTACTCTTAAAATGGGGTATTAAAAATACATGAACAGTAGCTGTAAATCAAAGAGTCAGGGCTATGGGAAATCCAAGGCGGCTGCTTGGCTTTTCCCGGCTCCCTGACAAACCTCATTTTTATTTGATGGGTTAAAGCCTTCCCTAGCTACAGGGTTAATGCCCTCACAATGACAAAAAAATTATATTTCACTTAATATTAAGTGAAATTTTGTTAGTTGAGGTCTGTGTTTACTACGACTCACTTCTGAGATAGATCCTTGTTGTTATGTTATATTGCTAAAAGGCTTAATTAATTAAGTTACTGAAAAGGACACTCTAAGTTTGCTTCTAAAGCTTATCTCGTAACCAATCTTTGGATAAAGGTCAGGTCCTCCATGGTGTACAACCAGGAGATTAACACCCGGCTATGATCATTTAACTAAGTCAGATAGCCTGGGGTATACTGGGCTCTGCCTAATGAAAGTTCTCGACATACATTCTTGCTTGTGACCTTACTAATAACTGCTAGCTCTGTTATTTACTGTTGCCTGTTTCAGAAGATTGTTTCTTACATTACTCAATGTGTGACTGACCTGTGATAAAATGCTGATATGCAGTCCCGTATGATGTCAATGACTGTAATAATGCAACTCTAGATATGGGAAGAAGCAACAAGAGGGAGTATTCTTCTGGGCCAAGAGGCTAGTAAGACAGGTATGGCCCTGAGACTTCTGCTACTTGCAAGGTCTGGTCTAGTAACAGCACACAGTGGCCTGTCAATGGAATCTTCATTAGACCCAGGACACAAGGGCCGTAAAATGCCCCCAAAGCATGGTCAAATCTGTGGCTATGAAGGGACCCTGCTGACTGGAAGTTGGCACTTGCCAGCTGTCTCAACAAAGATTACATCATGACCACTGCAAGCTGCTGACCTTGAAAGGAGTTCAGGGTGGAGATCAGAAATGAGGCACTCTGTGCTCTGGGAAAAACCCAGAAGAACCGGCCGGCAGAGAGTTGGGTGTTTTCAGGTAAAGGTTTTTATGAGCCCAGCTTCTCGCCTCTTCTTGCACCTAGAGAGACACTAACGTCGCGGCCCAATGTCTGATCCTGGTTCTCCCCCAGCTCCTCGGGAGCTTTTCTGCTTCTCTCAATCTTTGGGCCATGTATCTTTAGCTTTCTTGTTAAGTTTGCTTCTTCTAGAATACAACAAATCTCCAACTGATAGTTTGACAAGAATATTCCCTGGCCAACACCCAGACAACGCTGAAACAAGCCGCCTTATCATTCCATGGACTCTCATCTCCTTCCGTAAAGGCTCCCTGGCAGAGAGCAGGCAAAGGGAACCTAGAGCCCCAAGACGCCCCTACAGCCTGAAGAAGCCAGAGTGGTCATCGTCCCCTTTCCCCCTGAGGCCAGATTCCCAAATGCCTGAGAAGAGAAATAGGTAGATAGTTAGACGTGAGCAGGGAATCAAACGGGGCCAAAGAATGGGCCCTAAAAACAAAGAGAGGGAGGAAGGTGGAGACCCAAGGACAGAAGAGCAGAGAAGACCAAGGGGAAGGGAACGCAGGAACGGAGGACCCACCCTGACCGTCCTTCCCTCCCCCATGGTGTGCCTACTAATGGATTTCAGGTCCTCCTGAGCAGTATAACCTGTCTCCCCTCCTGGCCCTTAGGGAGAAGGTCTTTGCCTTACTCCCCACCGTGCCCTTCTCGTCCAATCAGCAAATGACCCGCAAGACCCCTATCCTGCTCCCTGTAGCCTGGGTATAAAATTGGACTAAGGGCCCCTGTTCAAAGACGGTTCTCTCTTGAGCTGGCCCTCTAATAGCATCTCCCACTCGAATAAACTTTACTTCCCTCTCACTCTCTCATGTTAGGAAGTTCTTTTCCAACCAGCGCCCAGAGCATGACAATTTTCCTTACAGTTGTTACAAAATACTGATTAAATTTTCCTATCTAAAATAGGAATGTCTGATTTACTACAGGGATGATTGTAACTGACACAGGAAACCCCACGAGGCTATCAGGGGATTTCTCAGAAGAAAACTACAGGCCAGGAGAGAGTAAAATGGAATATTCAGAGGGCAGAGCAATAAAATTGTCAACCAGGAAAACTCTATTCACCAAACTTATCCTTCAAATATGAAGGGAAAAGAAAGGCTTTCCTAAAAAAAAGCTGAGGGAGTTCATCACCACCAGACCTGCCTTGCAAAGAAGCTGAAGAAGTTCAAGCAGAATAAAAAAGATGCAAAGCAACACACGAACACACACAAAAGTATATAACACACTAGGCAAGGTAAAAGTATATGGTCAGATTTAGTTAATTCCGATTACTTAGAAGAGGGCTATATGAACAGCTTCAAGTGTAAAGGCTCAAGGAAAGGATGACTAAAAGTAACTACAGCTAATCCACCTTATTACCAAACACAGCATAACAGAGAGAACGGGACCATCAAAGCATTACAGAGGAAGAGGTGAATGGGGGCCACTTAATTGGCGAATAAAGACAGGCTGCAATCAGCACAAGAGAAACGGCTTTAGGTATACATTTTAATGTAAGCTTCATGGTAACCACAGTAAAAATCTAGAGTAGATGCAGGAAACATAGAAAGGGGAAACAATACCCTGATGAAAACCACCAGTTTACAAAAGTCAGAAATGAAGGGAAGAGGAATCAATGGAGACAAACAACAACCAGAAAGCATCACTCAGATGGCAGGAGTCGGTTCTCACACATCCACACCCAGTCTAAATGCAACCAGAGTGGGTGCACCAACAAAAGGACACAGATGCTTATGAAAAATAAGACCCGACTGTATGCTGTCTACAAGAAACTCACTTCAGCTTTAGGGATACAGAAAGGCTCAAAGCGAGGGGATAAATGAAGGTATTTCACAGGAATGAAAACAGAAAGAAAGGGGGCGTCGTAATTCTTATATCAGACAAAATAGACTTTAAGAAAAAACGATACAAACATCAAGGAGGCCATTGTATGACAAAGGGTTAATACATCAAAAAGTATGCATACACACACTCCTACATATGCAAGCATATAAAACAACATTGGATCACCTAAGTATTTTAAGCAAACAATAACAGATCTATAGGAAAAAAAATAGACAACGTTACAAAAATGTAGGGGGTTTCAACATCTCACTCTTAGCAATGCATAGATCATCCAAACAGAAAATCAAGAATGACATGTTGGAATTAAACCAAACTTTAGACCAAATTAAATTGAGAAACATATAGAGAACATTCCACCCAATGGAACCAGAATACACATCTTCTCAGGTCTACAGAAGACCTTCTCCGTGGACAGATAACGTGACAGATAGGACATAAGCAAGTCTAAGCAGATGTCGTTGTTGTTGCAGATGTTGTTGTTGTAACGTCACTCAGTTGTGTCTGACCCCTTGAGACCTCTGTCCGTGAGATTTCCCAGGCAAGAATCCTGGAGTGGGTTGCCATTTCCTTCTCCAGGGGATCTTCCTGACCCGGGGATCAAACCCAGGTCTCTTGCATTGGCAGGTGGATTTTGTACCATCTGAGCCACCACAGAAGCCCCCAAGAAGTGTATATTACATGTGTTACAAATAATTTTATTCCCTTAAAGACAGTAAAGTGCTGGCTTAAAAATTATGCACAACCTAAAAGTTTAGAGTTATGTTTTATTCAGCAGGAATTTTTAGGATTTCAAAACAGGGAGAGAGCACCTCAAGAAAACCCGAGGGAACTGCTCTGGGGTGGGGGGGAGCCAGGTTATATAGAAGTTTTGCACGAAGGGCAAGTAGTCAGAACATCAGAGATTATTGTTAATTAAAAGAAAGCCAGATATCTCAAGTGAATGAATTTAGCACTTTTCTATGTGTGGGAAGATGCAAGAGGCTGGGCTCACTGAAATCCTTCCTTGGATATGCATCTCAGCTGTTTGGGGACAGGATCCTGTGGTTTTGCTTTGAAAGGAATAGCAGTCTTTATTTATTTATTTGGCTGTGCCAGGGCTTGGCTGTGGCACATGAGACATTTTAGTTGTGGCATGTGGGACCTAATTCCCTGACCAGGGATGGAACCCCGGCCCCCTGCACTGGGGGGCACAGTCTTGGTCTTGAAGTAGGATCTTGTTTCCCCATCTAGGAAATGAACCTAGCTGCCAGTCCACCAGTGGCTAGAGGCTACAGGCTAAGTTCCTTGATCCTGACTCCATTTGAAAGCAAAAATGTTTCAAGGAAGGAAAAACTGCAGAACAGGTGCAAAGTTTTTTATATAGAGACACAGCGCAACATATAGGAGAGCACGCAGAGAAGTAATTAATTATGTCAGAAGCATGACGGTAACACAGACTGGGAGAGGAGCACGGGTGTGCTGAACGGGGAGCGCAGTCAGGAGTGATTTAAAGCACTTCTATAGGAGTGCCCTTATATGGGGTCTTTGTTCACATTTGGCCAATTATTTTGTTTCTTTTCTCACACCTGGCTGGTCCTTCGACCCTAAGATGCTTGTGCAAATTTTTGCTAATATGGATTCCACCACACAGGCCAGTAGGTGTATGTCCACACTTATGGGGCGGGACTCCCCTCCCTTTCTGACCCTCAACAAGCCTTCCTGCACACGCATGGACAGGATGTCCTCCTGAGGAGAGGGCACTGTATCTCTTTACTTCAGCAGAGCTCGCTGTTTGCCACTAGCTTTGTCCTGGGAGTGTCTGGGTGAGAGCAAAGCTTCAACTTGACTTCCCTTGACAATCACCAGGTGTCCAGCCTGGGACCCATCTCTATCCTACCGCATTTTCCCATCTTGAGTTCCCTCGGGGCTCGCCATGGGGCACAGCTGCAGTCTGAAGGCTGCCAAAGGGCAGCTAGCCTTTCCCTCCTGAGTCCCCTCGGGGAGTCACCAGCTCAGCTTTGGCTGGTGGCTGCAGCACTGATGACCGTGAAATCATTTGTTACTGATATGGCAGGAAATATTCCATTTCTCAATGGGAAAGCAAACGTATAATAAATTCTGATTCCTTAAAATATAAAACCTGCCGACTCAACCACCATGAAGGATTTTAGCACTTTTCTAGATACCAGGAGATAAAGAATTGGCCTTATAAACTTGACTCCTGAAAATGTCTATCTGAAGACTTGTTCCACCAGCTTTTCCCACAGCAGAGAGGGCTTCATTTCTGCTCTCCACCCTGAACTCCTTTCAGGGGGTGTTGAAAATTAGCAGCTGCAGCAGCACATTATTTAACCCTTGCAGAGGCAGAAGGCACGTGACCATTGCAAGTGCCCATTCGCGGCTGACAAACCTAACCTAGTGCGTTTTAATACAGCTCAGTTCTACCTTTTCAATAGTTTCTCAACTACTTCCACGTGATGTCACTGTCAGCTACAAATCGGCACTTGTAAAGAGCACTCGGCAGGGGATTTGCCAGCTGCCTCAGCGGAGACGGAACCCTGTGCTGCCGACGCTGCCGACTTTCAGCATCCGCTGAGGGGGACTGAGGGAGGAGAAGCAGGCACCCTGCCCCAGGGAAACTGGCGGAACAGGCCTCTTAGATAGTCAGATACTTTCAGGAACTGATTTCTTGATCCCAATTCTCACATTTCTTCATATCTAGAAAACCACTAAATCCCTTCATGGTGACATCGTGACCAGCAGAAAACCTTTTGTACAATAAGCGCTTGATTGCATTGAACTCCCCATTCATCAAAATCTTATATATTGACCCTCCCCCACTGCCTCTTTGGAGCAGACTCTCAGAGTAATCTGAGGCACTGTCTCCTGGGCTGCAGTCCTCATTTTGCCCCGAATAAAGTTTAGCTCGGCAACTATCACATTGTGCATATCTCCAGTTTTCTCAATGAGCTCTCTAGTCTTTCCTAATCTATTGCTTTTCTCTATTTCTTTGCGTTGTTCAGTTAAGATTTTCTTACCTCTCCTTTCTATTCTTTGGAACTCTGCATTCAGAAGGGTATATCTCTCCTTTTTTCTTTTGCCTTTCACGTCTCTTCTTTTCTCAGCTCTTTGTAAGGCCTCCTCTGACAACCATTTCTTTCTTTGGGGGATGGTTTTGGTCACTGCCTCCTGTAAAATTTTATGAACTTCCATCCGCAGTTCTTCAGACACTCTACCAGACCTAAATCCCTTGAATTTATTTGTCACCTCCACTGTATAACCATAGGGATTTGAGTACATCATACCTGAATGGCCTAATGGTTTTCCCTACTTTCTTCAATTTAAGTTTGCATTTTACAATAATGAGCTCATTATCTGAGCCATAGATAACTCCTGGTCTTGTTTTTGCTGACTGTACAGAGCTTTTCCATCTTTGGATGCAAAGAATATCAGTTCAATTCAGTTCAGTCGCTCAGTCATGTCCGACTTTCTGCGACCCCATGAATCGCAGCACGCTAGGCCTCCCTGCCCATCACCACCTCCCGGAGTTCACTCAGACTCACGTCCATCGAGTCCGTGATGCCATCCAGGCATCTCATCCTCGGTCGTCCCCTTCAATCTGATTTTGGTACTGACAATCTGGTGATGTCCATGTGTAGCCATCTCTTGTGTTGTTGGAAGAGGGTGTTTGCTATGACCGGCATGTTCTCTTGGCAAAACTCTGTTAGCCTTTGCCCTGCTTCATTTTGTATTCCAAGACCAAACCTGCCTTTTACTCCAGGCATCTCTTGACTTCCTACTTTTGCATTCCAGTCACTACAAACAAAGCTAGTGGAGGTGATGGATTTCCAACTGAACTATTTCAAATCCTAAAAGATGATGCTGTGAAAATGCTGCACTCAATATGCCCCCCAAATTTGGAAAACTCAGCAGTGGCCACAGGACTAGAAAAAGTCAGTTTTCATTCCAATCCCAAAGAAGGGCAATGCCAAAGAATGTTCAAACTACTGCACAATGGCACTTATTTCACATGCTAGCAAAGTAATACTCAAAATTATCCAAGCCAGGCTCAACAGTATGTGAACCAAGAATTTCCAGATGTTCAAGCTGGATTTGGAAAAGGCAGAGAAACCAGAGATCAAATTTCCAACATCCATTGGATCATAGAAAAAGCAAGAGAGTCCTAGAAAGACATCTACTTCTGCTTCCTTGAGTATGCTAAAGGCTTCGACTGTGTGGATCACAACAAACTGTGCAAAATTCTTCAAGAGATGGGAATACCAGGTCATGTTACCTGCCTCCTGAGATACCTGTATGCAGGTCAAGAAGCAACAGTTAGAACATGAAATGGAACCAACTGACTGGTTCAAAATTGGGAAAGGAGTATGTCAAGGCTGTATATTGTCACCCTGCTTATTTAACTTATATGCAGAATACATCATGCGAAATGCTAGGCTGGATGAATCACAAGGTGGAATCAAGATTGCTGGGAGAAATATCAATAACCTCAGATATGCAGATGACACCACCCTTATGGCAGAAAGCAAAGAGGAACAAAAGAGTCTCCTGATGAAGGTGAAAGAGGAGAGTGAAAAAGCTGGCTTAAAGCTCAACAAAAAATAAAAATGAAGATCATGGCATCCAGTCCCATCACTTCATGGCAAATAGAATGGAAAACAGACACACTAACAGACTTTATTTTCTTGGTTTCCCAAATCACTGTAGTTTGACTGCAGCCATGAAGTTAAAAGATGCTTGCTCCTTAGAAGAAAAGCTAGGATGAACCTAGACAGCATATTAAAAAGCAGAGAGACTTTGCCTACAAAGGTCCATAGAGTCAAATCTGTGGTTTTTCCAGGAGTCGTGTATGGACGTGAGAGTTGGACAATAAAAAAGACTGAGCACAAAAGAACTGACGCCTTGGAACTGTTGTGCTGGAGGAGACTGTAGAGAGTCCCCTGGACAGCAAGGACATGAAACCAGTCAACCTGACAGGAAATCAACCCGGAATGTTCACGGGAAGGACTAATGCTAAAACTGAACCTCCAGTGCTCTGGCCCTGATGCGGACGGCTGGCTCGTTAGAGAAGACCCTGATGCTGGGACAGGCTGACGGCACCTGATGTGGAGAGCTGGCTCATTAGAAAAGACCCTGATGCTGGGACAGGCTGACGGCACCTGATGTGGAGAGCTGGCTCATTAGAGAAGACCCTGATGCAGGGAAGGACTGAGGGCACCTGATGTGGAGAGCTGGCTCATTAGAAAAGACCCTGATGCTGGGAAGGACTGAGGGCACCTGAGGCGGAGAGCTGGCTCATTAGAAAAGACCCTGATGCTGGGAAGGACTGTGGCCACCTGATGCAAAAAGCTGACTCATTAGAAAAGACCCTGATGCTGGGACAGACTGAGGGCACCTGATGCGGAGGGCTGGGTCATTAGAGAAGACCCTGATGCTGGGAAGGACTGAGGGCACCTGATGCGGAGGGCTGGCTCATTAGAGAAGACCCTGATGCTGGGACAGGCTGAGGGCACCTAAGGCAGACAGCTGGCTCATTAGAAAAGACCCTGATGCTGGGAAGGACTGAGGGCAGGAGGAGGAGGGGATGGCGGAGGATGAGGCAGTTGGATGGCATCACCGACTCAGTGGACATGAGTTTGAGCAAACTCTGGGCGATGTTGAAGGACAGAGAGTCTGTACTTCAGTCCATCGGGTCACAAGAGTCAGACACGACTGAGCGACTGAACAACAACCCCTATGATGAAAAGAACTTTTTTTTTTTGGCGTTAATTCTAGAAGGTGTTGTTCTTCTCCAGCATTAGTGGTTGGGGCACAGACTTGAATTATTTCGATGCTGAATGGTTTGCCTTGGAAATGAACCGAGATCATTCTGTCATTTTTGAGATTGCGCCCAAGTACTGCATTTCAGACTCTTTTGTTGACCTTGAGGACTACTCCATTTCTCCTAAGGGATTCTTGCCCACGGTAATAAATATAATGGTCATCTGAATTAAATTCGTCCATTCCCATCCATTTTAGTTCACTGATTAAAATGTCGATGTTCACTGTTGCCGTCTCCTGTTTGACCACTTCCAATGTACCTTGATTCATGGACCTAACATTACAGGTTCCTATGCAATATCGTTCTTTACAGCATCCAACTTTACTTTCTCCATGAGACACCTCCACAACTGGGCGCCGGTTCCACTTTGGCTCAGCCTCTTCATTCATTCTGGAGCTATTTCTCCACTCTTCTCCAGTAGCACACTGGACTCCCACTGACCTGAGCGGGTTTTCAGTGTCATATCTTTTTGCTTTTTCGTACTGTTCATGAATGCCAAGTCACGGAAAATCTCAGTGCTCAGCCTATCTGCAGAGTGCACTTGTGATGCTCTGATCCAGCCGTGCCTGCTCTCATGCCTAGGGTGTGCCCGACTCCTTGGAGCCATGCTTGAAGAATAAGAGGGTCACCTGGCTTTTAGGTCTTCGGGGGGGTGGGTGGAGATGCCTCTATTCTGTGCCACAGTGACCATATCCATTTCAATTCCTAGAAAAGAGCCCCCAATATCCACCATCAGATTCTCCACTGGATGTTTAACCCATTAGACACAGAGGACAGCTGCTGTGCTTGGAATAAAATTTTCTAAACTACTATACAGCCTTGATCACAACCACAAATAACTGAAACAGAAGGTGGGAGTGGAAAATCTATGGACTTTTCACCATTTGAAAATAGGAGTCCAAAGTTAATTCCAAGGAATCAATAGCTATCTGAAGCAATGGGATACAGCCGGTATACCTTGGAGCTTGTCAGGTAGGGAATCAAAGTGTGCTTTTCCCTCATTTAGCGAATCAGCTGTAGCCACGCGTTCTGGGAAACAAACTCACTCAGAAGGACAATGCAGATAGTTCAGTTCAGTTGCTCAGTCGTGTTCAACTCTTTGCAATCCCATGAACCGCAGCACGTCAGGCCTCCCTGTCCATAACCAACTCCCAGGTCTACCCAAACCCATGTTCATTGAGTTGGTGATGCCATCCAACCATCACATCCTCTGTCGTCCTCTTTTCCTGCTGCCCTCAATCTTTCCCCGCATCAGGGTCTTTTCAAATGACTCACCTCTTCGCAACTGGTGGCCAAAGTACTGGAGTTTCAGCATGAACATCAGTCCTTCCAATAAGCACCCAGGAGTGATCTCCTTTAGGATGGAATGGTTGGATCTCCTTGCAGTCCAAGGGACTGTCAAGAGCCTTCTCCAACACCACAGTTCAAAAGCATTAATTCTTCAGCGCTCAGCTTTCTTTATAGTCCAACTCTCACCTCCATACATGAATACTGGAAAAACCATAGGCTTGACTAGATGGACCTTTGTTGACAAAGTAATGTCTCTGCTTTTTAATAATGCTCTCTAGGTTGGTCGTAACTTTCCTTCCAGGAGTAAGCATCTTTTAATTTCATGGCTGCAGTCACCATCTGCAGTGATTTTGGACCCCCCCCCCCCCCAAAAAAGTCTGACACTGTTTCCACTGTTTCCCCATCTATTTGCCATGAAGTGATGGGACCGGATGCCATGATCTTCGTTTTCTGAATGTTGAGCTTTACGCAAACTTTTTCACTCTCCTCTTTCACTTTCATCAAGAGCTCTTTAGGTCCTCTTCACTTTCTGCCATAAGGGTGGTGTCATCTGCATATTTGAGGTTATTGATATTTCTCCCGACAATCTTGATTCCAGCTTGTGCTTCTTCCAGCTCAGCATTTCTCATGATGTACTCTGCATATAAGTTAAATAAGCAGGGTGACAATATACAGCCTTGACGTACTCCTTTTCCTATTTGGAGCCAGTCTGTTGTTCCATGTCCGGTTTTTTTTGTTGTTGTTTTTTGTTTTTTGTTTTTTTTTCCCGTGTCCAGTTCTAACTGTTGCTTCCTGACCTTCATACAGGTGTCTCAAGGGCAGGGCAAGTGGTCTGGTATTCCCATCTCCTTCAGAATTTTCCACAGTTTATTGTGATCCACACAGTCAAAGGCTTTGGCATGCAGATAGTGGAGTGCAGTTTATTACACCGGCAGGCCCAAGGCAGAGTCTCCTCTTAGCCAAGGACCCCGACCTACTTTTGTGAAAACCTTATATACCTTAAGTGTACTCATCCCCAAATTCCTTAAACCTAGCCTGGGAAGTGTTAAAGGGAGATACAGTCAGGTTACAGCCATGATTCGTAACCAGAAGCCAGCTGGTGAGACATTGCAGCCTACACCAGTGGGTGCCATAAAGCTTACAAAGGTGACTGACTGTAGAGGGGAGTATTACAATCTTTTTGGCAATGGGAAATCTTGGTATGGAATCTCATGTTTGTCAGTCTGGGAGGCCAGTTCGGCCAAAGGCGTCTTATTCCCATGGCTACCAGGTACATAGTCCTGAGAGAAGAGGACTCTTGAGAGTCCCTTGGACTGCAAGGAGATCCAACCAGTCCATCCTAAAGGAAATCAGTCCTGAATATCCATTGGAAGGACTGATGCTGAAGGTGAAACTCCAATACTTTGGCCACCTGATGCAAAGAGCTGACTCATTTGAAAAGTCCCTGATGCTGGGAAAGATAGATTGAGGGCAGGAGGGGATGACAGAGGATGTGATGGTTGGATGGCATCACCGACTCAATGGACATGGGTTTGGGCAGACTTCATCTCAGGTAGAGAGATGCCTCCAGGCTGAGGGAATTTCACCAGGCCCCTCTCCCACAATAAGCATTTTTGAGATAGAATGGCACAAGGTGTGTCATCCCCAGCCAGAAAACAATTGACATGAATACTGATTTGTTGAGCCATTATCAGCCCAAGGTTTGAGACAAAAGTTAGTCTTAGGCAGAATGACTTGAAGAAAGTGAGATCCCAAAGCAAGTACATAGTTTCATTAGCATAGCTTAAGAAAAACATTTCCATAAGAAAAACGCATTGGTTAGCTCAAGGTTTGAGAAAAGTTAAGTTCAGACAGAACCAGGTGTCACTTGCAGCTTATTTCTTCCTGCTGCTTTGGGGCCCCTGGCCTCCCTACCGAGGCTGCTAACACTCTCAGTTGTTACCATTAGCACCACCTGGTAAGCTCTCTTCGTTTAACAGCTCAATAAAAATAAAATAAAAATCACTTTCAAATGGCAAGTGATTCTTCTTGTTGATTTTCCTCCAGTCAGAGATTCTGGGACCAGCAATCTTTAATTTGTGGATTTTCCATCATCAACATGTGCGTTCAAACACAGGTATGTTCCTTGGGCTTATTTCACTCGGTCGTAAAGGGGAAATGTATGGCACATCACGGGGCGTGTTTCCATAGCCTGAGCGTATACACGGCAAACACCCCTTTCACATTCCATTTACTTGCTGGGAACCACTTCCATGTGAATTATCTGTCCTTAGGGCTCCAGAAAATGTGTGCCTTTTAGAGGCTGCAGGTGGGGTATCCGAAAGAACTCACCTTCTGAGCAGAGCCCTTGGTCCAGTGTTGGTGCCTGTGCGGGGAGGCGGGGCACAGGTGCGCTCACTGTCCCCGGGCCTGCACACGCCCTCTGGCTGGTGCTGGGACGGGGCAGGTGTCCTGGCCATCCTGCTACAAGCTCGCCTGCCTCTGCCCACATCAGGAGCACAGGCCTCCTGAGACCACCCGGGCCAACGACCCATCTATTGTTGCTGGAGTCAGAGGACACGTTTGCCTGTGCCTGCGCTTATGCAGCTTCTGATCCAAGCCCTCTCGGTACAGTTTGAAAACTAAAGCCTAGAAAGAGGCAGATTGTCCGGAACACAGTGTGTGAGCAGAGGCCGGTAGGAAGGCGAGGACCCCAGCTCCCTAAGCCAGTTCGCAGTCCTATCCTTCATGCTTGCTTTGGAAGTGAGAGACCCTAAGTTCCTGGTGAACTCTACCAACCTGGCCCCATTTGGGCCATTATTCTCTGTGCATTTTCATGCTCACACAAGCAGGCACAAACAGAAACAGGGTCCATGGTGGGGGACGATGTGAGATGGTAAAGGAAGAGAGCACACAGTGTCAGTGCTGGGAGCGCAGGAAGGGCTGGAGGCAGCTCTGCCATGGAGCAGGGGCCTGCACACCCCGCGCCTGGCAATGGGCGAAGCGTCCAGAAGCCCAAAGCGCGAGGGGATTCTCCACGCTCCCTGAGTCCTGCCGGGGCGTGGGCCCTCTCCACAGTGTTCTCCAGTGAACACTGGCTCAGTCCCACAGTCCACCTTTCCGGGCTTTGAAACCCAGGCCGAGCACACACCCCGTTCCCCAGTATAGACGGTGCTACAGAACAGAGGACTTGCTTTCCTTTCCTAAACATTGTGTGCTTGCTATTGCACCCCCCAAGGGTTCACTCAGTACGCTTGGGAAATCTGTCGACCTCGGTTCTCCACCTTTGACCCCTGTGTTCTGAGAGCTTGGAAAAATGCTTTCCACTCACAGAGGCCCCTCAGACGAGAGAGGAGCTGAAGGAACAAGGGCTTGTGGTGGGCAGGAGAGGGCACAGTTGTGGACTCCGAGTCAGGGTTCCAGAAAGGAGACCAGCCCTAGCCGGGTTCTAGAGGTTCTCATCTGAAAGCAGGAGGAAATGATTGCCCTGTGTGAGCCGAGGATGCAACAGAACGAACTAAACGCCAAAGAGAGGAGAGGAAATGAAACATCAGAAGGCGATTCCTGAGTCTCTCCACAGCCCTGGAAGCCTGCCTGAAGCACACTTTCATCTCTGGAACTCTGGAGCGCCTCCGCCTTGAAGACTCAAATGAAGGTTCCGGTTAGTCCTGCAATGCTAGCGCGGCCACCAGGAGGCACCGGGTCGGGGCTGCTGGCTGAGCTTTGCTGGAGCAACTGGAGAGAGAAAAAGGATGGCGGAGGTCATTGTGGCCATGCTCCCGCCTCAGAAACAGCATGTGCTTCCTAGTAAGAGTGATCATCTCAAGAAACTGACCTGGACCGAAGGGGAAGGGGAGCCCCAGGACCTCCCGTTTATTTACTCAGCACCCAGGCTGTGAGTACTCACTATGCCAGGTGACTCAGTGGTACCGAGGACAGTGCTGAAAATGACCAGCGGCCCCTGCCTTTCAAGGAGCTCTCGGTCTGGAGTGAAGAAAGAGAAAAGTATGGAACCCAGACAGGGGAAGGAAAAGAACAAGAGCTCTACAGAAAATAAAAAAGGGCGTTGTGAGGGAGGGCTTGGAGTCACTGGTCAGGAGGGTCTAAAGCGCCTTGCTGCGGGGACCAGGCTGAAGGGAAGGCGCTGGGCCGGCACAGTTCTAGGAGAGGCGCGTCTGAGAGCAGGCGGCCCTCACACAGAGACATGGGGGCCGCAGTGAGCCGCCAGCTGAGGCTGGGAATGTGGGCGTTGTGTCTGGAGGGAGGCTGGTGGGCGATGGTGCTCGGGGGTGGGGTCAGTTCCTGGTTCCTGGTAGACTGTGCTTTCTGTTCCTCTCTGACAGCATTACTCCAAGACTGCACTCTTCAACCTTGCCTATTAAACTGCTCACAGTCTGTGAGCCAGAAATGGCTTATTTGGGGGTTTCTGCCTCAACGTCTCCTTGCTGCTGTGGCGGAGAACTCAGCTTATATTATTTTGGAGCTTCAAAATGATTGCAGACGGTGACTGTAGCCAGGAAATTAAAAGATGCTTGCTCCTTGGAAAAAGAGTTATGACTAACCAACACAGCATATGAAAAAGCAGAGACATTATTTGCCAACAAAGGTTCTTTGAGTTAAGGCTATGGTTTGCCCAATAGGCATGTATGAATGAGAGAAATGGACTACAAAGAAAGCTGAGAACTGAAGAACTGATGCTTGAAAACTGTTGTGTTGGAGAAGACTCTTGAGAGTACCTTGGCGGCAAAGAGGTAAAACCAGTCCATCCTAAAGGAAATCAGTCCTGGATGCTTACTGGAAGGACTGATACTGAAGGTGAAACGCCAATAATGTGGAAATCTGATGAAAAGAAATGACTAATTTGAAAAGACCCTGATGTTGGGAAAGATTGAGGCAGGAAAAGAAGAAAACAGATGATGAGACCGAAGGATGGAGCCAACAACACCAAGAATATTAGACTGAAAACTCTGAGACTGTGCGAAGGATATGGAAGCCTGCCGAGCGGCAGTCCATGGGGTTGCCAAGAGAGGAACACTAGTTACTACATAACTGAAATGAAATGAATGAATTCATGCATGCAGGGGAATTCCGAGGGCTCACCATTCACATCCTAAGACACTTCTGGAAACATATGTCCGCCCACCTACCCTCTCCCCGTTAGGGGTCTCCCCACCCCAGACCCCTGCCTGAGGACAACCCCTCCCCAGACAACAAGAAACCCTTGCCTCAGTTTTGCTCTCCAGTGACGTCCACTCTGAATTCTATGCTTTCTCACTGGACACTCTTCGAGCGTTCAGGGTCCTAGAACCAAAAGCTGCCAGGAGACGGACACATATGCTTCTCTCCCTTCAGGGCCGTTGGTCAAGCCCCAAAGCGAGCTTGTTCCGAAAGGCATAGGCTTGCTGCAACTCTGGATTCATTGCTTCAGCTCCTTTTGTGTCTCCGTTGCCTATTTTCCTTCCTTTTCCTTCTTCCATTTGTTCTGATTGTTGTTGTTGTTGTTGCTGCTGTTTGTTTTGGGTTTTTTGAGGGGTTTTTTTTTTTTGGTTTTCCATTTATTTTTATTATTTTTTTTAATTTTGTGTTCATTTTGTTATTTTTTTGTTGCTTTTATTCTCTTTTTCTATTTTATATACACTAGTGGACTCATACAGTCGTCTTTCCCATTCCAGGGCTCAAGACGCCTTATAACTCAAGGTATACAAAAGGTTTCCCTCCTGGAGGAGGATGACTGTCGCTTTCCTTCTCGGTGTGGGACAGGTGTGTTTGTTTGCTCTCCCGTCCTGGACATTATGCTTGCCTTCCAGGACGATGGGGGTTTCACGGTCCACGTGTTTCACATACTTAGCTGAAGCGTTGATTCCGTTGATCCTTCCTAGGAGAGAACGGCCCTGACCCCGCTTTCTTCCTTAGCCTCTTGCACCCCTCCCACGTCCCGCTTCCCCATCCCATCCCAGGACCCTACCACTTTGTGCTTTATCGTCCAAGTGCTCACACCCTTGCTGTCCCCTTGCCTCTTTCCCTTGGCACAGAGAAGCGAGATCAGCCAGTGTCTTTCTCGCTTTGGCACGGATTTGCCCCAGCGTAAGGCCACCTTCCCACTCGCTCTGCCACGCCGCTCCAGTCGCCACTCTTCTCCTTTTCCTCCTTCTCCTCCTTCCTCTTCTCCAGAGGGGGTGGGTGGGGCAAGCAGCAAGTGCGTTGGAGACGATGGGGCGGAGGAAGATGGGTGGTGATGATGAGGGAGGGCTGTGGGTGGCTCCACGTCCTCGCGCGGGGCACGCTTGTTCGTGTTCTTGGGGGAAGATACCGCTCATCATTCTTTCTCCTCTCCGCGTGTGGAGGGCATGGCGCGCTGTAGGGAACCATGCGGGGAAAACGAGCCATCGGAACGTTCTCTGTTCCTTGCCACGCCGACTCGCGCAGTCAGCAGCCAGAGTTGTCCCTCGAGGTCTGAGATGTTAAACCGCACATTCCCGGTCTGCCCTTTGCTGGAGGGTTTGGGGTTCGCAGCCGTCAGCCAAGAAACAGAAATAAAACGCAAGAGGTGATCGATAAAGGTCCTCAGGCCCCCCTCCACCGGGTCACGGGAATCATGAGGCAGTCGAGAAAGCAGCTAGGGGAGGAGAGTTTCCCCCTCCGCCCCGGGCACTTTGGAGGCCGGCCGCATCTCCTCGCGTCCAGCGGCGTTTGTCCGGGGCCCAGCTGGAAGAGACAACTGACTGCCAGGCAGGACGGGCAGAGTCGGAAGTCCAGTTGTCTTGCTATCCCAATCTAGGGTAGGCTCGGGTCTTTCCTCAGTGCGGGGAGGACCTTTGCTTTCAGAAATGAACGCTGCGCGACGGATCTCCACCTAGGCCCCGGTGCAATGCTGGTGGAGAGGTTTCTTTGGGACTAGCTGGCTCGCCTTTCTCCCCTCGACCTTCGTGTCGGTGCTGGCGGTGCCGTCGGTGGTGCTCATGGCATCGTGGATCGCTTCTCCTGTTTGGCACTCGGCGCTTCTCCAGCATACTCCTTGCACCGGAAATGGAGCCCCAGGGAACTTTGCGGATGAGCGTCCTGTCGGGGACACACGGATCCCCGCCTCATTCCTGCCGGACACTCTGCCTAGGAGCACGAGGCCTCCCGAGGGCAGCCACCCATAAAGACCGCCTGCCCATCTTCTCCGCAGACGCTGCTCGACGTTTGGGGCATTTTCGAGAGCCTGGCCGGCCGGAAGGACACGGTTCGTGGACCTGCATCCGCTCTTCCCTGCACCTCCCCCACCCCCCCACCCCTCCACCCCCACCCCCCGCCCCTCCCAGCCCCGAAGGGCTCCGGAGATCGTCTCCTTGCTCGGCTGGCTGTGAGCGTTCTGTGAGGCGTCTCCAGGCCGCGTCACTCACCAGAGGCCAGCGGCGCGGCCAGGGACTGGAGACGGGGGAAGAAAGGCAAAGCCACACCCAAAGTCCCATCCCCGGAGGACTCTCCCAGGCTCGCAGAAGTGGGAGGCCCTCGCACCGTGCTCAGACCCGCTCACGCACCCCATTCGCTCCGGCGACTTCCCAGCAGAGCCAGCCCTCGAGAGCTGAGCCGCTCGGGCACGAACCCGTTCCCCGGGAACGCCGAGACCCCGGGCTCACTGCAGGCCCCGCCTTTTCCCCGGAGGCCGCATCGTCCTCACCGCCAGAGAGGAACTCGCTCCTCGTCGGCACTCTTGCTGCGTCGCCCAGGGCGTGCCGCACACAGAGTGTGCCTGGGCGTCTGCACGCATGTGCATCGGAGCCGGCCTACCGCCACAGCCCCAGAGATGGCCGCGGCTTCTTGTTCCTCCCCTTGGTCGCTCTGGCCCTCCCGCTGGCACCAGGGCCCTGGCCGACGTCCGTCGGCCCCGGAGGCGGGGTGTCCGTGCTGGGCCGGTCGAGCCGGTGGTGCTCCTGTGCGGGCGGCGGGCGGTTTCTCCCTCCTCCGTGTCTGGACCGGTGAATCACGACTGCGCCGGCAGGCAGGGCAGCCTGGATCTCGCGGAGCTCCAAGGCCGGCTTCGGTCGGTCGTGTTCTTGCAGGCGTCTCCACTGCTCTAAGCTCATCCCTTCGGCCTCTGTGTCCCCCGGGGACTCCTGCGACCCAGGAGCTCTGCCGCTGGCGTCTCCTGCAGGCTGCCCGGGGTCTGTGGGGTCAGCCCCGAGGGGGGCCGCCGCCCCTCGCCCAGCGCCCCCTTCCCACGCACCCTCCCGGGCGTAGAACAGGACGTAGGCGCCCTGGCTCAGGGCAGCAGTCTCGGCACAGGCGGTCACCTTGGCATCGTCCATCTCATACCATTGGCCGTTGCCCGCTCGGACGTAACAAAAGTAGTGTCCTCGCTCACAGCTCCACCCGGAGTGCACCAGCACGGCATAGAGCACGTAGCCCAGGGGCCCTGCCTTCCGCTCAGACGTGTAGGGCTGCACGTCCAGGCACTGGGGATAGCGCACCTCCTCAGCCCTTTTGGCCCCGCTCAGCTGTGTGAACCGCTTCAGCACCAGCACCAGGACCTGGGACGTGCTGTGCAAAGTCAACCTCTTGGTGGCAGGCACCTTCCGGAGACAAACGCCACAGTCATAGGCATTTTCCGCCTCCAGCTTCTCGGGCTTGACCAGCTCTCTCAGAGCTTGCTCCGCACTCGGAGCCGCCGTGATATCCAGGCTGATGTCCAGATAAGGGTCGAACGTGTCCGAGACACCGAGGCAGTGGAGACACTGGATCCGAGACCTCCACGTCCCGCCGAAGATCTGACGGACGACGCTGGTGTCCTCGGAGGCGTGGCCCGACAGCTGGGATGCACTCAGGCACCCTTGCTGCATGCCATCCAGAGTGAACATCAGAAACTCGTGGGCATCTTCCTGCTGGTGTCTGTGGAAGCCCGCCAGCAGGTCCTTGCGGGGCCGGATCACCTCTCCCGCGTGAAGGAGGGCTCGGGTCACGTGAGCTCGCATGGCACAGAGCGTGCAGCAGCCGCCGGCCGGACAGAGGGTGGCGGGCTGCCGGGACACCAGCCAGCTGGCCAGGGGCGGCGTGTGGCTCAGACACTGCAGCGCCGCATTCACGTAGCAGGTGTTCCCCAGATTCTGAAGCCCAGCGCCCACCCCCCCACGGCCCCTAAGCAAAACACATAGGAGAAAGGAAAGTTATAAGCATCTGAATGCAGACTTCAAAAGAATAGCAAGGAGAGATAAGAAAGCCTTCCTCAGTGATCAATGCAAAGAAATAAAGGAAAACAATAAAATGGGAATGACTAGAGATCTCTTCATGAAAACTAGGGATATCAAGGGAACATTTCATGCAAAGATCGGCTCAATAAAGGACAGAAATGGTATGCCCCTAACACAAGCAGAAGATATTTTAAGAAGAGGTGGAGAGAATACATAGATCTGCACAAAAAAGATGTTCATTGCCCAGATAATCACGATGGTGTGATCACTCACCTAGAGCCGGACATCCTGGAATGCGAAGTCAAGTGGGCCTTAGGAAGTATCACTACAAACAAAGCTACTGGAGGTGATGGAATTCTAGTTGAGCTATTTCAAACCCTAAAAGATGATGCTGTGAAAGTGCTGTACTCAATATGCCAGCAAATTTGGAAAACTCAGCAGTGGCCACAGGACTGGAAAAGTCCGTTTCCATTCCAATCCCAAAGAAAGGCAATGCCAAAGAATGTCTAAACTGCTACACAGTTGCACTCATCTCACACGCTAGTAAAGTAATGCTCAAAATTCTCCAAGCCAGGCTTCAGCAATACATGCACCATGAAATTCCAGATGTTCAAGCTGGTTTTAGAAAAGGCAGAGGAACCAGAGATCAAATTGCCAACATCTGCTGGCTCATCAAAAAAGCAAGAGAGTTCCAGAAAAACATCTGTTTCTGCTTTATTGACTATGCCAAAGCCTATGACAGTGTGGATCACAATCAGTTCAGTTCAGTCACTGTCATGTCCGACTCTTTGCGACCCCATGAATCAGAGCACACCAAGCCTCCCTGTCCATCACTAACTCCCGGAGTTCACTCAAACTCATGTGCATCGAGTCGGTGATGCCATCCAGCCATCTCATCCTCTACTGTCCCCTCCTCCTCCTGCCCCAATCCCTCCCAGGGTTAGGGTCTTTTCCAATGAATCAGCTCTTCGCATGAGGTGGCCAAAGCATTGGAGTTTCAGCTTCAACATCAGTCCTACCAATGAATATTTAGGACTGATTTCCTTTAGGAAACCCTTTGATCTCTTTGCAGTCCAAGGGACTCTCAAGAGCCTTTTCCAACACCACAGTTCAAAAGCATCAATTCTTCAGCGCTCAGCTTTCTTTATGGTCCAACTCTCACATCCATACAAAACAACTGGAAAAACCATAGCCTTAACTAGATGGAGTTCTGTTGACAAACTAATGTCTCTGCTTTTGAATATACTATGTAGGTTGGTCATAACTTTCCTTCCAAGGAGGAAGCAGCTTTTTATTTCATGGCTCTGCAGTCGCCATCTGCAGTGATTTTGGAGCCCCCCAAAATAAAGTCTGTCACTGTTTCCACTGTTTCTCCTTCTATTTGCCATGAAGTGATGGGACCAGAGGCCATGATCTTTCTTTTCTGAATGCTGAGCTTTAAGCCAACTTTTTCGCTCTCCTCTTTCACTTTCATCAAGAGGTTCTTTAGTTCCTCTTCACTTTCTGCCATAAGAGTAGTGTCATCTACATATCTGAGGTTATTGATATTTCTCCCTGCAGTCTTGATTCCAGCTTGTGCTTCATCCAGTCCAGCGTTTCTCATGATGTACTCTGCATTTAATTTAAATAAGCAGGGTGACAATATACAGCCTTGATGTACTCCTTTTCCTATTTGGAAACAGTCTGTTGTTCCATGTCTCGTTCTAATTGTTGCTTCCTAACCTGCATATAGATTTCTCAAGAGGCAGGTCAGGTGGTCTGGTATTCCCATTTCTTTCAGAATTCTCCACAGTTTATTGTGATCCACACAGTCAAAGGCTTTGGCATAGTCAATAAAGCAGAAATAGATGTTTTTCTGGAAGTCTCTTGCTTTTTCCATGATCCAGCGGATGAAGGCAACTTAATCTCTGGTTCCCCTGCCTTTTGTAAAACCAGCTTGAACATCTGAAAGTTCATGGTTCATGTACTGTTGAAGCCTGGCTTGGAGAATTTTGAGCATTACTTTACTAGCACGTGAGACGAGTGTAATTGTGTAGTAGTTTGGGCATTCTTTGCCTTCGTCTTTCCTAGGGATTGGAATGAAAACTGACCTTTTCCAGTCCTGTGGCCACTGCTGAGATTTCCAAATTTTCTCGCATATTGAGTGCCACACTTTCAGAGCATCATCTTTGAGGATTTGAAATAGCTCAGCTGAAATTCCAACACCTCCACTAGCTTAGTTTGTAGTGATGCTTCCTAAGACCCACTTGACTTCACATTTTAGGATGTCTGGCTCAAGGTGAGTGTTTACACCATCATGATTATGTGGGGCATGAAGATCTTTTTTGTACAGTTCTTCTGTGTATTCTTGCCACCTCTTCTTAATATCTTCTTCTGTTAGGTCCATACAATTTCTTTTCTTTATCGAGCCCATCTTTGCATGAAATGTTCCCTTGGCATCTCTAGTTTTCTTGAAGAAATCTCTAGTCTTTCCCATTCTGTTGTTTTCCTGTTTCTTTTCATTGATCAGTGAGGAAGGCTTTTTTCTCTCCTTGCTATTCTTTGGAACTCTGCATTCAAATGGATATATCTTTCCTTTCCTCCTTTGCTTTTTGCTTCTCTTCTTTTCACAGCTATTTGTAAGGCCTCCTCAGACAGCCATTTTGCTTTCTTGCATTTCTTTTTCTTCAGGATGGTCTTGATCCCTGTCTCCTGTACACTGTCATGAACCTCCATCCATAGTTCATCAGATAGTCTATCAGGTGTAGGCCCTTAAATCTATTTCTAACTTTCACTGTATAATCATAAGTGATTTGGGTTAGGTCATACCTGAATGGTCTAGTGGTTTTCCCCACTTTCTTCAATTTAAGTCTGAATTTGGCAATAGAGATTTTATGATCTAAGCCACAGTCAGCTTCTGTTCTTGATTTTGCTGACTGTATAGAGCTTCTCCAACTTTGGCTCCAAAGAATATAGTCAATCTGATTTTGGTGTTGACCATCTGGTGATGTCCACATGTAGAATCTTCTCTTGTGTTCTTGGAAGAGGGTGTTTGCTGTGACCAGTGCGTTCTCTTGGCAAAACTCTATTAGCCTTTGCCCTACTTCCTTCTGTGCTCCAAGGCCAAATTTGACTGTTACTCCAGGTGTATCTTGACTTTCTACTTTGGCATTCCAGTCACCTATAATGAAAAGGACATCTTTTGGGGGTGTTAGTTCTGGAAGATCTTGTAGATCTTCATAAAACTGTTCAGCTTCAGCTTCTTCAGCATTACTTGTCAGGGCATAGACTTGGATTACTGTGATATTGAATGGTTTGCCTTGGAAACGAACAGAGATCATGCTGTCGTTTTTGAGATTGCATCCAAGTACTGCATTTAGCACTCTTGTTGACCATGATGGCTACTCCATTTCTTCTGAGGGATTCCTGCCTGCAGTAGTAGATGTAATGGTCATCTGAGTTAAATTCACCCATTCCAGTCCATTTTAGTTCGCTGATTCCTAGAAAGTCGATGTTTACTCTTGCCATCTCCTGTTACACCACTTCCAATTTGCCTTGATTCATGGACCTAACATTCCAGGTTCCTATGCCATATTGCTCTTTACAGCATCAGACCTTTTTCCATCACCAGTCACACCCACAACTGGGTGTTGTTTTTTTTTTTGCTTTGGCTCCATCTCTGCATTCTTTCTGGAGTTATTTCCCCACTGATCTCCAGTAGCATATTGGGCACCTACCAACCTGAGGGATGTATCTTTCAGTGTCCTATCTTATTGCCTCTTCGTGCTGTTCATGGGGTTCTCAAGGCAAGAACACTGAAGTGGTTTACCATTCCCTTCTCCAGTGGGCCACTTTTTGTCAGAACTCTCCACTATGACCTGTCCATCTTGGATGGCCCTACACAGCATGGCTCATAGTTTCATTGAGTTAGATAAGGCTGTGGTCCATGTGATTAGATTGGTTAGTTTTCTGTGATTATGGTTTTCAATCTGACTCCTCTCTGATGGGCAAGGATAAGAGGCTTATGGACACTTCCTGATGGGATAGACTGACTGAGGGAGAAATTGGGTCTTGTTCTGATGGCCAGGGCCATGCTCAGTAACTCTTTAATCCATTTTTCTATTGATGGCTGGTGCTGTGTTCCCTCCCTGCTATTTACTTGGGGCCAAATTGCCAACGTCCGCTGGATCATCAAAAAAGCAAGAGAGTTCCAGAAAAACATCGATTTATGCTTTGTTGACTATGCCAAAGCCTTTGACTGTATGAATCACAATAAACTGTGGAGAATTCTGAAAGAGATGGGAATACCAGGCCACCTGATCTGCCTCTTGAGGAACCTATTTGCAGGTCAGGAAGCAACAGTTAGAACGGGACATGGAACAACAGACTGGTTCCAAATAGGAAAAGGAGTACGTCAAGGCTGTATATTGTCACCCTGCTTATTTAACTTATATGCAGAGTACATCATGAGAAACACTGGGCTGGAAGAAGCACAAGCTGGAATCAAGACTGCAGGGAGAAATATCAATAACCTCAGATATGCAGATGACACCATCCTTATGGCAGAAAGTGAAGAGGAACTCAAAAGCCTCCTGATGAAAGTGAAAGACAAGAGTGAAAAAGTTGGCTTAAAGCTCAACATTCAGAAAACGAAGATCATGGCATCTGGTCCCATCACTTCACGGGAAATAGATGGGGAAACAGTGAAAACAGTGTCAGACTTTATTTTTGGGGGGGCTCCAAAATCACTGCAGATGGTGACTGCAGCCATGAAATTAAAAGACGCTTCGTCCTTGAAAGGAAAGTTATGACCAACCTAGGTAGCATATTGAAAAGAAGAGATATTACTTTGCCAACAAAGGTCCATCTAGTCAAGGCTATAGTTTTTCCAGTGGTCATGTATGCATGTGAGAGTTGGACTGTGAAGAAAGCTGTGCGCCGAAGAATTGATGTTTTTGAACTGTGGTGTTGGAGAAGACTCTTGAGAGCCCTTGGACTGCACGGAGATCCAACCAGTCCATTCTGAAGGAGATCAGTCCTGGGTGTTCATTGGAAGGACTGATGCTAAAGCTGAAACTCCCGTACTTTGGCCACCTCATGTGAAGAGTTGACTCATTAGAAAAGACTCTGATGCTGGGAGGGATTGGGGGCAGGAGGAGAAGGGGACAACAGAGGATGAGCTTGCTGGACGGCATCAGCGACTTGATGGACATGAGTATGGGTGAACTCCGGGAGTTGGTGATGGACTGGAGGCCTGACGTGCTGCAATTCATGTTGTCGCAGAGTCGGACATGACTGAGTGACTGCACTGAACTGACTGAAACTATGGTGGAGGTAATGATGATAATGGTGACCTCTCTAAAGATCCCATGCGTATACTGCTACACTCAATGTCCCCGACCCTGCAGCAGGCCAATACCAACCCACACCTCCACTGGAGACTCCTGGATGTCCGGGACAGTCTTTTGTGGGGTCACTGCCCCTTTCTCGCGGGTCCTGGTGCACAAGGTTCTGTTGTGCCGTCCAAGGGTCCATTTCCTGGTGCGGTGTAAGTTCTGGCAGCTGAACGGTGGGCTAATCACAGCATCCTCAAGAGGGCTCCTGCCACTCCCAGCCCTGCTGCACCCAGAGCCTCTGCCCCTGTGGCAGACCACAGCGGGCCCGCATGTCCAAAGCAGACGCTCAGACACTGGAGAGTGCAACGGTTGTCAAATCACTAATCACGCAATCAAACTCTCTTTGGCATACATCTTCAGTATTCTAATACAGTCTTCTATTAGAACCTGACAGCAGTCTCCTTTAAGATTGTCTAAGCCATCCCCACATTTTTTGTTTGTTTGTTTGTTTTTTGCTGTATTTCACATCCGTCTCTATCATAGTGAACATGTTTGGTTCAGCTTGACTATTTCACATAATGTGTCCCCATCTCTGCCTCCTAGAATGAGCACATCTTTTCCAGTGTAATCTTCTTTTCCACTGTCCCTGATACCCTGAAAAGTGAAGAATGAAAGTGGTTCAGTCATGTCCGACTCTTTGTGACCCCATGGACTATACAGTCCATGGAATTCTCCAGGCCAGAATCCTGGAATGGGTAGCCTTTCTCTTCTCCAGGGGATCTTCCCAACCCAGGTCTCCTGCATTGCAGGAGGATTCTTTACCAGTTGAACCACAAGGGAATCCCACAATGATAGCCTGGGGTATATGCCAAATCACTTTCCACCAAATTAACAACCCCACTGAGGATAAGAATATTTCCAAATTGTTTTATTTTTTCATTTTTATTAATTTATTTTTTTATTGAAGGATAATTGCTTTACAGAATTTTGTTGTTTTCTGTCAGACTTCAACATGAATCAACCATAGGTACACATATAACCCCTCCCTTTTGAACCTCCCTCCCATCTCCCACCCCATCTCACCCTTCTAGATTGATACAGTGCCCCTGGCTTGGAGAATTTTGAGCACAACTTTATTAGTGTGAGATGAGGGCAATTGTGTGATAGTTTGACCATTCTTTGGCATTGCCTTTCTTTGAAATTGCAATGAAAAGTGACCTTTCCCAGTCCTGTGTGGCCACTGCTGAGTTTTCCAAATTTTCTGGCATATTGAGTGCAGCACTTTCACAGCATCATCTTTGAGGATTTGAAATAGCTCAGCTGGAATTCCATCACCTCCAGTAGCTTTGTTTGCAATGATACTTCATAAAACCAGTTGATTCACACTCCAGGATGTCTGGCTCTAGGCGAGTGATCACGCCATTATGTTTATCTGGGTCGTGAAGATCCTTTTTGTATAGCTCTTCTGTGGATTTTCGCCACCTCTTGTTAATACCTTCTGCTTCTGTTAGGTCTATACTGTTTCTGTCCTTTATTGAGCCCATCTTTGCATGAAATGTTCCCTTGGCAACTCTAATCTTCTTGGAGAGAGCTCTAGTCTTTCCCATTGTACGGTTTTCCTCTGTGTCTTTGCACTGATCACTGAGGAAGGCTTTCTTCTCTCTCCTTGCTACTCTTTGGAACTCTGCATTCAGATGGGTATATCTCTCCTTTTCTCCTTTGCCTTTCACTTCTCTTCTTTTCTCAGCTATTTGTAAGGCCTCCTCAGACAACCATTTTGCCTTTTTGCATTTCTTCTTCTTGGGGATGGTCTTGATCCCTGTCTCCTGTACAATGTTAGAAATCTCTGTCCATACTTTTTCAGGTTTAATTCCTTGAATCTATTTGTCACTTACACTGTACAATTCTCCTTGGAGGGGGAAAGGCTGCCCACCTCAATATTCTGGCCTGGAGAACTCCATGGATTCCAGAGGACTGCAAAGAGTCAGACACGACTGAGCAGCATTCACTTTCACTTTTTATTGTGTAATCGTAAGGGATTTGATTTAGGTCATACCTGAATGGTCTAGTGGTTTTCCCTACTTTCTTAAATTTAAGTCTGAATTTGGCAATAAGGAGTTCATGATCTGAGCCATAACCAGCTCCAGGTCTTGTTTTTGCTGACTGTATAGAGCTTCTTCATCTTCGGCTGCAAAAAACTATAATCAATTTGATTTCAGTATTGGCCATCTGGTGATGTTCATGTGTAGCGTCATTTCTTGTGTTGTGGGAAGAGGATGTTTACTATGACCAGCGGATCCTCATGGAAAAACTCTGTTAGCCTTTGCCCTGCTTAATTTTACACTCCAAGGCCCTAACTTGCCTGTCACTGTAGCATCTCTTACTTCTTACTTTTGCATTCCGGCCCCTATGATGAAAAGGACACCATTTTTATTGTTGTTAGTTCCGAAGGTCTCATAGGTCTTCATAGAACTGTTCAGCTTCCGCTTCTTCAGCGTTAGCGGTCGGACATAGTCTTGGATTGTGGTGATCTGACTGGTCAGCCTTGGACACGAACAAAAATCTCTTTGTCACTTTTGAGATTGCACCCAAGCACTGCACTTTGCACTCTTTTGTTGACCCTGAGGGCTACTCCATTTCTTCTAAGGGATTCTTGCCCACAGTAGTAGATTAATGGTCCTCTGAATTAAATTTGCCCATTCCAGTCCATTTTAGTTCACTGATTCCTAAAATGTTGATGTTCACTCTTGCCATCTCCTGCTTGACCACTTCCAATTTACCTTGATTCATGGACCTAACATTCCAGTTTTCTATGCAATATTATTCTTTTCAGTATCAGAATTTACTTCCATCACCAGTCAAATCCACGATTGGGCATTGTTTTCACTTTGGCTCAGCCTCTTCATTCTTTCTGGAGCTATTTCTCCACCCTTCTCCAGTAGCATATTGGGCACTTACTGACCTGGGGAGATCATCTTTCAGTGTCATATCTTTTTGCCTTTTTTTTTTTTTTTAACTGTTCATGGGATTCTTAAGGCAAGAATACTGAAGTGGTTTGCCATTCCCTTCTCCAGTGAACCACGTTTTGTCAGAACTCTCCACCATGACCCATCCATCATGGGTGGCCCTACGTGGCATGCTCATGGTCTAACTGAGTTAGACAAGGTTGTGATCCAAGTGATTAGTTTGGTTAATTTTCTGTAATTTTGGTTTTCATTCTGTCTGCCCTCTGGTGGATGAGGATAAGAGACTTGTGGAAGCTTCCTGATTGGAGGGATTGGCTGTGAGGGAATCTGGGTCTTGCTTTGACATGCTTAGTAAATCTTTAATCTAATTTTCTGTTGACGGGTGGGGCTGTGTTCCCTCCCTGTAGTTGGCTTGAGGCTGAACTATGGTGGGGTGATGGCAACCTCCTTCAAAATGGTTTATGCCAGGACTGTTGTACTCAGTGTCCCTGACCCCGCAATAGCCATGTTGGCCCGTGCCTCCCCTGGGGACTCTGGACACTCACAGGCGAGTCTGCCTCAGCCTTGTGAGGGTCACTGCTCCTTTCTCCTCATCACTAGTGTGCTCAAGGTTTCGTCTGTGCCCCCTAAGAGTCTCTTCCACCAGTCCCATGGAAGTTCTGTAATCAAACCCCACTGGCCTTCAAGGTCAAATTCCCTGAGGGTTCTCAGTCCCTTTGCTGGATCCTCATGTTGGGAAATCTGTTGTGGGCCTTAGAACGTTCTTTGGAATAATTGATGTCCAGTGTGTGAGTTGTCTACTCGGTGGCTCTATGGTGGGGCTCACATACTGTGCTTCCCCAGTCTGCTGAAGCCACAGCCCCGGTCCCCGCAGCAGGCCACTGCTGACCCATGCACCTGCAGGAGACACTCAGACACTCACAGGCAGGTCTGGCCCAGATCTGCATCCGTGTTTTAAAAATGTGACAAGTTTCCTTTTTGCACTAACTTGAATGCAAGAACCTCATTTTGAGGTGTTGTCTTCCTCTGTCCCACTCTTCCTTAAGGACTGTTAGGGGTTAACGTTATCTCCAAGGTAGGAGCAGCCCACACCTGGTGCATAAAGGCAGAGTCTGCAGGAAGAAGAGTTGCAGGGTGGAGAGTGTCGAGTGGGGTTTGTAGTCTGAGTTATCAGTCCCAAGGAGGAAAAAAGAAAAGCGGACCCTCACCATTTGATCATGGTCTTCAGAGCCAGAGGCAGGGACCTTGGGAAAGTGAAAAAGAGAAAAGGAAAGAAAACTGTCAAAATAAAATTGGGATGTACGGGGGCAAGAGGAGGGAGAAAGTCTGAGAAGACGGGGTTGGGTGTATGATCGCATTGACTCGCCCCTGTTGTTTAGTCTCCAAGTCGGGTCCAACTCTTTTGCGACCCCACGGACTGAAGCCCACCAGGCTCCTCTGTTCATGGGATTTCCCAGGCGAGAATACTGGAGTGGGTTGCCATTTCCTTCTCCAGGGGAATCTTTCCAACCCAAGGATCAAACCTACCTCTCCTTCATTAGCAGATGGATTCTTTATTGCTGAGCCACCAGGGAAGCCCAATCACATGGTTACTGGCCTCAAACACAAAAATTTGTTATTCCTAGTGAAAAATGGAATCAGCTCATTTGAGTCACTCAGTCCTGCCTGACTCTTTGCAACCCCATGGACTGCAGCACGCCAAGCCTCCCTGTCCATCACCAACTCCCGGAGTTTATTCAAAGTCATGTCCATTGAGTGGGTGATGCCACCCAACCATCTAATCCTCTGTCGTCCCCTTCTCCTCCAGTCTTCAATCTTTCCCAGCGTCAGGGTCTTTTCCAATGAGTCAGTTCTTCGCATCAGGTGGCCAGAGCATTGGAGCTTCAGTTTCAGCATCAGTCCTTCCAGTGAATATTCAGGACTGATCTCCTTTAGGACGGACTGGTTGGATCGTGCTGTCCAAGGGACTCTCAAGAGTCTTCTCCACGACACAGTTCACAAAGCATCAGTTCTTTGGCACTCGACTTTCTTCGTAGTCTAATTCTCACATCCATACCTGACCACTGGAAAAACCATAGCGTTGACTAGATGGACCTTTGTAGGCAAAGTAATGTCTCTGCCTTTTAATATGCTGTCTAGGTTGCTCATAACTTTTCTTCCAAGCACCAAGTGTCTTTTAATTTCATGGCTGCAGTCACCATAGATAGTGATTTTGGAGCCCCCCCCCCCCCCCCCCAAATAAAGTCTGTCACTGTTTCCATTGCTTCCCCATCTATTTGCCATAAAGTCATGGGACCAGATGCCATGATGTTAGTTTTCTGATTGTTTAATTTTAAGCCGACTTTTTCGCTCTCCTCTTTCACTTTCATCAAGAGGCTCTTTAGTTCTTCACTTTCTGTCATAAGAGTGGTGTCACCTACGTATCTGAGGTTATTCATATTTCTCTCGGCAATCTTGATTCCACCTTGTGCTTCATCCAACCCAGCATTTCTTATGACGTACTCTGCATAGAAGTTAAATAAGCAGGGTGACAAAATACAGCCTTGATGTACTCCTTTCCCAGTTTGGAACCAGTCTGTTGTTCCATGTTCAGTTCTAACTGTTGCTTCCTGATCTGCATACAGATTTCTCAAGAGGCAGGTCAGGTGGTCTGGTATTCCCATCTCTTTCAAAATTTTCCACAGTTGATTGTGATCCACACAGTCAAAGGTGTTGGCACAGTCAATAAAGCAGAAATAGACGTTTTTCTGGAATTCTCTTCCTTTTTTGATGAGCCAGTGGATGTTGACAATTTGATCTCTGGTTCCTCTGCCTTTTGTAAAACCAGCTTGAACATCTGACAGTTCATGTTTCATGTACTGTTGAAGCCTGGCTTGGAGAATTTTGAGCATTACTTTACTAGTGTGTGAGATGAGTGCAATTGTGCAGTAGTTTGAGCATTCTTTGCCATTGCCTTTCTTAAGAATTGAAATGAAAACTGACCTTTTCCAGTCCTGTGGCCACTGCTGAGTTTTCCAATTTTGCTGACATGTTGAGTGCAGCACTTTCATAGCATCATTTTTGAGGATTTGAAATAGCTCAACTAGAATTCCATCACCTCCAGTAGCTTTGTTTGTAGTGGTGCTTCCTAAGGCCCACTTGACTTCACATTCCAGGATGTCTGGCTCTAGGTGAGTGATCACACCATCGTGATTATCTGAGTTGTGAAGATCTTTTTTGTATAGTTCTGTGTATTCTTGCCACCTCTTCTTAATATCTTCTGCATCTGTTAGGTCCATACCATTTCTGTACTTTGTTGTGCCCATTGTTGCATGAAATGTTCCCTTGGTATCCCTAATTTTCTTGAAGAGATCTCTAGTCTTTCCCATTGTATTGTTTTCCTCTATTTCTTTGCATTGATCACTAAGGAAGGCTTTTTTTTTTTAATTTGATCACTGAGGAAGGAGATATGGAATAGTTTCTGTCATATCAATAAACAAAGGATATCGCAGTCATCAGCAATTGCAGCCACCATGGAAGGTGAGCTAGTGAGCCCTGAGGGTAGTCAGGATGGAAATAGTGCCCGCCGTCTAGCAGCCATTAAACTGCAGCCTTTCCCTATGGTGAGTCCTGAGGGAGCACAGACGTGTAAACAGACTGCTGGCCCCAGGTAGTTGAGGGGCGTATCAAAGGAATAACCTCAGTAAGCCTAGTCTCTTGCATCCTCCTTTACGTAGAAAAGCACTAAATTTCTCAACTTGGGACATCTGGTTTTCTTTAAGTTACAAAACATTTTTGACGTTCAGACTACCTACACTTGGTTGCAAAACTTCTGTGTAACCTGTCCCCCACCTCCCTGCCTCCTCACAGCAGTTCTCTCACGGTCACTTGAGCTGCTATCTCCCGGACTTGAAGTCCTAAAAATTCTCACCGAATAAAACATAACTCTCAACTTTAAGGTTGTGAATGGTTTTAAGTAGATACTGGCTTAGATTAAAAATAAGTATGCATGCACATGTATTTGTGTGCTATGTTCTGACTAGGTAGGTGATGAGATGCTCTTTAAGAAGAGTGAAGACCAAAGTTATTCAAAGGTGCTCCCTTAAGAAGAGTGAAGGCCCAAGGGTACTCCGACCTCCCAGCTGGGTCTGAGCCAGACCTGGAGCAAGATCAGGGAGAAGATCCTGGAAGAATGCTGCAGGTACATTTTTCCCAGTGGAAACGGTGGCTGGAGAGGAAGCCGCAGACTCCTCCAGCCAGTGCCCTTCAGCCTCAGACCTGCCTCACTGGGAGCCAGACTGCCCAGCCCAGCTTGCCTGAGCTGCAGTGCCGCCCTCCGCCGAACGGAGGCAGCGTGACCTGCGGCGCGGCGGCGCGGCGGCGCCCTCGCCCCTCTTGGCGGCGGCGGGCGGAGGCCGGCCCGCGGCGCCCTCGCTGATTGGCCCCGGCGCGGCCGCTGCCATGTTGGCGGAAGTGGCGCTCTCCGCGCCGCGGCAACCGGCTGCGGCCGCGGCCCCCGGGTCGGTGCGCGCCGGGTCTGCCTTCTTCCCCTCGCCCGGGGTTGGCGCTGAGAGGCGGCGTCCGGCGGGATGGAGAAAAGTCGGATGAACCTGCCCAAGGGGCCGGACACGCTGTGCTTCGACAAGGACGAGTTCATGAAGGTGCGCGCCGGGGCTGCGCTCCCCGAGCCGAGGCGGGTGGCCTGCCTGCCTTTCCCTCCGGGGCCTCCTCGGGCTGCTCTTGCTGGGTCCTGGGCCGCGCACACCCCGGATCAGCTCCCGGCGGGACCTCGCTGCCTTCGCAGTGAGTCTTCGGGCCTCAGGTGTGGCCGGGGCAGCCTTCTGTGAGAAGGCACTTCTGTGAAATTGTGCATAGTGACGAAAAGGCCTGAAGTTGTGAGCAAGTGGTTTCGAGCCAGGTGTAAAAGCTCCTGTTATTACCCGAGCCCGTTACCATGCAGTGCAGTCGGAATTGCCAGATCCTGGGCAGACAGAAGTTTGTCGACCGCCGCCTTGCACCTAGAAGCTCAGTACCAATGTATTGACCAAATCTCTGGACCCACGTCCCTACCCAGGGATTCAGTTCACTTCAGTTCAGTCGCTCAGTCGTGTCCGACTCTTTGCGACCCCATGAGATTAGGTGGGTGGAAAAGGCAATCGAAAGTTTTTCCTTAACGTTCGCCTAAAGTTTCTGAATGCGATATTTAAAAGATTAGAATCTTATTACTGATTTTGTTGCAGTACAACAAAACAAACCCCAGAAACAGAATTGCTGGATCGGATGGTAGGCCTATTTTTTAAAAGGTATATACACTTAAGGAGTATAGCATTATACTTCAACATCTGTATAACTACAAAGTGAGCACCATCACAAATTTAGTCACCAGTCATCACCATACAGTTGGCCCCTTTCTCCTCTGGTAACCACTAATCTAATCTCTGTATCTAGGAGCTTGTACTGTTTATAAGGTGAACTTGAAGTTGGTCTGCAGGTAAATATAGGACATAAGCTTACATAAACAGAATTGAAATATTATGGATATTAAAGGTTTATCAGGCACAGCCTTGACAATGTCCAAGATTTGAATCAGAGCTGGGTGGAACTTTGCATATTTTTTTGGTGTAATGCTCTGGGACTGTACATACACTGTCAAGAAATACAGTTATGCTTTATTTCTAAGGACTGAGGTTTTTGATACCACTTAGTGGCTGCTTTCAGTGTTAAGAAGTTAAACGTTTTGGCTCAGTAGACACTTAAACTTTTGAGCAACTGAATTTAAGTCTTACTTTTCTTGTTTTTTTGATGACTTCAAGTCATAGTATGTTTTTTTCTTTTTAGCTTCATGAGTTTATCTTTTTGATACTTGCATTCAGTTCACAGTATCTGGTTTTAGAAAGTATTTACATGTGTTCTTTTTTATAGCTGAGTAGTATGTACCACCAGAGAAGGCGATGGCACCCACTCCAGTACTCTTGCCTGGAAAATCCCATGGATGGAGAAGCCTATTGGGCTGCAGTCCATGGGGTCATGAAGAGTCGGACACAACTGAGTGACTTCACTTTCACTTTTCACTTTCATGAATTGGAGAAGGAAATGGCAACCCACTCCAGTGTTCTTGCCTGGAGAATCCCAGGGACGGGGGAGCTTGGTGGGCTGCCGTCTATGGGGTCGCACAGAGTCGGACACGACTGAAGCAACTTAGCAGCAGCAGTATGTACCACATGGACATGAGCTTGGGCAAACCTGGGGAGACGGTGAAGGCCAGGGAAGCCGGCGGTGCTGCACCTCCATGGGGTCGCAAAGAGTCAGGTGTGACTTGGGGACTGAACAACACCGCATCTTCTTTATCCATTCCTGTGAACTTTTAGGTTGTTTCCATGTCTTTGCATCTCAAATAGTGCTGCAGTGAATATTAGGGTGTGTGTATCTTTTCAAATGATGAGTTTCTTCAGATACATGCCCAGGAGTGGGGTTGCTGAATGATGTGGTAGTTCTGTATTTAGTTTTTAAAGGAGCTTCCATGTTGTTCATAAAAAAGAGAAGGATGATGCCATTTGCAGCTACGTGGATGGACCTGGAGATCATCATACTAAGTGAAGTAAGAGAAAGACAAGCACGCCATTGACGTCCGGGCTCTAATAAAGGCGACGCGTGTGCGCGTGCATGCCCAGTCGTAAGCGACGCTTTGCAACCTCATGGACTGTTGCCCGCCAGGCTCCTCTGTCCATGGGATTCTCCAGGAAGGAACCCTGGGGTAGTTTGCCGTTTCTTTATCCAGGGGGTATTCTTAACCCAGGGGTGACACTCAGGTCTCCCATGTTTCCTTGCTTTGGCAGGTAGTTGATTTACTACAGAGCCACCTGGGAAGCCTGAGAAGTGATAACAAAGGAACTTATTCACGAAGCAGACGCGCAGATCTCAGCATTAGATGTATGGTCCAGTTCAGTTCAGTCGCTCTGTCGTGTCTGACTCTTTGCGACCCAATGGAGTGCAGCACACCAGGCCTCCCTGTCCCAGAGCTTACTCAAAGTCATGTCCATTGAGTCGGCGATACCATCCAACCATCTCATCCTCTGTCGTCCCCTTCTCCTCCCACCTTCAATCTTTCCCAGCATCAGGGTCTTTTCCAACGAGTTAGTTCTTTGCATCAGGTGGCCAAAGTATTGGAGTTTCAGTTTCAGCATCAGTCCTTCCAGAGAATATTCAGGACCAATCTCCTTTAGGACGGACTGATTGGATCTCCTTGCAGTCCAAGGGACTCTCAAGAGTCTTCTCCAACACCACAGTTCAAATGCGTCAGTTCTTCAGTGCTCAGCTTTCTTTATGGTCCAGCTCTCACATCCATACATGACTACTGGAGAAACCATAGCCTTGACTAGACCTTTATGGTTAACAAAGGGGACACATGGGGAGAGGTGATAAATTAGGAGATTGGGATTAACATATACACATTACTATAGATAAAATAGATTAGCAAAGGCTTACTATATAGCACAGGGAACCCTACTCCGCACTCTGTAGTGACCTACATGGGGAAGAACCCAACAAAGAGTGGATTCATGTCTGCATCGAAACGACCTACTTTGCAGTACATCTGGAACTAGCACAACGTTGTATGTCAACTAGAATAAAAAAAATGAAGTGATGTAGTTTTTTTTAAAAAAGCGTTTCCACCTGGCTCTTCTCCAGGGTGGCCATGCCGTCTTTTTTATGCAGGCCATCTAGACCCAGGAATGATGTGCTCTTGTTCTTGTACAGTGATGTTCCTGCTTAGCCTCTGTAACGAAGGGCGTAATTTGAAAGGGAGTGCAGAGTGAACTTGCTGATCTAGAAACACTTTGTTCCATGTCCTGGCTGAGGGCTGTCCTAGAGCAAGGGGTAGAAGGAGAGCGTGATGAGGAGAGGTGTGATGGACGAAGCCGAGGCACAAGCAGTGATTAGGGGTTTGGCCTGTTCAGGAATCTCGGAACACAGAGAGCTTAACGTGAGCAACTGTTGCCTCCTTCAAGGCTTCCTTCAGGCTCAGCACCAGCATTCTTTCTGACTTGCTAGCCCCACCATATTTCTTGCTCTGAACTGATAGAATGCCTTTGGGAAGAGAGGCTTCAGAAAGTAGAAACCTCAGAATAAGTTCGAAAGTAGAACCTGATGAAGGAGAGAGCAGACTGGGGAGGTGGCTGAAATGGCAGCAGTTTCACATTCTTTCATGCCTCTGAGTGTGCTCTGTAATTTGTGGTGCTAATAAATGTGACCACTTCACATGTAAAAGAAAAATACACAGGACAGCTGCCCTGTGTTAAATGTTCGTTTCCTAGGTGAGACTTGGAGATAAAGGTTACTTGCAATTTATGTTTCCTTCAGAGAGACATTTTAAAAGTTTTGGTCACATGGCAGAAATGATAGAGAGTATGCCTTCGGGGTTATATTTCTTAAGTCTGTCTGATTCAAAGCATATTGTAATTTGTGTCTGTGAGAAAGTTAGAGAATGTCCGATTTGCATTAGCAGAGTGGAGTTTACTCAAAAAAAATCCAGTCATTGGAAACTTCGTTTCCAGTCAAAGGAAACTTTGTCACACACACGTGATGAGGCCCTGTTGGGACAATGGCAGCAATCATTCATTTAATAAACAGGCACTCATTGATCACCTTGGAGAAGGAAATGGCAGCCCACTCCAGTATTCTTGCCTGGAGAATCCCATGGACGGAGGAGCCTGGTGGGGTACAGTCCACCGGGTCGAAAGAGTTGGAGACGACTGAGCGACTTCACTTGACTTCACTTCAGATAAGATTTAGGCTTTTGAGTATGGTCACAGAAAGACCACAGTGTGTGCTGAGAAACTGGACTTAGTCCAGAGAAGCTGGGAGGATGACCAGAACTGAGACGGGAAAAGTAGGACAGCTGGGTGGGCCGCGAGTTGCTCTTGTGTGCTGCACTGAGGGGCTTGCGCTGGATGAGCTGCACTCAGGTGTGATGCAGGGAATGACGTAGTCATGTCTGCTGCATTGAAGCCGTGTTAGAGGATGCCGTGCCACTGGTTACTTCAAGTTAATATAGGGTTCTGTTTCAAGGGGAAATTATGGTGCATTTGAACTGATGAGCTAGTATTTTGGTTTGGGCCATTCTTGCACATGTGTTTCAGCCCTAACTCAATGTCGTAGTGGTATCTCAGACTTTTAGGAAGTTGTTTAATAAAAGCTTAAGAAACAACCAACTACCTTTCTGAACTCAGAAAAAAGAGGCTGCTGAAAATGCTTCAGTGGTCCTTGTAAGATCTAATGAGAAACACAGAGCAGAGGACGGACTTGTGAAAGCTGTAGTGTGATCAGAAGACGAGAGTGGCAGATGGTGGTAGGCTTCTATCGCTTGGTGATAGAGGTGGTGACAACATCACAGCATTAGTTTTGTCAGCTTAAAAAATACAAAAGTCCTTAGCGAGGGTTGATAGCCAACTAATACATGAAATAGGACCTAAGATACTAGTAGTACGGGAGAGAAGAGGCTGCTGACAAAGACAAGTTAGACCCATTCACCTAGGGGTGCTGTTGAAATCTATCCTTCTATCCCAGCATATGATTTCTATTTTATAGAAAAAATAGTGCCATCGGGTGGGAACGTCTTCATCTTAACTGATGACAGCTCCATTCCTGTGTGTGTGCCCATCCCCTTTCTCCTCCTCACCTGTTTAGGAAGGGGTTTCCTTCCTGAGGTTGGTCCTTCCCACCCCACTCCTCCCCGTGCTTGCAGCCCAGACCCCCTGGTGCTCTCCTCTGACCTCACCCCCAGGGGCTTTTAAACACGCTCCTGCTTTGGTCTCTTCCTCTTGGCCCTCCTGCCTCTAGTCACTTCCATATCACTCTCTTCCGCATCACAGCCAAACTCTTGAGTAGTTTTTAATTTCTTATATGCTGATCGGCTATTTGTATGTCTTCTTTGGAGAAATGTCTATTCAGATCCTTCGCTAATTTTTTAATTGGTCTGTTTGTCTTTTAACTGTTGAGTTGTAAGAGTTTTTATATTCTGGATATTAGACCCGTGTCAGATACATGATTTGCAGATATTTTCTCCCTTTCACTGGGTTGTCTTTTCACTTTTTAAATAATGTGTTTTGACACACAAGTTTTAGTTTTGATTGCGTTCAGTTTATCTGTTATCTTGATGCTTTTTGTGTCAATGACTGCCTAATTCAAGGTCACACATATTCTCACCTGTTTTCTTCTTAGAGTTTTATTGTTTTAGCTCTTCTATTTGTCTTTTAATCTATCTTGAGTTAAATTTTTGTGTATAGTGTGAGGTTGGTATCTAAATCCACTCTTCCATATGGATATTTTCTGGATAATAATATCAATTGCTGGATGTTTAGTAAATCTACAGTATAAAGTGAAACTTTCTGGTAAATGAAATGTGGCAGTTATTATATGCCACTGTGAGTTTGAAGTTGTTTGCTTTCATAGCAGAAGCTGCCTCATCCAATATCCACACGTGTTCTAAGTCATTTTCTCCTGTGTAGTGCAACATTTGTCTATCCAGGAACAAACAGATAAATGGCAAATCGAGCACTAATATTGGCTAGTAGCATGTGTTAGAGCTCAGGTTCTGTGATCTAGAATGCCGCCATGAAGCTCAGATCTGAACTCCATCCATCTGGAGTTCATGCTTTCAGAGTAACAGGCCGAGTGCTCCGCGCAGTCATGCGGCGGGTCAGTACCTAGGCCGAGATGTCAGGCTGAGCCCTGCCCCCACATTCTTTCTGTGATTGTTGTGTAACTGTGAGTCTAAGGTGTTATCTGAGGTAGTCTCAAGAAGTAAAAGAAACAGATGGTTTTTCACTAGGTGGCTGTGAAATTATAGTTTGGTAAGAAATTGCTTATCTGACACTGTTACAGCAAGTGTTTGGGTGATTAGTTAAGAAAGTCCGTTTTTGTAAGTACTCTTACAGAATGGTGCATGTTGTCCTTAACATATGCATACATCTGTTCTACATTGATGTGGCATGAAATTCTTTTCTCTGAAAATCTGTCAGTGAATTGGACTTTTTTTGTTGTGCTTCAAGTTGAATGAGAACCCTAAGGCATTTGCAGAGAATCTGGTGGAGAATCCTTCAAGATCCGTGTGATCCTCCTTCCCACAGCGCTGCCTGGCTCGTGGTCATCTCGTATATCTAATGTGATTCAGCAAAGACTGTCTTATCAGTTTCTCAGCATCAGGTCTTTGCAAAGCATCTGCCTTAGTTTTCATGAAAACAGTTATCATTTTGTACTTATATTTTGTTGGTTTATACAATGTTTAATAAAATTATGTAATTTTGGTGATAAGTATAAGTGGCCTTAACAAGTTTGGGAATCATCATACCTGATACTTGATAACCAAACAGCTCAGTTAGTACCGAAGTCATAAGTAGACAGTGATTTGCTGTCTGTGTGCCTGTGTGCCTACCAGGGGCATCAGAATGTTATAGAGGGAAACCGGGCATAATGATTCTGTGAACAATGCTTGGAAGTTGGTTTTGAAAGATTTTGAACATCTGTTCAGTTGAATACTCAACATCCATATAAAATGTCAATACCAATTAATATGTATTATGAAAAGACATTGGAGTTATATGTAAAAGGAGAAAAATAGCTTAGAAAAGGTTCATTAAGATTCTGTGTATGTGTGTGATTGTGCGTGTGTGTGTGAACATAAAGGTCAAGGGTTTCATTCAAGGAGGATCCTACAACACTTACCTGCTCCCGTGGACACATGAAATCAGTAGCTAAACCTGGAATAGTTTCCTCCTCTGAGCAACTCCTGCACATCTGGCCAACAGCCCACATCAAAGTGGATAGGAAAGGCTGAGACATGGTCTCACCGTCCACCCAACTCTCAGCATGGTGACCCACAATTGGAAGGAAGCTACCATCCCCAGCTGCTGCCTGAGAAGTGAAGGGTGTGAACCCTAAGCTTGGCACCCCTCCTGTAAAGACTTGCATCTGGGAGCTGAGCCCCCAGACGTCTACCTTTGAAAGTCAGTGGAACTGGCATCTGCAGGACCCACCAGGCTCATGGTCGGAGAAACCGCTTTTGAAGGGCAGCGTGAATTTGGTCACCCTCCTGGGGCCTGGCACGGAGACGGCAGCTGAAAAGGGCCCAGACTTTCTGTGAAAGAGGCTTGTTTATCTCAAAGCATCATCAGCCTGAGGAGCCGACCTCTAATTTAACACTCTCTAGGGGCTTGGCGGCGGGCAGGAGCCGTCTTTGCGCTCTCTGCCTTGTTCCAGCTGGACAGTATCTCCTAGAAAGGAGCTTGAGTACTTGTCTGGTGCCCTGATGTTTGCAGTTGCTGCCCGGAGACAACTCTAGGTCACCCGGCTTTGGTGGCCAGTGAGGCTTACACTTGTAGGTCCCCAGTGTTCACTGCAGGATTATTTGCAATAGTCAAGACATGGAAGCAGGCTTAGCATCCATTGACAGATGAATAGATAAAGAAACCATGATCTATACACTCCGCACACACAGAGGAATATCATTCAGCCATGAAAAGGAGATAAACCTAGACTCCCCTGGTGGTACTGAAAAGGAAAAGTCACAATTTTACATAACCTCCTGCTCGTTCTGCCTGTGTAACTCAGCTTGCTCCTTGCAAAGTCGATCACGTAGGTCACGTAGTCTCAGAAAGTGGGGACTCAAAACACTAGGAACTGGAGCTTATCTCGCCACCCTTGCCCTGCTGTCTGCAATTCCCCAGCCCCTGTAAACCTGCTTAATCATGCCTGTCCATGTAAAGGTCAGGCATTCCCCCCCCCCCATCTTGACTGCTGTTCCCATGCACACAGAACTGCTTAGTTTAAACCAGCCTATTAGCAGCTAGTGTAGCCCGCCGTAGTCTCTCTGTGGAAACTGTGTAACCCCTTTGTTTGGGGCCCAGAGCTTGGAGTGTTAACTGCTCTGGGCCCGCTGGCGTCATAAAGCTGAGCTCTCAGCTCTCTGAGTGTGCTGCTTGGTCTCTCGATGACTGGTTTCTGCAACAGTCCAGTGGCTAAGAATCTGCCTGCCAGTGCAGGGACGCAGGTTTGACCCCTGGTCCGGGAAGATTCCGCCTGCCACGGAGCACAGGAGCCTCTGAGCCACAGCGGCTATGCCTGTGCGCTGGAGTCCATTGCCCACAACAAGGGAAACCACCACAGTGAGGAGTCTGCAGACGGCAATGCAGAGCAGCCCCTGCTCGCCACAGCTAGAGAAAGCCCGCCCGCGGCAGTGAAGGTGCAGCACCGTCAGGAACAGTAAACAAAGGTGTTTTTAAACAAGAAAGAAATCTTGCCATTTGTGGCAACGTGGATGGACCTTGAGGGCATTAATGCTACGTGACATAAGTTAGGGAAAGGTGATCATGATCTCACTTTTATGTGAAATATAAAAAACAAAACAAACGTTAACTCAAAGGTACTGAGGACAGATTGGTGGTTGCCAGAGCAGGGGTTGGGGAATGGACGAAATGGGTGCAGGGGTCAAATGGTACAGACTTACAGTCCATTAGTTAAATGACTCATGGGGATGAGATGTGAAGCATGGTGACTGTAGTTAATAATACTGTACTGTATATTTGAAAGTGTAAGAGAGTAAATCTTAAAATTTATCATAGCAAGAAAAGGAAATTTGTAACTGTGTGATAGATGTTACCTCATCGATCCTCACAGTGAAAATATTTGGGAAAAAAAATTCCAGAAAGTTTCAAAACACAAAATTTGAATTTGCTGCAACAAATAGTTGGCAACTATTTACATAGTATTTTCCATTATCTATGTGACATTTACATTTTATTAGGTGTTATGTAATCTAGAGATGATTTAAAGTGCATGTAAGTACTGTGCCATTTTATATTAGAGACTAGGACATACTAGATTTTGGTGTCCTCGGAGGTCCTGTAAACAGGCCCCCATGGATGCTGAGGGATGGCTTTATTTATAGGTTGAAATTGTCACAGTGAATATTTGTTACTTTTAAAACTTGAGGGAAAATAAACTATTTCTGTTTTGAGAAGAGCCTATTTAATGTGTGTAGTTAAAAACGAATGAAATCCCTTTTAGGATTTAGGCAGCAGGAGAGAATGCTCTTGGTCAGGGGCCTCCCTCTGGGCACCTTGATCGTGTGCAAGCGCCTTTATGTCCTGTGTGTTTAAAGGGCTTTATCCTGACAGCAGTTAACCTTTCAAATGAACAGAATGGTGTTTCTCTGTTATTCTCTCTCCTTTTATTTTTATATGTAAGATGTGATGTTGTTGCGATAATTCTTTTTTTCTGGCTTTATTTTCAGGAAGACTTCGACGTCGATCACTTTGTGTCTGACTGTCGGAAGCGAGTCCAGCTGGAAGCGCTTAGAGACGACCTGGAGCTCTACTATAAGCTGCTCAAAGCAGCCATGGTCGAGCTCATCAACAAGGACTACGCAGACTTTGTCAACCTGTCAACAAACCTGGTAACCCTGGCATGCGCAGCCCTGCCCGCCAGTGTGCTTACACAGGCGCTGCACACTTCCTTCCTCAGTCATGTTCATTCTTAGCAGCTCTGAGTCGTTTTAGAAACCTTTTAGTTATTTTTTTTCCCCAGAAACTTGAAGGGATTGCTAATCTTATTAATAAAGGAACGAAACTTTCTTGATACACATTTCTTGTTTTTAGTTTAGTTTGATTATTTTTTGAATGACTTACTAAGAAGTGTTAAAAAGTAAAGGATAGCAATACCAAGAATGTTTGATTTTGTTAGTTGCTAATTGATTACCATGAAATCTCACCAGTTTAGACTAATTTCCGAGAGCAGATATCAACTCTTCTTAAGGAAATGTTTAATTTACTTTCAGGTACATGTGCTAGCCAGAGGTAGGTTGAGAAGACATTGGCCAATATTAATCATTAAGAAGCCTATTTTTACACATTTTAGAAAAGTGTAGGAATTGTTTATAAGAAGCATATCAATTGCTTGGAAAAGTTGCTTAGAAATACTTGAGTTCTCATGGTTGTGAAAGTCTTCTTCATATTTTAAGTCTGTTTGTCAAAAGACAAATGGAAAATAGCCATCTCTATGGGAATTTCAAGAAGCATTGAGAATAACGAGCCATAGTTGCTTTTGAGAAATACACCACTAAGATAAATGTTCCAGTAGGATTAGAAACCCTGAAAATTTTATTTCCATCCTGTTTAATTTGGATTTTTCTGAAGGGTTGTAATAATGCTTAGGAAAAATGTAGTCCATCAGACTTTCATATCAGTTGGTTGAATATCATAAACAACAGATATAGCTATTTTTCCTGTTAGTTTTTTAAGTCATTTAAAATTTCATCCAAAGGCAAATTGTGCATAGGAATTTTTGATTTATTATGACTTTCCTTATTTTTATAGTTCTTATATATCAACAGGTTTTTCACATTCAATGAGCAATATTTATGGCAGAGTAACATTTTTGTTACGTGGTTGCTAGCAGCGTATAATTGTGCAGAAAGAATAGCCTAAGTCTGGTACAGCTCTGATCGTTAAGCGTAGGCTTCACTGTTAGTCCTGGCCCTGATGTGTTTGTGCCAACTTGCCTTTAGGTCGGCATGGACAAGGCCCTCAATCAGCTTTCTGTGCCTTTGGGACAGTTACGAGAAGAGGTTCTGGTAAGTCCCCAAATAACAGTGAACAATCTGCCATAAGGCGTATTACACTTGTTTGCCTTCTCCAAGAATTCTTTTATTAATCTGTTAGATTGTTGTCGTTGGTGTTTTTTAATGTTCCATGATTATAGTATAATACTTTCAAAATGTAAATGATTTGCATGTGATCTTACAGCCTAAGAAACATATTTGGTTTGAAGACGGCAAATTCTCAAGAGTAGACACTTTTAAATGTCGGAGAGGAGGAGAAGGGTATTTCAAAATTTAAATTTGTTAATACCACCTCACCCAGTGGTCTCCAGCTTAGAACTGGCTTACTTATATTTTAAAATTTGTCATTTTACAAGTATTTTCCCAGGCAATATTTTATATGTAGTTAGATTCGTGGACCAGTTTATACCAGCCATTTAACCCCTGATGTAACTGAAGGATAATATAAATGTCATGTAATGCCCAGTTTCTCTGAGAAAATCTCCCCCTTGGGAATGGAACTGTCTGCCTCTAAGCCGTGAGAACAAGGGCTTCATCCAGATGAACAGTGGAGAGGGAGTTTTGGTATCATCTCCGACAGAAAACTGTGCCGCCCTGTCCCCCTCACCCTCTAAGCTGTGCTGGGCACCTGGACCTCCATCCTCCCTTAGCTGTGAAGCGCTGCGCCGTCACTTCCTGTGTGTGTCAGCGCTGGACCATGCCGGACCAAATGGCCTTACGCACCTTGCCTCGAGACAGCAGCTGGCACACGCAAGGCTCTCAGCAGATAGTGTGATAAAGAGGCTTTGCTTAGATAAAGCTGCAGGAAATGCAGGACAATGGGAATGTCAGGGGCTGAGAAGTCCCGAGGAGGCTAGGCAAGAAAAAATTCGTAAAAGAGGTTAAGTTGTGAGCTGTGCCTTGAACTAGCAGGTTGTTTGAAAGTTTGTGTCTTGTTTGAAGTTTACAAAGCTTATTACAGTGCCTTTTGTTGGAATGGAAAAGAAAGAAGTTCTTGGTCTGCTGCTGGATTCCACACCAGCCTCTGTGTGGCCTTCCTGCCTCCTTTTCAGGACTCCTCTTCCTTCTCCTAACCTGTAGCCATGACAGTTCCCGAACCCCGTCCTTTATTAACCTTCCACTCTTCTCTGAACTCTCTCCACTCTGGTGACCTGTGCTTGAACTTCCTCGACGGCTCTCATACCTTCAGGCTCTTGTCCTACACTGCCAGCTGCCAGCCCCACCTCCCGTCCCTTACTCTGCAGCTGTCTTTATAACCTTCCTTCTCCTCATCAACCATAGACCTCACCTGCCTTTTTATTCTCAACTCAAGAAGCTTCTCTGGGATTCTGAAATCATTGAGAGAGAAGACTGTTTCTGTCCAATTCATCAAGTATCCTCATTGGCTGACAGTTGGTAGACATTTCATGGTTGCTGAATGAATTAATTCACTTTTCTGTAAAATCTTTGTGATTTGGCTGGTGGTGGTGGTTTAGCCACTAAGTCGTGTCTGACTTGCGACCCCGTGGACTGTAGCCGCCAGGCTCCTCTGTCCATGGGATTCTCCAGGCAAGAATACTGGAGGGGCTGCCATGTCTAGTTTATTCTAATTGTTTTTTTTACCTTTGTTTTGGCCTGATTCTTCATATATTGTTTAATTTATTAGCTTCTGGACATGTTTCTCCACCTGTGAGCTGCCTTTTCCTGGCCCTTCTGTCCCTTACTCCTTGATTCTTAATATCCTTAGAACAGCATGGCATCGTGGTGTATCAGTGCTTAAGGATTGCTTAATTCCTGATAGAATCTAGTCTAACATTCTCCTAAATCAGCCCCCCACCCATTTATTTCTGCTTCTCTCCTAAAGGAAGCCTGCTGTGCACGCGGGTGTACCCTGCAGCCCCGCGTGTGCCCTGGAAGCTCTGCCCCTTCACCCTCTGTCTTCTAACGACTCCTCCCCTCCACCGTCGGCCTCCTCAGCTCTCCACGGCAGACTCGAGCTCCATCCCCTGTGCCAGATCCTGCTGTTCTTTGATTCAGATGATTCTTTCTGTTCTCTGACCAAGTATGACGGTGATCGTATATGTATTGGGTTGGCGAGCAAGTCCCACTGGTTTTTAGGTAAAAATGAAAGCACGGTTTTCGTTCCGACCAAGAACCTTACTGGACAGTTGTGTTCACAGCTTTGCTCCACTACCTCCTGCTGCCTTTGCCAGGCAGCTTCATAATTCCATCTCCCCAAAACTTCTCATATTTTTGAGCAAAGAACTGTTGCGAGTGTCTCTTATGGTCTTCCAGGGAATTGAAATTTTTCCATTAAGAGAATTTTGTAAAGACCAAAATAAGTGAAAATCTGAAGGTGCAGTGTCTGGTGACTGTGATGGATGAATCAGAACTTGCCAGCCAAGCTGTAACTGTTTTTGCCTGGTCATCAAAGAAACGTGGTCTTGAGTTATCCTGATGCGAGACTGTGCGTTTTCTGTTGACTAATTCCAGATGCTTTTCATCTAGTGCTGCCTTCAGTTTGTCTGATTGGGAGCAAGCACTTGTTAGAATTAATCATTTGGTTTTCCAGAAGGAGCTCATAATAGAGAGTTCCCTTCCAATCCCACCATGTACACAGCATCACTTTTGGATGAAGAGCAGCCTTTCGTATGATTGTGGTGGTTCGTTTTGCTTGCCCCACGAGTGCTTCCATTCCGCACAGTTGTACAGTATCCACAGGGGAAGAGATGGTTGGATGGCATCATCGACTCAATGGACATGAGTTTGAGCAAACTCTGGGAGATAGTGAAGGACAGGGAAACCTGGCGTGCTGCAGTCCACGGGGTCACAAAGACGGACACAACTGAGCCACTGAGCAACAACAGCAGTCCAGTTTTCTCTCTCTTGTCACAATTTGTTTTATTTTTTAAAATATTTAATTATTTTAATTGGAGGTTAATTACTTTACAATATTGTATTGATTTGCCATACATCAACATGAATCCGCCACAGGTATACTCGTGTTCCCCATCCTAAACCCCCCTCCCACCTCACAATTTGTTTTTAAAAATTTTTTTTGTTACTTTTAAGTAGAGAATTACCTGTGGAAATACGGTCAAGAAGGTTCTTTTTTCACTTCACTTATGTGGAACCCAAACATCAAAATGATTCACATAACCAAACTGGTACAAATGGTATTCAGCAGTTGATTTGAATGTTTTGAGTATGTTGGCCATCTCCTGCATGGTATAATATTGAGTGTTCTCAGTTAAGGTCTCAGTTTGATTGCTGTCAACTTCAACTGCTCATCTCAACCGTGGCGAAATCTATCCAGTTAGAAGCCTCCAGCACAGAACTTGGCAAGGCATTCTGACACTTGAGTCAGTCACAGCGGCTTCTCCATACGCTGCACAAACCTTCCTTGCATTTCAGTTGCGTTTTTACCTTTCTTGAAATAATAAAGCATGACGCGCAGAAAATGTTTATTTTTTTCCTCCTTTGATGTTAAAATGACTACACAAAAATTCAGTAGTCTTGATTTTTTTTTAGTGCACATTGATATGACAGCTGTCACAATACAGTCTTACAAAATTATTTCTAATGAAATTAAAGACAGCCAAGCACTACTAGAGCCATCTTATGATAAGTAAACTAACTTTTTGCCAACCCAATATTATTATTCTTTTGGCCGTTAATCCTAGCTTTATATGTCATTTTGCCCTCAATTCATGAGTACCCTCAACAGCAGTTGTATTTGATATTATGTATTTTTGTCAATATCTACATAATACTGGCCCAAAGATAATTAAGTTACTTGGAATTTAATGTATAAGTTTCGTAATGCCACAAAACAGTTTCTGCAGTACGTTTTCTTTATTCTTTTAAAGAGTCTTCGGTCATCTGTCAGTGAAGGGATTCGGGCAGTAGACGAACGACTGTCTAAGCAAGAGGACATTAGGAAGAAGAAGGTATCCTTGAGCGTCAGACTGGTGAACATGGGCTTATGGTAGCACCTTGGCGCTAGCGGCACTGTCATGGATGCGGTGTGGTATACTCCTCTTGGTACCTTTGCAGAGAGGAGTGTGGGACCTCCCTTTCTCTTTAGGCATCAGCATTCAGCCAGGCTCCTGAGGGGTTCAGCCGGAGCTGGAGCCCAGGTCTCCTCATTCCTTGGCTGATTAAAGTCCTATTAAGAAGGGTGTGGTGAGGTGACTAATTGAAGAAAAAGACACAGAACATTGCATATTCTTCTTGTGCTTTATTAATGATAGCGTTAAGATTTAAATGTAGATTTCTCATGCTACATGCCAGCTAAAAGCCTCATGTCTTCTCAACTTCTCACCATATGAAACTTTTTTTTTTCTTCCCAAAACTGTTTCTATGCTTCTAATGTCATGTCAACTGTCTGAAATAAAGCAGAATTTTAGAGGTACCCAAATGGGCACAAAATTAACATTCCTCAATTTTTCCAGAATAAGAAACAGTAATAACTGGTATCAGTGAAGCATTTTACAGTTTAACAGGCATGAAACTAATTTCTCAGCACCCTCAGCAATTTTAGTGATTAGGGAGCAAGTAGGCCTCTACGGCCAGCTCTCCCGCTGCTCTGCTGCAGGTTGAATGGCTAGTGAGTCGCTCTCTCTTTCTGCCACGTTCGCTGCTTTTGTTTCCACTTCGTAACTGCGCCTCTGCATGCACTGCTTTTAATTTTTAGCAGTCTTACGTTTTGGTTTTATTTTCTGACTTTAATGGATATATAGCATTATATATCCGTTATTCTATATATTATAATAATATATAATATGTATCATATATATCCATTACTATTGGATATAATAGGATTAGAATTTGAGACAATTATCAGCTTTTGTCCAGAGATGTCAAGCATGTAGTGCCTTTCTAGAAAGGCTGTGAGCTCTATGAGAGCAGGGACTCTCTGACTGTTCCATTCCGTCGTGTCCTCCCTGTCTGGAACAATGTCTGGTGCACAATAGGTGCTCAGTAACTATTTACATGTTTTATTTTGTCTTTTTTTAAATTAATTTCTATTGGCGTATGCTTGCTTTACCATGTTTTAGTTTCTGCTGCACAGCAAAGTGAATCAGTCACACAGTGTGTCGCATATGTCCCCTCGTCTCTAGGTTTCTCCCCATTCGGGCCACCGCAGAGCACTGACTAGAGTCCCCTGTGCTCTGCAGTAGGTGCTGGCAACTGTCTGTCTAATGAGTGACTTCATATCTTTCTGTTCTTTTAAGGATGGGTGTTTTCATACTGCTCAACTTCTTCGATAATGTTGTGTAATAGTGTCAGTAATGAGTTGGTGCTTAAGCATATACTTGTGTCATATACCTGTAAACAGGGTAAAGATGATCAGAAGCTACAGTTACAATGTGAAAAAGGCTCATAAGAGGAAAAATGTAGCACCTATAGAGAGGGTCGTTTAAGACAGGAAGAGAAAGGAATAAAAGTGTGGGAAATGAGAAGACAAACAGCCTGGTTTTCTTCTTTTTTAACTATAAACTTGCAGCAGAATATTGAAAATGTGCTTCTTCTTGACACCTGAAATTAAGATTTGCATTCTTGGGAATTCAGTTTTATGTAGAAATATTCAAAATATAGAATGCCCTACATGCCCTAAGTTGACTTTTTGCTTTGTATTTCCCTGTATTTAGAATGGGGAAATAAGATGATTAAGATTAAATATCGTGATAACTTTTTTTTTGCTTAATTATTATTTTATAGATATGTGTATTGCGGCTTATACAGGTTATTCGATCAGTTGAGAAAATTGAAAAAATCTTAAATTCTCAACATTCTAAAGAAACAGCTGCTCTAGAAGCAAGCAGGTAAGTATTTTCTTTACTAAATATTACATAAATTAATACTTCACATCTAGCCTAATTTTTCTTTTTTTTTTCCTTCAGTTAAAATTCATTTCTGAAAGAGAAGAAAAGCCAAGTCTGTGGTTCAGTGTTTTTGAGTGTAGCTTGTGGAAAGTGGAGGGTGTGAGATGGTTAAGTTTGTAATACATCCTTATAAAGCCTTTATGGTTATGGGCCACAGTTCCAATACATCACTTCACAGGGAATCAGAGGAGTGTGTTTTATTGCAATAATTTTATCTTTGGAATTGCCTTGTAGAAGCACTGGCAAAATTTTGTTGATCTTCAAGGTGTGAAATAGCTTTCCTCCTTCCTAAAGTCGTTTAGACCAGAGTGATGCCCAGAGTGTTGCCACTTAAGTGTCTAACCCTAGCATCACATCATTAAGAAGCAGGATAGGCACGTTTAGTTAGCATTTGTCAACAAGGAAAAAAAAGCTTGTGAAATTAGAAAAAGATGACCATTTTCTTTTTGTTATATACTGCGACTGTCTTATCTTTCTAGTCTGAATTTTAAATCAGCCAGGTAGGTGAGTGACTCGGAAAACGAGCAGCTCACACCAGCGCCATGGGAAGCGCCGTGGTGCCGGGGGCAGGTCCGTGCTGTGTATTCCACTGGGCGGCCTGAGCCTTGGAGCCCAGCTCCTGGTGTCGTTGACAGTGGGAGGCCAATGGGAGCTCCTCTGGCAGGGCTGTGACACTGAGATACCACCAGCCCCTACCTGGCACACAGTAGGCCCTCAGTTCAGTGTCGTTGCCCAGTCATGGTTGGCTGTTTGTGACCCTGTTTGATGGGTCATCCCTCCTGGCCCATCCAGGGGCGCTGTTGGTCTCAAACTGTTCCAGGTCTCTCGCCCTCAGCCGCCTTGGCAGCTCCTGCCGGCTTATCCTCACTCGGCGTCCGCCGTGCCTGCCTTGCTGTTTCCTCTCCGTTTTTGCCCATTCCTGCTCTTCCTTTGATAGAAGTGCGTCACCAGGTCTTTTTCTGTAATGCTGTCCCTTAGTGATACTCCATCTTTAATGTAATAGATACCATGCTGGTTCTTGCTCAGAATCACCTTCGAGGACTTTTTAAAAATTCAGATCAGCAACTTTGGGTCGTAGAGGAGGGAAACCAGGGCAGTGTGATGAGAATAACAGGGCAGAGCTAGAGGGGAGGAAGTTAGAGTGACGAAGGCCCGAGCGGGAGAGGCTGGGGCAGCGGACGTAGACACCCACGCTGGCCTGGCCACTCTTGCTTCTCGGCTGGACCTGTGGTGGGGCTGGCAGTGGCGGGCGTATGCTTAACTGTTAGAGTTTTCCGCTGCCCTAGAACAAGCTGTAAAAGCTCATGGCACAAAGGATGCTATAGCTACTACCTTATAACAGGGGGGCTATGGAAAAGCACAGTGAAAGCATCAGGATTGCTGATCATGTGATGTATTCTTGGAAATTAAAAACCTTTAGGAATTAACTCTTTTCAATTGTCTCCACTAGCCCACTTTTGACTGGACAAATTTTGGAGAGAATTGCCACAGAATTTAATCAGTTACAGTTTCATGCTGTTCAAAGCAAAGGCTTGCCTCTTTTGGACAAAATAAGACCAGTAAGTGTTGTTTTAGATTTTCACACTTTAGTATTTAGGAATTTGCTAAATGGTACAGGCAGACCTTGTTTTATTGCCCTTAGATTTATTGTGTTTCACAGATATTGCACTTTTTTTAAACAATTGAAGGTTTATTCAGCTCTGCGTCAAGGAGATCTATCACCATGCCAGTACCCTTTTAACAGCACTTGCTCACTTCATGGGCTGTTATCTCTGTATCTCATTCTGGTAATTTTCACAGTATTTCAAACCTCCACCAGCAAAATGATTATAGCTTACTGAAGGTTCACATGACGATGGCATTTTTTAGCAATAAAGCATTTCTTAATTAAGGTAAGGTCTGTATCTTGTTTTTCTACATATAATGCTTTTGCAAACTCGGTATGCTACCTGTAGTACAGTATAAACATCCCCTTTATATCTACTTGGAATCCAAGAAGCCCCATAACTGGCTCTATTGAGGTAGTCGTCGGCTCACTGCGGTGGCCTGGAGCCGCCCCTGCAGTATTGCCAGGGCGTGCCTGTGTTGTTCTGACAGTTGTGGTCTGCAGCATTTTGAAACTAGCTTTGAATTTTCTCTTTCAGTTTTTGTTTTTAGGCCCCTGCCTCCTAATGTGTCACACATTATAGATTTTGTGTAAAGACACAGGCATATTCTCTGAATTATAAGGGTAAAATTAACTCTAAATTTCATGTCATTGACACACTATATGATTTAGTCAGAATTAATTTATCCAAAACTCTTGACTGGACTTTAGAATCATGATGTTTGTCAGATTTACTCTGTAACTTAAAAGAACCTCATTCTGAAGTGATATCTAAATCCTCCTTTGATACAGCCAAGATTAACTTACAAAGAGATGTGAGGAGGAGGAGAGATTCATTGTTACTCTCCAGAAAATGTTAATATATAATTTTACGTATCTTCTGTTGGAATAAGAAATGTGTTATGTATGTGTTTGGATCTTTAGAAATTATTTCAACTGGAGCTTTTTAACCTGTCTGTCTTGCAGCGTATAGCTGGTATTACAGCCATGTTACAACAGTCACTGGAAGGCCTCCTACTAGAAGGTCTTCAGACTTCCAGTGTTGATATTATTCGGCACTGCTTACGGACTTACGCCACAATTGACAAGACCCGGGATGCAGAGGCTTTAGTTGGTCAAGTCCTCGTGAAACCATACGTAGATGAGGTTTGTGTACTGTTGGATAAGGCCTTCATTCAGCAGATGTTTGTGGAGCATCTGCTCTGTCTTAGATGCTTTACTGGGTGTAAGGGGTAGCTTAGAGGCCTTTCTGTAAAGATTCTCAGTTACTGTAGTACCATCAGTTGTGAGAAAAGGTTGGTCCCTGGTGGTTACAACCAGCATGCCGGAGTCAGGCACCTTCTCAAGTGTTTTTAGTGATGCTATAGCCCAGGGGTCATGTTAATTTAGTGGGAGGAGGGTCTTGTCTAGGGAGAAGGAATGTATCAAAACATTTTTAGGTCAGTTTTATGGTATGTAAATTATTTGCCACTAAATTCTTAAAATGAATTTTTAACTACTGGTCTAGTGGGTAAAATGGAACGAGTAAGCAGATACCAAACCTACAGTGTTGCTGGTAAAGGAGCCTGCTGAACCCCGACCATGGAAAGCCTGTGCTGAAGGGCGTCTTCACAGAGCTGTGGCCTAAGTCTTGAATACTGAGGAGTCTCTTAGCCAGGAAGGTGGGAGGGAGGAAACAGTCACTCACGCAGGCCTTTCATAGGCAGATGAGCGGCACAATACCCTAAGTCCAGAGCTTGCCTATCCAGTGTCCTTCATCTGCAAGGATACAGTTCAGCTTTGGAAAGTGAGCATATTCTTCCTTTGAGCAGCCAGAATATAAACTGTACCACACGAAGCTGCCAATACTCAACATTTTCTGACACACAAAAATGGCAGCTGCATCTGGTCCAAACTGGTGAGAGTCGCAAGCCCGCCCTCAGTGTCTGCGGGCTTCTCCAGTCCTCCGTCGGTGCGGACGCTCTTTCTGCCCAGTAAGCAAAAGCCCTGCTCTCCGTGACTTTGGGTGAAAGTCTCCCATCTATAAATGGGGGAAATTGAATCTCACTGATAAAAATGAAATTTGAGGATTAACGTCAGTAATCCTCTCAGCTTTTACTAAAAATAAATGATCTGTCAGACTCCTCTCTTCCTATCCTGTTATGTTTCATATCTAACTTGATAAGAACGAAAAAGACAAATTACCTACATTATTTCTTTATCAGTAAGTGAAAATCGTTACTAACTTATGCCTTTGTTTTTCATTGAACTGAACCTAATGTGCTAACTTAGAGAAACATATGATGTTTCAGTGGCATATTATATAAACTAAGGCCACATTTTAATTTTTTTTTTAATTCATATGCTTATCTTGTCATTAACCTTTTAACTCTCAACCTTAACTCAAAAGATAAAATAATAAACTAAAATATATATTTCCATCTTTCTCTGTCTCACACCTTCCCCTGATCTAAATTATGGTAGAAGAAAAGGCCAAGGTCAGTACAGGGAGGGGCTGTTGTTATGGGAAATTGTCATTTTATTTTGTTTTCAATCTCGGGAGGGAAGGAGGCAAATGTGCTTGGCTTCCCAGCTTCAGGCCAGTCTCTGTCACCCAGCCTGTGTCTCCCCTGGGTCAGAGCTGTGCTTCCAAATCCTGAAACTAGTTCTGAGTATAGCTGTTACTGTTAGAAAGCATGTTAGCTGGGGAGGAGGGGCATGAGGAAGCATACTTTTGAGGTTTTCTCTATTTTTCCTGTAGTGTGTAATTCATACCTCTCTTTTAGATGCTTTTTAAAAAATGCTGTTTGTTTAATAGGTGATTCTAGAGCAGATTGTTGACAGTCATCTGAGTGACCTCCAGCTCATGTATGATAAGCTCTTGGAGTTCGTTCCCCATCACTGCCGCCTTCTTCGAGAGGTCACAGGAGGAGCCATCTCAAGGTAGTGTAAGCAGCTGTACTTAGAGCTTGCGCCGGCTGATTACCGCTGCCTTGTTTGGGGCGGGTTCCTCTGCACTCCCCTAGTGAATTGTTAACGTGGCACTGCGAGGTGGGTGTGGGTCATCCCCTCAGAAGGTCATCGTCTTAGAAGGGAGCTGTAATGAGCAGGGCAGAGGTGAAGGGAGCATCTTTCTGAATTCACGACCCATACTTTCCCCTTTTCTATACTTTTTCCTAAATTACTTGTGAAATAAAAGTTGGTTTCCTTACATTATTCTAATGTTGTAATCTGTTTATAAATATCAGTTCAGTTTAATTCAACAAGTTTTACATTAATTGTGGTTGAAGTCATCTTCAGTGTTCCCTCCTCTTGCCTGATTTCCATACTTTTAGCTTTGTTTCATAAATACCCGACTGCCTTTTACCATCACCACTGGCCTGATCTGGGCCTTTGTCATAGTTTTATCCAGAATAACAGGATCTGCCCACCTCTTCTCCCTGCCTCCACCCTCTCCCTTCTCACCCTTTCCCTCTGCCCTTCGGCTGTCGGATTTACCCGCAGTTCTGATACTTAGGCACTGCCTTCTTCCTAGGTCTTCAGTGGCCTCTTGCTGCTTGGCGGGGAAAGTCTAGGCTTCTTGACGCGGCACTGCCCTCTCCCTAAGCCTGCAGTGGCCTCTTGCTGCTCATCGGGGAGTCTAGGCTCTTGACGGGGCACTGCCTTCTCCCTAAGCCTGCAGTGGCCTCTTGCTGCTTGGCGGGGAAAGTCTAGGCTTCTTGACGCGGCACTGCCCTCTCCCTAAGCCTGCAGTGGCTTCTTGCTGCTTGGCGGGGAAACTCTAGGCTTCTTGACGCGGCACTGCCCTCTCCCTAAGCCTGCAGTGGCCTCTTGCTGCTCATCGGGGAGTCTAGGCTCTTGACGGGGCACTGCCTTCTCCCTAAGCCTGCAGTGGCCTCTTGCTGCTTGGCGGGGAAAGTCTAGGCTTCTTGACGCGGCACTGCCCTCTCCCTAAGCCTGCAGTGGCCTCTTGCTGCTTGTCGGGGGAAATCTAGGCTCTTGACGCGGCACACGAGGCCCTGCGTGCTCTGGCCTCGGCGGTCCTTGCACGTGGCACTCTGCAGGCTTCCCTTGCTCCGCCGGCCCCCAGCACACATCCCGTGGGCCTGGGTTTTCCCTCCGAGTTCGCTGCCTTTCCCTTTCTTTTTGTTGATCTGTCATTCCGTGTGAAGCCCCAACTCAGATGCCATTTCCTTCAAGAGACCACCTTTCATCCTGCAGCCTAGCTTTAATCCTGTTCTCTGCAGGCGATTGCATGTTGCTTTTACTTCTGTTGAGGACTAATTTCCATCTTAACAGCTTGCTCCCATCCTGCACAACGCATACTCCCCACCCTTGGCACAGTGTCTTAAGACAGCAACTATCCAATGGTTTTGAAATGAAAGACTCAGTCAATGTGCAGCATTAGAAAGGCAAATAAAGTCCCTTTCTTCACGGAGTAAAAATTATTTTTAGTCTTGAATTTTTTCTTTGAAAGGAGAAACCTGGGGAATAGATGTGCCGATAGGCGGTGAAGCGCCGTCTCTGTCTCCACTAGATGATTTCAGATGGAGCTTTGTCTTGCCACTTTTGTTTAATACTCATGAAGATTTAGTTGGATTTGGATTTGGGGTAAGAATTTAGCAGAAGTCATCATGTGAAATTAAAGAGGCCACAGTAACGAAACAGCCAGTCATTAGATTTGACAAGCCTAGTCTTGGTCCTGAAATGTCCAGTCTCATGCCTCACGTTTGTTCTTTTCCACAGTTTTCAGGGTGGCAGAACTCACGTAGAAAGCTCAGAAATTTGAGTGTCTAGACTGTGCCTTGGTAGGTCATCTGCCTTTGCTTCACGCCCCATCGTCTGTTGCCCTGGACCCTCCCTTGCTCAGCATCTGCCTTTGGGTGCTTTGTATACCTGGCAACACCAGTGATGTTCAGGAGTTATTTTCCAGAGAACGTAAATTAGCCTTTCTAATGGTTGATCTTGCAGATTTAAATTTTCTTTTTGAGGCTTTAACTGTATATTTAGTTTGGAAATGAGGTGATCTTGTCATTCATTGTTGCTCATATTATGTGCACTTTTATTATAAAATCTTCAATTTTGTTCTCTCTTCCTACACCTGATTAGAGCTAGTTCTTACTGTGATTAAAAGCATGATATGATACGTGGAATTGGGTATGTGGGATGTAGGCGTCTCCTTCCCCTCACTAAATGTAAAGAGGATTACCTTAACATAGAGCATGTTAACAGGGCACCACAGTGGGCAGGTCAGTGAGGGGGTGTTGCCTAAAGACATTTACAGACTTTAAGTGCAGAGAAACTTACGGAGCCCTCCTCTTTTATTCACGTACTGTGTATTTCACCCTGTTAACATAGTACTTACTGTATGCTGCTGCTGCTGCTGCTGAGTCGCTTCAGTCATGTCTGACTCTGTGCGACCCCGTAGACGGCAGCCCACCAGGCTCCCCCGCCCCTGGGATTCTCCAGGCAAGAACCCTGCAGTGGGGTGCCATTTCCTTCTCCAATGCATGAAAGTGAAAAGTGAAACTGAAGTCACTCAGTCGCACCTGACTCCTAGCGACCCCATGGACTGCAGCCCACCAGGCTCCTCCGTCCATGGGATTTTCCAGGCAAGAGCACTGGAGTGGGGGGCCACTGCCTTCTCCCTACTGTATGGTAGTAAGTTCTAAATGCTTTACAAGTCTTATTTCATATAATGACCCTGTGATTTTAAAGATGAGGAAACCAAAGCACAGAGAAGTTCAGTGACCCGAGGTTTGAACTGAGCTGCTGTGGCTCCTGAAAGCGTGGTTTCATCTCGGAGCTCTCTCACCTAAGCGTGTGAGTTAGAGAGTCAGAATCCGGCCTTTCCGCTGCCAGTGCAAAATAGAGCGTGTGCGTATGAGGCCGTGAACGTTAGCAGCTCTCTTTGTTAAGGTTTGTGATCCAGATTCTACATGGAATGAAATTTTACATTAGACCCGAAGATGATCAGAGGCAGCTGAGTCACAGAGCTGTTAGGGATTGGTAAATTAGTGTGATTTATAGTGTTTTAGAGTTGAGTGTGGAGAAGGCAATGGCCCCCCACTCCAGCACTGTTGCCTGGAGAATCCCATGGACGGGGGAGCCTGGTGGGCTGCAGTCCACGGGGTTGCGAAGAGTCAGGCACGACTGAGCGACTTCACTTTCACTTTTCACTTTCATGCATTGGAGAAGGCAATGGCAACCCACTGCAGTGTTCTTGCCTGGAGAATCCCAGGGACAGAGGAGCCTGGCGGGCTGCCATCTATGGGGTCGCACAGAGTCGGGCACGGCTGAAGCGACTCAGCAGCAGCAACAGCAGCAGAGTTGAGCAGTGTTAAGATTGAATACAAAGATTGCTTTTCTTGGGGTACTAGATTGCTGCTTTTTCAAGATAGAGTGTAAACGTGGTAGCCCATTTTAGGGGAGAAAGCTGTGCCATGGCACGTCGGCGTACTTTTCCGTTACCCTTGACCCCAGCTGTCTGCTCTGGGATAATGGTAGGAGTCGGGACACAGAGCGTGTGTCAGGTTCTAGGTGAGAATGAGATCAAGGAGTGAGAGAGAAGCTTGGGCCTAAAACAAAATAATTGACAAATACAGCTGTTTTCAAAAGGTCAAAGTAAATTTTAGGCTGAGGAACTTTTATTTTAATAAAACACCACAATGGAATTTTGCTTTTTGTGAGTAGATGTTTCTGGTGTATTTGACTGAAATTTTTCTCTTATCTCACAGTGAAAAGGGGAATACTGTTCCCGGCTATGATTTTTTGGTGAATTCTGTCTGGCCAGAAATAGTACGAGGATTAGAAGAAAAATTGCCCTCGCTGTTTAATCCTGGGGACCCTGATGCATTTCACCAGGTACCTTTTCCTCTGCTGTCTGGACTTTTGATGGTGCTGACCTGAGATAATTATGTCTTTTTTGCACAGTCTTGGTTCTGTGGTTCATGGAGCCAGCATTTACCTTAAAAATACAGACATTGTTTTATTCAAGTCATCGTCTCTGATACTTTGGGGACTAAGAATATTTTTTAGGATGTAAGGTAGAATTCAGTCGAGAAGCAGTTATGGCTAGATATGGATGTTTTTTATCTAAATTTTAAAAAAGATCTTAAGGGCCATTGGAAACAAACCTCTCCACAGTTATTTTCGATGAAACACTAAGCTTGTAGAACTCTGCTGCATCAGTTTGAAGGAAAACAGGAAGCAGTGATTGGATTGTAGCCCATGTTGTATCCAGTCACTGCTTCTTGTCTTCCTTCAAAGTGAGGCAGCCGAGCTCTACAAGCTTGATTTTCATCGAAGACAGCTGTGAAGAGATTCATATAGTCAATATTATAATTATTAATGGAGTATAGAAGTGTCCTATATAATTTGAAAGGTTAGGAGGCCTTGATATGGTGGATAGATCAAAAGTGAGCCCACATGTTGCCTTCCCATTCTTTGAAGATGTCGTGCAGTGCGCTGCAGGGGAGCGAGGGCTCTAGGCCCCACGGCCTGAGGCTGCACCCCGCTCTCCTGCTCAGTGCCCTGCTGCTCAGCCTCTTGCTGCCTCTCCTCCTCTTCCTGCTCTGGATTTTGATTTTTGTTTTTTTATTCTTTTAGTCAGTATGACCATCTCTGTCTTATAATCAGGTAACTTATTAACTTTGCGTGACCGTAGTGACTGATATACTTGTGGATTTTTTAGTTCTTCCTATGTGTCCCATTTTTCTTCCTTCTTTTCCTTTCTCCTTTTTTTTTTTCTTTTCCACCTTCTTTGTATTTTTCACTTTGGGGAATTTGTTTTCTCTCATTTAGTCTCTTTCACCCCTCTACTAATTTAGAAGTTCTGCCCTCTATTTGTTTGTGTATTAAGTAACCTTAGTGGTTACTTAACAGAATTTAAAGTTGCTGGTGTCCTTCAGCCTCCCAAACAGCACAAGGATCTCAGACGCCGATCATGCCATTCCGTAGTGTATGTTAGTTACCAGGGTCTTATTTCTATTTTGATTTTTTACGCCCCCAATTGGGCATTTTTTCATTGCTCTGACACGGCCGTCATCCTCCTCTGAAAGTCCTTCCGCATGTTCATCGTGTGCTCTGCTCACTGCTGCGTCTTGGGTGCTAGGCCTTTTCTCTTGGATCATTTTCCTTCCTCCTGAAATCCATCTGTTACCAATTTCTGTTGGTAATAAATTTCACTTTTTTATGAGAAACGCTCAGTTAATATTTGTTTGAAAATAACTTTGCACCTTTTATGTTTGAAAGGTGGTTTTGCTGGAAGCAGAGCTCTCTGCACTTTGAACTTTGTCACTTGAAGGCAATAGTTGCTGCTGTCTCTTGGGGGTCACAGCGGCTTCTCCCCCGGCTGCTGCCGCTGAGCCGCTCAGTCGTGCCCAACTCTGTGTGACCCCACAGGCGGCAGCCCACCAGGCTCCCCCGTCCCTGGGACTCTCCAGGCAAGAACACTGGAGTGGGTTGCCATTTCCTTCTCCAGTGCATGAAAGTGAAAAGTGAAAGTGAAGTCGCTCAGTCGTGTCCGACTCTTAGCGACCCCATGGACTGCAGCCCACCAGGCTCCTCCATCCCTGGGATTTTCCAGGCAAGAGCACTGGAGTGGGGTGCCAGTGCCTTCTCCGCTTTTCCCCCGGCTCCTTTTAAAATTTTCCCAGTGACTTGGGTGTGCTGTTTCATTATGCTGTATCTAGTGCGGACTTCTTTTTATTTGTTGAACTTAACATTTGTTGGGTTTTCTGAATCTGAGGATTGGTGGTTTTTTAAATCGTTTCTATATCATTTTTATTCATTAACTGAATTGTGCTTCTGTCTCATTCCTTTATTATTTGCTTTTAGAACTCTTAATTATCTTCGCTTTATCTTTCACGTTTCCTGAATTTACTTTTTTATTTTTATCTCTTTGTGCTACGTTCTGGGTAATTTCTTGGGACTTTTCTTCTAGTTCAAGAATTCCTTCTTCAGTTGTGTCCAGATTCTTTTTCACCTGCTTCAAATTTATCACTGTTTTCGTTTCTAGAAGCTCTGTTTGCCTCTTTTTCTAATTGTGCTTGGTCGCTTTGCTTGCCAATTTTTAAAGCGTAGAGAGGCAGAAGTTGAGTGTGGTGAGCCTGGGCCTAATAACTTCACAACAGATAAGACACCAAATTTGGAACTTTATTATCCCAGAAATACCACTCATCTGTTCTCTTGGCCCTTGTTACAGTGTGTTGAACCATATAATTAGGTAATACGATTTTCAGCAAGTTGTGTGACACTGAGTTTTGTGAGTTTATAAAATAAACCTTTATAAATAAATAAAGTAGGGCTTTTAAAAATAGATACCATAAGCAGAATGAAGTAATGGTCTTAAGCATTAGCAATTTAGACCCTTTACATCCGTCTTTGAGAATCATATTGATCATGTTAGGCTCAGGAGATTTTTCAGCTCAGAAATGAAGCTTTCTGGTGAAATGTTGACTTTAAAATTCTAAACCAATACTTAATGTTCATGGTTAAACATTTCTTGCAAGAAATCCTTTCAGTTTTCAGTGTTAATGGGACATGCTTTTGAGAAGAGAGAAGTATTTTTACATTTCTTTAACATCCATTATATGCAGGGGTGTAGTTTTATCCCAAAAGGGATGAGTAATACTTTTCTTTGTCTCGGCTCCTCACATCTAGACCACACTTAGGAAATTCAATAAGTGTAGCTAAGAGTCTGACACGACTGAGCAACTTCACTTTCACTTTTCATTTTCATGCACTGGGGAAGGAAATGGCAACCCACTCCAGTGTTCTTGCCTGGAGAATCCCAGGGATGAGGGAGCCTGGTGAGCTGCCGCCTATGGGGTCTCACAGAGTCGGACACGACTGAAGCGACTTAGCAGCAGCAGCTCAAAACCGGCTGAAAGGAATTTAACACTATTGTAGTGTTTGCGACTACAGTTCCCATGCAATCACAGGCGCCATATCTAGGTGACTGGTTTGGTGACCCGTGTAGTCACAGGCGCCATATCTAGGTGACTGGTTTGGTGACCCAGAATAGAGCTTCTCTTAAATGGGAAGTGCATGGGAAATCCTGCAGTGTTCTCCCGAGAGCCTGGGGATTCAGAGCCCTCGCCAGAGGGTGTGCAGCTGCAGTTCTGCGCTGCTGACCGGCTGGGCTGCTGGTTCCTCTATGTCCTTGCTTTGTGTCTGAGTAAATTCTCTCTGAGCCTGCGCAGAAGAGGAGGTGCCATCTCTGTGGGAGATGGTAATGAAAGCAGCGGCCTAGCAGTGGGGCTTTCCGGGTCAAGCAGCGGCCTAGCAGTGGGGCTTTCTGGGTCAAGCAGCCGGCCTAGCAGTGGGGCTTTCCGGGTCAAGCAGACACTGCCGCTGTGCGCACGGTGCCCAGAGGCCCAGGCTGGGCGTCGCCTGCGGCTCCTAGTGGTGTTGCTGGGCGCCCTCGTCAGCCTTCATGGCGGCCCATCTACAGAGACGGTGTGACTGCCCACATGGTTTCCGTAGTTTCTCTCCTTTCTTTAAATTTTCTACTTCTTCTCGAAAGGCAGTGAACATTATGCCACTTAGTCTGTGGTCTCTTGTGGTTCCAGTGGACAGTTAGGGGGGCCCTAGGAAACGAGTGAGAGCTATCCCTAAAGACCGCTGGACTTAGAGTGCCTGGGTCTCTCGAGGGGCTTGCCACCTAAGACCTTGAACAAGTCGTAGAACCACTTCGGGCGTTACTCAGTGTGGGGACCTTCAAAGGAAGATCCTGTAAGGCCCTAATGAGATCCTAAACTTGGGATTCTGTGTGTTGATCTTCATCTTGATTTCCATTTTTCAGTATTTGATCCCGATGCTGGTTAGTTTACTTAAAATGAAAATTCCACCTGTTTGTTCTTATTTTAGAAATATACCATAAGTATGAATTTTGTGAGAGCGTTTGAACGGCAGTGTGGATCACAGGCCAGTGTCAAAAGATTAAGAGCGCATCCTGCCTATCACAGCTTCAATAATAAGTGGAACTTGCCTGTTTATTTTCAAATAAGGTCAGTAATTTATTCCCATCGCCCCGACCCTTCTGAAATAGAATGTGAACACCAGTTCAGATGGACTGAACTCCGTCTCACAGCCCCTTCCTGGAGATCATCATATTATTCCTGGGAAACAACTTAGAGCAGAAGTGCACAGAAGTATCGTGATTGCCAAAGTTCTGGCTTATAAGACAGAAGGGTCGCGCTTCACTCCTGTGTCCTTGGCAAGCTGAGAGCGCTAGTCCAGGGGAGCGAGCCCGGCCCGGCTTCCTTCCCAGGGGCTGCGCCTCACTCGCCATGCAGAGACCGCGGGAGCTGGCCGCCTGGCAGCTCCTCCCCCTTCCCCTCCGCCAGCGCCAGCTCCGCGTGGCAGCCCTGCCCTCCATCTGTAGCTCTGCCCAGCTGTGACAGTTTATCCTCAGAGGGAATCACGAAAAGTATCCCGTCTTGAAATATTTTTTGTAGCTGATTCCATCCATCAATTTATAAGAATTGTAGTTATTATTTTGGCTTCCTTTATAATCTTGGTGAGTATTCTGGAAAATGGTGACACTTTCCTTCCAGATAGCATAGTGATATCACCAGTGTCAGTTAAGTGGTCCTGTAGACAGTTTGGGGCAATTTAGGATAAATTCTTAACAATATATGTTCCTCTAGAAAAATAGATGATAATATAGCCATTTTTGCAGATTCTCTTGAATGAGGTTGCAGTAAGTTCCTCCATAAAACGGTGTTAACTAGAGCATTTTAGGTAGGATGGTCTTAAAGACTTGCAAGCTCTGTGTTTAAATTGTGGATGCTTCCATTAATCATGGTGGAGCCCTTCCCTGGAGTTCTGAGGGGTAATTGACAGAGGGAAATACATAGATACCTTGACTCGTAATCACTTGCCATGATTGGGAATGTGTATAGTCACCTTTCGATGATGAAGTCAAAGCTGTCAGACTGTTAGTATGGTGCTCTTTTACATATAATACTGAGCTTTATACTTAATTTTTCAAGGTTATATTATCATGTAGCTAAGAAATTAAGGATTTGTTTGTCGGAGATACTCATGGACCGCATGGGAAGTAATCGTTATGTGATGATCAAGGTGTAGCCAGGGCAAGAAGCCCTTTCGGTTCATGAGAAAAATTTAAAATGGTGAAGCATCATTTTATAGTGTAAGAGTGCCATAGAGAAATAATACTTAGACTTTCCGTGTCTCCTGTAGTCTACGTTTTGGATTAGGTTGCTTTAGATCCCTAATAACCATCACAGCCCATACCCCTGCTCACTGCCTCCAGACGCCTCTTATCCAGTCACTTCCCCAGGCCCCACACCCCCACACTTGGTCACCTTGCACTCTCACAGCATTCCGCCTTCCGGAGTTCTGGGCCCTGCAGGGTAGCACAGCCTGGCCTCAGCCCGTTCTCCTCTCATCATAGGTTCTCTCAAAGCTGGTAATTGAGTCTTAAACTATGCTGAAACTCAGCCAGTCCCATGAAAAACATTTTTAATCTTCACCAGAGTTTACCATAAGCATTCAAAGGAATTGCTTAACTTTTCTTTGTAAATAGTTTTATTCAAAATTTATGAAATTAGAAAAGTTACGTTTGAGTTATGAGGTGTGGAACCTGTTTTCAGTACAGTTGCTCTTCCACTTAAAAAGAAATTCAAGTAATACTTTGTAGAATGCCACTCTGTTGATTTTCGTCAGTGGTTGGGTTATTTATTCTCTGGGATAAGAGAATGTTTTGCAAACATGGCTAGTGTCAAAGCTGTATTGCTATCTGATTCGCTTCAGGGTCATTTAAAGTGAGCCTGAATGCCAGTAGGGTGGTGATGTTTCAACAAGTTTCTGGGAAGGAATATCAGTACTAATACTGCACTCTCAGTAGCGATCAGATAGTCCCGGGTCTGACTCTGCCTGCGTCCCCATCATCTTCAGGAAAGAAGGCCCGCCTCCCGCCACCACTGTTCTGTGAGCCACGGGCACCCCTTCCGTCTCTGGCACCCTGTTGTGTCAACACTTCATTTGTCACGGGAGTTTTGGAAAGTAGGGTTAGGAATTAGTTTTCGTAGAAAGAGATTAAATATACATGGGCCCCCAACAGTCTCAAATGGTAGTAGATCAGTGGCTGCCTGGAAGCAGGGTGTTAGCCCCTTAAATGCTACACGCAGTGTTATCTCTTTTTAAATTGAACTCTCGCTGGAGTGTTCTGTGCCTCCAGGATGGTCGCATGTGTGCTCTGTTCCATTCAGCACGTGCTTAGCAGGGTGTAGGTCTGTCACAGCATGAAGTCTGTGTGGTGCTAACCTGCCTTCCTTCCCCTCCACCCTCCTCACGTTGTGTCCATGCGTCAGTAGACCCGTGCTTGGGGAAGGGGGTGTGTGTCTCCAGATCATCCCCATACCCAAATGTGAGACTTCAGGAGTGTTTGTACTTGGGGTGGCCTTTCTTACAGATCCTCTATCAAGAGTAGGATGGCACCCCATATACATGTGAAACTACAGCATAACTTTTCAAATTTCACCAAAGCAATATCTCGGTGAATTTGTTTATTTTCTAAGAAGAAGTACAACTTAACACTTCAATCCTGGAAGTTACTGGCCAGCAAAGCTACTTGAGGGGCTGGTGCTGGGCTCCTGGAGGGCAGGGCGAGAGGGCACCTGGGTCACATGACACGGACAGTTTAGTTTTAAGGGTCTCAGGCCTGGTCACACGTAACCTGCACGTCTGTGTAAAAGGCATTAATGTTGGGGGTCTGCTGCGTTTGTTTCTTGCACTTTCTCGTTTGTATGGTTTTCAGGTTGTTGTAGCATACGTGTAGTTTTATCCTGTGTCTTTACTTACACTGGATTATACCTGTTCCTCTCATGGCCACAGAACTTCAGGCTGACCTCTCTTCACGCTGCGTTCAGTCGGAACTGTGCCACACGTTACAGCAGCCTTCCCTTCCTGGGGCTGCGAAGGTTGCTTCTGGTTTTCCGTGCTCTGAACAATGCTGTGTTAGTGTCGGGCCTTTTCTGTGTTGAAGCTTACTTCCTGTGTTTTATGTATTAATAGATTTGGGCAAAAGGTGGAATTAGGGTCTGAGGCTAATGCAGGAGCTGGTCTGCTCTCTTCGCCGCAGGGCAGCCCCTGCCCTCTCCTCCCCGCTGTGCTCGGGGGCGCCGCCTTCTTTGCGGCTCTCCAGCGCTCTCTTCTCTCCCTCCACTTTCTCTTCTGTCACTTGTTCCCTCCGTGCCTCTGCCTGCTGCCTGGAGAGACCCGCCTTTCGCAAGCTGCACGGGGCAGTTGCTGAGTTCTTTCCTCCGCGTGGGGAGCGGCCCGCTCCAGCAGTCAGGGTGGCCCAGAGCCCGCTGCTCTCAGCCACCCGTGCCTTTGCGGGCAGGGCTGCTGCTCTTTGTATGAAGCGCTGCTCCGTTTACGCTCCAGTTTCCTGAAGATCAGTCTCTGAACCGCTTTTAAAAAGCGTATAAGTACTAAAAAGAGCCAAGGTTATGGATTAGGTAAATTGATGTTCAGTGTGTGTGAGAGTTTCTTGGTGGCTAGGGAGCTAGTGGCTGACAGGAGAATGTGTGGTAAAGAAGGAATGGACATGGAAGGTTATATAGGTGGGAAGCAGGGTGCTACACAGGCAGCTAAGTAAGGAAATAGACACACACAGTTTCAGTTCACAGTCATGACAGTGTGTCCACATCAGATATCAAAACAGAAGTCTGTGAGAAGATGGTGTGCAATGACAAGTGGCTCAGCAGAGAAAACAGGAAGCGCGTCGAGGAGCAGACCCTGCGCCTCAGGGTGGGCACGCAGTTCCCAGTGGCAGCACGAGAGACGGGCAGCAGGCGCTTGGTGAGCGCCAGGCAGAGACTTGTTCTAGCTAACTGCCTCCTTTCAGTGACATGTCTCAAGCTGCAAACAAAGATACAGAATAGAGCTTCTCCAGTTCTTAGTTTGAGGGACATTTGCTTTCTTCTCATGGTGTGGAGATAAGAGGACTGGAAAAACCAGTCTTAGGGTCCTGAAGTGATTACCTGATTATAGGTGGTGGGACTTACCAGAGCTGGTTTCCCGGTCAAGTAATTCGGGTAAGTTTATTTCCTGCTCAGATAAGAAAAAAAGCCTGGAGGCCAGGCATCAGGGCTGCTGGGACGTCTCTGAGGCCCTAGCCCCACGAGCGAGCAAGAGAAGGGTCCTGTTGCCTAGGGCGGGGGAGGCTGGGGGACAGGCACCTGGAGCAGAAGAGACAGCTGTTTACACTCTTGTTTTTCTCTCAGATTTAGAGAAATAGCGGGATCCTTAGAAGCAGCACTTACAGATGTCCTGGAAGAGGCACCAGGTAACATCCTCACAGTGACGAAGGCCAGCATTAGGAGGGTTAACTCCATTCGCCGAGTCTTCTTGGCGGCCTGAGCGCCCTGGGAGCCCCTTGACCTTTTGCTGTCTTCCAGCAGTGTTGCTCGCTCAGTCGTGTCCGACTCTTTGCCACCCCACGGGTTGCAGCCTGCCAGGCTCCTCTGTCCATGAAATTCCCCACGCAGGATTGCTGGAGTGGGCAGGCATTCCTGACCAGGGATCAAACCCAGGTCTGGTGCCTTGCGTGCAGGTTATTTACCATCAGAGCCACCAGGGAAGAGAGTTAGGCCCTGAAGATAGGGTTTAACTTCTTTTTAAAAAAAAGGTTTATAGAGCTTCCGGCTGTATAGAGACGATGTAAAGGGTGCTTAAGAACACGGGAAGGAGGCCACATTTCCGTTTCTGAATATAATGTGTCAAGGGGATATAACCCCTGCTATGCTTAAGTGACAGCCTTTTTTGTAGCCACGTGGCCACCCTCCGCTCCCCTCTCAAGCTGAGGTAAAGGATCAGAATGACCCTTCCCTGTAGAGGACGACTCAGCCCGGACTGTTGCCTCAGGCCTCCAGAGCCCTTGGCCCAGCCCTGGGACAGTGGGCAGGTGACTGGGCTCAGCCTGCACTTTGCAGACATGTCTGCGTCTAGTCATGCCTTAGGCGTCCCTGGTGACTGCTCACCTAGGTGTCTGTTCCTGGAGCCACCAAGCTCCACTCCACTGTGCTCCCTTTTGTGGAGCCAAGTTCCATCTAAACTGCGCTCTTTTAGAGTCAAAAGTTTATGTTCAGCTGTCTTTGCAAAAGTAGCCATGTGTAACTGACTTCCTGTGTTTAAATAGCATATTCAGGAGTGGAAGAGAAGACAGGACAAATTCAAGACCAAAGATTAAACCCTTGCAAGTGATGGCCACTCCAATTCGCATGTGCTGATTTATCATAAAGTACCTGTTAGCTGATTATTTCTGATTGTTATGCATGTTTAATATGTGTCAAACGCCTGGGAGAAGAAGTCATATAAAATTGGAAGACAGCGTTTCGGGAGAGAGGCAGGGATGTGTCCACGTTATGGCCTCTTGGCTGTGCACGCCGCCTCCCTAGAGCTTTGCTGACCTCATAGGATTCCTCAGAATGTCATCGGCTCCACTCTTGGCGTGTCCATTGAAGATTTTAGCTGTTAGCCCTTCTGCTGCGGCTCCTTAACTGTGCGTTTTTACCTCTAGCTGGGAGCTCGTATCGCCTTTTGGCTTCTCATAGGACGTGGAGCAGCCTTCAGAGGTGCTGGTCTGACGAGATGTTCTTGCCGCTGCTGGCGCATCGTCTGTGGAGACTGACGCTGCAGATTCTGGCGCGGTACTCCATATTTGTCAAGGAGGTGAGGGCTGGCTGGTGCTTATCCCTAATCAAGACTGAAATGAGTTACAGATAGGTTAAGCTAAACGTGCCAAGATTTTTAAAGCCCATGTGGTCATGAGAGGTTGATGCAAGGGCTATAGTCCAACTTCCGAAGTTTCTATCCTTTTCACTGGATTTCCTTTTCACTCTTGTTTACGTGACCTTTAGGGGCGTCAGTTGTCACATATTCATTGCTTTGTCTTTTTGAAAAGCACCGCATTGGCCTTATTTTCCCTTAGGAAAACCAGAATCTTTGTATGGTGCCTCCAGTAGAGAGGCACCATAAAACAGAGATGATTGTTTTAATGAAGATGATAAAAATATGCATATTTTTTCCTTAATATTTGGAAATTTAAAAATACCAAATGGCTGAGATTAGAAGGTCGTAGAATTGATTAATCTTCCCTTTGTTTCAGAAACCCTTTTCAGCTTGGATGTGTTAGGTATTCACATGCCTGTGATGATTGATTAGTTTCTGTGCATAAAGCCACAGGCGCATTCGTGTGGTCCAGTGCTGAGCGCCTGGCCCCAGCTGGTCTGCTCCAGGTCTCAGAGATGCCTGCTGCACAGACAGCTCAGTGACAGACACACACCCCAGCCAGTGCAAGGTGATGGGTCTAAGAGAGCGTGAGCAGTTTAGGAAAGATGACACGGAGAAGCCATCATCCGCGGACACGGAGGCCCTCTGTCAGCTGGAGGAAGCATTTCAGTGGAAAAAGCGCAGCTTCAAGTCAAAGTCAGACCTTGGCGCTGCTGCTCTTTAATTTCGTGGTCTTAGGGAAATTGGCTGAATCTCAGATTCTTCATCTGTAAAATAGGAAAACAGCTTCTACAGGTGCTTGTTGTGAGGAGTAAAGAGATTTCTTGCCCAGCAAAGTGATAACGAAGGTGCCCAGCAGATAATGGTGCTCCATCCAAGTTCCTCTCCTCTTCCTCCTCTGCCTCCCTCTGCTCAGAGGGTTCTCAGTAGAGCACCCTGCCCTGTGAACCTGTTCACGAAGATCGTGCAGTTCCTGGGACACCGTGGACTCGATACGATTCTGTGAGGCCTGGGCTTGCCTCAGCATCCCCAGCAAGCTGCCAGCCAGCGATCATTCTTACACCTAGAATACTCCGTCCTTTCCTCGATGCGAGTGCTCTCCTCAGGTTTTTTCCCTTGCAGCAATGCAGATGACATACGTGTTCATATGCAGAGAACACGTATGTCGTCTGCATCATTGGAAGCATAACTGAGGTTGAGACTTGTTTTTTACCCTTATGATAATAATTTATCAAGTAAATACAGTAAATTGTTTACTTTTTAAAACCTATGAGGTTCCAGGTCTTAATTTTCCTTTAGTTTGGGACCTCTTGCTCTGCTTCTGACTGTTACTTCAGTCAAGGAGGGGAAATGCACGTAGGGTCCAGGTGTGCCCTGCTCCTGGTTTCACACCTACCTGGAGAGACAGGATGTGGTGTCCTTGCCTGAGTCAACTTTCACTAAATACTTTGTGGACAGCTGGCATTTTGTGTTGAGTTACATGCTCATGTATCTCGCAGGTGGAAACATTTTATCACTGAAATCTTTTTTCAGCTTTTACTCAGGCCCATCTCTAATGAAAGTGCTAAGGATATTAAAAAGCCTTTGGTAACTGGCAGCAAAGAGCTTTCTATCACCCAAGGAAATTGCGAAGACCAAGCAAGTGGCCCGTCTGAAACAAAGCCCATCGTCTCCATTTCCAGCACTCAACTTGTCTATGTGGTCACAGACCTGGACAGGCTTCAGGAGCAGGTGGGCGAGCCTCTGTCACAGAGGATTCTAAATGTGGGGTTCCGTGTTCTCACTGTCTGGCCTCATGGGGTTTAGACTTGTGGGCCCAGGGCCCCCGAGAGGGAGCATCCATTTACCTCCCTTCTGGTGTTGCCTCCACCCCCCACTGGCGTGCTCTCCTCCTTGGGTAGCAGCCTGTCTACAGCGTGCCTGCCTGGAGCCCTGGCTTCCCCTGAGCAGTGACGCCACAGGCCAGGAGCAAGCCAGGCCCTCGTTAGCTCAGCTTGCTCTGTGGCGCCATGGTCTTTAATGGGTTGGATTCTAATTATTTCCAGTCTGCTTACCCAGTACTTATACTTTGAAAGTGCTGAACTATTACAACGTCTTCCTGTTTCGTCCACATAGGTTTCATGTTCTTGCTTTTACCATTAACAGGACTTGGTTTAAGAACAGAATGTGTTTAAGTGCTGTGATACATAATTCTGCTTTTTTCAGGCTTAAGTGTTTTGTGGTGCTTAGACAAATACTGTATGTGTTGAGCAAAAACATGGTCTTTATCATAAGGTTTTTTTGGTATTGAGGGGAGCTACAGAATAGTGTTAATAGCTGTGAAAATTTAATTTTCTTTGTGGTTGAATTATTGTCTAGTGAAAGCATTAATTAAGAATTTTGTTTTCTTCTGATGAAAGTTATTGAAAGTTCTGAGTTTAGTTTTATCATTAATTAATAACATTCTAGAGTTGTAGGTGCATATAGAATTGCCTCTTCCTTTGATTAATAAAAAGTAACTGAATATATAAAGTACATATTTATTTCAGCTTCCAGAACTCTTAGAAACAATCAAGCCAAAACTTGAAGTGATGGGCTTTAAGAATTTTTCTTCCATCTCAGGTAAAAATGAATCTTTAGATTCAGCAAATCTTTGAATAAGAAATAACTTAAAATAGAATTTTAGAGACTGAGATATATTTAATTAACAGTTCTTTCTGGTCGAAATTCTTGGTTGTTTCCGTATTCTGCTCTGTGGTTTGTAACTTCTCTGAGTGAGGTATTTGATTTCTAATAACTTGATTTGATTTGGCTTGCTGTATGCTCTCTTTAGGCCTGAGCCTGAATAGAGCGATGAAACGCGTCTTCCCATCTCCGCAGCAGCCCTGGAGGACTCCCAGCTGTCTTTGTCTGCCTGTGTACCCGCCTTGAGTGAGAAAATCACCCAGGACTTAAGTGAGTCTTGCTTTAGTCATCTGAAAAGTGCCCTGGAGGTTCCCAGGCTGTACCGAAGAACCAATAAGGTCAGTGCACTCATTGAAAAGCATTTTGAGGTGGGGAAATATGTATCAGGAAGGCCAGGAGGGAAGAAATGGTTAAGTGAGAATAGAAATAGGTTCTCCAGGGGAGACTCCATCTCATTCAATTGTGAGAAGGAGGCTCCTCAGTAGATGGCCAGGGCCTGGGCACAAACATAATTCAGGTAGCTGGACTTAGGCAGTATGGACTTTGGGCCTTAAGGAAAAATAGTATTTTCAAAGAAAGCGTTTTAATAAAATATTTTAAGTCCTGTACTTCTTTTGGGCTCCATATTCTATGTTTGAGAAGATCTGAATTTACCTTATTTCCTTTATATTGCCATTGGAAGTACCTGCTTCTGTCTTTTACTGGATATGGTATAAAAAAGTTACATTAAAAGATATTAAAGGTATTTATAAAGCGAAAAATTGAGCTTATACTGGTATCCAAAGTCAGATTCTCCTTTGTCTTCACTTTGTGGAATAGGAATTGGGGATTTGTTTTCAGAGTGTTTCAGTCTTTCTCTAGAACTCTCATTTTCAGCTGTTTACACTCATCTCATTCTTGCTAGTTCTTATTCTCCTTCTAATTCTCTCTTCTCCTGGTTGTAAAGTTGGACTTTAATTTGCAACTAAACTCATACTCAGGAGCTGTGAAAGCATCCTCAGCGCTGCGCCATTCTGGAGCATCCCTGCCGTTTGCACACGCACGCCGGTGTGGGGCCTGGCTGCTGCTGGTGTTGCGTCTCCCACGCAGCCCCCACTCTGGATGCAGGGAGTGGCTGGGCTGAGTCCTGAGACGAGACGAGCTCATCTCTGTGGCTATTCTCCTTTTCCTTGTAAAACCTAGGGCGTATCCAGACTTCCCACTCCTGGGAACATCAGCAAGAGTATCTAATCTCCTGATGTTCTGTTCTGAAGTGGGAGAGACAGACTTATGTTAGTTTTCCAAGTTTATCACTTCTTCTTTAGGAATCTACCAGCTTTCCCTTTTTCATCAGCAGGGTGTTATTATATTTACCAAGTGCTTGCCTCTGGGTCAGGCACTGTACTAAACACGTTATACTGCCATCCGTCCTGTGAAGTGAGGGCCAGTGCCCTTATTTACAGATGAAGAAACCAAAATTAAGAAAAGTCTTAGCTTGTTATAAATGCATGGTCTCAAAACTCGGCCCCACTCACCTCCTGCCCAGAACACACACACACAAAATCAGACCTGGAATTACTGAAGTGGCCAGGCGATCCGTGTGGACACAAGGTCAGGGCGCCTGAGTCCAGGCGATCCGTGTGGACACAAGGTCAGGGCGCCTGAGTCCAGCCTCTCTGGACACCGCCCTCTGTGGCTCCCTCTTGGTCCCCAGGGTCTTTCTGTAGACAGCACTTGTATGTGTCTCAAAACTGGTACCTGAGTAATGTCCTTTGGAACATGAGGTTTTTGAGTAACTTACTTTCTCTTTTTCTGTTCATCTTTAACCTCTACCAACATTGTCCCAGGAGGTGCCCGTGACAGCCTCCTCTTACGTGGACAGCGCTCTGAAGCCATTGTACCAGCTTCAGAGCGGGCACAAGGACAAGCTCAAGCAAGCCACAATTCAGCAATGGTTAGAAGCCGCCCTCTCTGAGAGCATGCATAAGTAAGTAACTTACAAGTAGACTATTCTGGACTTTCTTAGAAAAGTTCTAAGTCAGAGATCACTGGGGCCATCACAAGTTGCTGTCTGTGGCCTCATCACTGGACAAGGCTGGATGTGGGCACCCAGCCGCTTCCCATCTGTGCTCACTCGACCCCAGCCAAGGCTCTGCCTGGCCTGCAGCCCCGCCAGCCCCGCCTCCCACAGCTCTCACACCTTGCGGGACCCAGGCATACGCCACAGTCCCCCTGAGTGCGCTGCCTTTGGCTGCCCTTGATGTCACTTCATGTAGGAGTGCTCTGCAAATCTAGGCACACTTTCTCCTTTCAGGTCCTTTCTCCTCAACTCTGCCGGTCCATCGTGGCCCCAGTCCTGCCGATGGTCAGCAGACTTGCCCTGGGACAACCAGGGTGATCAAGGGAGCAAACGTGTTCATTGTGAAGCGCAGTTATAACTCTTACAGGACTGCTGTCAAATCTTCAAGCTGATGAGGCCAGAGCAGGTCTTCTGTCTGGTTGAATGTCTCTTCAGTTCTAGTTCAGCCAACTATTTTCCCCAAATCCAGCATTGAGTTACATCAAAATATATTATTTGATTTTGTTGTTCAATTTTAATTATTAATTTTGCAATAATACTTTGTTTCTTTCTACTGCTTATGAATTAAGCAGCATTTGTGAGTTACTTTAGACCACAGCAACGAGTTACAATGCAGTTTCTGTGGGCAAATGGATTCTAAATGCCAGGTAACCAGCTTGTAACTAAACTTTTGAAATATATCTCATTTATAATTTGGAAATCATTTTGAAGGCAATTAGTTTTCTTTAAAATTTTTGAAATGCTTTTTACTCTTTAAAAAAGATAAGCTGTTCCTAGAACTGATTGTAAATGAATTTGCTAATTACATTTGTGAATTGAGCTGCTGTTCAGCCTTGATATAGGAAAGACTTTGGCCTGTGATTTCTCTTAGTGTTCAGGACAGACATTTTAGACAAAATTCATATACATAGTTGTTAAATTCTGAGGGAATACAATGCTAGAGAGTCAAAACCGTGTTTTCCTTTCAGTCTTAAACAGTACTTGCCGTGGCTGATCTCTTATTGGAGTTGAATTTTTAACTAGACAAATCCCTCTTCTGGTCCTCCAAGCTCATGGGTGTGTTTGGTGCCACCTCTCTCTGACCACTCTGTCTTGTGTTCAAGGTACTATGAGACCGTGTCGGACGTCCTGAACTCTGTGAGGAAGATGGAGGAAAGCCTGAAGAGGCTCAAGCAAGCCAGGAGAGCCACTCCCGCCAGCCCGGCTGGGCTCAGTGGCGGTGGCATGAGCGATGATGACAAGATCCGACTGCAGCTGGCCTTGGACGTTGGGTGTTTAGGAGAGCAGGTGACTCGCGCGCCGCTGCCCTTCCAGGGGCCTGGCTGCATTCCAGGGGCCCAGCAGGCACCAGGCGGCGACTGGGAGAGACCAAAAGTCCATTCCGGTGCTAGAAGAGAGGACCAGGGCCCCAGACACTTAAGGAGGAGCCTGTGCACCCAGCGATATGAGAAGGGAAAGCAGACTCCGTGAGCCCAGTGAACTGGCCTTCTGTTGGCTCGCTGGTGCTCCTGTTCCCAGAGCTGCTGGGACGTGAGCCCGTAGGCAGAGGTGGTGTCCTTTCGGTCCAGTGCCGGAAACGCGCCTGATATGGCCTTGGTGCTGGGTGCTGAGGCTCCTTTGAGGTATTTGTCAGTTTGGCTTTAGAATAACTAGGGAAGCATCAGGCCACTGATTTCCCCGAGTGGTGCTTGAGAAATCATCTCAGCACGGTTTCTTTGCCTCCCTGCCTGCGGTTTTTAGGTTTTCTATAAAACATAAATTTTGGTCTCACACAGTGGATGGGTGCACATTCATGTAGGTACCATCACCTGTGGGCAAGTGTGGATCCTACGCAGGGCCTTCCATCCTTACTGAGTGTCAAACTTTTGAATGTTCAGAAACTGGCTTTCTCAACTGCTTAGGTTTTCTGTAGCAATAAATCCTCAAGAAAGACCTGTTTAAAAATGGTCTATTCATTCATTTTTGGCTGCACTGGGTCTGTGCTGCTGCTCACGGGCTTTCCCTCGTTGTGGCAAGCGGAGCTGCTCCTGGCTGTAGCACACACTTCTAAGACAGCGGCTCCTCCTGGTGCAGAGCACAGGTTCTGAGGCCCATGGTGCTTCGGTGGTCATGGCTTGCGGGCTCAGTTGCTCTGAGGCATGTGGGGTCCTCCTGGATCAGAGACTGAACCCACGTCCCTCGCATTGGCAGGCAGATCCTTGACCACCGGGCCGACAGGAAGACCTTTTTGCTGGGAAGAAGTGGCGTCATAATGTTCCCATCACAAGACGCTTGGTTTTCTAGTCCATCTTTCTTACGGCTCAGTGTCACCACTGAAAATCCAGATTTTTCCCTTTTCAGGTGGATTTACAGGGACATCCTGGCAGAAAGTCTATTACCTTCTTCTGTTTACTTACTCTATTTCACAGAGAAACTTAAAAGTCTTTTTATAGGCAGAAAAGTTGGTCATAGACAAATGAAGAGCAAATAAGCAAAAGAACAGGGAGGTGGGTTCCTCCCAGCCCCCAGACAAGCCACAGCATGCCAGCAGAGGCGACATAGTCGGTCTGGAGTTTTCCAGACTCTGCTGTGCGTGGGCGCACGTGTGCTTGGTGGCAGCGTGGAATAAAGGGTGACGGGCGCCGTGCTGCAGCTCTGTTGCCGTATGCCTGCTGTGCCAGAGCTGTTTCTAAGAAAAAGTTGTTAATGATATGCTAAGCGCTTAAGACCGCAGACGAGTGTCTTTTGAGAATTCTGCACTTAAAAAGTTCCTTTTCTTAGTGTGAATTTCCTTTCAGCCTATAAGAGAGGCTCTTATCCTGGTGAGAGTATGATTTAGTGAATGGAGATAAATTGACACTGACTTCTTAGAATGACCTTCAGAAATAAATGTTATAAGTACACTTTTTAACTTCATTTATTTGAAAGTAAAAAATTATTGTACCAGTCTTCAGGAAACTGCCTTTTTCTGGTTTAGTGGAGGGTGAGGTAAGGGTGGATATCTTGTTTTCTGCTTTGTAAGGGTCTCTTCCACATTCAGCTAACTTGATTCATTCCTGTGGCCTTTACAGATAGAAAAGATGGGCCTGCAAACAAAGGACATAAGAAGCTTTCCAGCTCTTGCAGAGCTCGTTGCTGCTGCCAAGGACCAGGCAACGGCGGAGCAGCCTTAAGCATCTTGGAAGAGCCCAGGGGAATAGAAAGTTGGACCTCATGCCTGCAGGGAAGAAAGCAGCTCTGTTCTCTCTCAGGCTGCGGCGGGGGCACACACCCGCTGGGCCCCGAAAGTGCACCAGGGCAGCTTCCCTCAGCGCCCTTGGGTCTTCTTTCACCCAAAAAGAATGCAGAAGCCTATTCCGTTGTATGGAAGATCATTTTAAGATGTTTGACCCTTTCTACTATAGTTTACAGAGCAAATTATTTTATTCTTATTGTAAATCTTAGCGTGAGATGATTTCTAAAATATGATTGAAGTAAATACATGTAGGTATGAATATAGAAAGTCATCTTTCTGGTCCTGCAATGATGTTTGACCCTTTCTACTATAGTTTACAGAGCAAATTATTTTATTCTTATTGTAAATCTTAGCGTGGAAGAGATGATTTCTAAAATATGATTGAAGTAAATACATGTGTGTATGAATATAGAAAGTCGTCTTTCTGGTCCTGCAGTTAGAAGTGACTGGCTGCAGAGGGGTGCCTACCCTATACCAACACCCTTCTCTGTGATGACTCACTGCCTTTCTAGGCGGAGCTATACTGGTGGCTTTCCATTCTCCCGCTAGGTGTTCAGAACTGTGCTCATCGCCTAGACCTCTGTCAACAGCAAGAAGCAGCAGGTGGGTCAGTGTCCTAAATAAAAGAGTCTGCCAAAGCATGCGCACCTCTTATGTGTGAATTCCGCAGTCAGATGCCACGTCCCGTCTCCTTCGCACCTGCAGGGTCCTGTCCATCATGGGGTGCCCTTCAGCCCTCCTGCAGCCCAGCACACCTTCCTGCTGAAGTCAGCAGGACCCCTTCCTAGCAACCTGCCCCTGCGTGTGGGAGAAGCGGGCGAGCTGGGCATGTTGGGAGGCGGCACTGGAAGCATGTGGTCGCTTTGTTCGCCCCCATATTCACACTCGAGTGCAGAGCACTTGGCGTGGCTTTGGCTCTGCCCCTTCAGCCCCACACTGACAGGAGGGCAGGTGCACCTCCTCTGGGTTACCTGTAGGGGGAGAGAAGGAATCAGTGACGGAAGGAAGCCAGCAGTCCTGGGAGCTGGCGGGAGTGACAAGACGGAGCTGGAGAAGCGGGAGGGAGCGGAGCAGGGCCCCGAGAGCAGTGAGCACCGCAGGCGGGGCACGGCCATCCAGGCTGCCAGCCTCCAGCCGGGCGTGCTCTGGCATCTCTGCTCTCTGTTGGAGAACAGGCACCCTCATCTTAGCAGGGAGGGCCCTGCCCTGGGACAGATGTGTGTCTGAGTTTTAGGAAGCTGGTGAGAGGAGCAACACTGAGTGAGACGGCAGGAGGGACCCACCCTGAGGGCCTGAGCCCTCGTCCAAGGAGCCAGCTCGCCAGGCTAGGCTGTGGTGCCGGACACGTGGGCAGCAGGGGCAGGACAGGGAAGAGAGCTGGGTGTACAGTGGAGCGCTGCTGAGCTGGCACCTGCAGGCTGAGTGGGATGCTGCTCACCCTGGGACTCCGTGTTCAGCGCTGGGGTGCCTGGCACACACACGTAGGATCTGAAGAAGCTAAGGGAAAAGGCCTGCGGCGCCCACAGCCTCATGCTCCAGGGTGAGCCTGTAGCAGCATAACAGGGTGCGTGGCACAGCCTGCGCCGCCTCATCTCCGAGGCACACCTGTTCGCTGAGGCCCCGCCGAGCTCTCTGCAGCAGCGCGGCTGCCCCGGCAGCTGTGCCGTCCGGCCTTGGGCAGAGCTGGGCTCCAGCACTGTCTCCAGCCTCTCTACCTCTCTTGACCGTTTCTGAGCGTGGCGGACAGCACTCAGGTGTACCGCCACTCGTCGCCAGCACTGCTCTTCCCAGTCTGCAGGAGAGGGGGCAGAAATTAGGGCGTGAAATGAGTAAGAGGTTTGGGATCTGATGGCGTTCTTCATGGGGCCTTGAGCTGGCTGCGCCCGGCTGGCCCCAGGCCAGGGCTCGCGCCCACCAGGAATAGCAGATCGGAGGTGACTGGCTGCTGGATGGCGACTGTATCTACTGGGTAAGCAGCTGCAGCCCCAGGGAGATGCAGGACTCGCTGCGGAAATGCTGAGGAGGAACCTCTACAGTTAGTATTTGTGTGCTGAATAGACCATGCTGCTATTGAGTGTCCTGGCCCAACTTTCGCGCTGTCAGTATAAAAGCTCCGCAAGGACAGCGAGCGCATCAGTCTGCTGCCAGCTGCTTCCTGAAATAAAGTCAGAAACACCAACCTTCCTCTTCCTCCCGGTGCCGTGGCAGTGCTGTCCCCGGCCTGTGCAGACAACTTCAGACCCCAGTTACGACTCAGGACAACTCGCCCGGCTGGGTCCCCTCACCCAGCACAAAGCTGGGCTTTCAGTGGGCCCCTCACAAGTATATGTCAAATGAAGAAAGGCATTTCCTGGGAGGCTATTTTTTGACAGGCAGCTCTGAATCCAGTAATCACATATTTTGAAAATGACCATTTTTTGTTTGAAGTTGTCTTAGGAATTACAGAAGACACTGAAAAGGTTCTGCTCCTGATTTGAACATGTGCCCCTTTGAGACCCTAAATCCAAGAGGCAAGCCCTGACCGGCTGTGGCCACGTTCCCTTCTGGGGGCCTGTGTTTGGAGGAGAGGTGAGCCCTGACCGGCTGTGGCCACGTTCCCTTTAGGAGCCTGTATTTGGAGGGGAGCCTTTGAGCATCACTTAGACCAGTGCCCCCTAAACTCTGGTGTGACCCCTGGGCCTCCCGTAAAGGTGTGCATCGTGACCCAGGAGGTCTGAGTGGGGCCTGAGGGCCTGCCTCTCACAGGCTCCCAGGGCAGTGCTCCCATGAGGCTCTATGGGAGGGTCCTGTCCTTGCCTTTCAAGCTTCTTGGGGCTGTGCTCCCAACTTGCACTGTGGCCCCGAGCCACGTATGCTTTCTCCTCTTCCAGTCTCTCTGTTCCTCCCTCTGACAGTGATGGCTCTGACCGCGCTGAGAGCTCACCAGCAATCCCGGGTTACCTCATCTCAAGACCTCTAATCACGTCTGCAGAGCCCCCTTTGCCATCTAAGCTCATGCTCATGGATGCTAGGGCCTGGGACTTGGCTGGCTCTGGGTGCCATTATTCAGCTTGCTGCAGCTGCCCACAGGTAGGCGCCCCAATCCCTGCTGTAGTTCTGTGGAACAGGGCTTCTAGACAGGGTGGAGGTCATGAACTCTGTCTGGACTAAGTTGATTATTATTCATTTATTCACCCAAGCGTTTCCCATGTTACAAATAAGGGTGGGGAGGCCCAGAGAGCTGAAATAAGTGGCTCTGGGTTAGTATCTGGACTCCCGCCAGCCGCTGTCTCTGGAACCCCTGCTCCTAAGCGATCCCATGCTGCCTCGTGTGCCTGGCGCAGCAGGCTAGACGCCTCTGAGGCCCACAGAGCTGGGAAGGACAGCCGTCTCCCCTGATGCCGAAACTAGGCAGAGGGGTTTCAGCGGCAGAAGGGGCACTTGGGTGTGTGGGTGGAGAGCCTGAGATGCTGGCCTGTGCTGGCCTTGGGCCAGGCGCAGACCCGGCCTCCATCCTCACAGCTCCCTCTGGGCGAGCCAGACCCTTGGAATAGCTGCCATGGCCCAGCCAGGGCAGACTGGGCAGCTCCTACAAGCAGACCGCAGACACCACCCGTTTCCACCCTGCAGCCTCCCAGCTCCCCTGTCCCCCACCCTGCTCCTTGACCCCTGTGATAGTGGCTACACTGCACGCCCACTTGGTCCTCCGAGTATTCATGGACGCGAGGGAGAGAATGTGCTTTCTGTCCATTTCACAGTTAGGGGGAAACAGCACGGGCCCACCTCCTTCCCAGGATTTAGAAGGTGGGGACCCCGCTGAGGGGGACATGCGCCCATGTCCATGGGTGAAGATCTCTTTCTCCGTCTTCCGATTCCAGGCACCGGGTGAACAGCGCTCCGGGGGGTCCAGGAGGACGAGTGACAGCTGTCCCCTGCCCAGTTTTGCCAAGCGAGTTCTGTGCAGCTGCTCACCACCGCCAAGAACTTCTCCAGACAAGGCTGAGGACAGCCTGTGCCTTCATGAAAGCCCCATGCAAACAGGGCCCCAGGCCCTGGAAAGCCCTTCCGGTGCTGCACTGCAGCCTGCTGCTGCCCCACACATATTTGTCCTGCTGCTGCCAAGTGAAAGAATTTTCCTTTTTTGTTTATTGTTGCAAGACATTTATTAGTAACACAGGGACTATCAGCCAGGGATTACAGATTAACATACATTCAGACACTTGTGTTTTTTTCATAATGTGTTTTTCAGAAACCGCAAGTATCAGGGGAAGGGAAAACAGAAACCCAGAGAAAGGAAGGCATTGGGGGACCACTTGCAGGTCATCGTCACCGTCAATAAGCCAAAGGTAAGCCTGCGGCAATGAGAAAGGGGTGTTTTAATTTTAATGCCCAATTTTATTCTCAGTGAAAGAGGAAACCATTTTTGGTTTCACAGTCAAGCTGACGTGATCCAACTCTATCAGAAGCGATGGCCCGTGCAAAACGTGGGCTCGAGGCCCGGCGTCCACCACCACCACCCGAAGGCTGCTCACTGTACACAGTGTGCGTTTCCTGAGGAGCGGCCGCTCTCAGCTCCAGGTGGACGCGTGGAAGCGAGCAGGGGTGTGCACCGACACGGGTGGCGACCTCACTCAGCGCTCAGCGGGCGGGACACGCGGCCCAGGAAGTGCAGGGCGGCCGAGCTTCTCTCCAGGACAGCCAACAGGAACGGGCTGTTCAAGGTCACCTCCAAGGCCTCTGGCCCGGCCGGCTGTGGGACAGACCCTGGGGCCTGCTCTCCATCTGCTTTCAGTTCGAAAAGAACACTGTTCAGCACCTGCAAAGCAGTGAGCCTAGGCGTCACTCCTGAAGGCCTGGGCCCCAGGGGGGCCCATTCTCCAGCCTGCCCACCCTCACTCGACCCAACTCACGGGACACGGCGGCTCCTCTCCAAAGTGTCCCTCAAACCCACCCGTCTCCACTCTGCCCTGCTGTCCCGGGCAGGTGGAGTCTGGCCCCTGGCCCCTGGCATGCCAGGGCTTACTCCCCCTCTCTGCTAACACCACAGAGAGCTCCGAGGCCAGGACTGTGAGCCACCCCCACGTCTCACCCTCCCCGCATTAAGGCACTTCTCAGCTATGGGGTTGCATCACCCCTGTGCTCCTGGGACAGTCCGTCCACTGCTGTGTGCTTCCCTGAAGCCAGGAGCTGAGTGCCAGGGCCGGCGGCCAGCCTAAAGGCTCTGCTCTCCAGGCCCTAGTCCTGACCCTGCTGTGGGATCTGGAGAGGACCCAAGGCGAGGCCTGGCTGCGCAGAGCCATGAACACATGCAGGGGAGGGGTCCCCTGCTCTGCAGCTGTCCTTGGGAAGACCCAGAGAGCGCTGGCCACTTCCCCACCCCGGGCCAGCAGCCTCCTGGCCACCTGCTCACTCCTCCCCATCCCAGCTGCCTCTACCCAACCCCGCACCCCACCCCTCACCGAAGCCTCCGCTGCGTCCCTCTCGCGGGTGCCTCCCACCCCACGAGCACACAGCCTACGGCAGGCATGGATGCCACCCGCCCAGTACCTTCCCAACTCTGAGGTTGGCATCGCTGATTTTGCCCAGGTTTGCCTCGGCGCCCAGCAGGGTAGGCAGCTTGGCCTGGGCAAGCAGGTCCTGCAGGTCATAGGATGCTTTCAGTGTCAGCTGGGGCACGGTCAGGTGGATGGCCCTGTGGAGACGACACATGGTTACCAAGGGTGTCTCACAGCGTGAGGCCCTGGGCACGCTGGGCTCACAGAAGACCCGGAAGCGTGTGCTCCCGAACGAGGAAGTGTCTCCACGCTCACTCGGCTAGGGTGTCTCAGGAAAACGCTCAGCAATAAGTACACTGGCAAGCTTCCATGTTCTTTGAAACACTGTGAAAGGGAGGCGCTGAATTCAGTGGTGGGCTCTCTGAGGGACTGGTGTGAACAGTTGTCAGTTCTGTCTTCTGTTCCTTCTCTCGGTTGGCTGCATTGAAAGTGTCCTCAGTGGATAATTCTCAAATGGTGTCCTCTAAAATAGTGCCATGTCTCATTACCTTCCGGTGCAGTGGTGAGCTCCCCGCGGGAGGGAAAGGGGAGGGGCAGGCGCAAGGTCAGCCTCTGTGTGGGCGTGTCACTTAGGCCAGTTCGCCCCCACACAGAAGCCCTGCCTCCTTGGGCGCCCCTGAGAGCCCATCGATGTCTCCAGTGACTGTACATGGCCGTCAGCACGCCGTGTCTGTAGCAGTCTATTCACAGGAGCCAAGAGCTAGACGGGACCCAAGTGTCCCCGCAGGGGACAGATGGACACACGGAAGGTGGCGATGCACAGAATGGAGTACTGTCGAGCCTTAAAAGGAAGGGAACGCTGACACATGATGCAATATGGATGAGCCTTGAGGACGCAGTGCTAAGAGAAACAACCCAACACGAGAGGCCAAACACTACATGGCGTGCCACTTGCTGGAGGCACACAGAGGAGTCGGCACACGGAGACAGGGAGCAGAAGGGCGGTTGTCGGGCTGGGGGAGGGGAAATAGGAGTCAGTGTTCACTGGGCACAGAGTTCCCGTTTGGGAAGAGTAAACGTTTCTGAAGATGGAGGGTGTAGCACCAAAACGTGAAGGTATTGATGTCATGTTGATAAACACTTAACAATTGCTCAGGTGATCGATTTTATGTTACGTGTCTTTCACAGTTTTTTAAAATGACTTAGAAAGTGTTGACCACAGGAGGCCCCCTGTGCCCCTTAGTGCCTGTCTCAGAGCAGAGGGCCTGTTGGATGTGGGCCTCCCAACCCTGCAGCTAAGTGTCAGCACACGGGGAAGGGGATTCCTCCTCCCCTACCTCTTCTGTGCCCAGAGAGAGATGAGAAGAGCTGAGTCTGTGCCTGGAGAGGGTGCTTGTGTGGGGGTGCCCAGGCCTCTACTCACCTTTCCCACCCACCCCCACCCCTTGCCTGCTGGGCCCCCAAGACTCAGCCGACACCATGCCCTTGCCCACCCATGCCCCCCGACTCCCTGGGCAGAATAGCCCACGCAGATCCCCGTTCTCCGGGGTTGGGGGGCAGCCCAGGAGGGTCCAAGCAGTTTCCTGGAGCCATACCGAGGAGAGAGATTCTTCATTCGGGTCAGGAAGTTGTGCTGGAAGATGAGGGCCTCCACCTTTCGCAGGTCGAGGGTGTGGTGCGGCTGGATGAGCAGCAGGTAGCCGTTGGCACTCAGGGGCACGCGGGTCATGGAGAGGTGGTTCTGGTTGTCGCTCCAGTAGTGGAAGGTGCCAGTGCCGGAGAGCATGGGCACTGACACTGAGGTGGTGTTGTCCACCCAGAACTCCGTGAGCCCTGGCAGCAGGGAGAACCCCTTCATCTTTCCTGGGGACCCAGCAGGAGACAGGAAGGGGAGAGTAAGGGAGAGCATGGGGCTCCGGTGGAGCAGAGGGGCAGGGATGCCTCTAAAGCCTCCAGCACCACCAAAGCCTCCTTCCTGGCCCCACAGCTTCACCAGCCCCAGGGCACCCAGCAAAGCCTTCCTCCTGCAAAATCCACCGGCGGCCAGTGTTGAAAACGTGGAACACGCCAGACCCCAACCTGAGGCCCACAGAGGAAAATCCTACCCCGCTATTCACAGACCAGGTAAACTCAGGCCCAGAGCTGTCCTGGCCCCAAGCCTGGGCTCTGCCTGCTCACTTTAGAAAACAAAACCACTATTTTTTAGAGAAGCTTTAGATTCACAGCAAAATTAGGAGGAAAGTGCAGATATTTCCCATATACCCCCTACTCCCCAGCAACACACAGCCTCCCCCACCACCAGCCCCATTAGATGGTACGTTTGTTAACACTGGCGAACATCATCACCACCCAGAGTCCATGGTTCACATCAGAGGTCACTCTTGGACATTTCACAGGTTTAGACAGACACACAATGACGTATCCGCCATTGTGCCGTTGTGCAGAATTCCTTCGCATTTCTCGGTACCGCTTGCTGCTAGAGACCCAGGATGACCTGTGGATGTGAGCTGTGTGAACCTTTGTGCTGGGCCCAGAGGGGACGGGCAAGCCCTCTGCTAGCACCCCTGCCAGTAGGCTGTGGCCTTGGGCTTGAGGAGCTGAGCTGCCAGCTGACTCGGCTGCTATTGAGCAGACTGTTGAAAGCACTGATGCTTGGGCTGTCTCCGTAGCAGCAGCTGGGCACACCAGCACACCCCTCCCTCTGCAGCCTTCCTAGCCCCTTGAAAGGCCCAGTTTTGTGGTTGTTCCTGGGAGAACAACGTGAAGTTGAGGATGAGCCCATCATGGAGTGGCCCCGGATGCCTGGCACTTGGAGGTCTGAACAGAGGTGACTAAATGAGTCAGAGCTGTGAGTCCTCGGAGGAGCGGGAGTAGGGAGCTGGGGAGGGCGCCCAGGTGTTGTGAGACAGGAGTGGCAGGGTCCCCAGCCCTGCCTTGTCCTCTAGCCTGGGATCCCTGTGTCTTCAGGCAAGTTCAGCTTGCAGGGGGGTTGCACGCAGGAAGCTGGCCCACGGGACTGAGAGGAGGCTTGTTAGTTTATGGGGGAAAAAAGGACACTACCTCCAAAAAGATGTGGGAGTCTGAGACGAGGGTGGCTTCTGCCTACTCTGCTCATCTCATCGGACAGCATCCTGTCCTCATCCAGAGGTTAAGAACATCTCGCCAGGTTAGGACAACAGGTGTGGCCCATTTCTGGCGCAGAGGCTCTCTCTGACTTTGCCTTTTGGGAAGCAGGCCTTTCTCAATGAGCTCTCCTGCTGGGCACCTGTTAGCGACTCTTGGCTCAGCCCAGGGGCCCCCTCGGTCCTACATGGGGTGCAGCCACCCTCCGCTATGTGGTCCCCGACTGGACGCTGCTCTCAAGACCTGTCAGTGCCGGGATCTGTACGATCCTGGGCTGTCACCTTCCTCCTGCTCCCGGGGGCAGCCTGCTGCCTCTTCTCGGCAGCTTTTCAGACTTCCAGGTTATTGTCAGAGTAAGAAAACTGTGTTTTGGTCAACCTTCCTCCGTCCCCACAGTTCTGCCTTCCGGCCGCCGACGTCCTTGTCTCTCAGTCCTACTTGCATATATTGATGGGACCTCACACACAGCTTCCCTGGCCCACTCATCCATTCACAGAGCTTCAGAGTCTTGTTCCTGGAACCGTTTGCTGAGCAATTGCATAACCTTCCAACCACTCTCCCTGCCTCCAGTCCCCATAGCACAGGCCAGGGACCTCTGAGCAGAATGCCTGGCGCCCAGCTCCCAGCCACCCACAACTCCAACCTCCCATTAGCACATTCAAAGTCTCAAAATCTGGCCTTGACCCATCTCTCTGGCCTTGCCTAACACTGATCCCATTCTCTTCCTCTGAGCTCAGGCCAAACAAAATCGCCCCTGTTCTGGTTCCTCGCCCTGACCTTTGCAGTCTTGCACCATTTCCCAGCCTGCCTTCTGTCCTCTCCCAGGCGACAGCCTTCCCCGAGCACCCTGAGCCCCAGGCACCTGCACAAAGCACCTTACCTTCAGCTCTGGGGCTGAGGCATTGGCCTGTGGGATCCAGCCTTCTGGTTAACCACAGTCAGCAAGCTGAGTCGGGGCTTGTGCTGTCTCCCTGTTCTCCCCTCTGAAACATCAGCTCAGACTCTTGCAAGTAATACTTCCCCAATCATCATTTCTGAATGAATGAACATCTTGTGTGTGACGCATTATTTTGGTAATAACCTTCTCCCAATATGAAAATGACCCCAGCAAACAAACTGGATATTTTTGCATGGGACAGTGAACTTCTCAAGGACAAGATCCCTTGACCTCAACAGACATGAGCCCAGCCCTTCTGTGTGTGGAGCTGGGCCACGAGCTATGTGTTTAGAAAGTAGGCCCGTGCTTGTGGGTGTGGCATCAGGAGTGGTCACTTTGTCTGTCTGAGTCTTCTTCGTCACTGATAAACAAAGGCAGTCATACCTCCTCACCGCATCTCTAGGGGGTCCAATGACACAAGTAAAAGGGTTCAGCACAGCAGGGGCACAGAGTAGCGTGGCAGATGGGGAGGCCAATGCTCAGATGATGCTCGTCCAAGGAGCCCCGTGGGGCAGCCACTTGGTACTTGCTCATCTGCCCCCGTGCCCATCTCTAGGCGTGGCCCTGCTCAGCGGAACTGAGATGCTGGACACTGAGTTCACACAGAAAGAAGACTGCCACCCTCCTGCGCTGGCCAGGGGCAGAGCCCCGCCGAGGGCCGGCCTTACCTTGGAAGTGGACGTAGGCGTTGAAGAGCAGGGTGCTGTCTGGGCTGGCCGCTGCCAGGGGCCTGCCCATGTTCCACCCCGTCGCTGCCTGCATGAACCTGTTGATCTTCTCAGCAGCGAGATTTGGGTCCGTGGACAAGTCTAGTGAGCGTGGGAGAGTGATGGGGGCGAAGGAAGAGAGGCCCTGCACAAAGGGCTGCTTCAGGTGCAGGCCAGGGGCTGTGAACAGGCCAACCACTGTGGACAGGCGCAGCCTGGCCTGACTGCCGGACACGCCCGGGGCGACCAGAAGGCCCTGGATGGCCTGCAGGGAGGACAGGACCTTGCGGCCGTCCAGCCGGGAGGTGCAGCCCTGACCCTCCCCAGGGACACCCAGGAATGCCTGCAGTCTGCTGGCCGTGGGGTCTAAGGCCCCCGTGTAGAAAGAGGCCAGGGTGCTGAAGAGGGCCACTGGGGAGAACACAAGCCCACTGGCCACGCTCCATGTATCGCTCAGTGTCTTGTACACGTGGAAGCCCATGAAGTTGAGCAGCAGCCCCACCTCGGAGGCCCGCAGCCGGTCTTCAGCCTCTAGCTTCTCAGTGGCTCGAACCAGCTGTTCCCACAGGGCCTCTTCATCCACTGGGGATGACTTGGTCTGAATGGGTGCAGGTGTGAAAGTCGGGTCTGCAGGTGTCTCCACATCGGGCTTCTCCAGCTGGTCACAGTTGCTCTTGCTGTGGACGAGGAGGTGGAAGGGGTGTATATACACCCGGTCACCAGCAGCCAGGCCAGCCCAGGCCAAGAGGCAAAGGACGGCGGCTCCTAGGCTCAGGCCAGCGGGAGCCATCTCTGACCGGGCACTTGCTTCTGCTATCCTGAAATATTTTGTGAAGAGTTAAAGGGGATTATTACGTGTCTTCCAGCAATATTCCCTGCAGCCAGTCAGCACATGAGACACCTATCCCTGTCTCATGCATTTCAAGGAGAAGGAGTGGCTCAACGCTCTCTGAAAGACATCTGCAGAGGCGCTCCAGCTGCAAGCACGCTATCGTGGGCTGAGCTGTGCTTTTGTGGGGCTTTATTTCAGGGCTGGGTTTGGGTTTTGTTTTGTTTAGATTTTAAAGTGGTAAGCATGTCTGAATATTAAGACATTTGTGGATTTTAAAGAAAAATACGAAATGGGGTTATTTTTAATGTAAACACATGTTTTCACAAAGTACTGCAGGTATTTTTTGTCAAGAATATGTAAGCGGCTGATACATTTTTACCTTTGTTAATTAGTGGTATGATGCTTCAGTCAATAATTACATGTTTAACAAAAGAATAATATGGAAGCATCTTAATTTATTTTTAAAGGAATACTTTGAGTGAAAAAAGTATCATGATAGTTGTTATGCAAAAATTTAAAAATTCATATGTCAAAGTTGATGGAAGAAATTTTTACATACTGAAGTATGGAGAAGTCATTCTGGTTTATCCAGAATGGAGCTGGTGGCCATTGTGGATGTTGTCTCAGACATGTTCATATATCACTGAGAACTTGAGTTTTCTGAACGATAACAGACCATAGCCGTAGCTGCCAGCTGCAACCTTCTGGTCTCAAGGTCTCCCCTTGTAACTATGCAACCATTTTGAATCCCAAACAATCCTTGCTTAACAAATACCCTTACTTGCCAGTTCCAGTCCTAACTCTTGACAAACAACGTATGTAATTTTGCAGTTCCTGCCTTTATAAGCCTCCTCTGTGTTTCGTCTGGTAGAACACAACTCAGGTGCTTCCTGAATCTGTGTCTTTCTGCGATAGGCCTCAGTTTGGCTCAAATAGAACAGTTGTCTATTCTTATTATAGATTATTTATTGATTATTTTTGCTAACAAAGTCCTGACCCCTAGTGCCTCAAAATGCGACTGTATTTGGAGACAGTCTTTAAAGAGGTAATTTAGGTTTAATGAGGCCTTTAGGGTGGGCATTAATCCGGTCTGACCGGTGTCCCTATAAGAGATCAGGACACAGGGAGAACCGCATGAAAACATTAGGGGCAGACGGCCAGGAGACCACCTGCAAGCCCAGGAAAGAAGCCTCAGAAGAAACCAACCCTGTCAACTCCCGGCCTCCAGAATCAAGAGAATACAGATTTCTTCTGTGTAAGACTCCAGTCTGTGGCTCTGCGGTGGCAGCCTATAACACCCATATGCCCACCTGTTCAAGGCTATAAATTTTCCCCAAAGAACAAAATGTGAGGCAGCAAGGGTCTTTGTGGGGCTCCAAGCCCTAGGGTAGGTGGTAAACCATTTTGGAATACAAGACCAACTCACACAGAGGTTTCTCCTGTGTTACAAATTAGCCTGACAAGAAAATAATCCAGCTGTGTGGGAAATGTTCCCTTATTTCCCCAGCCAAGTTGTGTAATTTAGAATGGAGATCTCGTATTTGTTTGGCTCTTTCCCATAGATTATCCAATCTAACGTGTCACGTGAGCTAAGATTGTTCCAGTTCTTTGCAGACACAGAAAGGGGAGTTCTGGGATACAGAGAAACATCCCCAAGCTCATGTTACAGCCAGGATGTAACAGAGATCCGATTCCAACCTACATTACCCTCACAGGTTATTCTCCACCCCAGTGCTCACAGGACTCACCCAGAAAGCCTGAGAAACTATCACAATCTGAGTCTCACTTCCAGAGATGCTAATTAAGTGACCCTGGGAAGGGTCTGAGAAAGGGTTTTTAGTCTCCCGGTAGTCCTAACCTGCAGCTGGAATTAAGCACCGTAGACTCAACCTGGGGAAGCCCAGACATCCCTGCCTGTCTCAACCCCCTCCCTAGCGCGCACCCGCCCTGCAGAGTAGATCCCCGAGGGGCTCCGCGTCGTCTGTGCCCGGGCCCATTCATCAGCAGCCAGATTTCACCGGTCTGTGCCCAGTTCTCCCAGGAGGCGCAGACGTGCCTCCACAGTGTAGAAGCTCTCCCTGCCTCACCTGGGGCAGGTGAGGTGGGACAGTGCTCAGCACCTCTGCCTCAGCCTCACTTCTAGCCAAGAGAACGGGCGTGGGCTGAGCTCCTGGGAGGAAAGGCTCCCGGGTCGGCTCTGCTGGCTTTTTCCGCGATGGGTCTCACTGAGGGAATGAATACTCCTTTATGGGTTCACTGCGCTCTGGCGGCTTCTATGTGGCGCCGCCTGCATTTTGAGGGAAGGCGAGTGCTGTGCTACCAGGTAGCTGCCCGGCCTTCCCACCCCCCTCACTCTCCCCTGCCCTCCCAGAGCTGGCCTGGGCCTCCTTGGAGCCATGGGCCATCACCACCAACTCCAGGTCGCCTCGAAGCCTAGCTGGTTCCTGCACACCCACGCGTGCCTGGGCAGGTGCGGCGCCTGCAGCCGCTGGGTGAGGGCTGACATGCGCTGTGTACCCACTCTGCTCTAAGTGTCAAATTGCCAAGGGAACTCTGACCTCTGACCTCAACTCCCACCTACTCTCCTTCCAAGCTGTTTGACTCCACCCACTGTTCCCACAAGGAGTTACACAACACGGAAAAAAAGGACAGAAACTTCTCTCTTTATAGGCCTTCCTGTCAGGCAGGCCTAAGTTGCCCAATGACACCTCTCCAGGGGAAACTGGCGGGGCCTGAGTGTGGAGAATCCTTCAGGAACAGGCCTAAGGGTCCTGGGCGGGGGCCGTGCAGGTGATTGCAGCCGCCTCCCAGCTTCCTTCAGGCACAGGCCCCGTTTCAGGTGATTTACCAGGTAGAACAGAGGCTGTTGTTTGCTCTCGGTTGTGGTCTGTCTCACTGGCCTGGGTGCCAAGTTAGCGCACAGCTTCCCAGCCTGACAGCCGCGCCTTGGGTTTTCTCTTCCACCTGCCTACACCTGGCCTCCCCCTTGACCAGCCTCTCCTGCACGGCTTCCTACATCTCAGGGCTTGTGCTCAAGGCTGATGAGGATGGTAGCAAACACAAGTGCAAGGCTGCTCACAGCTTCAGTGACTTCAGGGGCCAAGCCTGAACCCTCACAGCAGCCTACCTTCTTGTCTGGGCCTCCTCACTACCGATTCCACCCTTCGACTGGCCCTCCACGCCTGGCACTCTGAACTCACCCCCCCTGCCCACCTCTCCTCACCCTGTGGCGCTGCTGCTGCTAAGTCACTTCAGTCGTGTCCAACTCTGTGTGACCCCACAGACGGCAGCCCACCAGGCTCCGCCGTCCCTGGGATGCTCCAGGCAAGAGCCCTGGAGTCGGTGCCATTTCCTTCTCCAATGCAGGAAAGTGAAAAGTGAAAGTGAAGTTGCTCAGTCGTGTCCGACTCTGTGTGACCCCACAGACGGCAGCCCACCAGGCTCCCCGTCCCTGGGATGCTCCAGGCAAGAGCCCTGGAGCGGCGCCAGGGCCTCCTCTGCCCGTGGCGCTAGTCCCCTGCAGCTCTGATCACTGCGTCACTCATGTGTGTCTTATGGTCAGCGTGTATCGCCGTCTCCTCCCACACGGATGCAAATCCTGTAGGACTGAGGTTCTTGCTCTGTTTTGCTTACTGATGTGTCCCACATTCCCAAAAATACAACAAGTGGTGGCTAAAGGATGCTGTCCTGCAGATGAAGAGACACAGGTTTGGAGACTTGCTCAAGTTCACACAGCTGGTAAGAGACAGATCTAGTGGTCGAGCCCAGAGCCCCTGACTCCATACTTCATACACTTAGGCACTGATCTATACTGCTTCTGAACAAGACTGTATCTTTTTAGTTTATTCTCAAGTTTAGAAAGCACTATCAGGTGTTAGCACTCTTAATTTATAGCATAGTTCCCGAGAAAGGGGGACCAGGTACTGCCGCTGGTTCCATTTAATAGACAAGCAAACCGAGGCTCAGGAGGCAGAGTGACGAGCCTGACTGCTCAGACCCGGGCCTCGAACCCAGGACCAGAGCCGGCACTGCCTCCAAAGAGCGGCAGGAAAGTAGACCACTGCTCCCCTGAGCCCTGTGGGGGCGCAGCCCCAGGCTCACTGAGCCTGCCCTTCTCCCCAGCTGCACTGCCTGCACAAGCCTTGCTCGTCCTCGGGCTGGAGGAGGACCCAGGGGACTCCTTCTGCGCCAGGCCCCTAGGACCCAGCCCTGCTCAGAGGGAGCGGAGGACCCCGCCAGCCTGCCTGCTGCTCAAAGGAGCAGTTCCTCTGGTGAGACCCATGATGCGCTCAGGGGAGGGCCAGCCTGTGCCTCGGGGAGAGGCACCCTCCGAGTCTGGTAATGCCACCTGCAGCCCGGGTCAGCGCTGTCCCCTGGTTCCTGGGTGCAGTTTAGCCACAGGCTTCCAGCAGCTCTCCCCCATTCCTGTCCACCAGAGCGCCCAGATTTCTCCTACCAGCAAACAAGGCAGCTGTGTGAAGAGAGCTGGGGAGGGGTGTGTGTGGAGAGGGCCCCCACTCACCTTCCGCTCTTGTCCTCAAGACAGGGTGGCCTCTTCCTCTGGCTGGGCCACCGAGGCCCTATTTATGTCTGAGGGGTGGGGATGGAGCGGTTCCCAGACCAGCCTGTGCTCAGGCCAGGGGGAGGGTGTTTACATGACTTGGCCAGGCCGTGGGGGTGGGGGCCTCATCAGCCTCCCAATAGAGGGACAAATGCCAGGCCAGGCGACTCTCAGGATGGGCCTCCTTCCAGGAATCCAGGGGGATCGATGCACTGTTGCTGCTGACAGTGAACTGGTGCACAGTCAAGTTACACATTTACTGAAGTTTGCTCGGCCTGGGGCTGCTGTTATGGGACACAGGAGAATCCCATGTGGGTTGTGATGCATCTCTGCCCCTGGGTGTGATGGCCTGAGGTCAGCCACCCAAGCCTTGAGACTGAGCCCCCTTGGGGTGTGATTCGGAGAGGCCCCAAGAACATGTGGGCTCATGGGCCCAGCGGGAAGCAGAAAGCCCTGTTCAGGTAGCCTGGGGGTCACCTGACCCCATGGCCTTGAGTGGGTCAGCGGTTGTCCAAATAGCCATTGGGTACCCACTCCATGGAGAGGCCTCTGATGGAGACACACACAACCCAGCAAAGCACACTCTAGAGAACAGAGATTTATCTGGGGACACCACTAGACACCAACAGTAGAGAGACGGGAAGGTGCTCACAAGAGCTTTCAGATTCTGAGACAGTTTAGTCTGTTAGAGCTGGAGAAGCTTTCAAAGTTCTCTCTGTCATTTGAGTCACACCTTGAAGGATAAATCAGTTGGTTCTTTGAGGCTCAGTTCAGTTCAGTCACTCAGTTGTGTCTGACTCTTTGCAACCCCATGAATCGCAGCACGCCAGGCCTCCCTGTCCATCACCATCTCCCGGAGTTCACTCAGACTCACGTCCATCGAGTCCATGATGCCATCCAGCCATCTCATCCTCTGTTGTCCCCTTCTCCTCCTGCCCCCAATCCCTCCCAGCATCAGAGTCTTTTCCAATGAGTCAACTCTTGGCATGAGGTGGCCAAAGTACTGGAGTTTCAGCTTTAGCATAATTCCCTCCAAAGAAATCCCAGGGCTGATCTCCTTCAGAATGGACTGGTTGGATCTCCTTGCAGTCCAAAGGACTCTCAAGAGTATTCTCCAACACCACAGTTCAAAAGCATCAATTCTTTGGCGTTCAGCCTCCTTCACAGTCCAACTCTCACATCCATACATGACCACAGGAAAAACCATAGCCTTGACTAGACGGACCTTTGTTGGCAAAGTAATGTCTCTGCTTTCGAATATGCTATCTAGGTTGGTCATAACTTTTCTTCCCAGGAGTAAGCGTCTTTTAATTTCATGGCTGGAATCACCATCTGCAGTGATTTTGGAGCCCCCAAAAATAAAGTCTGACACTGTTTCCACTGTTTCCCCATCTATTTTCCATGAAGTGATGGGACCAGATGCCATGATCTTCGTTTTCTGAATGATCTTCGTTTCTTTGAGGTTCATTCATTCATTTCATTTCAGTCGCTCAGTCGTGTCCAGCTCAAGAAGGGCTTTTCAGAGGTAGAGGCTGATAAGGCAGTAACAGAGGTGGGAGAGCATGGGGCTTGTCTAGGGGCCGCCAGCAGGCCCGGGGCTGAGAGGGAGGTGCAGTGGCAGCAGCGAAGCTGCTCCTGCTTCTGGGCTTCCCCGCCCTCCCCAGTGGTGAGAGAGGACCCCAGGGAAGTAGAGCTTCTGCACAAGATGTCAGGCTGGGTCTGGGCCGCGTAAAGTGAGTGAGGGAAGGAAGGACACTGATTAGTGCCAGACACCATGCGGGAGGGGAGAGACGCTGCTGAGGAAGGGCCTGAAGACGCCTGGGTGAGGCGAGGCGCATGATGCCTGACTTCTGCTTTAAGAAATGTTCTCTGAAAGCGATACTGTCATGAGGAAAGATGGAGGGGGCCCGGGCACCACATTGCCCAGTTCAGGCTCCTGAGAGAGTGAGGAAACCAAGAGCCCCGAGGTGACACAGGAGGCACGAGAGCTCTGGCGAAGGGCCGTGTGAAGCTGAGTTCGGACGGTATCCTCTCGAGGTGTCTATTGGAACTCGGTGCTGAATACTTGCTTGGATGGTTCCGATGCTCAAGAGGGAGATCCAGGCTGGGGCCACAGATGTGGAAGGCAAAGGCACCATCATGCAAACCCGAGGCCTGTGGGAGGAGGTGTTTTACCCAGGGAGAGTCAGAGCAAGGGGAGGACAGGAGAGGGGAGGGGAAAACCTAGTGAGAGAGGGAATGGGGAGGAGTCGGCCACCACAGGGGGGACCCAGGAGGCATCGAGAGACACAGGGAGCGGTGTCCAAGGAGCCGGGGGCAGTTGTGATAGGCGAGGACTTGGGGCCTGAAAGAGGTCTTTTGGGCAGAGTCATTACTACTGAGATGTCTCCTCCCAAACTGTTTTTGATCCCTCATTTACTAACATTTTATTGCTCAGCAAAGGCCAGGAGGAGGTGAGTGGAGATCATGGGCAAGTTGGAAAGCAGCCTGAGGGAAGGGTGAGGGAGGGACCAGGCTGACGGGTTGATAAGACCTCGAAGAGAAGCAGGCAGATTGAACAGTGGGCTGCTCTTTGTTGAAACGGGATCATGAAAGAAGAGGATTATTCCATATTTTCAACTTTAAAATAGAAGGATGAAGGGATTAACATTTATTCAGTGGTTGTTACATGCTGGGTATATAGATCTTTCAACGTGGCTACGATATAGATCTTACTAACCTCTCAGGGGAAGCACGCTGATGGAAACAGCCCACCCTGGCCAGGCACCATAGTAACCGTTTGCATGAGTTGTTTTAGGACAGGAGGTCCTGATAAGGGAACTGATAAGCCACCACCCACCAGGGGAGTTCAGGAAAGGGCCAACACTGTGTGTCTGACACTGCCACCTCCCAGAGCCCTTCCTGCTGGCGTCCATCTTGGCTGAACAAGGCTTGCACCACCAGAAAGGACTCTTGAGTCAGAATGATTGGCTAAGGACAACCCGGAAACTAACCCCATCACCATAAAACCCAAGACTGCGAGCCACGTGACAGAGCTGTTCTCCTGGTTCCCTTCCCCTCCTGCTCTCCACCCGGGTGCCCTTTCCCAATAAACTCTCTTGCTTTGTCAGCACATGTGTCTCCTCCGACAATTCATTTCTGAGTGTTAGGCAAGAGCCCACTTTCAGGCCCTGGAAGGGGGTCCCCCTTCCTGCAACATACCCACTTTCCAGGGAGAGAAAACTGAGGTCCAAAGAGGCTCAGCTATTTTCTAAATGTCACCCCAAATGAGTGACAGGTTTATCCGAAACCAACACCCGTTCTTTTCATAGCACTTTTGTGCATTTGTCCATCAACTGTTTATTGAAAACCCGTGGCATGCCAAGATTGGAATTCACCTCTGGGGTGACAGCTGGAGGCAAACCAGGGATGATCACCACCCTCATGAAACCTACAGTTTGGCAAGGTGTCAAGATTAATCAATTGTCACATAAATAATGACTTATTTGCAGCTTGGATAAATGTTAGGAAGAAAAAGAATCGCGAGCAGCCTGAGGATGTAACAGTAAGCCTGGTCTAGCCCGTACAGTCAGGACAAGACCTTGAGGATGAGTGGAGTGGTCCCAGGAGCAGGGCTGGTGCGGCTGGGCCCACACTGCCCGGATCGACCTGGACCCACATCTAACAGTCAATGATTGGTTTTAAGTTTTTGCTTTGTATTGGGGTATAGTCGGTTAACGATGTTGTGACAGTTTCAGGTGAACAGTGAAGGGACTCAGCCATTCATGCACATGTATCCATTCTCCCCCATACTCTCCTCCCATTCAGGCTACCGCATAACACTGAGCAGAGTTCCATGTGCTAAATGATCCGTCCTTGTTGGTCACCCATTTTAGATACAGCAGTGTATACACATCCAAACTCCTTAACTACCCCTTCCCCCGTCCTTCCCGCCCTGGAACCATCAGTTTGTTCTCTAAGTCTGTGGTAACAGTCTGTGATTCTTGCAGAGATGGGACAGACTAAGGGATGACATAGTCCCACACCAGCCTGGGCCGGTCTCTATCCTGCTGGGCTGTGAGTGTTTTCTCATCCTCTCTCTGCCGAGTGACCAGGAGCGCCCTTCTAGCCCTAGGACTCGCTTACTATCTGTTTAGTAAACTCACCTGGCCCTGCAGGGGCACCGAGAAAAAGATGCGCTCAGCCCAGGGGAGGGTCTTGGCTGAGAAATGTGCTCTCCCACTTGGCAGTCCGCTTTCCCTTCAGGCACTTGGTTTCGGCATCACAAATAAAATTTAGATTGTGCTCATCAATGTAGAATTGAAATAAATGGGTCTTAGCCTAGCTCTCAAAAGCACCAGAATGTTTCACCAAAATGACAGTATTGAGTTGTGGGGGGATATCTGCCATCTAGACGAGTCATAATGTGCACGTTTATTGAACTAGTGAATTCGGGGAAGCGCCTTGAACCCCAAATATGCGTGTAACCAGATTTTGCTGCATCGTTTCAAACTGGCTCAGCAGCAGTGGGGAAACTGAGTCCCGCAGGCTGGAATCTTGGGACCAGAACTAGAAAAGGCCTCCCGAAAGTTCCACCCTTAGATCCCACAAGCCACTCTCCAGGCACGTTCCTCTAAATGTTCTACGTTCTCTGACTCCTGGGACCGGTGGAGTGGGCGGACCATGGCCTGTCTCTTCCCTGGTTCCCGTCTCTCCCCTGCAGGGCACTCACTCTTCAGATGTGCCAGGGATTGGTCACATGTCCAAGTAGCTCTGAGACTTGTGCCTATAGAGCATTTCAGTTAGAGGGAGGCTGTCTACTAATGAGATCACTCTTGCTGGCTGGCACAAGATTGGTTTCACTGTCTGTGTGTAGCAAGATGTGGGATGCGTGTGTGTGTGCAGACTTCCGTGGTGTGTGTACAGACGAGTGGTATGTATGGTGTGCTGCATGTATTCATGTTTGGGTGTGGGTGTAGTGTGGTGTGCGATGGTTTATGTGTGTGATGTGGTATGTGGTATGAGTGATGAGGTGTGCGTGTGTATGTGGTGTGTGTGTGTGTGTGTGTATGCCATAGCATGGTGTGTGCATCTGTGTGTGTGAGGGGAAGTGCCGTGTGTGTGGTATGTGCCCATGTATTCATGGCACGTGTATATCTGTGTGGCGTGGTGTGCATGTGTATATGTGTGTGGTATGGTATGTGTAGAAGCAGAAGATATTAGGAAGAGGTGGCAAGAATACACAGAAGGACTGTACAGAAAAGATCTTCATGACCCAGATAACCTCGATGGTGAGATCACTCACCTGGAGCCAGACATTCTGGAATGAGAAGTCAAGTGGGCCTTAGAAAGCATCACTACGAACAAAGCTAGTGGAGGTGACAGAATTCCAGTTGAGCTATTTCAAATCCTAAAAGAGGATGCTGTGAAAGTGCTGCATTCAATATGCCAGCAAATTTGGAAAACTCTACAGTGGCCACAGCCTGGAAAAGGTCAGTTTTCATTCCAATCCCAAAGAAAGGCAATGCCAAGAAATGTTCAAACTACTGCACAATTGCATTCATCTCACATGCTTGCAAAATAATGCTGAAAATTCTCCAAGCTCAGCTTCAACAGTATGTGGACTGTGAGCTTCCAGATATTCAAACTGGATTTAGAAAAGGCAGAGGAACCAGAGATCAAATTGCCAACATCCGTCAGATCATAGAAAAAGCAAGAGAATTTCAGAAAAACATCTACTGATGCTCTATTGTCTGTGCCAAAGTCTTTGACTGCGTGGATCACAACAAACCGTGGGAAATTCTTAAAGAGATGGGAATACGAGACCACCTTACCTGTCTCCTGAGAAATCTGTATGCAGGTCAAGAAGCAACAGTTAGAACCAGACATGGAACAATGGACTGGTTCCAAATTGGCGAAGGAGTATGTCAAGGCTGTATATTATTACACTGCTTATTTAACTTATATACAGAGTACATCAAGTGAAATGCTCGGCTGGTTGAAGCACAAGCTGGAATCAAGATTGCAGGGAGAAATATCAATAACCTATGATAGGCAGGTGACACCACCCAGATGACAGAAAGTGAAGAAGAATTAAAGACACTCTTGATGAAAGTGAAAGAGGAGAGAGAGTGAGAAAGCTGGCTTAGAACTCAACATTCAGAAAATTAAGATCATGGCATCCTGTCCCATCACTTCATGACAGATAGACGGGGAAATAATGGAAACAGTCAGAGATTTAATTTGGGGGGGCTCCAAAATCACTGCAGATGGTGACTGCAGCCATGAAATTAAAAGATGCTTGCTCCTTGGAAGAAAAGCTATGACCAACCTAGACAGCATATTAAAAAGTAGAGACATTACTTTGCTGACAAATGTCTATGTAGTCAAAGCTATGGTTTTTCCAGTAGTCATGTATGGATGTGAGAGTTGGCCTGTAGAGGAGGCTGAGCGCTGAAGAACTGATGCTTTTAAACTGTGGTGTTGGACTCTTGAGAGTCCCTTGGACTGCAAGGAGATCAAACCAGTGAATCCTGAAGGAAATCAGTCCTGAATATCCACTGGAAGGATTGATGCTAAAGCTGAAACTCCAATACTTTGACCACCTGGTGAGAATTGGCTCATTGGAAAAGACCCTGATGATGGGAAAGATTGAAGGCAGGAGGAGAAGGGGATGACAGAGGATGAGATGGTTGGATGGCATCACCGACTCAATGGACATCAATTTGAGCAAGCTCCGGGATTTGTTGATGGACAAGGAAGCCTGGTGTGCTGCAGTCCATGGGGTTGCAGAGAGTGTATGCGGTGCACAGCTGAGCAACTGAACTTACTGACTGATGGTCTGTGTGTGTAATTGTGTGGTAGGGTGTGATGTGTGTGTGGCATGTATGTGTGTGTACAGGGCATATGCATATTCATATGGGGTGTGTGTACGTGTGTGTGTGGTGGCATGTGTGTGCACGTGTGTAATATATCTATGTATGCGGTGGTGGTGGTGGCGGTTTAGTCACCAGGTCATGTCCGACTCTTGTGACCTCATGGACTGTAGCCTGCCAGGCTGCTGTATCCATGGGATTCTCCAGGCAAGAATACTGGAGTGGATTGCCATTTCCTTCTCCAGGGGATCTTCGCGACACAGGGATCAAACGATCGAACAGGTCCCCTGCACTGCAGGCAGATTCTGTACCGCCTGAGCTGTGAGGGAAGCCCTGCAGGGTGTGGTGGGGTGTGTGTGTGTCTGTGGTGTGTTCTGTGTGTGTTTATGTGCGGCGGACAGCGTGGCTGTTTCTGTTGTATGTGTGTGTGTGTCTGTGGTGTGTTCTGTGTGTGTTTATGTGTGGCGGGCAGTGTGCTTGTTTCTGTTGTATATGTGTGTGTGTCTGTGGTGTGTTCTGTGTGTGTTTATGTGTGGCGAGCAGTGTGCTTGTTTCTGTTGTGTATGTGTGTGTCTGTAGTGTGTTCTGTGTGTGTTTATGTGTGGCGGGCAGCGTGCTTGTTTCTGTTGTATATGTGTGTGTGTGTGTGTTTGTGTGTTTGTACGTGTGTGGCAGGCAGTGTGCTTGTTTCTGTTGTATATGTGTGTGTGTCTGTGGTGTGTTCTGTGTGTGTTTATGTGTGGCAGGCAGTGTGCTTGTTTCTCTTGTATGTGTGTGTGTCTGTGGTGTGTTCTGTGCGTATTAATGTGTGGCGGGCAGCGTGCTTGTTTCTGTTGTATATGTGTGAATGTGTCTGTGGTGTGTTCTGTGTGTGTTTATGTGTGGCGGGCAGTGTGCTTGTTTCTGCTGTATATGTGTGTGTGTCTGTGGTGTGTTCTGTGTGTGTTTATGTGTGGCGGGCAGCGTGCTTGTTTCTGCTGTATATGTGTGTGTGTCTGTGGTGTGTTCTGTGTGTGTTTATGTGTGGCGGGCAGTGTGCTTGTTTGTGTTGTATATGTGTGTGTGTGTTTTTGTGTGTTTGTACATGTGTGGTGGGCAGTGTGTGTGTGTGTATGATGTGGTGTATGGATGTACATCCGCAGTAAAGGGTTTGTGTGTGCTCTGGTGTGTGTCTGTATGCATGTGGTGGGCTCTGTGCAGTGGTGGGGAGCTGGGCGTGTGGACTGATAGTTCCCCACCCACACGAACATCACGCGGCTCTTCTGTGAGCCCACTCCTCCCCGGATGCCTCACCCAGGTGTTTGGCTCCTGGCTTTTCCCCCAGCACTCTCTAAACTGGAGGGGAAGAAACACCATGTTTACTCCCAATAAACATCCAGTTCCTTCCTCTGTCCTCCAGTCTTTCCCTGAGCCCAGGAATTGCTGGTCCTGACCTCTTCTAACCATCTTCCTGGGGACTCACTGGTGCCCCAGGTCATGCCCAGGTTAGCCCCTGACTCTGCTGGATGGCCGCTCCTTTCTGGGCTCAGCTCAAAGGCTCTCCTCCCATCTCTAGCCTTGGCCATGTTCACCAGACCCAGCTTTCCTCCACCTCCTCTGGGAGCTTCTGCAAATCCTACCCTTGCATAATTCTCCTTGGAGAGTCCCGCTCACTCTCAGCTGGGAGGGAGCCTGCCCACGATCATACATCTTTTAGTATATTTGAAGCAGCTTCTCAGGGATCGCAACTCATACCAAAGTTCATTTCAGCTTCGTCGTGACGAGAAAGGCTCTAAACCAATGAAGAAGTTTCTGTCTTGGTGACGATATGTTATTGGGAAAAATAAGGAAGTAACCATTGTCAGGTAGAACAGAATAAACTGTATTTGCTCACATTTTCTGCAGGATTGGTTCAAGTTCCTTGATCAGCTTTTAAGGGTGACTATCAGCTGGATGGGTTTCCTATGTGAGGCTTTTAAACTCATTAAAATAAGTCAGAAAGCTGCTAGAGCACCTTATCAGCATTTTATCAAGAATGTAAATTATCCTTGGCTGCTGCTGCTGCTAAGTCGCTTCAGTCGTGTCCAACTCTGTACGACCCCAAAGACGGCAGCCCACCAGGCTCCCCCGTCCCTGGAATTCTCCAGGCAGGAGTGCTGGAGTGGGCTGCCATCGCCTTGGAGCACCTATTCCAACAAACCACAGAATTTTGACGCAGTCAGATTTAGGACAGGTGGTGCTAGTGGTAAAGAACCCTGCCGCCAATGCAGGAGACACAAGAGACACGAGTTCCATCTCTGGGTCGGGAAGATCCCCTGGGGAAGGTGGCAACCCGCTCCAGTATTCTTGCCTGGAGAATCCCACGGACAGAGCAGCCTCACAGGCTATAGTCCATGTGGTCCCAAAGAGTCAGACACAACTGGAGCAACTCAGTGTGCACGTAAGACAACTTCTTTCCAATAGGTGCTCTTTCTGTGCTTTCACTGCAGCAGTGGAAGTTAGGGACAGTTTATCTGCAGCTGAATAAAGATTTGAATGAAAGTAAGTGTTGGCTGTGGAGGACTTCACTCAGAGTTGGATCCACAGACCCAGCGTGGGACCAGTCGGCAGTCGTGGGCTGCAGTGGCGCGGTGGTGAGGGATGTACCTCAGGCCGATGATGTTCAGGCCTTTGTGGCTCAAGTCTGTTCCGTGCTTGTGAGATGAGGCTTGATCCAAACCAGAACTCCAGCTTCCCCAGTTCCTGACCAACCACCCCATCATGGGACAAATGCACACAGGACTACTGCGAAGTGAAGCAGCCAATCCAGGGAAGGAGAAGTGATTTATCTATGCATGTGAGGCAGTCCCATTTGGAACCAGCTTGCAGGGGGTAAGGAAACAATGAAAGGTAAACACAAGAACTGGGTTTCTATTTTTATACCAGGACAAAGCTAATTGTTTCACAGAGGATTTGTCTCGGCCTGAATCAGACAGTTTTACTATGAGCATGCTTTGTTCAAGACACATAAGCACTAAACTCATTATTTACTGAAACCAGGGGATGGGGAGAAGCTCCCTGTCCTACATCCAAGATTTTCTGTTTGTGATGAGGACACTCCCACCCTCTCTGAGTCCTCATTGCTGCTCACCTTCATCAAGTGAGCTGGGACAGACCTGAGGGTCTGCCTTTGCAAAAAAGGCTCATCAGGGGAAAGTCCATTTCTTTCCAATAAAGAGCACTCACATATTAATACAAAGAGTTTTCTCAGTTGGCTCAGTGAGCTTTAGATTTCCGGTAAATAAAACAAAATAGTCCCAGCCTCCCCATCTCCCCAGGAGGAATCCGTAGGGGGAGAAGACAGTTCCTCATCTGTGTAACGATGCTTGGGGCCGCACCTGCAGACTGCTGTACGCAGCCTTTGCTGGCAGAAACATGGCTGCTGCTTCGGATGCAGCAAGCCGTGGACTAGAGCAGATAGTAGTCTGGGTTAGCAAGCTCTGGGAGATGTGATTGGATCCTGTTTCAGGAGTTAGAGCCAAACTGATGGCTTTTCTTGGCCATCGAGTGCAGCTGTATAAATAAGAAGTGGGTTATTCGTCCCTATTAATTTTAACATTAGATGACAAAATTTGTGAATTCAGTTCCACGTTCTTGTGAAAAGTGGTGATAAACTTAATGCCAAACACAAATGGACACTGAACCCTCCCCCTACACTTTTCTCCTTTGTCCACATCCGCGTAGAAATTGAGAAAAATAAACACTCACTTTCCTAGCCTCCTCTGTAACGATTAGTAGCCAAGTAAGAGACTTGTGGCCAGTGGGAAATAAGCAGAAATCTGCCTAGGGCTTCTGGACGTGCTTCTGCTTTCCTTTTATTAGCAGAGTCAGTGGCTCAGACCCCACCCCTTCTTCCTCCCTCAAATGTTGATGTGATGTCTGGAGGCAGGGCAGTCATCGTGCAACCCTGAAACGGCAAAGCTGAGGGCCGAGGCCAGCCAGAGCGCTCGCATGGAGGGGCAGAGCGACCTGGGCTTCCGGCCGACATGCGGAGCTGCCAGTCTAGAGCCAACAGTTGTCGTGTCTAACACCTGCTTGTCTGGACACAATTAGGGGCATTTTTAGATGGTTACATGAAGCTGAAAACATCCATAAATAACGCAATAACTGAAATTTTAATCCCATCCAGAGGCCAGAAGAGCATTAAAAAAAAAAAATTCAATTCCACTGATATAGTGTATTTCCTGTCAAATTTCAACCTCTTTGCAGTGGGTTTTCCATTTTACATTTGTTTCAGTTGGTTTCATTTTAAAGGGAACATGCAAAGTATAGTGAAGTATAGCAATTTCCCAATTAAGTTCAGAACTTAATCTGCTATGCCCAGATGAGGTTAATGACTCTAAACCTTGAATGAATAATAAGGTTAGTGTTATACCTTGCTTTGCTATTAGTTTTTATTTTATCATATAATATGCTTCATCCATAATTAACCCTGTGATGAGGGTCTCGACAATATTTCTGCCTCTATTTGCAATAAGATTGGAAAATGATTACCATCCCTATATCCACTCACAGGAAGTGAATTGTTCTTAATGTAATACTGCAAGGTGTTGAGTCCTTCTGAGAAAGCTAAGTGTGACTTTCATGATACACACATTGTTGGTGTACAATGTTTCAATCACAGCTGCCATCCTGAATGACTAAGCGAAAAGAAACCATCTCTAATGTGTATTCTAGGAGCTCCCTACGTAAAGCCGCCTGTGGTCAATCCTGGCATGTAAAGGATACTTTTATAAAATAAATAGAATGAACATCCATTCCAGGAATTTGCAAACTATAGCCCATGGGCTGAATCTGGACCATGTGTGAATAGCATTTTAAGGAACACGATCACGCTCATTAGTTTTCACAGTCTGTGACTGCTTTCAGGCTACTACAGCAGAGATGACTGGTTGCCGCAGAGAACATATGACCTGCAAAGCCTAAAATATTTATTACCTGGTCCTTTTTAGAAGAAGCTTGTTGACTCTAACCTAATCTGTTAGTTCAGATTGCCAATGAAAAACTTGTATATTCTCTCCTTTTAGTTAAAAATTAGCTTTGTAGGTGTATGCTATATTTATAGCCCTTATTTCATGTATAATTTACATTATTTCACTTCTAGATGAAGGAATTACTACCCAGAGAATTCTGAACATAATGACACAAACAAAGTCAGGTAACATGATGACTGTGACAGGTAGAGAAAGCCTACATAGCCTGTCCACAGAGAACGGCTAGAACATCACGTTATACACTCAGTCAACGACGAAATTTGATTTTAAAAAATACAGTTGGTGAAATTTAGAGCTGCAAAGTTTAAGCCTTGGATACTGGACTTGACCAAAGTGGGGAAACAAAGGAAAACAAAGGGAAATTGTGTGTCTGGCCAGAAAAGAGGACTTTCAGTCGCAGAAGCTGTCATCAGGAAAGCTTAATGGTGACAAACAGAATCTACTTGATTGGCCAGCTCTTCACTATAAACTCTAAACGGAAAAGAATTTATCCTTATGAAGGGTACTTCTGAGAAATCAAAATGGAAAATGTTTCTTTAATTAATTTTAGAAAAATAAAAATGATTTAACCACAGTATGTAGAAATTGATTAAGGAATTAAATTGGCTTGTGATGTGAAAGTTGTTCAGTTGTGTCCAACTCTTTGTGACCCCATGGACTGTATAGTCCACGGAATTCTCCAGGCCAGAATACTGGAGTATAGCCTTTCCCTTCTTCAGGGGATCTTCCCAACCCAGGGATTGAACCCAGGTCTCCTGCAGTGCAGGCGGATTCTTTACCAATTGAGCTATGAGGTAATTTATTCCAGAAAATACTTTTTTCAATGAAAACTCATTAGGAGTCATATGATTGTGAATACAGTGTTCTCATTTAAAATGGCACATTCCCACGTACCCTGTTTGTTTTGTGGGTGCCTCCCTAGTTCAGAAATGGCCCTGAACAGACCTGAAGAGATTTTCTGTGTCAGTAGAGTGAGGTGCTGTGAAAGCAGACACAGAAACACTATTTCCAAGTCTGCTTTTCCGTTCAGACTCTCTTGCCCCTACACTACGGCGAGGGAGGTGGCTGGACTCCGTGTGTTTGTTTTGGCGCTCGCGCAGTGGGAAAAGTCTACCAAGGACAGTTCCGCTCACCGTTCAATAAGTTTAGATAAGAAGCAGCTGTCGAAATGGAAAAATGTTATCACCCTGTTCCCACTGAAGCCCAGCATTGTGAGGATAGAAATTCTGTGCTTGTGGGCCTGAGATGCTATCTCTTATGAAAACCAAGCTCCAGAAATATTTAATTAATGATCAGTTTCTCTTCTTTGAGAATCATGGCAGAGAAATTTGGAAAGAGAAAAATCAACGCCTTTCTACTGCACGTGAGAAGGGGCAGAGGACTCTGAGTGTGGCGGGCCTGGCGCTGCCAGCCTGTGGGCAAGACCGCCAGGACACCCGCAGGGAGTCTGGGTCCCTCAACACCCCCGCCCCCCGCAGTTCCGTGCAGAGAGCTGAACGGCTCCTCCTGTCTGAACACCTGTGTGAGAAGTACCCATGAGCGCCGCTTTGGTCATCTTCACCATGAGAGAGTCCAGCTGCCTTATAACTGGTTCAACGGCAGATGGTCAAGCTAACTGGACATAAGCCTTGGCCTTACATGTCACACCAATAGCCGAAGTGAGAGAGAGCTCTATTTGGTTTGTACGTGCAATATTTTAAATAATGAAATGAAATAAAAATGATTTAATTGACTGCTTATATTACTTTATTATATGCGTAATCAATAGTAGATGATGTGAACCTCCTCTGGCATCCTTTCTGAATATCCTTGTTCCATAATTCAATAAAGAGTCATCTGTATATGTTTTTCAAAAGAGTCACAAAGTCCAGACGACCCAGGGTCCGCCATCCCATTCTCCCTCCTGTCTTCCGATTGTTCTCACTCCCCACCTCTCGACAGGGGCTCACTGAGCCCAGGTGCCGTGCCCCCAATCCTTCTCTTCCCCCCTCACCATTCCGTTGGATCTCAAAATATTTTGCAAGAAGACACCTGGGCTATCTGAGTAAGGAATAAGAAATTTGGATGAAAAACCCAGACGTCTTCCCTTCTCCCTCTCTTCTAGATAATCATGTCTTGGGGTCCTTCTCAAGTCAAAGTTGCCATCTCATAATCATAGTCATGTCTGTACCATGATTGATGAGTTCTGGGAGTTTCTGGCACCCCAGCAGGCCCTGAGGAGCCCAAAAATCATACCAGTGGTACCCAGGTGTGACTTTGATGCTCAGAAAAGACTATCTCTCCTCCTCAAGATTCTAGACAAGAGGAAAATACAACTTCGCTTAGCTCTCTGCTCCAGATATTAGAGATACCCTGTGCCAGGAACTGATGCTCATATGTGAATCCAATTGGGTGACCCACCAGGTCAGGGCAGAGAGAGCATCTCATAATACCAAGCAACCAAACTGAGAATCCCAGATGTCTTCACCAGGGTGCAGATATCCAACCGCACTCACTGGGTTATTCCACAGCCGTAACCGGAAACTATCAATCGACTGTCAACAAGTATTTACTGAGCACACATAAACAGACCACAGTTGCAGAGGAAACCGGAAAAGTTGAGAGGGAATTCTAAACACAGTTCTAAGCCATGAAGGGGGGAAACCTAACTGACATGCATAACCCATATAATCAATACATGTTCAAGATGAAACAGAAACCCCAAGTAAATGAGCAGAACATGAAACATTCAGTCAAAATTCTCCCCTTTTAAGACCCCATGCTGGAGTGGGAAAATGACAAGTTCTCTCCACTTGTAATGAACCAGTAATTCTCATCTTTTGTGAATCTTTATTGAGCACCTACTCTATGTTAGGTCTTGACCTAATGCTAGGGGACATACAAAACAGGAAATTCTCCAGCCTTCTCCTGTCTTATGCCAAGCTGAAAAGGCAACATTTATACACATGAAAATATAGCCAGTGATCTATTAGCAAGAATGATGAGATGCTGTCGCGTGCTGGGCACTTCCGACATCCTCACAACGCTACCAGCCACTCTCCGTCTGCTCCCCGTTCCGTCCTCCGTCACACAGCGTGCAGCACGGGGTGGCCGCACCATTCGCACTGTGGGCCTCTCAGGGCAGGGGTTATTTTTGCTCTTGCATCACATATTCTTTAGATAAAGTCAAGGAACATATCTGGCACATCTTGGCATTCCATGAAATCCCCAGGAGAAAAATTCCTAGTTCATGGTTTATTGTGAGGATAAAATTAGTTAACATATGCCAGGGTTTGGAAGAGGGCCTGGCTTGCAGTGAGTGTAGGTGAAGCCTTAGCTGAGCTGCCTTCACTCATTAGAGGTCAGCTGGTGGCATGATTCTCAGCCAGCAAGCTGGGGAAGGAGAGGAGACCCCCCAGAGCTAACTTGTCCAGGCTCACAGCAACAGCAATGAGTAGGCAGGCTGACACTCCCCTGATCTGGAGCCCACTGCCTCTGCGATTTCTCCACCAACTGCCTTACAGACCCCATTGCCCTTTGGCCACCACTTTCCACCTGCTCCCTGGACTTTCACCTACTCTCAGCAACAGCCTGACTATGCCTGCCCTCTGCTCTCCAGGGCTTCCAACACCCTGTGCAAGGACAGATATAAGTCTAAAATCCTTCCTGTTCAGGGTGGGAAAGAGATTCCCCTCCCATCATTCTTCTCAGAGCATTCATCCTAGAAAATGCCTCATTGTAAGTGCTTTCTCTTCCCTTTGGAATATAAACATTAAATGAAACATAAAAAGTTAAAAAAAAAAAAAAACATTAAATGAGACAGCTCCCTACCTCCCAGTTCAGTGGGCACCTGGCTCCAAGTTGCAAAACTGCCTCCTGTCGTAAAGATGTGAGTTTGTTTTTCCACTGCTCTTTCATAGTGAAGGGGCTTGTGTAACTCGATAAAGTTGTGAGCCATGCCGTACAGGGCCACCCAAGGTGGATGGGTCATAGCTGATAGTTCTGACAAAGCGTGATTCATGGAAGGAGGGCAAGCCACCCCAGTATATTTGATGTGAGAACCTCATGAACTGTATCAAAAAAGATATGACACCAAAAGATGAGTCCCACAGGTTTGAAAGTGTCCAATATGCTACTGGGGGAGATCAGAGGGGAGCTACTAACAACCCCAGAAAGAACGAAGTGGCTGCGCCAAAGCAGATACCACTCTCAGTGTGGGTGTGTCTGGTGATAGAAGTAAAATCTGATGCTGCAAAAAACAATATTGCATAGGAAACTGGAATGTCAGGTCCACGAGTCGAGGTAAACCGGACGTGGTCAAGCAGGAGATGGTAAGAATAAACATCAGCGTCTTATGAATCAGTGACCTAAAATGGGCGGTAATGGGCGAATTTAATTCAGATGACCATTATATCTACTACTGTGGGCAAGAACCCCATAGAAGAAACAGGGTAGCCCTCATAATCAACAAAAAGAGTCTGAAATGCAGTACTTGGGTGCAACATCAAAAAAGACCAATGATTTCAGTTCATTTCCAAGGCAAGCCATTCAACGTCACAGTAATCCACATCTATGCCCCACCATCAATGCCAAAGAAGCTAAAGTTGATCAGCTCTATGACGACCTAAAAGACCTCCTAGAACTAACGCCAGAAGAAAAGATGTTCTACTCATCGTCGGAGATCGGAATGCAAAAGTAGGAAGTCAAGAGATTCCTGGAGTAACAGGCAAGTTTGGCCTTAGAGAACAAATGAAGCAGGGCAAAGGCTAACTGAATTCTGCCAAGAGCATGCACTGGGCGTAACAAACATCCTTTCCAACAACACGAGAGATGACTTTACACATAGACATTACCAAATGGCCAATAGTGAAATCAAATTAGTTATGTACCTTGTAGCTGCAGATAGAGAAGAGGTATTCAGTCAACAAAAACAAGACATGGAGCTGACTGTGGCTCAGATCATCAGCTTCTCATAGCAAAATTCAGGCTTAAACTAAAGAAAGTGGGGAAAACCAATAGGCCAGCCAAGTATAACTTAAATCAAATCCCCCATGAATATGCAATGGAGGTAATGAATAGATTTAAGGGATTAGAACTTGTAAACAGTGTGTCTGAAGAATTATGGATCAGTTCAGTTCAGTCACTCAGTCGTGTCTGACTCTTTGCGACCCCATAAATCGCAGCACACCAGGCCTCCCTGTCCATCACCAACTCCTGGAGTTCACTCAGACTCACGTCCATCGAGTTGGTGATGCCATCCAGCCATCTCATCCTCTGTCATCCCCTTCTCCTCCTGCCCCCAATCCCTCCCAACATCAAAGTCTTTTCCAATGAGTCAATATTGCACAGAAGGCAGAGAACAAAGCCATCTCAAAGAAAAAGAAAAGCAAGAAGGCAAACTGGTTGTCTGAGGAGGCCTTACAAATAGTTAAAGAAAGAAAAGAAGTGAAAAGCAACGGAGAAAAAGAAAGGTATATCCAACTAAACCCAGATTTCCAAAGAACAGCGCGGAGAGACAAGAAGGCCTTCTTCAATGATCAGTGCATAAAACTAGAAGAGAACAACAGAAGGGGAGACTGGAGATCTCTTCGGGAAAACTGGAGATGTCAAGGGAAGATTTTGCCCAGAGATAGGCACAATAAAGTGTATGAATGGTAGAGACTTCGCAGATGCTGAAGAGATCAAGAAGAGGTGGAAAGAATACAGGGAGCAACTGTAGAGAAAATCCGAATGACCCAGAGTGCTACGGCGGCGTGGCCAGCCGCCCAGAGCCAGACGTTCGGAAGAGTGGCCGTCTGGTGGGCCTTCGGAAGCACTGCTGTTAATAAAGCTAGTGGATGTGATGGAATTCCAGTAGAACAATTCAACACCATAAAAGATGGTGCCCTCAAGGTGTTGCATTCAATATGGAAGCAAATCCGGAAAACTCAGCAGTGCCCACATGACTGGGGAAAGGTTGATCCTCATCCCAGCTCCCAAGAAGGGTAGTACTAAAGCACGTGCTAACCGTCGGACAAGTGCACTCATCTTCCATGCGAGTAAAGTCATGCTTAAAATCTTTCATGCTAGACTTCAGTGTTATATGAACCAAGAACTCCCAGATGTCCAAGCTGGGTTTAGAAAAGGAAGAGGGACCAGAGATCAAATTGCCAAACTTCACTGGATCATAGAGAAAGCGAGGGAATTCCAGAAAAACATCTGCCTCTGTTTCATTGATTATGTCAAAGCCTTTGACTGTGTGGATCATAGTAAACTGTGGAAAGGTCTTAAAGAGATGGAAGCACCAGACCCTCTTACCTGTCTCCTGAGAAACCTGTATGCGGGTCAAGAAGCAGCAGTTTGGACCCTGAACAACTGATCGGTTCAAGATTGAGAAAGGAGTGTGGCAGGGCTGTCTGCTGGCACCCTGCTTGTGTACCCTATCTATATACTGAGGTCATCATGAGAAAAGCCAGGCTGGATGAGCTACAAGCTGGAATCAAGACAGGTGGGAGAAACATCAACAACGTCAGGTATGTGGATGAAACCACTCTATTGGTAGAAAGTTAAGAAGAACTAAAGACCCTCTTGATGAGGGTAAAGGAGGAGAGTGAAAGAGCCAGTTTAAAACTAAATATTAAAAAAAAAAACCTTAGATCATGGCATCCAGTCCCATTCAGTTCAGGTCAGTTCAGTCACTCAGTCGTGTCTGACTCTTTGCGACCCCACGAATCGCAGCACACCAGGCTTCCCTGTCCATCACCAACTCCCGGAATTCACTCAGACTCACGTCCATTGAGTTGGTGATGCCATCCAGCCATCTCATCCTCTGTCATCCCCTTCTCCTCCTGCCCCCAATCCCTCCCAGCATCAGAGTCTTTTCCAGTCAGTCACCTCTTCGCATGAGGTGGTCAAAGTACTGGAGTTTCAGCTTTAACATCAGTCCTTCCAATGAACACCCAGGACTGATCTCCTTCAGAATGGACTGGTTGGATCTCCTTGCAGTCCAAGGGACTCTCAAGAGTCTTCTCCAACACCACAGTTCAAAAGCATCAATTCTTCAGCACTCAGCTTTCTTCACAGTCCAACTCTCACATCCATACATGACCACAGGAAAAACCATAGCCTTGACTAGACGGACCTTTGTTGGCAAAGTCATGTCTCTGCTTTTGAATATGCTGTCTAGGTTGGTCATAACGTTCCTTCCAAGGAGTAAAAGTCTTTTAACTTCATGGCTGCAATCACCATCTGCAGTGATTTTGAAGCCCCCAAAAATAAAGTCTGACACTGTTTCCACTGTTTCCCCATCTATTTGCCATGAGGTGATGGGACCAGATGCCATGATCTTCGTTTTCTGAATGTTGCGTTTTAAGCCAACTTTTTCACTCTCCTCTTTCACTTTCACCAAGAAGCTTTTGAGTTCCTCTTCACTTTCTGCCATAAGGGTGGTGTCATCTGCGTATCTGAGATTATTGATATTTCCCCGGCAATTTTGATTCCAGCTTGAGTTTCTTCCAGTCCAGCGTTTCTCATGATGTACTCTGCACATAAGTTAAATAAGCAGGGTGACAATATACAGCCTTGACGTACTCCTTTCCCTATTTGGAACCAGTCTGTTGTTCCATGTCCAGTTCTAACTGTTACCTCCTGACCTGCAGACTTCATGACAAATAGAGTGTGAAAAGGTGGAGCGAGTGACAGATTGTCCCTTTCGGGGCTCTAAAATCACTGCAGATGGTGACTGCAGCCATGAAATCAGAAGACATTTGTTTCTTGGCAGGAAAGCTACGACAAACTTAGACAGTGTGCTGAAAAGCAGAGACGTTACTTTGCCAACAAAGGTCCATATTGTCAAGGCTATGGTTTTCCCAGTGGTCTCCTGTGGTTGTGAGAGCTGGACCACAAAGAAGGTGGAGCACCAAACAATCGATGCCTTTGAACTGCAGTGCTGGAGAAGGCTTCTGAGAGTTTCTTGGACAGCAAGGAGATCAAACCAGTCAATCTTAAGGGAAATCAACCCTGAATACTCATTGGAAGGATGATGCTGAAGTTGAAACTCCAGTATTTTGGTCATCTGATGGAAAGAAATGACTCATTGGAAAAGTCCCTGATGCTAGCAAAGATTGAGGGTAGAAGGAGAAGAAGGCATCAGAGGATGAGATGGCTGGATGGCATCCCTGCTGCCATGGACATGAACTTGGGCAAACTTGGAGATGGTGAGAGACAGAGAGGCAATCCATGGGGTCTCAGAAGAGTTGGACATGACTGGGCAGCTAAACAATAGCAGGGCCAAGTGGCCAACACAAATGGTTCCCCAATTACCAGGTAAAGCTGCGATGAACTCTGTGTGACCAAGATGCAGTCCAGTCCGTCCACATGAGGTCTGATTACTGTTTATCATGACAACATACATGGGATTGGTTATATTTGCTTGTCTATGGAAAAAGGGCAAGGTTGCTTCTTGTTTTTGAGGTCCCTTAGTAGGTTTCCTGTGATACCCACAACATTCTGGTGTGATGCTTGCTCAGTAGTAAAAGTGTTTGCTTTCCCAGCTACTTTGTGGAGAGGATTTGGGGGGTTGGGAGATGACTGTGGCCCCAGCAGTGCCCTGTAACTGAAAGGTTGTTGCTGAACCCACGAAAGATGCTGGGATTCTTGGCCTCCAGAGGAGAAGAATTCAATCTGGGGCCAGAGACGAGGCTTGATCGCTCAGAGCTTTTGTGCAATAGAGTTTTATTAAAGTATAAAAGGGATAGAGAAAGCTTCTGACATAGATATCAGAAGGGGGAAGAAAGAGTACCCCCTTGCTAGCATTAACAATGGAGTTATACACTCTCAAACTAGTTATTACGGTGAATCAAAATAATGTCTGGAGGTTGTAAAGACCTCACCAGACCTACTCCCATAATTTACATTTTGAGATAAGAGAATTAGCCAGAAGGTTTTCTGACTGTCCTCAAGCAGGGTACATTATTGTCATATGAGCCTAAGGAACGGAGAGGGGAAAGACTTTGTCCTTTCTTCCTCCTTGGGAATTCCAGAGCCTTCTCCCCTGGGGACCCCTGGACTTGCTACCAACCTGCCCAGGAAATGGCTCTCCCATAACCCTGTCTGATGTTTGCGTGGCTCCTTCCACAGGCCTCCTGACCAGGCTTCCTGCTTTCCCTGCTGCCCCTGCCATCTATTATTTATGCGGCTTTCAGTGGAAATCAAATCACATCATATCCCTTCGCAGAGTTAAAGTCCCCAAAAGGCAGCATTCCCATGAGCCAGCTGCTGCCTGTCTCTAAGCCTCACCCTGAGCCCATCCCTGTCCTCTGGACTCCAGCCATGCTTTCTCTGTCCCCTGAACACAGAACCTCAGTGTTGCCCATCTCCCCGCCCCTCTGCGCCCCTCCCCACCCCACCACAGCGAGGTTTCTTTCTGGATCTGAAGCAGGGGGTCCTAACTACTCAAATCTCAGTTTCTTTGTTTATGAGGGTGTGCTTTGCTGGGCAGTGTACCTGGAGCAAGCTATTTTTGGAGCACCTCAGAGGCCAGGCTGTTAACTTAGACCTGGAGTACTTTCAGCGTTTGCATACTGGTGTTTAACTCTTGTTCTGTTACTACGGAGAGACTTAGGATTACTTTTTCCAATTCATAACCTCTGAAGTTTGGGAGCAAGATCTTCAGTGCTGAAAAGAACTCGGAGTTGTGATACAGAAGCAGGTTCTCTACAGTTTCTTAACTGGCACAGTTATATGGCACCAACATCCTGAACGAAGAAGCCCAGGTTTGTAACTTGGTTGGCATTTGGGGTGAAGGATTTGGTGACAGAAGAAGCCAAGTGCCCAAGTCTACAGTGTCCAGGCCACTGAGATGGGAATGCTTTAAGTAGTTTCCACATAACATTTTTAAAAAGCATGGTTTGCCAACAAGCTTAGAGTGGAGTCTGTAATTTCCAGGGTCTAGAGCATTCTGTGGCCACTATCGTTGGCGTCCCGAGACCTCCATTTCCCACATGCTTCTGCCAATGTCTGAGAGCAAAACATACTTGCAAAATAGCTGGTGCCGGAGGCCCGTCATTGGGTTTCGGTAGATGTACAGTTTGGTTCTTCCACTTAACCAAGTAAGTCCAGACTTTTGATCTACCCATATATAGTCTGGGGATTGGTCAGCTTAACTATGCGGGGTAGGTACAGTTCCTCCAAGTTGTACAAGGATGGTTTATGAGCCATTCAGAACATGTGATTTGGCAGACATTGGCACCAAAAAGGGTGGTGCTGGAGTTGCTCACATTTTTATTGAGAGGTTTGAGGATGCCACCCATGGGCTCAAACTGCAGGGTGTGACTGCAACATTGTCCTGGAATGTCACACTAGGAAGGTCCAGTATCTCGTTCATTTCGGTGAAAAGGGAAAGTTTCTATTGTCCTTATCTGAGTAAGTGACAGACAGGGCTTCTGCGGAGTTTTCTGGGGTCCAAGTGATACTCCAGAGAGAAGACAAAACACGACACTGGGCCATTCCTGGAGTGAGTTTTCTTCTGAAGGCCCTGCTGTACACCCAGTCTCCTGGTCTAAAGGGATGGGAGCCTTGGCAGTCGGTGGAAGCCACACCCTGTTTACCTGCTGGCAATGTTAGGCTTCAGCGACACTTGTTTGTTCTTATATCTAGTGAGTCATTGCATCAGATGCTCACTTAAGTCTCAATAATGTTCATTTCATCCAGGAATGGCAGGTTTACAGATGCCAGTAGGCATTGGTTGTCCAAATGCTAACTCAAAAGACATCAATTCATGTTCCCTATTTGGAGTATTACAGATCACAGAAAACTAACCAAGCTAATCAAACGGATTACAACCTTGTCTAACTCACTGAAACCACGAGCTATGACAGGTCCAGCCACGCAAGACAGACAGGTTATGGTGGAGAGTTCTGATGAAACGAGCTCCACCGGAGAAGGGGATGGCAGACCACTTCAGTATTCTTGCCTTGAGAACCCCACAAACACTATGAAAACGCAAAAAGATAAGACACAGAAAAATAGATATGAGCTACCCACACACACACACAAAGATAGGGCACGGGAAAACCTCCCCAGGCCGGTAGGTGCACAACACGTGCTGGAGAAGAGCGGGGATACAGCCCCGGGAGTAGGAACCTGGAATGTCAGGTCCATGAATCAAGGCAAATTGGAAGTGATCAAACAGGAGACGCCAAGAGTGAACACCACCATTTTAGGAATCAGCGAACTAAGATGGACCCGAGTGGGTGAATTTAATTCAGGTGAACATTATATCTGCTACTGTGGACAAGAATCCCTTAGAAGAAATGGAGTAGCCCTCGTAGTCAACAAAAGGGTCCAAATGCAGTACTTGGGTGCAATCTCAAAAACAACAGAATGATCTCTGTTCATTTTCACGACAAACCATTCAGTATCACAGTAATCCAAGTCCACGCACCAAACACTAACGCTGAAGGAGCTGAGGCTGACTGGTTCAATAAAGACCTACAGGAACTTCTAGAATTAAACCAAAAAAAGAAAAAAAAAAAGATGTCTTTTTCATTATAGGGAACTGGAGTGCAAAATTAGGAAGCCAAGAGATACCTGGAGTAACAGGCGAGTTTGGCCTTGGAGTACAAAATGAAGCAGGGCAAAGGCTAACAGAGTTTTGTCAAGAGAATGCACTGGTCACAGCCAACATCCTCCTCCAACAACACAAGAGATGACTCTACACATGGACATCACCAGATGGCCAATGCCAAAATCAGATTGCTTATACTCCTTGCAGCCAAAGATGGAGAGGCTCTGTAGATTCAGCAAAAATGAGAGAGGGAGCTGACTGTGGCTCAGACCATGAACTCTTTTTTGCCAAACTCAGACTTAAATTGAAGAAAGTAGGGGAAAACCTGAGGCCATTTAGGTATGAGCTAAATCAATTCACTTACAATTATATAGTGGAAGTGAGAAATAGATTCAAGAGATTAGATCTGATAGAGTGCCTGAGGAACTATGGACGGAGATTTGTGACATGGCACAGGAGGTCTTAATCAAACCATCCCCAAGAAAAAGAAATGCAAAAATGCAAAATGGTTGCCTGAGGAGGCCTTACAGATAGCTGAGAAAGAAGAGAAGGTAAACAACAAAAGAGAAAAGGAAAGATATACCCATCTGAATTCAGAGTTTCAAAAGAATAGCAAGGAGGGATAAGAAAACCTTCCTAAGTGATCAGTGCAAAGAAACAGAGATTAAAAATAGAATAGGAAAGACTAGAGATCTCTTCAAGAAATTTAGAGATACCAAGGGAACATTTTGTGCGAAGATGGGCTCAATAAAGGACAGAAACAGTATGGCCCTAACAGATACAGAAGATATTAAGGAGAGGCGGTGAGAATACACAGAAGAACTGTATAAAAAACATCGTAATGACCTAGATAACCACGACGGTGTGATCACTCACCTAGAGCCAGACATCTTGGAGTGAAAAGCCAAGAAGGACCACTATGAACAAAGCTAGTGGAAGTGATGGAATTCCAGCTGAGCTATTTCAAATCCTAGAAGATGATGCTGTGAAAGTGCTGTACTCAATATGCAAGCAAATTTGGAAAGCTCAACAGTGGCCACAAGGACTGGAAAAGGTCAGTTTTCATTCCAATCCCAAAGAAAAGCAATGACAAAGAATGTTCAAAGTACTGCACAGTTGCACTCATCTCACACGCTAGTAAAGTAATGCTCAAAATTCTCCAAGCCAGGCTTCAACAGTACCTGAACCGTGAACTTCCAGATGTTCAAGCTGGATTTAGAGAAGGCAGAGGAACCAGAGATCAAATTGCCAACATCCTTTGGATCATTGAAAAAGCAAGAGAGTTCTAGAAAAACATCTACTTCTGCTTTATTGACTATGCCAAAGCCTTTGACTGTGTGAATCACAACAAACTTTGGAAAATTCTTAAAGAGATGGGAATACCAGATGACATGACCTGCCTCCTGAGAAATCTGTATGCTGGTCAAGAAGCAACAGTTAGAACTGGACATGGACTGGTTCCAAACTGGGAAAGGGGTACAGCAAGGCAGTATATTGTCACCTTGTTTATTTAACTTCTATGCAGAGCACATCATGTGAAATGTTGGGCTGGAGGAAGCACAAGCTGGAGTCAAGATTGCCGGGAGAAATATCAATCACCTCAGATACGCAGATGATGCCACCCTTATGGCAGAAAGTGAAGAGGAAGTAAAGAGCCTCTTGGTGAAGGTGAAAGAAGAGAGTGAAAAAGCTGGCTTAAAACTCAAGATTAGAAAAACTAAGATCTTGGCATCTGGTCTCATCACTTTATGGCATATAGATGGGGAAACAATGGAAACAGTGGCAGAATTTATTTCCTTGGGTTCCAATAACTCTGCAGATGGTGACTGCAGCCGTGAAATTAAAAGATGCTTGCTCCTTGGAAGAAAAGCTATGACAAGTCTAGACAGCAGATTAAAAAGCAGACATTAATTTGCCAACAAATGTCTGTATGGCCAAAGCTATGGTTTTTCCAGTAGTCATGTACAGAGGTGAGAGTTGTACAAGAATTCCTGCTTTGAACTGTGGTTCTGGAGAAGACTGTTAGAATCCCTTGGACTGCAAGGAGATCAAACCAGTCAATCCTAAAGGAAATCAACTCTGAATTTCATTGGAAGGACTGATGCTGAAGCTGAAACTCCAATACTTTGGCCACCTGATGTGAAGAACTGACTCATTGGAGAAAGCCCTGATGCTGGGAAAGATTGAAGGCACAAGGAGAGGGGGCAGCAGAGGATGAGATGATTAGATAGCATCACCAACTCAGTGGACATGAACTTGAGCAAACTCCAGGAGAGATTGAAGGACAGAAGAGTCTGGCGCGCTGCAGTCTATAGTGTTGCGAAGAGTCAGACAAATTCAGCAACTGAACAGCAACATAGATGAGGAAGTTTGTCAAAATTAGGTAAGTTGAGAGCTGGGGGTGTGGATAAAGCTTATTTCAAGGCTTCAAAGGAGATCCATGTCTCTGGAGGTCAGGAAATGGGCTCTGGGGTGGTCTCTGGGAGGCATCCATGCAGAGGCTTAGCAGAGGCTTAGCACAGGCTGCAAAATTAGAATTCCACTGGCAGCAGTAGCCACTGCTGATGGCTACTAATGTTTAAAAATTCTGAATCACTACACTGTACACTTGTAACATATAATATTGTACATCAGCTCTACTTCAGCTTAAAAAAAAAGGAGAGGGGAGTCTATATGGCTTCAATTCCTGGCTTTGCATCCCTGGAGAGGAGGGTTGGACCACATTTGGAAATGCTCTCTTCTTTTTTCAAGCAGCATGAATATGTTCTGCACTCAGTAACAATCCTACTTCATTTGCTTGTGAAGCCCACAGTCTAACTGGGACAATTTTTTTAATTTTAAGAACTCATCTCTTCAGAGACATTTAAGTCAAGATGAGTTTCTAGTAAGAAAAGTAGAAGATTTGAGATTTGGTCTGAGAGCAAGGATGAAAAAATGCTTTTCTCATTACAATGTACAGTGGCATTAAATGTACATAACAAATCTGTGCTGAAAAGATTTGCTGGTGAGCAGTTAGAAAGTAAAAAAGTGGGTGCTCAGAGGACCTAACATTGTGGGGAAGAGCTGAGGTGTGTGCAGGGACACAGCCCAGAGGCTCCGACAGCTTGGATTGTATCAGAAGTGACAGGTGGAGAGAGAGCCTCTGAGCAGAAAGTCACACCAGTGTCAGCTGCGCTATCCAGGTCCCAGGCCTCCATCTTAAATGGCAGGCTCTGGGGTTTGACCGAGGATCTGCTCACACCCTCACTTTAGAGAAAACTGTCCCTCAGGTGGAGAAAATGAAAATTCTGGGGGTGCTGAGGCCTAGGAGGGCTTTTCTTTAAACTTCCCTTTCTTGTAAGTTCAGTGCAATTCCTCTCTCGAGGTTCTGCCTTCTTGAAAACCGGCAATTGTCTGCAGGTACACGGGGAGGGCACTGCCTGGCCTTTAAATTATCCTCAGAGTCTTACTTCTTTTTCCTGAGGGTTCAAGCTGCAAAGCAGGAATGTGCATGTGTGTGTGCTCAGTTGTACCTGACTCTGCTACCCCAAGGACTGTGTGCAGCCTACCAGCCTGCTCTGTCCGTGGGATTTTCCCGAGCAAGAATGCTGGAGTGGGTTTCCATTTCCTTCTCCAGGAGATCTTCCCAACCCAGGGGCTGAACCTGCAACTCCTGCATTGGCGGGAGGATTCTTAACCATGAGGGCCACCTGAGAAGCCACCTGAAAGCAAAGCAAGAATGGTCGCTTTCAATTCCTTTTCCCTCCTGCTTTCCTATCAGCTGTTTTCAAAGAATTACGCGGCAGCCTCCACTGTCGTGTTTAATGGCTGTCCTGATTAATTAACCATGCTATTTTCAATTCGTTTTTTTTTTTTATTATCAAGGAGAGAATTTCCTACTAAGTAGAAATTAGGAGACTAATTTCTGAAGCCTCTGCTAGGGCTTCCAGATTTAAATGCAGTGAGACTTTGAAAGGTTTGTACAAAAGGTTCAACAAATAAAATTTTTAAAAGTTCAACAAAGGCTTTTGGATGTTCTCTTTTCAGAGTGCACAATTTCAATCTCCGACCAATTAACTTCAGGAGGAAATGCCTCTGAAATTGCCCCTGCTAAGCTATGGTTTTTCTAGTAGCCACATATGGATGTGAAAGTTGGACCATAAATAAAGCTGAGCACCGGAGAATTGATGCTTTTGAACTGTGGTGTTGGAGAAGACTCTTGAGAGTCCCTTGGACTGCAAGGAGATCAAACGAGTCAATCCTGAAGGAATTCAGTCCTGAATATTCATTGCAGGACTGATGCTGAAGCTGAAACTCCAATACTTGGGCCACCTGATGTGAAGAACTGACTCATTGGAAAAGACCCTGATGCTGGGAAAGATTAAAGGCAGGAGGAGAAGGGGACAACAGAGGATGAGATGGTAGGATGTCACCACTGACTAGATGGACATGAGTTTGAGTAAACTCCGGGAGTTGGTGATGGACAGGGAAGCCTGGCGTGCTGCAGTCCATGGGACTGCAAGGAGTCAGACATGACTAAGCCACTGAACTGAACTGAAGCCTTGAATACTAGCTTGCAGTAAAGCCATCGCTGGACTTCCCTGGTGGTTCAGAAGGTAAGGAATCTGCCTGCAATTCAGGAGACCCAGATTCAATACCTGGGTCAGGAAGATCTCTGGAGATGGGAATGGCTACCCTTTCCAATATTCTTGCCTAGAGAATCCCATGGACAGAGGATCCTGATGGGCTACAGTTCACTGGGTCACAAAAGAGTCGGACACGACTATGCGACTAACGCTAACCAAAGTCACCTTCCGGTCATCGACAAAAGGCCTGGAAGAGGGTGTGGCCGTCTGTCGCCTCTGGGGGGTGCAGGGCTTCTCCAGGGGCTGCCTAACCTGTCTGGTAACTACAGGCTGTGTGCTCAGCCCCTCAGTTCTGCCCAGCTCTTCACGACCCCGTGAACTGTGCCTTCCCTGGCTCCTCTGTCCATGTAATTCTCCAGGCAAGAATACTGGAATGGAGTGCCTCTTCCTACTCCAGGGCACCTTCCTGACCCAGGGATTGAACTTGTCTCTTGGGTCTCCTGCACTGACAGGAAGATTCTTTACCACAAGCACCATCAAGCTACAGTACAGTTGTGGGCAGAAAGAATCCCTGCCAGTAGCCAGTCAAGGGGTCTACGAGTGGGGTTAAGAATAGCAATTAATCTTTCCAATTCCTCTATGAATTTTGTTGGATCCTCTAAGTGGCGGTAAGAGCATTTTAGATTTTCACAGTCAGCTGCTATCCAGGGGTCTGTAATTCTCTGGCCTGGGGAGGATTTCGGGGCCTGAGCACAGAGCCTTGGAGAGTGGAAGGAACCACAGGGACGGCAAAAGGCGCTGCCCCGCCCTTCTTGGTTACTTCTGCGAAGCTCACGGCTGGCTTCAGCATCGACACAGGTAACCTCCGAGGCCCTGGCTACAGGCCAGGCCCGAGCGCCCCCTGCAAGTTTCTTGAGGAAAGGAGGCTGAAACCAGCAGTGAGGCGTCTTCTGTAGAAGCTGGGGTCTTAGGATCTGAGGGAACCGTTTGAGGGTTTTGCGGTGGGGGTTAAACCAGGGACCCAGAGATCCAGAAGGCCTTCTGGGGAGTCAGGGAGTTAGGGACATAGGGGAGTACAGAGCGGAGGGAACGGAGGATTTTAAAATTTTATTTTTTTTTAAATTGAACTACAATTGCTTTACAGAATTTTGCTGTTTTCTGTTGAAAGGGAGATTTACATCAGATTTAGTTTTTAATTTTCTTCTAAGTCTGACTGTGTTCTTTCATTTTATTAAGGGATTCCCTAAGCCTAGGTATTATAGCCCTTCTTTGGGTTTTCTTTTCAATTTGATCCTCCCAAAATACCAGTAAGGCAGCTGCTTGCTACTGCTACTGTTGCTAAGTCGCTTCAGTCGTGTCTGACTCTGTGCAACCCCATAGACGGCAGCCTACCAGGCTCCCCCGTCCCTGGGATTCTCCAGGCAAGAACACTGGACTGGGTTGCCATTTCTTTCTCCAATGCATGAAAGTGAAAAGTGAAAGTAAAGTCGTTCAGTCGTATCCGACTCTTTGAGACCCCATAGACTGTAGCCTACCAGGCTCCTCCATCCATGGGATTTTCCAGGCAAGAGTACTGGAATGGGGTGCCATTGCCTTAGTGTTGATGAAAACTTAGTTAGTCAATGTAAGAGAGGAATGGAAAATTTTCATTTGAGCCAAACTTGAGGCTTATTAACTGGGAAGAACATTTCAGAAAGCCCTGAGAACTGGTCTACCCATTATCACAGTTATGTTAGTGTTTTGAGGCAGAAGGCTGGACATCAAATGACATATTACTGACAGTTTACACAGTCCAGATCTAAAGGTCATTGTGGCCCCTTAGAAGATCAAGAAGGAATGTGATCTTTAAGGAGTTGCCTTGCTGATGCTGGGAGAATGTTGCTCCTTATGGTTGAGTGGGTGTTTCTGCCGCAGGAGAGGTTTGGTGAATGCCTAATGCAGATACGCACGCGCAGTATGGAGAGAGGAGGCCAAAGTGTGAAGAAGATTTTTTTTATGTTTAAAATTTCTTGTCTTGCCATAAGATATGAATCTTTATTTCACATTAACCCTGAAATTTTTTTCCAGTTTCTTTTCCAGTTCAAAAGATCTGTCTTCTGGCCACTGATGAGTAAGAGCTCCATTAGAGTATTTATTCCAATAGCAACTCAATCTGAAACTTAGCCAGACTCTATGAGGCTCCTGGGATAGAAGCCTTTCTGTGTCCCCTGTTACTTGTTTGTAGGGGACAGACTCCAGCTTCCATGATCTTTCCTGAGTTCCAAAGGGCAGATTGGAACGGTTGCGAATCAGGAAAGGGAAGGGATGCAGAAACCAGGGAGGGACAGTAAGAAACAACGCTGCAGCCTCGAGGCAGAGTCCTGCTTCCACCTCAAGGGATATCAGTTCAGTTCAGTTCAGTCGCTCAGTCGTGTCCGACTCTTTGCGACCCCATGAATTGCAGCACGTCAGGCCTCCCTGTCCATCACCAACTCCCGGAGTTCACTCAGACTCACGTCCATCGAGTCCATGATGCCATCCAGCCATCTCATCCTCTGTCGTCCCCTTCTCCTTCTGCCCCCAATCCCTCCCAGCATCAGAGTCTTTTCCAATGAGTCAGCTCTTTGCATGAGGTGGCCGAAGTACTGGAGCTTCAGCTTCAGCATCATTCCTTCCAAAGAAATCCCAGGACTGATCTCTTTCAGAATGGACTGGTTGGATCTCCTTGCAGTCCAAGGGACTCTCAAGAGTCTCCTCCAACACCACAGGTCAAAAGCATCAATTCTTCGGCGCTCAGCCTTCTTCACAGTCCAACTCTCACATCCATACATGACCACAGGAAAAACCATAGCCTTGACTAGATGGAACTTAGTCAGCAAAGTAATGTCTCTGCTTTTTTTCCAAGGAGTAAGCGTCTTTTAATTTCATGGCTCCAGTCACCATCTGCAGTGATTCTGGAGCCCCAAAAAATAAAGTCTGACACTGTTTCCACCTTTTCCCCATCTATTTCCCATGAAGTGATGGGACCAGAGGCCATGATCTTTATTTACTGAATGTTGAGCTTTAAGCCAACTTTTTCGCTCTCCTCTTTCACTTTCACCAAGAGACTTTTTAGCTCCTCTTCACTTTCTGCCATAAAGGTGGTGTCATCTGCATAGAGTAGTGTCATCTGCATAGCTGAGGTGATTGATATTTCTCCCAGCTATCTTGATTCCAGCTTCTGTTTCTTCCAGTCCAGCGCTTCTCATGATGTACTCTGCATATAAGTTAAATAAGCAGGGTAACAATATACAGCCTTGACATACTCCTTTTCCTGTTTGGAACCAGTCTGTTGTTCCATGTCCGGTTCTAACTGTTGCTTCCTGATCTGCATACATATTTCTCAAGAGGCAGGTTAGGTGGTCTGGTATTCCCATCTCTTTCAGAATTTTCCACAGTTGATTGTGATCCACACAGTCAAAGGCTTTGGCATAGTCCATAAAGCAGAAATAGATGTTTTTATGGACCTCTCTTGCTTTTTCCATGATCCAGCGGATGTTGGCAATTTGACCTCTGCTTCCTTGTGTATCAAGGGATATACACAAGGCATATTCCTCAAGGGAAACACTTTTGGGCTGTTTATAGAACTAAAAACCCCAGAGAATGGAAGATGAACCAATCCTCATTCCAGAGGGAAGGTCATAGTTTGATAATCATGAGAACAAGAGAAGTTTATCTGGAGACCAGCTAGACCAGATTAAAGGAGTCCAGGCTCTGAGCATACCATAGTATTATCAGCAATCCCACTCTTGAACCACTGCTACAAAACTCCTTGACCAAACCTCCCAGGTCAGGAAACAGTTTTTGAGGGTCACAAGCCTGCTGTCCCCCGCTTTGACTGGCAAAACAATAAAGCTACCCTTTCCTACTTTAGCTAAAACTCTGTCTCTGAGATTTGATTCAGCACCACTGCACAGAGCTTTCAGGATCAATTTCAATAAGCCTATTTATGAAAATAACCAGAGGTCATTTTCCAGGTTTAGAATAAATCTTTGCCACTGATGTAAGAAGCATCCCTGGTGAGGGGGCAGAGGTAGACCCTATGATTCAAAAAGGTATACTCCCAGAAATAGTCTAACGAAGTAAAGACCTCCATTGCATAGGTGGTAAGGCTGGTATAGTGAAAACAGTACCCCTGGTTTCCAGCAGAAATGTGGGGTAAAGAAAGCGTTATCCCTCAGTCATGTCCTACTCTTTGTGACCCCATGGTCTGTCCATGGAATTCTTTAGGCAAGAATACTGAAGTGGATTGCCTTTCCCTTCTCCAAGGGATCTCCCTGACCCAGGGATCAAACAGGCCTCCTGCATTGCAGGCAGATTCTTTATCATCTGAGCTTCCAGGAAAGCCCCAAATGTGGGGTACCTCTGCCTACAAAGCCACTAATTTATGGCCCTGGGCAGGTTCTCCTGGAATGGGGCATTTCCAGCAGTAACAAGCAGCGAATGTTGAGACAACAAACATACAAGGACCAGCGGTGGGAGCTGGAATGGCTGGACACAGAGACTGCTGCTTGTGACTCTGTCTCAGAACCCCAGTCTACTCAACTAGCCATGAAAGGCACCCCCTCTAAATGCACCTTCTAAATGGCAGAGACCAGAGAGAGTTAGCCAGATCCTCACTGGCTAAGCAGTCAAACTCTTCGGGACTTAGAACAGGACAGAAGGGAAAATTTCACCCAGTTTTTTTTACATGCACTTGAACAGCTTTGCCTAGGTCTTGGGTTTCTTGGAATCAAGATAATGCCTGAGGGGTTGGGGGCTGAGTAACCAAAATTTTTCTCTTCAAGAAAATTAGAGATACCAAGGGAACATTTCGTGCAAAGATGGGCTCGATAAAGGACAGAAACAGTATGAACCTAACAGAAGCAGAAGATATTAAGAAGAAGTGGCAAGAATGCACAGAAGAGCTATATTAAAAATATCTTAATAACCCAGATAACCACAATGGTGTAATCACTCACCTAGAGCCAGATAGCCTGAAGTTCGAGGTCAAGTGGGCCCTAGGAAGCATCACTTTGAACAAAGCTAGTGGAGGTGATAGAATTCCAGCTGAGCTATTTCAAATCCTAAAAGATGATGCTGCAAAAGTGCTGCATTTAATATGCCAGAAAATTTGGACAACTCAGCAGTGGCCACAAGACTGGAAAAGGTCAATTTTCATCCCAATCCCAAAGAAAGGCAATGTCAAAGAATGTTCAAAGTACTGCACAATTGCACTCATCTCACACACTAGCAAAGTAATGCTCAAAATTCTCCAAGCCAGGCTTCAGCAAAATGTGAACCGTGAACTTCCAGTTGTTCAATCTGGATTTAGAGAAGGCAGAGGAACCAGAGATCAAATTGCCAACATCATAAAAAGGAAGAGAATTCCAGAAAAATATCTACTTCTGCTTTAATGACTATGTTAAAGCCTTTGACTGTATCACAACAAACTGTGGAAAATTCTGAAAGAGATGGGAATACCAGACCACCTGATCTGTCTCCTGAGAAATCTATATGCAGGTCAAGAAGCAACAGTTAGAACAAGACATGGAACAATGGACTGGTTCCAAACTGGGAAAGGAGTTCTTCAGGGCTATATATTGTCACCCTGCTTATATAACTTCTATGCAGAGTACATCATGTGAAATGCCAGGCTGGATGAAGCACAAGTTGGAGTCAAGTTTGCTGGGAGAAATATCAACCTCAGATATGCAGATGACGCCACTCTAATGGCAGAAAGCAAAGAAGAACTAAAGAGCCTCTTCATGAAAGTGAAAGAGGAGGATGAGAAAGCTAGCTTAAAACTCAACATCCAGAAAATGATGATCCTGGCATCTGGTCCCATTGTTTCATGGCAAAAAAAAAGGGGGGGGGGGGAACAATGGAAACAGTGAGACTTTATTTTCTTGGGCTCAAAAATCACTGCAGATGGTGACTGCAGCCATGAAATTAAAAGACGCTTCCTCCTTGGTAGAAAAGCTATGACTAATCTAGACAGCACATTAAAAACAGACATTACTTTGCTGACAAACTTCCATCCAGTCAAAGCTATGGTTTTTCCAGTAGTAATGTATGGATGTGAGAGTTGGACTATCAAGAAAGCTGAGCACTGAAGAATGATCCTTTTGAACTGTGGTGTTGGAGAAGACTCTTGAGAGTCCTTTGGACTGCAAGAAGATCAAACCAGTCAATCTTAAAAGAAATTAGTCCTGAATATTCACTGGAAGGACTGATGCTGAAGCTGAAGCTCCAATACTTTGGCTACCTGATGTGAAGAACTGCCTCATTTGAAAAGACCCTGACGCTTGGAAAGATAGAATGCAGGAGGAGAAGGGGAGAACCGAGGATGAGATGGTTGGATGACATCACCAACTCAGTGGACATGAGTTTGAGCAAGTTCTAAGGGTTGGTGCTGAACAGGGAAGCCTGGCCTGCTGCAGTCCATGGGATCACGAAGAGTCAGACATGATTGAGCAACTGAACTGAACTGATCATGTAATATGCCTGGCTGGATGAGTCACAAGCTGGACTTGAGACTGCTGGGAGAAATATCAACAACTTCAGATATAAAAATGATAGCTCTCTAATGGCAGGAAGTGAAGAGGAGTTAAACGGCCTCTTGATGAGAGTGCAAATACTGGTTTAAAACTCAACATTCACAAAAAGTAAGATCATGGCATCCGGTCCCATCACTTTACGGCAAATAGAAGGAGAAAAAGTGGAAGCAGTGACAGATTTTCTTTTCTCAGGCTCCAAAATCACTACAGACAGTGACTAGCCATGAAATTAAAAGACACTTGCTCCTTGGAAGGAAAGTTATGACGAATCTACACAGCATAATAAAAAGCAGAGACATCACTTTGCTGACAAAGGTCCTTATAATGAAAGCTATGGTTTCTCTAGTAGTCATGTACAGATGTGAGAGTTGGACCATAAAGAAGGCTGAGCAGTGAAAAATTGATGCTTTCGAATTGTGGCGCTGGAGAAGACTCTTGAAAGTCCCTTGGATGGCAAAGAGATCAAACCAGTCAGTCTTAAAGGAAATCAACCTTAAATATTCATTGGAAGGACTGATGCTGAAGCTCCAATACTTTGGTCCCCTGATGCAAGAGCCAACTCATTGGAAAAGACCCTGAAGCTGGGAAAGACTGAAGGCAACAGGAGAAGGGGGTGGCAGAGGATGAGATAGATAGCATCATGGAGTCAGTGAACATGAATTTGAAAAAACTCCTGGAGATAGTGAAGGACAGCGGAGCCTGGCATGCTGTGGTTCACAGAGTTGCAAAGAGATGGGCATGACTTAGTGACTGAGAGACGACATCAACAATGCTTAGGGGTGGAAGTGCCAGGCTATACAGCACGTGTTGAGAAATAAAACTCACATTTCATGGCGAGAGAAGCAAAATTTAATCCTAAAGCTCTTCTCTGCCCCTTGACCTTCTCTCCCCATCCTGTGCCCCTCTGTTGTTGTTCAATCACTGAGTCATTCCTGACTCTTTGTGACCCCACGGGCTGCAGCCCACCAGGCTCCTCTGTCCATGGGCTTTCTCAGCACGAGGCATTGACCAAACCTCCCTCCATGAGCAGAAATACCTGCTCAACTGTAAGGAGCAACATTCTCCCAGTATCAACACCTCCTTAAAGATAGTCATCCTTTCTTGGTTTCTTAAGGAGCCACTTAGATCTTCCTTGTGTAAACTGTCAATGTGCCATCTGGCGTCCAGCCCCCTGTCTCAGAAAACTTAGATAACTATGCCTGGACTGCTAGTGGGCAGAAGAGCTCTCAAGGCTTTTAAAGATGTTCTTCTCAGTTTATAAGCCTCAAATTCGGCTCAAGTATAATTTTTCATTTCTTTTTTTAAACTGACTGATTAATTTTTTGTTGACTCTGTTTAATCATTTGAGGAACTGCCAGACTGTTTTACAAAGTGACTGTATCATTTTAAATTCCTACCTGCTTGCACGTTTTTAATTACTTAAATTAAATAGGAAATTATATTCATAATCAGTCATAGTAACTGAACTTGTTACTGTGATAGCTCACACCATAGTTCTCTGATGAAAACATAAGTCCTATCAAAGAATAAATGATTATTATGTTACTTTATGTCCTTACAGCTATGACTGACAGTGACTTTTAAATTATCTTCTCATAGGAACCTAAGCTGATACATTCCCTTAGAAAGTTGAATCATAAAGATTTCTATAAGAATCTATGAGAGTTTTCTCATTATCAGAGAATTACAAATCAAAACCACAATGAGGTACCATTTCACACCAGCCATAATGGCTGCGATCCAAAAGTCTACAAGCAATAAATGCTGGAGAGGGTGTGGAGAAAAGGGAACCCTCTTATACTGTCGGTGGGAATGCAAACTAGTACAGCCACTATGGAGAACAGTGTGGAGATTCCTTAAAAAACTGGAAATAGAACTGCCTTATGACCCAGCAATCCCACTGCTGGGCATACACACTGAGGAAACCAGAATTGAAAGAGACATGTGTACCCCAGTGTTCATCGCAGCACAGTTTATAATAGCCAAGACATGGAAGCAACCTAGATGTCCATCAGCAGATGAATGGATAAGAGAGCTGTGGTACATATACACAATGGAGTATTCCTCAGCCATTAAAAAGAATACATTTGAATCAGTTCTAATGAGGTGGATGAAACTGGAGCCTATTATACAGATTGAGGGAAGCCAGAAAGAAAAACACCAATACAGTATACTAATGCATATATATGGAATTTAGAAAGATGGTAATGATAATCCTATATGGGAGACAGTAAAAGAGACACAGACGTAAAGAACAGTCTTTGGGACTCATCGACTTGATGGCCATGGGTTTGAGTGAACTCCGGGAGTTGGTGATGGACAGGGAGGCCTGGCGTGCTGTGGTTCATGAGGTCACAAAGAGTCGGACACGACTGAGCAACTGAACTGAACTGAACTGGAGAGGGGGAGGATGGGATGATTTGGGAGGATGGCATTGAAACATGTTGAAACATTATCATATGTGAAACATTATCATATGTTGAAACATGTTGAAACACGTTGAAACATTATCACATGTGAAACGAATCACCAGTCCAGGTTCGATGCATGAGACAGGGTGCTCAGGGCTGGTGCACTGGGATGACCCAGAGGGATGGTACAGGGAGGGAAGTGGGAAGGGGTTTCAGGATGGGGAACACGTGTACACCCGTGGTGGATTCATGTCAATGTATGGCAAAACCACTACAATATTGTAATTAGCCTCCAATTAAAATAAATAAATTTAATTTTTAAAAGGACTTTGTGAGTGTTCGTTATCACTGAGCCACCTGGGAAGCCCTAGCTTAGAGGAGACAAACAGTTCTTTCCCTGAGTCACTCACCCACACAAATGTGGCATGTTTGCTGCCTACTGCTGCCTTCCCAAGGCAAGAGGATACACGATTTGTGGGAATCTGACAATGGATATTAAAGAGAGGAAATAGTGACAAAAGAGAAGGCACAGGAGGAGATGCTGAAGGTAAATCTTTACCACAAAAAGGTAAGAATCAAAGAAGACCTGTGTCCCATAATTAGACATGCAACTGTAGTCGTGAGAGAGAGCTCCAATGAGGCGCTTCCAGTTACCTCAATTATTTTAACAGCCCAGGAGTATTATACTTGGAGAATACATCACTTAAGTTCAGTTCAGTTGCTCAGTCATGTCCGACTCTTTGCAACCCCATGGACTGCAGCATATCAGGCTTCCCTGTCCATCACCAACTCCTGGAGCTTGTGTAAACTCATGTCCATAAGGTCAGTGACGCCATCCGACCATCTCATCCTCTGTTGACCCTTTCTCCTGCCTTCAATCTTTCCCAGCACCAAGGTCTTTTCTAATGAGTCAGTTCTTCGCATCAGGTGGCCAAAGTATTGGAGCTTTAGCTTCAGCATCAGTCCTTCTAAAGGATATTCAGGACTGATTTTATTCAGGATTAACTGGTTGGATCTCTTTGCAGTCCAAGTGACTCTCAAGAGTCTTCTCCAATACCACAGTTCAAAAGCATCAATTCTTTGGTGCTCAGCTTTCTTTATAGTCCAACTCTCACATCCATACATGACCACAGGAAAAACCATAGCCTTGACTAGATGGACCTTTGTTTACAAAGTAATGTCTCTGCTTTTGAATATGCTGTCTAGGTTGGTCATAGCTTTTCTTCCAAGGAGCAAGCGTCTTTTAATTTCATGGCTGCAGCCACCATCTGCAGTGATTTTGGAGCCCTGAAAAATAAAGCGTGACACTGTTTCCACTGTTTCCCCATCTATTTGCCATGAAGTGATGGGACCAGATGCCATGATCTTTGTTTTCTGAATGTTGAGTTTTAAGCCAACTTTTTCACTCTCCTCTTTCACTTTCAAGAGGCTCTTTAGTTCTTCTTCACTTTCTGCCATAAGGGTGGTGTCATCTGCATATCTGAAGTTATTGATATTTCTCCCGGCAATCTTGATTCCAGCTTGTGCTTCATCCAGCCTGGCATTTCACAGGATGTCCTCTGCATAGAAGTTAAACAAGCGGGGTGACAACACACAGCCACGAAGAGCTCCTTTCCCAATTTGGAAACAGATCATTGTTCCATGTTTGTTTCTAGCTGTCGCTTCCTGACCTGCACGCAGATTTCTCAGGAGGCAGGTCAGGTGATCTGGTATTCCCATCTCTTGAAGAAGTTTCCACAGTTTGTTGTGATCCACACAGTCAAAGGCTTTGGCGTAGTCAACAAAGCAGAAGTAGATGTTTTTCTGGAACCCTCTTGCTTTTTCTAGGATCCAACAAATGTTGGCAATTTGATCTCTGGTTCCTTTGCTTTCTCTAAATCCAGCTTGAACAACTCTCTATAATGAGAGGATTTTTTAAAATTATGTCTCCTTCAGCTATAGGAAAACTGCACAAATCTTTATCTCAAGCAGCAAAGAGCCTGATTTGCCAGCAGCGATTCATGTTAGCCATGCTCTTGCTGCTCTGCCTCGCTTGCACATGTCAGTGACTCCATTGCTGTTCCCTGTAAGTGGGAGCACCAAATGCCCAGTCATTGATATTGTTGGTAATAGGACACATGGGAGGAGAGAGTGATCTCTTTTGTTCTGCTTATCATTTTGTGTTACTGAATCTCAAAAATCACAAAAATGTCAGGACTGGAAAACTATTTGGGGAATAAGTGGTTTTTAACCCAAGGGGAAACAGGCTCGTTTGGGAATCTGCTGAAAAATGTGCACTTTTGGCTGGAAAAATGATTAGCAACCATCAATAGTATCTGGGTTGCTAGTCAGCTCTCCCTCACTCAGCTCAACCAGTAGGGTGTGAGTGACAACCAGAAGCCCTTACCCGCAAGAGTCTCACAGAACAGACGTCCTTAGAGTCTGCTGATGGGGCAGAAAAAAAGCGCAGGTGGCTTCTGGAGATTAACCCCAGGGCAGGCGGGCAGACTGCCTCCAGTGGCAGACAGTTGCCCGTTTAGAAAAATGACATATGAAGGGATCTTCGGGAGCTGACTGTTCCAAGTGTAGTCTGAGACTCAGGCTCAGAAAGAACAAAGCCAGAAGCCACAATTGACCGTAAGGAAGCTGCCTTAGAGAAACGGTGTTGTCACTGACGCTCACAGAAACATTGCTCTCCAGCCAGTCCTTCCTTCCTATTTCTTTCTTCTCATCACCGGCTCTGGATCAGCCTCACACAGGAACATCTGATGAGCAGGTCCTGAGTCAGGAAGCCGGGCCACCAGGAAGACCCAGGAGTGAGATCTGCTTCCAGTGAGAGCCAGGAATGAGACATGGGGCTTATAAAATGAGAAACCCTCTAGTTAGGGAGAAGGATGCCAGGCAGCCCAAACACAACAATTTCCACTGTTGGGGAGGGGATGGCTGAGACTGAAGAGTTGGGGAAGCAACTGATGGACCGACCTGGCAGAGGTTTCTCATTGGAGGAAAATGTTGGATCCAGGCTGAGCCCAGGGAAAGGGCAATGCATGGTCCCGGAGGAGAAACTGAGGTGCCGGTTACACCAGCTTTGGTCCTTCCCCAGAGGCCCCGAGGTCCCATCCTGGTGCCCTGGATACCTAAGATCCATCTCCCATTCCTATGCCACTACTGGAAAGAAAGGGAAAGGAAGATGATGAGTGGGAGAAATGCACCTTATGGAGTGTTCAAGCTTTCGAGTGACTGCTGATTTACAGACAGAGGGACCGAGAGGGGGAGGCTATGTTAGAATGGAAGGTTGTGACATGCAGCAAATTTGAAATGGACTTTTAGCACTGTGTGGAGCGGAGCTTCAGAGCAAGAGGAGATGAAATATATAGCTTAAAAATTGCAGTTAGAATGTTTGTACCTTAAATTATGTGGAGTAAACACCCAGGGTTCCAGTCACCCTGACCGCTGAGCACAGGGGCCTCTGACAGCCCCTGGAGTGAGGTCAAATGGCAGAGAGAGCAGTGCGGGGCAGGAGAAGGAGCTGCGGAATATCTATCTCCTGCAGCACTTTTGTTTTTACTTTGTTTTCGTTGAAGTATAGTTGATTTACAATAGTACATTAGTTTCAGGCGTACAGCAGAGTGATTCAGTATTTTTATCGATAATACTCCATTAAAAGTTATTACAAGATAATGACTATAATTCCCTGTGCTATAGAACATATCCTTGCTGTTTATCTATTTTTTCTATTTTTTATTGATGTATAGTTGATTTACAATATCGTGTTAGTTTCAAGTACAAAGAAAAAGTGATTCTATTACACATATATATGTATATATCTAAATGATATTTTGATTCTTTTAATTGCAGTTTGTTACATGACACTGAATGTAAATCCTGCTGTTTATCTACGTTATACAGGGTAGTGTGCGTCTGTCAATCCCAACATAGGAGTTTTGAAGAGTAGAGTTCCTTCTCAGGGATACAAGGGCAATTTCAACAGTGTCAGCAAGCCTCCAGAGGAAGCTGTGTTCCACAACAGAGCCTTCAGGCAGCTTCCTCAGCTCTGGGAAGTGGGAGGGAAGTTCATGGTCTGTATGTCCGAACTAGAATCCCTCTGGAGCCAACGAGGCCCATGACTGGGAGGAGGGCATGGGGGCGCTGGGCAGACGCCTGAGGATGATCTCCGACTCTGTGATGTGATGCCTTTGCAAGGCTCGTTCCCGCCCAGAAGATGGACTTCTGCAGGGGAGGGATGCACAGCCTGATGAGGGATGGCAGGCCCCAGGGAAGAGAAGCGGAAGCCTTGTCTGGCGGCTAGGTTTGCTATATGAACTTGGGAGGTAAGAGGCGGGGCACAAGCCCTCATCTCATAGGGCATGCAGTGACGTGCATGCCCACAACTGGGCCTCCTGTGCAAGCCCAGACTTCTGGGGGAGGCCCAAAGAGGGAGGCAGAGCTCAGCCAGAGCAAGGACATCACTGCTCAGCACTGAGCTTCAAGCTAGACTTTTAAGTCTATGGTAAGGCTTTGGACAGAGGATGAGATGGCTGGATGGCATCACTGACTCGATGGACGTGAGTCTGAGTGAACTCTGAGAGATGGTGATGGACAGGGAAGCCCGGCGTGCTGCAATTCATGAGGTCGCAAAGAGTCAGACACGACTGAGCGATTGAACTGAACTGAACTGAACTGAAGGCTTTGGACAGCTGGACTGTCGATTGAGAGCAAAGAGTTTCTCAAAATCCACAAATGACACTTTTTCAACATCAAATCTTGGAGGAGTAACTGGAGAGTAAAGCAAATCACCAAGGGACAACAGTTGTAATGTAAAAGTCATTTCCACCTAAGAAAGAAAGCCTCCTGGGGCTGGGCGCCATGAGGACTTGGGGAGGACGGCAGCAGCGGGTGGGCTGAGCAGAGGCCCTCTCCCTGCACCTGCAGGCTGACAGAGAGCGCGCAGGAGCGGAAGCACTGCAGATGGTGCTCGCTCTGAGATGACTCGGCTTTCGCTGTGAGAGTAACTGAGACAGTCATACTTAAAACTGACGGGAAACTTACTGCATTGGACTGAACACCCTGTAAAGGGCCAGGGTGTCTGTGCGTTCCGTGCAGGTCTGGAGCTCAAGGGCTAGCGGGGAAGCAGGTGCTGGAAAGGAGAGAATAGCATCTCTGTACGCATGGGACGCAGGGTGGAATTTTGCGACACCAGACCCAGCTTATGGCAGAAACTGATGCTTCTCACCCTGGGTGTGTGGAGCTCCTTTGTGCCTGCTGTGAGTGCCAAGTACTGGGGCACAGGTTGAAGGAGGTGGCCAGGACAGCCAGTAAGGGGAAAGCGCAGAGTGCTCTGCGCTGAGGGAAGGCAGCCACCAGGATCCGCAGGCAGGGGCACTGGGAGCAGGAAAGAGACAGACAGGGCATTGGCCAGGGCCGCCTCCTCTGGGAAACTTCCCTGTTGTCTAACCACCACTGGGAGTTACCCTTCCATGGACATCTCAGTGTAAGAAGAAAGTCAACCGAATGAGTCTAGGGAGTTCCAAGTGAAAGCATGTCCCTGTACTCAGCCCACCCCTCTCACTATGCCGCGTGTAGTTCCCTGGCTCTGCTCTGTGGCTGCCTGGCACCCATTTCCTGGTTGGCTGGACCATAACTGATTTATTTATCATTCCCCCCGGTGGGGTACACTGCGTGCCTTCCAGCTTGTTTCTGAAGTGAGTAATGCTGCAGTGAAATGGGTTAACTTGCACATCTTCACTTTTCAGGGGTGCAGGTTCGTCTGCAAGATAAGTTGCTAGGAGTAAGTGGTTGGATTAGAGAGTCTGTGTGTTTGTAATTTTGATATTAATAAACTGCTCTCCAAAAAAAGTTATTCCCATATCACTCCCACCAGCTATTAGGAAGCTGTTTCTGTCTCAAAGTTTTGAAGCTGCCTTCCAGATCCGCCCCTCCTTTCTCCATTTTCTCAGGTCCCATCCTGCCCTCCGTGAGGAAGCCCAGGCAGGGATTTTCTGAAGACAATCAGCCTCTTCCTCTCGCCTTCTCTCCTACCACACCTGGTGTGAGCCATGGCCCCACTCACTGGACGCCTGTGTGGGCCCCCCACTCGCCTCCTGCTTGTACCTTCCTCCACCTCCTCTCCACACGCAGGCAGCGGGGTGCACACCTCACCCAGAGACACAGGCAGGCTCCTTGTCACTTCCCACAGGCACCCACAACAGAGCAGTTCCCCCTGCAGGGTCCTACGTTTTGCACACCTGTCCAAGCCTGGTGAAGAGTCTGCTCTGCTGCAACCTCTGAGTCCCCCTGAGTCCCAGGACGAGGCCTCTGCACCCAGGTGAGGTTCAGGGCATCGTTCTTGGGTTTTGCCCAGAAGCCTCAGAGATCTACCCAGGGAGCTTCTTGAATCCCACAGCCCTGCCACACACACGCACACACACAGACACAGACACACACACGCACGCACACACACAGACACACAGACACACATGCACACGCACACGCACGCACACAGACACACGCGCACACACACACACACACACAGACACATGCACACACACACACAGGCTCACTCAGGCCTCTTTGCTGGAGAAAGAGAAACATGGCTGCCTCTGCAGGCCGAGGGTGTGGAGGAAAGAGGAAGAGAGCACGGGGAGTCCCTAGGGCCAGGGTGAGGGCCAGTTAACCTGGAGGTTACTCTAGCAGTCGATCTTTAAGGGAGGAACACGGCTAAGATGATGAGTGGTTCCTATGGGAACCTCGAGGTTCCCACCTCTTGGCTGCTGCCAAGTGGATAGAGCTTGTTACAGGAAGCGTGCACTGTCCTGCCCTGTTGGTGAGCAAATCTGTGGGCCTTGCCTTCCAGAGGGCACTGCTCTTCCCAGCATATGTTTGGGGCTGCACGGAGGAGGCTGAGATCCCCCTGGGCCTCCAGATGGCATGGCTTGAGTTCCTCTGAATGTTCCACCCAGTGAAGAAGCAAAGGTTTGGAAAATTCAGCTGAGAGGCTCAGGTACGGTATCTGCTTTCTGTGTTCCCACGGCAAATCTGCATCCAGCTACTCTTGCTGGGCTGAGTGGAGCGGGGCTCAGAGCCCAGGGACACAGCCCTAAGTCAGGGCAACAAGCTCTGTGGAGTGCCTGTGCCTGCGGCACGGTGAGGGGAGGAAGCGGGGAACGGCGGCAACAGGCGGCCACGCAACTACAGCACTCTCTCCTATGGACCCTGCCAGCAGCCCCTTGCAGGCGCAGGCCAGCAGGCCTGCCAGGGAGGAGTCCTGGCAGCAGGCCTGTCCCTTGCACTGCGATGACGGTCCTGGAGGGCAAGGGGGCGGGATGACCTATAGGGGGCTAGGGCATTGCTCAGTCCTTTCAGTGAATTTCCCACTCCCAGGCATTTTTCTTTAGTCACAAATGACAATGCAGTCTCTGATTATCTAAGGTACGCTTTAAATAAAAAGAGGAGTTCATCCAGTCCACAGGAGAGACCAACACGGAAGGGCAGGACCCCTCACCTGAAGGGTTGGGGACACTGTATTCAGACGCACATTCCTAGAGTCTGGGGAGCGCCCAGTATCCCAAAACCCTTTATGACATTGAGGTTGTGTTGCATTTCACTCCAAGGTCCTTTCCCCCAGGCTTGGGGAGAGGGGGTGATTTGAAGGGGAAATTCTGAAAAATCTGGGCTGAGGATCGTTTCCCAGACCAAGGTGTCACCAGAAGTGGGTGACATTGTCCATCCTCGCATTGCCGCACGGGTCTCCCTGGCTCTTCTCCGTAATCACCTGGAAACAGATGTCTGACAGGGTGCCGGCAGCCCTGCCATCTCAGTCCAGAATCCTTTATTGTTTGGTCAAAGAATCGTAAGAAGTCTTCATTAGAGGCAGCAAGGGAGGCCCAGGAGGGGCGTCCTGAGACCTGGCGTCTAGGATGGGGCAAGGGGCAGACGGGACAGGGGAGGAGGCACCCGCAGCTCCCGACCCAGCCCACACACCTCAGCCCTCAAAGTCGCCTGTCGTCCAACTCACTGCAGAACCGGGGGCAGAGGGGTCTTGCCCAAGGTCACCTCAGGCGGATCTGGGCATCCAACACAGATGTCCCCAGCTTCAGTGTCTGTACATCCCTGTGGGCCATATGCAGGATTTGTTTGATGGCAAGTGTGTGAAGTCAAGTGAACGTTCCTGGGAATGGGGGGCCATATGAAAGCTCATGCCACAGTTTTCTAACCTCAGGTGTTACTCCGCGCTAAAGAGCTTAGCAGCCCAGCGTTTCACACGGCAGCTGATTTTTATTAAACTGCTGCCACTGAACATCATTTCTTCTCAAATGTGAGAGCCTATTTGTAGAGTTTGGCAGGGGAAGGAACTTCATTAATGCAATGTCTGTCTTTGCAACTACTTTCCAAGACCAGCTGCAGGGGATGATGGAGACGGAGGAATCCACGTCCTGGGAGTGGGGAGGTGGATGGATGTCCCCTGCAAGCAGCCCCACATCAGGGCCAGGGCCACCCAGTTCCAGGCGGACGAAAGTCAGCCCTTCTGCCGGGTAAACGGAGTTGGACTGGCCGCAGCCCTGCCCTCTCATCCACGCAGCATCGCGGCTGCTCTTGCTCTACAGCCCAAAGCTGAATCGTCGCAGCGCAGGCCGCAGGGCCCACAGGCCAGAAAGGTGTACTCTCTGGTTTTTCACAGAAAAAGTCTTTTAAATGTGAGACTGTGAGTAATCTGTCCACGTACCATGGACTATTGTGACTCACTAAGATCCCCTTCACCAACAGAACGCCACGATTCACCAACAGAAAGCCACGATTCTCGGATTTAAGAGGTGATTCAAGATCACCCCACGGCCTCTCCCCACAGGAAAGCCAGCACTGCCTGCCACCTGCTGGACCAAGTTGGTATGGTACGCTCTTTCTCCATAGAGCAATGTCTCTCCCACCAGGTCTCCCCCTTAACTAAGCAGACAGCCCTGCCTCCACCCAGGACTGGCCCAGCCTCAGAGCTCCCTCTGTGCCTCAGGAGCCTCTGTGAGAGTTTGGCATCAGGGTGTGCCCCATTTCCGCCCCATTTCCGTCTAACAGGGAGGCTCCCAGAGAAGCAGGCAGAGGTCAAGGGCCAGTCAGCCCAGTGCCGCTGTGCTGAGTCGTTTTGACTGGCACATACACCTCATCTCTTCCCATCCATCACTGAGCCTGAGCCCATGGTCTGAGGACAGCCATGCCTTACCTCTACCGGGCCCAGGGCCTCAGGAGCCTGCCACCCCCAAAGAGGCCCGCATCATCTACTCTTCGGGCCAGAGCTTCGAGGAACTGAGGCAGGCGTGCCTGGAGAAGGCGTCCTGTTTGAGAATGTGGACTCCCCAGCCAACAGCACCTCTCTATTCTACAGCGAGCGGCCCCAGATCCCCTTTGTGTGGCAATGGCCAGGGGTGAGTGGTGACAGGAGGGGTTAGGGCAACAGACAGGGGTGTGCAGTTCAGTGCCCAGAATGGGGCAGCGAGGAAAGGATGGGCAGGGGGCGGGGCTACACACAAACTGGACTGAGGCACAGCTGCCGAGCTCGCTGCCAAGGAGCTGTGCGGGCTGAAGGCTGCAGCGGTGCTCAGGGGACAGCCAGCTGCTCGGGGGGCGCCCCTGCCCTCTGTGCCCCCCCATGACTCCCCGAGGCCCGGGACTCAGGGTCAGAGACGGTCTTGTCAGTAGGTGGCGAGTGGTAACAAAGCTTCATCCAGGAGTGTCAGGCGACACGTCCCACTAGAGCCCAAGGGTACACATGCAGAAACGGGTGGGAGGCAGTTCGCTGCGGATCCTTCATGCTATTACCGAGACGATGCCCGGGCTGTGCTCAGTATGGACAGAAGATCACTCAGCAAGCACTTAGGACACGTGTGGTGGACAGACGGCATGTGCCGCAGGAGTTCTCTCCCTGAACCATCTCCCTCTCAGGAGGGAAACCACTGTCTGCCGTGCGCTACCCCACACCAGCAGTCTGGAGGTGACAGTCCCAAGTGGCACCAACTGGTGCCTGGGACCAGGAGTCAATATTTGCCATGCTGGATTAGTCAGGGCTCAACCTCTGACCACGGAGAAGGTGATGGCAGCCCACTCCAGTACTCTTGCCTGGAAAATCCCATGGACGGAGGAGCCTGGGCTGCCGGCCACGGGGTTGCACAGAGTCGGACATGACTGAGCAGCTTTCACTCAGTCACTCAAGGACTTTATTATTTTTTTCTACTGTAGGCTGTGTATGCGTGTGTGTGTGTGTGTGTGTGTGTGTGTACACGCATGCACACACATCTACATGCCATGCTGTGATGGTCCAGGCGTAAGTTGCTTCTGATTGTGTAGTATTTTCCTAAGTCTGATAAGGCTATCACAGAAAGGATAAGCCTTTCTTCTGAGAAATTCCAGTAGCTTCCTTTCCTCCTAACTGGTCTCCATGCCATCAGCCTTGGCCTATCAGGCCACCCCTAGCACCAGCAGGGGCCTTCCCACCCCTTGCTCAGCCCCCTTAGTGGGCTCAGAATTATCCTGGAATGAGGCCCAGGCTCCCCCACAGTCTCTGTCCTGTGTGCAGCCTCCTTCGACCCCAGAGGGCCCTGCACCCTGGGCCCCTCCACATGGTCGGACTCTCCCAGGCATCCCTGCCTGCTCCGGTTGGCATCTTCCATCCATCTGAGAGGCCATCCTCTGCTCAGGGAATGTGGGCTTTTGCTCAGGGGCCTGGCCCACGAAGCCTTCTACGTTGCCCAGGAACTGCTGGCTGTCCTATTTCAGCATTTATGCTATTTTGATGCAATGACCTGCCTGTGTCCCTTCTTGGCACTCAAGTCTTCTGAGAGGCAGGCCCTCGTTGATTCTACCCCACTATGCTCTGAGCTTCCAACATTATCTGGCATCTTCTAAACAATGATAGCAGCCGACAGTTGCTATGTCCAAGGCCACCTCTATTATTCCAGGGTCATCTCACTTAATCCCAAACAGTCCTAAAATTTGGGATTATTATTATCCCCATTCTACCATAGGAGAAGCTAGGTGGTTAATGCCACATGGCCAGTACCTGACAGAACCAAGCGCCTCCCCAGGTGCTGCCCCAGAGCACTGGCCACTGGTGTGACTGGAATCCCGGGTCCAGGAGGGGACCCACCCTTCAGCCTACATGGCCATCTCCTGGCTTCATGTGTCCCTCTGGGGCCTACAACTCGCCATCTCTTTGCCAGAGTTGAAATTTCTCCAAGATAAGAGAAAGACGTTCGCAGGCTAGGCTGGAGAGAGTCTCTGTCCCCTCCTGGAACGAGGGCCAGAAAGCTCTGTGGTTCGGGCTCTGCTTGCATTTCTCCTCAGCACTGATGAATGCGTCACTGCAGCAAGTGCCTGGCCACCCAGTGGGAACCTGGGCGGGCGCTCCGCCAGCACCACCTTCTTGTCAAACACAGCTATGCTTGGGGGTGGCATGCAAGCAACCAGAACCAGGAAAACTCAGGGGCACCAGAGGGGCCGGGTGGCCACTTCGCCCGCCAGAGAGCCCGGGGCAAGAATGCACTGGGCGGAACCTGAGCCTTGACTGGGGTGAGACGGGGAGTCACCCAGGGGTGGGTTCTGAGTGAGGAGGGTGGGCTCCCTAACGGAACACAGCCGGGGTGTGGTCCCGCCGAGGGCCCGCGGCCTGACAGCCCCTCCTCTGCATGGTGGGGCTCACTCTGTGGCTCCACTCACCCCCCAGAGGCTGTTGCTGCTCCAGCCTGCCCCACCAGCCCATGCCCCCTTCTGCCTCCACTGCCCTGGGCACACGTCTGGGATCAGCACAGGTTCTCCAGCCTTGTTAGAAATGTGGTTTTCCCATTTAAAATTAAGTACTTTATAGAAAAATGTCTTTTTGCCTGAGCCCCTAATATGGGTGCAAGGTGAGCCACACGGGCCCTGAAAACTGGATGCTTGACCCCAAGTCTTCCAGGAGAACCACCGCTGGTGCCCCGAGGCTGGCCTCCCTCCTCAGGCCCCTAAGCTGTAGTCTGGGGTCACCTCAGGTCTGTGGAGACCCTCTGATCTTCCCATCACAGAGGGTAACCCTGGTCCTCAAGGCTCCAGACAGCATTTCTCACAAACCAGTACAGCCCTAGGCCCCACAGACATAAGCAGGACTCCCAGGCATAAGTGCCACACACCAGGGCAGACGGGTGGGCACATGGGCCCCACGAGGCTACACACGCTGCACATTCAGCAGAGGAGGCAGCCACACCTGTTAACAGACGTGCCACGTGACACATGGGTGGTAAACGCCCCCTCATGGCGCCCCTTCACACACAGGTGCAGGGGACCCTGTGGCCGGCACAGGGACGCGCGGACTTACAGCCACGCTGGGCCGGCAGAGGCACCAGGCGCACGTGAGTGTCTGGCCAGTTTATACCTGACAGCTGATCTGCACTGGCTGGATGAGAATTTCTGAGTTTTTCTTTTTGCATTTTTCTCTATTAATCCACAGTTTGAGACAATTTGATAAAATTCTCCTGGACAAAAAAAAAAAAAAAAATTGAAAGACAGGAGTTAGGAGGCAAAGGCAGCTTAAGACACAGTTGATGCAGCTGGCTTGGGGGGCAAGCCAGCAGAAGGCAGGGAGGGGAGAGGCCCAGCAGCTGGCCCGGGCTGGACAGGTGTCTGCCAGCCTCCAGACTCCATTCCACAGGTACTGCTACTGATTCGTGCCCTCTGAGAGGGGCTGGGAGTCATGCGACAAGGTTACAGGAGCTCCTTGGGTGAGAAGGCAGCCTGCAGAAGTTAGACGGCCTGTCAGACTCCTCTGCTGATCGGGGAGGACTTCCGGGACCGCTCTTACATTCCTGGTTTGCACCTTCTCAAACACGAACGCCCTTGGAAGCTGAGGTCAAGGGAGAGAGAGCCCGGTGGGGTGGGGGCGATCTTCATGGCAGGGCAGGGCGCAGGCACGGGGAGATGCCCCTCACTTGAAGTCACCTTCCTGCCGTCATCTAACACCAAGATTCCCAAGGTAACTCAGAAAGAAGCAAGAGTTCTAGGATGTCAGTCAACTTTCTGCCAGGCCTGGGCTTGTGGCACATCAGCTGCACAGGGCTCTCCAGAAAGTCCCCTGGCTGGGTTTGCTGGGTTTTCTGAAAACTAATAAATCCCTGGGCTGGCACATCCTGGAGGCTGCAAAGAGGGCCCCATCATCCTACATTTTAGCCTCGGGATTCCTCCTTCCTTCCCAGGAATCACTACCTTCCTCTGGCCCTTCAGGACACAGACCAGGAGAGAGGCAGGGTCCCAGGAAGGTTGTAGACAACAGTTCAGGACAAAGCGATTCCCCAGGCTTCCAGCTGGTGGGGGTGGCTGTGTCCAGCCCTGGTGTCTGGAAATAGGTGGCGACGGTCCCTACCTCACCCTGCATTTGAAACCAGTTAGAAAGATAGTGTGACCGCCATGTGCATAGATGAAGCCAGATAATTCCACAAAAATATCTACTCCTGCTTCATTGACTATGCTAAAGCCTTTGACTGTGTGGATCACAACAAACTGTGGGAAATTCTTAAAGAGACAGGAATACCAGACCACCTTACGTGCCTCCTAAGAAACGACTGCAGGTCAAGAAGCAACAGGTAGAACTGGACCTGGAGCAACAGAGTGCATAAATGTACACATTCGCATACAGTGACACCTGCCCTTTTCCTGCCCCTCCTCCTGCTGAGTCACAGAATCAGCTTTAAAATAGAAACGCCGTATTTATTTTGCATAATACTGCTACAGCAATGGCTAAAACTAACTCTGATATGCTCTTAATAATTAAGGCTGAATACCTTGTTCTAATTGAGAGGTAATTCATAAGCTAATTTGGATGTCCGGGAACTAGTGACATGCAGGAGGTCCTCTCTTATTTTTCTCTCCCTTTCACCCTTTTGTATGCTGCTTTAAAAGGCAAAACCCTGTGAAGCGATAACAGACCCTAAGTAAATGAAAATGGTTTGAAGGAAAAAAATTACACATGTCGCTTTCCTCATATATAATTCATTAAAGTCTTGATTTACAGGGAAGATAAGCTAGGAAATATTCAGATTATAATTTCTTTCTTGTAGTGCTCAATCAATTGCTATGCTTCTATAATGTGCGTGTGTTTGGGAGTCCAGAATTACATCCATTCCTCGTGCTAAACCTATCTGATGATTGCTCCTGTTGCAGCCGTGCTATTTATCCACCATAATTAGAAAAGCAACACTGCTTTCTCTTAGGAATATTTTTTTTTCCAGGTGATATCTATATATCTCACTCTGTCACTCACCAGGGAATTAGCCTGGTCTCGGACTGCTGTTTATCGGTGCTGCCTTCAGCTTTAGCGCTGTGCAAGTATGAATAAGCCATGCTCACTGCATGCGGAACATCATATCTATGTTCCCAAATTTTACATGGTTCTCATGCAACTGTCCCTTCCACACATAACTGTCCCTTCTGTTGGCAAATGACATTTTTAACAGGTAGTTGCTTTTTTCTACGGGGTCAAATTTGTATATAAATAATTTGTGCAGAACTAATCTGTTTACATTTTTTGTCTCCTTCTTTTTCTCCCTCCCTCCTTCTGTCCATCAATCATGTTCAATGTATCAATTCTATGCGAAATACCACAGGGAACAGAACGAAGCATGAGACTCAATCTTGTCCTCAAGCATAGTTCACCACTGGGACTGCCCCAGTGGTGCGGTGGTTAGGACTCCATGCTCGCAAGGCAGTGGTCCCAGGCTCCCTCTCTCTTTAGGGAACTAGATCCTGCGTGCCACAGCTGAAAGAAAAAAACAAACAGAACCCCCTATATTCTGCAACTAAAAAGATCCTACGTGCTGCAACTAAGATCTGCAGCCAAAACGAATAAACAGGTTTTAAAAGCATGGCTTACCATCCATTGAGGGAAAAAAACGCATATGTGCACGTGAAAGATCAGCAGCCAGAATGCTGCATGGTCTATCACAAGCTCCAGCACCAGCTCACAGAGTCTGGGAGATCCCAGGAAGGTGGCTGGGCCGGAACGCTGCGGTGTGCTGACTGGGTCTGAGGACTGGCCTGATATAAAGGAAGAAGCTCAGGCAGCGAACTGGGGGACCCGGCGTTCGCTCCACCACTGACTGTTGCGACCCGAACTTAATCTCCCTCATCTGCAAGCTGGGAACCATGACTATAGTAATACTTCTCTTCCATTTCAATTTGTGAGCCATACAATCAGATGCGGTTAGATAAAGATGTTCTGAAAACGCTAAAAAAATTCCAACCTAAGGGTGTGCTGTTTTAATTTTTCATCACATACCATAGTGTGTATGTTCAAACATCACTAACAATGAAGAAATGTTAAAAGTTCAATAGGAAGAGGGGAGCAATACTGATATATATGTTATTTAATCGGGAGAGAAAATGACAAAATAAAAGACAGGGCTGTGATACAAATATGACTTTTTTAGGTACAATCCATACTATCTTATACCTATACTTAATTAAAAGCTAAAAACTGTTATGAATAATGTGGGGATAATGATAGGCAATACTTACTGAAATGTGCTAAGAACTTTTTATGTATTCTCTACTTTAATCTTCATAACAATCCTAAGAATCTATCAATCATCATTGTTCCCATTTCAGAGGGGGAAACCCTGGGTCAGAGATATTTTCGTTTGGCAAAGTCACAGAGCTACTAACAAGCACAGGGTTTGAATCTATCTGCCTAACTTTTAAGCCTCTATTTGCTTTATTTATTTACTGTTGGCTGTGCTGGGTCTTTCTTGCCGCACGGCTTCTCTCTAGCTGCGGCCGGGGGTGTCTCCTGTTGCTCGAGGGTGCGGGTGGCACTAGCTGCGGAAGGTGGGCGCAGCAGCTGCGGCTCCCTGGCTCTACAGCACAGGCTCAGCAGCTCCGTGGAACGGGGAACTCCCTGGACCAGGGCCTGGACCCGTGACCCCTGCGTTGGCAGGCGGATTCTGTATCACTGAGCCACTGGGGAAACCCTCAGCCTGTATTCTCATCCAGTAATTTCCATAGCGTTGGCATGCCACAAAGAAGGCAGTGATGTGTTTATTAACCCAGATAAGAGACGGATATTAAATAATAAATTATTACAAGCAAAGGTGAAGTGAGGAATGAAGCTTTAGAAGGAAGAGAAAGGCCAGTGCACAGATGACCTAATTTGCCATGTATGACAATTCACATTTGATTCTGTGGGTAATAAGGAGCCACAGAAGGTTTTAAGTACAGAAATGTGATCACTGCCTGCCTGGCATAGTGTTGGTGCTCCATACACACTTCATGACCAAATGAATGATGGGACTTGCCTTTTAGAAAGACTGACCTGGTGACATTGTGGAATGTGGTCTGGAGGGGACTGAGACTGAAAGTGGGAAAGCGCCTGTGAAAGTCTGCGGAAAGACAGCAGAGCCGCACTGGGGCTGGCCAGCACCGGCTTGAAGAGGCAGCCGTGCACACTTCCTCCCAACTTCAGGTTCGGTGACATTCAGTGGATGGTTTGAAACCAGCCCTGGTGGGGTTATCTACACCACAGATCTCAGCAAACACTACAAATCAGGGCTCTCTTTTTGGAGAGCAGATTTACCAACACATTACTGGCCTGAACCAAAGATACAGCAATGGGACAGAAGAGGAAAAAACACTTACTAGAGGGGTAACGAAGTAGAATCAGCAATACGCATCATTAGTTGGTTGATGGGTGAGGAGGGTCAGTGAGGGAGATTACACAATGGTTTATCAGGTTATTGGGTTGCATGATTCCAATAGGATTCTGGTGCATCTTACCAAGAAGAGGAGTTCAAGATAGGCAAAAGATAGTGAATTCTGTTCAGGAAAAACTGAGGAATTTGTGAAACATGATGGTAAAGATGTCCAGAAGACAGTGGCTATACAGATGTGAGAGTAAATTGAGAGGTACGGATTCAACATGAAATATGGGAACCATGAGGATGTGACTGATGGTGGAAGTCAGCTGGAACTGAAACGCTGGGGGTAGATGAACTTTTAAAGCAAAATAAAGGAACAGAGCCCTGAAAACCGCTGCGGTAAGTCTTCAAGTTTTATAAAGTAAATATACATAAAGCCACATGCTCTTTTGTACAAAGACAGTTTGGGTAAGTAGGTAGAATTATATTTTCTGTGTAAACACTGAATTTGGAATAAAATTATCACAGTAATGTATATGAGTCTTAAAGAATATTCACATCTGATGAAAACAGATTTATAGATCAGATTTATAAGAACTTTATAGCAAGATTTATCAAAATATCACTTTAAAACAAGAAAAAGACTAAATATTCAAAAAAGTTTAACTTTATATCTATCAAACATCTGAAAGAATAAAAATACTCTAGCAAAATGTAAGGAAAAGTTGTTGCAGAAATCAACTAAAATGTGATTATAAGGAATCTATCCTACACTTTCAGCTTGACATTGTAATGTTAACTGTTCATTTCTTTGCCTCTCCCATTACAGTTCACTGGCGGTGAGAAGGCTGTGTTTTTTTTATCTAAGTTTGTGGCCTTGTACATAATGTGTACTCAGGAAATAAGCAAACAAACAAAATCCAACCCTGTTTCTTCCATGACAGAGTAAGAGATTTGAACAGATGACCTAAAAGGTCCCTTTCAATCCTGAGAATTTTTGAAAAGGAAGTGGTGGTAGTTGCTTACCACTTAAAAGTGGGCTTGGTAGTAGCCCCGAAGGGTCAGTGAAAGCCTCTCAGCTCAATATGACACTAGTAAGAATTTTCTTACAAAACTATCCGACAGAGAAAAAGCTGTTTCAGGAAGTGGCTCTTTGAAATAAATGGAACCTGAGAGCTAGAAGCGTCCTTAGATAGCTTTAGATTAGGTTTCCGCATCTTTTTTCACGCCATTGTTCACATGGAAAATGGTGGTTTCGCACATCGATCAGTATCTCAAGGCATAATTGTCACACGTTCTCAGAGCTCTGGTTGGGAAGACTGATCTGGCGCAACATCCTCGTCTGCAGTGGGGGAAATTAAATCTTACAGCGGGGAAGTGACATTCCCAGATCAAGACGTTAATGTGAACGATGGGGCTAGGACTCTAACCTCCGGACAGGTAACCGGTCAGTCTCCTCCCCACAAAGCAAGCAGGGCTGGAGGGCAAGCTTGAAGATCAGGTCCGCGAGAGTCTCAGGGGATGGGGCCGTGGTCTGGATCGGTGTTGCTTTGAATGTGGCCCCATAACCACCGGCATCAGAGCTCGTTAACCCCTGAGGAACTTGCTAAAAAAGCTGAGACATGGGACCCACAGCAGCACTGCAGCCGGCCCTGCGGCAAGGCCCGGGAATCGGCACTCTAAGGTTGGAGACCGTGGCCCACCCCGCCTCCCCTGCGGTGATTCTGGACTCTGCGCTCCCGCTCGCACCGAGGGGCTCCGCGGGGCGCGTACCGCCTGACCGCAGAGCAGCGCGGGCGGCTCGGCTACTCCGTCCCGGCGGCCGGCCGTCTGTTACGTCCTAGCCCTTCCCGCCGTCACAGACCAGGCAGCGGCCTGCCCGCGGCGGGAGGCGCCGCGCGCCCATCAGCCTCCCGGCCGGCTGCGGAGCAGGCTGCGCGGGCTCGGGGGGTGGGGTTGGGACGGAGGCGGCTCAGCTTCGGCCCCTGGAGGCCAGGCCCCTCCGCAGGCCGCCCGGCCGCCCGTTTCCCGCTCCGCCTCCGGGCTCCCCGGGCTCCGTAGCCCCGCCCCCCGGGAAGCCGCTACGGCGCCTGCGCCGTCTGCCTTGCCCCGCCTCCTGGCGCAATCGGAAGTGAGCCGGTTTCCCACAGTGCCTCGCGAGGGCGGGCATGGTAGTAAGTTGGGTAGGCTGTCTCGCGGCTTTAGGGCGGCTTCGTTGCGGTTTCTCTCGTGGCAGGGCGCTGCAGGGAAGTGGGGCCTGGTCAGTGCTTTGTCTGCGGATGCGATGGCGCTTCTCCGGGGCGTTTGGGGCGTGCTGAATGCACTGGGAAAGTCAGGAGCGGATCTCTGCGCCGGCTGTGGCAGTCGCCTGCGCTCCCCCTTTAGGTAAGCCTGCTTGCCTGCACCTTCGGAGGCGGAAGGGTTCAGGACGCTTTGGGGTTAGAATGTAAACGCTGTTATCCGCTTTCTGTCCCCCCTAAAATGGTCAGGACTGACTTGGCCCTGTGATTCCGACCTCGACCTTGCCAAGGGGGTGATAGCTTTGAGACCAGGCCTTACGGCATCAGTGCCCCTTGCCTTCCTTCCGGCCACTTTTCCCCTCCTCCCGTCCCTCGTCACTTTCCTACCTTGGGGCACCGGGTTCGGCGTCCCCTGCGAAGTCGCCCCGAGAATCCTGCCTTCATCCAGCCGTTGAGGCAAGGCCCAGGAGCTGGAGATACATGTCTCCCTTCACTCTCTGCCCTTGCTAGGAGACTTCAGTTTCGCACGCTCTTTCGCCTGGAGAGGACAGGATTTTAAATATTACTGTTCTTGCCGAAGGTGGTAGGTGTCAGATATGTAGCACCTTGGTATCTTGCTTGGCATCTGTGTTCACATAATTATGAATACGGGTACTTAAATGTTTAACACTGGTTATTTTCGTTTTATTTATATGTAGTTTTGCGTATGTTCCAAAATGGTTTTCATCCAGCTTGAGTGGTTATCCAAAGAAGCCTATGACTTCATACGTTCGATTTTCTAAAGAACAGCTGCCCATATTTAAAGCTCAAAACCCAGGTAAGGAGTTTGCGTTATATACTCTTCTCTGATGTAGTAAAGATGCCACTAAGCAGTTAAATTGCACACTTGATTTTCAGTATCAAGGCATCAGTTGAATGCAGAAACATAACCATTCTGTTTGATGACCTGTAAAATAGATATAACATGGGCTTGTACAAAAGCCACCTGCCAATGCAGGAGACATAGGAGTCGCCGGTTCAATCCCTGGGTGGGGAAGATCCCCTGGAAAAGGGAATGGTGACCTGCTCCTTTATTCTGGCCTGGAACACTATGGACAGAAGATCCTGGCAGGCCACAGTCCATGGATTTGCAGAGTCAGACATGACTGAAGCGACCTAGCAGGCATGCATAAGAAATCAGTGTAAGCACAGCAGTAAGGTAATTTTACCAAATAAAAATGCTTTAAATGAAGTTGAGAACTGGTGAAAGGTATTTTAAAAATAGCATGTAGAATGGAAAGTATTCAGGAAAGAGGATGAAGAAGCTGAATTTGGGGCCTTGTGGCCATTGGCCTAAAGGACCATTGACGAATCATTTACCCTCTTGCTTAGCTCCTGCTTCTGCCTCTGCAAATTATTCATAAAGGTGCAGTGAAGTAATTTATGTGGATGTGTTGCATAAATTTTAAAGCTGAATACAGGTTATCACTAATTTTAAGAGCTTTTTGACTGAAAGCCAGTTCTTGAATTTCTGAAAGATTTCCAGTTAGGTTTGTTGACTCCCTAGAAAGACTGGTTCCCAAATTAGTAATTGCTGAGCTTTTCTTATAATTTCTAAAGCTTTTTCATATGCATTACATCACAGGGCACTTACGAAAATCATATGAGCTGTAATAGTCACATAAAGAACTGGTTTAAGAGACATGCTTCAGTACTCACATCTTTTGAAATGTAGGAGTTGAAATTAACAAGTGGTTTGTTAAATAATTTATACCTTGTCATTCCAGTTAAGATGGGAAGGAAATGGAGAAAAATGATTTAGTTTTAGAATAATTTAGCTTGTTTGCAAACAGTATTTCTGTAATTGAAATACAGGGTGGTGGTATATGAATCAAGACTATATTTTGTTGTTTAGTCAGGTTTTATGAACTTGGTCATTCCTGAAAGACTTGAAAAAATGTTTTTGATTGAAATATGAAGTAGAAAATTGTAAACACTGATTCCCCAATTGCTTTAACTTAGTAATCAATTCCTGAGGACCATTTTGGTGGTCAATGATACTATTCCTTAATTATTAGATAATAGACTAACAATGTTAGATAAAATATTAAATTATTTATTGTACTTAAATTAGTTGGTTAAAGAAAAACTAAACCATTTTAAGTTGTTTGTGGTAAAATGTCTCTAAAAATACTTAATTATAGAGCTAATGGATTATGCTTTCCTGAAAGTCTTTAGAAATTGATCCTGAGATGTAAAATGGTGACATCAATTTTTATTTCATTTCATAGATGCAAAAACTTCAGAACTAATTAAAAAAATCGCCAAGCTATGGAGGGAACTTCCTGATTCAGAGAAAAAGGTAAGCATATAAATTTTCAGCATTGCTGACCAGTTATTTTGCAGGTAAGGACAACTGTCATGTCCTTTAAGGAACCAGATGACCCAGAGTTGTTTTTGTTTTTTTTTAACATTTGTTATCTCAAAGGAATGTCATACTTTCTCATCCACATAAATGATGAGAATATGGGTAAATGGTAGTGGTGATGAAGGACTGGTTTTTTGAAGCAATTTGAAGTTGGAGGCCAGTTGCTAGACCTTCACCTTGGATAACATGTTTGAAGAACACGTGATTTATAAGTGGGATTTCAGAGTACATTTTCCACTGGTGGTTCAGTCAGTTTCCTGAAGTTATGCAGTTGTCCTTCCCTGTCAGGTGTGCTATGTTTAATTAGCCAGCAATAGTTTATTAACTTACTTGGATTTTATATTTACAGATATATGAAGATGCTTACAGGGCAGACTGGCAGGTATACAAGGAAGAAATAAACAGAATTCAAGAACAACTAACTCCAAGTCAAATAGTATCTTTGGAAAAAGAAATCATGCAGAAACGTTTAAAAAAGAAAGCGTTAATAAAGAAGAGAGTGAGTATGGTTGAAATAGTCTTTTCCTTAGGCAAAAAAATGAAATTTATATATCTATAAATACAGGTTTGTTTTTTTCCCCTTATTTTGATGATATGGTAGAGAATGTACTTTAGTTAGGAAAAAATAGGATAGTTTCCTTCTGCCGCCAGGACCACATGCCTTTTAGTATATTGTAAACCATTTTTCCTCCTCTTGGATGTATCTGAGTTCGAGATACATAATTAGGGCTGGTGTAAAAGCTGTAGGAACAGTTAGGAAACAGGAAAATCAGGAATAGCAGAAGTCTTGCTTCTGGGTCTTTTCTAGAGTAACTTCCTGATTTGAATTGTTCTATAGGTGATAGTGAATTTGATTCTGAATATTGCTGAATAGATTGAATTCATTAACTTCTCAATGTTTTAAAAGTACCTATTGTAGCTAATAAAGTTAAAGTGCCTTTAGGATGAAATTCGATTTTTCCTCATTAAAAATCCCACATGGTTCAAAATTAGTGGCCTCTAGTTGAAGGTATTAGTCCATATAAATTCTGTTATTTGTCAGACTACATCTTTCCGTACTATTAGGTGTGAGGTGGTGAACTTGCCGATCCAGTATATATACCATAGAAAACGGTCATCAGAACAAAAACTTACTTCTCTGAAAAAGTAGATTCCAGCCTTTAATGTGAAGTGATGGGATCTCTCTTCCTGATGCCTGTGTCTTAAGCCCTCCTAGCTCTTGGGTTGAGGACTTACCCAATTTCAAGTCAATGATAGTACTCTGAGACTGCTAATCCAGTTAGTAAAAGGAAGCCAGAAAAGACAGGGATGGTATTTGGAGGGTGGGAAACTAGGGTTTATCCTCTCGTGCTCTCCCTTGCTCTTGAATGCACCCAACTGGTACTTTGAGTGGGGAGGACCAGAAATGAGGATTGAGCAGATATACGGAGTTTCTTATCCAGGTATTTCTGTTCCTTTCTCTGTTCTCTTCTATCCCAGTTCAGTTCAGTTGCTCAGTCGTGTCCGACTCTTTGGGACCCCATGGACTGCAGCACGCCAGGCTTCCCTGTCCATTACCAACTCCCGGAGGTTACTCAAACTCATGTCCATTGAGTTGGTGATGCCATCCAACCATCTCATCCTCTGTCATCCCCTTCTCCTCCTACCTTCAATCAGGGTCTTTTCCAAAGAGTCAGTTCTTCGTATCAGATGGCCAAAGTATTAGTTTCAGCTTCAGCATCAGTCCTTCCAGTGAACATTCAGGACTGATTTCCTTTAGGATGGACTGGTTGGATCTCCTTGCAGTCCAAGGGACTCTCAAGAGTCCTCTCCAACACCACAGTTCAAGACATCAATTCTTCAGCACTCAGCTTTCTTTATAGTCCCAATTCACATCCATACGTGACTACTGGAAAAACCATAGCCTTGACTAGACGGACCTTTGTTGGCAAAGGAATGTCTCTGCTTTTTAATATGCTGTCTAGGTTGGTCATAACTTTCCTTCCAAGGAGCAAGCATCTTTTAATTTCATGGCTACAGTCACCATCTGCAGTGATTTTGGAGCCCCCAAAAATAAAGTCTGACACTGTTTCCCCGTCTATTTGCCATGAAGTGATGGGACCATATACCATGATCTTAGTTTTCTGAATGTTGAGCTTTAAGCCACCTTTTTCACTCTCCTCTTTCACTTTCATCAAGAGGCTCTTTAGTTCCTTACTTTCTGCCATAAGGGTGGTCTCGCTGGCATATCTGAGGTTACCGATCTTTCTCCCGGCAGTCTTGATTCCAGCTTGTGCTGCATCTGGCCCAGCGTTTCTCTTGCGCGTGTGCTCTGTGTATTGTGCCCCATGGTGACACAGTAGTGGTCGGATATTCTTTTCTTTTTCCTCTTCAGTCTTTGTTCTCTTTACTTTCGGATTTTCAGGGATTTCTTTTTTTTTTTAGCCATGCTGTGTGGCTTTTGGGATCTTAGTCCCTTGACCAGGGATTGAATGTGTGCCCCTTGCAGTGGAAGCTTGGGGTCCTGACCACTGGACTGCCAGGGAATTCCCTTTATCTCTAGCGCTTCTTTTTGGTTCTTTCTTACGATTTCCCTCTCTGCTTACAATGCCTGTTCATGCAGGCTGTCCAGAATCCCTACCATGTTAATCACAGTTGTTTTAAAATGCTGGTCTGATAATTTTGTATCCCTGCCAGTTCTGGTGCTTGTTCTGTTTCTTTTTTGTCTTTCAGTACGCTTTGGGATTTTTTCTTGATAGTTAGACATATGATGTGCTGGGTAAAAGGAACTGCTGTGTATGGGCCTTTGTAACGTGGTAAGGCATGGGGCAGGGGAAGCGTTCTACAGCCTTACGATTGCTCTTGGTCCTTTAATAAGGGCTTCCTTGGTGAGTCAGTGGTAAAGAATCCACCTGCCAAAGCAGATCAGTGGGGAAGATCCCTTGGAGAAGAAAGTGGCCACCCACTCTAGTGTTCTTGCCTGGGCAATCCCATAGACGGAGGAGCCTGGTGGGCTGCAGTCCATGGGGTTGCAAAAGAGTCAGATATGAGTTAGCAATTAAAACCCCAAAAATCCTTTAATGAGCCTGTGGCTTGGCGCTTAGGTGGTACAGGATGGCTAAAGTAAGCTGTGGTCTAGTGTTTCCTTTCGTTGAAGTCTTTTAGGCTCTGATAGTATAACAGCAGGCTCGGTTCTTGATGTTTGTGTGCTTATTCTTCATTTGACTGCACCGGATCATCAGTTGCAGCGCGGGATCTAGTGCCCAACCGTAGATTGAACCCCAAGCCCTGCACGGGGAGCACAGTCTTAACCGGCACACCAGCAGCGACGTCCCGCAGATGAGGCTCTGATGAGCTCGTGTCCCTTGAGGGCAGGCCTTGTTAAGAATGATAAAGTACTCTGGCATTTTGAAATGATTCCTTTACTTCCTGCTGAAAGCAAGAGGGGTTTTTTCCCTTGATTTACTGTGGGAATCTGGTCAAGTTCCTGGAGAAAAACCTCACAATATTATGAGGCTTTCCTGTGAGTGGTGGTAACTCTCAGAGTTGTCCACATGGAGCATCCAGCAATTAAGTCAACTGTGGTTCAGTTTCTTCCACACCACTGGTTTCCATTCCTCTATCTGTTCCAGTAAGGCTCGACTCCCTGTGTTCACCTGTCTGTGTCTGTCTCTCCAGTTTTGGGAGCAGCAATTTGTCCTGTGTCCCCTCTTTAGTGGATCCAAGAGAGTTGTTGATTTTGCAGTCTGATCAGCTTTATACTTATTGGATGGGGTGGTGACTTCCAAACTCCTTACATGTAGAACCAGGAACTTGAAAGTCTGAGTGATTTTTCCCTAAGACTTCGATTTGCTCTCCCTGTTGGAATTTTTTTCCCCATTAGATTCTCAGTTCCAACTACTTACAGTTTAGGTGAGAGGTGTGGGGACCAGGAAGTTGCAAGTGAAGCACCTAGAAGAAATTCCTAGTGGTAGCTCTAGAAACAGAAGGGGCCATGCAGAGTTAAAGTGTGAAACGCTTCCTCTCCTGAGAGGCACAGGGCCGAGAAAGTGGTCTCTATATGTAAATCACAGGGGCCCTACTTATGAATGGAAGTTGGGTTTGTTATTGACTGTAAACCAAATTGCCATTAAAATCCCCACCATTTTATAAATTTCTGTCTAAGTTCTGAAACTCGGTAGGTTAGGACGATGCAGGGTCCTTCATTAGATAATGCGGCAAATACTCCAGTGTCCTTGAGTCGTCAGGTGGAGGTACGTAGGGCTTTGTCCAAGGAGAAGTGGTGCCTTACAAGGATAAAACCTTTTTTTTAATGTTTAAAAAGATTTTGTACATACTGCTCATTTATTCAGTTCATCAGTTCAGTTCAGTTCAGTCGCTCAGTCGTGTCCGACTCTTCGCAACCCCATGAATCGCAGCTCGCCGGGCCTCCCTGTCCATCACCATCTCCCGGAGTTCACTCAGACTCACGTCCATCGAGTCCATGATGCCATCCAGCCATCTCATCCTCGGTCATCCCCTTCTCCTCCTGCCCCCAATCCCTCCCAGCATCAGAGTCTTTCCCAATGAGTCAACTCTTCTCATGAGGTGGCCAAAGTACTGGAGCTTCAGCTTTAGCATCAGTCCTTCCAAAGAAATCCCAGGACTGATCTCCTTTAGGATGGACTGGTTGGATCTCCTTGCAGTCCAAGGGACTCTCAAGAGTCTTCTCCAACACCACAGTTCAAAAGCATCAATTCTTCGGTGCTCAGCCTTCTTCACAGTCCAACTCTCACATCCATACATGACCACAGGAAAAACCATAGCCTTGACTAGACGGACCTTAGTCGGCAAAGTCATGTCTCTGCTTTTGAATATACTATCTAGGTTGGTGGAGAACATGAAAATAATATGTAAAGGAAATGTTTCCATATGGAAAGTAACTCAAAAAATCTAGAATTTTCAAAATAGTACTATCAAAAATTCTGATCCCAAGAGGGAACGGTTGCATACTCATAACGTTCATTTTAAAGAATATTCTGTGATTCATGGTAGTGAATGAAGTTTCTCTAGGTAAAGTTAAGTGTCATAGAGTTTAAACTTTATCTCATCTTTCTTTTTTTTTCACTCAGGAGTTAACAATGCTTGGAAAACCAAAAAGACCTCGGTCAGCTTATAACATTTTTATAGCTGAACGTTTTCAGGAAACTAGGGATGGCACATCACAGGTAAAACAGAACTCTGTATGTTTTAAAAATGTTTATTCTAATTTTTAAAATAATATAGACAGGAAACTTTAGTGGTGCATCCTGTCAAGTGGTGAAAAAAAGTGGTAAATTACTGTAAAAAATAGTGTATATAAATAAGTCCTAAAAATCCTTTTTCTTACCACATAAAATGTTTAAAATTTGAATGTGTATATATACATATTCAGCCATGTATATACATAGTCACCTTTTTAAATTAAAAAAACAAAATTTTCACCTTTATAGGAGTGTTCAAGTTCTGGAGACTTTCCTTATCCAGCACTTCTGAATGGTTTTACAATCACTGGGAAAGAATGAGAGTTAGAGGTATAATGCTTCATACTGGGATTCGAGTGTAACCTGTGGCTTCATGTGACGTCCTTTGAAAGGTTTTGGTTCTACCCATGGGAATGTATTAATGACACACATGAGTGGCGTCTGTGACTGCAGAAAGAAGAAACAGCTTGTCCTCCTTGCTGTGGCTCAGTCTTCCCTTTATTTCCTTTTTAGAGGCTCCAAATTGTCAGTTGTATTATTCCTCTTACATGCCACGGTAAGAAAAGTTGTCTGCTCAGACTCCTAATTCTTGTCAGTGTGAGACGAAGGCTTTTGCCAGGCTGACTCTTGGGCTTCTTTAGATCTGTAGTTCATTTCACAAATCCTGTTGGACATGTGATTAAATTATTTGTATATGTAATGTGTTTTTTCTGGCTATATATGATTTCACTGGTTACTTCCCTTGGGGTTTCAGTTTTCTTTACCATTTTATTTAGTGTTGAATATATAGTAGGTTACTTCTGAAAAACAAGGGGATCTTCTCGTGTGAGGGATTGAACCCGTGCCTCCTGCATCGGCAGGTGGGTTCCCGGAGCTTCCAGGGAAGCCCTGGAGTTTAAATTTAGTTTCCATGGCCCTACATTACTACAGCAGCAAGCCTGTCACTAACTTAGCGTGGATTCAGTTTTATTAGTATAAGAAGGTTTTGTGTTAGAGAATCCTTCTGAATCAGTAGTTCTCAACTCTGACTGCATCTTAGAATCACCTCAGAAGCTTCATGGCTGGCCTTTATCTCTGAAAATTAAAATTAATTTAATTATATCATTTTTATTCATGTAAAAAAGTACATACGCACAGTTTTACAGAGTCAAGATAAGGCTCGTCATGGAAGACGCAGGCTCTGCTGAGCTGCCACATCGCTACTCGAGGAGCACACGCATTCTACTGTAGCTGATCCTTGCGCTGTTTACCTCCGTATCTCTAAATGATGCTCTTATGCTGTTACTTCCTGATTTTTCTAAGAGTCTAAGCATTGCCTATGCTTTAGGCATTATCTCTCACTGTGTAAGATGAACACTTAACTCTGTCTCATTCCACTGTTCACTTTTCTATCAACCTGCCTCCCAATATAGTTACCATAATTTTGGTTAGATCAGTGTTGAGTGCTTAATACTATTATGTGTGCATGCTAATTTGCTTTGGTCATATCCGACTCTTTGTGACCCTATGGACTGTAGCCTTCCAGGCTCCTCTGGAAGAATACTGTAGTGGGTTGCCATGCCCTCCTCCAGGGGATCTTCCTGACCCAGGGATCAAACCAGTGTCTCTTAAATTTCCTGCATTGGCAGGTGGATTCTTCACCACTAGCGCCATGTGGGAAGCTCAGTGGCTCAGCCGGTAAAGAATCTGCCTGGAGAGGAGAGCCGGGTTTGATCCCTGGGTCAGGAAGACTCCCCTGGGGAAAGGAATGGCTCCCTACCCCAGTATTCTTGCCTGGAGAATTCCGTGGACAGAGGAGCCTGGCAGGCTATGGTCCATAGGGTTGCAGAGCTGGACACAACTGAGCGACCAGCACTCCGCACTTAGAGCCTGGGGTCAGCTCTGCTTTTCTGCTCCCCAATGCCGGGCTGGTAGTGTTCTTTCCTGTTGTTCTTGTTGCTGTGGTTTTTATGCCTTTAGAAATTTTAGTTGTTTAATTTAAAAAATAAATCACAGAAATGAATTGCTTACAGTTCTGAAGGTTGAAAGTCCGGGATCAAGGCCACACCATGGTGAGGGCCCTCTTCTGGTTCGTAGCTAGCACCTCCTCTCACTGTGTCCTCACATGGTGTGAGTGATTTAGTCATTCAGTGTGATGTTAGATGGCACCAGAAGTAAATACCTTCCCATCCCTTTGATTTTTTCTCCATGAATTAGTTTTTTAGGTGAAAGATTATTTATGCATGCAGCTTCATAAATTATTGTTTAACACACTGAATAAGAAACTTACGGATTAAATATAAGCAAGAAGATACGTTATGAAAGAACTAAAAGCATGAAAGCAATTCTTTGCAAAGCTCAGAGAGCAGGTATTTAGTGAGCAACTATCCCTGAATATACTAAATGTATTTATAAAGGTAAGCTTCAAATATTCAAAACAGGCTCAGGTACTACCTGGGTACCTCACTTTTTGTTGATAGGAAAACAAAATTCGCTGAAAGTCCTGGTCAGGATAGTGAAGTTAATAGTTTTAACTCTACTTCTTAAAATCACTGATGAATCCCCCCTGCCTTGAATAGACGCTTCTCGTGCCCCTCTCCCTCACGGTCCTCACCTCTGTCTCTCTCTTTTCTCTGCTCCTTATTCTCCACCCGCCCGCTTTCCTCCTCAGCCTTTGCGCTCTGGCAGCAACACCACGGGCTGTGTGAGGCGTACTCACCGTCTCTGCCTCTCCTCCAACTGTGGGATTCCTGCATCCCTTTAATTTTATAGATAAAGCTCCCAAACCTCAGGGAGGTCATAGAACTTTTCCCAGGTCACATGGTTAAGCTCAGCTGTGTGGAAGAAGAGTCGGTGCTGCGTTGCTCCTGTGAGGACAACTAAAACAGTGCACAGACATTGGAGTTCAGTGAGCATTTAAGCCACAGAGGAGTCAGAACAGTATTTGAAGCTAGACTGTGACAGTAGCTTATATTTGAATTTTAATGTCTTTGAATTCAAAAAGATACATATCCGCACAAACAAAGGAACCGTCAACAAAATGAAAAGTAATCCTGCCGAATGGGAGAAAATAATTTGCAAATGATTTAGAGAACTCATATGACTCATTCCCTCACCCCAGAGGAAAAAAATCTGATTAAAAAATGGGCAAAGGATCCGAATAGATATTTGCCCAAAGAAGACGTAGAGATGGCTAATAAGTATATGAAAAGGTGCTCAACATCATTATCAGGGAAATGTAAATCAAAACTACAATGAAATACTACCTCATATTTGTTAGAACGGCTGTTACAAAAAACAGGTATTACTGAAGACGCAGTAGAAGGGGAACCCCTGTGCTAAAACAGAAACAAAAAGAGCACGTGGACACAGATGGCACGCTGATAATTACACAGGTTGCTGGGTGGGGTAGGAGCGTGAATTGGGTAAAGGTGCTCAAAAGGCACAGACTTCCAGTAAGCATTGCACTGTACACCTGAAGGTATTGTTATATGTCAGTTACATCTCGGATTTTTGAGGAGTCTTTGCCTGTGATTCTTGATATCTGAGTGTTTGTTTTTGAAATGCATAAGAAAACGGCATCTTTGTTTAATCACTGAAGTCCCTATATCTGGTACTTAAATGTATATTGTTTTACAGGTAAAGCTGAAAGCTATAAATGAAAACTGGAAAAATCTCTCTAATTCTCAAAAGCAAGTAAGTAGTATGGTTTTAGTCCCAAGTGCCTAGTTAGAATATCTGTGAGAATATATTAGGGCAAGGCTTGATTCATGTGAAGACAACTTTATATTACACAGTGGTTTTAAAGTATTGTCATATTCTTGGAACCAGGTTGGCTTTTTTCTTTTGGTAGTTTTTGATTCCATATCAAACTGGTATTTAAGACAGTGTCCCTTGTAACTTAGTGTCATCATATCCAGTGATGATCACACCCTGCCCCTGTTGCTTTTCCACACTCCAAACCCTGAAATTGCAGCAACTTCATTAATACTCAGAAACCTTTATCTCTTATCTGTTTCTCATCTAATTTTTATCTCACAAGAATATTTCTTTCCAACCTCCCTTTAACATATAGAATAGTAAGATAATTTCTAGCATATTTTTGGAGCACATCCCAGAAATTAACTGCAAAGATTCCTCTAAAGAAATCATTTTAATAATTACACTCTTTCTCAGGTATATATTCAGCTTGCTAAAGATGATAAAATTCGTTATTATAACGAAATGAAATCCTGGGAGGAACAGATGATGGAAGTTGGACGAGAAGACCTTATACGTCGCTCAGTTAAATACCCAGCAAAAAGTGAGCCTGAGAAGCTTTGAAATAGAAGATTGAGTTATGTTCATAACGGATAGACATAAGAAACCAACTAGGTCCCAATACCCGAAGCTGTTGTAAAATTAGAATGGATAAAGTTGGTGAACATTTATATTTAATTCCTTTTCTGTAGCCCACGGACTTCTGCCAGCCAACTCAATACATTTGTATTGGTGTCTTGCTTTTGAAAACCCAAACAGATAAGAGTTCATGTGGAATTTATTTTGTGTTTAGGAACTACTGAGCATCAAAATAATACATGAAATGTAGCAGTGAATCACTTTACCTTTGATAAAGGTAAATCAGACTGTGAAGTTTTTTTATACATGAAGACTATGGAAAAAATATTCTTGTTTCCTTATATTATGGAAGCAGGAGTTTCCTATTCATAAGTATCTCAAAGTTTATAGAAGCCATAGCGTTCTATGATATAACTGCATTTTTAAAAGAGCATCCAGAACTCATGCTGGTAAATTCCAAATCCTGGGTATAATTCATACTGTAGTCAGAGCTGATAGTTGTACAAGTGAGGAATTTCTGGTGTCAGTTGCAGCTTTTATAAAAGGGATAGATTTATAAACCTTTTCCTCATTATCTTTTTCCTAAATTAAAAACTAAAAAATTATGTATCAAATCTATGCATATTATTTTATATTGCATAGAATAAAAATTATGTGTTTCCTAATTATGTTTTAAGGTGAAACATTCATTTTATAGCTTTCTGGGATTTTTGTTTGTTTTTTTAAACAAAGTAGGAGTTTGTATACTGAATTATTTTTTCTCTTATGTAAATATATTTATCCAGAAAGTAAGAGGACTTGTTTGGTATAAGTTTTAAAATGAGAGATCTAAAAAAATCATATGTCTCCAAAGTCTCTCAAGTTGGAACCTATAATTTTTAAACATTTGCATAACATGTAAAAGCCTGTATAATAATTGCTAGCCAGTTCTAGCCTGATGCCCACATCCAGCCCACTGCCTGCTTTTCATGCATGGCCTTGTCAACTAAGAATTGTTCACAGTTTTAAATAGTTAGGAAAAAAAAAGCATACTTCAAGACACATGAAAATTAATATGAAATTCAGTGTCCATAAAAAAATATTTTATTGGAACACAGCCACACTCGCTGTTTGTGGCTGTTTTTGCACAACAGTGCAGGTGACTTAGTTGCTACAGACAGGTGCGGCCTTCAGAGACTGACTGTGCAGTGTGGAATGAGATGCTCTTAACTTACTTGCTGTGGCTCAGTAAGAATACATCTTAACAGTTTTCCAGTTAGCATTTAAACCTTACCATCTTCTAGCATTTGATTATCTTCTTAACAAGAGTCGAAGGTTTTCAAAGTCCACACCACCTTTTTGAGCAAAATATTCAACTGTCATCGTCAGTTCCCATGAATTTGTAACTCACATTTATGTATTTACTTTGTATTTTTTTCTATACTTTTGCAAAACATGCCAAAAAAAAAAAAAAAAAAGTGTATTCTAGATCTCCAGAAAGAAGATTTTTGTAGTTTGTGAATAGAAAATAAGTAAAAGAATCACTAAAAAATGACTTGTTACGTACTGAACTTGGCAAAGGTCGGGACTGTAGAGAAAACTACAAGTTTAAGAGGACTAGCCTAAGATTAAAATAAATGAAGTTGTTTGAAATTTTCAAACAGCTTTCCTCTGTGAATGGTAATGCAGGACAAAATCTGCCATTATGTAAATGACCCTTGGTCTGAGGCTGGAGTATTCTGGGGAGGAAGAGATAGGGAAGAAAAGGACATTTGCTAGTGTCTGTCGCAAGCTTTCTCAATTAGGTTTCCAGGAGAGAATTAAGCCCTAATTCCCTATGGCATGTAGAACGGTGCCGATTTTGTACCATCCTTAGGAGAATGGAGAAAATAATCACTCAAATAATTTACTGTGTCCTGTGCTTCAGATGAGCCCAGGGACCACATGGGAGTCAGTGTTTATAATAAATACAGAGTGGGCGAGGCAGAGAAGTGAATTATAAACTCCTGTAGCACAAATGTGCAAACACATATTCATACCTACCTTCTGAGCTCTAGGCATTCAGCTCCCTGTGCTTACACCGAACACACTCAGACACCTTCCTGAATATAGTGGGGAGTTCAGTGTCTACTAAGTTCTCATGTATATACTTCTTAATATAGGAGGAAAGGTATGAAACTGAAAGGAGCTATAGCAAAACCGTTTTGTTTATAAAAGGGTGTCATTGTTAATACTCTAAATATTAGGATAATCTGATTTCACACCTTTCTTAATAAACTTCAGCGCATGGCATACCGTGTATTAAATGCCATCCAGTTTAACAGCATATACAAATACTCTGTTACGAAGAGTGAGAGCTTATATCAACAACCAGTGGCTAGGTGTGTAACCGGTCGCCATTCTTAAATTGACTGAACAAGAAATTCTAAAAGCTAAAGAATTGTGACCAGGGAAAAGATGCTTAAGTGAAAACAGTGTTTATGCTGTCTGAGCAGTCAGTCACAGAGATGCTTATGTTCACTAGAGTACCAATATTAGATTTTATAAAACAATTTGACAAGGGTGTGTGTGTAATTATTTTCTGATGTTTAAGGTATATGTGCAGATTCAGCCTACTGTAATAATGTAAATTTGCTATTGCTTTTGGGTAACTCCTTTTTTAGAAATGCCATTTTTTTTTAATAAGGTATATCCTTTTTTAAATAGTTGGCCATGAATGTGTATATTTACATTTCTGAATTAAAATGGAGTTAAAGTAGCAAATTTTATTGATATTTCTGACATTTACTGTACCTAAAATTAATCACCACCAGATTGTGCTAAAGCAGCAGGAACTTCTTATATAGGTAAGTAATTAATTTCCATTATTTCTCTTAATTTTACCAATCTTTTTACTCCAATAAAAAAAGAATACTCTCTTCCTTCCTTTTCTCTCCTCACAGCCAATCTTCCTCTTTTCAAAGCACCAAGCTCTTACAGACAAATTTGAAAATGTTACAAGTGCAGATAATATGTTTTAAAATTTTAAAGCAGTATTACTCTTAAATTGAATTTTTGGGAAGAATAAGAAATGAACATATTATTATTTTCAATTTGTAAAATTTTCCAAATAGTAAAACTGTACAAAGTTAGTATCATCATTCTATCACATTGTTCACAAATAAAGTATTTTTGGTAATTAAATCATTGATTATATTTGATGGGAAATACATAAAACATGAAACCATCTCTAGCACATTAAAAATACCTTAAAAATGTTTTACTGGCTAAGAAACTACATACTTAAAATTGACTGTAAACAAAAATTTTAAATAGGCTAAACATTTAAAAATAACCCTAATGGCAGAAAGTAAAAAAGAACTAAAGAGCCTGTTGAATGTGAAAGAGGAGAGTGAAAAAGCTGGCTTGAAACTCAACATTCAAAAAACTAAGGTAATTGCATCTGTTCCCATCACTTTATGGCAAATAGAAGAGGGAAAATTGGAAGCAGTGACATGTTATTTTCTTAGATTCCAAAATCACTGTGGATGGTGACTGCAGCCATAAAATTAAAAGACATTCCTTGGAAGGAAAGCTATGACAAACCTAGACAGTGTATTAAAAAGCAGAGACATTACTTTGCTGACAAAAGTCTGTATAGTCAAGGGCATTTTTCCAGTAGTCAGGTACAGAAGTGAGAGCTGGGCCACAAAGGAGGCTGAGCACTGAAGAGTTGATGCTTTCAAACTGTGGTCCTGGAGAAGACTTGAGAGTCCCTTGGACTGCAAGGAGATCAAATCAGTCAATCCTAAAGGAAATCAACCCTGAATATTCACTGGAAGGACTCATGCTGAAGCTGAAGCTCCAATACTTTGGCCACCTGATGTGAAGACCTGACTCATGGGAAAAGACCGTGATGCTGAAAAAAATTAAAAGCAAAAGGAGAAGGGGTGGTAGAGGATGAAATAGAAACCAAACCGTGTCAGATGAAATTCATCCACCTCTGAGCCCTGCAAAGGATTGCCTGTTGAGTACAGTGCCTGTCGCATTTTATGGGGATATAAATTATGTGAATTTAAAATGTGAATAAATATTTGAAAGTTGTATATGATGCACGATGTTTGAAATAGTGCAATATTAAAATTTTTTTAAATGACTGGGAGTCATAGAATTTCAAAACACTCTTGGACAGCAAAGTGAGGGCAGTGTTTGATATTACTATACGCAGTCACCTTTAACACAAAATTTAACTATCGTGTCAGTTTCCTATATATGTTGTGTATGTGCTTTGAAAGTTTTGTAAGTAATCTGCTGACTTGTACTGCTATTTTAATATTCAGTGTTGTTATAATTCAAAAAAACTTTTTAAAACAATCTGCTAACCCAAATATTCATTTAGGAGGTGGTGTTAATGCTTGTGCAGTAAAACATTTCTAAAAACTGGTAACTCTGAAACAGAATCATGTTTGTAATAAAATTTAATTCTGATGCACTGTTTAGTTGGATTGATAGGTAATAGCTTGGGAAACTTAGAACCTATAGAGCAAATTAAAGCAAAATTTCTCTATCTTATTTGTAGATATGATTTTTTAATATAAATTTATTTTAATTGGAGGCTAATTACTTTTTAATATAGTAATTGTAATAAAGTAATATTGGTTTTGCCATACATCAACATGAATCCACCATCAGCGTACACGTGTTCCTCATCCTGAACCCCCCTGCCACCTCCCTCCGTGTACCATCCCTCTGGGTCATCCCAGGGCACCAGCCCCGAGCATCCTGTATCATGCATCGAACCTGGACTGGCGATTCATTTCACATATGATATTGGACTCTGGGAGAGGGCATGGGTAGATCTGATTTTTAAGAATTCTCGTTCGAACCCTCCTGGCAGCCCAGTGGTTAAGACTCTACAGTCCCACTGCACAGGGCGTGGGTTTGATCTTGACCTGAGCTAGGCTCCTGCGTTCTGCCTGGCACAGCCAAAAACAGACAGCAGAGAACTACTCGCTTTACACTTTCTTCCAATGGGAAAATTAGGACTTGATGAGTGAATCTTGTCCACTCCACTACTGTGAATTATATAATACATGGGTTTGTTGAATCTTGGTTTAAAAAAGACAGCTTCAAAAACCTGACACAACCTCTGTAAGACACTCTTAGGATGAGGCACTTGGAATATGGATTTCATATTAGATGCTTTTTATGGTTAAATTTTACAGGTGGGATAACGGTATTGTGCTTGTGTAAAAGTATGTCCTTAGAAGATACAGGATGACACGTTGAGGGCTCAAGTTTCATCACAAGTAAAGACACATCTAGAAGCTTTAGAAAGACACTAACATCTGTTGATTCCAGATGGAGTATGCCAGCTCACTGAATCCTCTAACTTTTCTGTTTGAAATTGTTGAAATATTTGTATAATTTTAAATATATTGGGAAATATATTGATCAAGAAAATGCTTATATTGCTTACTGAAATTCTTACGGCTTGGAAATCCCATTTGAGTAAAGGATCAAATGGTTGTGCATGTTATCTAAGAGAGATGATACTTTTTTTCAGTTGTGCGTTTTCACTCATCGAACAATTTTGTGTATTGCCAATGTCAACCGAAAAAGAATGCACAACCTAAATGCTGAGAGTTGTTTTATACAACAGACATTCTTAGGACTTCAGGCCTGGGAGGCGGCCTCTCAAGTAACCTTGGGAAAATTGCTCCAAGGAGGCGAGGGGGTTAGCTAGGATATACAGGGGTTTTGAAACAAAGGGTAGATAGTCTGAATGACACAAAATTATTGGAAATTAAAGGAAAACCAAACATCTCAAGGAATTTAGCGCTTTTCTACGCATGGGAAGATAGAAGAGTGGGCTCGAACCAATCCTTCGATACGCACCTCCGCTATCGGCCAGTATCCTGAGCTTCCTCGGAGGACCACGGGGTGTCTGAAGGCTGTCAGAGGGCTGGTGCTCCTTGCTTCCTTTCTGAGTTCCCTTCAGTTCAGTTCTGTCCAGTCGCTCAGTTGTGCCCGATTCTTTGCGACCCTGTGAATCGCAGCACGCCAGGCCTCCCTGTCCATCACCAACTCCTGGAGTTCACTCAGACTCGCGTCCATCGAGTCGGTGGTGCCATCCAGCCATCTCATCCTCTGTCGTCCCCTTCTCCTCCTGCCCCCAATCCCTCCCAGCATCAGAGTCTTTTCCAATGAGTCAGCTCTTTGCATGAGGTGGCCAAAGTAAACACCCAGGACTGATCTTCAGAATGGACTGGTTGGATCTCCTTGCAGTCCAAGGGACTCTCAAGAGTCTTCTCCAACACCACAGTTCAAAAGCGGCAATTTTTCAGCACTCAGCTTTCTTCACAGTCCGACTCTCACATCCATACATGACTACTGGAAAAACCATAGCCTTGACTAGACAGACCTTTGTTGGCAAAGTAATGTCTCTGCTTTTGAATATGCTGTCTAGGTTGGTCACAACTTTCCTTCCAAGGAGTAAGCATCTTTTAATTTCATGGCTGCAATCACCATCTGCAGTGATTTTGAAGCCCCCAAAAATAAAGTCTGACACTGTTTCCACTGTTTCCCCATCTATCTGCCGTGAAATGATGGGACCAGATGCCATGATCTTTGTTTTCTGAATGTTGAGCTTTCAGCCAACATTTTTACTCTCCTTTTTCACTTTCATCAAGAGGCTCTTTAGTTCCTCTTCACTTTCAGCCATAAGGGTGGTGTCATCTGCATATCTGAGGTTATTGATATTTCTCCTGGCAATCTTGATTCCAGCTTGTGCTTCCTCCAGGCCAGCGTTTCTCATAATGTACTCTGCATATAAGTTAAATAAGCAGGGTGACAATATACAATCTTGAGGTACTCCTTTTCCTATTTGGAACCAGTCTGTTGTTCCATGTCCAGTTCTGTTGCTTCCTGACCTGCATACAGATTTCTGAAGAGACAGGTCAGGTGGTCTGGTATTCCCATCTCTCTCAGAATTTTCCACAGTTTACTGTGATTCACACAGTCAAAGGGTTTGGCATAGTCAATAAAGCAGAAATAGATGTTTTTCTGGAACTCTTGCTTTTTCCATGATCCAGCGGATGTTGGCAATTTGATCTCTGGTTCCTCTGCCCTTTCTAAAACCAGCTTGCATATCTCAAAGTTCACAGTTCACATATTGCTGAAGCCTGGCTTGGAGAATTTTGAGCATTACTTTACTAGCGTGTGAGATGAGTGCAATTGTGCAGTAGTTTGAGCATTCTTTTGCATTGCCTTTCTTTGGGATTGGAATGAAAACTGACCTTTTCCAGTCCTGTGGCCACTGCTGAGTTTTCCAAATTTGCTGGCATATTGAGTGCAGCACTTTCACAGCATCATCTTTCAGGATTTGAAATAGCTCTACTGGAACTCCATCACCTCCACTAGCTTTGTTCGTAGTGATGCTTTCTAAGGCCCACTTGACTTCACATTCCAGGATGTCTGGCTCTAGGTGAGTGATCACACCATCGTGATTATCTTGGTTGTGAAGATCTTTTTTGTACAGTTCTGTATATTCTTGCCACCTCTTCTTAATATCTTCTTAAGTTCCTGAGTTCCCTTAGGCTCACCAATTAATGCTCAAAGGTGGCCACAACCACTGAGGACTATGACGTCCTTTCTTTACTGACATGGTAGGCAGTATTCCATTTCTCACAAGTGATTCTGAGAAGCTGGCATCATATTTTATCATGATTACTACAATTGCGAACACCACCACACTGAACTGCTGTGCCTCCTGGGAGAAGCCCTACTGTCAACAGGTTTTCAAACTGCATTCCAGGTCTCTTCTCCCATCCTTTCTTCCACCTGCGTCAGGATCTCAGCTAGCGGAACAGCCACCTCACAACCCCTTCCCTACTCTGACCGACGGTTTAGGTCTCACTGCCAGCTTGTGGTCAGGAAGCCGCCTGTAGGCCAGATGTGGACGTGCCCTCCAAGTCGGACGGGCGCTCTGGCGCATGCGCCACCTGGCGCGCAGCCGCAGTCGGCGCGGCGGGACTGACGCGCTCTTGGGGCGTGGCCGGGGCGAAGGGCCGGTCGAGCTTGCGGGGGGGCCTGCCTGGGCCCTCCCTTACTGCCGGCGGAAGCCCTGGGAGCGTGAAAGGTGCGGTCCGGGCCTTGAGGTCTTATCGGCGCCTTCGAGTCCCAGGGAAAGCCGCTGTATTGCTGGCGGCCACTGCTCTGAGGCCAGTGTGCAGTCCGTGAGGGCTGCAGGGAGTCCTCGCCCTTCCACTCTAATAAGGTCAGGAAAGATTCAGAGAGGCCAGCTAGTGCCTCAGAACGGCCCCGGCAGCGGGAGACGGCGCTAGGATGCGCATCTACGGCAGTTTCCTCCCCACAAAACCATCTGCCTAGTCTGGCGTTGCGTCTGCCCCTGCACGGAGCCAGAGGACATCGCTTGCAGTATAACGTGGACTCTCACCACGGGGCACTTGTATTTCTGGGTTTCTGGGTGTTCCTTAGGGGCTCTGGGGTCACAATTCATAATTAGTTATGGGCCTGACCTGATGTGTCCAGCCTGTGTGTTTTCAGAAGTCCTGATTTGAATTTATTGAAAGACCTACCTGAGATCTTGGGGCTCCGGAAGTTGGAATCCTCAAGTAGGTTCCAACTGAAATGATTTTGTCCCTTAGGTTCAACTCCTGGTTCCCAGGAACAAAGCCGATTTTGTAAGGTTAAGAGGAATCTCACCTGGAAAGTGGCTCATCTGAGTGGAGACCTCCCACCAGGACCGCAGAACCCATGAGGAGAAAGGCCAAGAAAGAGCAGATCCTAGATTTGCACAACTGATAGCACAAAGTAACCCTTGTGCTCGGCAAGCCTCCCTTCAGACTGTGCCAGCTTGTTTGAACTGGAGAGGAGAGACGAGCTGGGCTAAGGCAAGGGGCAAAGTTGCCCAGGACATTACACTTTTGAGGGTTTGAGAGAGCGTAGTATGGGGGAAAGATATACCACCTCCCACTAAGAAAACGTTATCGCAGACATTCTGAAAAGCCTTTGACTTATTTCTGATTCTCCACTCTTTCCAGTTCCTGAGGAGGCCTCACAACATGCCCCTTATCACATGGGGCATTGAGAGCTGTGTGTGCTTCCTTCATCCTCACTTAGCAGACACAGGAAACGAGTGAAGGAAAGAGCTTCCCCGATTACTTGTTTCTGCCTAGCTTGAAAGATGATGAAAACTCAGCCCCAGAGGATGAATGTCCGGGTCATCCTATTCTTAGCAGCCTAGCCAGTAGTCAGATTTTCAGACACAGTAAAGTCAAACTTAGTTTCTATCAGAAGACTGAGAAACTACTGCCGAGGTAGTTAAGGACCGAAAGATGTTCTGCAGGAGGACATTCCACCTAGCTAGCGTATGGAACGCATAGGTAAGAGAGCCAGGACATGCAGGGCGGATCAGACCTCTTGTGATCTATTCTGTCTCCTCCAGCCCCATTCTTGTTCTCTGCATGTAGTGTCCTTGATCCTACAGAGAATAACAGATCTCAAGTGAGTTATTCTTTCCCTCCTTCGTTTAGTGTCTTATATGAGACTTTTTAGCATTAGTAAGTTAGAATGGAAATACAGAAATAGATGAACACCAACTTCAAGGATAATATACATCATATTACCAGTAATCAGGAACACATCAGTACCAGGATGAAGTAATATGAAGAGACATGCAGGTTCTATGCTGTTACTATTCTGTGCTATTGTTGACCCAGTTTGTCTGCATTTTCTCATAGTCATAGCAAAAATGCAAATGTTGCTACATGATTTGTGTTGGCCCTTCAAGAAATCATCATGCTAATTCCTCATGAGACGGTAAGAATCCTAAAAAACGAGTTTCTTTCCTAATCTTCCTGTAGGGATTACAGTAACTAATCTTCCAGTGACTATGGGAAATGGGTGCAACCAGCTGCCTGCAGTTGCTCCTCAGGGAAGCAGCACTTTGTGCTGAAGGAGGATTCAGTTAGTTCAGGTTTCTAGGGGATGCAAGACTGTGGCCTTGCAGACCTCTTTGGCTTTGGTATGTAGGCAATGTTGGCTCCTAAAATAAGTTGGAATGGGTTTATTCCTAGAAGAGTTCATATAGAATTGTTACTATGTCTTCCATAAGTGTTTGGTAGAATTCACTTGTACCATCTGGCCTGTGGAAGGTTGTTAGTTTAATAGGGCTATTCAGTTTTCTCTTTCTTCTTGAGTGAGTTTTGGTAGTTTGTACCTTTCAACAACTTTTTCTATTTCAACTAAGTTGTTGGATTTATTGGCATAACTAATAAAATTTTATGCTACTTTAGCCACACCCCACACACTGTTGTGATTCAAAATATTTTCAGATTTTCATTGTTATTTTCTCTTTATCCCATGGCTTATTTAGGAGTCATTAACTTAAATGTTTGGTGACTTTATATCTTTCTGTTAGCAATTTCTCATTAAGTTCTATTCTGGTCAGAGTGTATCTTGTATGATTTCCATTCTTTTAAATTGTTTGCCTCTTTTTTTTTGCCCATAACATGTGCACTTGGGAAGAATGTGTATTACGCTGCTGTTGGAGTATTCTATAAATGTTAGCCAACTTGGCTGATAATCTTATATATCCTAACTGATTTTCTGTCCATTTGTGCTATCAATTACCCACATGTTGAGACTGGTAATTTGCCTACAGCTATTTCAATTTTGTTTTTATTTCATGCATTTTGAAGCTCTGTTATAATGTATTAGGGCTAGAAGACAACTTTTTCTGTTGGACTCACAAAAGTAGAATGCAGGTCGGTCCCTAAGGGCCATTTGATTTCTACAGAGAAGAAATTTCTCATCTTTTGCTGGAGGGCAGGTCCCTGGTTGACAGTGCACATGGGTTAGGGGAGGAGGACGTGCTTCTCCCTGGCTGTGCTTGGTCTCTGTTGCTGCACAGTCTTTCTCTAGCTGCGGCACACGGGCTTCTCATCATGGTGGCTTTTCTTGCTGCAGGGCATAGGCTTGAGAGAGAGTGGACTTCAGTAGTTGCGGTATACGTGCTTAACTGCCCCTCAGCATGTGGAGTCTTCCCAGACCAGGGATCAAACTCTGTCCCCTGCATTGGTGGGCAGATTCTTAACCACTGGATCACCAGGGAAGTACCATTTCTTATCCCCTAACTCTGGCTGTCAGTGGTTTAAAAGATTACAATTTAGAAGTGTAACTGCAAGTAGTGATCATATATTCACCAGTCTTTTGACCTTAACATCTTAATCCATATAGAAAGTGAACAGCACCTACTGAGTAGGTAAGAATTTTAAGAATTTAATCTGTAACCTAGATTCCTTGCCAAATTTGTGATGGAATTATCAATTGAATACAATTATTGAGATTTTCCAAAGGTCTTTGTTCAGGTACCAGTAAAGGATCAATCTTAGGATGACCCTTGAATTCTGAAAAAGAACCATTTTGCAACACATCTTTTCTTTTCTTTTCATTTTCACATGTCTGAAGTTGGGATATCTTAAAAATTAGCGAAGTGCTTTCTCTCTGTCAATCTGTGGCATCTTTGGGACTTCATGAATGTGAGACATGCCCTATTCTTCCTGCATTTTCTTTTTTAAATAACTGTGTTTATTTCGGCTGTGCTGGGTCTTTGTTGCCGTGTGGGCTTTCCTCTAGTTGCAGTGAGTAGAGGCCACTCTTTAGTTGTAGTTTGAAGGGTCCTCATTTGCTGTGGCTTCTCTTGTTGCAAAACACAGGCAATAGCACCTGTGGGCTCAGTAGCTGGGGCTTCAGCAGCTGGGGCTCAGTAGCTGGGGCTTCAGTAGCTGGGGCTCAGTAGCTGGAGCTTCAGCAGCTGGGGCTTCAGCAGCTGGGGCTTCAGTAGCTGGGGCTCAGTAGCTGGGGCTCCTGGGCTCTAGAGCACAGGCTCAGTTGCTTCAAGCCATGTGGGATGTTTTCAGATCAGGGATTGAATTTATGTCTCCTGCATTGGCAGGTGGATTCTCTATCACTGAGCATCAGGAAGGCTCCCTTTCCTGCATTTTCATGCATGAGTTCCTTTTTCTGATTTTCCCTCCAAACTTCCTTACCACAATCAGCAAAATGCTTCCCATGGACTCTGACCACATTTCAACTGTATTAAGAAAACTAATGCTTAAAAGAGAACAATAAAAGCTAAACAGAGTTAAAGACATTGCTAAATTAAGGTATGTATAAAAGGAGACTTGGAAAACAGGCTAGTTTATAAACAGTTGAGACTTGGACTTTAGATCTACTCTCTGGACTCACTGCACATGGATTCTCATGATCATACTTGGCTCTAAGTCCCAAACAGATTATATATATCAGCCAATTAGAAGACATATGTGACAAACAAGAGTCAAATCCAGAAGAGATGTTCACATATAATCTTATGAGGCCAGGAGGAACTGGGAGGGATTCATAATTCTAGCGCTCACCAAAGCAGAATCACATCAGTCGTGATGCCATCTTATGGTGCCCAGACTAGTGAGGGTTTTATGCAATGCCAAAGTGCAGATGCTCAGTCATTACCCTAATCATTCCACGTGGGCACCTCTGAGTTGGAGTCAAATATTCTGGGACTGCCTCTTGAAGGGAAGTAAGTATCAATCTGTCACCTTCCTCCATTTCTTATTAGACATTAGCTACATTTCCTCTAAATTTAACATGCCACTTCCCTGTTATCCATGTCCAGTTAACTGCTTCAGGTTACCTTTGATCAGGATGTACCAGTTATAACCCCACCTCCTCAAGGTAATAAATATTGCATCTATATTTCCCCCACCATATTTTCATGTATGGATACCAGTCACTGGTGAATAACTATAGATGAACTAGGGAGCCTCTTAAGCACCAGTTGGGGAATCAGTCATTGTTTAGAAAATCAGGGTTGCAATTAGTTCACTGTATATAACTTCTGCTTTACTTATGTATTCACTAAAAAGCAATCAATTTTCTCTCAACTATTTTACAAGCTTCTTGTTTTAACTTCTAAGAGATGATCCTTAACCCTCTGAGGTGTCCTAGCACCACACCCCAATTGAATTATGTGTGATAGAGTGCATATTTTAAGCCTTGTCATCTCAAAACATACTCTCCAAGCCTTCCTCAAGTTCCACAGTGTAAATTTAATCAGAGAAGAGAGAAAATGTGGAAAGAAAGGAAAAAAGCCAAGCAAAACAAGACAATAATAGTTTAGCCATTAAGTGAAGCAAAGACCTGTAATTCCTCTAGAATACAGATAATATTCTGAGCCATGTCCTTTGAGCTGTTTTGCAGATACTGAAACTGCCACCAGATGCAAGAAGTTAATTGTTTGCTGCCCATAAGCAAGCAGACCCCAGATGGGTTAGAAACTGAAGGTTGATGATATTGACTCCTAATTGCCTCACCATCAACCAATGAGAAGAATGTCCGTGAGCTGATCATGCACCCCACAGTCCCCTGTGCCTCACCTTATGTTTCTCTGAAAGCCATCAGTTTGGGTCTGATGAGCACCAACCGCTTGGACTCCTTTGGTGCCCTGCGATAAACGGTGCACTTCCTTTACAACCAGGTGTCAGTAGATTGGCTTTACTCTGCTCGGCCCAGAAGACCCAAGTGTGGCTCAATAACAGTGTTGCAAAAGCAAATGACTTTTGGGGGTTCTAGCAAATATTGAAACATATTGTGCAATCATAATTTAAAGAGGGCTACTCAGGGCAGGAAGGGAAATATGAAAAACACAAGGCACATGATGTGAAGAGAGAGCCAAAGTCCCAGATTCTCAGAGAGTGTGAACAAAGGAAACGCGTTCTGCTTAGACAAATATAAGGTTCTTGCACTTAGAAATGCTGGGTAGGATATGCGGCTCTAGTAACACTGGCTGGATGGCAAAGCACAGGCGTTTTCACTCTACCCATCTGAGCAAGAACAGCAATCAGTTCACTGTGTAGCATGACAAAGTGGCTGGTACCTAAATCCCTTGAGTGAATGGCTTTCAGTGAGGCAACATATCTGAATAACTCTTACTGTATCCTGAGAATGTGGAAGTAAGAGTGATGTTAGAAATATTGAAGTCTCTGGAGTAAGAGCATGTGATTGAAGACCTCATTTAGTGGGGGTCTTTCCTGTGGACCCGCTGGTGGATGTGGAGGTTGGAGCTCTGGCTGAAGCCCTTCCCACATTTGTTGCACTCATAGGGCTTCTCCCCAGTGTGGACTCTCTGGTGGATGAGGAGTTTGGAGCTCTGGCTGAAGCCCTTCCCGCACTTGCCACAGTGATAGGGCTTCTCCCCAGTGTGGACTCTCAGGTGGATGCGGAGGTCTGAGCTCTGGCTGAAGCCCTTCCCGCACTCGTAGCACTGGTAAGGCTTCTCCCCCGTATGTGAACAGCGGTGGATGTGCAGGTTGGAGCTCTGACTGAAGCCCTTCCCGCACTCCCCGCACTTGTAGGGCCTCTCCCCCGTGTGGATGCGCTGGTGGATGTGCAGGTTGGAGCGCTGGCTGAAGCTCATCCCACACTCCCCGCACTCGTAGGGCTTCTCGCCGGTGTGCACGCGCTGGTGGATGTGCAGCTTGGAGCTCTGAGTAAAGCCCTTCCCGCACTTGTCGCATTTATGAGGCTTCTCCCCTGTGTGGACTGAGTGATGGATGAGCAGACTCGAGCTCCTGGTGAAGCCCTTCCCGCACTTGTCGCACTTGTAAGGCTTCTCATCTGCGTGGACTTCACGGTGGATGAGCAGACTCGAGCTCCTCGTGAAGCCCTTCCCGCACTGGTCACACCTGTAGGGCTTTTCTTCAGTGTGCTCCCTCTGATGCAGGACCAGCTCTGAGCGCTCACTGAAGTCCCTACCACACTGACTACATCTGTATACTTTCTCTGAAGGGCGGATTTTCTCACCAGGGTGACCACCTGGGCTGGCGGTACATGTTTTCCCACAGTCTTGATGGCTACAGGGCTTCTGCTCTGTATGAGCTCTCTGATGATGATGACTGGCCACCCGGGATTTCCAACCACTAACGTTTTTGTGGTTATAGTCAAAGGGCTCCAGGGATTCTTTCAGCTGGCCAATATGGCAGATTGTCTCCGCTTTGAACAATGGCAAGACCACTTCTTTTACATCAGCCACAAGATGATCTTGAAGGTTCTCTGAACAATGCTCAATGGGAGGACTTTTTCCCCCTGTCAGTTTCCTCTCAGTGCTTTCCTGAGGATCCTGGGGCTCATTCTTACAGAATGAGGAGTCCTGGGTGGCCATCTGGATCGGGACTTTCAAAGATGAATATTCTTCACTCCCCATGTTTTTTTAAATTATCACTCTGAAGAGGCACCACACTGCTTGTGGTTCCTGGAAATATGAGAAGATACTTTTCTCCACTTCTGACAAGTAGAAACGTCCAGTTCAGGGTTACTTACACCTCCCTGTGAATATTCACAATTTAATTCTGACTCCTCGTTACTGTACTAAGCCACCTCTTCCAAAATTTGCCAGCAGGAAAGCTCTTGAGGTAATAGATAACATAAGGACTTTATCTTCATTCTCCACAAAATTTTCATTCAAGTCTCCTAGGAAACAAAGGGAATTCAGTGACAACAAACAAAATTTCAAGATTTCAGAGCTGCCTAAGGTAACTAGCAGAAAGTTCAGTCTTGTCCTTATCCTCATGTCCTTTGGGTTAGTGTCAGGAAGGGAGAGGGCTTGGGTACGCAGGACAGAAATCTTGTCTCTGCTTTTAAGTACTGCCAATGAAAGCACGTGCACCCTAGCCTTGTAGAAGGCTAGGAATCCCACATTCTTGTCATCCCACAATTAACGTTTCATTCCATTTCACCAGTTAAATGTCAGTTAAAATAAAACGAAGTACTCGACTTTAATAAGTGCTTGGGATACAAAAAGGAAATACAGATCCTTTTGCTTGATAAACTGGAATCTACTGGGAAGAAAGACAGGCCAACAACAACGTCATGTAAGTGCTACTATACAGATACATGCACGGCTAGTCACGGGGGCACGGTGGGGGGGTGGGCAGCTGACTCAGACCTTGGGGGAGATTTCTGGGAGCAAACGTAAGGGAAAAAAAGTGGAATGTGGAGGGAGGATGTGACATGTTCTGGAAAAGATTAAGCAGTTTCTTGTGAAGGAAATAAAACAGGTAACAGTGGTAAAGACTATGCCTGGAGAGGAAGACAAGAGCCAGAACAAAGGGCTTGGTGTGTAGTTAGAGATGCCCTCAGAGATGTAAAGCTATTAAGGATTACAGTTGTGAGTGAAATGACGGCCTCTGTGATTATAAATACCATCATAAATGAGCATGACTTTAAGGTAGAGAGAGAGCTGCTATAGCAAATCAGAAGAGTGATGAGGAGGATGGTTATGGAGAGAAAGGGAGACTTGTTCTGAATCACATGATGACTGACTAAACTCAAAAGGGAAAGAAGGCCCCAAGCATGACTCAAGTCCCTTGAATGAGTGACTAGGTATGGGTTACTATATCATAAGACAGGGGATCTTAATCTCCAAGGCTAGAGTAGGGAAGGGGACAGAAAACAGACTTGGAATCTGACTCTTTAAATTTGTGGTGCTGGTGGAATATTCTGTTCAGTAAGTGAAACATGTGGGTCTGGAGCTCCTGGGAGAGAACTGTGCTAGGAATATAGATTTAAGACTTACTATAGATGGTCCCTGACTTACGATGGCTTCACTTACAAATTTTCGACTTTATGGGGGTGTGACAGTGATATGCCTTTGAATTTTGGTCTTTTCCTGGGCTAGCAAGATGCTGGACAAACCTCCCTCATGATGCTGGGCAATGGCAGCAGCTGCAGCTCCAACAGTGTGCTTACAACCCTTGTCTTCCACTTTCAGTACAGTGCGCAATGAACTGCCCGAGATACTCAACACTAGTATAAAACAGGTTTTGTGTTAGATGATTTTGCCCAACTGCAGGCCAGTGTAAGTGTTTTGAGCGTAATTAAGGCAGTTAGGTTAAGCTATGATGTTCAGTAGATCAGGTGTATTAAAGGCATTTTTGACTTAAAAGTATTTTTCAATTTACAATGAGTCTATGGGGATATAACCCAACTATAAGTTAATGAAGATCTGTAGTATGTATGTTACTGAAAACAATTAGGGTAAAGATCGTTATATTACACTGAAATGACCAAAATAAGAAAATCCACAATGGTCTTGGAAAAAAAAGAAAGACTGCCATTACTAGAATAAAATTGCTAGGGAACTTCTTGTGATAAAGTGCAGATGGATGAGGTCTAATGGGGAAACAAACAAAAAACAAGTGCACAGCTCAAATTATGTACAGAAAAAGGCTCCTGAAGAAGTAGGAGAACGTCCGAAGAAGTCCAAGAAATTAAATTCCAAGCTCAGAATCAACTATTCTGAACTAAGAGAGGTTTACTCCAGAAATAGGTTTTTTCTATCACGTCAGGCATTTCTAATATCTTGACTAGTTGTTGCCATTAGCAGCGCCACTGTCCCTACTACCCTCTTCCCCACAAAAAAATGAAAAACTAGGAGGTTAAGGGGAGTGGCCCCATATAAAGCTTCAAAAACAAACTGTTCCCAAAGAAGAACTCCTAATAGTATGATTTGGGCTGAAGACAGCAGCATAAGTTGAGGTAATGCCAAACCTGCACAATGACAGGGCTGAGGTACAAAGAGAAGCAACCAACGCCACATGTGCCCAGGATAAAGCCACAAGCTAATCTGCGAGGTGGAATTTCTGACAAGGACATCCCAGAGCTGGAAACTGAAGCAGGGCATGTCCCAGATAACATCCTGGCCTTAAGAGGCAATCTCAAAAAAAGGGTCTACATCGTAACTCACCATCTGGATTCTTATTAGATTCATGGCAAGCCCAGTCAGCAGAGGTGTCCCCTGTAAGCTGAATATACACGCACCAAGGAAGGGCTGAGCATCAGCTGAGGGTGGTGCACTCCAGTGTCATGCTGTGAATGGAAGACTTTTGGAAAAAAAGAGACAAGAAACATAAGGAAACAAACAAGAAAGACAGAAACTCACGTCAATAGAGGCACAAACTCAGGAAACAGTAAACAGAGGTAACAGAATTTAAAAGGTTCATAATGAAAATCCCAGAGAAATCTGAGGGGATATCACATCTAAAAAAACTACGATCTAGTAATAAAACATAAACACACTGCTACAAAGAATAATTAGAATTTTTCTAAATTAATAAAAAGATTGAAAACAATGATAATCATAATATTTGAGACCTATTCAGACACCGAGTTGTGTCCGTCTCTTTAAAACCCAAGGACTGCAGCACGCCAGGCTTCCCTGTCCTTCACTATCTCCCAGAGTTTGCTTAAACTCATGTCCATTGAGTTGGTGATGCCATCCGACATTTAACATTTACTGTCCTCATTTGGAACACTCAGAAAGCAGATGCATGATCCTACGTGAGAAAAACTATTAGGACACTCACTCTACACTGGAAGAACCAAGGTTAAAATGATCAAGTAATTTGTGTCATAGCTACTGTCAGGCAGTCTGATTTTAAGGTCTGCAATCTAGATGGGTTGAATAGCTAAATGAATATCCACCTAAAATGAAGACTGAGGGGTACTCAAGGAATGCAGGGTAAAGGCAGACAGATGGAATGATAAAAGCCTGTCTTGTGCGAGTTCGATGAATACCGTGGAGGTAGAATGCAGGGAAAGAAATGATCAAAGAATTAGCAGGGGAAAAAAAATTCTTAGAATTCAGGAGTCAGGGCTCATTAAATGTTAAAAATTGTGAAACCTCAGGACTTCAATGAAACAAACAAACAAACAAACAAAAAACGCAAAAAAAAAAAAAAATAAAAACACAGAAAATGCTAAAAGCATCTAGACAGAAAAGCCAAGTTATGTGCAAATACAAATGAGAATTATATTGACATTGAACTACAGAACAGCAGTACTGTATACCTGAAGATAAATGAGCAATATCTTCTAATTTAGGAAGTAAACTGACTGTAAGATTAGCCTTCTATCTCATACCCAAGTCAATTTGTAGACTGGCTAGACACTTTTTCAGGTTAGAAAGGATTTTAAAAATTACTGAAACAATTATTCAGCAGTGTACTATAGTAAAAATTTTTAAATTAAGAAAAAGATGACATATAAGAAATAGCAGTGAGCATTAAGAAATCAATAAAATAGACAAGCTGAATCAACTGTTGATATATAACAGAAAACAGTAATTAACCAAATCAACGAAAATGCTCTAGAAACAGAGTGGAAAGGGAAAAACCTCAAATTAAATATATTTTGAAAAGCAAAAATTAGTTGTAGGAAAGGGAATAAAACAAAAAAAGGAACTGTAATCTATGTATACTATTTGACTCTGCAGGAACAAGAGTTATGAAATCAAAGCAATGTAAGTATTAACCACTGATGTGACTCTGACATAAACTCTCGGGATGATGGCATGTTAGGGGAAATAATGAAGTCAATAAAAAATATCAAATATTGATAAACTGAAAAAATAGCAGTATATCATAATATAATAAATTAAAATTAAAACTACCTGTTAACAGTGGTTAAAAACCCAAAGCCCACTGATACACGATGCTTGTGAATGTAAATTGGTATCACCCCTCAAGAAGGACATTTTAACAATTATGTCTCAAAATCACAAATATATGCACGCAGCAGTCCAGCTCGGGGGTTTTATTCTTCAGATTTCTTGGCACAGTTGTGAGTGCTACTTGCACAAATTTATTCACTGCAGACAGCTTGTGACAGCAAATGATCAGAACTCTAAGTATAGAGCCTACCTTTACTTTTGCCTCTCTGCAAACCAGTCTCTATCAAGCAGTCCCAGTGATACTGGGTGAATCGGTTCATACCATTTTGCTGTCCCAGTGGCTTCCCACTGAACGCAACACAAAGTCACATTTTTTTACCGATGCCTTTAATGCCACGAATGAATCACCCCTGCTCTAATCTTCCCAAATGCTTCCTGTATTCTAGCCACACTCCTTCTTTTAGGTGTCTGGGTCTTCTCGTGAACTCTTCTCATGCCTGGAATATTCTTCCCCTACCCAGTCACCTGTTTAATGCCCATTAATGCTTTAGGTCTCAGTTTAAACATCACTTCAGAGGCTTTCCTTGAACCTCTCAACAATACATTTATCACCCTCATCCCATCCCATGCCCTCATTCTCTCAGAACACAATTCTCCATCCGTCACAGGACTTAATGAATTCACAGTAACACACTGTGTTTACTATAATGTCTCTTTTACAAGACTATAAGACATATTTCTTTGACGCTAAACTCCACAGCAGTCAATTTTTAAATCTTTTAAATCTTGATTCCCTGGTGGCTCAAACTGTAAAGAATCTTCCTGCAATGTGGCAGACCTGGGTTCTTTCCCTGGGTCGGGAAGATCCGCTGGAGAAGGGAATGGCAACCCACTCCAGTATTCTTGCCTGGAGAAGTCCATGGGCAGAGGCGCCTGGAGAGCTATAGTGCATGGGGTTGCAAAGAGTCAGACACAGCTGAGCGACTCACACACACACACATGTACATAAAGCAGTGGGGTAATAGACACATTGCTTTCCCTCCAGAAACCAAAGAAAATAAATCAGACTCGCAGATCTAATGGTTAAAATAAAAGTATGCAAAAAAACATGTAATCAGGTATGAGCCTGTGCGAAGAGTTGACTTATTGGAAAAGACTCTGATGCTGGGAGGGACTGGGGGCAGGAGGAGAGGGGACAACAGAGGATGAGATGGCTGGATGGCATCACCGACTCGATGGACGTGAGTTTGAGTGAACTCCAGGAGTTGGTGATGAACAGGGAGGCCTTGGCGTGCTGCGATTCATGGGGTCGCAAAGAGTTGGACACGACTGAGTGATTGAACTGAATTGAACTGATGAGCCTGTGAGATATAAATTCCGAGAAAAGAAAGTTCCGAGAAAAGAAGGAGGTTGAGGACTTCCCTGTTTGGTACAGTGGATACGAATCTGCCTCCCAATGCAGGTGATACAGGTTTGATCCCTGGTCCAGGAAGATCCCCTGGGGCAGGAAATGGAAACCCACTCCAGTATTCTTGCCTGGAAAATTCCACGGACAGAGGAGCCTGGCAAGCTACAGTCCATGGGGTCACATAAAGCTGGAAATGACTGAGTATATACACACAAAGTTCTTCAGCTGCTTAGAATAATCAAAAACATCCTTTTCTGCCAAAAAAAGAACTAAGAAAGTGATTCCTCAACTATAGCTCCTGGGGCTCCCAGCACTGGTGCTCAAGTTCATGTTCTTACCCACTGAGGCCAAGTGGCTGTAGTTCTCCAGCATCACAGCTCTGTGCAGCTTCCTCTCAACAGAGTCCAGCAACCCCACTCTTTCCTGGTGAAGTCCACAGAGGCATCCTTGAATGTTACTGGTTCCTAAAACATTAAGCACATTCCTCCTCAACTGACAACCATCGGAACAAATGCCCCGGAAGGAAGGTGAGGTTGGGAGCACGTAAGAGGGGAGAAGGATACAGGGGGGTGTGCAGTTCAGGCTGACCTCAGTCTAGTTTGGATGGAGCCTTTCCTTCCTCATTTCCTTGCTGAGCTGTCCTTTTGCCCCATTCCTACTATTATCCTGATAACCTTAACACTCAGAAGAACGATTTACCCAACACGCTAACCCCACATTTCTTAATCTCTTCAATGCCAATGATCTTTGCCTCATTTCAAACTCAGGAACCACAATTAGGGCCATTTCATTATTTGGATCACTCTGTTTTTGAAATATTATCTCAAAATTCACACCTTAAATACATCTTCCTATTTTTCTTCTCTTCTTCCTCCCTCACATCTATTTTACCAAGATCATCATCCTTTCAGTTTAGTTCAGTCGCTCAGTCGTGTCCGACTCTTTGCGACCCCATGAATTGCAGCACGCCAGGCCTCCCTGTCCAGCACCAACTCCCACAGTTCACTCAGACCCGCGTCCATCGAGTCAGTGATGCCATCCAGCCATCTCATCCTCTGTCGTCCCCTTCTCCTCCTGCCCCCAATCCCTCCCAGCATCAGGGTCTTTTCCAATGAGTCAACTCTTCGCATGAGGTGGCCAAAGTACCAGAGTTTCAGCTTTAGCATCATTCCTTCCAAAGAAATCCCAGGGCTCATCTCCTTCAGAATGGACTGGTTGGATCTCCTTGCAGTCCAAGGGACTCTCAAGAGTCTTCTCCAACACCACAGTTCAAAAGCATCAATTCTTCGGCACTCAGCTTTCTTCACAGTCCAGCTCTCACATCCATACATGACCACAGGAAAAACCATAGCCTTGACTAGACAGACCTTTGTCGGCAAAGTAATGTCTCTGCTTTTGAATATGCTATCTAGGTCGGTCATAACTTTTCTTCCAAGGAGTAAGCGTCTTTTAATTTCATGGCTGCAGTAACCATCTGCAGTGACTTTGGAGCCCAAAAAAATAAAGTCTGACACTGTTTCCACTGTTTCTCCATCTATTTCCCATGGAGTGATGGGACCGGATGCCATGATCTTCGTTTCCTGAATGTTAAGCTTTAAGCCAACTTTTTCACTCTCCTCTTTCACTTCCATCAAGAGGCTTTTTAGCTCCTCTTCGCTTTCTGCCATGAGGGTGGTGTCATCTGCATCTCTGAGGCTACTGATCTTTCTCCTGGCAATCTTGAGTCCAGCTTGTGTTTTAATCCTTCCTTTGTCCTCTCAGCCAAAGTGTGCTTCTGATATCAATTTCTCCCCTAGTCTTCTAAATCATATGCCCTTTCTTGTTCTAAACTAAGTAGTTGAACATTCCTAGAAAAAATAAAATAGCACATTTACCCACAACCATAAAACACTCTCCTTAGGTATTCCCAAACATTTATCTCTAGTCCTAACCTTTCTTCTCAATTCCAGGCTCCAATTTCCCACCTACATCTACACTTGGATGTCTAAAAGGCACTTAAAACCTATCAAGCCCCAACAGAATTTTTTTTTTAAGCTTTTGGCTGTGCCGCATAGCATGTGGGATCTTAGTTCCCTGACATGGGACCAAACCCATGCCCCTGCTTTGGCAGTTCAGAGTCTTAACCACTGGACCACCAGGTAAATCACCCCAACAGAATTCTTGCTCCCACAATCTCCATCAGTGTCTGCTCTTCCGTTGCTGTCCCCCAAGTGCCACACAACCTACTAAATTGCTCGAGCCCAAATCCCAGAAGTCCTTCTGATTTTCTTCTCACTTCCTCACATTTTATTCATCACCAAGTCATGTCAACCCTGCCTTTAAAACATCTCTGAAGCCACCCACTTCTTTCCAGCTTGCACTATTATCATTATAAGTCCCAGCTGTCATTAACTTTCCACCTACACCAACCTCCTAAATTTGTCTTCCCCCACATGATGAATCTTCCACACAGCAGAGAAGGTGATCTTTTAAAACGCCAGGCATGAAACTCTCCAAAGGCTTTTCCACGCACATGGAATAAAATCCAGACTCTTCATTCTGGCCTGCAAGGTTTTACAGCCTGGGGTCCTGTCAATTCAAGCTCAGCCTGCATCCTTCCCCCCTTACATTTCACCTGGCTTCTGTGACCACACTCAACTAATCTTTAAATCCTCAGCAAACAGCACACCTGACTCAAAATCTAAATGACAAATATTTATTTATAAATTCACAATTTAAAATCATGAAATGATACAAGTAAAAGAGAAATCTCGAGATCATCCAACTCAGCACTCAATTTACAGATGAGAAAACTAAGGTTCATAACTGCAAAGTGACTCATTCAAAGTCACAGAGGAAGAGAAGGGTTAAATGGGACTCCTACCTTTCAGCAGACTCAAGGACAATGTCTGGTATACAGTAAGAAAACAGTAAGCACTGATGGAATGAAGTCCTTTCTTTAAATTCAAAAAATGATTAACATATGCCAGGATCTCAAAATGTCACTGTTCTAGCAATCCCCAACTTCATCACAGTGCATAATCATTAGGGAAGAGATAGAAGGAAAACAAAAAAGAGCACAGATTCTTACTTATGTTAATCTTTGCTGAAGTTCTCAATTATATTCAAGGCACAAAGATATTATGCTTTCAATACTTTGAGGCAGCTTACTGTCCTCTAAACAAACTGATTTTTATAAGAACTCATGGTACCTTTCTATGGATGTGGATGTGAGGATGGTTTTTGCCAACCAAAAAGATGGTCTTGCTGGTGGTGCTGTTAAGAATTAGTTCTTTTTTTTTTCCCCCTTAAAATCCAGCCTGTATGCCTGAAATACTGTAAATCAACTATACTTTTTTTTTTAAATCATCTAATTAAAAAAAAAACCCAGCCTGATATTTTATTCAAATAACTCCTGGTGTGATGACCTGTTTAGTTACAGAGAAGAAACAGCATGAAGTTAGAAAACATGGGGTTGACTTCTGACTTTGCTGTTCTCTGCAATAAAATACATGGTACTTCCCTTCTGCTCCCTCAGAATTAGAGCTCTCCTCTGTAAGATGATGGCACCAAGGCAGAGAGTTAAGAGGGGCTACCCTGGTGGCTGGCTAACCCCTTCCTTTTCAAACATTCTATGACACTAAGTATCAGTCTTGAGGTAGCTTTCTAGAAGGGGTTTTGTGCAGACAAATGACAAGTTTTTTTTAAAAGCCTACATGGTAATTCAACAATTCATTGTACCAATTAAAATGCAGATATGTTGATAAAGGGAACAAAGCAAGCAGAACACAAAAGACGAGCAGCCCATCCTGTCTGCCTTAGTGACGCTCACATCAAGTATGCAGAGAAATACTTCACAGTAAATGCAATAAATCTTTGGGTTGTACAGAGACCAAAGAGATGAAAAAGGAGTGAAATTCTCCTTTCAGGCGGTCTAGGGGAATGTTGCTTAGGAACCTTTACCTCTGAAAGAACACCCCGGATTTCTGGCAGTGACATGGTACTTACTGAGCTGTTATGTAACACGTTTTCTCATGTCTTTAACTCAAGTTTAATAAACGATTACTATTAATGCACACACTTTTCCCCACACACAGCACATGCTCGTGAAGACAAGCACCGCAGTTTATAATTCTATTTGCTTTCCCCTGACCACTTAGCAGTAGATTGAGCGTGTAATAGCTGTGGATGACTTTCACTGTGAGTGAAATGTCTGGCAGGAAAAGGCATGCTTCCAGAGACTGGACCAAACATGCTGTGTGAAGTTTTCCAATAAAAGAGCACAGCCCAGTCCCCTGGGGAGTGAGTCAAACTCAAGCGGGCAGGGTAGTTCAGTGAAAACAGGGGTAGAATTTAAAGTCAGCAAATTGTGCAGACCCTGGTGACATCATTTGATAGCTATATGCTCTTAGTATCTTAATGTTCCTATACTCACATTTATAAACACTATATGTCTCACACTGAAGTCTGACAAAGTGAAAAAAAAAAACAAACAAACCAGAACCAAGACAGGACCTGACACCAGATACACACTCAGTTAATGCTGATGCCCTTCCCCCCAAAGAAAGGATATTTCCATCCTCAGAGAAGAGAAACCCCAACTCACCTGGAACTTGGTAAATTTCTCCTTTCAGGAAGGACAGATTCCTGGAAAAGTGGAGTTAAGGAAAGCGAAAAAGCCGTGAAAATCAGGTCCACTTTGCTGGACACAGACTAGCCAGTCCAGCGAGACTGCCGGGGGAAAAACGTTTTCAGGTCTTCCACCTTTACACGCCCTCTCCTGGGATGCTTCTGCTGTCGCTTCACGCTGCGCCTCCCTCACCTCTCCACGGGGCTTTGGATCAAATAGGCCAAGCCTCCCTCGCAAACCCATGAAAGCAAGAAAAGCCCACTGCCCCCCAGCAGCTCTAAGATGTGCCTATTTCCCCAGCCTTTGCCCTCAAGTTCTAGTTAGAGCGGTAGCTCTCCGGATCAATGTGTCGCCTCTCGGAGATATTTCGGCTGCCCGAGACGCCTGACAGTGGCTCTGTCGGGGATGCAGGGGCTCTGACGCAATCTCTTTTCAGCGAGGGCAGGACTGTGGGGACGGGAGGGTTGGCCCCTCACAAGGAGCCCCTCTCGGTCCCCTAACGTCCCCCCAAAACCTCCTTCGAATAAGGCCAGTCATCGGCGTGCAAAAGGCCGGTGGGGTCAACTGCGAAGCTCCCAGGCCGGCCAAGGCCGAAGCTCAGGCAGTGGAGAGGAGGCCCCCTCGGAGCCACTGCCGGCTCAGCGCTGGGGTCGCCTGGTCTCAGCTGACCAGCGCTGGGGCTGCGGAACGCAGCGCCGGCCGCGGCGCGCGGACGCACGTGCGGCCCTCGACCGCACCTCCGCCAGGACGCGCGCCCTCCCACGGCCACCCCCGCAGCCCGGCGCCTCCCCCGGCGCCACTCCCACGACTCAAGCGCCAGACGCCTCTCGGCCGGCTGCCAGGCTGCGCTGCTTGCCAGGCCTTTCTCACCTCACGTGGAACCCGGCACCTGGAAGCGCAGGACTCGTGATACCGCCCCGCGCCAGCGCCGAGGGCCGCGAACTACGAGTCCCAGGGAGCCGCGGGAGGGCCACGCCCACTTCCGGCGCCATGCCCGGGGCTCCGCCAGAAGCTGCGCCGGAGGGCATGGCGCCGCTCCCTGCGGAGTGTTCTTCGAAATTCGCGACTAGTTCCCTCAGGTTATCCTCACATGTGGTATTGCTTTTAAATTTGTTTCTTGTCTTTGTTTTAGGAATACCCATTAACATGCTTTTCAATCTGTTAAAGTGCTACTGGGGGAAAAGAACGGAAATATCACCCGTACTTTCTCTTTAAAAACATTCTGAAATGAGTATCCCCTTCTCACCTCTGAAGTTCGTTCATTTAGCAAACATTTGAGGTCCCGCTATGTTCCAGGAACTGGCCAAGACGCTTACGCAAAAAAAAAAAAAAAAAAAAATCACTGTGGATGTTAAATTCTAGTGAGATCTCCCACTGGAGCAGTATACGATTTTGATAAAAGATATCAGTTCAGTTCAGTTCAGTCGTGTCCAACTCTATGCGACCCTATGAATCGCAGCACGCCAGGCATTCCTGTCCATCACCAACTCCCGGAGTTCACCCAAACTCATGACCATTGAGTCGGTGATGCCATCCAGCCATCTCATCCTCTGCCGTCTCCTTCTCCTGCCCCCAATCCCTCCCAGCATCAGAGTCTTTTCCAATGAGTCAACTCTTCGCATGAGGTGGCCAAAGTACCGGAGTTTCAGCTTTAGCATCATTCCTTCCAAAGAAATCCCAGGGCTCATCTCCTTTAGGATGGACTGGTTGGATCTCCTTGCAGTCCAAGGGACACTCAAGAGTCTTCTCCAACACCACTCAAAAGCATCAATTCTTCGGTGCTCAGCCTTCTTCACAGTCCAACTCTCGAATCCATACATGACTACTGGAAAAACCATAGCCTTGACCAGATGGACCGTTTTTGGCAAAGTAATGTCTCTGCTTTTCAATATGCTATCTAGGTTGGTCATAACTTTTCTTCCAAGGAGTAAGCGTCTTTTAATTTCATGGCTGCAATCACCATCTGCAGTGACTTTGGAGCCCCCCAAAATAAAGTCTGACAATGTTTCCATTGTTTCCCCATCTATTTTCCATGAAGTGATGGGACCAGATGCCATGATCTTCGTTTTCTGAATGTTGAGCTTTAAGCCAACTTTTTCACTCTCCTCTTTCACTTCCATCAAGAGGCTTTTGAGTTCCTCTTCACTTTCTGCCATAAGGGTGGTGTCATCTGCATATCTGAGGTTACTGATATTTCTCCCGGCAATCTTGATTCCAGCTTGTGTTTCTTCCAGTCCAGCGTTTCTCATGATGTACTCTGCATAGAAGTTAAATAAGCAGGGTGACAATATACAATCTTGAGGTACTCCTTTTCCTATTTGGAACCAGTCTGTTGTTCCATGTCCAGTTCGAAACTGTTGCTTCCTGACCTGCATATAGGTTTCTCAAGAGGCAGGTCAGGTGGTCTGGTATTCCCATCTCTCTCAGAATTTTCCACAGTTTATTGTGATCCACACAGTCAAAGGCTTTGCCACAGTCAATAAAGTAGAAATAGATATTTTTCTGGCACTCTCTTGCTTTTTCCATGATCCAGCGGATGTTGGCAATTTGATCTCTGGTTCCTCTGCCTTTTCTGAAACCAGCTTGAACATCAGGAAGTTCACGGTTCATGTATTGCTGAAGCCTGGCTTGGAGAATTTTGAGCATTACTTTACTAGCATGTGAGATGAGTGCAATTGTGCGGTAGTTTGAGCATTCTTTGGCATTGCCTTTCTTTGGAATTGTAATGAAAACTGACCTTTTCCAGTCCTGTGGCCACTGCTGAGTTTTCCAAATTTGCTGGCATATTGAGTGCAGCACTCTCACAGCATCATCTTTCAGGATTTGAAACTGCTCAACTGGAATTCCATCACCTCCACTAGCTTTGTTAGTAGTGATGCTTTCTAAGGCCCACTTGACTTCACATTCCAGGATGTCTGGCTCTAGGTGAGTGATCACACCATCGTGATTATCTTGGTCATGAAGATCTTTTTTGTACAGTTCTTCTGTGTATTCTTGCCACCTCTTCTTAATATCTTCTGCTTCTGTTAGGTCCATACCATTTCTGTCCTTTATCGAGCCCATCTTTGCATGAAATGTTCCATTGGTATCTCTAATTTTCTTGAAGAGATCTCTCGTCTTTCCCATTCTGTTCTTTTCCTCTATTTCTTTGCATTGATCGCTGAAGAAGCCTTTCTTATCTCTTCTTGCTATTCTTTGGAACTCTGCATTCAGATGCTTATATCTTTCCTTTTCTCCTTTGCTTTTCACTTCTTTTCACAGCTATTTGTAAGCCCTCCCTAGACAGCCATTTTGCTTTTTTGCATTTCTTTTCCATGAGGATGGTCTTGATCCCTGTCTCCTGTACAATGTCACGAACCTCATTCCATAGTTCATCAGGCACTCTATCTATCAGATCTAGGCCCTTAAATCTATTTCTCACTTCCACTGTATAATCATAAGGGATTTGATTTAGGTCATACCTGAACGGTCTAGCGGTTTTCCTTACTTTCTTCAATTTAAGTCTGAATTTGGTGTAAGAAACGCCGCGGGAAGAAAGAGCCACCCCTATGGACCGTTGATCAGGGCCTTTATTGGGCAGTCGCTCTCGGGCAGAACTCCCGGGGGCGGGTAAGCGAGGAAGCGAAGGGGATCTGCGAAGCAAAGGGAGTCTGCGAGGTATGAGGGGTGGGGAAGGGTTTTATAGCCCGGGCCGGGCTCCCATATAAGGAAGAAAGCGTGGGCTCAGCGGTGATTGGTGTCCAAGGGCTCCATGTCGGCACCTGATTGGACGGCTTTGGTTGTCGGCCTGCCTCCGGGGCTTGTCTGCGGCACTCTGCCGGGACATGTCCCGACATGCCCGGGCATGCCCAGACATGCCTTAACACGCCTGACCTTGTCCAACCTTTCATTTGGCAATAAGGAGTTCATGATCTGAGCCACAGTCAGCTCCTGGCCTTGTTTTTGTTGACTGTATAGAGCTTCTCCATCTTTGGCTGCAAAGAATATAATCGATCTGATTTCGGTGTTGACCATCTGGTGATGTCCATGTGTAGAGTCTTCTCTTGTGTTGTTGGAAGAGGGTGTTTGCTATGACCAGTGCATTTTCTTGGCAAAACTCTATTAGCCTTTGCCCTGCTTCATTCCGCATTCCAAGGCCAAATTTGCCTGTTACTCCAGGTGTTTCTTGACTTCCCACTTTTGCATTCCAGTCCCCTATAATGAAAAGCACATCTTTTATCGGTGTTAGTTCTAAAAGGTCTTGTAGGTCTTCATAGAACCGTTCAACTTCAGCTGAACGGTTGGTCCTTTTAGTCCACTATAAAGACACAGGCTTTTATTTCAACTGAGTAAGCAGCCATTAGAATGTGGAGAAATTGGGATCCTTATTTGTTTTGTGTATGTGTGTGTGTGTGTGTGTGTGTGTTAGTCATTCAGTTGTGTCCGACTCTTTGTGACCCCATGGACTCCTTTGTCCATAGTATTCTCAAAATCCTGGCAGTTCCTCAAAATGATAAATATAAAATTACCATATCACTTCTTGACTCCATTCCTAGACAGCTAACGAAGAGCACTGAAAGTGCACATCCACACAGAAACTCGTATCCCGTTAACAAGCGAGGAGTCGGGGTTCTCAAGAGAAACGGAAGCAGTAGTGTGTGTAGTTAGGTAATTAGTTGGCTCCTGGGTCATGGAGACCAAGAAGCTCAGTGATCTGCCACCGTCAAGCTGGAGAACTAGGAGAGCCAGTGGTGCGATCCGGTCTGTATCTGAAGACCTAAAACTGTGGGAGCCACTGAGGTCACTCCCAGTGGAGGCCAAAGGCCTGAGGAGGCAGGAATGCTATGCTGGCTTAAGTCCCTGAGTCTGAAGGTCTAAGAACTAGAAGCTCTGAGACCTGAGGGCAGGAGGAGACGGATGTCTTGGCTCAAGGGCAGAGACCAAATTCCCCCTTTCTCCACTTTTTAACTTGTATCTAGGCCTCAATAGGTTGGATGCTGCCCACGCACACTGAGGAGAGCAATCTGCTTTACACAGTCCACCAGTTCATATGTTGACCTCTCTGGAAACACCCTCACAGATGGGCCCAGAAATAATATTTACAAGCTATCTGGGCATCACTCAGCTCGATCATGGTGACACATAAAATCAGCTATACAGACATCTGCCTTTTTCTTAGGTTTCTAACATTCTAGCCTCATTGAAGCTTTACTGTTCTCAAGTAAACCAGGCACGCTCTCTGCAGTGCCTCTGGACGAGCTGTTTCCTCTGCCTGGAACAGACTTCCCGCAGATACGCTCCTCGTTACTTCACTTCCTTCAGACTCAGCTCAAATGATCTCCTATCAAAGAGGGCAGTTTTTACAGCTCTATATTGAAGAGGAATCCTTCTCCCATCTCTTTTTCCTTTGTTTTTGTTTAATCTCTCTCTTCCTGACCCCTATTTGAATGTAGGATCTTTGAGGGGAGGAACATTATTTATTTTGTTCACTATGTTAAAGAGAAATTATTCTGACATTTGTTGAAATATTCAAGACTATATTCAAGACTCCTGTTCTCCTTTCAGGGCGAGTTGAAGGTCAGTGGCTGCAGCAGCATATGATTTAATCCTTATAGAGGTAGATGGCAGTGCCCAGGGCAACTGCCAATTTGTAGTTGACCATTTGGGGAGGGGGGGTTGGATGGGATTCTTGGATGAACTGGCTTAGCAGGATTCTTTGCTGAAATTGGACCCAGCAGGCCAAAGACAAGATCTAGAGAAGAGGATCCATAGGATCCTGACTGAAGTTTGGTCGGGGAAGGAGTCATTGACATCTGCTTCATCCTTAGCATCTGCAACAGTGAGTGGCATATAGTGGGACACTATAATTATTGGTAGGTTGGTGACTGCATGCCCCATTCTGAGAAATTTTCTTTGAAATAAAAAGACCTAGCTGAATGAAAGAGATGCATTTTTCCTTCCTAGCTGTCAGATTGCTGAATTTTACGCGTAGATTTTTTTCCCCCTGGAAAATAATACATTTGTTATACTGATTAAATCTTGTTCCATGTTCTGTCAGTTAATAGTGAGAAAATATGTTTTAGTGTTCACGCCTTTTCTTTGTTTGGAATCAAAGCAGGATTGTTTGGAAACAAACCATAAATAGCTCACCCAGAGGAGCTTAGAACATGCTCTGCAGGTCCCAATCGGTTTCTGGCACTGGGTGCAGTCTTGGCTGAATATTAAAATCGTTTAGGAACTTAAAAAATCCCGATGCCGGGATCACACCGAGCATTAATGCAAAATCTGTGGAGCTGGAACCAAGGCACAGTTACTTTTCCAGGCTCCCCAGGTGATGCCAACCTGCACGTGGAATGAAGAACCTAAGCCACGGGATTGTATCCCAGACTACATTTCCCAGAAGCCTCAAAGGGCACTGCCGTTTCCGGCCTCGTCAGTCACCGTTTGAGTGGAGCGCGGCATCCGCTTGCTTGTGGGTTTCGGCGGTAAATACAGTGTTGGGTGCTTGTGGCTGCTCTGTATGGAGCTTTGCGGCAGCGCCCTCCCAGCTCGGTCGAGAATGGCTGCCGCCGGGGGACCCAGACCGGTGCGCGCCTCCGGCAGGTTGAGGAACGAGCGAGCTGGGAGGCGGGCAGTAGTAGGGCGGTGCGGGTGATGGCGGTGGGACGCCGGGGCCGTGGTGTCCCAGCAGGATTCAGAGCTCGCGCTGAGGCCCAGGGCTTGAATCTCCGAAGAGACTTTCCAACCCTGTTGGCGAAAGCGCCTGAGTAACTCACAGTCAGAGCTTGGCCTGGAGCTTGCTGCAAGGCATGACTCCAGGCAAGTGTTTTGTGCCTTCTTCCTGATCACGTTTTTTTATTAAGAAAGTTTTGTTCTTTCAAATTAAGCATGGATATGGAATCTTGCTATGACCAGTGCATTCTCTTGGCAAAACTCTATTAGCCTTTGCCCTGCTTCATTCCATACTCCAAGGCCAAATTTGCTTGTTACTCCAGGTGTTTCCTAACTTCCTACTTTTGCATTCCAGTCCCCTATAATGAAAAGGACATCTTTTTTGGGTGTTAGTTCTAAAAGGTCTTGTAGGTCTTCATAGAACCGTTCAACTTCAGCTTCTTCAGCGTTACTGGATCGGGCATAGGCTTGGATTACCGTAATATTGAATGGTTTGCCTTGGAAATGAACAGAGATAATTCTGTCATTTTTGAGATTGCATCCAAGTACTGCATTTTGGACTCTTTTGTTGACCATGATGGCTACTCCATTTCTTCTAAGGGATTCCTGCCCACAGTAGATATAATGGTCATCTGTGTTAAATTCACCCATTCCAGTCCATTTTAGTTGGTTAATTCCCCAGATGTTGACGTTTACTCTTGCCATCTCCTGTTTGACCACTTCCAATTTGCCTTGGTTCATGGACCTAACATTCCAGGTTCCTATGCAGTATTGCTCTTTACAGCATCGGACCTTGCTTCTATCACCAGTCACATCCACAGCTGGGTATTGTTTTTGCTTTGGCTCCATCCCTTCATTGTATCTGGAGTTGTTTCTCCACTCATCTCCAGTAGCATATTGGGCCCTTAGTGACCTGGGGAGTTCCTCTTTCATTATCCTATCATTTTGCCTTTTCATACTGTTCATGGGGTTCTCAATGCAAGAATACTGAAGCGGAGCCAGACATCCTGGAATGTGAAGTCAAGTGGGCCTTAGAAAGCATCACTACGAACAAAGCTAGTGGAGGTGATGGAATTCCAGTTGAGCTGTTTCAAATCCTGAAAGATGATGCTGTGGAAGTACTGCACTCAATATGTCAGCAAATTTGGAAAACTCAGCAGTGGCCACAGGACTGGAAAAGGTCAGATTTCATTCCAATCCCAAAGAAAGGCAATGCCAAAGAATGCTCAAACTACCGCACAATTGCACTCATCTCACACGCTAGTAAAGTAATGCTCCAAATTCTCCAAGCCAGGCTTCAGCAATACGTGAACCGTGGACTTCCAGGTGTTCAAGCTGGTCTTAGAAAAGGCAGAGGAGCCTGAGATCCAACATCCACTGGATCATGGAAAAAGCAAGAGAGTTCCAGAAAAACATCTATTTCTGCTTTATTGACTATGCCAAAGCCTTTGACTGTGTGGATCACAATCAACTGTGGAAAATTCTGAGAGATGGGAATACCAGACCACCTGACCTGCCTCTTGAGAAACCTATATGCAGGTCAGGAAGCAACAGTTCGAACTGGACATGGAACAACAGACTGGTTCCAAATAGGAAAAGGAGTATGTCAAGGCTGTATATTATCACTCTGCTTATTTAACTTATATGCAGAGTACATCATGAGAAATGCTGGGCTGGAAGAGAAATATCAATAAGCTCAGATATGCCGATAACACCACCCTTATGGCAGAAAGTGAAGAGGAGCTAAAAAGCCTCTTGATGAAAGTGAAAGAAGAGAGTGAAACAGGTGGCTTAAAGCTCAACATTCAGAAAACTAAGATCATGGCATCTAGCCCCATCACTTCATGGGAAATAGATGGGGAAACAGTGGAAACAGTGTCAGACTTTATTTTTTTGGGCTCCAAAATCACTGCAGATGGTGATTGCAGCCATGAAATTAAAAGACGCTTACTCCTTGGAAGGAAAGTTGTGACCAACCTAGATAGCATATTCAAAAGCAGAGACATTACTTTGCCAACAAAGGTCCGTCTAGTCACGGCTATAGTTTTTCCAGTGGTCATGTATAGATATGAGCGTTGGACTGTGAAGAAAGCTGAGTGCTGAAGAATTGATGCTTTTGAGCTGTGGTGTTGGAGAAGACTCTTGAGCGTCCCTTGGACTGCAAGGAGATCCAACCAGTCCATTCTAAAGGAGATCAGTCCTGGGTGTTCATTGGAAGAACTGAAGCTGAAACTCCAATACTTTGGCCACCTAATGGGAAGAGTTGACTCATTGGAAAAGACCCTGATGCTGGGAGGGATTGGGGGCAGGAGGAGAAGGGGATGACAGAGGATGAGATGACTGGATGGCATCACTGACTTGATGGATATGAGTTTGTGTGAACTCCGGGAGTTGATGATGGACAGGGAGGCCTGGCGTGCTGCAATTCATGGGGTCACAAAGAGTCGGACACGACTGAGCGACTGAACTGAACTGATTGAATTTTATTAAATGCCTTTTTAACATATATGGAGATATTTGTCTTTTCCTTTTTGATCTGTTAATACGATACATTTTATTCTTAATGACTTTGCATTCTTAGTAGAGCCTCACTTGGTCATGGCCTATTATACTATTTTAACATCAGTAAGATGATTCTCTTTGCTCATGTTTTTCTAAGTATGGATTGGATGATTCCCCCCACCCCCACTATGAGCCATTTTCATTGCCTTTGGTTTAAATTTTGTAATAATTTTTGTAAAAGTTTTGGACTATTTTCATTCTTTGTTATAATTTCATTTACGTGGTAGGTGGTTCCCTGAAGGTTTGGGTGCGTTAAAAAAATTTTTTTTCCTGTGATATAGGGAGTAGGACAGAGGAATTGGGGAATCGTTCTTAACAGTGTTCTCTCTTATACAGTGATTTGGCCAACTGAAATTCTTGCTCTCTCTTGAAACAGTTTTGATAATTTCCAATTTCCTAAAAAATATCCAGTAATTAAAGTTCTCAAGTTTGTCTGCATAGTTAGTAGTCCTTTTTGGTTCTACCTCTATCCTTTATGTTATGGTTACTTTTATCTTCCGTATTCATGGTTACCTATAATTTCTTGCATATTTGGGTTTTTGTTCCACTTCCCCTCCTTCGTTAGCTCTGTTTTATTTTTTTAAAGAACACTTAGATGTATTTATTAGTGTTACTGTTTTCCTTTTTAAAAAATCTTTAATTGCTTTTTCTTTTCCTTAGGTTTATTTCCTTTTTTTAACCTTTTGTAGTTATTTCTTTAATCAATTCATTGATTTTCCTTCTTGTTTATGTAATATAAACTTAAAGCTGTAAACTTTTGTTTGTGTAGTGTTTTGATTGTATTGTAGTTTTTATTATCATTATTTTTTAGATATTGTTCAATTTGCATTTCTTTGATCCAAGTATTCAGGAAGTCATAAGCTAACATTTTTCTTTCTTATAAGTCTTATAGAAGAGTTGATTTTATGTACATATGGTCTCCATTGGTATTTTCGAAATGAATATTCATGTAACCAGCACTCAGGTCAAGAAATAGAACACTGCCAGTACTGTGCTAAATCATATTTGATCGCTTCCAGTCATTAGCCACATTCTCCTCCACCCCTTGAACTAACACTGTAATTTATTTTGGCGTGTTTCTTTAACTTTATGTGAATAAACTATACACACACATATTTGGTGTGGCTTTTCACGCATTTTCTGAGATTCATGCACTGTCTTTGCTGTGGACCATGACAGTGCATGTTTAAGCATGATTGCTGGGCCCTACCCTCCGAATATCTCATTGGTTAGGTCTGAGGTGTGGGCTAAAAGTCTACAGGGTCTTAGGTGATGGTGATGTTATTGATCTGGAGACTGGTCGTGTAAAACTACTGCAATAGCATATTTCATTATCTCATATTTTAGATGGATGTTTAGGGTGTTTCTAGTTTTTAATGCTGTGAACAGGCATATATATTATTGCTTGGTTCGTATGTAGATACATTTTTGGGGGGGCATGATTGTATCTCAGAGTGGGATTTCTAGTTTATAGGATATGTATGTATCCAACTGTAGCACATAATGCCAGATAGTTTTTCAAAGTTTTTTACCAATTTGCATTTTCACCATCAGTGTGTGAGCGTACTCATTTTTCCATATCCTCATCAACTTTTAATATTGTCAGTCCTTTGAAGTTCATTGTTCTTAAGGTCTATCGTGTATCTCATTGTATCTTAATATTCATATCCCTGATATCTAATGAGGTGGAGGACTTTTCAAATGTGTTTTGGCCATTATACGTTATCTTTTATGAAGTATTTATTCAAAATACTTTGTCGATCATATATGTGTATTCCCCTTCTCCCTGTGGCTTGCTTTTCACTAATAGTGGCCTTTTGATGAATAGAAGCTTTTAATTTTAATGAGCTTGTTTCCTTTCTTGTCGTTGTGTCTTGTGTACTGTTTTGATAAATCTTGCCTTTCCTCAAGTCATGAGGTATTCTCCTGTGTTAACTTTTAGAGGCTTTATTGCTTGTCTTTTACATTTAGATTTATCATCCTCTTACAGTTGATTTTCATGCTGTGAGGTAGGGTTCATGTTTGTTCATGTTTACAGGAATCTTAGTCCCCTGACCAGGGATCAAACCTGTGCCCCCTGCAGTGGAAGAGCAGAATCTGAATTACTGGACTGGCAGGGAAGTCCGTATCCTCACATTTTAATCTTTCTCTGTTTTGGTGTTTTCCTGTGTTACCTTCCTAGCTTTCCAACTTCTTAGATCCTCCTTCACTTCAGTTCAGTCGCTCAGTCGTGTCTGGCTCTTTGCGACCCCATGAATCGCAGCACGCCAGGCCTCCCTGTCCATCACCAACTCCTGGAGTTCACTCAGACTCACGTCCATCGAGTCAGTGATGCCATCCAGCCATCTCATCCTCTGTCGTCCCCTTACAGTCTTTAAATACAATATACGCTTTTAAAGTTAATTAATGTTATTTCCGGCTGTGCTGGGTCTTCATTGCTACCCGAGGGCTTTCCCTAGTTGCGGGGAGCAAAGGCTGCTGTCTAGCTGCTGCGCTGGGCTTCTCATGCAGTGTCTTGTTGCGGAACATGCTCTGGTCCCTTTGGCTCCTGTAGCTGTGGCGTGTGAGCTTAGTTACCCCGTACGGCACGCGGGATCTTCCCGGACCAGGGCTCAAACCTGTGTCCCCTGCTTCGGCATGCGGATTCGTAATCACTGGGCCACCGGGGAAGTCCTAAATGCAGTATCTATGATATGACTTCCTTCTGTTTTCTTGGGCTTCCCTGGGGCTCAGCTGGTAAAGAATCCGCCTGCAATGCAGGACACCTGGGTTTCATCCCTGGGTCAGGAAGATCCCCTGGAGAAGGGAATGGCAACCCATTCCAGTATTCTTGCCTGGAGAATTCTATGGACGGAGGAGCCTGGCAGACTAGAGTCCATGAGATTGCAAAGCGTCGGACACAGTGGAGCAACACTTTCTATTTGCTTGGATCCTACTTGCTTCTCCAATCTTTAATCTTGCCATCTTTTCTAAGCAAGAACCCCAAGCGGGATGGATTGATTTTGCGTGGCCTTTAGCCATATAGACCAGAGCGCCGTTCTTATCCGTGTGCAGCTCTCAGTTTCAGTATCTCGATATAACACTGAAATTAAATTTTTTTTTTTTTTTTTTTTTTTTTCAGTTCAGGAGTGTGTATTTGAAGCAAAGATGTCAGCCCTAAAGCAAAATACTGAGAGATGTGATTTGGGAGAACAAACAGAGTGTCATGATGGTAAGCATCCTGTATTGGGAAGGCAGAAGCTGCACAGAGAAGACACTATAAATGAGAGGAAACTGAGAAAGCCTTCAAATATTATCCATCAGAGAAATCACACTGATGAGAAACCTTGTAAATGTAAAGGATGTGGGATAGCCTTTATGAGCAGCTCATCCCTTTTAAATCATAAAATTCATAGATAAGAAATCTTACAGATGGGTTAATTGTGGTCAGTTCCTCAAGAATCATACATTTTTTAAAATATAAATTTATTTATTTTAATTGGAGGTTAATTACTTTCTAATATTGTATTGGTTTTGCCATATATCAACATGAATCCACCACAGGTATACACGTGTTCCCCATCCTGAACCCCCCTTCCTCCTCCCTCCCCGTACCATCCCTCTGGGTCATCCCAGTGCACCAGCTCCAAGCATCCAGTATCATGCATAGAACCTGGACTGGTGATTCATTTCTTATATGATATTATACATGTTTCAATGCCATTCTCCCAAATCATCCCACCCTCTCCCTCTCCCACAGAGTCCAAAACACTGTTCTATACATCTGTGTCTCTTTTGCTGTCTCACATACAGGCTTATTGTTACCATCTTTCTAAATTCCATATATATGTGTTAGCATACTGTATTGGTGTTTTTATTTCTGGCTTACCTCACTCTGTATAATAGGCTCCAGTTTCATCCACCTCATTAGAACTGATTCAGATGTGTTCTTTTTAATGGCTGAGGAATACTCCATTGTGTATATGTACCACAGCTTTCTTATCCATTCTTCTGCTGATGGACATCTAGGTTGCTTCCATGTCCTGGCTATTATAAACAGTGCTGCCATGAACATTGAGGTACACGTGTCTCTTTCAATTCTGGTTTCCTCAGTGTGTATGCCCAGCAGTGGGATTGCTGGGTCATAAGGCAGTTCTATTTCCAGTTTTTAAAGGAATCTCCACACTGTTCTCCATAGTGGCTGTACTAGTTTGCATTCCCACCAACAGTGTAAGAAGGTTTCCTTTTCTCCACACCCTCTCCAGCATTTATTGCTTGTAGACTTTTGGATCGCAGCCATTCTGACTGGCGTGAAATGGTACCTCATTGTGGTTTTGATTTGCATTTCTCTGATAATGAGTGATATTGAGCATCTTTTCATGTGTTTGTGAGCCATCTGTATGTCTTCTTTGGAGAAATGTCTATTTAATTCTTTGGCCCATTTTTTGATTGGGTCGTTTATTTTCCTGGAATTGAGCTGCAGGAGTTGCTTGTATATTTTTGAGATTAGTTGTTTGTCAGTTGCTTCATTTGCTATTATTTTCTCCCATTCTGAAGGCTGTCTTTTCACCTTGCTTATAGTTTCCTTTGTTGTGCAGAAGCTTTTAAGTTTAATTAGGTCCCATTTGTTTATTTTTGCTTTTATTTCCAATATTCTGGGAGGTGAGTCATAGAGGATCCTGCTGTGGTTTATGTTGGAGAGTGTTTTGCCTGTGTTCTCCTCTAGTTTTATTTTTCTGGTCTTATGTTTAGATCTTTAATCCATTTTGAGTTTATTTTTGTGTGTGGTGTTAGAAAGTGTTCTAGTTTCATTCTTTTACAAGTGGTTGACCAGTTTTCCCAGCACCACTTGTTAAAGAGATTGTCTTTTCTCCATTGTATATTCTTGCCTCCTTTGTCAAAGATAAGGTGTCCATAGGTGTGTGGATTTATCTCTGGGCTTTCTGTTTTGTTCCACTGGTCTATATTTCTGTCTTTGTGCCAGTACCATACTGTCTTGATGACTGTGGCTTTGTAGCAGAGCCTGAAGTCAGGCAGGTTGATTCCTCCATTTCCATTCTTCTTTCTCAAGATTGCTTTGGCTATTTGAGGTTTTTTTTGTATTTCCATACAAATTGTGAAATTATTTGAAGAACCACACATTTGTTAATCATCAGAAAATTCATTCTAAAGAGAAACCACATAAATGCAATGAATGTGGAATAGCTTTCAGAAATAATTCTGTCCTTTTAAGTTAGCAAAGACTTTATTACATTAGTCAGAAACTCTACAAATACAGACTGTGGGAAAGCCTTTGCTCAGAATTCAGGGCCTTGCTTGTCATGTGAAAATACATAGTGGAGAGAAGCTTAAATGTAATGAATGTGTGAAAGCTTTCAGGGATAACTCAGCTGTCTTGGAACATCAGAGAATACATACTGGTGAGAAACCATGTAATGAATATGGAAAATCCTTTAGGAAAATTCCAAGACTTATTAATCATCAAAGAATGCAAAGAGGAGAGAAACTATCACTGTAATAAATGTGGAAAATCTTTGAGGTACAGTTTATCCTTTGCTAGACATCAGAAAACTCATAGAGGGAATAAATCCCATCAACATAATGATCATGGGAAAGCCTTTATGAAGAGCTCAGCTGTTATTGAACATTGGAGAATTCATACTGAAGAAAAACCCTGTCACTGTAAGTAATATAAGAAATCCTTCAGGCATAACTCTGGCCTTGTTGAATATCTGAAAATCCATCCTGGAGAAAAACCTTATGAATGTAATGAATGTGGGAAGGCTTTCCCTCAGAATTCAGGCCTCAAGTGATATAAGAAAATTCATAATAAAATTCAGAAATTGAGCCATCAAATGTAGTTTGCTAAATCATGCAGAGATAGTTTATTCCTTTTTGACCATAAAAGAGACATTCAATAAATCCCATACTTAAGAAATATATTCTGTGACACTCTGTCCTGGAAAACGTCTCACTAGTGATGATATTCATGGTAGTGTATACTACTATCTGGTTTATACTAGTGAAGTATTTGAAGAACCTAAATGTCTATATGGAAACATTTACTACGGAATGCTATGTAGCACGGAGAAGGCAATGGCACCCCACTCCAGTACTCTTGCCTGGAAAATCCCACGGACAGAGGGGCCTGGTAGGCTACAGTCCATTGGGTCGCTAAGAGTTGGACAGGACTGAGCAACTTCACTTTGACTTTTCACTTTCATGCAGTGGAGAAGGAAATGACAACCCACTCCAGTGTTCTTGCCTTGAGAATCCCAGGGATGGGGGAGCCTGGTGGGCTGCCGTCTATGGGGTCGCACAGAGTCGGGACAGAAGCGACTTAGCAGCTGCAGCAGCAGCTACCAAATTACTCATGACATTTTTCACAGAACTAGAACAAGTAATCCTAAAATTTACATACAACCACAATAGACTCAGAATTGTGAAAGCAATATTGAGGAAAAAGAACAAAGTTGGAGGCATAACCCTCCCAGACTTCGTACAGTACTACAAAGCTACAGTAATCAGGACAGAACGGTGTTGGCACAAAACCAGACAGGGATCAGTGGAACAGACTAGCGAGCCTGGGAAAAAAGCAGCACACCTATTGTCAATTAACCTTTAACAAAGGGAACAAGAATGTACAGTGCAGAAAAGACAGTCCCTTTAGCGAGTGGTGCTGAGCAAGCTGCGCAGTCGAATGCAAGTCAGTGGAGTTGGAGCACTCCCTCATACTGTACACAGTATAAACTCAAAATGGCTTAGAGACTTCGATGTAAGACATGACATCTTAAAAATCCCAGAAAAGAACATAGGCAAAACATTCTCTGATATAAATCATAATAATAATATTTTCTTAGGTCAGTCTCCCAAGGAAAAAGAAATAAAAGGGAAAACAAGCAAATGGGATCTAATCAAACTTTGCACAGTAAAGGAAACTAAACAAAAGGACGAAAGAGTCTATGGACTGGGAGAAAATATTTGCAAACGATATGACCAACAGGGGCTTAATTTCCAAAATATATGAACAGTTCATACAGCTTAAGAAAAAGTAAAAGCCCAATCAAAGAAATGGGCAGGAATCTAAATAGATATTTCTCCAGAGAAGACATCGAGATGGCCAACAGGCATGAAAAGATGCTCAGCATTGCCATTTATTAGAGAAATGCAAATCAAAAATACTGTATATACAGATATACATGATAAGTGAATCACTTTTGTTGTACAAAGCAGGAAATCTCTAGCATGAAACCACAAACCACTCGACACAGTTGGTCACAACATCTCCATACACTGTACTTTTTTTTTTTTTTTTTGCATTTCAGTTTCACTTTTACCATCCTTGAAATAATAAAGCATAAGATGCTGAAAAATGTTGCCTTTTTTCTTCTGTCTTCAATATTAAAATGGCTACACAAAAATTCACTGACGTTGACAAGTTTTTTAAAGATGCATACTGCTATGACAGCTATCACAATATAGTCTAATAAAATTGTTTTGAATGAAGCTACAACTAAAGCACTACTAGATCCATCTTATGGGAAAAACCAAACACACTTTTTGGCCAACTTAAAACTTCGTTATTTTGCAACTTGGATTGCATCTGTGTTAGCTGATCTAAACCTTACCTGTTTTGTCAAAGGGAATGTTTATTTTTAAACCTTAAGCTTTCCTGTGAACCATAAAACATAGTTTCCTGTTTTATTTAATCAGTATTAAGTTGCTCCCCAAATTTTTCATTTTTTCAAAATAGTTTATCCTTAAGAAATATCTTAATATTGCTGTATAGCAAATAACCTGAAAATTTAGTGGTGTAAAACATAATTAATTTTTTGCATGATTTTGTGTGTTTGGAAGTTGGCAGGAAAGTTCTGACTGGCGGGTTTCTCATCTAGTTTTCATGAGATGTCATCTGGGGCGATAGTCCATCTGTAGATTCTCCTGGGCCAGGCATCTGCTGTGGCTCACCCACATGGCGGAGAGTTGACGCTGACTGTTGGGAAGAACGGTGAACCTGTCCACTGGAGCACGTACATACTGTTTCTCCAGCAGAGTGGCCTTGAGATAGTGGGGAGTTTTTCACTTAGCACCTGGTTGTCTCCAGCGTAGGTGTCCTGAGAATCATGCAGAACTTTTCAGACTTTTAAAGGGCTTTTTAGACCTGTTCTGGGAAGTTATGTAGCAGCACTTCTACCATGTTTCATTGTTTGAAGCTGTCACAGGCCTACCTGGATTTAGGGGGAGATGATATGGACATGAGATGGGTATCAAAGAACTTCTGGGCGGTGTTTTAAAATTACTTCACTGTTAAACTTTACATACACTATACTTTACATATAAAGTGTACTTTACATATCTACATGCATCCATAGGTTCTAAGTGTTAAGTTCAATCAGTTTTGACAGCTGTATAGACCCATGCATCTATCACCTGAAGGATAGAATATTTTTTCTTTGTGAGCTTGCCTTGTGCTTCTTTCAAGTAAGTCCTTTCCCTCCATGTCCATAGAGGTAACCACTGCTTGATGTGTTTTAACACAGATTAGTTTTTTCTGTTCTATGAAATCATATAAATAGAATTATGTATTTTTGTGTGTATGTTTGGGTTCTTTCACTCAAGACACATTTTTGAGATTTTTTTCTATGTTATTGCATTTATCAGTTTTGAAATTGCTGAGTGGTATTTTATTATATGACTGTACCATAGTTTATTACCTTGCCTGTTATTGGTCCTTTGGGCTGTTTTCAGTTATAAATAAATGATGATATGAGCATTTTTATATGCACCTTTAAATATTATCAGGGTACTTTAGGAGCAATATTGTATTACTGTTGAAACCCAAGTGGTGTCCCTGGTGATTCAGTGGTAAAGAATCTGCCTGCCAGGGCAGATGTGGGTTTGATCCCTGGATCAGGAAGATCCCCTAGAGGAAATGGCAATGGTATTCTTGCTTGGGAAATTCCATGGACAGGGGAGCCTGGTGGGCTGCAGTCTTTAGGGTCACAAAAGAGTTGGACATGACTGAGCGACTAAATAACAATTCAAACCCATAGTCTTTCTATGTCCAAAGATCTTTTGATAAAATTTACCTATTTTATGTCAGGTTTCTTGTGATTAAGGAGCCTCCAGCCTATTAGGATCTACTAGAGGAAACCTATAGTTTATAAGAACCTACAGTTTATAGGATAAAGAAAGAATGATAATCTTATCAACAAAACCATTCTATTTACATCATTCATTTTAATTACATAAAAGCGCACAATGAAAATTTAGAGATAGCTTAAGTTAAAAAACAAAAACGGAAGTTCTCCCTTAAAAGTAACTTCTCTTCTCTAATATTCCTCAAATCTCATCTACTAGAGGTTAAAAAAAAGTTAATAGATTATCCTTCCAAATTTTCTTCCATTGTGTCCATGCATGTGTGCAGGTAGAGGACTGTGTTGTTAGAGGACTGGATCTTCATTGTTGACTACAGATCAGCTCAGTAATGAGGACACTTATGCCCTCAGCGGGCTTCCCAGGTGGCCTAGTTGGAAAGAATCCGCCTGCCAAGGCGGGAGATGCAAGAGTCATAGGTTTGATCCCTGGGTTGGGAAGATCCCCCGGAGGAGGAAACGGCAACCTGCTCCAGTATTCTTGCTTGGAAAATTCCAAGGACAGAGGAGCCTGGCGGGCTACAGTCCCAGGGGCCGCAGAGTCGGACACAACCGAGTGACTAAGTGCACACACACATGCCCTTACTGGGTGATCCTGAGATATTGCTGCTGCTGCCAAAAGGGAGTGAAAGTCATCGTATCTCTTCCCAAACTTTAGATACTTTTCTGCTCTTTGGCTATAGGCAAGTAATCTCTACCCTAGTTAGGAGTGGAAGACTGAAGTGAACCACAGTGCAGACTTGGAAAGGATCCTGTTTTGTAAGGAAAGGTTAGAGCCTCTGCTATGAACATGGGTGATTTGTTAGACTATGCTCTTGAGGCTATCATCCAGATAACACAGTGTTCAATATGAGGGATTATTAAGTTTGCCTCATAAATTCTGCCCACTGGTCTTGAATGTAAAACAAAATTAATTTGAATATGTAGAGAAGAAAAGAATCTTGGGATTGGTAAGGGGCTGGATTTTTTGAATAGGCCAGTGGTGTCAATTGCAAATATAAAACCTGTATCTGCTACATAAATCTCCAATTGTGTACTAAATTAATGGAGGCACCTTAGGAAATCAAGTCAAAATAAATGGACAGAAATTATGAACCATACGTGATAATGATAATAAACAAGACATTTATTTTTCATACTCATTTGGGGAAAAAAAGAAAACTCAGTTTGCTCTACCCAGTGATGGTCTTTCTGAAGGAGTCTCCATTCATTCCATAAAACTGGATAGGCTGTTTAATCTCAGGTGATTTTATGTTGTTAATTCATAAACAGAACTTCCTCGGAAGACAGTGGTTACAGGGTGAGCCTTTGTGAGCAGCTTCGCTGGTGCACAGCCAGACTCCCTCTCTGAGTGAAGCTTTTCCCACACTGGCCACACAGATAGGGTGTCTCTCCTGTGTGGATTTTGCCATGCAGAACACAATTCCCCCTGGTGTGGAAACTCTTCCTGCACTGTGCACAGGCATAGGGCTTCAGGCCTGTGTGGACTCTGATATGAACAATTAGGCTTCCTTTCTGACTGAAGGCTTTTCCACACTGATCACATCTATAGGGCTTCTCACCACTATGAACTCTTCTGTGAACAGCAAGGTTACTTTGATTCCTGAAGCTTCTCTGACAAATAGCACACTCATAGGGTTTCTGTCCCGTGTGGAGTCTTTCATGAACGGCCAGACTACCTCGTTGACTAAAGCTTTTCCCACATTCCTTGCACTGATAGGGCTTCTCTCCTGTGTGTATTCGTTGATGTGTAACAAGATTGCCTTTGGCCCTAAAGCTTTTTCCACAATGGGTACACTCAAAGGGCTTCTGACCAGTGTGGATTCTCTCATGTAATGTTAGACTACCCTTCTGCCTGAAGGATTTTCCACATTCCTGGCACTCATAGATCCTCTGTCTCACTCCAGGTGAATCTTCCTGTAGTGTCTTAGAATCTGGGGATTTTTGTTCCAGCTTCTCTCTTCTGAAAGAACTCTGGAAATCCCAGCTTGAGGATCCTGTGGCCTCAGACTGATCATATTTGTGGTGGGCTTCTGTCATCACATCTGGTAAAATGAGAGGGAAGTCATGTAAGATGCACCAATATGCTGAGTGAGAAGAACAGGGAAAAAAGAAACAATGCTTTGAGTGCTTATTATGTGCCGAATATTATACTATAAACTTTGCATAGATAATTTAATCCTGAAAACAATCTTTTGTTACAGTTAAGGAAATGAACGTATAGGAAGGTTGTCAAAGATCACTTGGCTAGGTAAGCACAGAATTAGGATTCAGACACAGGCATGCTCTGTAGCAGTGTACTGCCTCTGAATTTAATTTAGCTTCCCAAATAGTCTTGTGTATAGACATGATTATAGCCATTTTACAGATAAGAAAACAATCCAGAAAAATAAAACTATATAAGATCACATTTAGTCCCATACAGAAGTTTTATCTGACACCAAGACAGGTGTGGATCCAGGTTGTATGGGGCCTAAAGTTTTAAATTTTGGAGAGATTCCCATTAAAAAGCAGCATAAAAGTAGGGATAGGACCTTGAAGAGACCAGTGTAAGGGAAAGCTCCTGAAGCTCAAGTTTTGTAGGCTTCATGAGAAATCTACCTCTGCCCTAGTCTGCTCCCCCTAACAGTGGAGTAGCCTAAGTCTACGCTGTCAGGGTATATGTAGCAGAATCCTAGGTACTTTACATCTATTAATTTTAATCACTGCAAACCTGCAAGATAGAGCTTATTGTCCCATTTTGCAGATGAAGAGCCTGGAGCTCAAGAAGGTTAAATAACTTGTCTGATAACACAGATCCAGTCATGGCAATCAGAATTTGATCCAAGGAATTTTTCCCTTTAAAATCCATGCTGTTTCAATCTGCTAAGCTATGGTGAAACTGAAGTCAGTTTTGGTTTGGAAGTTTTTCTCAACCCTTCCTATGCAGATATTGACAGTACTTCCCAATATTGCCCTGTGTATGAGCCTCCTACTGCACTTTAAATATGAGTCCATTCATCACTAATAATAGTTTTCTTGGCGTCGTCCTAGGTAGATTTCAACTTGTTCCTCTGTCTTAGCATTTCTCATTCAGTGACTGTGCTGAGATTTAAAACTGCTCATTCATTTTCTCAGATACTACCTCCATATCAAGACTGTTCCCTTGCTGTTTCTAAGTCAAGCTTGTAGGCTTTCCCTGTAACCCCTAAAAATAGTGAGCTTCACCAAAGGAACATCTTCTCTGCATCCCCAGCCTGTTGTCCAGTGCTGAGAACAGGGACACTGATTATTGTGACTTGGCATCCCAGCAATCAACAGACTCACTGAAAAAGGCTACATTCTGGGCATATCTTCCATGACAGTCCAGCAGGGTAGCTGTTGGAAATCCAAACATGTCCCCTCCTGCTGTATGAGCTTGATCACCACCTCTTCGTATGACTCTTCCATGGGCTGTACTTGAGTACCTAGGGAGGGAAAAACAAAAATGGAACAACAAAAACAGGAATGGGTAAGAGAATTGATAAGTGAGAGCAGTCAACAGGAGCTCTGGTTTGGGGTATGAGTGAATGGAGGAAACCTTGTTTGCCTGATATAATACCAGTCATCTATAACATAACTGCAAAATGGGCCAAGAGGTACCATAGCTACTTATAAATGAGTCCAGGAGGAAGCAAGAGGTGCAAAAGCAGAGAAGACAAAAAGCAAACATGTTTCTCTTCCTGCCAATGCCAAGAAAATGGTCCTTACTGTTTGTACCTTAGCTTTCACATGGGACTGGAATCTTCCACTTCTTTCCCCCACCTGACTGCCTGCTATTTTATCCTCCAAGTGTCCAGAGGAATTCAGAATATAAAAAACAACATTTCAGCCTTAATAATTGGTTCTGTGATGGGAATGTCTCTGACTCCTCTCCAGTCCCCTCTAGATTATTAGGACAGAACAAGAGCTTTCATATTTCCTGTTAGCACTTCTTTGGAGGCTCTTCAAGATATGAGAATACTAGTTCTGAGGAAGCATACTACTTGTCAATTCTTGGGAAAAAAAGTACTTCAGATTCCAAATCCAAGTAACTTGCCCAAGTCCCAGAGGCAGTATGGAGGCAAGGTGGAGCAAAGGTTCAAATCCAAGACTTCTTGGATCCAAAGCCTATGTCTAGACAATTTTTTACTTTCTCATTACTAAAAAGTGAATGGAACAGAGCTTGACCAGACTTTACTATTCTTCCAGATCCTAAGAATCCTCCTGCTCTATATTATCATTTTCTATTTTGGGGGGAATATTCTTATTTCAGGACCCTAATTGCTGAATTCTTACACTTAATGCAGTGGCCCAGCGTGTATAATCTTTGTTTTCCTCTAACGTATCCCGTGAGAGTGCTGGCCTCCTGATTTAATGAAATTAGCAGTGTGATGCTACAGTTCTTTGTTAACCCAAGGATCTGGTCTTCTTGACAGCTGCACTTTCTGTTACATGTTGTGATGACTGTAGAGGCATTAAAAACTATTATTTGAAAGACTCAGCTCCAGTTTGCATTATAAGCCACAAAGCAATGCCCTATTGGTGTCAGGACATCACAGTACCATTCACTTGGAAGTCCTAGGTGTTACTGATCAACCACACATCCCCCAAGAGTCACTGAAAAGTACATGGGTGCCTGCTGCCTGAGACTGGACCCCCGTCCTTGGTGAGTCAGAAAAGTTTGCTCAGAACACCTTGGATAGAGTTCAGCTGTGTCTCTCCACACGCTGTGAGATATTCAAGTAACAGCTCAGCTATGTTTCAAGGACCTCATGATTAATGAAGGGAAATTGCCATATTTTTCTCCATAGATTCCACAGGTGTGCGGAATCAAATTCCTGAAGATTCTGTAGAAAGACACTTTATAATAGAAAATAGTGCTTTTTCCTATCAAGAAAGCCATTATATCCGGCTCACAATGAGGCCACGAGAGACGAATCCTACCCTCTGTCTCCCCTTAAATGGCACTGGGGAAGTAACCAAACAGCCCAGACCTATTCACTTACTTAATAAACGCTGTAATATCAAGTAGCTTCTGGGAGACTCCGAGAGTCAAACGTGAAGGGCCTCTGACATGACCTAACAGACTTAAGGCCTGAAGTTGAGAGCCCTCAGTGCAGGACCAGGCCATGGGGAACTCTGCTGTATGGGGGCACAGTTTCAGGACGAGGAGACTCTGGGGAGGGGCGCTTGTTCTCCCCGCACACCGGAATTCACCGTGTCCTTTCCCATGTCCCTACTCAGAGGAATCTGTCCTTTCTTCCACGCAGCCTAGAGGCTGCATTTCCCGCCTCCATCTTCTGACGCGCTCCCCGCGGGCCCAGAGGCACACCTGCCCGTGGTCCCTCCCGCGCCTCCAGGTGCGGGGCCTTGCCGCACTCCCCGCCCCGCCTTGCGGAAGAGGGGCCCCTGCTCCTCCCGACAGACCCTCTGCCATTCCCTGCCTCGGCGACGTCCCCACCCGGACCCGCGCCGGGCCTCAGCGCCCCGCTCTCCGGTCCAGCTAGACCTTTCCTGGCGGGCCGCAGACCTGTCGCCTCGCAGCTGGCCTCGCTGGGGAGGCTCCAGGCTGCTCAGGCTGCTCAGGACGCGAGGGGGTGGGGGTCGGAGGCGGCGGCCTGAAGGCGGGGCCCTGCCTCGTCTGGGTGTACTGACCCAGCCAGCGGCCTCACTCACCACAGCCGCGCGCGCCCGCAGACAAAGGCCGGCACCGAGCCCTTAGGAACGCCGGCGCGAGCGGACCGGACTACAACTCCCACGAGGCTCCGCGCGCGCCCTCGCCCCGTGCCTTGGCGGCCCCGGCTTCCCCGAGCACTGTGGGAAACGTAGTTCGGCGATGCGACCCGCCGCTCGGGATCGGCGGGTCTAGGCGAGCGCTGGGCGCTCAGGTCACTCCTGTTTGGACCGAGTCCGAGCGCCGACTTGTTCGCGGTCGTAGAACGACCAAGAGCGCCAAATGGCCACTCAGATTAGCCAGGCATGGGATGGCAGCTTGGTGAAGCCATCTTCCGAGCCAGGGTTCTTGCATGGCGTTGTGGAAGGAAACAAAGCGTTGGGAAGAAATGAGTTGGTAAAGCCCGGGGTGCTTAGGGTTTTGTGTGGAGAAGTTCCCTGAGCCAAGACTAAGTGTTCTGAAATTAGAGTTCTGAGGCAAGGAGCAAATACTTCAAGCGCCGTCTGTGGGAGAAGAGAATTTGAAGACACTGGAGAATTCCAAGACAGTGTCGGCGAAGGCGATGGCACCCCACTCCAGTACTCTTGCCTGGAAAGTCCCATGGACGGAGGAGCTTGGTGGGCTGCAGTCCATGGGGTCGCTAAGAGTCGGACAGGACTGAGCGACTTCACTTTGATTTTTCACTTTCGTGCATTGGAGAAGGAAATGGCAACCCACTCCAGTATTCTTGCTTGGAGAATCCCAGGGACGGGGGAGCCCAGTGGGCTGCCGTCTATGGGGTTGCACAGAGTCGGACACGACTGAAACGACTTAGCAGCAGCAGCAGCTTCGGGGGAGTGTGTAATTTCCTTGGTTCTGTCTTGCAACAAAAATTTGAAGTGATGAGATGGACCAGTGTTACAGGTCCCTGCTACAGCTCAGTTTTATTTAGAAAGTAAAGGAAAACACAGCCTCCAGGCATGAGGCCATGCCAACCCAAAAGACCAAAGAGAGCCCCGCCCCCTAGGCCCCGAGCCTTCCCTATGTAAATTTGGCTGGCCACAAGGGCTGTTTGTTTTACCTGTGGTTCTAACTCTGGTCCTCCGATCTTCCTTTGTTCTACTTTCCCTGGCTTTCCCCTTCCTTGTCCTTTAACCACCGCCATTCTGGTCTCCTTTTTCCTATTCTGACTACCTAACAGTAGGAAAGGAAGATAGTTCAACCTGGTGGAGAGCTATGCCCTTCAGATACTGTCAGTGAGAATTTGCACCCGAAATAATGGGTAAGAGATCAGGTTTGGATTTGTCTCGAATTTGCTTGTCAGTTCCATCACTGACTACCTGCAGAATTCTGGACAGGTTTCTTACCTGGTGGGGAACCAAGGATAGAATCAGGTGGCAGCTCCAGTGGCTAGGTGAAGGCTTCTTGAAAGGGTCAGAGTCCTGGCCAGCCTCCTCCCCCAGCCCCATCATATTGCTTCAGAGCAAAGGCAGGTTAGTCCGTGAGTCAATTCAGAAAAAAATAATCGTTCTGCATATACTCCATGAATTATGGAGAGAAAAGAGTATCTTCTAGGGTAATAAATAGATTTTTCCCTTAACTGACTATGTGTCTTAAGTGAAAGTGAAGTTGCTCAGTCATGCCCGACTCTTTGCGACCCCATGGATAGTAGCCTGCCACAAGCTCCTCTGTCCATGGGATTTTCAAAGCAAGAGTACTGGAGTGGGTTGCCATTTCCTTCTCCAGGGAATCTCCCAACCCAGAAATCGAACCCAGGTCTCTCACATTGTAGACAGACGCTTTACCATCTGAGCCACCAGGGAAGTCCCTGACTATGTGTCTTAAGCAGTGACAAATTGGAGGGCCTAGATCTGATAGATAGAGTGCCTGATGAACTATGGAATGAGGTCCGTGGCACTGCACAGGAGACAGGGATCAAGACCATCCTCATGGAAAAGAAATGCAAAAAATAAAATGGCTGTCTGGGGAGGCCTTACAAATAGCTGTGAAAAAAAGAGAAGTGAAAAGCAAAGGAGAAAAGGAAAGACATAAGCCTCTGAATGCAGAAGTCCAAAGAATAGCAAGAAGAGATAAGAAAGCCTTCAGCGATCAATGCAAAGAAATAGAGGAAAAGAACTGAATGGGAAGACTAGAGATCTCTTCAAGAAAATTAGAGATACCAAGGGAACATTTCATGCAAAGATGGGCTCGATAAAGGACAGAAATGGTATGGACCTAACAGAAGCAGAAGATATTAAGAAGAGGTGGCAAGAATACACAGAAGAACTGTGCAAAAAAGATCTTCATGACCCGGATAATCACAATGGTGTGATCACTCACCTAGAGCCAGACATCCTGGAATGTGAAGTCAAGTGGGCCTTAGAAAGCATCACTACTAACAAAGCTAGTGGAGGTGATGGAATTCCAGTTGAGCTCTTTCAAATCCTGAAAGATGATGCTGTGAAAGTGCTGCACTCAATATGCCAGCACATTTGGAAAACTCAGCAGTGGCCACAGGACTGGAAAAGGTCAGATTTCATTCTAATTCCAAAGAAAGACAATGCCAAGAATGCTCAAACTACCGCACAATTGCACTCATCTCACATGCTAGTAAAGTAATGCTCAAAATTCTCCAAGCCAGGCTTCAGCAATATGTGAACCGTGAACTTCCTGATGTTCAAGCTGGTTTCAGAAAAGGCAGAGGAACCAGAGATCAAATTGCCAACATCTGCTGGATCATGGAAAAAGCAAGAGAATTCCAGAAAAACATCTATTTCTGTTTTATTGACTATGGCAAAGCCTTTGACTGTGTGGATCACAATCAACTGTGGAAAATTCTGAGAGAGATGGGAATACCAGACCACCTGACCTGCCTCTTGAGAAATCTGTATGCAGTTCGAACTGGACATGGAACAACAGACTGGTTCCAAATAGGAAAAGGAGTACATCAAGGCTGTATATTGTCATCCGGCTTATTTAACTTCTATGCAGAGTACATCATGAGAAACGCTGGACTGGAAGAAACACAAGGTGGAATCAAGATTGCCGGGAGAAATATCAATCACCTCAGATATGCAGATGACACCACCCTTATGGCAGAAAGTGAAGAGGAACTCAAAAGCCTCTTGATGAAAGTGAAAGAGGAGAGTGAAAAAGTTGGCTTAAAGCTCAACATTTAGAAAACAAAGATCATGGCATCTGGTCCCATCACTTCATGGGAAATAGATGGGGAAACAGTGTCAGACTTTATTGTGGGGGGCTCCAAAATCACTGCAGATGGTGACTGCAGCCATGAAATTAAAAGACGCTTACTCCTTGGAAGAAAAGTTATGACCAACCTACATAGCATATTCAAAAGCAGAGACATTACTTTGACGACTAAGGTCCGTCTAGTCAAGGCTATGGTTTTTCCAGCGGTCATGTATGGATGTGAGCGTTGGACTGTGAAGAAAGCTGAGCGCCGAAGAATTGATGCTTTTGAACTGTGGTGTTGGAGAAGACTCTTGAGAGTCCCTTGGACTGCAAGGAGATCCAACCAGTCCATTCTGAAAGAGATCAGCCCTGGGATTTCTTTGAAAGGAATGATGCTGAAACTCAAACTCCAATGCTTTGGCCACCTCATACAAAGTGTTGACTCATTGGAAAAGACTTTGATGCTGGGAGGGATTGGGGGCAGGAGGAGAAAGGGACGACCAAGGATGAGATGGCTAGATGGCATCACTGACTCGATGAACGTGAATCTGAGTGAACTCCGGGAGTTGGTGATTGACAGGGAGGCCTGGCGTGCTGCGATTCATGGGGTCGCAAACAGTCGGGCACAACTGAGCAACTGAACTGAACTAAACTGAACTGAAGCCTTAAAAATTACTCTTGTTTCAAATCCTAAAAGATGATGCCGTGAAAGTGCTGCACTCAATAGACCAGCAAGTTTGGAAAAGTCAGCAGTGGCCACAGAACTGGAAAAGCTCAGTTTTCATTCCAATCCCAAAGAAAGGCAATGCCAAAGAATGCTCAAACTACCGCCCAATTGCACTCATCTCACATGCTAGCAAAGTAATGCTCAAAATTCTCCAAGCTAGGTTTCAACAATATGTGAACCAAGAACTTCCAAATGTTCAAGCTGGATTTAGAAAATGCAGAGGAACCAGAGATCAAATTGTCGACATTTGTGGGATCATAGAAAAATCAAGAGAATTCCAGAAAAATATCTACTTCTGATTCATTGACTATGCTAAAGCCTTTGACTGTGTGCATCATAACAAACTGTGAAAAATTCTTCAAGAGATGGGAAAATCAGACCACCTTACCTGAGAAATCTGTATGTAGAGCAAGAAGCAACAGTTAGAACTGGACTTGGAATAATGGACTGGTTCCAAATTGGGAAAAGGGTATGTCAAGGCTGCATGTTGTCACCTTGCTTATTTAACTTATATGCAGAGTACATCATGTGAAATACTAGGCTGGATGAAGCACAAGCTGGAATCAAGATTGCAGGGAGAAATATCAACAGCCTCAGATATGCAGATGATACTACCTTTATGGCAGAAAGTGAAGAGAAACTAAAGAACCTGTTGGTGAAAGTGAAGGTGGAGAATGAAAAAGCTGGCTTAAAACTCAACTTTCATAAAGCTAAGATCATGGCATCTGGTTCCATCACTTCATGGCAAATAGATGGGGAAACAGTGGAAACCGTGTCAGACTTTATTTTTATTTGGTCTCCAAAATCACTGCAAATGGTGACTGCAGCCATGAAATTAAAAGACACTTGCTCCTTGGAAGGAAAGTTATGACAAACCTAGACAGCATATTAAAAAGCAGATACTACTTTGCTGACAAAGGTCCATCTAGTCAAAGCTATGATTTTTCCAGTAGTCATGTATGGATGTGAGAGTTGGACCATAAAGAAAGCTGAGTGCCGAAGGATTGATGCTTTTGAACTGTGGTGTTGGAGAAGACTCTTGAGAATCCCTTGGACTGCAAGGAGATCAAACTAGTCAATCCTAAAGGGAATCAGTCCTGAATATTCATTGGAAGGACTGATGCTGAAGCTGAAGTGCCAATACTTTGGCCCCTGCTGTAAAGAACTGACTCATTGGAAAAGGCCCTGATTCTGGGAAAGATTGAAGGCAGGAGGAGAAGGGGACGGCAGAGGATGAGATGGTTGAATGGCATCACGGACTTGATGGACATGAGTTTGAGCAAGCTCTGGGAGATGGTGAAGGAGAGGGAAGCCTGGCATGCTGCAGTCCATGGTGTCACAAAGAACTGGACATGACTGAGCTGAACTGGAGAGTCACGCAGTGCATGGGGCAAGAGCTCTGTTTTTTCATGGGACTTGTCTGAAGAGCCAGTCCAGCACAGGCAGTCACATCCTTGGCCCTGCTTTATGACACTGGGAGGGGGCAAAGGTCGATTTTGAGACTCTGTGCGATAAGGCCTCTCTGAAATGCCTTAGGCCACCTTCGAAAGTATTTTTATAGGATCCTGGCCTCTGAGAGGGAATTTGAACAGGGAAGACTGGCATTAAAGCTCATGGGGACTGAGCCTACTTGACTTCCACCCGCTTGGAACCGTGCTTGTTTCCCTTTATCCTGGAGCTCTCCTCAGTATACTTCTCTCTAAGCTCCCTGCTCGAGCTCCCACTCAGAGACTATCCTGTTGAATGAGGGGTTTTACAAGGAATGCTTCCTTTTGCTAGGTCCGTGTTCTCTACCAAAAAGCCACCTGTTAAACAAAACATTTAATTTAACACAGTGTACAAAGTGTAATAAGTTGATTCCTAAATGTTAGTTATTGCTATTACTAACAACACATCATTACATAAGTTCTTTGAACTTGTACGTCCTGAGCCCTTTTTAAATATCGGGTACTGTGTCAGCTACTGTGCTGGGTTTTGGGCACACAAATGTCAGCAAGATGGACTGCCTTCTCCTAGGAAGGGAGCTGACAGTCTAGTTGAGAAGAATGCACCCCCTTCCTCCAAACCTGGCCAGCAGCTGTCTCACAGAGAATTTCCTGCAGGGGAAACTCCTATAGGCCCCACTCCCAAAAGACCTCTCTGCATGAACACAGGGCTCCCTGTAGCGCCTCCTTCATTACTTGTTCCAGCGTCAGAGAGAGAAAAGGGCAGAGCATTAGGGGCCTGCACAATCACCGCCCTTTGTTTCCTTCTACACAGCCGCAGATAATTTTCAAAGCCCAGGTGGCCCAAAGCAAGGGCCAGTTCTTGTGCCTGATTGAACGGCGCCATACGAGTGGCTCTGCTCGCCTTTCTCCCAAGGCTGTGTCAGTAAGACTGTGTGTCACCCCCAGGCCTGGGAGTCAGTTTCCCTGCTGATAAACAACACCCAGCACCCGGAAGTCCTGTCAGTCAGGTCGGGATCAGCTGTGGCTGTTGGGACATTTCAGTTCCTATTGTGAAAGTAGGTGGCAAATCTTTGGGGGGAAAAGGTGACTATAAAGGGGAAATGGTCACCTTTCTCAGCAAACCTTCAGGCGTCCCAGGAAAGAGGACACATCAAATAGAACACAGAGGAGAAAGCCATTAGGAATGGAGCTGATAAGACCCACCCACCATCCCCTGCCACACACTTGGCAGTCTTTACCCAGATCCTACATGGGGCCGAGTCCTCAACCACTGCCTGCATCTTAAGACACACTCAACAGGAAGGGGGGAGGCTCGGTGAGGGTGTCAGCAACGTAAATTTTAAAAATTGTCAAAAAACCATTCTCTTACTTCCCATGCATCTCAAGACACTGCAGAAGTACAAACACTTCAATAACCGATGCTACGACAAAAGACGAACCATTTGGCAAAAAAGGTGAATGTTTATGTGACTCCTATGCCAAGATAGCCTTCAGATGGGTTACATGTAAAATGTAATCCCAGATCCATAAAAGACACAGAAGAATGTATGGTTTCAAATCTTGGCATAGGAAAGGTTTCCCTAACCATGGTAATGAAGGCAGAAACAATTAGGAATAAGATTGCTGGATTTGACTCCATTAAAATCAATAGCTCTGTGTCAGCACCATCATTAAATGAAGTTAACACATGATAGGAAAATATTAATAATTGTCATATTTAAAGAGACCACACAAATCAATAAGAGAAAGAAAACATTTTAATGGAAATTTGGCAAAGGATAGCAACTCATACATACATAAAAATAGAATTCAGGAAAAATACTTAGACCCTATTAATTTTTGAAAGTGCTAATTGAAACAAAGAAAACTGTTCCCTATAGCTAGTGAATGGCAAAGTATTGCAAAGAGGGCTAGGGAAATAGAGACTTTTCATCCCTGTGTTAATTGAGACAGTTGTTCTGATTAGATATTTGCTAATATGTATCAAAAAGTCCTAAAGATATACATCTGACTGCTACAGCCTTTTTTCCCCCTTAGGAAAAGGGAAAATGAAATAATTGTATCCTAAATATGAAAGGAAAGCTATGGAATTCTGCAGTAAATCTAGGCTGAATCATTGACTTTGAATGGATTCCTGGTTCCCTTGAAGGGAGATGAGATGGCATCATGATGCTCAAGGAAGGGTAGGGGCTTCTTTGCCGCCATATTCTCAACAAAGTCCTTGGGTCCATAGCAGCAGAATGAGGCTCTGTCCTCCTGGAGGAATTTATCAGAATAATTTTCACTATGCCTCAAGTCTGTGTTTACTCCAGTCCCCATGAGAAATGCAACCCCCTTATGAATCCCCATCTCACCCCACAACTCTGTTCACTCACTAACCAGTCTTCCCATCCCTCTGAAACCATCACACTAGGTCCACCATGGAGGCCAGTGCTGGGGAGAAAGCTGGGTTTCTTTCATACCCCTCCTGCTCAGTGGGCAGGCTTGAGTAGCTAAACTTGCCAGAAAGAAAGGGATCTGTGATTTAGTGCAGTTCTCTGGAGGGTTGCTAGTACCTTGATTAGAGCCACACAAGTCTCTTGACTTGCCAGCTATTCCTCAGAGCTGGAAGTCATCCTGGCCTCTCCTTGGGCAAGCCAGTCCTGCTCTCTGCAGCTGCTGCTGCTGTCTCTTTGCCCAAGTATGCCTTCTGTTTGATCTCACTACTCTCACCTGATTTGTAAATTCAGGACACTAATAATTTGGGCTTAATGATGCCTTATGTGTGCTTCTTAGCTTTCGCAACCTCAAACTTCCTTCAGCTATTCAAATAGAAATTATTTATCCTTCAGTTCAGTTCAGTCACTCAGTCGTGTCCGACTCTTTGCGACCCCGTGGACTGCAGCATTCCAGGCTTCCCTGTCCATCACCAATTTCCAGAGCTTACTCAAACTCATATCCATTGAGTCGGTGATGCCATCCAACCATCTCATCCTCTGTCATCCCCTTCTCCTCCTGCCTTCAATCTTTCCCAGCATTAGGGTCTTTTCCAATGAGCTGGTTCTTTGAATCAGGTGGCCAAAGTTTATCCTTAAGGGAGCTATTTATGCATGCTTCCGATATTTTTAAATTCTTGCCACTTATTTCTAGTGTATAACTAGCTGTGCCTTTCTCCATTTAACCTCTTGACAGAACTGTTTATAAACCAGAAGATGGAAGGGAAAGTTTGGGGTGGGAACTGATGCCCTGCACTTAGTATATATTTGCATGTTTCCAGGGCTATGGGCCTGGCCATCATTTCCTGCTGAGCCTCTCATGTCTGGAGCTGATTATTCTGTTTGGTATCATCTACTGGGGATGCTGTAAGTTCCCCTTAGGATATAGAGGCTGCTTGACACAAAACAAGAAGGTGCCCTTTGTTGTGTGTGTGAATGCTATCCTCTCATAATGTCCCTTCTGAGTAAGTGTCACGGGGGAGCACAGCCCATTATGTAGGGAGGTCTCCCAAGCAACGAGAAGGTTAAGATGTCAATGCGACTGCAGCTGGGAGCTTAGCTGCTCAGGTTATCTGTTATATTTGAAACAAAGACCTAGAATTTAGAGTTAAGGAATATTTGACAAAATATGCTCTTTAGAAACTTGTTTATCATGATCAGTTTATATTAAGTCAAAAGATAGGTATAGATTATAAAACAATAAAATAGAATTAACCAATAGAATCTGAGCTCTAGAGCTTTCTAGAGTCTGAAATCTTTACAAAGTATTATAATTCATTATGATGTAAAAGAATAAATACATTACAAAAAATGAAGAAAAATCTTACCAGCAATGGCCCCTTTCCCAATTTAGCACAACTAGTAACAATGAATGCTTCTATAGGAGTTACAAAATTGTGCCATTTAAAACTTGCTCAGTTATTTCTTAAGTAATAATTGGCCACAGTGGGAAACTAAAGAATATAGCAACATGTTTATTAAATAACAACTGAATTAACAACATATAAAATTATCTAAAATTCTGTAATGTTTATCAAAGCAATACTCACATAATGTAAAAGAAAATTCACATAATGTATTTTATCATCAACAACAAAAAAAGAAAAGAAGAGAAAATTCAATTTACATTACCGGAAAGGGTGACTCAAAGATGTGTAAGACAAAAATAATATTAATAAAAGGAGAAATAAATTAGAAAACACAAAAGATAAGCTATAAACCCCCCAAAACACAATTCACTAAAAAAATCTGATCAAGAAAAACAGATCAATATGTAAAAACAATACTTAATTAGGAAAGAGTATGGCAAAGATAATGCAAGCTGGAATCAAGGTTGCTGGGAGAAATATCAATAACCTCATGTATGCGGATGACACCACCCTTATGGCAGAAAGCGAAGAACTAGAGAGCCTCTTGATGAAAGTGAACGAGGAGAGTGAAAACAGTTGGCTTAAAACTAAACATTCAGAAAACTAAGATCATGGAATCCAGTCCCATCACTTCATGGCAAATAGATGGGGAAGCAATGGAAACAGTGAGAGACAATTTTTTGAGGCTCCAAAATCACTGCAGATGGTGACTGTAGCCATGACATTAAAAGATGCTTGCTCCTTGGAAGAAAAGTTATGAACAACCTAGACACCATATTAAAAAATAGAGACATTACTTTGCAAACAAAGGTCTGTCTAGTCAGAGCTATGACTTTACCAGTAGTTGTGTATGGATGTGAAAGTTGGACTATAAAGAAAGCTGAGCACCGAAGAATTGATGCTTTTGAATTGTGGTGTTGGAGAAGACTCTTGAGAGTCCCTTACTGCAAGGAGATCCAACCAGTCTATCGTAAAGGAAATCAGTTCTGAATATTCATTGAAAGTAGTGATGCTGAAGCTGAAGCTCCAATACTATGGCCACCTGTTGTGAAGAACTGACTCATTTGAAAAGACCCTGATGTTGAGAAAGATTGAAGGCAGGAGGAGAAGGGGACGACAGAGGATGAGATGGTCGGATGGCATCATTGACTCGATGGACATGAGTCTGAGGAGCTCCAGGAGTTGGTGATGGACAGGGAGGCCTGGCGTGCTGCAGTCCAAGGGGTCGCAAAGTGTAGGACATGACTGAGCGACTGAACTGAACAGATAGTTTGGGGTCTTTGGTTTCACTTATGACCACCAGAGGGCACAATAGCATAGTTTTTTGTTTTTTTTGTTTTTTTCCCTTTCCCTTTTCTTTGCTGAGAAGTATTGGATGAGTTCTGGCCTGTTTATTTGACAGGCGATTCATGGGGTGGCAGAGTCCGACTGAGCAGCTGAACTGAACTGAACTGATGGGGTTTGTGGTGGTGGGGGCGGTGGAGGGGAGGAAGAGCCAGCCTGCACAAGTGTTAGCTTCAGAAGGGATCGAGGAGATCTGGGTTTGCCCACCTCCACTGGACCCAGTGCATGAGTCCTTAGCCGTGTTTGACTCTTTGTGACCCCGTGGACTCTAGCCCCACAGGCTCCTCTGTCCATGGAAGTTCCCCGGCAAGAATAATGGAGTTGGTTGCCATCTCCTTCTCCAGGGGGTCCCCCTGGCCCAGGGATCAAGCCCAGGGCTCTTGTGACTCCTGCACTGGCAGGTGGGTTCTTGACCAACTGTGCCGCCTGCGGATTTTCACAGTCTGAGCCCCCAGGGAAGCCGCCAGGGAAGCCACCTTCTGCTGCAGGCACATCCCAGCGAGGGCCTAAAGCCCTGCGGGAAGAGAAAGGGAAAAGACAGGTAATTTGTAGCACGAATTAGTAAATGAATATAATTTCCAGGAAAAAAAATGATGGATTTCTGAACAGGAAAATCTGCCAGCTCAGATTGCAGTTGATGTTCACTCCTGGAGCACCAGAGAGGGGGAGATTTTGCTTCCCTTCTTTGTGTTGAAAGTGCTTCAGAAACTCAGAAGGGCAGAATTAACTGGCTTCTAACTCATGCATGCCCCGAGAGGGCAAACAATCCTTCCAGAATAGCAGTGCTAAATTAGAAAAGAAATTTATCAAAGTTCCTTTCCGGCCCAAAGATTATTTTTTTTTAATCATTAAATAACTTCCAAGGGCCATCTTCAGCCCTGTGGTCGAAAGTGTACCAATATAAAAGTCACACACCTGTCATAAACCCTTCTGCGGCTTTGGGCAGATCACTTCAAATGACTCAAATGATGACGACGATCTTGCCTGTGTCATGGAGTGGTGAAGGTCAATTCTGGTAGTAGCATTTCACTTTTTGAAAACATAAGACTGTCTGTGTATGTAAGGGTTTCATGTTACCCAGTGAGCCTAGAACTAGTCTCTCTCCCTTAGACTTCCCACAGGGCTGCCAGTGTGCAGTCTATGATCCTTGCACCCTCCTCTGCCACGTCAGCGAGTTATGTACGTGTCTCCTCTTGACTATGAGAGCAAGGTCTTGACCCAGGGCATTTGTGAACCTCTTCATTCCTGAGCAGTGTCATACACGTTCAGTTCAGTTCAGTTGTTCAGTTGTGTCCTACTCTACAGGCTGCATTACACCAGGCCTCCCTGTCCATTACCAACTCCCAGAGCTTCCTCAAACTCATGTCCATCGAGTCAATGATGCCATCCGACCATCTCATCCTCTGTCGTCCCCTTCTCCTCCTGCCTTCAATCTTTCTCAGCATCAGGGTCTTTTCAAATGAGTCAGTTCTTCACATCAGTATTGGAGCTTCAGCTTCAGCATCACTGCTTTCAATGAATATTCAGGACTGATTCCTTTAGGATAGACTGGTCGGATCTCCTTGCCGTCCAAGGGACTCTCAAGAGTCTTCTCCAACACCACAGTTCAAAAGCATCAATTCTTTGGTGCTCAGCTTTCTTTATAGTCCAACTCTCACATCTGTACACGACTACTGGAAAAACCATAGCTTTGACTAGACAGACCTTTGTTGGCAAAGTAATGTCTCTGCTTTTTAATATGGTGTCTAGATTGTTCATAACTTTTCTTGCAAGGAGTAAGAGTCTTTTAAAGTCATGGCTGCAGTCACTATCTGCTGTGATTTTGGGGCCCCCCAAAATGAAGTCTGTCACTGTTTCTATTGCTTCCGCATCTACTTGACATGAAGTGATGGGACTGGATTTCATGATCTTAATTTCCTGAATGTTGAGTTTTAAGCCAACTTTTTCACTCTTCTCTTTCACTTTCAAGAGGCTTTTTACTTTTTCTTTGCTTTCTGCCATTAGGGTGGTGTCATCTGCATGTCTGAGGTTATTGATATTTCTCCTGGCAATCTTGATTCCAGCTTGTGCTTCATCCAGTCCAGCATTTCTCATGATGTACTCTGCATATAAGTTAAATAAGCAGGGTAACAATATACAGCCTTGACGTACTCCTTTTCTTATTTGGAACCAGTCTGTTGTTCCATGTCCAGTTCTAACTGTTGCTTTCTGACCTGCATACAGATTTCTCGGGAGACAGGTCAGGTGATCTGATATTTCCATCTCTTTAAAAGTTTCCAAAGTTTGTTGTGTCAGTCAAAGGCTTTGACATAGTCAATAAAACAGGATTGGATGTTCTTCTGGAACTCTCTTGCTTTTTCGATGATCCAATGGATGTTGGCAATTTGATCTCTGGTTCCTCTGGCTTTTCTAAATCCAGATTGAACATCTGGAAGTTCACGGTTCACGTACTGTTGAAGCCTGGCTTGGAGAATTTTGAGAATTACTTTGCTAGCGTGTGAAATAAGTGCAATTGTGTGGTAGTTTGAGCATTCTTTGGCATTGCCTTTCTTTGGGATTGGAATGAAAACTGACCTTTCCAGTCCTCTGGCCACTATTGAGTTCTCCAAATTTGCTGGCATACTGAGTGCAGCACTTTCACAGCATCATCTTTTACGATTTGAAACAGCTCAACCAGAATTCCATCACCTCCACCTCCAGTGTCATACATGCAGCAGATACTCAATATTTAGTAAGGGAGTACATGAAACCTTTTTCAGTAATACCAATGACTCTCTTCTTCATTCTAACCCTAGCGTAGCCAAAGCATACAGATTAGGAAAAAAGTGTCATCAGTCACTGTCATGGTGATATATGAGAAAATCCTGTGGAAAATAAAAATAAAATCACTAGAAAATACTTTGAATTTTGTATGGTCACGGGACACAGTCAGTTAACAATTGTATACATACATAATGGCAACACAGAATTACAAAATGAAACAAAAGCACTTTTTATAATAGTGTCAAAACATCAAATATCTATGAAGAAATTAACAAAATACATACAAGTTCTCTATACCAAAAGCTGCAAAGCACTGCTGAGAAAAATTAAGGCAGACCTAAATAAGTGGAGAGGTATATAATGTTTATTGATTCAGTTAAGACGGCATTTCTCCTGAAATGGATTTATAGGCTCAGTGGAAGTCCCAGCAAGACTTTCTAATTTACTTAAAGCTTTATTTTATTTTTGGTTGTGCTGGGTCTCCATCGCTGCACCTGGGTTTCCTCTAGTTTTGGGGAGCAGGCCTCTCATCGTGGAGGCTCCCCTGGTTGCAGACACAGGCTCTAGGCTTGAGGACTTCAGTAGCCACAACAGGAGAGCCGCAAGGTGCAGGCTCAGTAGCCGTGGCGCACGGCTTTGTTGCTCTGAGGCATTTGGAGTCTCCCCAGACCAGGGATCAAATCCATGTCCTCCGCATTGGCAGGGAGATTCTTACCCATTGTGCCAGCAGGAAGTCCCCAGCAAGTCTTTTTAAGATGTAGACAGCTGATTCTGAAATTTACAGAGAACGGCAGAGAATCTAGAATAACCACAACAATCTTTTAAAAGACGAACCAAGTTGGAGAACTTATCTAACCTGATTTCAAGAGTTATTATAAACTAAGTAATAAGGAGAGTGTTTATTGGCACAAGAATAGACAAACCAGTGGGGCAGAATAGAGAGTCAAAAAACAGACTCACACAAACAGTCAATTAATTTTCTACAACGGCACCGAATCAGCCCAACTGGGAAAGAAGTTCTAATAAACACAGTGTTTAACACTGAATAATTGTACTTTAAAAAAAAGAAACTCAATCCCTGTCTCACTACATACACAAAAATTAAGATGAACCATAGCCCTAAAAATAAAAACTAGGACCATAAAGTATCTTCAGAATTACACAGGAGATTGCTTTTATGACCTTGGAATAGGCAACGTTTTCTTAGATAGGACACAAAAACACCAATCATTAAAAAATAATAAATTAGTCTTTGTAAATATTTCTATTAAAATGGGAAAAGGACTGAAAAGGACTTGAATAGACACTTCTCCAAAGATGATCTACAGATGGCCACTAAACACACAAAAAACGCACACATCACTAATCACAAGGGGGATTACAGTCAAAGCCACCTTGAGACACTACTTCACATGCAATGGGATGGCCATTATGTACACATTTATGCCAAGTGTTTTGGTGAGGATGTGGCAAAATTGGAACCCTTGTGCGCTGTTGGTGGAAATGCAAAATGGCACTGCCGTTGTGGAAACGATATGGCACTCCTCAAAAAAGTCAACATAGAATTCCGCTTCTGGGTAAATACCTGGAAGAATCAAAGCACGGACTTGAACAGACATGTGGATACCAATGTTCACAGCAGCAGTATCCACAACAGCCCAACATGGAAACAAGCCCCATGCCCACCCGTGGACGAATGGATGAGCAAGACGTGTGTATACCTGAACGGGAACATTATTCAGCCTGAAATAGGAAGGAGCTCTAACGTATGCTACAGCATAGGGAAGCCTTGATGACTTTGAAGCCAGTCACAAAAGGACAAATATTATGTGATTCCGTTTATGTGAGGTACCTGGAGCAGTCAAATTCATAGAGACGAATTTGAATGGTGGTGCCAGCAGCTTCAGGGAGGGAAAAATGGGAAGTTATGGTGTAATGGGTGCAGAGTTTAGTTTGGGATGATGCAGAAATCCTGGAGATGGGCAGTGCTGATGGTTTCACAGCAATGTGAGTGTTGATTCCATGCCACTGAGCTGTCTATTTAACAATGGTTAATTTTGGCATGTATATTTAGCTGCAATAATATAGAGAGTAAGAAAAATTTCATTAACACTGTGTACATATTTGTCATCACGCAATTTGTGAAGGCAAAGGCAAGCCACAACTTCCGTGATGCCTCTAAAGGGCGCAGCAGAGCCCAATGCAGGCCTTTAACGGCACACCCCAGCTTGTTCCAAAGTTCCTCAGAGGTGTCTGCAGCTAAACACAGTCACCCAACGCTTCCTCGGCGCTTGCTCTGCGAGTGGACCATCTTCCAAGTGCTCGATGGGTGGTGTGATATTCATGTATTTATTTGGTTGTGCTGGGTCTAGTTGCGGCATGCAGGATCTTCTAGCGGCGGCCTGTGGGATCCAGTTTCCTGACCTGGGATCGAACCTTGGCACCCTCCACTGGGAGCTGGGACTCTCAACCACCTAACCATCAGAGAAGCCCCTCTGTGGGTGGTGACTTGCGCTGCCTCTTCTCAGCTTTAAGAGGCAGGTAATTACCCTCCTGAGGAAGGGGCTTAAATCAGGGGAGCCACGCTGATGAGCATGCCACAACCCCCAAGGCAGGAAGCGGAGCCGCAAAGCCTCTGCGGTGCAGCCCCAGGCTCATACCTCTGACCACCGGACACCCTGTTTCTCGCATATCCCCTTCCAGCTCCCTCTGCCACTCCGCAGGCATTTGCTGTCCTCTTTTCATGTACGGAATCCCGTTCTGTTTTGAGGAAGTGAACACAGCGGGTCTGCGCCCCCAGCTCTTCTGAACCACTGCGGCCACAGGAGCTCTTGTGGGGCCACCTGGCACTTCTTCTGGAAGCAGACAGAAGGTCAAGCACTCTAACCTGCTTGTCTTCTTGGCAGACTTGTTCTTTCGTACAGCCTCTCTTGTTCCCAAATGTTCTTTCTTTTTTCAGGAAAAGATGTTTTGGGGATAAGAACAATGCAACAATAGAAGAATACTGAAAAAAAAGAAAAATTTGTTACTAATTCTGTCAAACAGAGAAAAGCATCATGAACATTTCTGTTAAAGGCACAATGTGGTCATAGTGGTAAATAAAAATTGCCCATCCAATCAAATGGATATTATTAATGATAACATAACCATTCCCACACTGTTGAACATTTAAGATGCTTCATATTTGCAATTTAATAGTGGTTGGTATTCTAAAGCCTACTCCCCGCCCGCCCCCTCCCTTCCCAATTAGGATAATTTTACACTCTTCTCTGGTTGCATCGGCTTCGGTTGCTGCCCCTCCCTTCTGGAGGTCCCTTAGAGGTACTCCTGCCCACTTAGAGATTTTGGATCCCCCCGGTAAGTTGGTCTCAGAGACTCGCTGTGGCCAGAAGTCACCTTGGAGCCCTTCCCTGCCTGGAAGTCTCTTCAGCTTATATGGCAGTGGATGGAAAAGGGGTTAGCCACAGCGGACCCCAGAAGCAGCAGAGCACGTGTTGCCACACAGAGACACAAATCACCTCCTTGAGCAGCCTCTTGGCTCAGATTTGGTACCCACAGTTGGCAAGTTGGTGTGCCCTCTGGACATCTTATAGTCCGTAGGCACCGTGGAGGGCCCCAGAAGAGCTCACTGAGCCCATGTGAGCGTCTGTCACACAGTGATCTCCAAGAATTAAGAATGATGTTACTTAGAAGACCGCTTAGCAAGTGTTTTATAAAAACAGATACGTTAGGAGTGGAAGCGCGGACGCGGGGCAGGCTGTGAGCACTCTGCTCGCCAGGCGCCCTGACGACTGCAAAAGGGCCCGCCGTGGACCGAGACGCGTCTTTCCTGGAAGCTTCCAGCAGGGGGCAGGGCAGGCACGTTTAGGAAGCTCTTTCCTGACTGCGTCAGACTTTATTATTTTGGACTCCAAAATCACTGCAGATGGTGACTGCAGCCATGAAATTAAAAGACACTTACTCCTTGGAAGAAAAGTTATGACCAACCTAGACAGCATATTGAAAAGCAGAGACATTACTTTGCCGACTAAGGTCCATCTAGTCAAGGCTATGGTTTTTCCTGTGGTCATGTATGGATGTGAGAGTTGGACTGTGAAGAAGGCTGAGCGCCGAAGAATGGATGCTTTTGAACTGTGGTGTTGGAGAAGACTCTTGAGAGTCCCTTGGACTGCAAGGAGATCCAACCAGTCCATTCTGAAGGAGATCAGCCCTGGGATGTCTTTGGAAGGACTGATGCTAAAGCTGAAACTCCAGTACTTTGGCCACCTAATGGGAAGAGTTGACTCACTGGAAAAGACCCTGATGCTGGGAGGGATTGGGGGCAGGAGGAGAAGGGAAAGACAGAGGATGAGATGGCTGGATGGCATCACCAACTCGATGGACATGGGTTTGGGTGAACTCTGAGAGTTGGTGATGGACAGGGAGGCCTGGTGTGATGCAGTTCATGGGGTCACAAAGAGTCGGACACGACTGAGCGACTGAACTGAACTGAACTGAACTGAACTTCCTGACTGCACCGGGCTTTACACTGCAGAATCACTGAAAAGGTTTGGAACGCACTGTCTGTCTTTATGAACTGAAGTTTATTGACTTTCCAAGCAGAATCATTCCATCCCGAAGGAATTCTTTTAAAAAGCAACGGCATGTGTTAGGATCAAGCGGATCCAGTGGGACTTGCTTGCTCACCTTTCTGTGGACTTCGTCACGCGGATGTGACATCCAGAGCGCGGGTGGGGTCCGGCCTGGCGGAGACGGCTGGGGAGGTGGATTCCTCCTGATGCCGCCGCTTGAGGGTGCTGATTAAACAGACTCGCAGGTCAGGGGGAAATGCGTTTGTAGTGGTCCACAGCTCCCAGTTAGACTTGGGCATGAAAGAAATGTAAGTATTTTCCATAATTCCAATCTAATTTCTTTCCATTTTATGCCTAGTTAGTGATGGTTCAGCCATTTTACATTTAAAATTTGCTGGTGTTTTAGATGTAAAACACCCTCGCCTCACCCTTGAGTTGACTACAGCTGGGAGGAACAGGCCTGGCTACCGCTGCACACGTGGTAGCCTGGGGGCGGCTGCGAGGAAAGTGCTGATGGGTGAGCAGGTGGGGGCTCCTCCCTTCCTGTATGGATCAGAATGGATTGAACACTGGCCTGTGCTTTCTGAGCCACAGGTGTTATGCGGAATGCCCTGTGCGCAAATAAGGCGGTCTTCACAACATGTCTTCCCAGAGAAACCTCATATTCCTAGATAGAAGCTTCAACATGGAAGTTTAGTCAGGAGATGAGGAGATGAAAACTAGTTGTTAAAGCTGATCAAGGGCCTTGACACTCATGGTGGACATGGAATTGGGTGAGCCACAACACTCAGCCCTCCCCACGCAGCATTTCCCTCCTGAGGCCCTGGAGAACGCTCACGCTACATCCCCCACACCAGCCTTTGCCCACAAAGGACCCATTGTCTCTGCACTGAGTGCTGGTGCTGAACTGCCCTGTGCAGCTGTCATAACACTGGAATCTGCTGGCTCTTCCTTGGACAGTTGAGTAACCAGATCTGGGTCTGATGTTTGCAGTTTCTGCTTGACCCCTACCCCTGGCCTGACAAGGGGCTCTCTGCATCCCAGGTCCCGTGAATTCCAGCTGACATGCACCTTAGGCTTCCCAAGCCTTCACTGTGCCCACACCTGTTTTGCTGTGGGAACTTTGACCTGGTTCACAACCTGCCTGGGAGTGCTGCAAATGTCCAGAGACTTGGGGGCAGGGAGAAATAAATTGCCCCCTGTTTCTTCTTTCCCTGCTTCCCTGGAGTAAATGGCAAAGGTTTTGGTTTTAAATTTGGAATGGTGGACCCTATAGTCTTTGAAAATATCTTATTATCTGACCCTTTTCCCTTTTCATTTTGACACCTGGGATTTGTTGCTAAGTCCTGAAAGCCTGGAGCCATGTTATCGACTACCTTCTAGTGTTTCGTGCTTTTCCTATTACACTTTACATGAGCAGAACCAGCTCTTTTCCTTTCACCTCCTGTTCTCACTCCAGCCTTTGGGTCAGGGGATCGCACATTCTAATAGTAATGCTGTGCAAAAGGTGTTCATTGCACTGTCACATAACTTCTATGACACAGCCACATTTTGTTGCTGTGGAACAAAAAAGGAACAGAAAAACCAAGGCAGGAGGAGGCTGAGTGTTGACCCAAGGTCAGTGAAAAAGGTAAGCTTCAAGTTCTTCTGGCTCTCTGCACCAAGTCTTTTCAGAATTAATAGAACCTCAGTGCTGTGTGGACTGGCTGTGGCTTAGAAGGACTGTCATGCAATATGCTCGAGTCGGCATCAGTCGAGGCTGATGGCTCTTCCTCTCTCTGTCTCTCCAGGGTCTCTGGAGGCAAGTTGATAGGATTCCCATTTACCTGAGAAGGGCCTTCTGTAGAAGACCTTCATCGTAGGTGAATCCTTCAGACACTGAACGAGAACAGCAATGAGATCTCTTCTTTCCTTCCTCCCTTTCTAGAAAGGAAAGGAAGCTGTGGAACAGAGATCTTTTTGTCATTTGTGTGACATCTTCTGGGACTCCTGTGAGTTAGTTGCTTCCCCTTATATATTTCCCAATCCCAGGGCCACTGCTTAAATTGAGCAAATGAGCATTGCAAAACTTGAAATGACTGCTGTTCTAATTCATGATCTGGGTGGGTCTGTTTATTACTATAATGATTTTCCAGCAGATGGCAGGAAAGTGTCATGAAGAGCAGGCGCCTTGTTCTCATTTGTGTGGCATCTCTGAATTATCACTGGATGTACCCTTGTTACATCTGAGCTGGTGCCATAGCAGAAAGATGGCCACCATGAGCAAGACCTGCACCTTGGTGCCCAGCTGAGGGAGCAGGGTGCCAGGGCCTCCCTTCCACCACAGCCAGATGGGGCCAGGGCAGTGAGGTCTGGTCCTCAGGATTGTCTTGGTGGCCACAAAGGCTCTTCAAGGCACATGATTTAGTCCAGAGTTTCTAAAACTATGGCTGATGAGCCAGTCCAGCCACTGTTTGTTTTTGTTTGGCCAGAAAGACAAGGATGGTTTTTATATTTTTTAATGGTTGGAAGAAAAATCAAAAGAAAATGGTATTTTGAGACATGAGAAAGCTATATAAATTCAAATTTTTGTATCCACGAATGAAGCTTTGTTGGCACACAGCCATGCTCATTTGTTTACATATGGACTCTAGCTGCTTCTGACCCACAACAGCAGTGCTGAGGAGTCGCGACAGATGCCACAGAACCTCAACTATTTCTCTCTGGCCCTTTACAGAAAAGTGTTGCCAACCCCTGGATTAGTCCTATGGGACTTGCATTGGCTCCAAGTTATCACTGTATTTTTGGGTGTGCATACCTAAGCAGACAGTGAGCCAGGGCCAGAATAGGGCAGGAGACCCAGAGGTTGCTGATGCATGGTGGGTTCTGGAGAACCTTGGGAGTTGGAGGTTATGGGTCCTATTCCAGGCCATAAATACCCTATCCAGAGGGAGCAATGTTTTTGGGGAAAGTGATTTCTCCTTAGCCCGAGGCCTGCCTGCAGTTGCTATAGCGTTAGTTGCAAAGATGGGTTTTTGTTTCAGTATCCCTGTCTGGCCATACACCAGCCATGACTCCTGGACCCAGCAGAAGACATCCAGCCTTTCAAACTCCTTTGGTGACAGATTTGAGCATCTGCTGGTGTCTTGTGCATGCTAAGTTGCTTCAGTCATCTTTGACTATTTGTGACCCCGTGGACAGTAGACCGCCAGGCTCCTCTGACCATGGAATTTTCCAGGCAAGAATACTGGAGCAGATTGCCATTTCCTTCTCCAGGGGGTCTTCTCGACCCAGGGATGTCTCCTGCATTGGCAGGCAGGTTCTTTACCTCTAGCGCCACTGTGTCTTAACCCTGCATGAACTCTCAGGTGATTTCCAACAAAGTGTAAGGGAGAGCCTCCATGACCTTCTGGGTAATCAGGTGGAGGTGGATGTACACAAGAGGTAGCCATACTCTGAAAACCTAAACTGGAAGCCCTTGGGTTCTCTATAGAAACATCTTCAACAGATCAATTCAGTGAAAGTAATTTCCGCAACCCAGCAGTTGACTTCCTGGGCCACATTCTGTTTGAAATAGATATGCTTATAGGATCAAAGATGCACCATCTGTCATGAAGCCTGGTTGTCTTCACTTTCAAAAGATATCCAAATTTCTGTTTTGCAACATAAAAAGAGTTTGGGAACAGATGATAGTGATGGTTGCACGATGATATGAATGTTTTTAATGCCACTGAACTGTACACTTAAAAGGTTAAGATGGTAAATTTTATATGTATTTTACCACAATAAAAAAATGTAAAATGGAAGTCCTAAATCCAACCACTTACCTCCTCCTCTGCTGCCACTTAGTACAAGACACTGCTACTTCATTCCTAAGGATTATTCTAAGAGCTTCTAAATAGATTCCCCTCCTTCACCCTTGCTGCATTATAGCCGCCTCTCAATGGAGCAACTGGAATGATCCTTTTAAAATGTCAGAGCACTCAAGGACCTCTTACGTTCAAAATCTGCAATTTCTCTCAGCTCCCTGAGAACAGAGGCTAAAGTCCATTCTGCATCCTGACGTCCTTCCACAGTCTGGCTCCTGCATCTCTGTGACCCTCTGACCCTCCCTCATTCCAGTCTCTGCCCCATGAACTCCTTGCTATTCCTCTGGGACACGAGGCACGTATCCATAAAGCAGGTTCATGCTTCAGGGTAACTCTTGCTGGAGTATTCCTCCCCAGATGTTCTCCTTCGAGCTTTTGCCTAGATATTGTTTTCTCCATGAGGTCCATTTGGCTCTCCTTAATACTTAACCTTTCTCCCCACTCCCTTTGTGCTGCTTTATTTCGTATACTATAGTGCTTACTTATCCCTTCTGGCATCCTATATGATTTGCCTATTTGTTATCTATTGCTTATTCTTACTAGAATGTAAACTGCATGAGGTTAGGCATTTTTTTTTTGCATTGGCTTAGAATAATATCTGGAACATTGAAGGTGCTAAACACATAGTTTTTTCAAATATAAATTTATTTATTTTAATTGGAGGCAAATTACTTTACAATATTGTATTGGTTTTGCATACATCAACATGAATCCACCATTGGTGTACACGTGTTGCCCATCCTGAACCCCCTTCCCACCTCCCTCCCCATCCCATCCCTCTGGGTCATCCCAGTGCACCAGCCCCGAGCATCCTGTATCATGCATCAAACCTGGACTGGTGATTTGTTTCACATATGATATTATACATGTTTCAATACCATTCTCCCAAATCATCCCACTCTCACACTCTCCCACAGAGTCCAAAAGACTGTTCTTTACATCTGTGTCTCTTTTGCTGTCTCGCATACAGGGTTATCATTACCATCTTTCTAAATTCCATATATATGCATTAGTATACTGTATTGGTGTTTTTCTTTCTGGCTTACTTCACTCTGTATAATAGGCTCCAGTTTCATCCACCTCATTAGAACTGATTCAAATGTGTTCTTTTTAATGGCTGAGGAATACTCCATTGTGTACATGTACCACAGCTCTCTTACCCATTCATCTGCTGATGGACATCTAGGTTGCTTCCATGTCCTGGCTATTATAAACAGTGCTGTGATGAACATTGGGGTACACGTGTCTCTTTCAATTCTGGTGTCCTTGGTGTGTATGCCCAGCAGTGGGATTGCTGGGTCATACGGCACTTCTATTTCCAGTTTTTGAAGGAATCTCCACACTGTTCTCCATAGTGGCTGTACTAGTTTGCATTCCCACCAACAGTGTAAGAGGGTTCCCTTTTCTCCACACCCTCTCCAGCATTTAATGCTTGTAGACTTTTGGATCACAGCCATTCTGACTGGCGTGAAATGGTACCTCATTGTGGTTTTGATTTGCATTTCTCTGATAATGAGTGATATTGAGCATCTTTTCGTGTGTTTGTTAGCCATCTGTATGTCTTCTTTGGAGAAATGTCTGTTTACTTCTTTGGCCCATTTTTTGATTGGGTCATTTATTTTCCTGGAATTGAGCTGCAGGAGTTGCTTGTGTATTTTGAGATTAATTCTTTGTCAGTTGCTTCATTTGCTATTATTTTCTCCCATTCTGAAGGCTGTCTTTTCACCTTGCTTATAGTTTCCTTTGTTGTGCAGAAGCTTTTAAGTTTAATTAGGTCCCATTTGTTTATTTTTGCTTTTATTTCCAATATTCTGGGAGGTGAGTCATAGAGGATCCTGCTGTGATTTATGTTGGAGAGTGTTTTGCCTATGTTCTCCTCTAGGAGTTTTATAGTTTCTGGTCTTACATTTAGATCTTTAATCCATTTTGAGTTAATTTTTGTGTATGGTATTAGAGAGTGTTCTAGTTTCATTCTTTTACAAGTGGTTGACCAATTTTCCCAGCACCACTTGTTAAAGAGATTGTCTTTTCTCCATTGTATATTCTTGCCTCCTTTGTCAAAGATAAGGTGTCCATAGGTGCATAGATTTATCTCTGGGCTTTCTGTTTTGTTCCATTGGTCTATATTTCTGTCTTTGTGCCAGTACCATACTGTCTTGATGACTGTGGCTTTGTAGCAGAGCCTGAAGTCAGGCGGGTTGATTCCTCCATTTCCATTCTTCTTTCTCAAGATTGCTTTGGCTATTTGAGGTTTTTTGTATTTCCATACAAATTGTGAAATTATTTGTTCTAGCTCTGTGAAAAGTACCATTGGTAGCTTGATAGGGATTGCATTGAATCTATAGATTCCTTTGGGTAGTATACTCATTTTCACTATATTGATTCTTCTGGTCCATGAACACGGTACATTTCTCCATCTATTAGTGTTCTCTTTGATTTCTTTCACCAGTGTTTTATAGTTTTCTATATATAGGTCTTTTGTTTCTTTAGGTAGCTGTATTCCTAAGTATATTATTCTTTTTGTTGCAATGGTGAAAGTTTTTTTTTAAAAAAAACTGTTTATTTTGTATTGGGCTATAGCTGATTACCAGTGTTGTGATGGTTTCAGGTAAACAGCACAAGGACTCAGCCATACATATACATGTATCTGTTCTCCCCCAAACTCCCCTCCCATCCAGGCTGCCACATCACATTGAACAGAGTTCCATGTACTATATAGCAGGTCCTTGTTGGTTATCCATTTTAGATGTAGCAGTGAAAACACATAGTTTTTGACTGATAAAGTAAATGAATTCTAAGAAGCAAGCCTTCTCAAGTCCTGAAGCTTGTATTTGAATTATAGGGACCTCCTCCACTAACAAATTAGCTGGAAAAGTTTGGGTTTTGTCTTAATGGGGCTCCTAGTCAGGACCCATGAGGCAGCTTCTTTAAGTGAGGTAGATGCACTTATTCTCCTTGTTAAACAGAAGAGGAAACCAAGGCAGCCCTAAGACTTGAACCTGAGGTGTTGGCCGGAGACTCTGCTTTTTGAGGCTACACTGTACGACCTTTCCTGCAGCGTGCTGGCATTTGGACTTGTCTTCTCTCCAGTCAAGGTCGCTTCTTGACTCTGCCCTATTTGACTCTTTCCTTCGTTGAATCCTTCCTGTATCCCCACTTTTCTGGGATGGAGTACAGATAATTTTCTACTTCACAGGCAGGGATACTGAGTTTTCAGTACTGTGATTCTAATCACAATGTTAGTAGGTGACAGAACTGACCCTGGAACCCAGCAATTTCAGCTGAATACACATGCTGTGTGGCCTTGTGTTCTGCTCTTCATTCTTGCCAATAAATTGGATAAAGGTATGGAGAGGATCCCAATTAGATCAACAGTAATAATAATTGGGGTGGAGGGTGGGACGTGAGTGGGGAGAGCTCCCTGGAAGGTGGCTGGGATCAAGAAAGGATACAGAATCATGGGGGACAGTGAAAGGAGCAGTGTGTTTTCAGCTTTGAGAGAATTCAAGGGGAGGGTGGGACATATGAAAACTCTCTTTCAATATTTGGGTGTCTGTGTGGAGGTCTTAGATGGCAGGAGATTCTGGAGAGATGCTATTTTAGGGTGAGGGACAAAAGCCTCTGAACTTGAGTTTTCCTATGAGTATAATGAGGGCCCACTAAGGCCCATTTTGCAGAGTTGTGTTAGAAAGTCATTCTGAAAGGCAGCCAGCAGAACTCCTCACACCCTGTGAATGCCTTCTATCATGAGTGTGGTTGTGCGGCAATTGTGATAAAGACAACAATCTACAAGTCTGGAAAACAAGTTTGGCAACTTAGTGGGACTGGCTTCAAGGATTCGGTTAGAGGCCATGGTGTGTTCTGTCACCCTGCTCTTGCCTGGTTTATTTCACTGAAGCCAGCTTAGTTTTCTTAGAGCACAGGGAGCTATATCCATATTTGTGTGTCTATGCATGTGCACTCAGCCATGTCTGTAGTCCACCAGGCTCCTCTGTCTGTGGAATCTTTCAAGCACGAATACTGGAGCAGATTGTCATTTCCTACTCCAAGGGATCTTCCTGACCCAGGGATCGAACGTAGGTGTCCTGCATTTCAGGTGAATGCTTTACTGACCGAGCTACTAGGGAAACCCCAATATTTTGTAATGATGAATAACAAAAGAATATGAAAAAGAATATCTATCTACTGAATCACCATGCTGTACACCTGAAACGGATATGACATTGGAAATCAGTTATACTTAAATTTAAAAATGGATTAAAAAAGCAATTTAGTTTGGGTTGCCAACCACAACATCTGTGAAATTTTGGACAATTTCATTTATCTTGAGACATAGAGTGGATGTAATATTATATTCCGTATGGCAGAGGATGTAGCTAGGATGATTGGAACAGAAATATTTGTTGTGCATTTGGATGGTCACATATGACACTAAACATTCTATTGCTTGTTCCTTTCCAAAAACATGTGGAAAAATGAACAAAAAATAACCATGGCATTACAGCATGACAGGGTCGGGGAATTTTCGGAATGGAAAGGACATTAGAAATGGGGTTAGGGTGAAACTCAATGTCTAGAAGAAGGAGTCAGAAGTCTCGCCAGAGGCCCTTTCTGGTGGTGTGCAGCAGTCTCCCATCCTGCTAAAGCATCACATTTGGCAAGCACTCCTGGAAAACTAGCAAAGGTTTCAGCCTTTCTATTAAATTCCATGATGCTGTCGCTCTTGCCAACCTGATGTTAATTTGCCTCCCATTACTGTACCTTCAGTGGTTTCCCATTTCCTTCAGGATGGACTCCAAAGGAATTCACAATCTGGCACCAATATACCTAACACTGTTACTTCCCTCAACGTGTCCGGTCTTGGCCTGAGTGTGAGCTCAGATTTCTGTGATGAGGCCACAGGGCTCTGGGGCTCCAGAGACAAGGGGCCAGGTGTATCAGCAGAGGCATTGTCTTATCTTACTTGCTCTGGGGTTCTACTCTTACCTCTTTTCACACTTCAGTGCAGTGGAGGGAAAGTCAATGTTATTAAACCCCCATGAAACTCCGTGAATCCAGGCAAGATTAGAGAAGCTTGTATGTAGCAGGCATTCACTAAATAGCAAACTCCACAATGGATGGTCTTTTGTAATGTAGGAGAGGCCTAGTCTGTGCTGGTCTATTTGATCTTCACATGAGAATCCCTCCTGTAGCTAAAACAAGTACTTCCATATCACCTGCCTGCCAGTCCAAGCATGCCTACCCCTACTGCCTCTCCTATGACAATACTGTCCTCCTTCCTTAAGTTCAGGCTGGCACAATGTGTGCTTAAGGTGATTCTTTTCACCAACCCCTTTTGTATTATTTTTGTCACGAGGAGGCTTGATTCCAACAGAGGAAAGAAATGCAAAACAATTCATTTCAGAGTCAGATAGGTGTAGTCAGATAGGTGTAGACTGAAATTTCACATTCAGTAGAAATTTAATGTGAGCTATAAACACAATTAAAACATTTCTTCTGTCAACTAAAAAGGTAGTCACAACCTGAAAGTAGAGAATTATTTTATTTGGTGGGAATGTTAAGACTCCAAGCTCTGGAAATAGCATTTCAGATAGCCCTGGGAGACTGCTCTGAGAAGGCAGAAGGCAGTATCAGGCTATACACAGGTTTGCAACAGAAGAGGCAGGCAGTCTGAACATCATAGATTTGTGTAAGGAAAATCAGGTATCAAGTTAAGGAGTTTAGCACTCTTCTATGTATGGGGAAATGCAAGAGTCTGGGATTATCAAAGTCATTTCTTTCATATACATCTCAGCTGGGGCCAGTGTCCTGTCTTTTTGATTTCTCACATCCCCCCAACCGCCAGCTCCTCAGCAGTCACTGTGAGGGTTGGTGGCAACTGCTGGATCGCAGGCATTGTGTTCTCCTTTGGGAGTCCTCATTCACATTTGGAGGCCTGGGATCAACTGATGACTGTTATATCCTTGTTTATTGATATGGTAGGAGATATTCTATTTCACAATAGTAATTGTTAAAATTAATTAAAAATATATTTTATTTAACTCAATATATACAAAATACTGATTCAACACACAACATTAAAAATGATCAGAAATATTTTCTTTTCTTTTTTTCTGTTTTGAGTTTTAGAAATTTGGTGTGTCTTTTTATACTCTGAGCACATCTCAGTTCAGACTTCCTTCACTTTTGGTGCTCAGCAGCTGCTTGTAATAGTGGCCACTGAGTTGACACAGCAGGTCTGCAGTCTTATGGCTGACCACTGTTAGTTAGGGCCACATGGATCTGAGCATGAATTCTGACTTTGCCCATGAGAGGCTGTCCAGACTTACAAAGCCTCCTTCACTTTTAGGAGCCTCAATTTTCTCACCTATAAAATGGTCATATTAGTTATTGCCTCATAGGGCTGTCCTGAAGATAAAAATGGGACAATACATGTTCTGGCACAGAGTAAAGGTTAAATAAGTGTTGATTGCTGATACCATTCCAGCTGGATTTTATTTTATTTTTCAGTTTTCCCAGTGAGTTTTATTTGGACCGACCTAGGGACAGAGAAGGGCTGCACCTAAGAGAAGGTTAGCTTCTTGGGGGTGAAGCCTGGCTTGTGCTGCTGATGGAGGGCAGGGGTGAGGCAGCAGGAACTTGATCTGGCAGCCATGGAACTGCTGGTCTGTGGCACTTGCTGGCTGCGACCTCCTCCACCTTCATGATCTGGATTGAGTGGGCCTGGGCATGGTGCCCTGTGTGCAGGGGGTCCGGTTCCAGCTGTGATCAGGTCATAGTGCAGCCAGATGCCAAAGTTCTTCACCGGCAGTGGCAATTTCCCTGTCCGCAGTAGACCATTTCCCCTGAGGACCTCATCTTCCTCAGCTGAGACACAAAGTACCAGAAGGTGGGCTTGGCAACATCGTGCTCAGGCACATAAATTTTCATGCACCCGCGATAGAAAAGTGGCCTGTGGAGTCTGGGAGTCAGGCAGGCATGGCCCCGCCATCTTGTACTCTTGAATTGTGCCTGAGGCTTTCATGGCACTCTGTCCGTGCTCACTGCCACCCCTGAAAAGGTCTAGCTAGATTTTAAGTTTGAGTGTTTATATGTGAGACAGTGGTGTCACATTTTCTTGTATCAACTTCATTCCATAATACCTGTGGATGATGAAGACAAGTTAACTTGCTTTGAGCTCTTTAGTTGGTGGACATTCTTTTTTTTTTTTTTTATTGTTTTTTATTTTTTTTAATTTTAAAATCTTTAATTCTTACATGTGAGTACACATCTGTGAAGTTGGTTTTAAAATTTTGTTTCTCTTGAACATTTTACTATGAAAATATTCAAATAGAAAAGTTGAAAGAATTCTACAGTGAACACCTGAATATGCAACTATCAAGAGTCTACAGTGAACAGTTTGTTTTACTTGCTTCATTAAATACCTATCCATCTTTCTGCTATCCATCTATATATCCATCTTATTTAACTTCTTTGCATTTTTATAGTTATTGGGTCTGTTGTTCATATTATAAAAGTTAAAAAACCTGCTAAGATGCATTACTTATGAGTGTTTTTGCATATCTTTCAGGAAATTGCCAGGATAGTGAAAACAAATATGTAAGAAGTCAAATAATTTGAATAATTCACTTAATATAATTGATGTGCTCTAATAGTTAATAAACAAGATATTCTTTTTCAATACCATGTTCTTTATTTATCAAGACATTTTGTTGTTGGTAAGATGTTACTGTACAAACGTTTGATATGGCCCATTTGTTTATTTTTCCTTGTGTTTCCCTTGCCTGAGGAGATACGTCAAAAAAAAAAAAAAAAAAAATTGCTAAGACGTGCCAAAGAGTGTATTACCCATGTTTTCTTCTAGAAGTTCTATGGTCTCAGACCTTGCGCTTAGCAAGTCTCTAGTTCATTCCGAGCTTGTCTTCACAGATGGGGTGGGAGAGTAGTCCGCTTTGGTTCTTTTGCATGTGCTGTCCGGTTTTCCCAATACCACTTCTTGAAGAGACTGTCTTTTCCCCATTGTATATTCTTTCTCTTTTGTCATAAATTGACCGTATAAGTGTGGGTTCATTTCTGGGTTTTGTGTGTTCCTTAATTACTACATAGATGATCTCACTACTTTTGTCTTTTGTCTTATCCTAACGTTTAAGTGGTTTTTCTACTGCCTTTACCCTATGTTTGCCTTTACCAATAACATTTTTTGTTTTGTAATTGTTATATTGTTAGTTGTGGTCTATTTTTTTCTACTTAGAGAAGTCCCTTTAACATTTTTTGTTAAGTTGAGTTAGAGGTGCTGAGTGTTTTTGGTCTTTTCTTGCCTGTTAAACTCTTTCTGCCTCCTTCAAATCTGAATGAAAGCCTTGCTGGGTAGAGCATTCTTGGTTGTAGGTTTTTCCTTTCATCAATTTGGATATATTGGTCCACTCCCTTCTGTCCTGCAATGTTTTTACTGTAAAGTTAGAGAACAGTTTTATGTGAATTCCTTTGTATGTAACTAGTTGCTTTTCTCTTGCTCCTTTTAAGGGGCTCTCTTTATCTTTAATTCTTGCCATTTTAATTATTATACGTCTTTGTGAGGATCTCTTTGGGTTTATCTTGTTTGGAACTTTCTGTGCTTACCAGACCTGGATGTCTGTTCTCATTTCCAGATTATGGGATTTGTTTTTTTTAGTTATTATTTCTTCAGATAAGTTCTCTGCCTCTCTCTCCCTTCTCCTTCTGGGACCTTATAATGTAAATATTAGTATGCTTGATGTTGTCCGAGAGGTCTCTTAAATGGTCTTCATTTTCTAAAATGATTTCTTTTTCTTCTTTCTGTTCTGCTTTAGTGATTTCCACCACTCTGTATTCCAGTTTGATGATTTATTTCTCCATATCATCTTAGTAAAACTTCTTGTGTATTTTTGATTTCAGTATTGTATTCATCAGCTCTTTTTTGGTTCTTCTATATTCTAACTCTTTGTTAAGCTTCTCTCTGTTCATCTATTTTTCTCCTAGGTTTGCTGAGCATCTTTATGATCATTACTTTGAACATTTTATGGGTATATTTCTTATCTCCACTTCTCTTAGTTCTTCTGGGATTTTATCTTGTTTCTTCCTTTGGAACATATTCCTCTGTAGCCTCATTTTGCCTAATTCTCTGGGTTTATTATTGTATGGTAGGTGGGTTGGTTATGTTTCTTGATCTTGCAGAAGTGGCCTTGTTTAGATCTTTGTGGCTTCAGGACTGTAGCCCACCAGGCTCCTCTGTCCATGGACTTTTCCAGGCAAGAACACTGGAGTAAGTTTCCATTTCCTACTCCAGGGGATCTTCCCGACCAAGGGATTGAACCCATGACTCTTGCATCTCCTGCATTAGCAGGCAGGTTCTTTACCACTGGTGCCACCTGGGAATCCCTCTTTATTTTTTTAAATTGGAGTATAAATGCTTTACAATGTTGTGTTAGTCTCTGCTGTAAAACAAAGTGAATCAGCGATATGTTTATGTATATCTCCTTCCTCTTGGCTCTTCCCCCACACCCAGGAGACTTCTTAGGGGCCCCAGCAGCATTCTCTATTCTGGTCACCAGCACTATATTCTCTAGCAGTTTCCCCTGTGTGGGCTTGCTGCAGGGCCAGGGGGATCCTGGGTCTGGTGTTGGTCCACTGGTGGAAGGCTCCTTGTCCCAGGGTTGGCTTTGGGTTTTGAGGGGCCCCAGGCTAGTGCCAGCCTGCTGGTGAGTGGGACCAGTTCTTGGGTGGCTGGCTGCAGGGGTTGTGGGGGTCCCTGGGCTGGTGCTGGCCCAGTGGTCGAAGGGGTCAGGTCTCTGAAAGGCTAGCTGCTTGGCCTGGGGGTTTTGGGACTGGTGCTGGTCCTCTGATGCTATAGGCTAGTGGGGAGACTCCAGAAATTTCCTTGCCAACACCAGTGTCTTCATGATAAAATGAGTTCCCCCAAATGGCTGCCATCATCTGTCCACAGGGGGTGTCCCAGTTGCCGCCTGCCTTTGTGAGGCTTTCCAAGATCAGCAAGTGGATCTGACCTGAGCGCCTTTTAAATTACTGCCTCTGCACTGGGATTTGGTGGGTGAGTGTCTTTGTGTTCCCTTTAGGAGCAGAGTCTTCTCCTATAGTCCTCTGGCTCATATATACAAGCCCTGCTGGCCTTCAAAGCTGGACATTCTGGGGCTTGTCTTCCTGGTGCAGGAGGCCCAAAGCTTGGGGACCCTGATGTGAGGCTTAGACTCCTCACTACTTGGAGAGAACCTGTGCAGTTGTGATTATCTCCCATATGTGGATCACTGACCTAGGGGAAGGATTCTTGACTAAACTATGTCTCTACCCACTTACTCGATCTAGTTCTGGTTCCTTGTTTATATTTTTAATCGTGGAAAATCTTTTTTGCTAGTCCAGTTTGTCCTCATAAATAGTTGTTTTATAGATAGTTGTGATTTGGTGTGCCTGTAGGAGGCCTGCAGGCATTTTGGCCGTATCTCTAAACAACTTTCGACTATAGAAAATGTCAATTAGAAAGTAGAGTGTATTTAATAGTGAAAACTACCAACAGCATGAGATGATGTGTCTAAACGTAACTCAGGAAGAGTGTTCCTGCTTTTATTTTTATTAAAAAATTTTCTCTGGATATACCACAAAGGATATGAGATCTTAATTCCCTGATGAGGAATGGAACCCATGTCCCCTGTAATGGAAGTGTGGAGTCTTAAGCACTGGATTCACCAGGGAATTCCCCCTCCCTTAAAATGTATTTATTAGATAAGAAAAAGTAAGGCGAAAAGTCAAGAAAGTAAAAAACAAAAACAAAAAGTCAAATTTAACAAAATAAATAAAAGTAGTAGGAAGGACTAATCAAACACAGAAAGTACAAATTAATGAAGAGAAATGAAAGAAAAAAGATGATTCTTTGAAAATACCAAAACAGGCCAACCTCTTGACAGTAGTCAAGAGAAAAAGAGAAGACAAATATTAGCAGTGAAGATTGAGAAACTCAGTGTGCTTCGTGAAAGTTAAGAAATTTTAAAAAGAAGAAATCCATGGGAATTCCTTGGTGGACCAGTGGTTAGGACACCGTGCTTCCACTTCAGGGGGCATGGGTTTGGTCCCTGGTCAGGGAACTAAGATCCCATAAGTTGGGAAGCATAGCCAAAATTAAAAAGAAGAAGAAGAAGAAGAAATCCTTTATAAAAGCTTTTAAACAATCTAGATGAAAAGAACAAATTCTGGGAAATTCAATTTCTAAATTTGATTCAAGAAGGGTACAGACATTTCCCCAAACTAGGGGAGAAATGTAAAAAGTGATCCAAAATATATACTACTAAAGCAGTCACTATCTTTCAAAGATAGTGAATAGATTGATAGTTTCTATTATTTAATCTGTTCCAGAACGCAAAGATGAAACAGTCCTCATCTTTTTCTAAACAGTGAACATAACCCTCATCCTACATTAGATTAAAGAACAGCATTAAAAGGGAAATGTATAGGTTAATATCACTCATAACCAAGGATGAAAAATCACATTTGAAATATTAATCAATCAAACAATGAAGAATAGCCTGGTGAGGTACAGTCCATGGAGCCACGAAGATCTAAACAAAGAAAGAATAGTACGTTCTGATGAAGACTGGTTTGTTCAAGGCATGCAAGGATAGTTCAACAAAAAAAAAAAATCTGTTTTAACATTATTCACCCTGTAACTAAGGTGGAAAAAAAGTAACTTTGTGACGTCCCAGATAGATGCCAGAAAAAACATTTTTGAGAAGCTGTAAAACTCTTCTCTGAGAGCCACCACTGAGCACAAGTGCTTGAAAAAGTAAATAGATGCCACTGAACAGATGTGACAATGACCCACCATTGTTCCCAAGAACGTTATAAATGCCTTGGGGTGAAATTAATGTTTTCCATAAGCCCTGACTCTCTGAGTGATTCTGCCCGTCATTTAAAAAATATCTTTTTCTATCTTCAGCTCTTTGTTTATATTTTGGGAATATTCATATTGTTTTTGTGAATTTTTAATAAAAAGGTGCAGGGGCCATAGCTAACCCCAGGCTAGAAGTGGAATAGAAGTTCCTGAGAATCCAGGAGTACAGACTTTTGTGCTGATAGCACACAGCCTCCAGGTAAAGTTAGGAGAGCTCTCCTTCTGCATGGAAGAATGTGAGCAGAGTCCCAAACCATACGATGCATGCGGTCAAGCTTTGACCTTTCTCATTATGTGGAATTGCTGAAGCATTCCTACAAATGGTGTTTTAATCATAGCATAAGTTATTAATTTAAACCAGACAAAAGTGCCCTTGGGGAGTCTTCATTCTGTGTAGGAGTTTTTATAAACTTCCATGATTTTTCACCTAATTCTCCCTTGTTTACTTTTGTTGAGACATTGGCAGTGTTTTATTATTTAGGCTTTTTCACCTTTGGAAATAAACCAGCCTTGTTTAAAAAAAAAAGTTTTGTCAGAATTTTGGATGGATTGAGAAAACCGTGTAATTTATGAAGTCAGGACTGCTAATTTGAGGAAGTACAAAGGATGGAGTGTAGCCCAGCCCTGGGTCAGCACTGGGCCTTCTGACCCTGGGTCAGTCTCAGGCACAGCAAGTCCACAGCCTTTTGAGCCACATCTCCATTTTGAGCCCAGTGGAATAATCAGCCTGGATTTTCATGGCACTCAGCACAGAAACACTGGGCTGAAAGGGCTCACAGGAGAAACCAGTTAATCTCTGTGGATCAGCAAATGGTTTCTGAGAGAAGAGCTTGGTGACCATCCTTTGGGCAAAATTCATTCCCTTGGATGTGGTGAATTTCTCAGAGGACCAGCAATTGTGTGTCATGAACATTGTTAATTAGCTATTCAGTGTTTGTCTCTTGAAAAACCCACTCAGGGAGACAGCAGACCCAATGGCTAACTATTCAGCATTGACGATTGCCCACATGATCGCTTAAACATTCCCCCTTTCTGTTTTCTGCCGTTTGGGATGAAGCTGAGGACCCAACCCAGTTCTTGCTGTGGACTTGCACTAGCTCTTGCCTTGACCATGCTCTTTGGGGTAGGAGACAAGAATAAAATGCTTGAAATAGTGGGGCCTCCTTTAGGTGAGAACGTAGAAGCATGTAGCAACTAGATTGCAGTCATAAGGAGGAGATGGAACTCACACTGTGGCAGAAAGATACAAACTTCATCTTCATGACATCAGAGAGTCCCTGAATCAACCACTTCTGGAGCTGCCTTAACTCTTGGACCTCCAGTTGTGTTTCAATTGGTTTTGAGCCAGGTTGATGTGAGCTTTCTCTTACATGCATGTTAAAGCTCCCAAGTATCACAGAGTGAGAATTATTCTCTGGAATTTTCTTTCTTTCTTTTTTTAACTATTTACTCGACTGCATCTGGTCTTAGCTGTAGCATGTAGGATCTTCTGTTGTGAAGGTTTAGTAGCTGTTGCAGGTGTGGACTTAGTTGCCCTGAAGCATGTGGGATCTTAGTTCCTGGACCAGGATTGAACCTTTGTCCCCTGTATTGCATGGCAGATTCTTAACCAGGGAAGTCCCTTTGTAATTTTCTGAGTGTAGGATTTTTTCTACTTACCTTTTGATGCCTCCTTACTTATAACCTTAATATTACAAATTTCTCAAACTTACCACTTCTTCTTTTTAAATAGTGTTTTTAAGCCCCCAACCATGTTATAGTCACTAATGTATACTGGGAATTTACTCTTTGTTGGACACTCATAAGCATTTTGTTTGTACAGCATTTCATATTTATGAATTTAGAAGGAATTTGTCTTTTAAAAGTTTGGCTTTTACTTATAACGTATTCTCCAAAAGGAATCAGTTCAGTTCAGTCACTCAGTTGTGTCTGACTCTTTGCAACCCTGTGGATTGCAGAATGCCAGGCTTTTCTGTCCATCACCAACTCCCGGAGCTTGCTCAGACTCATGTCCATCGAGTTAGTGATTCCATCCAACCATCTCATCCTCTCTGGTCCCCTTCCCCTCCTTCCTTCAATCAGCATCAGGGTCTTTTCCAGTGAGTCAGTTCTTCGCATCAGGTGGCCAAAGTATTAGAGTTTCAGTTTCAGCATCAGTCTTTCCAATGAATATTCAGGACTGATTTCCTTTAGGACTGACTAGTTTGTTCTCCTTTCAGTCCAAAGGACTCTCAAGAGTCTTCTCTAGCACCACAATTTGAAAGCATCAATTCTTTGGTGCTCAGCCTTCTTTATGGTCCAACTCTCACATCCATACATGACTACTGAAAAAAACCATAGCTTTGACTAGACAGATGGACCTTTGTTGGCAATAAATATTTCTATTATCCCCAGTGTGGATAGGCTTAAACTCTATGTATGTATTTAAAACCAGAACTTACTATAAGCTTTCATTCAATTGACTCTATAATGCTTTGAGGCCAAGACTGTCATTTCCACATTTTAAATAGGACTAAAGTAGGGAGGGGGCTTCTCTAATGACTCAGTGGTAAAGAATCCACCTGCAAAACAGGAGACACAGGAGGCTTGGGTTCCATCCCTGGGTTGGGAAGATCCCCCGAGGAGGAAATGGCAACCTGTTCCAGTATTCCTGCCTGAAACACCCCACGGACAGAAGAGCCTGGCAGGCTACGGTCTACAGGGACACAAAGAGTCAGACCCAACTGAGTGACCAAGCAAAGTAGGGAGAGATGCCCAAGGTCACATTGTTAATGACAGGCTGGACCCAGGTGTGATCAGTTCCATCCCAAGGACTGCACTACACTGCCTGTCTGTGTAGATCTTCCTGGATATTATTGGGCGATTGCTGTGTGTCTCTCCAGGAGATGGCACAGGCAAGCTGAGCAGAGAGATGAGTTTTCTTATGAAGATTTGGAATTGAAAACATGACTAACTGTTAGCTCCTCTAAAGGAGTATTCTGAAATATATGGCAAAGTGTTTCTGAATCAAGGACTGATTATATGTTATTTTAATCCTTTCATCTTCATTTTTATGTTATTTGATCTGTTAAAAACATATGTTGGAAGAAATAATTAAAATCTTCTAAGGAGAAAAAAAAAAAAAAAGGCAAACTGGGACTTCCCTGGCAGTTTAGTGGTTAAGACTCTTCTGCTTTCAATGCAGAGGGTGAGGATTTGATTTCTGATCAGGCAACTAAGATCCCATATGCTGCTATGCTCCAAAAAAAAAAAAAAAAAAAAAAAGAAAAGAAAAAAACACCCAGGACACTAGTTAGTTCTATTTTATCCTTGTAATTCCTATAGGAGTTACTTTACCTGTTGGCTAATGCGGTTATTTGGGCTGGAACCACAGTGAAGGTTAAATGTTCTTCTTGATTTAGCCTCCCATCAACACAATATAGCCCTCCTTGTGCGTTTCCCTGTCTTTCCCTACCCCTCAGCCTCATCTCCTTGAATGTTACGTTGTGTTGGGGAAACAAAAATATTTACAGAAGAGTCTTAATTATACCTTTGGTAGCAAGCAGATCTCTTCTAAGATGAGCTGGCGACCAAGAACAAAGGGCACAACTTGGTTTCTTTAAAAGACTGTTTATTCCTCATTTATTCTTCATTTGTCAGTAATAAACAAACAAACAAATGCATAAAATGAAAACCTGAGGCCAAGGAGAAGGCCCAACCTGAGCTCCCTCACAGATGTCGTGGTAATATGAATGCTTCTGGGCACTCCCAGGGAGGGAGGGTGGCAAGAGCGGCCTTAGGCGAAACCTGAGATGACGTGGTCCAATTTTGGTGGCTGGTGGGAAATTTTCCTCTTCTCATCTGGGTGTAGTCCGGGCATGATGTCCAAGAGTCTGGGCCACCAGACTGAGTGGCGCAGCGAAGGGCCCGTCACTCGCGGCGTTTGTGCGGCTTCCGGTCGCGTTTGTGCAGCTTCCGGCCGTGTCTGTGCGGCTTCCGGCCGTGTCTGTGCGGCTTCCGGCCATGTCGTGCACCATCGCGTTCGATCTGGCACCGTGTTTCCTGGCGCCATTTTCCCCTCCTGGCCTCTCGCTAACGTTATGCGTTGCTTCCCCATCTCTTGCCCGCACCTTCTCAGCCCACATTTTTTTCTAATATTTAGCAAATGCTTTTTCACATCAGTGAAGTTATCCTGTTTACACATATATTTTGACTTGTGGAAATGCCTGTCTACAATTTGAATCTATAATAAGCACTATTTTTTCAGACTACTGATCCAAAGGGGAAACCCAAGAAAATGTAGTGGATAGAAATGGAGGTGAAAGGAGTTGAGGATTTCCCAAAAAACCACTCTCATCCAGTTTTATATTAATACCATATATTTACTTTCCTTTGCATCCGTGCCTCTTCTGACTTACAGATTTTCTGATGCTTCATTTTAAGGAGCACTTTTTTACAGTTGGACTTATTTTTTTTTTTTTGCAAGGGAATTAATGGCTGTGGTTCAAAATGATTTTTCCTGGTACATCAAAATATGATCTTTTTAGTTGCTGTTTTTGTTTAAAGCCATGGTAACATAGTTGAATTACTGTTGGGAGTAGCCATTTCACAGAACGCTTAAAAATATTGAGCCAAATCTGTTTGGCATAACACTTTACAATACTAGGATTAAATCCTGTTGGACAAATGTTTTAATTCCTGAAAAATGAAACTTTAGGAGGAATGTGGAGGCGTTTCTCCTGGTGGCCCTGTGCCTGCTGTTGGGTGCCCTCACGGCCTAAGGAGCTCCGTCGGCAGGGGGTTACTGGTGACCAGAGCTGCCAGTTTGGCCTGTGACTTCTGCAGCTCCCTGAATGTTTCTGTGCCTCTGCCTCTCATGCCTGTTGGACACGGCAGGACATGGCTACTCAGGGCAGCATGACTTGAGTGAGCCCTTGTTGAGAGGGTAGAGAGCTTGAGACTGGGTTACACCCCTTCCCCAGCACACAGGTCCCCTGCACAACTGATCAGTCTCCTATTCAGAATTCCTTCGGTGCTCATGCTTTAAGTCCATAACAGGGTAGTTGTTACTGGACTCAGAGTTGTTTTATTTAAAAAATTAACATACAGGAAGTGTGACTTTTGGGGAAGTGTACAATTCTGTGAGTTTTAACACATGTATATATTCAGCGTAGTCAGGATGCAGAACGGTTCATCACTCCAGAAACTCCTTGGAGCTGGTCTTTTGCAGGTATACCATTCCTTCATCCTTGCTCCTGGCACCCACCAACTGTCCTCTGTCACTGTAATTTTATCATCTTGAGAATGTCATATCAATGGAATCACAGAGTATGTAACCTTTGAGACTGGTTTTCTTTACTCAATATATTACCTTTGAGATTCATCCAAGTTGTTGCGTGTATCAGTAATGTGTGTCTTTTATTGCTAAGTAGTAGTCCATTCTGTGGGTGTACCAGAGTTTGGTTATCCATTCAACCATTGAAGGGCATTGGATTATCTCCAGTTGTTAGTGACTCTGAATGGAGCAGCTATAAACATTCATGTATAGGTCTAGTTATCCTTAAGAAGTTCTGTTTTAAGATAGTTCTTTTAAAGAGCTTCCTCCCTGTTGAGATTTTAAAAGATAGCTATAAATTCTTTGACATTCTTCTCACTGAGAGGTGGTGTCTATATCCCTTTTTCTGGAATCTGAGTAGGCTGCTATGAACAGTAATATATAGGAGAAGTGAGGCTATGCCTGAGGTCTAGGTCTGAGATTAGGACTGGTCATAAAAAACCATGCATTCTGCCTTGTTTAACAAGAACAGCCACTCTGGAATTCTCTGTCACCATTTGGGAAGTCCAGTTACTCTGAGATTGCTCTGCTGGAGAGGGCAGGTGTGGGAGCTTTGGCTGACCATCCCAGCTGAGCTTTCCCCCATCTATTCCAAGTCAATAGATGTGTGGGTGAAACCGACTTGGTCCTATCAAGAGTCGCCTGCCACCTGAATACCATCAAGTGACTTCTGCTATGCCACATGGAACAAAAATCACCCAGTAACACTGCCAAATTTCTAAGCCAAGAGATTAAGGGATATAATAAAGTGGTTTTTGTTTTTACCTACTAAGTTTAGGTTTGTTTGACCCACAGATGTGAATAACTGGAATATTATATAATGAATAGATAAACTTCACAGAAACAAGGATCATATCTCTTGACAAGCCTAAACCTTTGGATACAGTGCTCATTTTTATTGTTTGAAACTCTGATTTCCACACCGTGCTTGGCAAAGTCCATTATCAATGTTGTGTGATGGTGATGATGAGGAATTGAATTACACTGGCAATTACCTTGGCGGCAAGGAAAGTATCTGTGTGCGTCTTCAGTCATGTCTGACTCTTTGTGACCCTATAGACTGTAGCCCACCTGGCTCCTCTCTGTCCATGGGATTTCCCAGGCAAGAATACTGGAGTAGGCTGCCATTTCCCTCTCTAGGGGATCTTCCTGACCCAGGGTCTCCTGTATCTCCTGCATTGGCAGGCAGATTCTTTACCACTGAGCACCTGGGAAGCCCAAGAAAGTTATCCAGTAGCTGTCAGATGCTATTAAATGTGTTGCTCATGGACTCGCCGACTGCAGAATCTGGAAAGGGAGGTAAAGGGCCATCCATTTTGCCTCCACATCAGGCGAGGGGGCAGTGAGGCATGAGTGGGGAGGCTCCCAGTGGGAGCAAGGACTTGGAGCCCGATGTCTGATTTCTGGCTCCAAGTGATCAATCAAGGCCTCTGTTCACAAATGTGATTAGGTCACATAGAACCACTGGGTGGCTCTGTAAGCCAACAGGACATAAGGAGGGGTCTGGTCAGGCAATCAAAGGACCCCAACCCAGATAGTTAGTGCAGAAAACAGAAGCATCTCTATTCAGTTCAGGTCTGTGGCCTCAGAAGGTGTGTAGGAGCCATTGCTTTGATTTAACACAAGTGCAGGCAAAGCAAAGAGCAGCAGGATAACAAAGAAGTGTTCTTGGAAAAATTTTTTTAAAAGTCCCAAATGGGCCAAATTAAAGCAAAACTCACTAGAAGTAATGAGTGACAAATGGACTCTGAAATCTGAGGCAAAGAGTAGAACTTGAGGGATCCTTGTATACCAGAGCAAAAAAAAAAAAAAAGTGATGGAAATTGTAGGAAAGAAGATATAAAAGAGAGAAAGTAAAATGAGTCATGTTTTATTCATGCATTTGTTGGACAAAGATCTGTTGAGGCCTTCCTCTTGGTCTCAGATTTGGGGCAATAAACGGAATAAAAACGGGAAAAAATCCCTGGCTTGCTTGGAGCTTGTGTTCAGTGAGGGACAGAGTGGGTGGGGGAAAGAAAATAAATGTGTAAACAAGTAAAAACTTATCAAATGAGAGAAAGTGATCAGTGCTCTGGAAACACAGAGCAGAGAAGAGGGAAAGTAGTGGGCAGTGAGGAGGGAGAGAGCTGGCGATCTTAAATCAAGTGCAGGAAGAGCGACTGCAAAGGTAGCCTGAGCAGAGGCCTGGAGGAATAAGGCATCCAGCCAGGAGCAGACACGGGGGAGCACGCTCCAAGCAAAGGGGGCAGCCTGTGAAGGTCCCCTGAGACTGGAGCCCAAGACCTTGAGTGTTGGAACTGGGATGAATCCCAGCAGAAGATGTAGGGGGAGTGGGGTGGGGTGGAGGTGTCAGTGATGAGAGATTTCAGGCCACGGTTAAGTATTTGCATCATTTTTAAGGAGTTTGAGAGAGAAAGGTATTGAAGTATTCTAACAAAGAGTGGCATGATTTCATTTAAGCTTTAGAAGGATTGTTCTGGCTGTTGTGTTGTAATGAGATTTGGGGCAGGGCAGCTAATGTAAGGGAGAAGAGGGAAGGGGCCAGCATAAGGATTCAGGGGAGGGAGGGTGGCACTATGTGGTGGTTTGCATGGGCCTGAGAGTGATGGAGGTGATGAAAAGTGGCCCCATTCTGGATTTACTTTAAAGGCAGGTCCAACAGATCGATTTGGGATGGCGGAGAAGAGGGCCTTCAAATATGAATGAGATTTGGGCTAAGGAACTGAAAGAAGTTGCTTTTTACTGAGAAAAGAAGAGCTAGTGGAAACTGGGTTTTCTTGAGGAGGGCGGGGGGAAGGTAATCAGGAGTTTGCTTTTTTAAAAATTGAATTGTAACTGAGATACAATATGGTATTAGTTCCAGGTGTACAACAGTGATTTGATACTTTTACACATTATGAAATGATCGCCATGATAAGTCTTGTTGCCACCTGTCCCCATACACAGTTTTTACAGTATTGTTCACTGTATTCCCTCTGCTACACATTACATCCCTGTGATGCACTTATTTACAGCTGGAAGTTGGTGCTCTTATTCCCCTTTACCTACTTTGCACTCTCCTCTCTTCCCCCCTGACAACCACCTGTGTGCTCTCTGTATCTGTGAGTCTATTTCCGTTTTGTCCTTCTCTGATTTATTTCACTTAGTGTAATATCTGCCAGGTCCACCCATGTTGTCACAAGGGGTAAGATTGCGTTCTTTTTTATGGCTGAATAATACTCCAGGAGTTTACTTTTGGATTTTCCAAACACTTTTTCAACATTTGAGAGAAGCTCAAATGGCACACTATTGGAAATGTAAGAATGGAGCTGAGGTGAGAAGTTCAATGGGAGAGGAATGTATTTTATGGATCATTAGTGTATACATGATGAGAGTGGATGAGATCCTTCAGAAGTGAGTGTTGGCAGAGACAGCACATAGGCAGAGATGAAGGACTGGAGTGGACGTCTGGGCTGGAGACACACAGCACCGGAGGCTTAGAGGGAGTTCCCAGTGGGGTAGGGAGAAACTTAGGGGGCCTGAAGAAAAGTGTGTAAGGGGGTGGGGCTGTATCAAATACTGCGAACCCTAGTAAGATGAGGCTGGAAAAGTGACCGTTACTTACCTTGTCAAAGTGGTTTTGGTCCAATTGTGGGGCAAAAGTTAAATGTGACACAATGTCAAAAGAGAGAAATTGGATTGTGCAGAATTGGGGAGTGGGGCAGTGGTTGGAGGAAGATGGGGGGTTCTTTTCTATTTTTTATTGTGGTAAAATACACAGAACGTGAAGTTTACCATTTTAAATGTGCAGTTCACTGATGTTGAACACAGTCACACTGTCGTGCACCCAGCACCTCCATTCTTCTCCAGAACTCACCCTCCCAAATGGGAACTCTGTCCCCATTACTCAGTAACCCCCAGTTCCACAGTCCCCACAGCCCCAGGCAACCACCAGTCTACTTTCTGTCTCTCTGACTCCCCTAGGTGCCTCAGACAAGGGGAACTATACAGTGTTTGTCCTTTTGTAAGCAGATTATTTCACTCTGCATGATGTTCTCAGGGTTCATCTATCTTGCAGCATATGTCAGAATTTTCTTCCTTTTTCAGGCTGAATAATATTCTGTTGTATGTATATACCATATTTTATCTTCCCATTCATCTGTAGATAGACACTTGTTTGCTTTGTTTACTGTGGAGAATGTTGCTATGAACACGCATATGCATATTTCCAAATATGTCTTGGAAACCTTGCTTGCAGTTCTTTTTGAAGCAGAACTGCTGGATTACAAGATAATTCTATTTTTAATTTTTTGAATCACCACTGTTTTCTACAACAGCTGCATCATTAAAATTCCCACCAGCAGTGCATAAAAATTCCAATTTATTTACTTCCTTCCCAATCCTTATTTTCTGTTTTTAATTTAATTTTTTTAGATAGCCATTCTAATAGGTGTGATGTGGTAGGGGGTTTCTTCTTAAGACAGATAAATTCTACCATATTTGATTTTAATGTAATAATTTAATAGAGAGGGGAAATTAGAAGAGGCTGAGAAGGTTTTCTGGGGTGACTGAATAGACAAGAGTACATCCACCAGATGGAAAATGGTCGTTAAGAACTCAGAGGCAGGATTTGCGGCAGAATAGATGGACACACATGCAGGTGGGTGGAAACCTCATCTCATTGCTTCTGTTTTCTCAGGGAAATCAGAAACAAGGTTGCTATTATAGAGTGAACATTTGAGGAAAGTGCTGGAAGGTTGATGAGAAAGGAGAGGGAAGGAATAGCCATTAAGGAGATCCAAAGTGTGAAAGGTCCACAGACTTCAGGAGGGTTTATTTTTAAACAGCCCTGGGGACCCACCTCAAGAAGTCTAGGGTTGCTAATTTGGAATGCCACCCATCTCTCCCAGGGCCACTCAGCTGCTCAGGGACAGGCAGCGAATATACAGAGAGTGGGACTAGTGGGTGAAAGTGAAGAGCTGATGGAGGGAGGGAGTGTGAGGCCCTTCAGGGCAAATTAAGGAAGTGCTTTAATAGCAAGTCCAGTTCCAAGCTGGGGTGAGGGCAAGAGGGTGTGCGTATAGGACCACTGGAGTCAGGGACGCTGTGGGAAGGCGAGGCCAATGGGGTTTGAGACCCAGGGATGAAAGAGGATGAAAGTCTGGGAGGTGAGCATGACCTGGACAACTTGATTTTCTTGGCTGACTCCTATAAGGAGAAAGAAGTCCCAAGTCACTCCCGCAGCCCCAGTCCAGCCCTGGTCACCAAGCTGTGAGCTTGGGGGAAGAAGAAGCACAGAGGTTTGGAGCCCATTCTTCCCTCCAGTTAATGTTGGTGTGCAGGTTGCGAAGGGGCTTCCCCAGTAGCTCAGTGATAAAGAATCCGCCTGCAACTCAGAAACCTCAGGAGCCGTCGATTCAATCTTTGGGAAGATTCCCTGGAGGAGGGCATGACGACTCACTCCAGAATTCTTGCATGGAGAATCCCATGGACAGAGGAGCTTGCTGGGCTACAGTCCACAAGTTGCAAACAACCAGACATGACTGAAGCGACTTAGCACACACACAGGCTGCGAAGGGTGAGCCCGCCCTTGAGTGGTCCATCTTCCTTTCAGTCTCTGCAGACAGCGTGCGTAATATGCAATTATTGACTCCTTTCTAGAAAGCCTTTTCAGGGAAGAGAGAACCAAGACCTGGATCCAAGGCCTTTGCTGTCTGGTGTGGTTCCTCACACATCCACGCTCACCGGGCTCTCACCCAGTTGCCCTTCTCCACTGCCACTGTGCCCAGTTCAGCACTCTTCAGGGTGAACAGGTTCATCCTGTGGATTGAGGGGCACTAGAAATGCGGTGTCTAGATATCTTATAACTTCTGGTCTTTTGAAGAAGAGCTAAGTCAATATCCACCAGGAAGCCAACAGTCACTGGAGAATTGGGATTTGTATTTACCTGTGGAAGTCAACAAGAAGGGCTTTTTGCGCTCCTAGTTGCTCGCACAAGCGGCTGGCTGGGCGGTGCTGTAGGAAGGAGCCGCGCTCTCAGCTCTGTCCGGCAGGGGACGCTGTGGGAGAGCAGTGTGACAGGGCCCCATTGCCTTGACCTTGCCCGGGTCTGCGCACGCTTCATTCACCTGCCTTGCTTCTCTGTTCAACTTGACACCGCAGGCTCTTTGCAAGAGCAGCAGTTCGGCCCCTCGTGCTCATTTCTGCCAGGAGCTAGTGGCAGAATTTGGTGGATGTGCATGGTTGATGGAGGGCAGGATTGCTGCGCAGGGGTCACAAATGCAAGGCCATGCTTGACGCCCAGGTGGGGAACTGGTAGACAGCGGACTGGCTTGCTCCCGCTGCACGGCGTGTGGCGGCTGCCAGGTGCGGGGTGGGGTGGCCCCAGAGGAGTTGAGGTTCCTGGTTCTCTCGCGGAGTCCTGAGCAGGAGACGCCTCCGCAGCAGGCCGTGCTGCTGTGACCCGTCTGTCTGCTGGGGTCTGTCACCGCGTCCCAGGCAGGGAAGTGCAGAGTGACGTCTCAACACCCTGCGCGCTCTACTAACCCGCAGTCCTTCAGGCAAAGGCATGGCTGGCGGTCTTGCAGTAGGGAAAGGAATCATTTGCATGATTAAAAATATTTCTTTTTCCGAATTGTGGTAAAATGTACATGACACAAAATGTACCTTTTAAAAAACTTTTAAAGTTCAAAAGGTACCATTATAAACCACAGTTCCACAGTAGTAAATACATTTTCATTGTTATGCAATCATCCCCATCAGCCATCTTCACAACTCTTTTCATCTTTCAAAACTGAAACTCAATACCCATTAAGCAATAACTTCCCATTGGCTCCTCATCCCCACCCCTCGGCCCCTGGCAACCACCATTCTCCTTTCCATGTCTATGAATTTGAGTGCTGTAGTGCTGTAGACTGGATGTTTGTGTCCTGAGAAAAACTCATAATTGAAACCTAATCCCTAATGTGGTGGTGTCTGGAGGTGGAACTTTTGGGAGGTGATTAGGTCATGAGGGTGCAGCTCTAATGACTCAGATTAGCAGCATCTTCTAAGAAAGAAACTAGAGCGCTCCCTTGCCTCTTCTGCTCTGTGGGAACACAGTGGGAAGAAGGAATAATGTGAACCAGAAATTGGCCTGACCCCAAATGAGCCAGCGTCTTGGACCTCCAGCCTCTAGAACTGTGAGGAATAAGTTCCTGTTCTTTATAAGTCACCTAGTCTGTGGTATTTTTGTCATAGCAGCCTAAATAGACTGAGACATTTAGGGACCTCACAGTAGTGAGATCATACCATGTTTGTCCTTTTCTGTCTGGCTTATTTCCCTTAACATGATGTCTCTAAGATTCATCCATGTTACATACTAGAAACTGTCTCCTTTTTTAAGGCTGAAAAATACTCCAGCATATGTATACGCCACATCTCATTTTCCCATTCGTTTGTTATTCATGCATCTGTTGATGGACATTTGGATCATTTCTATCTTTTGAGTATTTTGAATAATGCTGCTATGCGCATGGCTGTAAAAACACCTGTTCAAGTCCCTGCTTTCAGTTCTTATGCGTGTACATGCAGAAGTGGAATTGCTGGGTCCAATGGTGATTTTACGTTTAATATTTTGAGGAACCAGCATACTATTTTCCACAGTGGAAGTTGCATGATTTTTTGAAAGAGGCATATGTTCAACACATTTTTAAGGTAATATTTTGGACCAGATGATTACTAAAACTGTGGTGAAGAGATGCAGGATTCTGGGAAGATGGTCAAATGGTGGCATTCTTCTTTGTTTTTGCTTTTGTCTGCTCCAGGCCCATGCCTCTGAGGTCAGCTTGGCATCCATCTGGAAGCCAGGAAGGGGCCCAGACCCAGTCTTGGGAGCCGGGCATGCCCTTTCTGATTGTGTCCACTGACTTTTTTCCCACACTGGTCTCCCTCATTCTCTAAATAGCTCTCACACTAAGTGGAATGTTTTTTGTTTGCACTGGGGTGGGGAGGAGTTCTTAGGACACTGAAGAAATTTAGACTGACAGCTCAAAAAGAAGGAAGGGACCATGTTCAGCTAGAATTTTGGGGGTATGAGCTCCCAAAGGTCCTGGACCCTGTTTTCCAGGTAAAGGAACAAATATTGCTGCAAGGAGGACGTGGAAGAAGATATTTCTTCTTCCTGAAGATCGTGTCTAGCGATTCTGGAGGAGAAGACCATCAGAGTTCTATGTCCCTGGAGCCGGGGGTCCCCTGGGACCGCTGCCTGTACACCCGGATGTGTCTCAAGTCCTCCCGCATCTTAGACAACCCGACAGCTTCGTTTTCTTCAGTCTGCTGAGGCTAACTGGGAAGTTTGTCTATTTAGTATTTGCTGCTGTGTTGAAAGAGAGGTGGGGGTACAAGATTAAGAAACCTTTAAACAAAACTTTAAGGAGAGTTATCTCACCATAACTCGAAACTGAACACTTGGACGCCTGGTAATATAAACTTTGCCAGTTCGCATTACGACACAGATTGCAACATGCCTCTCTTCTCGTAAATGTTTTTTGAGGTCACTGCAGCTCTATCAGATCCCCCTACCCCTTGACCTTTTGCCGATAGACCACTGTGACTTTGCTTTCCTCCTCTTGCTCACCTGAAGCCGAGGGCTGATGAGGGATGCTGGAGCCGCACTGTTTGTTCAGCAACCAGCCTGTGGTCTCTTTGCTCTGCTGCACACAGGGTTCCGTCTGGCAGCCTTTTCTGTCTCTCAGAATGACTGCTCTACCTGTTCTCACTCTCCTCCATCTCCTCTTTCCACATTTCTTGCCTTATGTTACTGAGGGTTCCTTCAGCTTCTCACCCCCAAACCCACAAACAAGCTTCCGCATGGTTCTTGGGTCTTGGAAGCAAAGGCATCATCCTCTCCTCCAGGGATAATTGCTCCCTCTTGAATCTTGAGGCCTCACCCCTTTCCTTTAGATACTGCGTTTCTTCTCGTATTCATCCCCTCACTTTCCTGAGTCCTCAACTTTTCCTTCTTGCATCCTTCCCCACAGATTACGAACATGCACAAGCTCAAAATACCCACAGCAGCCCAAGGGGGAGAAAACACGACTGCGCTTGCTCTGAAGCCTGTGTGCAATTGGCCTTAGCTTCTCAGTCGCGCCCCTGGCAGGAGGACCCTGCAAACGTCACTCCCTCCCCATCTCTCCTGTGGTGACTCAGTCTGGCTCTGGCTTCCCAAGCTCCACAGGAACCAGGACAGCAGCCCTGCCCCAGTTACCACCATGGGTGGGAGGTTTTCAATCCATTCTTCACCTCTTCCCTTTCCAGAATCTGAAGGTGTGATGCTCCCACTCTTTAACAATCCTGGTGCTGCCGGGCAAAGTGGAAAGAGCATGTGCTTTGTGATAAATTGGAATCACAGCTCGTCCATGTAATAGCTGCATGACTATGGACTATAGTGTGACTACAGTCACTTAGGGCTGAGACTCAGTTTTCTCATCTGCAAAATGGGGAAGGCAGCATCAGCATCCGGGGAGGACTGATGAGGAAGACATAAAGCTCCCTACTACTGATGACTGTGCGTGCATGCCGAGTCACTCCATTGTGTCTGACTCTTTGAGACCCTGCGGACTCTAGCCCACCAGGCTTCTCTGTCCATGGGATTTCTTAGGCAAGTCTCAACCAGAGGCATAACTTTTGGTTCTGGGTCCTCAGCCCTCATGCTGGGGTCATGCTTCATGCCTCAGCTGCTTAACCCTTGTTATGGAAGGTCTTTGGAATCCACTCTTCTTTGGTAGGTCCTGTATTTCTCCCCTTTCTCTATTTATATTGCTTCTTCCTAAGTTTAATTCTTCAAGATCTTGGCCTTTGCATGAGACATTTCCTCCCTCTGAACTGCCTTTCTGCTTTTATCCATACAGCAAACCCCCACCTGTCTCCCAGCCCCTGCTCAGGTCCTTGCCTGGACTTGCTGGTCACCCCCATGCTTGGTGCCGCCCTTGTCACTAACACTTCACATGTCTTTCATGAGTCAGGACCCGAGTAACGGGAGCCAGACCTTGTGGCTCTCTAGCAGCCTTGGTTCCCAGCACGTGTGTGGCGTTCATAGGGGTCATGACATGGACTCGTCTCTAGGAAAATATGCCTCTGAGGAGTGCATTTACCTCAAGCAACATTCAGTAAAATAAGCATTATCAATAGGGTAAAGGCATTCTTTATGGATTTTAACCCGTGATGTTAACATATATGATAACCTTATTGGTTGAGGATGAAATGGAGGCACTGTTTTTGATGAGCTTCTGGAATCACCAGTGATGCATTTGCCTGGTAAGGCTGAATAAATGATGGGCATGTCCTGAAGTCTGATCCTTCCTGCTGGGGGAGAATTCTGTGCACCGAAGGCCCCATCTGGTGGTGCGGATGGCGCACAGTGAATGGTGAAGCTGGGATCTGGGCACTATTCTGCGGTGGGGAAGCAGGTCCTTTCTCACTCACTGTGTATTTAACGCTTTTTCTTTTCTGGGTTTCATGGTTCTTTAGCTGAGAATATAAAGGCAATAAGGGAGAAATGCAGGCCCTCATTTTCCCTGCTGGTAGAACTTTCCCACCAGGATAAGGGAACTGCTCTCTTCTCTTTAGAATGATTTCTTGGGGCTACCCAGGCTCTTTCTCTGCTTTGTATTTCTGTATGTGGCATTGTCTTGGGAGAGCATTGACCTCTCCTCGCACTCACTGAGTCAGTCCGGGAGAAACCTCCCTCCTGTCCATTGGCCTTACCTGTGCAGGTCACGGGCTTTAACCATAACTCGGATGTGCCCCGTCTCACTCGATTCAGTCTGCTTTGCACATTGCCACAAGAACATCATTTGAAAGTCTTTACTGACTTTCTTTTGCTGATGAAGTAGCATTCATACTTCCAGGTGTGGAGCTGAAGGGCCCACCACCATCTGGTTGCGAACTGTACTTCAGTTCCTGCCCCTGAGCAGCTCTTGCTTTCCCACCGCACTGTATAGGGTCCTCTCATCTTCAAGTCCTACCTCAGAACTCAGTTCCTCTATGAAACAGCTCTGCCCTCCTCAGAAAGGCCTGTTCTAGAATTATCTATGGGTGTGCTTTACCTCTTGCAGCAGTGGGAAGCCTCAACAGCAGCGGCTGCATCTCACTAACTTTCAATGTTCCCATGGCAGCTAGTACAGGGCTGAGTGTGTGTGTGCATATGTGTGTGTGCGTGTATATGTGTGTGTAGGCATTGATTCTCTAGGCTCAGTCTTTAAACCATGGAAGAAAATCTATTCTAACTCACTGTGTTATTCCAGATAAATTGGAAGGCTCTCAACACATTTTTCTACAATGCAGCAATTATTTCCAAAAGAAAAATAGTATCATTCACACTTGCTCTTTCCATTTATAATAGGAGGAGGGGTTCCTATAAAGTTTAATGGTAACTGATTTCAGGAAAGGAACCTATTGTATTGGTAAAATTGCATTAAGCTGAGAAAATTTTGTTTCAATTTATTTTGAATTTAAACGTCTAAAAATAAAGATGCATAAAAGTTTCACGTCTGTTGTGCATTGCGGGGTGGGCATATCCTGTGATTTCATTGATCTATTATGGTCTAGTTTAAAAAGACACACATCTTTTAGGATGTGAATCTTAGTATGGGTTGTGTTCTGAGATAGAAGGAGGGAACTGTCCCCACACAAACGAATCCCCCAACAGGCCAAGTGGGAGGCTCTGCCTTGCCTGCCTGTGGAGCGCCCGTGCTCCCACATGGGCACCCCACCCACCTCTGCGGGCCCATGGCCGCAGTGTGACCTGGCTGCTGATGGCCGGGAGGCCCTCGCTGATGTGACTGTCTAGCCTCTGAGGGGACTGGCTGTTCCTCTTTCAGAAAAGTGTGTTGTATTCTATTTCAGACCTCCCAGGGGCCGGCCCCACTCTGAGCCTCTGCCCTTTCGCTTTTCTCATGTTGGTTTCTCCTGTCAAAAGAATTTCTCTAATGCCTGAAAATCCCAATTTCACCTCCAGCGCACATAGCCGCTGCTCTCTGAGAGGTTTTCATGTCCATGTGAAATGCGATAATAAGATTTGAGTTTAATGGAGTCGGTTTTCTTGACATGACTTTATCTGTGATATCAGCACTTGGCTCAAGCTATCTGCCCTCAGCAGAGTTGCGGCTCTGCTCCATCCACTGTGGCCACCTCTCTGCTCCTTCTCCATGCTGCCTTCTCCTCCCTGAACTGGGGAAGGGAGAGCATGGCACAGATGACCAGGCTCCTGTCATCCATGTTAGCCAATCTGGAGAAAAGAGAGAACCTGTCCCCTATAGGGCAGGACTCTGGTCGACTGGGCTGGGGCCTGAGCCCACCAGGGCACTGACCTGGCAGGAACTGGTCATATGCCCACAATGGTCCACCCTCAAGGAATACAGGTGTCCTTACCAGGAAGAGAGTAGGGCTGTGGGGCAGAGAAGGACAAATGTTCGCCATGCCAGTTACACCCTGCTGCTGCTGCTGCTGCTGCTGCTGCTGCTGCTGCTGCTGCTGCCAAGTCACTTCAGTCGTGTCCGACTCTGTGCGACCCCATAGACGGCAGCCCACCAGGCTCCCCCATCTCTGGGATTCTCCAGGCAAGAACTCTGGAGTGGGTTGCCATTTCCTTCTCCAATGCATGAAAGTAAAAAGTGAAAGTGAAGTCAGAGTCGTGTCCAACTCTCAGCGACCCCATGGACTGCAGCCTACCAGGCTCCTCCATCCATGGGATTTTCCAGGCAAGAGTACTGGAGTGGGGTGCAGTGCCTTCTCCACAGCTATGTCCTACAAAATCTATTTCTCAGAGTCATGGTATTCAATTTTTTCTTTTATTTTTTAATGAATGTTTTCTGTAATATCTTTTAACAAATTACTTATTTTTAATTGGAGGGTAATTTACAATATTGTGTTGGTTCTGCCATACACCAACATGAGTCAGCCGCAGATATCCTCATGTCCCCTCCCTCTTGAACCTCTCTCCCACCACCCACCCTATCCTAGCCCTCTAAGTTGTCACTGAGCTCTGTGCATCACACAGCGAATTCCCACCGACTGTTTCACATATGGTAATGTAGTCGGACACGGCTGAGCGACTTCACTTTCATGCATTGGAGGAGGAAATGGCAACCCACTCCAGTGTTCTTGCCTGGAGAATCTCAGGGATGGGGGAGCCTGGTGGGCTGCCGTCTCTGGGGTCGCACAGCGTCAGACACGACTGCAGTGACTTAGCAGCAGCAGCAGCAGCAATGCATATATATCAATGCTGCTCGCTCAATTTGCCCCACTCTCTGCTTCCTCCAGTGTGTCTGTTATTTGTCTGCGTCTCCTTTGCTGCCCTGCAGATGGGTTCCTCAGTACCATCTTTCTAGCTTCTATATATATGTGTTGATATATAATATTTGCTTTTCTCTTTCTGACTCACTTCACTCTGTATAATAGGCTCTAGGTTCATCCTCCTCATTAGGACTGACTCCAGTGCATTCCTTTTCATAGCTGAGTAATATTCCATCATATATACGTACCACCGCTTCTTTACCATTCATCTGTCTATGGGCATCCAGGTTGCTTCCATGTCCCAGCTATTGTGGACAATGCTGCAGTGAACGTCGGGGCACATGTGTCTTTTTCCATTCTGGCTTCCTCAGGGTAAATGCCCGGTAGTGGGATTGTTGGATCATATGGTGGTTTTATTCTAGTTTTTAAAGGAATCTTCATATTCTTCTCCATAGTGGCTGTATCTCTTCAGTTGTTTCAAAGAACATTTTGTGAAATTATTGACTTTAAAATGGGGGCACTAGAGGCTACAAAACGTCTCATTTCTCCACCTGAACAGGGTTGGGCCACCACAGGCTCTCTCCGGGGATCTGAATGATGGGTGCTTTTCAGGGAAGCTCCTCTGAAAGGATGCACCTTTTCAGGGGCACCTCTGTGTGCCTGAGATACTGTTGTGCACAGTTTGAACGCAAGCATTCTCCAGAGCAGAGTTGGCAAGCAGAGGGGGAAATCCACAGGGCTTCATTTTCTGTGGTGCTCAACAAGTGAGGCATTTTTGTTTCACCATTTCGGGCCAGATGATTCCATAAGAGCCTCGCCTGCCCTGACCCATCTCCATGAGGTTCCGTGGAGATCTGGCCTCCCTCGCCCACTGCCGTGCACCTCACAGAGGCCTGCAGGCCCTCACACCTGAGACTGACAGGCGGAGTCAGTCAAAAAGTGCCCATGTGTTTATTTCCAAGTGTGTACACATACTGCTTTTGAGTTGTGTCCATGTGTGAAAAATGTGTGCTTTGCGTGTCTTTACACGTCGGGAGGTGCTCTGTGTGTGTTTTTGTCGGTCAGCATTTGTGTACGTGTGTCTCTGTGGTGCTTGTGTGTATCTGAGAGAGGATATGTGAGCTGAGTTGATGTTTATGTTTAGACTGTGTTTGTGGGTGTATCTGAAGAGTTGGAGGAACAACATTCCTTGACTTACATTTACTAATTTCTTCCTTAATGTGCTTAATTTATGAAGTCGCCAGCTGTCGTCCTTCCCTCTCCCCCAGCCAAGCAGGAGGCGTTTTGGTCCAGCTGTCATGCTGGAATGCATTCTGCTCTTCTTGAGCATGCTTTATTATTATTATTTTTAAAGCTCTTGGAAGGCCTTGTGAGAGAGGTGCTGGGAGTTCATCGCAGATTATTTTTAATAACAGAATCCTAGAGGGAAATGGAAAGCTGTGTTTTATTGGCAAGCTGTCTTCTCCATCTCTAAAGTAAATAGGACTCCATTTTCTACATTATTTAATGTGTCATCCTTCCCTCCCCCTTTTAATCATCCTCCATATGGACACATGAGGTCCAAACCGACAGGCACAGAGCCCTCCCTGCGAGCACGCCTGTATGGGGCCTGCTCTGGAGAGGTGCATCCGGTGGGGCACAGATCCGTTCTGCTGGGAGTCAGGCCCTCCCTGGGTCACAGGTGGCCTCCTCCCTGCTTAGAGTGGCCAGCCCTGGGCCCTGGTGATGTGTAAGGCTTTGGAGGAATCAGAACATGATGGGTGGAGGGCACCCTGTGGTCTAGAGAAGCTTCTGCTAGGCTCTGGTGGCCACACCAGCTGCTAGTCATTTCAGCTCAACTCAGTTTGATCCAAATAAGCACAGAGAGCACCCGCTCATTACCTGGCATTCTGCTAAGTGTGCATGTGTGTGTCAATGAGGGAAAGTGGACACCTCTACTACCCCTTGAAAATGTCGATATGTTGATGCAGTTGACCCAAAGCCTGGCTCTCTAGGCTGCAGTATAGACCCTGCCACATCTGTGAGTCCCACTGCCCTCTGGAGCCACACCTCTGTGTTTTGTGAGAGCTTTTCTGCTCTGCCATGGACGTGGACGGGGAAATCCTCTGCACTGGTGTCTGCAGGTCCACACACAGCAGGCACGTTTTGATTTCTGCTGCCTGCAGCAAGGTTGTGGTGCCACCGGCCTGGAGGCCTGCGTCTCAGCCTTGCCCCCACACCTGCTCCCGCTTCTGCTCTGCTTCTCATATCCCTGCACAGCTGGCCTTCATATCCACACAGGACTGTCCTGCCAACTTCAGACTCCCCAAGACACTCAGCTTTTTACCCTTCATGAGCTTCGTAAGAAGTTTTTCTCTGAATAGAGAGGAATTTTGCGTAGTGCCTTGTTCTGCCTGAATACATACGTAAAGCTGACAGGTGGGAGTCTGTTTTCAAACTGTTTATGTGGAAGGTGCTAGTCTGAAGGGGAAGAGCTTGTGTTGATCCTTTCAGGAAACTCTTCCCTCAAAGTTTCCAGTATTCTAGGAACCACTGGTGAGGAGCTAATACACCTGTTTCTCCAAAGCCTCTCTTTGCATCCTTCCCCTTCCTCTTCTCTCCTCTTCCTTCCTTCTTCTCTTTTCTCTCCTATCATGAAATTGTTAAAGCACTTTCCTTGTGCCAGGACAAATTCCTGAGGCCAGATCACACATTTGGAGCGCTTACAAATCACCCAGGCTCAGTCACCCTTAAAATTGTTGAGTGTCAGGGCTCCAGGATCAGTGCCGGGTGCTGAGGGACTCTTGAAAATAATATGGATTTGATCTTCTGTCTTGGAGCTTCTGCAACATCTGACAAGGTAGGAAGTCACAACATTTATCTAATGTAGATGTGCATTCTTGGCATGCGGCGGGCAGCTTGAAGGAGGGGAAGGAGAGACCCAGAAAGTGTGTGTGTGCAGGTGATTCCACCTACCTCCCCACCTGCCCATATCTTCACCTTTCAGCTGACGTTTTGAGCTGGGGACTTACGGCACTCCCCGAAGTCTCTTTCGCTGCTTTCACCTCCCTCTAAGGCGTGTGCAGAATATGCTACAGAATAACTTGTAGCTGGAAATAATTCCTTAGGAAAGAATGATTTCTGTAGGAAAGAATTATTCTTTCGTGAAAACACATGCAGAATCCCTCTGTCCCAGCTGCGATAGAAGGTGGGACGAGGGCAGTGTTTGAGCTCCGAGAGAGGCTGTCACCCGCGTGCTGGGGGCTGGAGAGCTGGCTGCACTGGCGGCAGGTCTGTTCCCACTTTTCTGGAGTAGAACTGGGATGGGGAAGTTTTTTCCCCAAGGCCTTACCCTTCAGGGCAGAAAAGGGAGGGCAGGGTGGGGGTGACTGTGCACGCGTGCTGAGACAGCGAGGCTGGCCCAGTTCGTGGCGTGGTAGGTGGTCCCCTAGCACCCCTTGCTTTGCTGCGCTTTGTCAGCTCTCCTAGCTTCTTTTCCCTAATGAGCTGGGCAAGGCAGTGGAGAGACTTCTAGACCTTCTCGGGCCTGATGCCTTCAGCCCTTCTTAACTGAAGAACTAGGTGGAACTAGGACCAGCGCCTGAAACAACAGGCATCCCAGGGGCAAGGCTTTTGGTCTTGCTAAGAATGAGAGCCTCGGCAGCTCACAAGTTCCTGAGGAGCTCACGGGGCCAGAGCCTCATGAGTGGAGAGGTTGTGGAGGATTCTTGGGGCTTGACTAGGGTGTTTGAGCCTTGCATCCTGCGGTCCTGAGGTCTACCCAGCTTATTGGTGGCACATCTGAGCTCAGCTTTTATCTACCTTCTCCCTGAAGGAAGGTGCGAGACCTCAGAATCCCAGATGACCCAGTATCAATGCCACATGGAGCCCTGGGCCCCTGACTGCCACAGCTGACTCATCCATGCAACCTGCTTCACTGGGCTCCTCTTGCCTTCCAGACAGGCCATGCCTGTGCTTTCACATGGCTTTTGACCACTCCTTCTCTCTTGGGAGTTTTTACATCCCAAGGCCTGACCTAGATCTCAGCCTGGTTCCAGAGGAGCTTCTGGGCCAAACATTTCAGTCCAAGCCCTTCATTTGTTTGTATTTTCCTTCCTGAGAACCTAAGGGCGCCAACTTCTAGGCTCTGTGTTTTGAGAGCATCAAGGAGAATGAGACTAGCTGCGACCTGAGGCTGTTTTAACCCTGAATAATCTCTCTTCCACCTTGTCCCTGAAATATACATGAAAGTACAAAAAAATGACCAAAAACAACACAAAAAGCCTCACAGGAACACTGTCAACAATCACTAGCCTTGGGAGGGGTTTCCATTATCTTCAGCAACAATGAGACAGCTTCAGAAGCACAATTGATGACATTTTCATTGTTAGTGGCTCAGCTGGCTAGAGGTGAGTGAGAAGAGGCCTTGGCGATCCCCTCCCCAAGATCTGAAGAAGCCCTTGAACCCAGCAGGGTACTGAGTAGTGCCCTGCCCCATCTCCCCTCCCTGCCCATTGCAACCTGAGGGGGGTTGACAGGGGAAGGCGTGTTGCAACAGTCCTGAGAGTTGTGGTTTCCGCAGGTTCAGTGCTGCTGGTGGGCTGAGGGGGAAAGAACCGTTTCATCTGTGCCTTATACCGGGTGGAAGAGAACTGAGCCCCTCCCCATGTTTACTGGGGCATTATGTGGGAGAGCCTGACCTTTCTCAGCCCACCACATGAGTATCTGACCCCAAGCGCTGCCATGCGGATGGGATATGAGCCAACTTTGCCTTCCAAGTTTAGCTCTCCAGGGGGCATTCTCCAGGGAACTGGGGGATCAGAGGATGGGCAAAAATGGTAAAATTTTGCTACATCTCTCTGTCAACAAGATCTTGTGCAAGATGAATATACAACAACAACAACAACAACAACAACAACAAAAACAACCAAACCCAAACCACTAGGGGACCAAGGAAAAAGTTCTGAACTAAATATACTGACTCCATTTGAAAACACAACTTTTGAGAAAATATTTTTTAGGAGGAAATGAAAAGTAATTTAAAGATCTATATTTCATGTTCTTAGTGAGTTATTAGAATGTGTGAAATTATTAGAAGAGATCAGGCTGATGACAAGCAGAGCAGGCTGAAACATGAGCTCAAATAAAAAGGACAACAGTAATATTAAAAAAGGCTTCCAGAAAACACACAACAGGGGAGCTTAAATCTCTGTCAGTGGCAACAAAGGGAAGAACTGAACTCTCAGAAAAAATGCTATACTGTTAAGGGCAAACCTAAGTTCCTTTTCTAGAATTCATTGAAAAAGGACAAAGGGATGGAAATAAGAAATACAAGAGTTACAGAGTCCAATAAAAGTACATCAACCTTTGAATAATATGGCTATTGTGAGGAAGAAATATCCAGTCAGAAGAAGCAATGATCAAAGGTATAATGTTTGAAAAATTTTCTGATCTGGGAAAGATGTACTTCATAGATAATAATCAGTAATGAGACCTAAAGGCAAATTTTCTCAAAAACAAGCATAGATATACTCTTTTAATTTAATCAGTGATTTAAAGATAGCTATAAAAGCATTCAATCTGAGAGTACATGTTACTCAGAAAGGAGCAAAATACCAGTCAGGATAATGTTAGATTAGTCATTAACAGCAGGAAATTAGAGAACAATGGAACATCTTCTGAGTTTTCAGAGAAATCATGGTTTATTACCACCAATTTGAACTTCATATGTTAAGGAAATAAAAGCATTTTTATATGTAGGGACTCTGAGAATACACTACACCTTATACAGCACTGTTGTAACTGTAAGAAGAATCAAATGGAAGAACTCTGGGGTGGAGATGTCAATTGACAAATGTCTGCATGTCAGTTTGGATGAAAAAGCCAGAGGTCAAAATGAAGGCTGAAGACACGTGATGAACAAAAACTGTCACTCGCTCACAATGGCCTGACTCTTGCAATCCTGGTGTTCTCAGTTGCACAGTCATGTCCAACTATTTGCGACCCCATGGCCTGTAGCCCTCCAGGCTCCTCTGTCCATGGAATTTTCCAGGCAAGAATACTAGAGTTGCTTGCATTTCCTACTCCAGGGGATCTTCCTGTCCCAGGGATTGAGTCTGTGTCTCCTACACTGGCAGGTGGATTTTTTACCACTCAGCCACCTGGTAAGCCTGATAGGTGCATGTAAACTGAGTGATATTTCTGTCACTGAGTGGTAGGTGCATGTAAATTGAACAGGATATCTGAGCTGGCATGACTTAGAAGCCAGGGGTGAAGACAGACAGAATTTCTGTTTTTATGAGGTATATATTCTTTTTTAAAAAAATTAATTCATTTTTTTAAAAATTGGAGGATAATTGCTTTACAATATTGTGTTGATTTCTACCATACATCAGCATGAATCAACCATAGGGTTACAGATGTCCCCTCCCTCTTGACTTTCTCTCCTACCCCCATCCCCATCCCATCCCTGTATGTTGTCCAGAGCATATGAGATACATATTCTAAAGAACACGCTAGAAATTGATAAGCTGACTTTTCAGATTGTGATGAAGTCACAAAGAAAATAACACAAGGTCATTGATGAGGAGGAATGGAGTGAGTTGGAAGGCTACTTGGTGAGGAATATTCAGGTTCTCTTTTGGATGTGCTAATTTGGAAAACCCAGCCAGGCAGTTGGATATGAGTCTGGAGTTTGAGGGGGAAGTCTAAGCTGTTAAAATCACTTTGAGTGCTTGTGGATGATATTTTAAGCTGTGGGATTTGCTACCTACATCAATCAACTGTTTAGAGAAGGGAGAGGAGGCCCTGGCAAAGGAGGCTTAGAAGGGACAAGCAGTTTGAGAGGAGAGAAATCGACAGAATTTTTTCAGTTGGAAATGTATTCAATGTTTGGCATCTACTAACAGAGACCAAACTTAGTAATGGCTGGAGTCACATAGAAGGGTGTTTCCCCACTGCCATGTGAAAAGTAAGATATGTGCCCAAGGAAACATGGTAGGTAGTTCCACAGATCAGGGACACAGACGTCCTCTGGCTAATTTTTGTCAGCTTGAGCCCACGACTTCATCTTTGAGAGTCTGTGATGGCTGCTGGAACTCCAGCAATCACATCTATATCCTCATACCTAGAAAGAGGAAAGACAACAGAACAAGAGAGACACAGGCAGCGTGCCTGCCTCTTCTAAGCCGCTTGCTGAGAACCTCTATTCTTGGCTTCCACTTACAGCTCCTGGGCCACCTCTGTCTCAAGAGAGGCTTCAGTTTTTCTGAATACAGTTCAGATACACTACAATTTTTCTGACTCAATATCCTCATCGGCAAAAAATAGGGATTTCTCCATATATTCGGTTCAGTTCAGTCACTCAGGCATGTCTGACTCTTTGCGACCCAATGGACTGCAGCATGCCAGGCCTCCCTGTCCATCACCAACTCCCAGAGCTTACTCAAACTCATGTCCATAGAGTCGGTGATGCTATCCAACCATCTCATCCTCTGTCATCCCCTTCTCCTCCTGTCTTCAATCTTTCCCAGCATCGGGATCTTTTCCAGTGAGTCAGTTCTTCGCATCAGGTGGCCAGAGTATTGGAGTTTCAGTTTCAACATCAGTCCTTTCAATGATTATTCAGGACTGATTTTCTTTAGGATGGACTGGTTGGATCTCCTTGCTGTCCAAGGGATTCTCAAGAGTCTTCTCCAAGACCACTGTTCAAAAGCATCAATTCTTTGGCGCTCAGCTTTCTTCATAGTCCAACTCTCACATCCATACATGACTACTGGAAAAACCATAGCTTTGACTAGATGGACCTTTGTTGGCAAAGTAATGTCTCTGCTTTTGAATATGCTGTCTAGGTTGATCATAGCTTTCCTTCCAAGGAGCAAGCGTCTTTTAATTTCATGGCTGCAGTCACCATCTGCAGTGATTTTGCAGCCCTCCAAAATAAAGTCTGACACTGTTTCCACTGTTTCTCCATCTATTTGCCATGAAGTGATGGGACCAGATGCTGTGATTTTAGTTTTCTGAATGTTGAGCTTAGTTCAGTTCAGTTCAGTTCATTTCAGTCGCTCAGTCGTGTCTGACTCTTTGAGACCCCATAAATGGCAGCACGCCAGGCCTCCCTGTCCATCACCATCTCCCGGAGTTTACTCAGACTCACATCCATCGAGTCAGTGATGCCATCCAGCCATCTCATCCTGGGTCGTCCCCTTCTCCTCCTGCCCCCAATCCCTCCCAGCATCAGAGTCTTTTCCAATGAGTCAACTCTTCTCATGAGGTGGCCAAAGTACTGGAGCTTCAGCTTTAGCATCATTCCTTCCAAAGAAATCCCAGGCTTGATCTCCTTCAGAATGGACTGGTTGGAACTCCTTGCAGTCCCAGGGACTCTCAAGAGTCTTCTCCAACACCACAGTTCAAAAGCATCAATTCTTCGGCGCTCAGCTTTCTTCACAGTCCAACTCTCACATCCATACATGACCACAGGAAAAACCATAGCCTTGACTAGACGGACCTTAGTCGTCAAAGTAATGTCTCTGCTTTTGAATATACTATCTAGGTTGGTCATAACTTTTCTTCCAAGGAGTAAGTGTCTTTTAATTTCATGGCTGCAGTCACCATCTGCAGTGATCCTGGAGCCCAAAAAAATAAAGTCTGACACTGTTTCCACTGTTTCCCCATCTATTTCCCATGAAGTGATGGGACCAGATGCCATGATCTTTGTTTTTTGAATGTTGAGCTTTAAGCCAACTGTCTCACTCTCCTCTTTCACTTTCATCAAGAGGCTTTTTAGCTCCTCTTCACTTTCTGCCATAAGGGTGATGTCATCTGCATATCTGAGGTGATTGATATTTCTCCCGGCAATCTTGATTCCAGCTTGTGTTTCTTCCAGCCCAGCGTTTCCCATGATGTACTCTGCATATAAGTTAAATAAGCAGGGTAGACAATACACAGCCTTGATGTACTCCTTTTCCTATTTGGAACCAGTCTGTTGTTCCACGTCCAGTTCTAACTGTTGCTTCCTGACCTGCATACAGATTTCTCAAGAGGCAGGTCAGGTGGTCTGGTATTCCCATCTCTCTCAGAATTTTCCACAGTTGATTGTGATCCACACACTCAGAGGCTTTGGCATAGTCAATAAAGCAGAAATAGATGTTTTTCTGGAACTCTCTTGCTTTTTCCATGATCCAGCGGATGTTGGCAATTTGATCTCTGATTCCTCTGCCTTTTCTGAAACCAGCTTGAACATCAGGGAGTTCACGGTTCACGTATTGCTGAAGCCTGGCTTGGAGAATTTTGAGCATTACTTTACTAGCATGTGAGGTGAGTGCAATTGTGTGGTAGTTTGAGCATTCTTTGGCATTGCCTTTCTTTGGGATTGGAATGAAAACTGACCTTTTCCAGTCCCGTGGCCACTGCGGAGTTTTCCAAATTTGCTGGCATATTGAGTGCAGCACTTTCACAGCATCATCTTTCAGGATTTGAAATAGCTCAAGTGGAATTCCATCACCTCCACTAGCTTTGTTCGTAGTGATGCTTTCTAAGGCCCACTTGACTTCACATTCCAAGATGTCTGGTTCTAGATTAGTGATCATATCACCATGATTATCTGGGTCATGAAGATCTTTTTTGTACAGTTCTGTGTATTCTTGCCACCTCTTCTTAATATCTCTGAATGTTGAGCTTCAGCCAACTTTTTCACTCTCCTCTTTCACTTTCATCAAGAGGCTTTTTAGTTCCTCTTCACTTTCTGCCATAAGGGTGGTGTCATCTGCACATGAGGTGATTGATATTTTTCCCAGCAATCTTGAGTCCAGCTTGTGCTTCATCTAGCCCAGCATTTTTCATGATGTACTCTGCATATAAGTTAAATAAGCAGGGTGACAATATACAGCCTTGACATACTCCTTTTTCTATTTGGAACCAGTCAGTTGGTCCATGTGCAGTTCTAACAGTTGCTTCCTGACCTGCATACAGATTCCTTAAGAGCCTGGGCTGGTGGTCTGGTATTCCCATCTCTTTCAGAATTTTCCACAGTTTGTTGTGATCCACACAGTCAAAGGCTTTGGCATAGTCAATAAAGCAGAAGTAGATGTTTTTCTTGAACTCATGTTCTTTCTCGATGATCCAATGGATGTTGACAGTTTGACCTCTGGTTCCTCTGCATTTTCTGAATCCAGCTTGAACATCTGGAAGTTCATGGTCCGTGTACTGTTGAGCCTGGCTTGGAGAATTTTGAGCATTACTTTACTACTGTGTGTTTCATTATTTATGGGCTTCCCTGGTGCCTCAGTGGGAAAGAATCCCCCTGCTGATACGGGAGACATGGGTTCAGCCCTGGGCTGAGAAGAGCCCCTGGAGAAGGAAATGGCAACCCACTCCAATATTCTTGCCTGGGAAATCCCATGGACAGAGGAGCCTTCTGGGCTGCAGTCCATGGGTTTGCAAAAAAGTTGAACACGACTTAGCTACTAAACAACAACAACCTTCGTGGGTGCATTTATTTATTCATGAACCAAATCAAACATTAAGACTGAACAGATGGCTTAATGCATCTGGGCCTGGTGGCTGGGACTGTGTCCCTGTTTCTGATCACTGCTGAGCACTGACCATATGGGTGGGTGCCAAATGCTCCATGTAGAGTTATACTCAGCATTGCTCCACGGTTGCTTTTGTCCCCATTTGTTGTGAGAAGGCAGCAGCACGCCTGCGAGGGCGAGTCCAGGGGTGGTGTGGCTGTGCAGTGGCCGGCGGCGTGTGGCTCCATGCTGTCCCTACCTGTGGGGCCTGGGCAGCGAGCGGACTCTGCAGACGTGCTGACGACGGGGACAGCTCCACGCAGGGGGCAGGAAGTGTCGGAACAATGCACCGCTGCAGCCTAGAGGTCTGGGCACGCCCCTAGACATTTCCCCTGTGTGTTCTGGAATGTTTAGTATGGTTGACCTTGCCAGTGATTTATGAAATACCTTAAAAATAGTTTTTACCTAGTGATAAAATGTGGCTCTGATTCTTGTGCATACAATAACCATTGTACTTGTTGATGACTTCAGCTATAGTTGTTTGAAATCAGTATTATATTCACCTAGAACACGTAATAAAATAATTTAAGCAACTAGTTTCTGAAAAGAATTTCCTCTAGTGGTCTAAGAAAACCATTCCTGTCTTACCCTTAAGAGGTGATGGATAAAATTATCCTGATTACAAAGAAATCATTTGTTCAGGAGAGAGAGCCTGCGAACTCCATTGTATAGATGTGCAGATTGTTCTGAGTCTGACCTCATTCAGCTCTGGCAGCAAGGGTCACAGGCATACCTGCCCTGGGATGCCCCCTGATATGACCAATTGAGGATCCCCCTCCCCATGCTGCCCCCCCACCCAAATCAGGCTTTATCTGGCTGTGGCCTTGACCTTGACCTTCCTAACTCTTCTCCTTAACATAGAGGGCACCTGAATTACAGTGTTTGAATTTGTTTCTCATTAGCTGGCATTTCCTTTAAGTCCCAAACGTCCTCAGAGTTTACATCAGCAGCAGACAGAAGGGTGGCAGCCTCTAATGCCAGCTCCATCCTGCGTGTGGGGCCAGGCCAGACCCTTCCCGCCTGTCACATGGGCACTCGGAGAGACACTCCACGGGGAGATCCCCTTGTTCTCTGCACAGAATCAGTCTCGAGGCTGGAAAAGAGAAACTGCTTGCAGTGTGGGTGGCCACGCAATGACAACACTCAGAGGCAAAGCTAAGTAAGCGGCCACTTTGTTTCCATGGACTGGTCAGCAAGCATAGGCTGTGGAGCCAAGCGAGACCAGACTCTAGATCCTAACCCTGCCGATCACTGCCCTGTGATCCCGGGTGGGTCACCTAACTTCTTCAGGAGTATCTTTCTAACTTTGTAAAAATAAAATTTCATTTTAAGGATAGTTTTAAGTTCACAGCACCATTGAGAAGTTCAGAGATTTCCCTTTTCCCCCATCTACTTCCACACAGGCACAGCCTCCCCTACTATCAACATTCCCCAGGTAGCACATTTGTTATAATTGATGAACCAACACTGATAAAGCTCCGGGAGTTGGTGATGGACAGGGAGGCCTGGCGTGCTGCAATTCATGGGGTCGCAAAGAGTCAGACACGACTGAGCGACTGAACTGAGCTGAACACTGATGCGTCTTTGTCACCAAGGTCCGCAGTTTACATTAGGGTTCGCTCTTGCTGTTGTACGTTTAATGGATTTGGACAAATGTGTGATGACATGTGCCCATCATTGTGGTGCCATGCTGGTTAATTTCGTTGCCCTAAAATCCTCTGTGCTCTCTCTCTCTTTCCCTCACCTGCAACTACTGATCTATTTACTGTCACTGTTGCTGTTCAGTCGCTAAGTCGCTTCTGACTCTTTGCGACCCCACTGACTGCAGCATGCCGGGCTTTCCTGTCCTTTGCTATCTCCCAGAGTTTGCTCAAACTCATGTCCATTGAGTCAGTGATGCTATCCAACCATCTCATCCTCTGTCACCCCCTTCTCCTTCTGCCCTCAATCTTTCCCAGCATCAGGGTCTTTTCCAGTGAGTTGACTCTTTGCATCAGTTGGCTGAAGTACTGGAGCTTCAGCTTCAGCATCAGTCCTTCCAGTGAATATTCAGGGTTGATTTCCTTTAGGATCTACTAGTTTGATCTTGCAGTCCAAGAGACTCTCAAGAGTCTTCTTCAGTGCCACAGTTTGAAAGCATAAATTCTTTGGTGCTCAGCCTTCTTTATGGTCCAACTCTCACATCCATGCATGACTACTGGAAAAGCTCTAGCTTTGACTAGACGGATCTTTGTTGGAAAAGTGATGTCCCTGCTTTTTAATACGCTGTGTATGTTGGTCATAGCTTTTTTCCCAAGGAGCAAGTTTCTTTTAATTTCATGGTTGCTGTCACCATCCACAGTGATTTTGGAGCCCAAGAAAATAAAATCTGCTGCTGTTTCCACTTTTTCCCCATCTATTTGCCATGAAGTGATGGGACAGAATGCCACGATCTTAGTTTTTTGAATGTTGAGTTTTAAGCCAGCGTTTTCACTCTCCTCTTTCACCCTCATCAAAACGTCCTTTAGTTCCTCTTCACTTTCTGCCATTAGAATGCTATCATCTGCATATCTCAGTTTATTGATATTTCTCCTGGAAATCTTGATCCCAGCTTGTGATTCATCCAGCCCAGCATTTGCTTGATGTCCTTTGCATAGGAATTAAGTAAACAGGGTGACAATATACAGCCTTGACCTGCTCCTTTCCCAATTTTGAACCAGTTGTTCCATGTCTGGTTCTAACTATTGCTACTGTCTCTGTAGTTTTGCCTATTCCAGAATGCTATATATTTGGAATCCTATAGTATGCAGACTTTATATATTGTTTTCTTTCATTTAGTAATAGTCACTTTAGGTTCCCCATGTCTGGGTAGCTCTTTTTTTTTTTTTTTTTTTTTTTAACACTGAATAATAGTCCAACATCTGGACGTACCATAGTTTATCTATGCGCTCACCAAAGGGCACCTGGGTTGCTTCCAGGTTTGGGTAGTTACAAACAAAGCTGCTATAAACCTCTCTGTGCAGATTTTCAAGTGTCCCTTTCTTCACTAGCAGCAACATAGGGATTTGGGAAACATTAAGCTGGATGAAACACAGACAGCCCCTGGCACAATGCTGGGTACCACTCATCTTCAAGCCCCTGTTCCCGATCACTACTCCCGTCTCTCCCTCTCCTGTACTGATGACAACCTGGTGAAGACACGTCACTGTAGATGGCTCTGGGTTTCATTTTCTGGGAAGGGAGGAGGATGGAGTTTGAGGTAAAGAGACTTTCCAAAGGAAAAGAACAAAAAATAACTGTTACTCAGGGAAGGAGAATGCTTCTCAGAACTGAACAATGTGTCGAGGATTATGGGGCTATGGAAGGAAGGGTGACAGGCCATGAATAGTTGTAAATCGTGGACAAGGAGGTTATCTATTCCTGGGGTACCTGTGTACCCTCATGACTCTCAGAAGTCTAAGCACAAGTCCTATAAACTACAATCATGGAAAAAATAACAGTCAAAAGAAACTTCACCTCATGGAAAAGGGATAGAAGACCTCTGAAGCTTAGGGCTGGGGTGGCCTTCAAGTGGCCTGGACAGCTGACATCTTTCTGCAGTGTAGACCTCTGTCCCTGCACATCTGTGAGGAGTGCAGTGTGCTAGGGAAGGCCTGGGCTTTCTATGGGTAGATAGGAATAAGTTCCAGTCCCAGCTCTGCCTTGTGGCTCTGGGAAAGTTATATAAGCTGTTTGATTCTCAGCTCAGAGATAGCATTATAATACCTATGTGTGGAGTCATGGTGGGGGCCAAATGAATAATATTTATGAAATATTTTGGGGAAAGTGCAGTTGCGGTAGATAGTATATTTCTTTACTCTTTTTTAGATAGTTTTTAAAAAATTCAATTAATTAGCTTTTGACTGTGCAGGTCTTCACTGCGTATGTGGGCTTTTCTCTAGTTGAGGCAAGTGGGGGCTACTCTGTAGCTGGGGTGCACAGGCTTCTCGCCGCAGTGTCTTCTCCTGCTGCAGAGCACAGGCTATAAGCACTCGGGCGTCAGTGGCGGCAGCACGTGGGTTCCGCAGTGCTGACCCCTGGGCCCTAGAGCACTCGGGCCCAATAGTCGTGGCACACGGGTTTAGTTGTTCCACGTCATGTGGTATCTTCCTGGATCAGGGATCGAACCTGTGTCTCCTGCCTTGGCAGGCGATTGTTTGCCGCTGAGCCGCCAGGGAAGCCCAGATAGTTGCTTTTATAGCAGGCCATCTGGAAAGCAGAATTGGCCTGGGCATTGCTTGTGTGGAACCACTGTTTTAGGCAAACCAGTCCCGCTGTTACAAGTATGTCCTCAGTTCAGTTCAGTTCAGTCACTCAGTCGTGTCCGACCCTTTGCGACCCCATGGACTGCAGCACACCAGGCCTCCTTGTCCATCGCCAACTCCTGGAGTTTACTCAAACTCATGTCCATTGAGTCAGTGATGCCATCCAACCATCTCATCCTCTGTCAGCCCCTTCTCCAGTTAACATGTCCTTGACCTAAGGTGAAATCAGCCTCCTGGTGAAAGTGAAAATGAAGTCTCTCAGTCGTGTTCAACTCTTCGCGACCCCGTGGACTGTAGCCTACCAGGCTCCTCCGTCCATGGGCTTCTCCAGGCAGAATACTGGAGTGGGTTGCCTTTTCCTCCTCCGATCTCCCTGACTCAGGGATAGAACCCAGTTCTCCTGCGTTGCAGTCAGACGCTTTACCCTTGGAGCCAGCAGGGAAGCCAGTCTCCTGGTAGCTAAGCCGGAATCAGGCATCCTGTGCACGGAGCACATCTGACTCCTGCTGCGTGAAGTATTTCAGATGTTTGGCAGTGATAACAGCTTCTTTCTCTGCCTCAACCGTGCCTTCTCCTGGCTAAAGTGTCCTCAGTGCCTCTAAGTGTCCCTTTCTGTCACTGATCAAGCCTGAGATCAAGACCTAGAATTGGATAGATGACAGCACAGTCACTTAGTCACAACCATATGGTAACGGCAGTTGTATCTTGTCATTACAGAGTATTTTCATCAATGTGTTCCCAACATATACTATTGCATCTCATTTACTTCTCATCTGAGCCTTGTGAATTAAGCATAGGATTTATCGCCATCCTATTTGAAAAAACTAAGACAGCGATATTTGGAGCGTGGCTTCGCTTGCCTGGGAAGTAGGGTCTGGGACTTGCTCTGGATCTTTCCTCTCAGTCCCAGCCCAGTGCTCAGGCCGGGTCCGTTCACGTGTCGCAGGACACGCGTTATCATCCTCCACTGCCAGAGGCCCAGCTGTGCGTGACCAGCATACTCGTAGGCTCCGTGACTCTGCGTTAGATGCTCGTAGGCTCCGTGACTCTGCGTTAGGGGAGAGACAGAAAATGTGGCAGAAGGTGCTTAAGACCATCTTTGAAGCTAAAAATCCACATGTTCAAGTTGCCATGGAAGCTTGAGAGTGCCTGGTGTACACAAAAGCCCTGACTGGTTCATTTGGGGAAATGGTTGTTGTCAAACAGAGTCAAGCCAGATGGAGCTGGATCTTGAACAGGGCTTACAGGAGCGAGACATATGGTGATAAGATGGAGGGTGGTGTGGAAGGGATAGAGCTTGTGGGAACTGGGATAAAAACCGTGAGTTGCTGTCCAGTGAGAGAAGAGTGGACTAGGGGCAGGATGACACGAAGATCAGATATCCAAGCAGCCCCCTTCTAAACTATGTTGGCAAGGGGCCCCTATTAAGCAACCTGAGAACAGACAGACATATAGACGGCATCAAGAAAGGCCCCACAGCCGTGTCTGAGCTGCCACCAAATGCAGTCTGATCACTAAACATGTGGCAGAGACAAGTGGGGGAGGAGTAGGCAAGGCTCCTCTCCGATCTCCTGAAGATTTAGAGCACAAGCAGATCCAAGGTCAATAAAGCAATGCCATCAGAGTGGGAGCAGGAGGGGGAAATGGAGGAGAGAAGCGAAAGTGGAAGCATGATTTAGTGATTCTGGAAAGAACAATGCTGCACAGAACTGAGAAGTTATTTCAGTGGGTGGTGAAAAGAAAACAAAAATCTCAAAATTGGAGAGGAGACTGAGAGGGGAAAATGAAAAAAGAAATGAAAGTGGAAGAATGATTTAACGAGTTCTGGGAAGAAAGTGCGGGGGGCTGAATTGGGGGTCGATGGAATGGATTTTAGAAAGAAAACAGAATCTTAAGAGAAGTTGGGAATGTCTGCAATGGTTTCTGATTCATCAGTTTTGAATTAAAATTTTATATGTAAAATTAAGTTATGTTCAGCCTTTGCTGACAGGATGTATAGCATCTCTATTGATACTGTTTACCACTCCGAGGGTTTACAAGGAGAATAGAATTTAAAGATGCCATGTATCACCCAGGAGGGAAGGCTGGAAGTGATTAGGAAGAACCTTTTGCTAGTTGCTCCAATCTGTAGCTAAAAGAGAGAAGAAATGAATGAGGAAAATACGTATGAGCTTCCAATGAGCTGGAATCCCAGCAATTTAACTAGCTTTTTAGAGGCACAGCTCCATGTGGAAAGATGGAGTGGATGACAGAGGTAATATCTGACTGAGGAGGCGAAAAGGGGGACGAGGGCCTGAGACCTGAGTGTGAGAATCCTTAGCCACGGGGTTGCAAGGTGTCAGCGTCACTGTTACTCGGCATGGAAAGTTATCCGCTGTGAGACGCCCACAATGGGGGCAGCTTATGCAGAGACGTAAATGTCAGATCGGCCTTTGAGTATTACACCAAGAGGTAAGAATCATTAGAGGTATTGTTGCCGAAGAATTCTCAGTCAGGGTTACCTTTGAAAGATCACCGTGTGCCTTCATGATAAAGGTTCTTCAGGGAAACAGAACCAACACTATATATATATATATGGAGAGTTATTGGCTCATGTGGTTATGGAGGCCCAGAAGGGCCACCCATAGTCTGCTGTCTGCAAGCTGGAGATCCAGGAGTTGGTAGTGTAATTCAGTCCAAGGCTGAAGCCTGACAACTGGGGAGGAGTGTGGAGCTGATGATGTGAATTCCAATCTGAGTCTCAAAGTCTGAGAACCAGGAGCACTGGAGTCCAGGGGCAGAGATGGTATCTCAGCTCCAGCAGAGCATCCCTCTACATTTTGGACCTTCAGTAAATTGAACATTGCCCATCTATACAGGGCAGGGTGATTTGATTTGCTCAGTTGCCTGACTCAGATGCTAATATCATCTTGAAACAGTATCAGACAGGCCCAGAAATAATATTTTATGAGCTATCTGGGTATCCCATAGCCTAGTCTAGTTGATACAAAAATTGACCATTACAATCAGTGTAGCAGTATTGACTCCTCTCTCCTCCCAAGAACCTGGGTCAGAAGATAGACCACCCTTACTTATGCCCAGGCAGAGGGTGGGCATTGTCTGGAGGTGCCGATGAAGAAGGTAGGAAAGGTGGTCATGCGTTTTGATGGCAGCTGCAGGAGGAGAGCAGAGAATTGGAGCGATTCAACTGGGTATCAGCTGCTACAGAGCCACACATACCTTTACAAGGACTTGGGCCTTACTGAGGCCTTTAGCACCCTGTACAAGTGCACTACGGCCCTTCACTTCAGGCCCTTGGTCTGGTGACAGTTCTCGGAGGCTAGGCTTGGGTAGGAATAAATTTTTTTTTTCAATTTAGAAATAACTTTAGACTTACAGAAAAACTGGGGAAAATGTACAGAGAATGCCCGTATATGCAGCTTTGGGGCAAATAACTGAGAAGGAGTTCAGAGAACAGAGAGACATCTCCATAGCACAACTCTGTTCTTTTCTTCTTATTTCAGAGTGTAGTTTCTCAAGACTTAGATTTATAAAAGCTGAAAAATAAGTAATGTTCATCTTTGTATGCATGAACTGATTACTACAAACATATCATCCATCTCATTAGGCAACAAGTTTACCATGACATTTTGCTTTTCACATGCTTTAATTATCCAAATTTATAATATTTGTATTATTGCCATCAATTACATGCTATTAATAATTATAATAATTACCTAACGATAAACATTGTTAGCAACTATTAACACAGCCTTGTAATCACAGGAAATATTTTAAAAATCTATACTCCATTTATATACATATAAATGGGAGTGTGATATAGTAATCAGTAATAGACTTTCAGCCATGAAAATACATTAGAAGAAAATTCAGTGGTGGAAATGGGAAATGGAAATGCAATTCAAGGGAAAAACGAATGCATAAATTTCCAGCTGTTAAAGTGCTGGTGATGGTTTAGTCACTGAGTCATGTCTGACCCTTGTAACCCCATGGATTGTAGCCCACCGAGCTTCTTAGTCCATGGGATTTTCCAGGCAAGAATACTGGAGTGGGTTGCCATTTTCTTCTCCAGGGGATTTTCCTGACCCAGGAATCAAACCCGGGTCCCCTGAATTGCAGGCCGATTCTTTACTGACTGAGCTATGAGGGAATCCTAGGTTTAAATATATTTTCTTTATTTTTTCAAATGTATTTTAAAATAGATATTAGCATCAAATTGTAAGGTATTTAAATTCTATCAGATGTGTTTAAAAGGAGTATTGTAATATGTTTGTTTCAAACTGTCAGTGTTTATAATATGAAAATTGTATCCCTTACAGTTATAGAAATATAAGATAAAATAATTCAAGTGTCTTTGAAACGTGTATCATTTTCAAAATTCCTGGGGGCTATGCAAAAACAAACGAACAGCAAAAACCTGCAATAATTGAAAGCTACAGCCTTGGAGGACGCCTTGGGTCTGTGCTATTCATCTCCCTGGTTACTTCTCTGGATCATATCCTTGGCCCCTTTTACCTGGACAAGAGCCTGAACCCCCCAGGGTCTCTCCCTGTGTGGTCAGAACTGACTTTGCTGCCAAAGGGGCCTCCCTACAGGCAAATCTGGTCATGTGGTCCCTTCAGAATCTCTGTTGGGTGTCACCCCACTTGCAGCTTGTTGCTGGGGCTAGGTGAACTTTTACGGGAGTCATTAGTTGAGACAGAACTATTGGAAATATTGACTTGGAGTTTACTCTTTCTAATAAAGATTTCTGCCTTTAGATGGCATAGGATAGAGGTGGAAAATCAATAGCTCCTGGGCCGTATCTGTTTTGCAGATGTGTTTGGTTTGAAATCTAAAACATTTAAAAATATTTTGAAGGAGAAACATTGGAATCTTGCTAGCAGCAAGCTTTGTGGCATTTTAACTTGCCGTATTTCCATGCCCCCTCCCAGCTGTGCAGTAGCCTTGGAAAGCAACAACCCACAACAAAGGTGAGAGCCAGTGGACTAATAGCCTTTGGAGGGGCAGAATGGGGTTGGAACACTTCCAAAGACCCTCCCAGAGAATTGCCATTGCTTCTTTCTCACCTGTCTAATGGCTCCCCATTCGCAAGAGTTTTCCTTATTTGATGTGACTTAGCATTTTCCCAGAGCAACGAAAAGGCATTTATAAAAAATGAACAGTGGTGATGGTTTAGTATAACATCTCCCTGAGATGATGAGCAGTGGGGCAAACAACAACCTGATCAAAAACCAACCAAACAAACAAAAAACCCAAAAGGGAAAGTTGGAGAATGGTATTCCATTGGAAGTTTTGAAAAGCTCTGCTATATTCCTGTGAACCTAGAAGGCCACATTCATAGGCTTATGCACATACGCAAAGCTGTGCGTAGATCTGAGAAAACCCTAAGCTTCTGGCTTTGGGCTGAGGCAGAGCTGTCAAATTCCTGAGTGTCGAGTCATGCCCCCAAATGCACACAGAGACTCTTGACAAAGATGGGGAGAATTATTGGTTCCAGCCATTTGAAGAAATCTATGTACAACCATTAACCAAACCCTTAAGTTAACTAAACAGAGACTTCACATATGATAGTGAATACAGACTTTAACATTATTATTAGTTCAGGAAAGTTGCTAACAAACAAGCAGCAACAAATGGCAACAAAAATAAATCCTGAGAAGTCGAGAGAATCTGAGTTCAGAGGAGCCACATTACATGATTTAAAATGTCCTTTTCAACATGCAAAGGAACAAAAATATATGATCCATATAGAGGGGAATAGAAGTCAGTAAGACACTGTCCTTGAAGAAGTTCACACACTGTACTTACTAAATAGCATTTAAATCAGTTATTTTAAATATGAAGAACTAAAGGAAACCTCATCTAAAAACCTAAAGTATGAGAGTAATATTTGACAAAGTAAAAAATGTCAAGGAGATAGAATTAAAAAAAGAACCAAAAGAAATTTGAGAGTTGAAAATTACAATAACTGAAATGAAAAAATTACTAGAGAGGTTCAACAGCAGATTTGAGTTGGCTGAATAAAGAATCAGTGAACTTAAAGATATGTCAAGCAAACAAGTCTGCATAATTCAAGTCTCAGAAGGAGAGAATAGAGGAAGGGACAGAAGAAACATTTGAAGAAGTAATTGCTGAAAAATTTCCAAATTTGATGATAAATATTGACCTATACAAGAAGCTCAATGAACTCCAAGTATGATAAACTCAAAGGGATCCATACTTAGACAAATAATAATCAAACTATCAAAAGCTGAAGACAAAAAGGGAGTCTTGAAAGCTAGCAAGAGAAGTGACTTATCACACATAAAGGATCCTTGATAAAATTAGCAGATAATTTTTTAATCAGAAATGGGAACATATTTGTCAATTATATCACAATAAAGCTGAAAAAAGAAGCGGGAGACAGAAGGCAGTGGGAGGGAATATTAAAAATGTTGAAAGAAAATGTTTGTCAACCAAGGATTTTATATATAGTGAAACTGTCTTCCAAAAATGAAGGGTACAAGATAAGTGTCCATTTCATTCTTTTGCATATGGTTGTCCAGTTTTCCTAGCACCATTTATTGAAGAGACTATTCTTTCCACGCTGTATACTCTTGGCTCCTTTTTTTTATTAGCTAATCATATAGACATGGGTTTATTCCTGGGCTCTCTGTTCTGTAACATTGATCTATGTGTCTGTTTCTATGACGATAACGTACTGTTTTGATTACTGTAGCTTTGCAATGTAGTTTAAAATCAGGGCGTGTGACGCCTCCTGCACTTTTCTTTCTAGAGACTGTTTTGCTGTTCAGTGTCTTTGTAAATCATATGACTTTCAGAATTGTTCATTCTATTTCTTTGAAAAATGGCATTTTCTTTGAAAATGTTTTGGAATTTTGATAGGGATTACATTGAATTTCTTTGGGTGTTATGGACATTTTAATAGTATTTGTTATTCAAATCTATGTGCATGGGACAACTTTTCATTTATTTGTGTTTTCTCAATTTATTTCATTACTATCTTATAGACTTCAGTGTATAGGTCTTTCACTTCCTTGGACAAATTTATTCCTATGTATTTTATTCTGTCCTATGCTATTGATAATGGGGTTGTTTTCTTAATTTCTCTCTATAGAAACATAGTTTTCATGTACTATAGACACTAAATTGGTATTAATCTGAACTAATAAGGAGGTTATGAGCAAGGATGTTAATTGTAATGCTGTTGGCAGCCACTAGTGAAATAACTCAAAATACATATTAGGGAAACAACAAGGGAATTAAAATGGTACTCGGGAAAATGTATATTTACAAAGAATAGGTGAGACACAAACTCTGCATGTATGTAGAAGAAATGATTTTACAAGAGAGTCTATCTTCTGTTTTTCTGTTTGCTGACAGCTTTTAAACCTTGCCCCTCCTCACCCTTCTGCCCCACATCTGAGCAAGCTGCTGAGAAGTCTGGGTATTCCTTTCTTTGGCACGAGTGAGAGATTCTAGACATACCAATAGCCAGGACTGAGGACGTATGGCAGCAAGTTTGAGGGAAGAAAAACACAGTGAGACAGTTTTTGGAGATAGTCATATTTCCTTGGTACGTTTAGGAGAAGTTTGCCTGGCGGTTCAGTGTTTGGGTCTGGCATTTGGGAGAGTGGTTTGGGAGTTTTAGGGAGTCATCCGTGTGTAGGTCATAGAGGAGACTGGGGCTGTGAATGGGGCCACCCTAAGGTGGTAAGCTCAGGGCGTACAGGATAAGTGAGCAGCCAGCCACTTGACTGACCCTTTTTCCTCCTGAGCACACTCTACCTAATTAACTCTGTCCTGTGCAAAGAGTCCCACCCAGGCCTCCTACAGGAGAGCGTGTGCCTGTTCCTGCCCACACTCTGTACTTCTAGGCATTTATATGGGGATGGTTATGATGCTGGTGAGATGGTATTTGTAGTCCATGAGAGCTATTCATATATGAAATGCTGTTCATGCCTTGATCTCTCGTACAGTTAATAGGGCCTATAAGTAGAATCTTCCATAGTAGAATCTTTATGTTATTTATATACATGGGAAAATGATCACATTTATGGGGTACCCAAGGACTAGTCTCTAGCTCTAGAGCTGGCAAAGATCAAGAGCTCAAAAAGAGACGTATGGGAAGGATGAATGAACTGGAAGCTAAAGGCCGTGTTCTTCAAATTGTCAGGAATCTGGGCAAATCACGTCTCTGTGTTGTTTCCTTATCTGTAATAGGATAATCGTAGTGCCTTCCTCAGAGGGTTCTTCCGAGAGCTAAGTGAATACGTATGCACATGCATGTATACGTGTATCAGGCACATGTTCATAGGTCTGTACATATATGTGTATATGAACATATGCACATATATTTACACACACAACATTAGAAAAGGGCCTGACACATACTAGCACCCTATAAATATTAGCTGTCATTTGCTGAATTGTATTAAATAGTATGTAACTATCCAGTTTCCTTTTAGCAAGCTTGTGAACTTTTTTGTGGACTGTTTAGGCCAGAGTGGAGACAGGGAGACAGACTAAAAGATACTCCTACTGGATTAAGATTGGAGCCTCCTGCCATCTGTTCTTCATTTGTTTTTATTAAGTCTAGAGCAATATAAACTCTTCAGCCTCTCCCTGGAAAGAGTCCTGGGTTGGAAAAAGAAAATACCGGTAAAGTATTTATTCACTTCCAATCTTAAAATGGTAGCGAAATGACTGTTTCCCTGCTCACAGCGTTATCCGAGGGTAGTGGGTGCTGCTGTGTGCCACCCAGATCCCCCTTCAGGACTAAGGTACTCCATCTTGGCAACTGAAAATTCTTAGCCAGATCCCTCTCTGGGAATTGCCTTTTGCCCAAGGCTGCCTATCTCCTGTGGACAGCCTGCATCCAGTGACTGGTTGGGTGAGGAGAAGCATCAAGGTCCAGACCTCTAGTGTCAACAGTGAAGGATAGCAAAGTGCCTTTCCAGCATCCAAGATTCTCATAGGATCAGCGGAGATCAACTTGCCATTCACATTGCAGTTCAACTTATGCCTGGTCATGCTTCCCTCACCCTTACAGTTGTGATTTCCCAGAGTAATCCTAAGAAACATTTACATGAAAATCTCAGAGCTTTAGAGGGTAATTTTTTCTGATGACACTTGGCATTTGGTATCAGAAACGACCCTAGGAAATGCCATCTAAAGCTGGATTTTGCAGATGGAGCACCCATTGGCCTTCCAGCAGCGAAGACCACATCACTGGGGGTAGGTGGAGAGCTGACACTGAAGGTGTGATACAGCCATTGGCATTGGCAACAGTGGTCAGCTGAGATGGGGCGCTGGTGGGAGGCAGCTAGCACATGGGCAGATGCGATCTCTCAGGTAGCTGAGCTTGGGGAGGGGTGCGTAGTCATTATAAGAACTATAATCAGATGGCTGTTGTGGGAGCCGTGGAGGCCTTGGAGAAAAACAATGAAAGCTTGAGAACAGTTAACCACCAGTATAGAGAGTGGAGTTCCCAGGTGGCTGGGTGGTAAAGAGTCTGCCTGACAATGCAGGAGACGTAGGAGACGTGAATTCGATCCCTGGGTCAGGAAGATTCCCCTGAAGAAGGAAATGGCAAGCCACCCCAGTATTCCTGCCTAGAGAATTCCGTGGACAGAGGAGCCTGGTGGGCTATGGGGCATGGGGCTACAGTCGGTCCATGGGGTCCAAAGAGCTGGACACAGCTGAGCACCCATGTAATATAGAGCGTAAAAGTCAGGTGATCTTTTTGAAAGCAGAGTCTCTCCTCTCTTTACGCGAAAATGTAGAAAACCAAGATGAAACAGCTCCAGAGAAAGTTCAGTTTTCACCTTTGATAGGTCTGCTTCATCAAGAGTAGAGCTTTGATTGGGAAGTAATGAGGCCTTGAGTCTGTAATAAGTTTACCTGTATTGACACACTCAAAAATCTTGAATGCTCTGCCCCCAGGCCTTCATTAATAGCTACTCTTCTGAGTTAATAGCTAGAATGTAATGTACAGATTAATGCTTATAAGAAATGTGCATCCCCTTGGTGGGGGTGGGTATCTACTTCCACTTCCCTTCGTAGTCCCCAGAGCAATAACTAGAGTTAAGTCACAACATAAACTGGCTAGGGACAGGCTAAGCCTGCAAGGAAGGAAGGCGATTGCAAACTGCAAGATCCATCAGACACGGCCCGCTTGTACCAGCAGGCAACAGTAGAATGTACATGGTGCTGGATCACGATGGGATCTCAAGGTGGAAAAATGAGAGTGCTTCGATGTGATAGCGCTCTTTCATGATAGAGGATTTAACCCCAGGAGATGGTATTAATACACTTCTAACATGGCTCTTGGAAGCTTGAAAGAAGCTTTTCTATTAATACTTCACAAATTTCTTATCTTTACTGGATCATTCTCCTACCAAACAGAATGCTGCTATTTCCTTCAAAAAATCCGTATTTTGATCCCACATTTCATATTCTTGCTGCCCAATTCTTCTGTTCTCCTACACAGCAAACAAAAAAAAATTGCCTATTTTGTCCTTCCACTCTTTCTTTCTAAAAAGTAAATTTTACTGGGGTATATTTTCATGCATTAAAATTCTCATACCAAGTGTACAGTTTTATGGGTTTTTACAAATGGATAAACTAACCACTGCTTGAGTCAACATGTAGAATGTTTTCACCACCCAAGTATAAATTATTTCTGCCTGCTTTAGAACTTAATATAAAGGAATCACGCTATGAACTCTTTCCTGTCTTTCTTCTTGTCAGAATAATATTTTGGAGTCATCCAAAATATTGTTGTTGTATCAGTAGTTTGTTCTTCGAACAAAATTGCTAAGTAGCATTCTATTATATGGATGTTTCACAGTTTGTAGGTCCATTCACTAATTAATGGATATTTGAATTATTTCCAATTTCTAGCAATTGTGAATAAGGTGGCTATAAACTTTCATGGACAAGTCTTTGGGTGAATGTATGTTTTCATTTTTATTGATTAAATATGTAGGAGTGGAATTTCTGGGTAGTGTGGTAGTTATATGCTTAACTTTGAAATTGTCAAATTGTTTTCTAAAGTGGTTGTGCTATTTCACATTCTTACCAATAATGTATGAGGGTTCCAGTGCTGCACATTCTTGCCAAAACTTAGCATCTGTTTGGTATCTTTCCAATTTAAAAATTTAAATCTTAGCCATTTTGACTGCTCTGTAGTAGTATCTCATTGTGGTTTTGATTTGCGTTTCTCTGAGGACTAAAAATATTGACTACCTTTTCATTTACTTGTTAAACATTTGTATATGTTCTTTCATGACACATTGATTCGAATATTTGGCCCATTTAAAAATTGGATTGTTTGTCATCGTATTGAGTTGGAAGTGTTCTTTCCATGTTATAGAATCAAGCTCTTTGTCAGATGTATGATTTGAGAATAGTTTTTCTCAGTCTGCAGCTTAACTTTCCATTTTCTTAGCAGAGTCTTTTGAGGAACAGACGGTTTTAATTTTGATGAAATCTAATTTATCATTTTTTTCCTTTTGTGGTTAATGCTTTTTGCCATCTACGAAAACCTTGCCTACTCAGGTCAGAAACAGTTTCCCATTCTCTGTTATATCCTCACGACTCATATTTTTGCTCTCACCATGCTCCTGTGAATTCTCTTGTCAAGTTCACCAGCGACAGCAATCAGTTCTTAGTTCTCTTGTCACTTTGACCCGCCAGCAGCATCGGGCGCATCTTCCTGACATGCCCTCACCTTCCGCTCTCCAGACCCCACGTTCTCTAATTCTGCCTCCTACTTCCTTGCCCACTCCTCAGTGTTTGCTATAGATCTCTCCTTTCCTCTTTGCTCCCTTAACGTCACAGAGCCCCAGAGCTCAGTCCTTGGTTCTCCTATTTGTCTGCCTTTCCTGTGGTCTAGTCACAAAACTTGGAGCCAGACTTGACTTCTTTCTCCCCCATCCCTTACCCGTTCGGCCAGAAAATCCCCTGGGCTCTGCTATCATCGTTGCCCAGGGCTCAGTCCCTTCCCACCATTTCCCCTGGCTTGAGTCCGTGCCATCTTTCTCTGAGTCACTGCGGGAACCTCCTAGTGATCTTCCTGCCTCCCCTCTCGTCCCTCTGTGGCTGCTGTCAACATAGCAGCCAAAGTGACCCTGAAACAGAGTCATATCGTGTCAGTACACACATCAGAGCCCTGTAGGGCTCCCCGTTTCATGGGAGTAAAAATCGTGGTCCTTCTATAAGGGCCCGGAAGACGCTCTACGGAGTCCCACCCTGTCTCTGGCCTCATTTCTTTGCTTGACTCCACCCAGCCCTACTGGCCTCCTTGCTGTTGCTTGAATATGCCAGGCACATTCCTATTTTGAGAAATTTAAAAAATTGAGATATTATTCATACATCGTAAAATTCACAGTTTTAAAATGTATAATTCGTTGGTTTCTAGTAAATGAGCAAGGTCATTCAGGCAGCCCCACTATCTAATCCCAGAAAGGTTTCAGTTTGCCAGACACCTGTACCTGTTGTCTCATGAATTTTGCGTTGACTTTTCCCTCTGCCTTCCCTCCAGATGGTCTTGCCCTCCACTCCCTCCGCTGCTTCAAATCTTTGCTCAAATGTCACTTTACAAGGGAGCAGACCGTAACACCCTGGTCAGACTTGTAACTTCTCCCACATTAAGCAGTTTTTCCCTTGCGCTCCTCACTTTCTAACATACTGCACACAGTGCTTATACTACAGTGCACCGGTGCCTCATCCACTCTCCAGCAACCATATGCATTTAAGGAGTTTCGGGATATTTGTGCTGTTCGGTGATCGCGTCTAAGCAACTAGAACAGGGTCTGGCCTATAGAAGATTCTTATTAAATACTTATTAAAGGAACAAATAAGCTAATGAAATAGATGATTATAAATGAATACATGATTATAAAACATATTTATCTGTATAATTTGTAACTGGCACCAAGCACCCCTCTTTGGGCTAGTCTTACCTTTTTCTTTTTTTAAAAATCATGAATCCCCAATTGGTAGAAGCAATGCAGATATTTACTTGAAATGGAAGTTCTTGGGGGAGATGGAGGAGGAAGAAGTTACAGAAAATGTTAAGCCATAACATTTCTTAATATCCTCTTTTAATAGTTCAGTTCTCTCAAATTGTTCTCCCTGGAGCGGCTGACTCGCTTCACCTATTTTTTCCTTTTACCAAATCTCTCTCCTCCTTCTGTTGGCTCTCTGTGTCCCGACCTACAACCACCTCTCGTCTTGCCTATCGCATCCACCAAAACAAAGCCTGACATTTCCCTTCTTGACCAGGTCAGCGATAGACAGAGGGGGTGGTAGAGGTTCAGTTACTCTGGCATTTTGAGAACAACTACCCTCAAGGTCCTTCTATCTAGATGCATCAGGGATTTATTTTGGGTGCTCATCCCACAACATTCTTAGATAAGACCCAACTCTTAAAAAAGTATGAATTTCACTCTTGCTTTTGAAAGCACAGGAGAGAATTAGAAAATTCTCTTCTGATCTTTCCCTTGTGAACAGAACGAAAACAAGTATTTCTGGACGTGAAAATACTAGAGGCTGAGAAGTAGTGGAAGCATAATTAGAGACCTGCAATTCCACAGGTGCAGTCTCCCCAAAGCAGAAACTTGAGCCCCCTCCTGGGGTTCATTGCTCTTTCATAGAGGATTGGGTGGGAAAGCCTAAACGAAGGGAAGGAAGATGATAGAGCTCTCTGCTAGGAGAGTGGCAACCTTGGTGGGAAAGCATCCTGTCCCTTCTAGCGGGCAGAGGGAGACCTTGGAGAGTAGCCTGCGCTGAGGAGGTAGTGAATCAAGCAAGAGAATGTTCTCACTCACTCCTGTCTCCCCTCTAAGGTGCAAAATGTAGGAACTGGTGCTTGGCTGATGGTTCCCATGTACTGTTACATTTATTCACAGCTGCTTTTATGAAATCATAAAAGTAGTATGTGCTTATTGTAACCATAAAACACAGGAGTAACATAAAAGCTAAAGGCTCCCCAACACATATGATATTTATGATTTTTTAGAAACTGAAATGGAAGGTATGTTATGCAAATTGCCTAAAATCTTCTTTGTTTCACGTATATCACAGGTACACACCTGTGTAAGTGCATGTAGATCTCCCTCCTTCTACATCATAGTTGTGTAATATTCCACTGTGTGGGCTTTTTATAATGTATTTATGGCTTTTCCAGTGGTCATGTATGGATGTGAGAGTTGGACTGTGAAGAAAGCTGAGCGCCGAAGAATGGATGCTTTTGAACTGCGGTGTTGGAGAAGACTCCTGAGAGTCCCTTGGACTGCAAGGAGATCCAACTAGTCCATTCTAAAGGAGATCCGCCCTGGGTGTTCTTTGGAAGGAATGATGCTAAAGCTGAAACTCCAGTACATTGGCCACCTCATGCGAAGAGTTGACTCATTGGAAAAGACTCTGATGCTGGGAGAGATTGGGGGCAGGAGGAAAAGGGGGCGACAGAGGATGAGATGGCTGGATGGCATCACGGACTCGATGGACGTGAGTCTGAGTGAACTCCGGGAGATGGTGATGGACAGGGAGGCCTGGCGTGCTGTGATTCATGGGGTCGCAAAAGGTCAGATACGACTGAGCAACTGAACTAAACTGAACTGAGTCATCTTTTCAACAGGCATTTAGGTTTCTTCCTTTTTTTCCCCTAGGTTTAAAAAAAATTAATTTATTTTTTATTGAAGGACAGTTGCTTTACAGAATTTTGCTGTTTTCTGTCAAATCTCAACATGAATCGGCCATGAAGAAGTGAAGTTGCTCAGTCGTGTCCAACTCTTTGCAACCCCATGGACTATAGCCTACCAGGCTCCTCTGTCCATGGGACTTTCCAGGCAATAGTACTGGAATGGATTGGCATTTCCTTCTCCAGGGGATCTTCCCAATCCAGGGATCGAACCTGGGTCTCCCACGTTGTAGACAGACGCTAACCATCTGAGCCACCAGAGGAGTAGGGTATACATATATCCCCTCCCTTTTGAAGCTCCCTCCCATCTCCCTCCCTATCCCACACCTTTAGGTCGATACAGAGCCCCTGTTTGAGTTTCCTGAGCCATACAGCAAATTCCTGTTGGCTATCTATTTTACATATGGTAGTGTAAGTTTCCTGGAGAAGGCAATGGCACCCCACTCCAGTACTCTTGCCTGGAGAATCCCACGGATGGAGGAGCCTGAAAGGCTGCAGTCTATGGGGTCGCTGAGGGTCGGACACGACTGAGTGACTTCACTTTCACTCTTCACTTTCATGCATTGGAGAAGGAAATGGCAACCCACTCCAGTGTTCTTGCCTGGAGAATCCCAGGGATGGGGGAGCCTGGTGGGCTGCCGTCTATGGGGTCACACAGAGTCGGACACGACTGAAGCGACTTAGCGGCAGCGGCAGCAGCAGTGTAAGTTTCCACGTTGCTCTCTCCATGCATCTCACCCTCCTCCCCTCTCTCCGTGTCCATAAGTCTATTCTCTATGTCTGTTTCTCCACTGTTGCCCTGTGAGTAAATTCTTCAGAACCATTTTTCTAGATTTCGTATATATGCGTTAGAATACGGTATTTGTCTTTCTCTTTCTGACTCACTTCACTCTGTATAATAGGTTCTAGGTTTATCCATCTCATTAGAACGGACTCAGCTGCATTCCTTTCTATGGCCGAGTAATGTTCCATTGTGTATATTTACCACAGCTTCTTTATCCGTTCATCTGTCAATGGACATCTAGGTTGCTTCCACATTTTAGCTATTGTAAACAGCGCTGCAATCAATGATGGGATACATGTGTCCCTTTCAATGTTGGCTTCCTCAGGGTATATGCCTAGGAGTGGGATTTCTGGGTCGTATGGTGGTTTTACTCCTAGTTTTTTAAGGAATCTCCATACCATCTCCATAGTGGCTGTATCAATTTACATCCCCACCAACAGTGCCAGAGCATTCCCTTTTCTCTACACCTTCTCCAGCATTTATTGTTTGTAGACTTTTTGATGAGGGCCATTCTGACCAGTGTGAGGTGATATCTCATTGTAGTTTTGATTTGCATTTCTCTAATAATGAGTGATGTTGAGCATCTTTTCATGTGTCTGTTAGCCATATGTATGTCCTCTTTGGAGAAATGTCTATTTAGGACTTTTGCCCACTTTTTGATTGGGTTGTTTGTTTTTCTGGCATTGAGTTGTATGAGCTGCTCATATATTTTGGAAGTTAATCCTTTGTCAGTTGTTTCATTTGCTATTATTTTCTCCCATTCTGAGGGCTGTCTTTTCACCTTGCTTATAGTTTCCTTTACTGTGCAAAAACTTTTAAGTTTAATCAGGTCCCACTTGTTTACTTTTGTTTTTATTTCCATTACTCTAGGAGGTGGGTCATAGAGGATCTTGCTTTGATTTATGTCATTGAGTGTTCTGCCTATGTTTTCCTCTGAGAGTTTTATAGTTTCTGGTCTTACATTTAGGTCTTTAATCCATTTTTAGTTCATCTTTGTGTATGGTGTTGGGAAATGTTCTAATTTCATTCTTTTACATATAGCTTTCCAGTTTTCCCAGCACCATGTATTGGAGAGGCTGTCTTTGCCTCATTGTGTATTCTTGCCTCCTTTGTCAAGAATAAGGTACCCATAAATACATGGGTTTGTTTCTTGGCCTTCTATCTTGTTCCATTGGTCTATATTTCTGTTTTTGTGCCAGTACCATACTGTCTTGATGGCTGTAGCTTTGAAGTATAACCTAAAGTCAGGAAGGTTGATTCCTCTAGCTCCATTCTTCTTTCTCAAGGCTGCTTTGACTATTCGGGGTCTTTTGTGTTTCCATATTAATTTGAAAGTTTTTGTTCTAGTTTTGTGAAAAATGCCATTGGTAATTTGATAGGGACTACATTAAATCTGTAGATTGCATTTGGTAGTATAGTCATTTTCACAATATTGGTTCTTCCTACCCAGAAACATGGAATATCTCTCCATCTGTTTATGTCATCTTTGATTTCTTTCATTAGTGTCTTACAATTTTCTGTGTACAGTTCTTTTATCTCCTTAGGTAAGTTTGTTCCAAAATATTTAATTATTTTTGTTGCAATGGTGAATGGGATTGATTCCTTAATTTTTCTTTCTGATTTTTCATTGTTAGTATATAGAGATGCAAGCGATTTCTGTGTATTGATTTTGTATCCTGCAACTTTGCTAAATTCACTGATTAGCTCTAGTAATTTTCTGATACTGTCTTTAGGGTTTTCTATGTACAGTATCATGCCATCTGCAAACAGTGAAAGCTTAACGTCTTCTTTTCTGATCTGGATTCCTTTTATTTCTTTTTCTTCTCTGATTGCTGTAGTTAGGACTTCTGAACTATGTTGAATAATAGTTGTGAAAGTGGACACCCTTGTTTTGTTCCCGATCTTAGGGGAATCCTTTCAGTTTTTCACCATTGAGAATAATGTTTGCTGTAGGCTTAGCCTATATGGCCTTTACTATGTTGAGGTAGGTTCCTTCTATGCCCATTTTTTGAAGACTTTTAGTCATAAATGGGTGTTAAATTTTGTCATAGGCTATTTCTGCATCTATTGAGATGATTATATGGTTTTTATCTTTTAATTTGTTAAAATGGTGTATCACACATTGATTGATTTGCATATATTGAAGAATCCTTGCATCCCTGAAATAAATCCAACTTGATCATGCTGTATGAACTTTTTGATGTTTTGCTGAATTCTGTTTGTTAAAATTTTGTTGAGGATTTTTGCATCTATGTTCATCAGTGATATTGGCCTGTAGTTGTGTGTGTGTGTGTGTCTGTGTTGTCTTTGTCTGGTTTTGGTATCAGGGTGATGGTGGCTTTGTAGAGTGAATTTGGAAGTGTTCCTCCCTCTGCAGTTTTTTGAAAGCGTTTTAGAATGATAGGCATTATCTCTTCTCTAATGTTTGATAGAATTCTCCTGTGAAGCCATCTGGTCCTGGGCTTTTGTTTTTGGGGAGATTTTTGATCACTGCTTCAATTTCAGTGCTTATAATTGGGGTGTTCATAATTTCTATTTCTTCCTGGTTCAGTCATGGAAGATTGAACTTTTCTACAAATCTGTTCATTTTTTTCCGGGTTACCCACTTTATTGCCATATAGTTGTTCATAAGTCTCTTATAACCCTTTGTTTTTCTGCATTGTCTGATGTGACCTCTCCTTTTTCATTTCTAATTTTGTTGATTTTATTCTTCTCTCTCTTTTCTTAAAGAGTCTGACTAAAGGTTTGTCAATTTTGTTTATCTTCTCAAGGAAACAGCTTTTATTTTTATTAATCTTTACTATTATTTCTTTCATTTCTTTTTCATTTATTTCTTCTCAGATCTTTATGATTTCTTTCCTTCCACCAATTTTGGGGATTCATTGTTCTTTTTCCCCAGCTGTTTCAGGTGTAAAGTAAGATCGTCTATTTTGTCTATCTGGTTTTACTGTTTCTTGGGGCAGGCGTGCACTGCTACAAACGTCCCTCTTAGAACTGCTTTTGCTGCATCCCATGGGTTTTGAGTTGTGTTTTCATTGTCATTTGTTTCTAGAAATTTTCTGATTTCCCTTTTGATTTCTTCAGTGACCTGTTGGTGATTTAGAAATATGTTGTTTAGCTTCCATGTGTTTGTGTTTCTTACACTTTTTTTCTTGTAATTGATATCTAGTGTCATAGCATTGTGGCTAGAGATACTTGACACAATTTCAATTTGCTTCAATTCACTGAGATTTGATTTGTAACCCAAAATGTGGTCTATCCTGAAGAATGTCCCATGTGCACTTACGAAAGTGTATTCTTCTGCATGTGGATGGAATTCCCTGAAGATATCAATGAGATTCATCTCATCTAATGTATCATTTAAGGCTTGTGTTTCCTTGTTAACCTTCTGCTTTGATGATCTGTCCATTGGTGTGAGTGGGGTGTTAAAGTCTCCTACTATAGTGTGTTACTGTCAATTTCTCCTTTCATGTCTGTTAGTGTTTGTCTTATGTATTGGGGTTCTCCTGTGTTGGGTGCATAGGTATTTACAATTGTTTTGTCTTCCTCTTGGATCGATCCCTTGATCATTATGTAGTGTCCTTCCTTATCTCTTGTAATCTTGTTTATCTTACAGTCTATTTTGTCTGATATGACGATTGGTACTCCAGCTTTCTTTCTGCATCCCTGGTGGCTCAGAGGTTAAAGTATCTGCCTGCAATGTGGGAGACCTGGGTTCGATCCCTGGGTTGGGAAGATCCCTTGGAGAAGGAAATGGCAACCCATTCTGGTATTCTTGCTTGGAGAATCCCATGGACGGAGGAGCCTGGTGGGCTGCACTCCACGGGGTTGCAGAGAGTCAGACACGACTGAGTGACTTCACTTTCTTTCTTTCTTGCATGGAATATATTTTTCTATCCTCTCACTTTCAGTCTATATGTGTCTTGCTGTCTGCAGTGGGTTTCTTGTAGATAGCCTATATATGGGTCTTGTTTTTGTATCCATTCAGCCAGTCTGTGTCTTTTGGTTGGAGCATTTAATCCATTTACATTTAAAATATGAGGAGGGAGGTGGGGGGGGGGGGTTTCAGGATTGGGAACACATGTACACCTGTGGGGGATTCATGTTGATGTATGGCAAAACCAATACAGTACTGTAAAGTAAAAAAAAAAGTGAAAAAAAATTATTGATATGTATGTTCCTATTGCCATTTTCTTAATTATTTGGGGTTGATTTTGTAGATCTTTTTTCTTCTTTTGTATTTCTTGACTATATAAGTCCCTTTAACATTTGTTGAAAGCTGGTTTGGTGGTACTGAATTCTGTTAACTTTTGCTTGTCTGAAAAGCCTTTTATTTGTCCATCAATTCTGAATGGGATCCTTGCCGAGTACAGTAATCTTGGTTGTAGATTTCCTCCTTTCAGTATTTTAAATGCATCCTGCCACTCCCTTCTGGCCTGCAGAGTTTCTGCTGAAAGATCAGCTGTTAAATGTATGGGGTTTCCCTTGTATGTTGCTTGTTGCTTCTCCCTTTCTGCTTTTAATATTCTTTCTTTCTGTTTAGGCTTTGTTAGTTTCATTAGTATGTGTCTTGGCATGTTTCTTCTTGGGTTTATCCTGAATGGGACTCTTTGTGCCTCTTGGACTTGCTTGATTATTTCCTTTTCCATGTTGCAGAAATTTTCAACTATAAACTCTTCAAAAAATTTCTCATACCCTTTCTTTTATTCTTCTTTTTCTGGGACCCCTATAATGCAAATGTTGGTACATTTGATATGGTCCCAGAGGTCTCTGAGACTATCCTCAGCTCTTTTCATTCTTTTTACTTTATTCTGCTCTTCAGAAGATATTTCTGCTGGTTTATCTTCCAGCTCACTGATTCATTCTTTTGCTTCAGATATTCTGCTATTGATTCCTTCTAGAGTATTTTTAATTTCAATAATTGTGTTGTTTGTCTTTGTATGCTTATTCTTTAATCCTTCTACATCTTTGTTAATTGATTCTTGTATTTTTTTCCATTTTGTTTTCAAGGTTTTTGACCATCTTTACTATCATTATTCTGAACTCTTTTTCAGATAGTTTGCCTATATCCTCTTCACTTATTTGGACTTCTGTGTTTCCACTGTGTTCCTTCGTTTGTGCAGTATTTCTCTACCTTTTAATTTTTCTTTTTAAAGTAATTGTGTTTGAGGTCTTCTTTCCCCAGGCTTCAAGGAAAATTGAATTCTTTCTTTGAAGAAGGTTGAATTCTTTCTTTCTTTTGGTTTCTGCCCTCCTAAGGTCAACAAAAGAGTCCAAAATGCAGTACTTGGATGCAATCTCAAAAATGACAGAATGTTCTCTGTTCGTTTCCAAGGCAAACCATTCAATATCACAGTAATCCAAGTCTATGCCCCAATCAGTAACACTGAAGAAGCTGAAGTTGAATGGTTCTATGAAAACCTACAAGACCTTTAAGAACTAACACCCAAAAAAGATGTCCTTTTCATTATAGGGGACTGGAATGCAAAAGTGGGAAGTCAAGAAACACCTGGAGTAACAGGCAAATTTGGCCTTGGAATGTGGAAAGAAGCAGGGCAAAGGCTAATAGAGTTTTGCCAAGAAAATGCACTGGTCATAACAAACACCCTCTTCCAACAACACAAGAGAAGACTCTACACATGGACATCACCAGATGGTCAACACCGAAATCAGATTGATTATATTCTTTGCAGCCAAAGATGGAGAAGCTCTATACAGTCAGCAAAAACAAGACCAGGAGCTGACTGTGGCTCAGATCATGAACTCCTTACTGCCAAATTCAGACTTACATTGAAGAAAGTAGGGAAAACCGCTAAACCATTCAGGTATGACCTAAATCAAATCCCTTATGATTATACAGTGGAAGTGAGAAATAGATTTAAGGGCCTAGATCTGATAGATAGAGTGCCTGATGAACTATGGAATGAGGTTCGTGACATTGTACAGGAGACAGGGATCAAGACCATCTCCATGGAAAAGAAATGCAAAAAAGCAAAATGGCTGTCTGGGGAGGCCTTACAAATAGCTGTGAAAAGAAGAGAAGTGAAAAGCAAAGGATAAAAGGACAGATATAAGCATCTGAATGCAGAGTTCCAAAGAATAGCAAGAAGAGATAAGAAAGCCTTCTTCAGCAATCAATGCAAAGAAATAGAGGAAAAGAACAGAATGGGAAAGACTAGAGATCTCTTCAAGAAAATTAGAGATATCAAGGGAACATTTCATGCAAAGATGGGGTCGATAAAGGACAGAAATGGTATGGACCTAACAGAAGCAGAAGATATTAAGAGGAGGTGGCAAGAATACACAGAAGAACCGTACAAAAAAGATCTTCATGACCAAGATAATCACGATGGTGTGATCACTCATCTAGAGCCAGACATCCTGGAATGTGAAGTCAAGTGGGCCTTGGAAAGCATCACTACTAACAAAGCTAGTGGAGGCGATGGAATTCCAGTTGAGCGATTTCGAATCCTGAAAGATGATGCTGTGACAGTGCTGCACTCAATATGCCAGCAAATTTGGAAAACTCAGCAGTGGCCACAGGATTGGAAAAGGTCAGTTTTCATTCCAATTCCAAAGAAAGGCAATGCCAAAGAATGCTCAAACTACTGCACAATTGCACTTATCTTTCATGCTAGTAAAGTAATGCTCAAAATTCTCCAAGCCAGGCTTCAGCAATACATGAACTGTGAACTTCCTGACGTTCAAGCTGGTTTTAGAAAAGGCAGAGGAATCAGAGATCAAATTGCCAACATCCACTGGATCATGGAAAAAGCAAGAGAGTTCCAGAAAAACATCTATTTCTGCTTTAGTGACTATGCCAAAGCCTTTGACTGTGTGGATCACAACAAACTGTGGAAAATTGTGAGAGAGGTGGGAATACCAGGCCACCTGACCTGCCTCTTGAGAAATCTGTATGCAGGTCAGGAAGCAACAGTTCCAACTGGACATGGAACAACAGACTGGTTCCAAATAGGAAAAGGAGTACATCAAGGCTGTATATGGTCACCCTGCTTATTTAACTTATATGCAGAGTACATCATGAGAAATGCTGGACTGGAAGAAACACAAGCTGGAATCAAGATTGCCGGGAGAAATATCAATCACCTCAGATATGCAGATGACACCACCCTTATGGCAGAAAGTGAAGAGGAGCTAAAAAGCCTCTTGATGAAAGTGAATGATGAGAGTGAAAAAGTTGGCTTAAAGCTCAACATTCAGAAAACGAAAATCATGGCATCTGGTCCCATCACTTCATGGGAAATAGATGGGGAAACAGTGGAAACAGTGTCAGACTTTATTTTTGGGGGGCTCCAAAATTACTGCAGATGGTGATTGCAGCCATTAAATTAAAAGACGCTTACTCCTTGGAAGAAAAGTTGTGACCAACCTAGATAGCATATTGAAAAGCAGAGACATTACTTTGCCAACTAAGGTCCGTCTAGTCAAGGCTATGGTTTTTCCTGTGGTCATGTATGGATGTGAGAGCTGGACTGTGAAGAAGGCTGAGCACCGAAGAATTGATGCTTTTGAAGTGTGGTGTTGGAGAAGACTCTTGAGAGTCCCTTGGACTGCAAGGGGATCCAATCAGTCCATTGTAAAGGAAATCAGCCCTGGGATTTCTTTGGAAGGAATGATGCTGAAACTGAAACTCCAGTACTTTGGCTACCTCATGCGAAGAGTTGACTCATTGGAAAATACTTTGATGCTGGGAGAGACTGGGGGCTGGAAGAGAAGGGGACAACAGAGGATGAGATGGCTGGATGGCCTCACTGACTCGATGGACGTGAGTCTGAGTGAACTCCGGGAGTTGGTGACGGACAGGGAGGCCTGGCGTGCTGAGATTCATGGGGTTGCAAAGAGTCGAACACGAGTGAGCGACTGAACTGAACTGAACTGAAGCTCGGTCCAGTGGTTTGTTTGAGCTTTGCGTAGGGTGAGATTTGTGCTGAGTTTTTGTTTGTTTGTTTTTCCTCTAATGGGCAAGGCTGAGTGAGGTGGTAATCCTGTCTCTTGATGGTTGGGTTTGTATTTTTGTTGTGTTTGTTGTTTAGATGAGGCATCTGGCACAGGGTGCTACTGGTGGTTGGGTGATGCTGGGTCTTGTATTCCAGTGGTTTCCTTTGTGTGAGTTCTCACTATTTGATACCCCCTAGGGTTAGTTCTCTGGTAGTCTAGGGTCTTGGAGTCAGTGCTCCCTCTCCAAAGGCTCAAGGCTTGATCTCCGGTCAGGAACAAAGATTTCACAAGTGGTTTTTTGGGCATTAAGTGAGATTAAAACAAATATCCAAAAAAGAGACAGCAAAGATGAACCCCAGACAAATGGCAATTACGAAAATCAGGCAAATAATTAAAATGATGGACTATACACATACACATATACACCCAAGAGCAAAGTAATAACAGTCCAGCAAAAATAAAGTACAGTAGATTGACCCAGCAAACAAAGGAAAACAAATTTATTTACCAGTTAAGAACAAAACTAACTTAAGCACAAACTGGAAAACAAAACTAAAAGATGCTGCCAAGTGGGGAATAAGGCAATGAAAAAAAAAAAAACCAACAAATACGTTGAGAGGAAGGGAAAGAAAGAAAAAAAAAGAAAGAGTAGATATGCAAAGTTAAATAGAGGTGGACGAAGAAGATTTATATACATTAAAGTTTAACTGCAAGGGGAAAAGAACAGTGGGAAAGGCAAACAGAGGCATAAATGTAGAAAATATATATTAGGTTTAAAAAATATAAAAAAAAGAGAAAAGAAAGAAACAGAAGAAAAGAGAAAAAAGAGGAAAACTCCACAGAACTGCAGAAGCCCAATGTAGAGGCAAAGGTTAATGACAGAAGCAAAAAATGTGACTGAGGACAAAAGAGTCAAAAGCCTAATTGGATTTCTTAGTGCCAATAGCATTAACAGCTACAACAGAGGGGGAAAGGGGGGAGGGAGAAGATTCCTAAAGAATCTACCAGACAAGTCGACAAATGAGAATGAATATTTCTCTTGGGTCAGTGCTGTCAGAGCCCTTTTCCTCACTGGGAGTCACAGTCCCGCTCTCCTCCCTTGCATGCCCTTCAACACTGTGCTGATCTCTGGACCTGCCGTAGGGGCAGCTCAGATTCTAAATCTGGTCCTACTCCTGTGTGTTCTTGCCGCCAGTGTCCACAGTTATCAGAGCTATCCTTTTTTATTTCTTTTGTGGGAGCTCTCAATGGCCTTTTATATATTCCATAGACATAGAGTCTGCCGAGTTGATCGTGTGGATTTAATCTGCAGCTTGTACAGCTGGTGGGAGGGTTTTGGGTCTTCTTCCTTAGCCACACTGCCCCTGGGTTTCAGTTGTGGTGTTATTTCCACCTCTGCATGTGGGTCATCCACTGGGGTTTGCTCCTGAGGCTGCCCTGGAGGACTTGGGTTTGCCCCTGCGAGGGCCAGGTGTGGAGGTGGTGCCGCTGCTTGGGTCGCAGGTGTTGCGGCAGCACCAGGTACTCAGGGGGATTGGCGGCTGGGGCAGCAGGAAATATAGTGCTCCAGAAGGGTATGACAACCAGTATGGCCAATACGCTCCAGGATTCTTGCCTGGAGAACCCCCTCCCTGACAGAGAAGCCTGGCAGGCCACAGTCTACAGCATCACAAGGAGTCGGACACAACCGAGGTGACCCTGCACGCATAGATGCAAGACATTTTTGCCTGTGGCAGCTCTGCCCCAGTGAGAGTTGAGCACGAAGGTGGTGCAGCTGCTTGGCTTGCAGGGACCCTGGCCGCGCCACGTGTGCAGGGACAGGGACTGCCTCCACAGCAGGAGTCATGGCCTTTTTGGAGACCTGTTTAGCCTCTTGAGGCTGGCGATCAGAAGGCCTCTTTGGCCAATCTTTCTCTGAAGCTTCTCCTATTCAGGCACTGAGAGCATTCCCTTGCCTGGGATCCTTCTTCCCTAGTCTAAACAGTGTTGCAATGAGCATTCTTTTACATATGTCTTTGTGCACTTAGGCTAGTGGTTCTGTAGAAAAAAATCCTAGAAGAAAATTTTCTGGGTTGAATGGTATGTGTTTTTAAAATATTAATAGATATTAACATATTATTCTTCAAAATGCCACACATATTTGGACTCTAACCAGTGCTAAATCATATTTTTTCCTGTTAATAAATCTATGACAATAAGAACTCTTATTTTCCAAATCAGTACTGTCAGAAGAAATATAAGGCAAGCACATATATAATTTAGTTTTTTAGAAGCCACACTGAAAATAGTAAGAGGAAATGAGTGAAATCCATTGTAATAATAGCTATTATTTAGCCTAATATATCTAAAATACTATCATTTTAACATATAACCAATATAAAAATTATTAAAGACGTACTTTACATTTTTGCCACTAGGTATTTTAAATTCAGTGTGTTTTTGACACTTAGGACAGACCTCAGTTTGGGTCAGTTACACGCGCCAGAATACCAGAGTGAACAGCAAAGCTCTAAACTGTCTTTGAGTCATCTGCCTGCTTTTTTATTGGGCTGGTTTTCTTTGCTTGTTGATTTCTAAGCAATTACACTTTTTTCAAATGGGCTTTTGCTTTCTTTTTGCGCCACATTCCTTTTTTAAAAAACGATGCGCTTATTTCTGGCTGTGCTGGGTCTTCACTGCTGTGCGGGCCTTCTGCAGCCGTGAGCTGGGCTCCTCTGGTCACGCTGCGCAGGCTTCTCGTTGCAGCGGTCTCGCCTGTGAGGTCAGTGGTTGCTACTCCCAGGCTCTAGAGCACAGACGGTCGTTGCGGGGCACAGGCTCACTTTCTCTGCAGTCTGTGGGATCTGTGGATCAGGGAAGATTTCCGGACATGTCTCCTGCATTGGCAGGCAGACTCTACCATTGAGCCACCAGGAAATTCCCGACTTTCACTTTTGATCTTGCTTACAATCCACCGAAATATCGGTGGATTGACTGGTGAATGATTTTAATTTGTATGTAGACAAATTTAGTCTTCCTTTTAGCTTCTGAGTTTGCTTTCATACTCTAAAACCATCAAAACTGCATTTATGCTTTCATTTTTTCCTTTAAGCAATTTGCTTCTCTTAAATGTGATTATTACTACTGTTCTGAAGATCAAATCATCACCTTTGTTACTGATTAAAATCTGGTTGGAGGATGTAGCTTTAGGTCTGTTAGCCGAGGGAGCTTCTAATTCTGAAGTCCGGAATCTAACATTTTCCCCCCAGTCCCCGACAGAACTGCCCTTGAATGCGCTTCCCTGACCGCGAGTGAGCATCAGAATCACCAGGGGGGCTTGTGGAAACATGGGCTGTTGGGCTCAGCCTGAGAGTTTCCGATTGAGCAGGTCTGAGATGAAGACCTCGGATCTGCATCCTCAAGTGTTGCAGATGCTGCTGGCTTGGAGATCCCATTTGGAAAACCGCTGGGTCATGTCATAGAGGAGAGTGGAAGTGTGTGCCTTCTGTGGGGAGCCTTGCTCCCAAGACAGAAAACGCAGAGCTGAACAGCTTGGGAAACTTCGTCCCAAGTTTCCATTTCCCATATGGTGTGAGTAAAGTGGAGAGAGACCCAGTCCTCCCACAGAGAAAGGAAACATTGGGAATCAGGAAGAAAGTTTACTGACACAGATATTTCTACTTTTCAAACTTATATCTGTGTCTCAACATTAGCAGTTCTGTATTCTGGCTGACACTGGAACCAGCTTGGGAAACTCCAAAAATACCCTATCTGGCCCCTGCCCCTGGAGGTTCTAACCCCTGGTCTGGAGAGGCCCTATCCAGTAGTATTTTAAAAATCTCCCTGGATTGCTGTGTTCAGCCAGAGTTGAGGCTTGTAACTCGGTAACTCTGCAAGTCCAGGCATCCCCTGGCATGAACAGCTTGTTAGAAATGAATCTCCGGCCCCACGAAGGCCTACTGAATCAGAGTCTGCATTTTGATCCACAGGCCACAGGAGTTGGATAGAGCAGAACTCTGACATTTAGGAGAGTTTACTTGGCTTTTAGGCTTGTGCTGTCGGACTGACAGGTGTTGGCAGTCACCTTTTTCTCTGTGGATGGCTTACCTCCCTCCGAGTTGCCTGCATGCATGCTCTCTTCTCTGTCCACAGCCATCCTTTTTTTTTCTTTTTTTACTGTGGTGACAGATACATAACATAAAATCGATCATTTTAAACCATTTTAAGTGCACAATTCAGTGGCATTAAGAGGCATACAATGTTTACAAAGTTGTATAACCATCACCACTGTCCATTTTCAGAGCTTTTAAAGTACTACTCTGTTTTAAGGAATGAAGTAAAAACCCACTTTCACATCACTAGTCGCCCGTCAAAATGCCATTCATCGAGCACACCATGCTTTCTTTCATCGCTTTCAGTGGTCCTTTGTCATATATTAAATTCGTATGTCTATTTGGATCTACTTCTGGCTTTGCAAACTTGTAACTATTATAGCTTTAGAATAAATTTTATTAATTGAAATGTACGAAATCATCAATATTCAAACATTTCCTGATGTAAAAATGGCAGTTTTTTGTGGGTCAGCCTAACATCAGATAGGCTGAGCTCTGCACGTTTCTCTCTCGCTACTCCATCCCTCTGCTTTAAAAAGTATTTTTTCCTGGTTATTCTCAGTGTTTTCCCTGCAGATTTACTCTTTGTCAGACTCTTCCTGTTATGGGTCTAACTGTGTCACCCCAAAGTTCACTTGCTGAGCTCTAACTCTGCATGACTGTATTTGGAGATAGGGTATTTAAGGAAGCACTTGAGGTTAAATGAGGTCATAAGAGGTCTTCATCCTTTAGAAGAAGAGAGAGACACCAGGAGGGCTTGTGTTCAGGAGGAAGGTCAAGTGAAGGACACAGTCAGGTGGCCATCCGCAGGTCAAGGAGGGACACTTCACAAGAAACCAGCCCTGCCAGCGCCTTGATTTTGGACCTCCAGCTCCTCAGAACTGTGAGAAATGATGTTTGATGTTTAAACTGCCTTAACAAAGTCTATGGGGCAGTGGCGCCCCACTCCAGTGCTCTTGCGTGGAAAATCCCACGGACGGAGGAGCCTGACGGGCTGCAGTCCATGGGGTCGCTAAGAGTCGGACACGACTGAGCGACTTCACTTTCACTTTTCACTTTCATGCCCTGGAGAAGGAAATGGCAACCCACTCCAGTGTTCTTGCCTGGAGAATCCCAGGGACAGGAGAGCCTGGTGGGCTGCCGTCTATGGGGTTGCACAGAGTCGGACACGACTGAAGCGACTCAGCAGTAGCAGCAGCAACAAAGCCTACGGTACTTATTATGGCAGTCCAAGCAGACTGAGGCGCCCCTCTTCCAAGTATTTTTGTCACTTTTATTGGTATCATGTGAATGTCTAGATCACTTTAGGGAGAATTTAGACCTTAAATGTTTAGTTTTCCAAAAAAAAGACTTGGTTTTCTATTTAATCAGGTTTTCTTTCATGTTATTCATTAGTTTTATGTACCAAAGATGTGCGTATTTGTGCTGACTTATTTCTAGGGCTTCCCCTTTCTGGCATATGTTATTATTTCTATTTTAAATGGACTTTTTTTTCTTGCTATGTTTTGTTTATTTAAAAATTATTTAAATACTTTCTTAAAAAGAGTGAGATAATTCAAAGGTCTTGCCTTTCTTTAAGCTGATTGTTTTGTATTTCTACCAAAGACACTGCCTTATTAGTTCCTGATTTTCTGCTTGTAAGTATTATCCATTGACTTTCTGATGTGGAGGCTGAGATGCCAGCCATTTCTTCACTCCTCCTCTTGGATGAACTCATGCTTCCCTTCATATCTCTTCCAAACGTACTTACAGTACATTATCTTTGGATTAATACCCAGTGTCTATATTGTTTTGGCTATGTAAACATTACTCACAATTGAGCCATTTTATAAATTAAGATGAGTTTATTTTCCCTGTTGCACTGCTTTTCCCCTGTAGTTAAAAACTATTTTGTTTGTTTGTTTGATTAGTTTTCTCTGGTATCACTAACACCACCCTACACTCTTCCTTAGATGTGTATATCTCCTCTGAATATGCTCTTACAAATTAGGGGTTTCTCCATGAAGGTTTCTAGAGAATGCTGTTCCTGAAGCATTGGGAGCTGCGCTGGTCTAGAAAGACGGCCTTTTCGGGGTGCTGGCATCACCAGCTTGGAATTCCTCTCGCCTTCCGCTTGCTTTGCGTCTGCCGTGATCTGTATTTCGCCTCTCCCTCTCTTTTGGCTTATTGCTTCATTTGACACAGCTCATCCCAGGAGCCTCCTGAAGAAGGCTGTGTGGGAGGAACCTGGACGTGCTAGGAGGCCTGGCAGCACGGTTGTAGGCCAGGAGGGGCTGTGCAGGGTGGGGAAAGGTCCACTGAAAACACCAACAGTAGCACATGGCCGAGGAGAGGAGAGCGCGCTCTGCAGTCCCACCCTTTCCAGTGGCGGCGGCTGGGACGAGCTCCTTCATCTCGCTCTCTCATTACCTGTAAAGTGGGATCTGTAATACTGCCTGCCTCAGAGCCCCTGGCACTTAATAGATGCAATATAAGTTATTCCCAACCTTGGCTGTGTGCACATGCCTAAGAATGGGGTGCAAATATGCTTATTAACAAGCTGGCCTCACTGCAGGGTGACGCGGCTGGTCCATTTTGACAGTCTTTGCTTTGGGGCTGGTAGACTAGCCAGAGGCGGCTCTGTGCCCTTCTGCCTGGGGCAGAAAGCCCGGCTGCCAGGAAAAGGCAAGAGAGAGAAGCCTGGGTAAGGCCTGGGTCTCCGTATTTGGTATTCAACGTTCACTTCATCCTTGTTTTCAGTATGAGAAGCTCACCTCTAGCTCTACGCCCCGTCTCCTGGCCTTCACGTCTTGTGTTATCCTCTCTGGGGCATATGTATCTTAATGGCTGCCGGGTGGGGGAGGACAGCTACTGTTACTTTCAACTGGAGATGAGATCTGTGGGGAGATGGGGACAACTTTCTCTAAATAGACTTTCAATCAGTTCTCTTGGTGTTAGCCTGTCATCACCCCACTCCACTATCTTCTCTGGTGCTTTAATTCCTGAGCCTGCTGGGAGTTCAATGGTGTAAATCAGGTGGCATATTTCCAACCCCGTGGCTGACTTAAGAGTCACTTTTCTCAGGTTCAGAAGTTAGTTACCAGTTAGTATCACCCTCCAGTTGGTAAAATACCAGTGTTTTCGCCTTTCCCCTATCTTTGTATTCATGGGTTTATGATGAAAGGAAACCCCGCTTTTAGTGCCGTTGCATGGGTATTTCGACAGGCAGCGTAGCTGGAGCCTGTGGCTGCTTTGGCTCCTCAGCTTAGGGAGTCCGTCTGATGTCCACCTCCCTGCCGTGGCTGGAGAAGCCGCGAGTAAGCTGGGACAGCCCTAGGAAGCACCTCGTTTCTTCCCTGCCTCTCAGGGAGACAGTCCTCCACCACGTGTTATATCCTGTCTTCAAAGTTGTTGTTTCATTTTTTGTTATTATTGTTGGTTCAGACAAGGGGTCAAATCAAGGTCTTGTTACTCCCTGTTCGTCAGAAGTGGAAGTCTACTTGTAACATGTAGATACTAATAGTAATTTTTTCATAGGAGCAGAATGTGCTAACAATTGTAAAGGGCTTAGAGTAGAGCCTGACATATGGTAATTAGTATGATATCACTATTAATACTACCACTAATACTATTACTGTTAGTAACATTAGGTTCTTAGACAGGACCTGGCAGTTAGTATATACTCATTTAATGTCCGGAGAAGGCAGTGGCAACCCACTGCAGTGTTCTTGCCTGGAGACTCCCAGGGACGGGGGAGCCTGGTGGGCTGCCGGCTCAGGGGTTGCACAGAGTCGGATGCGACTGAAGCGACTTCGCAGCAGCAGCAGTTAATATCGTTTCTCCTCCTCTTTTTGTTGTGCTATCGCTGCAGCTGCTATGTGTTACCACTGTAACTCATTATTACTACAGTCTAACAAAATTGCCTTAGGGAAAAAACCGCACTGGCATGAAAAGAACCTGACCAGTTTCTAGAGACTGTAATTAAGAGCTTGCCTGAGAAGTGGATGGAGCATGAACCCTCTAATCTGAGCCTAGATTCACTCACCCAGGGAAAATCCCTGTACTGTGCGGTCATGATTTTTACATTGGTCTGGGAGATATCTTTTCCTGAAAGTTATAAAACTGTTAACAAATTCAACTTCTTTGCTGTGTAGTCTCCTGAACCAAGTTTATGCCTTCCCTCTCTCTTCCATTCTTTCATGAGTGTCTTAGAAAAGAGTGGGATAGGGAAGAGAGCCGGCATCCGTCTACTGCCCAGAGGATAGCAAAATGCTCTGTTGCCGTTGTTCAATCACTCAGCCGTGTCCGACTCTTTGGGATCCCATGGACTGCAGCACACCAGGCTTCCCTGTCCTTCATTATCTCCTGGACTTTGCTCAAACTTATGTCCGTTGAGTTGGTAATGCCATCCAACCATCTCATCCTCTGTTGTCCCCTTCTCCTCCTGCCCTCAATCTTTAGGGTCTTTTCCAGTGAGTCAGCTCTTTGTATCAGGTGGCCAAAGTTTTGGAGCTTCAGTTTCAGTCCTTCCAATGAATATTCAGAGTTGATTTCCTTTAGGACTGACTGGTTTGATTTCCTGGTTGTCTAAGGGATTCCGCTTTTAGCTGTTAAAATGACTGTTTCACTCAACTTTTGAACAATAATTTTATCAACTATAAAATGGAGATAATAGAACCCATCTTGCAGAGTGCTTATCAAAGTGAATTTTAGAAATATGTAAAGTGTCTTGGATAGTATTTGATATCATCTATAGATAACTTTTCTCTCCTGCTATTATCTTCACAAAAGTCCTACAGTGCAGCTAGTATCACTGTTTTCTTTTTACTGGTGGATGAAATGTTGCTTACATAAGACAGCTGATGGAGCCAGTATGAGACCCACAGTAAATGTCAAGCTCAACCTGAAATGCCATTTCCTTATTCATCCATTAGGGATGTATTGAAGTGCTCCCGTATTGTCGGCATACAGGATATGGGTAGTGCTCTCATGTACAAAGTGGTACTAAGTACAGACGAGTAAATTTATAAGTGCAGTAAAGTGTCACAGGGACACTGACAGAAACATGTTTGGAAGGGGATGATTTTACATAGTTTTAGAAAAGAGGGGGCTGTCACTCAACACTTCACTTGGACTAAATCTTGAGATATGCCAGCATTTGCCCACGGGAAAGTATGGGGAGAAGTGTATTCTGGGCAGAGAGAATAGCATGAATAAAGGCAAGAAGCATAAGACTGCCAGCTCGTCAGTATGTATGGAATGTAAAATGCCCCCTTGATGAAAACATGGTCTGGAGCAGGAGGTTCTTGATGCCAAGAAAGCAGCTGGGATTTTAACTCGTAGGCCATGCAAAGCCACTGAAGGATTTCAAATTGGAAAGTACCTAAACCAGTTATGCAGCAATATTTTAAGCCAAAATAATATAAATTAACATGTTCCCATGGCAACAAGTCAAATAGCACATATTTAGGAATGAAGGACTCAGTTCCATGGTGCAGGTAGTGGATAGAGGTTTCATGCTGTCTCTTCTACAAGTGGGATTCTCTCCTGTGAGGACAGTGTGGCTGCTCTCAGTGTGTGACAGGGACCTGGCAGTGAGCAGATGTCACTGAAGAATTGATGCTTTTGAACTGTGGCACTGGAGAAGACTCTTGAGGGTCCCCTGGACAGCAAGGAGATCAAACCAGCCAACCCTAGAGGAAATCAACCCCGAATATTCATTGGAAGGACTGATGCTGAAGCTGAAACTCCAATACTTTGGCCAACTGATGTGAAGAGTCAACTCATTGGAAAAGACCCTGATGCTGGAAAAGATTAAGGACAGGAGGAGAAGGGGGCAATAGAGGATGAGATTATTGGATGGCATCACCAACTCAATGGACATGAGTCTGAGCAAACTCCAGGAGATGGTGAAGGACAGGGAAGCCTGGCGTGCTGCAGTCCATGGGGTCACCAAGAGTCGGACTGACTGACTGACTGAACAAGTGTAACTTCACAGCGTGAGAGGAGGAAGCTGGGCATAGACTTTCCAGACCCCTGAAAGAAGAAGAGCTCAATCTTCATCCTCACGGCAGTGGTCCCAAATTCACTTTCTTTTAAAAAATACCCTTAACCAACTCTTGAAAGATTGAAATCCAAAACAAGAATTCTCTGAGGGTTGTGCAATGGGGTGAATCTTTCTTTATCATGATTTATCTGCTAACCTCTTATTCACTTTTTAAGTCAAAAAATTGTTGAAGTGTCCTTTTTACTAACGGCCTTTCTCTTCACTATTTTATCAGTATTTTCAATAGTTTTATTTCTTTGTTTACTTTTGGCTTTGTGTGTCTTCCTTGCTTGCTTGGAAGGCTTTTCTCTAGTTGCAGCGAGTCGGGGCTACTCTTCATTCCAGTGCGCGGGCTCCGTAACTGTGGGGCACAGGCTTAGTTGTTCCATGGGATATGGGGTCACGTGGGATCTCCCGGACCAGGGAGGAAAGCCATCTCTTGCCTTGCAGGCAGATTCACTACTACTGAGCCATCAGGGAAGCCCTCCCTTCACTGTTTTAAGCTCATCCTGTTTTTATACCGATTATACATTAATATTTATTTTACCCTCTTGAACTAGAATCCTAGTTTTTCTTTTTAAAGTTCATTTTGTCATTAGGTGGGAAAAATTGGAAGACTGTGGCCTAGGGAGACCTAGGCCCAGGTGAGGTGGTAGGGGCCTGCATCAAGGGGGGCAGTGGGTGTGGAAAGAAGGGAAGAATCTGGGGATGTCGGTGAGCAGGTCTGACAGGTGAGGCATGCGGAACAAGGGGAGAGTAGGAGTGTGAGCTAACCGCCAGAGTTTAGACATGGCTGGGGCTTCCCTGGTGGCTCAGCTGGTGAAGAATCTGCCTGCAAAGCAGGAGACCCGCTCAGCTGGTGAAGAATCCGCCTGCAAAGCAGGAGACCCGCTCAGCTGGTGAAGAATCCACCTGCAAAGCAGGAGACCCGCTCAGCTGGTGAAGAATCCGCCTGCAAAGCAGGAGACCCGCTCAGCTGGTGAAGAATCCGCCTGCAATGCAGGAGACCCGCTCAGCTGGTGAAGAATCCGCCTGCAATGCAGGAGACCCGCTCAGCTGGTGAAGAATCCGCCTGCAAAGCAGGAGACCCGCTCAGCTGGTGAAGAATCCGCCTGCAAAGCAGGAGACCCGCTCAGCTGGTGAAGAATCCACCTGCAATGCAGGAGACCCTGGCTTGATTCCTGGGTTGGGAAGATCCCCTGGGGAAGCGAAAGGCTGCCCACTCCAGCACTCTTGGGCTTCCCTGGTGGCTCAGCTGGTGAAGAATCCACCTGCAGTGCGGGAGGCCTGGGTTCAATCCCTGGGTTGAGAAGATCCCCTAGAGGAGGGCATGGCAACCCATTTGAGTTTTCTTGCCTGGAGAAGCCCAAAAATACTGGAGTGGGTAGTCTATCCCTTCTCCAGTGGATCTTCTGACCCAGAAATCAAATCAGGGCCTCCTGCATTGCCGTTCTTTACCAGCTGAGCTCTCAGGGCCAGTGGTACGATGGAAAATGCATCTGACTGCAGATCAGAGGAACCTGGCGGGCTATAGTCTATGGGGTCACAAAGAGTCAGACACAACTGAATGACTGAACTCAGCACAGACGGAATCTGTGGCAAAACACAAGGAGAACTGAGTTTGGAGCAGAGTTTTAGGAAGTCCAGTTTGGACAGTTCGGATTTGTAGCACAGCTAGGACATCCCAGTTGAAGTGTCTCTGTAGAACTGGTGCTCAGGAGGGATGGACAAGAAAAAAATATAGCCTCACGAGTCATCAGCATATGACTTTTGATGATGTAGTGTGTTGTAGGCATTCCCAAGACCACCCTCAAGCTCAACAAAAAAGCTCACTAGAAGGACTCACAGGACTCAGAAAGGCTGTTATACTCATGTGAAAGTGAAAGTTGCTTAGCCGTGTTCTACTCTTTGCAACCCCATGGACTATACAGTTCATGGAATTCTCCAGGCCAGAATACTGGAGTGGGTAGCCTTTCCCTTCTCCAGGGGAACTTCCCAACCCAAGGATCGAACCCAGGTCTCCTGCACTGTAGGCAGATTCTTTACCAGTTGAGCCACCAGGGAAGCCCAAGAATACTGAAGTGGGTAGCCTATCCCTTCTCCAGAGGGTCTTCCTGACCCAGGAATCAAACCAGGGTCTCCTGCATTGCTGTTCTTTACCAGCTGAGCTCTCGGGGGCAGTGGCACAGTGGATGATGCGTCTGACTGCGGATCAGAAGATTCCAGGTCATACTCACGCTTATGGTTTATTACAATGAAAGGAGGCAACAAAGTCAGCAAACCTAAAAGCTTGTGGCGGCAGAGTCCGGGCACGAGCTTCGAGTTGTCCCTTCCAGTGCATCTGTGCAGGTGGGACTTACTTATCCCAGCAGTGATGCGTGACAACACCTATGGATGGTTGCCAACCAGGGACTCTCACCAGAGCCATAATGTTCAGGGATTTGGGGGTGTTGGTCAGATAATTATGGGATGCCCACATGGCTCACCTTAGCTGCTTAGCCTCCAGCCCCTTCGGAGTTCATATTGATACTTCGTAGCCCAGAAAGCCCACCACACGTCACACTGTGAGCATAAGCTATCTGGCATGGTCCAGAAAAATAGATGCTGCCATCAGACAGGATATTCCAAGGCTTAGAAGTTATCTTCTAGGAGGCAGGCAAAGGCCAGAGCTTTCCTTAGAAGGCGCACAGTTTGAAGATACCAGACCTGCTGAGTCAGCCTTTTCCTGTACATGGGGCTTGGATGGAGTCACTGGGATGGCGCCGCAGTGTGGGGACAGAAGATTGCTGTGGGCCTGACTGCCTGGGTTCCCAGCCCCTCAGGGAGGGCCTCGCCCCAGGGCCCTGGGGAGAGCGTTGGAGAGGCAGGAGGACAGCCTCTAAGCAGTGTTGTGCCAGAAGCTCCTGGAGCAGGAGTTACCACGGCAACCATACGCATGTCACAGGGGGCTCAGGCAGGAGGCCACCAAGAAGCTGGGGCCTCCGGGTCTAGCAACGAAGACGGTGCTGCCATTTTTACCAGACTGCTTCCCCGGGAGTGGCCGGCACCAGAAGTCTGACTCTCATCAGCTGGAAATGTTAGGAAATGAAGATAAGGAACACAGACAAATATTTTGAGTTGCTTGATTATGAAGGGAAGGAGTGAAAGGTGGCAGCTAGAAGGGAGTAACAAGAAATGAACTGATCTAATCATGGGAAACGGGAAGACTTGAGTATGTTTATAGATGGTGAGAAAGAAGCTGAAAGTAAGAGTGAGCGTGAGAGAAAGACGGGAGAGATGACCCAAAACAGGCGAGAGAAGACGTGTCACGTGGAGGGAGTGCACTCGGGGTCTTAGCAGAGTGCGAAGGGGGGTCCACTTTAGGGGAAGGGAGAGGGAACTGGTTGCCAGAGCCAGCTGAGGCACTTAGGAAGTTATCATGATCTGTGGCATCATCAAGTTTAGCCGGAGAGTGGAGTCCAGAGTTTGAGTGCCACAGAGTAGGTATGTGGGAATGAGGACGTGAGAAGAGCATAAGGATGGCAGATGATGGTGAGAGTTGGTGGGAGTCTAACTGGGCTGCTCTGAGCCACCGCTGCCTCGGCACCCATTCTGTTTAACCCGTGAGATCAGCAGGTGAAGTTCTGTGACACCCACGGATTACCAGAGCGTGAGGCACTGCAGTGTGTCATCCATAGGCTGGTCTCATTTAGACAAATCCTCTGCCTTACCTGATGGAGAAGAGCATGGCTTGGAAGCTCCAATGGCTTGGCTTTCTAGAAGCTAATGGTAGCGTCTTCTTTCATGTATGATAAGGCAGTGAGGTTGGCTTAATGCATAACCATCAGAAGGACGAAACGCTACAGGTTTAAACACCATGGAAATCCATGAGAGGGTCACCGTTGGGGTCAGCTTTGGAAATAAATGAGGGTGACCTTTGGGGTCAGCTTTGGAAATACATGAGGGTCACCTTTGGGGTCAGCTTTGGAAATACATGAGGGTCACCTTTGGGGTCAGCTTTGGAGATCCATGAGGGTCACCTTTGGGGTCAGCTTTGGAAGTTCATGAGAGGGTCACCTTTGGGGTCAGCCTTGGAAATCCATGAGGGTCACCTTTGGGGTCAGCCTTGGAAGTCCATGAGAGGGTCACCTTTGGGGTCAGCTTTGGAGATCCATGCGGGTCACCTTTGGGGTCAGCTTTGGAGATCCATGCAGGTCACCTTTGGGGTCAGCTTTGGAGATCCATGTGGGTCACCTTTGGGGTCAGCTTTGGAAGTTCATGAGAGGGTCACCTTTGGGGTCACCTTAGGTGTCAGCTTTGGAAATACATGAGAGGCTCACCTTTGGGGTCAGCTTTGGAGATCCATGCGGGTCACCTTTGGGGTCAGCTTTGGAAATACATGAGAGGGTCACCTTTGGGGTCAGCTTTGGAGATCCATGCAGGTCACCTTTGGGGTCAGCTTTGGAAATACATGAGAGGGTCACCTGTGGGGTCAGCTTTGGAGATCCATGCGGGTCACCTTTGGGGTCAGCTTTGGAAATACATGAGAGGGTCACCTTTGGGGTCAGCTTTGGAAATCCATGCGGATCACCTTTGGGGCCAGCTTTGGAGATCCATGCGGGTCACCTTTGGGGTCAGCTTTGGAGATCCATGCGGGTCACCTTTGGGGTCAGCTTTGGAAATACATGAGAGGGTCACCTTTGGGGTCAGCTTTGGAGATCCATGCGGGTCACCTTTGGGGTCAGCTTTGGAAATACATGAGAGGGTCACCTTTGGGGTCAGCTTTGGAGATCCATGCGGGTCACCTTTGGGGTCAGCTTTGGAAATACATGAGAGGGTCACCTTCGGGGTCAGCTTTGGAGATCCATGAGAGGGTCACCTTTGGGGTCAGCTTTGGAAATACATGAGAGGGTCACCTTCGGGGTCAGCTTTGGAGATCCATGCGGGTCACCTTCGGGGTCAGCTTTGGAGACGCCAGGTCTGTTTCACCACTCTCTCAGCTTGGTCCTCCCCTGTGTGTGCGTGGGATTAATTCTCTTTAAATTCGTTTTGAATTAAAAATTGTGGTAAAATACACATAACATGAAATTGAACGTCTTGGCCATTTTTAAGTGTGCAGTTCAGTGGCATTAAATACCGTCGCTTCATTGAGCAGCCATTGCTCCCATCACCAGAATGCCTCTCATCCGCACAGCTGACGCTCTTTGCCCGTTAAGTAACTTCCCGCTCCTCCTTCCCCTCAGGCCCTGGCAACCACCATTCTGCTCTTCCGTCTCCTGGATTTGGCTGCTCTGGGAGCTTTATAAGTGCAGTTATGCAGTGTTGGTCTTATTGTGACTGGCTGGTTTCACTCACCGTAATGTCCTCAAGGTCCACCCATGTAGTGGCATGCATCAGGATCCCCTTCCTTCCGAATGCTGAATAATATTTCGCTGTATTTGTAGGCCACATATTATTTATTCATCCCCTGGTGGACATTTAGGTTGCTTCAACCTTTTGGCTTTTGTGATTTATATTTTGTGAATAATGCAGCTATGTACATGGGTGTACACATATTTTTTCGATTCCCTGCTTTCATTTCTTTTGATATGTATCTTGAGGTGGAGTTTCTGGGTCATATGGTAATTGTATGTTTAATTTTTTGAGGAATTGCAAGACTTTTCAAAGCTGCTGTGCCATTTTACTTTCCCACCAACTCTGGGCTTAAGTCTAGCTTGAGTGACTTTCCTCCCGATGCAAAACAGTCCCAGCTTACTTCCCCATGCTACAGTGTCAGAGGGAAGGTGGAAAACTCCAGCATTCTAAACAGTAGCTGTGAGACACACCCTGCTTGGGTGCTTGTCACATGGCTAACCCTGAGCCAATGACGGGTAAAGAGAACAGGGTAAACTGGTGCGCTTCAGGCAACCTGGCCCACCCTGCACTGGAGGAAGGGTCATTGTCCCCTTAAGTACATATGCTCCATGGAGCTTAAAGTGAGGACCACCGATACAAAGAACTCAGGCCTTAGTGAAAGGCATTTTCATGTATATATGTGTGAAGGGCCACTCTCCTGAAATCTGAATTCTTTCTACCCTGCTGTTATTACTTTTGTCTCCTTGCTTCACTGAAGCACAGACATTTCTCTGACATTTGGAGCAGTGGCTTCATGATGCAGGATCATTAGGGAAAAGGCTAGCTTGTTTTAACACATAGTTTTCTTTTATTAGCTTTACAAGGGAAGGGGAACTTTTGCCAAGCGTCAAGACTTCTCTTCTCAGTTTGTCATCTACAACGGGAGAAGACAGTTTGGCCAGGCTCCCTTAGTCTCAGAAGAAAGATCTGCACTCAGTCCTTGGAATCCTGTCTGTTTACTGCTGGTGAACACCAGCTTCCTGCCTCTGGGCTAAAGACTCGCCCCTTTATGAGAGGCTTAGGCTGGGCGGCACTGGCCACCTCCCCGCAGTCACTGGATGATTTAAGATCTCATCAGAACAGAAACTGTAGATGCCAGGTCCACACAAACAAAGATTCAAAGGGAAAGAAAGGCCTTGGAAACAAATATGCTTGGCTCTTTCAGAAGCAAAATGTCAGCTGGTTGCAGCCAAGTTCTGAGACCATTTTAAAGGTTTCATTGTTAATCAGGACCAACTCTGTGAAAATGAATCTTCTTGTGAAAAGTCAGATGCTGCAGCCACTCCCTCAGCCTGGCAAAGGGACATATGGAGCCCCGCATGGAATAAGGGGTGGGTCCCACTTAGAGCACTCAGTCTCCCTGGGGGCTCTGGTTACCGACTGGGTGACTTTCACCTGCCTCAGAGTCTGGGGCTAGTCCAGGGCGGGGCGTCCCGAGAGCTGCCTCACTGGCAGGCCTGTGAGGGTCCCTGCCTCCCACCTGGGCTGGGGCAGGCAAGTCTGCTCACTGCCTCCAGTGCCCACGCCCCCTCCAATGGCCAGGCTTTCCACCAGCACCCTTCCTGCCTGCATTGGAGCGTCTGCCAGACTGACGGAGTTTGAGAGGGGCCAGGACAGACCCTCCTCCTGCCTTCTTCGGCCCATATTCCCGGGCTTCCTGGCTGTCAACTCAAATAATCCCAACCAATGGCCCTAAATAGCCCTGAAGGAGGCGCCTGCTAAGACTCCAAAGATAGCCGAGCGGGTGTCCTTATCCTGGCCAGGACTACGGCATTGGACCTGCCTTCTGTGGGGGGCCCAGGCTGCTTTGACCTGCAGGCTGCCGTCCCTGCAGCCTTGGCTTTGAATGGCTCCGAGCAGGCGGGTCTTTCTTCACTGGGGCCCCCAAGGCAGCAGAGAAAGTGCCCCGATCCTGTTTCCCACCCTCTAACACACGGGGACTGTGGCTTCCCTGGGTGTTTCAGGCCCTTCTTATTTCAGCAGGAGGATCCTGTGCGTTTGATCTAAATCTGGTCTCCTGCTGCAAAGACCCAAACAATCTGAGTCAAAGCAGCATTAACAGGAAACCTGTCTCTTAAGGCCAAGAATGCAACCAAAATAGCTCCAAGTCTTTACTTCGGATAGCACCGTTTGGGGAAGGCCTTTACCTGAGAGAAACAATAAGTGGAATTCTTGCCCCCAAATGTTCTGGCCTGCAGCCATTGCGTAGGGCTGCAGGACTGCATAGAGCATCGGGGAGGTGGGACCCTCGACGCACAGCGGAGCTCGGAGCTCGGAGCTCGGGGCTCGGGGCATTCCCTGAGAGCCATGCAGGCGAAAGGTGTGTTCTCGCTGAGGGAACTGGCCAAGCGTTTCTGTTTGGTGGGGACAGCTGAAGATTTTCAGATCAGATCAGTCACTCAGTCGTGTCCGACTCTTTGCGAGCCCATGAATCGCAGCACGCCAGGCCTCCCTGTCCATCACCAACTCCCGGAGTTCACTCAGACTCACGTCCATCGAGTCCGTGATGCCATCCAGCCATCTCATCCTGGGTCGTCCCCTTCTCCTCCTGCCCCCAATCCCTCCCAGCATCAGAGTCTTTTCCAATGAGTCAACTCTTCGCATGAGGTGGCCAAAGTACTGGAGTTTCAGCTTCAGCATCATTCCTTCCAAAGAAATCCCAGGGCTGATCTCCTTCAGAATGGGTGGTTGGATCTCCTTGCAGTCCAAGGGACTCTCAAGAGTCTCCTCCAACACCACAGTTCAAAAGCATCAATTCTTCGGTGCTCAGCTTTCTTCACAGTCCAACTCTCACATCCATACATGACCACAGGAAAAACCATAGCCTTGACTAGATGGACCTTAGTAAATGTAATAATGTAAAGTAATGTCTCTGCTTTTGAATATGCTATTTAGGTTGGTCATAACTTTTCTTCCAAGGAGTAAGCTGAAGATTTTAGGAGGGGAAAAAAAAATCCTGCTTTTTTTTAAGGCATTTTCATTTTCACTGTGAAATATTTGTGAACTCAGAGCACAACAAGAAAGAAAAGGAGAATCACCCATGATCTTACAATATGGAAAGAACCGCAGTAAAAGTTTTCTGGGAACTTTAATGTTTCTCTTATTTATACGTGCGTGCACACGTGCACACCCATACACACATTTTAATGGTTTGTGTGCCTCTTTTTTCAGTCTCTTGGCCACCTATTTCCCCCTCCCTACATGCAGTCATACTCTCCCCATGAGCAAGCGTTTATTAATGTGTTCATGTGTTTATGTTTTCATACGCAAGTGGTTGCATAGCAGTACTTTCGTGGACCTCTTTCCTTTTTCTTAACTTGGCAATATATCTTGGAAAGTTTTCCATATCAGAACATACAGGTCTATTTGGTTCATTTAAAAAGTTTCATGACGTTCCACCGTATGATTGCACCATGGTTTATCCAATCCCCTATGTGAACATTTACATAGTTTTTAGATCTTTGATATTAAAAAATAACATGTCTTCCTAAGACTGGCATAACTGGGTCTGAGGATTCATGTGCTGAGAGCTCTTGCTGGACCGCTCTCCACTAGCCTCAGTTTGCACTCCCATTTGTGAGATGTACCAGGGCATTGATTTCCCACACACAGGTCAAGAACCCGCTTGTCAACGCACAAGAGGTGAGAGATGCAGGCTTGATCCCTGGGTTGAGAAGATGCCCTGGGGGAAGACATGGCAACCTGCTCCAGTATTGTGCCTGGAGAGTCCCATGGACAGAGGAGCCTGCTGGGCGACAGCCCGTTGGGCTGCAAGGAGTGGGACACAACTGAGCGGCGCAGCATGCAGCATGCACCGTCCCTCACACAGGTGCTGCTGCTGCTGCTGCTGCTGCTGCTGCTGAGTCGCTTCCGTCACGTCCGACTCTGTGTGACCCCAGAGACGGCGGCCCACCAGGCTCCGTATCCCTGGGATTCTCCAGGCAAGAACACTGGAGTGCGGTGCCATTGCCTTTTCCAGTGCATGAAAGTGAAAGTCAAAGTGAAGTCGCTCAGTCCTGTCCAACTCTTAGCAACCCCGTGGACTGCGGCCCACCAGGCTCCCCCGTCCATGGGATTTTCCAGGCGAGAGTACTGGAGCGGGGTGCCATTGTCTTCTCTGACACAGATTGCTATTACAATTTAAAAAATTTTACCAATCTCAGAAGTGAAAAATGTATCATTTATAGCTTTACTTTGCATTCTTTTCAAGAATGCAAAGAGATTAAAAATATTCTCCCATATTTGAGAGAATTTGCATTTTGTTTCAGTAAAACCTCCATGTGACTTGCCTGCTTTTCTACTGGGCTCATGGTATCTCTCTCTGTATTCTTCTTTTTTGAGCATAAGGTTTTTATTTTCAGGCCACTTACTCCTTTACTTCTTAGCTCAACAAGAGTGGGAAGCTAAGAGCTGCTCACAATACAGAATTTCTTTTTCTTCTTTTTTAATTCCCTGCCTCACAGGCTGTCTGTTTCCTGAAAATACGGCTTATCTATGCAGTTCCTCATCCAGCCTGGTCTCTGATGTTCCCTCCTGCTGATCAGTCAAGGCCTGAAGCGGATCGTATCAACAATGGCACACCCAGCTACCTCGGAGGTAATTGAGGGCGACTAGATTTGGCATCTCAATTTCTACCGGTCACCTGGGAGAACTCTGCTTCTGCAAATTTTTGTTTTTAAAGATATGTAGCTTCAAACATTTTATTTTTGCATTGATCATTTTGGAACTTAAATGCTTCCAGAAGACCTTATTTTGTGCTTCATGATTCCAGAATTTTCCCTACTCCTTTTTCCTGTAACACGTTCTTTAGATGATTTTTGAGTCAGGATATGGAGGTTTTTCATTCTCTTGTCCAGTTGCCCTGGCTACCACCTCCAACACAGCGAATAGTTGTTGTTCAGTAGCTAAGTCGTGCCTGACTGTGACCCCATGAGCTGCAGCATGCCAGGCCTCCCTGTCCCCACTTGGTCATGATGAATTACTTTTTTCATACTGTACTGGATGCTCACATTTTAGTTAAGATTTTAATATCAGTATTCATATGTGAAAGTGGCTTACAGTTTTGTTTTGGGGGCACTATTTATCAGATATTGATATCTGAATTACATTTGCCACATAAAAAGAATTTAGAAATTGCAATTCTTTTCCCACGTTCTGTGGCAGTCTAAGTGGCTCTGAGGCTGCCTGACTTGAACAAACTGCAGGATTCCCCTGTGACGCCATCAGGGTCTGGTAAAGGATGACCCTGTATGCGAGACAGCAAAAGAGACACAGACGTGTAGAGCGGACTTTTGGACTCACAGGGAGAGGGCGAGGGTGGGATGATGTGGGAGAATGGCATTGAAACATGTATAGTATCGTGTAAGAAATGAATCGCCAGTCTAGGTCCGATGCAGGATGCAGGATGCTTGGGGCTGGTACACGGGGATGATCCGGAGGGACGATGTGGGGTGGGAGGTGGGAGGGGGGGTTCATGTTTGGGAGCTCATGTATACCCGTGGCGGATTCATGTCAATGTATGCCAAAACCGATACAGTATTGTAAAGTAAAATAAAGTAAAAATAAAAACTTAAAACAAACAAACAAATAAATAAATAAAGTAAATGAAGACAGAAAAAAAAGAGAACATTTTTGCAATTTCTTTATGTAACCTCTATAGTAATTTATCTTTTCAAAAAAATTTTTTTTATTTCTAAAGGTTCAGATTTGGTCAGTTTTATTTTCCTAAAAGTCATGCATTTTAGTTAGGTCGTGAAATTTATTCGTGTAAAGTTGGCAATTTTAAGATATTAAAATTCTCCATTTCAGTGAGAATTGCTCGCTTTTCTCATTTTGTCTGTGTATGTGCTCTTTTTTTTCTTGCTAGTGTTTCTCCACTTTGCGGGCCCCCGCCCCCCGCCCCCCACGAAAGCGGCAGCTTCTTGATGGATTTGTTAGTTGCATTGCTTTTTCCTCTTCCAACGCAGTGTCTGCTCTAAATTTATCCCGTTGATTCACGCTCTGCTGCGTTGCGCTAGGTGTCTGTCCTTTGCTGGTGTAGGTGTTCAGCGCTGTGGTTTCTCCTCTCTGAGCACAGCCGAGCCGTGCTCTGCTCTCCAGCGCGCGCTGCGCGTCTCTCCTCCCGTCTCCTGTGATTTCCGCTCGGCTAACTTGCTGTGTTACCAGGGGCATAGGTATTAATAGCATAGCTTCATTATGAGGTATAGCCTTTAGCATTAAAAAGTGTTTCCCTTTGTTCCATTTATTGCTTTTTGGCGAGAATTCTACTTTCTCTGGTTTCAAGATACGCCTAGTATGAATGTTCTCAACCTTTAACTTTTATCCTTTCTGAACCTCTTTGCTTACTTGTCTTTCTTGTCTAAGAGCAGAGAGTTGGGATATTGCTTTGTAAGTCAACTTGATAAACCTTTGTTCTTTACTGATGAATTTAGCTCTTTCTTTTTTCTTGACACAAATGACATGTTCAATTTCAGTTTTACCATGTCGTGGTCAAACTTTCTCTTTTACTTACCCTTTTATCTCGTTTTGGCTTTACTATTCAGGAAGATTCGTGTGTTTTCTAGTAATTACCTCTATGCTAATTAATGATTTATATAAAATTCCTAGTTCTCTTTTTCTTTAGATACTATCTGTTGGTGTTCTACTTTGAACAATACGGAAATTATACAAGCCATTTCTCCTCTTTCCCTTTTCCTAAGTGTTGAATTTTAGGCACAAGTTTTATCTTATTGCGAATCTTTGTACTCTTCAATTAACTTACACTTCTTTTACTGGACTGGCCAGCCTCAAGTGACATCTTTTTACTCTCAGGTAACAGACAGTCAGTGATTTTTTACTTTACAATTACTTTATTATCTTCTCATCTATTCTTTGATGGAGACTGTGTTCAAGTACTTTGCTCCTTTTCTTTTGAAACTGGGTTTTGTTTCCTTATTTTTCAGTTTGCAGAATTCTTAATATAAGTTCATTAAAAAAACTGGGATTTGCAAATATTTAATCTTTTTGTCCTTTTAACAGTGTCTTTTGAAGAGCAGTTCTTAATTCTGATGAGGTCAAATTAATCAGTTTTTTTCCTTTCTAGATCACAGTAAGAAATCTTTGTTTCAGCCAGAATCACAAAAATATTCTCATATTTTCTTCTAGAAGTTTTATGACCCATTTGGAGTTCAAGGAATGGGTCAAAGCTATTTTTTACACCTGGCTGTCTAGTTGTTTGCATCTTATTTGCTGAATTAATTGTCTTTTAGCTGTTGTGTTCAGTCGCCCAGTCGTGTCTGACTATTTGCGACCCCATGGACTGCAGCGCACCAGGCTTTCCTGTCCTTCACCATCTCCCGGAGTTTGATCAAACTTGTCTATTGAGTCAGTGATGCCATCCAACCATTTCATCCTCTGTTGTCCCCTTCTCCTCCTGTCTTCAATCTTTCCCAGCACTGGGATCTTTTCCAATGATTTGGCTCTTCGAAGCAGGTGGCCCAAATATTGGAGCTTCAGCTTCAGCATCAGTTCTTCTAGTGAATATTCAGGGCGGATTTCCTTTGCGATTGACTGGTTTGACCTCCCTGTGTCCGGGGGAATCTTAAGAACCTTCTGCAGCACCGCAGTTGGAAGGCGTCAGTTCTTTGTTGCTCAGTGTTTTTTACCGTCCATCTCTCACACTGGCTCATGACCTCTGGGAAAACCACAGCTTTGACTGTGAGGACCTTTGTCAGCAAAGTGATGTCTCTGCTTTTAATACCTGCCTAGGTTTGTCCTTGCTTTTCCTTCAGAAGCAAAGACAAGCATCTTTTAATTTATTTATGTACACTGGTCAACCTTTGGTCTCTCTATTCTGTTATAGTGACCCCTTTTTGTATCTTTGTATCAATATAGCACTGTCTTGATTATTTTAACTTTACAATGAGTTATGAATCAGGCCCTTTGTTTTCAAAGTTGTTTTGAATACTATATGTCCTTTTAATTTCCGTATGAATTTTACAGTGATCTTGTCAACGTCTTCAAAAAAGTTAACGAGGGCTTTGACTAGAATAGTGTGCTATACCTATAGATCAGTTTGGGAATAACTAGTATCTAATATTGAATCTTCATGTGCCTGTTATTTTTCTCCATTTATTTACATCTTCTGTAACTTTCTTCAACAGTGTTTTATAGTTTTCAGTTTATAACTTTCACATCTTTCTCATATATTCCTAAATATTTCATAATTTTCTGCTAGTGTAAATGTTTTTGTTTTTTAATTCAAGTTCTGCTTTTCCATTGCTAGTATATAGAACTATAATTGGTTTTATACACTGATCTTAAATTCTACGATCCTAGTTCTAGGAAGTTTTTTTTTTTTTTGGTAGATCCATAGTAATTCCTGGGGGTGTACGGTCATATGAATGTTTTCCATGAATCAGTTTTATTCTTTATTTGCAATCTGGATGCCTTTTTTTTTTTTTTTTTTCCTCTTCCATGACTTATGCACTGTCTGGGCGCCCTTGGCACATTTCCAGCATTGGGGAAAAGCATTTGGTCTTTCACCGATAAGTATGATGTTGGCTACAGATTTTTTTCAATAGATGCCCTTGATCAAGTTCCCTTCTATTCCTAGTACCCTGAGAGGTTCTTTTTCTTTTTTTTTTTTGGTTGGGAATGAATGTTGAATTATCAAATGTTTTTCTGTGACGACTTAATGTTCATCAGTTCAGTTCAGTCGCTCAGTCGTGTCTGACTCTTTGCGACCCCGTGAATCTCAGCACGCCTGGCCTCCCTGTCCATCACCATCTCCCGGAGTTCACTCAAACTCACATCCATCAAGTCAGCAATGCCATCCAGCCATCTCATCCTCTGTCGTCCCCTTCTCCTGCCCGCAACCCCTCCCAGCATCAGAGTCTTTTCCAATGAGTCAACTCTTCACATGAGGTGGCCAAAGTACTGGAGTTTCAGCTTTAGCATCATTCCTTCTAAAGTAGAGTTTTTCTAATTATATTGACTAATTTTTAAAATATTAAATCAGCTTTGAATTCCTGGGATAAGCCTCACTGGGCTATGAAATGTTATTCTTTATATTTATTTGGTATGTTTTAAAAAAGAAGTGTTGTATTTATGCTCATGAGGGACAGTGAATTGTACTTTAATGCATAGAATGCATAGCGTGTTTGGGATGAGACTGAATAAATAGGGACGAGACGTGAAATACTTCCCTGGCTCCGTTAAATAAATGGAGAAGTATTCTCTTGTTAATTAGCTGAAAATTTGTGTAGAATAAGTATTATTTCTTTCTTGTTTGATAGAATTTACCAGTAATAGATTTCACCAGCCTTCTGGATTTGAAGTTTTATTTGTGGGAAAGTTTTAAACTACAAGTTCAATTTCTTTATAAATATAAGCTTTTTGTTTTTCTTCAGGTTATCTGTTTTGTTTTTTTCCTTGAGTTAATTGTGTTAATATATATCATCCATTTCATTGAAGTTATCGAATTTATTGGCATAAAATTGCCCATAATATCCCCTATTATTTCTTTAATATCTGTAAAATCTGTAATGATTCCAGCTCTATCATTATAAACATTTCAGAATTTTTTTTGCATTTCTTTTCCTTCATAGTCTGTCTACAAGTTTATAAATTTCATTGCTTTTTTCAAAAATTTTTGTTTCATTACATTTTCTTCACCATTTTTCTGTTTTCTATTATCTTTTGCTATCTTTATTATTTCTTTTCTTTTGCTTACTTTGTGTTTAATTTTTCTTCTTTTTCTAATTTCTAAAGATGAAGGCTCAGGTAATTGATCAGAAACTTCTCTTTTTTTCACATATAGGCATTTATTGCTGTAAATTATGTGCTGCTTCAGTGGCATCCAGAAGTTGTGATATATTATGTTTTCATTTTCATTCAGCTTGAAATGTTTTCTAATTTTCCTTTAGTTTTTTTATCCAATTGGTTATTTAGAAAGTAACTTAATTTCTAAATATTTGAGAAATTTCCAGAGATTTTTCTGTTCTTGACTTCTAGTTGAATTCCATTATGGTTAGAGAACATATTTGATATAATTAACTCTTTTACAATTTATTAAACTATTTAATCAGTCAAATTAATTTAAATTTATTGAATTTAGCTTATGGTCCCGAACCTGCTCTCTCATGACGGTTATTCCATGTGACCTTGAAAAGAATGTGCACCTGCTCTTTGTGGGTGGGTTAGTAGTGTCGGTTTTAGATTCTCATGTGAGAGTTACCATATGATACTTGTGTTTCTCCGTCTGACTTAGTTCTCTTTGATTTCTTTCCCCTTTTCAGTAGCTTGATAGTTTTGTCTGGATAACAAAATGATTCTTCTAAATTTTATGCTCCTTTCTCAGTTTTAACTACTGTTTTCAGAGTGACCTCTCTTGCTTTCCAAGTTAGTATATGTTGGGCATTCTTTGTTTATTGATTATCAGTGTTATCAGAAGTCTCATTATCTCATGCAGGTCATGGGTAAGGGGTTTATTCGCGCCAAGGCTGGTTTAGGATCATGAAGACGCGCCGGCGCCTCCTTACTCCGGTGGACGCTGCCTGTGGCTTGGCCCTGCCCCCCAGCTGCTCTGTTTATGGGAGGGGCTCTTGGGAGGGCTCGCCGCCCGTGCAGCTGTCTTCACTGCTGGTTCTCAGAACCCTCCGAATAGGTACTGAAAATCTCGGTATGTTTGCTTGCATTTTGTTTGCTGGCTTTGGTTTTGGTCTTTGGTTGTCAATAGTTACCGGGTATGGGGTTCTTCTTCCGTTTTTCCTAACTTGAGCCCCAGAGCTGCTGATCTCCTAATGGTCCTGTTCACCCGTGTTCCTTATTCGCGTTCATAGAGAATTCCTTATCACTCGGTGTTACTGGCGATATTATTCATGGACTTATTTCCTCACACTTATGTTTGGTCTGTTTAGTTTTAAGGAAGTTGGAAGATTTAAAAAAAACCTATTGGCCTCTGTGGTTAGTCATATCAAAGGAAGTTCATGGCTATAAAAAAATTTTGCCAAATGTTATTCCATACACATCACTATGTGGGTATGCAGCTTCCTCTTTTATACTTGGATTGGTTTTGAAACCTACCCATGATGATACATACATCAAACCTGTATAGACAAAACTTCTTTACTTGCTGTGTGATGTTTTCCCGTTGTATTAGTTCAACACGTTTAATTTACCAACTTTCCTGTTCATTTGCATTTCTGCTCTTTCAAGTATTTCACTATAACAAACAAGACTGAAACAAAAATTCTGATATATTTCTCTGAAATCATGTCTGAGAGTTGCTATAGAATTTATTTATAAAAGATTATCTTCAATCTTTTAAAATTTAAATAATATGAAAAAGTTTTATAAATGAAATATGGTATACAAATGTTAGATACTTTAATCATGTTAGATTCTGTCTTTTTCCTATCTTTTCAAAGCTGTGTTCTGTTTTGATACTCACTCTTTTGGATAGGAAAGACCTGTTTTATTCTGTTTTTAATTGAAGCTTATTAAAGGAAACATCTCCTTTCCCTTTGCAGGTTCCTTGAACCTGCTGCCTTTCCCCTTAATGGCTCAACAGACCATAAAGAAACGCACACATCAGAAAACTTTGTGTGAAAATCCCTGTTAGTAGATTTCTATGATGATCACCCTTGTAGTTTGTTCTAAATCAAATAATCTAAAATGAAAAAGGAGGTGTATACTGAATTCCTTTACAGGGGTTTCCATTAGCTATCCATGTCCTGGAGGTTTCTGATCCAAGCAATTCCATCCAAGCCACTTAGCCTGAACTGAAATAAAGGTTCTTAGTTGCATAATTTTTATCAACAAACAAGTGAGCCTGATTCTTTGGCCTGGAGGCCTGTGCTTTTCATTTGGGTGGATTAATTTAGGAAACTTGAGTTCAATTCCTTGAATTTCCTGTGTATTCTTTTGTGGAGGAAAGCAGTGATCCTAGTATTCTTAGACATAGTCCAGGCAGCTGGGACTACCCCAAAATAGAGCAGGTAAAATTTCTATTTTTACCCAAGTCACTGTTTAACAAGTACATTTATTTGTTCACATATTTGACAGAACTTTATGGGGCGCTTTCTGCGTGACAGCTGATAGGAGCTAAGGATGCCATGATGATGGTGATATTGATTACAGTGGTGGTGTGTATAGGTGTGTTTTCTTAATGGCTGGAGGGTACTTTTCCATGGTATGAAAGCATTGTATTTAGTTTATCAATTTCCCTATTCACTCACATTCAGAGTCTTTCACAATGTTTATTAATTATTCTAGTGACTTTCATATATTGGCTGCTTTCATCTTCACAATAGCCCTATGAGATTGGCAAATTTGCTATTATCCTGGTTTTACACTTGAGGAAATGAAGACAGAGAGTTTAAGTGATTTTCTTTGTAGTGCTAGTAAGTTGTGAACCTGGGATCCCGCCCTAGGCAGTCTGGCTCCAAAGACCAAGAACCTGACTCAGAACTATTCACTGTCCTAAGGGTTCGCAGGCTGGCAGCTTGGCATGTGAGTAAACAGATGACAGTAAAAAGGAGTGAGAAGCAATAGGAGGACATTCACAGCACAGATGCGGCTCAGAGGAGGGGCCGGCGGGGCTCTAGGAAGTTGGAGGAAGTCTATCAAAGGAGATTTACTGTCTTGAAGGATACACAGGCTGAACTGATTCTTCGAGAAGGTCATTTGCACACATTCAGGCGCACAGTGCAGGGTCCTGAATGACAGGGTGGTCCAGTGGAAAAGGCTGCTCCCTGAAGTGAATCCACTGGGGGTCAGAATTTCAGACGTTCAGACCCTCTTCTGGATCTCGGTGGCTTTTGCCGAGTCACTAACTCTCCTGATGTGGTTGTCACTTAACAACTTCACATAGTTGGTTTTAGTCTCGAAGGAAATGATTAATCAGAAGTTCTTTGTAAATGGCTAAGTGCTGCTGCTGCTGCTGCTAAGTCGCTTCAGTCGTGTCCGACTCTGTGTGACCCCATAGACAGCAGCCAACCAGGCTCCCCCGTCGCTGGGATTCTCCAGGCAAGAACACTGGAATGGGGTGCCATATCCTTCTCCAACGCATGAAAGTGAAAAGTCAAAGTGAAGTCGCTCAGTCGTGTCCCACTCCTAGCGACCCCATGGACTGCAGCCCACCAGGCTCCTCTGCCCATGGGATTTTCCAGGCAAGAGTACTGGAGTGGGGTGCCATTGTGTTCCTTAAAAGTGGAAGACAGATTTTATTTTCTTGGGCTCCAAAATCACTGGGGAGGGTGACTTCAGCCATGAAATTAAAGGACCCTTGCTCCCTGAAAGTAAAGCAAGACAAACCTGGACGGCATATTAAAAAGCAGAGACATCACTTTGCTGACAAAGGTCTGTATAGTAAAATCTATGGTTTTCCAGTATTCATGTACAGATGTGAGAGTTGAACCATAAAGAAGGCTGAGTGGCAAAGAATTGATGATTTCGAACTATGGTGCTGGAGAAGACTCTTGAGAGTCCCTTGAACTGCAAGGAGACCAGCCAGTCCATTCTGAAGGAGATCAGCCCTGGATATTCACTGGAAGGGCTCCAGTGTAAGATGTGGCAGTGACATACACTGAGAAGGCTCAGAAACGATGCTTCTTTGAGCAGTGGTGTCCATCAAGGTAATGATGACCTTCATGGCCCACCATGGCTCCCAAGCTCAGCAGGCCACCGCTGTCCGGGTCATCCCTACGTGACCATGCAGTGGATACTTAGGTCTGGAGACAACACAGCTCTGCTTCCTTCTGAAGCTTCTAATGAAAGAATTTTCCCCGCAGCTCCTTTTCGTGTGTCCTTCTCTGAAGCTACTGCAGATGTACACAGTCCCTCTCAGGAAGCTTCACCGTGATGATCGGCTTAAAAAACCTGCTGCCTTTAACTCTGGTAGTCCTAGGTGTCATCTGACAAAAGCTTTAAAGCTTGCTACAGCTGTATAACATATCCCAGATCTGGAGGGTCTGAGTTCCTCACTTGCTTTCTAGAAATTTCCACTTAATTGACCCTATGTCTACTTTCAAGCTACCCACTTAGAGTTTCTATGTCTCTGTCCAAGTGATTTTAGCATCGTTTATGGTTCCAAATTATGTGTTTTGCAATTGGTTTTACCCTGAATGACTAATTCATTTAATGGACACAAATGATTATAAGCCCTCAGTTCTTTGCATCTGCCTTAACAGAAGTCATTGGTCAGTCGGTCGGTTCAGTCACTCAGTCGTGTCCGACTCTTTGCGACCCCATGAATCGCAGCACGCCAGGCCTCCCTGTTCATCACCATCTCCCAGAGTTCATTCAGACTCACGTCCATCAAGTCCGTGATGCCATCCAGCCATCTCATCCTGGGTCGTCCCCTTCTCCTCCTGCCCCCAATCCCTCCCAGCATCAGAGTCTTTTCCAATGAGTCAACTCTTCGCATGAGGTGGCCAAAGTACTGGAGCTTCAGCTTCAGCATCAGTCCTTCCAAAGAAATCCCAGGACTGATCTTCTTCAGAATGGACTGGTTGGATCTCCTTGCAGTCCAAGGACTCTCAAGAGTCTCCTCCAACACCACAGTTCAAAAGCATCAATTCTTCGACACTCAGCCTTCTTCACAGTCCAACTCTCACACCATATATGACCACAGGAAAAACCATAGCCTTGACTAGACGGAACTTAGTCGGCAAAGTAATCTCTCTGCTTTTGAACATGCTATCTAGGTTGTTCATAACTTTCTTCCAAGGAGTAAGCGTCTTTTAATTTCATGGCTGCCATCACCATCTGCAGTGATTTTGGAACCCCCCAAAATAAAGTCTGACACTGTTTCCACTGTTTCCCCATCTATTTCCCATGAAGTGATGGGACTGGATGCCATGATCTTCGTTTTCTGAAAGTTGAGCTTTAGGCCAACTTTTTCGCTCTCCTCTTTCACTTTCATCAAGAGGCTTTTTAGCTCCTCTTCACTTTCTGCCATAAGGGTGGTGTCATCTGCATATCTGAGGTTATTGATATTTCTCCCGGCAATCTTGATTCCAGCTTGTGTTTCTTCCAGCCCAGCGTTTCTCATGATGTACTCTGCATATAAGCTAAGTAAGCAGGGTGACAATATACAGCCTTGACGTACTCCTTTTCCTATTTGGAACCAGTCTGTTATTCCATGTCCAGTTCTAACTGTTGCTTCCTGACCTGCATACAGACTTTTCAAGAGGCAAGTCAGGTGGTCTGATATTCCCATCTCTTTCAGAATTTTCCACAGTTTGTTGTGATCCACACAGTCAAAGGCTTTGGCATAGTCAATAAAGCAGAAATAGATGTTTTTCTGGAACTCTCTTGCTTTTTCCATGATCCAGCGGATGTTGGCAATTGGATCTCTGGTTCCTCTGCCTTTTCTAAAACCAGCTTGAACATCAGTGAGTTCATGGTTCACGTATTGCTGAAGCCTGGCTTGGAGAATTTTGAGCATTACTTTACTAGCATGTGAGATGAGTGCAATTGTGCGGTAGTTTGAGCATTCTTGGCATTGCCTTTCTTTGGAATTGGAATGAAAACTGACCTTTTCCAGTCCTGTGGCCACTGCTGAGTTTTCCAAATTTGCTGGCATGTTGAGTGCAGAACTTTCACAGCATCATCATTCAGGATTTGAAATAGCTCAAGTGGAATTCCATCACCTCCACTAGCTTTGTTCATAGTGATGCTTTCTAAGGCCCACTTGACTTCACTTTCCAAGATGTCTGGTTCTAGATTAGTGATCACATCATCATGACTTTCTGGGTCGTGAAGATCTTTTTTGTACAGTTCTTCCGTGTATTCTTGCCACCTCTTCTTAACATCTTCTGCTTCTGTTAGGTCCATACCATTTCTGTCCTTTATTGAGCCCATCTTTGCATGAAATGTTCCCTTGGTATCTCCAATTCTCTTGAAGAGATCTCTAGTCTTTCCCAATCTGTTGTTTTCCCCTATTTCTTTGCATTGATCACTGAAGAAGGCTTTCTTATCTCTTCTTGCTATTCTCTGGAACTCTGCATTCAGATGCTTATATCTTTCCTTTTCTCCTTTGCTTTTCACTTCTCTTCTTTTCACAGCTATTTGTAAGGCCTCCCCAGACAGCCATTTTGCTTTTTTGCATTTCTTTTCCATGGGGATGGTCTTGATCCCTGTCTCCTGTACAATGTCATGAACCTCCGTCCATAGTTCATCAGGCACTCTATCTATCAGATCTAGGCCCTTAAATCTATTTCTCACTTCCACTGTATAATCATAAGGGGTTTGATTTAGGTCATACCTGAATGGTCTAGCAGTTTTCCCTACTTTCTTTAGTTTGAGTCTGAATTTGGCAATAAGGAGTTCATGATCTGAGCCACAGTCAGCTCCTGGCCTTGACTGTATAGAGCTTCTCCATCTTTGGCTGCATAGAATATAATCAATCTGATTTCGGTGTTGACCATCTGGTGATGTCCATGTGTAGAGTCTTCTCCTGTGTTGTTGGAAGAGGGTGTTTGCTATGACCAGTGCATTTTCTTAGCAAAACTCTATTAGTCTTTGCCCTGCTTCATTCTGAATTCCAAGGCCAAATTTGCCTGTTATCCCAGGTGTTTCTTGACTTCCCACTTTTGCATTCCAGTCCCCTATAATGAAAAGGACATCTTTTTTGGGTGTTAGTTCTAAAAGGTCTTGTAGGTTTTCATAGAACCGTTCAACTTCAGCTTCTTCAGCGTTACTGGTTGGGGCATAGACTTGGATTATCGTGATATTGAATGGTTTGCCTTGGAAATGAACAGAGAACATTCTGTCGTTTTTGAGATTGCATCCAAGTACTGCATTTTGGACTCTTTTGTTGACCATGATGGCTACTCCATTTCTTCTGAGGGATTCCTGCCCACAGTAGTAGATATAATGGTCATCTGAGTTAAATTCACCCATTCCAGTCCATTTTAGTTCGCTGATTCCTAGAATGTCGACGTTCACCCTTGCCATCTCTTGTTTGATCACTTCCAGTTTGCCTTTAGTCACGGACCGGACATTCCAGGTTCCTATGCACTATTGCTCTTTACAGCGTTGGACCTTGCTTCTATCACCAGTCACATGCACAGCTGGGTGTTGTTTTTGCTTTGGCTCCATCCCTTCCTTCTTTCTGGCGTTATTTCTCCTCTGCTCTCCAGCAGCGTGTTGGGCGCCTACTGGCCTGGGGAGTCCCTCTTTTGGTTTCCTGTCATGAACAGTGTGAAAAGGCAACAGAACAGTATGAAAATAGCCGTCACAACTGAAGCCTGAAGCTACCATGTCAATAGTGCGAACCAAGGCGCCGTGGGAGGACGGACAGGCGTTGACGCATAGCAGCGCACTCAGCGGGAGATCAGTCTCAGTGAAGCTCACCTTCTTCTCAGCTTGCGGCGCTCCGGCGGCCCCCTTCTCAGTCACAGCCCGCACTGCCCTCCCCTCCCGCTGTCCTCCGCATTGCTCTGCCTGGCACACAGGCCCCCTTGCCTGTTCCTCCTTCCGGGTCCTTCTCGCACACCTTCGCAAGTGGTCCTTGGGCCTGACTGCTTTGCCTCGGGTGTCCACGGGGTGGCGCACTCACCACCCCGGGTCTTGGTCCAGAAGTCACCTTTTCGAGGTTTTGTCTTTCTGATGTATGTAAAAATGCAACAACTTCCCAGAATCAGGGACGGTGATTCCCTCCTGCTGCCCTAGCTTTTCTCCATAATCGTTTCCCGCGTTGGACATACTCTCTGTTTATTGTATATTCCCCCAACCAGAATGTCCTTTAGAGGACGAGATTTGTATCCAGTTTGTTGTGTCTCTGGCTCCTAAGTGAGTATTTGGTGTGAATCGGTGTGGTGTGAACTACCTTTTAGTAAATGGATGGACATCATATCCTCTTGTTCAATTAAGAGTTTCATCTGAAGGCCTTCTTCCTTTCATAATATCTCTTCAAGTAAAAATAAATAGCTCTAACGGAATAGAACACAAAAATTCCACTTTCTACAGAGACATTTTCAAACTGCTTTCTGCTTTTGTTTGAAAAACATTTTTTTCTGGCAGTAAAAGTAAAACGTTGTGAGAAATTTACAAAGGTACGACCAATTTAAATGACAAATAATCCCAGAGAGTTAACTACATTTTGATGTATTTCCTTCCAGACTTTTACATAAGCACATACATGTCCACGCACACTTTTCAAAAGAATACATAATTTATGTGTTTGCATATATATGTAGTTGAGGTTATCCTGTTCAGTCTTATCATATACCGTGCCAGGAGCATAAGATGTGCCATTGTTTATCTAAAACATTTATGTTCAGAGGTATCTTAATATTGGCCACCAGCTGCAAAGAGCCGACTCATTAGAAAAGACCCTGATGCTGGGAAAGATTGAAGGCAGGAGGAGAAGGGGACGACAGAGGACGAGATGGTTGGATGGCATCACTGCCTCAATGGACATGAATCTGAGCAAGCTCCGGGAGATGGTGAAGCACAGGGAAGCCTGGCGCGCTGCAGTCCGTGTGGTCACAGAAGCAGGACGCGACTGAGCGTCAGCGTCTTAATATCGTGTCCTATGTGCTATCATATCAATCTGCTTGATTTGTCTGCTGTTGTGGACGTTAAGAAATACGTTTTCATTTCTATTTGAGTGAGAATTTCATCCCTACCATCTATTTAGTTTGTTTATCTTTAACACCTCTTTTTTCTATTCCAGTTCTTCTGGTTTGTTTTGCTCATATAGTTAATCTGTGGCCTTCTCCACCGTTTAGTCTTTCGTCCTTGTGATTTTTGAAGGCCACTTTCTCTAAGTGGGTTAGTGTCATGGTGTGTCTGCCTTTAATTCCTTAACTTTCTCTACGTCTTACCTTTTTTGTATTTCCTAAATTACCTCCTCTTTACACGACGTATTTTACAGGATCTTTACTGTGGTCATTTGGGCAACGGCAGTCTGAGTCATCATCTGCAGTCGCTTCCTCTCCTCGCCACTCACAGCTCCATCCTGGCTTTCTGGGAAACCCCTTCTTTTAAGGAAAGTCCTCAGGACATTGGTGGCTCTCTCTGATGACTGGGTGAGACTCAATGCCTTCTGGCCACCTGTTCCTGAGGAGAGGAATATTCTGAATTCTGTCTTCTACATGCCCAGACTCTGCCCTGGGGGGTGCAAGAATGTCACCCTCTTACCCAGTTCAGTGTGAGGGGCCAAGAGAGGGAAACCACACTGTCCTGGGGAGGCTGCTTTGCGGAGCGTTTGTAGCCGGAACGCTGGCAACCTTTCTCCCTCAACCTCTGTCTCTGTACTTTTAAGTTTGCTACTGATTTCTTTTTGAGGCATGGTAATAATTTTAATGGCTGGGGAGGCCTTACAAACAGCTGTTAAAAGAAGAGAAGAGAAAAGCAAAGGAGAAAAGGAAAGAAATAACCATCTGAATGCAGAGTTCCAAAGAATAGCAAGGAGAGATAAGAAAGCCTTCCTCAGCAATCAATGCAAAGAAATAGGGGAAAACAATAGAATGGGAAAGACTAGAGATCTATTCAAGAAAATCAGAGAAACCAAGGAAACATTTCATGCAAAGATGGGCTCGATAAAGGACAGAAATGTTATGGACCTAACAGAAGCAGAAGATATTAAGAAGAGGTGGCAAGAATACACAGAAGAACGGTACAAAAAAGATCTTCACGACCAAGATAATCTCAATGGTGTGATCACTCATCTAGAGCCAGACATCCTAGAATGTGAAGTCAAGTGGGCCTTAGGAAGCATCACTATGAACAAAGCTAGTGGACGTGATGGAATTCCAGGTGAGCTGTTTCAAATCCTGAAAGATGATGCTGTGACAGTGCTGCACTCAATATGCCAGCAAATTTGGAAAACTCAGCAGTGGCCACAGGATTGGAAAAGGTCAGTTTTCATTCCAATCCCAAAGAAAGGCAATGCCAAGAATGCTCAAACTACCACACAATTGCACTCATCTCACATGCTAGTAAAGTAATGCTCAAAATTCTCCAAGCCAGGCTTCAGCAATACGTGAACCGTGAACTTCCTGATGTTCAAGCTGGTTTTAGAAAAGGCAGAGGAACCAGAGATCAAATTGCCACCATCCACTGGATCATGGAAAAAGCAAGAGAGTTCCAGAAAAACATCTATTTCTGCTTTATTGACTATGCCAAAGCCTTTGACTGTGTGGATCACAATAATCTGTTGAAAATTCTGAGAGAGATGGGAATACCAGATCACCTGACCTGCCTCTTGAGAAACCTATATGTGGGTCAGGAAGCAACAGTTAGAACTGGACACAGAACAACAGACTGGTTCCAAATAGGAAAAGGGGTACGTCAAGGCTGTATATTGTCACCCTGCTTATTTAACTTGTATGCAGAGTACATCATGAGAAATGCTGGGCTGGAAGAAGCACAAGGTGGAATCAAGATTGCCAGGAGAAATATCAATCACCTCAGATATGCAGATGACATCACCCTTATGGCAGAAAGTGAAGAGGAACTAAAAAGCCTCTTGATGAAAGTGAAAGAGGAGAGTGATAATGTTGGCTTAAAGCTCAACTTTCAGAAAACGAAGATCATGGCATCCAGTCCCATCACTTCATGGGAAATAGATGGGGAAACAGTGGTGACAGTGTCAGACTTTATTATTTTGGGCTCCAAAATCACGGCAGATGGTGACTGCAGCCATGAAATTAAAAGATGCTTCGTCCTTGAAAGGAAAGTTATGACCAACCTAGATAGCATATTCAAAAGCAGAGACATTATTTTGCCAACAAAAGTCCATCTAGTCAAGGCTATGGTTTTTCCTGTGGTCATGTATGGATGTGAGAGTTGGACTGTGAAGAAAGCTGAGCACCGAAGAACTGCTGCTTTTGAACTGTGGTGGTGGAGAAGACTCTGGAGAGTCCCTTGGACCACAGGGAGATCCAACCAGTCCATTCCAAAGGAGATCAGTCCTGGGATTTCTTTGGAAGGAATGATGCTAAAGCTGAAACTCCAGTACTTTGGCCACCTCATGCGAAGAGTTGACTCATTGGAAAAGACTCTGATGCTGGGAGGGATTGGGGGCAGAAGGAAAAGGGGACGACAGAGGATGAGATGGCTGGATGGCATCACTGACTCGATGGACGTGAGTTTGAGTGAACTCCAGGAGTTGGTGCTGGACAAGGAGGCCTGGCGTGCTGCGATTCATGGGGTTGCAAAGAGTCGGACACGACTGAGCAACTGAACTGAACTGAAGTGAATAATTTTAAGTCCCCTCTGTCCCTAGATCAGATCCAAGCAAGTGCTGACTGAAGCTGGGGTTATTCCCACAGACCTCAGTGCCAGAGATCTGAGATCCTTTTGCATGAAACACATCTTTGTTAAAGAAGAGGACTGTTTCTTAACAGTGTGGAGAGGGGGCTTCCCTGGTGGCTCAGTGGTAAAGCATGCACCTGCAGGAGGTGGATTCCGTCCGTGGTCTGGGAAGATCCCGCCTGCCGCAGAGCAGCTAAGCCTGCGTACCACCAGTACTGAGCCTGTGTTTTCAGCCCGGGAGCCACAGCTATTGAGCTGTTGCACCACAGCTGCTAAAGCCCGCGTGCCCTGGAGCTTGTGCTGCACAGCAAGGGAAGCCACCGCTGCAAGAAGTGCCCACCACAGCCAGAGGCAAAGCCATGCAGCAACAAAGACCCAGCATAGCCGAAATAAGCAAGTAAACGAATAGATAAAGCTCAATGAGAAGTGTGAGGCGGCTGTCAGTGGGCTGCTGTCTCTGGCATCTCAAGGGTAACGGAAGATGAGCGTGCCTGTGGGGTGTCCACAGTCTTAGCTCCCTGCGTTGCACGAGCGCTCCTCCCATTGGCTCCTCTCTCTGCTCTGTCCGGGCCAGGAGGTGTGGCTGCTCTTGTGTGACCATTTTCTCTTCTCTCTGTGCCGGCAGCTTGGGTCTCTGGCTGACGCCGCCACCGCTCACCCTCGTGGCCTTCTGGGCTGTCCACGCGAGTCTCCCGTGGTGCCAGTTCACATGATAGGCACCTCCCTGTAGGTGCCCGGGAAGCCTGCTGCACAACGATCCCCAGAAATGTGCTCGATACATTCCTCTTTCCCAGAAACGCTGGCCGGGAAGACTTCCCGTCGTCGGGACACAGAACCCAAGTGGAGCTGGGGCCCCCCAGGTCCCCAGATCCAGTGGGACAGAGCCAGCGGCGGGTTCTGCTTCTCGGTGTACACATCACAGAGCATACTCCAGTTGTCTCATTAGATAAACTCTCCAAGATAAAGCGTCCGGAATCTTGGCAAGAGACATGGATTTTGGAAAACACATTTCCTCAAATTTAAAGTTTTAAGCCTTCTTTTCTCTCCAGCTTTGTGGAAGAAAATACCTTTGGCAAAGGCCAGGTGGGCTGGCACCTGTGCCTGCTCAGCCTCAGGGAGAACTGGCTCCTGCAGTAAGAACCTGCTTCTTCCAGATCTGATTAGAAGTCGCACTGATTGTACGATCTGCAGTCAAACATAACACCCTCTGGCCAGTGTGCATTCTAACCACTTGGCTGTTTGGTCCCAATCCTACTTTAACTGTGAATCTCTGTGCTGGGTGGTTATCTGAGAAGACCTATCTCGTGTGGACTGGCAGGGTCTTCCTGGAGCCCGTGGGTCACCCCTCCAGGGGCTGTTTAGTCATAGTTGGGGTTGAGGTTGATTTCAAAGACTTGCTACAGTTTCTAAGTGAAATTTATTGCCGTAACATCACTCTCATTCATTTGACCTCTGATGTGCTTTCTTGAGCAGGAGGGAAGGGTCAGAGTGCTTCAGTGTGTGCCAGGAAGACTGCCTTTATCCTCGGGCACCCTCAGAGGGCACTGGCTCGTTGGCCCAGAGTGAGCGCTACACACGTGCCAGGGCTCCAAACACCCAGATCCCGCCTGTCTTACATCTTGTACACAGCAAACCCACATGCAATTATGTGATGAGGAAGCCAAGTGCCTCTTCCATGCTGTTAAATAGCCTTTGCAACTTGAACTGTGAGAAATTCACCAGCTGGGGACCAAGGCCAAGTGGTTTTCTCGCTGTCAGTTTGCTCTGTGATGGGATTAGGTGTGCATTACAAATCTCACACCTCTTACAATCCCAGCCATCTGGGATGAGGGCTATACAGGTAGCTATTTAATTTCTAGACTGTATATAGTATGGCCATAATATGAAATCTTACTGAGACTATTTAAAAGCATGCTTTTGGAGCTATTTTAAGACATGAGAGGATGTTTATGGTGATACTAAGTTTTAAAAAATGGTAGGATTAAAACTTCCTATTTTGTATGATATCAGCTTTGTTATTTGTGTACATGTCCATGCTAAAATGCTATAGGTGATATCTTTGAGTGAATCCATTATAGGTACTTTCTAATCTTTTTTCATATGTGTACAATGTGTGTGAATTATTTTTATAATAAGAAAAGACATGCTATTGAAATAACATAAGATTTTAAAACCCTTTATTTTTTAAAATAAAAAATAGGCATAGAATGATATAATGAACCCCCATTCATGGACCATCATTCAGCTTCAAAAATTACCAGTGACTGGCTATTTTTGTTTCACTGATACTCTCATCTACTCACCCTGCTCATTTTATTATTTTTTAATTAATAGACTTAATTTTTTTAGAATTGTTTTAGGTTCATAAAAAGTTAAGCAGAAAATTATGTAGAGTTCCCACATCTCCTTCCTACCCAGTGTCTCCCATTATTAACATCTTGCATTAGTGTGGTTGGTACATTTGTTACAGTTGATGAAACAACATGGAGAAGTTACTACCTGAAGTCTATAGCTTGTATTAGGGTTAACTCTATGAGCATAACTTCTTCTTACACAATTTATAGAGTCAGTTATTCCCAAGACCATAAACGTCTGGGCCAAATCTACTATTTGAAGTTTCTAAACTGCCTTCTAATTATTTAGTCCAGGAACCAGTGAAGTGATGAAAAAGTCCTTGGAACCAACTGAAAATTATAAAGTTGAGAAAACAGAAAGTGAAAGTGAAGTCGCTCAGTCTTGTCGGACTCTGTGACCCCATGGACAGTAGCCTACCAGGCTCCATGATCCACAGGATTTTCCAGGCAAGAATACTGGAGTGGTCTGCCATTTCCTTCTCCAGGGGATCTTCCCAACCCAAGGATCGAACCCACATCTCCTGCATTGCAGACAGACGCTTTACCATCTGAGCCACTCTGAAAATTATGAAGTTGAGAAAACAGAAGACCATACTGGAAATCACTGAGCGGAGTGGGCTTGTGCTCAGGCGTGTGTGCCTCTTTCCGATCCCATGGACACTGTAGTCCACCAGGCTCTTCTGTCTGTGGAATTTGGTGCCTAAAAGCAACCTTGGTGCAAGTCATCTTTGCCTATAGTGTGGGCAGAGCTGTGGGCTGGGGAAGAGCTGCGTCCTGCCCTGATCAGTGTGGGCCTGGAGGGCACTGGACTGGCTCTTCAGGGAGCAGTGACTTATTGAAGCACTGTTGTCAAGGAGGCAGGAGTGGGAAGGAGCCCATAAAGTTTCCACTAGCCTAACTAAAGTTAGAACCTACAAGAGAAGTAAAAAAATTAAAAGAAATGCTTGTGGCAGCTGAATTAAATAGAGGATTTCTCAGCGGTGGAATGCAGGTGGGGAGTGTGACCAGCCATAACCTCGCAGCTGCCCTCAGCTCTTTCCAGAAACCTACCAGACACTAGTTGGTCAAATCCTCCTGTGCTGGGGCCCAGGTAAGGGGTTGAGCAGCAGACATCATTTCCCCTAGGACCTGTGCAACAAGTCAAGAGTTTAATGCCTCATCCTCCCAACCAAGCATTATTAGACTTTGGGATCAATAGGTGTTGACTCAGACCCAAAATCTGTCATGCCAGTTGGTGTAGAGACCACTTTGACTGCTTGATATTCAGCAATACCACCGACTGGCTTTTATTCAGACCCAGGCATGCTGGCGCTGGGCTGGGCCGCAGAGCTAGTGGGAACAAAACAGACCGCGTCTGAGCCTCAGGGCGCTGGCCTCTCTCCGTGGACACTGAGGCTCATAAGGGCACCGTGGCCTGCTCCTCCTTTGTTTAATTTTTCTCCTGGGACGCAACCTGCCTTCACCACACCTGATGTGTAACCAGAGGGGGCAAATCCTTCCATAGACACGTGTAGTCTGGGTTTCCTGACAGTACATCAGGCCTGAAACCAGAGTCTAAGTGTCCAATTACCGAAGACTCTGCTTATTGTGATGGTGCGATCCACCCCATCCTGAGCGGCTGCAGTTACAGAAAGAGCCTGCTGACTGCTCTTTCCAAAACCAGTCACTTCTCACCCAGGAGAAGTGCATACCTGCATCCCTTTCCAGGAGAAGCACCAAACTCTCAACTCAGGACCACCTTGACTTCTCAAGATAATTTTCAAGTTAATCTGACAAACCTACATATAAAAGCAGCTAGTAAACTTTAAAAGAGAAAACTAGAAGGGACTAGGTCTACACTATTTAAAGATATATTTATGTTTCTGCAAAAAATGTTACCTGGTGAGAGTTCTAGATACAGCCTTACCACCTTTACCATAAAGAAACACAAAAATTGGATACTGTCAGATTTTCATAGAGAATCTTGCTGTAAGGTATTACACTAGGTACTTCCAACAGCGCGAGGGTTGGCAGCGTAACTGGCCCTGCTTCACAGAGTGGGACATCGAGCCCCTTGGGACGTATGTGCCTGGCATATATTACCAGTCAGGAAGGGGCAAGACGGGCTTCCCTCGTGGCTCAGTGGTAAAGAATCCACCTGCAGTGAGACTCAGGAGACACAGGTTCGCTCCCTGGGGTGGGTAGATCCCCTGGAGAAGGAAGTGGCAACCCATTCCAGTATTCTTGCCAGGGGATGCCACCGAACACACATACGAGGGGCGAGATGGGTGTTTCCCCAGCCTTCCCTCCACCCCAGATTAGTGGTTCAAACACTGCCAGTCGTGAACACAACAGTAGAAAATGTTCCTCTTCCAACTTGTCAAGTCACCCTGGTTATTGATATGAGTTATTCTCAGATATACAGTTTACTTAGCAATACAAATAAAATTTTAAAAATATACACCCTAAAATTAAGAATAAGAAACCAATACAACATTAAAGTGTTACTATACTGAACAAAACTTAGCCAACTGGGAGAGCACTTTGGAAATCACTAGAGAAATTTTGCCCGTTATTTGAAAATAACACAAAACTTTGGTTGGGACAGCATTACATTCAGTAAATTTTCATACTCAAATAGCATGTAAATTTCTGTTTCACCAATTCTGCTTTATCATAAATTATGTGAGAACGTATTTTAATGTGTTTTGCTTTAGTTAAAGAAGGAATGGCCGTGATCTTTCGATCTTGTTCGCCTCCTAGGTGGAAAACTGTCACGAGGAGCAGTTCCACAGGCAGACCGGGAAGCCCGCAGCCTTTCAGAAAGAGCACCGGAGGCCTGGAGCGCCGCTGGCAGGCGCCTGCACTGAGGCAGCTCTGTCTGCATCTCTGCACCTTCCCTTTGCAGTTCATGACTCGGCACCATATCCTTTGAAAACTTGCTCTGATTTCAGGAAGAAGTATTCTATGCTGCAGTCTCCGTTGAGCCTCAGACACGGGCCAGAAGATTGCTTTCTAAGTGGTCAGGTGAGGCTGCCGGGTACTTTCAGATCACCAGTGCAGTACCAGGAGCCTAGAAGCGTCACAGCTGCCGGCAAATTTGGTGTTCCTTCTAGATGCCCCTGGAGAAGGAAACGGCGACGCCCTCCAGTACTCTTGCTTGGAAAATTCCATGGATGGAGGAGCCTGGAAGGCTACAGTCCATGGGGCTGCAAAGAGTCAGACACGACTGAACGACTTCACTCTCTCTCTTGACTCTAGATGCCCGAAGCCTAGGGGTGGGGTCACGGGCAGGGATGCTGACTGGAAACCATTTCTTCCTGACTGTGGACATTTCGGTCTTTCTGCACTCCACATTTCTCTACGTCGGTCTGGTTTTTGAGCTTGGCCTATTTTACTTCCATGCAAATATTTTCCTACAGTCCACCATCTCACTGCTGAGAAACTCAGCTCTAATCCCACCCCCCCCAGGAGCTTTTCCAGGTCTTATCAGTCACCACCCCCTCCCTGCAGATGCCCATGAGTTTCTGTTCACATCCTGGTGGGCCTTGTGTCCTGTACTTGCTTTCTCACCAGACTGCTGAGCTCTTAGAAGGAAGGCATCGTTCTTATCCATCTCTGACTTCCTCCTCCCCACCCCAGCCTCTAGTTTTGGCACAGTGTATGGACCTTGAAGGAGCTTCATTGTGCTTGAACAGAAGTAAAGGACATTTGAGGTTTTCTCTATTATGTGGTTGATGTTTTCTCTGTCCCATAAATAAGTGGAAATTGGCTTGGGATCTCTGGAGTGGTCCGTGGCCCTGGTAAAATCCAAAGGGGAGAGAACCTTGGTTAAAAGAAGAAATGGAGAAAGATCAACTTCTAATTTTCTTTGACTAAGGTCAGATTATTACTTCTCTGAATTGCTCCAACTTGCTGAAATGGAAACTTCCTTTAATTTGGAATAGATAAGAGTAATTTTGGGCAGATAAGATAAGAGCTCTGGGAAGCTATCATTGCTCACTGGTTTGACAGAGATACTGCTACAAAATGATTATGCAAGATTTTTTTCTGTCTATTTTGAACTATTTTTTAAAAATCTAGGTTATTGATTTAAAAACAATAGATCAAGACTTCCGTCTGGCACTATTGGAACCCAGAGTGAGTAAAGGGGGCCTCTGGTGTTCCAGAGAGCCTAGTATTTAGTAGATTTAATGGCTCACCATCTCTTTGGATTCACCTGTCATTACTTGATTACTTGATGGAAATATTGGAGAGAATGAAGCTGTAAACTAGGATGAAGACCTTGTAAAGCAGTCGAAGACCTATGCACCCTCAATATCCTTCTGAAACATTTAAAGAGGACTGTGTGTTTCACAGCAGCTCCTCATGTTCCTGAGACAGGCCTTATCATTGCTCTGACCCTGGGGAGGCATCGGGATATCCTGTGGTTCCCATGAAAGGCCAAACACAACCTGTCCTGGAGAGTCTATGCTGTGCTAGGGACTGTTGAGTTTTGGGATGCAGACACATAGGAGCTGAGGACATAGGGACACTTAGGAGCAAAACGAAGGCATAGGCAGATTCCTGCGCCGTTTCCCCTCTGCTTCAGGGCACACTCCAGCCCCTAGAGTGTGCCATCACAGCCTGTCTCCTCACCCAGGGGAAGGGTGGGCGACCTCTACTGTCTGCCTGATCTTCCTTCTTCTCACCGCTTGCTCTCCATCATCCCTCATCCCTCTCAACACGCACAGCACTGTGCCCCGACTCCCTCCTTTATTTTGGAGGTGCTCACTTGGGGAATCAAAAGGAGAGGGAGTGACTGTGGATGAGACATGGGGCAGAAAGTCTCCAAAGACGAAGATATCTTTGAGGTCATAAAGGAGGTCTACTCCTCACAGGTAAGGACTCCCAACTAGCTGATTGTGCAATGCCACAATCAGACAGGAGCAGGAATTCTGTTGCTTCCCATCCACTGTGCATGGGCGAGTTTGAACAAGGTATAACAAGGTTTCACCAGGTCATGTTCAGTTGTATAATGTTGGTATTGTGTTTAGGAATGGAGAAGGCAACAGCACCCCACTCCAGCACTCTTGCCTGGAAAATCCCATGGACGGAGGAGCCTGGTAGGCTGCAATCCATGGGGTCGCTAGGAGTCGGACACAACTGAGCGACTTCACTTTCACTTTTCACTTTCGTGCACTGGAAAAGGAAATGGCAACCCACTCCAGTGTTCTTGCCTGGAGAATCCCAGGGACGGGGAAGCCTGGTGAGCTGCCGTCTCTGGGGTCGCACAGAGTCGGACACGACTGAGGTGACTTAGCAGCAGAGGTGTGTTTAGGAATAGGACTGCTTTATGCTCTGGTGGTGAGGGAGGCTGAACTGGGAATGAGGTCCAGTGCAAAATCTTTGTGTGACCTTAGATGTGTTATTGAACTCAAGTCTGTGTGCCCAACACCCAGCAAGACCAAATAATACCAAAATGTCAGAGTTTGAAGCAGAGAAAATTTTATTGCAGGGCCATGCAAGGAAATGGGTGGCTCATGCAGTTTCATAAGAAAGGCGAGGAAGAGATGTGGTTAGCTGTTGCAAACTTCTTGGTGTCAGATCCTCTGTTTTTTGAGGTCAGGTCATGATATTCCTGTAAACTTCACTGAAACAAATGTTATTCTCAGTTCTGGTAAGAAACGACAAGTCCCAAGGCTTGACTTTCACCCTCTGAGGTCCAGGCCTTGGCTAAGGGAGGGAGGTGCCCGTGCGGGACGGTTAGCCTGCCTGGGAGGGTTGGTCCAGCACCCAGTCTGGGGCCTCCCACCCATGCTAAGCCCGGCCAAAGAGTCAGATCTTAGGTGGGGGTGCCTGCAGGGTGAGATCCCACAGACCGCACCCAGCCGTCATAACTGAGGGAGCCAGGCACCCAGGACCCAGCCGGCCCTTAGGTTTTTCGTTTCAACTGGAGAGAATCACTTGTACAGGACCAACAGAAGCACATGTTGCTGCAAATACCGATCAGGTGAATTCCTAGCTCACAACAATGGCCCTTTTCGGAGAATGGCCCCAGCCTCAGAGGGGACCTGACGGAATGAGGTGCAGTGTCCTTGCAGCTTAGCCCTGACCTCTGGTCACCTCCTAGGGGTAGCCCGCTGACCTAAGCTGGACCAGTTTTTGAAACTTGAGCAGAGAGACTGACACTGGTTGAGGCTGTTCTTTTAATGGCAGTGTGCATATAGTCCAGTTGCTGAGACCTTCACGGATGGAACCCATGGAGACTGCCCTGGCCGTTAGGTCACAGAAGTGGGGCTGGTGGGGGGTGCTCACCACTGCTAAAAGTCCTGGGCCTGGCCCGGGGGCAGCTGTGGCCAGACACAGCCAGCTCTGTGTTCAGCTCTGCAGGACGCAGCCCTCGGCCTGACCCGGGCCCCAGGGCATCAGGCGGCCCCACGGCCCCAGGGCCTGAAGGGCCCTGCGAGAAGCTGCAATCCACCTCTCACCACACTCTGCTGGGGGAACCACTGCGAGCCTGACTGTTGGCTGCTGCGCTCGGTGTCTCGCGATAAGTGTCTGGCACTCACGGTCGTCACTAAGGGCTGCACCCAACCCACCCCCATCACGTGCGGGTCACGTGCTAGCTGCCAGCTCTCCCCCCTCAGACGGCAAACAGGGGACACTGAGACACGGAACTGTGTGTGCCTCTGTTTCCAACAAACTGGTGATCTTTCGTCTCTCTCTGCCCTCAAAAGAAGAAAAGCAAGTCCAGGTAAATTTTACTAATTCTTTTCTTAAAAAAGAGTCAATATAAAATTAAAGCAATAGAGGAGACTGAATGCGGGTAACACGGTTGAAGTAATTGGTGGCACTCACAGCAAGGAGAGAAAGGATTTAGTTGATTTTCTGTGACTATTGGTTGTTTGCTAGTCTTATGGTGATGGAAGTTGCACATTTTTTTTAATAGGATCCAAGAAGCTGCCGGACTTTTGGTTCTCTCAGCGGCAACTTGTCACAAACCAAGGATCTGATGAATCTTCAAATCACCCCATGATTCCAGTGGGATATATTTTTGAAAGATGTTTAGTGGTTCGTCATGAGTGTGGCAAAAACTGAAACTTACATATTCAGTGAGAATAGCATGTTTGTCTCCAAGAGACAAAGATGTGTGGTACCACCTTCTGCTGAAAGCACTGGTTTCCCTGTTGAGCCTTGCTCAGAAGTATAGTGATTTTGACTCAGTTCAAATTTCTTTTATTTTCGGAAGAATTTAATGGCGCCACCTCATCAAGGGAACCCACACTGGAATTCACAGGAAGAAATAGTTTCTTAATGTAGTTTTCCGAAATGCAGCAGTGTATTGTATATGACGGATGAGTTCTGAGAGTTCATACTGGTATACTCTGGATTTCCCAGAGACTTGGGTAATCAGTCAGCTGGATCAAATCCAGGAAATACTGATGAGTGAGCTTGACCCAGAAGTTATGGACCAATTTTACGTAAAAGATGGTGCTACTGCAAGGATATCATTTGTGAAAGCAGAGTTTGTGCTAAGCTCTGTCGCTGATATCACACTGTTCAGTCCTTGTGGGGACTCAGTGAGTGGCATGAAGTCAGAGGCAACTTACTGGACTGCTCATGCCATTCCCATAACCAGAATTTTCTCATAGTAGCTTTGAAATAAACTTTAGCTAGAACCCTTATAATGACCCGTTTAGGAAAGTTGTGAGTTTTTAAGCCAGGAAAATTTTTGACCACCTGGTTTGTAAATCAGATTTTTAAATGTCCCACACTGCTTTCCTTGCCCCAGAAGACTGAAGTTTTAAATACCTTGATTGACAGAGGAGTTCTATATTTAGTGATTACAATTTTATTTTTACCAATTTGGCTAAGAAATGATAGTAACAGAAGAACTGATTTAGAAAAATGAAGAAAAATACAAAACACATATAGAAGGAAATGATGGCTCCTTTCTATATATTGCCATTTCCTTCTCCAATGTGTGAAAGTGAAAAGTGAAAGTGAAGTCGCTCAGTCGTGTCTGACTCTTAGTGACCTCATGGACTGCAGCCTACCAGGGTCCTCCGTCCATGGGATTTCCCAGGCAAGAGTACTGGAGTGGGTGCCATTGCCTTCTCCAATATTGGTACTGAGGTCCGTGCTTTCCATAACCCCCACCTCGAGATGCAGAAAGCCCTGGATGTGATGAGTCTAATCATGTTAGACTGTGTGTATTTTTATCCTGGGGAGTTGGATGTCTAGCCTGAATGCTCTCTGTGTGTTTAGATATCCTAACCACTTCTGCTGCTAACTGAAGTGCTTGTAGAAACAGCACTTTATGGAACTTTATAACAGAATGAAAGCAATTCAGTTTGGTTTCAGCACAGTGTAATATTTCTCCAGGAACTGTCCGAATCCCCATAGACCAAGATTTTGTTGTCATTAGGTGTTGGCCCCAACCTAACCGCCTGGGGCTGGCCTATTCAATTGCTGTCGGGATTTTACATTCTGCTTGCTGCTACTTCCTAGAATATATTCTTTGCTAAAAGTATTGAAACTAATTTCTCCTTCATATATATATATATATTTATATTTTTTGCTATAGCAGTTAGCTTTCCTTCCACAAATCAAGTTCTTCTAAGAAAACGATTGCAGCTATTCATTTTTTTTATCACCACTTACCATTGTTGCTCCCTGCGTTCCTAGTCCTTTAATTGGTTTTTTTTCTTACCTGTGCGTCTCCCCTCCCTACCCCAAATAAAGCAATTCACTGTCACACTGTGGGTATATACTAATCTTATCCCCCATAGGGGAAGCTGGGGTAGATCTTGGACTTAATATTCATTTAAGGTTTAGAGAATTTGGCTTCCTTTTAATTGGCATGGGCTCTTTTGAAAGACAGTGACAAAATAAACTTATTTTGTTGATTATCAAGATGACCCGTAGAGAATTATAGACTGAGATGTGGGTGAACAGACGTGACTGCACAGAAATCATATGGCATCTTGTGTTTCCAGTAAATGAGATTCCGTTCAGTTCAGTTCCTTTCCCGACTAGGCCTTTACTAATGTGTAAAACAGTGGTTTCCAGGGTTTATTATCACTGAGTTTATTATCAGGGAGATTGAACGTAAAGGTTGTACTGGATTCAGTACATCAAGCTGGCTTGGGTCATTCACTTTGACTTTTACATTAGTAGCCATTTCCATGAAATCCCAGTGCTAATTTCCTGTAAACTTTGTTTTAAAGCAGAATCAGTGTCCTTTTCATCTTGTGACTTAAAATCCCGTGATTCTGTGATGCGTGTGATAATGTCTACATTCATCCGTTCCCCTCCTCGCATGTTCCCTTCACTGTGGCCTCACAGGATCGAGTGAATGACGGCGCAGGAAGGCGGAACGCTATTCATGAAGCATGATGTACAGTGTTCCAGTACAGTTGATGGGAAATGCCTGAAAACATAGGCTTTCAAGAGTTAGCATCTTTTAGCTATATTTGCAAATACTGTTAGAGAAGGCAATGGCACCCCACTCCAGAACTCTTGCCTGGAAAATCCCATGGATGGGGGAGCCTGGTAGGCTGAAGTCCATGGGGTTGCTAAGAGTCAGACACGACTGAGCGACTTCACTTTCACTTCTCACTTTCATGCATTGGAGAAGGAAATGGCAACCCACTCCAGTGTTCTTGCCTGGAGAATCCCAGGGACGGGGGAACCTGGTGGGCTGCCGTCTATGGGGTCGCACAGAGTCGGACACGACTGAAGCGACTCAGCAGCAGCTGGCAGATTTAAGCAGCCAAGAGAACAACAAAGTTGACTAAATTTTGTATTTCTTCTTGTCCTCAAAATGTTTTATTTTTATTTTTGTGTTGATGCAGTGATGTTTGGTTTCTTCTGCATTTGTAAATGAACCACATTTCATTGGTGTCTCTAAACATGAAATCTACTTTGTTTGAAATCAAGTGGTTGGAATACTGTTTTGACTTAAGGCATATTGTTGATTGAAACCTTCATTTGAGAGGCTTTCAATCAATGTGATCAGCTGGACTCTGTAATTAGCACAGCACCTAATGTCTTGGTGTCCTGGTGTTAAGGATCAGTGTTCAGAGTAGATTCTGTTCTTATACAGTATCTAGTGGATATGATAACATTCATTGGCTCAAAGTCTGTTTTTTTTCTTCTTATAGATTTAAGAATTATATCTAATGTTTGAAGACTGTACACACTGCAGCAAAGCCTGGAAAGCTGATAACTGTAGATTACATAGGGATATAAATTCATCTTAGGATTATTGAAGAGAGAACATTTGGTGCCATAATTTCGCCCTTCATCGTGTTGGATTTAAACCAGTTGAAATGCTTTTCTGTACAACAATGTAAGTATCAGTGAAAGTTTGCCCAATTAAAATGTGCCTACAAGTTTGTTTTCTTTCCAGTGGATGCCCAGTCCTGGGCGTCCATTGCCACCAGTCACTTATTAGCTGTGAGCACTTTCCCACTAACTCCTGAGATAGTGCTTATTCTGTCAGAGGAAGAAATGATCTGATGTGAGAGACACCGCTGGTAGAGGATAGGGAAGGGTGCGGTAGAAATCCAGAAGGTGGGCATGGTCTATAGGACTCAGAGCTTGGAGAGTGGGCCCTGGAATCCTCAAGACAGAAGATGCAGAAGTGGTTAAGGCAAGCCTCACTTCCGTGATGTTACCTTTGTACCTGTCTTGTGAGCCCTTTTCCAGGCTGGGCTCTGTGAGCAGTGCCTGCCTTCAAGGACTTACCTTTCCTGCAGGGCCACTGGAGTGGGACTTAGGCCGCATTTCTATTTGCAAAAGAGAAGTGCTCCCTGTGCCTGTGAGTAGTGTTGGCTGTCATTTTCCTTTGGAAAGGGTCTCTCCTGAGGGGGCTTACCTCGCCTTTGTGAAAGGAGTTCAGAAGCAGAAGGAGTAAGGCTCCTCCTCACCAGAGTGTTCTCCTCAAGTCCCGTGGCTGTTGACGCCTGGGTGACCAGGGTGGATTTCCCCTGGAGCTCTCAGGTGGGCAGGCAGTGGCACTGACAAGGCTGGTGGCGGTCAGGCCGTGAGCTACAGGCAGGCTGGGAAAGTGCAGCCCCGGCAGTGGGGCGGGGATTCCGGTCTTCTGGGCATCCTCTCCCTGGGCTAGAGAAGATCCTTGTAAAACAAACCGTAGGCAGATGATTCTACTGAAGCCGCTAGAATGGCAAGGCATTTCTATATGCCTTAGCCTGGCCTCCTTATTATTTTGCATCATGCAAACAGGAATTTTAGACAGGCATACCTCTTTTATTACTCTTCACTTTATCAGGCCTTGCAGGTTTTTTTTTTTTTTTTTTTAAACAAATTGAAATTTTGTGGCAACCCTGTCTTGAGCAGATTTGGACAGCATGTTCTCACTTTGTGTCCTGTGTCACGTTTTGGGAATTCTTGTGATATTTCAGATGTTTTCATTATTACTATTATTTTTTTTGGTGATCAGTGATCTTTGATGTCACCATTGCAATTGCTTTGGAACTCCATGGACCGCGCTCATGTAAGGCGTAAACTTAACTGATAAACGCTGTGTGTTCTGACTGCTCAACTGACTGATGTCTCACTGTCTCTCTTCCTCGCCTCTGGCCTTCCTATTCCCCGAGACACATGAACCTTGAATTTAGGCCAGTTAACAACACTGCAATAGCCTCTATGTGTCTGAGTGAAAGGAAGCGTTGCATGTCTCTCATTTTAAATCAAAAGCTAGAAATGATTAAGCTTAGTGAGGAAGGCATGTCCAAAGCCAAGACAGACCCAAACTAGGCCTCCTGTGACACTCAGCCAGGCTGTAAATGCAAAGGAAAATTTCTTGAAGGAGATGAATTCCAGCAAACATGTGAATGATAAGAAAGTGAAGCAGCCTTATCACCGATCTGGAGAGAGTTTTAGTGTTCTGGATAGAAGATCAAACCAGCCACAACACTGCCTTAAGTGAAAGCTTAATTCGGAGCAAGGGCCTCTCTCTTTTCTACACATGTGTGCTTTCTTGAGGAATCAGTGGGAGGGGGGGAGGATGCACAGAGCCTGCCCAGTCCCCTGCTGGCCTTGAGCTCCTGCAGCACCAGCCTTGCTGACCACACCCCGGCTAACCCCTCAGGGAACCTGGGGAGGCCCCCGCACCGAGGCGCAGAGGGGGAGCGTGGTTCCAGCCTACCTTTCTACACGAGCCGCTTGCCTACTATCCTGCACACTCACAAAGGGGCTTCATTGTAATTGATGGATGCTTTGGTTTTCTTAGTCGCTTTCTTTTTCATCTCCATGAGTCATAATTCTCTTTAATTCTGTGAAGGCTGAGAGAGGTGAATAAGCTGAAGAAGAGACGTTTGAAGCTAGCAGAGGCTGGTTCACGAGGTTTAGAGAAGGAAGTCACGTCAAAGTGCACGTCTTTAAGAACATCGTGGACTTCCCTGGTGGCCCACTGGCTAAGACACTGCGCCCCCGGTGCGGGGTTCCCGAGTTCTATCCCCAGTTGGGGAAATAAGATCCCCCGTGCCGCAGTGCAGACAGAAATTGTGATTTATGGGAAGAGGTCAAAATTGTCAACATGAACATGAGTTTGAAAGAAGTTGATTCCAACCTCCATGAATGACTACGGGGGGTTCAAGACTTCAGGGGAGGACGTGGCTGCCGACACGGTGGAAACAGCAGGAGAACTAGGATTAGCCGTGGAGCCTGGAGCTGTGACTGAAATGGTGCAACCTCATGATACGACTCTGACAGATGAGGGGTCGCTCCTTACGGATGAGTAGAGAAAGGCTTCCTGAGATGGAATGTGCTCCTGGTGAAGAAGCTGTGAAGGCTTGAAATGATAACAAAAGATTCAGAATATTACATAAACTTGGTAAAACTATATCAGAGATTGAGAGGACTGACTCCAGCTTGGAAAGAATTTCTACCATGGGTAAATGCTGCCAAACCATTGCATGCCACAGAGAAATTGGTCATGAAAGGAAGAGTCAATTAATGTGGAAATTTCATTTTTGTCTTATTCTAATAAATTTTGAAAGTCACTCTAACCTTCAGCAACCACCATCCTGATGAGTCAGCATCTATCAACATCTAGGCAAGACCCTCCACCAGCAAAAAGATTACAGCTTGCTGAAGGTTCAGATGGTCAGCATTTTTTTTAGCAATAAACTATCTTAAATTAAGGTATGTACAGTTTTAGGCATGTTATTGTCTACTTAATAGACTACAGTATAGGGTAAATGTAACTTTTATATGCACTGAGAAACCGAAAAGTTTGTGTGACTTTATTGTGATATTTGCTTTATTCTGTGGTCTGGAATGGAACCTGAAAAACTCTGATGTATGCCTGTATTGATTGTTATTTCTAATCTCTGATAGAACTTAGTATAATATTCTGTGCATTAATTCTGACTAATGGATTTATTTTTACCTTATCTTTGATGAAAACTATTACCCATGAGAGTATCTACTTAGGTTTTGAAAAAAAATTAGACTTTTTCCTTCTGTATATTATTTGATATATATTTTATATAACATATGTCAATAAAGAAGCCCAGTATAAAAATGAACACCTATGAACTTACCACATAACTTGAAAGGCTGTCTTTGTGTTCGTCCCAGCTCTTATCTCTCCTGTCTTTGAAATCCTGAATTTTATTCTTAGTATATACCCATAAAGGCTTCCCCGGTGGCTCAGTGGTAAAGGATCTGCTTGCATTGTAGGGATTGCAGGAGACTTGGGTTCAGTCCCAGGGTTGGGAAGCTCCTCTGGCCGAGGGAATGGCAACCCACTCCAGCCTTCTGGCCTGGAGAAGTCCATGGACAAAGGAGTGGACACACAGAGTGGACATGGCTGGAGTGACTAAGCACGCATGCATATATCCATAATTGTCTCATATATGTCTGAGTCTCCAAACAATATAATGTTTGGATTCAGAAGACACTGGCTTTGTTTGGGAAAATGTGGTACAGTGATTAGAAATAACGGTTTTAAAATCAAACTGACTGGGTTGAGATTTCAGATGAACCATTTCCTAGCTATGTGGTCTTGAATGCATTATTTACTCTCTCTGAGCATCTACAAATGGGAGTAATTCTTCCCACCTCATCTCCCTCCTGAGGATTTAATGGAATAAGGAATGTTAAGGACCTTGTACTTTCCTTGTCTACCTCCTTCCTCCTTCTGCCTCAGACTCCCTGGGAACTCCTGTGAAGCACACTCAGCCCTTCACCACTGGCACCGACTCCAAGATACCAGCCTTAAAGCAACAGAGAATGAGAAACCCATGCAATGAGCAAGAGTGCCAGACTGTATTTACAGCCCTTAATCTGTCCACACAGGGAGACAAATGAGGCAGACAGCGGGCAGTGGGTGCCATTACTGGGTCATTAATCAGCAACTTGTTTGGCCTTGGCAGGAAATCATCTGTCATTTTCTGATGAGCAGAGAACTGCAGAACCTTCTATCTGTCCTCCCTTGTTCTGAACCAGTGTGACAGATGCGATCGTCCTCGCCAGGGTTTTCCCTCCCACGGCGCCTTATCCAGATAAGTGACTGGGACGCTGCTGCCCTGTGATCTGCTCGATGCAAGAGCCTGAACTCGGAAGGGGTCCGGGGCCAAAGACTTCCAGGGCTGGAGAACTATGCCAGAAACCCCAAAAGATAAATGAAGGCTTCTGGAACGAGATGAGACGATGAATAAACTATTTGCTTTGAGAATGGACATGATGTTCCAGAAAAATCAACTTTAGCTGCCAGAGTAACCCTTTTAGAGTTCACAAAGAACCACATCGGGGCTCCCACGTGTGAGCATGTGCTCAGGGCTGGCGTAGGAGGCTTCACAGTAATTAAGTGGTGCAGGGTTACTGAACTCCTAGAGCAAAGGAGGAGCCAGAGGCCCAGAAGGCAATAGTTAGTGTCCAGATGAAAATATTTAGGAAGAGACTGATCTACATTTCAAACCAACATCTGTCTGGTTCCAAAACTCAGGCGTGCTCTATGACACCATCTGTGTTCCTCAGCAGGCTGACAGGCCACCATGAATAAGACAGATGCTAGCCAGTGGTGCCTCAGCCTCTGATGGCCCGCCACCTTTAAACACCCACAGACTCTCTGGGCTGAACAGGTGATGCCTGGTGCGTCTTTGGCCTTGTTGCGTATATCTAATCTTCGAGGCCCATTGTCTCTTCTTGAAATGATTCAGCTTGGCTAAGGTTTAAAGGCAACGACACATTTGCTGTTGGAAGTGAGAGGGAAGACCGCATTTGCCCCTGTACTGATGAGACACAGAGACTGTCTCAACCATTTCATCACAACGGGAGGCTTTCAGGAGAAGCACGTGGCCGAAAGCTCTAAAAGCAAAGGGGAAGAGGTTTAGCAGAAGGAAGCAGGGGAAGGTGTCCGTGTGGAATCTCCAATAGAAGTTGGTAGGTAAAGACCATGAGATACTAAGGAAAGGAACAGGAAACATTGTTTGAGACCTTGGGTCTTGGCAGAAGAAGAGAAGGCTCTACAGCCTGGAGCTGGGTGGTCAGGTGACTGGGCTTCTGTACGACCAAGCCTGTGCAAACTGAAGCGCCCGGTCCAGGACGGGGGGAAGGGGCAACATAGTGACTGAGGCTGCAGCTGAGTTGTTTCCCCAATGAGAGACTTCAGGTGGGAGGTGGCTATTATTTTTGGCAATCCATTGTGCTTAGGGTGAGGGTCTCATGAACAATATTTAGGAAATGTCTTAAATAGTCTTAGATTTATAACTAAAATTATTGTCACAAAATCATTTGTAAGTTGTATTCTCTGATAGAATTAAGAACCAATTTATTTGTATCTGTAGAGAGTAGCTATTCAGATTAGAGAAACTAAGGTTAAGCACTAAGCTATAATTTTTTTCTTGTTTCACTTATACCCGATCCATCCCATCCTTGCTTTAACTGTCTCCTCCCAATGAATCATTTAAAAGAAAACCCAGATATTACATTATTTCATTAATAAATGCTTAACTGTATATTTCTAAGATAAATGGGTCATTATTAAAAGCATGCTTACTTTGCTGACTGAGGTCTGTCTAGTCAAGGCTATGGTTTTTCCAGTGGTCATGTATGGATGTGAGTTGGACTGTGAAGAAGGCTGAGCGCTGAAGAATGGATGCTTTTGAACTGTGGTGTTGGGGGAGACTCTTGAGAGTCCCTTGGACTGCAAGGAGATGCAACCAGTCCATTCTGAACGAGATCAGCCCTGGGATTTCCTTGGAAGGAATGATGCTAAAGCTGAAACTCCAGTACTTTGGCCACCTCATGAGAAGAGCTGACTCATTGGAAACGACTCTGATGCTGGGAGGGATTGGGGGCAGGAGGAGAAGGGGACGACCGAGGATGAGATGCCTGGATGGCATCACTGACTCGATGGACGTGAGTCTGAGTGAACTCTGGGAGATGGTGATGGACAGGGAGGCCTGGCGTGCTGTGATTCATGGGTCACAAAGAGTCGGACACGACTGAGTGACCGAACTGAACTGAATTTTACCTTTATCACACTAAAAATATGAAAAATAATCCACTAATATCATCTGGTAGCCAGCCTATGGTTAAATTTCCCAATTCTTTTTCAGTTAAAAGCTGAATTAAAGTGCACTATATATATACGTATACATACATATATATAATGTACTTCTCCCCCAACCAAAAGCTCCATCTCCTTCCCCCTTTGTCATTTCTTTGTTGAAGAGCTTGGCCATTCATCCTGTAGGGTTCTCCGCATTCCGCATTGGTTGATTTTACTCTGGTGCTGCTCCTTTGTCTTGTCTTGTTTAAATTAGTGATTAGATTTAGAGGCTTATCACATTTGGATTTTTCCTAAAACTATTTCCCAGTTTGTGTCTTTCCTATTGCATTTCATCAGGAGCACTGGAAAGCTGGCACCTTTATTTTCCCCTTTCAGGATGTGAAGATTCATCAGTGAATTCAGGCGATATCAGCCTGATCCATCCAGTAAGAAGTCTCTCATCAACCTTCCACCCAATGGATTTGGCAGCTATTGATGACTTTCCAGGCTCATTATTTCATTAGGGTTGCAAAGTGGGGATTCTCTGTAACAGTAATTCTCTCTGCACTTATCAGCTGTAATTATTTTATAAATAAGAACTTTTGATCATCAGTTGGATTTCCTAAAAGATAGTTTATTCAGGAATGTCTGAATAAATGATTGATTCTTTCCAGTTGTTTACTAGTTTTCCAGAAAATTCTTTGGTTTTCTAGCAGTCTCCAATGTGAACACTGTGGCCTTTTTTTTAGTCATTATTGACTCGCAAATTTTAAATTCTTTGATATAGTTCAGTTCACTGCAGGCATTGTGCTTCTTGATGCTCAAGTTGTCCCATCCTTGGCAATTCTTTCAGATTGGCTGCTGGGGCCTTTGACTTTCTTTTTTTTTTGGTAGTCTTGGTTAACTTCTTTGCTTTCTTTGGGCTTCCCTGGTGGCTCAGAGGGTAACGCGCCTGCCTACAATGCGGGAGACCTGGGTTCGATCCCTGGGTCGGGAAGGAAGGAAATGGCAACCCACTCCAGTACTCTTGCCTGGAAAATCCCATGGACTGAGAAGCCTGGTAGGCTACAGTCCATGGGGTCGCAAAGAGACATGACTGAGCAACTTCACTTCACTTGGTTAACTTCTTTGCTTTCTGATACGACAGTCTAGAATCATCGCAAACATTTCGGCAGGGACCTGAATACTAAGGTCTGCATGCTTGGAGCGATTATTACTACTTGGTTTTCACTGTTTTAGGTATTTTCAGTGGAAACATATTTTTTTGCTGAGTTAAAAAGTGCACATTTCTTTTTATTTGAATAAGGAAACATGTTATGACCGTAATGTGGAAGGTTCATTTTGGGGCTTTGTATTCTGCCCCGTTGACCTATGCATTTGTTTCTATGCTAATACCATATTGCTTTGGTTCCTATAGCTGTGTGGTGTAGTCTAAAGTCAGGGAGTGTGGTACCTATGCTTTGTTCATAGTTCTCAAGATTACTTTGATTATTCAAGGTTTTTTGTGGTTCCATGTACATTTTAGGATTATTGGTTCTAGTTCTATAAAAAATGTCATGGGTATTTTGATAAAGATTGAATTAAATCTGTAGATTGCTTTGGGCAGTATGGGCATTTTAATAATACTTATTCTTCCAATCAATGAACTTGAGGTATTTCCCCATTTCTTTGTGTCGCCTTCAGTTTCCTTCATTAGTGTCTCATAGTTTTCAGGGTATAGGTCTTTCACCTTCTTGGCCAGTTTATTTTTAGATATTTTATTCTTTTTGATGCAATTTTATTTATTTATTATTTTTTAATGTCTTTTACTTTTTACTTAAACTTTTTAAATTTTAAAAATTGACTCATGTTTAGTTGAAGGATAATTGCTTTACACTACTGTGTTGGTTTCTACCAAACTACAGCTTGAATCAACCGTAGGTTTATCCACGTTCCCTCCCACTCGAACAATTGTTTTCTTTCTTCCAGCATTTCATTATTAATGTATAGAAAGCAAGAGATTCCTGCATATTAATTTTGTAACCTGCAATTCTATAAATGAATTAATTAATTATTTCTATTAGTTTTTTTCTGAAGATTTTAGTTTTTTAAATGTACTATCATGCCATCTGTGAACAATGACCATTTGCCTTTTTCCTTCCAATTTGGATGCTTTTTATTTCTTTTTCTTATCTCATTTTTGAGACTAGGATTTCTAATACTATGTTAAATAGAAGTAGAGTGAACATACTTGTCTTGTTCTTGATTTTAGAGGAAATGCTTTCAGCTTTTCATCATTGAAAGTGATGCTAGCTGTGGGTTTGTTATAAAGCAAATGACTACTAATGGAAATAAACATAATTAAAATTAATGATAAATAGTGTACAGGAGAGAAGGAGCAGCCTGAAAGGGATTTTTAATAGATCAGAATGAGGGGCAGAGAAAGCCTTTCTGAGGAAATAATCATTAGGTTGGTGACTGAAGGAGGAGTTGGGAATGGGCCAGGCAAAGATGTGGACCAAAAACATGGCAGGCAGGGTGAAAACGATGGGGAAAAGGGATGAGGCAGAGAAGGGATAACTTTTCAGGCTGTGAAAGGATTGTGAGGCTAGATCTTGTGAGCAAAACAGAAGGTGACAAGGGGTGTAATGGGAGGTGTGTGTAAGGGGCAGTTGGCAGCTATCTGGTGGGCCTGGGGACTCAATACTAAATTAAAGAGGATGCCACTAAAGAGTTTAAGCAAGTGGTGTGATCCTGCCTATCCTTTAATATATCACCCCAACTTCTGTGTCCGGTATGAACTGGGAACTATAAGAGCAGAAGTACTGAGATAGCAGCAGAGATGATTGATTGCTTATTTTCAGGAAATTCATGACCGCGGTTCAACCTGAGGTGGTGGGGTGGAGGTGGAGGAGAATGAGATGGAGGAGAATAAGGTGGAGTCCGTTGAGAGGCAGAATGGCTCAGAATTATTGGATGGAAGGATTAGACTAGATGAGAGAGAAGAGGGAGGTCTCCAGGGTAACTCCTCGGTCTTAAGCATAAGCAGCCAGCTCGCTAATGGTGACAGTGAAGAGCGTCAGGTTGAAGGTGGGGAGGCCATCACTCGGGCATTCTGGTCTGACTGCGAGAGATGGAATGCGTGCGTGCTCTTGCTCAGTCGTGCCTGACTCTCCGTGACCCCATGGACTGTGGCCTGCCAGCCTCTCCTCCATCCACGCAGTTCTCTAGGCAAGGGTGCTGGAGCAGGTTGCCATTTCTTGCTCCTGTGGATCTTCCTGACTCGGATCAAACCCACGTGTCCGGTATCTCCTGTATTGGCAGACGGATTCTTTACCACTGAGCCACCTGGGAAGCCAAAGATGGAGATATGGGGAAATTGATTTGAGTGCCTGTCCTTGAGCCTCTGGGGGTTTCAGTATAGAGGCTGTGGCACAAACAGGACAGGAGAAGCTTACCCAGAGGAAGGGAACCAAGTGAGTGAAGAGGTTCCAGGGCTTCATTTGAGGGCCTCCAGCATCATCAGCTCAGGAGAAATAAAGTGCTGGCCAAGAAGATGGGATTAATTTTTAGCAATAGCAGGAGTGAAAATTAATTGTCCTTGATTTATATTCATACCATTCCAGAACAAAAGAGATCCTAGAGATATGTAGTCTGCCTCCCCCATTTAATAGAAAAGAGAAGAAGCTGTAGAATTCAGAAATGACAGTCCACTGCCTCCTAGCCTTGTGAAAATAGCGACTCCTGGAATAGCACTGATCACACCAAAGGAGAAAGTGATCAGTTTAGTTCTGCCCATAATTTGTAACTGATTCTATCAAGATATAATTCACACTTAATTTTTTTCCACCTCCAAAATTCGTGCTCGTCCTTAGGTAGAAAAACTAGCTCGCAGATGCAGAAAAAATGCAGAGTTAAAACCATGCAGTTGCTCTCAGAAGTCCTTCTCTGAGGTGCAAGATGCTTGTCTCTCCCTTGTGCTGCTAGAAGCACTATGGCCCCTTTGAACAGCCCCACAATCTTCTCTGGAGCAACTTGCAGGTCTTACGGGTCTGAGAATTGATACTGGTGACCACAGGAGGCAGGTGCAGCTGGGCGTGGCTGTCATTCACGCTGCTTGCCTCGTTTCCTTCTTCTCCCTCCCCCTAGGCTTATGGGGTCTTCCCTGGTGGCTCAGCGATAAAGAATCCGCCTGCCAGTGCATGAGACACGGGTTCAATCCCTGGGTCAGGAAGATTCCCTAGAGAAGGAAATGGCAGCCCACTCCAGTATCCTTGCCTGGAAAATGCCATGAACAGAGGAGCAAGCTACGATATATCGGGTCATGAAGAGATGGACACGACTTTGTGACTAAACAACACCAACAAGGCATATGGTAGGGATGCACATCTTGGTTCCCTTGTGGTTAGGCGAGGCCATATGATTCCTTCTGGGGAATGAGTTATGAGTGGAAATAATGCATCCTCTCCAGACCAGAGCTTTTAATTGCTGATGTGAGGTCTCCGTAGTGTTCTTGCCCTGTGCTGCAATGACTGGAATTCTGGAAATAGTGGCTGCTTTATCACACTGGCTTGCTGAGTGACTCTGAGGAGCAGAGCCCCCTTGCTAATCTGAACTGGGCATGGGGCATGAGAAGACATAGATCTTTGTTATTTTAATCCACTGAGATTTGGAGGCTATGTGCTACTGTAGCATAACTTTGTCTCATGCTGACTGATACCTGGCTGTTCTCGTCTCTTTTCAGGGGCTTAATGGGCACCCTGTATATTCAGCTCTTCAAGGAAACACAGACCATATTCCCCGGATGGATTTGCTGCTCTGCTAGAGGCATCGCAGCAGATGGACAGAGCTCTCCCGACATTGCTCCATCTCCTCCTATGTTTTCCAGGGCACACTTGCTGCATTGTTCCCATTAGGTACCAGTGGGGTTCCCTTTTAAGTGGCCAGTAACAGAAAATCAGTATAACAGTTTGGGTCAGATAGGAATGGGTTTCAGTTCTTGGCTCCGGATCGCTGAGATTCTGTTTCCCTTTTCTACATATACCACTGGGTTGAGCTGAGAGGGAGAGAAACACTGGATGTGGGGGAACTACATTCCTGATGCATTTGTGGCCCATGTCAGTTACCCCGTTGCTACTGCTGGCTGTGGTGTAGGTAGGAGAAAGGCAGGGGATCGCCAAGGGAGTGGAAAGGTGGCACGCTGCACCCTGCTGATCCTTCATGGGCTCCCCCATTACCTTTCCCCACAGAGAACCAGGTCTTTCTATTGTGGACTTTCTTTGCTCTGTCCTCCGTCTCTACCCTGGAGCACTCGGCTCTGGAGATAACCCAACCGCTTCCACGGTAACATTTCTCATGATGATAGCTGTTAATAATCGTAAGTCATTTTTCCCAGGATAATTAGTCACCATTACTGTTACTGGCTGTGCTGTGTGACTGCTATTTGTATAGTGTAATTATGTCCTTATGCTCTGCAGGATTCGAGGTTCTTCTCATGGCCAGGCAGTCTACTGTGTGGCTCCCACTATTAAAGTTGCTCCTGAAGGGATCTGCAGGGCACAGACATTCCTGGAATTGGCTACAGGGCCCTTGTGAGCATGCCTGCCCCAGGAGCTGCATAAGCCTTGTGCTTTGTGGCTTGTCCTCGCTCTGTGACACAAGCATGAATTGTGGACCAGCCTGCAGAGCAGAACAAGCAGACAGCTACGTGAAGCTCCGCATTCCAAACAGGGACTGCTGAGGCCAGAATTCACAGGTGGTGCGCCACGGGTGATGAGAAGGAAAGGGATGCCCAGGAGTTCCACTGAAGCAGTGGCATCTCATCTATCCAGGCTCTGAATGTTGATTAGTAGATCCAGTTGGGGGAAGGACACTCCTGACTGTGGTGACAACTTTCACAAAGGTGCATAGTATGTTCAGGAAATGTTGTGTTGCCACTAAGTTGTGTCCAACTCTTTGCAACCCATGGACTGCAGCCCGCCAGGCTCCTCTGTCCATGGGATTCTTCAGGCAAGAATACTGGAGTGGGTTGCCATTTCCTTCTCCAGGGATCTTCCCGACCCAGGGATTGAACCTGCGTCTCCTGCCTTGGCAGGTGGATTCTTTACCACTGAGCCACCAGGGAAATCCACTGTTTTGTATGTTCAGGAAATGGTGAACACTAGAAAGGTCCATAGACTGCACCTGACTCTCTTACCATAGACCCTGGCAGTCCACGGCGGGGGATGTCATAGCCATACTAAGTAAGATCTGGGATCCAGCTCTATCTGAATGACTATGCTGAAGTGAAAATGGAGCTATGGGCTCTGTTTGCCACCTCTCCAGACATTCATTGGAGAGAGGGTCATTGAACTCCTCAAGAGGAAAAATGGAGGTGACCCAGGGCAGTTCACATCCTGTGTCTGTCAGGGGAGGCCAAGCCTAGGTATAGTTTTCCCTTGTATGACTGAACATTAAAAAGAAGTTTCCATGGCGTGATCTTGCAGCTCAAGGAGAACAGCATGTTATCTAGAGGACTTAGAGAAAGAGCAGATCTCTAAAATCACTTATAGGAAGGGAAAAATGTTTCAGAAAACATCTGTTTGGTCCCCTTACAAAGGAAACAAGGAGACTTGCTGTTTGTGGAATGAGAGTAGAAAGCTGCAGGGAGAGCATGTGGGCTGTGGGGAGGGCAGAATCCAACTTCAGGGCTGCAAATGAGACGCCTTAAAGTTTCGTTCACCTGCTTATATTTGCCTCAGTGCAGAGAGAAAGTGAAAGTGCAGGCAAGAATACTGGAGAGGGTAGAAGAGTCCCTTCTCCAGGAGATCTTCACTACCCGAGGATCCAAACCAGTTCTCCCACTGTTCAGGCAGATTCTTTACTAGAGCCACCGGGGAGACCCAAGTGGTGGAGAGAGAAGTCCATGTGAGCCAAACGCAGCGGCAGGAGTGGTTCCCCTCCTGTCAGGGAGGCCTTGACAGCGCCCCAAGGATACTGAATATAAACTACTCAGCACTGTGCCTAAACCTCTTGTTATCTCCCTCTCCAATTCTTAATCCATTCCTACCTCCTAAACCCTCTGGAAACTCACCTGGAGGAAGGGAATGCCTAGAAATTCCAGCTTTTCCATTCTTTGATTGTAGCCTGAGAGATTCTAATTGGAAGCCAGTGGTCTCCGACAGATCCCACACAATGCTGTGTGGACTTCCCTTTGTAGGGATAAGCAAATAGAAAAAACACACCATACACTTGGTTTCATTTGGAAACAGAACAACAGACTGACTTCAAGAAAAAGCAGAAATCACCTAAAAATCTGGATTTGAACTCTCAGTAAAATGTAAGAGTATGTCAAGGCTGTATATTGCCACCCTGCTTATTTAACTTCTATGCAGAGTACATCATGAGAAATGCTGGGTTGGAAGAAGCACAAGCTGGAATCAAGATTGCTGGGAGAAATATCAATAACCTCAGATATGCAGATGACACCACCCTTATGGCAGAAAGTGAAGAGGAGCTAAAAAGCCTCTTGATGAAAGTGAAAGAGGAAAGTGAAAAGGTTGGCTTAAAGCTCAACATTCAGAAAACGAAGATCATGGCATCTGGTCCCATTACTTCATGGGAAATAGATCGGGAAACAGAGGAAACAGTGGCAGACTTTATTTTTTTGGGCTCCAAAATCACTGCAGATGGTGACTGCAGCCATGAAATTAAAAGATGCTTACTTCTTGGAAGGAAAGTTATGACCAACCTAGATAGTATATTCAAAAGCAGAGACATTACTTTGCCAACAAAGGTCTGTCTAGTCAATGCTATGGTTTTTCCAATAGTCATGTGTGGATGTGAGAGTTGGACTGTGAAGAAAGCTGAGCGCTGAAGAATTGATGGTTTTGAACTGTGATGTTGGAGAAGACTCTTGAGAGTCCCTTGGACTGCAAGGAGATCCAACCAGTCCATTCTAAAGGAGATCAGTCCTGGGTGTTCATTGGAAGGACTGATGCTGAAACTGAAACTCCAGTACTTTGGCTACTTCATGCGAAGAGTTGACTCATTGGAAAAGACTCTGATGCTGGGAGGGATTGGGGGCAGGAGGAAAAGGGGACGACAGAGGATGAGATGGCTGGATGGCATCACGGACTCGATGGACGTGAGTCTGAGTGAACTCCGGGAGTTGGTGATGGACAGGGAGGCCTGGCGTGCTGCAATTCATGGGGTCACAAAGAGTCGGACATGACTGAGCAACTGAACTAAACTGAACTGTGAATTTATGAAGCAGGAAAAACTGACAAGAAATGGATGAATTTAAAGTGAAAAACATAATTATCCCAAATGAAAATGGCACAAAAGCAATGATGAACAGATTAGGTACTGCAGAAACTTTCATGAGCAAGTAATTGGTTGGTAATTGCTGTTTGGCTATTAAAGCAGAACATAAAAGTCCTCCCTCAGGAAAAGAATATTTGTAGCGATATAAGGATGATGAGGAGAAAGATGAGAAGCTAAGGTCAGATTCACAGAAGTCCATGTACTAAGGGTTACAGCAAGGAGAGTCACAGATTGATGTTTTCCAATTGTGGTGCTTCTGAAAACTCTTTGGGCAACAAGGAAATCAAAACAATCAATCCTAAAGGAAATCAACCTGAATATTCATTGGAAGGACTGATGTTGAAGCTGAAGCGCCAACACTTTGGCCATCTGATGTGAAGAGCTGACCCACTGGAAAAGACCCTGATGCTGGGAAAGACTGAGGGCAGGAGGAGAAGGGGGCGACAGAGGATGAGATGGCCGGATGGCATCATTGACTCAATGCACATGAGTTTGAGCAAACTCCGGGAGACAGTGAAGGACAGGGAAGCCTGGTGTGCTGCAGTCCATGGGGTCACAAAGAGTTGGACACGACTGAGCGCCTGAACGGCAACAGCAACACACACAAAGTTGCAGAATTGTTATAGAACAGTTAGAGTTACAGACACGGTCACGTGGAAAGTTCAAAAGTGTTCGCAAGTAGAACAAAACTGGAATTAAATGACAGAAGGGGAAGTGGACACACTGGAGGCTCAAAAATATTTTAAAAACCAACTCCTTATGCCATAGGGAAAATCAGAACTGCCATTTCAGACTGTGTAGAAAGTAACATGCAGTTGAAGCTTAAGGAGCAGATAATGATGTTGCTGAAACTGTTCCAGACGCTGCTGCAAAAAGAGATGATCGCCAAATCCCATTGAAACACGTATACTATCATGTAAGAATCGAATCACCAGTCTATGTCTGATGCAGGATACAGCATGCTTGGGGCTGGTGCACGGGGATGACCCAGAGGGATGTTGTGGGGAGGGAGGTGGGAGGGGGGTTCATGTTTGGGATTGCATGTACACCCGTGGTGGATTCATGTCAATGTATGGCAAAACCAATACAGTATTGTAAAGTAAAATAAAGTAAAAATAAAAAGTTAAAAAAAAAAAAAAAGAAATAATCGCCAAATCCCTTTAATGGATAGCATAAGCGTGATAACATAGTACAGATAACCCTTCAAAATTAACCTGCAGAATAATCCTCAGGATGAATTATTCAGATATATATAGATGTCAATTCTTTTCATTAATATGCAAGCGTGCTATTACATAACTCTAGTCAGTATCCCAACCTGATTTTATTTCAATACTAAAAAATTCTGAAGTGTATCTGGAAGTGAAACATGCCAGGAAAGCCAGGAAAATTCTGGAAAAGGCGAAGGCAATTGTGTGGTAATTGCTGTATAGCTATTAAAGCACATCACAGTATTTCAGTGATCCAGATAGCCTTGAACTAACCTCAGAGGAGACGGATCAATGAGGAGAGATGGAGCAGAAACATGCGTCTAGAAACAGATGTATACAGGCAAGAAGATTTCTGAAATAGTAAAAGTGGTGTTTAAATCAGGGTAGCACAGGTTTATTACTCAGTAAAATATACATTAGCTCAACTGGCTATATTTGGCAAAATACTAGTAGCAAAGATGAAAACAGTGGTAATACATTTAGATCCGTATCAGGTTAATTAAATAAGAAACAATTAAAGCCAAAAATTATCAGAAGGAAATCCGAGAGAACAATTTTGTAATTTGGGGATTGGGGAAGCTTCTTGAATTAGGATCTTAGAGTCAGAAAACTTAAAGGGAAAATGGAAAAGTCTTCAGATGAGACAGGGAAAAAAAGTGCCTACAACAGAGAGAACAAAGCACCGTTAAGATAGCTCGCCCCTGTGTGCTGGGTCACCTGCCCAGATGAGCACATGTGCACTCCTGCCCCCCACCACTGCCCTTCTACTCAAGTGGGACGGTGACTGCGTACACCACTCACACATCTGACTGTCCTGCTCCAGCAAACCTGCAACCATTCCTGGACGCTTGGCTATTGGTTGACTTTATGGTTCTTCCTGAATAAGGCTCTATTGGCAAGAAGTTTTAAAGCAACAGAAAACCCGAGGTTTGATGGATTTACCATCCCCTTTATTTATGTAAAATGGCTTCCAGTAAGGAGTTCTGCTACAATTGGCTGCAAGTTTATTTAAGGTCCAATGGAAGATGAAAATAAACAAGTATTAATCCTGAGAACTTTTTTGTGGAATTATGAAAACAGTCTGTTATAAAACACATCCAGATGTCAGCCAGGACTGAGTCAATTAGAATAATAGCTTCAAGTAAAATCAACAAAGGTCAGCCAGTCAGGCTGAGGGGTGAAATCTCCAGAATACCCAGTTCAAAGGGGGCAGGGGAGGCTGCTGTTATGCCCCAGCCTTGAGCTTTGTCTGTGAAACATAATTATTTAAGTGATCTGTAAAGAAGAAATTATGGATCCTGCTGATCAACATAACTTTTTAAAAAGATTAATTTTGTCACAGTTTAAGGTAGGCTTATAGAAGACCAAAATAAGACAGTGTCATTTGAGAATGAGCTGAAACTTTGAAAGAACAAAATGAAAAAAAAAACCAACTTCCCCTATATTTGAAAATTATTAGAATTTTATATCAGTAAAAAAGTTTATGAAGACCTATGGAAAAATTTCTTATTGATACACTAGCCCTATTTTTCCAAAAGGAGTGTGTAAGGATATTCATTGGAACATTTAATGTTAAACCCTCTGCAGTCATCTAAATAGTGATCTATGGAATATTGGTTAACAAATGATGGCACCATTGCACAGTACAACAAGATGCAAATTTTGAAAAGGGCAATCAACCTGCTTGTGAATTGCTAGGGAAATGTGTCTAACAAATGTTAAGTATGAAAAGGCAAGTAACAGAGCATTATTCAGCCATTTTTAATTAATCAATCTATTGATTTGTGTTTCTTACATTGTATGCAGGGAAAGTTCTAGAAAGAAAGCAGTGTTTGTAATGACTACCTCTGGAAATGCAGGGGCTGAGAGCAGAAGTTCTTTTCATTTTTGTATTATATTTTTTCCATAATGTTCAACATTTTACTTTGGGCATGTATTGCTTTCAGAAAAAATTTTAAGAGGTTAGTTAGGAGCAGCAGGAGAGGGAAAGAAAGAATGAGAGATCCACTGAAGTGGAAAGCTAACTAATGGAACAGTGATGACCTAGTGCGCTCTTGAGAGGAAATAGTACAGCTGTGAAAATATTGGCCGCCTCTGAAAATGTTAGGAGTTAAACGGTCACCACGAGAGAAATGGTTTTACTCATTATGCTTTCTCCAGTGAATGCCTAATTGCCTGACAATGTTGTTACATCGGTTCGGTACCTACTGAAGGTTCTGATAGCCAATAGCATCTCATATGCCTGAACCCAACGTTAGTTTGAAATTTATTTTTTCTTTAAAAAAGTTGACTGATAATTTCTGTCCACGGAAAAGCTTGGAAGCATTAACATCCCTGTTACCTTCTAGATGGCTTACTGGCTATAGTTGGAAAACTTTGGCCATCAAGGATCCTGAGAACTTCAGGTGGAACATGGCTCTGCCCGATCACCTATCACAGGAGCCACTTCTGCCCTTTCAGAGGAGCTCAGAGCAGTACTGATGTCCTGTCTCTCTCCCTGATGCCTCTGCTTCAGTGTGAGATGACCCACAATCAGATCTGCTCTGCCAAGCAAAGCCACTGGTTGATTTTATGAAACAGAAGTCAGCCTACTGGTCATTGTGAGCACATGAGACCAAATTAAACATCTGATGGGGTGTTTCACATATTTGAACACAGCATCTTGTAGAGCCAGAACATCTTTGCATTTGAGGGAACTTAGCAGTCACACAGTCAGGGCCCATGATGTGTCCTACTACAGCGCATTGTCCACCTCATTTGGCTTTTTATCACAATGACTGTGTCTACTAATGTTAAAATATTTTCTTACTGATTTCCATATGACAATGATATTTAAAAACAAAAAGATGCAACAAAAGAAACCTCATTTATGCAAGTGTATAGTAGAATAAGTGTGTGTGTGCACATGTGCACGTGTGTGTGGACATGTGACTCTCTTGCTTGCATGTGTTCACTCATGGGGAGGAAGAGCAAGAAATGGAAGGGAATGGTTTGTTTCTTTTTGGAATTTAAGAAAAATACTCAAGGTAAATCATTTCCTTCTAGTTTCTTCCTCAGATGGCTCAAAAATTAAAAACAAAAAGAAAGAAACAGAAAAAGCAAAAATTCCATAAACTTCAAGCACTCATTTTCCTGTGTTAAGAAGAGATTCAAATATTGTCTAAATCTTATGTGGCCTAAAGGTTTCTACATTTTATGTAAGGTGGTATTAACTCTAGGCTGTAAAAGTTAAGGAAATGTATAATAACTTCTAAGTAATCACTAAAAACGTAATGCAATGAGGTATGGCTAAAAAGCCAATAGGTGAATTAAAATGGAATTCCATATAATTCAAATAAACAGAGAATAGAGTTGAGGATAATTTATTTAAACCCTCTGGGGACAAATAACAGACCTGACATGAATGTCAAAAGAAGATGAAGCAGAAGATCAAAGGAAACAAAAAGCAAAGGGAAAACTCCTGTACCTCCTTTCCTAGAGTATTGAAGGATGCAGTTTGTAGACTACTGATTAAAATCCGTCTGAAAAAAAAATTTGCTTAAGATATCTAAATATCTTGGTTAATAGGATAATTAGAAAGATAAATACTTATACCTTCAAGGAAATACACCCTTGAGCTCTGTAACCTAGAGATTAAAGAATGAAATGGAAGGAGAATTAGTAAGTGAAGAAGAACAACTATACCACTTCAGGACTATCGATTCATTAAGATTGACATTGTAGAAAATGAAACTGTACCTCAAACAAGATAGTAAAAGAATACGATGAAGAACTCTGTACCCTCAAATTTGATAATGACCTGAATGAAATGGATAAATTCCTTGAAAAACACAACCTGCCAAAACTCACAGAAGAAGAAATAGATGATTTGAGTAGGACTATATCTAACTCCAGTACTTTGGCCACCTCATGCGAAGAGCTGACTCATTGGAAAAGACTCTGATGCTGGGAGGGATTGGGGGCAGGAGGAGAAGGGGACGACAGAGGATGAGATGGCTGGACGGCATCATGGACTCGATGGACGTGAGTCTGAGTGAACTCCGGGAGATGGTGATGGACAGGGAGGCCTGGCGTGCTGCGATTCATGGGGTCGCAAAGAGTCGGACACGACTGAGTGACTGAAATGAACTGAACTGAACTGATATCTATTAAAGAAGTTGAACAAAAAGTTAATAACCTTCTAAAACAGAAAGTACCAGACCCAACTGGATTCATTGGTGAATTCACATTTGGGGAAGAAATGATATCATTGTTTACAACCTCTTTCAGATGATCAAAACAGAGGGCACACTTCCTAACTCATTCTTTAAGTCTAGAATTACCCTAATACCAAATCCAGACAAGGCATTATAAGAACAGAAAACTACAGACCAATGTCTCTCATGAAAACATATGCAAATAGTCTCAACAAAATATTAGCAAGACAAATCCAAAAAAATATAGAAAGAATTATACCCCACAACTAAGTGGGACTTATTCCAGGTATGCAAGGCTGGTTTAACATCTGAAAATCAATTAATGTAACCCACTGCATCAATAGAAAGAAAAATCACATGATCATGTCAATAGATGCAGAAAAGTGTTCGACAAAATCCAACACCCATTTGTGATAAAAATTCTCAGTAAACATGGATTAGAGGGCAACTTTCTCAACTTGGTAAAGATTATCTACGAAAACTCTGTAGCTAACATCAAACTTCAGTGAGAAGCTTGAGGCTTTCCCATTAAGCTCTGGCAGAAGGCAAGGGTGTCCCCTCTTACCCCTTTTCAACATCATGCTGCAAGCTCTTGGTATCGCAGGAAGAAAAGAAAAGGTATTCAGATTAAGAAGGTAGATACAAAGCTGTCTTTGCTGACAACTTGATTGTCTACACCGAACATTTGAAAAAATCCATGAAAAACCCCTGGTACTAAGAAGAGATTATAGCAAGTTTGCAGGATATGAGGATAATGTAAAAGCCTGTTGTTTTCTTAGATACCACCAACGAGCAAGTGGAATTTGGAATTAAAAACGCCACGTGCATTAATACCCTCCAAATGAAATACCTTTGGTATAAAACTAAAAAATATGTATCAGATCTATATGAGGAAAACCATAAAACTCTGATGAAGGAAATAAAAAAAGAACTAAATAAGTAGAGAGACAGGCCATGTTTATGGATAGGAAGATTCACTATTGTCAAGAAGTCAGTTCTTCCCAACATGATCTATAGATTCATTGGAGTATCGACAAAAGTCCCAGCAAGATGTTACATAGAGAGTCGAAAGACCCAGACAAGTCAGCACAGTGCTGAAGAAGAGCAAAGCTGGAGAGCTGACACACTGTGACTGTCGGGCCTGCTTACTCTGAATCTACAGTAATCAAGACAGTGTGGTCCTTGTGAGAGAGCGGGCAAGCAGACAGAGAGCCCGGAGATAAAGCCACGTGAATATAGTCAGAGGAGAAAAGGAAATATCGTGGAGCAAAGGTGGCCTCCTCAGCGATGACGCTGGAAAAACTGGGCATCCAGAGGCAAAGAAACAAACGGAACCAAAACAGAAAGCCTAGCACAGACCTTATCCCCCCACAAATTAACACGAAGTGCATCACAGACTTGAACGTACAGTGTAATACTATGCAAAATCCATAGACGATAGCATAGAAGAAAACCTAGATTGTTTGGATCTGGTGACACTTTTTAAGAAGCAGTACTAAAGACATGGTCCATGAAATAGATTTGATAAGCTAGACTTCATCAAAATTAAAAATTTACACTTTTCAACAGACAAAATAGAAAATTAAGAGAAGCCACAGACTAGGGGAAAATATTTGAGGAAGATACACCTGATAAAGGATTGTTCTCCAAAATATACAGAGAATTCTTAAAATTCAACAGTGAGAAAAAATAATCTGATTAAACAAATGGGTCAAAGACCTTAAAGGCATCTCACTAGAGCAGATGTGCAAATAGAAAAGAGCCCTGTGAAGAGGTGCTCCATATCATACGCCATCAGGCCAACTAAAATCAAACAGCGGTGAGGTGCCACTGCGCGTGTGTGTGCTCAGTTGCTGAGTCGTGTCTGACTCTTTTCTTTTGACGCCATCGACTGTAGCGCACCAGGCTCCTCTATCCATGGGATTTTTCAGGGAAGAATACTGGCGTAGATTGCCATTTTCTCTTTCCGGGGGCCTTCCTGACCCAGGGATTGAACCCACCCTCTACTGCGTCTCCTGCGTTGGCAGGTGGATTCTTTACCACTGAGCCACCTGGGAAGCCCGAGACACCTCTGCACATCTACGTAAATGGTCAAAATTAAGAACACTGCTGACACCAAATGGTGGTGGGATGTGGAGCCACAGGAGCTTGCATTCACTGCTGCTGGTGATGCAAAATGGTATAGCTACCCTGGAAGACGGTGTGCTGGTTTCTTGCAAAACTAATAACCTTCTCATATAACCCAACAATTGTACTTCTTGGTATTTACCCACAGGAACCAAAAACATGTCAACACAAAATACAAAAATCTGTACATGAATGTTTATATCAGCTTTGTTTGTAATTGCCAAAACTTGGAAGCAAACGAAGATGTCCTTCAGTAGGTGAATGGACAAGCAAGTTGGTACATCGAGACCACACTAAGTATTATCAAGCACTGAACAGCAATAAACTATCAAGCCACGAAAAGACACGGAGAAATGTTAAAGGCATGTCACTAAGTGAAAGAGGTCAATCTGAAAAGGCCACGTGCTATAATATTCCAGCCATGTGATGTATTGCAAAAGACAAAACTATGATCAATGATGGGGGAGGGAGGGTGGGGGGGTGATGAACAGATGGAGCACAGGGGATTGTTAGGGCATTGAAAATATCTTGATGGTAGTATAGTGATTAGTGATTGTACATTGGTTAAAACCATACGGGCTCAGATGGTAAAGAACCTGCCTGCAGTGCAGGAGACCTGGGTTCGATCCTGTCGGGAGGATCCCCTGGAGACGGAAATGGCAGCCCACTCCAGTATTCTTGCCTGGAGAATCCCACAGACAGAGGAGCCTGGTGGGCTACAGTCCATGGGGTTATAAAGAGTTGGACACAACTGAGCTACTCACACATTAAACCCATACACTGTACAGTATGGAGAAGGGGTCCTAAGGCAAACTATGGACCCTGTGTGATTATGAGATGTGAGTGTAGGTTCATCAGTTGTAACAAACAACTGCACCACTCTGGTGGTGGCTGTTGATGACGGGGGAAGCTGTGCTCGTGGCCGGGGATACGTGGGGCATCTCTGTGCCTCCTTCTCAATTTTGTTGTACATCTAAAACTGCTCTTAAAAGGTCTTTAAAGAAGAAAAAATTGGAACTGAAACATGGATGATATTTTAGAAATTACACAGGATATGAGGATAAAGAGTAATTTGGAAATTTTTGTTAAGTACAAATGACAGGCAAATACATTCCTTCATACAGATTAGTTGATATACTTGAAATACAAAAAACGATACATCAAAATGGAAAATTTTATCTAGGAAGGACTTTTTTTAAGGGTTTAAAAAACTTTTTTGAAAAGACAAAAAGAACTATGCTATTAGATTGAGTGTTTATCACATCTTTCATAAAAAGTAATCATTAGCTAAGACATGTTTTTTGAAAGTGACTACATTTTTAAAATAAATATAAATCCTATTAGCATCCAGGAAGAAGAAAATCATTTATAAGGGGGAAAAGATAATTCTTGTCTCAAACTGTTCCAACTATATTTAAGGAGGAAAACCCTACAGAGAGTGAGAGAGAAATATCGTAACCCATAAATTCCATATATTCAGGTTGTTAGTCACTAGAAAAGATATGAAAAGAAAACTTCAAATAAACAGAGAAAAAACTAATTCCTGTAGCATAATCTATGACACTTTCTATACTAATAATATGGTGAGATTTTTAAAATACGGGTAAGTTCCATGTCTTATGAAATGAAAGTACCATACGTAAGGATCTTTGGACAAAGATGTTTATTACAGCTTTGTTCATAGGGGCGAAACATTGGAAACAAACTGAACATTTTTCAGTTAAGGAACAATGATTCTGTTTATATCATAAACTATTATGCAGCTGACACAAGGAGGGTGAAAGAGAGAAAGAAGAAGAGGGGGGGTGGAGAAGGGGAAAGGAGAGAAAGAGGGGGAAAGAGGGCAAGAAGGAGGGAAATTTAACCGGAGGAATTTCCATCTGATACCACTGAGCAAAATGAAGAAATCACATATAATCTGATTCCATTTGAGCAACCAAACAATTGTTAGAGTCGTATCTATTTCTCTACCATCCACGCTGATGTTTAAGTATTGTACCTTTATACCCACAAACACCAAAGAGGAGTCTACATCTGGAAGTGGACATAACTGGTTGTAAGCCTGGACAGCTCGAGTGTGGGGACGTGCGCTTGGAAGCTGATGTAGCTGCACGGAGGAAAGAGAAGAGAAAAGGAGGAGAAAATTAAAAAGGAAAAAGACTAGTAAGAAAGCAAATAGTTATGTTTAATGTATTTATGCCAAATTCGAACTCTTGGTTTTCTATATCCATTTTCTTATTATTTTCTAGTATGTTAATTTCCATCATCACCTTTATCTCCTCACTTTCTTAACTGTTTGAAACATTTTTTGTCTCCTGTGGATACGTCACTCTGTCACGCACATTATACTTTCCCAAGTGTTTATAGTGCCTTTTGATTTTGGTTATGAAGATTTTGCAGAACTACTTACATTTTACATAATCAAATTTGTCTATCTTTTCCTTTGTTACTGATTAATTCTGTGCATTTCAAGAAAGATTTTATATATCTCAGCATTATAAAAGTAAATTCTCTTCTGGTAGTTATAATTTCACTTATGTTTGAATATTTACTATAATTGCCTGCAGAATCCCATCGGCAGCTGGCAGGCTACAGTCCGTGGGGTCACACAGAGTCGGATATGACTGAAGTGACTTAGCAGCATTTACCACAGTTGCAAATAAGTTTGGGATGAGGATTTAGGTGGGAGACTGTACCTCCTGTGGCCGGCCCTCTCCTCCAAACATGGCCGATTTTCAGGATGTGTGCGTGTGTTAGTCGCTCAGTCGTGTCTGACTCTGCGACCCCATGAACCACAGCTCGCCAGGCTTCTCTGTCCATGGAATTCTCCAGGCAAGAATACTGGAGCGGGTAGCCATTCCCTTCTCCAGGGGCTCTTCCGACCCCGGGATCGAATGCAGGTCTCCCACGCTGCAGGCGGGTTCTCTACAGTCTGAGCCTCCAGGGAAGCCACGTACTGCCCAGTAGCTGCTCTCTCTTACTGAAATGTCACATTTGTAAAATTCAGTACTTTCATTCAAATCTTGCTTGCATTTCTTGATTCTGTCCTTCTATTTGCTTATTTTGGCGTCTGAACTACTGGATTTTTTAAATCGAAATGTATTTGACATAATTGTGTAAATCTAAGGTGTACAGCATGTTAATTTGGTAAGTTTATATAGTGTAATATGATTGCCATTATGGCAGTAATGTTATTATGCCATAACACTTCTATCATGTTACATAATTGTCATTTCTTTTTATCGGTGGAACCACTGGATTTTAGTTATTTTCTAGCTCTTAACATCTGGTAGTGCAAACCGCATTACCCTTCCCCCTCCAACTACTTATTTCTCTGATTTTTCTTGATTACTCACATATTTAGTTTTCATATTAAAAAAAACATTTAAAAACAAGTTTCTAAAAATGTTTGGGTTCTTATTATGATTGTGTTAAATTAATTATTACTATATGACATGTTCTCTCCCAGACAAAAGCATGTCTCTCTGTTTACTTGAGTCATATTTTATGTCTCTCAAGAGAGTGGGTGCGGCCTTCTCAGCAAAACAAAACCAGACCCAGAAAACATAAGGGAAAAGACTAACAGATATGAGTACACATTAAAAAAAATTACCAAAGGAAAAATGGCAGAAATTAAAAGACAAGTCAAGCTGGAAAGGTATCTGCCACACATGTCAGGAAAGAAAATAATGCTAGTGTAAACCTAGAAATTTACCATCCTTCACCAAAAACCAAACCCAAACAACACACCAGGCAATCCGCAAAGAAAAGGCTAAAGACAACAGCAACACGACCTGTACCATGCGGCTGTTCACCTATCAGCCTGGCCAAGAGGGCACTGCCTTATAATGGCCCGTTTGGCAGGTGGCGCTCGTGGGAGAGAACCCGCCTGCCAATGCAGGAGGCACGAGAGATGCGGGTTCCTTCCCTGGGTCGGGAAGATCCCTTGAAGGAAGGCATGGCAGTCCACGCCAGTGTTGTTGCCTGGAGAATCCCACGGACGGAGGAGCCTGGTGGGCTGCAGTCCATAGAGTCTCAAAGCTGGATACGACTGAAGCGACGCAGCACGCCTGCAGTTTGTCTGGTAACTAGAGGGGAGAGGGGCTCTTACATTCTGGCAGGAGTGTGAATTTGTGCGTTGCCTTTGGAGAGCGGTTCAGCAGTTTCTAACAAATGAACGAAAGATTCTTGGCTCTTACAATCACCCCTCTAAGAATCCATTCCACAAGGCACATTCCTGTATGTCCAAAAAGGCACTTAGACAAGGGTGTTGTACCCATCTGTAAAAGCCAAAGAAGGAAACCGCTTAAATGCCAAGCTATATAGGGGTCTGGTAAAATGCTTTCTCATTCTTCCATGAAATAAAATACAATCCAATCTTGAAAAAGAACGAGTTAGTTTGCATGTGCTGAAATGTATTATTACAGTAAAGAAAAGCTAGGTGCAGAGTGGGTTCTGATGCTCTCATTTGACAGGAGTATTTGTAAACATACACAGGTGGGCAGACGGGCTGCACACACAGGGCCTCTGCGGAGGCCCACAGAAACTGTGAATGATGCTCACATCCTGCAAGGAGCCTGAGGGTCTGCTTTGTGAGGCTGATTGGCTTTTCACTTTTTAACCTTTTATGTAGTATTTGGATTTTTTCTAACACACACTTGCCTTACATTTCAATACATAAAATAAAGAGATTTCGATTGAAAACCTAAGACTAAATCTGAGATATGAATCATCGATGTTTGGCAAACAAATAATAGTATAGAATATCTCTCCAAACTCAATCGTAATTTGCAAAACTGGCCAAGTTATGAGTTCCTAAGTTTTGTGAAAATTTGAATTCCACCCCATTATGCTTTTGAATTTTGAAAGCGGGTGGCTTGAAACCGAGATATGAATGGAATTGCATGTCAGTTTCAATTAAAAAAAATAGAGGTTTAGATTGATTAGCTAGAGTGAGATGAACTTTTACAGAGAAGGTAAGGCTGACGCAGTGGCGGGGGGAGGAAGCAAGGAACAACAGGGGAGATTTTGCTACTATTACTCAGAAGGCTGAAACTTGCTCAGCCTTTGCTTTCTCTTAATTCAGCCTCTTAAGGAAATGAATTTTCAAACTATTCTCTGTTCCTTTTCTGCACCTGAGTGTGACTTTTGTGTCAATCATCTCTGGCATAAGAATCTTAATTATTTCCTTGGTCTTTGGTCTGACCAAGGTTAGAGTGAATTTCCTCCTGCTGGATCTTTCCAGATTGCTGGCCGTGAGGCTAGTGGGAGGCACGTGGGAGTCACACAGAAATAGGTCATAGTCTAGTAACTGAACCGTTGCTCATATATCCTTTGTGAGTCCTGAAAGTGCTGAGAGTTTTTAGAACAGTCTGGAGATAATACCCTGGCCTTGTGCATGCTCATTTTTTGAAACAAAGCAGATGGGCAATAATTAGTTGTTGGTTCCATATTTTTGGAAGATGAGAGCAATGTTATCCCTCAAAGAATGCACAAAACAGACGCATTTCCCCACAGCAGGAGGAGTGCTGTGCACGGGGGTTTATGGGAATGGAGCGGAAGGAGACTGGGCGGGACTCGAACGATTCGGCGACACCCTCAAAGGGGAAAACGGCCACAGGACAGAAATAGAGAAGGCAGGTAGGTTTGGGGAACGGAAAACAATCACTTTAACAGCTCAACTAAGTAAGAAAGCACACAAGTGAGATACTCCTGGGGCCTCTGCACGGTCAGGAGTCTTGGTGCAAGAGCCACGGGGATGCGATCCACTCGTCCCTCCTGCTAAGTAACTCCCTGTGGAGAACAGGACCTGGCTCTCAGGTAAGGCCCCTCCGCTCACCAGGTGTATGTCAATGTGTAAATCACTCATCCTCTGAAAGGCTCCATTTCCTCATTTGTGAAATTCAAATATTTAGCACCAGCTTCACAAAATCCCGTGCCTGGCACCTAGCAATTGCTCAATAAATAGAAGTTCTCCTTATCCTTTGTGGATTCCTTTTGTCTAAGTACTATTCAAAGGCTTCCCTGGCGACTCAGTGGTAAAGAATGCAGGAGATTCGAGTTCGATCTGTGAGTCAGGAAGGTCCCCTGAAGGAAATGGCAACTCAGTCCAGTATTATTGCCTGGGAAATCCCACGGACAGAGGAGCCTGGTGGGCTGCAGTCCATAGAGTCACAAAGAGTCGAACACAATTAGCAACTAAACAAAAACAACAGCAATTACTATTTGTGATTCAGCTTAGCATTCCAAGTCTTCCACATCCGACCCCTCCTCTTATTGAGCAAATGAAAACTACTAACACCTCTGACCTTGAGACTGACTTTCTTTTATTTATTTATTTGGGCTGTGCTAGGTTTTTGCTGTTGCTCGAGGGCTTTTCTCCAGTTGCAGCCAGCAGGGGCTCCGCTTCGTTGTGGTGTCTGGGCTTCTCCTTGCAGTGGCTTTTCTTGTTGCAGAGCCCAGGCTGTAGGGCACACAGGCTTTGGTAGCTGCAGCACGGGGGCTCAGTAGTTGGCACTCCCAGGCTCTAGAGCTCCCAGGCGTGGCTCCACAGCTACTGTGGCGCCTGGCTTATTTGCTGTCCTGCACGTGGGATCTTCCTGGACCAGGGATCGAACCTGTGCTCCCTGCATTGGTAGGTGGTTTCTTATCCATTGCACCATCAGGGAAGTCCTAGACTGACTTTAATGATTGAAACAACTGACATTACTCTATCAAATTATTCCCTACACAAGCTTCTAGATCTTTCTACCATATGCACCCTGTGATGTAACTGGGCTAGGATTAATACGGTGCCCAATAGACAAATGTGGAATTGAAGGCTAAGGTGTTAAGTGACAGGTAAGGTCACAGTGAATGACAGGCATACCTAAGCCTCAACGAGCATCCTCTGAAGCTCTAGCCTAAGGTGGTAACAGACCTCTCAGGAAGGTCATTAAATGTCAGAATCATGTGAGTCTCCTTTTCTCATTTGTCCTCCTTTCTGCCTGGCGAAATGAGTTCATTTTCAGGATGTACCTTAAGACGCTCATATTCCAGGAATTCTTCTGACTCCAGTGTGAAGTGTGTGCAAATGGTAAATGTTCTGGCATTTTTGTAGGAGACCCTTTGGAGGCTCTGGAATGCTTTCACAGCAATCCTTCCTCTGCACGGGAAGAAAACGTGGGTGACAGGCAATGACCATGTCCTTAAGCAAGGGAGAGACGGGTTGTGTGTGTGTCGCTTTGCAGAAGATGGACTTTGCAGATTTCAATAGAGGCAAGAAGAGGGGTGGGCGATGTTTCCACCTGCCCCGGGAGAAGTCCCTTTCTGTCTAGAAATTATTTATGCCTTCCTTTGTAATACGTTTGGAAGAATAGAAAGACAAGCCTATTTTCTCTATGAGATAATAATTTTTTGATTGACTATGGTCTACTGAACCAGCGTGAAATGATGCTACAATTGTGCTTGGATGTCACTGTTGACCCAATAGTACAGTCCTCATGACAGTAATGAAGGGATTCAGATGCAGCTGTGATCTGAGGGGCCCAGAAAGAGGGTGTGTCCAGAAGCATGGCAGAGAGGCTCATTGTGGGAACTCTCCCTCTGATGGTGTCCAAAAGGATGTGGAGGAGGCTGAGGTAAGGCCATTTGCAAAAGGCACCTTGAAGTTAAAAAAATTTTACAGAGCTGATAGATAATTTATAGGCAGGGAAAGTGAGTTGGAAAAGTCACCAAATAGTAGATTAATGATTCCATTATCAAATATCTTGGGTTTAGCTTTCTGGAAATTGGTGTTCTTCACTTTAAAAATGACAGCTGGCCTTTTCTATAAACATCGCTGCCTCTGGCTTTTCCTCTGAAGTTGGAGTTACTTGGTGCACTGTGAGGCTGTAAGATGTATGGAGAGGCTCTGGGGTTCATCACAGAGCTTCCAGAAGCAACCATCTGTTTTTTTGCCTATTGGCTGTGACATTCCCTAGCTAAAGGGTTAGTGGACACTTTAGTGTTCTCAGTCTTCCTAAAACCAGGCGAGGAATTCTTCCCAGACTGGAAGGTGCCCCAGAATGAGCAAGAAGCAAGATTTTTAAAAAAAAATTATTGGAGTGTAGTTACTTCACAATGCTGTTAGTTTCTGCTGGTAGCAAAGTGAACCCACTACTTGTGTACATATAGCCCCTCTGTTTAGATTCCCTTTCCATGAAGGTCACCACAGAGCGCTGAGTGGACTTCCCTTTGCTATACAGCAGGTTCTCATTAGTTATCTGTTCTATACAAAGTATAAAAATGGACTTCCTTGGTGGCTCAGATGGTAAAGCATCTGTCTACAGTGCGGGAGACCCAGGTTCGATCCCTGGGTCAGGAAGATCCCCTGGAGAAGGGAATGGCAATCCACTCCAGTACTCTTGCCTGGAGAATTCCATAGACAGAGGAGCCTGGTAGGCTACAGTCCACGGGGTCGCAAAGAGTCGGACACGACTGAGCGACTTCACTCTATACAAAGTCGTGTGTGTATGTCAGCCTCAATCTCCCAACTCATCCACTCCCACCTCCCTTGGGATCCATAAGTTTGTTCTCCACATCTGTGCCTCTGTTTCCACTTTGAAAATAAGTTCATCTGTACCATTTTTCTAGACTCCACATAGAAGCAATATTATACAATATCTGTTTTTCTCTTTCTGACTCGCTTCACTCTGTATGACGGTCTCTAGGCCTACCCATGTCTCTGTCAATGGCAATGTTTAATTCCTTTTTGTGGCTCTTTTGATCTCAGTGGGGCTTCAAAAATATGGATGGCCAAGGTCATGTGTCACATAGACTGGACGTGTGGCACTTGGGGCAGGTGGTCATGCATGTGAGGTCACGGCTGCCCCTCCCAGCCTCTGAGTGAGGGCGGGTGGCATGCTCTCAGGCCTGCCCATCATCTTAGCCTTCCTATGCCAGCCTCTGAGTGAGGGCGGGTGGCATGCTCTCGGGCCTGCCCATCATCTTAGCCTTCCTATGCCAGCCTCTGAGTGTGGGAAGGTGGCATGCTCTCGGGCCTGCCCATTTACCATGCCAGGCGGGCAGCATGTGTTCAGTCAGTGATGCTGGAGGAAGAGTAATGACCGCCAGCTTCGGCTGAAGTTGGGTGCCAAGCTTCCTTTCCCCCACTACCCTGTGATGCCTCCATGGGCCTCATCTTGATGGCCTCTGGAGTTCTCTGTATCTTATAGGCTCTGCATGGGGTGAGTGAGTTGATGCTATGGAATGACGCAAAATAAGCTCTGACTGGCATTTGGGGATGAGCAGAAGGTCACATCTTGACTTCGTCCTTCAGTTAGAGGGCCACCATCTGCAGGAAATTTTCTCTAATTTCCCCAGCAAGGACAGATCCTTCCTGTCCATTTGGGGCTTTGTAAAAGACCACAGGATAACACTGCTGCCCACATTGTGTTTCAGTGTTAACGTGTGTGTCATTTCACCGAAGTTGGGAGCATTTTAAGGGATTAGAATTGAGATTGATCTATTCTGTTGACAACAGCATGAGGTATTGAATGGAGGGATGGATGAATGTGATTGGGATGTGGGATTAGAAAAGGATATGCAAGGAGGTGCTTCCATGGGTGGAAACCACAGTGGCCCAGACCAGGCCCCACCGACCTGGCCAGAGGCTGCTCACCTGTGCAACTCCTGGTCCTGGACAGAGGGGCCTGGTAGGCTACAGTCCACGGGGTCACAAAGAGTCACCTTTGGGCCACCTTTGGAAGCTTGTTTGAACTCTGGTTTCAGAGACAGGCTTCCTCCCCTCTGGGTGCTGCATGTAGAGAAACTGATAAACACGGGAGAGTGAAGAAAAGTCATCCAGAGGAGCGTGTGGCATTGGCGTGTTTCACGGGACATCGTGCGGCCTTTCCCCCTTCCTCCGGAAGGCAGGAACTAGGCTTGTCAGCATAGCCCTAACCCTAACCTTCAGAGGAGCCCTCTGCCCACTGCCACCAGTTCATGCCTCCTGGCACACTGTGGCTCCCATCCATGTGCACAGAGGCAGGGAGCAGGTGGCTCTGGGGGCAGCGGCTTCCCTGGAAGCACATGCTGCCCCAGAGCAGAGGCTTCCACAGTCCAACCAGCACTCTGTGATGAGTCCCAGGGGCACAGGCTTAGAGGCGGGTTGCTTGTGGAGGACCCCCTGGTGTGCCAGAAGGCTGCCAAAACTGCTGTGATTGCTCTGCTAGAGGCAGGTTCAGAGTCCCAGGAACACAGAAGGAAGGAACCTCCTCTGATTCAGGGAGTTAGAGGTGGGGGAGACCACGTGGAGAAGATGGCATGTGAGTTGGATCTGAGAGGATGCGTACGACTAGGAGTTGAGAACGAGGGACAGAGAAGGAGAGACGATGACCTGAGCAAAGGCCGATGAGCCCAGGGATGCTTGTGTATAGCGAGCAGAGGGTCCTGAGGAGCTGGTAGGTGTGGACCCCGGGGCTGTGGCAGATGATTCAGGGTCTTCAGTGCTGCTGCCTCAGAGACAGGAGACACAGTGATAAACTAATGTGTGCGGGTGGTCCTGGGACCAGACCCCAGGCAGGAGAGGTGGGCTCCGGAGCGTGATGGCACAGGAAGAAAGTTCACAGCTAGCTCCAGGCATGCATGACACGCGCGCAAAGGCAGACCAGCCTACAGCTCCTCCCCTCATCAAATGACAGATGGAATGTCTACAGCTTCGTCTGACTCGAGGAGTCTGAATCTTTCAGGATTAGAACCAACATTTTTCTGTTGTATTAGTCTGCCTTTGTGCCTTGTGCACAGATGCTAAAACATAAATCCAGCTGAGCTCAGGAAAGGTTTGCTCAAAGGGAAAATTGGTTTTGTGACTTGCAAAATTGATGAATTTGGACTAAAATCACTGAGTTGCAGCTCTCTGTGAGTTCTATAATAGCTGTAAGAAGGCAATTGAGAATAGCGATAAAAGCATGGGCTCTGGAGCCAGCCCACCAGTGTTCCAAGTCCCAACTTTGCCACTCAGCAGCTGTGTGACTTTGGGCAACTACTTAACCTCTCTTGTACTTCAGCTCTTGCATTATAAAAAGTGTCTAGCTTAATAGTAGTATCTAGCTCCCAGCATTGTTCCAGTGATGAGAACTGGACCCAATCAGCACTACATAGAAGTTAGCTTTTACTTTTATTGCTGTGATGCCAAATGCAAACAATTTGGTATTAGTAAATGTAAGGGAACAAAACTTAGGGGAGGTTGAAAGGAAGGTAATTTAATGATAAATCCAGGCAAAAAGCCTGTGTATAAAATTAAACATGAAAAAAATGCCTGGCTAGTAAAAAACGAAGTACTGTTTCTGGCAGAAGCGTTATTTTCCATTGTAAATACTGTGGTTATTAAGTCCTTGTGTGATTTTTGGCATGTTTTCATTTTTTTGGAGGATATTTTCAATAGTTTTGTTTCCTTCTCACTACCCTGACATGACTTCATAATGCTATTTGGGGGAAATTATGGGAGCTAAGAGGTCTTGATAGAGAACAGTAAACGTATAATCTTAGAGTTTTAACAGTGCTGTCACTGGTGTTATCAGAGCGCGGCTTCTAGTGTGCTTTTTGCCACATATAAGATGTGACATTTTCTGAGAAATGTATTATACTTTATAATGTTACAAGAAACGAATCACAGACTCGGATTTTTAAAAAATTAAATATTTTTAATTGGAGGATAATTGCTTTACAATATTGTGCTGGTTTCTGTCATATATCAATATGAGTCAGCCATAGTTATACGTATATCTCCTCCTTCTTGAGTCTCCCTCCCAGGTCCAGCTTGGGATTTTGTTATAAACATATTGACAATATATTATAGTTTGAATTTTCTTTTTCTAATTTTACTTGCTAACTCTTTCATAACAAAGAAATTTTAGCACACAATATCTTATATATTTGGAACTGCTAAGAATGACTGGGATAAAAGCACAGAGCATTATTTCTATGATTTTTATCTAAAAAGCCTTTCTATAATATCACTCTGGATATAAGAGTAACATTTGAGATTGATAATTCACTTTATTATTTGTCTATGTTTACCTGCTTTCAATGAAAAAACTCGAATTGAACAGATAGATGATTTCCATGTATCCAGACAATTGACAGTATTACGCAAAGTGAATTCTGTAACTGATTCAACTTGTTTTACTCACATGTTTAAAACTGTGTGGACACGTTCTTGATCTACGTCCTAACCATTAGAAATTTTAAAGGGCAATGGAAGAAACAATATTTCTCAAACAAGGACTATCTTGAAAGTTTGGTTCCAAATGCCATTATATATCTATTTTCCCCAATATGTTCTGGTTCTTTTGCTTCAAAGGGTCTTTTGCTTTTAATTTTCTTTTGATGACTTTCTACCTGCCAAATACAGCCCTCTAGTACATTTTCCTGTGGTTCACTTTTCTGCCCAAGTAGGAACAGTCTTAAATTATTGGGCACATTCATCTCATTGAGCCAGCTTAGCGTGAGGCAGCTGCAGCGGATAGTGGGGCTTTGAGTCACCCTAGACCTTAGTTTGGATGTTGTCCAGGAGGTTATGGGAAGAAGCTTGTTTTGAAGCTGATTTAACATCTCATGGGGTCCCTATTATTATGTAACACTTATAAAGAGCTGAGACCCATGTGGCTCAGTCCCAGAGCAGCATTGTGGTCAAATGAACACAGTCCGGCTACTAATAGCTATTTCAAAATAATTCTTTGCTTATGTTTCTGAAAAAGAAGAAAGGGGGGGGTGGAAAAGGGGGCAGGGGGAGGAGGAGGAGAAGCAGGAGAGGGGAGGAAGAAGTCACAGAGCTGGAACCTCTTTTTGTTTCTCAGATTGCCTCAGGCTGGTTAGCTGTTTGAAACCCCCTTTAACCTCACCACCCAACTCCAGCCCCCTCCAAAATGTCCCTTTCTTCCTTGAGTGTTATTCATTATTCCAAGTGCTGAGTTAATAAAGTTACAAAGAATCTAAGTGGCAGAAAAGATGCTTCTTGCAGGAGGGAGCTGAGGGGGAGCATGCCAGAGCAGGGTGGGAGAGGCAGAGGGCTCCTTGATGAGCAGGCGGAGGGGAGGCTGGGACGGCAGCCATTGATGTGAGAGCGGATTCTGGACACTTGGAAACTCTAGAGTTTACTTTCTCTTTTTCTAATAATGTCGTGCTTATTAATAGCTGCAGAGACCCCTTTCTCTGCATGTTAGAAGGGGCCTGGGCTGTTTCCATGGGATGCTTTCTTGTAACTGGAAACCAGCACATCCCAGCAATACTCTTTAGGAACGTTCCCCACTTCCTACCACTCAGGGTTTTTTTCCCCACTGAGAAGCTTCCCCTCAATAATATTTATAGATGATTCTTCCTGGCAATGTAAAAGAATTTCCCTGTTGCTTTCTAACCGAATAGCTGCAGATGCTTATAGTTGCTGGAGGAGCTCACCTACTTTGCAAGGAAGGAAGGAAGGAAGGAAGAGAGAATATATAGTAACTGTGATATTGGTAAAACCAACTAGTCAACAAAGAAGGAAATTCTGGTGGCCAAGAAGCCTCCAGGGAGAAGACATGGCACAGAGCCTGTGTCATAAACCTGGTGTCCATCGAGGTCTTTTCTGCTGGTTTTTACCACGTCGCCTTCTCTGAGTTGGTGTGTCTGAGTCAGGGCAAGGCGTCCGAACTCACCATCCAGGCGATCATCCTGAACGTAGAAGAAAGCCCTTGGGAACCCAGGGTGGAGAGGAGGAGCGCTTCTCGAACAAATCCACTCTTTCCGCTGCGCATGTGTGAGACGAGCAGGGCGCACTTGCCCGTGGCCGTGGCTATCGTTGCCTTTGGTGAGCGCCTTCTTACCCAGAACCTGGCTGACCTGCTGAGCACGGATGTGCTTCTCCCGGTCCCGTTCCATGTAATGTAGTGCTGATCGATGGCTAAGTAGCCTCATGTTCAGCAAATGGAGGCACAGAGATTTACATTCTTTGCGGAAGGTGAGGACACTGGGACTCGGCGGCAAATCTAGGCGTCTGGCACCCACGTCTGGGCCCCTGGCCCCTCGCTGTATCGCGATGAAGCAAGCCTGGGGGCCCACCCGGGGGCCCACCCCCACGCTGAACCGCGGGCGGCGGCATGGCAGCCCGTGGTCTCCCGGTCAGTCTGCGCGGTTGGGCAGCGCCGGCCACCGTGCGTTGTCTCCAAGAGGCTGCTGGAATGTGGCGCCTCAGCGCGTCTTCTTAGACCTGTTTTGCTGACTGTGCTTTTATGTGCCCGTTTGAATTTAGGGAAAAATCCCGAATTTCTCGATTGCTCCAAGGAGAGGAAGACTTGAAGGAACAGCAGCTTTCACCTTGAAGCCGGGCCTGCGAGCTGTAGTGTGTCTCCCAGGCCAGCTCTGCCACTAGCACTTTGGGACCAAACGGTAGGCAGGCCCAGGGACTGCAGCTGTGTGTGTGTGTGGGGGGGGGGGGGGGCCCCGGGGGGGGGGCATTGTAAATGAATACTGTAATTTGGTTGCATTTTCTAATAAATGACTGCACAACCGTGATTTTAAAAGTTGCAAAGATATGACTTTTCCATCTTACCAGAAATATTCTTGTCGTGGGACAATAAGTTGATCCTGTAAAACGTGGTGAATATTACCCACCTTGAAAATTCTTTTTTGTTATTCTTTTAGGATTAGAATTACTGTAGTGCATATAGAATGTACTTGGCAGATAGTATTTAATAATGAATAATAGCTATTATAAAAAAGCACATAATTTATCTAGCTTATACCCTGCCCCCCACCCCGCATTGTAAGTACTTGGTTGGACAGTTGGCAGTTTGTTACTTGAAATAGATTATAAAGAATTTTAATGAATGCAAACCATAATAAACCTTCAAACTCCAGAATTTTTAAGTCAAGGGTTGATTTTTTTCCTGTGCCTTCATATAAATATTGGGCTTCTTAGGTGGCTCAGTGGTGAAGAATCCGCCTGCCAGTGCTGGAGACACAGTAGACCTGAGCTGGCTCTGGGTGGGGAAGATCCCCCGGAGGAGGAAAAGGCAACCCACTCCAGTATTCTTGCCTGGATAATACCAAGGACAGAGGCGCCCGGTGGGCTACAGCCCGTGGGTCAAAAAGAGACGCGACGGAGTGTGCACGCGCGATCACGGTAACGTAAATATCGCCCTTCTCAAGGTTTCTGAATTAAAAACGAAAACTGGAGTCTCCTTACTTGGGCCCACAAGATTTTCCCCAAGTGTGAAATCAGTTCCTAACTCATCTCAGCCCTCTTAGCTTCTAGGTGTTTCGCAGCTGCAGGATCTTCCCTGAGCTCTTACTGCTTGTTCAGGCTCTGAAACATCAGCTCCATCCCAACCTTGGTCTTGCTGGGAAAAATACTATGCACCCCCTCCCCCTGGATTACTTATTGTCTTTCCCTTTAAGTCTTCCCAAAGGACTGGTTGCTCACTGAGTAATAGAGTGTTCTTTCACATGGTCCTCAATTAAACTCTGACCAGTTCATCCTTAGAAGTGACCAATTTAATCATCCAAGGATCAACATATTAGAGTGGCTGGAAATAGGCATTTATGACGCTTATTGCAAACACAAGCCAGTGCATTTATGACGCTTATTGCAAATACAAGCCAGTGTTTGCAATCTGGTGTCAAGTTATTGCAACCAGGTCAGATCTCTCATATTATTGTCTGAGATAATATTCTTTTTCCTAATATTTGCCCAAGAATGGAAGAATTTCCATTTAGCTGTCAGACTTGCTCCAGTCTACTACTTTCCAACATAGGAAAGAAAGGCCAGAAGCAAGCAAGCTGGCAAGAAAGAGGAGGAAAGGTGCAAACAGGAAGAAGGGAGAAAAGAAGCAAAGAAGGAAGAGAGAAAGGAGCGCTGTAGCAAAACCCAGGTGGTTCCGTGGTAGAGAATCTGCCAGCCGGTGCAGGAGACTCAGGCAATGTGGGCTTGATTCCTGGGTCAGGAAGCTCCCCTACAGAAGGAAATGGCACCCCACCCCAGTATTCTTGCCTGGATAATCTCACAGCAGAGGAGCCTGGCAAGCTACAGTTCATGGGGTTGCAAAGAGTTGGACACAACTGAGCCACTGAGTACATAGCCAAACCTGTAATGAGATTTCCATTTCTGGCAGTCTGACTGACTAGGTATCTGGAAAAACCACACCAGTATAGAACACAAAAAAATACTGGATGAAATGTCACAAAATTTAAATGCATGTTAAACATATGTGAAAATTAGGACTACCCTTCTTCCCTGGTTGCTCAGATGGTAAAGAATCTTCCTGCAATGCAAGAGAGCTGGGTTTGATCCCAGGGCCAGAAAGATCCCCTGGAGAAGCGAATGGCAACCCACTCCAGTATTCTTGCCTGGAAAATTCCATGGACAGAGGAGATTGGTGGGGCTACAGTCCATGGGGTTACAAAAAGCTGGACACAATTGAATGACTAACACATACACACAGAGGTCAGAAATGATAAGGAAGTTCAAAGCTGGAAAGGCGAGAAGGCCTCATCCTGTTTTCTCCTGGGAGTGGAGTCGGGGCAGGCATTTGACTCTAGGCTAGAACCTGCTGCTGCTCCTGCTGCTAAGTCGCTTCAGTCATCTCCAACTCTGCGTGGCCCCAGAGACGGCAGCCCACCAGGCTCCCCCGTCCCTGGGGTTCTCCAGGCAAGAACACTGGAGTGGGTTGCCACTTCCTTCTCCAATGCATGAAAGTGAAAAGTGAAAGTGAAGTCGATAGAACCTAGAGCTTGGTTTTTTTAATAGGCTTTACAGTAGGATGAAAGAGAGAGTTTGGGATCTTATCAAGGTTCTAGGGTAAATAGAGTTTCACATAAAGCTGGGATTTGAAAAGATGACAACTTCAGTGGATAAACGTAGCTAACACCCATTCTCTATAGCAGCACTCTTAAAGAGAATTTCTGGGATCATAGCAATGCTTTGTATCTGTTGCTATGTGCGGGCGCTGAACTCTTGAATGTTATTCGTGTAACTAAAGAGCTATGCTAGAAATTTTATTTGTCTTATTAATCTTAACTTATTGTCACAGATTTAAATATTAATAGTGATTGCCACACTGAACAATCCAGCCCTGGAGTCTGGAGCAAGGATGTGCAAACTGCAGCTATCATGCAAATTGAACTTACCCCCTGATTTTCTAAAGTTTCATTGGAGCACAGAGTAAGGGAAGAAAAAACCCCTTTCTTCTACCTTCTTATATCCAGGGCCAGGGTCTTGTGAATTAAATTGATCAAAGACCGATTAACAAGGGAAAAGACTTTACTATGTATGCACATAGGACCTTCACAGGGAAGAAGTAAAAACCCAAAGAGATGATAGACCTGGGGGCTTAGTTACCATTTCAACAAAGGGCAACAAACTGTGAAGTGACAAGACAGAAAAATGAACTTGCATTCCAGTTCAGTTCAGTTCAGTCGCTCAGTCGTGTCTGACTCTTTGTGACCCAAGAATCGCAGCATGCCAGGCCTCCCTGTCCATCACCAGCTCCTGGGGTTCACTCAAACTCAAGTCCATCGAGTCAGTGATGCCATCCAGCCATCTCATCCTCTGTCGTCCCCTTCTCCTCCTGCCCCCAATCCCTCCCAGCATCAGAGTCTTTTCCAATGAGTCAACTTTTTGTATGAGGTGGCCAAAGCGTTGGAGTTTCAGTTTCAGCATCAGTCCTTCCAGTGAACACCCAGGACTGATCTCCTTTACAATGGACTGGTTGTATCTCCTTGCAGTCCAAGGGACTCTCAAGAGTCTTCTCCAACACCACGGTTCAAAAGCATCAATTTTTTCGGTGCTCAGCTTTCTTCATAGTCCAACTCTCACATCCATACATGACAACTGGAAAAGCCATAGCCTTGACTAGACAGACCTTTTTTTGGCAAAGTAATGTCTCTGCTTTTGAATATGGTATCTAGGTTGGTCATAACTTTCCTTCCAAGAAGTAAGCATCTTTTAATTTCATGGCTGCAGTCACCATCTGCAGTGATTTTGGAGCCCCAAAAAATAAAGTCTGACACTGTTTCCACTGTTTCCCCGTCTATTTCCCATGAAGTGATGATCTTCGTTTTCTGAATGTTGAGCTTTAAGCCAACATTTTCACTCTCCTCTTTCACTTTCATCAAGAGGCTTTTTAGTTCCTCTTCACTTTCTGCCATAAGGGTGGTGTCATCTGCATATCTGAGGTTATTGATATTTCTCCTGGTAATCTTGATTCCAGCTTTTGCTTCTTCCAGCCCAGTGTTTCTCATGATGTACTCTGCATAGAAGTTAAATAAGCAGGGTGACAATATACAGCCTTGATGTACTCCTTTTCCTATTTGGAACCAGTCTGTTGTTCCATGTCCAGTTCTAACTGTTGCTTCCTGACCTGCATATAGGTTTCTCAAGAGGCAGGTCAGGTGGTCTGGTATTCCCATCTCTTTCAGAATTTTCCACAGTTTATTGTGATCCACACAGTCAAAGGCTTTGGCATAGTCAATACAGCAGAAATAGATGTTTTTCTGGAATTCTCTTGCTTTTTCCATGATCAAGCAGATGCTGGCAATTTGATCTCTGGTTCCTCTGCCTTTTCTAAAACCAGCTTGAACATTGGAAGTTCACGGTTCATGTATTGCTGAAGCCTGGCTTGGAGAATTTTGAGCATTACTTTATTAGCCTGTGAGATGAGTGCAATTGTGCGGTAGTTTGAGCATTCTTTGGCATTGCCTTTCTTTGGAATTGTAATGAAAACTGACCTTTTCCAGTCCTGTGGCCACTGCTGAGTTTTCCAAATTTGCTGGCATATTGAGTATAGCACTTTCACAGCATCATCTTTCAGGATTTGAAACAGCTCAACTGGAATTCCATCACCTCCACTAGCTTTGTTCATAGTGATGCTTTCTAAGGCCCACTTGACTTCACATTCCAGGATGTCTGGCTTTAGGTGAGTGATCTCACCATCGTGATTATCTGGGTCATGAAGATCTTTTTTGTACAGTTCTTCTGTGTATTCTTGCCACCTCTTCTTAATATCTTCTGCTTCTGTTAGGTCCATACCATTTCTGTCCTTTATTGTGCCCATCTTTGCATGAAATGTTCCCTTGGTATCTCTAATTTTCTTGAATAGATCTCTAGTCTTTCCCATTCTGTTCTTTTCCTCTATTTCTTTGTATTGATCGCCAAAAAAGGCTTTCTTATCTCTCCTTACTATTCTTTGGACCTCTGCATTCAAATAAGAATATCTTTCCTTTTCTCCTTTGCATTTCACTTCTCTTTTCACAGCTATTTGTAAGGCCTCCTCAGACAGCCATTTTGCTTTTTTGCATTTTGGGAGTGGCAAATTGTGGAGAGGTAAATATGCAGGGGAACTAATGAAAGATCAGGTTTTTAAAGGTTTGTCCAGACTCAAGTTGGTGCTGTCCCAGTGATGAGAGTCATCAGTTCTTCCTGGGACATGGGAGTGCATGGTGATATCTTCACAGAAGGAAATGTATGCCCTGATGTTAGGCAGAAGGGGGAAGTGTAGTGAGTGCCCCCTGCATCTGCTGTGTCTCAATTCCTTTCAGTTAAAAATGACCCAAATGCCCAGGTGGCAGAGTCTGGACGGTGTCTTGCCATCCCCTCCAACAGCCACACCCATTTGTCAGGTATTGTCTATGACTAGTTTGCAAAAGAAGAGCAGGGTTGAGTAGCTGCAATGAGGGTCGTATGGACAACAGAGACGAACACGGTTCCTGTCTGATCCTCTACAGAAAAAGGTTACTGACTCCTGGTCTCAAGTATTAGAACTGAGGTAGGACTGGTCTTGCTTTTGAGTGGAGGGAGCGATAAAGGGGGAAAAAATCAATCCTTAGATTCAGAAAGGTCAGAAAACCAGGCAATATTTAATAACACTCTCATCAAGAAATATAGGAAAGGTCCAGAACCTCAAAGACAAAGAAAAGATCTTACATGCTGAGAGTGAGAGAGAAGCGAGCAAGAGAGAAAAACATCACCGTATTTCTTCAAAGCTAAAAGGAACATTTTCACAGTTGAGCATGTTCACATTTGTTAGCAGCAGATGGAAACCGCTGTGTCATAGTTGCTTTGACAGTGTTTTTCTTTCTCAATAGTAAATAGGAAAGTGGTGTAACCAGCAACTGGTTATATATTGGCTCTAATGAAATATGGTACCTGCAATGGAATGACAGCGAGACTGAGAGCTGATTTCTCACCTGTAAGAGCAGAAAATGGTTGTGGGACTTTTCTAGAAGCCTAGCGATGTCCTAGGTGGGTTTTTTCTAATTAAACTTGTCAGCTTATTTAATCTCCACAAAGCCTTATGAGGTAAGCTGTTATTAATCTTAAGTTTATAAACTGGAAATGTTTATTGTTTTATAGAAAAGAAGAACTGAAGCAGAATCAAGATTCAGATTTACACAGACTCAGTGGTCTTAACAGGTATATGCTGATGTCTCTGTGAAAAAAAGAGACAGGAAAAATCAGAGAGCTGACATAAAGTTACATAGCCTGTGGTGTTATTTTTCAAGAAGAAAGGCAAAACCAATGTTACATTTCTGTAAGATACTTTTCAGGAAGAAGGAAAATGACTCATGAGAAATGTCTGTGAGAAGAAATCATGCAAGAAGAAATACAGCGCAAAGAAAGCAGCAAAAATGAGTGAAAATGCAAACAACATAGACTCTATTGATGATGCCCAGTGTTTAGTGCTTAAAGAAAACAAATAAAACCTACATTCTGTGGAAGACCAAGCAAGCTGGGAATGGAATGAGCAGATTTAAAACATTCTAATGTTCTTTAATGATTTGGAAGAAAGATAAATGTGCTAATATACTCTGAACTGTTTTCAGTTCGATGTCTATAACGATTTAAAGAATACCAATTCAAAAATATAGAAATTAACTATAAAACTTCATGGAAAAGTAAAATGAGGAGTTAAAAACAAACGAAACCCTCTGCTAGTCTGAAAGAAGGAAAATAAAGAAAAGAACAAAAACACAGAAATAACGTAGCAGGAGTAATACGTGTATCCATAATCGTAAAAAGTAGATGCTATCTTTTCTTTATTTTAAAACAAAGCTCACATTAAATAAGACAAAATGCAGCCGTAGAATGATTACTGAGAGACCCACGTACTAGAGTGGGTGCCATGCCTTCTCCAACCTGAAGCATAAGGACACTGAAAGTTCAAATGAGAAGGTTGGGAAAGTGTACCAGACATGTAGTAACTAAAAGAGAGCTGGTCTAGGTGCACTAGTAACTTAAGGAAGATTTTAAGGGAAAATGCCTTACTGGAAAAAAAGAGGATTACTATTAACAAAATATTCCATTTCTAGGAAAATATAATTTTAAGATATAAACCTGAGTTCACCTAATAAGGCATTATTATACAGACCATATTCTTCTTTAAAAAATATATTTCAGTATCACCAATTAACAATATTATGATATTTTCAGGTGGATAGCAAAGTGACCCAGCCATGCATATATACATGTATTCATTCTCCCCCAAACCCCCCACCCATCCAGGCTGCCGCATGATATTGAGCAGAGTTCCCTATGCTGTACAGTAGGACCTTGTTGGTTATCCATTTTAAATATAGCAGTGTGTACATGTCGATCCAAACTTCCTGTCTCTTTCCCCCATTCTCCCTCACTGGCAAATTCTAAGTTCATTCTCTAAGTCTGTGAAGCTGTTTCTGTTTTGTAAATAAGTTCATTTTTATCATTTCTTTTTAGATCCCATATATAAGGGGTGTTATTACAGTATTTCTCCTTTTCTGTCTAACTTCCTTCACTCAGCATGGTGATTTCTAGGTCCATCCATCCTCCTGCAAATGGCTTTATTGCCTGGGTGCTCAGGGCATTGAAAATTTCAATCTTACGTAAAGACTTTGAGAGGTTCACAATAAAACTAGAAAACTAATTAAGAGGTATAAAAATTGGAATGGAACAATATGAATATGATTATTTGCATATATACTGTTGTCTATATGTTAAATCTTACAGAATACAGGTATAATTATTAGAATTAATAAGAACTTGGCAAATATATTAGATATAAAATCCATATACAAAAGTCATTTGTATTCTGTACACTAAAAATAGCATTAGTAATTATTATTAATATAATACATTTGAAATTTATGAGTGTAGTGATTAATGACATGAACTCAGGTTCAAATTCTCCATCGTTTCTAGTCATGTGACTTTCGGCACATTATTTAACCTCTCCATGGCCTAGTCTCTTTATCTGTAAAACAGGATAACAGGGTAATAATTATACCTACCTGATATGTTTGTTAAAATAGTCATACAAAATGTGGAGACCGGTACTTGGCTTATAGTAATTGGTATGTACCGCTAATGTGAAAGGTAAGACACAAAAACTTTCAGAAGGACACACATAGAAGAATGTCTTCATGACTTCCAGGATTTGGAAAGATTTCTCAACAAAATACAAAACACACACCCCAGAACTAGAAAGGGTAATAAAGCCAACCACATTACAATCAAGAACTTATGTTCATCAAAAGTGCCATGCAAAAAGTGAATAGACAAGCCACGAACAGAAATGATAATCTCAAGAGCTGTAACCACAACGGACTTATATTTAGTGCATATGTATAAATCTGCAAACCAGAAGAACCCAATAGAACATCTCAAGATAGATTTTGTAGAAGAAGAAGTATCAAAAGTCATTCAGCATATGGAAAATGCTAAACCTCACTAACTATCAGGGAAATGCAAATTAAAACCACAACATAAAATTTTAAATCCCACAACTAGGCAAAATTGAAAGTATGACCATACCAGCTGTTGGTAAAATAGGAAGCCATGCATTGCTGGTGGAGGTATAATATAATCATTTTAGAAAAAAAATATGGCATAACCTATTAAAACTGAATATGTGATTACCTAATCATCTGGTAATTTGTCTCCCGAGTATAAACCTTATGACTTGCTTGATATTAATTTTCCAGTCATATTTTTCTAATTAATAAAATATTCAAAACCTTTGTGCATATATGTATACAAATATATGTGTATATATACACACACACACACACATGTTCAGGTTGCCGTATCTCTCTCAGTGATCTGCCTACCTGTTTTTCTCCCTGACTAGCCAAATACTAACACCTCTTTGCAAGAACCTATATTTTAGATTCTTAAAAAGTTTGAAGAAGCATTAATACTTGTAACTTATCTTTTTTTGGAAAACTTTTTGGTTTTATGCAAATTTTCTCATTTATTACTAGATGGATGGGCAAAATATTCTCTTACACACCTGTAGCATCCCTTGTGTTTGGCATAAAATCTTGTTTTTAATTTTTAGTTTGAGGCATCTTTTCGCATTTTGTTATTGATTGATTTGTTCGATGAATATGCACTGAAGGACTAGCATAGGATCCTTGTGGACGTTGGGAAGTGTCTTCCGTTTATAGCAAGGTTTGTCTGATATTTACTGATATATTATCTGACGCCTGAAGGACTCTGACAGTCACGTGTTTCTCCTGGATTATCTAGTTCATGCTCGTGCTGCGGTTTCCTGTGATTTCGGTGCTTTTAAGCTTTAAACCCCACTGGCTTTGTTGTGTTACTGTGGGCCCCTGTTGTGTCTTCTCCTGACTCCTGTCTGATGCACCTCCTCCCTGTCTCTGAGTTGCTTTGCTGAGGAAGTCCTCATCTCTGCAGCCTAGAGTACTTTCACCCGAACTGAATGTCTCTCATTTACATACTCTAATATCTCAGATACTTGTTCTTACTCCCATCTTCTCATTTTCTGTTTTGAGTTTTTTCAAGTGGCTATTTTTTTTTTTCTATATTCACTAAATGGCCTATGCTGGTTTTGAATTTTCTTTCTCTTGGTCGTTGAAAAGGTGTGCCACCTCTTTTTATTTCTTTGCGAGGCAACATGGAGGACTGGAGGGCTACAGTGTATGTGGGAGGGGCTGTGGAGTTTCCCGCACGGAGCTCACCTTTTCAAGGCTGGCGCTTCATGGGCTGGTGGAAGAGGAGGCGGCAACAGGCTGCCAGTGACCCACGCTGGGACACAGAGGCCTCCAAGAGCACGCCACGTAGCTGTCCTGCCACGAACTTGCAGCCAAGCCCGTCCAACCCAGCGATCGCCCAAGTGGTCTTGCTAATCAGGAGAGATGTTTCATCTGACTCCCGCATTTCCAGAGCACAGAGTCTCTCTTAATCAGGGCTGCGGTGACTGGTGCCCCGTGATGAGGGGTGCTTTGTGCTAAGAAGGTAGCTGTGCTCACGGAGCTCTCTGAAAGCACCGCTCCAGCCTTGGCTGGTAAGCCCATGATGCTGGACCATGACTTCTGCGTGCTGAGGCCCGTTCCTCACACCTCCATGTGCCCTCTGTCCCCACACCTGCCTGGCATAGCGCTGTCCTAGCTCAACGGGGGCAGAAGACCTAGGGTGCTGCTCTCCTCTGTACAGACCACAGCGCTACCAGGTGCAAAGGCAGTGAGTGAGCTGACTGCAGGGCTCTCCTCCCATCTGGACACGTGTGCCCATGGCCAGAGGGCTTCCCACCTGGGTAGAGGCTTGGGGGCCAGGGACGTGGGGACCAAGCCTCAAGAGTGGTGGAGAGCTGGCGCTTCAGGCTGAATATCTTGGGTGTGAGCTGAGATCCATGAGTAGGAAGGAACCTGGGAAATTCAGGGAGTAGGGCTGGTAGGAGGGGCTGGGGAAGGGGCTACCTGAGAAGGCCTTGAGCGCTCTGCTGGTTGGAAATGCGCTGGTAAGGACCTTGATTAGAGGTGGGGTTTGTTATGAAGGCATCATTATAATCCGAGAGGAAAAATGTTGGGATGAATTGAGGCAGGAAAAGTGGGTAATGAGAAGGGAGAGGGGTGAAGAAATCTAAAAATGACAAACCAGAAAGGGTCTAGAAACTGATTGGAGGGTGGGCTGAGAGAGGAAATGCCCATGAAGTTTGGGGTGATGGTGATGCCATTTAAGGAGGGAGGAAGCACAAGGGGGACCAGGGCAGGAGGGACTCCAAGGGAAGAGCCTGGATTCTGGGGACCGCCCCCCTGGAACTAGAGGTTGGGGGAGGGCGATTGCACAAAAGAGGGGGTGAGGAAGCTGCAGGCCCTGCAGCTGCACGTTGCCCACTGGGGTTGGGGTCTCTCCCCTCTGAGCAATTCTGCCGCCAGATGTGGGACATGATGTGAGAACAGGAAAGTGGTCCAGAGCTGTCAGGGACCTGCCTTTCTGGGAGCTGGCTGTGCTGACGGCTCCAAGGGGAGGAGGTACCAGAGGCTGCCGCCAGGAGATGCTGCTGAGGAAAATAAAAAGGAATGAATGAGTAAAAGAAAAAAAAGAACGAATTGAAGGAATGAATGGCGGAGGAGAGGAAGGGAAGCAGGAATTCAGGGATTGTTTCTTAAGCTCTCGGCGCAGTTCTAACCACGCTGCACATACTGACTTCTTGTGATAACCCTACTTTGTCACCCTCAGCTTAAAGATGAGGAAACAGGTGTCACAAGGATAAGCCGCGATGGAGCCAGAAGTCAAACCCTGGCAGCTGGATTCAGACTGCTCATTCTATTGCCTGGTATGGGTGAATGAACGGAAGGTGGGGATGGGGATTCAGATGGCTTACTGACTGCACATTTAGTGATAAGGAAATTGCAACCTGAATGGTCTATAGGGGATTCATCTCTGCTGCTACAAGTCAGACAGTGGCTACTCTTGGCAGTGTGGGGGCTGGGAGGGCATTTGGGCAGAGCTTCTCTGGTGCCAGTCATTCCATTTCTTGAGCTCAGTGCTGACTCCTCAGGCTTGGCACACAGGGAAGCCTAGATTATATAAGTTTGAAGTCTGACCAACAGGCATGGCATCTTTGGGCAGTTTGGATTATGACTGATGGAATTAGTAAAAGAACAGAATGCGTCACTGAGCTAATAGATGCAGTGTGTCTGCAATCTGAGCATAATTTTAGACTCAGGCATAGAACTGTTGCCATGACTGAGGGAATCTGTTTGAACTTTCCAAGCTCCATGGGGCTGGAGACACTTGAACGCTAAGACAAGGCAGGTTGATGCTTCATTTCTCTGGGACACAATGGCCAAGAGGCAGTCTCCCTTGTCCAGCTGGCCTTGGGCAGGTTGCGATGGGAGTTCCATCCATGCGCAAGAACTTCTGGACACGATGGCTTGGCTTCGTTCAGCCTTTGGCATTTTCATAAGCCTCTGTCTTCTTGCCTTGCTTTGAGTAAGTTCAGCTCAAACTCTGTGAGTTGCTTTTGGCTCTGGCCAAATTCTGCTGTTTAGAGACTTGTTTCTTTTTGATGCTCTGTGAGTCAACAATCTCTACAGGCACCGAGGAAGAACGTGTGGCGAAGACAATGGAAAACAGATCCATGCCTGCCGAACACGGAGGTAGAAAGACTCCCCCTTTGAGTTATATGGGCAGCTCAGCTCAGGGTGCACAGCGCCAAGAGAGAACGCGCCCTGGCCCGGAGGTGGAATTCCTCGTGAGCAAGCGCCGCTCTTTGTATCTGGGTTCAATAAAGATAATTCACTTCATCCAACATAATCTTCAAGTATTCTGTGGCTCCTTTCCCAAGATCTTTCACCTACTTTTAAAACGCAACCAAGTGTGGATTTGGGGTTGGGCTGGAAGAAATGATGAAAAATTAGCAAGTTGAAGCTCCTTTTTTCGTTCTAGAAGACTCATGAAATTCCAACAAAAGGCAACAGGAAGCCCCACCTCTTACAATATCTGCCCCACTAGGCAGATAGCTGTTTGCATTCTTGTGATCTGAAAGGCTGAACTGTGTCTGCAAAAAGAAGAGGGAATTCTCCAGTTTCTCACTCAAGCTTGTAGTCATCAATGAAAAATTTGAGTGAGATCCCCTTTGACACCAGAACAAAGGACAGAAACATGTATTCTGCCTTCTTGGAATTTGGCTGATAGTTACAGGGGCATAAGTAAGAATACCAAGAAATGGTCTATTCTCATAAGACAGATGACACACGTTCACAACTAATATAGCACCTAAAAACACAGCTAAGATTTCCAGGTTGGTGAGGTGGAAACAACAGAACTTTCTTTCATAGCATCCTTAATTATTTTAAATTCTGTACTTATATATGTGTCTATTAGCTGATTTTTTTCCTCCAGATAGTTGTGGTTCCCTGACAACGAGGCCTTTTCTCCCCCCAACCCTCGCCCTGCTGCCCCCCCCCCCCCCCCATTTCTATTTACCAGCCCTAATACAGTGCCCGGAAGATTGTAGTTTTATAATTAGTATGTTGTTGTTCATTTGCTAAGTCACGTTTGACTCTTTGCAATCCCATGGACTGTAGCACGCCAGGTTCCCCTGTCCTTCACTGTCTCCCGGAGTTTGCTCAAACTCGTGTCCATTGAGTCGGTGATGCTATCTAACCATCTCATCCTCTGCCACCTCCTTCTCCTCCTGCCTTCAATCTTTCTTTCCCAGCATCAGGGGCTTTTCCAATGAGTCAGCTCTTCACATCAGGTGGTCGCATTATTGGAGTTTCAGCTTCAGCATCAGTCCTTCCGATGAATCCGGGTTGATTTCCTTTAGGATTGACTAGTTTGATCTCTTTGCAGTCCAAGGGACTCTCAGAAGTCTTCTCCAGCACCAGAATTAGAAAGCACCAATTTTTCGGTGTTCAGCCTTCTTTATGATCCAGTTTTCATATCCGTTCATGACTACTGGAAAAACCATAGCTTTGGCTAGACTGATCTTTATTGGCACAGTAAAGTCTCTGCTTTTTAATATGCTCTCTAGGTTTGTCATAGCTTTCTTTTCAAGGAACAAACGTCTTTTAATTTCATGGCTGCAATCAGCATCTGCAGTGATTTTGGGGCCTGAGAAAATAAAAATCTGTCACTGCTTCCACTTTTCCTCCTTCTATTTGCCATGAAGTGAGAAAAACTCTTGTCCTCTCAAAGCTTACATTTAATAGGGATGAGACAGACTTAGAAAAAAAGGGGGAAAGACCAATAGTAAACAATGAGGCAGGGAATATTATGGATTATGTGAGTATGTGTTTTTGGAAGACTGTGGAAAAGCACTGATGGAACTTATATTGAGTGGAGGAAAGGCTTCACTGAGGAGAGTCATTTGCGTAAGGTTACCAAGGGTTATAGATTTATGAGGGAAAAGCATTCTAGTCACACAAAACCACAAGTGCAAAGGCGATGCAACGGAAGCACAGCCCAAATTCAAAGACCAGCGCACAAGTCCGCGTGCTGAGAGCAGGGGAGGCAGGGGGCGGGGAGAACGGAGGAGATGACGTCAGAACGTGGGTCACGCGAGTCTTGCGGAAATCAGGTCACAGACTCGTGAGTTTTTGATGCCATTTTATTTCTGAATAAAATGAGGAACCATGGGAACATGGGAGTAACTTGATCTGACTTGAGTGTTTATAGGACTGCTCTGGCTAATATGCTGAGAATTCATTAAAAGGCAGAAAGTATGGAAGCACATAGACCAGTCAGAGGTTGTTATGTCCCAGGAGTAGAAGGTGGGGCCTTGGGCCTGAAGGTTGAGACATGGTAGGATTCTGGATATATTTTGACATAAAGCCAATAGGTTTTCTGAGTGGCCAGATGCGGAATGAGAGAAACAGAGAAATCAGGATGCCTCCAAGACTTTTGATTTAAGCATATCTGGAAAGACGGAAATGGGAAACCTTTGTGATAGTAGGGGAGTTATACTGGGTTCTGTGCTCTGCTAAGCCTTAAATTTACCGGATATTGCCACGTTTCTCTCAACATGGTTGTCTCAATTACAGCTCCACCAGCAGGATATGAGCATTCTTATGTCTCTACTTTCCTCACAAGGATTGCTGGCTAATGGATGTTAAGGGATATTGTGTAGTTGTTCCAAGTTGTGTTTCCCTGATTGCCAGCACAGTTGAACCCAATTCATACTATACTGACCTTTTGAATTTCCTGTCCTTTGAACTGTCTATTCATATCCTTTGTTCAATTTTCTGTTAGATTATCCTTTTTTTTTTAACTGTGGAATTCCTTTATATACTTAGTATATTGCTTGTTATACCTCTTGCATATATCTTCTCTCAATCTTGGGTTGATTTTAAATGTTAGTTATGATGTCTTAGGTTGTGGAGACTTGTGAACTTAATGTAGTCACATTCCTTTATCTTTGCCATTAGGTTCCTGATTTTTGCATCTAGCTGAAAAATTTCTCACTTTCCCTGATGTCATAGAGATATGTGCATGTATTTTCTTCCGGAAGGTTTTAGTTTCATCTTTTAATTTATTTAATAAACGCTTTATTGTGCACGGTGTTGTTCTAAGTGCTTTCCAAAGGACCACCTCGTTTAACCTGCAAGACAACCTCATGAAAATGGAGAGTGAGTTAGTTCCTCAGTCGTGTCTGACTCTTTGAGACCCCATCAACTGAGGCCCACCAGGATCCTCTGTCCATGGAAATCTCCAGGCAAGAATACTGGAGTGGGTAGCCATTCTCTTCTCCAAGGGATCTTCCCAACCCAGGGATGGAGCCCAGGTCTCCTGCACTGCGGGGAGATTCTTTGCTGCCTGAGCCACGGCAGAAGCCCATGTGTAGCCCTAAGACTTAGGTAACGTTGTTCACATCTGACAGATGGGGAACCTGGTGGGCAAGGACGCTAAGCAACTTGCACAGTTCTAGGAAGCTGTGGAATCTTTAGTTTATCTGAAATTAATTGATATAAAGTTGGAGAGTTTTGCCTGTACCATATGGTAACCGGTTATCACAGCATCATTGATTAAATAGCCTGTCCTTTCCCAGCTGATTTATAACTCCTTCTCGGTCACATTTCAAGTTCCCATACATGTGAAGGTCTGTTTCTGAGCTCTCTGTTCTGTTAAGTTAGTCCGTAGGTTAATGCGACACTACTTTAATCACTAGAGCTTTGAAAAAGTCATAGCTGATATTGTATGTCAGATTTTTTCCTCATTCTTTTTATTCTGACCTCAAAATTGTTTTGGCTATTTTGTACCTTTACTCTTCCAAGTGACCTTTATAAGATCACTCCAGTAAGTTCCATGAAAATGCTGTTTGGAATTGTGATGGGAATTTCATTGCATATGTGATTTATTTGAGTAGAAATTGACCTCTATACAATACTAAGTGTTTACGACCATAACTTCGATGTCCAATCTGGTTTTTTAAGTCTTCTTACGTGTCTTTCAAAAAAGTTTGAAAATTTTCTCCATAATGGTTTTGTGTCTCTTCTGTTGGATACTTTTTTAAAACCAGATTTCATATGGTCTCTTGTTACTATAAATGAAATCTTCTTTTTTAAAACACATTTTGTAGTTAATTGTGCATGGTGAATCTACTTTTTTTGCATGTTGGTCTTACACATGGCAACTTTCCTCTCATGGGGCTCGTAGGGGACGTTATGCCGCGTTATGCCGCCATCTCGCCTTCTGCGGATCCTCTGCACTTGCTGCTTCCTTTGGCTATAAGTCTCACTCCCATGTGACCACTTCTGGCCCATAAGCCGCTCACCTTCCCTTGCATCTTTGGCCGGGAATTTATTTTGCTAAGACGTATTTCCCAGCCTGCCCAGTATGGCCACTTTCATTAGCATTGAGGAATTTACACAGAGGCTTGAAGAAAGTGATATGTGTTAGTACAAATTAGGCAGATAAATCCATTGCCACCTACGCCAAACACAACTACAACAAGATAAAGCAAAGTAACATGACCTATTTAAACAGCAGATCAATGGGAACAGCGGTCTCAGGACATATTCCAGGATGGACTTTTAGAGATGATAGCTTGTAAGCACAGTAAGATAAAGCAGGAATCATCACTTGCTTTTGTGGGTTTCATACGACCATTAATATTGAGTTATGTTAAATGCATAATTTTCGTTATTTGACAGGATTACTGACCTGGGAGAGTTGGATTTGTCTGAATGTTAGGGTTTCAAGCCATCAACAAGGACCCTTAATGTTTCTGATCACTGCTTCAGATAACTATCTCATTCACTGTCATGACAGCCAACATTTAACACACACTTGATGCTGACTACCGCTTGTTTAATGGTAAGTGAAAAGATAGGTTTGTACGCACCTGGATGAACAAATGTATTCAAAGGACTGATATCTTTTGGAACTGGAAATTGTCCAGAGGTGTTTCAGTGAGACAGTTGATGCTGCCTGCCTTAATGTGGGATTGATATAAAATGGACCAAAACAGAAAATATGTTGGGCACAGTCCAGGACTGAACAAGAATGTCTGTGACTCTGGCATGTGAAAGAGATTAACTGCATGTCATCCAAACATATAGAGGAGAAAGCTGCCTGCTTCTCAGGCCAGACATAATGTGATCAAGTTGTCTTGTAAGGTCATGTATTCATGGTGGTTGTTCAGGATGAGGCAGGAGCATTGCTTGGTCGGTAAGTTTGGGTAACATCTGATGTCCTTTTTGCCATCAAATTCCCTTTCTTAAGAGATTGTTCCAAAGAGACTCATATGATAAGCCCCGACCCGCTCCCAGCCCCGTTTCCCAGGCACTTAAAATGCTGTCGTTCCTGCCGCCTGGTGTGTCATCACCACCTCCCAACATGGTCAGTGAAGGAGCTTTTATTTCACGTGTGCTAAACAAATGCAGAAGACCCGGGTTCAATTCCTGGGTCGAGAAGATCCCTGGAGGAAGAAATGGCAACCCAGTCCAGTATTCTTGCTTGGCGAATCCCATGGACAGGGGAGGCTACAGTCCATGGGGTCGCAAAAGTTGGACACAACCCAGCAACTAGACCACCACCTAACAAATGTATTCACTCCATAGAAAAAGATGGGATTTGCAGTCTTGGCTGCCAGGACCTGTGATCCTGGGTGAGTTGATCCTCAAGTCCTCAATGTGTAAGCAATGGATAGTAATAACTATACATGGTGTCATTGGAAGGATACAGTGAGATTTCATATACAGGCTGGTGGTAATGATTATGAGATGAGATGCCAGAAATGATGTCATTGTTTCTTTTACTTGATACTTGATGATTTGTTTCAAATTTTCAGATCTCCCATTAGCTACATAGATGTAAAAATGATCACAAAAGCTCTTACCTTTATGATAGATATCTTCAAAGACAAGATTGATGTCTCAAGTAGTTTGTGTGGCTCAAGAGACCCAGTGGGTCTGGAATGTCCCCCACATGCACGTGTCAAACAGCTATGGAAAGGGAAGTGCTGACCTGTCGTTTGTGGCCGGGGTCCTGGAGAGCCGGCTGCAGGTGCTGGGTGGCAGGCCTGCTCACACCTTTCTGGAGTAGAACAGGTGTGGGGCAGCTTTTCCCCCAAAGTCTCATCCTCCAGGGCAGGATTTCACAGGTGGTTCTAGTGGTAAAATAGCCACCTGCCAGGAGACGTAGGAGATATGGGTCTGGTCCCTGGGTTAAGAAGATCCCCTGGAGTAGGAAATGGCGACCCACTTCAGTATTCTTGCCTGGGAAACCCCATGGACAGAGGAGCCTGGCGGGCTACAGCCCTTGAGGTCACAAAAGGGTCAGACACACTCATCCCATCACACATACACAAACACACACACACACAACATACACACCTCCCCATACACACACCACATATGCAACCACACACACACTACACCAAACACCACAATCCCCACACACACACCAAGCATACACATACCCCATCGCACACACACACACACAGTAAAACAGTTCAAGAAGGCAAAGTCAGTGTAAGAGATAATGAGGACCAAGGCTAAAGGGAGTGGACCTGGAGGGAAGCAACAATAGTCACAAGTTATAATTACATTATGTGCATAACCACACTCAATAATAGCTGCTCAAGGTTGCCGGTTCGGAAGTGAACGAAAACAATGAGCATTGTGAGCCTGTAAGTGAGAACTGTCCAGACAAGGAGCTGGGTGTTGTTCTTGGACTAGGAAGTGGGGTTATCTCCTCGGTGCTAAGAACACAATGACTGAGAGTTTCACAGTGTGGCCTTCAATCCTGGACGTCGTCCTGGTGGGCACAGCCTCCATTCCTCAGATCTACCTGAACTCGCCTACTTGGCTGGCAGGTTTACCTGCAGAGAAGAGGAGGACGTTCCCAATGTTCCTGAACTGAGGATGCGTCAATAGAACTGGCCTTAGAAGGTGAAGCATTCAGAGTCACAGCAGAGCATAGCCTCTTCCAAGTGGACGAAGGGAGACTCACACAGAGAATTGAAATGAATTGGCATGTACAGGAATAGGAGCTGAGGGAACGGCTGGGAAAGGTCAGCGCACAGAAAGGCCAAGGTCAACCATAGCCATGGATGATGGTCACCCCATGGGCCACAGTGACCAAGACGCCACACCCCTTCCTCCAGATGCTAGCATGGGGCCTGGCACAGAGTACAGGGTTGCTGAAGGCAGCTTTGGGGGTTGGGAGTTGGCATGGAGTTGGGAGATATGATGCTCACCTCTAATCCTCATGCCTTCCTGGCCAGCATCTACTTCCCCATCCTCCAAAGCCAGATAAAGAAAAATTATTTTTCCTGTCTTCCTCACTCCAGCTATGAGATCCATTCAGTCTCTTGGCTTTTCCCCCAGTTATCCTAAATGCCCTGCTGGATTCCCTCCAGTCTGCCAGGCCACACCCCCAAGTTCTCAGTGGCCGCTGAGTCAAGATTCAAACATCTGTCCACTCAGATCTCTCTGCTTTTTCCTTTGGCTCATAGCCTTTCTGAAGCAAGGAACAACTGGGGGTGCATTGAAGCAAAGTCACCCCAGTGTTGATAGAAACTGTGGCTTTCACCTACAATGACGATCGGCTCACCCTTTCTTGTTCTTGGAACTCAAAGGTCTCCTCTGAATACCTCAGCTAATGAGATATTCTGAAAAAATCTACTGGCATTTTCTCCTCCCTGAACTCCAAGTTGGGGCTCAGCATTTCTACTTCGAACGATTGCATCCCCCCAGTGACCCTCCCTGTTGCAACCTGGAACACTGGCAGGTCCATAAAAGAACCGTTGATTTATAACACACCTCAGTTTTTTTGTTTTTTCTTTTTAATCCTCCTTGGCAGTCTCTTTACAACCCCTCCTTGAAATAATTTTTCTTAGTGGTTTATAGTCTTTGTTTTAGGATTTTGTTTGTTTTTGCCATTTGTCTTCAAAGGAGAATTGGCAGGCAGGGCCCTGTGGCTATTTCCTGACGAGTATTCACAACCCGGGAGATGTTCTTGTTCTTTTGCTTTGGAAACGGAAGCTTCCAGGGCTCTGTGCTTTCCCCAGCAGGGGCAGGTCAGCTCAATGTCCCAGCGCTACAGTTCGCCTGCAAGGAGGCATAGCCTATCCGCACACTGTGTGCGAGCGAGGTGCTCAGGCCTGCGCGTCACTGGCGTCCCCATCACTCTCCGATTACCCGCTGAACGTACTGACTAGACCCCAGGACCGTGGCTGCGTTGGCTCTTTTAGGGCCAAATGTCACCCGTGAGAGGGATGGGACAGCTGAGGGCTTACCCACGAAGCATTCTAGAAGCCAGGGTCCCCCAGGTGAACTGAGCCTTCTTTTGCTCTTGGAACCTGGTCCTCTTGAACTGAGCATCCCTTGGAAAGGACACTCTGGGTGGGATTCTGGCTCCAGCTTCAAGAAGGGGCTCTTTCTGTAGAATCTGCCAGACAGTGTAAGGGAGGATCCTTTATTTTATTTTATTTTTTTTAAGAAAAATGTGCTCTCTTTCTGATGTGTTCCATACACATAACTTTCTCTCCTAGACAGAGATGTTCCTACAGTGCTGAGAAGAAACCTGCCCTGAAGGATTAACCACGAGTCTGGAGGGTGCACTGATGAAGGCAGGGTTAGTAGGTGAGATCCTCATCCTCTGTTGGTAGAGGGTTGGAGGCGGAGTGGGGGAGGAGGGGCAGATGAGCGCGCTGATCCTTGCTCCCCTGACTTCACCCAGGGAAGCAGGGGTACTGGGTCAGCAGGTGGGAACACCTAGGGTGTGTAGGGGAGCTCCCCGTTTGGGGCTCTGGGAGGCAACTGTCATGCAAGGCAGGCTCAGCTAGAGAAGGGCCTCTAGATTCCTCATCCACCCTGGGGCTCCTGTTTGGAGTGGATGCGGGGTTGAGAGTCAGTGGCTCTGCCAGTGTGTTCATCATGATAGGGAAGCAGTCAGTGAATGTCAGGAGCTTGTCCAGGGGAGACAGTGAGTACGGCAGCGTCGAGGGATGTTCTGTGGTTAGTGGGATCAGCGGAGAGGGAGTGCAGGAGGAGACTGAGCTCAGGAAGGACAGACTTCACTGCTGCACAGGCATCTGGTTCCTAGCATGGGGCTGACAACAGTTTCAGACACTAGAGTAGTTCCTTGGCAGCTTAGCATAGACTCTGGAACTCATTACTCCCCTCCACTGCTGTCAAACCATGTGACTCCTCCCCGCACACACCCAGAGACCGTCTAGGAGAGAAGCCAGGGAAAACAGTAGGAATGAGACAGATTGAACAGTTACCCTCAGAAGGCTGTGCATTATTCCCAGAGGGAGGCTGACTCTCTGGACTGAACAAATCAGGCATACTCTGCCTGATTGAATTGGGGTTTCACTTACAGGCCCTTCTATGCTTTTAGTACCGATTTATGTCCATATTCTTTAACATTCTGGGGGAACAGGAAAGGGCAAACTTGAAACGCCAGCTGTTGGAAACTTTCCAGAAGCTCCCTCTGGCAGACTCCTCTTTGGCACCCTGTGCCTGGCAGCACTGCCAGGAGGAGGAAGCGGCCTCAGACGCCACCCTCAGGGCTCTGGTGGAGCCGGACATGCTTGTGGGCAGCGTCCTTGGAATATGCCTGCTCACTCATTCTCTGCTTTGTGTGGTGGGAGCCTCCTGCTTCCTGCTTCCTGGGCGGCACAGGAAGGCCAGCAGTGGCCCCTTCTCTCTTTCCGTCCCTGAAATCTTCTGCGCACATCACAGATGTGAGAGCCAGAGCCGCGGCTTGTGGCCCCTGATCGGCCTGACGCCTTTCTTGGTCACTTCCTCTGATTTGTGTGGCTGGAGTGAGGGGAGGTTTCCTTGGAGCAGGAGGAAGTGACAGGTGTTGGAGAGCAGGGGGCCCCTCAGACCCGGGATCAGGCCTTCTTGTCCAGCACTGACAGCACTCCCGCCTCAGGGTGTAGCACGCACACAGGATAGCTGCTGGCCGAGCGCCACTGTTTTTCCCCTTTGACTGGGGCCCTGGGCATAGTTGCCTCTCTAAGCATGGGGGGCTGACGGTGACTTGAGGCAGGATCTGTGTATTACTGGTTACTAGACACCACTGTTTCTGAAGCCACGGTTTGCTTTCTACCCTTCACCTAGCCTGGGTGTGTGATTGCTTCACCCAGCAGGGTAGAACTCAGCCCCAGAGCTGGAGGGCTAAGGGCTGAGAGCATAGTGCTTACGGCTGTGGTGCCTGCTCCCAGGCCTGTCTCTGCCCCCTGGCTTGTTACTTAGGGCAGGTCACTCGTGCTGACTCAGTTTTCCTCATCTTAACGTTGCAGGTTAGGAGACTGAGGAGCTAGACCAACGAGAAACCGCGACGCTGGCTGCGCTGTATTCACGTACACGTTGGGAATAACACAGTTATGATGCCAGAAGAAAGGTAGCCTGAATTTATTGAGCAAATTAAAGAGAAAACGAAGCTTCCTGGGAGTACGTTTTAAACCACCTGGATGTGAGTGCTGTGCATGACAAATACTAGGAAGCCGGATAAAATCCATATGCAGTTAAAAGCTTCCAATTCTGTACCTCTTAACCAAAACCTTTGGCCACCTCATGTGAAGAGTGGACTCATTGGAAAAGACCCTGATACTGGGAGGGATTGGGGGCAGGAGGAGAAGGGGACGACCGAGGATGAGATGGCTGGATGGCATCACGGACTCGATGGACGTGAGGCTGAGTGAACTCGGGAGTTGGTGATGGCCGGGGGGCCTGGTGTGCTGCGATTCATGGGGTCGCAAGGAGTCGGACACGACTGAGCGACTGAACTGAACTGAACCAAAAACACTTTTTTATTTTACATTGTGTATGTATTATTTACCCAAAAGTTGCTTATGTAGTTTAAAGGCAGACAAGGAAAGGTAAGAAGCAGCTTTCTGGTGTTGCTCAGTCACTAAGTTGCGTCCGGCTCTTTGCAGGCCCATGAGCTGCAGCACGCCTGGCTTCCCTGTCCGTCGCCATCTCTCTGAATCTCCTCAAATTCATGTCCATTGAGTCAGTGATGCTATCCAAGCATCTCACCTTCTGTCACCCCCTTCTCCTCTTGCCCTCATTTTTTCCCAGCATCAGGGTCTTTTCCAATGAGTCAGCTCTTTGTATCAGGTGGCCAAAGTACTGGAGCTTCAGCTTCAGCACCAGTCCTTCCAATGAATATTCAGGACTGATTTCCTTTAGGATTGATGACTTTGATCTCTTTGCAGTCCAAGAGACTTTCAAGAGTCTTCTCCAACACCACAGTTCAAAAGTGTCAATTCTTCAGTGCTCAGCCTTCTTTATGGTCCAACTCTCGCATCCATACAAGACTACTGGAAAAACCATAGCTTTGATTATAGGGACCTTTGTTGGCAAAGTGATGTCTCTGCTTTTTAAAACACTGTCTAGGTTTGATATAGCTGTTTTCCCAAAGAGCAAGCATCTTTTAATTTTGTGGCTGCACTAACCGTCTGCATTGAGTTTGGAGCCCAAGTAAATGAAATCTGACACTGTTGCCACATTTTCCTCATATATTTGGCATGAAGTGACAGGATCAGATGCTGTGATCTTCGTTTTCTGAATGTTGAATTTAAGTCAGCTTTTCTCACTCTCCTCTTTCACCTTCATCAGGAGGCTCTTTAGTTCCTCTTTACTTTCTGCCATTAAAGTGGTACCATCTGCATATCCGAGGTTCTTGATATTTCTCCCGGCAATCTTGATTCCACGTTGTGATTCATCCAGCCCAACATTTCACATGATGTACTCTGCACATAAGTTAAAAACAGCTGCTGCTGCTGCTGAGTCGCTTCAGTCGTGTCCAACTCTGTGTGACCCCATAGACGGCAGCCCACCAGGCTCCTCTGTCCCTGGGATTCTCCAGGCAAGAACACTGGAGTGGGTTGCCATTTCCTTCTCCTTATTTAAGGCTGATCTCTGTGCTAAGTGCTCATCCCTAGAACAGGAAGCATTAAAAGACAGACAGTAGACGTGCTCCTGATGCTGACATCAGAGGGGGAGCTGGGGCACTCCGGCACGGTGCAGGCAGTGCACAGAGGGAGGCATGCTCTCTCTGCAGGGCAGAGTGAAGAGGCGCCTGACAGGGCTGTGGGGCACGGGGGTGGGGGGGTGAGGAGTGTTTTACTCTCGGCTGAAGTATGGGGTGCTCACCAAGTCCAAGGAAGGTACAAAAACAGTGGGGTAAATCCAAAACTAATCTGCTTGGCCAGAGAAGGAGACGGCACCCACTCCAGGGCTCTCGCCTGGAGAACCCCATGGACGGAGGAGCCTGGTGGGCTGCAGTTCATGGGGTCGCCAAGAGTCAGACACGACTGAGCGACTTCACTTTCACTTTTCACTTTCATGCATTGGAGAAGGCAGTGGCAACCCACTCCAGCGTTCTTGCCTGGAGAATCCCATGGATGGGGGAGCCTGGTGGGCTGCCGTCTGTGGGGTTGCACAGAGTCGGACACGACTGAGCAACTTCACTTTCACTTTTCACTTCCACGCATTGGAGAAGGCAGTGGCAACCCACTCCAGCATTCTTGCCTGGAGAATCCCAGGGATGGGGAGCCTGGTGGGCTGCCGTCTGTGGGGTCGCCAAGAGTCGGACACGACTGAAGCGACTTAGCAGCAGGAGCAGCAGCAGTCTGCATGGCAAACAGCCAGTGCAAGGCCAGGCTCTTACCCCAAGGGACAGCAGTCTTAAAGCAGTCTGGTTTAAAATCATTTGCAAGTCCAATGACAGTATAGTTAAGGGAATTTCAACAGGTAATGGACCAGGAGTAACATAGAAGCCAGCAAAGGCAAGTCACACATCACATCTTTACTCGGTCCCTGCTGTTTGGGAGACTAGCCACCTGAGGGAGAAGGAGCGGAGCACCTTAGCAAGGACCCTTGGTTCGCATAAACCAGAGGGGGCTCTGGAGGGAGAGAGGCGGTGATGGTGAGGGAGACGTGCCCATGATTCCAATTGCCTTTTGCTGTGACAGTCGGAACCTGATGGCTTTTCAGCAGGGGAGCTGCATGATCAGGTTTCTGCTTTAGAAAGAAAGGGAAAGGCTCAAAATTCTGCAATTATGGTATCAGAGCTGGAAGGGGTATCAGCCTGCGTTGAATTGCAGCCCTCTCCTTGTGTAATCAGCAACTTGCCAACATCATCATTTCCTTTATTTAAAAACCAAAACAAAACAAAGTGAAACAATACAACCACAAAATCCCTCCTGTTACTCGGCTCTGGGCCACCACCCTATTTCTAATAGCCACGTGTTAATTATTGGCACCTTGGTTTCTCAGTTCTGACGCTACAGCAGGCCCGAGTTCTTAACCATTAACGATGCCTTCTAGAATGGTACTCCAGTGCCCCATTTTTTTCTTCGTGTCGGTACAAAGGAAAGTTAAAATAAGTCTGCAGAAAGCTTGTGTCACGTTTTAGGCATGAAGTGTACAGGGACGCAGCCTCTGTCTTTCAACACTCATTCTAATGCGTCAAGCAGAGAGTCACTTAGATTTTAAGTGTTATAACAGAATAACAGAAGTGCCTGTTGACTCCTGAATGCATGCATCCATCCATGTGTCATTTATTGGAGTCCTGGGACTAAGCTTGCTTATCTCACTGAGCTTATATTCTAATGCGAGAAAGATAGACTATATCTGGGTTAACGGAGAAGAATCATTGCAGGAGATGATACAAACACACTGCTGTATTTAAATCTATGTGCTGTATTTAAAACGGATAACAAACGAGGATCTACTGTGTAGCATGGGGAATTCTGCTCAGTATTACGTAACGACCAAATTGGGAAAGAATTTGGAAAAGTGTAGAGACATGTATGTGTGCAACTGAGTCTCTTTGTTTACACCTGAAACTGGTGTAGCACTGCTAATCAGCTCTACTCCAGTGTAAACTAAAAAGTTATAGCGAAGAAATAGGTGAGAGACGCGGAGAGGATTGCGCGATGGGGCAGGAAGAGAGCTGTGTTTCATGTACAGTGATTAGGGAAATTCTCTCAAAGGACAGGGGGGATAAACTCATAACTGAAGAAGATAAGGGTGCAGCCAGGCAAAGATCTGGGGCAAAAGCTTCTAGGTAGAGAGGGCTGTACAAATAAAGGCCCAGAGGCATGAAAGATCTTGGAGTGTTCAGGGAACGAAAGGAGGGGAATATGGCTGGAGCTCTGTGACTGGGAATTAGGAGTGTCCAGAGAGCCTGTCTCACGCTGCAGTCCAGAGAGAGGGCTCTGCCTGGGTGCCGCGGCCCTTCACAGAGCAGGTGGCGTGTGAAGGTGTTGAGGGGTCGGAAACTACATGGAAGTCAAGTGGGTTTATAGTGATATGGGAGGATCGGGTTGGAGGCAAGAAAGGATAATAATAAAGATAATATATAAGAGTAATGTTTATTCATCCCTAATCGTGTTTCAGGCACAGTGCCGCGTGCCTGATCCCATTCAAACCTCGTAATCTCTTTATTGAGTCCTTTGATTTTCCTTATTTTACAGAGAGTAAAGGAGGTCATGGTCAGCTTTGAGACCTGTTGACACCGAGATCATAGGAGGTGTATAGGTGGAGATACAGAGAACAGGTGGAATCACACCTTGCTCATATCAGGAACTCCGTAAATAAGTGTTGGCTGAAACCAGGGTGAGATACAAATATGGAAGCAAACCCTCCAGGGGTGGTACTGAACTTGAGAGGGTGAAAAGTGTCTATTTTGCAGCTGCCTGGGCACTGGGATGAGGTTGCTGAAATGCTGATTAGAATCTGCTTTACTCCCCAATAAAGATTTTATCTAACCACCACAGTGACTGAGTGTCTGTTCTGATTATCGAGTCTCTGAATCCCACTCTTGTCTTTAGGCAGAGGCTTTGTGCATCTATGCACAGAGCCCACCTTCCACAGGAGATGTGATAAGGCTCCTTTGAGCTATGGTGTGGCCACGTGGCCCAGACTTTGACAGCCAGATACAACTGCTTGAGCTTTGAAACAGAAGCTGGGCCACACAGCCTCAAGTTTGGAAGTGCCATTTCCTTCTCCAATGCATGAAAGTGAAAAGTGAAAGTGAAGTCGCTCAGTCGTGTCCGACTCTTAGCGACCCCATGGACTGCAGCCCACCAGGCTCTTCCGTCCATGGGATTTTCCAGGCAAGAGTACTGGAGTGGGGTGCCATCGCCTTCTCCGTGAAGTGTCATTAGAGAGACTGAAAGCAGTGACCCAAGGCTGCAGGGAGGTTCCAGGCAGAGTCCAGACACCAGGGTCTGGGTTCTGAGCTACACGGCTGAGCCCAGTAGCTTCTCTGTGGTCTATTCAAGTTCTGTAATTTTGGCTTAATTTTGTTTATATTTGATTTCTTAAAAAACTGTTTAGTTCATAATCACATCTGTTGTATGGGGTTGAATATAGTGCTCTCTTATAGCTATTTAGCCTCCACTGTGTCTGTGTTTACAAACCCTTTCTTCTTTCTTTTTTTTTCACATTCATGAAGGGATATTATTTTATTAAATGAATCTTAATGATATCTATCAAGTGTATCTTTTTTCATTTCCTTGTTTTTTATTGAAATGTTGACATATGACATTATGTTCTTTTCAGATGTACAACATAATGATTCAATATATATCAAATATAATTTTATATAAAAATTAACAATGAAAGAATATATAAATGTAAAACTTAGATATAAGAGTGTGTGACATTTTTCTCTGAGTGGTTGAATTTAAAGTATCTTTTTATACATGCCTAGAACATTCACATTTTGTGTAGTGAGTCCATGTTTCATTTGTACGCAGAAAAAAACAAAGTGCTATTTGAAAAATGAACTGTGATCACACAGCAATACAAAGACCCTAAACTTCTGAACATTATATTTAGGCAAACATTTGATGTAAATATAATAAGTATCATATACCCATCAGGCATCTTTAATAATCTCTCCAATGAGAAAAAGATCTTTAAAGATGCCAGCTTCCATAGTATTTTGTAGAAAAATGACATTTATTTTACATAACCTAGGAAAAATTTCTAAGAAAGCTTTTGCATGTGTTGTAAACGTTAATCAAACATTTCCCAAATTTGTCAGTTATTGATATTTCATTGGTGATTGCTCAGTTAGAAGGCAAAAAAATACTTTTTTCTCCTTCAAAGCCATAAAATAATTTTGTGGTCCTTTATTATAATATGATATGGTATATATGATCTAACATGTCTTTTTTAGGTTATTATTATGGAATTCCTTCTACTGGAGCAAGAAGAATCCGTACTCAGGTGTGGTTGTGATCTCTTTTCTTCTTGACCTGACTTAGGTCTGTTTCATGTTTAATTTTCAAGAATAAAATTCCATTTTTATTCATTTTTATTTCATTTTTATTCATCAGCTCTTCATTTTACTTATCTATTAAGTAATCTTCCCCTTTATTTTTTTAATTTCTGAGTTTATTATTAATTTTTTTCATATTTATTTGGCTTATTTCATTATCATTTTGCTATATCTTTTGTTGGGTACTTAATTCATTAATTTTACTATTTTTCTTCTAAAAAGTAGTTGATTCTGTAAATTTTCCCTCTAAGTGTTGCCTTGACTAAACCCCATATGTTTATGCACAGAATATCCTAAGTGTGGTTTAATTACAATTTTGGTTCCATGTTTGGCTTCAGATTTATTTGAATGTCCGGATACTTAGAGTTGTTGGCTCCTCTTTGTGTATTCCTGATTCCCCCAGATTCCCTGGTGGCTCAGACAGTAAAGCATCTGTTCACAATGCAGGAGACACAGGTTCAATCCCTGAGTCGGGAAGATCCCCAGGAGAAGGAAATGGCAACCCACTCCAGTACTCTTGCCTGGAAAATTCCATGGATGGAGAAGCCTGCTGGGCTACAGTCCATGGGGTCGCAAAGAGGTGGACACGACTGAGTGACTAACACTTTGTTTATTAATTTCTGGTTTTATTACATTGTGGTTAAAGAAAGTAGTCTGAAGGATTTCAATTTAGAAAAAATGTATTTTTTTGTAACCTAGAACATGCTCAATTTCTGTCAGTGTTCCAAAGATATATAATGAGTCCATTATATTATGTGTCAGGGTATAGTAATACACATATACACATTGTCACATGCTTATATTTATATGATTGGTCTGATGGTGGGCTGTATTAGCTGAGTTCTGGATTCATTTCAGTGCAAATTCATTGAGGTAGACATGTCCGTTTCCTTCTCAACTCTGCCCCAAATGCCTGACAGGATCTGACTCATATAGGAATTAAGCATATTTGTTGAATGAATTAAGAAATTTACATCCTTAGTTTTACTTCTATATGAAGCATTATTTTCAGAGTTATACTAAATTATTTTATTTTGGTCATGTAGTTCTGTTAAATTTATCTTTATTTAAAATATATTTTAGTAAGGTATTCTTGAAGTTTTTGAGTACTTGAAGGTTTGTGATGTTATATATTGGGGTTTATTTTAAAAATACTGAATGTGTCTTATGTTCTAGGTACTGTGCTAAGTAAGCCCTAGAAATACAATGGCAAATTTTAAAAAACCCTGTTTCCTGCATTTCATGATTCATACATGTATATTTATGGAAACAAATAATGATGAAGTAAATAAGTAAACGTTAGTCTGAAAGGATTGTGATTGGTGCTATAAAGGAAACCAATGGACGACTGGTAAAGATACCGGGCTGGCACTGTCAGGAAGTCCAGCCTGCGGGGACAAAAGACAAGGCAAACCAGCCCCTTGGAAAGGAATTGCTTCTCTCTCATTTAATGCTTGGCTTGAGTTCTGTATTACAATATTGATGCTTCAGTTTTCTTTTTGTTGGTGCTTACACGATACACACATTTATTCATGCAGTCATACAAACCATGCAATCAGGTATCAGTATTTTTGTATCATTTGTTGTTGGTCTTATAAATAAAACATTAATCTTGGATTCTCCCTACTCGCCTCACCCCATCGGGAAATTTTTGTTTTGGTGTACAGGAATTCAATCCACGTGTAATAATATCTGATGGATTTTGTCTCATTCCTGACATTTTAACAGATGTTTTGTGCATATCCTTTAGTTTGCACCGTTGCGTGGCCTTTCTGCTGGGTTTTATTAATATACTGGGCATTATTTATTTCTCATCCTTGAACAAGAGTGTTAGAGAAAGCCTTGTTTTCGTATTAATCTACATGATTACTTTTGAATTTCTCTGAGGATGCCGACTGAAACCATTCCTCCTCCAGCTTTATTCAGATATAACTAACGAGAAACTGTGTATATTAAAGGTGTGCAACATGTTTTGATATATGTATACGCTGTGAAGTGATCACCACAATCAAGTTAAAATAACATGCCTCTCACTTCACATATTAATAGCTAGCTTTTTTTTTTTTTGGTGAGAACAATCAAGACCTGTTCACGTCAGATTTCTAGAATGTAAATCAGTATTGCCAAGTGTAGCCACCACATTGTACATTAGATTCCTAGGACTTGTCCGTCCGGTTCACAGCTGAAATTCTGTATCCTTTGATCAACATTTCTGAGTCCTGGATTGCCTGCAATCCCTCTCTTTACTCCAAGGCAAGTTATTCTACAGGTCCAGCTTGTTGTATCTTCCTTAGACAGTTGATTTTCCTCAAGTTTGGGGTGACCTTTTATCATTTACACTCGTAAAGAAGTTCTAGGTTGAACATTGGGTAGTGGCTGTATACTAGTATACAGGTTGTGAAGCCAGCATTTGATTTCTCTGCCAAGCTCTCCACCCTGCCCTCATCTGAGTTTCTTCTTCCCTGCCTGGAGGGTGATGCTTTGGAGGAGAGATGGGCTGGGACCCCTTCCCATAGGGACAGCAGGAAAGGTATTGGTCTGGGGGCAGAGAACCTTGGGCGGTACCAACACTGCCCCAGGTGGATGTTGCTTTCCCTTTCATTCTGTATCCATGAGGGGAGGGGGTGTTCCTGGGGTACTGCTGTGTTCCTTTGTTTGGCCCAGTGCCTTCTGACACCTCCCTTCTGTACTTTCCCCTTGACTCAAGAGTCAGAAATTCCCTGGAATTTCTGGTCCTCTAATGAGAACCTTTCCTGTTTTATGCTTATAAGTATTTGCCATTAATTTCATTTTTTTTTTCAGGTATTTCAGTGGGATCGGGGGAGGGAAGAGGTAAGCATGTGACCTGTTTGGCATCGGGGTCAGAAACCTGCATATAAACTTTGCTGGGAGATGAGGTAACAATAGATACCGAATCCTAACTCTTCCCTTTCCAGTTCACCGGCAGAGATTCCAGAGTCAGAATTAAACAGATCAGTGAGGCTTAAAGCTTGTAGATTTAGGAGTTTTCTGGGTTTTAATTCGTCTGTCACATGGGGTGTTTCAGGATTTCTACTGAAATTAACTCATTCCCTATTATAAACTAGAGAAAATTCTCTATTTTCTGCTTGGCACCAAGTCAATGATACCAACTCACAGTGCCATTTCCTCTGGCCTAGTGTGTAACCTGGGATTGTGGAGGTTGGTGGGGGACAGTCAGCTCCAGGGGAGCTGGGGATAGGCAGAGAGTAGAAGCTAATAGAGCCATACTCCTGCTTTTGCAGCAACACCGAAGACAGAGAAGGACACTTGGAGGTCATGGGGGTGTCAGTATTTGTGCCAAATGGCACAGAGGCAGGGAAGTGAAGTTCACTGGAGCCTCCTGTGTTGGGGGATTCTGTTGAGCAAGCTAGGTGGGTAGATCGGATATTTAAGAGTCTTATTTGCTGAAATAGTTGGATTGTATTTAACAGACAATTGGGAATGATGTAATGCTCTCAAGAAGGCAGCGGCATGGTTGGAGAGGTGCCAGTGTGTGCTGTGGAGGACAGACCCTGATTATTTGAGACAAACATAGGAATGCACCACAGGGGCAGAGATGGTGCTGGCAAGGTGGCACTACTCAAACAAGCTGGAGACACCCTGTGAGTTGCCACGGGCCTTGTCACAACAGGAGAGCACATTGGACCCCTTCTCAGAGCAGTGCAGGGCAAGATGGGCTCCAACCTGGAGGAGCCTGGTCAGAATCCTGGTCAAAGGAGTTCACCTGTTCACCTGTGCTTATGAGGATGCGGGCTGGATGAGGGGAGAAGCCAGGTGAAGTCTTGCATGGGGGCGCCAGGGACACCACCGGGAGGTTGGTCAGTGCAGACAGGAAGCATCACAGCTCTGGTGTCGTGGATTCAGGCCGAGAAGGATGGTGATGGCTGAGTTCTCAGTCTGAGGTCCTGGGGAGAGTTGACCAGCATGGGGAAGAGAGGAGGAGGGGCACACATAGGAGAAAAACATGAGTTGAGTTGGGGGTATATGGAATTTGAGGTCTGGTGGGACCCCTGTTAGGGAGGTCCAGTAAATAAGCACGGACATCTGCTTAAGCACTGGAAATGGGACTCTGGAGCCTTGAAGAGGAGTCAGGAGTTGGGTCCTTGCCTGAGAGATGGTTGTGGTGGTGATGTGGAGTTTCAGTTCAGTTCAGTTGTTCAGTCGTGTGTGACTCTTTGTGACCCCATGGACTGCAGCACGCCAGGCTTCCCTGTCCATCACCAACTCCCAGGGTTTACTCAAACTCATATCCATTAAATCAGTGATGCCATCCAACCATCTTATCCACGGTTGTCCGCTACTCCTCCCACCTTCAATCTTTCCCAGAATCAGGGTCTTTTCCAATGAGTCAATTCTTCACATCAGGTGGCCAATGTATTGGAGTTTCAGCTTCAGCATCAGTCCTTCCAACGAATATTCAGGACTGATCTCCTTTAGGATGGATTGGTTGCATTTCCTTGCAATCCAAGGGACTCTCAAGAGTCTTCTCCAACACCACAGTTCAAAAGCATCAATTCTTCAGTGAGCAGCTTTCTTTATAGTTCAACTCACATCCATACATGACCACTGGAAAAACCATAGCGTTGACTAGATTTATAGTTCAACTCACACCCATACATGACCACTGGAAAAACCATAGCGTTGAATAGACAGACCTTTGTTGGCAAAGTAATGTCTCTGCTTTTTAATATGCTGTCTATGTTGGTCATAACTTTTCTTCCAGGAGCAAGCGTCTTTTAATTTTGTGGCTGCAGTCACCATCTGCAGTGATTTTGGAGCCCCCCCCCCCCCCCCCGAAATAAAGTCTGACACTGTTTCCACTGTTTCCCCATCTATTTCCCATGAAGTGATGGGACCAGATGCCATGATCTTCATTTTCTGAATGTTGAGTTTTAAGCCAACTTTTTCACTCTCCACTTTCGATTTCATCAAGAGGCTCTTTAGTTCCTCTTCACTTTCTGCCATAAGGGTGGTGTCATCTGCATATCTGAGGTTATTGATATTTCTCTCAGCAATCTTGATTCCAGCCTGTGCTTCCTCCAGCCCAACATTTCTCATGACGTACTCTGCATAGAAGTTAAATAAGCAGGGTGACAATATACAGCCTTAACGTACTCCTTTTCCTTTTTGGAACCAGTCTGTTGTTCCATGTCCAGTTCTAACTGTTGCTTCTTGACTTGCATACAGATTTCTCAGGAGGCAGGTCAGGTGGTCTGGTATTCCCATCTCTTGAAGAATTTTTCACAGATTGTTGTGATCCACACAGACAAAGGCTTTGGTATAGTCAATAAAGCAGAAGTAGATGTTTTTCTGGAACTCTTCTCGCTTTTTCAATGATCCAACAGATGTTGGCAATTTGATCTCTGGTTCCTCTGGCTTTTCTAAATCCAGCTTGAACATCTGGAAGTTTATGGTTCATGTACGGTTGAAGCCTGGCTTGGAGAATTTTGAGCATGACTTTGCTAGTGTGTGAGATGAGTGCTATTGTGCAGTAGTTTGAACATTCTTTGGCATTGCCTTTCTTTGGGATTGTAATGAAAACTGACCTTTTTCAGTCCTGTGGCCACTGCTGAGTTTTCCAAATTTGCTGGCATGTTGAGTGCAGAACTTTCACAGCATCATCTTCTGGGATTCGAAATAGCTCAACTGGAATTCCATCGCCTCCACTAGCTTTGTTTGTAGTGATGCTTCCTAAGGCCCCCTTGACTTCACATTCCAGGATGTCTGCCTCTAGGTGAGTGATCACACCATCATGATTTTCTGGGTCGTGAAGATCTTTTTTGTACAGTTCTTCTGTGTATTCTTGCCTCTTCTTCTTAATATCTTCTGCTTCTGTTAGGTCCACACCATTTCTGTCCTTTATTGTGCCCAACTTTGCATGAAATGCTCTCTAATTTTCTTGAAGAGATCTCTAGTTTTTCCCTTTCTATTGTTTTCCTCCATTTCTTTGCACTGATCACTGAGGCAGGCTTTCTTATCTCTCCTTGCTATTCTTTGGAACTTTGCATTCAAATTGGTATATCTTTCCTTTCCTCCTTTGCCTTTTGCTAGTCTTCTTTTCACAGGTATTTATAAGGCCTCCTCAGACAACCATTTTGTCTTTTTGCATTTCTTTTCCTTGGGGATGGTCTTGATCACTGCCTCCTGAACTGCCAGGGCCCAGCCCCGGTGGATCCAGGGAATTCGAAGGTGGGGATGGCGTCGGTGTCCTTGGAAAAATACATATTTAATTACAGAGATATAGAGAGATTAGAAACGGATAGTGTAGTAGGGAAATTAGTGGAGAAAAAGAGGCTGAGTCACTTGGTTTATGTGGAAGAGCATCCACGCTCCAGATGGGAATTCAGCCAGAAAAATGCGGAGCAAGAAAGAAGCGACATGGGGGAATCAGTTTTTAAGGAAACTAATCCAATTTCTTTATTTTGGGGTTTACTTATATACCTTTTGTTACATATAGGGATGAATACAGAGTCACGCAGGGGTCAGCAGTCCTGACCTTTATCAAAATCAGGTGCTTCACATAAAAAGGTCTTAGGGATTTTACATCATCTTCTGGCCATGAGACCTGCTGACATTTTATGATCCTTTTTTCTGATAACCAAAAAACTTATTTTTTCCAAGGGTGTTTTTGTCTTAAACCAGGCACCACCCTCCAAATAAAGTTACATTCCTATAGGGTGAGGGTGTAGTGAGTTACAATCAAGAAAGGAATTGATTTAACCCAAGGTTAACAGGATTAATCTTAAAGGTGAATACTTATTTCTCCTAAATGCTAGTTATATTCATTTTAAGGGCATGGAATATGGAGATTTAGCAGCAAACATCAGCCCAACACATGAAAATCCTTTCACCAATGTTCCCCTTAAGATCTATTTAGTCTTAAGATAGTGATAAAGTTACATTTTTAGATAGCAAGGACACAGCGATTTATAACAAAGTACAGTGATCTATTACGAAAGAGAAAATTCATTCACTCAAAAAGTCTAGTATTGCTCACCTTAAAAACGATTCTATTTCCTTTTCTATATTCCAACTACATTGATTCATATATTCCCAGATGCCTAAGGATATGGAGGCCTGGCGGGAATCATGGACTCAACCATGAGAAAAGCCCTATGCTCATTGACTCTCAAAAGACTCCAAAACTCTCTGTGCTGTTTATGGTTGACAGGTAGTAAACAATCATGTACGTAGTGGCAGCAGTATGGGTAACCCTGTCACACACGCTAGTCTGTCAGCAGAGAGGTTTGACCTGAGACATCCTTGTCCCACCCAGGGCAGGGAATTAGCAGCAATTATTGGCACAACAAATGAAAAACCCTTCACCAATATAATTCCTAACCAACCCACTATACTGACAATTTCCCAAAAGAATTTGCCTTTAGTAAGTCTAAAACATCTTGTGCCTCTCAGATTGGGAGGCTGTAAACAATCACATGTGGCCGGACGAACCTATACAGGCGGGCTAGATAACCTTCAGAGCAGTCCGTAAGCTGAAACACTCGTGTCACGCCCAGGAATTTTTATTGCCTTGGAGCTGCACGTTTACTCCTTCTCCGAGAGAAATGGTTATGGGGGAGAGTCCCGCATAAAGTCAGAGGTGTAGGTGAGAGCATAAAACAGACTCTGGTTTGGGGGTTAGATGCTTGGGAACAGGGGGTTTCCTGAGGCTTGATCACGCCTTTGCGTATGCCAAGCCTCCTTCCTCATGACCTTTGCCATGGGCGGAGTTCCTCATGCTGGCTCCTGAACAATGTCAGGAACCTCTGTCCACAGTTCTTCAGGCACTCTGTCTATCAGATCTAATCCCTTGATTCTATTTCTCACTTCCACTGTATAATCATAAGGGGTTTGATTTAGGTCATACCTGAATGGTCTAGTGGTTTTCCCTATTTTGTTCAATTTAAGTCTGAATTTGGCATTTAGGAGTTCATGATCTGAGCCACAGTCAGCTCCCAACCTTGTTTTTGCTGACTGTATAGAGCTTCTCCATCTTTGGCTGCAAAGAATATAATCAGTCTGATTTCGGTGTTGACCATCTGGTGATGTCCGTGTGTAGAGTCTTCTCTTGTGTTGTTGGAAGAGGGTGTTTGCTATGACCAGTGCATTCTCTTGGCAAAACTCTATTAGTCTTTGCCCTGCTTCATTCTGTACTCCAAGGCCAAATTTGCCTGTTACTCCAGGTGTTTCTTTACTTCCTACTTTTGCATTCCAGTCCCCTGTAATGAAAAGGACATCTTTTTTGGGTGTTAGTTCTAGAAGGTCTTGTAGATCTTCATAAAACTGTTTAACTTCAGCTTCTTCAGCATTACTGGTCAGGGCACAGACTTGGATAACTGTGATATTGAATGATTTGCTTTGGAAATGAACAGAGATCATGCTTTCGTTTTTGAGATTGCTTCCAAGTACTGCATTTGGCACTCTTTTTTGACTCTGATGGCTGCCCCATTTCTTCCATGGGATTCTTGCCCACAGTAGTAGATATAATGGCCATCTAAGTTAAATTCACCCATTCCAGTCCATTTTAGTTGGCTAATTCCTAAAATTTCAGTGTTCACTCTTGCCATCTCCTGTTTGACCACTTTCAATTTACCTTGATTCATGGACCTAACATTCCAGATTTCTGTGCAATATTGCATTGGACTTTACTTCCATCACCAGTCGCATCCACAACTGGGTGTTGTGGAATCTCAGGTTGAGATAAATAAAACAAACTGAGGAAGATCAAAGTCAAGGCCAGTACAGTAAGGATCTGATATATACTTGAACTATTCCTTTATCTATAAAGTGCCTTTTATTTCATGTTCAATGAAAATTCCAGCATTTTATTATTAGTGGTGCTTAAAAGAAATGACTCAGAGGGGAGAACTGCTAGATGGGCAAGCCTTGTTGCCTGCCTTTCTGAATTGCTTGTGGTACAATTGGGCCATTCACTCTGTTCCGGGCACTCTGTGTGTTTCCTCCTTTCCGGATTAGACCTATTTGCTTGGGAAAACAATTCATTTCTCAGGGCTTCAGTTTTATGTACTGTTGATCTATCCCTTTATTTCTCTAATCTCTTTCCCACAGCCAGTAGTTTTCACTACCTGGAATTAAAAACAACCTTCAGGATACCGAAGCACAAGTTAAAGAAAATCGTCTACGCTTCCAATGGGAGGCGGGGAACAAATAGTCCACCTACTTGCTTGGAAGGAAATATGGCTGAAATAGCTAATTGACTTTGCATTCACTTTTCAACTAGCTGTATTGGCCTTATGTTTTTCATTACATTGTAAATCTTTTTACCATATTGAAAATTGAGGAACACATTTGTTCTCCTTGGTTTCATTCATCTGAAGGCTGTAGATGGACAAGTGTACAAGTGCCAGTGGAAAATGTCTTTTTGGAAGATCAGATTTGGTCCTCAGAGACTAAGAGTACTCCATGTGTTGAGCAATAAATCTGGATTCTGCTGTGTTTAATTAAGGCAGTTTTCCTTCTTAGCACCAGATGTGGAGATGAGATTCAATTTTATTATGCCTAAAAGGACATGTCCTTCCAAATACATATGTCACTGGTATGGAATGTGACCACAGCCTGTGGCGAGGCTGTGCACCCTAGGGGGAGAGGTTCCAGTCCTGCGTTCCGCACTTGCGGAGTTTCTCGTTGCATGGCTGTGACTTGTAAGGAGACGGAGTCCCACTGTACAGATGCCAGATGTGAAGGGAGAGAGGGAAGGACGAGATGTCGAGCCAGTGAAGGGGAAGATGGATGGAAGTTGTTTTCTTGCTAAGTGCAGTATCCGTGAGTAGAGGCTTTGACCACCAGAAAGGCCTGTTCTGTGCTCCTGCCCTCTTTTGCCAATTAATTGGTGAACATCAAGAGAATCACCTGGCATCTCCATACCAGTCCCTGGAAAGCGTATCTGAAATAGCACTGTCATCACCAAGCGAGCACTGTAAACCTTAGGATGGAAGAGAGCTGACGGTCGTGCCCAATGGGGCTGAGCTTCCTCTAAAGGTTTCTCATCATGAGACAGCCCAACCTATGCTTGACCATGTCCAGAAAAAGGAAACGCAACCTCTTTAAGGGAAGCCCATTCTGTCTCTGGAGAAGTGAAGCTGTTAAAAATATCTTGCTCATATTGTTGGACAAATTCCTTTGCTCTGAGTCTTTCTCCCTTTTGTTCTGGTTTGTTCTCTTGAGAAACAAGCAGAATCTTCCTTACTAAGGCCAACTATCTCTTAGGTTCCAGGCATTCAAGGTGATTAGTACATGTCCTTGTGGCCAAGAATGCCATAGCTGAGCAGAGAGAGGGAGGAAACAACAAACCGACCGAGGTAAGGGGGACATCTTATTCATCCGTATTTTTAGTGCCTGGTAGGGCAGCTGGCACTCCTTAGACACACTTGAAAGAGTTGATAGACACAGTAACTCCTCTGCTTTTCTGATTACCTCCCACGCCAAACTCCAGGACTTTCTGTGTCACCGTGGGGTAACTAGAGCTCCAGCTCCCGCTTCGTGCCGTCCTACCTGGCTTACACCATCCGGGAGTTACAAGGCACTGGTGCTCTTTCCTGATCGGCCCTGTCCGCACCTGTGTCTGTGCAGCGTCTGCCTAATGACCCCTCCACTGTGACTTGATCCCAGTCAGCCTGGTCTAGACAGACTCTAGGGAGCATCTGAATGCCTGAGCGCCTGCACAATGCATCCCAAAGCACTGGAGTTGGTGACTTTTGGTTGCTCTCTCCACGCTGCTCTTTGTGTGAACTCAGTCTGGCTAGGAAGATAATACAGATACGCAAGGAATTCTAAGACAGTGTGACAGAGGAGTGATGCAAACCGGCCCTGGAGTGGAAGGATGTGCAGTGTTAGCGTGCTGCCCAAGAGTTCTTGACATGGCTAGAGGCATTTCCTACCAGAAGAGGTAGTTGATAAGACCACTGATACATAGCCTTACTAGGAAATGTGTGTAAGAGACTCATTACTATAAATGTGCAAGCTCGCACTGGGGAATGTATCCATCTGCTCGTTCAGCTGCTAATGGGAACGCCGCTGTGTGCGCTATTCTGGTTAGGGGGCTGTCCCAGTGCCCAGCAGGCTAGGTCCCTGCTTTCTAATGGGGTAGTATTGAGCATGACAAACACATAAACAGATGTGGTGAGGCCTTGGAAACTATAAAGCAGGATTATTGGGCGGGCAAGATGGAGCTGCTTGGGCAAAGGCTCATGAAGAGGTGGTATCCAAGCTGAGACCAAATGACAGCAAGGGCTGGCACAGTCCAGGGTCATAGAAAGGAGCGGTGGGCTGGCCGTGACGCTGGGCCGCAAGCGAAAGTGCACCAGGGGAGAGACAGAGCACGCAGTCTCCAGACACTGCCCGCCCGCCACGTTTGTGCCCTTTTCTGGTTTTTTTGAGGAGTCTAATGGCATTCTTTATTGGTTAGCATCTAGTTAGGATGGCCAGACTAAGCAAATAAAAATATAGGACACCCAGTTAAATTTGAATTTCAGATAAACAAAAAACATTTTTTAAAAAATATAAGTATGGTAATGGAAACCCGCTCCAGTATTCTAGCCTGGAGAATCCCATGGACAGAGAAGCCTGGCAGGCTATAGTCCACAGGGTCACGAAGAGTCAGACACAACTGAGCAACCAAGCACACAGCAGAGAAAATATGAAAGTTCTCTACTGTGGAAGCAAATACAAAAATGGGTAGAAAGAGAGAGAAGTCACAGACGACACTCCTAGTTAGAAGGAAGTAGAAACCTCTGGGTTGGCTGGCCTCCCCTCAGCTTTGCAGAGACCAGTCTATGCCATGACTAGTGATGAACCCAGCCGGGGGCAGATAGCTGGTGAGTGGAGGAAAGCGTGGGAGACTAAGTCTCCCCACTGTTTTAGGCCTCAGTACAGAAGTGAAGAGTCGGGGGTGGATCCCAGCCCTCACCTTGGATCCAGCAGTGTTGGGGGCAGGGGCAGTATATCAGAAAAGCTGTTCAGAGACAGGGCCCTGGGGCCTACCTGAGCTTCATAGCAGCTGGTGTGCCTTGGGCAAGTTATTGACCTGAGGATAGCAATCCCTTGATCTGCCTAAAGCAAATAAGAAAAGGCTAAATCCACTAAGGCCATTGTGCTGATTCAATGAATTAATATATAGGGAAAGGCATTAGTTAAATTCCTGGCCCACAGTTACTGCTTAAAAAAAAGAATCCTAAGCTAATATAGTGTATGTTTGCTTCTTCAGTCAGACTATATTGCAGACAACTTAAGACCATGTAGCAAATTTAAGGTGGAGCCATGGTTATCAAAAGGCTGCCCAGACCACAAAGTTGATTTATCTCAATCATAACAGCAGCAAATTCCTGTTATTGTAATGAATCACAGCATGAATGCACACAGACACAGGGGGCTGGGCTGTGCACCCCGGTAACGAAAAGCAGACACTTGCAATACCCTAATGACGTGTGTAGCAACTGAACCTGTAGCCTGGTTACACAAAACAGGCCATAATGAAATCCAGTTTCTTTATGGAATATTTCCCTAAATGATAAGGTTTTGCTCATGATTCTTTCTCGCATGTATAGCAATTCCTTCCAAAGCAAACATTTTAAAGATTTTAACTGGAGTTGGAAAACTAAAACTTGTTTCAGAATAAGAATATGAGAGCCATCTACTAGAAAATCACTGTTCTGCAATATAAAACACACAGAGCTGTGTTGTCAAAGCCATCTACTAGAAAAATCACTGTTCTGCAATATAAAACACGCAGAGCTGTGTTGGTCAAAACAATTTAATTATAAAGTGCCGTTTCCTGGATCTGAAAAGAAACATTTTTACTTGGCCACTGGAGTTTTCTAGACAAAGGCACTACGTATCTGCAGTGTGGTGACTGTAATTTTGAATTTCAGAGGGAAAACAAAGCAGAGATTTTGGAAAACAAACTCCAAAGGACTAATCATTTCAATTCTTTGCAGATGATTTTGAAAGAGGTTGTTAAAATAGCTTAGATAGGAACTGAGAGACATGGCGATCAGTTTGAAAGAATCAAATTTTGCTATTTGTATTTTATTTTGAACACATTTAATAAATAAGGAGTTTCCTGTATCATGAGAGCAAAACCCCAAAGCCCCAACGTGGTGGGGGAGAGTCAGGGTCAGATCAGGCAGCACTTACAGCACTGTGTTCAGAGATGAGGACAATTCTGAGAAATTTCTCTGGAAAGAACCTTTACATAGAAAAAGATGTTTCTTTTTTCCCTCTGGCGGAATCTTCTTGAGAATGACTGTCCAGTCAGTTCTGGAAAATAGGTCCTTTTTCTTAAATGTTTATATTTTAATTGCTGGAAAAGTGCTTTACAGCATTGAGTTAGCTTCTGCTGTGCAGCAACTCAAGCACACACATCTCATATATATGCATCTGTACATATCATATATATATACATATGTGTGAGTCGGACACGACTGAAGCGACTTAGCAGCAGCAGCAGCAGCATATATATATTGAAGAAGGAAATGGCAACCCATTCCAGTATTCTTGCCTGGAGAATCCCAAGGACAGAGGAGCCTGGCAGGCCACAGCCCATGGGGTTGCAAGAGTTGGACACGGCCTAGCAACTAAAGCACCACCATCTAGGTATATACACCCTCCCTCTTGAGCCTCTCTCCCCTCCCCCCAGCTCAGCCCTCATCACGAGTTCCCGGCTGGGCTCCCCGTGTTAAGTCGCAGCTTCCCACTATCTGTTCTGCACATGATGGGGTATCTATGTCCATGCTGTCTCTCAGTTCATTCCGCCCTCACCTTCCCCTGCTGAGTCCACACGTTCGTTCTCTACTTGGCTCATCAGTACCATTTTCTACATTCCATATATTTGCATTAATATGTGAAACTTGTTTTCCTCTTTCTGACTTACTTCACTCTGTATGGAGAATAGGTCCTGATATTGCTCCATCATTGACTAAAGTTTGATCTTTTAATATAAATTGATGGTTATTTTTAAAGCTTCTTTTGTGCAAAATTGTGCTCTGTGAACATACAGGGCTTTAAATATGACATATTCTTATGTTTGAAAAAGGTTTATGCCACGCACATGTCTGTTCTTTAGCAGTCACATGTAGGCGTGTTACTTCAGTCACTATAGCTCACCAGGCTTCTCTGTCTGTGGAATTTTTCAGGCAAGAACACGAGTGGGTTGCCAGGCCGTCCCCCAGGGGATCTTCCTGACCCAGGGGTCCAGCCTGCATCTTTTATGTCTCCTGCGTTGGCAGGCGGGTTCTTTGCCACTAGCGCCACCAGGGAGCCCCTAGTAGTTAACATTCTGCACGCGTGCTGACTTGCTTCAGTCATGTCTGACTCTGCGACCGCGTGGACTGTAGTCCGCCAGGGTCCTCTGTCCACGGGATTCTCCAGGCATAAACTTTTAGCTCTTTTAGGCAGAAAGTCACACACACACGAATAAAATCAATTGTGTGCATAAACCAGTAAAGAGCAGAGTATATGCATATATTTTTTTAAATGGGTCTTTGCGATTGAAAATTAGAAAAAGACAAAAGCCCTTCAGCACTGCATTGGGTGTTTATTAACCTGGAGAAGGAGAAGTCAGGCGAGCAAATGCGCCCAGGGCCTCAGTCCCAGTCCTGTCTCTCCCTCCCCCGCCTGCTTCTCTCTCCCTTTCGCCCCCTCCTTCCAGCCTTTCTTCAGCACCCACCTCTGCCCTTGAGAGGAGCCTCTTGACAGACGCTCAGTCACACACCCAGGACAGTCCATTGCACCTCACTGTCATGGCTTTGAAAAAACTCTACCCAATTTTGAGGATATTCTATATGAGTTTTGGCATACGTTTTACACGATTTCCCCCTAATTCCTCTTAGTATAACCTGGCTGGCGCAGGGAACTCTGCTCAGTATTATGTAGCTGCCTGGATGGGACGAGAGTTTGGGGGAGAATGGATACATGTATACATATGGCTGAGTCCCCTGAAACTATCAAAGCATTGTTAATCGGCTATATTCCGATACAAAATAAAACATTTAAAAAACTCTGGCTGATGCCTGGTTAAGTAGCTTATTCAGTAGATGTGGACTGAGAATTATTTCTGCTTCCTATTTGTGAGGCGCTTTGAAATCTTCCAAGTGCTTTCACATAGATAATCCTATTTCACCTTAGTGGCAGTTCTGTGAGCTACTACGTGTTAACATCCTCAGTGACACCAGTGAGAAACTGAGGGATGGAGAAGGGGACACTGTAATAGCCAGCAGCTCTCCCTCTCATCACGCTCATCTGGATCTCACATTGGATCTGTGATCCTCAGTGTCGGACGCCTCTCAGAATCGCCTGGAGTTTAAAAAGTTCCAAAGCCTGGGCTGCATACTGGTCCAAATAAATCAGAATGTCGGGAGGGGTTTCCACCAGGGTGAGTATTTGTTAGACCTCCTCAGTGATTCCACTGTGTAGTCCATATTGAGAACCAGCTCTCTGGATCAAGTATCTCCTTTCGCTAAATATTCATTGATTAGTGAATACATCTCTGGTATTGCTGACTGTGCCAAAGCGGGAATGCATTCTGCGGCGTGGGGCTCAGAGCTGCACCCAAGACTTCACTGACAGGATATTTTCTCCAGCTGTCACCTTCCACTTCTTCTTTGGTTTCCCTTTTATTTTAATGCCAGGGTTTCTAAGTGTCAATCTGATAAAGGAGAGTGGGACGGGGACAGGAATCTCTGGTCCTATCGTAAAAGTCAACACCAGTCTTTCCTCTCCCAGTGACAAAACACTGCCTCATGTTTCTGGAAATATTGCCGCATTCCATTCAGATTTGAGCCTGGATAAATCCACGTGTTTCCTCCAGCTTCATCGTGGGGGCAGCTCACAGGCTCCCTCCTTCTGTTCCCTGCCACTTTCCCTAATCTATCTCCCCCGCGTCTCGCTGGTTTTATCCGATGGGCCACTTGCTCTATTGTCCTGTCCGTGGGTCTGCTTGTCCAGGGACCCAAGAGCGTTAGGTTTTCAGGCTGTGGCTTCCACGGAGGTGTCGCGCTGATCTTCTTTCCACCGTAGCTGGCCTCTAGCCGCGCTCGAAAGAGCACTGGCCCTCTAGAACTGCAGCCACGGGCACCCCCCTCCCACACAGACACACTCTGCTCAGGGGAAATGCAAATGAGCTCAGCTGGGCAGGTGCCCCTCAGTTCACAGGCTCTCAGTCACCGGTAAGTCTCCCTCTCATGATTGCTAATCTATGGCGTCAATTCAGTAAGCAGTCTAAGGGCGCAAGAAAATCAGTTTTCTGGAGAAGTCCAAGAATACTTCTTAAGGAGTTTAGCTCTATCTTTGGGCCAGGGAACATTTTCCAGTTCTGATCTAGAACTGGAATACTGATGAGTAGGTGTGAGTATTCTCTAAAACTGTCCAAGTGTGTTCACCAAACAGAACAGACTAAGATTCTGAGATTCAAGAGGTGATGTGACCAAAGAAAGCTATTTTTCTTTTAAAATTTTTAGTATATTTTTATATACTTATTTCATTTTAAAATTTCCTTCTTAAAATTATTTACTTTTGTTACGCACAAAATGATATCCAGTGACTAAGTGGACTAAACCCAGTAGGTTTATAACAGGTGGCTTATGCATCCATGCTAAGTCACTTTAGTCATGTCCAGCTCTTTGCAACGCTATGGACCACAGGGTAGTTCCATGGGATTCTCCAGGTGAGAATCCTGGAATGGGGCCTGCCCAACCCAGGGACTGAACCCACGTCTCTCAAGTCTCCTGCGTTGGCCGGTGGGTTCGTTACCACTAGTGCCACTTGGGAGGCCCAGGTGACTTAGATACAGGCAAAAATAAATGCTTTGTCTCCTAAATTCACTCCAGTTTTTCAGTAGCAATGGGCTTCAGTGCAGCCTTTTAGCCTATGGGATAAGAAGAAAATAAAACTATAAGAACAGGGTCAGCACTGGGATTCGAGCTTCTGGCTGTCACCAGAGGTTCTGAGTCCTGCACTGATAATTTTCAGCTCGACAAAGCTGTCACTAGCTCTGTAGACAACATCACCTCTTTCTGATCTTTACTTCTGATGAATAAATACCTGCGAGAGAAATTGCTGGGGCAGAGGGCATTAATGTAACTTTTGCTACATATGTTGATGAACAGGAAGTGTGAGCCAGTTTCCAGGCCTGCTGGCGGTGAAGAGGAAGGGCAGTCTCCCTGAGCTCACTGTCCACAAGGGGATTATAGGATGTTCTTTAACAGGTTAGTTTTGTCAGTAACGTGTAGACCTTGATGTGCTTTTAAAATATGTGCTGATTTTATTACAAGCGAACCGTTGTTCTTGCTTCTGTATACAGATTGACCATCTCTATATCTTTTTTTCCTTTTCTTTCCTCAAACTTTTTGCTCATATCCTTTACCTAATTGGATGGAGTATTTTATTTTTCCTTGTAAATTTATAAGAGATTCTTAATTTAATGATAATTCTAAGTGTTTTCCTGATATGTACTTTGCAAATATTTTCCAGTCCATCACATGCATTTAAATGTTTTAAATAATAATTTTAAACATACATATTTTATTAAGTTTCATGAGGTTTGATCTCTTAATCATCTTCTTTTGGTTTTTGTGGTACATTCCTGGGGAGTCCCTCACTGTGTTGAAAACTCTAATGTTTTTTTCTAAGCCAATAACTTTATCCCTTATAACGGGGAGGCTTTTCAAAGGAAAATCTTGACCATTTTCTCATGGAACATGATGTTGTTTTTGGATTAAAATTTTGATTCCCCACAAAATCCGATTAAATATTGTGGAAAATATTAAACATACACAGAAGCAGAACAAATAGTGTAATGAAACCTGATTTATCTCCCAGCTTCAATGATGATCAGCTTAGCTATTTTACTCCATCTGCCCCTTACTCTTTTTTTCCCTCTGAAGCAAATTCTAAATATTCTATAATTTCATCCATAAACACTTCAGTATATCTCTCTAACAGATACATTTTTTAGAACACAATCCTTGTATTATTTTCACACCTACTGCAGGTATTCACATGAAATTTGCATTGAACTGTCTTTTTCAGATGCTTTGCTGGCTTCAGGATCCAAACGAAGTCCACACATTTCACTGAATTTGTAATAGTTCTCCCTCCCTTTTTCATGCATTTATTTGTTGAAGTAGCTGGATCCTGAGTCATTGTCCTAGAGAGTGCATTATATTCTGGATTTAGCTACTGCCCTCTCAGTAAGTCTCTATTAAATTTAAGCTTTCTTTTTGGCAAGAGTGCTTTACCTGAATCCTGTGCATCATACTGGGAAGCAATAATGTCTGTTTGCGTCGCTTTTGTGTCATTAAAGTTGACTGATGAGTTCAGGTATTGTGGCCTAGACATCACCAGTTGCCTACATTTCTATTGTTAATTTGCTCCAGGATTCAGGGGCAATAGGTTGGAGTCAGAAATGCTGGAGTTCAAATATCATTTCTGCCAGTTACTTGTCCTGCCTGGGCACTAAGCTGCCCAACCTCTCAGACTTTGTAAGTGTTACTCAGCTTTGAGAAGATAATGATCTGCTTTGTTTGTGGGACTGTGGTTGGAATGGGGTGAGTTCTTTGTGCAGGACCTTGGCATGGTGCAAAAGAGTAGTAGTGGTGATTCACTGCCATCTGTTTAAGCTGATGGAGTTTGTTTAGGTGACGTTGAATGTCTTTCCAAATCTGAGGCCCTAGGATGAATGATCAGGCAGCTTGCATTAGCCGGGCTACCTGTGTATTCAGAGAAAACTGCGGGCAGAAGGCTCTCATCCAGTTGTAATAGTTCAGTAGAATGACGATTCTGCCAGATTTGGGTCCTGTGGGTGGAGCTGAGGGGTCTATAAATTTGCATTTACTTCTCAAGTCTTGGTTTATAACAGCTCGCCAAATATGTCACCAAGATGAAGACAGATTGTAATGACTACATTTTGGTAATTCACTTACTTTACTGGAATCAATGCTCAGTCATGTTACAGGCGAGACTCCATCTGTTTCCAGTCAATAGCAAGGGGAGCGCCATGCCTGGACAGAAGGGCTGAGTCTGTGTCTATGCGGGAAAAACTCACGCAGAGCTGCAACTGAATGATCGCCGACAGACATCGGTGCAGTTGGCGGTGTGGACCCCCGATGGGCCAGCTCAGGGCCCTGTAACTCCCCGTAACTCTGCAGGGGCCATTCGTTCACAGACATTGTCAATGCCTGTTATGTTCTGGGCATCCTAGTTGCTTGGGGGCAGATCAGTGAGCAAGACCAAGTCCCCTGTCCTCTGGGAGCTGATGCATATCGTAATTGGGGGATGTGTGGAGTGTAGCCAACAAATAACTGACGTAATCCTTAAATTATAGAGCAAGTCAGAAAGTGACATGGACCGTGGCAAAGAAAGTGTTAAGTGGGCTAAGGGGGGTTCAAGTACGCTGGGAAGGGTGTGATTATGGTTTTGGGTGGGATGGTCAGGGCAGGCAGGCCTGGCTCATGAAAGCAGGCAGGATAACGATGGCTTCTTCAGACCCCAAACACTCAGTAAACTGTTTGATCTTGGCCCCGAGTGAAACTGCCATGCTCAGGAGATCCAAGGCACACTGCCTGACACTGCCGCCCTGGGCCTGGATGTCCAGATCACGGGGCTGCCCCCTCCTTCGCTATCTGCTTTCTGTGTCCTCTAGGTGGTTCTAGACCCTCCTACCCGCTCAGGCCCTTTCTCAGCCCATGATTTCAAATTCAGCTACTTCTGGAGCTTGCTGTACTTCACTCATCCCTTTAAAGGCACCCTCCTCCCTCAGCCCTGGAGGGGGTAAGAAGCCTTCTGGTCCCATTGATTTGCCAGGACAGGGCTGCTCCCAGAGAATACTCTGCCCTGGGGAGTTTTGGGCATTTCTGGAGGAATATCACGTTGTCATCACCACCACCACACCACCACACCACCATCACCATCACCACCATTACCATCACCACCACACCACCATCACAACCATCACCACCATCACCACCATCACCATCACCATCACCACCATCACCACCATCACCACAACACCACCATCACCATCACCACCACACTACCACACCACCATCACCACACCACCATCACCATCATCACCATCACCACCACACCACCACACCACCATCACCATCACCACCATCACCATCACCACCATCACCATCACCATCACCACACCACCACCATCACCATCACCACCATCACCACCATCACCACCATCACCATCACCACCATCACCACCACACCACCACCACCATCACCACCATCACCACCATCACCACCACCACCACACCACCATCACCATCACCACCATCACCACCATCACCATCACCACCATCACCACCACACCACCATCACCACCACACCACCATCACCATCACCACCATCACCATCACCACCATCACCATCACCATCACCACACCACCACCATCACCATCACCACCATCACCACCATCACCACCATCACCATCACCACCATCACCACCATCACCATCACCATCACCATCACCACCACCATCACCACCATCACCATCACCATCACCACCACACCATCACCACCATCACCACCATCACCATCACCACCACACCACCATCACCACCATCACCATCACCATCACCACCACCACCACCACCACCACACCACCACACCACCATCACCACCATCACCATCACCATCACCACCACACCATCACCACCATCACCACCATCACCATCACCACCATCACCACCACACCACCATCACAACCATCACCACCACACCACCATCACCACCCCACCACCATCACCACCATCACCACCATCACCATCACCACCATTACCATCACCACCATCACCATCACCATCACCACCACACCACCACGACCACCACCACCACCATCACCATCACCACCACACCACCATCACCATCACCACCCCACCACCATCACCACCATCACCACCATCACCACACCACCATCACCATCATCACCATCACCACCACACCACCATCACCACCACACCACCATCACCATCACCACCATCACCACCATCACCACCATCACCATCACCACCACACTACCACACCACCATCACCATCACCACCATCACCACCACATCACCATCACCACCATCACCACCATCACCACCATCACCACCACCACCACCACCATCACCATCATCACCACACCATCACCATCACCACCACACCACCATCACCACCATCACAACCATCACCACCATCACCACCATCACCACCATCACCACACCACCATCACCACCACACCACCATCACCACCATCACCACCATCACCACACCACCATCACCATCACCACCACACCACCATCACCACCATCACCACCATCACCATCACCACCATCACCATCACCACCATCACCACCATCACCACATCACCATCACCACCACACCACCATCACCACCATCACCACCATCACCATCACCATCACCATCACCACCACCATCATCACCACACCACACCACCACCACCATCACCACCACACCACCATCACCATCACCACCATCACCACCATCTCCACCATCACCATCACCACCATCACCACCACATCACCATCACCACCATCACCACCATCACCATCACCACCACCATCACCACCATCACCACCATCACCACACCATCACCATCACCACCACACCACCATCACCACCATCACAACCATCACCACCATCACCACCATCACCACCATCACCATCACCACCATCACCACCATCACCATCACCACCACCACACCACCATCACCTCCCCACCACCATCACCAACATCACCACCATCACCATCACCATCACCATCACCACCACACCACCACCACCACCACCACCACCACCATCACCATCACCACCATCACCATCACCACCATCACCACCATCACCACACCACCATCACCACCATCACCACCACCACCACACCACCACACCACCATCACCATCACCATCACCATCACCACCATCACCACCATCACCACACCACCATCACCACCACCACCACACCACCACACCACCACCACCACCATCACCATCACCACCATCACCATCACCACCATCACCACCATCACCACACCACCATCACCACCATCACCACCATCACCATCACCACCATCACCATCACCACCATCACCACATCACCATCACCACCACACCACCATCACCACCATCACCACCATCACCACGATCACCACTATCACCATCACCACACCACACCATCACCACCATCACCACCATCACCATCACCATCACCACCACACCACCATCACCATCACCACCACCATCACCATCACCACCACCACCACCATCATCACCACACCACCATCACCACGATCACCACTATCACCATCACCACACCACACCATCACCACCATCACCACCATCACCATCACCATCACCACCACACCACCATCACCATCACCACCACCATCACCATCACCACCATCACCACCATCACCACCATCACCATCACCACACCACACCATCACCACCATCACCACCATCACCATCACCACCATCACCACCATCACCATCACCACCACCACCACCACCACCACCATCACCATCACCACCATCACCATCACCACCACCACCATCACCATCACCATCACCACATCACCATCACCACCATCACCACCACCACCATACCACCATACCACCACCACCACACCACCATCACCATCACCACCACACCACCATCACCACCATCACCACCATCACCATCACCTTCACCACCACCACCATCACCACCATCACCACCATCACCATCACTACACCACACCATCACCACCATCACCACCATCACCATCACCACCATCACCACCACACCACCATCACAACCATCACCACCATCATCACCACACCACCATCACCACACCACCCCACCATCACCATCACCACCACACCACCATCACCATCACCACCATCACCACCATCACCATCACCACCATCACCACCATCACCATCACCATCACCACCACCACCATCACCACACCACCCCACCATCACCATCACCACCACACCACCATCACCATCACCACCATCACCACCATCACCATCACCATCACCACACCACCACACCACCATCACCATCACCACCATCACCATCACCACCATCACCACCATCACCATCACCATCACCACCATCACCACCATCACCACACCACCATCACCACCACCACCACACCACCACACCACCACCACCACCATCACCACCATCACCATCACCACCACCACCATCACCACCATCACCACCATCACCACCATCACCACACCACCATCACCATCACCACCACACCACCATCACCACCATCACCACATCACCATCACCACCACACCACCATCACCACCATCACCACCATCACCATCACCATCACCACCACCACCACCATCATCACCACACCACCATCACCACGATCACCACTATCACCATCACCACACCACACCATCACCACCACCATCACCATCACCATCACCACCACACCACCATCACCATCACCACCACCATCACCATCACCACCATCACCACCATCACCACCATCACCATCACCACACCACACCATCACCACCATCACCACCATCACCATCACCACCACCACCACCATCACCATCACCACCATCACCATCACCACCATCACCACCATCACCATCACCATCACCACCATCACCACCACCACCATACCACCATACCACCACCACCACACCACCATCACCACCACACCACCACACCACCATCACCACCATCACCACCATCACCACCATCACCATCACCATCACCACCACCACCATCACCACACCACCCCACCATCACCATCACCACCACACCACCATCACCATCACCACCATCACCACCATCACCATCACCACCATCACCACCATCACCATCACCATCACCACACCACCACACCACCATCACCATCACCACCATCACCATCACCACCATCACCACCATCTTATCATCCCCAAGAGTCTGATCAGGGAGAGTCATGTGTAAGCCACATGTAGGCTTGGTTGACAAGCTCTCCTGAACTTGGCTTGACAGGCTGGGCTGGCCAAGGCTTTTGTTTCTCACAGGAAGACAACTTTGTGCAGCCGCTTGTTTAACCTGGTTTTCCCTCTTTAGAGAGAGAATTTTCGCCAGATGAATCATTCCTAACACGCTTGCTGGAGCCAGAGACGCTTGGCTTCCCAGGCTGTTTACTATAGCATAGACTTTGTCTCATAAGTCTTAGGAAATGACAGCTGACAGAAAATTGTCATTGTTTTTGCTTAAAAAAACCTAGAGATCTGGAAATAAGCCAATTCTGGGCGGAAGGGAGTTCCTATCTACCCGTCTGTTCAGCGCCATGCAGAGCAACAACTCTGGGATTGTTGTGGTGACATGCCTCGGTACAGGTGAGGTGAAGCACTTTCCCCTACTTTATCTGGGAAGTCCTAATCTCAGCCTCAACGAGTGCCTGTTACTTACTCCCTACATAGAGGTGGCCCTCAGACTCAGAGCCTGTATTTAGTAAGGCAAAGGCTCAAGGGTTGTTCCCTCATTTCCCCGTTTGAAAATCTGGCTTTCTCTGAGCTCGGCAGGTGTTGCTCTCTAGTTCTCCATTGCTCTGTGGTTTGAAGACCCTGTACTCATTTTCACGTTTTACTCTTGAGCAACAGAGCCCCTAAAGACGCATACTGTAGCATAAATGACGCTGTTAGTCACTTAGTCGTGACCAAGTTTTTGTGACCCCATGGACTGTAACCCTCAAGTTTCCTCTGTCCATGGAATCCTCCAGGCAGGAATACTGGAATGGGTAGCCATTCCCTTCTCCAGGGGATCTTCTTGACCCAGGGATCGAACCCAGGTCTCCCACACTGCGGGCAGATTCTTTACCATCTGAGCCCCTAGGGAAGCCGCATAAACAATGCTTCCTGAAGTTTACTGTCATCCAGTAACGTAGCTTCAGAGCCTATAGAGCCGAAAGGGACTGAGGACCTCGTTCCTTCTGCTCCCCCCCCGCCCCCACCCCAGTGCGCACAAGAGGAGAGTGAGGATTCCCCTGTTCCCCCCACCCCCGGCCCCAGTGTGCACAAGGGAGAGTGAGGGTTCCCCTGTTCCCCACCCCCCACCCCCCGCCCCAGTGTGCACAAGGGAGAGTGAGGGTTCCCCTGTGAAGTACGGCTGGTGGCAAGCATGCAACCTGGGCAGACTCCACCTGCAACTCGTCTAGCCCATCCGCTCCTGCTCTGATGACCAACTGTCCTGGCACACTCTGGACATCCAACTGCTGACACAGGAGGCGATGCTCAGAATGTGTTACACTTGATGGAATCAAACAGGGCAGGACTGTGCCACAGCTCTGCCAGGGAGCCCCCCTCCCTCCCTCAGCTGACTTCCTCCCACTGCTTCCTGACTTGTGAATGAACTTAGGGAGGGAAGAGAGTATGGTGGATGGGGTTGGGTTTTGGCTTCTGACAGCCTGGGTCACCTCCTGGTTCTGCCGCTTACCAGCTGTATGCACAAACACTAGCTCTCTCTGCTCACTCTGCTTTGGTTTTGCCCTTGAATATGGCTCCACTGGTCTCTTTTCTTCTTGAGTCACTAGAGGCAATCACCAGTGTATCGTGGGATGCCTGGCAATGAGAGCAGGTGCTGACAAACATCTTGGAACCCTGGGGGGCCCTGCAGGGGTCTCCATAGCAGATTACTGCACAAATACAGCTGCAGCCCAGGCCGGAGAAATGACCACCCTAAAGGGGAAACGAGAAGACCAGGCTGTACTGGGGCCCAGAGAATGATCCAGACGTGCTGAGAATGGGGACCAGGAGGTCTGACGGTGTGAAGAAAAAGTGCTGTCCTGTGATATCTGATCCTATTTTAAATCCCCAGGACTGTGCCTGGAGAAACTGGCTATATTCATTATACTTAGAGATGGAAAATGTCTCATTGTCTCAATTAGCATCTTGGCTAACTAGTATGCTTGATCTTTTTCTTTTTTCCACATATTTATTGGCTATTTCTCTTTCCTCATACCCGAGTCTTTCTTTCTTGTTCCACTTTATTAAAAACACACAACAGTACAAAACAATTGTAAGATTTTCCTTCCTTGGAATCCACAACCAAGACAAGTGCAAAATTCCCTTCCTCAGACTCTCCTGAACCCTCAGACTCTTTACTATTGTTGCCACACCCTCTCCTGGCACCATGCTCCTTCAGATGGTTCCATGCCAGCTTCTGCTGCTTCTGCCTTCTCCTTTCTGTCCCCTGTCTCTTTCATCTGGCTTCTGTTCCTGCCAATGTGTGGAAACTATGCCCTCCACACCCAGAGGGTCTTAGAGCCTCACCCTGCACCCTAACCGTTGTATCCCAAGTGCTGACCAGGCTCTCTGTCCTTCTGCAGGGACACTCTAGGGCACGTCTGTGCTTCTCTCCTGACAGCTTCTTGCTGCCCACTTCCCTCTCTTCCTAGCATGCTGGTGACCCCACATGTCCTCCCCAGTACCTGGTCTGCAAGTCACAATGACTGGGGAACCTCTCCGTGTGATATTCTGTTGGGGATTGAAAACAGCCGCCAACTACAGTGCTCAGCACTGAATTCCTGCTAGCCTAGCCTCTGATGTGGAACGTGGGGGATGTGTTTCTCCTTCCTGTTGAATTCCTAGGTATTTGTGCCTTCACCTCATAGTGGACCAAATAACGAGTGAGTCCCGCCAAGCCTCTCTTTTCCTACTCTGTGTGCTCATCTCTTAATTCAGTTACCACGAACTCAGTGACCATAAGTTGATCAGCTGTCCATTCCCCTTGGCTCCTGCTTCCTCATTCTGGACCTCCTTACAAGTTCTTACAAGACTGTAGCATTATCCAGCTCTTGGAAAATCTAGCTATCTTTTCTCTCTATTTCAAGCTACCTAAATATGGGGTTGGCCAAAAGGTTTATTGGCGTTTTCCCATAAGATGTTATGGAAAAATCCTAATGGACTTTTTGGCCAACCCAGTATAACCAAGATCCACTCTCTTCTGGTTTCCTTCCTGTCTCTCCAGGCATGTGTTTTGCAGATTCATTGTCTGAGTCTTTAAATAGTGGCATTCCACTATGCTCAGTCCTGGGCCCTCACTCAGGACCATGCTTCAGTGAGCTCCTGTGGGCAGCTGACATGGACATGGAAATTTTCTAGAACTTTCTTATCAGCTCCAAAAATACGTATTGAATTGCTTTCTGGAAGCTTCAATGTACCTGGAACTCAATCCTGACATAATAAAAACAGAACTCTGAATTTCGAGTTCCCACTTACCCCTTGTTCCTGTGTCCTTAATGCTATGAAATCACCAGGCTGACACTGCCCTCTCAGCTGCCCAGATGTAGCCTGCCCCTGCTGGTTCTGCCTGCAGGTGTTCTCACACACCCACCTTTATCCTTCAGTTCAGTTCAGTTCAGTAGCTCAGTCGTGTCCGACTCATTGCGACCGCATGAATCACAGCACGCCAGGCCTCTCTGTCCAACACCAACTCCCAGAGTTCACTCAGATTCACATCCATCGAGTCAGTGATGCCATCCAGCCATCTCATCCTCTGTCGTCCCCTTCTCCTCCTGCCCCCAATCCCTCCCAGCATCAGAGTCTTTTCCAATGAGTCAACTCTTTGCATGAGGTGGCCAAAGTACTGGAGTTTCAGCTTTAGCATCATTCCTTCCAAAGAAATTCCAGGGCTGACCTCCTTCAGAATGGACTGGTTGTATCTCCTTGCAGTCCAAGGGACTCTCAAGAGTCTTCTCCAACACCACAGTTCCAAAGCATCAATTCTTCGGCGCTCAGCCTTCTTCACAGTCCAACTCTCACATCCATACATGACCACTGGAAAAACCATAGCCTTGACTAGACGGACCTTTGTTGGCAAAGTAATGTCTCTGCTTTTGAATATGCTATGTAGGTTGGTCATAACTTTCCTTCCAAGGAGTAAGCGTCTTTTAACTTCATGGCTGCAGTAACCATCTGCCGTGATTTTGGAGCCCCCAAAAATAAAGTCTGACACCGTTTCCACTGTTTCCCCATCTATTTGCCATGAAGTGATGGGACAAGATGCCATGATCTTCGTTTTCTGAATGTTGAGCTTTAAGCCAACATTTTCACTCTCCTCTTTCACTTTCATCAAGAGGCTTTTTAGCTTCTCTTCACTTTCTGCCATAAGGGTGATGTCATCTGCATATCTGAGGTGATTGATATTTCTCCCGGCAATCTTGAGTCCAGCTTTTGCTTCTTCCAGTCCAGCGTTTCTCATAATGTACTCTGCATAGAAGTTAAATAAGCAGGGTGACAATATACAGCCTTGACGTACTCCTTTTCCTCTTTGGAACCAGTCTGTTGTTCCATGTCCAGTTCGAACTGTTGCTTCCTGACCTGCATACAGATTTCTCAAGAGGCAGGTCAGGTGGTCTGGTATTCCCATCTCTCTCAGAATTTTCCACAGTTTATTGTGATCCACACAGTCAAAGGCTTTGGCATAGTCAATAAAGCAGAAGTAGGTGTTTTTCTGGAACTCTCTTGCTTTTTCCATGATCCAGTGGATGTTGGCAATTTGATCTCTGATTCCTCTGCCTTTTCTAAAACCAGCTTGAACATCTGGAAGTTCACGGTTCACATATTGCTGAAGCCTGGCTTGGAGAATTTTGAGCATTACTTTACTAGTATGTGAGATGAGTGCAATTGTGCGGTAGTTTGAGCATTCTTTGGCATTGCCTTTCTTTGGGATTGTAATGAAAACTGACCTTTTCCAGTCCTGTGGCCACTGCTGAGTTTTCCAAATTTGCTGGCATATTGAGTGCAGCACTTTCACAGCATCATCTTTCAGGATTTGAAATAGCTCAACTGGAATTCCATCACCTCCATTTGCTTTGTTCATAGTGATGCTTCCTAAGGCCCACTTGACTTCACATTCCAGGATGTCTGGCTCTAGATGAGTGATCACACCATCGTGATTATCCAGGTCGTGAAGATCTTTTTTTACAGTTCTTCTGTGTATTGTTGCCACCTCTTCTTAATATCTTCTGCTTCTGTTAGGTCCATACGATTTCTGTCCCTTATTGAGTCCATCTTTGCATGAAATGTTCCCTTGATATCTCTGATTTTCTTGAAGAGATCTCTAGTCTTTCCCATTCTGTTGTTTTCCTCTATTTCTTTGCATTGATCGCTGAAGAAGGCTTTCTTATCTCTTCTTGCTATTCTTTGGAACTCTGCATTCAGATGCTTATGTCTTTCCTTTTCTCCTTTGCTTTTTGCTTCTCTTCTTTTCACAGCTATTTGTAAGGCCACCCAGACAGCCATTTTGCTTTTTTGCATTTCTTTTCTATGGAGATGGTCTTGATCCCTGTCTCCTGTACAATGTCACAAACTTCATTCCATAGTTCATCAGGCACTCTATCTATCAGATCTAGGCCCTTAAATCTATTTCTCACTTCCACTGTGTAAATCATCAGGGATTTGATTTAGGTCATACCTGAATGGTCTAGCAGTTTTCCCTACTTTCTTCACTTTGAGTCTGAATTTGGTAATAAGGAGTTCATGATCTGAGCCACAGTCAGCTCCTGGTCTTGTTTTTGTTGACTGTATAGAGCTTCTCCATCTTTGGCTGCAAAGAATATAATCAAGCTGATTCTGGTGTTGACCATCTGGTGATGTCCATGTGTAGAGTCTTCTCTTGTGTTGTTGGAAGAGGGTGTTTGTTATGACCAGTGCATTTTCTTGGCAAAACTCTATTAGCCTTTGCCCTGCTTCATTCCACATTCCAAGGCCAAATTTGCCTGTTACTCCAGGTGTTTCTTGACTTCCCACTTTTGCATTCCAGTCCCCTATAATGAAAAGGACATCTTTTTTGGGTGTTAGTTCTACAAGGTTTTGTAGGTCTTCATAGAACCATTCAACTTCAGCTTCTTCAGCATTACTGGTTGGGGCATACACTTGGATTACCATGATATTGAATGGTTTGCCTTGGAAACAAACAGAGGTCATTCTGTCGTTTTTGAGATTGCATCCAAGTACTGCATTTCAGACTCTTTTGTTGACCATGATGGCTACTCCATTTCTTCTAAGGGATTCCTGCCTGCAGTAGTAAATATAATGGTCATCTGAGTTAAATTCACCCATTCCAGTCCATTTTAGTTTGCTGATTCCTAGAATGTTGACGTTCACTCTTGCCATCTCTTGCTTGACCACTTCCAATTTGCCTTGATTCATGGACCTGACATTCCAGGTTCCTATGCACTATTGCTCTTTATAGCATCGGACCTTGCTTCTATCACCAGTCACATCCACAGCTGGGTATTGTTTTTGCTTTGGCTCCATCCCTTCGTTCTTTCTGGAGTTATTTTTCCACTGATCTCCAGTAGCATATTGGGCACCTACTGGCCTGGGGAGTTCCTCTTTCAGGATCCTATCGTTTTGCCTTTTCACACTGTTTATGTGGTTCTCCAGCACTTTGTCCCAGCTGCAGTGCCCCCTCCTCGCATCTCTAAAGTAGCCCCAAAACGTTTCCTGCATCTGCTCCTGTTCCTTGTGTCCATTTCCTACACCTGCCTCTGGACAGTGTGATCCTCAAAGCTCATCATGATACTTCTCTGTCTAAACCCTTCAGCTGTTTTGCATTCTTTTTTCCCTCTTTTCTTTTCCACAATAACAAAAAAGAGCAGAATCATTAACTGGACCCAACGGTCCCTCTAGCCGGGTCTCTGCTTCTCTCTTGAGGGTACTCTCCCACCAGGGCCCCTGTGCTCTCGGCCCAGCCACTCTGGGTTTGGGCTTCCTTGTGTTACTTTCTCTGCTTCCCTGCTCTTTGGCCCATTCACACACCGTTGTCTTCCAGTTTTCAGTCTGAGCATGGCTCCTTAGAGAAGCTTTGGTGAGTCTTGCAGCAGCAGAACCTATAGCCTAATGGTGCACTGAGTTGTCCTTTCCATGCCTCCCACAGCTGCCGCACAGTACTCACTTGCATGATGCCTGATGAGCGGAGGTCTTCCCAGTATGGTGGGAAACTTGCCTCATTCTCCTCTACAACCAGTTGAGAGGATAACTTTCTTTTTATAGCCCGGCTCTGGCTTTATGTAGACACTATTTAGTGGTCCCCCACACAAGCCACTGTGGTGTTGATAAATATCCCTCATGGATGAAGAAAATGATTTACGGAGCATCGCAAACTAGGTAAAAAATCTGGACGCTTTGGATTCCAAGCCAGCAGGGCTACCAAGCCTTTAGGTGCTTTCAGAGTCCTAATTTGGCTGCACCTTTCTGTCTCAGCAAAGTCCAAGAGGACAAAAGGCGAGACGGGTGTGAGGCTGACTCATCCGGCGGCCCTTCATTGTGCCTGGTTCACTGGGAGGAAGCTGTGTGTGAACACAGTTATCCTCTGAGCAATTTCAGTGTCGCCTGGAAGGGGAGTGGGGTTCCTGAGTTTGTAGTGAGCGAGTTCCTGACTCCTTTCTGCCCTGCCCGGCACCCTCTGTCTGTCCCCATGGCTTCCTTGTTTCCTGGTCCGTCGGCCGGCCTCAGGGGGACCCACCCACATCTGTCTTCTGCCTCTGTCACTGCGCTCTGCTCTGCCCTTCCACCCTCTTCAGCCCTGCCTGGCCTCTAAGCTCCTCCAGGAGGGAATTCCTCCCTGACCCGTGGTGGGGACGGGGCCTCACCTCTGGAGGCAATTACCGGCTGGGCCATGAAAATACGTAAGGAGATTTTTAAGAGCTATCATGTTACATCCTTCATATTTTGCCACAATAAATCCAGCCTTTTACTCTCGAGTAGACTCTCAACTCTATAAATTAGGAGTCTATTTCTAAGAAGGAAGATCTCATAGTCCCCCACATTCCCTACGACCTACTCATATTTCAAGTGTTGCACGAGGGTTGCACTAACAAACCAAGGGCTTCCAGAGGAAAAGTCAGTGATGCTCCAGGAGCTGACCCGCATGCCTCTCACTTCTCCCTCCTGTCCTGTCGGCTCAGACCGCAGCTTCTCTGATTTCTGTGCTGCGCTCTGGCTCTGGCCATTTGGCCTCAGGCCATCCTTGGATTTTGCTCTTGCTTTATAATGTGTCTCAACATCTTTCCTCGGACTACATGTGTCCATGGGCCCGGCAAGGCTCGCTAAAGTGCAGTTTCCTCAGTTTTCTGTGCCGCAGCAGTCTCGGGGGGTAGGCAGAGTCTCTTGAAATCTGCACTATTGTATCTTCACGCCACACAATAAGGTTTGAAAACGTCTGTCTCTGTGTTAAGTTTTTGAGATCCATTTCCAAAGGCTTGGCCTTAGCTTGCTTCTTATTTCCAATTCCACCCCTGTAGGTGCTGACCTAGTACCTCTCTGGAAAATAGTCCTCAGGGCCGCCAGAAAGTAGCTCTTCCTTCTAGCCCAGATAGCGCTGGGCTCCTGGCTTCAGGGAACCCTTGGAGGGTGACAATGGCCCGGCCAGCAGCCACTTGGTGGCTTGGTGTTGCCAGGAGCGAAATGCTCTAGGGCATTCTAAATGTGTGCAGCCCAACAGAGAAGTGAATGCTGTTTGCAGGCTGGCCTACAGGTGGCACTTGTAGAGGCTACTCCGTTGGTCGCTAAGCTCGCATTTTCAGGTTGAGAGCTAGAGGTGGCCCTCGAGGTCGTGGCCCCCACTCACATTCCGAGGAGGACTCCACTGTGGGAGAAGCAGGGGCTTGCTGAGAGTCGGCTTTGGCTTTCGATAATGCCATCTGTGCTTCCCCCACCCACTGACAGGAGGAGCGTGACTCATACAGACAGACAGACTTCTCTGGAGTCTTGCTGAAGGACCGAGAACCTAAAGCGTCTTTCAGGAGAGGGCGGCAGCTGATGATGATGGCTTTAGCTTGGCCTATTTTGCTTTCGTGGCCCTTTTATTGCAGGGTGACTACTTACCTATGTCTGTATCTAAAAGACTTTGTGGAGAGGCAGTGGGGACCACGGCTCACGCAGAGAGCTGCTGTTGACAGAAACAATCTTCAGGACTTTGCAACCTGTTATTGTGCATTTTCATTCCCAAAGGCTCAGCCACCTAAGAGAACAAAAGAAGCTGTGCTTGCCATGTGAGGCGAACGTGCTCTGTGATCACAGAGGATGAGGGCTCGGCCAGTGTTGCCTGGAGCCTGCCAATTGCCTGATGGCCCCCTGGAGACTTGCTGCTCTGCGCACTTGACTGACCTTCCCTGACTTCCCCAAGGGCCACACCCTCAGCATTCCCACTTCAGCAGACTCCCTTCCTTTACCAGCCTCCAAGTTGAGAGGAGAGGGTCGAGGCTGATCCAGTAGCGGGAGGAGAACGCCCCATGGCCACTCAGGTTCGCGGAGGGCTGTTCCACAGGGCACGGTGGAGGCTGGGCCCTGAGGTTGCTGGTAGGCAGTAATATCCTGCCCATGCAGCCCCATCTCGTCATACATAGGTGCTGTGGGGCCATTGAAGTTTCTATAAATTACAGGCTAGGAGGATAGGAGGGTGGAGTATGACTTGAACTTATCTGAAGTATGTAAACCAAATTCTTCAATACACAAAAAATGTGCACTCATCCCAGACAGTCCTTCCTGAGATGTTCCTGGCCTGTCCCGGCTGCCCTGTGATATACCATGCAGTGGCGAGGAACGCTCTGGGGGAAATCCACGCTATGCCAGCTTTCACTTGGTGCCTTATCTCAAAGTTCATTTTCTCAGGACAGTGGCTGGAGCATGGAAACAGCAGCAAGGACAGCCTGCTTCCTTCTCAGTTCTGTGTTTGCACTTTTGGACCTTGGCAGACAGAGCTCTATCTTCATGTACATTCTGTTTTCTCTCCTGGGGAAGGGTTATGGTTTAGATAGCCACTGCGAGGTGTTGCTCTTCCCTCATCTTCCAGGCTACCAGTCAGAAGGATTTTAAAGCAGGATTCCAATGAAACTTTATGCTCTGAACAACTGTTAATAAGAATAGAGGAGGGTTAGAACTGAGACCAAGATCTGGAAACTACAGTGAAGCAGATTTGGGCTCGATCTGGAAGTTTTGGTGATTGCAGTTGCTCACATGAAGTACTCTCCTCTGTGTGAGGAATTAACTGCCCTGTGCCACAAACTCTTCAATCTGAGGTAGTTGCTATAAATAAATAATCATAATAATTAATAATGAATCACACGGAGTGCTAGACGGAGAATGGCTCAGGGGGAACAGAGGGAAAGGCTGGGCATGGAAGACCAAACGGCAGCTGTAGAACCCGAAACCATTGTGTTTGGTCCCGGAGGCCCTGCAGGTGAAGAGAAGGGTATGTTTCGATACATGATGTGGGTCGTACATACAATTTGCATATAATGAAGATTAGGCTCATAAGGCGAATTGGAGCCAGTGGTGGACACTGATAGAAGGCATATTTTAATTTTGTACTTCTTCATTCAAGAAGCAATATGGTAAAAAGAGCATGGAATTTGGTGTCTGTCAAACATGGGTTTCACTTCAGCCCTCTCACTCAAAGCTGTGTGATACAGGGCAGCTCGCTTCATCCCTGGACCTCATGAATCTCTGTGAAATGGAGAGAATCAGATTTCCCTGCAGAGTCACTGTGCCATGTAGCCAAGTCACTGGGTACACACTGTCCAAGGAATTCAACCCCAGTTACTTCCTCTTCCCTTTCTGTTGCTGCCCAAGGAAGTGCTCAGCCTTGGAGCAGGCTTCTAGGGATGCTGCACGGCAGGGCCTCCAATGTCGGGGCGGGGGCAGTGGGAATGTTTCTGTTCTAGGTGGGAATTTGGACTTATAACTTTAAAGGCCCTTCCCCATTTTAAGGTGGCATGATTCTGCACAGCTATTAAATTCACGAAGAAGAGCGCTTTAGACTCTCCCTTCACAAAGCTGGTGTGACATGCAGTCGGCACGGGGTGGTGATGTGCAGTCGGCACTGGAAGGTCAGCGGTTGACCAGCTGCCATCCTGCTGCGTATGCAGAGTGTTGTGTGTGAATCACACGCTTCTCAAGAGTCATAATGTGTCATAGAGAGTTCTTACCAGGTGCTGAATTTTATTACACTATAAATAATACCTAATTGGGAAGTTTTAAAATGTTGTTTCAAAAAATCAGTAACAAATGTTTCTGCTTTTTGTTTTTAAGGTAAAGTGACCTTTAGAGATAAGGGAATTAAATTTTGACTAAAATGTACTTTTTTATGAAAGCTATTGTGGCCCAGATAATAAAACTGTGAGCTAGTGACTGATTAAAACACATGAGCAGACCTACATGTCATCCCAGTGTGATCAAACAAGTGTCTTCAACTTAAAACATTGTCAGCATGGACAAAAACAAGTCCAGTTAACTGAAATGGTAATCTTCAGATTTTGGATTTATGTTAAAAAGTGACCAAATGCTGAAATTCTATAAAAATGATCAACCCTTTTCACGTTGAATACCTCTTAATTCTAGCGTCATACCAAGCAAGAATCACTGATAACCGAAGTAAAGGTTTAGCTTTTATTTAAGGAGAAGTTTGGCATGAATACATATCCTGACACTATGTATACATAGGCTGGGACATTAGAAGTCTAACATTAGTGTGAACATATATTATCAATAAGAATATGGATAAATTTGCACTGCATTTCAGAATGCCTAACTCTAGATAGACAAGAGGCTGAAGAATCCTTCAAAGTCCGTCCACAGGCACTTTTTGCTTCTCATATGTGCTACACCATCGAGGGAGGTCATACTTTCTGAGATACGGTTTTTCCAAACTCCTGACTTTGAACGCATACATGCCCAGCATATATTTAACTAGTGAAATTCCGATTCTCGACCTTGGGACTTTTCCCTTTGCATTTAAGGTCGTAGTATTGTTGAGCCTGAGTTCTTGGTGATTCTGAAGTTTAACTTTGACTCTTTAAGATGAATACCGGCTAACCTCATGTAAGCCAGAGTTCCTTTGTGACTCCATGTCCCTCTCTGTGAAGCAGAGGCAATACTGCTTGTACCTTTAAAATTCTTATGGTTGGGGAAGGTTTTCAGAGTACAATAATTTGATATCCTTAAGTAAAATGTGCTTATAAAACTGTGTTTCTACCTATGGATATGAAATTAACCTGCTATATTTTTTAGCTGTAATGGCTACTGGGAGATGAAGCTTTCAAGGGCATACTAATTAGCCTGCTTCTTGTCTGACTTTAGAGTTAGTTTTATCAACTCTGATTTCCACAAGATGGAGGCAACTTCCGTTGTGTCCTTGTTAGAGGTCACATCTAACACTCCTCTTGTGTCAGGGATGATTGCACAACTAGCTGTTAGAAATGTTACAACTAGCTCTTAGAAATGGAGTGGTGTGGCCTCTCATGGGAGACCATCCTACACGTATTTAGATTAATGAAAGTCGTGAATTTTGGTGCGGTGTATTTCTGTCTGCCTTTCATGAGAATTGGTATTCCTCTCCTCTTTTGTGTCAGCAAGTACAGTCAAACTACACCTTGATGAACTAAATGTGTGTATTTTGCTTTCTTAGATCCAATATCTTGCAACTTGCAAAGAAACTTGAGGTGACAGAGTTCCCCGCAAATCGGTGGCGTGACTGCGATTCTCTCCCTTCTGCTTCCCACACTGGTAACCTGCCAACAAACTGAAAGGAAAGTGAGAGAACAGAGCCTTCATGTCCTTGACTGCGGCAAAGCCTTACGTTATAGTTTCAGTGTGTGACAGCGGAAGGCATGCTTGGGGACCCAGGGAACCAGAAACACAAGTCTGAAGTTTGCTCAGCTTCATTCAGTGTTAACAGTAGAACTCCCTATCGCAATTCAATCCTAGATGTTAGCTGTTGGGAACTAAGGAGTCCATGTGTTGAGGGAAAAATGTAACTGGCACAAACCATTCGGGTTGCTGAATGCTAAGGGAGGTCAGTGCCTAAGCCCTCGCCAAGCCGTGGCCCCTCCAGTTTTAGTCTCTGCGGCAAGAGGGCCTCTGGGGCTGACTGGAAGGCGGGGCCGTGTCGGCGGTGGCCGCCCTCCTCCCTGCTGAACACTCGTGCGCTCCGGCTCTGGGCCGGAGAGGTTGCAGCTGAGTGAATGCCGGTCCACGTCTTGTCTTCAGGCTTCCTAGCCTATTTGTCTGCTCCCCCTTCCTCCTCCACTCCTTCCTGCCGTCCCTTCTCCTTCACCAGCCAGTGCGTGTCAAGCCTGTACGGACCTCAGTGAGGACCCTGAGATTGGGGACTTACCGGGTGGCTCAGCGGTACAAGAATCCACCTGCCAAGCGGGAGACGTGGATTCACTCCTTGGTCAGAACGATCTCCTGGAGAAGGAAGTGGCAGCCCACTCCTGTATCCTTGCCTGGAAAATCCCATGGACAGAGGAGCATAACAGGCTACAGTTCGTGCGGTTGCGAAACAGTCAGACACGGCTCAGCAGTGAAGCCACAAAACCCTGAGACTAACTGCCCTCCTCTCAGAAAGGACCACTCATTCTAACTCTTTAAAAAGTTAGTCAACTAGACTGCTGCAGAAATTATAATGACCTCAGAAAATCAATTACAGTGAGTTGATCCTTCTGTATTTTCAAAGGTCCCTCATTTCAGACCTGGGGCTGTGTGGTGCCAAGTCTTTGCAGCACATTCTAAGCCATCTCTACACTCCCACCGTGCGGAACTGCACAAAGCATTTAGCAGCATTTCTAACACCGTGCTATGCAGTTTCCCTTCATGTTTACGGCAAGGTCTTTCTGTAGGCTTCTGACATTAGAACATCATCGTTGTTCCGAGCTGGAGCATGCAGTGGAGACACCAAGAGGTGAGACTGGCCCCAGACAACTGGTCTGGCCCAAGCCAGGCTGCCCTTAGCAGCCTGACTTCCTGCCACCCAGGCTGCTTGGGGCTCTGGCCAGCAACAGTTGCCAGGGTGGCTGAAGTTGCTGATTACAAAGCCACAGCTCATAGGCTAATAATTTTGTCTTGATTTCTATCAAGGCCAGGAATGCCGGTCGGCAGCAAATGCAGGAAATTTTAAGAGATCAAGAGCAGTTGACAACAAAATCCATTCAGGGATGTTTTTAACAAAACAATTAAGGATTCAGCGCTTCCCAGGGGGTGAGGACCAAAATGGAACATGACCGGCAGCCAGCATCACCTCTCCAATCTTGCACGTCTGTTTTGAACCATGAGGAATAGTCTAAAAATAATGCCTGGACCTCACAGTATTGGTGTTTTTGTTATTTACCCTTTTATGCTTTGGTCTTTTGAAAAACATCTCTGTAAGAGATGAGAGTTTCCTATCATTTATATTTATAGAGTCCTTTATTCTGAAGACGCAAAGTGCCTACTTCCATTTCTGAGAACTAAGTGGCAGGCCTTCCCTGGGGGAAAGGTGACTTAAGATGGGTTATAAAGAGAGCCTGTGGAAGAATCAGACGAGAATGTCTGTCTCTGATAATTCGGGGTTTGGCTTGCTTAGTCACTGATCCTTCCTAAGAAAGAAGAGCGGGGCTTCCCAGGTGGTGTGGTGAAGATCCTACCTGCCAATGCGGGAGACATAAGAGACGCGGGTTCTGCCCCTGGGTGGGGAAGATGCCCTGGAGGAGGGCATGGCAATCCACCCCAGGATTCTTGCCTAGAGAGTCCCATGGACAGAGGAGCCTGGCGAGGTACAGTCCACAGAGTCGCAGAGTTGGACACGACTGAAGCGACTTAACATTCAAGAAATAATAGCATTTTCTCTTTGAGAAAATGGGGAGTAGTCCCTTTCTGGGTGCCTCCCCCCACTTCCTGCCTGAAACAGGGCCTCCAAGGAGCTGAGCCTGACTGGCCTTTTGCTTCTAATGACTTTTCCCTTCTCTGATTCCTGAGGGTCCTCTTGTTGGCTGTGACCTAACATCTTCTTCAAGTCATACTTCACACACATCTGCCTTTCCAACATAGTCTTAGACCCCTTGGGCAGGAATCAAGCCTGTGTGTCTTTCCCAGTGCTCACGGTGCCTGACGCAACAGTAGGCTCACAATCGCCAACAAATCTGAGCTGAAGGCAACCCTGGGGAAGCCAAACCGCGGCCCCAACAGACTGAAGACTGCGGCATACGGGACCTGCGTGGCCGCTCTCGGCCTTACTAAGTGATCCAGGAACAGTGTCACCGTTTTGCTGTAAGCAACTAAGTAAGTTAGCAAGTGAAGTTGCTCAGTCGTGTCCGGCTCTTTGCGACCCCGTGGACTGTAGCCCACCGGGCTTCTCCATCCCTGGGATTCTCCAGGCAAGGATACTGGAGTGGGCTGCCAATCCGTTCTCCAATCATCCTGCTGTGCTTCAGTTAGTTCGTCCAAGTCAATAAGGAGACACTGCGGAGAACTGCGAACAGCTACCAAGGGCTTCCGTGGCGGCTCAGAGGCAGAGAAGCTGTCTGCAGTGCAGGACACCGGGGTCAGTCCCTGGGTTGGGAGGATCCCCTGAAGAAGGAAATGGCAACCCACTCCAGTATTCTTGCCTGGAGAATTCCACGGACAGAGGAGCCTGGCAGGCTACAGTCCATGGGGTCACAAAGAGCTGGACACAACTGAGTGGCTAACACTTTTTGAACTCCAAGGAAGCCCTCTCCCCAAACCAGAAGAGCCTCGTAAGTGCGGGATGACTGCTAAGTTGCTAAGTCTTGTCTGACTCTCTGTGACCTGATGGGCTGGAGCATACCAGGCCCCTCTGTCCTCCACTGTCTCCTGGAGTTTGCTCAGGTTCGTGTCTGTTGAGTTGGTGATGCTAGCTGACCGTCTCACCCTCTGCTATCTAATCTCCCATCCTCTTTGGTATAATTATGATGTGTCAGTGTTCCTCAGTGGGGCAACAGACTGAAAAACTGGCTGAACGGAAACACGATTTGGGATTTGGTGAAGATCCAGTGCTTACTTAAGAACACGAATCACAGCCATGCGGCATGAGGCTGAGGAAAGCACCGCCCTCCTCAGGGGCAGTTCACACTGCACGCCACACACTGGGGCTTTTCTAATGAAAAACACCTGCCCGGTGGACATAAAATAAGGTGTGATCCTGTTATGCCCAGAGTCTGAGTCCCCAAAACTGAGAGAATAAGGCGTCTGCAGCAATGCAAAAGCATGAAGGGGTTTCATTTCTAGCTCAGGCTAGGGCTCCCGCCACATCCCACGCAGTGGAGTGGAGCAAGGAGCCCCGCGCCCAGATTTACAGCAGTATTTATAGGTTTTAGAACAGAGCGTCTGCAAGGGCTGATTGGCTGCAGGAGTTTCCTAATTGGCTACTCTTTATTGGCTGCAGGGTTTCCTGGTATTTACTAATTGGCTATTGGCTGCAGGGGGACGTCTTTTACCTCCTGATAAACTCAAACCAGGTTACGGGGAGTATGCTGATTAGACAAGTCCTGGCATCCGCGGGGATGACCTCACTGGGCAATGACTCAGCCTTTCCCGTGAGTCCTACCTTAGTCCCTGAAGCCTATCATGGCGTCTGTTAGGTCCCAACAATCCAGTCCCACTCCCATGCCAGCCAGCCTCAGAGTTCCAGCTCCTGGGCGTCTTGGCACCTCCAGAGACATGGTGGGCCTTCAGCAGGTGAGGAGTGTGGTCAGGAGGCTGCAGTTCAGTCACTCTGATGTCCTGTGATCTGATCTTGCTTTCTGTGTTGATCCTTATGTGCCCAACAATCTACTCATTAACCTGGCTGCTGAAATGGTCATGAAGAAAATGAGTGTATATTTTCTACTGAAGAAGGAAGTGGTAACTTTACTCAAAAAAGAAGGGTATTTTGGAAAGGACTGGAGATGGAAGTGTGACCAGAAGGAGAGGCAAAGCCAGTCTAGATAAAGACCTGGAGGACTGGAGGTCCCGACTGAAGCTGAGCGTGGAGGGCATCGGCTGAAGGGACCAGGTCCCAGGCTCACCACTCCTGCAGGCCCTGCAGAAACCACTGCCTGGAGTTGTGGAAGTAGCACAAAGTAACCAGAACAGCTAATTGGGGAGTCAGAAGTCATTTTCAGCGGCTTTACACTTCTGCCCTCCCGCTTGATTGCTTACTACATCTTGAGCAGTTTTTTAATCTCCCTCGGCCCTAATTTTGTCTTACTTAAGATGGTGGTTAGAATACATCTCTCTTCAGCAATAAGCACATTTAGTGAAAAGATCAAGAATAATAACAAATACCATAAAGCCACTGGTTGTATCTTTAAAGAAAATGGATGTGATTGCAATACAGAGGGTCTTTTGTTGCCATTCCATCAATAATTGTGTCCAGCTCTTTGCGACCCCATGGACTGCAGCACGTCGGGCTTCCCTGTCCTGCACTATCTCCCAGAGTTTGCCCAAACGCATGTCCATCGAGTCAGTGGCGCCATCCAGCCATCTCGTCCTCTGTTGCCTCCTTCTCCTCCTGCCCTCAGTCTTTCCCTGCATCAGGGTCTTTTCCAATGAGTCAGCTTTTTGCATCAGGTGGCCAAAGTATTGGAACTTCAGCTTCAACATCAATCCTTTCAATGAATATTCAGGACTAATTTCCTTCAGGATTGACTAGTTTGATCTCCTTGCTGTCCAGGGGACTCTAAAGAGTCTTTTCCATCACCACAGTTGAAAAGCATAAATTCTTCGGCATTCAGCTTTCTTTATGGTCCAACTCTCACATCCATACATGACTACAGGAAAAACCATAGCTTTGACTATATGGACTTTTGTTGGCAAAGTGATGTCTCTGCTTTTAAATACACTGTCTAGGTTTGTCTTTATTGACATATAAAATAATAATACAGATTTGAACAAATATCATGCTCCTGGATAAGAAAATATGAAAACATAAATTGTTCCCAAATTAATGAACAAATTTAATATAAGCTGTTTTGACATCCTCATAGCTGCTTTAAGAAAATAAACAAATTCTGGAGTTATTAATATGTTTAAAATAAATCATTGATTTAAAAAATAAAATGATTAATCTTGTAGTTACTATAGTTAGTCTTGTGGTTATGTTATAAAGTTACAGTGCTTAAAACAATTTGACTTTTGTTCATGAACAAACAAGTCAATGAAACAAAAATAATTTAAAAATCTTGAGATTATATATATATACACACACATAGAGAGAGAGAGAAACAAAGAGATTGCCATATATATTTCTTACATATACATCTATACATAAATGACTATATGATATGTACAAAGCAACACAAATACATGTATTATTTTACAAATCACATAAGAATAAACTATTATCATACATGAAATGAATCGCCAGTCCAGGTTCGATGCATGATACAGGATGCTTGGGGCTGGTGCACTGGGACGACCCAGAAGGATGGTACAGGGAGGGAGGAGGGAGGGGGGTTCAGGATGGGGAACACGTGTATACCTGTGGCGGATTCATGTTGATATATGGCAAAACCAATACAATATTGTAAAGTAATTAACCTCCAATTAAAATAAATAAATTTATATTAAAACAAAACAAAAAAGAATAAATTATTAGAAGTTAGAAAGAGCAATTAATCTGAAAACAACCATATCAAAGGAAAGTTCATAATAATATAAAAGTTAATACAGAACAACAAAAGCTGATGAAAAGAAAAGCTTCGTCAAATATTTGGAGGAAGGGTCGGCCCTTCATTCTGTGGGCTCGTAAACTCAATGTTTTTTTATTGTTTCAGAGCTTGTCAAACCTCTGAATGCTGGCTTGAGTTGTCCAAATCCATAAAACCAAAGTATGAGATCTAGCAACAATTTTTTAATTTATAGTACGACATGGACCTATTAAGGCTGTATTTGTCCCACAGGATGCTAAATGATGAGTGTGCAATCAGAGCAAGGAGAAACTGGACCCAGGTCCAGTGTTCAATACTCAGGCGGCTGAACCACACGGAAATAAGAGTTACTGCATGCAGATGGCATCACGCTTCTTTGTTTTCCCAGGAAGTCATTAAACCTGCTTGAACACTCCTGCCCAGCACTGGCCAGAAAGCCATCGCCATGTTGGCTCACCCTTTGGACGCTTGGATCATGTGAGCAGCCCAGAACACAGCTGGGTGGCCTCTCTGTGTCTCCGGAGGAGAGGAGCTGCTCTTTCAGTTCACAGGCGCCATAACCGCAATGCAACTCTGGGCTCAGCCCAGCAAGAGGAACTTTGGGGTGCTCCCACTTCCCCTGACTCATGGTCATTTCAGAATCTCTCCTTCCAGCTCCTGTGGGTGTCCCAGTACCCAGTCTTTGCAACCGTTTTTCAAACATGCCTCTTAGACGGGTTTTCCTTTTTCCAGCATAATAGATTGAAAAGGATCTATCCCAACCGTTTTGATCAAATTAGAGTTCATCTGTCTGGTCCCACTAGAAGCAAGAGGACTTGTCATTGTTAAATCTTCTGTAGGTGGTGACATTGTAACTTCTTTTCCAAAACAAGATAGTTTTGGGAGTGGAATGGAGGCAAGGGGGAAGTGTTAATAGTAATGTTGAGAAAACAGGAGTAAACCAGGACCCCCAGCTCTTTGCATCACACTCACCATGAGCATCCCAACACTCCTACTTGTCTGCTCACTTTTTTCTGGGTTTCTCTGGCCAACCCACCTCTACTTCCACTTCTGATGGTCATATTCTTTAGCTATGCTGATACCTTTAATACTGTTCATTCTTTTCTGCCTCTATCCCTTCAGGGTTGCATCTCAAATTTCTGTACTCACCAGCTGTGGGTTGGCTATTATAAAGGAACTCTCAAAGGAAATCTTATTTGCAAGTTCCTGAGGGCATCTCAGAATGGTTGTCTACCCATTTCTCTTTCCCTTCCCTTTCCCTCTCCTGTCCATCAGGGGGATTTATCTTACCAAAACAATGTGAAATTGTAGTATTACTTAAAATAATGCAGAAATAAAATCCCGTGAGCAATGCAAATGCTCCACGAGAAGAGAATGTTCAAAAAAACAAAAAAACTGAAGGTATTGAAATAATTGGTTAATATTTCGGAAGGTGGTGATTTTGTAGAATTTGACAACATGGAAAATTTATAGGCTATAATGGTTAGTGAAAAATTAAGAAGGAGGTTATAAAGTTGTACCACATTGACTATAATTATATAAAAAACAATAAATATGTTAAAATGTCAGGGTGGAAAAAATGCCAAAACGGTAACAATAACTTTATTTTCATAGTGGGATGAGGGGGCGATTTTCTCTCTCTCTCTTTCACCGTTCTCCAGTTTTTCTGGCATGTGGTTAATATAATGGAACAATGCCCTCTCCCTCCCTCTGCAGGAATTAAATGAGGTAACGATTGCAAAGTGCCTCCGCTTTGTTTCTCCCCTCTCCGTAGCCGCATTGTATTCTTGCGACCTTGTTCTGAGAGAGAATGGGGCTTGGGTGGACTCACTTGTTTGCAGAAGGTGTTCCCAGGGCAAGGCCTTCTCCAGTTTTCTCTCCTGTCCTCCAACTGTGTCAACCTTGAACCACAAATGAAATGCTCTGAGCACCTCACCAGACTTATCTTGGGGACCTCTGGCACCTACCAAGCAAAGCCTTCCATATAACTTCCACAGAAACTTCAGCCCTGTCAAAACAGCTTTGTTATGTGAAGCTTTATTGGGAAAGGAAATGTCTTGAGAATTTTCTACAAGCTCACTCCTCTCTGACACTCGCTCAGGTTTCGGACCACCTTGGTGGTCTGGGCTCTCAGCTTGCTGAACTGATTCCTTCTTCATGTTCTGAAGTTATTCTGAATTTAGCCTCATCTTGATGTATGTTTTCCACTTCTTCAATTTTCTTCTCTTTTTTCTAAACCACTTGTGGAAAAGGAAAGAAGATGAAGCATCTTTCCTCCATTGACTAATAGGGCCCCCTCCCAAGAAGGTCTTGAGTAATGAATGCATCCTGACAGCGTGGAGAAAGAGTGTGAGCTCTGGAGAGGCCAGGACTCCGCTGGCGAGGAAGTCCTGAGCAGTCTTCTCAGACGTCTTACCATGAGCCGACTAAACCCAGGAAGCGAACCCTTAAGTAGATAAAACGAACCCTTAAATACCTTAGGCAGGGCCTGACTTCTCTAATATGAAAGGGCCTTTGAAATTCATCATCAATATTTATTTCAGCACAGCTTGTATTGGAGGCATTTTCATGTCCAGCAAGGCCTGGTTCAATAAGATATGGTTCATCCTAACAATAAAAAAATTCTAATAAGAAAAAGTAAAGAAGTGCAGAGTAACGTGGGCAGTGAAATGTTATATTAAAATGTATTTAGATGTGTATATTTGTAGTTGTCCATAGGATATTTCTGCAAAGAGAGAGATTAAATCAGTAACATAGACTCCTTGGGGAATGGTGACTGGAAGGCCAAAAGGCAGGGGAGAAAAGGCGTTTGTATTTCTCTAGTCTCTTCTGGATTTTGTACCAATTAAAATAGATATAGTTTTAGCATTCCCACACATTTACAATTTGTTCTAGTAAATATAAATATGTGTATGTATGTATCAACGTATATGCATATTTCTATACACATATTAAATCTATGTTTACAGGGAAAAATTAAATGTACAACTGGTGGGAGTGCTGTGACATTTCTATTTGTATGAATTCCCTCTTAGGGTGAGTTTTCTTATTTTCATCTATCTGCATTAGAAAAGGAAATAATTTCCATGCCTGTATCTTTGGCAAGCCCTCTAACCTTACTTTCTTAAATTGCTTCAGGCTGCGGCAAACACAATCAAGGCTTGCTTTTTTTTTTTTTTTTTAACTTTTCAGCTCCTCACTCTCTTGGGAGCCACTTTTAAAATTTTCTGGCTGAGAACTCACCCCACTCTTCCCTGCCCTACCCGCAAAAGGTGTAAGAAATCTAAAACACAAATACTGGAAAATTGATTTTTGATAAGACCTTAAGACATAATATTTATATAAACTTTAGCTCCTGCAAAAGTGCCTCAAATATGCTGGAAATTGAACGACAAGGCAAACGCAGCTTTCAGCAGCAAAGTCAAGGTGATCTAAAATCGTTTACACGTGGACAGACGAATTAATAAGAGGCTGGCGTAAGTTATGAATTGCCCTTCCACATTCAGGTGCCAGAAGCATCGTATTTCTTTATTTTTCTAAATCAAATTACACCTGGCTTCGAGCATCTATTCTCCTCACTAACAGGGTTAGCAAGAAACCCAATACTAGCCATTCTTGGGACTCTCTCCTGTTACATTAGCTCACAAACATCCTGGGGCTCAGGCGTCCAGGGGGATGAGCAGAAGCTTCTTCTCAGCCTGTGTGTTTGGCATCACGGTCACATCCACGTCCTCCTTGCTATGTGATTGCCCTGTCCCCTGTGGAGCACTGGGGCTCGGTGCAGGGTGGGAGGACACGAGGAGCACAGAAATGCCTCTTATAACACAGCATTTGCCAGGAGTGTTTGCCACTGGCTGGACTCAGAAACAGCAGGAAATAATTTGCAGCTTCTGTGCAGCAAATGGAGCCTGAGCTGCCCCCAGGCTCCACGTGTGTGGGGGTGACCACAGGTTCCCAGGGCTCACCTGTTCTTGCTGCCCAGGTGTCTTCCCTGCCTTGAGAACCCTATCTCCCTTCTTTCACTCTTATACAAAAAGCGAGACTTCTCCTGGGGGTCCAGCTCTTCAGTGCAAAAGCTGGGGTCTTCAAGGCTGCTGTCCTACCTTTTGGAATCAGGGATGTGGATCTTCACGTCTCAGGAGGACAGGGTGTGCTTCTTTGAGCAGCTTCCTGATGCTTTCCCAAGGGAGTTGAGTGAGGTACCTTCACAACCGGTAGCGCTGGTCTCCTCACTGCCCGTCGTGCACTGGCCTCTCAAAACTCAAAGCGCAGCGCTTCTCCAGGGGAGAAGCTCGGCTGTCTGCCCTGCGTGCTTCTCGCCTCCTCTGGGTGCGTTGCACAGAGTGCCTGGCTCCGAAGTTCCTGGCAGGCGCAAGCCCCTGGGAAGAGCAGGTTTTATGGCCCACCTCTGCTCTTAATTCTCCTGTGCTGGTTCCCTCCGCCCCAGGGATTGCGTGCCTGCAGGGTTTTTGGAAGCTTGTGGGCTTTGTAATATCTGACTCCACCTGGGCTTTTGCAGAGCTATAGAAAGTGGTTCTTAAACACTGATTGTGTTAGAGAAACATCTGTCCGGGGTGCTTAAAAATGCAGGCTCTGCATGACCAAGACAGTAAAAGAGGGCTTTTCACCACCCCACAGGTAATTATGGCGCAGCTGGCACCCGCGCTCTCCCAGCGTTTCTTACGTCTCTAAACAGGCAAGCCTGCCCTCAGGTTCACTCCGTCTACAATCTCCACTCATTCTTTCCACGGGCATTTCAATGACTGGCAAGGGGCTGAGTGGGCCCTTTCGTGTGCACCGGTGAGCACTGATCGATTACAGTGCGGTGGGCACTTCTGTTGGCTCCTGACCACCATGCCATGCTGGGAGATCTCCAGCTACTCCGCCGTGGGCTCCAAGCCCCCAGCTCCTGGCAGAGTGTTTGTTTGATGGGTGAAAGGACGAGCAGAAGGCAGAGGGATGGATGGATGAATGGACAAAGGAATTAATTGTGAGGTGCACTGAAAACTAGAAAATGAGAAACTGGAAAAAAAAAAGAAAGGAGTTGGCTTTCTGAAGAGAACTTTAAAGATCATCGCCTCACAGAGTTGCAATTTGCTCTTAAATAGTATATTTTTGATGATAAAGAATAATATTTGTAACAGTTTATATAATAAAGATGTGTAAATTAATAGCTAATAATACCTATCTTGCCCCCCAGACCCATACCACCTGGTAACTGATGTTAATATTTTGTTAACTGATGTTAATATGTCTCTACATTTTTCTTAGTGGTCATAAAACTCACATAAAAATTACAGGATATTTTATTTACTAAAAAACAAAAGCAAAAGTAGGACTTATCATTTTCATTTGTTTCTGTCACTTAATATTTAATAAATGGGCTTCTGTCACCTACAGTACATCCTGGGCAACTCTCTAGATTAATCAAAATAGATCTTATTTTTCAAAAATTAGTTCACATGCTCCAAGATACGAATGTTCGATAACTAAGTCTTGAGTCTCTTCTCGCTATTTTTCCTCCTCCTCCCGCTCCTCCAGTCTTGCAAAATCTCTGTACTCTCCTAGCTCAACCGGTGACTTCGTGCGATTAGGAAAGGCGTCTCCCGAGACACTCTACAGTTGGGAAGCCGTCATAAGACACAGTAGACTCGTGGTGGCGGACTAGGAAAGGGTGCAGCGGCTGCCGGTCTCACGACGCAGCTGTATCTTCATGGCATAAGGTCAGATCCTGGCCCACGCATGTGTACACTTCAAATTTTAATAGTTCCGTCAAGTTATAGTCAAAGAAAGTTGTATACTATAATGCACGTAGCACATACTTAATAACATGAATTCCTAATTTGAAGACAAATGCTGCAAAAATAGCTTTATTGTTCCATTGTAAAGTGATAAAGGTTCATTGTTGAAAGTCCCCAGAGTCCCAGTAGCTTAAGAACGGCCATTGTCAACACTCAGATCAGCATTTTTCAGGTATTCCTTTGTGACTATTGACACGTTGCCAATACTTTGACATGAGTGGAATCACGATAAACAGTTGTTGTTTGACCAGCTCAGCGGTCTGCTGGGAGCTGCTTTCCGGGCCAAGCGGAGAGGTGCACCGTCACGTTCTCGGGATACGTGTCTTCTCCCCACCCTCCCTTCTGAGTGCAGGCACTATTTCCCATCCTCACTTTCCGGGGGACATGTGTTTTTACCTATCCTCACTTCCACCTATTGGGGGTTCTATATTTTGGATTTGTTTTTTTTAACAGTTTAAAAATAATTTAATTTGAAAATATCTAAAAGTATTTACTTTTGTTTATAAATGTGAACTTATTGTTCACTGCCAATGTTTGGGTTTTGGAATTGTTTTCTTTTTTTCTTTTTAATGTTGGTTATGTTATGCTTTGTTGATTTTCTTTTGGTTTCTATTTTTGTAATATGGCCTATGTCTTATTATTTATTTTTTGGAAGAGCGTCTTTTTAGTTCTGCATTTATAAAGTTAACCTTAAATTAACCATTAAATTTTTTTAGTAAAATTCTTAAACATTTTGTTCACTCTATCAACAATAGAAATAAGTTACTACATATTATCACTCAAGATGAGAAAATCAGTAATTTTTTACTCACTGCGTCTCACTCTCCAATTGTTCCATTCCATATTCTGGAAGTTTGGCTGTATTGTACTAATGCAAATTGTGAATATTTTTACATTAGGGGTATTCTTTTTAAGGATGATAAATTCCCTATTCTGCTTTGGGGTTATAGTTACCTAAGTAATTTATATTTCGTTCTATTTATTTATTTTTCCTTATTAAGGAAATAGTGATTTATTTAATAAACCACACGTATTTAAACATAGTATGATATGTCTGTGAAATCACCCCCACAATAAAGAGAATGAGCATATCCATCACCCAGAAAAGTTTCCTTGCAAATCTCAGTGATCCCTCCTTCTTACCTTCTCTGATCCTGTTCCTCTGACAGCTACTGACCTCTCTCCTATCAGTGTAGATTAGTGTGCAATGTCCAGATTTTATATAAATGGAGCCATTTAGTATGTATGCTTTCTGGCTCCTTTCACAGCATAATTATTTTTGAGATTTCCATGTATATCAGTAGCTAACTTCTACTTATTTCTGGGTATGTTCCATTATATAGATATAACACAATTTATTTACTCATTCTCTTGTTGATGGACATTTGGGTCTTTCTCAGTATTAGGTTATTACAAATGAAGCCTCTATGAACATTTCTGGACAAGTCTGTGTATAGACACATGCTTTCATTTTTCTTGAATAAATGCCTAGAAGTAGAATGGGTGCATCGTGTAGCAGAGGTGTTTAGAACACCCCAAAGCATCCCCAGAGTGGGTGTCCCACTTTATAGTGCCGACAACAGTGTCTAAGAACACTTGGCATCTTTTTAATTTCAGAGATTCTAATAGGTGTTTAGTGGCCTCCTTGTGATTTTACTTCACATTTCACAAACATCTAATGATGCTGAGTATTTTTCATATGCTTGTTTGCCATCCATGTGTCTTCTTTGGTAAGATATCTGTTGAAATATTTTGCTCATTTTAATTGGTTTGGTTGTTATTAATGAGTTTTGAGGGTTCTTTGTGTATTTTAGGTACAAGTACTTTTTAAATATGCAAACATTTTCTCCCATGATTTGTCTTTTAATTCTCTTAATAGTGCATTTGGAAGGACAGAAGTTCTTAATTTTGATAAAATACAATTGATCAATATTTTGTATGGACCACCTTTTTGTGGTCATGTCAAGCAGCCTTTGCCAAACTTAGTCACTGAGGTTTTCTCCTGTTTTCTCTACAACGTGCTGTGGTTAGTCACTCAGTCATGTCCGACTCTTTGCCACCCCATGGATGCAGCACGCCAGCTCCTCTGTCCATGGGGTTCTTCAGGCAAGAATACTGGAGTGGGGCGCCATGCCCTCCTCCAGGGGATCTTCCCAATCCAGGGATCAAACCCGGGTTTCAAACCCAGGTTTCCTGCATTGCAGGCAGATTCTTTACCAGCTGAGCTATCAGGGAAGCCCAGAAATACCATAGTTTAATGCTTATATTTATGTCTGTGATTCATTTAAGATATTTTTTGTATATGATACAAGGTATGGGTTTAAGTTCATTTTAAAATATGGATGATCACTTCAGCATCATTTATTGAAAAGATTACCCATTCTCTGCTAAATTTCTTTGCACCTTTGTTGAACCTGTTCATAAATGCATGGGGCTGTTTTGGGGCCCTAGATTTTGATCCATTGATCAGTTTGTCTTTATGCCGATAGCACACTATCTTGATTACTATATCTCAATAGGTCCTGAAATCAGATAATATTACACCTGAAATCCTACTGTCATTTTTGCAAGTTGTTTGGGCTTTTCTAGGTCCTTTGCATTTCTACATGAACTTTAGAATTGAGTTTAATTGCTGCAAAAAAATTCACCTTGGATTTTGATTAGGATTACATTGAATCTGTAGATAAATTTGGACAAAATTGTCTTAATAATATGGAGTCCTCAGAGTCAGGCACACAATATTTCTCTGTTTATTTAAATCTTTAAAAATATGCTCAAGGTCATTTTGTAGATTTTAACATATAGGTCTCACACATTTTGATAAGAAAATTCCCTTATGTGGTTCATATTTCATGCAGTTCTTGTAATACTAACTAAAACACTTTATTTTGGAATTTTAAGTGTTAGTATAGACATAATTCAATTTTTGTTATTGGCCTTACATCCTGCAACCATGATAATTTCATATATTAGTTCTAGTAGCTTTTTACAGACTCTAGGATTTTATAAGTGCCACCAGCTCATAAGTACGACTTTACGTCTTTTCTTCCAATCTGGATGCCTTCAGTCCAGTCGCTCAGTCGTGTCTGACTCTTTGCAACCCCATGAACCACAGCACGCCAGGCCTCCCTGTCCATCACCAACTCCCGGAGTTCACTCAGACTCACGTCCATCAAGACAGTGATGCCATCCAGCCATCTCATCCTTTGTCATCCCCTTCTCCTCCTGCCCCCAATCGCTCCCTTATGCCTTAGGTATTTTTTTCTTACCTCTTGAAGAACTTTGATTTCAGTGTAGACTTTTAAAAAAGGTAACCATGAGAGCTGTTGGATATGTTAACTAGAGTGTGCTAATCATTTCACAATATATACATATATAAAAACATCATGTTGTACACCTTAAAGATACACAATTTTTATTTGTCAAAAAAGGAAGGAAAAGAGAACAGTGAGAGCAGGCATGGCCTTGCTCCTGGGTTCTGGGGAAAAGCATTCAGTTCTCACCATAAGATATGTGGTTAGCTGAGATTTTTGTAGAAGATCTGTATCAGATTGAGGAAGTCTCTTCAATTGCTAGTTTGCTGAATTATTTTTTTCTAAATTTTATTTTTGAGATAATTGTGTGCAGATTTAATGAATAATGGAGCCTTCTCCCAGTTTCACCCATTGACAAAATATTGCATAATTATAGCACAATTTCACAACCAGAAAATGACATGGATGGAACCATTGACCATTTCAGAGTTCACGAGTTTTGTGATTTTGCTCATTTGTGTGTGTGTGCTTGTATACAACTTTAGCACACGTGTAGCTTTGTGACCATCACCTCTGGTAAGATGTAAATAATTCCATCGCTAAGATCCCTCAGGCTAATCTTTTATTTCCATGCCACCTCCCTTCCTTTCCTCCTCCCAAAGCCTGAAAGCTACTAACCTATCCTTTATCTCTGGGATTTTGTCACTTCAAAAGTGTGATATAGATGAAATCTTACAGTTGTGTAACCCTTTGAGGCTGACCTTTTCACTAAGCATAATGACCTGGAGACCCCTCCACTTCCTGCCTGTATCAGCAGTTCGTTTCCCTTCTTTGCTGAGTTTTCTTCCATGGTACAGATGCACTCTCGGTGTTCATTCTTGTCGTCTCCTGTTTGACCATGTTTTGCCGACTCAACGCGTTAGATCTGATAGACAGGGTGCCTGAAGAACTATGGAAGGAGGTTCGTGACATTGTACAGGAGACAGGGATCGAGACCATTCCCAAGAAAAAGAAATGCAAAAAGGCAAAATGGCTGTCTGAGGAGGCCTTACAAATACCCAAGAAAAGAGAAGCAAAAGGCAAAGGAGAAAGGTAAAGATACACATAGTTGAATGTAGAGTTCCTAAGAATAGCAAGGAGAGAAAAGGAAGCCTTCCTCAGTGAACAATGCAAAGAAATAGAGGAAAACAATAGAATGGGAAAGACTAGAGATCTCTCCAAGAAAATTAGAGATACCAAAGGAACATTTCATGCAAAGATGGGCACAATAAAGGACAGAAATGGTATGGACCTACAGAAGCAGAAGACATTAAGAAGAGGTGGCAAGAATACAGAGAAGAACTGTACAAAAAAGATCTTCATGACCCAGATAATCACGCTGGTGTGATCACTCACCTAGAGCCAGACATCTTGGAGTGCAAAGTCAAGTGGGCCTTAGGAAGAATCACTACAAACAAAGCTAGTGGAGGTGATGGAATTCCACTAAGCTATTTCAGATCCTAAAAGATGATGCTGTGAAAATCCTGCACTCAATATGTGAGCAAATTGGGGAAATCTCAGCGACAGGACTGGAAAAGGCCAGTTTTCATTCCAATCCCAAAGAAAGGCAATGCCAAAGAAGGCTCAAACTACCGCACAATTGCACTCATCTCACATGCTAGTAAAGTAATGCTCAAAATCTCCAAGCCAGGCTTCAGCAATACGTGAACAACTTCCAAATGTTCAAGCTGGCTTTAGAAAAGGCAGAGGAACCAGAGGTCAAATTGCCAACATCTGCTGGATCATACAAAAATCAAGGGAATTCCAGAAAAACATCTATTTCTGCTTCATTGTCTATGCTAAAACCTTTGTGTGGATCACAACAAACTGGAAAATTCTGAAAGAGATGGGAATACCAGACCACCTTATCTGCCTCCTGAGAAACCTGTCAGGTCAGGAAGCAACAGTTAGAACCAGACATGGAACAACAGACTGGTTCCAAATTGGGAAAGGAGTATGTCAAAACTGTATATTGTCACTCTGCTTACTTAACTTATATGCAGAGTACATCATGTGAAATGCTGGGCTGGATGACGCACAAGCTGGAATCAAGATTGCTGGGAGAAATATCAGTAACCTCAGATATGCAGATGACACCACCCTTATGACAGAAAGTGAAGAACTAAAGAGCCTCTTGCTGAAAGTGAAAGAGGAGTGTGAAAAGTTGGCTTCAAGCTCAACATTCAAAAAACCAAGATCATGGCATCCAGTCCCATCACTTCATGGCAAATAGATGGGGAAACAATGGAAACAGTGACAGACTTTACTTTTGAGGGGCTCCAAAATCACTGCAGATAGTGACTGCAGCCATGAAATTAAAAGATGCTTTCTCCTTGGAAGAAAAGCTATGACAAACCTAGATAGCATGTTAAAAAGCAGAGACATTACTTTGCCAGCAAAGGTCTGCATAGTCAAAGCTATGGTTTTTCCGGTGATCATGTATGGATGTGAGAGTTGTACCATAGAGAAGGCTGAGCACCGAAGAATTGATACTTTTGAACTGTGGTGTTGGAGAAGACTCTTGAGAGTCCCTTGGACTGCAAGGAGATCCAACCAGTCAATCCTAAAGGAAATCCGTCCTGAATATTCACTGGAAGGACTGATGCTGAAGCTGAAGCTCCAACGCCTTGGCCTTCTGATGCAAAGAGCTGACTCATTGGAAAAGCCCCTGATGCTGGGAAGGATTGAAGGCAGAAGCGGAAGGGGATGACAGAGGATAAGATGGTTGGATGGCATCACTGACTTGACAGACTTGAGTTTGAGTGAGTTCTGGGAGATGATGAAGCCCAGAGAGTCCTGATGTGCTGCAGTCCATGGGGTCGCAAATGGTCAGACATGACTGAGCGACTTAACAACAACAACCTGGATGTGCTAAAATCTAACCATCCATCCGTTAAAGGACATCCATTTTTGGCTGTTACAAATAAAAGTGCTATAGACATTTATGCACAGATTTTTTTTCTATGTGAACGTAAATTGGGTAAATTTCTCTAAAATAAATGGCCGAGAGTGCAATCATTGGGCCATGTGACAATCCTCTTCAGTGAAATATCTGCTCATGTGTTTTGCCTATTTTCTAAATAGTGTGACTGACTTTTGCTATTGAGTTGTTAGAATTCTTTATACAGTCTAGATAAGAGTCCTTGCTCAGATGTATAGCTTGCAAATATTTTCTCCCAGTCTGTAACTTGCCTTTTTTTTTCTCTAAACACTACTATTGACTGTATCCTGTCAATTTTAAAATTTCACTTATTGCATTGTAAGGACATGATTATGTATTCCCCAAATTCATAGGCGGAATTGAATGGGCCTGTATGTGGAGATAGAACCTTCATAGAGGTTATTACAGTTAAATGAGGTCACAAGGGTAGAGTCTAATCTGACAGCACAGGCGTCCTTACGAAAGGAGTGAGGCGCCAGACTATGCTTTCCACAGGTGTCCTTACAAAAGGCGTACCAGACTATGCTCTCTCTGTCTTGGTCTCTCTCTGAGCTTGCACAGAGGAAAGGCCGTGTGAACACACACGTGAGACCCCTGGCTGTCTACAGCCAGGAAGAAAGCCTTCACCAGAAACTGAATGTTCCAGCACTTGACCCTGACTTCCAACCTCCAAAACTCTGAGAAAATAAGGGTCTGCCGTTTAAGCCACCCATTCTGCGGTATGCTGTTGTGCAGCCTGAGGAGACAAACTCATTGCCTGCTTTTGTTCTATCATTTCCACTTGGTTTTTTATTTTAATAAGTTCTGTTTCTTTGCTGAGATTTTCTATTTTTCATTTTTTGGGGAAGAGAATTGGTTATTGCTGTTTATTATAAAATTGCTTAAATATCCTAGTCAGGTAATTCTAATATGTATTTATCTGAGTGCCATTGCCTGTTTTCATTTCTTGTTGAAGTTGTGATTTTTCTTGCCCTTGGTGTAAGTTGGGTTTCAATTTTATTCTGGATATTTCATATACTATATTATGAGACTCTGGATTCTGTCTAGTCTTGTTTTCTCAGGGAGTCCCCCTGTTGAGGTGTAGTCTGAGGGCTGGGTAGCTGAGTTTACTACGCTCCCCACTGAGTTCCTCCGACCCCACCTCAGCCTACGGGGCGCACCGGCTCCCACTGCCTCTCTCCAAGTGACTAGGGTAGGTGTTCAGCTTCCCCTTGGGTCCTGGTGCAGGTGGGACACCAACTCTCACCAGCTTGTTGCCTCTGAATGAAAGTATAAGCTCAGTTCCTTGCTGGGTGCCCTGATACCGGGGGCAAGGAGTGGAGGCCAGAGGTTGGGAGTAGAAGCTCTCTGTTGGAACCTGCTGTCACCAGGGAGAGAGTCGGGGAAGAAAGTTGCCAACTGGCCCCTTTGCCGACCAACTGGTTTCATCTCATCCGTTCTGTGTGGGAGTGGAGACTCAGCCCCCTGGGCTGTGCTGACCCTTGCGGGGAGGAGAGGAAAGGAGCAGAGTGTCAACTCAGCTGGGGCGGACTCTTAGCTTCCCATTGGCCCTCCTGACGCTGGCAAAGGGCGCGTGGGGGGAACCAGTATCCTCCAGGCCTGCTTCTTCTGGCCTCGTTCACTCTCCTTGATTCTGGGTGTGTCTGGACATTTCACTCCCCACTGGGCTCTGAGGACACCTGGGGGAGGAAGCAGGGGCGTGCTGACCAGCCCTGACTGGCACTGACTCCTTGATGCTGATGGGAGTATAGACTGAATTCAGCCTGGGAAGTGAGGTGGGGACACTGCTTGCTTCTGTTGGCTGATGGCTCTCCACTCAGGTCCACCAACATATCTTAGCAAGGAATCAAGAGTGCTGCCTGCTTCTGCGGCGTGAACTCTGGGAAATTAGCTCCTTCCGCAGCCCCAGTGATGCCATCGGCTCAGGGAATCGGCGCACCAGCATCTGCTTGTGTAGGCCGTGAGTACGCGGGGAGGCTGAGACGAAAGACCCCTGCTTGGCCCAGTGAAGCCATGGTGGAGGGATGCGTGGGTGATTTTCTACTGGTGTTTGCTAGAGTAGGGCAGAAAACACAAGGAAGATTTTGTTGTTGTTGTTGAAAGGCCATCCTTTCCCCGGGCATCTGGCTAAGGGAATAGGCTTTTCCTGGAAATTTTGTGTGCCTGTTCATAGTTGGGCTTCCCTGGTGGCTCAGAGGGTAAAGCGTCTGCCTGCAATGCTGGAGACGGGTTTGATCCCTGGGTCGGGAAGATCCCCTGGAGAAGGAAATGGCAACCCATTCCGGTACTCTTGCCTCGAAAATCCCATGGACTGAGGAGCCTGGTAGGCTACAGACCACTGGGTCGCAAAGAGTCAGACACGGCTGAGCGACTTCACTTCACTTCATAGTTGGAGGTTTCTGCAGGACCCTGTTCAAAATATATGGGAAAAAATAAGACCCCCAGAGAACTCACTACCATCTTGTTTTCAAGTCCCTTCCAATGCCTGTTTGTTGCGCTGTGCTCAGAGTTTTTAGTTGTGAGGGGGAGGACTCGGGATGAATGGGTCTATTTTATTTTGGCAGGAAACACAAGTATTTTCTCTTTCGGAGAATTTTTAATGGAAAGCGATGATAGGTTTTTTTATGATATATTTTTTTCTCCATCTGGTGAAATGAGCGTGATTTTCTTCATGCCTATTAACATGATGATTATACCGAATGATTTCTTCCTCTATTATTTTGTGTAGATCAAGATTTCTAGCTGATATTATATTCCTTTCTCTTGTAAGACTTTGCATTCTTGTACTTAAGCCTGCTAGTGATGAATTCTTTTGGATCTTGTATATCAGTAAAAGCCATTATTTGGAGCAAATTTTGAAAAATATTTTTACTGGCTAAAAAATTTTAACCTTAAAGTATTTTTTTTTTTTCTTGCAGTACTTTAAAGATGTTGCTCCGCTGTCTTCTAGCCTGTAATTTTTGGGTGAGAAGTATGCTATCATCCTTATATTTCTTTGTATTAATATGTCTTTTTTATCTCTGGTTTCTCTTAGAACTTTCTTTTCATATTGTTCATTAAAAATTTGCTAATGATAGACTTTGGTGCAGTTTTTCTTCATGTATCTTTTCTTTAGGGTTGGTAGAGTTTCTTGAATCTGTGGGTTTACAGTTTTTCTCACATTTAGACCATTTCTGACAGTTATTTCTTCAAGTATTTTTTCAGTCCCCTACTGACTCCTTCAGGAGCTCAACTTACACATGTACTTGGCTTCTTGAAGGGTTGCCACAGTTCACTAATGCTTTCTTCATTCTTGAAATTTCTTATTTGTTCTGTGTTTCTCTTTCAATTGTTTCTGTAGATTTTTTTTCAGGTATTTTTTATAGTTACACTATAATATTATAATTATTTTTAAGTAGATAAATTAAACTTTTTAGTTGGAGTTTCAATGTCAAACTCTCGAAATTAATGGAATGAATATACAGAGAAGTAGAAGGGTGTATTAGACTATGAACCAACCGAACACACTTAAGATTTATACAATTTTCACACAACAGTAGAATGCAAATTCTATTCGAATTCCCTAAGACTATTAGCTAAGAGAAACTGGAACATATCCAGGAATGTAAGACCAGGTACAAAAATCTGATGGTCTAACGCTTTTAAAATCATAAAGTCTGCTCTCTATCACTATGGAATTATGTTAGAGATCAATATCAAAAGATATTTGAAAATAACTCACACATTTTCAACTGCAGTGTGGCAGTTAACAAAGAGAGAGCTTTGACTTAGCCACTGAAAGCTTTAATAAAGTTAGAAGACTGAAAAAGCAGAGAGTAATTGCTGGAAGAAGGGATTTAAATGAGAAATTAATACCAAAGATACTTTAAAAAAAACCCATGTGTTTGGAAATTAAGTGTCCACTTTTAAATGATGGATGTATATAAGGAGCCATAACAAGAAAGCAGAAAAATATTTGTAATAGAATAAAAATGAAAAGAGAATTTACCAGAATTTGTTGCATGCCGCTGAAGCTGCTCAGTGCAATTAAATGCACTATGGAGTCTTGAATCAAACGTGCAAACAAATAATGGACAAATAATTTTGTGAAATTTGAACAAAATCTGTACTTTAGTTAACAATACTGTATTGCATGTTAATCTTTTGTGTTTTTTTTTTTTTGCAACATAGCATTTCTTTATATTCTCAGAATTAGAAGTTTCAAGCCTCATTCAAATTTTTTTTACATTGCTAAGATAAACTTTCTAGACTTTTACTAGATGCCGAAATACATGGAACTATGCTACAGATATTTCTGTGTGTTCAAGTTCACCAGTCTTTGCAATCTTTTGCAAGATTGTGTGCTGCTACTGCAGCTAAGTCACTTCAGTCATGTCTGACTCTGTGTGACTCCATAAACGGCAGCCCACCAGGCTCCCCCATCCCTGGGATTCTCCAGGCAAGAACACTGGAGTGGGTTGCCATTTCCTTCTCCAGTGCATGAAAGTGAAAAGTGAAAGGGAAGTCGCTCCGTCGTGTCCGACTCTTAGCGACCCCATGGACTGCGGCCCACCGGGCTCCTCCGTCCATGGGATTTTCCAGGCGAGAGCACTGGAGTGGGGGGCCACTGCCTTCTTTGCAATCTTTTGCAAGACTGTGTAATCTGCCATTAATTTCATCTGGTGTATTTTTTATTTTACACATTGTAGTTTTCATTTATAGACGTTAAATTTTTTTGGTCAGTTTTATGTCTTCCAGATTGCTACTTAATATATTCAATCTTCTACTTCCTTTGGCATATGGAAATTAGTTATAACATTATTAAAATGTCCCACTTGACTAAATCTCTTATCTATTTCATTTCTTGGTCAGTTTCAGTTCACTGATTTTTCTCCCCATTGTGAACTACATTTTCTTGCTTCTTTGCATGTCTGGTAATGTTTTCTATTGGATGCCAGATATTCTAAATTTTATCTTGTTAAATGTTCGGTATTTTTGTCTTTCTATAAATGTGTGTTAGTCACTTGGTTGTGTCTGACTCTTTGTGACTCCATGGACTGTAGCCCTCCAGGCTCCTCTGTCCATGGGATTCTCCAGGCAAGAACACTGGAGCGTGTTGCCATTCCCTTCTCCAGGGGATCTTCTTGACCCAGGGACTGAACCCAGATCTCTGCATTGCAGATGAATTTTTTACTGTCTGATCCACCAGGGAAGCTCTCTTATAAACAGTTCTGAGTTGTGTCCTTGGGCTCAGTTAAATTAGTTAAAATGTAAGATCTATCATATTTAATTTTAAGTAGGTTAAATGTTCACAAGTCATTTAATTTTTATATTCTCAATTAAATAATTTTGACTAATGTATTTTTGCTAAATTATGCTTTAAAGAATAATTTTCGGAAAGTTAACTGATAATCCACTTTTGGATGACTTGCCTGTCTTAGAATACATTTCTACTGCCCATAGATTGGACACTTGACAATTTTGGAAGTAATAGGGCACCTGAGACACTTTTCTTTCAAGTCTCTATAGTTTCATTGAATTCTGTTATGGAGAAGTGCTGAGGAGAGGATTGCAGTTAACAAATTGTTTTCTTCTTAGGGTGCCAATTTTTACTTTCTAAATGAAAGGGTTTCTTTATTGGAAAAATCTTGCTGTTTTTCACCCTATTTCTTTTTATTTGGACATATTAAGGCTTCACATTGTATTTATATTTTCTTTTATTGCATGAAAGATCCTTTTGTGTCTGAATACATGTCTTATACTGTTTTTTAATATCTACTTTGGTTATCCTAACTATTTTTATGTTAGATTTCCATTTCTCTCAAGTTAAAACAATGTCTTAGATCCTGTATTAGGATATAAGTCATGCTAAGTTAGGAAGGATCCTGTAGTTATGATTCTGCTTCACCCAAGGGCCAGTGAGAAACGCTCACTAAATGTTTGCCTACTGAATGGTTGTTCAGTTGCTAAGTTGTGTCCGACTCTGAGACCCCGATGGACAGCCGCCTACCAGTGCTGCATGTATGACTCACTGAATGCTTATTTGACCTGTATCATAGAAAAATGCAAAGTTAGGTCAAAGGATTAAAGCCATCTTGATCACTACTGAGCACGTTACAAGTCCCGGGCTGAGGTTCTCAGAGCAGAAGGCAGCAGGTACAGGGCAATGTATTTTGGGAAAACATTGCACTTTCTTTAAGGCGTCGCAGATTTTTGTTGCAGAAAAACTGTATCATGTGCATTTGGGCTCTGTTGCATGGTCGCAGAGCAGGGCCAGATATTACAGACCAGACGCCTGTGGCTGTGACCAGACTCCGGGCACGCGCGACTCCAGGGCCCCAGACAGACAGTGTCTGCCCTTCTGAGCGCAGGCCGGGGAGGGAAGTCCCCGGGCAGCCTGCCGCTGATGCTGCACATCTGTGCCAGGCCTCGGCCCAGAGCTTTCCGCTCCCAGACACTCCCTCCACTTCTGTGTGGGAGTAGGTCTCCTAGGGTGCATTAAGTCCGTGCTCTGCTGAGAGGCCCATGACTCCTGGCAGCCTTCAGGGATGGGCAGTGTGTGTGTGTGACTTGGGGAGGTCACCAGGTCCCCTGTCACTCTTGCTCTCTCTGCACTGACATATTGCGGAGAGTTCACACTCAGGCATGTCAGAGCTAAATGGTGCGAGCTGATTTGGCGTCACTTGCTAATGCTTGGATTCTTTATTGCTGTAGATAGGCACATGTGAGGGAACGCTCAGACTCCCAGTCGCCCAGCTCTGCCCCTCTCCGCACTGGATGGCAGACAGCAAGCCCATTCCTTTCATCAGCTCCTGTCAGAGCAAAGTCTTTGCCTCTGTCTTGTTTTCCTTAATTGCCTCTCAGACATTGATTGAACCTCAGATTTTAATATCTACTTGCTATTGTGTGATCTGGCCCATGAGCCTATATTTTGAAGACTGAATACAGTAAGACTCCTAAATTATTTGCGTGTACTTCATGTAAAATTTGCGGGCTGGAATTAGGCCTGAATTTAAGCAAGTTTTAATTAGCATTCAAAAAAATCTCCTGGGGTGTGCAGAATATAGAAGGTAGGTGTTATTTAGCTCGAAATTCCTGCAAGGTATGGGTGGTGATCATCCACCCTGCTCCAGGCTATGGCCGCTTGATGCAAGGAGAGGAGTCTGATTCAAGCCACTCACATTCCCCCTTTTAAGACTATGAAAGGCTGGCTGGAGGAAAAAGAGCCAGAAGGGGTTGGAGCACAGTTATCTTAACACAGAACCCTAGACCTGAGGCCCACCTTGTATCTGAGGCATCTGACATCCCTTCCAAAGTCCTCTGATTTCTGCCACATCACCTCTTCACTCTCACTCTTGGCCTCTGGACTTGAGAATCTGAAGATTGCCACAGCTCCCGCAGTTACTGGCCAGGCTCATTAGACATGTTCCCATATCTTATTCATGGCACAGCTCAGCCAACCATCCCCGGAATCCAGACATCTACACTCACTGTTTCAGGGTACTCAGGCCCCACCTTCACCCCCTTTGTAGGTGACAAAATCCCAGTTATAGACATAAAATGAAGATGGAGGTATGTGAGTATCCGTCTTTCTAAAGTCCAGCAAATATGCTCATAGATCCTTTTGATCCATTGAAGTAATAAAATATTATTCGGTGTGTTCAAAAACATGCCGAAAGGCTTTAGAATTTTTATCTGGAACTGAGATGCATACCCTCATTTAATAAACTTAGTAATGATTATAATTTCAAGTTTGTATTTTGTGTTTGATGGGAAGTAAATAAAATACAGAAATTGAGTCAGTCATGGGTAGTTTAAAGTAGATAATACTGATCTATTTGTCAATTGATAGATTAATTATTTGATTTATTTAATGGTCACCCATTCAGTCAATGACACTTTATAGAGAATAACCTCATGGTAGGGCATGAGCTGGGGAAGACCAGCCTCGGAGCAAGACATGGTGCCTATTCCTAGGGAGCTCAGTGGTGAGGAGTCAGCCCTAAAGACATATATCAATGTGTGTTGACAGGTGTGAGAAAAGACTTGTGGGCATGAGTCTGAAGAAGTCAACTGCATTTGATACAGGCATAACTGAAGACAAGTGGAATGGTCTATGAGCATATTTGCATGGTTGAAGGCAACTTTGCAGGTGGGACGTGGTGATCTCTTTACAGCAATGGATATAAAGAGAAGTTGACAATTCCCAGAGACATTTAAGAAGGAGGAACTATGGACTTAGTGACTGGGAGTTGTTGGGGTAGTGAGGGACACGGAAAGTTCTGAGTGCGGCTACATTGCTGTTTCTGGAGGAGTTGGTAGATGGTGATGGAGATGGAGACAAAGAAGAAAGTTTCTGTGAGAAAAAGGAATATGGGAAATAAGCAAACAGGGGACACAGAGATACAAAAAAAACCCTAGCCGAGTGTGGTGTGAAGGATAAAGAGAGTGTTTGGATTAGAAGGGAGGACTCGTTTCTATTGAATGCTACTGAAATGTGAAGGATGATGTGTGCCATGCTCTTAATTGGTGACTTCTGTTTTCTCTGAGCAGCAGGAGAGAAAGTGTTCTGATGAGAGTGAATTTCAGAGGTTTGAGAACAGAATTTCTGGGCAACTTTCCAGCCTGATGTAGGAAGCAGGATGAGATAATCTATGTAATGTGTTTTGAATACTGCCTGGCAAAGATTAAGTTCTCAATAAATGTTGGCAGCTATTATAATGGCACCAAATTGTTTAGCTTTGTGGTTTTTCTCTAACAGTGATTAGCACCTGGAATATAAGTACAAAAAAGTTGGACGGATGCATTAATTCTGAGCGGGATTTTTCAAGTGAGATGGAAGGGCAAGGGAGTCGGGGAAATTGGCAAGCATGATAAAAACAGTGTTCTGTGGAATTTTAACTGGATTAAAAAAGCAAAAAGGAAGATAGGAGAAAGCTGCTAGATAATGGGAACATAGAAAGTTCCTGGGCCACGATGTCTTAATGACGTCGCAACATTGGTGCCAGGAGAATAAGTGAGTGAAAGGCACTGGAGGAAGGGAGGCTGAGGAAGAGGGAAGGGTTTCTACATTTTGGACTTTTACATATAGCAGTAATCAGTGATGACAGTATTCCAGGGAGGCAATGGAAGCGAGTTGATAGCGTGGAACGGAGGTGAAGGTCACTGGAAATGAGCTGATTAGAGGACTGAGGACTAAAGGGGTAAGGATTGAATGTCAAGGTCACCAGCGTAGTGATAGGGTTGCAGGTGACGGAGGGTCACGAGGCTGGCAGACGACAAAAGCGGCAGCCGGAAATGGGCGATGTAGCTCAGCCTTATTTCCCCAGCTGCACGGCAACGTGCTATCCCTGGGCTGGGAGCTCGTCTTCACCAGGGTCCACTGACATGCTTGGAACTGCTTTTTGTATGTGAGTAGCTTTCTGCCACAGAAGGCATGGCCCTCCTCCAGGGCCCTAGGGATCTGTGACCCAGCTCTGCTACTCGGGCTTTCCAGAGACCCCACAGTGTCCCTTTGCACTAGGTTGCCTAAGGGGCCAGGCAGTTAGCATACAGCTGGCCTGTGTCTAGCCTTTTCTTACTCTGAACTCTGCTCAGAATTGGCAGGCTACTGGGTCATCTGATAGTGAGTCAGATCAGTACTTCTAAGTGTGATCTATTTTGTGGCCAAATCCATAAGTCCTAGTGAGCACCATGTCCTGTTTTTGTGGTGGGAGGTAGAAGATGCAACAATGTGCCCTTTATCTGAGAGGAAATGTCCCAGCACGACCCAGACCACTGGATTCTACAGCTTTGCGGGGGGAGAGGGGGGCAAAACCTTGTGGGGTGCACCTCCCTTCTTTTGACCCTAATGTGATTGTATATAGAGTACACTTATGCTTTCAGATCACACAACTCTGCACTTCATGTCTCTAAAAGGTCAGCCAAGCTGTGCTTTACAGCAATAGGCTTCCCAAGTGCCCATTCATTTATCCCACCCTGAAAGGAATATGAGACAGTTAATATTTACCCTATATTCCTCACAGTTTAATAATAAGGGTTATGTGAGAGAATACACACAAAAGACCCTAAACCGTAAATTCAGTTCAGTTCAGTCGCTCAGTCGTGTCCGACTCTTTGCAAGCCCATGAACCGCAGCACGCCAGGCCTCCCTGTCCATCACCAACTCCCGAAGTTCACCCAAACCCATGTCCGTTGAGTTGGTGATGCCTTCCAACCATTTCATCCTCTCATCTCCTTTTCCTCCTGCTCTCAGCCTTTCCCAGCATCAAGGTCTTTTCAGATGAGTCAGCTCTTCGCATCAGGTGGCCAAAGTATTGGAGTTGCAACTTCAAAGTCAGTCCTACCAATGACTATCCAGGACTGATCTCCTTTAGAATGGACTTGTTGGATCCCCTTGCAGTGCAAGGGACCCTCAAGAGTCTTCTCCAACACTGCAATTCAAAAGCATCAATTCTTCAGCGCTCAGCTTTCTTTATAGTCCAACTCTCACATCCATACATGACCACTGGAAAAACCATAGCCTTGACTAGATGGGGCTTAGTTGACAAAGTGATGTCTCTGCTTCTTAATCTGCTGTCTAGGTTGGTAAAAACCCGTAAAACATAGTTCAAATGTTAAGTGTTTGATATTATCCTGTTTAGATGTCACATTGCCTTTTCCTCTTTCTTCTTTTCGTAGCTGAGGATTGTGAGATGAGAGAGGGATGCATTAGAACTTCCACCAATAGGGCTCAAGACAGCTGTATTAGAAATATCTTGGGAATTAAGCAAACAAGGGGCTGCTCTTGTTTATGCAAATCTGTCCCCAAGATTTTTCCAAGTGCCAGCTGGCAACCTGGGATTGATAACTGAAGGGTGAAGTGGAGTATATCCCAAGTCTGATTTTTTAAAATCATATCTCTTTCATAGAGGGATACAATTGACTGGTAATCAAGTCATACCAAGGGCTTCCCAGGAGGCGTTAGTGGTAAAGAACACGACTGCTGATACAGGAGACGCGGGTTCAATCCCTGGGCTGGGAGGATCCTCTGGAGAAGGGTATGGCAACCCATTCCAGTATTCTCCCTGGAGAATCCCATGGACAGAGCAGCCTGGCGGGCTACAGTCCATGGGATTGCAAAGAGCTGGACATGAGTGAAGTGACTTGCACGCACAAATTGTACCAAACTCATGTTTAATAAGAAGCTGGCCAAGTGGTCTGTGAGCTCTATATACTGCATGCATGCTGGGCGCTCTAAGGGCTGCAAGGGCCCGGGTTCATGGTGGAGGCTTTTGAGAAGGAAGGCACATTCCAGACGCTTTCAGCACCAGCACGCTATTTCAGCCTGGGAACTTGGCTCGGGATCAGTCAGAATTTCCTGTTTCATTTCTCTTTGAGTAGGAGGAGTGCCCTCAAATAAGCAGTTTGACCTGGGAGCAGATGGCCAGGCACATAGGTCTCTGGGAATGATGGCTGAGCCTCACGACAGGTTGATGGCAGCGGCACAGGAACAGCCTCTGTGGGCAAACCTTGGCGAGTCAGCTGTCCAAATGAGCACCGTCTGGCCTCGTTTGCTCTACTGCAGGGCTGCGTCCAGCTTGAAGACGAGCAGGGGGCCGAGCTGCTCCCCTGCAGTTCAACTTTCCAGGGGCAAGAGGGTGCTGGGATGACAAGCCTTCCACCTGCGTGCAGTGAAGGGAATAACTAGATATACAGCTTCACTGTGGAAATTGGACAAGTGTGACTTGGGAGATGCACTTTCAAAGAAAATCTTGTTGTCACTGCTGATATTTATTTTCCCCTGGTCCCTGGGTGAAAATTTAGAAGTCCTAGGATCAGAATTATTTATTAAAAAGAAATATTAGAAACTAGATAAAATCAGATACTGAAGAAGAATACTAGGGTAATGTCAGAACAGGAAAGGACACAGATATGCAGGTACATGAAGCTGAATATCCAAAGAGAGAGACCAGGGGCCACAAAAGTCAAATATTCTTTCAACATCCAGGTTTGGTGGATTTAGGATGCTGATATCCAGCCTGACCTGAATTAAAAACTATTTGGAAAGTAGTATAAGTCTTCATGAGCAGTGTCCCCAAAATTAACTTTCAGGCTTTTAGAGAAAATCATGGTACATTAAAATAATGAAGAAAGATAAATTTGTAAAAAGGAACAAATTTAGTGGACTATTACTACCTTTCTAAAAAACTGACAACACTTCTAAAGCTGATATAACCAATGAAGCTTATTTAAGTAAATCCTATAACACTGACTATCTTAAGGAAAAGAGTTTTCTTTGTGTCATGCTGTAGTCTTCGTTTCCAAAGCTCTATTGTGCTAAGGATTTTTGCTGCTGTCTCATTGGGATTCTTTATTGGAGGGGAAATATTATTATTGCATTGTAAGAAAAAAGCATGACCTGTGAAAGGAGAACTTCAGATGTTTGTGGATGTTCCAATACTTTGCTGAATTTTGGGGGATTGCAACCTAAACAAGAACACCCCCAGGAACCATTTTACCTGTGAGCCTGCAGATAGCTCCTGTCTTCACTCTGTCACGCTGGCATGTCCTCAGAGACACGTGTGAAGTGAAGGCTGGTCCCAAAGGCTCTGAGTCAGATGGGCTGGCAGAGTCCCAAGACCTCCTTTTATTTGCGTTTGACCATGGGATGTTATAAGATCTGGAACCTGCATCTTCATTTGTAAAGTGACCTACTTCATAGGTCATTTGTGAATATTAAATGATATCATTAATATGAGGTGTTTATTAGCATAGAACCTACAATGTTGCAGAGAGTTGATAAATGACACTTTTTTCTATTTTTATTATTACCATAAGAGACACTCATCAGAGCTGAGTTGAACTAAACTGAGTCAATCAAGCATCTGTTTTCTGTGAACACTGTAAGAGGTCAGGCCTCCCACTCCCTCGAGAGTTATAGGGTGTCGAGGAGCAGGGCGAGGCCACACTGGACATGGAGACGGCGCCAGGGCGCACGCATAGTGCAGCTGCCTGCACCAGCAGTCCACAAACTCCCCCGCGTGCAGCAACACACACAGACACTGCCGCACAGCCCGATCGCCGAGTCTCACATGCTTCCCACATTCCCCAGGCGTCCCTCCGGAGACTCAGATGTTTCGGACAATGACCTGTGAGCAGAAATGACAAGGTCACTTCTCGGATGCGCAGGTCATGTGCCTCCTCTTTCCCTCCTCCTGGGACCTCCACTGTCCTGGGTTGCAAAGCTCAAGATGGAGTGGGCTGCCTGACCCACGTCAAGCATTGTGAGAAATAAACCTTTGTGTATTAATTGCCTGAGATACAAGGGTTCGTTGTAGGAGCTAGCAACACTTACCCTGACACACTAATCTATAGCCTAAAAGGGCTGAGCTGTAAAGTAGACTCTAGGTAGAGACAAGAACAATATTCAGTGGTTACTCTTATTAGATAGCTCGAATACGGTTGACTTTAAATAAACACTGCACCCATTAAGATCCAACCCTGAAAAGATCATAGCAGTGAACTGTTTACATAGTTCAGTTCAGTTCAGTTGCTCAGTCATGTCGACTCTTTGAGACCCCATGGACTGCAGCACACCAGGGCTTCCTGTCCATCACCAACTCCCGGAACTTACTCAAACTCATGTCCATTGAGCCAATGATGCCATCCGACCATCTCATCCTCTGCTGTCCCCTTCTCCATCCACCTTCAATCTTCCCCAGCATCAGGGTCTTTTCAAATGAGTCAGTTCTTCCCATCAGGTGGCCAAAGTATTGGAGTTTCAACTTCAGCATCAGTCCTTCCAATGAATATTCAGGACTAATCTCTTTCAGAATGGACTGGTTGGATCTCCTTGCTGTCCAAGGGACTCTCAAGAGTCTTTTCCAACACCACAGCTCAAAAGCATCAATTCTTCGGTGCTCAGCTTTTTTTATAGTCCAACTCTCACGTCCATACATGACCACTGGAAAAACCAGAGCTTTTACTAGATGGACCTTTGTTGGCAAAGTAATGTCTCTGCTTTTTAATATGCTGTCTCAGTTGATCATAACTTTTCTTCCAAGGAGTAAGTGTCTTTTAATTTCATGGCTGCAGTCACCATCTGCAGTGATTTTGGAGCCCAAAATAATAAAGTCTGACACTGTTTCCACTGTTTCCCCATCTATTTCCCATGAAGTGATGGGACCAGATGCCATGATCTTAGTTTTCTGAATGTTGAGTTTTAAGCCAACCTTTTCACTCTCCTCTTTCACTTTCATCAAGAGGCTCTTTAGTTCTTCTTCACTTTCTGCCATAAGGGTGGTGTCATCTGCATATCTGAGGTTATTGATATTTCTCCTGGCAATCTTGATTCCAACTTGTGCTTCATCCAGCCCAGCATTTCTCATGATGTACTCTGTATATAAGTTAAATAAGCAGGGTGACAATATACAGCCTTGACATACACCTTTCCCAATTTGGAACCAGTCTGTTGTTCCATGTCCAGTTCTAACTGTAATTCCTGACCTGCATACAGATTTATTTCTCAAGACACAGGTCAGGTGGTCTAGTATTCCCATCTCTTTAAAAGTTTTCCACAGTTTGTGGTGATCCACACAATCAAAGGCTTTGGCATAGTCAATAAAGCAGAAATAGATGTTTTTCTGGAACTCTCTTGCTTTTTTGATGATCCAGCAGATGCTGGCAATTTGATCTCTGGTTCCTCTGTCTTTTCTAAATCCAGCTCAAACATTTGGAAGTTCACAGTTCACATATTGCTGAAGCCTGGCTTGGAGAATTTTGAGCATGACTTTGCTAGCGTGTGAGATGAGTGCAATTGTGTGGTAGTTTGAGCATTCTTTGGCATTGCCTTTCTTTGGGATTGGAATGAAAACTGACCTTTTCCAGTCCTGTGGTCACTGCTGAGTTTTCCAAATTTGCTGGCATATTGAGTGCAGTACTTTCACAGCATCATCTTTCAGGATTTGAAATAGCTCAAGTGGAATTCCATCACCTCCACTAGCTTTGTTCGTAGTGATGCTTTCTAAGGCCCACTTGACTTCACATTCCAGGATGTCTGGCTTCTGGTTGACTGATCATACCTTCATGATTATCTGGGTTGTAAAGATCTTTCTTGTATAGTTCTTCTGTGGATTCTTGCCACCTCTTAATATCTTCTGCTTCTGTTAGGTCTATACCATTTCTGTCCTCATTGTGCCCATCTTTGCATGAAATGTTCCCTTGGTGTCTCTAATTTTCTTGAAGGGAACTCTAGTCTTTCCCATTCTATTGTTTTCCTCTATTTCTTTGCACTGATCACTGAAGAAGGCTTTCTTATCTCTCCTTGCTATTCTTTGGAACTCTGCATTCAGATGCTTATATCTTTCCTTTTCTCCTTTGCTTTTCACTTCTCTTCTTTTCACAGCTATTTGTAAGGCCTCCTCAGGCAGCCATTTTGCTTTTTTGCATTTCTTTTTCTTAGGGATGGTCTTGATCCCTGTCTCCTGTACAATGTCATGAACCCCCTTTCAAAGTTCTTCAGGCACTCTATCAGGTCTAATATGTCATCTATCTGTTGACATATCCAGTCAGTCTGTATTTAGAGGAGCTGTTTTCGCCTCATGTGGTTTATGCTGTGTTGGAATTCTCCAAGAACTGGCCTATTTCCTCATCTCTTCCTAGTGTTAGCCTGCTGACTGAGGACTGAGGCTAACACCCCTCCTTAATCCAGATATCCACAGCATGGGATATAGCTTCTTAGAAGAAGACAGGGAGGGACCTGCTGCTGTTGCTGCTGCTAAGTTGCTTCAGTCGTGTCCGACTCTGTGCAACCCCATAGACGGTAGCCCACCCGGTTCCTCTGTCCCCAAGAGGGAGCTGTGAAGAACCAAGGGGTTTCTGGCCACAGACAGAGACTGTGCCAGGAGAGTTGGGTGTGACTAGGGTGTCGCTGTGTGGTCTATGGGAGTGTGCATGCTTACTAAGTCACTTCAGTTGTGTCCCACTCTTTGTGACTATAACCCACCAAGCTCCTCTGTCCATGGAACTCTCTAGGCAAGAATACTGGAGTGGGTTGCTGTACCCTCGTTCAGGGAGTTTTCACGACCCAGGGATCGAACCTGAGCCTCCTGAGGCACCTGCATTGCAGGCAGATTCTTTACCACTGAGCTACCAGGGAAGCTCCTGGTCTATGGGAGACCAGTGGAAAACAGCAGTCCCTGGGATGCAGGCTGTGGGTGCTACCGGGGAGTCCAGAGTCTCCTATTGGGAGGAAGGAGGAAGACACTAGTCGCAATGCGGGCAAAGTGCTTCTTCAACGGCAACACTAGTCAATGAGAACCAAATGTTTGTTAGGTGGTATCGCAGGAGCACTATCTTTTCTGATCTTCCTCACAAGCTTAAGAGATGGAGTTGATCACATTTTAATAGTCAAAATAATTGAGGCTCAAAGATGTTAAGTAAGTTGCCTGAGATCACAAAATTATTAAATCTTGGGGCCAAGATTCAAGACCAGATGCCTCAGAATCAAAAGCCCTTCCTCCCGTCACTGTAGCTTATTTCCTCTGAAGATGAAGAAAGATATGAAAAAAAAAAAGGTCATTACCTGTGTGACTTGGCAGGGCAGTGTGTTGAGGCCGAAGCCAGGAGGAAGGGGAAGCTGGGACCAGAAATGGCAGAGGCAGACGAGGTCCAAGCCAGTGTTATTTCCAAGGGGACTCTCTTCCAGTAGTCGGACAATAGCAGAGGTCTCCGGTAAATGCAGGTGGAACAGGAAGGTCACGATGTTTTCGTTCCACCCAATCTGTCTGACACTTTTCTGGAAATAGAGGGCAGAGTCTAACCTCAAGAAGAGGTCTGGTCAGGACTGGATAGGGCTTCAGTACTTCCACCTGGACTTCTGGGCAAATCTGGTGGGTTTAAGCCTCCAAATACTCAGGCTGTGGTGTGCTTACAACCTCGTGGAGAAAGTCAGTGACTGACATGGATTCAGAGATAACAGACATGAGTCCAAGTTCCATGTTACATTTCACCCCACTTGAGGATCCAGTTCTGAATGGAATCTAGGGCCATTAGAAGTGAGGACTAAGGATCTGCAAGCTCAGGAGGTTGGTTGTCAACATGCATGAAGATGAAGGTGAACCAGGTTCCCCAAACTTCAATCCAGGCAGTTTGGATTGACAGCCGATCCCTAGAAGGGAGAGCCTGGAGGCAAAGCAGCTGATCTGCAGATGCCCACTACAAGCTGTGATGTGAATCTCTAGGACATGGCCCTTTATTAGGAACCATAATCTAGTGACTCTGGGGCTCTGTCCAGTTTTGTTTGATCTGAACAGGGTTACAAAGTGAATTGAAATGCCTTGAGTGGGGCTAACTTTCTCCAGTTCCCACCAATCTCTTTTGCTATCTGGACAACTTCATTCATGTGTCCACCCCTCTGCATATCTTTGAGAACCATTGCAGGGAGTCCTTCTGTCGTTGACTTTCGTTTTGTGTAGATCACTGGTCCAGCTTCAGACTTCCTGCTGCAGGACTGACAGTGAAGTCGGGGCTGGCTCCACCTTCCCTGTCTCTCCTCTGCAAGCTTCTTCCCCAGGACAGACAAAGGAACGCCCTCCAGCGGCTCCCTCTGCCACATCCTACTCAATCTAGAAAAGGAGATCAGAGAGGAAGAAAGAACACTCATTGAGAAGTGCTAGCCAAAGGTCAGAAAGGGGCAACAGAGACCAAGGGGAAAAGAGCAGCTCTCTCCTAGAAGTCCAAGTGCTGACGTGCTTTTACACATCTATTTCCCAGCTTCTTGGGTTTTTAATCATAAAGTTTTGGTTGACTTGTTGAATAAGGAAGGCTCATGGACTAACCCAAACTGCGATGCTTCATGCATTATTCTACAAGGAGGGTGTGGTTTTGATCGGTGTGTTCTGGGGTTTCCAGAGGAGGGGGAGCTGCAGGCTTAGGGAAACAACAACAACAACAAAAATCTTGAGCAGAGCTGAATGAATCAGAATTGAGAGGGTGACTGATTGTTCTTCGTTGTCCAACCCTATCCCACAAGCTAGCACATGTGGCTATTGGGGTTGAGAAGTGTGGATGGTCTGAAAGGAGATGTGCTGTGAGTGAGTGTAAAATACACACCAGATTTCAGAGACCTACTATCTACCTTCTACTATGAGAAAACCTACTATCTCATACTAACCTACCTCATTAGTAAGTTTTAGGTATGTTTGTATTAACAATGGAAACAGTGACAGACTTTATTTTCTTGGGCTCCAAAATCCAGGTACATGTTGACTGCAGCCATGAAATTAAAAAATGTTTGCTCCTTGGAAGAAAAGCTATAACAAACCTAGACTGCATATTAAAAAGCAGAGACATTACTCTGCTGACAAAAGTCCATCTAGTCAAAGTTATGGTTTTTCCAATAGTTCTGTATGGATGTGAGAGTTGGACCATAAAGAAAGCTGAGTGCCGAAGAGTTGATGCTTTTGATCTGTGGTGTTGGAGAAGACTCTTGAGAGTCCCTTGGACTGTGAGGAGATCAAACTAGTCAATCCTAAAGGCAATCAGTCCTAAATATTCATTGGAAGGACTGATGCTGAAGCTGAGGCTCCAAACCTTTGGCCACCTGATGCAAAGAACTGACTCATTGGAAAGACCATGAAGCTGGGAAAGATTGAAGACAGGAGAAGAAGGGGACAACAGAGGATGAGATGGTTGGATGGCATCACAGACTCGATGCACATGAGTTTGAGCAAACTCTGGGAGCTGGTGATGGACAGGGAGGCCTGGTGTGCTGCTGTCCATAGGGTCACAAAGAGTAGGACATGACTGAGCGACTGAACTGAATTGAACTGAACTGGCTTGTGTTACATTTCTATTAGATAATGCTGGTCTAGGCTTTTCTTAAAGCTTCAGGACAAGAACACACACACCCCTCACACACACACATTCATTCTGTTGAGGGTTCCAAGAAGCTCCAGCAGCTGGAAGATAAGTCTGCTGACCTTTTTTTTTATTGACATTGTTAACAGTTCTTGAAAACACTGCAGGCCATTTCTTGGCGCTTGGCGACCTCCCACTGTTGATCAGCCTTCCATACTCTCCTTGTTGTCGGCCTCTCCATATCTATCATCTTTGTCTCCACCGTTCCCTGCCTCAAACCCAGCTTAGGTTGTTTCCCACCTTTTGAAATGCCACCGTAGGTTCAGAGTGTGTGATGTCCTGGAGGAAAACAAGTACTTACGTGTTGAGAATAAGAAATCGTTTTCCCTAGACTTTGGAAGTTAACATAATGGGGCTTTTCTGCATTCCAGCTGCATCGTTGGATCTGGCACCCTGGCTGTTCTCTGATATAATGTAAAACATAACTCAGTGGTCATTTCCATGTGTAAAAAGTTCAGCAGTATTGTTGGAACTATCATCATAAATCAGGAACAACTTTCTTTAGGGACTCTATTGCCACTTGATTTAGTATTTCCTGGCAACTTGCCTATCATGGAATGAAGCCATGATTGCTTCCTACACAAAATGTTATCTGCAAAACATCCCGCCAGAAACCTATAGAAAAGAACACTGACCAGCTTGCGAATTTTGATAATCTATGACTGCTCTTTGTATTGAGAATACATTTGACAATGGGACTCATTGTTAATTTGGACAATATATTCCATAGAGCAGCTTCCAAATTAAAATGGGGTTTATACAGCATGTTACACGCTATTTGTTTCAAAGGAAAGAAAATTGGACTCTTTTAGTTCCAGGAGGAAAATTCTGCAAAACGTGTATACTGTGAAATATGAGAAAATATCTTCAGCCACTTTCATGCTAACATGTTCAGTTGTTAGCAAAACAGGAAAAAGTGAATCAGCTATAGAGAGTAGGGGAGCATGACAGCTTCATATCCCAAATGTCCTGGAGCTTCTTTCAGATGAGCACTTGGAGGATGTGCAGTTCCTCACGTGTAAGGAGCAATTCACCCAGGAAGCACTGGGAGGAAAGGCTGGAAGACTCCGTCCGACACTCTGCAGTCGCTTTGCCTGGCAGCGTGCTGTGGGGGAGAGACACTGGGGACAGTAAGGGATTCAGCAGATGGAAAACTATGCCATTCCGTCCACACACCCATGGTGGCTCCAACCCCTAGATGACACCCGTTGTGGACAGTGAGCCCATGCCAAGAACAGGAGTGAGCCTTGGTCAGTGCTCAGCAAAGAGCAGGAGAGTCCCAGAAAACTCCCGATGCCTTCCAAACTCAGGAAAGATGCTGAGCAGAGATGCGGAGCCCCATGCAGAGCCGTCGGCACTGGTTCACTCCCAAGTTCCCCTGCTCCCCAGGCCACTGAACCAGCAAAGGGAAACGTGAGTAAATCTAAACCTGTCTTTTCTTCCCTTCCCTTCCCTTGGGTCGAAACAATTCAGACTGTGATCTCAGGTCCTGGTCCTGGACAAATATTGTGCTCTCTTTGTAATGATGAGCACACAGAAAAAATTGCCAGGCAAATGAAAAGATAGCAGAGTTCAACAGAAGGGATCACTCTGAGGAATCAAAGAAAATATTTTTCTGTGAAATATAGATTCTACAAGAGACAGGGGAAATTTTGAGAACACTCCTGATTTGTGTGTCTAAAAAACTTCAAAAGGACATTTCTTTTATGAAATTTGAGCAAAGAACTATAAAGAGAAAAACAAAAAGGTTATGAAAGCCAGCATGGAGGTTTTCTTTTAAAATGTTCATTTCAGATTGAAATGTAAGAAGTGAACAGCAAAATGGATCCTGCCACAAACAGGTCTGATGGAACAGATATCAACTTTTATATCACAAAACTCAGAGAAAAAAGATAAAGAGATAGAATGAGAGAATATATAAAAAGCATGGACAAGAGGCGTTTACCGTGTAAGCATTAGGAATCTCAGGAAAAGAACCAATAAAAGTGGAACCATTATTAAAGCACTATCTGGGAGCAGCTTTTCTGAGAGGCTTGCATTTCCTGAAAAGCAGTCAGAACTAATGAAAAGTTTTTGATGCTTAGATTTACCTTGACAATTTATTTTAATTCCAAGAATTAAAACAGATTGAGAATCCATGCAGATAAAGCTCGCCTCCCACTTCTCCTTTGCAATATGAAGACAGAATTGTCTACAGAATTATGAGGATAAGAGGACTGTGATTCAAATGGTATCATCAGTTAAAATGTGGGTTGACATTTTAAAGAAGTAAAAGCAAATTCTTCATATTTCCCAAGGAATAACCCGTTGGCATTGTCCTACGTTTGATGATGGGAATTACCGAAAATAGATTTCAATACATTTTTATTAAATGTCACTACTAATAGGATAAAAATGTTAGAAATGACTTCCAAAATCACCAGAGAAAAGTTAAAGATAACTGTAGTCAATATAAAAAGGTATAGCCGATTCACTTTGCTGTACAGCAGAAACTGACACAACCTTGTAAAGCAACTATACTCCAATAAAAATTTTAAACAGAACTATAAAACAACACAGAAGAAATAAAACTAAGCACATAAATCTTGTTAATACAATGATCAGGATAAACTCTCATTTTGAATCACAGACTTTTATATTACATGAAAATTAAATGTTGTATTAGTGTACCCAGTCAATCCAAAAATAATAAAAATAAGGCAATGAGCAACAATACAGTAGATGAATCCAAACAAAAGCAGGGCAAGAATGGGATATGAATAGGAGACATGGTGAAACCCAAGGCTGAGACGGTCAATATGATAAGTGATGTTAATTTATTCCACTGAAAGAAAAAAATCCACAATAGAGATGTAACAGGTCGCACTCTTCTATGGCGACTGTAAAAACATTAAAGGTGGTAAACAGTCTTTGGCAATAAACAAGAAGAAGAGAAGGCTGTTGTGGTAGGTGATGTTGACATGCTTGTATTGGGACTAATCTAGTCGGCAAGGAGTAAGGGTATAGCGGGTTCAAACATTGTAACTTATTTGTATCCCCCAAATGGAGAAGGTACATATACTTAGAATATTTCTACAATTTCGTCACAAAGAATATCTTAGTAGATTCTAGCAGTTAAAACTCCATCCGTGGGCCCAGGTTCTCGGCTGTGCTGCAGACTACTCAGTGCTGCGGAGCGCCCCCTGTGATGATGGCTGTTGTCATCATAAAATAGCGACCGAGAGCCTGCGATGAGTATGTCTCCCTCATGTGCCGTAGACAGGAGGTAAGGAGAGTCCATTGCTGTTATTTTTTAGCCGCTAAGTCGTGTCCGGCTCTTTTGCGAACTTGTGGGCTGTAGCCTACCAGGCTCTCCTGTCCATGGGATTTCTCAGGTAAGAATCCTGGAGTGGGTTGCCATGTCCTTCTGCAGAGAATCTTCCCAGATCAGGAACTGAACTTGAGTCTCCTGCACTGACAGGCAGAATCTTTACCACTGAGCCACCAGGGAAGCCCAGGAGAGCCCGCTGCCAAGCATTAGAAAGGGAACGAGGAGAAGCTGGGCGCTGACCCACTGTGGGTGACTCGCAAGCTCTGCTTCTCCATCTGCATGGAAACTGTCGACCCTTTGGTCAATGACGGAATTAAAGCCTAGTGTCTGTGAAGCAAGCATTTTGTTTCCAACATGAGGTCGGTGACTTTTGCTCATTTTCACTCCTGCCTTGGATTTCAGATGTACATACTTCAGAGGATTGCTGTTATAGAACCAGAATGACTCACTCTAGAAGGGCTGTGTTTTAGAAAGCGCAGTTTTTATTACGGCACCTAAGGTGCTCTGGAGATATAAACGGTGTAACTCGGGAAGCCATGCCTCATTTTGAGGACCCCTGCAGGAGCACATGTGACCTTTTATAGAGTGATTTATAAAGTGCTTCTTCACCACACAGACTAACTCAAGGGACCTTAAATACTGAATGTTCGTAGTACGTTGCAAACCGCTGTTCGGGTTCCATGTGACTTCTGGAATGCGTTTGTTGCAGAAGTTACAGCCGCTGCACACCTCGGAGGGAACATCGCTGAGGCTCTGCAGGGCCATCGAGGGCAGGAATTGAGGAGACCACGTGTTTTCGGACAGGAGTGATCTTGCCTAAAGACCAAGTCACCTGGTTCAAGGTGAATAGATTGTTTTTAGTAAGTAGATGATTAAGAAAAAGCTTGGAAATAGTTCCTCCAATGTACTGTGGGCTCCATTTTAACCACCGACTCAGTAGTGACTTCGTGTTAAGGAGATAAACTCCCTGGACGTCCTCATCCAGGTGAAGAAGAAAAGCTCCTCAGGGACCCTGAGGTTGCCGGAGCCCCGCTTGTCCTGTCCTGAACCACCCTGCCTGTCAGGGCACAGACTCTCCATCTGAGAAGTGCACGCCTATTTGTATACATACACAATCTCCTTGAGAGCCCCTTTGAATTCAAATGCTTACATCAGTTATTTGCAAGGGCATGATTTCATTCCACATGGTGGTGATATTTTTTTCTCCAAATATGGACTCCTGAGGTGGTAATAAATAATGCAGTCTGGGCGTAGGAAGTGGAGTATCCTTCCCCCAGGGTTATTCCAGGGAAGCAGGGACGGAAGCGGGCCTTGCTATTTCAGGAAAGCTGGTGGAGGGTGGACTAGAGGGCTGGTAGCTGGGCGGCAGCTGTCCTCAATCTTCGGCTTTAACGGAGGAGAGCTGCCAGATTTACATTGTTTAAACACTTAACTAAATTAGCTATGAAAAGAAGGATGGGAGGAGGCCTGCTTAGCGGGAGGATTCAGGCCTTTTGGCTTCACCACTTTACACACACACACTTCACACACACACACACACACTCTCTCTCACACACATACACTGATTTTCCCCAAGAGTCTGCTGGGGGAACTGGAGAGAAATTGTGTACCCCTTAGAGCAAGATTAACAACAGCGAGGACAGTGAAAATACCTGCTTTAGGAAGCTGTGCCTGGAGAGTCCGCTCAGGGTTGCAGAACTCTGGGCTTAAAAGGTGGGCTGAGAATCTAAGTTAGATCCTGGATCAACAGAGTAAGGACTGGTCTAGGACAGTGGACCCAAAAACTAGAGGAGAACCCAGAGGTTTCGGTTCTGAGGATGGGAGACGCTGTCCTCCCCTGAAGGCAAGTGCTGCAGGTCTGGCTGTCTGAAATCACCTCTGGTCTACTGGGTTTCCAGTTAACTTCTGTTGTTTCAGAAACAATCACATCTAAGAATGTTAAATATGGGCTTTTTGTCGAATTGAGATTGGCTCTAGCTGATGGCCACAGCGCTCTGTCATTGAATGTATCCTCTCTCTAACATTTGATCAATGGATTGAGGGACACCATGGAAGACATTTATCTAATATTCTGATAACTTAAAATATGAAAGCATATACAATGAAACACAGAATCGTGATCTCAAATAAATTTGAAAAATCGTAAAGTGAGCTAAGACAAACTCTGTGAAGCTTCCTAAAAGTAAACAGAAGGTTCTATAATTAGATTCCAGAAATTCATTTCATAAGCATAATATGGAAGAACTCTAGCTGGGCAGATGCAACATCTTAAGGAGACACTGTGGCTTTAGTTAAGCACATAGTGAGTCATGGGGAACCGGGACTGTCCTGTGGCAAGAAATCCGGCTCAGCTCCAAGGACCCTGAAGACTCATGAACAAGCCAGGGACTGACACCTGAGCAATGAAGAGTTGATGCCTTCAGACTGTGGTGCTGGAGAAAACTCCTGAGAGTCCCTTGAACTTCAAGGAGATCAACCCTGAATATTCATTGGAAGGACTGATGCTGAAGATGAAACTCCAATACTTTGGCCACCTGATGTGAAGAGCCGACTTATTGGAAAAGACCCCAATGCTGGGAAAGATAGAAGGCAGGAGGAGAAGGGGATGACAGAGGACGAGATGGTTGGATGGCATCACCAACTGAATGGACATGACTCTGAGCAAATTCTGGGGAAAAGTGAAGGACAGGGAAGCCTGGCATGCTGCAGACCCTGGGGTTACAAAGAGTCAGGTATGACTGAGGATTAAATAACAAGACGCCTTCTCTTGAGAAGAATTTGTAAAGGAGATTGGATTATTGATCCTGGAAAGGATTTCACTAAGACATAGCCTCCGTCTCTGAAGACTCTCATGAAGGACTGAAAGCGACTGCTCAGACAGACCTGGAGGGCAGAAGTCACAGGAAGGAAGACTTGAGCTTAAAATGCAAAGGTATTTTAATGCCTCACGGTGACTGAAAGGGGTTACCTGCTTTGCGAAGGGAGTACTGAGTGTCTGAGCAGAGGAAAGAAGGCCTGTATTGGGGAGATACTTTAGACCATTGCTAAGACACCTCTGGAGCCATGAATCTCTGAAGTCCATGTGGATACGGGTTAGTCCTCTTTAAGAAACAAAATCCACTCCTTTCCCTAGATAATGACATGGAACATCTTTAATCAGTGGGACATCTCAAGTGACCCTTGAGAGGCTGAGCTGCATCTTCCTTAATTGAGGAAAAGGAGTTCACTCTTTCAGCCCAGCGGAATCCTCCAGACTGAGGGTGCCCAGCTAAAACAATGGCATGTTCTCCCGATGGACTGACTCCCTGGGCCTCCAGGCTGATGTTCATCTCCCTGGGGACTCACCGTCTGAGCTGGTGCTCATCGGCTGAGGCTCGTGCATCAAGGATTAACTTGATTGTGTTCATATCACTGGACTGTGGCCAGGTTGAAGCTCTTCCTGTCCCCATTCTGGAGGATGGTGAGGGAACTGTGGCTGTGGGAAGCCTTGGTAAAGCTGCATCGATCCCAGGACCCGTCACAGAACCCCGATCTGTAATTTTCTTCCTAAACTGGTAGCAGAAGAGTTTCCCGATGGCCTCTGCTCTACTCAGTCTCATGACAAGACTCAATCCAGGCTCCACCTCTGCCTGTGCTTGCTGGGTGGCCCTGGACAAATTATTTGGCCTGTCAGATCTCAGAGTCCTCATCTGTAAAAACGGTGGTTAACTTGGTGGTTGTCGTGAGGTCTAAAAGCATAAGGGTGTACTCTGTATACCAGAGAACAGTCTACAGCTCACATAGCATTGGCACATTTTGAGGCCCCAGATCATTAATTGTTGCTATTTATTATTAATAATTATTGCTATAATTATTAATAATAATTCTCATTATTTTCGGTAATTGCATACCTCTATTTTCTTTTCTATGTTGTCAGTTCTCTGAAGATAGGACTTAAGTCTTCTAAATTTTTCTATAATCCAGAACTAGTTCCAATTTGGCACATAATAGTTGCCAGAGGAATATTAATTGCATGAATGAAGAGCACATATTTTAATGTAACATACTGTTAATTAGAAAAAGACCATCAGTGTCATGAAATAGGCAATTTGAGGTAATAACGAAAATAATGCACAATTATTAATTTCTCCCTTCGCTCCGGATACTCTACATGGAGCACTGAGGAACTCTCAGAGGAAGAAACTGCTAACCCCATTTTACAGATTGAAGCACTGAGGTCCAGAGTTTAGGTGACTTGCTTAGAAACCTGTAGCCTGGATCTGAGCCCCCAGGGGTGGCTACCACCACAGCCTGTGCTTCCACCGGCAGGCAGCCAGACGTCGGAGCCGACCCCGTCTCACCCACAGCGTCTGTGTGCAGCGGGACTGACCCTGCCTACTCCCCCACCCCCCAAGTCACTTCCTGACCTGGTGGCAGCACCACATTTAGCCCTTACAGGGAGCCCTGGAGAAGCCGTGTCCCTGAACCCAGATTCTAATCAATAACCTCACACTCTCTGTACACGTCCTTGCTGAGTGTGACTGCACGGGGAGCATCTGTTCTGCAGGCGGGCCACCCCTGCTGGGCTCCTCTGCTTCCTGTCCTCTTAGGGGCACTAACAGGGACAGCCCCAGCTGCATGACGCTTGACCATCGTTGTCATCATCATCATTGCTTTGCTCTCAAGATCATTCTGAAAGTAAATATGAGGGACCCCTTTCTGAGTGAAACTTTGTGTAGAGTTCTGGGGCATCACTTCAATGCATGTACTGTGACTCATTTATTATAATCGCTCCAGAAATACATAGAGAAAGTGAAAATTATATTAAATGGGAAGACCTGTTAAATACCAGTTAATTTGCTGGACTTGTGTTAACCTGATTAAATACAGAGTTACATTTAAGTCACCCACTGAAGACTGGTGTTCTCCCTATAAATATCAGTGGGGCCACTTAGTTCCGCTTGCTTTGAAGCCCCAGAGTGTGGAATCAGAGCTGCCTGCAGTTTGCTCCATACGCTGCAGTGCCCTGACCTCACTGTAGCTTTCTAATATCCTTTTCATATACGTCTTTTCAGTTAAGTGGTCAGAAAGAAAAGAAAAAACAAGATGAAAACTTCTCCACTAGAAAATGTGTTTACAAAATGTTCTTCTTTGATGTTTTAGTAACAAAATAATTATGTACATAGAGCTCCCAATTTACATTTCCTTCTATTTTTGTATGAAGCCTCTTCTTTCCTTCATAGCAACAGATAAACTGAGACATATTTCTGATGGCAGCAGACTGATGAAAGGGACGAACACAAAGTCTGGAGCAGGGGGAGGTAACCGTATTTATAAAAGGCTGCAGCGATTTTGATTTTGCAGACCATATGGAACTACTTGAGTCTGCCACTACCGTGCGAGCGCAGCCATGGATGGCACATCTGAATGAGTGTGTTGGGTCCCAACAAAACTTTATTTATAAAAACAGCAAGAAGATCAGCTCTTCCAGCGTAGTTTGCCAATGCTTATACCAGACGAACAGACCTCAGTTCAAGCCTTATGTCTATGCCTATGGGCTCTGTGAATGTAGGCTGTGAACCTCAGTTTCTGCATCTGTAAAACGGGTATGCAGCACATATTTCAGAGTTACTGAGGACAGATGAAATGTAAACACTTTTGAAGCACTAGTTAAATGTGTGCCTCTAAAATAAAAAAGGAGAGGATGATCCACACTGTCAATAAGGTCAGTGCAAGAATTTTCTTTTGTTGGGTGTGAGGCTGAATTCTGTCATTTTTGAGGTTGCACCCAAGTACTGCATTTCCCACTCTTCTGTTGATTATGAGGGCTACTCCATTTCTTCTATGGGATTCTTGCCCACAATCATAGATATAATGGTCATCTGAATTAAATTCACCCATTCCTGCCTAGTTTAGTTCACTGATTCCTAAGATGTTGATGTTTATTCTTACCATCTCCTGTTTGACCACGTCCAATTTACCTTGATTCATGGACCTAACATTCCGAGTTCCTATGCAATAGTGTTCTTTGCAGCATCAGATCTCACTTTTATCAGCAGACACGTCCACAGCTGAGCGCTGCTTCTGCTTTGGCCCGGCCCCTTCTTTCTCTCTGGAGCTGTTGGTAGCTCTTCTCCACTCTTCCCCAGTAGCAGATTGGACACCTTCAGACCTGGCCCGCGCGTCTGTTGGCGTCGTATCTATCTCTTTGTCCTTTTACATAGTTCATGAGTTTCTCATGGCAAGGACACTGGGTGGTCTGCCATTCCCTCCTCCAGTGGGCAGAGAGGCCCGGCGCACTGCAGCCCACGGGGTCACAGAGAGCTGGACACGATGGGGCGAGTGGGCAACTGCAACAGCAGCAGGCTGAATCAACACGATTCCTGTGCCGTGGGTGTTCTTCGGCCTTTACTGTGGTTTACTTGAAAGAATTAAAGAAGAAATAATTATATAGGATTTATTTATTCACTGCAAAAATAGCACTAAACATATCTTCTTTTGTGTTGCTCAGTGAGGTCACAGTGATAATTTGGACACAGCAAGTTCTCTGACAACCGTACCTTGCTCTAAAGGGTTTTTATGTCTTTACTTCATGGCTAATGTCAGTCACTTTATTTTCCTGTTTTACCATGGCCACCAGGAAGCTCCAGATGAAGTCTGTGGTTCAATTTTCAAAGTCTAGCGGTTTGAACATCATGATAGTAATACAAATAAAAGTGAGGACATCGTACTGAGTGCCTAAGATCAGCATGGTAGTTCCTAGGCACCTGGGCTATGGTGAGCCTGAAGATTCACGTGGCTCCAACATTGTGGCCCTGTGTGCTGAGCGTAAGTAGCAGGTGGGGACCCGTCAAGTAGGTCAGAGGGGCTTGAGCAGAACAGGCAGGAGGCAGAGCTGAGCAGAACGTACGCCAAGGCTTCCCTTGGTCTTTTCAGTATAATAAGAAGCCCTTGGGAAGCTTCCCACCAGGGAGCCTGGAAGCCGGGATTTTCACCACAGCCGCACTTGCCTCACCAAAATGGCATCTCTCCCCCTGCCTGCCGTGCCTCTGAAGCTCCTGCACCTCTTGGGGTCACCCGTGCTCTCTTAGTAGCAAATCTAGTAGGCTCCCCACTTCAATTCACTTAAAAAGTTACACACGATAACATTCCTTCCTTCTGGGGTCTAGTGCCAGGAGGATTGAGTTCGTGGAGTCCAGAAACCAGCCATGCAGTCAAGCAGAGCTCCTGTTAATCCCTGAGCTTTTTATCCTAGAAGCATTGACACAGTTGCCTGTTTTCTCTTCTGATCTCTTCCTGCTGTGAACTTCTGGGGTCCTTTAGCTCTAAACGCTGCGCTTCTGAGTTTCATGCTCAGCCCTCTTCTCCTCTCAGTCTGCACATTTTCCTTAGGGATGCCCACCCACCTGTGGCTCCAGCTCCTGGCACACCAACAGCCCCCCTATCTGGATGGCTGCTGGGGCCACGGGAGCTTTCCTGGAGTCTGCTCAGATGGCAATTCTCAGGACTTTTCCCGACTCCTACTTGAAATTCCCTCTGCCATCCCAGCTTCCCCGACATTTCCCATCCTGTGGGTCCTTTCATAGCCTTTATCACTCCCTATCATACAGCGTACCGATTCATTTGCTTCTTGTCTGTATTTCCACTAAAAATAAGTTCCAGGAGGGGAGAGAATTTCACCTGTGTTGGTACATTTTCAGCATCTAGAACCATGCTTGTTGTGTAATAAGTATTTAATAACTGACTCAATGGATGAGAGTTTGAGCAAACTCCAGGAGATAGTGAAGGACAAGGAAGCCTGGCATGCTGTAGTTCACAGGGTTTCAAAGAGTTGGGACACAACTTAACGAGTGAACAGCCACAACGACTCTTTGCCTGGTGATTAACTGATCGAATCACAGTGATGGCCTCTTGCTTATTTGGACATCTTACTCCCCCACTCCTAGCTTCTCAGAAACAGCTTCACGGCACTGTTCTCAAGCTTGGCCTCCCCTGGGGATGAGAAGGAGCTGAGTTCCCTGGAGCAGATCAAGGTTCTGAAGCTGGGGCCATCCTGGAGGTTGAGATGTCAGTGGATGCCTTTGGACTCCTGCTTTCTCTTGCCTGGACTCATTTGTCTTAAATGTCTAAAAAGATCCAGTGTCTTCCAGAAAGGGGGCTCACCTAACTCAATGGTCCTGGACACAGGAGAAGTCCCCTTAATGCATTATTTTCCCTAGAATGTCATGGGATATGACAGCTATCATGAGTAAAGTTTTAGTCAAGGCCACTGCACTCATCGTTAGAATGCCTAACACACAATAGTCACTCAATAAATATTTGTTGAATAAATGATTACATGCTTAGCAATTTTAGCTATTTCCAGGGCAAAACTGATTCACCCTCTGCTGTTATCTGGTTAATCAGTTCCTTCCTTTGGGACTGAGGAGAACTGATGATGTGGTCTTGATCATGCCCTGTTCCTGTTGAGGGCCCTGGTTCCTTAGGGTCAATATGGCTGCCATTTCCCTCTGGGTAGAACTAGGGCACTGAGGGGTAGACATGGATACTTTTTAATACTATTTGATTAAATTTAATGTAATTTATAATTTTTCCAGCCTTTTGAAGTATGACTGAAAAAATTTATATGTTTAGATTATGAATGTGATTTTTTTAAAGCTGGACAACTTGATACTGCTATATATATATATATATATATATATATATATATATATATATGTATACACACACATACACACACACACGCCTTGCAAAGTGATTACCACAGTCAAGTTAATGAACACATTCACGACCTCACATGGTTACCATTGTCTGGTGGGGGAGTAGTGAGAACACACTTCAGACCTACTCTCAGCAAAAGGAAAGAGAGCAAACTGTGTGTGCGCTCCTGAAAGTCCAGTGGCGCGCCGGGCCGCTTGCCAGAGTTCCCATACATAGAAGTCAGGAGACCAGACTGACTCAGGCAAGCGCATCTGAAGGAGAAGACCCTTGCTTTTTCTCCCAGCTCACTCTTACTGTGGTGGAATGTTCCTAGCCCACCGTTCGCCGCCTTCGCCACCTTTCAGTGGACAATCAGTGGCATTGAGCACAGCCGTCACCCCACCCGCCTCCAGAACCTTTTCATCATCCCAGACTGAAACTCTGCCCATTAAACACTAACTTCCCATTTCTCCCTTTCTCTAGACCTAGCAACCTCCATTCTATTTTCCTTCATATATACCTAATATGAGTGGAAAATGCAACATTTGTCATTTTGTAACTGGCTGTTTCACTTGCGTAATGTTTTCAAGGTCACCCAAATTATAGCGAGTATCAGAATTTTCTTTCTTTTCGAGTCTGAATTGGAATAATATTCCATTATTCAATATATATTGATATATATCAAAGCCATATATATCTACATATGTAGATATGTGGATAGATAGCTATTTGTGTCTTAAATCTATCTCACATTTTGTTTATCCATTTATCCATCAATAGACTCTTGAGTTAGACTCTTTAGTTATTGTGAATAATGCTTTTAGGAACATGAGTGTTCAAATATTTCTTCAAGACCCTGTCTTCAATTCTCTTCGGTATATACTAAGTGGTAGAATTTCTGGATCATATGTTAATTCTTTTTTTAAAAAGAACCGCCATACTATTTGAGGAACCGCCACAGTATTTTCCACAGTGGCTATAAAATTTTACATTCCTGCCAACAGTCCACAGCATTCCAATTTCTGCTCCTTCTCCCCAACACTTATTTTCTTTTAAAAAATAATAAATTAAAGTCATGAGAGTATAGTTGATTTACAATGTTGTGTTAGTTTCTGCCGTATAGCAAAGTGAAACAGTTATACGTATACACGTTTCCACTCCTTTTTAGATTCTTTTCCTATATAGGTCATTGCAGAGTATTGAGCAAAGTCCCCTGTTCTATATGATAGATCCTTATTAGTTATCTGTTTTACATGTGTAGTGCGACAAGGGCAACACTTTTGTTCTCTCTTTCTTGGTAGAGGTCAACCTAATGGTGTGAGCTGATAGCTGTTGTTAAGATTTGCATTTCTCGGATGGTTAGCAAAGTTGAGCATCTTTTCACGTTCTTGTTGGCCATCTGTTGTGTATCTTCTTTGGAGAGTGTCTAAAGAAGTCTTTTTCTCATTTTAAAATCAGGTTGTTTTTGTCACTGTTGCTGTTGAGTTTTAAGAGTTCTTTGTGCAATCTCTATACTAATCCCTTATCAGCTACATGACTTGCAAGTGTTTTCTGCCATTCTGTGGGCAGCCTTTTTACTCGTGTTTCTTACACACAAATATTTTCACGACGTCTAACTGGCCTATCTTTTTCTTTTGCTGCCTGTGCTTCTAGTGATATATCTGAGAAATAATTGCCGAATCCAATATTTTGAAGATTTTGTCTTTGGTATTCTTCTAGGAGTTTTACAGCAGTAGGTGTTACGTGTAGATCATGGTCTATTTTGAGTTAATTTTTGTATATGGTGTTAAGTAAGGGTCCAACTTTATTATTATTTTTGCATGCAAATACTTAGTTTTCTCAGGGCTATTTGTTGAAAAGACCGTTTTTTCCTCTATTGAATGATTGTGGCACTTTTGTCAAAAATCATTTGACTAAATATGTGAGGGCTTGTTTCCCTATGAACAGAGATGCAGAAGTTCTTAACAAAATTTCAGCAAGTTTAATCCAATGATATATAAAATGGATCATAACAAAACGTATTTACTCTAAGAATGCAAGGTTAATTTAGCATTTGAAAACCAATCAACGCAATTCATCATATTAACAAACTGAAATAGAAAAAATGTGATCATCTCAATAAATTTAAGAAACATAATCCAACATCTATTCCTGATAAAAACTCTCAGAAAACTGGAAGTAGAGAGGAACTTTCATGATCTGATAAAGGGTATGTAGGGGAATAGCTTACAGTTAGTGTTCATGCATAATGCTGAAAGCTGAATGCTTTTCTTTTATGATCCAAACAGAACAAGGTGTCTGCATTTACCACTTCTATTCAATGTTTTACTGGAAGCTCTTGCCAGGGCAATTAGGCACAACAGGAAATAAAAGCTATCCAGGTTGGAAAGGAAGAATTGAAGCTGTCTTTGTTCACAGATGACGTGACGGTCCATGCAGAAAATCTGATGGATTCTACAAGACTTAAGGAAAGACTTAAAAAATAAAAGTCAGCCAGAAGGAAGTTTAAATCAGAAGGGAGGCTGCTCAGTAAAATAACATTCAGGAAGGAAAAAGTACACCTGTCAACAATGTTTAAAATGACTAAAATTGGGGATTTATAAAAAGGGGAAGTAAAACACTAGTCAATACACTGAGTTGGCACATTGGAAGAGAAGATATGCTGGCCAAAATCACTCTAAAGTTCTTGTATTGTCTGGGAGGAAGTTAAAAATCTAACGTTATACTTCATAAAGTCTAGTATGCACACGAAAATGTAATGATAGCTAATAAAAATAATTGAAATAGAACATGTAATTCTAAACTGTTAGAGAATAAAGGAATAGGGTGAATTAAGTCTGGATAAGTATAACAGAAATGTAGGAAAGAAGAAATAAATAAAGAAAAATACAGTAAATGAAAAATAAAAAAAGAATGACAAAATAAGTCTAAATATGTCAACTTCTACAGTATTAGGAGGGGACTGAGCTAACGCAGCCGCAGTGCTCAGAAGGAACTCGAGAGTCGAGCGTCCTCCTGCGTCCTAGGAGACAGGCGAGCTCGATGAAGGACGTAACAGAACCACACAAGAGAGGGACGGGAAGACCACTGGCTGTAAACCCCGAGACCCTCGATGCCTAGTGGCCAGGCAGCTGGCAGCGGAGGAAGGGAGCTGGGGGTGAGGGGTGCAGGGGTTTGAGGAAACGGCTGGTCAGCCTGACAATCTCTGTATGCAGATCTTCCTCTGGATGGAAGAAGGATGAGAGCAGTTTGAGAGATGTGAGACTGAGGCACAGTTTGCTTTTTATCAGCGAGAAGGAGTGTTTCTATACAGAGACATCAGAGAAAGGGGCATGGGAGTTGCCTACTGCTGCGCGTGTGAGTGAAGGGGAAAGAACCAGCGAAGTGACTTGTCCCAGCGCTGGCAGCAGAGAAAGGTTGACTGCGCTCTTTCACCGGCTGGGAGGGCTATAAATGCCATCTGGACGTCTTCCAGGAACGAGCTGAGGGACTCAGATGGGCTTAGTAAGGGCGATAGATGATAATTCTGCTGCAGAGCAGGGTAAGAGTGCATGGTGTGCGCGCGGCTGTGTAGCGGCTGCCAGAGCTAGAGTTTCAGCGGGAAGTCATCTCCAGAGGAAAGGCGATGGGACTCAGCGTGAAAGGCTTCCAGAGGACCTTCAGCTGTGGCTTCTGAGCGGTAGGAGGTATCATTAGTAACAGCCTGATTGCGTTTTTTTCTATTTCCATCTGTGGTGACTTCCCAAATCAGCTCTCACCAGGTCACAGTGAGTTTTCGCACTGGTCATCGATGCCTTCACATGTAAACTACATGATCCTCACTCAGGTCTCCAGAACGCCGCTCTTCGGAAAACAGCTTCCTTATGCTCCCGATTCTCTTTAACTGGCGGGTGTGTTTGTCTTGCATTCCTGGTTTAGTCAGCTCGTCTTCCACTTTTTCACCTGTTACTGGCCTCCTCCTCCATCACTCTCTGTTGTGACCAAGCCTAATTCTCTTTAGGTAGGGAGGTGTGTCCCGGGGCTGCTGGAGCGCTGGAGGGTTGTGGCGCCTGTCTGCATCAGCGCTCTGCCCCTCCCTGTAGCGTGTGTCCCGGGGCTGCTGGAGTGCTGGAGGGTTGTGGAGCGTCTCTGCATCAGCGCTCCGCACCTCCCTGTAGTGTGGGGCTCATGGGCAGCGTCTTCCCTCCCTGCAGGAATCTCTCAAGCGGAGGCAGTAAAGGAAGCGCGATGCTGCTCCGCTTACAAAGTGCTCAGTGCACCTCCCTTCAAAGATGCTGCACAATCTTCAGAATTAAGGCGCTAGAGACTTCAACCAAAGCTGGTATTTTGCATTGCAATGTACAAAAACTGCTGTCAGGGCCGACGTGGGGCTTGTCCATTGCATTTTGTTCTGTGCAAGACGAGTGTGGGCCTAAGTGGGGCAGGTTGCCAAGGACTGGCCTTTGTGTGAGACAAACCACAGCCTGGAGCTTTCAGGTGTCTGGATAAGATTGCCCTGCAATTGGTCAGCCTGCCCCACCACTGCAAAAATCTTCCTTATGCTTTATTTCCAGAACAGACCAAAAGCAGATTGCCATTGGGAGCCGGCAGCCCTCTGCCTGCCCTCCAGGCCTCAAGATGTTGGCCGGTCACGTATTGTATGCACTTCCTAATATGTTTCCCCGCTTGTTCAACAGTGACCCACAATGCTGTCTTCCTTCAGCCTGAGTATTTAGCCAAGCCTTGTATTTTGTATTCCCCTGGAAATGTTTGGGGGAATCTGGCAATGCTAACTGAAGCACACAATCCATGATAACTGAGCTCTTAGAAAATGCCAGGGACTTTCCTAGAAGCTGGGGAGCAAAAATGGAGTAGATGTCCCTAGTTCAGTGGAGGCGGTGGTTCCCAAGGCACCGCAGTGAGGGACGTAAGAGCGGCGTGGTGCACAGTGCCGCGGGAATGTAAAGGAAAGAGCAGTCAATTCTGGAACCAGTCAGATAGAACAGGAGAACGAAAGGGCAGCTTGGGAAGGCTGTCTGTGTCCAGAAGGATGATTAGGAGTTCATCAGGTAGGAAAAGAAAGGAAAGTGCATCCCAGGCAGAGGGATAAACTGGGCAAAGATCCAGAGGCAGGACTCTGCACTGAACATGTGGAGAGTGGCATCCCATGTGGCAGGGGTGAACGGGCTGCGGAGAGCCCACGGGAGTGAACGCTGCAGGGAGCGCGCGCCGCCCACTTTGGAGCTCACACCCATCACTGGGAGCCCCTGAAGGGTTCAGAGCAGGGGACTGATGATGCAAGATGTGAATACAGAACTGGGGAGGGTAAAGCCACAGAAAGCAAAGCACAGCTGCTGTGTTCCCGGCCTACCTGTCCGGGGCCCACGGTCACCATGGAGTCCTTGCCCAGCTCCCACGAGGCCCAGTGTTTCTAAAGGCTCTTCCAGTCCAGATCTTTTTTGGGAGGGGGCTCGGTATCTGGGAAGGACTCGGTGGACTCAGCAGGGGTGTAGATATCCTGCAGCTCAGGGATGCTGTGCCTCTCGGCACAAAGGTGGGAGCAGTGCCTCTTTGTAGGTAGTGCCCTGGACTGGACACAGGACAGGTGTGAAACCCAAGGGCCAGGCAGTTGGGCCAGGCCTTCTTAGCACCTCCAGGTGGGCATGTGATTTAAGGAGAACATTTTCCTTCTCAAGGGAAGAAATAAGGCTATTGCTTGAAGACAGGAGCTGATTTCACCAGGTTTTCTTGCACTGTTTGCTTCAGACTCTTAGATCCAACTTAAATCAGCAGCAGCAATAATCTCTCTTGGTTCAATGGCCCAGGCTTTGCATAATCGATACAAGCAGGGTCATGACCCTTTCCTGTCAAGTGGTGAATATTTCTTCCAGGGATCCCTTCAGACTGAAACATCCTGCTCTTCCCCACATGTGGGACTTCTGAACAAACTGTCAGAAGAAAACGTAAACACTGGTGGCCTAAAGCTGATCCTCAGACGGCAGACAACCCCACAGTATATCAAAGGCTAATTCTGGGTAATGCAGTATCAGTGGAGGTTATTTAGGTTGTTCTAGGTTTTTGAAAAAGTGTATCCAGCTTGTTGAAGTCTAGCTGGCAACTGAAATCGAGCTTCAGCCAACAAGAATATCAGTCAACTGAAGTGCTAACCAACAGATGTGATGTTTAGAGGGTGGTGTTCGCCCGATTGCCCCTCCCACGCCCCAGTGCCGCTGTGGCAGTGTGTGGGAAGGGGCGTAGCTGCTCTCATTGTACTAGAAGAGAGCTTGACTGGCTCCATTTGTAGGGAAAGCAAATTATCTATTTTCCCTGCCATTGTAGGAAGTCACAACTTAAGGTGTAAATCGAAAGACAAAGTGAGTGCCATCTCATGGCACGAGCCAGCACAGCCCTACCCACCCACGTCCTGCCAGTACCGGTGCCCCCAGGAGCATGGTGGGGCGGGGGAGTTACTGGGCAGGGGAAGCTAGGCACGGGACAAAGGGCTGGGCTTGCCCCTGAGCGGTCCTGCCCACTTCCCAACTCCATGTATGATCAGAAATTCGCTTTGTCAAGATGTGAACTGAAATAAATTTAAGCCTGGTTTGTTTAAAAGATTCTGGGTGATTTATGGTAAACATAGCACTCTGGTGGTACTTCCTTTAGGAAAAGAGTATTTTTCTCTTTTTTCCAAGTCACTGTGGTGCCAGATGAGAGACCAGCTCCTTGTACCCACCCCTGCCAGGCTTCCCTGTGGCTCAGCTAGTGAAGAATCCGCCTGCAATGTGGGAGAGCTGAGCTCGATCTCTGGGTTGGGAAGATCCCCTGGAGAAGGGAACGGCTATTTACTCCAGTATTTTTGCTTGGAGAATTCCATGGACTGTCTGACTTGCAAAAAGTCAGACACGACTGAGTGACTTTCACTTCCACTTTTCACCAACTGACAGCGGGTATCATAAAAGCATCCAGAGAGTCTTGGACCTGAAAGCAACTCCTGGTCTAGAAAGAAGCAAGTGGGCAGCAGCAGTCCAGCTGGAGGTCAGGCCCAGGATGCTCAGCCTCAGCAAACGACCTCGCTGGCACAACAGGAGCCAGTGGGACCAGGCTGGGGCTGGGGAGCTGCCTTCATGGTCCTTAGCCTCTCCCGTCAGTTGGGTGTCTGGTGTGGGGAGGGGGCATGTGGATCACCACCCCTGCCAGGGTAGGTGCCCTCGGGGGGAGTCATCTCAGGGTGGAGGTTCATGTGGCATTCCCTAGCCCTCTGAGTCCACAGGGGCTCATGATCCAACCAAGCACAGAGGGCAGTTCACACAACTCATCACTGACCCCAAAACACCTTTGGACCCCAAACCCTTCACAGACGTGTGGTCCTGCTTTGTTATGAAGTGAGCACGGCTTCTATTGAGGGTTGGCCCCAGTTCCTTTGTCCTCAGCGAGGACAAGAATGGCTGCTCACCTCCCTGAGAAATCGTGCTCATCCCTAGCCACGTCAGGTCTTAATCTTTTTGCAGAAATGGTGCCGAACAAACTGCCGTCCTGCTCACAGCCACCCACATCCACTTCTCCATTTGTCTCAACATCTTGGCTCCTTTTCTGTGAGATAAGCCTCAGGAACCCAGAGAGACACATAAATAATCTGGCTGTTTTATTACCCTGGTTCTCATAATAGGCTACATTGTGTGACCCGACCATATCTTTTTCAGGAAATTTATGTTGTGGCAATAATAATTCCTTCTAACAGAAACAACCCATAACAGCGTGGGTTTATTAAGAGAGTATTTATGGCTAATTAAGCTGCCATGAGCACTCCGCTCACTCGGGCTGCCAGGGAGCAGATGCGCACAGGGAGACAGTGGGGGCACGTCAGGAAGTCGACGGACTTGAAGGCAGGGGACCGGGGTCTGCTCGTGGCCTCGTCACCCGCCGCATTGTAATGGAGAGCAAGGTGCTCTCCTTCTCTGGATCACACTTCTGCTAACTGGAAAGTAAGGGGCTTGAATCGAACGACCTTCATGTTCTGTGATTTGTGAATCTGGGGGTTGAGGAGAAGCTGGGTATTCGTACAGGAATGTGATAAGAATGAAGGATCACAGTCCTGTTAGTCCCCTACTCTTGACATACTTTGAGACTTCAGCCCACCACTTACCAGTCGTAAAAGTGACAGATGGTTTAACCAAGTCCAGCAGCCAAATCTTAACATAAAAATAAATTAGACAACCTGAAGAACCAGGCCCATTGTGTGTGTGTGTGTGTGAGAGAGAGAGAGTCCAGAGTCTGCCCCTGTCCCCGCTGAGCACACCGTCAGGTAAAAGCGGATAACGTGGCCGCACTGGAGGCAAGAAAGTGCCCGTCACTCATCACCTCCCTCGAGTGTGCTTGCTTCCACACTGGGGAGACTAGCAGAAGTATTCCTGTTCAGGAGTCCTTTCTATCTCCTAGTCTGAAAGCCCTAGACAAATACAGTTGGAAAGAGCTTATTCTCACAGCCAGAAGTGAGACATCCTTCCTGAGAAACATTTCAGCATTTAGAAGCACATTTCTACCCTCCGCCTTGCCAAGACGCTGGATAAACTCCAGCTCCAAGGAAATCAACTTTCGCTGCCCTAGCCCTCTGTACCCCAGGCATTTACCTGCAGGAGTAATATAACCCTTGTTTTCTCAGCAAGCCTCCCATGCCCAGTGATGGCGTGACGCCCCCAGAAGTGCCTGAGGATTCACACCATCCCATCAGTCAAGCGTAGACAGGATTAAACATGTGGCTGTTTCAACCACGTGTGCAGGCAGCGCAGAGGTCTGATTGTGTCAGGCCCACAAGAGCTTCATCACCATCCCCCCAGAGGCGCAGCCGGCATGCCAGCCACAAACAGACTGCTGTAGGTGATAGCAGAATCACTTAAAACATGGTCCTGGTCCTGGAAGGGTTTGCTGCTTGAGAAACTCACTTTTATTTTACTTTATTTTTCTGATGAAGTAGTACATTTTATTAATGTTAGTAACAGGAGTAGCAGCAGAAGCAAGGTTTATTTTTGAACACACACTCTGCGCTAAGCATTGCGCTAAAGTCCTTTGTGTGGTTTGTCTCATCTGTTAGTCGAAGGAGAAAAAAAAAAACCATTTCCTTTTTCCCTGTCTGGTGGACACTGCGAAATAGAATTCATTCATATATGGATTCATCATTACCATTAGAATCTGAGTGTTGCTTGAGGCAGTAATGTATATGTTAGAACAATTACCTCTCCCAGAACTCTTGTTTCCTGGGGTAAGCCCAAGTGGCCCAGTTCTGGCCAATAAAATGTAAGCAGAAATCTAAAAGGTAGGGCTCCAGGAAAGTGAATTCCAGATTAAAAGGAAAACTGTCAGCCAGAATTTGCCTTCTGTCACTGAACCTTGTCTTTCTTCCTGCTTGGGACTTGGACTCAGTGCTGGTAGGCAGGTGGATCTGGTTACCATGTGAACAAAAGCCACAGGTAAAGGCTGGCGGACAGGAAGCCACAGGAAGCCTGGACCCTGGGTGGCTTCCTTGAGTGGCTGCCTCTGCCCTTCACTATAGCCCCAGGCTCCCGGCTATGTAAGAAAGCTGCTGCTGCTGCTGCTGCTGCTGCTGCTGCTGCTGCTGCTGCTGCTGAGTCACTTCAGTCGTGTCCGACTCTGTGCCACCCCATAGACGGCAGCCCACCAGGCTCTACCGTCCCTGGGATTCTCCAGGCAAGAACACTGGAGTGGGTTGCTATTTCCTTCTCCAATGCATGAAAGTGAAAAGTGAAAGTGAAGTCGCTCAGTTGTGTCCGACCCTCAGCAACCCCATGGACTGCAGACTTCCAGGCTCCTCTGTCCATGGGATTTTCCAGGCAAGAGTACTGGAGTGGGGTGCCATTGCTGTCTCCGTATAAGAAAGCTACATCTAACCAATACATTCTGCCTGTCTGCCTCCATCCATGATGATGCTACGATGAGTGTTTTCCCAAACACAGAGCATTTCTAACTTTGTTTCACAAGTTTCATCCTGCTCCCACCAAAAGCCGCGGCCCTCCCGCGTCAAGGCCTGCTTCCGCCTGCCTCCCCCGCGCCGCTTCCGCCGCGCCCCTCCCGCCTCGCGGCCTGCTTCCTCGTCACTTTTTATCTCTTTAGCTCAGTCTTTGACCATTTCCATATTACCTGTATTTTCTTATTTTCTACATTTTTGATGCTCTGGCATTTGGGGCCTTGCAGACTAGGGGGAGACTGACACTCTCAGAGCTTAGTCAGTTCTTAAGAGACAGAAGACCACTCACTGGGGAGCGTACTTTTCAAATGCCAACTGGCCAATCCAGAGTCTTTACCCTGAACCACCTCCCTTGTCCGGCTATTACACTCCGGACAATTATTTTCTGCCCTAATCACCCTAGGTCCAGGCAATGGACAACTGGGGACCACTCTTACAACCCAGAGGTTGCTATCAATTATTCAAACTATCAAACTACCCCATCCTGAACCTGCTTACCCTGCCTTACCTATTCCTTCCTGCAAAAACCACAATAAAGTGTTTTGACTATTTGGTGCAGCCACTATGGAACACAGTATGGAGGTTCCTCAAAAAGCTAAAATCAGAGTTGCCATACTACCCAGCCATCCCACTGTTGGGCACGCATCCAGACAAAGCTAGAGCTGGAAAAGGTTCACGCACCCTCCATTCAAAGCAGTCCTGTTCATGATAGCAAAGACATGGAAGCAACCTAAACGTCCATTGGGAGAGGAACGGATGAAGAAGACGTAGCACAAGTATGCAACAGAATATTCCTCAGCCATAAACAAAGAACGAAATATGCCAGTTGCAGAAACACGGATGAGCCTAGAGGTTATCACACTGAGAAGAGCCAAAGGCACGTCACACAAAAGATCACTCACACGCAGAGCCTAAAATACGACGCCAGCGAGCTCATCCGGGAAACAGACTCACAGACGAAAGAACAGCCTTGTGCTTGCCAAGGGGGAGGAGAATGGGAAAGAGGAGGGCTGGGCGTCTGGAGTCAGCAGATGCAAGCTATTATATACAGAAAAACAAGACCCTACTGTAAGCACAGAGAGCTGTGTTCAACATCCTCTCACAAGCCATGGTGGGAAGAATATATATATATTCTAATACATATATACCCAAGATGGGTGGGCATGGGGAGAGGGCTGACAGAATGTGGTCCACTGGAGAAGGAATGGCAAACCACTTCAGTATTCTTGCCTTGAGAACCCCATGAACAATGTGAAAAGGCAAAATGATAGGACCCTGAAAGAGGAACTCCCCAGGTCAGTAGGTGCCCAATATGCTACTGGAGAGCAGAGGAGAAATAACTCCAGAAAGAATGAGGGGATGGAGCCAAAGCAAAAACAATACCCAGCTGTGGATGTGACTGGTGATAGAAGCAAGGTCCGATGCTGTAAAGAGCAATAGTGCATAGGAACCTGGAATGTCAGGTCCATGAATCAAGGCAAATTGGAAGTGGTCAAACAGGAGATGGCAAGAGTGAACGTCGACATTCCAGGAATCAGCGAGCTAAAATGGACTGGAATGGGTGAATTTAACTCAGATGACCATTATAGCTATTACTGCAGGCAGGAATCCCTTAGAAGAAATGGAGTAGCCATCATGGTCAACAAAAGAGTCCGAAATGCAGTACTTGGATGCAGTCTCAAAAAAGACAGAATGATCTCTATTTGTTTCCAAGGCAAACCACTCAATATTACAGTAATCCAAGTCTATGCCCTAACCAGTAATGCTGAAGAAGCTGAAGTTGAACGGTTCTATGAAGGCCTACAAGACCTTGTAGAACTAACACCCTAAAAAGATGTCCTTTTCATTATAGGGGACTGGAATGCATAACTAGGAAGTCAAGAAACACCTGGAGTAACAGGCAAATTTGGCCTTGGAATGCGGAATGAAGCAGGGCAAAGACTAATAGGGTTTTGCAAAGAGAACGCACTGGTCATAGCAAACACCCTCTTCCAACAACACAAGAGAAGACTCTACACATGGACATCACCAGATGGTCAACACCGAAATCAGATTGATTATATTCTATGCAGCCAAAGATGGAGAAGCTCTATACAGTCAGCAAAAACAAGACCAGGAGCTGACTGTGGCTCAGATCATGAACTCCTTATTGCCAAATTCAAACTCAAATAGAAGAAAATAGGGAAAACCGCTAGACCATTCAGGTATGACCTAAATCAAACCCCTTATGATTATACTGTGGAAGTGAGAAATAGATTTAAGGGCCTAGATCTGATAGACAGAGTGCCTGATGAACTATGGATGGAGGGAGGCTCATGACATTGTACAGGAGACAGGTCTCAAGACCATCTCCATGGAAAAGAAATGCAAAAAAGCAAAATGGCTGTCTGGGGAGGCCTTACAAATAAATAGCTGTGAAAAGAAGAGAAGCAAAAAGCAATGGAGAAAAGGACAGATATAAGCATCTGAATGCAGAGTTCCAAAGAATAGCAAGAAGAGATAAGAAAGCCTTCTTCAGCGATCAATGCAAAGAAATGGAGGAAAACAACAGAATGGGAAAGACTACAGTTCCCTTCAAGAAAATTAGAGATACCAAGGGAACATTTCATGCAAAGATGGGCTTGATAAAGGACAGAAATGGTATGTACCTAACAGAAGCAGAAGATATTAAGAAGAGGTGGCAAGAATACACAGAACTGTTCAAAAAAGATTTTCACAACCAAGATAATCATGATGGTGTGATCACTCATCTAGAGCCAGACATCATGGAATGTGAAGTCAAGTGGACCTTAGCATCACTATGAACAAAGCTACTGGAGGTGATGGAATTCCACTTGAGCTATTTCAAATCCTAAAAGATGATGCTGTGAAAGTGCTGCACTCAATATGCCAGCAAATTGGGAGAACTCAGCAATGGCCACAGGACTGGAAAAGGTCAGTTTTCATTCCAATCCCAAAGAAAGGCAATGCCAAAGAATGCTCAAACTACTGCACAATTGCACTCATCTCACACACTAGTCAAGTAATGCTCAAAATTCTCCAAGCCCGGCCTCAGCAATAGGTGAACCGTGAACTTCCAGATGTTCAAGCTGGTTTTTGAAAAGGCAGAGGAACCAGAGATCCAATTGCCGACATCCACTGGATCATGGAAAAAGCAAGAGAGTTCCAGAAGAACATCTATTTCTGCTTTATTGACTATGCCAAAGCATTTGAGTGTGTGGATTACAATAAACTGTGGAAAATTCTGAAAGAGATGGGAATACCAGATCATCTGACTTGCCTCTTGAGAAATCTATATTCAGGTCAGGAAGCAACAGTTCGAACTGGACATGAAACAACAGACTGGTTCCAAATAGGAAAAGGGGTACGTCAAGGCTGTATATTGTCACCCTGCTTATTTAACTTCTATGCAGAGTACATCATGAGAAACGCTGGACTGGAAGAAACACAAGCTGGAATCAAGATTGCCAGGAGAAATATCAATAACCTCAGATATGCAAATGACACCACCCTTATGGCAGAAAGTGAAGAGGAGCTAAAAAGCCTCTTGATGAAAGTGAAAGAGGAGAGTGAAAAAGTTGGTTTAAAGCTCAACATTCAGAAAACGAAGATCATAGCATCGGGTCCCATCACTTCATGGGAAATAGATGGGGAAACAGTGGAGAAACAGTGTCAGACTTTATTTTTGGGGGCTCCCAAATCACCACAGATGGTGACTGCAGCCATGAAATTAAAAGACACTTACTCCTTGGAAGAAAAGTTATGACCAACCTAGATAGTATATTCAAAAGCAGAGACATTACTTTGCCGACAAAGGTCCGTCTAGTCAAGGCTATGGTTTTTCCTGTGGTCATGTATGGATGTGAGAGTTGGACTGTGAAGAAGGCTGAGCACCAAAGAACTGATGCTTTTGAACTGTGGTGTTGGAGAAGACTCTTGAGAGTCCCTTGGACTGCAAGGAGATCCAACCAGTCCATTCTGAAGGAGATCAGCCCTGGGATTTCTTTGGAAAGAATGAGGCTAAAGCTGAAACTCCAGTACTTTGGCCACCTCATGGGAAGAGTTGACTCATTGGAAAAGACTCTGATGCTGGGAGGGATTGGGGGCAGGAGGAGAAGGGGACAACAGAGGATGAGATGGCTGGATGGCATCACTGACTCGATGGACATGAGTCTGAGTGAACTCCGGAGTTGGTGATGGACAGGGAGGCCTGGCGTGCTGCGATTCATGGGGTCGCAAAGAGTCGGACATGACTGAGCGCCTGAACTGAACTGATATGTGTGTGTATATATATATGTTTCTTTGCTGTACTTGAGAAACCTACTTTCAGAGGGAAAAATACGGACAGAATTACTAATCACTGGTCTAGAGGGTGCTCCTTGAGTGTACAGAGGATAAGGATGGGAAGTCTACACTGCAGGGTTGGTGGGAACACACTGGTTCCCCCATGTGGTCTCATTCAAATCCCTAAGCTTCTCTCCACTCCCAAGTTCCTGATGGAAAAACAAAAGGTTCCCTTACCCCGATATTCAAGGAGCAGACAACCACTGGAAAAAGTACTTGGCTCCACTCGCTACCAGAAATCCAACTGCCAATTTCAGCTGGATGCTCAGCTGGCATTTGGCTATCAGGACAAAATCCTGTGTTGATAACAAGATCAGAGTGAAATTGAAAGTCGCTCAGTTGTGTCTGACTCTTTGTGACCCCATGAACTATACAGTCCATGGAATTCTCCAGGTCAGAATACTGGAGTGGGTAGCCTTTCCCTTCTTCAGGGAATCTTCCAAACCCAGGTCTGCCTCATTGCAGGCAGATTGTTTATCAGCTGAACCACAAGGGAAGCCCAAAAATACTGGAGTGGGTAACCTATCCCTTTTCCAGCAGATCTTCCTGACCCAGGAATCGAACCGGGGTCTCCTGCACTACAGGCAGATTCTTTACCAGCTGAAGTACCAGGGAAGCCCAATAAGATCAGTAATAAACCCCTAAAGTGTTTCTCACCTTTTTTTTTTTTTTTTTGCTCACTACATGGCGTGTAACCAAGGATCGAACCCGTGCTCCCTGAAGTGGAAGCAGAATGCTAACCACTGGACTGCCAGGGATTTCCGCTCATAGTTTTCTAATAACACATCAAGGAGCAGAGTCAGACAGACTTTTCAATAAGTCTGTAGGTACTTGAGAGGTTAATAAATGCTCAGAAAATTTCAAAGCAAAATCCCTCAATATGAAATAAAAGCATGTAACTGGATGATTGGAGCCTATACATAGCCATTGGGTGCCTAAAAGTCTTGGTTCCAATCTCATCTCTGTGGGCAAATGATAATAAGTGAAAGGTGAAAGTGGAAGTCTCTTAGTCTTGTCCGACTTTAGGTAGTATCAAATAGTTATCAGTTATCCAACCATATCATTTATCAAGTATTGTGCTAAACACTTCAGATGTGGGACCTAATTTAGTGCTTCCAACAATTCTATGGGACAGACAGTCATTTCTCTAGAGAGTTTCAGAGAAACTGTCACTTAAGAGAAAATAGTGGCAAGCACAGAAATAATTGAAATTTGGGCTCAGCCAACCTCGTCGCACACCTGTGTTGCTTCGTGCTCTGAACCCATCCATCCCGCCCCGCTACCCCAGGGGGAACTAGTCTCTGTAAATCAGCTTTCCTAACAAGCTAGAGAACTCACACTGTTTCCCAGTTCAAGCCTCTTTAAAAGTTCATACATATCTCTACAACTTAATTTTTAAGTGGCTTTATTGAGATGTAAAGCACATACCAATTCACCCATCTAAAGTATTCACAGTTATGCAACCATCAAGACAATCTAATTTTAGAACTCTTATGACATTCTCCAAAGAATTCTGTCCATTGATAGTCCCTCCCACCCCTCCCTGACCCCCAGGTACTCTGCACCACCTATCTACTTTCCGTCTCCATAGATTCGCCCTTCTCTACACTCTACGTAAATGAATCATAGATGACACGCTCTTTTAGTAGCAGTGTCTTTCACTTAGTGTAATATTTTCAAGTTTCATTTGTTTTGTAGCATCTACCAGTAATTGAATCCTGGGTCTTGCTAAATGATATTCTGTTATATTTTGTATATCCATTCAACAGTTGAGAGATATTAAAGTTGTTTCCACATTTTGTCTATCATAAATAATGCTGCAGTTAACATTTATGTGTCAGCTTTTGTGAGGATGTAGCTCTTATTTCTCTTGGGTGTGAATCTAAGGGCAGTGCTCCTGGATCACATGGTAACTTTACCTTTAACTGTTCGAGCAGCTGCCAAAACATTTTTTCGAGGAGCCTGCACCACTTCACATTCCCACCAACATAGCTCCATCTCTCTGCTTCCTTGCCAACACTGTTACTGACTGCCTTCGATTCCAGCTATTCAAGGTGTAAAGTGATATCTCATTGTGGTTTTGATTTGCATTTTCTTAGTGAATAAATCTGTTGAACAATTTTTTTTTTCTCAAAAATTGTGCTTATTGGCTGCTTGTATATCTCCATTGGAAAATGTCTCTTCAGATCCATTTCCCGTTTTCTGCTGATTTATTTGTCTCCTAGTATGGATTTGTAAAAGCCTGTTTTATAGTCTGGATATAAGTCCATTATCAAATATATGATTGAAAACATTTTCTCTCATTCTCAGTTTGTCTTTTCATGTTTTTGGTCGTGTGTATTGAAGCACAGAGGTTTTTAATGCTGATGAAGTCCAGTTTATCTATTTTATCTTTTCTTTAACTTTTTCACTTGAGCTTTTATTGTCATGCCTAATATACTATTGCCTAATCCAAGGTCATGAAGATTTACTCTTAAGTTTTCTTCGAAAACTTTTATAATTTTATCTCTTACATTTAAGTTTATGACCATTTTGAGATAATTTTTTTTATATGATGTGACGTAGGGTCCTAGTTTCATTCTTCTTTGGATATTCAACTGTCGACGCTCCATGTTTGAAAAGGCCTTTCTTTCTCTCATTGAATCATCTTGACACCTTTGTTGAACATCAGTTGACCACAAATGAAGGGTCTCTTTCTGAACTCTAAGTTTTATTATGTAGATTTATATAACTGTCCTTACAACTGGACCATACTGGGTTATATTCTGTGGCTTTGTGTGTGCACGCGAAGTTGCTTCCGCCGTGTCTGACTCTGTAAAACCCTAGGAACTGGAGCCGATCGGGCTCCTCTGCCCTTGGGACTCTCCAGGCAAAAATGCTAGAGTGGGTGGCTTTGTAGTAAACCTTAAATCAGGAAATCCTCTAATTTTGTTTTATTTTTCGTGATTACTTTGGCTTTTCTGGGTCACTTGTATTTCCACATAAATTTTAGAATCAGCTTGTCAATTTCTGCCAAAAAAACAAACCAAACAAAACAAAAAATATGAAGAAACACCACCAGCTGGTATTTTCATAGAGATTACCTTAGGATTTTGTATTTGTAAGATATGTCATTTGCAAAAGGATATGGTTTCACTTCTTCCATTCCAACCTGGAGACCTTTTATTACTTTTCCTTCCCTAATGGCTTTGGTAGGGATCCAGGGCAATGATGAAGAAAAGCGGTGATAGTACAATCCCTGTATCATTTCCTGAGCTTTAGGAAAATACATGCAGGTCTTCACTAGTAACTGTGATTACTAGATATGTGTTTCTTAAAGATGACCTTTTTCCTGTTGAGGAAGTTCCTTCTGTACCTAGCTTGTCGAGTCTTTTGCTCTGAGAGGTGTTGGATTTTTAAATGCTTTCTCTATATCTGTGAAGATAACCATGTGGTTTGTATATTTATTCTATTAATATTATACGAATTGAGTTTCAGATATTAAACCAACTTTGCATTCCCAGAATAAATTCCACTTGATTACGATGTAAAATCTTTTAATACATTTGCTGAACTTGGTTTGCTACTATTTTATTGGGAATTTTTATTTTAAGTATTTGTCTGTAGTTTTCTTTTTTGTATAACGTCTTTCTCTAGTTTTGGTGTCAGGGCTATAACTGATTTTCACAAAATAATTGAAAGGTGTTCCCTCCTGTTCTATTTTTGTGGAAGAGTTTGTGAAAGACTGGTGTTGATTCTTCTTTAAATGTTTGGTAGAATTCACCAGCAACTCCGTGTGGGCCTGGGCTTTCCTTGTGAGTATCTTTATATTACTAGTTTAACCTCTTTACTTTTGCGTGTCTATTCAGATCTTCTATTTCTTCTTGAGTTGGTTTTAGTAGTTGGTGTGCTTTTCTGTGCGCATCTACTTTATCCAGGGTATCTAACTTGTTGCCACACAACTGCACATACAATTGCCTCTGATGCTCCCTCATATTTCTGAAAGATGAGCAGTGATGTCTTCTTGATCACCCTTGATTTTAGTAGGTTGAGTCTTCTATCGTTTGTTTTTCTTGGTCATTCTACTTAAAAGTTTGTCAATTTTGGTATTTTTTTTCTGATTTTGTTATCGGGGTGATGCTGGCCTCAAAGAATTTGTTTTGATATTTTCAAGTGCACTACATGTCTATATGTTGTAGACAAAACAGCAGTTTGACACATATTGTTTTATGCAATTGCTTTTTAAATATACTAAGAAGGAAGAATACAATAGGGAATATACTCTGTTTTATTATTATCTGGGAAACTCCCTTTACTGACCCTCTTTGTTTTATAGTGAATTAATGTCTTGTGTCACTTGCTTTTAGTCTGAAAAAATCCTTTAGTATTTCTTGCAAAGCGGGCCTTGTAACAGTGACCACTTTCATTTGTTTATTTATGTATTTGAGATTTTCTTACTTAGCTTTCCTTTTTTGCTGTTTTTCTGGTGATAAGTTTCTTGGGTGGTTGAGTTTTTACTTTCAGTACTTTGAATCCCACTGCTTTCTAGCCTCCACTGTTTCTGTTAACCTTCTTTGAGTTCCCTCGCATGTGAAGGGTCATTTTTTTGTTGTTCGTGCTAGGTTGAAGACTTTTTCCTAATTTTGCCTTTTAAGTAGTTCATAGAAGTCTTTAGCCCTGCAGTGTATAGCTTCTGATGTCTCTTTTCCGAGTGTGAAGCCTTGGGAATGTGCACTCTCCCTAATCACCGGAGATATCTGCGGGTATTTCCGTGTGCTTTGAGTCCTCTTTCCCTGATCTGCCTCTTAGGCTGCTGGGTCCTTTGCCTTTGTGGGCTTCTCACCCGGATGTTAGCCTCTGCTAGTTACTAGCTGTCTTCTCTATAGCTTTGACATCAGCTTGATATAGATTGCCCCATAGTCTGATAAATTACAGGCATATTTCTTTTCAGGAGCAGGATGTTCCCAGTCTTTGACTATGACTCTGACTCTAGGGGGTCTCTTTTTAGCTGTTTCTTTATCTAGTTGTCTCTCTTATACTTCTAGCTGGTAGAGCATGTTGCTTGCTACTACTAGCATAGTAAGCCACTAGGCTTTTCCAGTTCACCACCAAGATGGACATTGCTTTTTAACAATGCCCTCAGATATGCAGATGACACCACCCTTATGGCAGAAAGTGAAGAGGAACTAAAAAGCCTCTTGACGAAAGTGAAAGAGGAGAGTGAAAAAGTTGGCTTAAAGCTCAACATTCAGAAAATGAAGATCATGGCATCTGGTCCCATCACTTCCTGGGAAATAGATGGGGAAACAGTGGAAACAGTGTCAGACTTTATTGGGGGGGGGGGGGGCTCCAAAATCACTGCAAATGGTGATTGAAGCCATGGAATTAAAAGACACTTACTCCTTGGAGGAAAAGTTATGACCAACCTAGATAGCATATGCAAAAGCAGAGGCACTACTTTGCCAACAAAGGTCCGTCTAGTCAAGGCTATGGTTTTTCCAGTGGTCATGTATGGATGTGAGAGTTGGACTGTGAAGAAAGCTGAGCACCGAAGAATTGATGTGTTTGCACTGTGGTGTTGGAGAAAACTCTTGAGAGTCCCTTGGACTGCAAGGCGATCCAACCAGTCCATTCTGAAGGAGATCAGTCCTGCGTGTTCATTGGAAAGACTCATGTTGAAGCTGAAGCTCCAGTACTTTGGCCACCAGATGTGAAGAACTGACTCATTCGAAAAGACTCTGATGCTGGGAGGGACTCGGGGCAGGAGGAGAAGGGGACGACCAAGGATGAGACGGCTGGATGGCATTGCTGACTCGATGGACGTGGGTCTGGGTGAACTCCGGGAGCTGATGATGGACAGGGAGGCCTGGCATGCTGCGGGTCGTGGGGTCTCAGAGTCGGACGCGACTGAGCAACTGAACTGAACTGAACTTAGGCATGGTCTTCCAAAACTATGTTATAAATAAAGTCAGTCTCTTAAGAAGGTACGAGGACCTCACTGCTCCTAGTTTGCTTCTCTCCCTAGGAAGAACCTCTGTGCCACTAAAGCAGAGCTTGGAGAGGGGACTGTTACTTCCTTCTCCAGATAACACCCGTGCGCTACGGTGAGAGGTCTTCTCCTCTTAATTCTCTCGGTACTGAGACTCAGTCCTGTAAGCTCTCTGGGGCAGAGGTGATCAGGCTCAGTATTCTTGGCCTTATGAATGAAAGCTCAATGTGGGAAGGAAGCCCCAGTCCTCTTGGGCATATCTGCCTGGATAAGAACTTCTGTAGCATTGAGCTGGTGAGAGGATGAGATGTGCCGAGAGCTTCCCCATGCTGGGGTGAAACCGCAAGCCTATGTTGGGATCTTGAAGGGGAAGGAGCCCCTTCTTTATGGTCATGCTCGCCTAGGATAGAGTTTCCAGTACACTGGGCTGCCGGTCAAGAAGGGAGCTTGGTTATGGTTTAGATGCCACAGGGTCTCATTGTTAATACTGAAGTTTAATAGACTTTCTTGAACAAATGTTTTCCCATATTACGCCACTGGGACAACCCCTGGAGACTTTAAATAATTGTTTTATATAACTTTCTGCAGCTAAATGGTTGTTTCGCTGGAGAAAGATCTACTGAGTTCATTATGACACTATTTTGCATGTCCGCTGTTTCCACACCTTTTATACACTGAAGGTGGATTGTAATCTGCCATCTTCTTGATCTTTCAAAAACCAATATAACACAATTCCGCTACTGAATGTTGTAGAAGACATTTTCCTCCTTTTTAACAAGGTCTCAGAACTTTTTAGCTTGAATTTTAGTTTTTTAAAAAATTTTCTTCCATAACTTTAACCAGTTAGCCATTAAGTTTTTAATTTTTTTTTTTGCAGCCTATGTACCCATTATTATCCTCTTTCATGTCTTCTAATTTTCAGATTCAAAGCTGACTGGAAGTTTGTCAGAGCTATGGACAATTACACTAAAACATTCTGCATGAGGGCCTAAAGTGAAAGTGAAGTTGCTCAGTTGTGTCTGACTCTTTGCAATCCCATGGACTGTAGCCTACCAGGCTCCTCTGTCCATGGGATTTTCCAGGTGAGAGGACTGGAGTGGGCTGCCATTGCCTTCTCCAGGGGATCTTCCCAACCCAGGAGTCAAATCCAGGTCTCCCGCCTTGTGGGCAGATGCTTTACCGTCTGAGCCACCAGAAAAGTCTCCAGCATGAGGGCCTAAGGGAATCTCTAATGAACAAGTGTCTATATTCCAAATCATGTCATTCCACAAAGACTATCCAGAGCCTTTAATAAATCTGTTAATTTCCTCTTGATCTTCAAGACAGGGGTAGCTACTGTGAAGCTCAGGAGACACCTCACAAATTGCTGCCAGCTTCTGCAGAGATGATTGGGCTGAACAGTCAAGAGGTGTATGTAAAAACACAATGGCACCAGAAGGGCTACTATCTTAGGACAGAAAAAAGCATCTTGCCTCAGAGGCTCACAGGGTCTCGCAGCCTGTCCTGAGGTAAGGCAGGAAGAGCTCAGGAAGTTCTAACCAAGACAGAGTTTCCTGGCACTGGCTTTGCTGCTAGTCCAGCCCAGGCCAAGAAAGCCTGGATTCTGATAATCCAGTTGCTGCATTTTTCTGCATCTGAATATTGCCATGGAAGACTGCCATTCCTCAGATCATCCATCCCCTGGGGTGACATTCTGTCTTTGCTGGTGTCCTTGTTAGACATTCACATGAACTGGCTGGATCAGCCCCTGACTGGACCCTGCTATTCATGACAAGCTTCCTTTACGCTCACTGCCTGCTAGTCAAGCGCATGAAGCTCTCTGGTATTTGTGCCAGATGGTCACATTTTCTGGATTGCATCTGCTTTTTGTGTTTCACCAACGTGCTGTGACTATATCCTGTGGTCTTGCCTACATCCCCTCCTATAGCTGACATACTGATCCGTGAATGTCTAGCCTCAGTTGGATGGTATGTTTGCAGTTCTGACGTCTCTCAGCTCACTCCTCCAACATGCAGTCTCCAAATGCAGTTAATGGAGCCTCGATGGAAACAGTCACAGTGCTTCTCACGCTTGAGCACACGACAGAATCACCTGGAGGGCTCTTTAATACACAGATTGCAGAGCTCCACTCCCAAAGGTCCTGACTCAGTCTGAGTTGGGACAAAAAAAATCTGTGTCTCTAACAATTTGCTAAGTGATGCTGATGCTGCTGGTCCAGGGGCCACACTTTGGGAACCACTGACCTAGCAGGTCAAGGGAGCACCTGCCCTCCTCCTCTCCCCTACCCCCTGCAAGTGGCTCCAGTTGTCAACCCTGGGGAAATCACCAAAGCTGATACTTCAGAATTTTCCCTGTAGTTTAAATCTGTGTTTAAACTTACGTTTTCACAATTAAAAATAATAGAATCAACAGAAAATAGTACAGATAACTACTTCTCCAAATGCAAGTCCTCAGATTCTCCACTCGGCCTATTTTCTCTGGCCCGTTGGACTTCTTTCTCTTCCTTCCTTATTCCTCCCTCAGGGGCTTTGCAGAAACTATTCTCTCTGCCTGGAGAAGACCTTTCAAATTGCCCCTGTTATTCAGATCAAAGGTTAAAGTCCCCCTCATCAGCGAGAACTCTCCTAAGTGATGCCACTCTGTATCACCTGAAAGTTCGTTTTATCTTTTTGTAGTACTTCTTATGAGTACAAGTTATTTCATCCCTTACTTTCTGTTTTATGTTTCCTGACAGAGCCCTTCTCCTTCCACCTCCCCTTCCCCATATTCTCTAGAACAATAGCTTTGTGAGTCATCTTTATTCATGTGGAATCTCAGGGGCATGGAACAATGTCTGTCATATAACAGGTGCTCAGCAGATATTTGTTGAGGGACTAAACAATGATAGGAACAAAAATTATTTTAAACAAAAATGGCCAGCGCCCTACCATGTCTTCAGCTGAGACAGTGATGTGCGAGTTCATGAGGCTAGAACAGGTCTCCAGGGAGAGGCTGCATCTGAAAGGACACGGAGGGGAGCGGGGCCATGGACAGGAAGAGCTAAGCGCAGCTGCAGGGAGAAAGTGGGCTGATTCCTGCCCCAAAGGACGGGGCAGTTGAGCAGGGCTGGCTCACCCTGTCAAACAGAGCAGACATCTCAAGCACAGAACATTGTATGTCCTTGTAGGCGACTATATTATTGGGCTGGCCAAAAAGTTCATTCGTTCTCCGCCCCCGCCCCCCCCCCCCCCCCCCCCCCCCCGTTAAATGGCTCTAAATGCTTAGTTGTCTTTAACTCCCTTTGAAACAACTTTGTTAGGTTGTGTTGTGACAACTGTCATATCCGTGTGCATTAAAAAATCTAAATTGGTGAACTTTTGTGTAGCCATTTTAGTATTGAAGATGAATGCAAAAAAGCCACATTTTCTGCACATTATACTTTATTATTTCAAGAAAGGAAAAAAGCAACTGAGATGCAAAAAAAAAAGTTGTTCATGTATGGAGAAGGTGCTGTGACTGATTGAATGTGTTCACAGTGGTTTGTGAAGTTTCATGATGGGGATTTCTCAGTGGATGATGCTCTGTAGTCAGGTAGACGAGTTGAAGTTGATAGTGATCAAATAGAGACATTAATTGAAAACAGTCAATGTTATACAATGAGGAAGATAGCCAACATACTCAAACATTCAGATCAAGAGTTGAAAATCATTTGCACCAGCTTGGTTATGTTCATCACTTTGATGTTTGTGTTCCACATAAGTTAAGCGGAAAAAACCTACTTGACCATATTTCCGCATGGAATTCTCTACTTAAACATAATGAAAACATTCTGTTTTTAAAACAAATTGCGATGGGCAATGAAAAGTGGATACTGCACAGTAATGTGGAATGCGAGAGATCATGGGGCAAGTGAGATGAACCACCACCAGCCACACTAAAGGCCAGTCTTCATTCGAAGAAGGTAATGTGTATATATGGTGGGATTGGAAGGGAGTCCTCTATTATGAGCTCCTTCAAGAAAACCAAAGGATTAAATCCAACAAGTACCATTCCCAGTTAGACCAACTGAAGGCAGCACTTGATGAAAAGTGTCAGGAATTAGCTGGCAGAAAATGCACAGTTTTCATTACGGTAACACAAGATCACACGTTTCTTTGATAACCTGGGAGAAACTGTGATAGCTTGGCTGGGAAGTTCTGATTTATCCACTGTGTTCACCAGACATTACAACTTCAGATGTCCATTTATTTTGGTCTCTACAAAATTCTCTTAATGGAAAAAATTTCAATTCCATGGAATACTGTAAAAGGCACCTTGGAGGAGTCCTTTGCTCAAAGAGATAAAAAAGTTTTGGGAAGATGGAATTACGAAGTTGCCTGCAAAATGGCAGAAGGTAGTGGAACGAAATGGTGAATATGTTGTTCAATAAAGTTCTTGGTGAAAATGAAAAATGTATCTTTTATTTTATTTAAAAAAACTGAAGGAACTTTTTGGCCAGCCTGATAGTTTCCTAGGGTTACCGTAACGATGTCCCATAAGATGGATGGCTTGAGACAATAAGGAAAAAGGAAATAAGGGTTCCCTCACAGTTCTGGAGGCCCAAAGCCAGAAATCAAGTTGTTTATAGGGCCATGCTCTCTCCATAGTCTTTAGTGGAAGATCTTACTTGCTTCTTCCAAATTCTGGCAGCCCCAGGCTGTCCTTGGCCTGTGGGGCATAACCCCAATCTCTGCCTCTGTGGTCACATGGCATTCCCTCTCTGTCTGTGCCTGCGGATGTTTTTCCTCTTTTTATTAGGATGCCAGTCATTGAATTGGAGCCCACCTTAATGACCTCATCTTAATTTGATACATCTGCAAACATCTCTTTCCAAATGAGGTTTGGAGGTAGGACTTCAGCATATCATTTTGGAGAGCACAATTCAACCCATAACAGTGGCCTTGGTAGAGCAGTTTCCGTGAGATGTCCTTCATGCGTCAGATATCTGTGACAATAAGTTACGTCTGAAGAATATTTTACTCAGTTCCTGAGAAGAGTGGCCGCTGAAGCCCCCAGGAAATGTGGGGATCACTCAAAATGGAGAGTATCTTCAGCCCTGTACCTCCAGAGGAGAAATGCCTCATTTCAGGGTCCTTCCAGTGACAAAACTTCTATTGATATCTCCCCAAACATGTTATGATCTTGGCCCATTTGGAGATGGAATGGAAGGGCTGCTATATTCTGATTTCAGCTGTGTCAACAGGAAGCTTGACCTGGTCTTTGTCAGGGTTCAGACCCCTAAAGAGAAGGCTCAGACGGTAAAGTGTCTGTCTACAGTGCGGGAGACCCAGATTCGACTCCTGGGTTGGGAAGATTCCCTGGAGAAGGCAATGGAAACCCACTCCAGTACTCTTGCCTGGAAAATCCCATGGACAGAGGAGCCTGGTGGGCTACAGTCCATGGGGTCGCAAAGAGTCGGACACGACTGAGTGACTTCACGTTCACGTTCACGTTCACATTCACGTTCACGTTGAGACCCCTAAAGAGAAAGTTTTAGGCTTCAGAGCTAGATGGTGTAGTGACTTGGACAAAGTGTATTATTTCTAGGTGTGTGCTGAGCACTTCTCTACCAGCAGTGCACAATAACCCCTTTACATAGTGGAGCAAACAGGGGCTCAGAGAGGTCCTGTGACTTGTCAAGGGTCACATGACTCACGAGTAGTAAAGCCAGGCCTTTTGGTGTCGTTTACGTGCTCCTTGCATTCGCTGTGTTGATTCTATTTTATTCGGATGCGATGTCATCAGTGAACCATTTATCCATGCTTAGACCCTTAAGACTGGAGGATGAAGGGAATCCCTGGAATCTGGAAAGAGATCCCAGGGCTAAGGGCTCTCTGTATCTCATAGGACCATTCTTTTATTTGTTTATTGTTCTTTAATGTTGATTAAATGCATAAAAGTACATAAGAAGCATGACAAGGAAGCTATGCCCGAGGAGCTCATAGCCTCCCAGGCAACAATGAGAGTAGAGGAATTCTACAGTCACCTAGTCCAGACTGGAGGGCTCTTCCTTGAGGATACAACCAAGGAGCCAAGTGTAGAAGGATTCTAGGTCAGGCACATTATTCGGAAAAGCCTGGAGGAGGCAAGAGAATATTCTCTTTGGGTTTGAGCGATAGGAAACAAAGAATCCTAGAGATGAGCCTGGTGGTAATCAGAGGTGTGGCCACGAAGAGTCTTGATGCCATGTGAAGGAATTTGATGCTCTTTGTCAACGTTCTCAGAGTTTGGAGTCATTCAGGGAGCAAGACAAATAGTTTTCGGATTTCCAAATGCCCCACATTGTGTAAGAGGGAATCCTGCTCGCTGTGCCTGTATTGCTGGGCGCCAGCATCACTCGAGGCTCCCTTGGGCCTCCCGCCCTCACTGGGAGTGAGGCAGCTGCACTTAGACTGTGCCCTCCAAGATCTGGGGTCAGATTTTATTGGGACCATGATATCTGGAGTATGTGCACATTTTTCCTAAGTCTGTGATCAGAGGTGTGCCAGGCTGGGCAGGGCAAGGGGAAGAACCTTGCTACGTCAGCACTCCGGGGATCAGGGGATTCTTCCTGAGTCCCTGGATTTGTGCCCTTCCAGATATCCATGAACAAAGGCAATAATGGCCTTAGGACTTGTATGGCAAGAAATCCAAGTCTGCCAGACAGGCTGGGGTTTAACAAGACCCTCAATTTAGGCATCTGTTCTATTGTTCACTCAAGCATTAAATACTTGTCAAGCATCTGCCACGTGCATGGCCTCCTTACTACAGGGATACGGAAGTGGGAAAAGTATATTCCCGGGCCTGAAAGTGTCCACAGTGCAATGAACCAAATACCCAGAAAACATTCCAACCATGTCATTGTTATAATGGAGGTAGGTGTAAACACAGATCTGGGAGCCCAGAGCAGACAACCGCTGACCTAGATGGAGAGGCCTCAGTCCACAGATGAAGACACAGACTCCAGCAAGGCTTGGCTGCAGTTATGGCTGAAGGTGACTGAATTGTGGCTCTCACAGGACCCTACAATGCGGAAGCTTCTCCTTGCAGATTCCTAAAAGACTGTTTCAGACCTTTCCATCCTTAGCTTTAGCCTGTTCCCCTCACTCTTGGCTGATGACCAAGGAGTCAGAGCCTGCCACTGGATGTTCACACTCCCAGCACCATCCTCAACCACCTCAGCTTTGGGAGCCTGAGGTTCTGAGTCCCGTCTCTAAGCTTACGACTCTCAGAAGGATATCATTAGCCCTGACCCTCTCCTGAGCTCTAGCTCTGTCTCGTCACATATGCTAAAGGGAGCTTTCGGCTCCATTGCTTGCTGATCACTCTTGACACTGCCTGGGATGAAAATGACAATGAGAACAGAAAAACACAGGGCAGGCACATGGGTCCCTAGTGGAAGTGTGAAGCTGGTGAGTGGCACCCCGTCTGCAGGCTTCTTTGGACTTTAGTCTCGTCAATTTAGGAAGAGTTTTTGGTTACTCTCAGCCCCAATCTAAAAGGTGCTAATGCAAGCCTCCATGCCTGTGGAGGGTGATATGTCCCAAATGGCCCAGCATAGAACTGATTTATGTCCATCAGTCAAGCATAATTATTAACAACAGCCCCTTTCACTCTCCAAGATTTCCAGGTCTGGACAATAAAGTACCTGTTCACACTACTGGAATCACTCTGCATCGACTTTATCTGTCTCAAGAACTCCTACTCAGACATCTAGAGCCCGTTCGTGCATCACCTCAATAAGGATGCTTATTCAGCTTCCCTCTTTACTTTTCTGTTTGCCTGAAGGGAATCTTCCTGCCCTTTGGAAACAAACGCTTATCTTGTGGATATATCTATACTGCATACACTAGAATATACTGGATTATTTATTTTTCTTTCCATTAGATTGTGACCTTAAGGGCAGGTATCATATGTACTCAAAAAGAAATTGTTAAAGACAAAAACGCATTGTTCAAGGTATGTTATTTTAATATAGTAGATAGGAACATCTGAGCCACAAAGTGGCCTCCTAATTATTTGGGTGACAGAGCTTGATAATGGCTTAGGCTTCTCCTCCCATGGCACAGACCCTCAGTGACCAGCCACGAGCAGTCACTGAGAGACATCTTCTCTCCCACTGAGCAGCTCGCAGAGTCCTCCTAATGAACAGCACAGTGCCCTGGTCCAGGAAGCAGCAGGTTGACTCAGAGAATGTTCCTAGGGGCTCCCAGCTGCTCCGAGAGCAGCTCACCCAGCCAAGCTGGGTGGGGACCATTCCCTGTTTCTGGACATCAAGGGTCATCACAATGGATACAGCCTCTGGGTCCCCGTTTCCCATCTCAAAATAGAACTGAGCCGCATTTGTATTTCTCTGGTTCTCTCTGTCGCTGTGCAGAGGGGTTGCCACGAATAGTTTCTCTGTTGGAAAGATCAGAGTCAAAAGAGCCAGAGGCGCCGCCTTCATTCTCCTTCTCTGGACAGTCTACAAGGAAGGTGCTGGGGGGTCGCGCCCTGTGTTCCCATCTCTGCTGTTCTGGAAACCTGGCATCCCCATCATCCTAGAATTTTGTGGGTCAGGGAACTCAGAAAAGTAATTTCAGTTCAGTTCGGTTGCTCAGTCGTGTCCAACTCTTTGCGACCCCATGGACTGCAGCACGCCAGGCCTCCCTGTCCATCACCATCTCCCGGAGTTCACTCAGACTCACGTCCATCGAGTCCGTGATGCCATCCAGCCATCTCATCCTCGGTCGTCCCCTTCTCCTCCTGCCCCCAATCCCTCCCAGCATCAGAGTCTTCTCCAATGAGTCAACTCTTCACATGAGGTGGCCAAAGTACTGGAGTTTAGCATCATTCCTTCCAAAGAAATCCCAGGGCTGATCTCTTTCAGAATGGACTGGTTGGATCTCCTTGCAGTCCAAGGGACTCTCAAGAGTCTTCTCCAACACCACAGTTCAAAATCATCCATTCTTCGGTGCTCAGCCTTCTTCACAGTCCAACTCTCACATCCATACATGACCACTGGAAAAACCGTAGCCTTGACTAGACAAAAGAAATTTACTCCTTCACAAATATCACTGGGTCCATCGACAAGGAGGGACTTGTCCGCCTGATTAGCAAGGGGGCCTCAGAAAACACCCTGCAGTTAGAAGTAGAGACAAAACCAAAGAGATCGGGAGAGAGCAAATGGCTGTACCCTGGCTCTCCAAACAGCGGCACTGCCAGAGAGGGTGGCAGGACCACAACCACCGGGAAACGCGCTGTGGCCCGTGGCCAGGCAGTTCGGTGCCCGGGGTGTGAGCCTGCCCCCACCTGCTCTGCCCATGGCTCCCTATGCGACTCTGGAAGCCCCAAAAGGCAGGCATAAAGGTTTTCAGAGAGCTGTAGTACTTGTCAGAAAAAACGCCTAACGGTGACACACATTCAGGACAGCTTTCCAGCCTTTTCTCTGCGCCTCAGCTCACAGTGCCTCAGTGTCATCAAGAAACCACGCAGTTCTCAACTTGTGTGTCTTGAATGCACACCCATTCAACTTGGCTGGAGTATTTCTCTGCCTTTGCTATTCAGCAAAACTGTAAACAAACTTGAAAACCCAATGGAAACAACTTCTAATAAGCTCATCTTCTGTGAGCATCCAAGACCAAAGAAATTGGGATCTGCTATTTTTTGCTTCTAAAACTTTGGTTATATTTTGACTTCAGATGTCAGGATACTAGAGTAACTATTTGTGTCGCTGTGTGCATTTATTTCCCGTTTAGTATCTGAGATCCCTTAGGGAGTAGGCACTGTCTTGCCCAGGCTTCCAGAATACTCTCCATCTCAGAGCTAATGCTCTGAAACTTTGAATGAGTGAACCACGTGCCTTAGAGTGCTCCGAGGAGACGGCCATTTTCAGGAAGATAAACTTTCAAGCTATGAAAAATTGTCTTTTCTCCTTCTGGTTTGGCAAAAGACTGTTATTCTCTAATGGAAAGCTTTAATTGGAGCCTTGACTCTGTATTTGGAGGTAATGGGCCTTACTAAAAATGGATTAGAGCAGTTCATAAACCCTCTCTCTAAATGCTAACATATTACAGGGCCCACAAAGGTTACTTAGCTTGGCAAGAAAACGCACATTAAAGATCAAAATAACAATTTCCTGGATTCCTGTGCAGGCTTCTAACTTGTCCCAGTATCCTTGGGCCATGAGTAAACAGCTGTGACTTAATCAGTAACTGCTGTAAATCGACAGAAATCCCAAGCTCTTTGCAATTCTCTTGCAAGGAGAATGAAGGAAGAAATGGGACAGAGCAGATGTGAAGGACTGACCACTGATAGCAGCCACCTTTTAGAGCCAGTCTCTCTTCTAAAATACTTCACCCGGGTCGTGCTCATAGCACCTCTGGGCAAGGTTCCACCATGATTCCCACCTGGAAGAAGACTGCTCTGAGTGCAAAGCGCATGGGTCTATTTCTCAGGGTTGTACAGTGAGACCTTAGCTGATTCCATTTGCTTTTGGAGCTTGAGATCCTAACTAGTCTGCTAGGCTTTATGCTTAATTATTCTCCTGTTGAGGTTCAAGTTCAAAGAGGTCAGCTGAGGCAGGCAGACAGAAAGATGCTCTGACAAGTCAGAGCTCCCGGTCTCCACTCCAGAAGGGCAGGATGCCTTCAGGCATGCTGGTTGAGACCTTGAGACATTAGTTTTCTCATCTGTAAAGTGGATGGTTTTGACACATTTCTTGTGCAGAGCTCAGCATGGTGTCTAGGCATGTGAAGCGATGGAAAAGAAGGGGAAGGAGGAGAAGGGAGGGCAGTCGCGGTGTTAGAAGTCTGCTAGGGCAGGGGACAGACTTTGTCATCTTAAAATTACTCATATTTCTGTGGTCTTAAGAATGTCCTGAAAAAAAAAAATTCCAGAAAGGCACTCAGGCATTTGGGAGGAAACTGGAGTCATTTGTGTCTTTCTCCTCTTGGACCTGGTGCCTATTTGTAGCTCCTCTTTTGCCTCCTCCCTTCCCTGCCTGGGGACTCCCTGATAGCTCAGTTGGTAAAGAATCTGCCTGCAATGGAGGAGACCCTGGTTTGATTTCTGAGTTGGGAAGATCTGCTGGAGAAGGCACAGGCTGCCCCCTCCAGTATTCTTGGGCTTCCCTTGTGGCTCAGCTGTTAAAGAATCCGCCTGCAATTTGGGAGACCTGGGTTCGATCCATGGGTTGGAAAGATCCCCTGGAGAAGGGAAAGGCTGCCCATTCCAGTATTCTGGCCTGGAGAATTCCGTGGACTGTATAGTCCATGGGATCACAAAGAGTTGGATGCGACTGAGTGACTTTCACTTTCACTTCCCTGCCAGCCTTGCTGCATGCCCTGGACTCTGGACTGGCCACTTCGCAGCAAGGACTGGCCCTGAGGTCTAGCACGGTCACCAGACTGGACCCAAGCTCTCAGCTTTGCACGAATGCAGCAGCTTCCCCCACAGCCTGGCTGACTGATATTCCCTAGCCTGTGTCCACCGTGGGGCAGAACTAACTGGAGCCACTCACCTGAGGACGTCCCACTGCCTATAGGAGATGAGGGCCAGCAGGTAAGGTCTTGCTCTTTCTTATTGAGGGAGGCCAGGGAAGCCAGGGCTTTCTTCTAACAAATCACTAAGGATGTTTCCCACGAGAGGGGACTAGGGGCTAGTTCACTGAGCCACCACACTGACCTTAAAAACTAGATTGAGAAATTTCTGGATTTCAGGAAAAAGTCTCAGTGTTCACGACACCTGGCCGGTGGCCTGGCTCCAGCAGTGGGCACAGCCCTCTGGTTCGGCTGTCCATAGCACTGCCACTTTCTTGGCCTGAGCCAAGGTGGCTGAATTCCTCCCGTAACCATAACACTCATTCATCATGTGTGTTTATAGTAACTGACACACTTCAAAGCCATTGACACAAAGCAGCCTGCTGATGGCTGAGGGTCTCAGTGGCCATTCAGTGGGAAAGGACACTGGCCAAGCCTTGAGATCTGGGTAATATGTGACTTATCTCAGGAATGCCTGACTTTGAAAAATATACACAAAGTGACCCACGATGGACCCTTAAAACCCTATTTGCTGGCCTTATGCATTTTCTGCTTCGTTAAAAATGTTGGCTGTTTAAAATTGCCAAGGGATAATTAAACAGGCCTGCAGTTGATTTATGGGAAACAAACAGAGCTACGAATGCACAGAAATATTGGGAGGGAGATAATTTATGATGAAGCAAAATGCTGATGGGAGAAGCCCAACTCAAGATTGGCTCTAGGAAGTGATATATCTTCAGAGTCCTTCAAATCCATGGAGGACAGAAACATCCAATTGAGTATCACATGCTTACATCCTCACCTGCGTTTGGGATTTAATAGTCTTTTAATCCTATCTCAAGACCTGAAAACCAGAATGAAATGAATGACCTCACTCACATATCCACATGCACCCCTATAAACAACATGTAACCACAGAGGCTAAACTGTGTTTGGAATTTGAAGTGGAATCAAACAGAATGATTGTGATAATGGATCTGATAAGTGGCCTTCCCTGTTCAACATCCAGCATTTCCTAGTAGTGTGATTAATATTCATCATCAGCCCCTTTTATAAGTTATGAATTGGAGGGTATGTGTGCTGCCCAAGCATGACTGGGCCTTTGGTCTGGGAGTTCTTTGGGACAGGTGGGAAAAGTCTCCTTTCTTCTCTTCGTGGTGAAACTCACAATAAGAAAACGATGGAGAATGCACTGAGCCTGACTCCTGTGAGGGGTAACTGTCTTGGGTGGCAGAGACACACAATCCTGTGAAGCGCTTGAGTTTTGCAGCCTCGGTGAGCTGACTGCTGGTCTGGGAGCAGCCTTGGGCAGTATGAGGATCTTCTGATGAGACTCTGCGTCCCTGTGGCTCCTGGCCACGGAGAAGCTTCCAACAGCTGCGCCTTGGCCACAGGCTTGGCCTTCTCCATCTTGTAACTCTGGTCCCTCAGTGGCCAGTCGTCAGGGGCACCTGCTTTTGCCCACTTTGAAGAGCTGACTCTCCTCAGCCTCTGATGACAGCTCCTTCCCTCCTGACATCCTGGTCCCAGCGAGGCCAACGCGGGCTAGGCTCACCTGGACCCATCCATGCCTATCCCCATCACTCACTCCTGGCCGCCCTCCCTCTCCTCAGATCTGCCCTGAGCAGATTTCAATCCCTCCCGTCTCTGACTCAGGGGCTAACCCCAGAACCACTTGCAGGGCCCAGTAGCTAATCGGGGATCCCAGGCAGGTGTGCTCTGGCCCCCGGCTCAGCTCCGCCTCCTCTGCCTATGTCGTCCCAGATACGCATCCCCTGTGTCTCATCACTTCCAAGGGAAAAAGAAAGCTGAACTCTTAGAATGGCCACAGGTCAAAATGGTGTTCGTTAAATATTTTCCTTTCTTGAAGGAACTTCTAATAATATCAGAGCCAGCATAAGAAGATGACCTATTCCACCCTTCTTTCTTGTTTCATTTTCGCCTTCACTCCTGCCACTGACCCATTTCAAACTCCCGTCCTTCTCCGCACTGCTCACGCCCTGTGTCCGCGGCTTTTCCGGTCATCGGACGACGCCCTTCACGTCAGGCACGCGTCCTGCTCCACTAAAATATCAGCTCCTCCTTTAAGTTCTCCCTGGTTTCTTCTGTCAGAAACTGCCTCAGAGTCTGAGGATCTCCTCTCTTCTCTGAACCCCAAAGCTCTCCACAAATCACCAGTAAAGACCTCTTTGTTCTAACAAAGGAAACATTTTGCCAACCTGTATTGAATTACTATGTGAACTTGGAAATACTTAAAATGCTTAAAATACTCTTTAATGCAGAATTTATGTTGATTTAAACTGTCTTTGTCTTCAATTTGTCTGAATAGGAAAATTTATTATATGGAAAAATCAAAATCAGTGACTATATTTTGCTTCCCTTCAAATAAACCCAAATCTTGAAAAAAAAAAAAAGCAAATGTTTCCTCTATTCCATTGAAATGTTGCCGAGTCTTGAAAAGGCAACCATATACTTGAGGTTTTAATGTTCCCGTCATGTTTATCAGTAATTGTAACCTAAGCCCATTAAGAAACTAGAACTTGCTGTTTAGATTGGAAGTGAAAGCTCCTGTTCTGGGAATCACGAAAGCAACCCTGTCCCCTTCAGTGGTGTCCTGAGCTTTTACAACCTGAACTGGGAAAAGCTGGTTTCCTTTTTGCATAAATAGGAAAGTCATACTGCTGTACATGTGACCCTGAGATTGGCCTCTGCCTTGCACTCTAACCTGATTAAAATGCCATGTGTTTCTCTATGTAAGTTAAAGCATTTGGAGGATCAGCGACAATACCTCTTTAGGCTAGAATGTGAAGTGGAGTTAGTATTATCAGAAAATAAAATCAAGTTGTCCACTTGGGAAAGTGGACCCTGTGAGAATTTCAGGAGCAAGGGTGCCAGGAAAGCTGAAGCTCTGATTTGATGTTATCACTGCATGGTCTCAGCTGAACCTGGAGGTGGACGAGTGTTTGGCGTATGTGTGGGGGGGGTTGCCACAGGGGATGGGACAGCATCAGCGGGTACTAAGATTTAAAAATGAGAGCAAACTACACTGTCATCTGAAAGAAGATAAATGAAAATTGTTGAAACAACAGGCCTCCTGAGACTAATTACTTGTCTGCAATAATTCAGGGACTTCACCAGTGACTTACATCGACTCAACATGTCAAATGTCAGTTCAGTGTTATGAATTCAAGTACATGCTCTCTTAATGTAAACAATCCAGAAATGTTCTCAAATGTCCCAAGTCGTTAGTCATTGTGGACACATTCTGTGCCCTATGGCTCGTCCCCACGGCTCCAGGCACAGAGGTCACTTGTAGGAAAAGGAAAAGCAGAGGAATTTAATGAAACTTCGTGCAGCTGAGCTTCAGGCACCACCTTGTTTACCTGGGGTCTGAGAAGCATCCAACAGCTGCTCCTGGAAACTCAGGCTTTAACAGCATCTGACGTTGCACATTCAGAGTACGAGATGATTGCAGAGAGAAATCCCCCAAACGTGCCTGTCTGCATTCTGCTCAGGTTTCATGTATAGCTTAGATTGGAGGGAAGCTGCTGGTTAGCTGGTACCCTGGCAGGGTTCGAATCAGCAGTGGAGGGTGGTGATAAACGGCATGGGCTTCTCACTGCGTCCCCTGCCTTTGCAGCCCTGCCCCACGCCCTGCAAGCTGTTGAGGCTTCTCATGGGGCGCGCGCAGATCAAACACAATGCGTAGATAAAGCAGACTGAGCAACTGGTGCGCAGGGAGCATGTGGTGAGTGCCGGCTCTGCTTCAGTAGCCTTTCGGGGACAAACGTGCCCTAACGCATCTTGTAATTATAAAATGTGTCTCTTTTTCCTTGCAATTTTTGTTTTGTTTTAAAGTCTGTTTTGTCTGATATCCATGTAGTCACTCCAGTTCTCTTACAGTTGCTACTGGTGTGCCGTATCTTTTAGATTCTTTGACTCTCAGTCTATCTGTATCTTCGAATCTAAAGTATGCCTCTTACAGACAGCATATAATTGCATCTTGCTTTATTTTTATCCAACCTGACAGTCTTGGCCCTTTGTAGCGTTTAATCATTCATATTCAATATTATTGATGCAGCTGGATTTATCTGCCATTTTCCTTTTTTGTATTCTATATGCCTCATGTCTTTTTGCTCTAAGCATAGCATTTTGTTTATTTCTGTTATGATTTTATTTACTTATTTGTGTATGGCTCTGCAGGGCCTTCCTTGCTACTCCTTTCCTTCCTTCCTCTCATTGCAGTGCTTGGGCTTGTCATCGCGGCGGCTTGTCTCAGAGCGGAACACGGGCTCTGGGGCATGAGGGCCTCCGCAGGTGCGGCGCATGCGCTCAGCAGCTGCGCTTCCCGGGCTCTAGAGCGATAGTTGCGGCGCGAGCGCTTAGTTGCTCCGGATGTGGGACGATCCCTCCTGGACCAGAGCTCAGACCTGTGTCTCCTGCATGGGCAGGTGGATTCATTACCCCTGAGCCAGCGGGGAAGCCCCTCCACCCTGCCCCCGCCACCGGTCATAGCATTTCGAAAGGGCATACACTAAAACCATGGATTGGGGTTTAGGTGCAAATGACAAAATGTCGTGTTGCTTTCCTTTGTGTATGCCTCTCTCGAGGTCTTCCTGTGAGGAACACTGAGAATCTCTGTCTTGCACACCTGGTGACCTGCTCCAGGAAGGAGGTGTAGATGGAGATACGCGTGTCCTATGGCTCGGGTAGGGCGGATGAGACGTGATTAGGCAAATGCCCTGTGCCGCTTCAGCCTCCGCTGGGCCTGCTGCGCATCTCAGAGTGGTAATTCAAGTCCCTGCAGGCACGTGAAGAGGCTGGATCCTGAAAGGCAAAGGAACTCACCCGCACCTGGCCGTCACTGCCCACAAGGACTTGAAGGGCAGCTCTCGGCAGCTCACAATCAGGCCAAAAGACCTTCTTCCACAGCTCCTAACACCGGGGCACCAGTCAAGGCTTCCCTGTCACCAAAATGGGCTTCAGCCCACTCCTTGGAAAGCATAGGCTTGTTACATAGCAGGATAACACGATCACAGGAGAGCGAATTTGGCAAAGTGGAAAGCATCTTTATGATATCATCAGGTGAAAAAGGCAAAGGACAAAATAACAGGCTTCGCTGAGACCGCCAGATACAGCTAAGCATGTGAGTGGATAGGAGCACGGGAGGAAAAACCGTCTTGCAAGCAGTCTGTCAGACTCTAACGTCGCCGTGCCTGAGGCGTTTCTTTAGTTGCTGCTGTTCAGCTGCTAAGTCATGCCTGACTCTTTGTGACCCTGTGGGCTGTAGCCCACCAGGCTCCCCTGTCCATGGGATTTCCCAGACAAGAATACCATCACGGATTGCCATGCCCTCCTTTAGGGGATCTTCACGATCCAGGGATCGAACCTGTGTCTCCTGCATTGGCAGGCAGATTCTTTACCACTGAGCCACCGGGGATGTCCTTTAGAGCTGCCTTTTTTTTTTTAATTTAGGGGGTATAAAAAGCAATAAAAAATGAAAAATTAGGGAGGATTGATGGAAAGGAGGAGGGGGGAGAAAGGAAAGAGGTAGTGAGGGAGAGAAGACAAAGAGAGGGAGGTTCAGCCTTATTGAGCTCCAGGCAAAAGATAATCCCCTCAAGTTGTAAGCCAGCTACAGTTGATGAATAATGAAAGGAGATCTGAGCCTCATTTATGCTTTAATATTTATATAGTGTTGTAAAAAATTGGGGAAAAATAAAGTAAGGTATCATGGGGAGTTCAAGACCTAAAATGAACCATCTGAAACATGATCTTAAAAGAAGATACTGTGATTCCAGTCCAGAGACTTTAATTTCACACACGGGAGTAGGAAACTTCATAGCCTGTAAAACATTTTTTATGTCTGGTTATTTGCCCTGGGGGAGGGAACAGAAGGCTCATCTCTGCATTCCCAGTCCTCCCCGAGCTCTGCAGGTGGGGATCCCTTCTGCCCGCTCCTGGCTCCTGTTCTGGGCTGCTGCCTGTGGCTCTGCGTAGAGCCTGTCCCCTGGGCCAGCTGCATCTGAGCCCCAGTACCCATGACCCCACCTTGTTTCCCAAACTACCCCAGCTGCCATCACCTCCATGGAGGCTTCCTAACTCCTCGGTCCCATTTTCAAAGGGCACTCGAATCCCCTAGAGCTGAGTTTTCAGACTTTCTGTACCCTGTCTTCCTAGAAGAAATGATCATTTCCTAGGCTGTGTCTTGGGTACCTGTGTATGTTAGGTCACCTTCGCTAAGCGGCAACACGGGGTAGAGCTTTCTAGGCCTGCTGCCCCTCTGCTCCAGCCTCTCCCACTAGATATCGGAGTGAGTCCAGATGGTCCTTGCTGGGCCAGTGCACCCCAAGGGGATCCCACTAATCTCGGCTTCCCACATTTCATCTGCCATCCCTCCCTACTCAACTGCCTGCAGGCTCTGGCAGGCCTCAGCTCCAGAAGTGGCAGCCTCACACGGGCTCCTTTTGGCCCAATCCTGCCAGAGACGCCAAGGGCATAGCCCTGGAAGTTCTGCATGTGGTGGGACCATGAATGAGGCCCCCCTGAGCACTGCCTGTCCCCATTCAGGCTGGTCCAGAGATGAGGCCTGATTCTTCTGCCCAAGTCCAGCCACACAGTAGACGCACACAGCACACACACTGCTTTGGACACTTCGTTATTTTCAAGCTGAGATCCCACTGTGGGCCCCCATGTTTCAGTCTGAGCACAGGAGAACGTGGCTCCATCCCACAGCTGGAAGAAGATCCATTTCTGGGGTTCCCTTTGCCGTGGGACTGCTCAGGGTGGATGCTTGGGTATAGGATTCACTCTGTGGCCCTCCTCTGATCAGAGGGCCTGGAGACGGGTGTGGGCCCCTGGGGGCCGAGTGAGCGCTCCTAGCACGCTGCGGCTCTGCAGGCTGACCAGGCCGCTCCCTCACTAGTAAGTGCCAGGAAAGGCCGTGGCCTCTGCTCCCTGTTGACACAGACGTCTTTGCCTCTCTGGTCTTTCTAATCCAGCTCCAAGTTCTTCCACAAGAGGAGAGACTGTGGCTGTTGCCCTGGTTTGTCAGCCCAATTAATTGTGTCCCGACAATGCTCTGGGCCCTACTGCCATACATCACCTATCTCTGGCTCAGTGTGGCCACCACGCCTCCCCATCTGAGTGTTTTCCCCACCCAGTGCATCTCTCTGTCTAGGACCAGGACAACTTGTGGGGTATCCCATTAAGGAGGGCGAGTCATCCCTCCCACTGGTCTTCTCTGAGTTGAAGATTCTCAGCGTAAGTCACTACTTTGAGTTCAAGAACAACTCCCAAGTGCTGACACCCATTCATGTCTACTGATGGTCTCTCCTAGGGCCTGATGACAGAGCAGGAACCTCTGAGCTCACAGACTCGAGGCCCCACTCATACCCTTTCCCCTTGGTCAGCTGGGTAATGGTGGCTCCACCTCACCCCTCCCACCCTAGAGTCCTATCCATGAGGAATGATCAGGCCAGCTGTATGTCACACTGGGTGTGACAAACTGACCTCCAGGTTTTCTCCCCTCTTATCATTCCATAAAGTTCTCTCTTGGGCATGTTACCATGATTACAGTTATAAACCTTTGGAGCATCATTTCTCCAGGTAACCAGACACGCTCCACTTTCCAGCAGCTTCCTGTCATTTTCTGCAGGGCCCTGGATGTCAGAGGGAAGGGGCTTGGATCTGTGTGGGGCGATCTGCCGACTGGCACTGTGCATCCAGGCTCAGCGCTTTTGGAACTGGGCTTGTGCTATGGACTGAATTGTGTCTCCCCCAAAACTCATATTAAAGTCCTAATCCCCTGGTACCTTGGAATGTGACTGTATTGGGAATAGAGTTTCTAAAGAGGTAACTGCACATCCCAGGGCCTTATATATTTTGGTCCTGGGACTTGGGAAGAAACATATTGACTTGAGTTTAGTTTACTCACATATATGAGCAGCAGGACAGATTGTCTGCATGTAAAGGAAAACTGTCTTTAGTCACCAAAGCTGCCCGCGCATTAGAATATTATTAGAGTAACCTGTGATGGCTCCCAGTTTCCTTATCATGTTTACAAGCATTTTGTTTTAAAACATGCAATATCCCTGGTTTATAAACATGAAATTAAGCTCAGGGGCAATCATACTCTCCTGACTGTGCGATTCCTAGCTCAGTGCAGATCCCCGTAGGCTGAGGTGGGCCTTAGTCCAATGTGACTGCCGTCCTTGTAAGAAGAGGACAGAGACACACAGGGGAGGCCATGTAGGGACACAGAGTGAAGACGCCCATCCAGAGCGAGGGGGAGAGAGAACCTCAGAAGAGACCAAACCTATCCGTACACTGATCTCTTACTTCCAGCCTCCAGAATTGTGAGAAACTAAATCTGTGTTGTTAAAGCCACCCAGTAGGACACGTCTTGTAATGTCAGCCCTGGCAGAAGAGTACAGGTGGTGAGTTAATTCCCCGTGGTCTCCTCTGGCCGCCCCCACATGTGACTCTGATGCGCTGAGGATTCATCCAGCAGGGTGACCCTGAATGCACGTGGCTAGCTTCCCTCCCACATTTCCTGTGTTTTCCCCAGCGTTTCACCCTGCACATTTCAGGACCTGGAGACCATGTCTGTGCTCCTTCTTCAGAGACCCCCCCTTGGCCCCCGGTCTGTACTGGCTCTCTTGTCTTGGCCACAACTTGGGGGCATTTCTTTTGGGTTAGGACACTGAGGAGCAGGGATAGGTGAGAGAGGCGCTGGGCCCTGGGGCCAGGCCTGCAGATTCTGCTCAGTAGGTCTCTCTCCTTCCTCTTGGTGCCATGCATTCTGTGCCTGTGGCTTCTCCTCTGTGATCACTTCTCTCCCAGCCTCACTCCCAGCCTCTGCCTTAGCTGAGGAACCTAAGGGCCCAGGAATGGAAAGGAGACAGACAGAGGGCCAGGTCACAGATCTGAGGGAAACCCTGCCTTGAATGTGGGTTTCCCTTTGTCTTACCCAGCTTAATTCCTGGAGACAGCAAAGTGTACTTTCCAGCCTTAAATATTTGGCCCCGGGATGTGGAAAGAAACATGCTGGCTTGCGTTCAGCTTAGTCACATATATGGTCAATGGAGCTTCAGGACAGATTGTCTGCATGTAAACGAAAACTGTCTCTAGACACCGAAGCTGCCCACGTGTTAGAAGGTTATTACAGTAACAGTCATACCTTCGTTGTGTGATGCTTTACAGCTTCCTGACCGTGTTTACAGCATTTTGCTTTAAAATACGTATTGTCTCTGGTCTATAGATACGAAATTAAGCTTGGGGGCGATCATATCCTCTTACCTGAGATTCCTAGCTCAGTGCAGACATCCCCTTGGCCATCTCTTGCCTCTGCCACACCTGACTCCCAGTTACCTATGCTGCTGGCCCAGCACACCAGGCCTGTGTGTAACTCAAAACAGGGCATCATTTTCCACATGGACTCAGTGTGGTGGGGATGAAGAAGGCTATCCCGAAATCTACAAGACCGGGAGAGCTCCTTTTCAGAGACGCTGTTTCTGATCTTCCTGGCCTTCCCTGTTCCCAATATCTGAGTCTGTGATGAGCCCACCTCATCCTCTGCCATTTGTGGGCCCCAGCCAGCCTGTGCCTGAGCTAGTTCTGATTGGTACAAAGAATGTCAGCGTCTGTCTTTCCCAGCGTGGGTCAAAAACATCACTGTTTCTCCAATTCCAGGTCGCACTAAGCAGACAGTAGTGACAAGCAGCCATTTTTGAGAATTATGGCACCTTCTTCCATCAGCATTGTTGAAAAATGGCTAGTCTTTCTTTCTGAGAAGGTCTGGTGGCTTTCTTTCTGAAAAGGTCTGGTGGCTTTCTTTCTGAGAAGGTCTAGTGGCTTTCTTTCTGAGAAGGTCTGGTGGTATTCTTTCTGAGAAGGTCTGGTGGCTTCTGTGTTAAACTCCAGCATGGCCCAGGGTCCAGTTGTGCTCTGCTTCCTGCAGGACCCTAGGCTCCTCAATAGCCCTTTGCATCTGTCATCCGCCTGCCTCGGGACTTGAGGTCCTGCAGAGGGCCTGAGTTTTAGCTCTTCCCTACCCCATTCTGCATTGGGCTCATGTAGAATTGGGCTGTACCTTATTTTCCTTTCCATCTTCTGCTAGAGAATTCGCAATTTCCCTGTCCTGGACTCTAGCCAGCGCTGGACTCAGCATCTCAAGCCCTCCACCTGCGGTCCCACACCTACAGTAGGCAGAATTCTGAGGCCCCCAAGATTTCCTTCCTCTGATATACACATACCAAATAACCCCCTCCCTTTGAGTAGAGGCAAGAGTATTAACATGATGATATTAACATTATGTTCTGTGATTAGACATTCCAAAGGTGACGGTCAGTTTGCTGATGAAGTTAAGATCCCTAATGTTGGTTTTGAATAGTCAAAAAGAGGATCACTTGAGCCATTGAAAGGGACTGGGCCCTTCCTGAAGAGAGATTCCTAACATGATAGAGATCCTCCTGCTTATCTTTGAGAATATACGCTGCCATATTGTGAGAGGGCCTGTGTGGGGTGGGGGCCCAGTGGTGAGCTAAGTGTGACCTGTGGTTGCCAAGAGCAATCTCTAGCTCATGACCTCTAGCTGGCATGAAAGCTGGGACCACAGTCCGACAGTTGCAAGAAACTGCATTTGGCCAACAATTATATGAACTTGAGTGGGCCCCGAGTTCCAGATGGGAACGTTCTCCAGCCAACACCTTGAGAGAGACCCCACCCAGACTCCTGACCTGCAGAAACTGTGAGATAACAAACCCGTGTCATGCTGCTAAATCAGTGATAATTCGGTACACAGCACAGGAATACTATTACAATGCTCTTATTTCTATCTCCCCACAACATGTGGGGCAGGATTTTACTACAGCTCTTAGGCTTTCCTCATAGCTGCCACTGCCTGACTTCATGATTGGCCTGCATCGTAGAATTCCAACTTTCAGACACGATCTGAGGCCGTGGCGTGGATAGTAACCCCAGGGCTCTGGATTATAGCTCAGCTTCCCCATGATTAGCCCTGCAGGCCCCATCCTCCTGGGTGCAAGGGAGAATTGAGAAGGTTTGGGCTCCATGGTCCTTCTCCAGAGGGCTCCACTCCACAAAGCTGTGTTCCTCGTTCCTACCAGACCATTTCCAGGAACTTGAAGGAACCACAAAACACCGCAGCTTGAAATCATGAATGATTTTCCTAGCTTTTCCTAAATAAAGGTCAAGAAAATGTCACCATTTTTCCAAACCCATACCACAGTAACTCGAGGTTAGAAAGGAGTGAACATTTTTTTAGAATTATAGTGGCTTCTCCCATCTGTAGGTTTGAAAAATTGCTGACCATCATTTCCTAAAAGGCTTGATGATTTATTTGTGAAATTCTTAAGTGAGATTGCAATGAGAAATGTCATCAGTCTAAAAGCTCCTGACCAGCTTATTTAAAAATATGCTATGTATTTAGCTAACACTTAGGGAAAACCACAGGAAAAATACAGGAGAGAATTTATTCCCTGTCAGAAACAGTTGGAAATGTAAAGCCCCAAAATATTTCAGTGAATATGGCAAATGGGGTGAGACCTCCCACCACCGCCCACTTGATCTCTAATTAGCAAGCAAAATCATTTTCTTATAAATTGTCACTTTGATGTAATTATAAACTCACAGGAAGTTGCAAAATGGTACAAAGTCCCATGTCCTTTCACCAAGCTTCCCACAATGATGATTTTATATAACTGTACCATAAAATCAATATGTCAGCAAATTTGTGAAACTCAACAGTGGCCACAGGACTGGGAAAGGCCAATCTTCACCCCAATTCCCAAGAAGCGCAGTACTGAGCGATGTTCAAGCCACTGGACAACTGCACTCATCTCCCATGCTCGTAAGGCTACGCTCAAAATCCTCCAAGCCAGGCTTCAGCACTACGTGGACTAAGGACTTCCAGATGTTTAAGCTGGGTTTAGAAAAGGAAGGGGAACCAGAGATTAAATTGCCAACATTCGCTGGATCATAGAGAAAGCAAGAGAGTTCCAGAAAACCATCTACCTCTGTTTCATTGACTACACTAAAACCTTTGTGTGGATCACAGCAAACTGTGGAAAATTCTTAAAGAGATGTGAATACCAGACCATCTTACCTCTCTCTGGAGAAACCTGTATGTGGGTCAAGAAGCAACAGTTAGAACCATGTATGGAACAACTGACAGGCTCAGGATTGGGAAAGAAGTATGACAAGTCTTTTCATTATTACTCTGTTTAACTTATACACCGAGCACGTCATTCATGCGAAATGCTGGGCTGGATGAGTTACAAGCTGGAATCAAGATTGCTGGGAGAAATGTCAACAACCTCAGATATGTGGATGATACTACTGTAATGGCTAAGAAGAGCTAAAGAGCCTCTTGATGAGGGTGAAGGGGGAGCTTAAAACCCAATATTAAAAAAATATATACCAGCTTAGAACTCAATATAAAAAAAACAAAACTAAGATCATGGCTTCTGGTTCCATCACATCATGTCACATAGAAGGAGAAAAGGTGGAAACAGTTACAGATTTCCTCTTCTTGGGCTTTAAATCACTGTGGATGGTGACTATAGTCATGAAATTAGAAGATGGTTGCTTCTTGGCAGGAAAGCTTTGACAGACCTAGACAGTGTGTTGAAAAGCAAAGGCATCACTTTTCTGACAAAAGCTCGTGTAGTCAACGCTATGGTCTTTCCAGTAGTCACGTACGGATGAGAGAGCTGGACGATAAAGAAGGCTGTGTTCATTGTTCAGTTGTGTCCAACTCTTTGAGACCCCATGGGCTGTAGCCTGACAGGCTCCCCTGTCCATGGAGTTCTCCAGGTGAGAATACTGGAGTGGGCTGCCATTTCCTACTTCAGGGGATCTTCCCGACCCAAGGATCGAACCCAGGTCTTCTGCATCACAGGCAGAGTCTCTATCATCTGAGCTACAAAAGAAGGCTGAATTGATGCTTTCAAACTGTGGTGCTGGAGAGGACTCTTGAGAGTCTCTTGGAAAACAAGGTGATCAAACTAGTCAATCTTAAAGGAAATCAACCCTGAATACTCTTTGGAAGGGCTGATGCTCAAGCTCCAATACTTTGGCCACCTGATGTGAACAGCTGACTTGCTGTAAAAGACCCTGGTGGTGGGTAAGATTGAAGGCAGGAGAGGAGAGGGTGACAGAGGATGAGACAGTTAGATGGCATCACCGCTCAATGGGCATAAACTTGGGCAAACTGAAGGAGATGGTGAGGGACAGGGAAGCACGGTGTGCTGTAGTCCGCGAGTCGTGAAGAGTCCAGCACAATTTGGTGACTGAACAACAACATAAAATCAAAAGCAAAGTTGACGCTGGTGCCTGTAATGGGTTGAACTGAGTCCTGTCCCCCTGCAGAAAGTCTGCATTGGAATGCTAGCCGCCCCCCCTCCTCTGGATGGAATGCTAGCCCCCCACTTCCTCTGGATGGGAACTTCTTTGGAAATACTGTTGCTGCAGATGTGGTTTGTTATGATGAAGTCAGATTGGAGTACGACGGGCTCCTAAGCAGATGTTACCAGTGTTCTTCCAAGGAGATGGTCACGTGAAGATGCAGGGAGAGTGCCATTCCAAGGGCAGAGATGTGAGTTCTGCAGCTTCAAACCAACTAATGCCAAGGATGGTCAGAAACTAGGAAGAAGCAAAGAAGGATGTCCCCTACTGGTTTCAGAATGACCATCAGCCCACTGACATCTTGATCTCAGATTTCTAGCTTCCAGAACTGGGAGACAATAAATTTCTAATTTCTGTTACCTTAAGCCATCAATTTGTGGCGCTTTGTTTTGGCAGCCTTTGGTAAACTAACGCAGGACGATGCTAAGCTACTGACGGTAGCGCTGCCGTATCTGGGGGGTGTGGGTGTTGTCTTGAGTTTCTGGACCCAATTTTGTCTTCTCTTTTTTAACAAGGGTCTTATCCTGGTTATATGTAGTGCACAGGTCCAGGTCAGGGCAAATGTTCAACTCCCCGTAGGCCCTGCCCGTATGAGGATGGGGGTGGGTGGGAGATGGATGAAGTACCTGGTTGTCAATGAGTTTGGAATGGAAGTCGAGCTTTCCATTTGGCCCTGCAGACAGTGGTGACAGTTGGGGAATGAGCATGTTTTCCGTTGCTGTTTGGCTAAAGTAGAACAGTTATTTTCAAAAAACCTCTATGCTCTGTTAGGTTGCCACTGTCCCATCCACACAACTATGGGAATTAGGCCTCACATGGGGCTTCTTTGTCTGTGCCTGTTGGTAGCTTCTAGATCACAGGATTCTCATGTGCCCTGGCTAACGCACAGAGAAAGCCAGGGGCCTCACTGCCGTGTTGCTCTTCAGGTCCCAAAGTCTCTAGGAAGTTGCCTTATTCTCTCCAACTTTCAGAGACTTTCTGAGTTTGATTTACTTTATAGATGTAAAATATGGGTAACATTTGCCATTTTAAGTGTACGATTCCATGGAATTAAGTACATTCACATCGATATGCAACTTCGGTTCAGTTCAGTCACTCAGTCACGTCCAACTCTTTGCAACCCCATGGACAGCAGCACGCCAGGCTTCCCTGTCCATCACCAACTCCCAGAGCTTGCTCAGACTCATATCCATTAAGTAAGTGATGCCACCCAACCATCTCATCCTCTGTCATCCCCTTCTCCTCCTGTCTTCAGTCTTTCCCAGCATCGGGGCTTTTCCAATGAGTCAGGTCTTTGCATCAGGTGGCCAAAGTATTGGAGTTTCAGCTTCAGCATCAGTCCTTCCAATGAATATTCAGGAGTGATTTCCTTTAGGATGGACTGGACTGGTTGGATCTCCTTGCAGTCCAAGGGACTCTCAAGAGTCTTCTCCAACACAACAGTTCAAAACCATCAACACTTCAGCATTCAGCCTTCTTCATGGTCCAATTCTCACATCCATACATGACTACTGGAAAAACCATAGCTTTGGCTACACTGACCTTTGTTGGCAAAGTGATGTCTGCTTTTGAATATGCTATCTAGGTTGGTCACAGCTTTCCTTCCAAGGGCTTCCCTTGCAGCTCAGTCGGTAAAGATTCTCCCTGAAGTTCAGGAGACCCAGGTTCAATCCCTGGGTTGGGAAGATCTCCTGGAGAAGGAAATGGCAACCCACTCCAGTATCCTTGCCTGGAAAATCTCTTGGACAAAGGAGGCTGGTGGGCTACAGTCCATGGGGTCGCAAAGAGTCGGGCATGAATGAGCGACTGATGCTTACTTACTTTCTTCCAAGGAGCAAGTGTCTTTTAATTTCATGGCTGCAGTCAGCATCTGCAGCGATTTTGGAGCCCCAAAAAATAAAGTCTATCACTGTTTCCATTGGTTCCCCATCTATTTCCCATGAAGTGATGGGGCCGGATGCCATGATCTTCATTTCTTGAATGTTGAGTTTTAAGCCAGCTTTTTCACTCTGCTCTTTCAGTTTCATCAAGAGGCTCTTTAATTCTTCACTTTCTGCCATAAGGGTGGTGTCACTTACATATCTGAGGTTATTGATATTTCTCCCGGAAATCTTTATTCCAGCTTGTGCTTCCTCCAGCCCAGAGTTTCTCATGATGTACTCTGCACAGAAGTTAAATAAGCAGGGTGACAATATACAGCCTTGACAAACTCCTTTCCCAATTTGGAACCAGTCCGTGTTCCATGTCTGGTTCTAACTGTTGCTTCCTGACCTGCATACAGACTTCTCAGGAAGCAGATAAGGTGGTCTGGTATTCCCATCTGTTGGAGAATTTTCCACAATTTGTTGTGATCGACACGGTCAAAGGCTTTGGCATAGTTAATAAAGCAGAACTAAATGTTTTTCTGGAACTCTCTTGCTTTTTTATGATTCAACAGATCTTGGCAATTTGATCTGTGGTCCCTCTGCCTTTTCTAAATCCAGTTTGAACATCTGGAAATTCTCATTTCATGTACTGTTGAAGCCTGGCTTGGAGAATTTTGAGCATTACCTTGCTAGTGTGTGAGATGAATGCAATTGTGTGGTAGTTTGAGCATTCTTTGGCATTGCCTTTCTTTGGGATTGGAATGAAAACTGACCTTTTCCAGTCCTGTGGCCACTGCCGAGTGTTCCAAATTTGCTGGCATATTGAGTGCAGCACTTTCACAGCATCATCTTTTAGGATTTGAAATAGCTCAACTGAACTTCAATCACCTCCACTAGCTTTGTTCATACTGATGCTTCCTGAGGCCCACCGGAGTTCACAATCCAGGATGTCTGGTTCTAGGTAAGTGATCACACCATCATGGTTATCTGGGTCATGAAGATCTTTTTGTATAGTTCTTCTTTGTCTTCTTGCCACCTCTTCTTAATAACTTCTGCTTCTGTTTGTTAGGTCCATACTGGTTCTGTCCTTTAGTTCTGCCCTTTAGTTACTGGAGAAGGGAATGGTAAACCACTTCAGCATTCTTGCTTTGAGAACCCCATGAACAGCGTAAAAAGACAAAAAGATATGACACTGACGTCAACCCCAAGTTGGTAGGCGCCCAGTATGGTACTGAGGTCAGTGGAGAAACAACTCCAAAAACAATGAGGAGGCAGAGCCAAAGCAGAAACAACAGCCGGTTGTGGATGTGGCTGGTGATGGAAGTAAAGCCCGATGCTGGAAAGAACTATTTCACAGAGGAATCTGGAATGTCAGGTCCATGAATCAAGGTAAATTGGAAGTGATCAAATAGGAGATGGCAAGAGTGAACATTGACATCTTAGGAATCAGTGAACTGAAATGGACCAGAATGGGTGAATTTAATTCAGATGACCTTTTTACCTACTACTGTGGGCAAGGATCCATTAGAAGAATTGGAGTAGCCCTCGCTGTCAACAAAAGAGCCAGAAAGGCAGTGCTTGGTTGCAATCTCAAAAATGACAGAAATGATCTCTGTTCATTTCCAAGAAAAGCCATTCATTATCACAATAATCCAAGTCTATACCCCAACCACTAATGCCGAAGAAGCTGAAGTTGAACAGTTCTTTGATGACCTACAAAACCCTCTAGAACTAACGCCCAAAAAAGATGTCCTTTTCATCATAGGGGACTGGAATGCAAAAGTAGGAAGTCAAGAAATACTTGGAGTAACAGGCAAGTTTGGCCTTGTACTACAAAATGAAGCAGGGCAAAGATTAACAGAGTTTTACCTGAAGAACACACTGGTCGCAGTAAACAGCCTTTTCTAACAATACAAGACATGACTTTACATGACTCTACATGTCTACAAGGACAACACCAGATGGTCAATACCGAAATCAAATTGATTCTATTCTTTGCAGCCAAAGATGGAGAAGCTCTATACAGTTAGCAAAAACAAGACTGGAAGCCAACTGTGGCTCAGATCATGAACTCCTTATTGCAAAATTTAGACTTGAATTGAAGAAAGTAAGGAAAACCCCTCAACCATTCAGGTATGGCCTAAATCAGATCCCTTATAACTATGCAGTGCAAGTGACAAGTAGATTCAAGGGATTAGGTCTGATAGACAGGGTGCCTGTAGAACTATGGATAGGCATTTGTGACATTGTACGGGGGTGGTGATCAAGACCATCCCCAAGAAAAAGAAATGCAAAAAGGCAAAATGGTTGTCTGAGGGGGATCTTACAAACAGCTGAGAAACGAAGAGAAGCTAAAGGAAAGGAGAAAAGGAAAGATATACCCATCTGAATGCAGAGTTCCCAAGAATAGCAAGGAGAGGTAAGAAAGCCTTCCTCAGCAATCCGTGCAGGCGTCGCCATCACTCGTGGTAACGTCCTTCCGTCTTCTCAAACTGAAACTTGTTCCAAGGTTCATCTAGGCGGTAGCGTGCATCAGTTTCCGTCCTTTTTATTTCAGCTTTCTTCTTTTCCCATTTGCCTGTTGCTCCTTCCTCTTTAAGGCTGAATAACAGCTCGCTGTATGTTTGTACCACATTTTGCTTTCCCATTCATCTGTTGATGGGCACTTGGGTTGCTTCCACCTCTGGGCTATTGTGAAAGATGCTGCAATGAACATGGGTGTACAAATGTATCCATCTGAGGTCTCACTTTCAGTTCTTTGGGTTATGTGCTAAGAAGTAGAATTTCTGGGTCACGGGTAATTCTATGTTTAATTTTTTATGTCTGTTTTTTTACATTATGTCCAGTACTTTTTATTTTTAACAGGGAGAACTGGGAGGAAATGAGACTGTGGCGACCTTGGCTGGAACTGGCAAGCCAATCAATTTGAGAAACCTTTTTCTTCCTGTTAATAAACTGCATTATGGTATAACTGGTGAGGATTGCTTGTGTTTACATCAAGATCATGAATGCACCTTTCCTTGGAACCCTTACCTACTTGCGACACTCGGAATTTTCCTGAAGAAAAACTGGGTTCTAGGCTCTTTGGCCAATCATGGAACATGACTCCAATGAGGCAAACTATTTTCTTACTTCTTCTTTTTCTTTCTTGGAATGTCTAACACAGAAGCAACACATAGGTATTGCAATAAAGGCTATAATGATGTTTTTCATTTTTCAAGAAACTTTCAGTTAATAATCTCACTAATCTCCCTATAGTATCAACTCTGAAGGAAGCAATCAAGACCAAGATTATTTATTTCCATTTTATAGACAAGGAAATGAACTCAGAACTGTGTTTGGAGTAAAAATTCTAGAACTTATGATGCTTAAGCCACTGCTTTTGCTTAACATTAACACCCATACCATTTGATTAATTAATGATAACAGGACCACTTCAGCATTTTAGATGGTCAACCCCACATTTATCAATAGAGAATGTGCTGTTAATGGGGCTATACCTTGCTTTTGAGCCTGGGACTGCAGGAGAAAGAGTAAGGATAGAAGGAGTATGTTGGTAGATTGAGAACATCTGGTTTGCATTTAGCATTGGAAGGGATAATAACTCTGTTACCCAGGCCTGTAGTTTCTCTTTCTGATTTATCATCTGGTCTACTCTGGAGCAGGATATTAGTGTTAGCACAAACAGACGCACCTTTCTTGTGAATACTGGAACCTCAGGGTCACCTACAGTGAAGGGTTGTGTGTGTAGCTGGTGATGGAGCAGCTCGTACCAGGCTAGCACTAACAGAGACAAAGGCAGCAGGAAGTCAGCAGAAGAGATGGCTGGACACGCTTGCTGAGAGATACACCTGAGTCTGACAGTTGTATCCTCTGCCTGGGCCTGGGATATCGGGTGGGCTGCTTGTCAATCGACCCCACAGAACTCCCTGAGTGGAAGGTCAGATGAAGACTAGAGCCCTGTGTCACGGAGAATGATGAAGCTGGACTAGGAGCCCTGAATCCCCACGGCGCTGCTCACACGGAGCCTAAGGGTCCCTGGAGAACTTACAGCCTTTCTGCGGGAAGTCTCCATGCCTCCCTGGATTAGAAAGTCAAGTTCCCATGGAAGATGCCCCAGTTACTAAGCCTACTGCACATGCAGTTTTTACACTAATGTCAGTGGTCAAATCCATGGTATGAACTACGCTAAACAGATGGGGCAGAGTGCCAAGTCTCAGCTCTGGGGCAGACAAGTAAGATGACAGGGTTATTGTGAAAGTGTTTTTCTTAGCCGTCGGCTCCCCTTTTGAAAAATCACTCAATGGTTTTACTGTTCTGCTCCCACCGCTGGACATGCGGTAGATCTGTCTGCAATACGAGCTGGTCTTTGACGTTCTGCCCCCTAAATTTTTTATGCAGTTTAATAATTCAGTTCCATCTTTAAGAACCTCTTTAGTTGGCCAAGTCTGGATTGGTATATTTGGCTTCTCTCTGCTTCCTTTGTGATAGGAAAGCAAAAGGTATAAACATTTGGATTTCCACTGCAGCCTCCACACTTAGATTATCAATGAAATCTCAGGAAATTATGTTCTGCCTTTGAATGGAGAAAATGCCCTCCTCGAGTCCTTCCATTTGTCGTAATTTTAGCCTCTGAAGTACCGTCATCACACTTCTGCTGGAAGCCCCTGCTGGATACATTTGCTCTGGGAACAAGGGAGGTGGCCACCAGCATTACAGCTTTTGTTCACTGGTGCCCAGCTTTGGGCCTGGGAGGGACACACAGACATTGGGTGGGAGGGCCAGCTTGTACCCACACCGAGGCTTTGGGACCTCCACCTCCCCACACTCCAGTCACAACAGGTCCTGCCATCTACCCCCCTCCCTGTCTCTCTCTGCTTCCCAAGACTAAGTTTATGAATGTTCTGCAGAGAGGATTCTCTCAGAGCCATTTTTTGACTTTTGTGCATGTTTAACAAGTTTAACAGAGCAGAAGAAAGAGGCTACATATTTATGTAAATGCATTTTTCTTTACAGAATATGTTCTAAGTGATTAAAAATATTTCAGTAAATGGACCAGAAAGGATGACTGTGGTAGGCTGGGTAATGGCCCCCAAAGAGGTCCATGTCCTCAGAGTGCGGGCTTCCCTCGTGGCTCAGATGGTAAGGAATCTGCCTGCTGAGCAGGAGACCCGGGCTCGATCTCTGGGTGGGGAAGACCCTATGGGGAAGGAAAAGGCTACCCACTCCAGTGTTCCTGCCTGGAGAACTCCATGGACAGAGGAGCCTGGTAGGCTACAGTCCCACCAAAGAATTGGACATGACTGAGCAACTAACATCTTCTCATTCACTTTCTGGGAGATAGTGAAGGACAGGAAAGCCTGGCACGCTGCAGTCTATGGGATGGCGAGAGTCAGACATGACGTAGTGACTGAACAACAGTCAGAACTCAGGGTCACCTGTATGTGTGGGGGGAACACGGGCGTGCCGATAGCGGCATCCAGCCCTTTTTCCCTGCACATGCCTGATCCTCCCATCAAGGGCTGGAGTACATTGCCTTTCCTCTTTGACATCACTGTAGGATAAAAGAAATGACTCACAGCAGGAACCAGACAGAACTGGTTTCAGCAGAATTTCCTATTCAGGGCTGGGCCTGAAGGGACCCAGTCATGTCCCCTTTTGCTGTCTTGGAAGCAGCTGGTCTTACGAAGTCTGAATACTTTGCTGGAGAGCTAGGCCTGGTTTAGCTGCCCGTTTAGCTGCCACAGGGGGAGGGTCTGATGTGAGTGAAGCCACTATGATGCCCAGCCCCAGTCAAGCCCAGCAACAGCATGTGGAGCATCAGCAGTCATCTCCACTGACCACAGTATAGGCTTCTGAGCAAATAATGCCAACAGTGTGGGCAGACCATTTTCTGAGTTTCTCCCACCTGCCAAGTACTAGTTGAAACCAATGCTTCTTGGGTGCCTGTTCCATGTCCCTCCCAGGGCCCTGAAACAGAGCTCAATGAGGTAGTAATCAAGCGTGAGCTTATCATAAAAGGGGAAACTAAAGACCAGAAAGCTGAGCCACAGCCCAGGGCCACACGGCTAATTATGAGTGAGGGCTCATTCTCAAGGCTGGGTTCCAGGCCAGCTGGGCCAGGCTGGTGCCTGCTGCGAGTCATTCCTTTTATCCCACAGTGATCCCAGATAAGCACCAAAGGCCTTCCCATAGTTCTGCTTGACCAAGTTTTAGCAAAGTTAATGTTCACGTTTTCCACGTACGATATTTTTCTATTCTTTAAGGATCTGAATTTTCTTGGTATAGCCTCACGTAAAAACTCTATTACATAATTCGATAAGCTACACAATTTGATTAGGTTTCAATGAGTGGAAAACTTTGAAGTCCAAATAAACGCAGACATCATCAGTTTGGGGACCAGTGGATAAAATGCTCCCAGCTGTAGCTGCACCCTTTCTACCTTTTTAAGAGAATTTACAACACAGGAAGAGCTGCTAAAGCAGAATTGTCGATTAAAAAATGTTTTCACTTCTGGGAATCATTCTGAGTCAAACGTATAATTCAGCGATGCTTACTCACTATGTATAGAGCACTTTCTGAAACATCTTCTACTCTCTGGAGTCCCCGCCTGCCCGCTGTGGTCACAATCTGCTGCTGCTCCTTAGCCCCTGGGCTGTGCCCCTGCACCCTGCCAGGACCTTCCCCCAGGGGCCCGGGCTCCCTGAGGCTGGCCCTGTCTGGGCTGCTGACTGACGCCCATCAGCGCAGTAGGGCCCAGCTGGCTGAGCCGGCCAGCTTCCTCCAGGGCCTGCCCTTCCTCAATGGGCACCTGGTCCGGATTCTAGCTTTCTGGGCCTGGCGCATCTAGATGCCTCCCTGCACACAGCTTAGCAGCAAAAACAAGCCAGGTGTTTGCAATTCTCTGCTGAAGACATAGCATGATGGCATCATGAATACTGTTAATAACAGACACACAGATATATGCATATATATACCAAATTAGAAATCATTTATTAGAGACTCATCTGAGATGTTGCTTCAAAAGTATCCCCCTTCTCCCTCAAAAGATATTCCATATGGTGTGAAGAGTCACATGTGAAAACAAAGCAATGGAATCAATCTGGAGGGAGAGAGATGAATATTTATCAGATTCCAGGATGCACGTGGGCTTTGTAATTATAATGCTTTAGGGAAAATTAATTCACCAGGAGCTCCCCTGGGAAGAACATGATAATTATTTGGAAAAGATGCCAGATAAGCCTCTTGAGGAGGGAGGGAGATGATCCTTAGGGAAGGTGAGGGCATTGCAGAGCTGCCTTCTGGAGAGCAGGGGACCTCGCTAAAGAGCTGACTTCAGGCTCTGCTGAGTACTGGTAGTTGGTTCAGGGACAAATATCAGCCTGGCACAGCAGAGCACGGAGAGTTGAGGTTTTGGTGGTGGTAGGAGAGCTTTCCTGGGGAAGACTGGTTTGATTATTGTACAAGTGAAAAACCTCTGAAGCAACAATAAGAAAAAAAGTACCACAAGCAGAAAGAAAAGTAAATAAGCTGAGGAAAATGCAGCAATTATGGCGAAGGTTCAGTTGGCATGTTTTCACTACTTTCTGTGAACAGCGCCAGTGCTCCGGAGGAAACTGGAAAAGGGCACGCTGGGTAGGCAGGGCCTTCTGAGAAGAGCAGGAGATGGGTGAAATCTTGGGAGGGTTTACTAGGGGACGGAAGGGAGAGAAGAAATGGAGGGTGGGAGGGAGGGAGCCGACTGGAAGGAGACTAGGGAAGGAGACAAAGGAGGTGGGGAGGGGGCTCCTGCAGCCAGAGCCAGAGGGGCCCCAGGTTTCTGGGAGCAGGCCCGATCTTGGCCTCCCTGTGGCCCGCCCCTGTGGTGGGGTGGCCTCTGCCCAAGTGGACCTGGGCTGCAGAGCCAGCAATGGGGACCCCTGGCCATCTATGCTCCCTGTGCTTGGAATTTGGATACTCGTTTTCATGGCCAGCACAGATGTGACAAGAAGGTCTGCAAGGACGGCGTGTAGATGGCCAATAAACATGGTGGCCTGCAGCCTTTGGAGAAGCCAGGGCCGCTAGTGCAGACGGAGCCTCCTCCGCAGTCCTTCTCCGCCGGGGGCACACTCTCCGTGACGAGGAACTGGGGCCTTCCCTGCTGCCCTCGGAGCCTCAGTTTAGCTCCAGAAGAATCACAGATCTCTGGACTTCAGAGCACGGATATCCCCCGTGGCCATCCAGCCTGTAGGCGCATACCTCGCATGCCAGGGGACTCACCTTTGGGATATTTCTCCATAGTTTTTGAAGAGCTGAGCCACTCAAAGCAGGCCTCTTCTCCTGGCATGACCTCTGTCCTCTGTCCCAGACCCCAACCCTCCATTGCAGCTTCTGTACTGGGACAGCTCTCAACTTCCTTGGTGTGGACTGAATGATTTCCCCTCTCAAAGTTCATATGTTGGAGCCCTAACCCACAATGTGACTATATGTAAGGCTAAAGATTACAAGGAGGTAATTAAGGTTAAGTGAGGTCTAAGAGCAGGTCCCTGGTCCAGTAAGTTAGTGTCCTTTTTAAGAAGGGACACCAGAGAGCTTTCCCTTTCCCTCCACTCCTTCGTCTTTTAAAGACACGGTGAGAAAGTGGCCATCTACAAGCCAGGAGGAAAGTCTCTCACTGGAAACTGAATCTCCAATCCCCTTGATCTTAGATGACACACCTCCGGAAACTGTGAGGAACGCGTATCAGTTGCTTTAGTCACAAAGCTTGGTATTGTATTATGGCAGCCCGAGAAGACGAAGGTAAGCCTCAGAAGCAGCACCTTCCACAGAGAACTCACGACTTCCCACGGAACCTGCCTTCCTCTGTGTTCCATCTCAACGAAGATCGTCACACACACCCCCTTACCAAGGTTCCCTACACCTGACCAGTCCTCAGACGATTTTGCTTTCATTCATTTAAATTTTCTTGAACCTATTTCTCTGAACCTTTGACCACAGGCTTAGTGCAGTATGCCCTAATCTCCAGCCTGGATGATTTCAGCAGCTTTCTAGGAGAACTTCCTGCCTCTGGTTCTGCCCTCTGTCCCTCATTCTCCCTATACACTGTAGGCATCTTTCTAGATCCTTCCAAAGATGCTCATTTGACCAAGTTACTTCACAGTACACACAAGTGTGAAATCCCTATTGCCTGCAACAGGAAATTGAGATTTCCTCTGCACAAATGCTTCATTTTGATCTCACCTGGTATTTTCTTAGCTCCCACTTGTCATTATTCTTGAGTCTTCCTGCCCTCCTTCCCCCAGATACACTACCAGTGACCTTGAACCTGCTGGGCTCTCCCCCTGTGTATTTCAGCTCATCAATGCATTTCTTTCTCCCTGGAGTGTCCTCTCCATCCCTTCCTCCTGCCTAACTTCCTCACTCACCCCTTAGCTCAGCTGAGCTGACTCCATTAGGAAGCACTTTCCCATCTCTTCAGACATCACTGTCCAAGGCAGTAGCCTTAAGTGCCATGTGGCTGCTAAGCACTTGATTGGTGGCCGGTTTAATTGGAAACTGTATTCTTCAGCTATATAAGTGAAGACTACAAAGGAAATGTAACATAATTTTTAATGAAATGATGACATTTTGAGCATATTTGAATATACATTATTAAATTAATTTAATGTTAAATTTTTAAATAGAGCGCCATGAAAATTCAAGATTCCATATGTGGCTCACATTACGTCTGCCGGGCAGCACCGTCCTGTCCCTCCGAAGTGCTCCCGAAGGGCCGTGTCTTCTTCCCGGTGTGCTGTGCTGGGCTTAGTCACTCAGTCGTGTCTCACTCTCTGTGACCCCATGGACTGTAGCCAGCCAGGTTCCTCTGTCCATGGGGATTCTCCAGCAAGAATACTGGAGTGAATGCCTGCCCTTCTCCAGGGGACCTTCCTAACCAGGGATCAAATGCAGGTCTCCCACATTGTAGGCGGATTCTTTACTATCTGAGCCACCAGGGAAGACCTATTCCTGGTGTAGCACACACCAGACTATGCAAATCACTGACTTCTTGACTCTCTTTTCCAAGAAGGGGTCAGATGGCAAAGAAGCTGCCTGCAGTGCGGAAGACCTGGGTTTGATCCCTGGGTCAGGAAGATCCCCTGGAGAAGGGCATGGCAACCCACTCCAGTATTTTCACCTGGAGAATCCCATGGACAGAGGAGCTTGGTGGGCTACAGTCCCGGGGGCGCAAAGAGCTGGAAGCAATTGAGCAACTAACACTTGCACTGGATCTTCATCAACAGGGCATCCTCTCGCCTCATCACAGCCATTCGCACATAGAAGATGCTTGGAAGGACCGATGGGAGGAAAGAGGGCGAGGGCAGGAGGGAGCTAGGCAAGAATGGAGGGGAGCAATAGGGCATGCTCTCACCTCATCACAGCCATTCGCACATAGAAGATGCTCAGAAAGATCGATGGGAGGAAAGAGGGGAGAGGGCAGGAGGGAGCTAGGCAAGAATGGAGGGGAGCAATAGGGCATGCTCTCACCTCATCACAGCCATTCGCACATAGAAGATGCTCGGAAGGACCGATGGGAGGAAAGAGGGCGAGGGCAGGAGGGAGAGCAGGAGGAGATGCTCGGAAGGACCGATGGGAGGAAAGAGGGCGAGGGCAGGAGGGAGCTAGGCAAGAATGGAGGGGAGCAATAGGGCATCCTCTCGCCTCATCACAGCCATTCACACATAGAAGATGCTCGGAAAGACCGATGGGAGGAAAGAGGGCGAGGGCAGGAGGGAGCTAGGCAAGAATGGAGGGGAGCAATAGGGCATGCTCTCGCCGAATCACAGCCATTCGCACATAGAAGATGCTCGGAAGGATCGATGGGAGGAAAGAGGGCGAGGGCAGGAGGGAGCTAGGCAAGAATGGAGGGGAGCAATAGGGCATCCTCTCACCTCATCACAGCCATTCACACATAGAAGATGCTCAGAAGGACCGATGGGAGGAAAGAGGGGAGAGGGCAGGGGGGAGAGCAGGAGGAGATGCTCGGAAGGACCGATGGGAGGAAAGAGGGCGAGGGCAGGAGGGAGCTAGGCAAGAATGGAGGGGAGCAATAGGGCATCCTCTCGCCTCATCACAGCCATTCGCACATAGAAGATGCTCGGAAGGACCGATGGGAGGAAAGAGGGCGAGGGCAGGAGGGAGCTAGGCAAGAATGGAGGGGAGCAATAGGGCATCCTCTCGCCTCATCACAGCCATTCGCACATAGAAGATGCTCGGAAAGACCGATGGGAGGAAAGAGGGCGAGGGCAGGAGGGAGCTAGGCAAGAATGGAGGGGAGCAATAGGGCATCCTCTCGCCTCATCACAGCCATTCGCACATAGAAGATGCTCGGAAGGATCGATGGGAGGAAAGAGGGGAGAGGGCAGGAGGGAGAGCAGGAGGAGATGCTCGGAAGGACCGATGGGAGGAAAGAGGGCGAGGGCAGGAGGGAGCTAGGCAAGAATGGAGGGGAGCAATAGGGCATCCTCTCGCCTCATCACAGCCATTCGCACATAGAAGATGCTCGGAAGGACCGATGGGAGGAAAGAGGGCGAGGGCAGGAGGGAGCTAGGCAAGAATGGAGGGGAGCAATAGGGCATCCTCTCGCCTCATCACAGCCATTCGCACATAGAAGATGCTCGGAAAGACCGATGGGAGGAAAGAGGGCGAGGGCAGGAGGGAGCTAGGCAAGAATGGAGGGGAGCAATAGGGCATGCTCTCGCCTCATCACAGCCATTCGCACATAGAAGATGCTCAGAAGGATCGATGGGAGGAAAGAGGGAGCTAGGGAAGAATGGAGGGGAGAGGGCAGGAGGGAGAGCAGGAAGGAAGGAGGGAGGGTGAAAAGGAAAGAGGAGGCAACATAGATCCTAGCACATGAGATGGGGTAGCTCCGTACACCCAGGAGGATCTGACAGGGCAGCAAAGGGGCGCTTTCCAAGCTAGGAGGATACAAAGGTCTTATTGGCCTGGATCTAGAGGAGGAAGCTAGTGGGGACAGTGACCTGGCTGTCACTGGAGCTAGAATAGGCTTCCTGGCAGAAATGGTTTTCTAATGCAAAGAGGAGCTAAACAGTGTTAGACGTTCACTTAAACACATCCTTCAGAGGGCTGGAAGAGAAGTGCTTCACCTCCTGAAATGATGCAGAAAATAAATCTTTTAAGCCTTATTGTTTCAAAGGAAAGTGCCTTCTCCTTCATCTTACCATCCTTATGATGAAAGCATAATGAATCGTAGGATGTATCTACCTGGCAGGCCTTTTTACACTTCTTGGCATCTGGCCTATGTAAGGACAGTAAGTCCAGTCTGTGGGAAGTGGTGGTCAGATGCAGTCTTTCTCTGCCGTCCTTCCAGAGAGGAAGCTCACCATCCTGGCAGCTCTTGCCTTAGACAGACCGTTCTCACGGTGTAATTCACACCCAGAATACTCAGATAAGGTGAACTGAGTGAGTAAAAGAAATCTATGCAGTGGGTAAAACATCAAATAAAACTGTTGCTACTATTCTCGTCCACATAGTAGCATCAGTCTTTTTTAATTTATACAATATGTATGTTCTAAAATGAGAAGACAAGATAAATTTCAAACACACCTCTGTTGAATAACACCTTTTTAGTCCCGCTATTTACAGATTGTCTAACACGTGGGCTTCAGTTATCATTGCTTAAGAAACTCTTTTCTTGTGGATTAAGGACATAAATAGAATATGTCATTTTTTTCAGTTGGAGTTTAGTCAAGGATCTAAGTACCACTCTTGGATCTTCCTCAATTTACGATGGGGTTATATCCTGATAAACCTATTATGAATTGAAAATATTGTGAAGTCAAAAATACGTTTAACACACCTAACATACTGATAATCATGGCTTATCCTCCTGCTGCTGCTGCTGCTAAGTCACTTCAGGCTTGTCCGACTCTGTGCGACCCCATAGACGACAGCCCACCAGGCTCCGCCATCCCTGGGATTCTCCAGGCAAGAACAATGGAGTGGGTTGCCATTTCCTTCTCCAATGCATAAAAATGAAAAGTGAAAGTGAGGTCGCTCAGTCGTGTCTGACTCTTCGCGACCCCATGGACTGCAGCCTACCAGGCTTTTCAGTCCATGGGATTTTCCAGGCAAGAGTGCTGGAGTGGGGTTGCCATCGCCTTCTCCGATGGCTTATCCTAGCCTACCTTAAACCTGCTCAGAACACTCACATTAACCTATGTGAGTGTGTTTGTGTTTAGCTGCTCAGTTGTGTCCAACTCTTTGTGACCCCATGGACTATAGCTGCCAGGATCCTCTGTCCATGGAATTTTCCAGGCAAGGATTCTGGAGCGGGTTGCCATTCCCTTTTCCAGGGTATCTTCCTGACCCAGGGATTGAACCCAGTCTCCTGCGCTGCAGGTGGATTCTTTACTGTCTGGGTCACCAAGGGAGCCCTCATTGTAGCCTACAGTCGTGCATAATCGTCTAACACAAAGCCCATTTTATAATAAAGTGTTGGATATTTCATGTAATTCACTGAATGCTGTACCGAAAGTGAAAGAATAAGGAACAGCTGTCTGGGTGCAGAATGACGTAAGTGTCAGTTATTTACCCTTGTGACTGAGAAATCCTAAGTCAAACCACGCTAGGTCGGAGACCCATGTATCTCCCAGAATAAGTCTTAAGAGCGGGTTATTAGAGACAGGCAGACGTCAGAAGCCGGGGCTGTGAAGGACCAGGGCTGCCTTCTGACAATCCTGAAGGGCAGAGGTCACCATGGTCTCAACCATAAGCAGGTCCTTTCTGAGGAGGCCTGACATGCTGGAGGCTTCTGCATAGATCTCAGGGTCTTGCAGTCCTGAAGTGGGGTATTACCCAACAATACCTCCTGTCAGAAAAACCTCACGACCTCCTTTGCTAAAGGCACACGCTTGCCCTCAGCTGCTGTGGAAGCATTAGATGACTTCTCTGCTGCCTCCCATTGGGGTAGGAGGCCTCCTAATGGCGGAGCCCACTAGAGTTCCAAGGGATTGAGCCCAGAGTTCCCAGGTTTTATCCGCTTTCCCTTGCTGCGGTGGAAGAGGGGTGGATCCGGTGTGGGAATATGGAGTATCAACCAGATATGTCTGGAAGATACTTGGGTTTCTGGTGTATTGATCCATAGGAGAGGACCCATTTTCATGCATAAAGTTGTCATATTGATTACAAATTGATTACATAAACTTTTCATATCGATTTCAAATCATAAACAGAATTGTTAAGATTAACTATGGTCAGAAACTGGCCCCAAACTGTACTACATGAAAATCCAGCCTGGCCACTGTTCCCTAGATATGAAGGGTATTTCTCCACTTTACTGCATATTCTCTTTATTTCTCAGTGTATTAGGCACTGAGTCATGTCTGACTCTTTGTGACCCCATGGAATGCAGGCCGTCAGGCTCCACAGTCCATGGAATCCTCCAGGCAAGAATCCTGGAGTCGGTTGCCATTTTCTTTTCCAGGATTTTCTATAATACTGGAGAAAATTCTCCTTTGCTATTTTCTATAATACTGGAGAAATTCTCCTTTGCATTTCTGCAATAGAAAATGATATTATTTCATAGAGGCTCAGTACATATTAGAGTCAATAAAATGCAAAGAAATATTCTATAATGGCATACACTCTAAATTATTTCTGTCTTCCTTTCTTGTCTCTCAAACTTATATGAAGGGTTTACATTAGGTTTCAGCATTGCTGAGTGTCATCAGTATGAGTAGGGGTTAGCTGGAATTTGGGAAGGTAGGGAATCTAATCAAGAGTTGTGGAGATGAGACTCTTCTTATTCCTCTTCTTACTCTGAAAATCTTTGGTTTCTATATTTCAGTTCGGTTCAGTCCAGTCGCTCGGTCGTGTCCAACTCTGCGACCCCATGAATCGAAGCACGCCAGGCCTCCCTGTCCATCACCAACTCCCAGAGTTCACTCAGACTCACGTCCATCGAGTCAGTGATACCATCCAGCCATCTCATCCTCTGTCATCCCCTTCTCCTCCTGCCCCCAATCCCTCCCAGCATCAGAGTCTTTTCCAATGAGTCAGCTCTTCGCATGAGGTGGCCAGAGTACTGGAGTTTCAGCTTCAGCATCAGTCCTTCCAATGAATATTTAGGACTGATCTCCTTTAGAATGGACTGGTTGGATCTCCTTGCAGTCCAAGGGACTCTCAAGAGTCTTCTCCAACACCACAGTTCAAATGCGTCAATTCTTCAGTGCTCAGCTGTCTTCACAGTTCAACTCTCACATCCATACATGACCACTGGAAAAACAATAGCCTTGACTAGATAGACATTTGTTGGCAAAGTAATATCTCTGCTTTTCAATATACTATCTAGGTTGGTCATAACTTTCCTTCCAAGGAGTAAGCTTCTTTTAATTTTATGGCTGCGATCACCATCTGCAGTGATTTTGGAACCCAGAAAAATAAAGTCAGCCACTGTTTCCACTGTTTCCCCATCTACTTCCCATGAAGTGATGGGACCAGATGCCAAGATCTTCGTTTTCTGAATGTTGAGCTTTAAACCAACTTTTTCACTCTCCTCTTTCACTTTTATCAAGAGGCTTTTTAGTTCCTCTTCACTTTCTGCCATAAGGGTGGTGTCATCTGCATATCTGAGGTTACTGATATTTCTCCCGGGAATCTTGATTCCAGCTTGTGCTTCTTCCAGTCCAGAATTTCTCATGATGTACTCTGCATATAAGTTAAATAAGCAGGGTGACCATATACAGCCTTGACGTACTCCTTTTCCTCTTTGGAACCAGTCTGTTGTTCCATGTCCAGTTCGAACTGTACTTCCTGACCTGCATACAGATTTCTCAAGAGGCAGGTCAGGTGGTCTGGTGTTCCCATCTCTTTAAGAATTTTCCACAGTTGATTGTGGTCCACACAGTCAAAGGCTTTGGCATAGTCAAGAAAGCAGAAATAGATGTTCTTCTGGAGCTCTCTCGCTTTTTCAATGATCCAGTGGATATTGGCAATTTGATCTCTGGTTCCTCTGCCTTTTTTAAAACCAGCTTGAACATCTGGAATTTCATGGTTCACGTACTGCTGAAGCCTGGCTTGGAGAATTTTGAGCATTACTTTACTAGCATGCGAGATGAGTGCAACTGTGCGGTAGTTTGAGCATTCTTTGGCATTGCCTTTCTTTGGGATATTTGGTACCTTATAAATCTACCATACCACTTTTTTTTTTTTTAATGACGAAAGTCCCTACATTCTTGGAGTTTATCCTGGTGGGGGAAGAGCCAGTGAAAGACACAAGGTGAGGAGGGAAGGGAAGATCCACGCCGCTGTTTACGATCTCTTGTTCTCTGCTGAAGTTTTGAAGCATGCCTTTTTCTCTCTGGCTGTCAGGATTAATGTCTGAGGAAGGGCAGTTCCAACTGAAGTTACCTCCACCAGGACTACAAGGGTAGGTAACTAATTGAGAATGTGTTGGAGGGCATTGGACTTGGAGATTGATGTGTAACCTACAGGAACACTAAGGTAAGAGAAGAGATGGTAGAGACAGTTGACAGGGGCGAGGAGATGAGAGAAAGGGAGGCAATGATGCAGGTATAATTTTCAATCAATAATGGAGTGTGAAGGGAAGAGCTAGGTAGGAGACGGGGTGACGGCAGTCAGTGGGTGACATGTGCTAGAAAGGAAAAGGAATAGGCATGCAGGGAGACGCAGAGGAACAGCTGACCTCTCATCTGTCCCTGACGTCAGTAGGGGCATCTCTCTGCTGCCTGAGAAGGTCATGGAGGAGGTGGGTTGTAGGTGTTGTGTTAGGTGGGAGAGCCAAGGACACAGCTGAGAGGGTCAGTCATGAAAAGGATGCCCAGGCACAGTGGCAAAGACAGGGGAGAAGGAACATAGTGGAAAGGCACGGCAGCAGGGAGGAGCAGATCTTGGCCAGAGGACGTTTGTCCAGTTGGGGGCAAGGGAGGAGGCCTATACCACAGATGGGGACAAGACTGTGAGGTGTTGGGACGATAGGCGTCGAGACTCCAAAGCTGTGATTCTGCTTTGCTATGAAACCAAATAAAGCATACACTGCCCAAGTGGACTGTGGCTTGCTGGACTCCAAACGCACTGACCCGTAGGGGAAGCTGGAGCAGTCCCAGGTGAGGGAGAGAGAAGAGGCCCTCCTTCCAGAGTGGAAACGCAGCCACAGCAGACCCAGAGGGCTTCTGGAAATGACATGTGACCCTGGGAAAGTCTTTCCTTGTGCGGGAAACAGCTCAGAGACTCAGGCTATGAATGAGTTGACAAACTCAGCTTCTGCAATAAAAGAGAAGGTTAAATCCATGTAGGAGGGTGATTGTGACTAAACATTGAGATAATATATATGAATGCATTTTAAGGAATATATTATAAAATATCACCTTCTAATTTAAAAGCATGCTTTATAAATTGTTTTTGTATTAGTTTGAGTAGAAAGGAAACAGAAACACTGATTTTTTCTATAATTTTAAAATTAGCTAGAGTTTTTTTGAGAAAATATCTATATAGATGATTGGAAATTTAAGTAAATGCAAAGAGAATAATAAGGAGATAAATCCTTTGTTCCCTTAGAGCTCTTAAGCCCTAGGGTTCATTCCTTAAAGCAGCTACTCTTAGAATTTTCTTATATATCCTTTCAATAATATTTTAAACACATAAAACTACATGTACTTATTTTTTCATGTTGGGAGAGTTCTAGAGTATTCCATATTTGCTTCTTATTTTACAATTGATCTTGGTAATTGTTTCATATTAGGACATAGAGATCCAATTTATCCTTCATGGATATGCTGTATTTCATTGTGGGAATACACTGTGATTTATCTAAAGCTGTCTATTGACTGATTGGTTGTTCCTAGTCTTTGTATAGCTGCCAAAGTCAGCACTGATATCATTTTACTAAGGCTTTGGACACATGCAAAATCCCATCTCACAGCATGTGAGCAATTTTATTTTATTTAATAATGATGTATTGACCTCAGATGAGATCAGCTGGGTTCTATACATTCTCCTAATTGTCTGTTATCAATGTCTTATTGTTTTTAAGTGAACAATGGGGAAAACAGCTTCTTAACTGGCAGTTATTTCGTTATGGGGGGTATGTAGCTTCTTTTTAACTATTTATGTGCAATTTGCCTTTTTGTTAATGTCAACAGCCCATTATTATTTTTTCTGCTCTTTCTCACTGTGCCTTTGTTCTGTTTGTTGATTGGTAGGGAGTTTGTATATGTGAAGAATTCTTCCCCATCTCTCTGCCTTTTGATTTTGATTGCGATGTTTTGTTGTCAAATTTAGCAAACATCTGGGGGGCTCTGTTTCTGTTTCTTGCTTTCAAAACCTTCTCCCACAAAAGATGTGTCTAACTCAGCTATTTATCTAATACATTGATATTTACCTTTTAAAAATATTTGAGCATTTGATTCCCGGGATTTATCTGACAACAGGCGGTGACGTAAAAATTGAGCTTTGATTCTCCCGTGATTTCAGGCAGTGCTCCTCTTTCCGCTTAGCTGATAATCTATTTTTGTGCAGTGATTCTGCCCTCATAGGGACTTTCTTGGTGGTCCAGTGGTTAAGACTTTGCCTTCCAATGCAGAAAGTGCAGGTTCAATCCCTGGTCAGGTAGCTAAGATCCCACATGCCAGGCCCAAACAAAACAGAAGCAATATTGTGACAATTCAGTAAAGACTTTAAATTCTGCTATTATAATATGTTATAATGCTGTATGTATTTAACTCTGGACTCTCTTTACAATTACCAATTTTTATATTCCTTTTAATAGAGGAAAACTTTAAATTACCACAGCTTTCTAATATATTTTAATATCTAATAGGCCTTGACCTCAATATTAGCTTTTTTTTCCCCAGAATTTTCCTAACTATACACATATAATAATATTTTCAGAAGAACTTTAGAAACAGGTGGCATAGTTCCAGAAAATGTTAATGGGGGAGGATGAAAGCTGACATTTTTATGGCACTCAAGGTCAGGGTATCGTTTCCATGTATTTAGGTCTTTTATATTCCTCAGAAATTTAAAGTGTTCCTCATACAGCTCCTTTATTAGTTTTTTGTTTAGTTTACTCCCAAATATTTTTGTTGCAATTGGTTTTACAATTCTAAATGAGATGTTCTTTAATAATTTTATTTTCTGAAAATTTGCTATTTATGTTTAGGAGATGCTCTTTTCGCTTTTGTAGCCTGCAAGTTTACTGAAGGGGTTTTGTGAAGTTACTTTAAGGTTTTTAATGGTTTTGCTGTATTTTATTTGAATTATTTTCTTGGGTAAAATTTCTGTATAAAGTCCTGGGCAATGTTTACTCAGTGTACCATCGTTAGTAGCAGCAATGGTAAGAGCAGTCGTACAGCAGTAACAACAGTATAATATCCGAAATCTCAGTTGTGATATGGAGAAGGCGATGGCACCCCACTCCGGTATTCTTGCCTGGAAAATCCCATGGACGGAGGAGCCTGGGAGGCTGCAGTCCATGGGGTCGCGAAGAGTTGGACACGACTGAGCTACTTCCCTTTCACTTTTCACTTTCATGCATTGCAGAAGGAAATGGCAACCACTCCAGTGTTCTTGCCTGGAGAATCCCAGGGACTGAGAAGCTTAGTGGGCTGCCGTCTATGGGGTTGCACAGAGTCAGACACGACTGAAGCGACTCAGCAGTTAGCAAATTGTGATAAAGGCCCATGGCTAACCAATTCCAGGAGGATTTGCAAATTTATTCCGATCAAGGTTCTTTTACTGAAGGAGTTCCTCACGCATCCAGGTCGAGCAGCCCAGCCTCGGGCCGAACGCCTTTTGTCGAGGTTTTGGGTGATGCGACTTCCTGTGTGCACTCAGTCCTGTCCGGCTCTTTGCAACCCCACGAAGTGTAGCCCACGAGGCTCCTCTGCCCATGGAATTCTCCAGGCAAGAACACAGCTGTGGGCTGCCAGTTCCTTCTCCAGGGGATTTTATCCACCCAGGGATGGAACCTGCATCTTCTGCACCTCCTGTGTAAGCTGTACCAGCAGGCAGATTCTTTACCACTGGGCCACCTGCGTGACGTGTCTATTTCTTGGCAATTGTCCTTGGAGTCTGTAACAATGACTCTTTCCTCACCAGTGACCCAGAATCAGCACAATTGGAAGAGGCTTAATCTTAGAACTCTGGATTTTTCCTGTAGTCAGAGTTCAAAGAATGGTGTTTCACCCCAGTTAGCATGGAACAGGCCTGGTCACCCTGGGAAAACTTGAGTCTTCTGTGGGCTTGAGGTGGCATCATCTTGCCATGTTATGGAGAAACCCACGGTCAGGTCAAATGTGTCCGGCCCCTCTACTGCTGAGTTCTTTGACCAGCAGGTCCTCAGCGTCTTGGCCACATTTCAGTAGTGGAGGCACTGAGGTCCTAGGTAGACAACCCCCATATCCTCAGGCCTGACTTCTCATCTTACGCACAACTGGGGCCAGACAGGGCCATCCAGGAGTGAGTAATCCCAGAAATACTACTCCTTTCCTCTGGAGAAAAGTTGACACAATGCTCTTTCGCCTTTCTTTCATCACTCTGGCATTGATCAAATGCATTCTTGTTTTCCAGACTCTAATGAAAATCCTGTAATCTGATTTGAGCCCTCTGGTGTAGAGCTTCTGCGCTTCCCAGCAGAAAAATCAGTTAATGATGTATAGTCTTTAAACAATTGCAATCAAAATTTTCTCATTTATGGTGATTCTTTTTAAACCAAAGATAATAAATAATGAAGTTTCAAAAAATTTGATTTGGCAAAAATACTCAGCACAACTGATTTAATGCCGCTTGCAGACCTTGAGGATCTGCCTCATTGCTTTGCTTGTGTTGTTTCCTGTGTGTAAATAGCCTGACACAGTCTCATTTATCACAGTTACTTCTCCTCTGGGGAGTTCCCATTTCCTGCCACCTTAGCCTGTTACTTGTACGAAAACATTAGAACAGGGAGCTAAAAACCCCACACTGAACAACTCACTGGAAAAAAATAAGCAATCAATTACATGGGTAAATAATGCATTGATGAACAGGGCTGTTTACGCACAGGAGGCTCACTGAGGGAATGGACGAAAGAGGTTTGCATAAAATAGCCCTGGAGGAATCTTCAGGAACTGAGGCCTGCCTCTGCTCAAGTGATGACTGGGATTCTTGGAAGTGCTGTCTGGCTGCGGAGCAAAACCAGGTGGTGGAAAATGCTTCACCATGTGGCACTGAGGGGCAAAGGCTTGGGACCTGCATGAATCAATCACAGGCTTTTAGGATGTCATCACTTTCCTCAGGTCTGGCTTTGGTGAATTCCAAAGCAGAAGCGGGGAGAGAAAGGCCATTTTGGTTTCAGAATTTCCTTTTTAAAATGCCAGCATTGGAACTGAAGGTTCGCTTTGATGTCAGCAACCTGGAGTTTTTATAGAACAATAATCCACCTGGCAGAGGTGTTCAGTGTCTCCTATAAAAGGGTCATCGAGGGACACACTAGCCGTAGATAGCATCTCAACCAGCGAGGAAACTGTTAAGTGTGCAGAACCTCCACTGTTGTGCAGCTGGCTCAAGACCCCTCCACTGAGGGCGTTTTGCCCGAAACAGCGCCCGAGCCAAGGTCCATTTACCATTCTTTGGTCAATCTTTAAAACAGATAACACTTAACAAAAATTGAAGTATAGTCGATTTATAATGTTGTGCTAGTTTGAAGCACACAGTGAAGCTGTTTAGTTATATTACACACATATATGGGCTTCTCAGGTGGCGCAGTGGCGAAGAATCCGTCTGCCAATGCAGAGACACAAGAGACACCAGCTTGATCCCCGTGTTGGGAAGATCCCCTCGAGGAGGAAATGGCAACCCCCTCCAGTATGCCTGCCTGGGAAACCTCATGGACCGAGGAGCTGGGTAGGCTATAGCCCGTGGGGTCGCTAAAGAGTCAGACATGGCTTAGAAACAACAGAAACAGCAGCAACACACATGTATGTACTGTTTCAGGTTGTTTTCCGTCACAGGTTATTACAAGATGCTGAATGCGGTTCCCTGCGCTACAGGGCAAGCCCTTGCTGCTTATATAGCTTGTGTATAGCAGCCTGTATCTGTTAGTCCCATACGCCTGATTTATCCCTCTGCCTACCCTTTTCCCCTTTGGTAACCATTTGGTCAGTTCAGTTCGGTTCGGTCCTTCAGTCATGTCCCACTCTTTGTGACCCCATAGACTGCAGCAAGCCAGGCTTCCCTGTCTGTGCACATATAAGCCAATATACATATATACACGGGCTTCCCTGTGCCTTAGACCGTAACACATCCGCCTGCAATGCCGGAGACCTGGGTTTGATCCCTGGGTTGGGAAGATCCCCTGGAGGAGGGCATGGCGACCCACTCCAGTATTCTTGTCTGGAGAACCCCCATGGAGAGAGGAGCCTGACAGGCTACAGCTCATGGGGCCGCAAGGAGCCGGACACGGCTGGAGCGACCTAGTATGCATGTGCTCATGTCTTCTGTGGTCATCCTTGATCAGCGCTTGGGTTGTCTCCCTGCCTCCACTGTTGTGAACAGTGCTGCTGTGACTATTCGGGCGCATGCATTTTTCTTGAATTAAAATTTTCATCTTTTCTGTATATGTTTGGAAGTGGAATTACTGGATCATATGGTAGCCCTATTTTTAATTTTTTGAGGAATCTCCATACTGTTCTTCCTGGTGGCTGCATCAGTTTACATTCCCACCAGCAGCATAGGAGAGTTCCAGTCTCTCCACACCTTCTCCAGCATTTATGACCTGTAGAGCTTTTAATGATAGCCCCTCTGACCAGCGTGAAGTGATACCTCATTACAGTTTTGATTTGCATTTCTCAAGTAAGTCGTGGTGTTGGGCATCTTTTCACGTGCCTGTTGGCCATTTGTATGTCTCCTTTGAAGAAATGTTTATTTAAGTCTTCTGCCCATTTTTTGATTGGGTTGTTTGTGTTTTTTAGATATTGAATTGTATGAGCTATTTATATCTTTTGGATATTGACTGCTTGTCCATTGCATCATTTGAAATACTTTTTCCCATTTAGTAGACTGTCTTTTTGGTTTGTTGATGGCTTCCTTTGCTCTGCAAAAGCTTTAGGTTTGATTAGGCCACATGTGTTTATTTTTGCTTTCGTTTAAAAGAGACACTGGACTTCCCTAGTGGTCCAGTGGATACGAATCCCACCTGCCAATGTAGGGGACCTGGGTTCTAGCCCTGGTCTGGGGAGATTCCACATGCCTGGAGCAGCTAACCCTGTGAGCCACCGCTGCTGAGCCTGTGTGCTGCAGCTGCTGAAGCCTGCGTGCCTGGAACCTGTGCTTTGCCACAAGAGAATCCACCGCAATCAGAATTCTGCACACTGCAGTGATGAGTGAGCCCCTGCTCGACACAACCAGAGAAAGCCTGCACGCAGCAGTGGAGAGCCAGTGCAACCAAAAGTAAGTAAGCAAATAAAATAAAAGTGACAAACTTTTTACCTCAGACTATAACCGCAGTGAGAATCACGAGCCATCCCCACTTTCCAGTTTGCTGTGTGAACTTGAGTGTGTGAGTTAACAAGAACAAGTGTGATAGTCTGTTTCTCTTCAAAACATGCCTCCAAGGAATTATGCTCAGGTATGCAAGTTTGTTAATAAACTAAGCAAGGAAAATTTAGATAATCTATCTTAATGAAAACATTTCACAGGATTTAACAGAGCTTGTATTTGTTAAAATTATAAAGAATGCTGCTGCTAAGTTGCTTCAGTCATGTCTGACTCTGTGCGACCCCATAGACGGCAGCCCATCAGGCTCCCCTGTCCCTGGGATTCTCCAGGCAAGAACATGGGAGTGGGTTGCCATTTCCTTCTCCAATAAAGAATAGATGTGGTCAAGTATTTTAGAAAGTTGATTTTGACTTTATCAAGCACTAGAATCTTGGTTTTTGGAGAGTTCTCTGTTTAGTTTTAATTATTTTATTCATGTATAACATACTTCATTCAATAAAGACTTTGGTGTGGCTTACAAAACCACGTCATATGTGAAGATAAAATATACACAGTAGGAGATTCCTAGGTTGTGAATAAAACATCCTACCTCTGCCTAAACCTGTTCCACCCTCCACTGTTGTTCAGCGGCTCAGTAGTGCCCGACTCTTTGCGACCCCATGGACTGCAGCATGCCAGGCTTTCCTGTCCCTCACTGTCTCCAGGAGTTTGATCAAACTCATGTCCATTGAGTCAATGATGCCATCCAACCATCTCATCCTTTGTTGCCCCCTTCTCCTCCTGCCCTCAATCTTGCCCAGCATCAGGACTTTTCCAATGAGTTTGCTCTTCTCATCACATGGTCAAAGTATTGGAGTTTCAGCTTCAGCATCAATCCTTCCAAAGAACACTCAGAGTTGATCTCCTTTAGGATGGACTGGTTGGATCTCCTTGTTGTCCAAACGACTCTCAGTCCTCCAGCACCACAATTCGAAAGCATCAGTCCTTCAGCGCTCAGCCTTCTTCACAGTCCAACTCTCACATCCATAACATGACTATTGGAAAAACCACAGCTTTGACTAGACAGACCTTTGTTGGCAAAGTGATATTTCTACTTTTTAATGTGTTGTCTAGGTTGATCATAGCTTTTTTTCCAAGTAGCAAGCATCTTAATTTCATGGCTGCAGTCACCATCTGCAGTGATCTTCAGTTCAGTTCAGTTCAGTCGCTCAGTCATGTCCGACTCTTTGAGACCCCATGGATTGCAGCACGCCAAGCCTCCCATCACCAACTCCTGGAGTTCACACAAACTCGTGTCCATCGAGTCGGTGATGTCATCCAACCATCTCATCCTCAGTCGTCCCCTTCTCCTCCTGCTCCCAATCCCTCCCAGCATCAGAGTCTTTTCCAATGAGTCAACTCTTCGCATGAGGTGGCCAAAGTATTAGAGTTTCAGCTTCAGCATCAGTCCTTCCGAAGAACACCCAGGGCTGATCTCCTTTAGAATGGACTGGTTGGATCTCCTTGCAGTCCAAGGGACTCTCAAGAGTCTTCTCCAACTCCACAGTTCAAAAGCATCAGTTCTTCGGAGTCCAAGAAAATAGTCTGTCACTGTTTCCATTGTTTCCCTATCTATTTGCCATGAAATGATGGGACTGGATGCCATGATCCTAGTTTTTGAAAATTGATTTTTAAGCCAACTTTTTTACTCTCCTCTTTCACTTTCATCAAGAGGCTCTTTAGTTTCTCTTTGCTTTCTGCTGTTAGGGTGATGTTATCTGCATTTCTGAGATTATTGATACTTCTCCTGGCAATCTTGTTTCCAGCTTGTGCTTCATCCAAACCAGCATTTCACATGATGTACACTGCATAGAACTTAAATAAGCATGGTGACAATATACAGCCTTGATGTGCTCCTTTCCCAATTTTGAACCAGTCTATTGTTCCATGTCCAGTTCTAACTGTTGCTTCTTGACCTGCATGAAAGTTTCTCAGGAGGAGGTCAGGTGGTCTGGTAGTCCCATCTCTTGAAGATTTTCCACAGTTTGTTGTGATCCACATAGTCAAAGGCTTTAGCATAGTCAATGAAGCAGAAGTAGATGTTTTTCAGGAATTCTCTTGCTTTTTCTATGATCCAACAGATGTTGGCAGTTTGATCTCTGGTTCCTCTACCTTTTCTAAATCCAGCTTATACATTTGCAAGTTCTTAGTTCACGTACTATTGAAGCCTAGCTTTAAGGATTTTGAGAATTACCTTGGAAGCATGTAAAATGAGCACAATTGTGAGGTAGTTTGAACATTCCTTGGCATTGCCCTTCTTTGGGGTTGAAATGAAAATTGACTTTTTCCAGTCCTGTGGCCACTGCTGAATAAAGAGTGTGCAAAGCCTCTAACACTAGAAATAAGGAGTTTGGTCATTGGGTACAGGTCTGGAGCTTTCATAAACGCTTTATGGACAGCTCACACCTGGAGCTCTGAAACATGGGACTGGAGAGGAGGGAGTGTCAGCACGAACCTGGCTGCAGTCGGCTGACCAGAGGCCTGTCTCCCACGTCAGTTAAGAATAAAAAAAAAAAAGACTGGCTCTCCCTGGCAAGAACTGAGGTCCTTGTAGCGGTTTATGAGCAAAGCCTGGGCTGCCATTGGCTAGGGAATTCCATTACTCTGCAGCTTTTCTTTGCTGGGATTAGGAAAAAGGGAGTACAGCAAGCAAATGTGGCGAAACCGCTTTAGCCCTACTGACTGCAGCTCGGCCACCACTAGGCTCGGATCCACCACTAGGCTCGGATCCACCACTAGGCTCGGATCCACCACTAGGCGTTGCTCCCAGGTTCCGAGATGCTCCTTCCACCGTGGGCTGTGCGGACACGTGCTTCACCCTTTCCCAGGAGGTTGTGGTAAGGAGCGAGCCTGCACTGCCCTCAGAGTGTGGGTGGTCCCATCTTTCCTGGCTCCGGAAGTCCACTGTCCAAGGTAAATTAGCATCGGCTGAACCTTAAATCGCAGGGCAGGACTCTGGAATGCCTTCACCACCAACTTTCTCCATCAGCATTTCGGGCTAATGGGAAAGTGACTGTTTATTTATTTTTTGTTGTTTTTATATTTTTGAGGGGTTAGCTTTACTGCTGTAGAAAAGTATGATAAATAGTCCCACAATTACAGAGACTGACTGGGGCAAAGACTGAAACGTGCCAAGTCTGTGAGTGGGAAATTGAAGCCAGTGGCGCTTCTCGGTGACCCAGAGGCTCCCAGATCACAGGGGCTCTCTGCATCTGAATCCTCTCATTTTTCTCTTTTGTCCAAGGGCAGCCCATGCAAAGGGCAGAGCTCTGCTTTATCAAGAAATCATTCCTCCCTTGTTTGTTGACTTTACATCATAACCATCAGAGCGGCCATCTGCATCTCCTCTTTATATTCTGTCCTTCAGAATGGGAGGGCCGTGTCCACTCTCTAGCTGCCTCCTCCTCATCTTACCGTTGCTGACTCTGGCAAGGGCTCACATTAAATGATATTTTGCCAATGTGATGCCCTGGCTGGCATCTGTTCTGATGGTGCCCACGTTATTAGCATCGTAGGCATTGAGAAGGCTTCCCCTGCTTGTGCCAGCCCTGATCGCCTGGTCCCCTCTCTTGCAGAGAGCTGCCTCCCTGTTTCCCCCATGTCACTGGCCACCCGACCATGAGACCCTTCCTCCCACCCAATCTGACAGTACTTCACAGGGCCTGGACCTGGCATTACCCTGCCTGTAAAACTGAACTTTCCCTTTGCCTGTCAGACAGACACCTTGGTTATTCACAAGCTGGCCTTGACTCGTCTTCCCTAATCCCAGTTTCTGTGACTTCTTAACTTGAGGCTCCGCTTTGGGCAGCCTGCATATCCTGGTGTGCCTGCTGCCCACCGTGGACCATGCAGGCCTGGTATTGCCATGAGTGGCCACCCCCAGTCCACACCAAGACGAATTTTGCAGAAGAAAGGAAGGGGCTGATTCATCCTCGTGTCTCCAACCTGCTCTGGAGGCCCAGGTACATTGCTTTTTCTACTTGGCCTTTTCTTCCCACACTTTACCTCTGGCCACTTGCAAGGTCAATGATTCTCAGGTACTGTCTTTAGTACAGACCACTCCTGAGCAGCAGACCCACTGTCTTCCCACTCGCGTCCTACCGGATGGCCCATAGACACTCAGGGCTAACATCTGCAGACATACGCCAGGCACCTCCTATTCTGCCCCACCTCCTGTGTTTTCCGGTTCACCTACCCACCTGGAGGACCTCGAGGTCAACATCCTGCATCTTCCTATCAGTCATTCTTTTCTTTCACTCCCATTTCTCACCAATCACCACATTCTAATAGTCTCCAACTTGATGTCTTTTGTATTTTCCCACACCTCCCCAACTCCAAATCTGAGTTCACTAAAATTATTCTACTTCTTAAAACGCTTTGAAGACTTCCAGTGGCGTACAACTGTTCTTCTCAAACTGAGTTACATGGACCTCTGGTGGGAGGGAAGGGGAATATTTCTTTGGGTTCTAGGGTACTTGAAACTTCTTGAGAGGTATGGTCTATTATTAATAGAGTATCAGTTTTACTAGATGCTTAAACCATTTTTAAATACTAAAACAAGTATCAATTTATCACAAAGTAGAAAATACAGTTGGAATATTTTAAGATATTTTAAATAAATCATGTGCACAGGGTTCCCTTTTGGCCATGACCTAATGCCCTGAGGGGGTATGAGATCATTCTCTTTAGCAGTTTGAATTTCTAATGAAATATAAGCTTCCCAGTACACCCTAAGAGCCCCCGAGGTCTGGTCCTTTCCATCTTTCCAACCCTATTTCTTACAGTGTCTTTTCTCAGAGCTCACACTCCATCCCACTCCATCCTGCCATGCTTCCTTAGTACAGGTTTCTCTGCCAGGACGCCTCTTGCCCCACCCCATTTTAGTGACAAGCGCATATTCATACCTCTAGTTTCGCGACATGTCTGCCCCTCTCCGAAACCTCTCCTCTGTCCTCCCAAATGGAGCTGAATTTATTTCTCCCTCGTCTATGTCCCCAATGTCTCGCTTTCCCCCGGACTCCTAATAAATTCATTCTGTGTAAAGTTAATATTTTGGATTTGATGTCTCAAGACACTGGCAAGGAATTCTTTCCCAACTGTGTCTGTTTTCTGTGGACTGAGGAAAGCAGCTTCCAGCGAAGGCACCTCCCTCCTTAGCTTCTCCATGGTCACGCTCTACGTGTGAACTTCACGCTTCAGTGGCCGCGGTTCTACCTGGCCCTCACGGCCCTGGAGCCACTCCATTCAGGGCTAACCCCAGATAATCATTTTCCGTCTGTAGTCCCTGGGACCACCACCAGAGGGCCTCTGCCCAGGGCTTGCTGGGGAGACTTACCGCTCTACCCTTCATTGAATACTCAGACTTGACCGCTGGGGGTCCTTTCCCTTTCATCCCTGTCTCACTTGTTTGGGCTGTACTTTCCTCCTTAGAAATGAAAAGGTTTTTAAACAAGACCTCTTCCTTCAGAAGACTGAATGCAGCAAGAATTGCTTGTTCTAGGCTCTAGAATTGCTTGTCCTAGCTTTGCCTATGACCTCAGCCAGTGCTCATGACTACTAAATGCTGGTTGGTTGGATGTGTAGAGACTATTCCAGTGAAGATTTTAAAGGTCAGTGCCAGAAAAGGAGAGAAACTCTTGGAACCACAGTCTTTCCCTTCTTGTTGTAGCTTTACCTTATGGGAAGGAAGGTGCAAACAGCTGTGAAGCCCTCCTGGCAGAAAAGTTGGCTTTTGGTTATCCCTGACCTTATCCCTGAGTCGGACACGACTGAAGCAACTTAGTAGCAGCAGCAGCAGCAGACCTTTGTGATACAGGAATAAAGATGACTCATCCACCTGAGGGGCCTATCAGTTCAGTTCAGTTCAGTTGCTCAGTCGTGTCTGACTCCTTGCGACCCCATGAATCGCAGCACGCCAGGCCTCCCTGTCCATCACCATCTCCCGGAGTTCACCCAGACTCACGTCCGTCGAGTCAGTGACATTCAGCCATCTCATCCTCTGTCGTCCCCTTCTCCTCCTGCTCCCAATCCCTCCCAGCATCAGAGTCTTTTCCAATGAGTCAACCCTTCGCATGAGATGGCCAAAGTACTGGAGTTGCAGCTTTAGCATCATTCTTTCCGAAGAAATCCCAGGACTGATCTCCTTTAGGATGGACTGGTTGGATCTCCTTGCAGTCCAAGGGACTCTCAAGAGTCTTCTCCAACACCACAGTTCAAACGCAGCAATTCTTCGGCACTCAGCCTTCTTCACAGTCCAGCTCACATCCATACATGACCACAGGAAAAACCATAGCCTTGACTAGATGGACCTTAGTTGGCAAAGTAATGTCTCTGCTTTTGAATATGCTATCTAGGTTGATCACAACTTTTCTTCCAAGGAGTAAGTGTCTTTTAATTTCATGGCTGCAGTCACCATCTGCAGTGATTTTGGAGCCCAAAAAATAAAGTCTGACACTGTTTCCACTGTTTCCCCATCTATTTCCCATGAAGTGATGGGACTGTATGCCATGATCTTTGTTTTCTGAATGTTGAGCTTTAAGCCAACTTTTTCACTCTCCTCTTTCACTTTCATCAAGAGGCTTTTTAGTTCCTCTTCACTTTCTGCCATAAGGATGGTGTCATCTGCACATAACTAAAATTTAGCAGATCATCTGCCTTTTCTTTCCAATAGATCAATGTACTCTCTTAAGAAGATATATTTACTCCATTGACTTGATCATCCCATACCAGGGCTAGCCCACCCTCCTGTTGTGTAATTTTCAAGTTCACTATCTTTTAAGGGCCAGCAGCCCCCTGTGATATCATCATTATAGATCTTCTTGAAGCACTCGAGTGACTTCAGGTTTACAGTGATCACTAGAGAATATCCATGCTGGAGCTGGGGTAGATGGAAAAAGTAACAAAGCCATCAGTAGGGAATAACCGTCTTGTTGGGAGGAGCAAAGTGGAGAGAGCATCTTCTCCAAAGAGGTGCTGTTTGAGCACAAAGATGGGTCGGTAACAGGAGAAAGTGCAGAAGGAATGGGGAGTGCATTCTAAATGGAAGGGATGAGAGTTCACAAGAGACACGAGTGACCCTGGCCTTTCCTCCAGTCTAAGAACTATAAGCAGAGCACGTTCACCTGCCTACACCAGTGCTTTCTCCTCTTTCCAGAGATAATCGTACCCCTTTATGGAAAACCATTTAAAAAGCAATTGCTTACAACTTAAAAGTCTCTAAGAAAAAGATAAATACAGAAGACCAATATCACATCAGAGAATTCAGAGCACGCTAAGTCACCACCTGGAGAGCCTGTCAGTGGGCACGTCCTTCTGGAAAGCCTGTCAGTGGGCACGTCCTTCTGGTGCTCCCTTCTCCTGCTCGGCCAGCACGGCTTCCTTCGTCACTCAGGCCCACCTGTGCTCACGCTGCAGACAGTGGGGCTGGTCTCCCAGTCAGTGGGCTGGACAGTGGCTAAGATGAGCGATGGCTTCTCATGGAGACATGGCTCGTGACTCGGAATTCCCCTGCACTGTGGTCCCTGTGGGGTGACATCATGTGCGCTCTATGTAGTGATGTGTGTGTGAGTGTGAACTTTCTTTAGGTGCAGGAAGCAAACGCAGGAAAGTGAGTTAAAGAAAACAATGGCGAGCTTAAAAACATGGGTCAGCTTTTAAACAAATGTGTGCCAGCCTGTTCCTTTTTTTTTTTTTTTTTTTTCACTTATCTGGAAAGCACGCTCTTCAGTGGTCTTGAGTAGGGGCCTCTCCGGTGCCTTTTCTGTAGAGCTCTGTGGTGAAGTTTTATGAAATGAGCCCCTTGGAGCGCACAGGCTGACACACCACAAGGAAGCCAGAGAGAACTCTCTGCTTTCAAAGGACCCAAGTGATGGGAATAGTTCTGTTCCGATGCTCTCATTACCTGTATTAACCACGTCATCTAATCCTCACTGGAAGGTTTTATTTCACATATGAGAAAACAAGCGCAGAATGTCTTTTTCCTACACCTTGAGCACTAGCAGAAGCTTACAGAGGTTTGTTTGATGCCAGAGGCACAAGAGAGTGAGGACAAAGCGGGCAAGAACGCAGGTGGGGAAAGGACCTGTGAGCACTGGCTGGCGCCACAGCCTGAGGTTGTCCCTGTCATGGCACATTAATGCGTTTGACCAGCAGTTGATCCCAATAAGGGGGCTTGGGAGATAGAGAGAGTAATAGAAGTCGTATGGTAAAAGCATTAGGGTTTGTAGATGTAATGAATCAATACAAGAAGAAAATAGTCAGGTTGGGCAAAGAGAAATAGCTTCCCCGGCATCCAAACTCAGCAAAATTGCTTTTGATTAAGCTTCTACTCTTTAGTTCAAATACTACATCATGTCAGAACGTTCCTGTCTTTAAATGGTAATCTAATAATCTTCAAAACCCCCAGGGAGATGGAGCATCATTTGTTCCCTTCACCTTCTGGCCTTAAAAAATACTGTCTTTTGGAAAATTATCTTTAGCTTCTTGGATTTCAGCACCAAGGGAATGGCATCCTTGGTGTGGTTCAGAAAGGATGTAAGCTATTCTTAGCCCTGCTCAGGCCCAGCTCCAGGCAGCCACCTCTTGGCCTCAAGTTTTTAATCTTGGTGGGGTAAGCTGGACCCTTAACCTTCTTTACAAATCATGATGGGTATGTGAACAAGGCAGTCCCCTGTACGCTGGAAATAATGTTCTTGGCTGCCTCCTTCTCTTTCTATTTTAGTCCTGAGGGACATGGCTTTTTTGCTTCTATGAGATTTAGGAGTCTTGAGGTTTTATTGTGAAAAAGAAGAATTCTGTGTGGTTTTAGAAGGCAAGTCACTTTGAGTAATTTAAACCCTCATTTATCCAAACACAAAAGCTGAAGGACCTCTTAGCAAACTGGCCCCATGCGATACAGCTTTTGGCAAAGGTTTTGTATCTGTTCCAGGCACTGCCCGTATTTTTACCTAGCAAGTCCGACAGTGGTTTCCCCACTCAGCCGGGCCCTGCTGGCTTATCTTCACAGGTGTGCATCTGAAGCACGTGTGCAGATGCGAGTTCACACGGGCATGTGTACACGGGGTCAGGGAGAGAAAAGAAAGACTCTGGTTGTTTACTAAGCCTGGAGTAAATGAGGTTCAGGGATAATTAAGAGAGCTCTCCCTTGGCAGAAACGTGCCTGTTTGCGTCTGCTTCTCATTTGGGACAATTGGAAAAGGCAATCACTCAAGTTTTATTGATGCCAAAGAGTTTTTCACAGTCATCAATATGGGCTACAAAAATGTGGTTGTTGACATCTTATTTCTGAGGGTTTTTCTTTCAGATAATTGTGAGCCCTCAAGCATCATATATTCTGATATAAGGCAGTTCCACTCCATAACTGAGACTTGCAATGCCTTGCATGCAGTCGATCTTACCACGTTCTGCCAGATCCCAGGCCAATCACACGTGGATCTATCGAGCCCATTCAGGTTCTCCCTCCTCTGCTCTAAGATGCTCTGATCTTGATTTTACCCAAAGGAGAATGAGATAAAGTTGGCATCGCACACAAACGCTTTTGGCTATTTCTTCAATTATGTATGCCTTTCGGGTGTGAGTTTTCTGGCCTGGTCCCTCAAGCCCCATTTCAGCTGGGTCTCCTGCACGACTTTGGTCTCCCCCTTGGCGTGGTCCAGGCTATGAGCATCAGTGGTGAGCTCCTTCAGGTCCTCGGGCACTCAGCTGTCTACTAAGGTCCAGCAAGTGCTCACCTGCCTCCCGGGGGCTGGAAAAGACACCCCTCCTCCCTGTTTGTGGAGTGACAGCGGCTGGCCCGGGGCTCCTGGCGGCAGCCTCTGTCTCTGCTGTGTGAAGGCCAGTCTGTGTGCCAAGGGCAGCCAAGATGGGGTGGTGAGGCTGCTCACCCAGTGGAGAGCAGCGCTGTGTGAATGCAGAGCCGACTGGGCTCGGCGGCCACTGTGGCTGAGCAGGGCCTTGGCGCCTGCCCAGCAAGGTGAGGGGAAGCCGGGCTGATCTCACGAAGGAGGTGCTATTTCCCCAGGCCGCCTGCCCTTGAGACCAGACTTAACGCCAGCTGCACAGGAAGCTGAGTCATGGGAGGCCGCCATGTTGCTCTCAGTCCAGAGGGACACAGAGAAGCTCATTACAACCAGCAAACGTCCACACCATAAAAGTACAAGTATGTACTACCCCAGGAAGGAAATGGGGTGACCCATACAGTAGTGTTAGCCCTGAGTAGCTCCAAGAAAGTCACAATTCTAACTACACCTTGTTTAAACTAAGGAGCTAAGTAGAATAATGGGATCATGGAAGGGGTTGGTCAGGCTCTGGCGATGACCGCCCTTGCTTTCTGTCATTACTAAAACTGAAGCCAGTGTGAGGAACTGAAGTCTCCCCTTGCCAAATGACCCTCCTCAGCCATTTTATTTATGAGTGAGGCTCTACCAACATCCATCGGAATCCACGCACATACAGTGTGCATAGCTCCATCTGCTTCTGGTGGAAGGCTAACCGAGATTCCTTCAGCTGAAGGAGATTCCCAGGACCACGAACAGATTCTAACTGATCTGGGAATTTTTCTCGAATCACCCCGCTCTCACACCTGGCTCAGCAGGCGCCTTTCTCTCCAGATGTGTTAGAGACAACGGCGCAAGCATTTACCACGGTGCTGAAGGCAGAGACCCCGAGGCATCTTTGCAGCCCAGACCCCAGAACTCCAGCCAACACAGGGACAGCCAGCGTGGCCGCCAGACCGGGAGCTTTGGGAGAGCCTGGGTGTCCGATACATCTCGGCTGAGTGTTTGAACTCTGACTTCACACAAGGGGCTGCCCTGGTCGCTGGGGCAAAGGGACTCCTCCTATGAACTGCTGATCAGAAAGGACATTTCAAAGGCAACCATTCGTAGATAGCCAATATGCCAGACTCCTGCTCTGCTCACTCACAGGCCTGGGTCCATGAAACACAAAAGGACCCCAAAAGAGTTTCAACACTCCTGCAAGACCCCAAACTTTGCTCCTGAAATGGTTGTTCTTTGCCTTGCTTTCATCTTTCTGATATCACTTACAAAGTGTTCCATATAATTGGGCATTCCTTACATGCCAATACCCCCTGAAGTCAGAGCTCAGGAAAAAATCTAGAAGTATAAATGAATATGTCGACTACTGGAAATCAACAAAGGTTTTTATTTTTACATGATCTTGCCACAAATGATGGGACTGTGGGTCTGAGCCTGCCCCAAAGCAGCTATCTTTAGGTTTTTTGTGCAGTGGCCTGTTGCAATAGCCCTGCCCAGCAGGGATGCTCCATAGGGCACCATGCTGACTCAGTTAAGTCCTCTTTTTTCTGGGTTTTGAAATGAGACACACAGGGATGCAGACATTAAAACAGTTCATGAGAAATGACTCACACAGAGAGAGAACGCATGGGCAGAAGACATCAGACAGCAGAGCCATGCATTTGATTGGCAGCAACTAAATAAGGGAGAGAGAGAAAAGCTGAATTGCCACGTGAGAGATGCAGGGGCGGGCCGCAGAGGCTGTCTGATGCAGACGGTTGAATGAAGCCTCACTGCACCTGGGCTACATTTTGGACTCTGGGTTGGTGGATGGTAACTTTTTCTCCTCTTCTCCCTACTTCCCTGATAGAATTAGCTGGCACTGCTCAGTAACTTCAGACTGTCTCTGCTCCTTTGGTCTGAGAGATTCTAACCACTGCAGTGAGGGTTCCTGAAGTGGGGCAGTGGTTGGAAATGAAATCTGGAGCTCACGTAGGTCAGCCACAGTTGGCAGCAGTTAATGGTCTACCAGATGTGGGTGAAGAGCAGACAGGACAGGCAAGCCCTGCGGCCCAGCCTCTGCTCGGCCACCGCCGCGAGGCGCCCCCGTGGAGCCCAGGAGGAGGCGGGTCTGGGCGCACCCTTCCATTACTACTTCCTTGTGAAGATGGCATGAGACTGAAAACTTTTTAAAAATTTGTGTTCTTCTCACTCCATTTTTTCCCTTTGTTTTTCCTTTTCTCCTCTTCCCCACCTTCTGCCTGGAGGCGATGCATTGAATGTTTCATCAGCTTCCCTGGAGTTTGACTTCAGGTCTCCTGGCCCATCCCTCGAAGGAAATTTGTGTTATCACACTTCTGGCTCAGAGCAAGGCTCACTCAGTATAATCAGTTGGCGACTCCTTGGAGTGGAAAAGTTCTGCCAGAAATGGTCTGAGTTCAGGGTGAGTGTCTGAGTCATTTCTGAGCTCTGACTCACAAACTCAAGGGCAGGAGATCACAGAAATTGATAATTAGCATCTTTTCTGAAGTCAATTTCCCTCTAAAGGTCAGTAGTGAAAATGTGTGCCTGGGGACCAGAGCTTTGCAGAATGATATGAATAATTCCCCTATACAGTGTTACTATCTGCCAGGCTCTTTGTTCTAAACACTTACATGTGTTAATCCATTTATTTTTCACAACAAAGACACAAAGCAGTGCTTTTCTTGTTTCCTGAATATGGAAACTGAGGCAGGAAGAGGTTGATTGACTTGCACCAGGACAGGGATGAGTAAGCGGCATGCCAGGCTTCACGGTTCCAGTCTGTGCCCTTTTGTCCATATTCTACCACTCAGCCTCCCTGGGCGTCTCGGCTTCTGTCTTCACGCTTCAGCTAATGACCCCTGGGCTTGGTTACATCTAGAGTTACCTCCATAAAATAGTCACTTTTATTTGCTTTTCTGGAAGAAAACCAACCATGGAACCGACATCTGTAATAGCCTTCAAGGTTTGGGAAAGGAAACTAAGCCTCCTTTAGAGCTAGGTGGGGCTTCCCAGGTGTCACTAGGGGTAAAGATCCCGACTGCCAATGTCGGAGGTGAAAGAGATGCAGGCTCAGGAGCTGGGCAGAGAGGACCCCCTGGAGGCGGGCATGGCAGCCCATTCCAACATTCTTGCCTGCGGAATGCCGTGGACAGAGTAACTTGGCGGGCTACAGTTCGTAGGGTCCCAAAGAGCTGGACACGACTGAAGCAACTGAACAGGCGTGCATAGACTTGGCTCAGTTCAGTTCAGTTCAGTCGCTCAGTCGTGTCTGACTCTTTGCGCCCCCATGAATCGCAGCATGCCAGGCCTCCCTGTCCATCACCGACTCCCGGAGTTCACTCAGACTCACATCAATCGAGTCAGTGATGCCATCCAGCCGTCTCATAGCCTTGCATAGCCTTGCCTAGCCTTGCATAGCCTTGCCTAGACTTGCATAGCCTTGCCTAGCCTTGCCTAGCCTTGCATAGCCTCGCCTAGCCTTGTCTAGCCTCGCCTAGCCTCGCCTAGCCTCGCCTAGCCTTGCCTAGCCTTGCCTAGCCTTGCCTAGCCTTGCCTAGCAAGAAGAATCTGCTCAGAGCAGTGCTTTGTCTGGGCTTGGACTACCAAGAAGTTGTCCTTTCCTGCCTGCTTGGGCTTCTGCCCCTCCGCTCAACTGTAGGCATCACGGAGCTTCCATACTCTCTGCTGAGGGCGAGCTGATGATGACAACGATGGACCAAGCATCCGTGAAAATCCACAGCCGTTTTCAGAGACACTCGATTTTGTGCTGGACACTTTTAGTTTTAAATGCTTTTTATTAAAGCCTAGCTTTGTTTGCAAATAGTGAATCAGAGTAAAGTAAGTGTCTGTTACAGGGAACCATTCTAGTCAGAGTGGGGTTTGCTGCCTGGCTGACCTTGACCGCTCTCCCCAGCACCTCATGCTCGCCTAAAGGGTGGTCCCCTGCAGTGCTGCCATGCTCCTTCCATTAGCACAGAGTCAGCAGCTGCTGCAGGGCTGCTGCACGTGCCTGAGCCCCTCTGAAATACACAGGAGCACAGGGCAGTGAAGGAGGCTGAGCGCCGAAGAATGGATGCTTGTGAACTGTGGTGTTGGAGAAGACTCTTGAGAGTCCCTTGGGCTGCAAGGAGATCTGACCAGTCCATTCTGAAGGAGATCAGCCCTGGGATTTCTTTGGAAGGAATGATGCTAAAGCTGAAACTCCAGTACTTTGGCCACCTCATGCGAAGAGTTGACTCATTGGAAAAGACTCTGATGCTGGGAGGGGTTGGGGGCAGGAGGAGAAGGGGACGACTGAGGATGAGATGGCTGGATGGCATCACGGACTCGATGGACGTGAGTCTGAGTGAATTCCGGGAGTTGGTGATGGACAGTGAGGCCTGGCGTGCTGCGATTCATGGGGTTGCAAAGAGTCGGACACAACTGAGCGACTGAACTGAACCGAACTGAATAGGGCACAGGACCTGGGGAAGCTTTGGAATCACATCTCTGTCTTCACTGGGACTTTCCACTTGGGCATGATTCAAGTTGAATCCCCACCTTAGCCTGCTGCTCTCCATCTTTAAGATGCGAGGTAGTGGAAAAACATCTAGTTTGTGCCTTACAAGATAACGTGGAACAATCACTCTGGCTGTCCTTGGCAGCATCGTCCCTGAGATGAAACTGGTGTGGGCCATCAGCACAGATGAGCTCACACACATCAGGTAGGATACCCGTTCCAACGCCCTGCTCCCATTCTTCAATTACAGTACACGTGCCCTTCAATACTGCGTGCCCCAGAGAGCTCACTGAGCCTCCTAGTGCTCACAGACGCCCGACTGCCAAGCGTGGCTTAGTGTCAAATCTTCCGGAGCCCGTCACCTTTGCCAACATAACACGAGGCGTCTTTGCTCATCACAGGCTGCTGCAGGTGTGCATGACCATTTGCAGCCTCTCAGATTGGTTCCAACTCCCTCTCTAAACTTTTCTGCATTTCAGGGCCAGCTGAGCTCTTACTGGTTCATCCTGCTGCCTGAGTACCCAGAATTTGTTGCCTAGAACTGGTTTCTGATCCAACAGCCTTGGGCCTAGGCATTGACATTTTGCTTTCAAAATAGAGTGACCTTATAATTTCATCCTGCTTTAAACAAAGGAACAAGTAAGCATCCTTTATTTATTATATTTTCATAGCTCATTTCCCCCCTTAAGGACCTCTTTATTCTTCTGAATTTTTCTAAACTTTACCAATTAAGCTGTAAGTGCTATACCAAGTTTGTGCCTCTCTCTCCTCTTCATCACTCAAGCGCCGCGCAGACACCATTCCAACAGACTGGTTCCAGATAAGGAAAAGAGTACGTCAAGGGTGTATATTGTCATCCTGTTTATTTAACTTCTATGCAGAGTACGTCATGAGAAATGCCAGGCTGGATGAAGCACAAGCTGGAATCAAGATTGCTGGGAGAAATATCAATAACCTCAGATATGCAGATGACACCACCCTTATGGCAGAAAGCGAACAAGAACTAAAGAACTAAATAGAAAGTTGGCTTAAAGCTCAACATTCAGAAAGCTATGATCATGGCATCCGGTCCCACCACTTCATGGCAAATAGATGGGGAAACAGTGGAAACAGTGAAAGACTTTTTTGGGGGGCTCCAAGATCACTGCAGACGGTGACTGCAGCCATGATATTAAAAGACGCTTACTCCTTGGAATAAAAGGACCAACCTAGACAACATATTAAAAAGCAAAGGCTTTACTTTGCCAACAAAGGTCTGACTAGTCAAAGGTGTGGTTTTTCCAGTAGTCATGTATGGATGGGAGAGTTGGACTATAAAGAAAACTGAGCACCAAAGAATTGATGCTTTTGAACAGTGGTGTTGGAGAAGACTCTTGAGAGTCCCTTGGACTGCAAAGAGATTCTACCAGTCCATCCTAAAGGAGATCAGTGCTGAGTGTTCATTGGAAGGACTGATGTTGAAACTGAAACTCGAATACTTTGGCCACCTGATGCAAAGAGCTGACTCATTTGAAAAGACCTTGATGCTGGGAAAGATTGAAGGTGGAAGGAGACGGGGATGACAGAGGATGAGATGGTTGGATGGCATCACTGACTCGATGGACATGAGTCTGAGTAAGCTCCGGGAGCTGGTGATGGACAGGGAGGCCTGGCGTGCTGCGGTCCACGGGGCTGCAGAGAGTCGGACGCGCCGGAGCGACTGGACGGGACTGAGCCGAACCCCTCTCACACGCTCTCTAAGAGTGAAGTACATGACGGGTTTACTTTTCCAGGAAGCAGAGCGTTCCCAGTAGAGCCGAAGCCCGTCCTGAGTCTTTCACCCCTGAGTCATTTCTGCTTCATTGCTCCATCTGTGACCAAAATGATCCCAAAGGAGCTGCTTCCCTCACCAGAGCTTGACTCACTAAATGTGGGGAGTGACAGTAGACTGGAGGGCCCAGGTTCACGTCTCCTGCCCTCAAGACTCCATGTGTGACATCCCAGCCCCCTGTTATCTGGACACCACAAGTGAGTTCCTCCCACACAGCCCCTGCTTCCCCACCAGACACTTGACTCCCTTCATCTCTATCAGCGTCAGTATCAGGCCAGCTCCCCACTCAGAATGAAGCCTTCTCTCTGACTGTTCCAATTCCACCTGTTTTCTCAGTTCAGTTCAGTTGCTCAGCCATGTCCAACTCTTTGAAACCCCATGGACGGCAGCAAGCCAGGCTTCCCTGTCCATCAGCAACTCCTGGAGCTTGCTCAAACTCATGTCCATCGAGTCGGTGATGCCATCCAACCATCTCATCCTCTGTCATCCCGTTCTCCTCCTGCCTTCAATCTTTTCCAGCATCAGGGTCTTTTCTAATAAGTCAGTTCTTTGCATCAGGTGGCCAGAGTATTGAAGCTTCATCTTTAGCATCCAGTGAATATTCAGGACTGATTTCCATTAGGGTTGACTGGTTTGCTATCCTTGCAGTCCATGGGGCTCTCGAAAGTCTTTGCCAACACCACAGTTCAAAAGAATCAATTTTTTGTGCCTAGCCTTCTTTATGGTCCAACTCTCACATCCATACATGACTGCTGGAAGAACCATAGCTTTGACTAGACAGACCTTTGCTGGCAAAGTAATGTCTCTGCTTTTAAATATGTTGTCTAGGTTTGCCATAGTTTTTCTTCTGAGGAGCAAGCATCTTTTATTTTCACAGTTGCAGTTACCATCTGCAGTGATTTTGGAGCCCAAGAAAATAAAGTCTGTTTTTTAGATCTAGGCTATGTCTCCACACTCTGGCCACCCTTGGGAGACAGCCACCAGGTGGGGTTTGTGGCAGACCCAGAGCAGGTGCTGGAGGAGAGCTCTACCTGTGGGTTTCCTCGTGCGCTGCCGGCTTTCTGTCCCAGCACACCGTCTCTGTGAATCTGGAATCACATGTCATGCTCACACCCTGTGTCTAGTGACTGACTCGGTATCTGGCACAAGCAGGCACTCGGGCACCCCTGCGGACTGGCAGGTGTGCACTATTGTGTGCCAGAAATTGTGCACCTGTTTTCTCCTGAGCCCTCTTACCAAGACTTTGGGGAGGCACAGTTCCTACCCCCATTTTACAGATGAAGAAAATGGAGGCTCATGGTAACCGAGGGGCTGATTCTCAAACCTGGCTGATCGTCAGAGTCACTTGGCAGCTTTTGGAAAATATGGATTTCTGGGCTTCTTTGCAAATCTCCTGAATCAGTATTTCTGTGGTCAAAGTATCTCTAACATCCAAGAATTCACCAGGAGCTTCTCGTGATTAGCAGCAGCTGGGAAGGACTTTTCCGTTTTCTCCAGTGTTATCTATTCTGTATCCTGCTGCCAGGTTTTTCCCAAAGCATGGAGCAAATACCATGGAATAACTGGGGAAAGTTAAGGTCAGTATCAAACCTATCTCTAACAGTGGCTCTTCGCCAGGTCCTGAGTTAGCTATGGAGAATTCAGAAGTAAATGAAGCCAGCATCTGCTGAAGAACTTACTATCTAGTAAGGAATATAGTTAAGGGGCTAATTTCTAACTGACCCGAGTAGAGTTAGTGCTGCTGTTACTAATTTCATAGGACTCTCTACATCCATTGAAACCCATGTAGTTAATCCCATTGCTTCATAATTTTACTTGTGTTTGTCTGTTTCCCTCACTAGACTCTGAGCTCCACCAAAGTAGTGTTTGTGTTTATTTGCTTATTCTTAATGTTTGCACCCCCCATGCATAGCTCATTGGAAAAAACCCTGATGCTGGGAAAGATTGAACACAGGAAGAGAAGGGGACGGCAGAGGATGAGATGGCTGGATAGCATCACCAACTCGATGGACATAAATTTGAGCAACCTCCAGAAGTTGGTGATGGACAGGGAGGCCTGGCGTGTTGCAGTCCACGGGGTCACAAAGGGTCTGACATGACTGAGCGACTGAACTGAACCGATGCGTAGCTCAGGCATGGCTTTAACTCATGGCTGCTCACTTATATGGCTTTAACACGTGGCTATTGAATGAGAGGCTGAGTAAGAATGCATGGAACATTCGAGCTAAAAAGAGAAGGAGGCTGGATAACAGCAGTAGCAACACACACACATTAGGCGAGGCGTAGCCAGGACGCTTGCTGTGATGACTCTTGCCAATAGGCAGTCATTGGGTGTGGGGTCAAGGAGCAGGTGGTTCAGGGATGGAGCCCAGCTTCCATGTGACGGCTTCTTTGCCCTGTGAAGCATCTTGACGTAACCTGGCCCTTCCCTCTAGGTCTGATCGGTCTCCCCCAGATGCCATTTGTCATATATCTCTGTTCTCAGAAGACCCCTGAGCCGTGGGTTCTTTCAGGTTCCTCGGCCAGGCTGCATCTTCTGGGCTCTCTCTTCTCGTTCAATCTCATTCTTCAGGCAGAGATGCACCTTCTGTTGACTGCAGGCTGCACCAAGGTCAGGCCAGCAGTAGCGATTGTGACCCCTACCTCACAGTGTTGAGAGAGGCCTTATGTGATGGTGAAGGCCAGACAACTAGGACAAGGATGGGTGAACTGTGGACACAACAGTGATGATGACCGCAGAGATCGCTAAGGAGCATTAACACGCGCAAAGAATTCTGCTAAGCCCTCTGCACAATAATTTCAGTCAATTCTCAAAAGTTCTATTGTCTCCATTTAACAGATGAGGAATCTGTGGCTGAGAGGTGAATAACTTGCTCGTGATCAAGTTGATAGTACTCAGTGGAGCCAAGATCGGAACTCGTGTAATGGGACGCTGGGGCTTTTTGCAGTCATTAAGACAGACTGTGCTGAAGAAATGTCCGTCTTCTCTCCTTTCTTCCTCTACTTTCTCTGTTGGGGATGGGTTTTCAAGCCTTGAGCTCTATTAGTACCCCCAGACATTTGGCAGTGCTAAGCCATGAGTATCTTAGAGGTTAATGAGACAGAGGCCCAACCCCAAAGAATGAAGCAAGAGTTCAGGGTCAGGGTGATGGCACTGTGAGCGAGACTGGGGGCTGAGCCCTCTGGGGACTGCAGTGGGAATTTTTCTTCTTTTAGGCCAGACTTTGTCTGAGAGCGGGACAGATGTCAACCTGCAGATAAGGGCTGTGTCCTGACCTGTGAGTGGAGCGCAGTTAGGGAGATAGAGGGCCAGTCCTCTTTTGTGACCAGGCTGTGTTACGTCGCATAGTGAGCTACAGAGGGGGAGCTGCAAGAGTAGATTAGTCGCATAGTGAGCTACAGAGGGGGAGCTGCAAGAGTAGGTTAGTCGCATAGTGAGCTACAGAGGGGGAGCTGCAAGAGTAGATTAACCTGCTTATGAGACTGGCTGAGAAAAGGCATTGCAGGATGCAGAAGTGGCCCAAAGCCAAATGCGTTTAAGGAAAAGAATTTTAGGAGAAAGAAAACCTTAGTCTGTAAGACAGATTTTCTTCACATGTTTGCTTAGGAATGAAAGAAGAGCTAATCTTACCATGAGACTGTAGTTCATAGGAGTATGTTCAAAGTCAGAATCCAGCTTCCTGATTCTTGATTGATTCTTGATTGATGCTGAGCTGATTCTGAATCCAGCTCACCTGAACCCACATCCTATCGAAATATAGCCGTCAGATTTTTGACTGGATAATAGAAAATACATACTGTTAAATCTTAGCTGTATAGTGACCTCAGGTTGTGTAACCTACATTTGTCTAATCTTGAAGGTAGCTAGGGAGAACCCAACCTTGCCTAAATTCTGTCACCAAAATTAAATAATCATCAATCCTGAGAATCAGCCATCACAGGCAGTAATTTTAGCTGGTTTTAAAGTGCCACCTGTCCTGTTAAAAAAAAGTGCAAAGCTATCTCTCACCATCACCACTTTTTTCATTGTACTTGAGTTCTAGACAATGAAATAAAGCAAGAAACAAAATTAAGGTTATCCAGATTGGAAGGAAAAAGCAAAGCTGCCTTTATTTTCAGACATAATGATTGCCTATGTAGAAAATTTCATGGATCTACAAAAAAGCTGTTAGAATTAATATGTGAGTTCAGCAAGGTTGTAGGACATGAGCTCAGAGAAGGCAGTGGCACCCCACTCCAGTACTCTTGCCTGGGAAATCCCATGGACGGAGGAGCCTGGTGGGCTGCAGTCCATGGGGTCGCTAAGAGTCGGACACGACCGAGCTACTTCACTTTCACTTTCATGCATTGGAGGAGGAAATGGCAACCCACTCCAGTGTTCTTGCTTGGAGAATTCCAGGGATGGGGGAGCCTGGTGGGCTGCCATCTGTGGGGTCACACAGAGTCGGACATGACTGAAGCGACTTAGCAGCAGCTGCAGCAGCAGCAGCAGCAGGACATGAGCTCAATACATGAAAATCAATTCTGTTTCCATAAATTACCAAAACTCAGCAATTAAATGAAAAAGCAGTACCACTTACAGCACAAAATTATGAAACAGCAGTAAAGCTGGCAAAAGACCTCTATCTACACTAAGAACAAAAAATGTTGTTTAGAAAAATTGCTGCTGCTAAGTCACGTCAGTCGTGTCCGACTCTGTGCGACCCCATAGACGGCAGCCCACCAGGCTCCTCCGTCCCTGGGATTCTCCAGGCAAGAACACTGGAGTGGGGTGCCATTTTCTTCTCCAATGCATGAAAGTGAAAAGTGAAAGGGAAGTCACTTAGTCTTGTCCGACTCTTAGTGACCCCATGGACTGCAGCCTACCAGGCCCCTCCATCCATGGGATTTCCCAGGCAAGAGCACTGGAGTGGGGCGCCACTGCCTTCTCCATTAGAACAATTGAATAAAGCCTAAATAAACTTAGAGATAGAAGTGAGAACAGCCTCGCCTGGCAGCAAATCTCGGTGTGTTCCCACTTGGAAGTCCTGGGAGCGGCTGCAGAGAGGAGTCCTGGTGCAACCCTGATTCTAAAATTGAAGCAGAAACTCAAAATAGCTGGGAAGGCCAGAGCAACTTCAGGAAAAAAAAAAAAAAATTGGAGAGCCGATTCTATCAGATTTAAAGACTTATAAATTTCAGTAATCAGAGCAGTGTGACGGTGGCATCAAGATAGACAGATATATCAGAGGGGAACAGAATACGAGTCAAGAAATAGACACATATGTGGGTGATTAACTTTCCAGAAAGGTACAAAGGCGTGTCTGTGAAGAAAGTATATTCTTTCTGATAAATGATGCTGGAACAATGGATGTCTTTAAGCAAAATAAGCATTGATTTGTGTCTTGTATCACATACAAAAACTTAAGCCAAAATGGGTTAAACCTAAAGATGAGACCTAAAACTCTAAATCTTCTAGCTGAAAATACAGGAGAAAACCTTTAAGAATCAGTTCAGTCACTCAGTCGTGTCCAGCGCTTTGCCATCCATGGACTACAGCACGCCAGACTTTCCTGTTTATCACTGACTTCTGGAGCTTGCTCAAACTCATCTCCATTGAGTCGGTGATGCCATCCAACCATCATCCTCTATTGTCCCCTTCTCCTCCTGCCCTCAATCTTTCCCAGCATCAGGGTCTTTTCAAATGAGTTAGTTCTTTCCATCAGGGGGCCAAAGTATTGGAGTTTCAGCTTCAGCATCAGTCCTTCCAATGAATATTTAGGACTTATTTCCTTTAGGATGGACTGGTTGGATCTCCTTGCAGTCCAAGGGACTCTCAAGAGTCATCTCCAACACCTCATTTCAAAAGCATCAGTTCTTTGGTGCTCAGCTTTCTTTATAGTCCAACTCTCACATCCATACATGACCACTGGAAAAACTGTAGCCTTGACTAGACAGAACTTTGTTGGCAAAGTAATGTCTCTGCTTTTTAATATGCTATCTAGGTTGGCCATAACTTTTCTTCCAAGGAGTAAGCGTCTTTTAATTTCATGGCTGCAGTTACCATCTTAAGTGATTTTGGAGCCCAGGAAAATAAAGTGTTTAACTGTTTCCACTGTTTCCCCATCTATTTGCCATGAAGTGATGGTACCGGATGCCATGATCTTCGTTTTTTGAATGCTGAGTTTTAAGCCAACTTTTTCTCTCTCCTCTTTCACTTTCATCAAGAGGCTGTTTAGTTCTTCTTCACTTTCTGCCATAAAGACGGTGTTATCTGAGTATCTTAGGTTATTGATATTTCTCCCGACAATCTTGATTCCAGCTTGTGCTTCTTCCAGCCCAGCGTTTTCTCATGATGTACTCTGCATAGAAGTTAAATAAGCAGGGTGACAATATACAGCCTTGATGTACTCCTTTTCCTATTTGGAGCCAGTCTGTTGTTCCATGTCCAGTTCTAACTGTTGCTTCTTGACCTGCATCAGATTTCCCAGGAGGCAGGTCAGGTGGTCTGGTATTCCCATCTCTTTAAGCATTTTCCACAGTTTGTTGTGATCCACACAGTCAAAGGCTTTGGCATAGTTAATAAAGCAGAAGTAGATGTTTTTCTGGAACTCTCTTGCTTTTTCAATGATCCAGTGAATGCTGGCAAGTTGATATCTGGTTCCTCTGCCTTTTCTAAGTCCAACTTGAATAGAGTAAAATCTAATCTTTAAGAATAAAGCAAAAAAAAAAATTTTTTAAGATGCTATGCCAATCCATAAAGGAAAAAAAAATGGATGAATTAAACTTCTGAAAACAAAAACTTCTGTTCTTAAAAACACATGGTTAATGGAATATAAAGGAAAACCACAGTCTGAGAGAGAAAATGTTTGTAAATCAAATAACTAAAAAAGGATATACCCTGAATGCATAAATAACTTAAAATCAATAATAAGGAAAACAAATCACAATGGGCTAAAGATTTGAACAGACTTTTCACCACAGAAGGCATAAAGATGGCAAATAAGCACATGAGAAGATGCTTACCGTCTTAGGGAAATGCAGATTAAAACCACAAAGCGATACAGCTGTATACCTATTTGAATGTCTAAAATGACAAATACTAAATATTCCAAGTGTTGGCAGGAGTATGGGAGAAATGGAACTCTTCTACACTTTGGAAAGTAGTTTGGCAGTTTCTTAAAAAGTTAAATATATACTTCTAATGCACTTCATCCATTCCACTCCTATATATTTACCCAAGAATAATGAAAGCAAACTTCCATAGAAAAAATTTGTACATAAATGGTTACAGGAACTTTATTTGTAGTAGCTCCAAATTGGAAACATCTCAATGCCCTTCTGTAGGTTAATGCATAAACAATACAGAGGGTTAGCTATACTAATAAACGATTAATACGTGCAATATTGTGTGAATCTAAAGTCTGAGTGAAAAAAGCCAGATCCCCCGCAGAGAAAGAGCTCCCACTCTGTGTTCTATTGATTTGCGTCTGCATCTCCTCTCAGTGTATGTGCTGCGCTCCCCAGTGACAAAAACCCCTCTGGACAGTGACACAGTTAAAGTGAATTTTCAGTTCCTGAACTGTTACACTCTTTCGGTGCCTCTGAGAAATTTTGCTGACATATTTAGTTTCACTGTTTATTTCCCAAATTCCCAATCTCACATTCCCAACAGTGGTCCTGAAAAAACTCTACCTGGGACATCAAGTATGAGATTGACCAGGCAACACACTAGGTATATTTCCCGTACTGCTGGATGGATGAACCGGAGCTCCTGGGGCTGCCCTCCAGCATCCAGCGTTTCAGGATGGCTAAGTTGGATATGTGCTCTTGTGTGCTAAGTCGTTTCAGTCATGTCCCTTTGCAACTCTGTGGACCATAGCCCGCCAGGCTCCTCTGACCATGGGATTCTCCAGGCAAGAGCACTGGGTTACCCTGCCCTCCTCCAAGTTGGATATACTGTTGTCAACTTGAAAAGCACACCCAAGTATCCAGCTTTCCTTCCACCACTAAAGGTGCCTTCAATTCTTTCTATTGCCTCTCATCTTGTTAGTTCTATTCTTGGTTGAATGGAGACTGTAGCTTCCTTGAGGTCAAACAGAGCTCCTCCAAAGTCAGCCCTGGAGGGAGGATCAGAGGACACCCGTCCATGCCCTGATCGCTGAGATTCACCTTTGCCTCTGGGCTTCCTTGAGAGGACTCCATGTCCCTGCAACATAAGCTTAAGTGAAGACAGATGCCCCTTCACAAAGCTGAGGCAAGACCAGGCCATTTATACCAGGCTTTGCTGGTGTGGGAGATGATGAAGGGAATACAAATTTGCAGAGCACCATGGAGCTGAGTGGTCTGGCTTCCCAGCCCTGCGTACGAGCTTCTGCTCTCTTGTGGATGGTGGGCCCTGTCTCCGCTCTCCAGCTGGGAGTCTGCGTGCAGTCGTTAACCCTCTCAAGTCTAGAATGCAGTGAGCTCAGTGAGGGGCAGGGGCCCCTTCTCTGTCTGTCTGAGGAGAGAGAGGAAGTTCCTATTTCCTTTCTGATAAACTCTTTCTCCCAATTATTGATGTCGAGACTGCCAGCCACCAGCACCCACTTGAGGGGAAATCTCATATCTATCAGACCTCCTCATAATAGCCAATTAGAACTTAATACAAAAGGCTCAACATTCACTACCTTAACAGTGACATCCACAGATCCAGGGCCGTGCCACTCAGACAGAAGGGTAACAAGGAGTGGCTGGGTGAGAACAATACATACGCAACCCAACCAGCAAGTCTCACACTCATCAGCCCCAGAGGACAAGGGCGGGCCCATGTGCGCTCTGTCCTCCACACTGGATTCCTTTGCGATGGCGTATTCCCCCTCCTGTTCCCCCTTTGCGGCATGAGTTGTGGTGTTGCCCTGGGACTCCTCTCCACAGACATTCCCAGGAATTCCAAGTGGCAGCATACCCTTGATTTTGGTGTCAGGCCAAGCTGCCCTCACAGCTTATCTGCTGTGGGTGCTGGGAACTCAGACTTGTCTGTGGAGGGAAATTATCCCAACTCTCCAGCAGCCGCTGTGATACAAACTACTGCACAACTCTGCTGTGTCCAGAAAAAATACAGCAAAGACCCTCTGCCTTCTTCCTAAGGACCCTCAGGCTTTCCCACGTCACTGGAGGTGCAGGCTGGTGTTCATCGATGCCATCTGACTCTTGGGTCACTTTGGATCCATCATTAAGTGGTGTCTCAAAGGCAATATGTCTGAACTCTGAAAAGTTATCCTTCCTGCATTTGTTTTAACCAAAAGACAGTTTTTCCCTCTGGCATACGCATACTGCCAATGTGCTGTGTCAAGATGGGACCCACAGAAAGCTGCATGTATGACACTGCCCTCAGTGTACTGGTTTGTAAGGTAATTTCCTTTATTTGTTCAGCAGCCTGACCTTCAGTGGGCATCTTCATGGACCAATTGCATTTTTATATTGCTTAATCTCAGTAAAGGGAGAGAAGGGCTCATTTCCCCAGGTTTCTCTTCCCTAAACCCCACTGTACCTTTCTAAATTTCTGGAAATATATTGATCTTGGGGAAAGGATCATAATCATTTTCTCTGGCAAACGCACACAAGCTTTGAACTGCAAGTGTGACTAAAACACACTGTTTGGAATTGGACATCCTGTTTAGGCTAGATCCTCAGCTTCCCCAACGACTAAGGAGAGTGGGTTCCTGGGCTCCCAGCTGAGGTATGAGAGATGGCAAGACGACACAGAAGAACTATACAACAAAAATCTTCATGACCCAGATAACGACGATGCTGTGATCACTCACCTAGAGCCAGACATCCTGGAATGTGAAGTCAAGTGGGCCTTAGGAAGCATCACTATGAACAAAGCTAGTGGAGGTGAATGAATTTCAGTTGAGCTATTTCAAATCCTAAAAGATGATGCTGTGAAAGTGGTGCATTCAATATGCCAGCAAATTTGGAAAACTCAGCAGTGCCCACAAGACTGGAAAAGATCAGTTTTCATTCCAATCCCAAAGAAAGGCAGTGCCAAAGAATGCTCAAACTACCGCACGATTGCACTCATCTCACATGCTAGCCAAGTAATGCTCAGAATTCTCCAAGTGAGGCTTCAATAGTACGTGAACTGTGAACTTCCAGATGTTCAAGCTGGATTTAGAAAAGCAGAGGGATCAGAGATCAAACTGCCAACACTGTTGGGTCATCCAGAAAGCAAGAGAATTCCAGAAAACCATCTACTTCTGCTTTATTGATTACGCCAAAGCCTTTTAACTGTGTTCAGTTCAGTTCAGTCACTCAGTCGTGTCCGACTCTTTGCGACCCCACGAACAGCAGCATGCCAGGCCTCCCTGTCCATCACCAACTCCCGGAGTCCACCCAAACCCAGGTCCATTGAGTCAGTGATGCCATCTAACCATCTCATCCTCTGTCGTCCCCTTCCCCTCCTGCCCTCAATCCCTCCCAGCATCAGGGTCTTTTCCAGTGAGTCAGTTCTCTGCATCAGGTGGCCAAAGTATTGGAGTTTCAGCCTCAGCATCAGTCCTTCCAGTGAACACCCAGGACTGATCTCCTTTAGGATGGACTGGTTGGATCTCCTTGCAGTCCAAGGGTCTCTCAAGAGTCTTCTCCAACACCACAGTTCAAAAGCATCCATTCTTCCACACTCAGCTTTCTTCACAGTCCAACTCTCGCATCCATACATGACCACTGGAAAACCATAGCCTTGACTAGACAGACCTTTACTGTGTGGGTCACAACAAACTGTGGAAAATGCTTAAAGAGATGGGAATACTAGACCACCTGACCTGTGTCCTAAGAAATCTGTATACAGGTCAAGAAGCAACAGTTAAAACAGACATGGAACAATAGACTGGTTCCAAATTGGGAAAAAAGTACATCCAGTCTGTATATTGTCACCCTGCTTATTTGACTTATCTGCAGAATGCATCGTGAGAAACGCTGGGCTGGATGAAGTACCAGCTGACATCAAGACTGATGGCAGAAATAACAATAGCCTCAGATACACAGATGACACCACCCTTATGGCAGAAAGTGAAGAGGAGCTAAAGAGCTTCTTGATGAAAATGAAAGAGGAGAGTGAAAAAGCTGACTTAAAACTCAGTATTCAAAAAACAAAGATCATGGCATCTGATCCCATCACTTCATGGCAAATAGATGGGGAAACAATGGAAACAGTGAGAGACTTTATTTTGGGGGGCTCCAAAATCACTGCAGATGGTAACTGCAGCCATGAAATTAAAAGATCCTTGCTTGCTCCTTGGCAGAAAAGCTATGACCAGCCTAGACAGCAGATTAAAAAGCAGAGACATTACTTTGCCAACAAAAGTCCATCTAGTCAAAGCTATGGTTTTTCCAGTAAGTCACGTTTGGATGTTAGAGTGGACTGTAAAGAAAGCTGAGCGCAGAACAATTGATGCTTCTGAACCGTGGTGTAGCAGAAGACTCTTGAGAGTCCCTTGGACTGCAAGGAGATCCAACCAGCCCACCCTAAGGGAGATCAGTCCTAAATATTCACTGGAAGGACTGATGCTGAAGCTGAAACTCCAATACTTTTGGCCACCTGATGCGAAGAACTGACTCTTTGGAAAAGACCCTGATGTTTGGAAAGGTTGAACGCAGGAGGAGAAGGGGGCGACAGAGGATGAGATGGTTGGATGGCATCACCGACTCGATGGACATGAGTTTGAGCAAGCTCCCGGAGCTGGTGATGGGCAGGGAGTCTGGAGTGCTGCAGTGCACGAGGTTGAAACAAGTCAGAGGGCTGAGCTACCGAGCGGACCTGACCCGCACAGCAAACAGTGCTCTGCAGGTGGCGCTAGTGGTGAAGAATGTACCTGCCAGCGCGGAAGCCGTAGGGACGCAGGTTCTACCCCTGGGTCGGGAAGATCCCCTAGAGAACGGCGTGGCGATCCTCTGCAGTATTCTTGCCTGGAGAATCCCTGGGACAAAGGAGCGTCAGGGTCTCGAAGAGTCGGGCTCGAGCGAAACCTCTGAGGACACATGCTGCACAGTGCAGGGGCTGGAAGGTCAAGCCCCAGCAGCCCGCTTTAAGAGCAGAGCTTTCTGGGAGCATAGCAATCAGTCGCCTCATCCAAGGAAGAGGCTGAAGATTGAAAAGGCGAGGTACTAGTAAATGAGGGAAGCCTTTGGGAGGAGAGGACGGTTGTCCTGGCATATCCCTGAGGTGAGGGTAGACACGGCCTCGGTTCTCTGCCTGCTTGTAGAGTCTGACACAGTTTGATAATATTTGTCTCCTCTTCTATACGTGCCTGATCAAACCCTACAATTACAGTGGAGACAGATCCAAAGGGAAGTAACTGACTGAGGAGCTCTGCGTGTGCAGAGGGAGAAAATCCCCGTCCCCGCAGCGGCCGGCCCCTTCTCCCACCGTCAGAAGCAGGTGTGGCGCCAAGGCGGGGCCTTGCTCGCATGGAGAGGGTCTGTCCATCACCGTCCGGGAACGAGTCCACGTGACTGTCCTGATTTCCCACCGAGAGCCACGGGGTCACTCGGCGCCTCCAGTGGTGACGGTGCTTCCTTGAGCCAGAGTCGTCCTTTCTCTCAGGCGCAGTTTCACTCTTGTTTAAGCTTCTGCTCTCCTCAGCGTATCTGCATCGATGCCATTGTGCTTCAAAGTTCACCTTCAGCCATTTTCAATCCCCTCTGAGCTCCCGTACATTCTAAGTGTGAGTTGCTAATAAAGAGCAAAAGCAAAACCAAAATCTTGATGAAAGCCTTTCCACATCATCATATCTTTGAGCATTAGGGAAATACAAATGAGATTTCAGACTAGCTGCGTGTAATATCTGAAGACCTCAAAACCTTTTGAAAATAAAACATTGCCTCTTCCCACCCCGCTCCCCCCACATTCAAGCTGAATTGAGAGCATAATGGACAGAGGAATTTCCAGAGTGGTCACAGGTCCTCTCCGGGGACATATGGACAGTGGGTTTGAAAAACGTTTCTTTGAAACGATTTTTCATGAGCGTTTGAATTCCAGCTGGTAGACTGCACATGGGGTTAAAATAAGCATTCTAGCTTAAACACAACAAAACGAGCCGGGACTGAGTTTCGCCCTGGGCGAAAGAGGAGGCCTTGTTCTGCGGTGGCAGCAGCTGCAAACACACACCCGGGCAGGAGTCGGAGTGACCAGGGACTTTCTCAGAGAAAAAGTCTGCATTTGACCAGAGAGAAAACACACTCATATGCCTATGCATGCTTCTCTCTTGCCCGCATTCCTCAGCCGTCTCACCTCCCACCGAGCAAACCTTGCAAGGCGAGGGCAGGTAAAATGTCAAAGAGAACTGGCACTGTGGAGCCCAGCATGTAGGGAAAATGGACTTTTCAGACCCCTTCCTCTGTGCAAAGTGGGGGACCTGCGTTGGGCTGAATTTGGTCTCCCCGTTCCTAACGTAAAGTCCTACTCCTGTACCCCAGAATGTGACTGCATTTGGAGCTAGGGCCTTTGGAGAGGCAATTGGAGTGAAATGAGGCCATCAGGAGGGGCCCCAATCCTTATAAGAGGAGGATGAGCCACTTGAGATGCCCAGGCACAGAGAAGAGGTCAGGAGACGCCAGGGCGAAAGGATGCCCTCTGCATGCCAGGGAGATGGCAAATGGGAAAAGTCAGACTTGCCGACACCTTGATCTTGGATTTCAGGCCAACAGAACTGTGAGAACTGAGTGTCTGTGTACTTTGTTATAGCAGCCCTAGAAGAATGTATGTAAATAGAACTACCCTTACTTGATCCATTAAGCCTGGAGAACGCGAAAGAAAAGAGTCAAAACCTTTCTCACAAAGACAAGGTATTAAGAAACGATTCTTTACCACAACAGTCGATGCCAAAGCAAAGGGGTGATGGCAGTCGCAGAAAAACGGGGCCTAAGAAAGTTTCCCCTAGAAGCACCGAGAAGCACCGAGAAGCACCGAGAAGCATTAAGATGGCCGCTGAAAGACGAGGATGATAAGCCGGAAATTGAACCTGAGGTAGGAGTTACTTGCCAGGAACAACTGACTACAAAATGGTGGCAAACATATCGGAAAATAAAAAGGAGCATTGAAAAATAACAAAAACCCCCAAATTTGGAAGTCTTAAAAATAAAGTGCAAATAAAATACTGAAAACCAGTATCATGGTAGGTGGAGACATAGAAATCAGAAATGACCCCATGGACTGCAGCTTCAGCCCTTCCAATCAACACCTGGGACTGCTCTCCTTTAGGATGGACTGGCTGGATCTCCCTGCAGTCCAAGGGACTCTCAAGAGTCTTCTCCAACACTACAGTTCAAAAGCATCAATTCTTCTGTGCTCAGCTTTATAGTCCAACTCTCCCATCCATACGTGACCACTGGAAAAACCATAGCCTTGACTAGATGGAGCTTTATTGGCAAAGTAATCTCTCTGCTTTTCAATATGCTATCTAGGTTGGTCATAACTTTCCTTCCAAGGAGCAGGTATCCTTTAATTTCATGGCTGCAGTCACCATCTGCAGTGATTTTGGAGCCCCCCAAAATAAAGTCAGCCACTGTTGCCACTGTTTCCCCATCTATTTCCCATGAAGTGATGGGACCAGATGCCAAGATCTTCGTTTTCTGAATCTTGGGTTTTAAGCCAACTTTTTCACTCTCCTCTTTCACTTTCATCGAGAGGCTTTTTAGTTCCTCTTCACTTCTGCCATAGGGTGGTGTCACCTACATATCTGAGGTTATTGATATTTCTCCCAGCAATCTTCATTCCAGCTTGTGCTTCATCCAGCCCAGCGTTTCTCATGATGTCCTCTGCATACAAGTTAAATAAGCAGGGTGACAATATACAGCCTTGATGCACTCTTTTCCCTATTTGGAACCAGTCTGTTGTTCCATGTCCAGTTCTAACTGTTGCTTCCTGACCTGCATATAGGTTTCTCAAGAGTCAGGTGGTCTGGTATTTCCGTCTCTTTCAGAATATTCTACAGTTTATTGTGATCCACACAGTCAAAGGCTTTGGCATAGTCAATAAAGCAGAAACAGATGTTTTCTGAAACTCTCTTGCTTTTTTGATGATCTAGTGGATGTTGGCAATTTGATCTCTGGTTCCTCTGCCTTTTCTAAAACCAGCTTGAACACCTGGAAGTTCACAGCTCATGTATTGCCGAAACCTGGCTTGGAGAATTTTGAGCATTACTTTGCTAGCGTGTGAGATGAGTGCAATTGTGCGATAGTTTGTGTTTCAATATCCTTGCATTATTCAGAATGTAGGCAAAAACAAACCTGAATATTCATTAGAAGGACTGATGCTGAAGCTGAAGCTCCAATACTTTGGCCACCTGATGTGAAGAGCGGACTCACTGGGAAAAACACTAATGCTGGGAAACATTGAAAGCCAAAGGAGAAGGGGCAACAGAGGGTGAGATGATTAGATACCATCACCGACTCAGTGGACATGAATTTGAGCGAACTCTAGGAGATGGTGAAGCACACGGGAGCCTGGCATGCTGCAGCTCATAGGGTCGCAAAGAGCTGGACATGACTTGGCAACTGAACAGCCACAATAATGCAAAACCAGTGATTACTTTTATATTTACTAACTTAAAGAGGACCCATGCGGAATAAGGCAAAGAGGGCATGAGGGTGGGGTGTGTGTGTGGAGTGTGCATCTGTGGAATAAATGGCTGCTTTGGCCTGGCTAGGTGGAGGGCACCCTGAAATGGCGGGGAACGTTGCCAGAGATGATCTTGGAGCCTGTGCGTGTCAGGTCCACGTGGCAGACTCCAGGAATGCAGGGGCTTCCCTCATATCTCTTCCGTAAAGAATCTGCCTGCAATGCAGGAGACCTGGGTTTGATCCTTGGGTCAGGAAGATCCCCTGGAGAAGGAAATGGCTACCCATTCCAGTATTCTTGCCTGGGAGACCCCAAGGACAAAGAAGCCTGGTGAGCTACAGGCCATAGGATCCCAAAGAGTCGAGCATGACTGAGCAACTAACTCCTTATGCAGAGCCGCCGCAAGGGCTGGTACACTGTGGAGGCTCAACCAAAAGACCACTGCCAAGCTTGATAGGCTTTGCCAGGTCCCAGTGTAGGTGCCAGCGTCTGAGTGGAGTTCAGTGGTCTTCAGTGCAATGGTGTATGTATCTAGAGTGCTCAGGATAGCCTAGAGGTCTGCATTGCCTCCATGCAAGGAGAAACATTAGCCCTGGATGACATTTAATATCTGGGTCCTTCAGTAAAAGATATAGGGTCACAAATGCCTGAAAGGGAGCCTCTAGCACGCGGGGTCACAGCTGCTTATTCAATCATTTTCTTGCTTCCAGCAATCAAGATTTAGCTGTTTTTTGCACCTGCTTAATATTAAAAAGCAGAGACATTACTTTGCCAACAAAGGTCCATCTAGTCAAGGCGATGGTTTTTCCAGTGGTCATGTATGGATGTGAGAGTTGGACTGTGAAGAAGGCTGAGTGTCAAAGAATTGATGCTTTTGAACTGTGGTGTTGGAGAAGACTCTTGAGAGTCCCTTGGACTGCAAAGAGATCCAACCAGTCCATCTTAAAGAAGATCAGTCCTAAATATTCACTGGAAGGACTGATGCTGAAGCTGAAACTCCAGTACTTTGGCCACCTTATGTGAAGAGTTGACTCATTGGAAAAGATCCTGATGCTGGGAGGGATTGGGGGCAGGAGAAGGGCATGACAGAGGCTGAGATGGCTGGATGGCATCTCCGACTCGATGGACATGAGTTTGAGTGAATTCCGGGAGTTGGTGATGGACAGAGAGGCCTGGCGTGCTGCGATTTATGGGGTTGCGAAGGATTGGACATGACTGAGTGACTGAACTGAACTGAAGGATTTATATATTAGATGGTTAAACTTGGGGTCCTGGAGGGAGCCAGGTCATCTGGGTTTAGGGTACAGCTTTTATTAGACTGAACTATTGTGCCAACATGCACCCCCCAAGTTCCAGGCCTGCTTTAGGTAGCAGAGAGGAGTATAGTGGCTCCAATCTGAGAAAACAGCTCAATTCAGAAATTGAGGATGTGATTCCAAAGCTTTGATCTTCATTAGAACTCACGATTTCTGCTGGGTTTCGATGTAGGGGCTACTTGTTTCAGGGAGACGCTGTGATCAACTTCTGGCCTTTCTCTCCCACTTCCTTGGTGCTATTTTGGAGCAGGGAGAGAGAAGGACAAAGGAGAGATCGGGGGGAGGCAGCTGCCCCATACCAAGGGGCTTTGTTCTCTCTGAGTCTAAAAGGTGGAAAAAGAGATTTTTCTTTTGGTGGCATCATGAGAGCCCCTCAGGGAGTCCTGGCTAGAAAAACCCCCTTCTGATCAGGACAGATACTTCTTCATTCCAGGTATTGCCAGGACCTCCCTCCTTTGCCCCTAGGATTCGGGAGATTCTTGGTGGCTCTCTGTACAGAACCTTACTCCTACCACTATTTCTCCTGGGTGACTCACGTCTGGTCTGCAGGAAGCATCATGGCTTCTGGCCCTAGAAATCCATGGGAGTGGACTTGGCCCTTCCCTAGCTGAGTCCGTCTTGCATGCCTCTTGCCTCTGCTCCAGGAAGCACTTCAGGGCTGGAGGGAAGGAGCAGTGCTGCCTACAGGCAGTGGGTCCCTCGGCTCTCTGCAGAGATATGTACCCTCTCCCCTCTCCAGTCTCTGAGTCCTGTGAGCCTTGCTCAGGCTCACTGGTTCAGGTTCAGAATAGAGCCAATTCCCAGAAATTTCTTTTGTTAATTCTGGTGGTGGTGTTTGGTTTCATCTCATACCCACTGTTAACATCAATACAGCTGTCTTTGAATTGGGTAACAGTTTCCTTTTTTTTTTTATTAGACTGATAGGAACATCCAATCAGAAAAGCTGGTCTCATTTTTATGCAGCTTACCTTAGTTATCCATTCTAAGAGAATTCTGGCCTTTATACCTTGAGGTTTTTGCCTTAGAAATTGCAGTAGAAAAGCAAAGCTCTTTTTTGAGGAAAAAACCCATCATTTGGAAGCCTGGCTTTTGAAAGAAAGTTCTAAATAATTCTCCTGCAAGACTCAGACATTCCAAGTCCTGTCACAGCTTCAACGTGCTTTTTCTGTTTGGTCAGTCTGAGTTAAATTACTCTGAGCACTTTTGAGTCATGAACAGGAAAAAAATAAACTTTTTGAACTTGAAAAATAAATGAAAGCCATTCTTTTTGGCGGCAGATAACTCCAGAAGATGTGACCTTTCAGAGTTCACACTGCCCAAGCGGATTGTTTCCTTGGAGGAATAAGGGCTGCAGGAGTTCAGTCAAGTAGTGTCAAAGAGAAAATGTTAAGTGATGGAGGAAAAAAAAATATTTGCAAGACAAGTAAACTTTGGAGCCAATTCTTCTCCTCGATTTCCTGTAACTCCGTTTATGCTAGAGTTTCAATGTTGTTCAGAATGTTTTATGTCATTTCAATAACCAAAGTGGTTTGTCTGAATAAATAAAATGATTTGATTTAGAAAAAGCAATTATTATGGTGGCTAGAAAAATAAGTTTCTGTAGAAAATGGGATAATTTTATAGCCTCTGGGTAAGACAGATTTGCATTGCATATGATGCAAACAAATCCAAATGGCATTTATTCCCTTGGTAGATTCCTTTGGTAATCAACCTACCAGGTTCTGAAAATGGACCGTTATGCAAATTTATAAAATACAACTACATATTTTCACTTTGGGATGTTTATATTTTTTTTCTCCCTTGGAAATAAGATCCTTAAATGAAAATCAGAGTGGCAATGCTCCATGAAGACTAGACCATAAATGCTTTGCTAAGCAAAAGAAAATCAAAAAGTTGAGCTACTCAGAAATATTAATTCAATTTTGTGGCTGAGATGTTATGGATTCTCTCAAGGACTATAATCTACTGATCTGTTAATCCATGGATGTTGCTACTTTTATTGCTCCTTCTTGACTTAGTGGTGAGTGCAGGCGATTCCATGAGGAGAAAGGGCTGGTTCCCTGCTTCTGACAGCCTAGGCTCTCCCTGTTCACTGGGAGACACAGAGAAACACAGCAGCAGCTGCAGCACGGAGGGGGAGCATGCTATGGACTGCAGAGGGGATGTAAACAGCCGAGATTCTAGAGGCATCTTGAAGCTTGTGAAACACTTTCACGTTCTGCAAATATATATGGAGTGCCTGCTATACGTGAATCACTCCAACGTTCATCATTACATTTCAACTGTGCTTCTCACAATAGTCTAAAGTGAAACTTTACAAACATCAAGACACAGAATGGCGTAGTGATAGTTCTTGTCTTTACTGGCATCACGTATGAGAAATCCACATTGCCCAGAGGCTCAGAGCAAGAGGTCAAATGTCAAGCAGAGATTTTCAGGAGACATCAAGAGAGACAGTGCAAGAAAAAGAGAGAGAGAGAAAGACAGAGAAAAGAAAACAACTTGAAAACAAACAAAGCAAGCCCAGCACATAGCATAGAACCCTTGGGCCCAATAAAGTATTTTGCAACTTAAAGGAAGCACAAAGCAAAGCAGAGCATCTTGAGAAACTCCTACGTTTCTGAGGCTGAACCGCAGCTAGAATGCAGGGAATGACTTCCTCCGTCCCCTTTAGGGATGCAGCTTGGGAACAGCAGGCACAAGGGCCAGGTGAGAAGACTCCTGGCTCCACTACCAGGGGATCTCAGGGTCCCTCCAGAAAAGACCTCAGAACCTTCTGCTTCTGGAAATCCCTTCTACCTGAATGACTCCCGAATTATAGCAGAGGAACCAGATTTCCCCAGTCCCCGTTTCTGCCTGTTCAGAAAATGACTGCTTCGTTCTGTGGGTAATTAGGCAATGCTCTTCCTGCCTTTCCACGTCTCACTCATGCTTCCCTAAGGGATTGGAAGTGATTTTTCTGATGGGTCAATGAGCATGCTTACCTTACTTGCTCTTCTAAACTCTGTTTTGGAACTACTTGCCCACAGGATTTAAGGTTAACCAGCCTCCTCCCTGAGCCCCCTCAGGTCTTTACTTTAACCCACATTCTCTGTGAGTGTTGGCCACCTTATCCCGAACTCTGTGCCTCCTCCAGCTCTGCATATGCCCTGCCCTCCTCCGCTGCTTCAATTTTCCCCCTAGTTCACACTACTCTCCAACGGACCGCACAGACCTCTGACTTACTCGTCTTCATCGTCTCATTCCCCCAGTGGTGTTCTGGTAAATGTTTAATAACTGGCTCTGCAGGGCAGGGTGGGGTGGGGTGGGGACCCTGCTGTGCAGTGTTTGCAAGGGGGTAAATACTCTCACTACAGCCAAGTGCAAGGGTGGTTGTATTTAATAATCGACTTGCAAATTCCTGAATATTTCACAATTTGCTCGTGTGAACTGGTTTGAGCCAGCTCCAGCTCCCCACGCTGGGAAATTCCATGAAGCTGCACCACTAGGGCAGGAGCTCATGTATGCTTCGCTAACTGCTGAGACCTCAGCATTCCAGACAGTACTTGGCCCAGAGAAGATGGTGCATGAGCAACTGTTAAGTGAATGAATGGGTATATGCATCTATTCTATACTTGAGATCATTGTACATAAAGAACAGTGAATTCTGTTAATTTTACATAAACTCATAATAAGAACTTTGTCCATACTATTACATGGTATTCTCTAATATGTTAATGATGCGATGATGCTCAACATTAGGGTATAATTGTAGCACTGCTACTTAATATTTAGGCAAATTCTATCAGAATAAAAACACTGTTATAATATCTTTGAACATAACTGTTTATTCATTTTAACTGATTCAAATGTAGTGATGTTTAAGGTTAATAAAATTTTGCTAAAAGTGGCACAGGAAACAAATTATGAGCATTTCAAATGATATTTGGAAATTTAAATGATATAAAAATGTTTTGCCAAATTAATCTGTTATTAGCATATACTTTTAGGAAATAAGATATGGACCAGTGGAACAAACAAGGGATCTGAAACATTGACTCTGTTTAGATACAAATTTAATAAATAAATGCCTCTCACAAACAATGCAGAATATTTAAAAAATGAGTCGAGAGTAATTGGTAATATATGGAGAAAGGTAATCTAAATTCATACTTCACATTAAACAACAAAAATAAAGTCATTCTGGATACGGTAATTAAAAAATAAAATTAAAAATACATTTTATTCTCAGAGTGAGAAAAGAGAATTTTCTAACAAGGCAATAGAAGAAGTATTTAAAATTTCAATAAATTTGATAATATAAGGAATTTTAAAAATTCTGTTCCACAAACACTAACAAATTTCAAACCAGAAAAAAAGGACTGCGATAGCTATAGCAAAAATCAGTTAAATTTTTATTCAAATCTGTAAAAACTCTGAGAAGTCATAAATAGATGAAAGGTTAAAGACTATAGCAAGAAGTTTGATTTAAAATAAAGGACAAATGATAGACACACATTAGGAAAAATACTATTTAGTTTAACCTACTTATTAATTAAACCAATGCAAAGTAAAATTTTATCAGAAGAGATTGTATGCTTAGCTCGTGTCTCTTCATTTAATACTGTACCTGGATTGGTTCCATTTTAATTCTCCTAAGCTTTTGTTTAACCAAATATGGATTGAGCTAAATGTAGGTCTCAATTTGTCCACCCCTCATTCAGTCATGGAAATGCCAAAGGAAATATCAGCAGCTTGCCAAGGTAACCAACAGGGCCTAGAGCTGCCGTGTGATTGTACTGTCCTAAGAGATAATAGAATAACATTTTCTTGTTCTTCCTAAAGAAAGCCCCAAAGAGTCCATAAGCCAGAAATGAATATATTTCCAACTCAAGTGCGTAGCCTTGAGATCGCTTCACTTTTGTCCCTGTATGAAGCGTAAACACAGGTGTTTGTGCATCTATAACTTTGTGTGCATTGTGACCCAACGGTGCGATTTTGCTATGAAAACAGTTGTCAAGAATGTATCCAAATTCAGTAATGGCGCTAAGTCATTCAATCATAGACTGTTGGGTGGTAGAGGAGATGGCAAATTCTATCTGATTCTAACCTTTATGGAGGCCCTGTGTGCCTACCTACTAGGCTAAGCATCCAGGGTATTTCCTTGGGAATTCCGTTTCCATATCGTCTCCATGGTCTTCACAAAGGTCTGGTTGTAGCGACCGTGCAAGCCGCGGGTGAGGCTGCAGTGCTCAGCGCCGCGTGGGCGGCCGCTGGTCGCTCTGCCCCTGTCTTCTGTCACTGCAATGCCACGGCCAGGAGCCTCCTCCCTGCGCTGTCTGCTCTGACTCTAGCTCTGTTCTCTGCGCCCGCGGTGGCTTGGACCCAATCCATGCATTCCAGGCTCCTCCAAAAGCACTTGGTAGGTCTTTGAAGATACAGACGGAGGGAATGTGCATGACGTAACCCTAGGCCAGTGACGAGGTGTGCCGTGTCTGGGGCACTCTGGTATAGTCAAAGAAAGGATGTTTGGGCGTGGATTGTGTAACCCGTCTGCACTGCACGGTGCAGCGTGTCTGACTTCACAGGGAGGCCTTAACGTCAGGGAGCCCTGGGCAGGGGCCACTGCTCCACCCATCTGTTCAGTTCTGAGTCTTCACAGTTAGCACATCTTCCCCATGACTGCCTGCATGCTCCCAAGGTCAAATGGGAGGGTCACATGGGAGGGCCCCCAAGGCCCAGGGACACCTCTGATGAGAGTCAGAGGCAGGTCCCAGCCCAGCCTCCTGGGTCCTTGTCCCCTCCTTGCCGCCACTGCCTGGTGTGCCCTCCCTGGTGTGCCCTCCCTGGTGTGCCCTGGGGTTCCTGGGTGGCAGTTTCTCTTCCCAGACCCAGGACCCACAGTGCAGAGGGAAGTAAAACACTCTCAGGAGCTGATTCAGCAAAGGCCCTGATAAAAGCATGGCCTTCAGTGGCCTCCCTGCCCAGATTCTATTTTGAGTCCTTTGTTGCTGTTGTTTAATCGCTAAGTCGTGTCCAACTCCTTGCCACCCTGTGGACTGTAGCCCCCAGGCCCCACTGTCCATGGAATTCTCCAGGCAAGAATACTGCAGTGGGTTGCCATTTCCCTCTTTAAGGGATTTTCCTGACCCAGGGGTCAAACCTGCATCTCTTGCATTCACAGGTTGATTTTTTTCACCACCAAGTCACCTCAGAAACCCATTTCGAGTCCTTATTTGGGCTGAATAACAGGAGTCTCCACTCCAGTATTCTTGCCTGGAAGATTCCATGGACAGAGGAGCCTGGTAGGCTACAGCCCATGAGGTCGCAAAGCGTCGGACGGGGCGACCATCGCTCACTACCTGTCTTGCCGGTTGCCCGTGGCCCAGCTCTCCTCGGGGCCAGGATGGCTGCTGCTTCCCATTGTCCTTTTTGCCGAGGGAACCGGTGACCCTTCCGTGGGCCATTGTGTGCTTGGCGGTCTGCCACGCATTCCCTCTGCACAGGCCTGTGCCACATCCCCGCTTTCCTGGAATTCAAGGCACAAGAATAAAACCGACTCCTTATTCACTCCCCAATTATTTCCAGCTCCATTTTTCAGGCTCCCCGATGGCATTGTTTTCCCAGGAACTATGAAGCAATGAAACTATTAAAGAATTCGAACGCTATGCATGGACTGTTTATCAAGAAAACAATCATAGAAAAAAGATCCTGCAAATTTGCCCGGTGAAAACTCCAGTGCAGGGAGGGGGAGAGAGAAATGGCCACGGGGAGGGCCAGGTTTTCTCCAGAAATGCTGCCCACCTGGACCGAGGCCGGGGGTGAAGCTCCCGGAGACACACATGCAGTGTGATCCCAGCTGGCTCCTGCTGTCTTTGTAGGCCTCTCCAAGAACTAGAAAGCTTCAGATTTCTCTTTAGATAATTTAGGAAGCACACCCACTCCCTTGGGGGAAAGATTTTCAAACAACAGCTTAACTTTCATTGATGGATTTTTGGATATTAAGGACGTTAGTTCAGCCTGGTTTAATTTGTGGGTTTGGTTGAGAAGAACACCGATAGAGGCCCAGCTTGGTTCAGTTTAGGGACCTGGGCTGAGCGGTGCCTGGGCTCCAGTATTTCCTCCATGCCCTCTGTGGCCTTTTGTCAGCTAATTATAGAACCTGGGAGGTCTTCTCAGGTATTTCCCTGCCTGCCATCTTCGCCTGGCATTTGTTCCTGTCAGCATCTCTCGCAAAGCTTAAACATGGTGGGAAATAGGGTCCTGCATCTGGGGGCCTCCGCTCCAGGGATATCTCCCCTGTGAGTCACCCACAGAGAACAGGGTGAGCCCAAGGATCACTCTGGGTCACACTATTGCACCAGAGCTTGCCAGTTCCACCCTGGGGTTTAATGCTGTGATACTCAGAGCTCCAGGGGTGGCTGCCCTGACCGCTTGGAGTTCACAGGCTGCTGAGAATGGGTGGGCCTTTCTCCCCCAGATCATCCAGCTGTGTTAGGCCCTTAGTGATGCTGCCCTTGGTCCCCAGCTCAGAGGCCACAGCAGAGAAAAGGTGTGCATGGTGGGATCTTTTACCACCTCAGCTGGTAGAAATCAAAGGACTCCTCCAAGGCAGAAAAGAGAAAGGCGAGGGCAGATTCAGGAATGCAATTAGGAGGCTTCTGGTCATACCCACCATCTGCTGTCAAGTCCCATCCAGACCACAAGCAGCTGGGTGGGCGATGGTGGGGCCCAGAGACTAGAAATACACATTTCCTCTGTGGATCTTCTCAGTCCTGGGGCTTCAGGAACTAAAATGCCCAGTCTCCCATCAGAGGCAAGTCCAGATGGTCTGTGCATTGTTCCCAGGCCCTCAGGCTACACAGCTTCAGCTGCTGCTTTGCTTTCCCTTCATTTGGGAGAGTAAAAACCTGGGCTTGGAACGTCTCTGAGCTTTCTAATTGAGCCACCGACTGATCTGCCACAGCCTTTTTCCTTTTAACCAACTTGACCTTCTAACATGAATGAGGAAATGCCTATTTGCTGAAGCTTGTATTTTCCATAGTTATGTAGCAAAATCCCATTTTTATAAGCATAGTTTAGCTCACAGCATAATGAGGCACCATTCAGCCATCCAAAAAAGCCAGCCAGGCTTCCTTCCAGTGTGAGGCGAGCATTCTAGAAGGTCAGCACCCTGGAGTGGGAGGCACTGTTTCCAGCCTTCACAGAATAGAGCTGGGGTAGCAGGGTAGGCCCACGCAGCATAAATGGACTCTGAGGACGTTGTGCTTAGTGAAGCAGCTCAGTTCAGTCGCTCAGGCGTGTCCGACTCTTGGCGACCCCATGAACTGCAGCTCGCCAGGCCTCCCTGTCCATCACCAACTGCCATAGTCCACCCAAACCCATGTCCATTGACTTGTTGATGCCATCCAACAATCTCATCCTTTGTCATCCCCTTCTCCTGCTCTCAATCTTTCCCAGCATCCGGGTCTTTTCAAATGAGTCAGCTCTTTGCATCAGGTGGCCAAAGTATTGGGGTTTCAGCTTCAACATCAGTCCTTCCAGTGAACACACAGGACTGATCCCCTTTAGGATGGACTGGTTGGATCTCCTTGCAGTCCAAGGGACTCTCAAGCGTCTTCTCCAACCCCACAGTTCAAAACCATCAATGCTTCAGCGCTCAGCTTTCTTCACAGTCCAACTCTCACATCCATACATGACCACAGGAAAAACCATAGCCTTGACCAGACGGACCTTTGTTGGCAAAGTGATGTCTCTGTGTTTTAAAATGCTGTCTAGGTTGGTCGTAACTTTCCTTCCAAGGAGTAAGCGTCTTTTAATTTCATGGCTGGAATCACCATCTGCAGTGATTTTGGAGACCCCAAAAATAAAGTCTGACACCGTTTCCATGGTTTCCCCATCTATTTCCCATGAAGTGATGGGACCAGATGCCATGATCTTCGTTTTCTGAATGTTGAGCTTTAAGCCAACTTTTTCACTCTCCTCTTTCACTTTTATCAAGAGGCTTTTTAGCTCCTCTTCACTTTCTGCCATAAGGGTGGTGTCATCTGCATATCTGAGGTGATTGATATTTCTCCCGGGAATCTTGATTCCAGCTTGTGCTTCTTCCAGCCCAGCGTTTCTCGTGATGTACTCTGCATATAAGTTAAATAAGCAGGGTGACAATATATAGCCTTGACCACTCCTTTTCCTATTTGGAACCAGTCTGTTGTTCCATGTCCAGTTCTAACTGTTGCTTCCTGACCTGCATACAGGTTTCTCAAGAGGCAGCTCAGGTGGCCTGGTATGCCCATCTCTCTCAGAATTTTCCAAGCCAGTCACAAAAAAGACAAATACTGTATGATTTCACTTATATGAAGCATTTTGTTGTTGTTTTAGTTGCTGAGACGTGTCTGACTTTTTAGTGACCCAATGGACTATAGCCTGCCAGGCTCCTCTGTCCATGGGATTTCCCAGGCAAGATACTGGAGTGGGCTGCCATTTCCTCCTCCAGGGGATCTTCCTGACCCAGGGATCGAACCCGAGTCTCCGGAATTTGGAGATTCTTTGCAACTGAACCACCAGGGAAACATAACATGAAGCACTTTGAGTACGTAAAATCCTGGACACAGAAAGCAGAATGGTGGTTGCTAGAGGCAGGAGTGTGGGAGTGAAAAGCTGGTGTTTGCTGGGTGTGCAGCTCCAGTTCTGCAGGACAGAAGGGATCCTGGAGACGGATGATAGCGATGGGTTCCCAGCACTGTGAGTGCCGTTAGCACTCCTGAACTGCGCCGCTTAACAATGGTTAGGATGATACGTTTCATGTTACATGTATTTTATCATAACTTATATAAAGGAGAGGATTCAGCACAGCCAGACCCCATGCTACTGAGGGTGGAGCGATGCCACTAGGCTTCCTGAAGCTCTGGCTCTGTGGCAGTGGAGGAGCCTCCTGCCTCTGTCTTCTTCCCCATGGCGATGTTGACTCTGTAACTCTTCATTCATCAGGAATAAAATAAAGGACAAGCATCACTATGACAGAAATGGCGCTTGGTCAGATTTTTCAGTGTTATGGCTTTCACGTGAGCTGCCAGTTGTTAGGCAAGTGAATCAGTTACGCTTTTCTTCATTCACTTCCCCATTCTTTCCTTCACTAGTAACAAGCTTTTACTGGGAACAGGTTAGGGGCCAGCTCTGTGCTAGGGAAATGCCCATGTCCCAGGCTGTAACGAATATTGAATCTGAATTGCACACATCCCATTAAAGTTTGTAAACATTCTGACTGAGCTTTGAATCTATTCACAGAAGATAAATAGGACTTTACTAGATGAGGTTGAAAAGCAGAAAGCATGTGTGCATGTAGGTCTCTGAGAGGAGACCTGCAGATGAGAATCATCGCTAGTTCATCGGCAATCCTGCTCCCTGCTCCCTGTTCTGGGGGTAGTGTGGCTGAACAGTCAGTGCGGTCCCGGGCACCTCTTCACAGTGGGCGCTGACCCAGAGCACGCAAGCCCCAGTGCTTCCAGGTATGTACTGAAGGAGGGGCATGCTCCGAGCTGGTAACATATGTTTAGCATAAAACCTTTCTAAATTTCTGCTAACAACGACTCAGTTCAGCTACAGTGTTTGGAGCCAGAAAAGCCCCCGGCGAGCTTTCGTTTGGAACCAGCATCTGCTCAAGTGGAAGAATTGCTTCTTTGAAAAAAAGGAAACACACGTGAGGAATGGAAGGCAGACCTGCCTTCCTGATGCCTCCAGGTTGCACTTCCCAAAGAAAGGCAGAGAGTCCTGGGATTACGTTGGCTGATAAAATTTTGTCCCGTTGTAGAACTGCCTATGCCACAGTGGGGTTGTTTAGCCATCAGCACAGACGGAACAGGTGACGCACATTTTCTCTAGCAGCAGGAAACAGTGTTTTTGTTGGTTTTTGTCAAACAAATCTTTAACCCTTAAACCTTTTGAGAACTTATAGAATAGAAACATTTATATTTTGTGTGGACTTTACCTTCCCAAAACACAAGCCAATTCCAGAAGTTCAAAAACCCCAGAACAATTTTTGGCAGAAATCTTGGTTCAAAGTGGGGAGGTTATAAGAGTTTATATTCTTCTATCTAGACCAAAGGCTCTTATGGGGCTGCTGTTTATTTTTCTGACTCAAAGAGCAGAGCCTCCAATATAATGTGAAATAGGTAATATAATAAAAATATTTTATAAATCAGGAGCTCCATCCGGTTTAGGTCTATGCACTGTCAACTCTGAAATAAACACGCAGGAACCCTCGCTGACTTCATTTCCTCTCGATTTCTTCATCAGCGTGCGCTGGACTTTCCTCGGTTTGTTTTCATTAACTCCCCCGGCCCATCTTGGACCAGGTCGGTCTCGCTGCAATTAGGAGTGAACCTTGCCTTCATCTGCAATGTGACCAAGAAGGATGTGTTTTTCTCCCTTCTCCTGGTGGAGTGGAGGGGACAGGGATGAGCAGCAGCCGGCACAACTGGCCAACCAAACACACATCAGTCACTCTGTCATAGGAAGAGTGTGACACAATAGCGCTTCATTCTTTAGTAAAGGTTTACCTTAGAAAATGGAGCATCACCATCTGTGAATAAGGGACACCTAGCTTTTGAAGTCACCAACCTGCCTTTTGGCATGAGGACAGTGAGAGCCAGAAAGGGACATAATTTGCCCATGGTCACCAAGCTGGAAAAGTGATGGCGTCTGGACCTGCCCGCTGGAAGGGAACCCAGGCACCGCAGGAGCCCTCCCCTGGAATACAGGCTCGGCTTGCCCATCCTCCCAGTGGCAGGGATGCCTTCATTCTACAGACATCCTGGCTAGAACTTCTCTTTACATGCATCTCAGATCTGCCCTGATCCATCTTTGGCTGCCAATCACTGGCTCTAATTCTGTTGCCTGAATTGAAATAGAATAAGCATCTTTTTTCCATATGTTGGCTCTTTAAATAATCTGCAGTCTTCTAGGATATCCTCCTAGTCTTCATTTTTCCAGGTTAGCCACATTTCCTCAAGCTTTCCAGACACTTCTATCTTTTCTTCTTCCAATGTGTTCAAGGTTGTCAGTCATCACTTTTAAAACATCATGTCTGGAATGGACCACAATACTCCAAACAGTGATCTGATCAGTATCATTAGAGATTTCTGGCACAATCAGACTCATGTTATGTGTACACTTCAAATTTACACATTCTTGGGTCCTCTTTTGTTTGTGGCTTTGTAAACATAAACCATTATTTATATTTATTTATTCAACTGTTGATGTCTTGACTTTCTCATTTCTAAAAAGATTTAAAATGACCTTTCAAAATATAATATGACAATATATAAAAATATTAGTTAAAGAAACTATCAGAGGCATAGTACAAATAGGGAAAATAGAGAGAGCCAGAAGTTATAATGGCAGGTAAAATGCATTCCAGGGGGTCCGGTAACCCTGCTAGGGCAGGCTAGGCTCTGAGTGTGGCTCTGAGTTTCCTAGCTGCAAATGGAAAAATGGTAGTATCATCATTTATGTGTTGAGGTACATAAAGGAAACACTAGTCAGTGGCTCGGGACAGTTATTGCCATTCCTCGTACTGGAGCCTGAGATAAATATTTCCCATAGTCCTCTGACAAAAACCACCCCATGGCATAGCCCTTGACGGCGTTCCTGGAACAAACACAGCACATCTCCTAAGATCTGGTCGCGTGTAAGTTCCTGAACTGCTGCTGATGTTATGCCACATCCAGGACGATATGCTCTTTGGAAACTTTTTTTTTTTTTTTAATCGTATTTTATCCTTGCTCCATTTTAATGTATAGTTTGGAGATTTATTGTTACGAAAGAAAACAGAGAAACTGCGTGAGCACTTCCATGTTCTATCCTGCGCTTCTTGACTTTTGAAGTTCTTGGTATTCAACTTTTTGCTATTGAACCACATCCTTGTCATATTCTCCAAAGACCTTGTTTTTATTATTATTTCAAATGAAACATGTTTTGAGATCAGGGACACTTGTAGGAACTTTTCTGTTCTGATATTTTAGCTCAAGGCAGGTCTGGCTGGAAATCTGGGGTTATATCCAGCGTTCTTTCCTTCAAGGTATAGCATGACCTCTCCTGAAGTTCTAGATCCCAGGTGTTTCCATGCAGATGCAAGGAGAGACAGGCAGGGGCTGCTTCCACCCCTCAGTCCAGGAGACTTCAGTGGTGGAGAGAAGGAACTGCCTTGTGGTTGTCCTTCCGGTCAGGGCTGGGGTGGGGGGGAGTTGCCCGTGGACTGAAGGGGCCCACTAACTCCGAGTGAGTGTTCACTCCCTTTCACCCAGGCACCCCCCACAGCTCCTCCAGCTGGGCCCACCAGCAATGAGGCTGCGGTAGCTTTATTTCCGCGGTCTACTCAAAAGATGTTCACGTACATCCTAATGTAGCTCAGGTGTTCTAACAACTCATCTTTGGATTTTAGCCTCTAGCCAATGAAACTGACTGGCTTTATGGCCTCCTTCCCACCTTCATCCCACTCAGCGGGGCTCCGAACCTGGCAATCAGGCTCTCTGTTGTCAAATCCCCTGTCTCCCCCTCGGCACTGCTTGTGACCAAGCAATGCAGAAGACGAGCTGGCCCCTGGTACGGAAACACTTCTCTAGGTCACCCGACACCTGGTTTCCTTGCTTTCCTTTTAATTTCCTTCCCTCTGCTTGCATCTGCACAGGTTGTCCTGAAACACTGTCTTCCTTCTTAACGCTGATGTCATCCACACTGGGAAGTGTTTCTTCTCAGGCAAGCTGCCACGGCAGAGTTTCATGGGTTCGCACTCCAGCAACACATATAGACCCTTTGTTGTCTCTGCGGCTCTCTGACCCTGGAGGAGGAAATGCCAGCCCACTCCAGTATTCTTGCCTGGAGGATGCCATGGAGAGAGGAACCTGGTGGGCTACAGTCCATGGGCTCACAAGGAACTGAACACAGCTGAGTGGCTAACCACGTGGTTCTCTGACTGCTTTCCAAACTGCCTATTCAGTGTAGGTGTAAAGTCTTATGAAGAAAAGGCAGTTCTAGCAGATGTTCTCCAGACAGAGAGAGAAAGAGAAAGGACTTTATTGGGGGGATTTTTGCCTCAGTATTGTAATGAAATTACCCATAAAGGGCAAGTAAAATTTTACTCCAGAACTTGGGGTACTCCCTCCAAACAAATTTCCCAGTTTTTGAATGAAAATGGCCAAGACTTTAAATTCAATTCTGTAGATAATGGCGCATGGGCACAAATGTTCTGGCAATTTTCCTAACTCAGGGTGAGGGAAAAACAAAACTCCAAAGGTATCTGGATCTTTCCACTGGGAAGCAGAATCAGGCTCAATTCCCAGTCTTGAAGTGGGTCATTCTATCTCCTAACTTGAAACAAGAAACAGTGATAGTTTCTATTTTGTTTTCATTTAACGATTGTTGTTGTTCTGTTGCTAAGTCATGTCCGGCTCTGTGAGGCCAGGGACGGCAGCACGCCAGACTTCCTGTCCTTCTCTATTTCCCGAAGCTTGGTCAAACTCACATCCATTGAGTCGGTGATGCCATCCAACCATTTCATCCTCTCTCCCCCCCTTCTCCTCCTGCCCTCGATTTTTCCAGCATCGGGGTCTTTTCCAATGAGTCAGCTCTTTGGCCACAGTGTTGGAGCTTCAGCTTCAGCAACAGGCCTTCCAATGAATATTCAGGGCTGATTTCCTTTAACATTGACTGTTTCATTCTCCGTGCAGTCTAAGGGGCTTTCAAGAGTTTTCTCAACACCACAATTTGAAAGCACCAATTCTTTGACACTCAGCCTTCTTTATGGTCCAACAAACCCAAACCAAAAGCAGGAGGAGAGAAGAAAGTGCTTTGGTGCTCTGGTGGAATCAGCTAGAGAGTTTGCTCTGGTGAGAGGAACCTCCCAGGCTGAGCCTGCAGGCCCAGGAGAGCGTGTGCCACCCAGCACTGAACAGCTTCTCTTTCTGCTGGAGAATTCCTCATCTCAGTCCTGAAGAAGAACATGAGTGACGTGAGGAAGCTTAAGGCTGTTATCTGCCTGAAAACGTCATGTACTTTGGGCATTAACAGCTACACACTTCTGTATATAATGTAGATTAAAAATAAGGACCTTCCTATAGCACAGAGAACTATATTCAGTAATTTGTAATAAACAACAATGGAAAAGAATCTTATTCTTGAAACTACCACGGTTATAAATCAGCTGTACTTCAAAAACTCTCATCCTGCATGTAAATAACGCACAAACACTGATGCTTCTGGACTTTTAAACATATCACACACGTAGGTCAGTTCAGCTCTGTTCAGTCGCTCAGTCGTGTCCCAACTTTTTGCAGCCCCATGGACTGCAGCACACCAGGCCTCCCTGTCCCTCATGAACTACCTGAGTTTACTCGAACTCATGCGGATTGAGTTTGTGATTCCATCTAACGATCTCATCCTCTGTCATCCCTGTCTCCTTCCACTTTCAATCTTTCCCAGCATCAGGGTCTTTCCAAATGAGTCAGCTCTTCACATGAGGTGGCCAAAGTGCTGGAGTTTCAGCTTCAACATCGGTCCCTCCAATCAACACCCAGAACTGATCTCCTTTAGAATGGACTTGTTGGATCTCCTTGCAGTCCAAGGGACTCTCAAGAGTCTTCTCCAACACCACAGTTCAAAAGCATCAATTCTTTGGCGCTCAGCTTTCTTCACCATCTACTCTCACATCCATACATGACTACTGGAAAAACCATAGCCTTGACTAGATGGACCTTTGCCGGCAAAGTAATGTCTCTGCTTTTTAATATGCTTTCTAGGTGGTCATAACTTTTCTTCCAAGGAGCAAGTGTCTTTTAATTTCATGGCTGCAGTTACCATCTGCAGTGATTTTGGAGCCCCCAAAAATAAAGTCAACCACAGTTTCTCCATCTGTTTGCCATGAAGTGATGGGACCAGATGCCATGATCTTCATTTTCTGAATGTTGAGCTTTAAGCCAGCTTTTTCACTCTCCTCTTTCACTTTCATCAAGAGGCTTTTTAGTTCCTCTTCACTTTCTGCCATAAGGGTGGTGTCATCTGCATATCTGAGGTTATTGATGTTTCTCCCGGCAATCTTGATTCCAGCTTGTGCTTCTTCCAGCCCAGCGTTTCTCATGATGTGTTCTGCATATAAGTTAAAGAAGCAGGGTGACAGTATACAGCCTTGACATACTCCTTTTCCCTTTGGAACCAGTCTGTTGTTCCATGTCCAGTTCTAACTGTTGCTTCCTGACCTGCATGCAGATTTCTCAAGAGGCAGGTCAAGTGGTCTGGTATTTCCATCTCTTTAAGAATTTTCCACAGTTTGTTGTAATCCACTCAGTCAAAGATTTTGGCATAGTCAATAAAGCAGATGTTTTTCTGGAACTCTTGCTTTTTCGATGATCCAACGGATGTTGGCAATTTGATCTCTGGATTCTCTGCCTTTTCTAAAACCAGCTTGAACATCTGGAAATTCACCATTCATGTACTGTTGAAGCCTGGCTTGGAGGATTTTGAGCATTACTTTACTAGTGTGTGAGATGAGTGCAACTGTATGGTAGTCTGAACATTCTTTGGCATTTCCTTTCTTTGGGATTTGAATGAAAACTGATCTTTTCCAGTCCTGTGGCCACTACTGAGTTTTCCAAATATGCTGGCACAGTGAGTGCAGCACTTTCATAACATCATCTTTTAGGATTTTAAATAGCTCAACTGGAATTCCATTACCTCCACTAGCTTTTTTCATAGTGATGCTTTCTAAGGCCCACTTGACTTCACATTCCAGGATGTCTGGCTCTAGGTGAGTGATCACATCATCATGATTATCTGGGTCATGAAGATCTTTTTTGTACAGTTCTTCTGTGTATTCTTGCCATCTCTTCTTAATATCTTCTGCTTCTGTTAGGTCCATACCATTTCTGTCCTTTATTGAGCCCATCTTTGCATGAAAATTTCTCTTGGTATTTCTAATTTTCTTGAAGAGATCTCTAGTCTTTCCCATTCTATTGTTTTCCCCTGTTTCTTTGCATGGATTGCTATGGAAGACTTTCTTATCTCTCTTTGCTATTCTTTAGAACTCTGAATTCAAATTAGTATATCTTTCCTTTTCTCCTTTGCCTTTCACTTCTCTTCTTTTCACGAGTATTTGTAAGGCCTCCTCAGACAACCGTTTTGCCTTTTTGCATTTCTTTTTCTTGTGGATTGTTTTGATCCCTGCCTCCTATACAATGTCAGGAACCTCCGTCCATAGTTCATCAGGCACTCTGTCTATCAGATCTAATCCCTTGAATCTATTTCTCACTTCCACTGTATAATCATAAGGAATTTCATTTAGGTCATACCTGAATGGTCTAGTGGTTTTCTCTACTTTCTTCAATTTAAGTCTGAATCTGGCAATAAGGAGCTCATGATCTGAGCCACAGTCAGCTCCTGGTCTTGTTCTTGCTGACTTTATAGTACTTGCCTGTCTTTGGCTGCAAAGAATATATTCAATCTGATTTAGGTATTGGCCATCTGCTGATATCCATGTGTAGAGTCTTCTCTTGTGTTGTAGGAAGAGGGTGTTTGCTATAACCAGTGTATTCTCTTGGCAAAACTCTAAGAGCCTTTGCCCTGCTTAATTCTGTACTCCAAGGCCAAATTTGCCTGTTACTCCAGGTATTTCTTGACTTCCTACTTTTGCATTCCAGTCCCCTATAATGAAAAGGTCTTGTAGGTCTTCATAGAACCGTTCAACTTCAGCTTCTTCAGTGTTACTGGTTGGGGCATAGACTTGGATAACTGTGATATTGAGTGGTTTGCCTTGGAAACGAATAGAGATCATCCTGTCATTTTTGAGATTGCATCCAAGTACTGCATTTTGGACTCTTTTGTTGACCATGATGGCTACTCCATTTCTTCTGAGGGATTCCTGCCTGCAGTAGTAGATATAATGGTCATCTGAGTTAAATTCACCCATTCCAGTCCATTTTAGTTTGCTGATTCCTAGAATGTCGATGTTCACTCTTGCCATCTCCTGTTTGACTACTTCCAATTTGCCTTGATTCATTGAGCTAACATTCCAGGTTCCTATGCAATATTGCTCTTTACGGCATTGGACCTTGCTTCTATCACCAGTCACATCCACAGCTGGGTGTTGTTTTTGCTTTGGCTCCATCCCTTCATTCTTTCTGGAGTTATTTCTCCACTGATCTCCAGTAGCATATTGGGCACCTACTGACCTGGGGAGTTCATCTTTCAGTGTCCTATCTTTTTGCCTTTTCATACTGTTCATGGGGTTCTCAAGGCAAGAGTACTGAAGTGGTTTGTCATTCCCTTCTCCAGTGAACCACGTTTTGTCAGCCCTCTCCATCACCCAGACCCATCGATCTTGAATGTCCCTACATAGCATGGCTCATAGTTTCATTGAGTTAGACAAGGCTGTGCCCCATGTGATCAGATTGGTTAGTTTTCTATGTTGTGGTTATCAGTCTGTCTGTCCTCTGAAGGAGAAGGATAAGAGGCTTTTGGAAGCTTCCTGATGGGAGAGACTAACTGCTGGGGAAACTGGATCTTGTTCTGATGGGCGGGGCCATGCTCAGTAAATCTTTACTCACATTCTGTTGATGAGCGAGGCTGGGTTCCCTCCCTGTTAATTGACCTGAGGACAAACTATGGTGGAGGTAGTGAAGATGCTGGCGACGTCCTTCAAAGGGCCCCGTGCCGGCACTGCTGCCCTCAGTGCCCCCAGCCCTGCAGCAGCCCCGCTGACCCAGGCCTCCACCAGAGACTCCTGGACACTCATGGGCAGGTCTGGGTCAGGCTCTTGTGGGGCCACGGTGCCTTTCTCCTGGGCCCTGGTGCACACAAGGTTCTGTTTGTGCCCTCCTAGCATCTGTTTCCCCAGTCCTGTGTAAGTTCTGGTGGCTCTGTGGTGGGTTAATGGCAACCCCCTCCAAGAGGGCTTATGCCACACCCAGGCCTGCTGCACCCAGAGCCCCTGCCCCCGCAGCGGTCCACTGCTGACCCGCACCCCACAGGAGACACCCACACACAGTTCTGTCTCAGTCTCTGTGGGGTCTCTGGGTCCTAGTGAACACAAGGTATGTTTGAGCCCTCTGAGCATCTCTGGTGGGTATTGGGTTTGATTCTAAAAGTGATTTCACCCCTCCTACCATCTTGCTGGAGCTTCTCCTTTGCCCTTGCATGTGGGGTATCTCCTCACTGTTGTTCCAGCACTGTGCAGCCAGGGAACTCTACTCAATGCTCAGTTAGTCCCAATGATGTGGAAAAGTTCTGTCTGAAGAAGTCAAACTAAGTGTAAAAGCGCCGAAGCTCTGGTGGTGGCAGCATAGGTGCCGATACAGGCATTAGGCAGCAATGCCGACTGCAGGGAAGTCACTCAAGAGCCCTGTCATGTGTCCAAAACAGAACGCAACAGGCAGCAGAATCGTGTCTTGAATTCAGTAGGTCCCAGAAGTCCAGGGGACACTGAGGCCCTGAGCAGCAAGGCAAGCTCCTCTTCTGAACTTGGTCATGATGATGGTTTCATGAGACTGCATACGTCCAAACCCTTCACAATGCACACTGGCGACCTTGAAGATACTGCAAGTTCGGCTCCGGGACACTGGATCATTTGTAGTTCAAGTAGCATCATCAAAATGCAATTCTGCTCACCTGACTCATGGATAACTTTTTCTTTCTTTTTCTTTCACACATGCAATGTCCCACTTAATCATTGCACAGTTCTGTGATGTATAGATTATTATTAACAGCAGCATGACCGCACTTCCCAGAGGATGTTTGAAGAGTCACTTTTGCAACAAGGGCCTTGAACAAAGTGCTTAAGACCCACGTGGCATCATTTGCTTATGGAATTGCCTTTGACTATGGCTTTCATAGGGCTTCCCTGGTGGCTCAGAAGTTAAAGCGTCTGCCTGCAATGCAGGAGACCTGGGTTCGATCCCTGGGTCGGGAAAATCCCCTGGAGAAGGAAATGGCAACCCACTCCAGTACTATTGCCTGAGAAATCCCATGGACAGAGGAGCCTGGTGGGCTACAGTCCACGGGGTTGCAGAGGGTCAGACATGACTGAGCGACTTCACACACTCACACACATGGCTTTCGTCATTCCCAACACCTAGGACCAGGCCAGGACTGAAAGTGAGAGTGCCAGCCACTCGGTCATGTCTGACTCTTTGCGACCCCATGAACAAGAGCCTGCCAGGCTCCTCTGTCCATGGGATTCTCCAGGCAAGAATACTGGAGTGGGTTGCCATTTCCTTCTCACAGGGATCTTCCTGACCCAGGGGTTGAATCTGGGTCTCCTGCGTTGCAGGCAGATTCTTTACCACTGAGCCACCCTGAGCCACTCCTTCCTCTCCTGGGGTGTACCTTTACATTGATGGTGACATTTGAAAACACTGGGGCTCCTAGAAAGAGAAGCCACCTCAGCTTTGGGGATTAGGAATCTGTGACTCTTGGTAGCTGTTCACCTGGAGGAATGGGGGAGTGTGGGGATTTTTTAGAAGATGACACATCCTTTGTTATTGTTGGCACTCATGGTGCTGAATTCATTTCAGCTGAGCAAGCACCAGCGACTCAATGCTAAGAGCACCGTAGACTTCATCTCACACTGTGTGAAATTGTTAAGGGTTATTGAGTGTTCTCTTCATGGCCCCTTAAGATCTGTGAAATAAATCTCTGTCCTTGGCAAACACACTGAGGGCTTTTCAGCCTCCATGCTCCATTGAAATGTCAAAGTATGACAGGAAGGCATGGCTTCTCTTGTTTGGGAGGCTTGATAGGACAAACGGATGATGTATGCACACCAGCCGGAGGCCTCACCAGGACTATATATATGTGTATATATATATGTGTGTGTGTGTGTGTGTATACATATATATATATAAATATAATATTATATAGTATACACAACATATTGTATAGCGTATGTAATAATATATAGTATATACAATAATACTATGTATGTTAACATTTAATATATTAGCATGAAAACTGGTGTGATTTGCAGACCTAAGCACCAAACAGCTGTGTGGAATCTTCAGGTGCCCTGAAATAGACTGAATTTAAGGACTCCTCTCTGTGAGGGGCCAGCCAGAACTCCTCTTCCTGGGGAGCTCAACTGCTCAGAGCAGCCACTGCAGGGGACAATCTGGTCTCGCGACAGCACACTTGCCGCCTTTCCTCCCTTGCCGGCTTTAGAACCAGAAAACAGTTTGATAGGAATTTTGCACGATCTTTCTCATTGTGCCTCTATCGGTGTGAGCCCTTGAGACCTGGAGTGCGTTTCTTTTATCTAGAGAGCTGTCTTTTGCTTTGGAGTGTGGCTGGCCGTACTGGAGCACAGTGGTGGTCTCGTCGCCAAGTTGTTTCGGACTCTTGTGACTCCATGGACGGTAGCTTGCGAGGCTCCTCTGTCCGTGGGATTTTCTAGGCAAGAATACTGGAGTGGGTTGCCATTTCCTCCTCCAGAATTGGAGTAGAGTTAATAGTATTCTTGCCTGGAGAGTTTCATGGTCAGCGGAGCTTGGCAGGCTAAGTCCATGGGGTTGCAGCGTCGGACACAACTCAGCGACCAACACGTTCACTTTCATAGTTGGTTTATGGAATACATCTCTCTCTAAGGTAAGGCAAAATCAGTTCGAGAGGCACCCAGAGAAGGAAGGCCACCTCTAAATGGGCATGTGATACAGGCGTGAGCACAGTGGTGGGGGGAGGGGGCAAGGGGTTAGTGTGTATGGCCTCTGAGTGTGGTGGGGATGTCGGGATGCTCACAATGTCACCCACTGACAGCTGCATGCACACTGGGCCCCACTGGTTGTCACGACTAAGAGGAGAGACATCTGAGAGGTCACAGGACCTGCAGAGTGGAACAGCATCCATTGTGCTTCATCTGAGCCAGGTTGTATAGTAGTTGGCATTTGAAAGGACAGGGAGGCATCCGGAGTGGTGGGCATACTACCTGGCTGGGGCTTAAGGCAGTGGTTCTCCCCAGGGTGATTGGCATCCACAGGGGACATTTGGCAATGTCTGCTTCGGTTGTCTGAGTTATGGCGTGAACTGCTACTGGCATCTCCTGGGTAGTGGCCAGGGATACTACCAAACAGCCTACAGTGTTCAGGGTGGCCCCCCACAGCAAAGAATCACCCAGACTAAAATATCAGTAGTGCCGAGGTTAGGAAACCCTGGCTTCAATTTGTGACTGTTTCAAACCAATCAGTGTGTGCCCAGTTGCTCAGCTGTGTCTGATTCTCTGCCGGCCCGTGGACTGTAGCCCACCAGACTCCTCTTTCCATGGAATTCTCCAGGCGAAAATACTGGAGTAGGTTGCCATGCCCTCCTCCAGGGGATCTTCCCAACCCAGGGACTGAACCTGCATCTCTTATATCTTCTGCATTGGAAGGCAGATTCCAGCCTCAAAATCAGCATACAATGCCAGTTTTCATTTATAGCTATTGATTCTACCACCTTGATTTGATATTAATTCTCTCATGCTTTACAGAGCCATTTCCCAGCTAACATAGTCATGACATGGCATAAGAGGAGAATGGTTTAGAAATACTCAGGCACATTCTGCCGCAGATTAGGGCCCAACTCTGTCTCCCAAGCTGTAGGCAAGCTCTCCCTCCTTGGTGCTACCTAGGGCTCGATCTGTCCTCCAAGGGATTTTGGCACTTTAATCTCATCTGAGCTTGACCTGTTCATCTCCCACCCTCCACGGCAGCCAGTGTTTGTCCCTAGAAACTACTTAATGAGCGTTTGTGATCCACCCAGAGCCAGTGAAGCCAGTCTTAAGCGGAGTGTCCAGGCATTCACCCCACCATGTTTGTCTTTGGTTTGGAAAGAGTGGTCAGATGTACTTTTGGGGCCTGGCTTCATGGGAGGAGGGCCAGCACCTCACTAATAGCCTTTTCCTGCCAGTTATTTGTCTCCCTGAGACTCCAGCAGCTTCTCACATCGTTTATGGCCTTGAGGCCCCACTGGAAATGGAAAATGGTGTGCCCTTCACCCACCCAGCCTCTGTCCTCCGCTCACATGCAGACGTGATTCTGAATAAATGAGTCTCTCTAACACTGTCCCAAGTGACCCTGTGTGGTGTGAAGAGTAAGAAACCATCCCTCTCTTTACAAGCACTCACTTCAGTGAGGAGGGCAGGTGGGCCCATAAATCATCCTGATAGATGGATTAAATGTCTTAGTGGAAATGTACATGGAGCGTTTGTGAGAGTGGAGAGAAAGAAATTGTTACCGGGCCTGGCTGTAGGGAAGGGGCGGAGAGTTGGGAAGGCCTCGTTTTATCTGCCTTAATGGAGGCACAGAAGAGCATCAGGCAGAATGGTGCCTGGAATGGGTTCATTCTTCACCTAAGGGAATGTGTAGCCAGGAAGGGGGCTTCCCAGGTGGTGCTAGTGGGAAAGAATCTGCCTGCCAATGCAGGAAGTGCAAGAGACGTGGGTTTGATCCCTGGGTTGGGAAGATCCCCTGGAGGAGGAAATGGCGACCCACTCCAGTGTTCTTGCTTGGAAAATTCCATGGACAGAGGAGCCTGGAGGGCTCTGGTCCATGGGACGGCACAGAGCCAGACATGACTGAGAAACTGAGTGCACACACAACCAGGAAAGGAAGCTGCGGCATCCACCCTGTTGCCAAGACAACCTGGCCATTTCTTCCCACGGTTGTCACATTTTGGGTAAGCCCACCATCCGAGACTGAAAGCAATGGATGAGTACCCAGATCCCCAGACCATGAGCCCCCTCTCCCCACAGTCTGGAAATGACTCGGCTGCCCCATCGTCTCCCTGCGTGCCCCGCCCCCTTCCGGTCACAGTGACACGTTCTAATCCCTGGTTCAGCAGAGTGTCTCTGACTCCTAAGCTCTCCATGGACGGTGTCCTTTCCCTATTTGGAAAGCATCCTCCATGGGCAACTTTTCTACCCATCAAGGTCTCACTTATCTTCAATCAAAATGTCGAAGGTCCCTTTCTCCATGAAGTGTTTCCATCTGGAATCCGCCTGCCCGTGCAGGAGAGGCAGGAGATACAAGCTCAGTTTCTAGGGCAGGAAGACCCCCTGGAGGAGGAAACGGCACCCTGTCCAGTACTCTTGTCTGGGAGATCCGGTGGACAGAGGGGCCTGGTGGGCTGCTCCCACAGGACTGCGAAGAGTCGGACACAGCTGAGCAACTGAACACACACAGAAATCACCGCCTTTGCCGCCGCTCATCACACTCAGGTTTTCTTGATGTCAGTGCTAGGGGTGTTCAGGTCTGTCTCTATCTCCTGTCCTCCTTGAGGTCACAAGCGGTATTTTCACATGTCTTTGTATATTTGTACCCCTCTCTCCTCACAGGTTTAACTCTAATAAATATATAGTAGGGTGCTGAGTAAATGTTTGCAATTGACAAAGATGACAAGTAGTATAAAAGTTTCTCTATATTTTCAGGAACAAGGACTCATGTGCTTCAGGGAAATATTGAATCTTTTCAGATTTCACCAGCATTCAGCTTTTAATGGTGTTCCTAAACACACAGACTCTATGGAGCAGAGGGGATATTGAAGTTCAAAGAGACAGAGAAATCAGGTTGAAGATGGTAAGTGATCAGACTCTTAAGGGAATTCGAGCATTTCCTCATTTCTGGACTGGAATAGAAATGTCTGTAATACAGATATTTAAACCTTTTCTGAGTGGATAGGTGGGGGAGGTTCACCGAACTGCCTGGAGCAGGGCCCTCCGGGGTGAACCTGATGTGATTGTAAAGGTCATATCTAACCCCAGAGCCGCAGATCCCAGGGTAGCACATCTGGTTTTGATCGCATGGGTTCTGAGCACTGGGCTTAGGGCAGGACGCCATCTGAAGGAGGAAATACTACGCCTGTCTGCAGGCCTGGATGTTCCCACAATGGGAGACCAGCTAAGCCCCGTGGCCGCAGAAAAGACACTGGAGCTTTGTCTCTGAGGCCCCACACGTGGAGGGCTTTGCAGCCCACTGGGGCCCCTCAGAACCAACGACATGGAGCAGGCGGAGATGCAAAGCCAGCGAAAGTGGATCCGACAGGAGTCTGAGATGATTGTTTGAAACCTGGGTTAGCGTTGCCGCTAAGAGGGAAGGCTGGGAATCAGAATCGGGCCCGCGTGGTGATTCTGGCAACTCCACTCACTGGCCCTTGTGTGACCTCGGGAAGCTTGCTGGTTCCTTGTTTGTCAAATGTAAGTTTACGGAGAAAACGCATGCCAAGCACTTAGGACAGTGCCTATGACTTTCCATTCAATGGCATTTGGCTATTATTTTATAATTTAACTCTGGCTTGCTCCATCTGGGGAGATAGCATGACTCTAAATGCTTTGAAATTTGAAAGAAAGGAAGAGAAAAAACACCACCCCAGAGTGCTGTTTAGAATAGTGGAAGTCGACTCAGACGAGCAGCCCCGGCTCCCTGCTGGGCACAGATGTGAGGGGCCCCCTCCTCAGGCAAGTGCGCTTGCTACCCAGCGAGAGCCAGCCAGGGCCACTGAGTCACGTGAGCGGAGGCGGCGAAAGCTGCAAAAACATATGCAGCGGGAACAGGCACAAGGAGGTGATGCGGGCCCCAGGACGTCCCCAAGGCTACAGGGGACGCAGATTCCTCGGGACGCTGCAGAGGCCAGGACTCTGTAAACAGGAGATCAAAACAATGGCCTCGCTGGCCCTTCAGCGTGATAAATGTTTGTCCTGAATGTAACAGGAGTCAGACCACCACCATCTTTTTGTAGTCTGAGTTTTAAGAGGACCCGGGAGAAAATGCACTGGTGTGAGTTTGGGGAAGTCCTTTCAGCTGGCTTGTCTCCCTGGTGGCTGAACCCACCTTCCATGGGCAGACAGCCCCCTGCATTTTCAAAGCCCAGCCTGCCTGCCTGACCCCTCCTGAGCAAGGAGCCACGGAGAGACTGCTCAGAGGCTTTTAGCCTCCTAAGCCAGCTCGGGGACCCCTCCCCCACAGCGTGGGAAAGGGGCCTGCCTAGTCCAAATTACTCCCATCATCCCAGGACCACCGAAGAACATGTCTGTTCGCTCAGAAAAGGGGGAGTTTAACGGGCAGGGGAACAGGGCGACCAGGTGTGCTCAGGGTCGTAAAACCCAAACAAGTTTCGAATAAGCAGCTCATCTTTCTAAGTGCGCTACCAATGTTGGCTGCACTTGTGCCAAAGCCCCTTCTCCTCGGCTATTACTTAGTTTGCCCCTCACTGCCTTGCCTTGGCTATCTTCTCATAAAAGCAGATGATACAGAAGAGAAAATGTTTCCTGTTAAAAGTCCCAAAACATGTGGCTTCTTTAGTTTTTGCTTTTGAGCGAAGTTGGCAGGTTTTTATGACTCAAATAGTCTCCCTGGACAGACAGACACAGACAGATTGAACAATAGAGATTGAAGTATATATATGTATATCTATATAGACACACATATACATCCACACTCTGCTGGATGAAAAGTTTGCTGGGATGATTGAAGCAGCTCTCTAAGATCTAACGAAAGCCTACTTTATTACGAGAGCCTCAAATGTTCGCGTCTCTTTTTGATCATTTATCATTCTGTCTTTTCTGTCAGAAGTTCCAGACTAATGTTTGACCCGCGCTCATGTTTGCTATTTTCCTTAGAAAGTATTACCAATAAAACCAGTGGTCTGAGAATATTTGAATTGCTTTGTTTTTGTTGTCTGGCCTTTGCGTTGAAGTGTTTGGGGCCAGAAAGTGATTATTAACATCATACCCGAGAGAAATACTCAGACCAGCTTGAATAAGTATCCGAAAGGAAAGGGCAAAGGCCAGTTCTAGGAGCCCAGTGTCGGTCAGGGTGAAAGACACGGGTGATGGCTGAAGGTCCAGACGCTTTGGGAGGATCTCAGACGTGTGCGTGTTTGTGCGTGTGTATGCGTGAATGGAAGTGCGTGTGTGGCAGGGCTGGGCCGTGATGCTGATGATGACGATGATGTGATGTTGCCAGTGACCAGGCTTTCGGGATGCCGTTTGTATGGGTGCCCATCCATGGTCTGTTTGGAGAATCTGTGCCAATACCCTGGAGTGCCTCTGCAAGTTCCAGGAAACTGCAGCACTGCTGGGCTTGCCTGGGGGCTCAGATGGTAAAGAATCTGCCTGCAATGCAGGAGACCTGGGTGTGATCACTGGGTAGGGAAGATCCTCTGGAGAGGGAAAAGACAACCCACTCCAGTATTCTTGCCTGGAGAATCCCTCGGACAAATGAGCCTGGCGGGCTCCAGTCCCTGACGTTGCAAAGAGTCAGACCCGACTGAGTGACTAAGACAGACACTCACAGCACAGCTAACTGCAGGAATTTTGTCACGGGAGCGCCTTGGAGGGTCCTGAGCCCCAAAGGCTTTTCTCCCTGTTCTGGATTTTTCTGTGGCGAGTTATCAGGAGCCCTGTGGACTGGAGTTCATGGCACGAGGGTTGATCATTCAGGCCTGAGCCGAAGGCACTCAGCAGATTCACATCTTAGCTGGGGAAGGGGCCTGGTGGATGCCGGACCCAAAGCGGTGGTATCAGCCACTTCTGTTGGGTGCAATTTGAGCTGGTCCCCTCTATACTCAGCTTCCTGTCTTTGAGCTCTCAGACACCAGTTTCTTAGGGTGTGGTTGCACAGACTAAATAAAATGATGCCCATGTCATCTTTTTAGAAAGTAATAGACACTTTCCTATGGTATGGCGGATTTTGCTGAGCGGGAACACTGCACGCTGAGAGCCACTCATCCCGAGAAGATGCACAAGGAGAGACAACCTGCGCATCCAGAGTTACACTCTGCACTGTCGCTCGCTCCTTCCGGACGCTTCTATCCAGTGCCTTCTCTGTGCTTCGCTTGATGCAGCAAGGAAACAAATATGAAACAGGTCCTGACTCCTGTGGGTCAATGTCCTTTAGTTTTGCTGAGCAAATCAACAAGGTCTTAGCTTCCCAGAAAGCAGAAGATTTGAGGGCTATTATTACGTTAGAGAATTGTTATGGGCTGAATTGTGTTCCCCCGATTTCATGTGTTGAAGTCCTAGTTCCTCAAAATATCATTGTATTTGGGGATGAGTCCTGGGTGACTGCAGCCATGAAATTAAAAGACGCTTACTCCTTGGAAGAAAAGTGGTGACCAACCTAGACAACATTTTAAAACACAGAGACATTACTTTGCCAACAAAGGTCCGTCTAGTCAAGGCTATGGTTTTTCCACTGGTCATGTGTGGATGTGAGAGTTGGACTGTGAAGAAGGCTGAGTGCCAAAGAATTGATGCTTTTGAACTGTGGTGTTGGAGAAGACTCTTGAGAGTCCCTTGGACTTCAAGGAAATCCAACCAGTACATCCTAAAGGAGATCAGTCCTGGGTATTCATTGGAAGGACTGATGCTAAAGCTGAAACTCCAATACTTTGGCCACCTCATGTGAAGAGTTGATTCATTGGAAAAGACCCTGATGCTAGGAGGAATTGGAGGCAGAAGGAGAAGGGGACGACAGAGGATGAAATGGCTGGATAGCATCACTGACTCAATGGACATGAGTTTGAGTGAGTGATTATGGAGGGAGTTTGAGGGAGTTGGTGATGGACAGGGAGGCCTGGTGTGCTGTGATTCATGGGATCTCAAAGAGTCGGACACGACTGAGCAACTGAACTGAACTGAACTGATTTATTAAGATAATTAAGGTAAAATGAGGTCTGTCGGGTGGGCCCTAGTCTGGTGTCCTTATAAGAGATTAGGACACACACGTGCACATAAAGACCACGTAAAGATACAGAGAGAAGGTGCCTCTCTACAAACCGAGAAGAGAGGCCTCAGAAGAAAGCAACCCTGCTGACCACCTTGATCTTGGACTTCTAGCCTTGGGAATTGTTAAAAAAAGAATGTGTAAGCCCCCGGGTATGTGGTACTTTGCCATGACAAGCATAACAAACTAGTACAGACAGGCATCCAAGGAAGCAGGAGTGAGCGGGGAGTGGAAGGAGAACGTATGAGAGGATGGGCGACCAAAGCCAAGTGCGACGGCTCAGGCGGGTGGGCACCGTTCTCCAAGAGGCTTGACATAGAGTCACGGTCCACTGAGAAGTAGAGGATACAGGGAGACGATTTATTCTCAAACTCTGACCTCCCGTTGGTCAGCTTCCTGCATGGGCTACCGATCCCCCTGTGCCTCCAGGCGGGGCAGTCACGCGCACTGAGCAGGGTCTGTGCCTTGGTGTCACAGGGAAGCTTGTTGAGATGAAAGGGGTGCTGGGCCCTGGGAGGGGAGGCTGCCGTGGAGCCCACGAGGAGCTGCAGCAAAGCCTGGGTGAGTGAACCTGGAGTCGCGAGAGTGGGCGGTAGCCCGGCCACTGGGATTCTGGGAGGCTTCCTGAGAATGCGGAAAGGCAGAGAGGCATGGGTGGGTGCGAGCTATTGGTGTTCGCTGTAGCTGGAGCCCAGCACATTTGGCAAGGGCTGCTGGGAGGTGAGATTAGAGAGGCCACAGCAATGAGATCACCAGAACCTTGAAAAGATAATGCATTGGGGTTCTATCTTGAAAATAACGAGCTGTCATTAAAACAAAGCCTTTAAGTGAGGGTGATATGACTGAGCTTGCACTCAGAAAGAGCTCTGGAGAAAATGTATTTGACCGGGGGCTCCAGGGCTAACACTGAGAGGTGGGCCTCTGCCCAGGCATCCTCTCTGCCCAACCACGCACCTCCCTCTGCTCTTCAGGAAGGAGAGCAGATGGGCCTGCCGCCTAGCCTCGGTGCTGAATCAATGACGCTGAGAGATTTACTGACTGTGGGGAACTGACAGGTCAGGCCTGCCCTGCGCTCATAAAGCTTGTGATTTAGTGGAAGCCAGGGGCTGAGGGAGGGATCAGGACTCACTCCTGCTTCAGGGACTGGAAGGGGGAGGATCATAAAATAAAGCTTGCCTTCAATTATTCTCTCTCCAGAGAAGGATTCCCTATGGGCGTGAGACCCTCTCCCCAAACAGCCAGCAATCCCCGCCACTCCAGCCATGTCTGTTAAGAAGGCTCTGTCTCAGAGCGCCAATCACCCACTTATTTCTCAGACACACTGGATCAGCTGCTTAGTAAGTTTTTAGCTCTACCACCTACTGGGATGAAGGGCCCTGATGAAGGGACTCAAAGGTTATTTCTGAGAGGAAAGAGCTTCAGGTCCCCAGGGAGTAGACCGTGTCCTTGGGGGATCCCAGAGGAGAGGAAGGAGGCAGAGCCGTGGTTAGCTGCGGGGACACAATGGTCAGAGGGCTCGACTGAGATGTCCACAAGGGTGGGAAGGAGCTCACGGCGGGGCGCGCCAGCCCTGAGGCCCCCTGGGAGGCCCTGTCCCCGAGGTTGGCAGGATGCCCTGCCTCCCTGGGCCCCCCACCTCGGATGCACCCGAAGTCTGGGCTACAGGGTGTCAGTCCCCTCAGTCGTGCCCAGGTCATGCCCTGCCCTCCTGGCCTGCTGACCCCTGGATGCAGATATCCCGGCCCAAATGTCCCTGCTGCCTTCTCCTAACAGGTCAAGGCCGAGCCAGGCCCAGACTGAGAGCAATGAGGGCTTCTGGCTTTGCCACTGAAGACCCATCAATGGGCACTGAGTCGAGAGTTTCAGGAGTGGGGGCAGAAATATTCCACATGGTCCAACTCCAGTCTCTGCTGCTCATTTATAACTCTCTCCAGTTCCCACAAAAACAGAACAAACCAGACAACACCACACAGCAAAGAAGCCTTCTGCAGACCCCTTATAAACATCAAGCGCCAGCTGGCTTTGTGGTAAAGAGTCTGCCTGGAATTCAGGAGACATGGGTTCCATCCCTGGGTCGGGAAGATGCCCTGGAGAAGGAAGTGGTAACCCACCCCAGGATTCCTGCCTGGAGAATCCCATGGACAGAGGAGCCTGACGGGCTACAGCCCACAGGGCTGCAAAGAGTCAGACCTGACTGAGCACATTTATTTATTTAATTTAAATGGAAAGGATTTTGTTTCCTGGCTTCACTCCCGAGTCTCTGATTTCTGGGCCGCGCTGCAGCTATGGAATCTGAAAGAGGCAGGACAGAAGTCATGGTCAAGCGTGCGGGAGACTGTCCTCCTGCTTGAGAGTGCTGCCTCCAAGTCAGATGGTTTGGGAAAGAAAAAGTCACGTTCACAGTTCTTGAGGTTTTCATCATGCTAAGCACCCATCCACTTGTCCAGAACTGGGAACCGATTACTATGTGTCCCTTGTTATTCTCAGAATTTAAGATGATATTTTCCTATTTTAGTTAATGGCCCGAGAATGAGATTTTGGTTGTTTGCAACAAATTGCCTGATTTGGAAATGTTGGTGCAGAGGGACTCTATATAATTCAAAGGCTTTTTACAGCACAGGTTTTCCTCCCCCACCCCCACCGGGGTCTGGAGAATTCCTTTAATCAGGTAGTGGAAGTGATTAATGACCCCATGCGCCTGTGTGCACAGGGAGGTCTCCGTGTCCTCAGCGTGAGAGGAGGAGGGGTCACACCAGCAGATCCCAGCAGAGAAGGAAAGCCCAGGACCACATTCTCTACCCTGAAAGTACATGCATGCAATTAAAGTGCTGCCAAACCCATCCAAATGCAAATAGGGATGAATATAGCAATTGGTGGAATGCCCTAAAGGCTGTATCTTCAGCTGTGCTGGCCCAGGGCCCCCTTGCTGACTCCGAAAAGCAAAGCAGGGGTGGGAGGGGTGGGAAGTGGGGTTTAGAATTCTCCCCATTATTTCAAAAGGGAAATACTTCAAATCTTCAATCACCATTTACTAAGCACTTACTATGTGCCAGGCGCTAAATGGCGGAAGGAGGAAAGGCTATAAAAAGAAGCAGTATTTATTTCATTGCTGTTCCTGGGAAATTCAGTTTAGTGGGAGAGATATATAGACACATAGTTACACCTCAAGGTGGTAGCAGCCACCGCAGGGAGCTCCACCCCTGGGCTCTAAGAGAGAGGGCGGCAATTCAGCAGCAGTTTCCCAGGCTGGGAAGGAGGGTGGGTATTTCCAGCAGAATCAACAGGAGCGTGACATCCCAGTGCCTGGAGGGCTGGAGGGCAGGGAGCAGGGAGGCAGGGAAGAGACTGCAGAACATGGAGGTTTATATGCTCTGATCAAGAGCTGGGATTCGTTTCTACAGGCAGTAGGAAGCAATACTGGAGAATGTTCTTAAGCAGGGAAATTGGAATGGACATTTTAGAGCTACACACATCTCACTGTGAATATTTGAGAGCCAGGGCTGTGGAGAGTGGGTCAGAATCCGTCCCGTGGCTGAGGGATGGCAGTGTCTATCCGTCCTAACCGCAGCTAAGCTCGGAACTCACCGAGGTTCTCATGAGTCCTTTTGTTTCTGAATTGTTCCTCCCTTTTTCTCTTTCTGAAAGACTTTCTTATTATATTCCTCACAGGTGTTCCAAGGCCAGTTTTCTTCCACAAATCTCACTTTTGAAACTTGTCCCTTCTTTACCATACTGGACATACACTCCGACGCTATTTTGAAAAAACCCCTGAACAGCTAGAGAAATAACAAAATGATGAGGTTCTCTGCATAACTCACATTTTAAAAGGCTACTCAGCATGTCCACCTGGCCTTGACTCTGACTGGGACATTTACACCTGCGGCCCTTCCTGAAAGGAGGTTTGATCCTGTACTAAGCCTGCCAGAAGCCTCTCTCCGTAGAATAGCTGGAGCATTCCCACTGGCGGAGTCTCAGATGCCAAGCTCTCCCCACCTCTGAAATATGCCTCCCAGTGCTGAGGTCACAGCCTGGCTTCCTGCTCACCTGTCTCACCTGGATTAAAAAGTCTCAGAGTTCACTCTTAAATAAACCTAAGGGCAAACCTCATCATTTCCTTTTTAGCAAGAAGAAAGCCAAGTCTGGGCCCTGCAGAAATCAGGGATGTCTTAATGACTGAGGTGGTGAAAGCATTTCAGAAGCATGGATTTGGTTTCACCAAAGCCAGCACAGACTCTTGCTCGATCACAGCTCTCTCTGCCTCCCCGGCTTCCTCGCATGTGACACTCAGTTCTTATTCCCAGATTTTCCTTGGTTACATCTCACCATCCTCAGGGCCTTGGCTCTGACTCCACCTCTGAGAAGCCTGTTCTCATGATGCAGCCACAGGCGTCCCACTTGACTTGCGCTCCTTTGGGTTTTATTAACCACAGTTAGCAATTAACCTTGAACTACAGTCGCAGACAAACTCAGAATCCCAGAGATGTTCTCATCGTGGGCTCTGTGCTGCGGGTGCCAGGACCAGCAGCCTGTCCTCTCCTGCCACGTCCAGTACCCAGGTGTGGGGGTCATCACCAGCCTGCAGTGCTGGGCACAGCGTTGCTTCTCTGGAGGATGTAAGGAAGGCTACCACGAATTGTGCTAAGGAGATTGTAGCAGGCTGTAATCTTGCAAAACAGAACAGTGGAAAGGCTTGGGTTTGCAATTAAATAGACCTAATTTCGAAAACTAGTTCTGCGTAAGTCATCAAGTGAAAGTGAAAGTCACTCAGTCGAGTCCAGCTCTTTGTGACCATAGGGACTGTAGCCCACCAGGCTCCTCTGTCCATGGGGTTCTCCAGGCCAGAATATTGGAGCAGGTAGCCATTGCCTTCTTCCTAACCCAGGTACTGAACCCAGGTCTCCTGCATTGCAGGTGGATCCTTTACTGTCTGAGCCACCAGGGAAGCCCCATAACTCATCAGGAAAATTCAAACTAAGAACACATGGAGACAGAATTACACTGATTAAAAAAAGAAAAAGAAAACAGAGAACTGGTAACACCAAGTGCTGGGGAGGGCGCAGGGTAACTGGACTTCTTGTCTGTTGCTAGTGGTAGGGTAGCTGGTACAATCACTTCAGAAAGATAATCTGAATTTGAACTTTTGGTTCACCCCAATTTTTGACTGTTATGGCTTCAACAATACATGAACTGTGAACTTCCAGATATTCAAGCTAGTTTTAGAAAAGGCAGAGGAACCAGAGGTCAAATTGCCAACATCGGCTGGATCATCGAAAAAAGCAAGAGAGTTCCAGAAAAACATCTATTTCTGTTTTATTGACTATGCCAAAGCCTTTGACTGTATGGATCACAATAAACTGTGGGAAATTCTGAAAGAGATGGAAATACCAGACCACCTGACCTGCCTCTTGAGAAACCTGTATGCAGGTCAGGAAGCAACAGTTAGAACTGGACATGGAACAACAGACTGGTTCAAAATAGGAAAAGAAGTATGTCAAGGCTGTATATTGTCACCCTGCTTCTTCAACTTATATGCAGAGAACATCATGAGAAATGCTGGACTGGAAGAAACACAAGCTGGAATCAAGATTGCCGGGAGAAACATCAATCACCTCAGATATGCAGATGACACCACCCTTATGGCAGAAAGTGAAGAGGAAGTAAAAAGCCTCTTGATGGAAGTGAAAGAGGAGAGTGAAAAAGTTGGCTTAAAGCTCCACATTCACAAAATGAAGATCATGGCATCTGGTCCCATCACTTCATGGGAAATAGATGGGGAAACAGTGGAAACAGTGGCTGACTTTATTTTGGGGGGCTCCAAAATCACTGCAGATGGTGATTGCAGCCATGAAATTAAAAGACGCTTACTCCTTGGAAAGAAAGTTATGACCAACCTAGACAGCATATTAAGAAACAGAGACATTAATTTGCTAACAAAGGTCCATCTAGTCAAGGCTACAGTTTTTCCAGTGGTCGTGTATGGATGTGAGAGTTGGACTATAAAGAAAGCTGAGCACCGAAGAATTGATGCTTTTGAATTGCGGTGTTGAAGAAGATTCTTGAGAATCCCTTGGACTGCAAGGAGATCCAACCAATCCGTTCTATAGGAGATCAGTCCTGGGTGTTCATTAGTAGGACTGATGTTGAAGCTAAAACTCCAGTACTTTGGCCACCTAAAGTGAAGAGCTGACTCATTTGAAAAGACCCTGATGCTGGGAAAGATTGAAGGTGGGAGGAGACGGGGATGACAGAGGATGAGATGGTTGGATGGCATCACCAACTCAATGGACATGAGTTTGAGTAAACTCTGGGAGTTGGTGATGGACAGGGAGGCCTGGCATTCCTCAGTCCATGGGGGTCACAAAGAGTTGGACATGACTGAGCAACTGAACTGAACTGATGAATCAAGTTGCTGGGAACATGTTTGATGTGCCTTTGGTGGACATAAGAACCCCTTTCTGTTGGAGATATACCAGAGTGTGAAGCTTTTTTTGGAAATGCATTTAATACACCTAACCTACCAAACATCATAGCTTAGTCTAGCCTACCTTAAACATGCTTGGGACACTTACATTAGCCTACAGTTGGGCAAAATCATATAACACAAAGCCTACTTTTAGTAAAGTGTTGATTATCTCGTGTAAGTTATTGAATGGGCTTCCCTGAACACTCGGTGGTAAAGAATCACCCTGGAATGCAGGAGACACAGGAGGGACACGGGTTTGATCCCTGGGTCAGGACGATCCCCTGGAGAAGGAAACAGTAACTGCCTCCTGTAGTCTTTGCCCGGAGAACTCCATGAACAGAGGAACCTGTCAGGCTATAGTCCACAGGGTCGTGGAGTCAGACCCAACTGGGCATGATCTATGCAATTTATTGAATACTATACTGAAAGGGAAAAGCAAAATGGGTTTTCTGGCTGTACGATGGTTGTCAGTGTGTCAGTTATTAACCCTCATGATCCCGAGGCTGAGTGGGAGCTGAAGCTGCCACTGCTCAGCATCGTCCAAATTTTGAACTACATATTGCTTGCCCAGGAAAAGATCAACCTTCAAAGTACTGAGTCTTCTACTGAATGCAATTGCTTTCGCACCATCACAATGCAGGACAATCATTAAGTCAAACCATTTTAAGTCAAGGACTCTGTACGTATATCGAAGAAACTGCGGAGCTGCAGGACTTGTGACGTCCAGCATTGTACGTGGAGGGACGGTGACAGTCTTGCCAGACTGTGTGGTTGGAACTGTCACAGCTAACACTGCCCTCTGGGTGTCTGACTGCATCCACCCATCAACTTTTCTCTTGTAAGGAACTACCCCACAATTTAGTGACTTCACCAATTTCACCTATAGTACTCACCAGTTATAGGTCTGTCTGGCAACTCTGCTGCTCAGGGCTAGCTCAGCTGATGGAGCAGGGCTGAGATTGCGTGGTGAGCTGACAGATTGGGGAGGGCCTGCTGGTCTGGGTGGCCTCTGCTGCTTGTCTGGTGGTTGGCTTCATGTTGGTTTAGGAAGGCGGGGGGTGGGGGGGTGGGGCAGAGTCATGGATATCTCATAATCTAGGTGACAACCTGGGCTTGTTCCCATGGATGCTGGAAGTCCCACAGGAGAGAGCAGAGCCTTGCACTGGGTGCTCAGGCCGGCAGGGAACCAACACATAGCACCTGTGCTACATTCTACTAACTGAAGCCTTAGACCAGCTGAGATCCCTGGGGTGGAGAAAGACAGTCCACTCCTGGATGGCGGATACAGAAAGCAGAGGAACCCTGGCTATTTAGAAATGGCCCCTACTGTTTGTTCTATATCATTAACTCTGTAAATCATCTTTGGGTCTATTTCTTGCTGGCTCCCAGGTAACAGAGAGGAAGGGGTGCAGCTCTATGCTCACTCTTTGTTCCTGTTGTGGAAGTCAGGAAAACAAAATCTGCCATTAACAGCATGCCACCAGGGTGTCCGCCTGAGAAGGAGGCTTTTCATTTTCCATGGAAAGCTTTTAAAATGACGTTTCCTTGGAACCATCAGTTATAAGCGTAAATATGGGAGTTCAAATGGAATATTCAGTTTTCACAGCTGTATCTGTGCTAAATTTAAAAGGACAGAAAAACAAAGAGAAAGAAAAAAAGACCCATGGCTTTTTGCAACAGCATGGAGGCCCCAGGAAGGAGTCTTTCCAATGCTGTGAGGCCTGCTCGGTGACTCCGTCATTTCCAGATTGGACTCTTTTAATTAACTGTGGCTGGATTTCTGCACTTTTACTCTCTGGCTGGTGTTTTATTTTTTTGTTCTAGTGCCCACACGAGCATCCTCTGGCAGTAAAACATTCGGGGAGAAGTTATAAAAACATGTCATCTTGGTTATAACGTCTGGCTAATTGATTTTTGAGAATCGCTTAATTGTATGACTTTCGTTAACTAAACAACAATGCCTGTTTTCACACCCCTGAAATTAGCTCATGCTATTTCATGACCTGCCCCTGCTGAGACGCACTCCATATTTCTGACCGTAAATCTGGCCTCTGCCGAGGCTTGCATATTTGTTCCAGCTTTGTTGTGGCGACTTTCCTACATTGCTTGCTTTTTTCCCCTTGCAATTTATAGTGGGCAGTAAACATGGAGAAAGGTTTAAGGGGGAAAGTGTTTGTTTCCAAACTGTGCGAGCTGAATTTTTAATTTCTTGCTTAAATAAAATAATAAAAGGTGGCTTTCTTCACTTCTTGGCCCAACATGGATCTCTGTTGGTTCCACTTAAATGGTATGTGAGAGAAACATGAGCTTGTGACCTTTTTTTTTTTTTTTTTAAACAGAGATCTCCAAAAGCTCTGCTGAGTTAGATTAATTGCCTGGAAGTTTCACAGGAGTCTATGTTAGTTACAAGGAGATTTTAATGTGGAAAGTCAAGATGATAGGCATGTGGGAAGCGAGGCTAGAAGAGGCCTGAGAGAGAAGAATGAATGGAAGGAGGAAAATAAAGCCTCTTCAGATCAGTGGGAAAAATCTGTTTGGCATAGAACAAAAAAGTGAGGATAAGGACTGGGAATATTTCCCCAGATCATGGCTTAAGCTACAAAGAAGAGGGGAAGGAAAAGATCGTATTCCACTTTTTCTTCTCTGGAAATTGCCTGATTGATCAAAAGCCTACCCACCAGGTCGTTATGCAGTGTTGAGCTATAAGATCCCTAGAAAAAGTCACAAGCTGAGATGTTTGAAGGAACCCTTGGCTTTCTACAGCTCAGCTTGAGGCCGTTGCATTTTTCTTCCTTATCATAAAGGAAGCCCACATGCTTAGTTGCTTCAGCGATTTCTGACTCAGTGTGACCCTGTGGACTGTAGCCCTCCAGGCTCCTCTGTCCATGGGATTCTATAGGCAAGAGTACTGGAGTGGGTTGCCACGTTCTCCCCCAGGGGATCTTCCCGACCCAGAGATCGAACTCGTCTCCCGCATCTCCTGCACTGGCAGGTTACATGGACTGATTTCTCAATATTGAAATAGGCTTGCATTCCTGGAATAAGTTACACTTGGTCATGACATATATTCTTTTATATATTTCTGGACTCTCTTTGCTAATATTTGAAGGATTTTTGCAACAATGAGAGAAGGAAAGGAGAACTCAGAATGGGGCCTTCACCTGAGCTGTGGGCGAACCCTGGACTGAGGACCTGAGCTGTGGGCGAACCCTGGACTGAGGAAGTTTCTGGCTGTCTGGGCCTCATCCTGGACAGGATGAGGAATCCTGCTGTGACTCTGTGCCAACGTGGTGAATGAAAACACGGAATGAGGGACAGAGCTGAGTGTTCTCATCTGGGCAGTTCATTCTTGCAAAAACAAACAAACAAAAATGTCCAAGGCTTTGTGTGATTCTCAAGGGAAGATGTCAACCACAGCCCACTAAGGCTGCATTCCATGCTGGATTGCAAACAAGACCCCAGAAGATCCGAAGGAGCCAACCTTCCCACCCTTTCAGTAGCAAGAGAAACATTCTTAGCAACTTCCATTGAACAGAAATGGAACACTTTGCAGGAAAGCAATCCCCTCAGCTGTCAACACCTATTCCCATGCCCCTCAGTCCCCCACGGCCACCGTTGTGAGGGTCAAGTGTGTTCATTCCGGGAGGGCCCTCCTTCTGCCTCAGTCTAGGCACTTTTCCTGACCCCCTGGTGATGTCGGCCTTGCTGTGTACCTTTGACCTAATTCCCTGCGCTGACCCCTGAACTGGTGACCCCCTTAATACCTAGAGTGACCGTATGGCTTATCTTTCCAAGGGGCACTTTTGAAAGTGTTTAAACCGTAACAACAGGCCTATTCTGGAACAGCTTTGGGCAGACAAGCACATAAATTTGACCTCATACTTCAGGTACCGTGGAACCTGGGCTCTGGATTGTTCGTGCCAGACCCTGCTCCCCACCGTGGTGGCCCCCAAGTTCTACTTGTACCCTGAGCCCCCTTTTTCCTCTTCCAGAAGCCCAAACAGCGGTCCTGATCTGGAATCGCTAACAATTCATTACCTGACCCTGGAATCGCACTGAGGAATCCTGAAGGCCCACAGTGACTTCTGTTCACACAGGACTGAGATGCGCTTGGACTTCGCTTTTCCAGTTTTTCTCTCATGTGGCCTCCTACGATCCTCTGGATTTCACTTTAGCTGATTCACTATGTCCTCACCACTCTTCCTGTGCAGACCCATTTGGTACCTACACACACACCGTGGCAGCCTGCTGGAAACGCACTTCTTGTTAGTGATACAGGGATGAACTGAATGAGCCTCCTCTGGTTTGAAAACTGAGTGTTTTCAGTAGCAAACCAAAAAGCAACCTTACTCTTGTCTGTACGATTTATACCTGCTGTGACATGAGTTCCATTTTAGAGGCTAGATCATGACAGATGAAGGAAGAAAGTTCCCATTGTCTCTTGAGAGTAGCCTGGGTTGGGCAACCAGGTGTAGCCAGGGCAAAACTTGACTTCCTTTCACAAGAGCACGGTTAGGAGTGTCCTGGGCGCTGAACACAGGAGCTCGAGTGGCTCTCTGTGCAGCTATGTTCACAGCAGCCCTGCTCGCAAGAGCCAAGAGGCTGGGACCACCGATAAAAAGACGCGATATGTCCACACAGTGAAGCATCACTCAGCCCTAAAAAAAGAATGAAGTCCTGACACGTGCTGCAATATGCAAGAAGCCTGGAAACACGCTGAGTGAGATAAGCTGAGCACAGAAGGACGAATATCGGGTGATTCCCCCTATGTAAGGTGCCTAGGATAGTCAAATGCGGAGACAGAAAGGAGAATCGCGGTGCTGAGGGGAGAGGTGGATGGGGAGTGAGCGCTGAATGGCCGCAGGACTTCGGTCTGGGAAGATGAAGGTCTGGAGGCGGAAGGTGGTGATTGCTGCTGTTCTTCAGGCACTAAGTTGTGTCCGACTCTTTGTGACCCCGTGGACTGCAGCACATCAGGCTTCCTATCCTTCACTCCAGGAAACTGCAGTTTGCTTAAATTCATGTCCATTGAGTCCGTAATGCCATCCAACCATCTCATCCTCTGTTGCCCCCTTCTCCTCCTGCCTTCAGTCTTTCCCAGCATCAAGGGGTTTTCCAATGAGTCAGCTCCTCACATCAGGTAGCCAAAGTATTGGAGCTTTAGCTGATGAATATTCATCAGTCCTCCCAATAAATATTCAGGGTTTATTTCCTTTAAGTTTGATCTGGTTTGATCTCCTTGCAGTTCAAAGGACTCTCAAGGGTTTTTTTCCACAGCACAGTTCAAAAGAAACAATTCTTTGGCAGCTGGATGATGGTGATGGTTGCACAATAGTGCAAATGTAGTTAATGCCTCTGAAGTGTGCACTTAGAATGGTTAAGACGGTAAATCGTACATTATGTGGGTTTTACTACAATTTGAAAGCTGTTCTGGGTGTTCACCTAAGGAGCACCATTTTGTTTGCTTGTTAAAGGCGTTTCTACCCCCACCCTCTTGCCCTACTCATCTTCTCCCCTTTTCTGGCAGCCCCTGCCAGCTGGCCTTAACCTGTATTATCAGCCACCTGTGCTGATGAAGCTGTTTGCTGCCCCTGGAGAATAGTTCATGGACACGTGACAGAGCCTGACTCTGCTACGGGAGAGGCTGCTGGCTCCTCATCTCTGAGGTGACTTTGAAGGCCCTCGCTGGCAGGCGTGGGGCTTTCTCTTACTCCTGTGTGGCATGGGGCTGCAGGGCAGAGGTACTGTATTTGGCGAGCCAAGCTCTGAGATGCCCGCATACACTGCCTTCCAGCCCGGGCATTGTCGCTAAGCACCTTTACTTTCCGCATCAGGCGGGCATCCCTCCTTGGCACAGCCGATGTGTTCAGGGCCCTCCTGGTGCTCTTAGGCTGAGTCTGGGAAGGCGGACACAGATGAAAGCAAGATGGGGCTTTGGTGCTCCTTGGCCTCCGAGTACAGAAGGGAGAGCTGAGGCTGGCCACCCTTAGATGTTTCCACAGGCAGAGAGAGATCTGGTCAGAGGGGCCCCAGGGCAGGCCCCCCAGCTCCCAGGACAGGGGCCCCACTTGCAGGTCGCAACCTTAACTGTGTGCGTTGGGGGTATCCTTGAGCAGCTGGCTCTTTGGAACACTCAGGTAGGTGAAAAGTATCTTTTTCTCCTGCACAACTGTCTCTTAGTTTTATTTCTACTTTTGATATGTTCAAAATTTCTTCAAATAGGACACAGCTAAAGCTCATAATTTAATACCCTTACCCATTGACTATTCCTCATAGCATCTCTCAGAAAAAAACCAAAGCTTTTCCACTGACATTAAAACAATAACAATTACAGGTTACAGGATGTTTCAAAGATGGTGCAGAGAGGTTCTCTGTGGCCCTGACTCAGGTCCCCCCCGTGGTTACATCTTACATGACACAGCGCAACATCAAAGCCGGCCACCTGACATTTGTCCAGAATGTGTGTGCAGTCCCATCATCTTATCACCTGTAGGTCACAACAGAGGATCGTTCCACAGCCGCAGAGTCTCTCAGTGGCCACATTCACGCCTCGTCCACCATATCTACCCCCAGCAACCGCTAATACGATCTCCACTTCTATAATTATGTCAGTTTAAAGGTGCTCTGTGTGTGGGATCACAGAGTGCGTGACCTTTGGAGACAGACTTTCTTCACTCATAGACCCCGTAAGATTCATCCGAGTGCATGTATCAATAATTTCTTTTTACTGCTGAATAAGATTCTGTGACACCACAGCTTTGGGGAGGGGCAGCTTTTAGCTATTACTGAGTTGCTCTGAATGCTGTGTGCAGACTTTCGTATGTTTTCATTCTCTGGGACAGATGATCAGGAGTGCATTCCTGGGTCATCTGACAAGTCAATGTTCAGTCTTTAAAGAAACTGTCAGCCTATATTCCAGAGTGACTGTGAGACTTAACATTTCCATCAGCAGTGGGGGAGTGATGTAGTTATCCACATCCTTGCCTGCATTTTGTATAGTCACTATTTTTCATTTTAGCTTTCTAACAGGTATGTTACTAAGTCGCTTCAGTCGTGTCCGACTCTGTGCGACCCCATAGACGGCAGCCCACCAGGCTCCCCCGTCCCTGGGATTCTCCAGGCAAGAACGCTGGAGTGGGTTGCCATTTCCTTCTCCAATGCATGAAAGTGAAAAGTGAAAGTGAAGTCGCTCAGTCGTGTCCGACTCTTCACGACCCAGTGGACCACAGCCTACCAGGCTCCCCTGTCCCTGGGACTCTCCAGGCAGGAACACTGGAGTGGGTTGCCATTTCCTTCTCCAATAGGTATGTGGTGGTATCTAAAAAAACCAAGACCCTGTTATATTTCTTATCAAAGCTAATACAATTTTCAGTGTGCACTTTTAAAACCACAGAGTAGAGATGGCTACAGCCATTAGTAAATGCTGACACCAAGATATAAATCAGGGGAAGAGGCTACAAAGTGTTGGGGAAGAAGAGGGTTTCTAACGGAGTATCCAAGGAACCCTCATCTGGAGGAGGACTTTTGAATAAAGGACTGAAGGAAAGGAGGGAACCAGAATTTCGGGCCAAAGGAGCAGCAAGTGCAAAGGCCTGAGATGGGAGTGTGTCCAGAGGGGTCAAGGGGCAGCAGAGCAATCGCTAAGAGGGGAGGTCAGACAGAGCGAGTGCAATGTGACCGTGCCTGAGCAAATCGGAAAGCCCCCAGCACCTGAGAGCAGGAGTGGGGTGTCCTGCAGCATTTTCAGACGGTCAGCCTGCTGCTGCCCTAGGAGGAGACTGGAGGGATACTGGCAGGAGTGAGGGGAGCAAAGAGAAGACCTGCTCAGTAGCGCCTGCTGGAGATGGCGCTTGGCCCCGCTGGGACAGTAGCAGCAATCCCAAGTAGCCAAATTCTGGATGCAGTTCTTGAGATGGAGCCAGTGCCATTTTCTGAGACTGGATGTGAGATAACATCAAAAGCTGGCTGGTGGACGGCCACACGAGCAGCTGGGGCTGGCACACGCCAATTCACAATGCCTCTTCAGCTCCCCAAGGGGACGTGCCACCAACTGTTGACACGTGTGAGTGGCGTTTGGAAGACAGGTCCAGGCTGGAGAGTCACTGTTGGTGGCCTTGGGAGCCTTGATCCTGACTGTCGGTGGAACGTGGCTTCACGAGGGGCATTTGAAGGAATGGGCCAGGATAGTCTCGTCTCCTGTGATTCTGGAGCCTTCCCTGGTGGATGTGGGGCCCTTAAACCCCCTGTGATCACGGTGGCCCCTCACGGGGCTTTGCTCAGGCATCAGCTTCTCCCAGAAGCAGAACTTCTGCCTTGTGCTCACGCCTTTGTCCCTCCCAGTGTTTCCTCTGCCAGCCCTCCGCTGGCAGGTCTGTGTGGCTGGGCTGCCTGACTGGTGCCTGTGTGGCCGTCACTGCCACCGTGCTGCGTTCCTCACGTGCTGATCCAAGATGATGCAGGGCATTCTAACAGACCCTCGGGGATTGCTCATGTGCTCACAGAAACCTCCTCTTTGTCTATTTCTGTTCTCACTTATTCACCCCCTTGCTGTCTTTCCCAAGTTCAAGAAAGAGAATTTTGTTTGACAACAGTTTTGCCTGATTCTGTTTGGGAATTTTCATGTTGTAAGAAATGAACCTTCATGTTAAAAAGATGGAGCACATATCAAGATGCTAAACGCGGGAACAAAATGCCCCTCATGGGAAAAAAAAAGTAATCCACTATGAGTTTAGTGTTGGACTCAGTAGTGAAATCAGTAGAATTAGCTATCCTGCCAGCTGCATCAGACCTGGGGGAAGTCTTCCAGAATATATGGGCTGAGTTTTTGCGTGGTTACGATTTCACATATTGTGGCTCAAATGAGATTTATACCCACTGTCCTTGCTGGCCCCATGTCTAGCACTCACTCAGTGGACTTTTGACAAATCCCCAAACCTCCCAGCTTCAGGAGGCGGGGGTGGCGGGGGTGGCAGGGGTGGTGCGAGGCACAGCACGTGCTCTCTGAGGGGTGGCCCGGCTTAGAGTGGAAGCCCTGACGCCTAGTCGGTGGGCTTGACCATCCCTTATGCGCAAGCTGAAGATGTAACTTCGCCTGGGCTGCTGGCCTGCAAGTCAGCCCACCTAAGCCTCCCTTCTACCATTCTGCTGCTCTGCTGCTGCTGAGTCGCTTCAGTCGTGTCTGACTCGCGCGACCCGATAGACGGCAGCCCACCAGGCTCCGCCGTCCCTGGGATTCTCCAGGCAACTCCTGCCTCTGAGAAAGGCCCAGATGAGCAGGTCAGTCATGGTGTCCAGTGACTCTCATTCAGTGGGGCAGGATCGGTGCTCCTTTAGGGACACGGGGCAGACGGGCCCTCGGGTTCCGCCTTGCGTCTCCCCTTGGAGTCTCCCTTAGACATCATGCCCCAGTTGTTCAGCAGGATGAACTGGGTTCCCGAATGGGCTCTTCCTCCAGAAGAAGGTGCCTGGCAACAGCCCAGCTGTGGAGTCTGGGAAGAGGCAGGCAGATGTGAGGCAAGGAGAGCTAGAGACAGCTGGTTGCCTTCCAGACCTCTGAAGTTACCTATAGGAAGTGCGTTAAAAATGAAGCTGGTTTACAGACAGAGCGCAGGTCACTTCCAGGAACCTGTGCTAACTCTGTGTGTGGGCGTATGGGGTGGCGCGTTGGGGTGCGTTGTGTTTAAGGAGTGAGGAAGAAACTAACCCTGGCAACGGCAATCCCCTCCCACTTGGCAGCTGTCTTTTCCACAGTCTTCAGAACAGTTGGAAGTGGAAGCATTACCCCCAGTCCCATGATGGAGAAAACTGAAGGTCGGAGCAGTTAAAGGACAGGCCAGGGAACTGTTGGGTCCAGGGGTCAGTTCCAGGTCGTGCTGGGCTCTTCACACTCGGCAGACCTGCCTATTTTGGGCTGTGACATGGGGACCTGGAAGAAGAGGTAGAAAGCAATTATTTTATTGGTTCTCAGAAAGTTTTCGGATACGTGCAGAGGATGACTACCCACAGCACACAAGGTTTAGGAGCCCAGGTGGAGAGAAAAGCAGAGTTCTCAGACAGCAGCTGCAAAGCAAGGAGCTGGGCTGTGTGGCGAGCAGGCTCACACAGTGTTCCCAGGCCTGGCACACCACTGTTCTCGTGCTGAGCACCAGGAAAATGAGCTGTGTAGTCTCATCTTTATCATCTGTAAAGTGGGCACAGTCACTGCTCACCTCCTCAGAACGCGGCAAAGAATTCTGAGTTGAAATGATCACAAAGCACTGACTGAAGTTTATAAAAGTGCTATGGAGAATAAATACAGAAATAAATACAGAAGTGCATGTCCTTTTCCTAGGAAGTTTATTTTTGTGGACTAAGACTTCCAGTCTCAATGAAAACTTTGGGACAATGGGCTGTCTGAGAAGTAAGATGTGGTGTCCAGTTCACGTATACACTTCTCCTCCAAAGTCGCGGACTGAAGAGGCTAGCTGAAACCTGTCTGGTGACTGCAAAATATTTTCAGTTAAATGTCCCAGTAGAATATATTACATTTTTTTCATTGATGTGGAAATTTTGCCCAGATTTTAATTCCCTTTGATCGGTGGGCCTGTTAGCCCTTCTGGTTTCAATCCTGTCTGATTAACCCCTCGGTGTTCTTCACCTTCTCTGCTGTCGCTGGCAGAATATGCTACAAAGCGCAAATGCTTTTTGGTATGTTTACTAATTTAACTGATTCCAAATGTAGAGGAGACATGCCTTCTGAAGTTTAGATCCGGAGTTTTCACCTATCAGAATTCCATAAGTGTGTTTTCTGTGTCTTCGATGAAGACTTTGGGAAACTGCTTTGGCAGTTTTTTGAAATTAGCTGTTTCTATTTTCTTAGGTTTCTGTCGCCAAGTACTGTATCTTGTTCACAAATAATACAAGTCATGTGTTCAATCAATGGGCCCTGTGTTTCTGCCTTATCCATTCATGAGGATTTTAGAATTATCTATGCCTCAGAATCTGGCATTGCTAGAAGCAGCAAATACCAAACCTCTGACTTCCTTGTGAGCTGAGTCCAGTCTGTTCATACCTGTCCACCCTGCAACCCACTGCCCCAGGGGATCAGAAGGCATAGAGGCTAAAGGCTGAGGCTGAAAAGGCCTGGTATGAGCTTGAGCTCTGATGCCAGTCTGCATTTGATCCTGGCAATACTTCAAGGCTTTTCATCTATAAAATTGAATGAAACAGTTGATGCAAAAACAGGAAAAGAAAAAGGAGAATGTATGCATGTATTTGCACACATCCATGGTTTTCAGAACACAAACCATATATATGTGGCTTCGTGTGCATCGTTGTTTAGGAAAAAATCCAACTGTGAAACTCTTTCATCCGCCAGATCACCGTGTTTCACTGTGTGTTTCTCGCTGCTCCCTGCCTTTCCATCTCCTCCCTCCCCTCTTCCCTTTCTTCCTTCCTCATCTCTCTGTCATTCACAGACACACACACACACACACACACACACGCACACACACACAGCCTTGGAGGACTGATATCAGAAGCTAAACTATCAACTGCGTTAGAGGTTAAATTTGTTTTTTTTTTTAGTACATATATTTTAAAACTTTTATTTTACGTTGGACTACGGGTGGTTTGCAGTGTTGTCTTAGTTTCAGGTGTACAGCCGAGTGGTTTAGTTGTAAATATGTGCATGTGTATGTTCAGTCATGTCTGGCTCTTTGTGACCTCATGGACTGTAGCCCGCCAGGGTCCTCTGTCCACGGGACTTCCCAGGTAAGAATACTGGAGTGGGACGCCATTTCCTACTCCAGGGAATCTTCCCTATCCAGGGATTGAAACTGGGTCTCCTGCATTGCAGGCAGGAGCTATATAGATACATGCATGTATCTATTCTTTTTCAAATACTTTTCCCGCTTAGCTCGTTACAGAATATTGAGTAAAAGTCCTTGTGCTATACAGCTGGCCCTGTCTAGGAGCTCCTGTTGATTATCTATTTTATATTTAGCCGTGTATGTATGTATGTTAATTCCAAACTCCTGATTTAGCCCTTCCTCCCCCCCCACATCTTTCCTCTTTTGTAACTGTAAGTTTGTTTTCTAAGTCTAGTTTGTAAGTAAGTTCATTTGCATCATTTTTTAGATTCCACGTGTGATATCATATGACATTTGTCTTTCTCTGTCTGACTTATCCCACTTAGTGTGCTAACTTCCAGGTCCACCCATGTTACTTCAAATGGCAATATTTCATTCTTTTTTATGGCCAAGTAATATTCCATTGTATATGTGAACAACTTTTTTATCTGATTCCCTGGTGGCTCAGACAGTAAAGAACCTGCCTGCAATGCGGGAAACCTGGGTTTGATCCCTGGGTTGGGAAGATCCCCTGGAGGAGGGAATGGCAAGAAATGAACAAATTCTTAGAAATGTACACTGTCCCAAGACTGAACTATCAAGAAATAGAAAATACAAACAGACAAATAACAGGTACTTAAATTGAATCTGTGGTTAATAAACTCCCAACAAAAAAAGTTTAGAACCAAATATCTTCACAGGCAAATTCCATCAAACATTTAGAAAAGTGTTAACACCAATCCATCTGAAACTATTCTAAAAATTGCAGAGGAAGGAACACTTTCAAACTATTCTATGAGGCCACCATCACCCTGATACCAAAACCAGATAAAGCTACCACAAAAAAATTGAAGTCGCTCAGTCATGTCTGACTCTTAGCGACCCCATGGACTGTAGCCGGCCAGGCTCCTGTGCCCATGGGGTTTTCCAGGCAAGAGTACCAGATTATGTTGTAGATAATTTGAAGTAAGAGTCGTTCAGTTTATGTAATATACTTAGTAGTATGATATATCACTGTTGCATCAATATTACATTTGTCTATCAATGACTAAGAATCACATTATTGATAGCCATTAATTAATTTTCATAATACCTTATTCTCAAATAATTTTACTATTGTTCCTTAAAGATTATATCTGAAAGCAAAAGTTCAAGTCCCTTGAACTTGACGTAATATTACAAAATAGCAATATATATATCATAGATGGCCCTTTTCTGACCTCTTATTTTGTTGTAGTGGTGGATGTTGATATACAATTTGAAATGGATATCTCTAAAATTTTCAGTGCAACGGAGCTCAACAATTATTTTTATATATCCATACAACCACTACTTAAAATAAGAGCAAAAACTATCTCTATTGTGCTACAAATTTCCCCTATGCCCCTCTGCAATTAGCTGATAGACAGTCACTTTCCGGTTTCAAGCTCCGTAGGACTGTCTCGCCCGTTACACGGCTTCTAACCGTGGGATTGCGCAATACGCGCTGCTGTGCAGTCTGACTTCCTCAGCGTCATGTGCGCACGACCCATCTGTGTTGGCGCTTCCTGCGTTGGTGGATTATTCACGTTTGTGAACGTGACAGGCACACACACAGCGCCGTCTCGCGTGAGCGTGAGCACGGTGCTTCTCCATTCTCTAGATCTTCTATTGCCGTAAACAGTATGTTTCAGCTTTCAGTGCAGAGATCACACACGTATTTTATTAGATTTATTACCTATATGATGTTTAAAAATAATGTTTGGATTTCATTTTTAAAATTGTTTGTTGATGGTAGATAGAACTCGAGATATTTTTCCGTATGGGCCCTGAATCTTGTGACTTCATGGAAGTCGTGAATATTGTGACTTACAGATTCTAGAAATTTCCTTTTGTTGGGGGGTAAATTCAGTAGGGTTTTCTATGTACAAAATAATCAGATTTAAAGTAAAGGAAAGTAGCTCATTCTAGTCTATTGTCCAGATCCACTCACTTTTCTAATGTTAAGAGGTAATATGTGTATTAGAATCTTATGACGGAGTCCATTTTATCATTTATCCGGTTTTACTTTTGAAATGTATTTGAAAAACAAAGTTAAATGAAAACCCTGTGATTTTAAATTTATAAAAAATAATGAGAACTTATGACATTTTTTTTTTCTCTTCAAGGTACATTTTGTAGTTCTGCCCAGAGAAAATACTTAAAAGCAATGAGAATTCTATCACAATTAGTACTCATAGGATCCAGTTCATGGTCTTTATACACAATTTTCCACTAAAGCAATTCAAGACTTCTTCAAGAAATTGCTGGTTCTAAGTCTGGAATGAGAAATGTAAAGCATGAACTTTTATGTGCGTTCAACTCAAAGGATCCTACTGGTCTGAGATGATTTGAGCACAAATGTCATAGTGCTAAAATGGATTGAAATCCAATATTTAAGTTTAAAATTTTTGAGTTCTAATTTCATATTTTAAAAGAGCAAAACTCTCATTAGTAAAGGTTCAATATTTCTAGATTACTAATTCCTTATTCTTAAAATTTATAAATAAAGGAAAAAAAAATAAAACATCTATCCTCCATTTAGCTCCTGCTGCTGCTGCTGCTGCTGCTGCTGCTAAGTCGCTTCAGTCCTGTCCAACTCAGTGCTACATAAACTATAATCAAATAGTTGCTTCTTTACAGACAATTCTGGTTAATGTAAATAGAAGAAATGATAAAAACAAAAAATTATGACTTTGTACCCCCTAATGAATGATGGATTTGAGCAATGATTATCCATAGCTATCAAAACTTTTAAGTGAAATTTTGATGAGGAATATTATAATAGAGGGAAGAGTGGCAATATCTGACCTACTGATCAGTCATAGTACCACAAAAAGAAATGAAATCAGATATGTAATGTCTTCTGATGTGATATAATGAGGAACACATTAAATATTCTTTCCAAACAACTTGAACTGGTACATGATTAAGCCTCTTGTTCTAGCTACCGTTTGCAAGAAGTCAAAAGATAGAATGTATTCAGTGGCACACGAGGATGTCAAATTTGGAATGTAGCAAAACTTACAGAACAATTGACCTCCTTTCTTTAATAAATAAATAGTTAGAAAAACGGGGGGTGAAATAAAAAATAAGGAGGAGGGAAGAAGTGAGATCTAATGGATATGGTGACCAACACAGGGTGCGATATTCTTTGGATTCTAACTCACTCAAGTCATCTATAAAAAGACATTTTTATGGAGACAATCTGATAAATTTAAACATCGAGTAGACATTTGGTGATATTAAAGACATTGATAATTTTGTTAAATAGGATAAAGCGATTGTAATAATTTATGTGTCCGTATCAAGTAGAGGTTAAAAACAAGCAGTTCTTGATAAAATATATCTTGAATTTGCTTTAGAATGTTCCAGTATGTAATGGAGGTAGTAAGCAAAATGGGTGTGAAGCATATAGGGTGGACATATCACTTATCATAAGAGCTGGAACTCTTGGGAGTAAAGTGGGTATGATTAATAATTGTTCAAGCAGACACAAGTGTGAGCAGGCTCTAGCCTGTGTGCATGCCTGCTCAGGGCCGGAATGCAGAGCTCTGCGCTGGACACTTACTTTCAAATTCTCACGGGGAAGTTCAAGGGATAGTGCTCCCACAGTGCAGCTCTGTACTGTGCATCCGCAGGTGTGAGCTGCCTAGGTGTGGAGAGATGGTGTCTGACCGAGGAGAGGCTCTGAATGGTCTGCAGGCTGTTCTGGACTCAGTCTCTCCTCCTACCTGCTTAACCGAAATAGAGACACTCCCTGTCTTAATGAGGAGGCCTAATTAAGGAGGCCAAACCAATAGCAATGACTTCATGCTCACCTCAGGCTAATGGGAATCTAATCTTGGCTATTGGCCCTACGCTGCCAGTAGTATGTCTAAAGAAAGCAGCCCTTTAGTGCTGTTGAAGAGCAGGAAGGGCAGGGAAGCATGAAATCTCTCCAGGGCTTGTCAATACGAGCTATCTCAAAGTAGCCAAGCACTATCTCATTCATTCACTTTGTATTTATTTCACAAATAGTTACTGAGTCATCACTACATGCCCAATTCTGGACTAGGCTATGAGAAGCAAGATAATAGACTCAGTTCTTGTTTTCAGAGCACTTGAGATGGGATCTAATTGGGCAGAGAGGCAAACATAGGCTAGTTCCTACCGGGAGCATTGGAGCATATATTTCACTAGTCCAGCCACACAGCTATGAAAGGTGAGCATCATTTTAGACACAGGAGAGATGATACTGGGCACGATGCTCAGCTCCTTTCTCCTCAGGAAGATCAGCATCAGTCTTGAGTGGCCAGAAAGGGCTTCACACAAGTGAATAAATGCTTGGCAGAGTCTCGGAGGAGATAAGCCGAGGGGAGGAATAAGGGCTAGGTGTTTTGAATGGAGGGAACAGCAGAGGCCAAAGGACAGAGGTGAGAAAAGTCAGTGCAAATGTTAGAGGAGGAGAAGATAAATTCTCACTCTTGGGTGGAGTCTGTGCTTTCAGCTAACAGCCAAAAGTGCTGATTGATTGCTTTATGAGCAGATTAGCCATGGACATCAGCTTCTGTCAGTAAGTTGAGTACAGGCTCAGTTTCCATTTCTGCTGAAGCTCACATCCAGTTCCTAGGGCTCCCACAGTCTGGGAAGGGAGTCAGGAAGAATAAAACATGCCTGGGCAGAGCTGGACTTTCCACCATGTTGGCCCAAGCCCTTCAGCTGGCACTGTGTCCAGGCATTTGCTCCAGGATCTTGTTGGGCATCACAGAAATCTAACAACTTTATTAGAAAGGGATTGCGACTAATGCAATAGGAGCTGCTGCCAATGGCACAACCGTAGATACCAGGACTCACCCAAAATCATCAGAGGACTTCCTATTTCGTTTCCAGTTTTGTTTTATTTTTTAGGGTTATATTCCATGTCCAGTTCTAACTATTGCTTCCTGACTTGCATACAAATTTCTCAAGAGGCAGGTCAGGTGGTCTGGTATTCCCATCTCTTTCAGAATTTTCCACAGTTTATTGTGATCCACACAGTCAAAGGCTTTGGCATAGTCAGTAAAGCAGAAATAGATTTTTTTCTGGAACTCTCTTGCTTTTTTCGATGATCCAGCGGATGTTGGCAATTTGATTTCTGGTTCCTCTGCCTTTTCTAAAACCAGCTTGAACATCTGGAAGTTTACAGTTCACATATTACTGAAGCCTGGCTTGGAGAATTTAGCATTACTTTATTAGCTTGTGAGATGAGTGCAATTGTGTGGTAGTTTGAGCATTCTATGGCATTGCCTAACAGTTAGAACTGGACATGGAACAACAGACTGGTTCCAAACAGGAAAAGGAGTACGTCAAGGCTGTATATTGTCACCCTGATTATTTAACTTCTATGCAGAGTACATCATGAGAAACGCTGGGCTGGAAGAAGCACAAGCTGGAATCAAGATTTCCGGGAGAAATATCAATAACCTCAGATATGCAGGTGACACCACCCTTATGGCAGAAAGTGAAGAGGAGCTAAAAAGCCTCTTGATGAAAGTGAAAGAGGAGAGCGAAAAAGTTGGCCTAAAGCTCAACATTGAGAAAACTAAGATCATGGCATGCGGTCCCATCACTTCATGGGAAATAGATGGGGAAACAGTGGAAACAGTGGCAAACTTGATTTTCTTGGGCTCCAAAATCACTGCAGATGGTGACTGCAGGCATGAAATTAAAAGATGCTTACTCCTTGGAAGAAAAGTTATGACCAACCTAGATAGCATGTCGAAGAGCAGAGACATTACTTTGCCAACAAAGGTCCATCTAGTCAAGGCTATGGTTTCTCCAGTGGTCATGTATGGATGTGAGAGTTGGACTGTGAGGAAGGCTGAGCACTGAAAAATTGATGCTTTTGAGCTGTGGTGTTGGAGAAGACTCTTGAGAGCCCCTTGGACTGCAAGGAGGTCCAACCAGTGCATTCTGAAGGAGATCAGTCCTGGGATTTCTTTGGAAGGAAAGATGCTAAAGCTGAAACTCCAGGACTTTGGCCACCTTGTGAGAAGAGTTGACTCATTGGAAAAGAGTTGATGCTGGGAGGGATTGGGGGAAGAAGGAGAAGGGGACGACAGAGGATGAGATGGGTGGATGGCATCACTGAATCGATGGACGTGAGTGTGAGTGAAATCCGGGAGTTGGTGATGGACAGGGAGGCCTGGCGTGCTGCAGTTCATGGGGTCACAAAGAGTCGGACACGACTGAGCGACTGAACTGAACTGAATGTTATATTCCATGTATGGTTATTATAAAATACTGGCTATGTTTCCCGCGTTGTACAATACATACTTATAGCTTACTTTATGCCCAATAGTTTATACCTCTTGCTTCTGTGCCCCTATATTTCCCTCCCCCTTCCCTCTCCTCCCTGATAAGCACTGGTTTGTTCTCTATATGTGTGAGTCTGCTTCTTTTTGTTATATTCACTAGCTTCTTGTATTTTTTAGATCCCTCATAAAGGAAATATCATACAGTATTTGTATTTTTCTATCTGACTTATTTCACTTAATGGACTATTGCTGCTAAGTAGCTTCAGTCGTGTCCGACTCTGCAACCCCAGAGACGGCAGCCCACCAGGCTCCCCCGTCCCTAAGATTCTCCAGGCAAGAACACTGGAGTGGGTTGCCATTTCCTTCTCCAATGGACTATTACTCAGCCATAAAAAAGAATGAAAATTTGCCATTTGCCATGACATGGATAAACTTGGAGGAATTAGTGGCTTTCCAGTTTTAAAAACAATGTTTAAGGCACAGCTATTAGAGTTTGAAGTAAGGTAGAAGGAGTGGGGCTTTGGTTTTACGGTTACTCTGTAGGTCACTAGGGGCCGCAGGCACTGAGTAAGTGGTCCTACTAGAGTCTGTCTCTGTAGGTCACTAGGGGCCGCAGGCACTGAGTAAGTGGTCCTACTAGGGTCTGTCTCTGTAGGTCACTAGGGGCCGCAGGCACTGAGTAAGTGGTCCTACTAGGGTCTGTCTCTGTAGGTCACTAGGGGCCGCAGGCACTGAGTAAGTGGTCCTACTAGGGTCTGTCTCTGTAGGTCACTAGGGGCCGCAGGCACTGAGTAAGTGGTCCTACTAGGGTCTGTCTCTGTAGGTCACTAGGGGCCGCAGGCACTGAGTAAGTGGTCCTACTAGGGTCTGTCTCTGTAGGTCACTAGGGGCCGCAGGCACTGAGTAAGTGGTCCTACTAGGGTCTGTCTCTGTAGGTCACTAGGGGTCGCAGGCACTGAGTAAGTGGTCCTACTAGGGTCTGTCTCTGTAGGTCACTAGGGGCCGCAGGCACTGAGTAAGTGGTCCTACTAGAATCTGTCTCTGTAGGTCACTAGGGGCCGCAGGCACTGAGTAAGTGGTCCTACTAGAGTCTGTCTCTGCCTCCATATTACCTCCGCTATGACTTGTTTTTCTATCACTTGTTCTCCAAGCTCCCATCCATGGGCTATGTGCCAAGTTGGAAGCAGAAGAATACTTCAGCTTATGACAAGAACTTAGAAAGACAATATATAACTATTTACATGCATTTATATACTCAGGTACAGATTTTTGGATCTTGAAAGTGTAGGAAAAACCACAGGCATGATCTTAGAGCAAAGTCTTAACTATTATCGCAGGGGAATCATAATGGGACAGGTTCCAGTTTCTGCTGGGACATGTACAAACCTCATCAATGCCATCTTCACAACAAGTGAAAAGCTGGAGAAAGAAAACCAACTTTTTTTCCGTAGGTCCAGCAAATAACTGAAGTCACAGCAAAACGATACCTCCAAAATTGGAGAAAGAGTGGAATACAGAGAATAACTCGAAGTGGAGTCAGAAATGGGCATCCTGTGTAATAAATGGAGGGTCACAGCTAAAATAATTTAAGAAGGAGTGCCCAGGGAAACCCAAAGATAATACAGGAGACAAAAACAAGGGCCCTGGAAGAAACTGAAGCCTCCGCCATCTACAGCTACGGCAAAGAACAAACGCCTCGTCGGGTGAAAAATCAACGCTCACAGTAAAAGCCTATTGCCCCCAGTTTCTACATCCAATGTACTTTGCCTGCCTTTAAACAAAAAATTGGGCTCACCAGTAGACTGGACATAGTTAAGAAAAGAATCAGTGAGCTTGAGATATGTTAACAGAAGTTTCCCAAACTGAAATACAAAGGGGAAAAAGGATACTAATTAAAGAGGAACAGAACATTCAAGAACTGGGAGACAATTGAAACAGGTGCAGTGTGTGCGTAATGGGAGCACCCGAGGAAAGTAAAGGGCATATTTAAAGTAATAATGACAAAATTTTCCAAAATTAATGACAGACTCCAAACCACAGATCCAGGAAAATCAGAGAATAGCAAACAGGATAAATACCCAAATTTTATACCTAGACACGTTCCATTCAAACTGCAGAAAATCAAAGACAGAGCTAGAAGAAAAACAATGCCTTACCTTTAGAGGAGTAAGGATAAGAATTATGTTAGACTTCTTTTCAGAAATTGTCCTTGTTTTTATTCAGAATGAAATATTTAATGTGTTGAATTCTACCTAGAATTCTGTAAGTAATAAAATTATTATTCAATAGTGAAGGAGAAATAAAGACTTTTTCAGACAAACAAACATTGAAGGAATTTGTCCCTAGTAAATTTGCCTTTCCTTAATGATAAAAGAAGTTTTTCAGAGATGAAATAGAATTTCAGATCTACGAAAATGACCTTCCTTGGTCATTATGGAAGAAATAAGTGAAGGTAAAATAAAAACTTATTTTTTAAATGTACAATTGTTCTAATAAATAGCTGCTCAAAATAATCATAACAATGTGCTGGATGATTCTAGCTTGTAAAATGTAGTGAATAGAAAGCAGTAGCAAACGCAGTAGACAGCAGTCCAAGCATGTGATTTTAAATGTCCGTGATCTAAATATACCACTTAGAAGACAGCAACCGACACAGTGGAATAAGAAAAAACAAGCTCTGTGTTGTCTACAAGAAAGTCACTTTAAAAACAGACACAGATAGATTAAAAGTAAAAGGATAAAGATACACTATTCTAACAAAAATCAAAAGAAACTTCCAGCAGCTATGTTAATTTCAGGCAAAGCTGACTTCAAAATAAGCAGAAGCATCAGGGATGAAGAGAAATGTTACACACACAGGGCCAATTCTCCAAGAAAACTCAACACTTAATACGTATACACCTCACAACAGAGGGTCAAAATATATGAGACAAAAGCTGGCATAACTGCAAAGAGAAGCAGATGAATCCACTATTATAGTGAAGAATTCAACACCTCTTTATCAGTATCGACAGATCCAGCAGGCGGAAAATCAGTAAGAACATAGCTTATTTAAACCACACCATCTGGATCTAATTGACGTCTATGGATTACTTCATCCAACAAAAACAAAAACACACAGTTCTCTCAAGCTCATTAGAAGCATTCATCAAAATAGACTGTATTCTGGGCTATGAAACAAATTGAGCAAATTTAAAGGAATAGAAATCTTACAAAGTATGGTCTTAGACCACAATAAACTAGAAAACAATAACAGAAAGACAGCTGGAAAAATCCCCAAATATTTGGAAATTGAACAAAATACTTTGAAATAACATGTGAGTCAAAGAAGAAATCTCAAGAGAGATTTAAAATATTTTGATTAAATGAAAACAAAAACATAGCTTAAAGCATGTGAGATGCAGCAAAAGGAGCGCTGTGAGGGAAATTCATAGCCTTGACTGTGTGCACCAGAAAAGGACAGAGAATCAGCAGTCTAAGTTTCTGCCATAGCAAACTGTAGAGAGAAGAGCAATATAAACCTAAAGAACACAGAAGAGAGGAAATAATGAAAATTAAAGCAAAAACCAGTGAGACTGCAAACAGAAACAATTGATAAATTCAACAAAGTAAAAATCTAGGTCTTAATTGATAAACTTCTAGCCAGGCTTACCAAGAAAAAAAGTGAGAAACATAAAATCCTAGTATGAGAAATGAGACAGGTGCAATAACTCCTAACCCCATGGACATAAAATGATAAAAAGGGAATACTATGAACAACTATATGCCCACAAATTTGAGAGCTTAGGTGAAATGGATCAATTCCATAGAAGAATGCAGAAGAACAAGAAAGAGAGATATGGCCTGATAGTTAAACAGGAAAAATCAATACACTTTAAAAACGATAAGATGCAAATATTGTCCTTGATACAATCCAAAAATTTCCAAAATACAGTTAAACAAATTGTCGTTTATCACTTATGATAAGAATGAGATGATTATAAGAGATGAATATAGGTTCAGTGAAAGTAGAGAATACCAGAATATCTCCATCTCCGTTATCATAGCTGGTTTAGAAACTCTGCCCTAACATCTTCTTTTACTGAGGTATAGTTGATTTACAATATTATCTTCATGTGTACAACATAATAATTCACCACTTTCATAGATTAAACTCCACTTAAAGTTATTATAGACTTGGCTGTCCCCCCTGTGCTGTGCAATATATTGTTCTAGCTTGCTTGTTCTATGCGTAGCCCTTGTTATCTCTTAAGCCCCTGTCCAACCTTGCCCCTCTACCTTCCCACTCCCCACTGATAACCGCTGGTTTGTTTTCTATATCTGTGAATTTGTTTCTGATTTGCTTTATTTGCTCATTCATTTCTCAGATTGCACATATAAGGGATAACACACAGTGCTTGCTTTTCTCTGCATTGACACAAAGCTCTCCATGTCCACTCAGGTTGCTGGCAAATGGCAAAGTTTCCTTTCCTTTCTTTGACTGAGTATCACCGTTCATCTGTTGATGGCACTTAGGTCGCTTTCGCACCGTTGATTGTAAATAATGCTGCTATGAACACTGGAATTAATGCACCTTTTCAAATTGATATTTCCCTTTTCTTCTGATACACGCCCAGCGGGGTCATACAGTAGTTCTATTTTTAATTTTTTGAGGAGCATCCGATTATTTTCCATAATGACTGCACCAATTTACATTCCCACCAACAGTGTTACAAAGGCTCTCTCTTCTCCATTTCCTCTCCAGCGTTCATTATTTGTGATCTTGCTGATAGCCATTCTGAAGGGTGTGAGGTGGGATCTCACAGTGGTTTCGATTTGCATTTTTCTGGTGATGAGTGGCGTTGAACATCTTTCCATGTGCCTGTTGGCATTCTGAATGTCTTCTTTGGCAAAATGTCTATTTAGGTCTTCTGCCTATTTTAAATTTTTTTTTAAATATTGAATTGTAGGTGCTGTTTATATATTTTGGATCTTAACCACTTATCGGTCATATGCAATTTTTTTTTCCATTCAGTAGGTTGTCTTTTTGTTTTGTTCATTATTTCCTTTGCTGTGTAACAGCTTTCAAGTTTAATTAGGCCCCATTTGTTTACTTTTGCATTTGTTTCCTTGGCCTTAGCTCTGCCTTAGCATTTTGATTAATAGCTTAATCTGATCACAAAGGGAGGGTTCAGAAAACAATCACAATCCTATGTTTTGACTCTTTGATTTGAAATCTTTATCAAGGACTGGAATGAAAACCTAATATATGGAATTAAACATTAACAACAACAACAAAAAAAAGAGAGGCTCGGGAGTCAACATTACCGTATCAGGGTTACATACAATAGAAGCAGATACAAAGGCCCTATGTCAGGGGTCCCTCAGACCACCCGCAGGTCTAGTGATTTTCTGTGGGGACCCAGAGCACTCAGCATATGTCTTACTTATGTCCATGATTTATTACAGTGGAAAGATACAAAACAAAATCAGCAAAGAGAAAAGGGACATGGGGCAAAGTCCAGAGAAAACCAGGTGCAAGATTCCAAGAGTCTTTTCCTCGGGGAGTCACACAGGATGAGCTTAATTTTCCCAGCAATGAGCTGTGACAGCATGTGCTAAACATCTACCAGCGAAGCTCACTAGAGAATCAGTGCCCAGGGTTTATTGCGGGTTAGCCATGGAGCACCCTCTAACGCGCACCAAACTCCCATGCTCCCAGGAGGAGAGCTTGGATCCAGTATAAGCTACATTGTCTGCACAAACAGTTTGGGAGTAGCAAGCCATTCTTATCAGGGAATGGCAGGAACTCTCCCAAAGTCCTCGTTCCCAGGTGCCTACAAACAGACCGTGTAAAAACAGCAGTCTTAGGCCTGCGTGTTAACTGTTTCATGCCCAGCTCTGCACTAACATGAGCACCAAATCCATTTTCCACAAGTAGAAGTGTGATCAAGTGATGGACAGGACTCTTAATGAAGCATCTGATGGTCTCAGTCGGCCTCACATGCGAAGCTATGAGTGTGATGAAAACAACTTGGCTTTGCAGTCACAGGTATCTGAACTCAAATACTAATCAACCACCAACCAGCTTTGAGACCTTTTTCAAGTTACTTAGAGTGAGTTTCAGCTTTTCATCTGTAAGATGGGATAGCATAATAGTAATTAATTTTTAGAATTATTATGAGGATGATAAATAATATAAGAAATCTGACAATAAATGGTAGCTACTGTTATCAAGCTTAATATGAACCAAAATTGTGATGTGACTGGTAAAAAATATACCATTTTGAGGCTTCCTCTCAGAGTCAGAAGAAATTTTAATCAGTATTTGGAAACTATTTTCAATGTTTGAACCGTTATGTTATTTGATGTATAAGGTATACTAGCGGGAAGCCTCTAGTAAACGATGAAGTTGAAAAGATCGTTGGAGCCTGCTATGATCTGTAAACAATATTCTTGATTCGAAAAGGAGGTTCTATCAAGAATCATTCAAAGACACTGGGAAAATAGAATATAAAGTATTTTTAAAGTATTGAAATTTGACTCAAATGTTTAAAGTTTGAGAAAGATGAGAACGTTTAGAAACATTTAAAGATGAGATTCAAATTTTAAACTATGGAGCTCTAATGGGTGGCATTGAGACAATTCTTTAGAAATTACAAGGAAACTCAGAGTGACTAAATTAAAGAATATTTTTCTTACTTCTGAAGATTTGCCTGAAATTGACATAGAAGACAACGGGAAGTGGTGAGTTCTCCATCCTAGGATGTGTTCATAGGGAAACCAGACGGAATATCCCGAAAGAATGTTATAGAAGAGATTCCTGAATGAAGGGGAATGAGGAGGCTCTTCTTGAGAAATCCTTTTAGGCATGTTGTAGACAAAAATCAGTCATTTTTGCCTGTGTGGGACCCTTTTCTGCCCTTTTTGGAAACAGCATCCCAACTTCCCAACCCCAATTTCAAGTCCGTGAAAGTCACCGTCATGACTCAGTCCCTGGCTGCTGGGGGACCATGTGACTCACACCCGGCCTCCCAGGGCACTGCCTCCTCCTGCCGCAGGGGTTGGCTCAGGGTGGACACATGAGCCAAGAAGGGACAGCGAGAAACCTCCCAGGGTTAGGCTGAAATCCCTGAGGAGAGGCGCTCTTGGCCCCGTGGGATTCCTGGGAAGATGGCCTACAGGCACACTTCCTGGGGCCAGCTTCCACTTGAAAGACGAGCCTGCTAAGAGGCAGCCAGGGCAGAGAGTCAAAAGCTGGCGTCGGAGACAGGAAGTGAGGGCGGCCGTCCTGATAGCGTCTTTCGAGGCCCTAGATTCAGCATTCCTCTCAGTTTATGAGCCAATAAAACTCCATTTTTTGCTTTGTGTGGCTTGAGTCAGTTTTCTGTTAAATGCAACCAAATGAGCTTTAATAGTATATATGTTATCTCAGTTGTCAAACAGAGATATCTCATGAAATGAAGTATATGTATAAAGCTCTTCTCATTCCAAGTGTACAGATGCCATTTATAAATGTAATAGGGTGAGCTAAAGTTGTTACTCAAAAATGTATGCCGAAAAGTCTTGCACAATTGTTAAAGCCGGGTTGTACATATACTTTGAAGTTTCTTGGGAGTCAATTGAAACAGACAAAGAGTGTTATTTAAAACATCAGCCAAAGAAGACTGGTTGCAGTGTTCATGTAACATAAACTGTGCTTGGGGATAATATTTGTTTCTCCAGTGGGTCTTGGTGAAGACCCTAGAACAAGCCCCTAGAACAAAAGCAGTTAATAAATGCTGCCTGTAGCTCGTCATAGTATCCCCTGCCATCAACTGGGTACTGCAGAAAGCGAAGGGAGATGTGAGCTCATCTGTACATCAGAGCAACACTACACATTCAGTATCTAATCACTGAAGGAACAGTCAACAGTTCTGACAAGCTGGCTTCTCTAAAGAGAAGAATCGACCAAATTTTATGCTGTGCATTCTACTTCAACTGAATGGGAAAGCATAATGTGATGTATGCATTATGGAATACTGTGTAGTTCTAAAAGGGAGGCGATGCCGATACACATTACAACATGGCTGAATCTTGAGAATAGTATGCATGGTGAAATGAGCCAGTCACAGAAAAATAAACACTGCATAATTTCACTTACATTACATAATTTCACTTACATAATTTCATTACATTACAACAGAGCAGTTAAATTCATAGAAACAGAAAGCAGAATAGTGGTTGCCAAGGGCTGGCAAAGGACAAATGGGAAATTGTTTAGTACTGCAGAATTTTACAACAATTTTGCAAGAAAAAAAATTTTGGAAATCGGTTACACAACAGGGTAAACATACTTAACGTCAGTGAACTGTACACTTGTTAAATTTTTTATTTCTTTTTACGTATGTTTGCCGCTGCCTGGTCTTCGCCTCTCCGTGGGTTTTCTCTAGTGGTGAGCAGGGGTTGCTCCTAGATGCAGTGTGCAGGCTTCCAGCTGCACTGGCTTCTCTTGCTGCAGAGCATGGGCCCTGGAGAGCATGCGCGTCAGGGACTGAGGCACATGGACTTCGCGCCTCTGTGGCACGTGGAACCTTCCAGGACCAGGGATCTAACCTGTGGCCCCTGCATCGCCAGACTTCCCTCTTTTTAAATTTTATTTTAATCAGAGGACAATTCCTTTCTAATATTGTGATTGTTTCTGCCATACATCAACATGAGTCAGCCATAGCTACGGACGTGTTCCCTCCCTCTTGACTCTCTCTCCCACCTTTCCCCCGCATCCTACCCCTCTAGGCTGGCACAGAGCATCGGCTTTGGACACCCTGCATCACATAGCAAATCCCACTGGCGACTTTACATACGGTACTGTGTATGTTTCAGTGCTACTCACTCCAATCATTCCACCCTCTCCTTCCCTTACTGTCTCCAAAAGTCCGTTCTTTATATCTGCATCTCCTTTGCTGCCCTACAAATAGGTTGATCATACCATCTTTCTAGATTCCATCAGTTCAGTTTAGTTCAGTCGCTCAGTCCTGTCCAACTCTGTGACCCCATGAACCGCAGCATGCCAGGCCTCCCTGTCCATCACCAACTTGCATCAATATCTGATAGGTCTTTCGCTTTCTGACTTACTTCACTCTGAATAATAGGCTCTAGGTTCATCCACCTCACTCAGTTCAGTTCAGTTCAGTTGCTCAGCTGTGTCTGACTCTTTGTGACCCCATGAACCGCAGCACACCAGGCCTCCCTGTCCATCACCAACTCCCAGAGTCCACCCAAACCCATGTCCAGCGAGTCAATCATGCATCCAGCCATATCATCCTCTGTCGTCCCCTTTTCCTCCCACCCTCAATCTTTCCCAGCATCAGAGTCTTTTCAAATGAGTCAGCTCTTTGAATCAGGTGGCCAAAGTACTGGAGTTTCAGCTTCAACATCAGTCCTTCCAATGAACAGCCAGGACTGATCTCCTTCAGAATGGACTGGTTGGATCTCCTTGCAGTCCAAGGGACTCTCAAGAGTCTTCTCCAGCACCACAGTTCAAAAGCATCAATTCCTTGGGGCTCAGCTTTCTTCACAGTCCAACTCTCACATCCATATATGACCACAGGAAAAACCATAGCCTTGACTAGATGGACCTTTGTTGGCAAAGTAATGTCTATGCTTTTGAATATACTATCTAGGTTGGTCATAACTTTCCTTCCAAGGAGTAAGCATCTTTTAATTGCATGGCTGCAATCACCATCTGCAGTGATTTTGGAGCCCCAAAAAATAAAGTCTGACACTGTTTCCATTGTTTCCCCATCTATCTGCTATGAAGTGATGGGACCGGATGTCATGATCTTCGTTTTCTGAATGTTGAGCTTTAAGCCAACTTTTTCACTCTCCTCTTTCACTTTCATCAAGAGGCTTTTTAGTTCCTCTTCCCTTTCTGCCGTAAGGGTAGTGTCATCTGCATATCTGAGGTTATTAATATTTCTCCCAGCAATCTTGATTCCATCTTGTGCTTCAGCCAGCCTAGCGTTTCTCATGATGTATTCTGCATGTAAGTAAATAGGCAGGGTGACAATATACAGCCTTGATGTACTCCTTTCCCTATTTGGAACCAGTCTGTTGTTCCATGTTCAGTTCTAACTGTTGCTTCTTGACCTGCATACAGGTTTCTCAAGAGGCAGATCAGGTGGTCTGGTATTCCCATCTTTTTCAGAATTTCACACAGTTTATTGTGAATCACACAGTCAAAGGCTTTGGCATAGTCAATAAAGCAGAAATAGATGTCTTTCTGGAATGCTCTTGCTTTTTCGATGATCCAGAGGTTGTCGGCAATTTGATCTCTGGTTCCTCTGCCTTTTCTAAAACCAGCTTGAACATCTGGAAGTTCATGGTTCATGTTGAAGCCTGGCTTGGAGAATTTTGAGCGTTACTTTGCTAGTGTGTGAGATGAGTGCAATTGTGCGGTAGTTTGAGCATTCTTTGGCATTGTCTTATCTTTGGGATTGGAATGAAAACTGACCTTTTCCAGTCCTGTGGCCACTGCTGAGTTTTCCAAATTTGCTGGCATACTGAGTGCAGCACTTTCACAGAGTCATCTTTCAGGATTTGAGATAGCTCAACTGGAATTCCATCATCTCCACTAGCTTTGTTTGTAGTGATGCTTTCTAAGGCCCACTTGACTTCACTTTCCAGGATGTCTGGCTCCAGGTGAGTGATCACACCATCGTGATTATCTGGGTCTTGAAGATCTTTTTTGTACACTTCTTCTGTGTATTCTTGCCACCTCTTCTTAATATCTTCTGCTTCTGTTAGGTCCATACCATTCCTGTCTTTTATCGAGCCCATCTTTGCATGAAAAGTTCTCTTGGTATCTCTAATTTTCTTGAAGAGATCTCTAGCCTTTCCCATTCTATTGTTTTCCCCTATTTCTTTGCATTGATCACTGTGGAAGGCTTTCTTATCTCTTCTTGCTATTCTTTGGAACTCTGCATTCAAATGCTTATATCTCTCCTTTTCTCCTTCGCTTTCGCTTCTCTTCTTTTCACAGCTATTTGTAAGGCCTCCCCAGACAGCCATTTTGCTTTTTTGCTCTTCTTTTCCTGGGGATGGTCTTGATTCCTGTCTCTTGTACAATGTCATGAACCTCCTTCCATAGTTCATCAGGCACTCTGTGTATCAAATCTAGTCCCTTAAATCTATTTCTCACTTCCACTGTATAGTCATAAGGGATTTGATTTAGGTCATACCTGAATGGTCTAGCAGTTGTCTCCACTTTCTCCAATTTCAGTCTGAATTTGGCAATAAGGAGTTCATGATCTGAGCCACAGTCAGCTTCTGGTCTTGTTTTTGCTGACTGTATAAAGCTTCTCTGTCTTTGGCTGCAAAGAGTATAATCAGTCTGATTTCGGTGCTGACCATCTGGTGATGTCCATGTGCAGAGTCTTCTCTTGTGTTGTTGGAAGAGGGTGTTTGCTATGACCAGTGCGTTCTCTTGGCACAACTCTATTAGCCTTTGCCCTGCTTCATTCTGTACTCCAAGACCAAATTTGCCTGTTACTCCAGGTGTTTCTTGACTTCCTACTTTTGCGTTCCAGTCCCCTATGATGAAAAGGACATCTTTTTGGGTGTTAGTTCTAAAAGGTCTTGTAGGTCTTCATAGAACTGTTCAACTTCAGCTTCTTCGGAATTACTGGTCAGGGCACAGACTTAAGTAAGTCTCTCTCTGACTTACTTCACTCTGAATAATAGTCGCTAGGTTCATCCACCTCACTAGAACTGTGTTAAATGTGTCCCTTTTTATAGCTGAGCAATATTCCGCAGCATACATGTACCACAATTTCTTTACCCATTTGTCTGTCGATGGGCACGTAGGTTGCCTCCATGTCCTGGCTATTGTAAACAGTGCTTCAGTGGGCACTGAGGTACACGAGTCTTTTTCAATTATGGATTTTCAAGGTGTCTGCCCAGTAGTGGGATTGCTGGGTCATATGACAGTTTTATTCCTAGTTTTTAAAGGAATCTCCATACTGTTATCCATAGTGATGATATCAATTTGCATTCCCACCAACAGTGCAAGAGGGTTCCATTTTCTCCACACCCTCTCCAGCATTTATTATCTGTAGACTTTTTAATGATGGCCTTTCTGACCAGTGTGAGATGCTACCTCACTGTGGTTTTGATTTGCATTTCTCTAATAATGAGTGATGCTGAGCATCTTTTCCTGTGTTTAGTAGCCAACAGTATGTCTTCTTTGGAGAAATGTCTATCTATGTCTTCTTCCCACTTTTTGATTGCGATGTTTGTTTTTCCAGTTCTGAGCTGAATGAGCTGCTTGCATATTTTGAGGATTAATCCTTTGTCAGTTGTTTCATTTGCTATTATTTTCTCCCATTCTAAGGGTTGTTATTTCACCTTGCTTATGGTTTCCATCATTGTGCAAAAGCTTTTATTTTATTAGATCCCATTTGTTTATTTTGTTTTTATTTCCACTACTCTAGGAGGTGGGTCATAGAGGATCTTGCTGTGATTTATGTCAAAGAGTGTTCTGGCACAAAGATTCTTAATCACTGGACCACCAGAAAGACCAACTGTACTCTTAGAATAGTTTACGATGACAAATGTTACACTGTGCATTTTACTACAATTTTTTTAAAAGGTAGTTTTCTCTCCAGCCACACTTTTATAGAGCCATGTCCATCCAGAGCGTCTTCTTTGTCAAATTTACACAAAGATGTCATAGGAGGCGGCTGTAGCTCAGGGAACATGTTTCACAACAGTGTTCTGGATGAATGTTGAGGAACAAGTGGGGGTTATTGTAAAAAAAAAGATGCAGAGAGAAACTGATGTGTCCCAAAGATGGTCAGATCCAAATGTTCAAAAACACAAATGGTAGGCTGAGTTATCTCGAGAAAAACTGTAATGTCTGAAAGACTTGTTTCTGAAAAGAAGGCCTTTCAGTCTTCACACACAGGTAGAAAAGAAACACATTTGCACAAGGCTGAGAAAACAGCCCTGACATGCTCGAAATGCAGGACACTCAGGAGCAGTGCCTCCAGTTCTGAGCCATAAAATGCAGCCTCGGTGATTCTGAAAATGGCCCAAGTATTTACAGTCACCCACCGTGACCATAAAACTTTCCAATCATTTACCCAGAAAATGATTAATTTTAAGCAGTGCCATTTCTAATGAAACTTCCAAGATAAATCAGTTGCAAAAGTATACAGTCAGGTAACTACAGAGCTGACCCACGGAGCACAAGTGTCAAATAGGATCCAATTAAATGTCAGCAGGTGGCTGATGTGGAGGTTAGAAAAACAGATCTTAATTCATTCTTTCAGATTGAAATTAGATACAAGTTTTAGTGAACTGTTGGGGGTCGCTACATTTATGATCGTTTTTGAAAGCATAGTTACAGTTTATCTAAAAACGGCTTAGGTAGAATTTAAAGCGAAGTCAGTAGGAGGCACATTCCTCTTTTACCACATCATACAATATTACCTCATTAATAATGTTCTTATGGAGCATGTTTGTTTCAGAGATATTCAAGGGCAGTTTTATGTACATGCATTAGTGACTATGGGTTTGATATTAAATGCCTCAATGGGAAGATGTTGTGGAAAGATGTTGACTCCCCCTAACTTTTCCATATTTAGAACAATTGCAGTTAAATACACCACATGACCCCACTTTTTAAAAACCTAGCAAAAAAGAAAAACATGAATTTAACCAGATAAATTGTTATATAAGACGATTCAAGGGGAAGAATTTTACTAACAGATGTAAAAGCATTGTATGGTTCAGAGATAAACACAAGCATATCGATGGAGTTTAGCATGATGTTGAGAGAGAGGTGAAAGATGGCTTGGTTATTTAGAAATCAAGAATGATTGGATAATCTCTCGGAAGGAATAGAAACTGGTGTAGACCTCTATGTCCTGCCAGATGTGATTCAGGTTGGCTATAACTTTAAATATAAAACCTGAAAACATTACATCCCCAAACAATATAGATGAGTCTTTATATAATCCTGACGAGGAGATAGAATTTCTAAATATGACCGCCAAAGCAGAATCTTCAGAGTGAGACCCTTGAAAGATTATACACATGAAATATACAGCTCAGCACACATTATTTTCCCAGATTCCCCGGGAACGCTCACAAACAGACTGTGATTAGGACACTGAGGATGCCTCCATTGGTTGACAGGTCCGGCAGCAAATCCTCAAAGCAGAACACAGTCCACACCCATTGATTCTGTACAATTATGCATCTTTAGAAAAAAATTTTAAATAACCACTCCCATTACCCTCATTCACCTCCAAAAACAAAACCCCAGAAAACAAACCAAATAAAAAACAAAGTAATCCTTACCATTCAGCAACTTAAAACTAAAACAAGTTTATATCAAATTCTTGGCTTAAAGCAGAAATCAAAACTGGAGCGGGATCAAGAATTAGAGCATTACACAGCTGCGTCTGTGGGGCTGGAGCCCGCATATCACTGCCAGGGGTATTTTATGACGTTCAAAGCTTTTAGTAAATCATAGTGAAAAATCGAAGGCAGGAATATTTTTTTGCCTTTTCTTCTCCACATAATCAATGAAACCCAAAGAGAACAAATTCTTTAAAATGAAGGGGATGGATGGGTTTGGTTAGGGCAGGTCATCATCTAATGTGGGATTGCAGAAAAATTTGAGGCAACGGGAAGGCAATGGCAGCATCTAAGCCTGTGAAAGAAAAAGGGGGGCCAAAAGCCAGAATGTGGTCACAGAAGAGGCTGCAGCCCGGTAGGGGGGGAACCCCTCGTCCCCACAGGAGAGCCCTGAGCTCTCAGCACCCTGACTGCCTTTGCGACCGCTTTCTCCAGCACACTCAGCTTAAATTCCTCCTCTGCCTTCTATCACAGAATGGAAAGCCGTCTAGCATTGCTCCACTAGCCAACAAACCAAAAACCAAATCATGAGAGTTCTTTTGAACAAAATGCAAAGAAGCCTGACATATGAGAATATGGGTGTTGGCAACACGGATCAAAGCCGTTTTCATTAAGGTTCCTCTCCTGCACATACGCTTCACCTCGTACCCTAAATGTCATTTCAGGGAATGAAGGGGTGTGAGGGTACCCAAGAGACTCAGCCTTTCCCTCCACCCTATAGAGACCGTTTTGAGTAAAAGATCAGACTAAATTAGTTTGAACACACAGATAGTTGCTTTCCTCACTCACCAGCAATTGAGGCTCAAGAAGAGCCAATGTAACTATATTAATAAAAACTAGGAGTGGCTGTGTGAGTCAAAGCGTGTGAGCGTGCTGCAGCTCAACCCATCTGAATATTCTCTTCTCGGCATCTGCACACAGGCTTCTGAGCACCCACCTACAGAAACTGGTGCCCCTGCTCACTTACTTATGGCTCCCAATCGCCACCAAACATTCAAAACCCTTTCAGCTGTATTGGAATGAGTCCCCCTTCTTTCAGTGGACCCATGTTTTCTGTCCTGGAACAGATGGCCACCACCCCTCCCATCCTATGCCAACACCCCTCATCCTGCAGTGTCTTCATCTGGGGGTCTCACTGACCAATGTGACTCCAAGTAGGAGACGATGGGGACACTGTCGGCAAGGAGAGCCACACAGGGGCGGGGCACACTCCAAGATTCTGGCACTTTATCCCAAGGAGTTTTGGGTGGGCTTGGCTCCTGAGGACCTGCATATCCCCCGACAGTGCAGACCCACCTGGGAGCACATCCTCTGCTCCAGCCTCAGCTGCATGCTGGGATGACGCACAGGTCAGCCAGGCTTTGGGCAGGCACAGGGCAGGGCAACACTGGAGTCCAACTGTTCTGGCCAGCTTTCTTTGACACTAAGAATGAATTTTAATTCCTGCCTCATTGGGGGTTGCGGGAGAGTTTTCCCAGCTGTGGCTCACACCCAAGATCATTACTTAACCAAATGGCTGTGGGACCTTTTAAGGGCACATGGGTGATGAAAGAACATGGATGAATTCATGGTGACAACCTTGCTACAAGCAACCCTCACAGAATCTGATCTCTACAGGCAAACTCACCTCTGACTGACCAGAGGGGAAACACCTGTCTTGCATTTACCTGAGGTGGAGCATTCAAGGGCATTTTATCTCGGTGTTATCAGACACTCCAGCTTCTCCGAGATTCTGCTCTGTTCTTCCCTGTGGAAGAAATGAAAGCGTCTGTAACCCAGGTGAAAATCCGATTCTGACTTTGTGGAGAAATCAGAAACCTGAGAATCTATTTGGACTTCCACATCTGACATGGTGAAAGAGAGAATGGTAAGCGTTTCTGTCCCTTATCACTTCATGCCCAGTTAAATTTGCATTTCAGAGAAACAACAAGTTTCTTTTTAGCTTAAGTATGTTTCAGGATCTAGAAATACAGCATGAGACAGATTCACACTGAAAGGTTATTTGCTGTTTCTCTAAAATACCATTTAACTAGACATGCTGTGTTTTACCTGGCAACCGCACATGTGGGAGACATCTCATTATCATACATGGGAGGGGAAGAAGCTTCTGGAAAATGTTTGACCAACGAACTGGCATATCTGGGGATGATGTGATTGATGGCAGGGTTTGCAGTCATGTTGTTCTGAAGTAAAACGCCAAGGAACAGCATCATTCATAAAAAGAGCTGGATGCAAGGTCCGGCATCCAAGGAACGGCAGCATCCATAGAAAGAGCTGGATGCGAGGTCCAGCCAGCTTGGCTTTGAACTTCAGCACTTCATTGTGTGACCTTGTGCAAGTGCTTTGACTTTCTGAGCCTCGGGCTTCTCATCTACAATTAGGACTGATAATATTTGTTTGTCAAAATTGAAGTAAAAATTGAAGATAATTTATACTAAGGATGTGGCACCTTGTAAATACATGAATTTTTAAAAATCCAGTTCAGTTCAGTCGCTCAGTCATGTCTGTCTCTGTGACCCTATGGACTGCAACATCCCAGGCCTCCCTGTCCATTGCAAACTCCCAGAGTTTACATAAACTCATGTCCATTGAGTCGGTGATGCCATCCAACCATCTCATCCTCTGTCGTCCCCTTCTGCTCCCACCTTCAATCTTTCCCAGCATCAGGGTCTTTTCAAATGAGTCCGTTCTTCGCATGAGGTGGCCAAAGTACTGGAGTTTCAGCGTCAACATCAGTCCTTCCAATGATTATTCAGGACTGATCTCCTTCAGAATGGACTGGTTGGATCTCCTTGCAGTCCAAGGGACTCTCAAGAGTCTTCTCCAACACCACAGTTCAAAAGCATCAATTCTTCAGCGCTCAGCTTTCTTTATAGTCCAACTCTCACATCCATACATGACCACAGGAAAAACCATAGCTTCGACTAGATGGACCTTTGTTGGCTAGGAATGTCTCTGCTTTTTAATATGCTATCTCGGTTGGTCATAACTTTCCTTCCAAGGAGTAAGCATCTTTTAATTTCATGGCTGGAATCACCATCTGCAGTGATTTTGGAGCCCAAAAAAATAAAGTCTGCCACTGTTTCCACTGTTTCCCCATCTATTTCCCATGAAGTGATAGGACCAGATGCCATGATCTTTCTTTTCTGAATGTTGAGTTTTAAGCCAACTTTTTCACTCTCCTCTTTCACTTTCATCAAGAAGCTCTTCAGTTCTTCGCTTTCTATGATAAGGGTGGTGTCATCTGCATATCTGAGGTTATTGATATTTCTCCCGGCAATCTTGATTTCAGCTTGTGTTTCTTCCAGCCCAGCGTTTCTCATGATGTACTCTGCATAGAAGTTAAATAAGCAGGGTGACAATATACAGCCTTGATGTACTCCTTTTCCTATTTGGAACCAGTCAGTTGTTCCATGTCCAGTTCTAACTGTTGTCTCCAGATTCCTCAAGAGGCAGGTTAGGTACTCTGGTATCCCCATCTCTTTTTCCACAGTATGCTGTGATCCACACAGTCAAAAGCTTTGGCATAGTTAGTGAAGCAGAAGCAGATATTTTTCGGGAACTCTCTTGCTTTCTTGATAATCCAATGGATGTTGGCGATTTGATCTATGATTCCTCTGCCTTTTCTAAAACCAGCTTGAACATCTGGAAGTTCATGGTCCACATACTGTTGAAGCCTGTCTTGGACAATTTTGAGCATTACTTTGCTAGCATGTGAGGTGAGTGCAATTGTGCGGTAGTTTGAGCATTCTTTGGCATTGCCTTTCTTTGGGATTGGAATGAAAACTCACCTTTTCCAGTCCTGTGGCCACTGCTGAGTTTTCCAAATTTCCTGGCATATTGAGTGCAGCACTTTCATAGCATCATCTTTTAAGATTTGAAATAGCTCAACTGGAATTCCATCACCTCCACTAGCTTTTTTCATAGTGATACTTTCTAAGGCCCACTTGGCTTCGCATTCCAGGATGTCTGGCTCTACGTGAGTGATCACACCATCGTGATTATCTTGGTTGTGAAAATCTTTTTTGTACAGTTCTTCTGTGTATTCTTGCCAGCTCTTCTTAATATCTTCTGCTTCTGTTAGGTCCACACCATTTCTGTCCTTTATCAAGCCCATCTTTGCATGAAATGTTCCCTTGGTATCTCTAATTTTCTTGATGAGATCTCTAAAGTCTTTCCCATTCTATTGTTTTCCTCTATTTCTTTGCATTGATCACTGAGGAAAGCTTTCTTATCTCTCCTTGCTATTCTTCGGAACTCTGCATTCAAATGGGTATATGTTTCCTTTTCTCCTTGCCTTTCACTTCTCTTCTTTTCACAGCTGTTTGTAAGGCCTCCTCAGACAGCCATTTTGCCTTTTTGCATTTCTTTCCCTTGGGGATGGTCTGGATCCCTGCCTCCTGTATAATGTCACGAACCTCTATCCATAGTTCCTCAGGCGCTCTGTCTATCAGATCTAGTCCCTTGAATCTATTTGTCACTTCCACTATATAATCGTAAGGGATTTGATTTAGATCATACCTGAGTGGTCTAGCGGTTTCCCCTATTTTCTTCAAGTTAAGTCTGAATTTGGCAATAAGGAGTAATCCAGTAATACTGGTCAAAATCTTCTCAAGAGAAGATTAATAACATTGAAGAGAATAAGTCTCTTAACAAACCAAAGGCTGGGGGGAACCTGCGGGCAGCTGTGGAGAGAACTAGGCGTTTTCTGGGTGTAGCCTGACCTGTCCCGGTGTATTTGGAAGCTGCCTTTTGTCCGCTGCTGTGGATTTTTCCTGGCTCTACATATCTCAAGACGTTACAGACGCTTCTTGACTAAAATAAAGAAATTTAAGAGATATGTATTGAAAGACATTGAAGCTTGCTTAGATTTGAAAGAGCCATTGTTCTGATGTAACATAAAATCAGACCAAAAGAGTTACTATGTGTAAATGGTGATGAAGATGACCTGGATGTGTACAATAGTAAAAGGTTTACAAAACCCATCTCAGTAAGTGAACATTATGGAGCAGCTGAGCCGACTACACCATCGTACTGAGAGTCAGCAGAGTTGAGAGAGAGGACCCTTTCTGCCTGTCCGGCACCAACTGGTCCTTCTGCATCTGAGTGGTGTTTCCACAAACACTTTGACGCTGTTCAAAAAGTGGACTCTATTTCTAGTCTCCTTCATTGAAAGCAGGCTTGATGACTCACCTTTGAGAAACAGGTTTGGGTAGAGTTGGTGGTGTGTAGGACTTCTAAGACTGGGTCATGAAAGGCATCGCGTCCTTTTCCTCTCCCTGGGATCACTTGCTCCAGGGAAAGCTGACAGTCATCGTGTTAGGACTGTCAAGCAGCCCTGTAGAGCAATCCACACGATGAGGAACTGAGGCCTCCTGCCAAGAACCCTCCAGCTCCAGACAAGCTGTCAAATAACTGCAGTCCCATGCGCGACCCTCAGCCAGAACCACCCAGCTAAACTGCTTCTGGATCCCCGATCAGAATCTATGTGAGACGGTAAATGCTTGTGGATTTTATCTGTTAAACTTTGGGTTAATTTGTTATGTAGCAATGCACAATTAACACAGACAGCAATGATAGCTAAAATGTGTTGAGTCCTTAACATCCACCAAGGGCTTTTTAAAGTATTTCACACGTTAACTGTTCTCAATTTACCAAATTACAGAGAGGTTAAGTAACTTTCTCAGAGTAGAGACGCAGTAAGCAGCTTAAATACAGCTGAAGCCTCCTTCCGCACGCACGCTGCCTCGGGTACTCTCATTTACTGCTGTGCTGTCCGTACCCCTTACTATATTATGTCCCACGAGGTCGGAGGTGGCATTCTACCCATATCATTGGAACCCAGAAGAGTGCATAGAACACAGTATGCGTGGAGTAACAATTTAGATAAACTGAATATAGAGGTGATAAAGAGGCAGATGGGAAAAGCGTCACACACTAGCTCTTTGCCGTGACTTGAGCTTCTGGGTCTAACAAAGAGCCATTTACAGAAACTTCACCACTGAGAGATGTTAGTACGTCCTTTCATTCTCAACGTGAAAGTTTGGGCTTCATTTTGTTGCCAGTTTTAGATGGTGCACAATGCTACAGAGCCAGTGCTTCACAAATTTGCACTTAAATCCAAGGGAGATTGGAAATAACCTAAATGCCCAACATTAGAGGTCAATAACTTATGGTACTTCAGTGCAATGAAGTTTTGTCTAACCTCTAAAATTATAAAACTATGTTGAATAACAAACAGTGTTTCAAATAATATTTAATTGAAAATAGCAGAAACAAGGTACATTTAGGCAAGTTTGTGTTATACAGTTATCAGAAATAATAAAATATATTTGTTTATACTCCATGGGACGACCTCATTGACATATTTCAAATGCCCTTGTTTCCAGGTCCTCTGAGGGAATACAGGAAGGAAATATCTGTGTATATACTGACCCATACCTATGTATGCCTGTACATATGTGTGTGTATATATATATATATATGTTCCACGCATGCTTATGTATAATGATCTATATTTATATTAATCTAAACATGAATTTCTACTATTTCCCCAACTCTAATCCATTACAGCATGGAACATTGTGATCTCTTTCCCCAGACAGTCTGTTAACGGACACTCCGCTAGTGAAAACGCTGTCTCTTACCACCCATATCTTGAAAAATCTTGCTCCAAAAGAGAAGGAGAAATAAAAACTTTCTCAGAAAAACAAAAATCTGAGAAACTCATCACCGGCAGATCTGTCCTGTAAGTAATGTCCATGCTGCAGATAAAAGGAAATATGATACAGGGCGGAAAGTGGCCTACATAAAGAAGGGGGTTGCGGAGGGAGTAAGCAGAGGTAGGGTGCAGTCTTTAACCTTCCTTATTTTCAGTTTATATAAAATGCAGTTGTGTAGGGTAATACCAGTAATAATTATTTGGTAATTGTAGCATACAAATAGGTGACAATGAATGACAGTGGTGGTCTCGAATCAAGGACCAGGACTGCCGTGAACATGGGCTTGAACACCCTTGTTCTCCTCTGTAAAGCTTACACCATTTGTTAACATCTGGGGACAGAAAAACCTCCCAGTCAATGCCTCATCCCAGCCATTTAGCCCAGTAAGAGTGGAACAGGACGTTAGTCCTCACATGGGATGAAGAACCAGGGAGTTAGTGGAAGAAATCAGAAAAGACTGAGGACACACGCCCCGTTTCCTGAGCTGAAGCCACAGGGATTGGGGTGGGGGCAGGAGGTCAGAGTCACACCGGAGAAGGCCACAGGGAAGCCAGTTGAGCAGGACAGAGCGCTGCAGGGACGAGGCTTGCGAGATGGGCAGTGAGGCACAGGGTGTGCCCACCGCCACAGCTCTCCCCAGGCCCGCCGTGGTTTTCCTGCGGCTACTTGCTGAGCTCCCTTGAGATACAGGTGCTTTGTGCCCTCAGCCTACTGGCAGTGAGTAACCTTAGGGTGGAACCTTTCGAACTGTTGAGGATGGAAGTTGGCTGAAGTTGTGCAAGCCTGCAATTTGTCCATCTCAGTTAAAGGGCTGACTGCTCCCATGGATGTTTCACTGGAGAAGCTGGGAAAGGAGAGGCTGGCCTGGGACTCTGCATAGTCCGCAGAGGGCAATGTGCTCTTCCCAGTGAGTAGAGGGAGGACAGACCACAGGGAACGCCGCACGCCCTTTAGAGGAAACAGCGCTTCAACACACTCCACACTCCTGTGGAATTTGCTGCACTGGGCTTTCACTTGAACACTGAGGACTACAGGAAAACTGGAACTTGAAAACAAATGTCTCTTCTGAGACTCACATGTCATAAAGTGAAGAAATGTTTTCTCTTCTCAGGGCATATTACAAGAATTCGTTACTCAGTAGGGGCTTGGCCTTTTTGGGAAATTTGTTTTATAAGCCTATTGAGGGGATAAAACCAAGTTTCTAGGACCCAGGTCTTGGGCTGGTGCCTAGTTTCCATAAGGAAGAAAAAAAAACACAAAACTCTGCTTAATAAACGAGAGAGAGAGAGGAATCTGATGTTCCTACAGAGACAAAACCAGGAGGGAAGATCAAGGAGCAAGAGAAAAAAAGAAATATTGCCTTCACTGGGGGAGATGGTTAAGGGCGCTGGAGATGAGAACAGACCCAAAAAAGGGCCAAGAGAAGTGTCCGCTTGTGTTTGCTTTGTTTATCATGCTGGGGTCGGATGATGCAAACCCTCTCTGCCAGCTCCTTTTTCATATCGCTCCTGCTTCGGTGTGTGTGGAGTGGGGTGGGGAACTGTGCAGAGGCTAGGGAGATCCAGACAGCAGGCTGCACCTGGAAACTGATGAGAAGCTCTTTGGCAGAAGTCATTCGGAATGATAAGTTGCGTGTTTGTGCGTGTGTGTGTGTGTGTGTGTGTGTTTTCCTTGATCAAAGCAGGATAAATGAAGCCTAAAAATCCTTTAAATCTTGGCGGAATATGAAAGTTCATATCTAACTGTGTGAACTAAACTATGGAAATTCCATAGTACCGGTATACTTCTCAATGTTTAAGGGAGGTTGTTAATTTTCACTGACTTCACAGAAAGGCTGATGGGCTAATTTCATCCATTCTGGCAGTCTGTGTTCATGATCCTTTAAATAAAATAGACTAACAGAAAAAAAAAAAAAAAAGTGGTAGGGGGGTGGTTTTTGAGAGATGAAAGCCAGGCAAAGCCAGTATTTCAAAATGGGATGGTCTCCTTTGAAAAGCTTTCCATAGCAAATGAAGGTTAAATATGTTTCCTCCTCACCTTTCCTTTAGAGGGTTGGTTTTTGAAGTGTGGATCGTTAACCAGCAGCACCAGGATCACCTAGAACTTGTTGGAAATACAGATCACTGTGTTCCATCCCAGGCATACTGAATTAGAAATTCTCGGTATGGGGCCCAGACATCTGCATTATAAGAAGCCCTTGAAACCCTCTTACAGTGCTGGTGGGAATGCAAACTAGTACAGCCACTATGGAGAACAGTGTGGAGATTCCTTAAAAAATTGCAAATAGAACTGCCTTATGACCCAGCAATCCCACTGCTGGGCATACATACCGAGGAAACCAGAATTGAAAGAGACACATGTACCCAGTGTTCATCACAGCACTGTTTATAATAGCCAGGACATGGAAGCAACCTAGACGTCCATCAGCAGATGAATGGATAAGAGAGCTGTGGTACATATACACAATGGAGTATTACTCAGCCATTAAAAAGAATACATTTGAATCAGTTCTAATGAGGTTGATGAAACTGGAGCCTATTATACAGAGTGAAGTAAGCCAGAAAGAAAAACACCAATACAGTATACTAACACATATATATGGAATTTAGACAGATGGTAATGATAACCCTGTATGCGAGACAGCAAAAGAGACACAGATGTGTAGAGCAGACTTTTGGACTCTGTGGGAGAGGGAGAGGGTGGGATGATTTGGGAGGATGGCATTGAAACATGTATACTATCATGTAAGAAAGAAAGCGTCAGTCTAGGTTCGATACAGGATACAGGATGCTTGGGGCTGGTGCACTGAGATGACCCAGAGAGATGATATGGGGAGGGTGGTGGGAGGGGGGTTCAGGGTTGGGAACTCATGTACACCCATGGTGGATTCATGTCAGTGTATGACAAAACCAATACAGTATTGTAAAGTAAAAAAATGAAATTTAAATTAAAAAAGAAAATAAGAAGCCCTTTTTTTGGTGTACGCTAGAGTTTGAGAACAGTTGCTCTGAAGCAGTGAATCTTGAACTGAATTCAGTGAATCTGATGGGAAAAAATAGATGTATGCCATCATTTTTGCTAAATGAGAGCTAGCATGTCCTTTAATTGTAAATATAGTCCCCAAAGCACAGTTGTATTAAGGGCACTTTTTTTTTAATCAATTGAAAAATATATACATATCACTTTTATTCAGCTATAGCTTGCACATCAGAAAATTCACCTATTTAAAGTGTACAGTTCAATGGGTTTTAGTGTATTCACAGAATTATGCACTTAGCACCACAATCAAATTTAGAACGTTTCCTTTTCCACAGTAAGAGAAACCACACCTATTAACAGTCACCTCCCATTGCCTTCCTTCTTCCCTCCGCTCAATTACTTGTGTGTGTGTGTGTGTGTGTGTGTGTGTGTGTGTGTCTGAGCTCTGGAAATCTCATTTAAGTGGAATTATACAATATGCGGTATTTTGTGGCTGTCATGTTTTAAAAAGCATGCATATTATAGCAGGTATCAATACTCCATCACTTTTTATTGTCAAGTCATGTCCCATCAAGGATACAGCATATGCCGTATGTTCATTTATAAACTGGTGGGTGTTTGGCTGACTCTGCTTTCTGGCTTTTATGAATAATGCTGCTGTGGACAGTCGAGTCTTTGTGTGGACATATGCTTTCATTTCTTTTGGGTATAATCTTCGGAATGAAATTTCTGAGTCAGATAGTAACTGTGTTTAACCATTTGATGAACTGCCAGACTGTTTTGCAAAGTGGTTGTAACATTTTACATTCATTCCTACCAGCAACGTATGAAAGTTTCAAACTCTTCACATCCTTGTCTGACTTTTATTATTCTCTGACTTTTTGGCTACAGCTATCCTAATAAAGATAAAGCGGTATCTCACTGTGATTTTGACTTGCATTTTCCTGATAGTTAATATGTTTCCCATGCTTTCATAAGACTATTGACCATTTCTAGATCTCCCTTAAAGAAACGTTTATTCAGATCCTTTGCTCACTTTACAATTGGCTTGTCTTTTCATTGTTCACTTTTAAGAGTTCTCTATATATTCTAGATAAAAATCACCCATCAGATATGTGGTTTGCAAATATTTTCTTCCATTCCGTGGATTGCATTTTCCCTTTCTAGCGACACTCTGAAACCAACTGTTTTTAGTTTTATCAGAGTCCAGTTAACCTGTTTTTCTTCTGTTACACGTGCTTCAGGCACTTCATCTAATGAGCCATTGCCTGATAAAGGTCACAAACATTTGTACTTATGCTTTCTTCTAAGATTTTATAGGATTGGGTCTTATATTTGGCTGTTTATTCCATTATAAGTTAATTTTTGCATACAGTGTGAGGTAGGGGTCCAAAGTTATTCTTTTGCATTGAGTATACTGTTGTCAAACACAATTTTTTTAACAAAAGAACTCCTCTCCAACGACCCTCCCACCCCCACCGCACCTGCCCTTCTAGGCTGTCACAGAGCCCCAGTCTGAGTTCTCTGAGTATGTAGCAGGTTCCCACTGGCTGTCCATGCACTCTCTCCATTTGTCCCAGCCTCTCCTTCCCCACCACCGCCGTGTCCATGCGTGTTTCTTGGGAAGATTACTGTCTCCCGATTGAATTGTATTAGCACCCTTGCTAAAACTGGTTGGCCATCGAAGTGAAAGTTTAATTCTTGGCTTTCAGTTCTTTCTCTCTGACCTCTGTGTATATATTTATGCTAGTACCATACTGTCTTGATTACTATAACTTTGTAGTAAGTTTTGAAATTGGGAAGTGTGAGTCCTTCAACTCTGTTCTCCTTTTTCAAGGATGTTTTGGCTGTTCTGGGTTTCTTGCATTGTGATATTTTAGAATAAGCTTGTCAATTTCTGAGAAACAGTCAACTGGAATTTTGAGAGGGATTGAACTGAGTCTCATTTAGGTCTTCTTTAATCTCTTTCGGCGATGATTGTAGTTTTCAGATTATAAGTTTGCAACTTTAAATAATGAAATAAAATACAACAATGTAGGTAATTTTAAATATAAGTTTCTGGTTGTTCATTGCAAGTGTATAGATACACAATTTCTGTGTTGTGTTGTAGAATGCAAACTTGCTGCAATGTCTTATTAGCTCTGATTGTTTTTAGTGCATTCTTTAGGATTTTCTGTATACAGATGTCATCTGCAAATAGAGACAGTTTTACTATCTTTTATTATTATATATATTATTTAGAAAAGATGGCTTCATCCCTACCAGTATGAATGCCGTTTGTCTCTTTTACTTGTCTGACTGCCTTGCCTAGAGCCTCCAGGACAATGTCACACAGAAGTGATGGGGCACACGTAACGGGCTTCTCTGGTAGCCCAGCTGGTAAAGCATCTGCCTGCAGTGCAGGAGACCCAGGTTCCGTCCCTGGGCCAGGAGGTCCCCGGAGAAGGGAATGGCTCCCCACTCTAGTATTCTTGCACATAAGATACAAGGTCAAATAGGACTGGAATCTTGAATATATGTGAGGATGGGAAAGCGTTAAGAAAGATTTTGAATGTGGACTGGCACCAAAAAGGAATAATATTGCTCATGCTTGAGAAGGAAGCAGGAAGAAAGAAATTTGCTCACTTCGTTGAGCATGAGGAGTGCCAAGACAGTTTTCTACCATGAAACAGAGTCAGCATAAAATATAAAAATATAAAAAAGAAAGATACAGTGACCATCCCTGCGCTACTCCTAACTTCCCAGGGCTCTCCTACTGATCAGTAATATAGCCAGAAAATTGGGTTCTATTTACCCTGCTCTGACACATAATTCTTGCAACTTCTCCCCATGCAGGGTCAAGATGCAAGACAACAGAGGAAGGGAAAAAAGCAACATAGGATTTCTGTGATCAGAATTTCTCCAAATGAAAGTTTCAGGTCCGTGGTGTGTTTCAGGTGCCTTTGAGCTGCTGTGGTCTGGGATGTGAACAAACAGGGGAGAAGCTTTAAGAAATAAAGGCTAAATATTTCCCAAATCCCATAAAAATTTAATAAAAGGTCAGCAAATCAATCACAATCAGGGTAAACCCAAAGAAACCCAAGCTAAACCCAACATAACAAAATTAATGAACATTAAAGACAAAAAAACTTGAGAATAGCAGGAGAAAAAGACATAATGATCTGAATGAGGGTAGATTTCTAATCACAAACCACGGAAGCTATAAGGAAGTCACACAGCATTTTTAAAGGGCTAAAAGCAAAGAACTGTCAGTCTGTAATACTATGTTCAGTGAAAACATCTTTCATGAATAAAGGTGCAATAAAGATGTTCACAGATGAAGGCAAATTAAGAGAATTTGTTGCTAGCAGACTTGCTCTAAAAGAACTGCTATGGTAAGGTCTTTCAATAGGAGTGAAATTATATGAGAAGGGAGCCTGGAACATCAAGGGTGGAGGAGCAGCAACAGAAATAGTGTCTATCTGGGTAGATATGATAATATGATAGACTACTTCTTTCCATTTCGGTTCTTTAAAGTACGTTAAATGACTGTAAGCAATATTATGCATTAGCAGTGAGTTTCGCTGTGCGTGGATGTAATGCTTCACACAACTACCACATAGAAGGGAGAGGTGAAGGGACCTGTGTGCTGATGAGGCCTATGTCTTCCTCTTGAAGATGCAGAGCATCCCCTCTATATTTCTAAGTTGAATATGTTTATTATAATCCTCAGAGCAACCACTAAAACAAGCAGAAAAATCAAACAAAACTATACAGAGAGATATAGTCAAGACACAAAAGATAAAAGGAAATAGAATACTAAAAAAATGTTCAGATATAACAAAAGGAGGCAGAAAGAGGAAACAACAAAATAGAAAACAGATAATAACAGAAATAAAATATAAAATGTGAAACTAGATAGAACATACCAGTAATTACATTAAGCACAAATTGCCTAAACACACCCATTTAGAAGCAGACATTGCTAGAATGCATGAACCAGTGCGTAATCCAGCTGCGAGTCGTCTATAGTGGTGATGCTGAGGTGGAAGCATGAGTCGGCTAGCTCAGCCGTGCCCGACTCTCTGCGACCCCACGGACTGTCCAGGCTCCTCTGTCCATGGGATTCTCCAGGCAAGAATACTGGAGTGGGCTGCCATTCCCTTCTCCAGGGGATCGTCCCAAATGGTAAGGGTACAGGTAGGTTAAAAAGTAAAGGATGGGAGAATATATTCCATGCAAGCACTAATGCGGGGATGGTTATATTAAAAAAAAAATTAACTTCAGACCAAAGAAGCATTCCAGGCACAAGGAGGAACAGTATGTAATGATAAAAGAGAAAATTACTCCCCCAAAGATATAACAATCATAAATGTGTAGAACCTAAAATAAGAGCTTCAAAATGCATAACCAGAAAGCTGGCAGATCTGAAAGGATTAATAAACAAACCCATAATCTTAGCTGGAGACTTCACCACTCTGTCACTTAGCAATAACGCTTAGTACACTTAGTAATGGATAGAACTAACAGAAAGAAAATCAGTAAGAATACAGAAGAATGGATGACACTATCAGCTAAATGGATCCAATTTCTATTTACAGAATTGTTCACATAAGCAGCAGAACACAGATTTCAGAAGAAAGTAGAAAATATTTGAACTGAACAAAAATAGAAACATATTTGTAGCAGGTAAAGGGGTAAAGGAGTGCCATCAGGGAAATTTATAGAATTAAGTGTTTATGTCGTAAAACAAGAAAATTTCAGATAAATAATCTAAGCTTCCATGTTAATGCTCTAGGGGAAAGCATTATGGAGCAAAATCATTTCAAAGCAAGCAAATGGAAGAAAATAAGAGAGGTGCGGCTAGAAGTCAGTGAACTTTAAAACAGAAAAACAGTGGAGGAAATCAATATAACCAAAAGCTTGTTCTTTAAAAAAAGAAAAATAAACCTCTAGAAAGACTGACAAAGATGAAAGGAGAGAGATAATAACACAGGTTGCTAAGATCAGGAATAAAAGAAGGCGGTCTCGCTATAGATACTGCAGAAATGAAAAATTAACGAGAGTGATATGGATTTCTTTGTGCTCATGATTTTGACAATGTAAAAAAATGAATTATATTAACAGTGGGGAGAGGGAAGTGAGAAGGGGCAGAATATAGTGAGGGGGATCAGGAGGTAAAACCTACTGCATATGAAATAAATAAACTGCAAGGATGTGTTGTGCAGCACAGGGAACATGTCCACCACTTTATAAATATAAATGGAGCATAATTTTTAAAAATTGTGGCTCCCTATGTTGTGCACCTGAAACATATAATACTGTAAATCAACTGTACCTCAATTAAAAGCAACCAAAGATGGGTCAGTTCCTTAAAAATCGCAAATTACTGAAATCCATTCTAAATTGAATAGATAACCTCTATAAAACAAATTGACTTTGTAGCTCAAATTCTTCTGAAAAAGAAATGTCCAGGTACAAACAGGAAAATTCTGAAATATATTTAAAGAAGAGATAATATTGATTCTACAAAATTTCATCCAGAAAACAGAAGAGAGGGGAATAACTCCAAACTGGATTTATTTAAGCCCAAATTTGTCCTTGGGGAGTAGGACAGAGGCAAAAATATACATGTATTTTCATTGCAAGTCATTTGCAGGGGTGGGAGCCTTGATTCTTGATCATGTCCATGTGTTACTTTAATATAATTGTAATTAAACATAAGTACACTGATTGCAAGTCTCAGTCACCCAGCACAGAGCTCCCAGTTCTCTTGGTCTTTGTATCTCCCTGTAGACTCTGAAAGTCAGGAGCCTTGACTATCATTGTTCCCTCTAAAACATGCTCTTTAGCAACTACAAAGCTGTGCTAGAAGCTTTCAGTTGCAGGACATCTGAGGTTGTCCTCAGATGTCAACCTCATCTCAGCTTGTTTATTGCTAATTTCTTCTTAATGAAGTCCGTGGGCTACCCAAAAGGGATGAGTTCAGAATTTTTTTCCACAGTGGCCTCAGGAGAACAATCAGTGAGGTTCTCAGAAAAGAATGCACATTGAGGAAATCCCCTTTGAGCTGATTGTGTCCATGAACTTCAGTTCTGTTTGTGGTTTTGTATTTGCCAAAGACCCGGAGTTTTTCACGGAACTCTAGGCAGAGAGCATGGTGGGGCACTTGTGGGAGGTCATGACACCTTGAACTGCGAAACCACAAGGTGTGGGCATCTGGCTAACCTTGGGCAAACATCCACTGGGGGTGGGTGAGAGGGGCTGGGCCACACTGTGAAACCCACTTGGGAGAATCATGATGACATGGGTGCAGAATGAGTCAAAGGTTCACGGACATAAAATAATCTCATGGCCCTTGTATAACCTCAGATGGAGCTAAGGAAAAAGGAACCAGAACCACATAGAAGGGACCTAGGGATTTTAAAGGGGAAGAATGTGTTGGCAAAATCCTGGTCTTTGTCAAGAACAAGATGTTTTAAAAAACACTCTGAGCTATTTGAGTTCAAGCCAGTTGTCTCTGGAGGGATCTCAGCCTTAATTCTCCTTAGCCTGTTGCAGAGGCTTATCAGACCTTTGGGGATGCTTGAAATTGTTGAATGCTTTCTGATTATCTGAAATGTATAGTGATAGTAGCAGTGAGGTCCGGCTGGTTTCACATTTGGAAACTGCTTTCCTCAAGGTCTGATCCAAATGGGCTGGGTGTGTTCTGAGGCACCTCAGGCATCACTCTGTGAGGACTCAACATTTTCTACCCCTACAGACAGCTCAGCAGAGACGCTGTGAGAGAGCTGGATAGAACCTAGTTTTCACTGAGCATTCAGAAGAGGCTGCACAGCACGCCGCGAAAGAGAACAAAGCTTCCCTCCCTCCCAAAGACCTTTCTTGCCCAAATCGTGCGGGGGATACAATTACAGCCACATCTGAGAAAACAGTGGATGAGCTCTGACAGAGCAACAAAGATTCACAGAACCCAGCACCCACTGCTTGCTGAAGCGTAAACAGGTGGGAGAATAGAAAACAGGCAATTCGAATTGCAGAGGCGCATGCCACGCTTACTTTGCACCAGTGCTATTCTGAGGGTGCTATGTATGTTAACCTAAGGCCTTTGTAACTCTTACAGAATACTGTGGGTTGCTGTTATCACCATCTGCTAGACAAAGAGACTAAGGAAACCAAGGGCAAACAACTTGCTGGTGTGACCACACAGCTGTAAGCGGCAGAGCCAGGAGTCAGACTCGGATGAGCAGGCCCCAGACCTCGCGCTTGCAAATCCTGGTCTAAACGTCTTCCCTCCTTCCACGGAGTATCCGTGCAGTACCCACTGGGATGCGCTAAGACCCCTCTCGGCTCACCCCACGGCCCCTCTGCGGTGCAGATTGTCACATGCCTCAAGGTAACTGGTGTGGCGGTCTTCGGAGAACAATGTTCTTTTTCAATTGGATCTTTCTGACAGAGGACAGGCCGAGAAGCCAGATACAGACAAATGAAGCAAGCGGTTCCCAATGTTAGCGTTGCCCCAGTACGGGCTCAGAGTGGGCTTGAGAACAGCCTTCTTAGCGTTTTAGGGTAGGGTGGACTCGGCCACACCAGACAGGGAGAAAGTTAGAACGCCTCCTTCATTCACATAATGTAGCCTTTGTCGGGGACTCCCCAGGTGGTGCTAGTGGTGAAGAGCCTGCGGGTCACGGCAAGAGACTTCAGAGATGCAGGCTCAGTCCTCGGGCCGGGCCGGGAAGATGCCCCGGAGAAGGGCGCGGCAGCCCCCTCCAGGATTCCTGCCCAGAGAGTCCCAGGGACAGAGGAACCTGGTGGGCTACAGGCCATAGGGGTGCACAGAGTCAGACGCAGCTGACGCGACTTAGCACAGCACAGCACATCCTCCGTCTCCCAGTCAGTGTCCCCAGCATCTGAGTCTCTCTCCCCCCTTCTCTCTCCCCCCCTTCTCTTTCTCTCTCACCTCAAGTGCACATATAGTTTTTGGTTCATGAGGCTATCATTATTGATCAATGCATGGCCTACTTTTGTTCATAGACTTACATAGTTAATGTATTTTTGATACTGTAATAAGGGCATCCATGAACTACTATCCAACATGAAAACTAGAACTTTGCTGACCATCTACACTATAGTCATCTCCACCCCATTTCCCACCTCATTCTGACTGTGGTTGACCCTAAGCACTTTCTCTTTGTGAATCCCTCCAATTAAATATATATATATATATATATATATATATATATATAATATTTCTAACTGCCTTGGTAGAAAGATGAGTAAAATCCAGGCTAGGTTCATTATTATATATTTATTATTATACTCATTGTCTTCTGTTTTTAAAAGAAAATAAAACCACTTTTGTGGGACATTAACATCATGGGCCTTACACACTGTCATACCTACTATACTTAACGAATGGATAATTGACCTGGCTGAGCACGGAAGAATTGATGCTTTTGAACTGTGGTGTTGGAGAAGACTCTTGAGAGTCCCTTGGACAGCAAAGAGATGAAATCAGTCAATCCTAAAGGAAATCAACTCTGAATATTCATTGGAAGGACTGATGCTGAAGATGAAACTCCAATACTTTGGCCACCTGATGTGAAGAGCTGACTCATTTGAAAAGACCCTGATTCTGGGAAAGATTGAGGGCAGGAGGAGAAGGGGACGACAGAGGATGAGATGGCTGGATGGCATCACGGACTCAATGGACGTTGGTTTGGGTGGACTCTGGGAGTTGGTGATGGACAGGGAGGCTTGGCATGCTGCGGTTCATGGTGTCACAGAGTCGGACATGACTGAGCGACTGAACTGAACTGAACTGAATGGAAAAGGTCAACCACAAGCAGGAACAGATGGGAAATGTAAACAGAGAGATGGAAATTCTAAGGAGAGTAAAAGAAAGGGCTAGATATCTAAAATATTATAATGAAAATGAAGAATATTTTTTATGGGCTCATCAGTGACTGAATATGGCTGAGGAAAGACGAATTTCTCTATTGAAGACAGATCAATCAGAACTTCCTAAATGAAATACAAAGATGAAACACATTGAAAAAATAAAATAGGGCATCCAAGACTTGCAGGGAAATTTCAAAAAGTGTAATACATGAACACTAGAACACTGAAAGGGAAAGAAACCACGGAGCAGGGGGAATTCTGAAATAATAATAATAATAATGAAAACATTCTTGGCTGGTCTTCTCTTTCTTGGATCTCCTTTTTTAAAAAATGATTTCCCACAGGCAAAATCATGATGCCTCAAGTACCTGATCTAGGTATGGTCTCCTCGAATGCAGAAACGTGACGGGCGGGAATCAAGCACCATCGATACCACTCACTCAATTCAGGGAGAAACAAAACCGAGGCAGAGAACAGCATGGCCTGCATCTGACGTAGCTGGCCCACAGACTTCTCTAAAGGCTTCCTTATCTGATCACACCTGCTTGCCTGCATGCTTATGTACGTTGATGTTTCACCCAGTGAAACATATCATGGGGGTGATTCCAGGTTTGGTGAATCAGTATTTTTTTTCTGTGTTGACCAAAATTCACTCTTTAATATTCTGTTATCTGAGCTAGTTTGAAGGCAACTTATGATAGATGTATATGTTCTTTGTTCTTATTAGATTCTTAAGTACCTTTTCCCTTTAGGAAAAAGCATATATGCTAATGCTTGGGTGAATTTGTATAATGGTAGAATTCAGATATTATTCCCTTGTAAACTCCACTTTCTTCACAGGGCCTTTGAAGAAATCTCTGTCTATAAATTCCTATACTCAGGCTTGTGATTGGCAAGTCTGCTTGGACCACGATATCCAGCGTCTGATCCAGGGGCTTCCCATGAGGATTTTCTTCCAGCCCATTGTTGAACGCAAATGGAAATTTTTCCCAGAAGAAAACATCTCTGCTTTGCCCATTATCCTCTGCATCATTCTATCTCTCAGGATCTCTGCTTCATTTTGACCACCTTGGGAAGTATCCTGGGAAGATAAAAGCTGTATACAGAAAATTTGAATTTATCATCGCAAAAACCATGTTATATTCTGCATTCCTGATTAACAGAAACTGGTGCAAATGTTGCTGTGGTCTTGGCAAATCCCATTCAGTAAAACTGGGAACGGAATTTTCACCATATATAGATGACAAGTGTCATCAAAACAGTGAGTGACTTTTATTACCAGAGATTATAAATAAACTATTTTATGAGGTGACCCATTCTCTTATATAATTTATATTTCAAATCCTCCCTTTCTCAGGTGAAGAAGCTAAATCTTTTGCTTAAGGGCATGCAACCTGCTAAGTCACCTCAGTCGTGTCCGACTCTGTGCGACCCCATAGATGGCAGCCCACCAGGCTCCCCATCCTAGGGATTCTCCAGGCAAGAACACTGGAGTGGGTTGCCATTTCCTTCTCCAATGCATGAAAGTGAAAAGTGAAAGTGAAGTAGCTCAGTCATGTCCGACCCTCAGCGACCCCATGGACCGCAGCCCACCAGGCTCCTCCGTCCATGGGAATTTCCAGGCAAGAGGACTGGAGTGGGGTGCCATCGCCTTCTCCAATGCATGAAAGTGAAAAGTGAAAGTGAAGTCGCTCAGTCGTGTGCAGCCCCATGGACTGCAGCCCACAGGCTCCTCCAGCCATGGGATTCTCCAGGCAAGAGGACTGGAGTGGGGTGCCCTGCAAAGTGCTCATCAATTAACCACATTCATAGCAAATATCAAGCATCCAGTGCGTGTAAAGGAAGTCTAAAGAAATTCCATCCCAGACTTTATGAAGCTCACAATCTGGGGGATAAATGGGTCGCATTCAAGGAGAAAGCCCAAGGAAAATATGGACCTGACCTCCTTCGAATAAGCATTTCATGGTTAGAGAGACTCACTGGGCAGTATTAATATGGCCTGGATTAATTTAGGGCAGGCCCTGTGACACGGGCCGCCAAGGCTCGAAGGAGCCACACCCTGCAAGACAGAACGGGGTGAAGTGAGTTTGGAGGCAAGAATTAGGGACCTCCCTGGTGGTCCAGTGGTTAAGAATCTGCCTGTCAATGCAGGGACCCCAGGTTCAATCCCTGGTTCGGGGGGATTCTGCATGCACAGGGCAGCTAAGCTCCTGCACTGCAACTACTGGTCCCATGCGCCCTAGAGCCCACGCTCTGCAACGAGAGAAGCCGCCACAGTGAGGAGCCTGCACTCTGCAGCCACACAGCAGCCCTGCACTCGGCAGCTAGAGGAAGCCTGCGGGCAGCAACGGAGACCCAGGCAGCCGTGAATAAACACATTAATTAAAATGGAGTCGTTGGCAAGCAATTGAAATTTACCTCTTGGTTGCATACAAAAGAGAGCCCTTACAGTTTCCCCTAATATTTTAGGCCTTTCTCATTTAGAGCCTGGGACACAACCCGTGCATGGGACACAGTGAAGCACTTGCTGAATCTATTAATTCAGGCATTCACTTTAGAACAGAGAGAGCTACGTGCCTTATGTATCCTGCTCTCACTCTGTCAACTGCAAAGCAACTTAGATGTCTAGTTTCTTAGGCCTCAGGTTGTGAGCAACCAGAAAGTAGAGCCTGGCTCTTGCTCACCCATACTGGCCTTCAAGGAGTGCTAGTTTAATCGTAATAACTTGACCCCTCCTCTTATGGAATTCCGGTTAGTGGTGCTAAGGAACGAATGTTTGTGAACTGCAAATTCGTGTCTGAAAGCCAATCATGAATGTGTTGGTATTTGGAAGTGGGGCCTTCTGGAAAGTAATCAGTCCATGAGGGTGGAGCCCGCATGAACAGGATTAGTGCCTTTCTGAGAAGAGACGTGAGAAAGATGATCACTCTCGCTCCATCAACCATGTGAAGACACAGTGAGAAGATGGATAACTTCAAAGCAGGAAGTGGCCTGACCAGACACGGGATCTGAAGGCTCCTTAACCGTGAACTTCGAAGTTTTCAGAACCGTGAGAAATTGATATTTAAGCCACACAGTCTGTGGTTTCTGTCATAGCAGGCCAAATGCGTTGAGTCAGATGGAAAGCCATTGTTCTTAATATCACCAAGTGAAGAGCCTGGACTAATATGCACATATTCTATATTAGACTGCCTTTGAATTTCTTATTATGCACATAAGTATTATATATATATGCATGTATGTATATGTATATATATTGCGTTTTCTATATGTTTAGTGTGCTTAAAGTCACTGACTGAACTGACTTACAAAAGTGAAACAACTGTGACTCTGAGTGGTCAGAACCACATCTTCCTTCTGTTTTGGCCCCTGGACACTGGCAGCCTTGGTTAGTATAACAGCAAGGGAAGGAAACAGACCAAAGCAAAACTGTAGCCTGAACCAAGTCCAGCAGTTTGCATACATTTTTAGCAGTGACTAATCTTTTAAAATAAAATTTTAGGGGAAATCCCAGCAAAATCATAAGAGCTAATATTTTTTGCACACAAACTGTATGCCAAGTGTACCATGATAGACTTTTGGTTAATTAACTAATGTCTTTTTTACAGAAACCCTACAAAATAGAGTGCTGTTGTCATTCCTAACTTCCAGTTGAGAAAGCTGAAGTGAAGGGAAGTGACCTGACTTGTCCTGAGACATACAGAGTCCGTCTGTAACAGCCATAATCCGAGTGTAAGCAGCCTGGCTCCGGAGCCGGCACTAATCATTACATGACACTCTCCCTTTGGCACCCATGGCTCTCCAGAGCATGTGTGTGTGTGCGTGTCAACAGAGTTTATTCTAAGGAATTTGCTTATGTGATTACGGAGTCTGGTTAGTTTAAAATTTGCAGAGTGGCCAGAAGGCTAAAAACCCAGGAGAGATCTTTTCAAAGAGTGAGCTTCTGACTTCATTGATTTTCTTTAATGGTTTTCTATTCTCTATTTCGTTTGTTTCCATTCTAGTCATTATTTCTCTCCCTTCTTCTTTCTTTGGGTTTGGTTTACTTTTTTCTTTAATTTCTTAAGGTAGAAGTTTCGGTTACTGATTTGAAATTCCTTCTTTTGTAATACAGGCATTTCCCTCTAAGGCTTGCCCTGACTCCATCCCACAGACTTGGCATGTGGTGTTTTATATTCATTCATCTCAAGGCGTTTTCTAATTTCCCTTATAATTCCTTCTTTGCCTATTTGTTATTTAGGAGCGTGTTTAACTTCTACATTATTGTGAGTTCCCCGTTTCTGCTTTGATTTCTAATTTTATTCCACGGTGACTACGGAACACACTTTGCACGATTCATCCTTTAACATTTCACGAGGCTATCTTATGGCCTAACGTAGCGTCCATCCCGGAGAATGCGGAGAGTCTGTATCTCCCGCTGTTGGGCAGAGTCTATGGCCAGCTACCAGGTCCAGCTGGCGTACAGGGCTGCTCAGGTCTCCTACTTCCTCTTTGACCTGCTGTCTTTTGCTCTGTTCATTGTTGAAAGTATGCTGTTGGAATCTCAATTGTTACTGACTTGTCCGTTTCTTCAGTCACATTTCTAAGCTTTGTTTCGAGTAGCTGGGGCTCTGTTTTAGGCACACCTATGCTTACATCTTCTTAATGGAATGGCATTTTACCCCCATGAAATGTCCTTCTTTGTCTCTATAGCAATCTCTGTCTTAAGGAAGGCCTGCTTTCTCTGTGGTTAATGCAGCCGCTCTAGCCCTCTTCTGGCTACTTTGCACATGCCGTCTCTCTTCATATCTTCTAGTGTTCAACCTCTTTTTGTCTTTGAACATAAAGCGTGTCTCTTCTAGACATGCACTGAAAACTCTATGAAACCACTTTCCGTACGTGTTCACCAGCACTAATTTGAGGTGAGATATTACACTTGGTACTGTGAAACTGCCAGAGTAAGCAAACAGCCACTTAGAGGCGCTTCACAGACACCTTCTAGCCGCGGATGGTCGAATGCAAAGCCCACCAGAACGTGCTAAGGGCTGTGAGGGGGCGGAAGCAGCCTGGCCCGTTGATGTGAAAGAAGAACGCTTGCTCAGCTGGCGGTGGGGCTCAGACTGCGATGCAGCTCAGGCGCTCAGCCTCGGGGCCAGACGAGGCTTCAGGAGGGGAGCTGAGTTTGCGGCAGGAAGGAACAGCACCCAAAGGCATGGGTGCTGGAACCATAGCGTGTGTCCAGCATCTAGTGTGCAGACTGATCTAACAGATAACTACAGCATGCGTGGGAGAGGAACGGGAGATGAGGCTGGCAAGATGGACCCGGTGCTAGAAGCAGAGATCTACTGACGTGGTGAGAAGTGTTTGATTAGATCTAGAATGATAGAAGCTAGGAAAAAGACTCACAGCAAATGCTTCAAATGATTGAGCTTCCTCTTCTACCCACTTAATTTGAACATTTAAGCCCCAAAGGGAAAGGAAAATATAACGCCTTTCATGTTTATCGTTACATAGTTGGCATTCAATAAGTGTTTGCCAACTAAACCACTAGATAAATGGAAATAGTGAGAGTCACACAGGGACCTAAGCTCAGTGGCATGCGTGCCAGGGAGGCCAAAACCGTTGGCAGTCACGTTTCTCCCAACACTGGGCAAAGACAGGACACATGACAGAACTAAGGTTCAAGAGAGAACTTCAACCTTAATAGTGTAATATTCAAATACAAGACTACGGAAAAGGGCTCGTATTTGAGGCAAAATGTGTGAGTATCCAAAGGATCTGCCCTACTTTGCTTCTGTCACTTTAAGAGCTGACGCCAACTAACAGATGCCAGAGGGACTCAGGCCTCCCTAGTTCTCCCTGCACTGGCTGGAAAGAAATGAATGGATGGTCTCTCAATAGAGTATTAATTTCCCTTAGCATCTTTCATTTAGCTAGGGCTGATGGCTTTCTAAAGTTTGTTCATAGTAGTATTGCATTGCCTTTCTTTCTGTGAGGCAACAAGGGAGAAATGATTTTCACGTGGCTTGACAATGAAGAACATGAAGCCTAGAGGGATTTCATGGCTTCTCTAAGGTCTGGTTTCTAGGTGGAGAAGGTGAGATTCGTCTCAGGTCTTATTTGTTCAGTAGCCAAAAAGTCTAAGTGTCTTCTGTGGTGCAGGCATTTGCTGAATGCTCAATAAAACACATGCCCTAATTCAAGGTCAGCAGAGTCCAGAGGGAAGATTCTAGTTCATAAAACGGGAGGACAGAGTTAATGTGCGCTACCTTTCCAGTTATAAAAGCAAAAAAAAAAAAAAAAAATACTGGATACGTGTAACCAGAATAAAGTATTTTAAAACACATAGCTGAGCTTAATAGAAACAAAAGGAAAATTCCCACATGTCAAAAATGAAAAAGAAACTGGAGGCGAGAATAAGTAGCTTGCGGTCAGATGCTTAAGGCCAGCAAAGGAGTGGAATCTGGGTGTGGGTCCACTGGCTGGGGACGGGGACTGGATACCCAACCAGGATGAGGGAGGGAGTGGGGGATCTGCGGAAACCTGGAAGTTGCATCCAAGCTGGCACAGAGCTAGGAATCTGAAATGGCTGTGTTTCCATAAAGGGACATTCAAAACGTGGAAGCAATAGGGAACCTACTATGTGTGCACCTGGGGCTCTGAGCAGATATCAGGAGGGAGAAAGGGAACCTCTGCAGCACCAAAACCTCCAGTCCACGCCACGCACAGGGTGGCGTGGCGTTCAAGGGCATTATTTCCACATGCTGTGAGAAGCCCTAAGAAAAGGGTGTGAAACTGGACCTGATCAGGTTCCCTGCAGAAGCAAAGGCACAGCCTGTCTGTAAGGGGCTTTCCACAGTCCCGAGAGCCCAGTGCTCACGTATCAGTAAATCCCATAGTAGACAAACTTTAAAATAGGAATTGCAAACTACATGAGAGAGCTATCAACTATGAGAAAGAATCAGAGGACAGAGCAAACATAGTCATAGTATGTACGCACTTGAGACTGTCAAGCTCTCTGCAAGTGGCTAACGCTAAGCCTGCCTAAAGAGACGGGCTTCCCTGCTGGTTCAGACAGTAAAGAATCTGCCTGCAGGTGAGACACCTGGGTTCCATCCCTGGGTCAGGAAAATCCCGTGGAGAAGGGGATGGCTACCCATTTCAGTATTCTTTCCTAGAGAATTCCATGGACAGAGGAGTCTGCTGGGCTATAGTCCATGGGGTTTCAATACTGCAGCCCACTAGGCATGTGGGGAGGACATTTACAGACTAGTTGCTAAGGAGGGGCCTCAGGCACAGGAGAAGAGGCTGCTGCAAGTGTGTCAGAGACGGGCTGAGCAATGAGGCTGCTCTAGAAACCTGAGGGGAGAGGTGTGAACGCACACTCGGTCACTTCAGTCGTGCCCAGTGCTTCGGGATCCTGTGGGCTGTAGCCCACAGGCTCCTCTGTCCATGGGATTCTCCAGGCAAGAATACTGGAGTGGGTTGCCATTTCCTCCTCCAGCGGATCTTCCCAACCCAGGAATTGAACCCATGTCTCTTTTACATTCACAGGCAGGTTCTTTAGCAATACCACCTCTTGAGAAGCCCAATGGGGAAATGTGGGAGCCAAATAGAACCAGGTGATAGGACGCTGAAGCAGGGACCAACTCGGCAGGCTCAGGGGAAAAGGAGGCAGTTAGTGTGGGATCGAAGGATGGAAGGTGGTCGTGGCAAGAGGGAGAGCTGCAGAGAGAGGGAGAGCTGGCTGTGAGAGAACTGTGCGTTCTTCCCGAGACGCCCAGGAGGGTCACTAAGGATGTTAAGCACAGCAAAGACAGGGCACAACCTGAACCCCTGCTCTGTGCAAGGGGTGGACGGGACGTGGATAGAAACAGGATCAGGGCATGAACTAGCACTGTCACCACAGTGCAGGCATGAGGTGGGCGATGGGGGTGGGAACCAGGGGAGTGAAGAAAGGAGAGAGCCCTGCGAAGCGCTGGAGGGCAGGTGGCGCGCAGAACGTGGTTGCCGTGGGGAAAGGGAAGAGGGTACGGGATGACTTCCATGCGTCTGGCCAGGGAGCAGGGATGCCTGTTCGGAGCGTATAAGCCTTCCAGCCTTATAGCCACACACATTTTATCATACAGTTCACGGTCTATTCACTATCTCCTACTATTTCAATGTCCCCCTTTTAAGTAGGCAACACCAAGCATCGCTGACTCATAATTATTAACTCTCCATTATGGATAATCTTGAAAGGAGACTCATGTTTGGTTTGGTTCCCGTGTTTACCCCTGCAAGGTAATGTTACATAAACAAGTAGCGGTAGAATGTTTACACCATTTATCTGCTACATAAACGGTGGGAGGCCTCTTTAAAAAGGAAGTAAAGACTTCTCATTAGTGTGGGGAGGGCTAAAGCATACTTGTAAGTGACAAGCATTTGTGGCGAGAGGTTGGAGAAGATGACGTGTATAATCTTAGTGATTTCTCAGTGTTGTAAAAGGAGTGTGAATGCCATAGATAATAGCAGCTGATATCCCAAAGGCCCTTCCCTACAGGACGGTAGGCAGCCTAGGCTGGCCTTCTCCACCCTTCCCAGTCCTCATGATGAACGGCATGGTGGACACAGGGCTTTTAGTCCAGAAATGGGAGAAAATAGCAGGTTTCCACCTGTGAGCAAGTTGCAGGGTCAAAGGGAGACATTACTGAATGTTCATAATGTTCTAGAGATTCTTCATACATGAATTCTGAGTGAGCTCACTGCAGACATAATTGTGAGTATTGCTGTGACTATTTTAAAAGCGAGGAAATCACTCAGAGAAGCGCTTTCCACTCAGAGAAGCACCTTGGCCAAGGTCATAGCCCATGAATTGGGAGAGGCGTTTTAAAGACAGCCCTGTGGGGCTCCTCCTGTGACGCCGCCTGAGTCGTGGGTGCTCCTGTTGGGCCTTCTTGCAAGCCCTGCACTTCCTCATGAGTGGTCTCCTGGAGACCACCAGGGGAGCTCAGGGCAGTGGCCAGGCCCCACTCTTCCACCCTCTTATTGTGTGGTCTCCAAAATTCACTTAACCTCTTGCTGCCTTGACCTCCCCATCTGTGAAATGGGGATCAAATTTCGTTGCTGCACATCTGTCTGCCCAGTGAAGCCTCGATGCTTAATGATTAATGAGATCATGAGCGGGCAGGGGTTGTGCCCAAGGGCAAACTCATTTATTATGAAGCAGAGTCCATTATTTCTTCATTCTTTCACATACTGACAAAGTTTTTTTTTTAAAGCATAATAAATTAAGGTAAATTTTTAGCCAGAATTTAACTGCATAACATTTAATAATTACAAACTAACTTTGGCTAAAAACCTATAAATTAGTTAATTTTGTGAGATTACTATCTGAGAAAACTGACTCATTTTTGGTGCTGGTGTAATTTTCGAGTTTAACCAGATTTAGTTATTTTATTCCCTACATAAAATGGCTTATGGACAAAGGGACATTTAGAATCACCAGTTTCCAAACTCCTTTATTATTTTGAGGTTTAGTTCTTTCTCAGGGGAGGTCTTGGAATAGCTTAAATAATTCCAAATCAACTCTCAGCTTGTTATGACTTTCCCAAATATTAGGGCTGAATGAATTTCTATGTGTTTCTTCTAAAAGTTAAAGCTAAGAGCTAAGGAATATCAGTGTTACAAATCTTACAAAGATATCATTGACAAACACGTGGCCGTTAGACTGGATACTTCGTCATCGTTCTGTGTGGGATTTGGTAAACAGTGCCTGCCTGGGGTGGTTCAGAATCTTGAGGGACAGATATTTATGTGAGTGTGTCTACTCAGTTGGTCAGTCATGTCCAGCTCTTTGTGATCTCATGAACTGTAGGCTGCCAAGCTTCTCTGGTCCATGGGATTTCCCCAGCAAGAATACTGGAGTGAGTTGCTCTAGGGGATCTTCCTGTCCCAGGGATGCACCTCTTGTATCTCCTGCTCTCTACCACTGAGCCACCTGGGAATCCCATTTATGTGAGCCGATCCTTTAAATACAAAGCACATTTCAGTTCAGTCGCTTAGTCATGTCAGACTCTTTGCGAACCCATGAAATGCAGCACACCAGGCCTCCCTGTCCATCACCAACTTCCGGAGTTTACCCAAACTCATATCCATTGAGTCGGTGATGCCATCCAGCCATCTCATCCTCTGTCGTCCCCTTCTCCTCCTGCCCCCAATCCCTCCCAGCATCAGGGTCTTTTCAATTGAGTCAGCTCTTCACATCAGGTGGCCAAAGTATTGGAGTTTCATCTTCAACATCAGTCCTACCAATGAACACTCAGGACTGATCTCCTATACGATGGATTGGTTGGATCTCCTTGCAGTCCAAGGGACTCTCAAGAGTCTTCTCCAACACCACAGTTCAAAAGCATCAATTCTTCACTCAGCTTTCTTTATAGTCCAACTATCACATCCATACATGACTACTGGAAAAACCATAGCCTTGACTAGATGGACCTTTGTTGGCAAAGTGATATCTCTGCTTTTTAATATGCTGTCTAGGTTGGTCATAACTTTACTTCCAAGGAGTAAGCATCTTTTAATTTCATGGCTGCAATCACCATCTGCAGTGATTTTGGAGCCCCCTGTTTCCCCATCTATTTCCCATGAAGTGATGGGACCAGATGCCATGATCTTCGTTTTCTGAATGTTGAGCTTTAAGCCAACTTTTTCACTCTCCTCTTTCACTTTCATCAAGAGGCTCTCTGGTTCTTCACATTCTGCCATAAGGGTGGTGTCATCTGCATGTCTGAGATTATTGATATTTCTCCTGGTAATCTTGATTCCAGGTTGTGCTTCTTCCAGCCTACCGTTTCTCATGATGTACTCTGCATATAAGTTAGATAAGCAGGGTGACAATATACAGCCTTGACGTACTCCTTTTCCTATTTGGAACCAGCCTGTTGTTCCATGTCCAGTTCTACCTGTTGCTTCCTGACCTGCATACAGGTTTCTCAAGAGGCAGGTCAGGTGGTCTGGTATTCCCATCTCTTTCAGAATTTTCCACAGTTTATTGTGATCCACACACTCAAAGGCTTTGGCATAGTCAATAAAGCAGAAATAGATGTTTTTTTGGAACTCTCTTGCTTTTTCGATGACCCAGCAGATGTTAGTAATTTGCTCTCTGGTTCCTCTGCCTTTTCTAAAATCAGCTTGAACATCTGGAAGTTCGTGGTTCACATATTGCTGAAGCCTGGCTTGTAGAATTTTGAGTATTACTTTGCTAGTGTGTGAGATGAGTGCAATTGTGCAGTAGTTTGAGCATTATTTGGCATTGCCTTTCTTTGAAATTGGAATGAAAACTGACTTTTTTCAGTCCTGTGGCCACTGCTGAGTTTTCCAAATTTGCTGGAATATTGAGTGCAGCACTTTCACAGCATCATCTTTCAGGTTTTGAAATAATAGCTCAACTGGAATTCCATCACCTCCACTAGCTTTGTTCGTAGCAATGCTTTCTAAGGCCTACTTGGCTTCACATTCCAGGATGTCTGGCTCTAGGTGAGTGATCACACCATCGTGATTATCTGGGTCATGAAGAAATTTTTGGACAATTCTTCTATGTATTGTTGCCACCTCTTCTTAATATCTTCTGCTTCTGTTAGGTCCACACCATTTCTGTCCTTTATTGAGGCCATCTTTGCATGAAATGTTCCCTTGGTATCTCTAATTTTCTGGAAGAGATTTCTAGTCTTTCCCATTCTATTCTTTTCCTCTATTTCTTTGCACTGATCATTAAGGAAGGCTTTCTTATCTCTCCTTGCTATTTTCTGGAACTCTGCATTCAAATGGGTATATCTTTCCTTTTCTCCTTTGCCTTTCACTTCTCTTCTTTTCACAGCTATTTGTAAGGCCTCCTCAGACAGCCATTTTGCTTTTTCGCATTTCTTTTTCTTGGTGATCATCTTGATCCCTGTCTCCTGTACAATGTCATGAACCTCCATCCGTAGTTCATCAGGCACTCTGTCTATCAGATCTAGTCCCTTAAATCTATTTCTCACTTCCACTATATAATCATAAGGGATTTGATTTAGGTCATACCTAAATGGTCTAGTGGTTGTTTCCACTTTCTCCAATTTCATTCTGAATTTGGTAATAAGGAGTTCATGATCTGAGCCACAGTCAGCTCCTGGTCCTGTTTTTGCTGACTGTAAAGAGCTTCTCCATCTTTGGCTGCAAAGAATAGAATCAATCTGATTTTGGTGTTGACCATCTGGTGATGTCCATGTGCAGAGTCTTTTCTTGAGTTGCTGGAAGAGGGTGTTTGCTGTGACCAGTGCATTTTCTTGGCAAAACTCTATTAGCCTTTGCCCTGCTTCATTCTGTGCTCCAAGGCCAAATTTGCCTGTTACTCCAGGTGTTTCTTGGCTTCCTACTTTTACATTCCAGTCCCTTATAATGAAAAGGACATCTTTTGGGGGGTGTTATTTCTAAATAATCTTGTAGGTCTTCATAGAACCATTCAACTTCAGCTTCTTCAGCGTTACTGGTTGGGGCATAGGCTTGGATTACCATGATATTGAATGGTTTACCTTGGAAATGAACATGGGATTAGAATTCGAGGGGGAGTCTCATACTCATGGGAGGTTTTAGACTGAGAGCATATCTTTTCAAGTTTCTGATACTCCCCTGGAGCATTCTCTCATTCATTGCACGTGTTCAACACGAGCATAACTCTACCAGATGAATAAGAGGGGCAGGTTATAAAGATCCATAGGAATGAGTTTGAGTCTCCAGTACCTACATATAGAAAGATGGTGGATTCAGGCTAGTTAAGGGGGATGGTCCATCTCTGACTGGTGTTACACCAGAGTGAAAGCAAGGGATTCTTCCAAGAGATGGCAGACATTTGGATTTGTGTGTGAAACTTCTTGTTCAAGTATTAGTAATTAATTGGAAAACCACATTTCTCTAAACACCAGGCTCTTGTTGTTCAGTTGCTAAGTTGTGCCTGACTCTTTGTGACCCTAAGAACTGCAGAATGCCAGGCTTCCCTGTCCTTCACTATCTCCCAGAGTTTTCTCAGACTCATGTCCACTGAGTCGGTAATGCCATTCAACCATCTTATCCTGTCACCCACTTCTCCTCTTTCCCTCAATCTTTCCCAGCATCAGGATCTATTCTAATGAGTCTCTTTGCATCAAGTGGCCAAAGTATTGGAGCTTCAGCTTTAGCATCGGCCCTTCCAGTGAATACGTGTTGGGCCAAATAAAACTAGTTCATAACCTCTGCTCTAAATGCTTTTTTCTACCCCCAAACTCTCTACTTCCATCAACTACTCCCATAATTACTCACAGGCGACCATCTGGCCTCTGTGTCTGAAGCAGGAATGTTACACAAGACATCAGAAAGTGCGACTGCTCAATTGTGGTTATTTAGTGACATAACTACCTCACTTTTCAAAGAGAGTCATTCTGTTATTAATTAAGAGAAGGGAATCTAACCTGAATGTGTTGCCTGAAGGAGCCCAATTCAAAATGTATGTATTAACAGGTAGCCAGCCAGGCATTCTCCTTTGTAAAATCTTTTACTTACTCATTCTTCCTTGCACAGAAGCCCAATATATGTTATTTAAACTCTCTGCTGGTTCTAAAGTATTTTAATTTTAAAAAGGCGGGAGGTGGGATTTTGAGCCACGTTAGAAGCTGGTTTCCTAAAGATTTCTATCTTTCATTTCCCTTTGTGAGCAAAAGCCCATTGAGAAGGATGGAAAGATTTTGGACTCAGTCCAGAATTAGATGGGTGTACCGTAAATGTCAGTCTAACCCACTACAGCAATCCTCAACTACTGGTGGCCTTGGCTCATCATCTTTCAGTGATTGTGGAGAGTGGCCGAAGTGAACAAATATGCCTAAGGGCATTGGACACGCCTGCTCAGCTCCCGTTTAAGTCAACAATTGAAGCTGTACTTAGTGAAGTAGAGAAGAAAAAGATTTAGTAGTGCAACCAACAAAAAATATCTCCCTCACTCTATTGCATCTATTTGGACACGCTGGACAGGATGACCTGGGATAGCAATCTTTCCTACAGCCTCACACGAGTATAAACAGTACGTGCGTGTGAAGGACTCTTTCACATACACTTATTCCCAAAGGTAAATTTAAGTTAGGCATAGACAAACAGAAGGCAGTGGCTATGCCTCCTTTGAGATTGAAAGACCACCCTGGTCTCGTTGGAAACAGTAGGTCAAAATCTATCACTTGTCCACTGATTAGTGCCTGCGTTTGGGGTAAGTAATGGTAATTTGCAAGATAACAGCAGCTTGATGTTTGCAATTCTGGTGAAGAAAAATATTAGCTGAACTCACTGTGTGTTTCTTTTGAGCAACACCACTCTCTGCTCTGAAGAGAAATTATGAGTTTGAGAAAGAGTTCAGAAATATCTCAGAGCCATGATGTAAGTTAAACAAAATGTGCTTGCATTAGTGAATCGTGGCCCTGATTTGTTAGCCTTCTTTGAATTTCTCTGATCCAGGGCACTTACTATACCTGGTTGCAGCTGAATACAGATATTGACAGAGACCTCTGGGAGGAGAAACCAAGATCATTTATGTGAGTATACAATATGGCTTAATAAGGGTAAATGGGGATTTGCACCAGCAGAAATTACTCATGGTCTAACAAGACAGTTTCTTTAAGAAACTGACATTTATTGAAATGGGCTTTGGATAATTACTTGTTTTTTCTGTGTTGCTCAGATATTTTACTCCTTTACATTTTAGTAGCTGTTATTATTCTGCAGAAAATGCAATTATATTAATATTGTATTCACCAAGTATCTCTGGCTCTATTATGAGGAATAAACACCAGATTTAATCACAAACCAGAATATTAATTGTAAGCCACATCTTTAATTAAATAATGGACCTTCCATAAGAATAAGTTACTCATGTTTACTTTTACTTGGGTGAAAAAGAAAAAAAAATTGGGTCTCAAGGTCTTTAGAGGATGAATTCAAGGACAAAATACAGAAATATAAGAGTATGTTAGTGTATTCCTGAACATGATTTCAAGAGCAAATGCCTAGTCTTTTGGAAAAGCTCCTACTTGGGAGGATTTTAATATCTTATGGTTTCAATCTCTCACATTTTACAGGACTGTGTCCTCATTAGGATCTCAAATTTCACGGGCACCACAAGGCTACCCCAGCTCAGATTTAATCAGCAGCAGACACCCATCAGAAGGAAGGAGGGGCCATCCTTGCCCCCTTGTAAGCCCTCCCATTAATGAAATATTCACCAAGAAAACAGTGCCAGAACGCAAACAAACTGTATTGGCCATATCCTCGCCCCACTTCTAACCTCCTGTGATCTTTGGCTTCTGTTCAGTAATTGTATTTATTTTGATTTCATTAAAAAATGTGAGAGATGGAATTCCACTTAGGCCTGAAGTTCAAAGATTTATAGCTCAGATACAACAAAGAGAGTTGTCTCAGTGTCCATATTAGTTTGGGGTTAGGAGCGGTTGTATAGTTGGGATGTTTTCCTGCAAATGAGGTAACAAATGTCCCTCATTATGTTCTCAGCAGTTTACAAACAATTTATGGTATACCATCATAATCATTTTCCTCATTCTGATCTTGATACTGCATTAGGTGAGGTCCATCTCATTTTACAGATTGTCACCTCATTTTCCCAGATTTGTGAGATTAAAGACAAAAATGCTTCAGAGATATCACAGACCGAAATAAGTTTATTCCATTTGTAGATGTCTATTTGCTCCAAGAGCCAGGCCTGCAGAGATGAAGATGAGTCATCGTTCCAGCACTGACTCCACACGTGTCAGAGAACATATTCACGTTTTCACTAGTGCGCTTTGAATCTTGAATCCAGCTGGGAAATAGCTCCCAAACCTATGTAGCTGGACATTGTTACACACACTCCCGTGATCAGATTCTTCATCAACAGGAGTCTCTATTCTGAAATATCATATGATATCCCTTATACATGGAATCTAAAAAGAAGTGAGACAAATGAGCAAGACAGAAACAGACTCAGACATGGAAAACCAACTTATGGTTGCCAGGGAGAAGGACTGGGGGAAGAGACAGGGAATTTGGGATAGACATGTATGCACTGCTGTATTTAATGTGGATAGCCAACAAGGACCTATTGTCCAGGGCGCAGGGAACTCTGTTCAATGTTATGTGGCAGCCTGGATGGGAGGGCTGTTTGGGAGAGAATTGATAGATGTATGTGTATGGCTGAGTCCCTTTGTTGTTCATTTGAAACAGTCACAGCATTGTTCATCATCTATACCCCAGTGTAAAATAAAAATTTTTTTTTAAAAAGGATTTGAAAAAAATAGAAATCTATATTCTCTACGCCCCTGAGTCCATAAACCACACTGTCTGCATGAAATAGAGTGAGTTCTCATCAAAGCTCCAGTTTGGGTGGGCTTTTCATCCTGAGCCTTATCTGGCAGGACTTTACCAGCTGAAGGGAGCCATTCATTTTGTCATGGTATATGCCAATTGAAACATTACTGCACCACAAAACCACGTGCAATGTACTCCAGACGTCCAGAGAGGGATGAGAAAACTGAAGTTTGGAGAGAGTGTCATGCGCTAGCAGTCAGCAGGAAGGGAGGAGAATCAAGGCTGGGTGGGCAAGAGTCCCCTTGTAGCTTGGTGATGAGCAGACTTGACTGATGAGTCAAGAGCACAGGGCAGAAAAGCTGGATGGGACACTGGGCATGTCCCCAGGAGGAGGAGCAGGCAGGTGCTGACACAGACGCGGACTGGAGACACGGAGTCCAGCCGACGTATGCTGGAGAGGGGGACACGGTGAGAAAGCGACATGCTCCCCAGCCGACGTATGCTGGAGAGGGGGACACAGTGAGACATCGACATGCTCCCCAGCCGACGTATGCTGGAGAGGGGGACACAGTGAGACACCGACATGCTCCCCAGCTGACGTATGCTGGAGAGGGGGACACGGTGAGACATCGACATGCTCCCCAGCCGACGTATGCTGGAGAGGGGGACACGGTGAGACATCGACATGCTCCCCAGCCAACGTATGCTGGAGAGGGGGACACGGTGAGAAAGCGACATGCTCCCCAAAGCTGGTGCAGCGCCATGCACAGGAGTCAGCGTCTGGAGCCTTGGTCTGTGCATCTCGACACCATCAGCTTCCGGCAGCATGCGTGGCACTGGGGGGTACTGGGGAGATGATGCGTTGCAGATGAGCCCCAGGCAACTGAACTGCCAGGACATCTACTTCAGAGTGTTTTCCCAAAGAAAAGCTGGGTCTTTCCATTTTCAAGTCTTTCCCCATCATGGAAGTCTGGCTGACACACTAGACGACAGTCACTCAATGCAGCAGCTATTATTATAGTGCTCTTCTTCAGTGTTTATTATTTTACTTTTCTTTTCACCAAAAATTGAAAGCAAACTTCCCAAAGGTTGACCTCAATGATTTTTCCCCTCTTTCTTTCCTTTGATTCATGCAGAACATTCAGTGTGTGTGTTGGGGGAGGAGGTTGTTTTCCATTTCCTCTTCTTAATTTCATCAGATGAGGACAATTAAAAAGTCATTAATTGTCTAGAATGGGCATGGTTTTAGCACTAATTTATGACTTTATCTTAATGTGTCCCATATTTAGAGTAACAGATTCTTTGAGATTTAGGGTTGTGTGAGACATAAACAACGGGTGACAGGTTATTTATGGAGATGGTCAATGTCATCACCCCAGGAAGCCTCCAAAATTGAACTCACAGCCTTAAGCCATGAAGAAATGGCCCCATTGTTTCTTTCTCTCCAGACTCATGTTGACAGTTCTTTCACCATCACTCCTATGTCAGAACTTTATAAGTACGTAGATAGATGCAAGAGCAGACACTTTAGAGGTGAAAAAAATCAACCACAATTATATGGACATACTTGTCAAGTAAAAATGAAAGATAAAAAAAACAGGGAGAGTATAAATATGAAAAACTAAGTATCTACCCCCAGGTGTGGACTTCAAATTTTATAAGACAGCATTAAGAGTAAAATCACATTGTGTTTAAAAATATCTATGAAAGTCACTATTTCCCAGGGAAAAGAAATGACTAAGATGAACCGAAGGAGCATAAAGCTTGAACAAAGTCATAGTCACAGAGATAAACGTGGAAGGAACATGGCTGGATGTTTCTGTGGGGATAACATTGATATTTTTTTAAAGCTTGCAACATTCAGACAATCTTTACATTAGGTGAACTGTTCCAGAGAATATAGAAATGTGAAAAATTTCCCAAATTACTTTTCATGTTAGTATAACGGGCGTGCATGCTCAGTCCTGTCCAACTCTTTGCAGCCCCATGGATAGCCCACCAGGCTCCCCTGTCCGTGGAATTTTTGAGGCAAGCGTCCTGGAGTGCATTGCCATCTCCTTCTTCAGGAGACTGTCCCGACCCAGGGACTGAAACCGCATCTCCTGGTCTCTTGCATTGACAGGCAGACTCTATCCCACTGCACGCCTGGAAAGCCCTGTTAGCATAGCAGTGGTGTTCGAATTTGAAGACACTAAACCAAAAATGAAAACTCTAGGTTGAGCTCATTTACAGATAGGAAGATAAAGATTCTAAATCGAAAACTCACAAATAAAATTCAACAGTATATTGAAAGACCATGTCTATGTTTTCCTTAGGAATGTATTTCTGATAGGCTGAAAATACATCTATTAGAAGGTTACTTAAATTGGCCAAAGGGAAAATGATACAGGTTCATTTTAAAAAATGAAAAATTTATCATTGGATAAATTTCAACATACATTCTTATGAAAACTGTAGGCAAAACAGTAAGGAGAATGACAAAAGAAATCTACTGGAATTCAATAGACATCATTCATCATGATGAGAAAATGCTTGCAGCATTGCTTTGAAAATCAGATACAAGGAAAGGGTATCTATTATTATATACCATTTTTCTGGAAGTCCCAGCCACTTCACTGAGATATGAAGACAAAAATAAAGTTACAGTTATTACTCCTTAAGTGAAAGTTAAAGATGTTTTCATTGGTGGCGTTGTTAATCTCAGTGGCTTCCTAGTATTATATTCAAATATGATACCTAACATTGGAAGCGGAGAAGGCAATGGCACCCCATTCCAATACTCTTGCCTGGAAAATCCCATGGGCAGAGGAGCCTGGTAGGCTACAGTCCATGGGGTCTCGAAGTCAGACACGACTGAGCGACTTCACTTTCACTTTTCACTTTCATGCACTGGAGAAGGAAATGGCAACCCACTGCAGTGTTCTTGCCTGGAGAATCCCAGGGACAGGGGAGCCTGGTGGGCTGCTGTCTATGGGGTTGCACAGAGTCGGACACGACTGAAGTGACTTAGCAGCAACATTGGAAGATGAAGTTGGGAATCCTAGCCCTTTCTTCATCAAGAAAGACTAAGTGGTGCCAAATTCCTTTTTACTCTTTGTTATATGTTGAGCCATCCCTCCTCTAAATTCATATGTTGAAGTCATAAGTGCTAGGACCCCAGAATATGACTGTCTTTGAGGCCTTTAAAGGGATAATTAAGTTAAAATAATTAGTAGGGTGGGCTCTACTACATGACTGGTGTGCCTATAACAAGAGGAGATTAGGATACAGAGAGAGACCAGACATATCCACACCCAGACAGACGACCATATGAACACACGGTGAGAAGACAGCCCTTGCAAGCCAAGGAGAGAGGCCTCAGAAGAAACCAGTCCTGCCGGCACTGTGATCTTTGACTTCAAGCTTCTAGAAATGTAAGAAATACATTTCTGTTGTTTAAGCCACTGAGACGGTGGTATTTTGTTATGGTGCCTGACATGCTAACAAGTCTTTTTTCTCACTATATTCTTGTGTTCTCGTTGAGGTCCAGTGACCTGGGCCTCGCTTGCATAGCTCCAAGTGGTAAGATCCAATCTTTATGGCCCAGTTTTGTGCACAGATAACCGGTGGTACAGACCTAGGGAGACTTTAACGAATCTCAGTAATTGCAAGTCTGCCTGACGGATCCGACCCAATCCCGTCTCAGAGCTGTTGCTGCAAACCTGCTAAATAGCATCGCTGCTACTTGACTGAGGCCACAGTAGTGCTTCCGGTGAGAGTTTCCTTTCCATGTTCACACTGATCTCTGTGCTTCAAAATTATTTGTCAGAGCCATTTGTCTCTGATGGTTCACGTGCTGTGGCAAACTACTGATGCTTAGAGTGCAGCTGGTCCTGTTTCCAAAAGCCCATCTGACTCAGTCCTTGTCGAACTCCACATGTTCCATCCCCTCCCATGCCCCTGCCCCCGACCCCATAAAGTGGATTTTATCAGTTTTACAGAGATCTTGACCCTTTTTGCCTTTCTTGAACAGCTCTGGCAAAGTACCCTGATGGTGCAAGAAAAAATTTTTTTTTCTTAGTTCTGTCTAAGGCACTGAGAACTCCAACCTAAATGAGACACAGTGTTCTAATGAGGAGCAGATGCAGGCATAAATGCCTTAGCCAAAAGGCTAGGAGAGTTGAGAAAGAGGAAAATGCCAGTATTGCCAAATCCATCGGAGCTAAAAGTTCAGACACATGTTTCATTCAACTATGGTTTGCACTTTGGTAATTCAATAATTAAGGCATTGCCCCATTGACGAGTTCAGAATCTTGTAGAATTAAACAGTAAATGAGTTTAACTGAGAAGATGCCACTCTTGAACACATTCAATGGAAGAAATGTCTTCATTTGTCTTTAGAGCTTAAATCCGCAATAATCCAAATCAAAATCAGTGACTAATTACCACATTTCTGCTGAGTGGAAAAAATCTGCTGTAGCAAGAAACACATTGAGAATGTGATATTTCTGTTTTGTTTATACATCATGCGTAGCAGCTTTGCCATGAAGACACGGCCATGCGTTATGTACCAAATGTACACGACAGCCGATTCTTCCACCTACGTCTTCATTTGGTGAAATTTGTGTAGACTCAAATCTTGTTACTGTACTCCCCTATGAATGGTTCTTATGGGAGGAAGTACTAGTTGCCTGCTCTTTCTGGAAAAACTTGATGATAATAACAAAATACTACAAAAGTCGTGAAGTTTCCTTCCTTCATCTTTTTGCTGTGCAGGCACCCAGAGAGGAAGCAGGCAACCCCTCTGGGAGCACTCAGGTTTGAACGGTGGAAAGGCACATGTATAAATCCTATAACACGAATCCAAATCTTTGGATATTCACCAATGACAATGGTTTTCACCAAATGACTGAGGAGGAAGGAGGGAGAAATGAGCATATCAGAGGCCTTGGTGTCTTTTTCAAACTTCATCCACTGGCCATTTTTTCTTTGCTATTTTTTCTTTTTATTTGCTCTGAATTCTGGGATTTCCTCCTAAGAGCTATATAACATTAACTTCAAATGAAGTGAAAATATTCTTTAAAGAAAATGTTCTTTAAATATCTCTGAATGTTCCAGATCTTTTTCTCAAATGTTTAGTCTTTTTTTTTTTTTTTTGATTATAAAAGGAAACTAAAAAGTTCACTTCTTGATGAACTTGAACAGTTCACTAAAAACATTAGAAAATACAGAAAAGCAAAAGAATGCCACTAACAACAATCTCCCAGCACATGGGGCACCACTCCATCCACCGCAGAGTGTATTTCTACAAGCCTTTTCCATGAAAACCAAATTGTGTAGCTTACTCTTCTATCTCTGAGAAATCTTCCCAGATAATCTCCTGTTGGACATCACTTGCTCTGTCTTTTCACTGCTTTAAGTTCTACAGGATATTGAGTCACATTTAAAGACACTAGAAAAAGTTTCTGAAAATTATGATTTACAAAATTACTTAGTGAAATGTGTTCAAAATGACCTAGTAGTTAGATTTTTTCTTTTTGACCCAGATGTTGTTTGACCAAAGAGTCCTGTTTTCCAACCAGAATGTGGGCCAATTTACTTTAGGCCAATTTACCTTAAGCCAATACAATGTTGCCGAAGTCACGTGTAACAGATCCAAGAGGCTTTCTCAGCGTCTGTCTCAATATTCTCCACCTGATGCTCTTCCTCTGTATCCTTGTATCTCGTCTTTTCCTTCAGCCCATTTTAAACACTTCTCCCATTCTCCACCTGGCTTTCTGCCTAAATTTCTGTTTCTTGAAGGCTTCTGCTCTTGGAGAGTCCAAAATCTGGTGGGCATATATAAAGTGCATGGCACAGGGGAACATCCGGCCACCCCCAAAGCAGTATCCACTCATTTTTTCCTCAGCCTTTTATCTTAACACAAGGATAGCATGTACTTTTCAATGTCTTTTAGGATTTATAAAAATGTTTATATGAGTTTCGTTTCCCCAACTTGAGTTGACAACTTCAAGACACAGAGAATACGTGTGATTCTCCCAAGCTCGGAGCTACATTTTAAAGATCTAATGATTGGAAAGTTATTTACTGCCCTGAGCTAGTTGCAATATTTGGATATGAGAATTAGCTTTGTACGATGCTGAAGGAAATTTTTAAACTTAAAAAACTGGGCCCAAAGCTAAAAACTTGCTGAATTTTCGAATTCTATTAAGGCAGATTGTTTCACAAACCTTAAATTTTCAACTGTGGATAACATTCCCCTGGACAATGCAGAACTATTATTTTGAAGTTAAGAAAACAGGCTCCCCTAGCAATTGTTTCTGTGAACTTGGCTGGCACCACAGAATGTTTTGCAGCAAGTCAAAGCAAAAGTATTTCCAGGGGCCCTATTGCTCCATGTGACTTTGCTTACGTTTGGTCGAGTTTCACAGAACAAGAGGAAAGGGCTCCGACCAGGCTTTGAAGGGGTCAGCATGGTTCTGCTGGACGCCAATGGCTTTGGATCTGATCTAATACAGAGAGGTGACCGATATTTGGAGCATGTCTCCTCTTCAGCAGTAATTACCCTGAGCATCTACGTAATCACTTAATCCCCACTACAAACCGACTGAGGCACAGCAAGGGTGAAGACCTTGCCCATATCATCAGCTAATCCTGGGAGAGCTTGAAGCCCTGGCCATATAGCCTGGCTCAGAGCTGCCCTGCGATTCAGCGTCCCTATGGTCTCTACAGTCAGATCTGTTCATTCATATGAGTTCTGGCATTCATATGAGTTCTGCAAAAGCAATCCATACAGTTCTTAGAAGCAGAATAAGTTTCGGCTGCTATGACACACAGCACATTCATTCCTGTGTAAATTCATTGCTCAGTCTCAATCAGCCCCTTCCAAATTCATGGTAGGTGGGAGGGTGAGTGGTGAGTGATGCAGCGCTTAGGGCTGTGAAAATCACCTTTCTCTGATCCCACACCACCTGGCTCCGTGGTTTCACACGTCTGTGCCCCACACTCCCTGTTTCATCCCCCTCCTGCACGAGAGCCCACTCCCGCACCGCACAGCGTGAGTCATCACTGTGCTCGCTTGAATTGGAACAGAAGAGATTGAGGAATGTGACTGTGGTTCAGAGGAAGAAATCTGAACCGCATCTTGACTGCTGATGGAGTCTCCATCAGGAGTGAGCGAAGGAAGGTTTACTCTAGGAAGTGGGGAGAAAATCTCATGGGCAGGAATGCAGACAGATCAAGACTGGACGTGCTGGGGACAGTCAGGAATAAGGAGAGTTCGGATGGCCAGAGCCCAGGAAGGGTAGGGAAGGAGCAGGGGCACTGGGAGCCCTTGAGTTGGTGTGGTTTGCCACCTAGCTCTCTTTGGCATCTTTCTTCGACAGGCCTACAACACCCCCCGCTCCCACCACCACCACCACACACACACACTTTATATGTGATTTCCTCATAGGCTTTGATGTGAAAACACCCTGAATCTCCCAACCCCACTCACCTCTGAAAGATGATGAGTTGAAATGTAGCGGAAGGACTCATATGCCCGGCTGAAAACTTTCAATGTCAGGTAATAGGGTGAGGGGAAAAGGAGACTCTGTTAGGGGGTCATGCAGGAGATCAGGGTTACAGAGCTAGGTGCTACAATGGCACACCTGCAGGGTAGCAAGCGACCAGGAGAGGAAAGGGGAGGAAGGAATGAAGGCGGGAGGGAGGGAAGAAGAGGAAAGGTTGATAAAGAGGCAGGAACCGGGGAGGAGGCGGAGTGCAGCTCCAGGACAACACTTGAGATGGGATGAAAGGGGCCAGAGCACTCTCCTTTGGACCCTTCTCTCTAAAGCATTCATCCTAGATAAATCTAGCACGGTCACATTTTTGTGCTCTTTCCACGTTTCACAGGGAGAGGGGGCCTTTCCATTCGACAGAAGAAGAAACGATTGCATAGAAAGATGACCCAAATAAACGTGGTGCCAGAGGGATAGTTCTGGTACTCAAACAAATGCTTGTGTTGGGGCAGTAAGAGGGCTCCTTTAGCCTGTTTAGAACTTATCATGAATCCAGGTCACCTGACACTATGTTCTGGGTCTTGGTTGTCTCAAAAGGTAAAAGAGAAAAAAACAATCAGTGTGTTTATTAATTGAGGTCAGGCTGCGCTTACCTGTGCTCAGCCCCTCCTGTGTGTCAGGCACGATGCTGAACGTGAGAGGAAATACGCTGATGAGTAAGACCCTTGATTCCTGCAGACATGAGGGGGAAGAGCATTTGAGGCAGGAGAAAGAGGCCCCTCAGAGCCCATCCATTTTAAAGCCCCACTAAATTCAGCCCTTCACTTGTGATGCCATTTATTTACGGATAGGAAGGAGGCACAAGGAAAGAAAACATTTTCAAATATTTACATAAGAGACTCCATGGCTTTGAAACCCTCACTCATGTATGTTTTTCAGTGTTGGTTTGATCCTTATGTTAAACTAATTGCACGTCAAGCTCTGACAGGATGTTTGGGATTCAGTTCCACTGTTGGTGACACAGATGGAGGGAAACCTTAGCACACACACTGTCTTCTTTTCTGTCCATGGGAAGAGATACTTTCAAAGAATACGGGGGACAATAATTCTAGCCAAACTAGGATTGTATGTTGCAAGACGGGAAAGCGTCTGCAAGCCCGGCTGATGATCCCATAGTTTCTTCCAAGGATTACGCGAGTTGAGTTTCCCATTTCAAACCCTGGCTCCAGGTCTGTGGCTTTGTCTTTTAAAGAGAATGCCAGAGCCCAGAAATCCATTTATTCCATGCAGTAGGCAGGGCAGAGCTGCACAGAAATAGACACGTCCTCGTTGGCGTCCCTTCCTTCAGCTCTTATCCAGGTGTGTAGGGGTACAGAATGGACCTTATTTTGAGGCAATGTCTCAGTGGGGAGTTGTTTTTTAAGTGTTCCCTTCTCCATACATGTTATAAAGGGAAACTGGTGGCTTTGGTTTCTTTAATAATAAAAAGCTGGTTGTAACCATTTCAGAAATCCATTACCAAGTAATTTCTTTAAACAATGACAATTTTGGCGATTGTGCATCTCAGCGTTAACAGACTTGATCCAGTATTCAGACGGAGTCTTGGCCAGGAAGCCTCCCTCCTTAATAAGAACCTTGGACCCAAGAATTTCACATCCAGACCCAGGCTGAGCGGTTGGTTATCTGCTAGCTCCTTGGATTGGAAGAGGAACCCCCTCCCCCACCATCATGACACACCTACCAGCAGATGCACACACAGACACACGCACACACACAAGCGCACACACGCACACACACACAGACACACAGACACTCCGCACCCATACTGTCTTCTCCACTCCATCTTGATGCCAGAAAAGCAGGGTACCTTTAAGACCAGAGACAAATACAGCATTGGTTGTCTTATTTGGGCAGCTCTCTATCTGTATTACCCATCACCAGAGGCTTAATTGTGGAAGGAAAATTTAGCAGGCAGATGGCAAGGTTGGGGAGGCTAATTTACTCCGTAGAGAGACGGTTTCTGCACAAGATAGAGAATCCTGACACTCTCTAAGAGACTCCACAACCTATAGGGTGATGGGGTCACTGTGCCCATGAGACCTTTGGTTATCATGGCCTGAGCACCAGATGAATATTCCAAATAGCTTAAGGGGCATCCTGTCTGAGGCTGGGTGCAGGGTTCCTAAGGAATGGGACAGGGTCCAGTGGTGAAGGACCTCCAAACACTCCCAACTCTGATCCCCTGATTTCTCCAGGAGGGACCAGCTTTTAGTTCAGGGAACAGCAGCAGCCAGATTTCTTTTTCCGCATTAGAAAGATTCAGCTTGCTAAGTTGCATCAGTTGTGTCTGACTCTTTGCGACCCTTTGCTCTGTAGCCCACAGGGCTCCTCTGTCCATGGGATTTTGCAGGCAAAATACTGGAGTGCGTTGCCATTTCCTACTCCAGAGGATCTTCCCACTCGAGGAACAAACCCACATCTCTTAACGTCTCCTGCACTGGCTGATGGGTTCTTCACTACTAGCGCCACCTGGCAAGTCCAGAATGACTCCGCACTTTTGTCCAGATAAGTGCGTAAACAGTCTCTCCACAAAGTCAATTGCTTGTCCCTTCATTTTTTCATTCACCCATTCTTCCCTGATCCAAGTTGTCACAGAGTCTCATAAAGCACCAACTTCCAAGCCTCCCTCCAGAAGAAATGGATAATCTGAAGATTCTTGTATCTATTTAAAAAATTGAATTTGTCATGAAAAACCTTCCCATAAAACTCTGCCATTTCAGAGAGCTCCCTTAGTGAAATCTACCAAAGAAAAAATGATACAAACACTTCCAGAAAGCTAGAGAGGAAGGGACACTTCCTAACTTACTCTCAGAGGCCAGTGTTACCCTGATACCAATTCATACAGAGACATGACAAAATAAAAAATAAAAAGCTACATCCCAATATCTTTTATGAAACAATGCAAGGGTTCTTAAAATTTTCAGAAAAATCAAAATATACAAAGTATACAAAAGGATGACATGTCATGGTCAAAAGAGGTTTCCCTCAGGAATTTAGGATTGATTTAGCATTTGAAAATCTATCAGTATAACTTACTGTACTAATAAACTAGAAAGAAAAAAAGGATAATATCATTTTGACAAAATCTAACATCCTTTGCTGATAAACTTTTAGCAAACTAGGGACAGAATGGAACTTCTTCAACCTAATAAAGAACATCTACAAAAGCCCTAAGATTATATCATACCAATTGGTAAAAAACTGAATGCTTTTCTGCTGAGATCAAGAAAAAGATAAAGATGTCCAGTCTCATAACTTCTATTCAGCGTTGTAATGAAACTTCTAGGCAGTGCATCCAGATTGGAAAGAAAGAAGCAAAATGATTTTCCTTTGCAGATGACATCACTACCTTTGTAGAAAATTTGATGGAATCAGCAGAAAAAGCTACTAGCATTAATAAGTGAGTTAAACACATTTATAGAATAAGATAATATAAAAAATCAAAATCAATTGTACTTCTATATACTAGTAATGAACAATAAAATGTTTTAAAATAGCAATATTTATAATAGCATCAAAAATATTAACTACTCAGTGACAAATCTGACAAGAGTGTGAAAAATCTGTACCATGAAAAAATTTCTAAAATATGTTGCTGAGGGAAATTTAAGTAAACCTAAGTACGTGGAAAGCTATACCTTGTTCGTGGATCAGAAGATGCAGTATTATTATGATGTCAATTCTCCCAAAATGTATCTATGAATTCAATATAATCCTGATCAAAATCCCAGCAGACTGTCTTAATTGAAATTTACAGGCTGGTTATAATAATTCACGTGGAAACATAGCGGGGCTGGAATTGCCAAAATGCCTTTGAAATAGAAGAGCAAAGTAGAAGGCTAGTGAAAGCTAATGTTAGGGCTTATAAAGGTATGCTAATCAGAACAATGTGCAATTGGCATAATGGTGGAGAAGTATGTCAGTGTAGAGTCTAGAGTCAAGTCTAGAGACGGACTGGCACCCATGCGGGAGAGCTGTTTTTCACAAGAGTGCAGCGGCAATTCAGTGGAGAGAGAGGGTCATTCAACAACTGTTGCAGGGACGACTGGATTGCTATATGTAAAAATAATGAATTTAGATGCATATACAGAAACTCATTTAACACAGATCTAAGTGTAAAGTCTAAATGATAAAATGTCTGTATAAGAAGAAAATCTTTGTGATCTTGTGTTAGGCAAATATTTCTTAGCTCTGACACCAAAAGGGTACTTTTTAAAAAAACTAATGGATTGGATTTCATAAATATTACAAACACTTATTTGAAAAATGCTGTGAGAAGAAAAAAAAGATAAACCACTACTGGGTGAAAATAATTGCGGAGCCGATAACTGATGAAGGACTTGCACCTGGTATGTAACGGACTCTCAGAAGTTAATCACGAGAAAGCAAACAACTCAGTAAAAGAACAGGTGAAATATCTGAAGAGGTGCTTCACCCAGGAGCAGAAAAGGCAAGAAAAGATGCTCAACACCATTTGCTATTTAAAACCTGCCAGTTAAAGCCACAGTGAGATGACCTTCAGGTCTATTAGAATGGCTCATTGAAGAAGAGTGCCCATACCAAATGTTGGTGAGGATGCGAGAAAATGGAGCTTTCAGACACTGCAGGTAGCGGGGAGGACATGGAATGATTCAACCACTTTGGAAAACAGTTTGTCAGTTTCTTAAAAAAAAAAAAATTAAACATATACCTACCAAATGATCCAGCCATTGCATTCCTAGATATTCACCCAGAATAAATGAAAACCTGTGTCCATGAAAAGACCTGGCACATGAATGCTCATACAGCTTTCTCTGTAATGGGAAAAACCTGACGACAACCCTAGTGTCCATCAACACGTCAATGGACACACATGTGGCAGCGTATCCATACAGAAATCCACTCAGCAATACGAGTATAAGCTACTGCTCCTGGCTATATGGGCGAATCTCAGAAGATTACACTGAATGACAGAAGCCAGGTCAAAAATAGTGCACAGCGTAGCACCCCATAGAATCCAGGAATGGCAAACTAATCATCAAAGAGAAAGAGAATTGCTGGGGCCTGAGGCAGAGCAGGGGGATGGGCCACAAACGGGCGGAGGAAACTTTGGTGGGGGCGACGCGCGTGCCCATCAGACTCGCTGCAGGGACAGCTCCAAGAGCGTAGGTGTAGACCAGCATGTGCAGTCTGTGTTCTGTGAATAATATCCCAATATAGGCGTTAAAAGAGAAGGAGAAATTGAGATAGAGGGCCAAGAGGAAGAGAAAAACCGAGGGAGGAAAGAAAAGAAGGAGGGAAAATGTGGGAGGAAACCATGCTCTCCAGGGTTAGAGTGGGTCTGGGCTGCGCTGGTGAGTAGGTGACTGGAGGTCGTCCACCCAGTCTGTCCACTGGAGTCCAGTGATGTACGGCACATCGCTGCTGGGAGCGAAGCCGAGACCTAAAGAGGAGAGAGCTTCCGTTTCTAATGGTCCCGTCCTTAAGCCTGCTAGGGCTTTCCCAACATTCTGTGGCCTCTGAAGAGACAGTCCATCTCTACCACTGTCTGTGATGTGCCCGCACCACGGCAGAGAGCCCTGAATGGTGAGGCTCTAGACCGATTCTCAGCTGCAGCCTCTGCCTTGGGGCTCTCACTCACTAAGCTTTAGCCGCCACAGGCTTCTCTCTTCTGGAACCAGCCGAACTCCTTTCTGCTTCAGGAACTTTGCATGTGCAGTTCTTGTGCCTGGCAAACGCTCCCCCAAATTCCTATGTCCGTCTAGATCTGTAGGTCTTAAGTAAATGTTACAGCCTGAGGAGGCTTTCCTTCCCTCAGTCCCAGACTAGATCTGATCCTTTATGTCGGCCACAAACTTCAGTTCCCTTACTAATTTGGAATCACAGCGTTGCCTTAATGAAATAAAAGATGAGGTTTGCTCTTTCCACTTCATCTCATTTGCAGAGTGACTCCCTAGTTTCATTTCTGCCTGTGAATGAAAGCAAACACCAGCTGCAGAGCCTGCCAGCTTCCATTTCCTAGAGTCCTATACACCAGGTCCCGCCACCCTCCCATGACAATGTCACTTCAGCGAACACAAAACTCACAGAGCATCACCTGCGTCTGCCCACTTCTGGACTTGGGGATGTGGAAATTCTCTAGATTCCTTCCTGATTCACAGGGTTTGTGACCAGCTTGGTGCCTACTACATTACAGTTTTGAAATCTGAGAACAGCAACCTCAACCATGAAACACAAACTCAATTCCCGGCTGGAGCTTGTGGGTTCTTCTGGAAAACCCACAGGCTCAGCTTCCCAGCTTTGCCAGGAGTCTGGCTATGAGTTACATTGATAGGAATGTTATCACATTATTGAAGAGCAGGAAAGCCCTCCGGTTTTTGTAATCTTGCTGCGAATGCACTTCTGCCTGCTGCCTCTCCCATCTACTTCCAAGCTTCTCAAGCTCTTTAATAGTCACCTCTTAGCTTGAGAATTTGGAACACGGTTCAGATGAAATCATGTCACTAACAGTTATTTCTCTATCTTCTTGATAGCTCTTGGGAGCTAAAAGTTCCCTGGGCCAAACAAATGTAAATTATGTGGATTTGACTTGTTGGACTCTTATCAACAGGGAAGCTGCTGCTTTCTTATCATTTCTGTAACATCTCTGTGTGTTTAGTACAGGATGGCTTTCAAATGCCCAACTGCTCTTCAAACTTCTGTCTTTTTATTGAGATTGACTGATATATTATATTATAGGTTTAAGTTCCACAGTGTGTTGATTTGATACATTTATACATTGTAATATGATTATCACCATAGTGTTAAATAATGCCTCAATCATGTCACACAATTGTAATTCCTATTTTGTGGTGGGAACAATTATGAACTAGTTTCATATTTAAAGTGTATAGGACAGTATTTTGTTGTCTGTAATCCCTATGCTGTGTGTTCCATCCTCCAGGATGTAATTATCTCTAGTTGCATATTTGTATCCGTCAACAACATCTCAATACCCATCCTCAAGCTCTTGGTAAGCACCATTCTAAGACTCTCCGTTTCTGTAAGTCTAGCTTTTTTTAGATTACACATATAAGTGATTATTATACAGTGTTCGTCCTTCTCTGTACGATCATCTCACTTAGCAAGACGCCTTCCGGAGATTACACATAGACACGTTCTCGCATCTTCTTTGTCTGTTCATCCATCGGTGGATGGGTTTGTATCCTGGCTATTGCAAATATTGGTGTATAGACACAGTAGTGCAGTATCCTTTCAATACCCTGTTTCCATTTTCTCTGGGTAAATACCCATAAGTAGGGTTGTTGGGTCATATGCTCTTAAAACTTTGCAAACAGCTTTGTGTTTTAGATTTGAGCGTTATTAAATAGCCCCAAGGTTGGGCTCCCCCTCCTGCCCTGAGTGGCTGCAAAACACACTGGCCCTGCCTCAGACCTCTCCCCTCGGAGTTCTGGGGCATCAGAGAAGCGGAAGGGCCACAGGCAGTCATTAAAGCTTGCTCTCCTTCCTGTGGCATATGTCCAGGCCTGCAGAACACCAGCGTTCTCCGCAGCAGCCACTGTGCAGGCTCCCTGTGGTTTCCTGAGTTGATCCCCGTCCGACAATCCAGGTGCGCTCTCTTGCCAGAGCAAACCATCTGAGACTAAATCCGACCATGTCACTGGCTGTCCAAAGTCTTTCAGGGCATCCTTTTTTCATACAATAAAGTGGGAGATCCTTACCTGGGAGACCAGATTCTCTAGCCTGGTGCCTAACCCTGATCTCCAGACACTTCCCGAATTTTTTCGTAGGGTCTCTTCCAGCTGGTTCTAATGACCTTTTCTTTCCCTGAATAACTACACACTCCGCTTTCAGCATCGAAACATATAGCTACATCTGTTATCTATATCTACCTAAATGCCAGGGGCTCCCCCTGGAAGAGGAGAGAAACTCATCAGAGTGAGAAGGGACTGAGTAGGCAGAAGCCTCTGAGTGGGCAGAGAGCTGGGACATCCCCACCTGCCACCCGCTGCTGAGTAATATCGGGGCAGGGGGTGCCTTAGTGAGCTGGGGCTGCCCCAACAACGTGGCACGGACTGGGAGACGGCAGAGCTTCACTTTCTCACTTTCCTGGAAGTCTGAGATCACGGCGGTGGCAGTTCAGTCTCTTCTGAGGCCGCTCCCCTTGGTTTGTAGGAGGGCGTTTTCTCCCCGCATCTTCACACGGTCTGCCCCTGTGCCGTCAGGGTCCGAATTTCACCTTCTCGTGAGGGCGCAGGGTGTACTGGGGTGGGGTCCATCCTCATGAACTCTTTTTAACTTAACTGCCTCTGTAAAGGCTCTGTCTTTACAGTCTGAAGTACTGGGGGTTAGGGTTTCAACATGAGTTTTGGAGGGAGGGACACAATTCAGACCCTAATGGAGCAGTGTGGGGGGATGGGGTCCTTTCTCTGGTCTCAGTTTTATCTCTTCATCTGTAAACATGGGGGTTGGGAGGAGTCTAGCAGGTAATCTTGTGTGTCTTTTATAGCTCTAGATTTTTTTCTGAATTGAAAATCAGGCAATATGAAATAAGAGCTTGAACAATTAGGTTCTTGCGTTTCCCTACAGTCATCTGAGTTGGTGTCAGAATCCTCCCAGCGCTTTCCTGCACGCGCTCGTCACTGCATCCTCCCAGGGCTTTCCTGCACGCGCTCGTCACTGCATCCTCCCAGCGCTTTCCTGCACGCGCTCGTCACTGCATCCTCCCAGCACTTCCCCGCATGCACTCGTCACTGCAGAGAGTCACCGTGAAAAGAGGGGTGAGTGTGCTGACCCTCCCCCCTCATGTGAAGATGGAGGAGAGGGTCAGCGGTGATGGGAGGCGGAAACTGTCAGAGCTCTGTAAGGCATGGGAGCCGAGGGCTTTCCTGGTGACTCAGATGATGGAGAGTCCCCCTGCAACGCATGAGACCCGGGTTCAGTCCCTGGGGTCGGGAAGATCCCCTGGAGAGGGGCATGGCAACCCACAGCAACCCGCTCCAGTTTTCTTGCCTGGAGAATCCCATGGACGCAAGAAGCCTGGCGGGCTACAGTCCATGGGGTTGCAAAGAGTCAGACACGCCCGAGTGACTGACACACAGGCGTCGGAACTAGCATGAAATGAGCGTAGAGAGGAGGAGTGTGAGCAGAGGGGAGAGGGCAGCCGCGCTAGACTGTACGCCCAGGTCCTAAAAGGGCCAGTCAGAGTCCTGGGGCCAAAGAGGAAGGTGGCCACCCAGGAGGGGCTGTGCCTTCCCCCTCTCCCCTGCAATCCTGCATGTGCCCCCAGCACAAGCCCCTGTCAGCAAGAGAGAGGTTTTCTTCTGACTGCTGGGGGATGCTCCTGGGGTACCCAGGGTGGTAGGTTCCCAGGGTACAGCTCTTTTGGAGGTTCTCTAGGTCATTCTAGCCAGGTGTTTAGGAATGGTAAGCGTGTGGTGAAGGATGGTGGTGGTTAGCACTTTGGGACAGGAAATAGCTACCATCGCTTTAAAAGTTTGAAAGAGTCTAGTGTGTTGACTTTTGAAACCAGCACATCCTGAAAGACTGGAAGGCAGAGTAACCTGATGATTTTGGAGACAGATAGACCTCTCCTTCCAGTTTCAGGCCCAACTCCAGAAACATCCTCCTTTAGTGGCCCAGGGATTGAAACCTGGGCCCTGAACCCTCCGGACTCTGTCATGAAGAGTCTTCACCTGGCCATATTCACATTAAAAGGCTGCTTATTGACCATCGTCTCTTCAAGCCCTTGTGTGCAGAGAGTGAAGAGCGCTCAGTCGTGGTTAAGATGAGGGAATAGTTAAGTTGCCCCGGGCAGAGCCCTGACCCTCTCCTCCTCACCTGCTCTTCCCTCTGCTGGGGCCTCTCTCCCCATAAACGTCCTTGATCACTCCCACTCCACCTTTGGATCTCAGCCTCCAGGGAAAAGTCTTGCAGGCCCTTCTGGGTGTAGATGAGCCCCTCTGACTCCACCTCTTTTCCTGGTATCACCACGTCTGGGTGGAGGTTGTGCACAGAACAGCGCTCACGTTCAGAGTCATTGTAGCTGCCTGTTGTAATACAGCTCTTTTCCCCTGGACGGCAGTTTCCATGGATGCCCGTGTCTGGAGCAAGGGGCAGCTCTTTCCCCTGGATGGCAGTTTCCACGGATGCCCGTGTCTGGAGCAAGGGGCACCTTGGTGGTGGTGGTGACTTCTCACCCCTCCTCTCAGTTTTATTGAGATGTGATTGACACACGGTCTTATATGAGTCTAAGGTGTGTAACATAATGACATATATACTGCAAAATGATTGCCACAATAATTTAGTTAATGTCCATCACCTCATAGATTTACAGAAAGTGTGTATATATGTATATATATATATATATATATTTTTTCCCTTGTAATGAGACCTGTTGGAATCTATTCTCTCAGCAACTTTCAAATACACCATTGCTGCTGTTTAGTCGCTAAGTCATGTCTGACTCTTTCGCGACCCCATGGACTATAGACACATGCCTCTGTCCGTGGCATTTCCCAGGTGAGAGTATTAGCGTGGGCTGCTATTTCCTTCTCCAGGGGATCTTCCCAGCCCAAGACTCATACCTGCGCCTCTCGCATTGCAGGCAGACTCCTCACCACCGAGCCACCAGGGAAGGCCCAGATACACCATGCAACAGTGTTAGCTACAGCCATCAAGTTTCAAGTTATGTCTCCAGTATTTACGTGTCTTATAACTGAACGCTTGTGCCTTTTGACCATCTTCATCTGATTCTCCCACACCGCATCCCCCACCTCTGGTAACCACCAATCAGATCTCTTTTCTATGAGTTTAATTTTTTTGTAACTCCACATACAAGTGAGATCATGTGGTATTTGTGTCTGTGTCTGACTTATTTCACTTCACACAGTGTCCTCGAGGCCCATCTGCGTTGTTGCAAGTGACAGGATCTCCTTTTTTACGGCTTTATCCATCCATCTGACAGTGGATATTCACATCGTTTCCATGCCTTGGCTATTGCAAATAATGCTGCCGTGAACGTATGGTTGCAGATATCTCTTTGACATAGTGATTTTATTTCCATCAGATATATACCCAGAATGGAATTGTTGGATCATATGGTGGTCCAACCAGTCCATTCGGAAGGAGATCAGCCCTGGGATTTCTTTGGAAGGAATGATGCTAAAGCTGAAGCTCCAGTACTTTAGCCACCTGATGCGAAGAGTTGACTCATTGGAAAAGACTCTGATGCTGGGAGGGACTGGGGGCAGGAGGAGAAGGGGATGACAGAGGATGAGATGCCTGGATGGCATCACTGACTCGATGGATGTGAATCTGGGTGAACTCCGGGAGTTGGTGATGGACAGGGAGGCCTGGCATGCTGCGATTCATGGGGTCGCAGAGTCGGACACGACTGAGCAACTGAACTGAACTGAACTGAACTGATGGTGGTTCTATTTTCAATCTTTTGAGGAGCCTCCATACTGCTTTCCTAAGGGCTGCACCAATTTACATTCCACCAACAGTGCACAGGATTCCCTTTTCTCCCTATCCTCACCAGTATTTATTTCTTATCTTTTTGAGAAAAACCCTTCTAACAGGTGTGAGGTGATATCTTATTATGGTTTAGACTTGTTTTTCCTTGATAATCAATTATGTCAAGCACCTTTTCATGTACCTGTTGGCCATTTGAATATCTTCTTTGGAAAATATCTTCTCATAAAGATTAACTCGAAATGAATTAAAAACTTAAATGTCAGGCCTGAAACCATAAAACTCCCAGAAGAAAACATAAGGGAAAAACTTCCTGACGTGGGTTTTAGCAATGGTTTCTTTGACATGACACCTACAGTGCAAGAACAATGAATAATAAGCAAGTGGGGCCGCACGGGGCGAGAAGGCTTCTGCACAGCAAAGGGGGCCATCGATGAAATGAAAAGGCACCTTACAGAAAGGGAGAACTATCTGCAAATCATATATCTGAGAAGGGGTGAATATCCAAAATATATAAAGAACTGATACAACTCAATAGCAAAAAAAAAGAAAAAAAATCACAGCAATGGCAAAGGACACCTTGATCTAAATCTGATGGAGGTGCCATGGGCTCCCTACAGGGCTGAACGTACCTCAGGGGATGGTGACCGCTGAGTACTCATCTGTCTTTTCTCTGGACAGTGAGCTCACCAGCCATCACTGTCAGAACAGCTCAAAGTGGGGTCCCCAGTTTGAACACAGGGCCTGTCATCCACACAATAAATCAAAGGAATTAGTGGCACTCTGGGCAGAGAAAGGAGTTTGTGGAGGGAATACAGAGAGCAGGGATGGGCGAGGGCTCACTGAGCGGGGCTGGGGGCAGAGAGGGAGGGGCTGGCAGGGCCCTTGAGAGCACGGGCCGTGGGAGCCAGTTGTGTGCCGGGTACTCAGTCCAGCGGGGCCTTCAACCTGTGGGTGCTACAGTTTCCGCAGACCTAAAGGACGGACAAGGACAGAGCCTATGTCAAGTGGGTACGGGGAAATTTACTGAGTTAACTTTTCCAAACCGCTTCGAATGGCACCAGGCACATATATGGCAGGATACAATGTTAAGTGTAAATACATAAACTAATAAGGAAATGAACATTAACCTTGACAAAATGAAGTTAAGTGTGAGCGAGAAAGCGCGGCTGCAGCTTGCCCAGAAGAGCCACTGAGGAGACCCCAGCAGTGTGCTGAGTTCTCTGGGGCAATCGCAGCCTCTGCAGCAGGACGTCAAGTCTCCATTCAAGGGTCTCACCACCATTCCCTTAGCTTATGGTGCAGATTAACTGGACTCGCCACGAAGTGAGGAAAACTTAGAGCTTGTGACTGACTGGGGGGTGTTGCTGTGCCAGCCTTGCGGTTCTGGCTCAGCGCTGGCAATGGATGCCCACAGGGCGAGCTGTGACGAAAAGGGCTGGGGTGGGTGCAGGGCCTGGGGCTGGGCGCGCCAATGGGATAAGCACGGCTGCTGCCTTCTGTCTCCCTTTCTGTGGCTTCCTTCCCGACGCCTGGTGTTAATTATGTGACTTCTGGGTCTTTTGATACTTGAAGGTGAAGTCGCTCAGTCGTGTCCGGCTCTTTGCGGCCCCGTGGACTGCAGCCTACCAGGCTCCTCCGTCCATGGGATTCTCCAGGCAAGAATACTGGAGTGGGTTGCCATTTCCTTCTTCAGGGGATCTTCCTGACCCAGGGATCGAACCCAGTTCTCCCACATTGGAGGCAGACCCTTTAACCTCTGAGCCACCAGGGAAGCTGTTCCTGACTTCTGGGTCTCCCGCATGAAAACTCCTGTAGCTGGCTCACCCCTGAACCAAGAAAAGATAAGTGCCACATTCATGCAGCCTCCGGTGCTTGCATCTGAGTTGGGCGTGGAGTAGAAAGAGTCAGATAAACGGCAGAGACGGGCCAGGGAAACTGTGAGACCCCAGAATCAACAGCTGCGGTTGAGGACTCCTCCTCCCACATGCTAAGGATCTGGGGCCCCTCCAGGACCTGCCGGGGGACAGCACAGATGCTGGGGCAGCCCCAGGCTCTCTCTTGGGCATGTGCCTCAGTGGCTACCAGAGAGCCCCCCTCCGCCCTCTCCTGTGAAGGAAATTTCAATCCAAGAAATGCGTCCATCCAGTCTCAGAAACTCCATTAGGCCTCATACTAATACCTTCTGCAGAGAATGAGCTCTGCTTCTCGTGACCAAGAAGATTTGGTCTTTGCAAGAGCATCTGTTCCTTCCAAAAGGAACATGAAGGAGAGAGGCGTCCTCTGTCTGCACCACGTTGAGGTCCAGGCTCAGAGCATGCCAGGGGCTCAGGCTCTGAGAAGGAAGAGGGCAGCTTCCAGCTGGACTCAGTGTATGATTAGGCTTTTAGAGGGTTCTCTGGCTGCTGGATGGAGGTGAGATGCGCTTAATAAGCACCCCCACCACCCAAGGCCCCTTCATCTCCACCTTCTAAGGCAACCTAGTTGTGAAATAGCTAAGATCTTCACTAACTTCCGTTGAGGGGAAATGACAGGAAAACTGCTACACAAATATTCAACCGCTTGTCCAGGTGAGAAATAAACCCTAGGGCCTGGCTCAGTCCGTCTGTACCCTGTTCCCTCATGTTTTGAACTTTATATAGCTGTACGTGAGCCTGGGAGCTGAGAGGTTGTGTTAAACAGACCTAATAGGACCAGAAATTTCCCACTTTTTCTACAGGGAAGGCAAGAGGCAAGAATCGTCATATGGCAAAAAAGGTGCAACATGAAGGTTTGGCGGTAGCTAGGTCCTGAGTACATCAGTGGGGAGTAGCCCCTGGCCCTGGATCTTAGTAGGGAAACAGCAGCCAGCCACCCCTGTGACCCCATTCTCTTGCTGAGGAAGGCTGGGGACATAGCCCTGTTCTTCCCTCTGAGCTCAGCATTAATGGTGATGGAGAGCAGTCCGCCCCCTGTATATCCTCAAGAGGAGTCAGTGGGGACGTGTGTTTGGCTGTGGGGGCCTGGTTTACACCTTCTCCAAAGAAAGCGTTCTTCAGTATCACTAACCCACCTTCCATCTACCTCACCCCAGTGCTGTGCCAACAGCCTTTGGTGAGTATCATGGGTCTCCTCGTGAACGTGTGCAGTGACCTCGGTTAGCTCCTGTGGACATCAAAGGTCCAGGTGAACTGAGAGATGCATGGCGTCCTTTTCTCTCTCCTGTCGCTCCTCCCACGAGTAGGGCACCAGAGGACAAGGGCAGAGGGAGGGGAAGGCGGACATTCTGTGTTCATGCTTGGGCAAGAAATCCTTCCATGTCTCCAAGAAGCATTGAGGACGCTCTCTAGCCACTGAATGGGAATGGGATTCAAACCCGGGGCAACCCAGAGGCATTTTACCTGCCTCTGTCCGGTGAGTCTACTGGGCATCCCAGTGAACGAGGTCCCAAACTGTACAAAGATCGTTTTATTGAGGCTGTAACCATGTCTCTCATGCAGATATGAAAGGAACACTTGTCAAGACTGTATTTTTATTTAGTACTTGGCACGTGTTCTTACTCTCTGTGAGCTCATGGACTGTAGCCCTCTGCCCACAGGGATTCTCCAGGCAAGAATACTGGGGCGGGTTGCCATGCCCTCCTCCAGGGGATCTTCCTGACCCAGGAATTGAACCGGGGTCTCCTGCATTGCAGGCAGATTCTTTACCATCTGAGCCAGCAGGGAAGCCTCTATAATTACAGTACTGTTTGAATAATAATAATGCAATGAGTGTGTGTGAGATGTTTCTTCCAGTTGGTTCAAAGGTGAACTTCAAGTACTGCTCATTCATAAGCAGGAAAGAGACGTTAAAATTAACTTATATACAAAATGGGCATATTGATTGGGCAATAATTGCATTCCACTGAACACAGTTAATCTGTATTTCTATACACAAGAATCATTTGCCTTATTAGCAGTTTTTCACAATTCTAAAATAGCTCAAAGGTAGCGGTAAACCAGAAGGTCACTGGACAGGGCAATGAATAATCCTTTCTAGTTTCCATTTCACACTTTTCTCTGATATTTCAGTGTGCCCCAACAGCTTCTCATTTGGCAAAAGAACTTCTGACCATTACTCATGATCACTATTGCACTGGACTCCAAGGAGGGTTTCTCCTCAATCTCTATTTCTCACATGGTTTTTAGTGGAAGAGCTCTCCTTTCTTTTTGAACCCTTGTCTCTTTAATTCTTAATTAAATTTAATAATTTAATTCTTAATTAAATTCGTAACCCTTGTCTCTTAAATTCTCTTCACTTCTTACAATGAAAAGAAAACAGACAAAATATTTTTAGTAGTTACAACATGGAGATTATGGAACTCAGCGTCCATGTGTGAGGGAAAAAAATAAAGTGTGAAGATGAGGCAATGTGATTCTTCACATTCCTGTGATCACTTGTTTATTTCTTTGAATGAAAAAATAGCAGCTGCCATTTATCAGTTCCCATCCACGTGCCAGCCTCTCTGCTAGGAATTCCTGCATGCATTACAGTTAACCTTTATATGGTGCCAAAAGGAAAACATTATCAGTCACATCTTGCAAATGGAAAAGAAACATGGCTTAAAGAAGTTGAACGTTTTGGCCAAAGTCATGATTCCTAAGTGGTGGATCCTGAGTTAGTGCAACTCCAAAGCGCATCCTCTTCTCTCCACACCCTTCAGTGCGGGCTTGCAGGATGAGCCCTCCTGCGCCCCATCTGGCAGGGTGGGAAGGAATTGCCCTTCCCACTGTGGTCTAGGAGCTGTTGCACACGATTATTAGCCCCAGGAATCTGCATTCCGGGCAGAAGCAGATCTCTTGGCTGATTACTCACAGGCGAGAGGATTTGGCAATATAGTCAGACAGGGACTGTGGAGAACACACCGAGCCCTGGGTATTTACAGTGACAGGGTGGCCCCTGAGCCCAGACAGAGTCCTGCGAGATTCCACCTTTTTTTTTTTTAGAAACCCCTGACTGGATGGACTACCTGTAGAATACAGAGCTGGGGGGACCAGAAAGAACCCAGCCATCATCGGTCGCCTTTGTCTCGCTGGAGGCTGATATTTTAGAGAGACGTTCCAGTGGGCCTAAGCCAGCTGACGAGCCGCCTGTTCAGTCTTCACTAGATTCTCCCCTAATCTCATGGGAGCCCGCAGCAGAGGAACAGATGCCCCGGGCAGGGCCAACTTCATGGACATACAAGCAGTCGCATCACCTGAGCCTCCTTCTTAGCAGGGCCCCACATTTGGTTGATGTTCTTCTGAGGCCATCTCAAACTTCCCAAGAATTCCACCTTTGGACCGCACTTTGTAGTGAAGTCTGATGTGCCCTGGGCGCGTGCAGGAGCAGGGTAAATGCGCCCAGCAGTGCCACGTGCACACACACCTGCCCAGCCTCGGCTTGGCTGCCCAGCACGTGTGTGTGCCTGGGGCATGTGGGACACTCGGGGCCCTAAAGGGGCTGCTATTTCTGGGGACCTGGACCCGGATTGGTGGTGATGGCTGTATGAAAAGCAACAATGCTGGCGATAGTGGTGAAGGCTTCAGGAGAGCATGGAGGCCTTGTCTGCAGGCGTCCCTGTTCTTTTTAGGTTATGTTATACTATGTCATACTGTGATTAAATAATGTCACTACTGCCTTGTTGCATTTTATAAGTAATCAACTATTTTACAGTTTTTCATTTTTAACTGTACTCCTTTTCCTGTTTTCTGAATAAGGGGCCCCTATTTTTATTTTTTCCCAGCCCCGCAAGTTATGTAGCCAGCCCTGAGGACAGGACTTGAGAGAAGGCAGAATATTCTAATTCTGAAAAATGAAGACCAAGCAGCAAGGGATTCAGACAATAGTATGAAAATACAGAGTGACTTGGCAGAGTTTGGATGGAAATTAGGGGAGAGAAGTAGGAATTAGGTGAGTGTGGAGAAGGAAAGCTGGTTCTATTAAATGTTTCTTGACATAATTTTAGCAGTATTGATAAAGGAACAGTTTTCGGAACTACGGCTCAATAAATAGCCTGTGAAATGAAAGGAGAGAATGAGTGTCAAAAATAGTCTAGTCTGTGACCCAAGATGTTGCAAAGTAAAGTTTTCAAATTGATTGTACTAAAATGAATGATACCTAGGAGATGGGAAAGACAATAGCAAGGGATAACGTCAATAACAAGAGAAACTTAGAAAAGGAAAAAGATGGATACACCTTCTTAAAAGTTGTGTTGCTGGTTATTTAAAAGAATGGAGAGCTGAGGAAGAAAGAAAACAGGGACTACTGTTTTTTGTATGGTAAGTATTTCAGTATCTCATCAAGGCATCCCACGAGGTCTGTAAGGAGAAATTATAAACTGTAGATATACACATAGGTGTGCACATGTATACATATATAGATACATAATTAAAGAGTGAATGATTATGGATATGCTTAAATTATATATTTTACATATATAGAGAGAGTTTACTTATAATCTCTCTATATGGATAAATCTATATGTCTCTATATAAAATCTATAAAATTAAGACGAATCAATTGCTGAAGCTGACATACAGCAGTTGGACATGAACTCAGGGTTTTCTGGCTCAGAATCCTGCGAATTTTCTACTCTACCCTATCCTTGGCTGCAATCTATCTTTTAAACCTGCTAGAGGAACTCTGCAGTTTAATAGTTTTAGGACAAATGACTGTGCTATTTTGAAAAGCTTAAATAAATACAAGGTGCTAACTACCAACTAATTTATCTAATGTAACCATAATCTGAAACAGTAATTAAAATTATGAAAGAGAACTCACCCTTAGTTAGAAACGAAAGGCTAACTATTGGTTGTACCACGAAGCAAAGGAAAGGAGAAAGAAAAGCCTTGTGAATGGGCAAAAAAAACAAGGGCTTATTGAGAAAGATGAGGGAGAGACAAACCAGCACGGGGCTGAGTTCTACATGAGATGAAAAGGGGTGGATCTTAAAAGGCCTCTACCGAGATTTTGTAAGCGCACCTCCACGACCTGCCTTCTCTTCAAACTAAACTTCTTGACAGAGTTGTCTAAACAGGCTGTCCATCTTGTTTAAACCTCTGCTTTATTTTCCAGCTCATCTCTCTCTGGTTTGGTCTACAAAAATCTATTGAAATAGCTCTTGGTAAAGTTTCCGACAATTTTCACACATCAAATACAGTGATCGGCATTTTGCCCTCATCCTACTTTATCCCACAGTAGTGTTCGACAGTGCTGCCTGCTTCTTTATGCTCACAACATTCCTCGCCCACCTTTTGTGATGAAACATACCCACAATTCTTCACCTACTATTTATTCTCAAATTTCTTTCTCTACCCAATTTTAAAATGTTGATATAATTACTCAGAACTTTATTTTGGAATATCTTTGCTTCTTTATCCTGTTTCTGTAAAAGATGCTATTCAGTCCCATATCATTAAATAATATTTATAGGGCCAGGAGAAATATCAATAACCTCAGATATGCAGATGACACCACCCTTATGGCAGAAAGTGAAGAGGAACTAAAAAGCCTCTTGATGAAAGTGAAAGAGGAGAGTGAAAAAGTTGGCTTAAAGCTCAACATTCAGAAAACGAAGATCATGGCATCCGGTCCCATCACTCCATGGGAAATAGATGGGGAAACAGTGGAAACAGTGGCAGACTTTATTTTTGGGGGTTCCAAAATCACTGCAGATGGTGATTCCAGCCATGAAATTAAAAGACGCTTACTCCTTGGAAGAAAGTTATGAGCAACCTAGATAGCATATTCAAAAGCAGAGACATTACTTTGCCGACGAAGGTCTATCTAGTCAAGGCTATGGTTTTTCCTCTGGTCATGTATGGATGTGAGAGTTGGACTGTGAAGAAGGCTGAGCGCCGAAGAATTGATGCTTTTGAACTGTGGTGTTGGAGAAGACTCTTGAGAGTCCCTTGGACTGCAAGGAGGTCCAACCAGTCCATTCTGAAGGAGATCAGCCCTGGGATTTCTTTGGAGGGAATGATGCTGAAGCTGAAACTCCAGTACTTTGGCCACCTCATGCGAAGAGTTGACTCATTGGAAAAGACTCTGATGCTGGGAGGGATTGGGGCAGGAGGAGAAGGGGACGACCGAGGATGAGATGGCTGGATGGCATCACGGACTCGATGGACGCGAGTCTGAGTGAACTCCGGGAGTTGGTGATGGACAGGGAGGCCTGGCGTGCTGCGATTCATGGGGTCGCAAAGAGTTGGACACGACTGAGCGACTGAACTGAACTGAACTGAATGATATATAATTATACTTTTTTACACCATTAATTATATTTTATTGTTATTAATTATTTTTCTCCATTAAAAAGTAAGCTCCATTAAAGAAAATCATGACTTTGTAAATTTGGTCACTAAGAGGTTAAGAAACAGGTTCCAGTTCTCAAAATTAGTGAATAACAGAGCCAAAAATGGGTCACAGACCTCCCTATTTCTAGAGCTGTGGCTATGTGTTAGCCTGTCTCTCATAAAGTAAAAATGTGAAGGGGTTTCGAGGTCTGACCAAAATAGAGTAGCTTGAAGTAGACCAACACTTCTGCCAAGAAAAATTTTAAAATCCAGATATAATGCAAAATAAACAGTTATTGAGAACATTGAATAGATACCAGCATGGCTATGAATTAAGTGGCAAAAATGCCTGAGAGAGGTAAACCACATCGAATAAGCTCAACACTCGGTGGGTTTCCCTCGAAGTATTTGCCAAAGCAATAATGGAAAGGGAGGGGAAGCTAAATAGACTGAAAAATCAACAACTCTTCTTGATCCATAAAAGACGGAAGGACACGGGGCAAATCACTGCTCCTAGGGCTGGAGAGACAAGCAGCCTGATAGAGAGGTACAGCCGACCAAAGCCGAGACTCGCAAGAGGCAGCCGCCTTGGGAACTAGTGGTGGGCTAGGAAAATCTAACTGTAGTTGATGAATTGCTACAGGCTCAGTGCAGACAAGTCTGCGAGCTAAAAAAACTCCTGGAGTACCCAGACATAGGAGGACTCCCATAACATTGTGAGATTTACCTCCAGGAGCTTGCCCAAGTTCCCACCGTAAATCAGAGAAAAATCTCATGCTTCTGGCAGAGGAAAGGGGAAAATGAGCCATTTCTGGAATATACCAGAGCACTTTGTTCTTTTAATAAAGCCTCACCTCCAGGGATGAAGCTTCCCTGATGGCTCAGTTGGTAAAGAATCCACCTGCAATGCAGGAGACCCTGGTTCAATTCCTGGGTCAGAAAGACCCACTGGAGAAGAGATAGGCTACTTACCCCAGTATTCTTGGGCTTCTCTTGTGCCTCAGCTGGTAAAGAATCTGCCTGCAGTGCAGGAGACCTGGGTCTGACCCCTGGGTTGGGAAGATCCCCTGGAGAAGGGAAAGACTACCCACTCCAGAATTCTGGCCTGGAGAATTCCATGGACTGTATAGTCCATGGAGTTGCAAAGAGTCGGACAGGACTGAGCGACTTTCACGTTCACCTCCAGGGAGATTAGTTAACCAGAGCTTAACCTGCTGGGGTATTATCAAGAATTAACTGGCCTGGAGAAGGTGAATACCCAACTCCAGCCCACTCCAGTCATCCTATCTCAACCAAGATATAAAACTGAGAAGCCTTGTGAAGTTCACGGAGGCACAGGCTCACTAAACACAAAGACCTCAGTGCCAGGACTATAGAAGGCCTCCCCTTCCCCAGCACGAGAGCCAGACTTGGCGGAGACACTGGAATGATCAGATCAGAAATTTAAAGCAACCAAGATTAATATGCTGAGGACTCTAATGGCTCAGTAGACAGCAAGCGTGACTAGATGCAAGCAGCAAGGTGGAAATCCCAAGAAAGAACCAAAATGAAATGCTAGAGATCAAAATCACTGTAACCCAAATGAAGATCGCCTTTGACAGGATTATTAGTAGACCAGCCATGACTGAAGAGAGAATCTCTGTGCTAGAGGGTATATCAATAGAACCTTTCGAAACCAAAGGCAAAGAGGATAAAAGCTAAAGCAAAACAGAATAGCATATCCAAGAACGGCGCAGCAACTGCAAAAGGCATAATATATGTGTAAGGGGAATATCAGAGGAGAAGGAAGAGATAAAGGAATAGAGAGCATGCTGGAAACAATAACGAATGAGATTTCCCCCAAATTAATGTCAGACACCAAACCACAGCTTCAGGAACCTCATAAAACACCAAGCAGGGTAAGTGATGAAGGAAACAAGCAAACAAATGAGCAAACAAAAATTCCACCAAGGGATACCATTTTCAAACTACAAAAAAGCAAGGATAAAGGAAAAATCTTGGAAGGAGTCAGAGGGAAAAAATCACCAGGCATGGCCACTCTTAGAGGACCCACATACCAACTCATCAACCTGAAAACCAGTGCAAAAAACACCGGAATAAAAAGGACCGGACCATGGGTGAAGGGGACCCCCTTACTAATCTTGACACAGCTGCAGTCGAGGCAGGAACAATTGGGGATTCCCTCTGGGGACTGAGACACTGGTGAGAGTCATTACTTTGCTAATGCCCTGCTGGCAGGTGCCATTTTTTAAACTCCTTTCTAACTTGTTAGTGTCAGAAGGTATGCACTGCTGAGAGCGCAGCTTGTCCTTGCAGCTTGGCTGGGCGTGGCTCACCACTGGCAGAGAGATAACCCCAGCCACTAGCATGCTACAGCCGAAAGCCGCAGCCTCATCACAACAGGAGAGTCCACACAGCCCGCTCAGCCCACACAGGAGCGCCTGACTTCGTGCCCAGGTGGGGCAGTGCCTCTGAGCTGCACAGAACATCTCCTAAATATGATAATACTTTCAAGACTGGGAGAGATAGCTGATTTACTTGATGTATAAGAAAAAAAATACAGAGAATTAGGCAAAATGAGGAACAGAAAATTATGTTCCAATAGATATGACAAGACAAAACTTAAAAAAAAAAATGAAACAGAGATTCGAATCTGCGTGTGGGAGAATGGCATTGAAACATGCATATTATCATACGTGAAACAGATCGCCAGTCCAGGTCCGATGCGTGAGACAGGGTGCTCGGGGCTGGAGCACTGGGAGGACCCAGAGGGGTGGGATGGGGAGGGAAGAGGGAGGGGGGTTCAGGATGGGGAACAGGTGTACACCTGTGGCGGATTCACGTCAATGTATGGCAAAACCAATACAATATTGTAAAGTAATTAGCCTCCAATTAGAATAAATAAATTTATATTAAAAAAATAAAAAAAAAAGAATCTGCCTGATAAAGAGTTCAAAGTAATGGTTGCAGATACTGAACACAAGAGAATAATGGAAAATATTTTTTAGAGTACCCAAAAGAAGTTATAACTGAAATGCAAAATACACTAGAGAGGTTCAACAGCAGGCTGGATGAGGCAGCAGAATTAATCAGAGCTGGAAGACTGAACAGGAGAACTCACCCAGACAGGAGCAAATGAGGGAAGACTCTTTAAGAGTGGAGATGCCGTGAGGAACTTCTGGAACAACATCAAGCATAATAACATTCCCATTATGGGGGTCCCAGTAAGAGAAAAAGGGCCAGAAAAAATAATTGAAGAAAGAGTGGCTAAAAATTTCCCTAATCTGCAATGGTGTAAGTATTCAGGAACTTGACTCTGGCCCTGGGGCTTGTTACAGTCATTTAGAATTTGCAAACTTGGACAAGTTACTTAACTTCATTGTCTGTTTTATCATCTGTAAAGTTGGAAAGAGAAAAGTACCTACTTCAATGTTATGAAAATTCGAAGAGTTGAATACTTAAAAGTGTTTCTTACAATGCCTAGCACCGAAATGTTATATATACTTTTCCTGGAACATATTCCTTTCCTGGAGGTCTGGAAACAAAGTGAAGAAGTGAAGTCACTCAGTCGTGTCCAACTCTTTGCAACCCCACGAACTGTAGCCCGCCAGGCTCCTCCATCCATGGGAATTTCCAGGCAAGAATACTGCAGTGGGTTGCCATTTCCTTCTCCAGGGGACCTTCCCAACCCAGGGATCAAACCCGGGTCTCCCGCGTTGCAGGCAGACTCCTTACCCTCTGAGCCACCAGGGAAGTCAAAGGTGTGAATAAAGAAAACAAAACTCCCGCTGTTTATGTGTGTAATTTATTTACAAGGATGATACTAAGGGACACATGGAAGGAGGGGGAGTAAGTCAAAACGATTAGGACATTTTCAGCAAAAACACATCTATTAATAAAATCTTAAGTGTCTAAAATACTACACAGTCATGCCTGGCTGGGGCTCACCTAAGAGTGAACATTGATTAAACAGAGGGAAGAAATGATGCTAAATACGATTACATGCCAATCATAGCATTTTCATCACAAAAGACACAAATGCCCAGACTTCATTTGTGTTGTGGCAAGTTCTGCTTGAAATTAGAAAATATTAAAGTCCAAAAAATTTGTGAGCACATTACAAACTAAACCAAATTTTATTTTGACAGCCTAACAGCCTCAGTCTCATTTTTCTGAACGGTGGCGTAAAGATACATAAAAACACAGAAATAAATGCAAAGGATTTAATGAGCAATATTAGCCAGCGATGGCTCATTCGACTTCCATGACGGTTACCCCTACACAGATTTAAATGGATTTTTAAAAAAAGAAAAGAAAACTAATTCCAAACTGTAACTGCAGCTGCTGGAAGCTTATCACTTATCACTCGTCACTCCAGCAACTGCTGGAGGAGAGTTCTCACTCCTGTGGGGGCCTTACTCTTCTTTGTTGTGGGTGGAGAGGCTTGAGACCCACAAGGGGCCCTTATGTGTGCATACGGCAGAGGGCCGGACTGGGAGCAGCTCTTCTTCCAGGCCCTGGGTTTGGTGCTGGTCTAAGCTCGGTCTGGTTTCACTTGGCTTTGACTCTGCTTTCCCATGTACACCTGCTGTCAAGGAACGGCCGGACTCTGTCATCCCAGCTCGAGACCCATCACCACCCGCAGGCATATCGCTAGAGGGCGCTCGGTCCAGACACCTGTTCCCTCGGGGCTATTCTTGCCCGGAAGTGTCACTCACTGTTCTTATCTTCGCTGGTAGTCCCGGGTTCTACTGGGCTGGTAAGCTCCCTTAGAATCCTTTCTATCTCATCTATGTTACTATCTCCAAATTGCAAGCAAGGAAACTGAACTTCACGTTGGTCAAGGTCAAGTTGCTACTTGCTTCCCTTCCCTCCTTCTCTTCATATTCCCCATATTCCTTAGAAAGGTGCTCTGTGAAGAGTTAAGCTGTCATGAGATCTCACCTCCACCAGACAAAATTGTGGTACTTTTCAGATTTACAGTAGTTCTACAGGCTATGGGCATCCTCTCCTACAGGACAGAGGTAACACTCAGACCTAGAATTAAAACACACAGCAAATGTGGTCAATGCTACATTCTCATCCCAGCCAGAAATGTTGCAAAAATATTGCTGGGAACAAATATAGCAATATAGCATTTTCAGAACAAAATATTGATGCTGACTATAAAACTGTGCCCACTTACCAGCAAAATAGTTCTAGGCCTTGCTGTCCTACAGGTGGTCAATGACTTGAGCTTCACATGGAGACGGCAGCCACAGTGGGCAATGGCGGGCTGTCCACTGGGGACTGGGCAGAGAAGGCAAACTGTCTCAAAAGCAGTTTGCCTGCTTCCCTCCCAGACCCTGGCTCTGGGGAATCTACTCAGACACTCTAACTAATGTGTCTCAGACCAGTTTCCTAACATCTGCCAAGCTGTGTGGTCGCCCGCCCAGGCCTCCAGCCGCTTGTCAAGTGGGAACTTGAAAGGCTCCGTGATCTCCAGATAAACAAAGCAAGATCTGAGGTACGAGCACAAACCAGGCAAGTATTTGCCATAGGAACTGCTTTTGACCTTCCCCTTGTCGTGAAGGTGGTTTGGTAGCACAACATGACCTCTGCAGCCTTGATCTCTATTCTGTATTTTAGGACAATTCATATTATTACATAGGTTTTCAAGAGGCTCAGTATGAGTCAACCAGTGATCTTGAGACACGCCCCCATGCATGCTATTTGGGGTTAGTCTACAGGAAAACTGGTGTAGGTCCTGGGCGAGTGGGTGATGCTGTTGTCTTTCCTGTTCTGAATAGATATTGACCCTTGGATCAGAAAGATCCCTGGAGGAGGGCACGGCCACCCACTCCAGGATTCTTGCCTGGAGAATCTCATGGACAGAGGAGTCTGATGGACTATAGTCCATGGGGTTGCAAAGAGCTGGACACAACTGAAGCAACTCAGCACACAGCAGATGCTTTAGTTCTGGTACCCACATTTTAGGAAGGAAGCCTGGCCTATGAGTACCAGGTGGCTCAAATGGATGAGCTAATATAAAAACTATCTCATCTCCTATGCACACCACTTCTTGGCTCATACACTGTGGCTTTCCTGCATTGTAGGAGGATGTGTATTAATTATTCAGACTATCATTAAGAAGGAGGAGGAACAGGAGGATGGACAAGAAAGGAGCGGGGAGAAAAAGCAGAGAGAAAGGGGAAGAAGAAGAAGAAAGAGGGAGAGCTGGTCCTTACTGAGCGCTCACTGCATGTTCGGTGTTTTGCACGGCTTGCCTTATTCAGCCATTTAAACGATCTTATGAAGTAGGGCTAATACTCCTCAGAGTTTCAGATGAGAGATTCATTCCTAGAGAGCTTAGATAATGTCCCCCAGGTCACAAGAGTGACGGGGCTGAAGTCGGGCCAGCTGGCGTCACCGGTTCTGGTGGCCCACGGCTCCGCAGGATGCCAGCATTGTGTGTGGGTTTGCCTACCTCTTTCAGAGTGATGAGGTACCAAGGCACAGCTGGTAACAAATAGACATCTGTAACTTCTAAACTACACCAGAATAGGGAAGGCTTTGTACCTAGAACCCTCAGCTGAGAAGAGTTTTATTCACTCAGTATTGTTTTGAAGAGGGAAATTTTCTCCCAGTGCTCAGAAGCCATCTGAAAATCCACATGAGGCTGACTCTAGCATGAGCTCACCTCTCCACTTCACAGCACTATGTTTCAAAAATGTGCAGGCGCCCCTCGAGAGCAACACCCTGGGTCCAAAGTGACAAATGAAGACACTGAGGGTAAAGGTGGGTCTATTCATTTCAATAAAGGTGCCTCAAGTCCCCTCTGCCCCAGGCACACTATTATATTATTGCTCTGGTGATTCACCTTGGGTAGCCCACCTTGTAATTGAGAGAGACTGCAAACTCGTGGGCAAATAAAACAATTTCAGTTCGTGATAATTTCTCTAAAGAAAGTAGGTGACATGACCTAAAGTGGTCGAGGTGAAGGGCCCGCTTAAGATTGGTTGTCAGAGAAGATCTCCACGAGCCCAAGCTCCACGGTTCAACACAGACGTGCCTGCTGGCTCACAGCTTTCTCCAGGCTGCACAGGCTGCCTTGTTCAGACCCACCCAAACCACATTTCGATCATAAAAGCCAATGGGTGCAATATGTGCTGGCTAAGAACCTGCAGTCCTCTTACCCATAGTACTTGCCAACAGGACTAAGCAGATTTAATTTCTAAGGCAAAGTAAATATTACAATAGTCAAACGGAACTCAGTAATAATGAGGAGCAGCCTATATGATATGAACAGTGGAACATATCAGCTTACATCTGATGAGTCTCTAGCACCCCAAATCAGGAAGGCCTTCAAAGGCACCTTAAATCCCAGGCACTTACTAGAAGAAGACATGACAATTCTACCTGAAAGATAGTCTTGGAGGCTAAGTGATCCAAGACTGCATAGCGCTTCCTAAGCAGAGATGGGGCCCTGGAGAGACTTCCTGAGATGAAGGTCCACAAGCTTGGCCCCCAGCTGGGGCAGATCTGCTGCTGAACAGAGGGAGGGACAGGGTCCTCGAAGGTGCATGGGGTCAGCTTCATGTATGAGGCAGGAGCTGAGTCAATTGTTTCGGATGTTAGCTCCCTCTGTGGTGTTCAGTGCAAATGGAATATGTCCTTTGGGAGTAGATGAATGAATGAGTGAATTCCTGGCAAAATGCCTGCGTCGGCTTGAGAGAAACTCTGATTTTGGTGGAGATGAGCTCTGGGGAATGGAGTGAATCCTGGAGGAGGCGGCGATGTGTGGGAAAACCTCAGAGCTTGTGGACAGGAAATTAGAGGTCAGATGTGGTGTTTGTGGGAGGGTCAGGCAGGTGCCTTTTCTGTGGATGAGTTTCCTGAGCATTTACATCCTGGAAACAGCTATATCATTTCCTTGGGACTAGAAATCTTCTGGAAGTTCTCAAGCTTGGAAGTGGAAGCTCTTTGCCTACCCTGCATGAGGGTTGGAGGTTGGCTGTGCAAGGGTGGGGCTGCGGGATGGGCTGCACCTAAGGACTCACTAGGAAAGGGCTCTTTTTTCTCAGGACGTCGAAGCCTGGCCAACCCCCCATCAGCACAAGAGGGCACTGTGCTCTCCGCAGGTAACATGCACCTGCCCAGGTCGAGCCCTTGCCAGGACTCAGCGTTTTAAATGTGCTGCCATTAAAGGTCTATTCTGAGGCTGCAGGGTGGTAGTGCCCTGAAACCCAAGGAAAGGTACTGCCCTGTGCGTCCCCTCCTGTGCCTGGCATGTGAGAAGTTTTTCTTGGAAAGGGGGAGGCTGAGCCATAGTGATGTGACCCTTGAACTTTCCTCCTGGGATCTGCTTTCGTGGGGACCATACCCACCTGCTTAGGGTAGTGCCAGGATCAGAAGCACCTGGGAGGAGGAAGGCCAAGCCCACCACCCACACAGGCCCCAATTATACCTGTCTGCTACTGCCGAAAGACCCCAGAAGGAGGTGGCAGCTGCCAGAACAAGCACTGGCTGCCGGGAGGCAACAGTGCAGCCCGGTTTGAGCCCACAGCTCCGGCAAAGCCTCACCTCAGTCTCGTCTAAAGTGGGGCTCGTGGCTTTGTTGACAACGTGTTCTTTGATACGTGGGCCTCTCTGTGTCTGACTTGGAGGAGCTTCACAAATGACGCCTGCTCACCCCAGCTCCCCCGCACCCGGGAGCTCAGGTGGAAAGTTCTTTCATCGTGCCATTGCCAGCCATTCCTCCATCGTGCAGTCCCCTGCTTCTACTGTCTCTCCATTAAGAGCATCTAAGTCCTCTTAGATGACCACAGTGTTGCTTCTGAGACAATCCCAGGTTGCCTTGCTGCACAGACAATGCTCCAGGAAGTCAATCTGCCCTGGGTCCTATGCACCATGCTCCTGGCTGCTTTCTCTGGCCTCTTACCTCACAGCCTCTGTGCCGTGGGAGTGCCCTTTCCCTGAATCATGAAACTGTCCCTGGTGGGCTTCCTCTGAGCTACTCCATGTCCACCCTGTCCTGCAGGGTCTGAGCTTAGTCCCCTCACTCCTCCTCACAACTGTCACCGATAAGCATTACTCTGAAACCTCATGGTTGGTTCTACGGTGATATTAATTTGTCACTTAACATGTACTTTCTTATCTCCTTCCTTAAATAGAACCCTCTTGAGACCAGGGGTTAATTATCTCATCTTTAAGTCATCAGCCAATTATACACAAGACACGACCATGTATTGTGTCAAAAATAAATAAATAAAGACACTAATGAATATGGCAGTCACCAAGAAAGGGAAAAAAATGCGTCCCACAAAGTTGTGGTTTAAGGAACTAAGTCTCATAGTAAGTTGGGAACATTTGTAGAAGGAAGGAAATAATAAGAGAAGAACAGAAAGTAACAAGACAGAAAAAAATTACGCTAAAGAGGATAATGAAATCAAAGTTGTTTGGAAAAGACTAATGAAAAATGATGCACACCGGGAAAGATTGATCAGGGATAAGTGGGAAGCTCTTGGTGGTTCTTAAGCCAAATGCCATCCAGATGTTGGGCTGATTTTATGAAAACAAGTCTTAAATCCCTGAAAGGCATTGCAGCCTGAACCTGCTGATTCATTGCCATTTACTCAGCACTCTTGTCCAGAGCTCTCCTCCCACTGCCCTGGGTCATAGGCCCTCAAATCCAGTGTCCTGAGGAGGAGGAGGAGGAAACTATAGGAGTGAGGCAGGTGAAACCGTCTTCTTTCTTGGAATCGGGGATCTTCAGCAGCTTGGAGATAGAGGCACTAATCCTGAGTCCCTAAATGGCCACGGATCATTAGAGATCAGAGAAGAGCCAAAAAAAACTCAAACAAGGAGTGTAACTCAACCCCACGCTCGGAGACGGACGCGTGGCATTCGAGGAGGTGATGTGGCTGGCTGAGACGCACCTTGAGGACGGTGCTGCCTTTGAAAGAAGAAACCAAGAGCTGCTTTATGAAGCTCACCGCTGAGCTGAGAGAGTTAGCCCGACTCGCTGAGCCACGGCAGAATTTCAAAGCTTGGCTTTACAAATAAATGGCTTTCAGTGGAGGGACAAGAGCAAGCTTTATGGAGCACGCACTGGCTTTCCGTGAGCATCTATCTCAGGACAAGTGGAGATGCTTCTTAGTTTTTGTTGTTTTTTTTTTTAAGAAAGAGAGAAAGCAAGCCAGCACGATCCGGAAGCACAAGCACCCTATCAAGGCACTTGGAAGTGGGAAGCGTGTGAGAAAGAAACTTCTGCTGCGGCTCTTGTCTTCTCCTTGTCTACCTAGCCAAGGAGACCCTTCAGGACCACCCCAACAAGCACAGAACAAAGGCTTGTCTGGAGGTTCAGCACTAGTGAAGGCCAACGCTCCTCACGGCTGTCTTTCAGCTGGAACCAGGACATCTTGCAATTCGGCAAGCATCAGCTAGGAACCCGATGTGTGCCCAGCACTGGGCTGGGATAAGAGACACTGGGTGAATTAGGTATACGTCCTGTCCTCGAGGAGCCTACAGCCTATCTGGGAAGGTAGTTACCTGAACACAAATGTAGGGTCCAGTGTGATAATAGGTAGAAGGTGAGGAGGTCTTTCTGATGTAAGTGAGTGATGGAATAAATGAATAAAGGGAGGTGCTGGCTTTCCAGTTTTCAGTTCTTTGGGTGTCCTCTGCTACCAAAGGCATACTGCATAAGAGAAGAGCAATAATTTTCACCCACAACACTTTCAAGGGTGAAAGGGAGACCTATGAATAATTAATTGCACAAGGACACGACTGAACCAGGACTGTCCTCAGAAAACTGGGATAAATGGTAATCCTAATTATGGGAAAGTGAAAATACAGAGAAGCATAACATGCAAGGAATATTTATTTCTCTTTCAGTCATTCTCTTTGTGTTAATTAAAACTTTTTTCTTCATGGTGGTAAACCATACATAACATAAAATTTACTATCTCATACACTGGAAAGCATACAGTTCAGTACTGTTAAGCACATTTACATTTTGGAGCATACAGTCTCCAAAACTTGTTTCATCTTGCAAAACTGAAGCTGCACACCCATGAAACAGCAAGTACCAACCCCTCCCTCAGCCCCCAGAAGCCACCACTCCGCCTTCTATCTCTGTGAGTCTGGATGCGCTAGATAACTGACATCACATAGTGTTGTTAATTTTTTGTGACCGGGCTTATTTAACTTAGCACAATGTCCCCAAGGTTCTTCTACTTGTTTTTGATGAGTAGTATCACAATGTCCAATTCACACTTGCAATAGAATCACTGAGAACTAAAATTATGTAGGTTATGAATCATTGCTATTCTCCACTGATTAGATTTTTGAGCATTCTTCTTTTTTCTTTTTTTTGTTTGTTTGTTAGCAGTGGGTCAGCTACATTTCAGGCACACTTAGACTCTTGCAGTGCAGATTCTACTGTGAGAAAACACAGGTTGTGCAAAGCTTCCAGTGTGTCGTAGTCTGGCAACTACTTGGAGAATGGCCAGGACAACACTTGCTGGGGCTGGCACGCTGGGCCCATAGCCATGCTGTTGTTTCTATGGTACTTAGTCTGTGGGAGATTGTGTTGGTTCAGAGATTCTTAAATTTAGGGCTCATGGCTGTAAGTCTGTGTAATCTTCAACTTTCTTATAGATTGCATAACTATGTTTTATATGAAAGTATATCATTTCAGAGCAAATTACAGAGGAGCATATATATTCTATAGATATGAAGATAGATGGATAGATATAGATAGATATTAATAGATGACAGATACAGCTAATGACTGAATAGGCATTAAAAGTCTGTAAAGCTACAATAGTACAATCCAAACTACAATAGTGTCTAACCAAAGGCAATGCATTGTTTTAAACTCAATATGATGTTCAGTTCAGTCAGTTCAGTCCCTCAGTCGTGTCCAACTCTTTGCGACCCCATGAATTGCAGCACACCAGGCCTCCCTGCCCATCACCAACTCCCGGAGTTCACACAAACTCATGTGCATTGAGTCGGTGATGCCATCCAGCCATCTCATCCTCTGTTGTCCCCTTCTCCGCCTGTCCCCAATCCCTCCCAGCATCAGTCTTTTCCAGTGAGTCAACTCTTCGCATGAGGTGGCAAAAGTATTGGAGTTTCAGCCTCAGCATCAGTCCTTCCAATGAACACCCAGGGCTGGTCTCTTTTAGGATGGACTGGTTGGATCTCCTTGCAGTCCAAGGGACTCTCAAGAGTCTTCTCTAACACCACACTTCAAAAGCATCAATTCTTTGGTGCTCAGCTTTCTTCACAGTCCAACTCTCACATCCATACATGACCACTGGGAAAACCATAGCCTTGACTAGATGGACTTTTGTTGGCAAAGTAATATCTCTGCTTTTTAATATGCTATCTAGGTTGGTCATAACTTTTCTTCCAAGGAGCAAGCGTCTTTTAATTTCATGGCTGCAATCACCATCTGCAGTGATTTAGTCAAGAAATACCTGGAGTAACAGGCAAATTTGGCCTTGGAATACGGAATGAAGCAGGTCAAAGGCTAATAGAGTTTTACCAAGAGAACACACTGGTCATAGCAAACACCCTCTTCCAACAACACAAGAAAAGACTCTACACGTGGACATCACCAGATGGTCAACACCAAAATCAGACAGATTATATTCTTTGTGGCCAAAGATGGAGAAGCTCTATACAGTCAGCAAAAACAAGACCAGGAGCTGACTGTGGCTCAGATCATGAACTCCTTATTGCCAAATTCAGACTTAAATTTAAAAAAGTAGGGAAAACCACTAGACCATTCAGGTATGACCTAAATCAAATCCCTGATGATTATACAGTGGAAGTGAGAAATAGATTTAAGGGCCTAGATCTGATAGATAGAGTGCCTGATGAACTATGGACAGAGGCTCATGACATTGTACAGGAGACAGGGATCAAGACCATCCCCATGTAAAAGAAAAGCAAAAGAGCAAAATGGCTGTCTGAGGAGGCCTTACAAATAGCTGTGAAAAGAAGAGAAAGTGAAAGAAAGTGAAGTCACTCAGTCGTGTCCGACTCTTTGCGACCCCATGGACTGTAGCCTATCAGGCTCCTCCATCCATGGGATTTTCCAGGCATGGGTGCTGGAGTGGATTGCCATTTCCTTCTCCAGGGCATCGTCCCGACCTAGGAATCGAACCCCGGTCTCCCGCATTGCAGGCAGACGCTTTACCATCTGAGCCACCAGGGAAGCCTTTGTGAAAAGACGAGAAGTGAAAAGCAAAGGAGAAAAGGAAAGATATAAGCATCTGAATGCAGAGTTCCAAAGAATAGCAAAGAGAGATAAGAAAGCCTTCCTCAGTGATCAATGCACCATGATGTTCTAATGTGTTTATTAATAATTCTATATTTTAAATGAAAAGTCTTGATAAGGCAGTCATTTGGAGCCCAGGATACACTTCCCTTGATGCCATTCATTCATCTATCTATTTATTTATCCAACCAGTCAGCAAATGCTTCATGCCAAGGACTAGTCTAGATACCAGAATGCAGCAGAAACAACATGGACAAAACTCCTTCCTCTGGAAGAAGTTACATTTAAAAGGGAGGAACAGGGAAGACGGTAAATAAGAAAATAGCATCATACGTTTGAAGGAGATAACTTATCTAAGACAATAAAATAGTTTAATGTTGTATAGAGTGGCTGGAGGTGGGATGTGGGGAAAGGATCCTTTGGAGAGTTGTTAAGAGGGACCCTTCTGAGGACAAAATTGCAGAAGTTATTGAAGAGTTGGAAACATTCTGGAAACAGAAAACACTCTGAGTAGGCAGAAGGGCAAGTTTAATGGTTAGGTTGCTGGGATAATGTAAGCCAAGATAGAAAGTTTGGCATGGACCAGAACAAGAAGAGAAGACTGTGTATAACAAATAGATCCCTGATGGGGATTCAGATTGCCTGGGGACTTATGAGAAAGGCCAGAACTGGCGATCATAGAGCACTGACTGCTCAAACATCCAAATTAGGGCCTTTTAGCGGATGGCGCCCGAGGCCTTGTGGTGGCTCAAGGACATGTCAACTTCATGGTCCTCCAACAGCCAAAACTGAAAACCCTAGGAGTTCAGGACATTTCACAAAAGATTTTCATGTTTTTAGAGCAGTTCAGAGCAAAACTGAGAGAAATGTACACAGATTTCCCATCTGTACACCCCCAACTCATGCATAGCCTCCCCCATTGTCAGCATCCTCACCAGAGTGGTACATGTGTTATGACTGATGAACCTACATTGATACGTAGTGATCAGCTCAAGTCCACAGTTTAAATAAGCTTCCCTCTTGGTGTTATATATTTTGGGGGTTCAGAAAAACACATAATGGCACTTATGCATCATCACAGCATCACACGGCGGTTTCAGGCCCCAAATCCTCTCTGTCCTGCCTGTGTATTCTCCCTGCCCGCAACCCCTGGCAGCCATCAGACCTTTTTACTGGTCATCTGTTCAGGGTCCTCACTGTGGAGTCTCAGGGCCCGCTTTTAGGTCCCCACCACGATAAGTGGGCACCACAAGTAATGCTCACAGGGCATTGATGGACCAGGCAGCTGTAAAAAAACATGACCCAAATTATGCAGAAACACTTGCTTGGAGCTAATATCAAGGCTTAAGAAACCACACAACTTTATCAAACCAGGTGTTTAAATTTGATGAACATGAACTGCAACCTAATAGCCCTCAAGTTCCCCTCAGGCAAGTTTCCTTCTAATCGCCCATCGGCCTGTGTGTGCTCCAGGCCGCTCCATAACCCTCATGTGGTACCTGTTTCCAGTATGTGTTACATCGTATTTCTTAGACCAGTTGCTTTTGCTTAGGATGCTGACCTTGGGGCGATTTTAAACTGCTGTCTTGTAATATGATCACATAAGAACATCTGGGAAATATTTTAAGTTTTTAATCGATAGTGGTTATGCAAATAAGTTAATGCATTCGAACCAAGATTCCTGTTCTTGTTTGCATTCCATTTATATCTTCCATCAACCAAGGAACATTTGATCTGAGGCGTTTCCTCCAAGCGAGGAAGAAGGACATGGCCTAAGGGAAGGAATCAAACCTAGCTAACACTTAAAGAAGAGAAATAGTATCTGATCTTGCTGATTTTCTTTTCTTGCAGGGTAAACAGAGGAAATGTCATAATGTCAAACAAAACAAAATGTGTAAACACACACACACACCAGTACCCATAGCTTCCACAAGGGAATGCAATGCTTCAAAAAGGAGGATTTCTGAACCTTAAACCAGACACCACCCAGTTTTTAAATCATCATCTCTCTCCCTCTCCCAAGACTGAGCTGTGAAAACTAAGGTTTGCTTCCATTCACGAGCCAGCTCAGCAATATTACAAGTCATGCCCTGCTACCCAAGAGCACGTGCAGAGAGCTCTGAGACCTGGGGATGGGCAAGTAGCCTCAGGAAAACTTGGAGGATTCTTGTATTGTTTTAGTTTTATGGAGACATAATTGACAAGCACAGAGCCTCTTCGGAAGGTGCCACTGGCTAACTCTGTCAGTATCTCCCAAAAGTATTCAGTAGTGAGATGCTCCTAAAATTATAATGCACACTAGTAAAAATTAACAAGATCATTCTTGTCTTAAAATAGGAGAAACAAATTTGTGTTTCTATAATAGAGCCAAAAAATCACATCAATTAGAGATACTCTTTCATGATCTACTTTTGGGGGGAGTTGTTTTACTAAGTGTGTGGTTGTTGTTCAGCCACGAAGTCATGTCTGATTCTTTGCAACGGCACGGACTGTAGCACGCCAGGCTTCCCTGTCCTTCACTATCTCCCTGAATTTTCTCAAATTTGTGTCCACTGAGTGGGTGATGCTATCTAACCATCTCATCCTCTGCTGCCCTCTTCTCCTTTTGCCTTCAGCCTTTGCCAGTGAGTCAGCTCTTTGCATCAAGTGGCCAAAGTATTGAAGCTTCAGCTTCAGCTTCAGCATCAGTCCTTCCAATGAATATTCAGGATTGATTTCCTTTAGGATTGACTGGTTTGATCTCCTTGCTGTCCAAAGAACTCTCAAGAATGTTTCCCACCACAATTCAAAAGCATCAGTTCTTCAGTGTTCAGCCTTCTTTACAGCCCAGCTCTCACATCTGTACATGACTACTGGCAACACCATAGCTTTGACTACACAGATCTTTGTCGGCAAAGTGATATCTCTGCTTTTTAATACACTGTCTAGGTGTGTCAAAGCTTTCCTTTCAAGCATCTTTTAATTTTAATAAGTATAATATTCCCTTGTCCCTGCTTTAGGTCTTCCTCTCCCCCATCCTGAGGGGCAGTCGGCCCTGGTGACGTTCTGGGGACAGATGGGAGTAGCTCTGGGCCACCTTGTTTCCCTGCAGGACACAGAAGCCAGGCCGCCTGCCCTGCTGTGAGCGGCACCAACTGCACATTCCTAGGCATCCTGCGAGCTCCCCCTCCAGATTCGCCACCCACCCAACCCCTCCTGCTGGTCCCAGAGCTCACCTGGAGGCCACAGGTGCTCACTGTCCACAGTGGCCTCTCTCATTCCTGTGCTAAAAGGAAGGACAGGAAGATGAGTGAGAATCCTGAGACCTACAAGGGACAGAAACAATGAAAGAGGATTCCATCTGGGACTTCAGCTGCCTGTTTCTCAAAGTTGCTTAAACACATTTCACACCGTGAGATTTTTTTTTGAGGTATATTGTTAATCTTTATTTCAAGATAACTGTTAGGTTCACGTGCAGTTGAAATAATACAGAGATGCCCCAGTTTTCCCTGCTGGTGGCGTCATGCATAATTATAGTAAATATCACAACCAGAGCATGGACAGCGACCCAGTCATGGCCTCACTGGGTGTCACCAGCTCCAAACACACTCACTTGCGTGTGCGCCTCTCTGTTTGTTGCTGTGATTCTTCACATTTGGAATCACGTGGCTGCACCACAGCCAAAGCACAGAGCTCTTTTGTCACCACAAGCTTCCCTTGCGGTAACTTCTAGAACCAGTCTCATCTTAAGAAGCTGTGTGTATTGCAGATGTGAGGTGTGGGAGGTACCAGGTGTGACTGCAGTGATACAAACATGCCAGCAAAGGACATTTCCTCTCCTGCCCCAGAGAGGGAGTGTCTGGGTGGGAGAAGCCTGCCCAGCCCTCAGCATTGACCAGCAAAGAGGGTACAGAGGAGATGCAGATTCCCTTGTTAGAATCCTTGCTGTGCTACATTCTGTCCTTTGCTTGTGGAAAAGTCACAGAACTCCTAGACTGTGCCCAAGCCCCTGGAGCGGAGAGAAGCCTGCCTCTCTGCACAGAGCCCAGGGCTCCGTGGGCACTCACTCTGCTGGCCAGATAGCTCAGGGGGGCCAGCCTGTCTCAGCAGACAGCCTTTGAGCCTTGGACCCTCTCTGGGTATCATGAGGACTCTTGGAGTACTCACTGCCAAATTCGCAGATCACTGTGGATCAGCCCCTCATAGGTGACAAGGACCAGCAGCACTCATTTGTTCCTGGTGGCAGATGGCTTCAAATATGAGCATTTTCCATCGACCCAAGGCTTCCCCACCAAAGTGAGGCCAGAGACCTCAGAGGAGAAGGTGCGGAGCAGTTGGCCCAGGTGATAGAACGTTCCCCCGGACCTCTTCAGTGTGAGTTTGGGAAAACTGTTCCCAGGGCCCCATCTTTGTGATGTTCAGATCCCAATGCTCGGCTGGCCTCTTGTGACTCACAGACCACTGTTTCATCCAGATATGACCTCATTAGCATATCCCAGGCTTGGCACTGCTCCTGTAAGGAAACATGCCAGAAACCTCCGCCTCTGGCTTCTCAGGTGCTGCAAAGGTGTCAGACACTCGGTTTTCACGAATGCCTTAACTGCCTTAAAAGGTTTCATCTCTAAACCCCAGGGATAATGCCAAGATGCATCACTGCTGCCACAGCCCACGACTCAGATGTAAGTTACCTTTCATATTTACCTTGCGGCTCAGATGGTAAAGAATCCACCCAAAAGGAGACATGGGTTCAACCGCCAGGTCAGGAAAGCCCCCTGGAGAGGGAAATGGCTACCCACTCCACTATTCTTGCCTGGAGAATTCCATGGACAGAGGAGCCTGGTAGGCCACAGTCCATGGGGTTGCAAAGAGTCAGACACGAATGAAGCAACTAACACATACACAGATTTTAACACACAACTCATGGTAGACTTAAAAGAATCATTCTTCACCTGGATAAGGCCCTTACTGGGTCCCCAAATACTCACTCACATGGTATTTAATCCAGTCCAAGACACTTAATTTAAAGATGCTCATTCCTGCCTCAAATTGTCACAATATCAGCTTCCTGGTGGTGCCTTTACAACTTCTTGAAAACTAACTTTTTGGAACAAGAATCACAGTCATCTGGGGCCCAAAGTGGCTGTGGGTGAAGAAGATTCCATCTGCTAGGTCACTGAGCTGTGACAACTCTCTCTCATTTCCTCCCTGAGTGCCCTGACAATTCCCTGGGGTCAGTTTCATTTTAGTCACACCCTCAAGCTAGCTCATGGCCTCTCAGAATCTCCTAGTATTGTATTCCAGTCACCAGGCATATCTATGACCTTCTAACACTTGCCCTGCAGCTTACTTTGCTACTGAGCTGACTCTGGGATGAGGGCAGAGCAGAGCTGTCTTGCTGTAGTTCAGTGACATAGAGGAACACCAGGAGGCTGGAGGGAGACACAGGTCTCTTCTTGTTATTTTTTGAGAAATAGCTGTCACCGTGCCAGGCACAGTATTCCACACAGGTGCCTGGATGGTGCTCTCCTTTCCACTGATCCAGTTTCCCAGCAGAGAGTTTTCACTTGTCAGCTCTTTGTATGTGATTAACTTGGTTAGATGTGCGTGTACTTGCGTGTCTGCAGGTAGATGTGGAGCCGGGTTAGTCAGTGCTGACCCCACATCCAGTCTCTCTGCAGTGCATGTCCCTCCAGAATTCCACCATCTAACACGGCAGCCACCAGTCACATGTGACTACAGATATTTAAATTCGAGGGAGTCAAAAACATAAAAGTAACAAGTTCATCACACTAGTCAATTTCCAAATGTTCCATAGCCACGTGGATGGCTCAGTGGTAGAGTCCCACCTGCCAACGCAGGAGCTGCAGGAAGCACAGCTTCAATCCCTGGGTCAGGAAGATCCCCTGGAGGAGGGCATGGCAACCCACTCCAGTATTCTTGCCTGGAGAATCCCATGGACAGAGGGACCTGGCAGGCTACAGTCCATGGGGTCACAAAGAGTCGGACAGGACTTCACAGCTGAGCACGAATAGCCACATATGCCTAGTGGCTTCCGTATTGGGAACTGCAGGTTTAGAACATTCCATCACTGCAGTTCCTTTGAACAGCAAGCACTGTTCTAGAAAGTTCTAAATAAAGAGAAAACATGGTCTCCTTGCCTTGAACAGTTTTATTTGAGGCCTAAGAGAGAAGAGTTTTGTGCATCTTGGCCTATGAGTCCCGCTCTTTCTGCTCATGCCTTTATTACCAGCTTTCACTACTATCTGAGGGCCTAGTCTGTGATGCTCATGGAGGCCGAGGAACCACACATTGTTCACTCGGTGGCTTGCTACAGTCACAGATGCTTCACCCCCTCCTCCAGAGCTGCTGGCTGGGGGAGCTGGCGGGGGGCCCATGAATCAGCCTGTTTTAAAGGAGCCATGGGGTTTAAAGAGGTCGGCTGTGAGCCCAGCCTCTGAGTCAACATTAGGCAACTCTATCCCAGGAAGAGAAAATTCAGAACAGAGATACCACCTACGCATCTAGGCAGGGAAACTCAAGTCCAAATGTGAAGCTATCATCTCCCCTAGAAAAAACATTCTTAAATTTTGCTGTTTCTACAGAGAATGTTTTACACGTCCCACCCCTGGCCTAAACCATCAGGCCCCTACAATGTTTGTAACTTGGCCCTGGGGCTCAAGAACCCTCGGCTTCCCTGCCAGTGGGTCCTCTCCCCCAGTCCTGGGCTCCCTTCTGTGGCTCAGGCCTGTGCGCTGTTCCCCCCCCTGACCTCATCACGATGACAGAGTGGTCTGAGCGGCTGCCGGCCTTCAGGCTGGACCCAGGAAGCGTCTTTGGCTCCATGCTCGGTAGGCCCTGGCCTTCCTCCCGGTCTTCTCCGGAGCACTGGCATCAGGCCAGGCTTTCCTCCTTCCTTTTCCCAAACGAACATCCTGAATGTGGGCACCATCTCCTTGTCCATTATCTCAAAACTTGCCCTCGGTCTTTGACTCCTCACCCCTCCTCAGCTCCCATTTAACATCCATCCTCGTTTATTTACACACACTGAGATTGCAGTGGGAGGCAGGCTCTATTCTAAGCTATTCCCATATATTCATTCAATCAGGCAAGTGCTGACTCACCAGGCCAGTGCTGACACCATCCCCATTTTGCAGATGAGGAAACTGAGGCAGAGAGAAGTCAAGCAGTTACCCCCAAATTACACAGATAATTGATACTTGAAACAGGTTTCAAACCCAGGGAATTGAGCTCTGGCTCAAATTATGTTAACCAGAGGTGTTATGGCCTTTTCATGGTTACCAATTGCCTTGACTTTTATATAAAATTATGTTAAGATATATACTTTTTCTTTATCCCACTGACAACATCATTGCCTGTGAGTCAGAATTACAAGAGAAAAGTAAATGAGACTGAGAATTTTATTGCCCTCCAATTGCATGTCCTTTTAATTCTTTCCAATTCAGGGCAGAGGTCCCCAGGGCAGTCCTGGCAGGAGAGGCATAACATCGGAGGGGATTCAGCGCAGGATTCCAAGGTAGCACCCTGACTGCTCCCTGGGTGTGCCTACTTGGTCCAGAAACAAACAGAAGCAGGTTCTAGTGGGAAGGTTCTCACCTCCCGCTTGAGGACTCTCCCCTGGGCTCTCCCGCTTGCCCCAGGCCAGCGGGGACCAGGCTGAGACGCAGGTGAGGCCCATGGCTGCAGTACAGTGGACACGCGTGCTTCTCTGAGCTGAGTAGGAGGACCTGCTCACCCAGCTGCCCCACCACCTGCTCACCCTCCATATCCTGTGGGACGCAGAGCGAAGCTCAAGAGGAAGAGACTGCCAACTCGGAAGCACCCAACAACAGCTGAACGTGCTCAGGAAGAGGCCTCCATAGCCAGAGCTGCCCAGTTCAGAGGCAGGCTGGAGGGAGCAGAGACGCCTCCAAGGCTGGGGCTAGAAGTGGGCCCATTGCCGTGCAGACCCTGGAGGGGAGGAGAGAGGCCAGTGGGGCTGGGATTTGGGCCTCTTGTGTCCTACCCAGGTATCTGTGTGGGGGGAAGAGAGTTCTAAGACGATGCTGTGACTCCAGCTGAAAGAGGCAGACTGGCCTCAGAAAATCCAATGCGGTGAGTGGGGTGCAGTGGGGTGACTCAGAGCCAGGGCTCAGGTCTCTCCCAGTGGGCCCCTGCTGGCTAGGAGTCCCCTCTCTGGGTGCTGGGAGCTGAGCCCTGCTCCACTGCAGTGATGTAGGAAGGGACACCCGGGGTCTCTCTCCTCTCGGCTACCACTGCTGAGCCCCTTGGGCTTGCAACTTAGACTCAGAGCCTCCACCTTCTCACCTGAGCGACGGGGATGCAGCGTGCACACACACCTCCTCTCAGCACCCTGCTCTGTCCTTCAGTCAGATGGGGCAGTGGTCAGGGCCGTGCCCAGGGACCTGGCAGCAGGGCTCAGAATATGTGCGTCCCTCTGCCTACCTACAAAGACAGGAAGAAAAGGACTGGGGCTGCAGGGACCAGAAGATTTCAGAGCCCTCTCTTCACTTAAACACTGGAGCCTGGGCGAGTTTCCATCAGACGAGTCAAGTAATTGAGTTCAGGTTAGATTAAATCCAGACACATCCCGTGTTTAGTGCCAATTACTCACTGCCAGCAGGGGCGGGTGAGGGGTCTGCACTGTATCACGCCGAGCCTTCTGGCGACTGGCTGTTCCTTGAGCTCAAGGTGAACTGACCTGAAATAATAATAGTTGTGGCCCTGCCTTTGTTTCACCTGGAGCTGGCACTCTGCTCCCACCTGCCATGGCCCAGGCAGACAGCCTCTTCTCTCCTTGTTTACCACGGAGGATGGGGCATTCAGGACTGACCTTCTGCCCTACCTCTGTCCAGATTGAGATTCCCATGATGGAAAAGAGGAAAGGGACTGAAGCCCACGCTGCCCTTTTCATTCATCAGAGCATGAAATGCAGGCTGGAAGTCTGCCCCTGTGGACCCTTGGGGCTCTCCATCATGACCAGGAGTGCTGCAGTTCGTGAGGGCAGCCGGGCAGTCAGGAGAAAGGATGCTGTGATTTGTCATCTAAGTTCACAACCTGGGAGGAAAACAACCCAGAATTAAAAGCCTGGCTTTCCACCGTGAAATGGCTTAAATCAAGCGTGGCTTTAAGCCAGGGGCTGGGTAGCCCCAGATGCGCCCTCTTCAGAGGAGCTTTGCTTTCACACAGCCCCAGCTCCTCCTAGGCTGGAAGGCACAAGGACGGAACAGACCAGCGAGAGGAAAGCAGGAGTCCAGAGGAAGGGCCCTTAGGGCAGCGAGCCTGATGCTCAGAGGGAAGCAAAGTACTAATTCAAGCCACGGAGGATGCTGGGGAGAAACCTGGACACAGCAGGACCCTGGGAAGTGGGACCTGTGGTTTGGCCATGTGGCTTTTCACCCCTCTGCGGAAAGAGGGGAGGCCGCTGGTGGGGAGCACAGTGTGATTGCCAGCCTCTGGCTGGAGTGACAAAGGCCAGATGAGAGCTCTGTCTTTCAGAATAGAAAGCAGTTTTGCTAGGATTTTTTCTTTTTCTTGTTTTTCAACACAACATTTTCCCACTGTTTTCAATTGCTCTCTTAGTGAATAAAGGCTGTTTATTAGTTATTTATAGCTCTATAACAAGTTGCCTCAAAATAGAGCATCTTCAAAGAGAAAAATTGTATAACACAGGTTTTGAGGGTCAAGAATCTGGAGGCAGCTCATTTGGGTGGTTTGGGCTCAGGGTCTGCTGAGAGGTTGGAGTTAGGATGTTGGTCAGGACTGCGGTCATCTGAAGGCTGGACTGGGGCTGGTGGATCTATTTCCAAGATGACCCCGCCCCACCCCTCATGGCTATGGAATGCAGGCCTTGGTTCCTTGCTGACTGCTAAGAGGAGGCATCATTTCTACCTGGTGACTTCTCCAGAAGGTTGCCTGAGTGTCCTTACTATATGGCAGCTGGCTTTCTCCAAAGTGGGAGGTCCCAGAGAGAGGAAAAGAGACAAGCGGGAATTCAGAAGGCTTTTTACGACTCAGAGTGTCAGGCAGAATTCTGTGATGGCCCCCTAGATTCTGCCCCTGGTGCACATGTGTAACACCCACCTTTTGAGTGGAAGCAGGACTTAAAATATGATGAGGTCTCACTCCCATGATGTTATATTATATGGTAGCAGGGCTATTGTGATTAAGATTGCTAGCCTGACTCCAAGTTAAGACAGATTGTCCTGGGTTGGCTTGCCCTAATGATGTAGTCCCTTGAAACGGAGTGGATGTGCAGCCAGGCCTTTGAAGGGGTGAACTGCTGCACTGTGGAGGGATCCCATGTGTCAAGCCCCCAAGGGCAGCCTCCAGGAACTGAGAGTGGCCCCAGCCAACAGTCAGCAAGATTACAGGGGCCTCCGTCACTCCAACTGCAAAGAACTGAATTCTGCCAGCTGTATGAGCTCGGAAGGAGACCCCGAGCCTCAGATGGGATCTCAGTCCCAGCCACATCTGATTTCAGACTTGTGAGACCCTGAGCAGAAGACTCCCTCACCCTGTGCCTGGACTTCTGATCTCTAGAACTGTGAGATAATAAATGTTCATTAAATTCATGGTCATTTGTTATGTGACAATAAAAAACAAATACACTCATTCTCAGAAATTGCATCCCATTACTTCTGCCTTCTTTCTGCCTGCCAGGAGCCAGTTACTGAATCCACAGACTCAAGGGAGGGGTCCGCAGTTTGAAGGGAGTACCCAAGAATTTGCGGACATATTTCAAACCACTGCAGACTCACAGAGAGGGCAAGTGGGGCCATGCTGATACACCCAACGCAGAGACGAACACCAGCCAATGCTTTTAACATCCTGAGTGAGCTCACGTGGGATGACTTTCCTGGCTTAGGTAAGGCAAGTGAGAGTGTTCTTTTAAGAAGTGACAATCCTGGCTGTGATGTGGGAGGTTGGTGCTTGCTTTTTTCCCTTTTGATATTCCCTGGTGAGCAATCTATGGAGTAATTGTATAGAACTGGGATGAGGATGGCAAATTCCTGTCTTTAATTTGAAAGTTACAATGTGTTAATCAGCCCCAGTCTGAACCGTGCTGATTTGGGGGAGTGTTAACCCAGCAGCTTTTCCAGATGGGGCAGGGTTAGGACCAAGGCGGAGTTCAGATGGCAGCCCACAGGAAAGACCTTTAGGGACTCTCAGCAAGACAAAGCCAACCGCCCCCAATGCTTCGTTCCATTTCCCTGCTGTAAAATGACTCCTGGCTTTGGATGACACGGTCTTCAACACTTGCCACCATGTCAGCTCTTAAAGCTATTGGAAGTTTCCTGAAATTGCTTGGACCATTAGAGATCACCCAGTAGAAGCATATATATGCAGTCTGGGATTTTTTTTTAATTATAAATTTTAATTTTTGATAACAAAATTTCTTATTGTACAGTTATATAGATTAGAAACACACACACACACACTTTGCCTTGTAGCTTCTCCCTCTTAATCACTTGTTTTCTGTGTTCTAAGGGTTCCTAAGGGTCAAATAGGGCTTCCCTCATAGCTCTGTCAGTAAAGAAGCTACTTGCAATGCAGGAGACCCGGGTTCAATTTCTGGGTCTGGAAGATCCCCTGGAGAAGGAAATGGCAACCGCCTCCAGTGTACTTCCCTGGAGAATCCCATGGACAGAGGAGCCTGGCAGGCTACAGTCCATAGGGTTGCATGAGTCAGACACGACTTAGCAACTAAACACCTCCACCAAGGGTTAAATGCTTCTGAAGTTTCTGAGGTCTGGGTTAAAATGGTAACTGAAGTGAATGGTGGTCTGGGGCGAAAGGAGGGGGCCAGCTGCCCAGAAACCATCACTGTTATGAACAGACGAGGGCCACATGCCTGAGGCTTTATCTTCCCAAGAAGCAGAGAAGAAAGAAAAACAAAAACTGGATAATTTAAAAACATGTCAGCAATCTGGCAAAAGTCAGAGAAGTCAAAAAGCCATATGAGTTCATAAATAAGCCACAGATCCTGGCTGGATTTAGAAAAAATCTCTGAAGGCTTTGCCTATTGACAGCAGCTCACAGTTTGGATTCCCTTCATTTTAGCTGCGGCCGGCAGCCTGCGGGGGCCTGGGTGGATGGGCCTGTGAGCGTTTGCAGACGGCCTCGGGGTGGGGAGGGTAGGCAGGATGGAGGCCCCCAAGGGTCGCAGTCACAGGGAGGCAGGGGTCTGTTAACAAGGCTGTTATCATCAGGTGATGACGGTGATGGTAGCAAATACAACAGTCAGGCCTCCCAGGAGGAGAGGGCTGGGGCACCAGAAATGCGCTGGAGGGACTGGACACCTCTAAGCTCTCAGTCTCGGCCCAGAGGGAGCCATTCCTGCTGGGCGCATGTCCCCTCCAGACCTTGGTGCAGAGAGGGAATGGTAGTCCCCAACAGCGCCGTTTCCTATTGGGCCCCTTCGTATCTTTATGTGTTAGAGGCCCAGGAAACAGAAGGAAGAAATCATCTTGCATCATGAGGCAACTGTCTTCTGTCAGAAGAGAGTTTCTCTCTCTGCGTATATGCATAGACCTACGATCATTGCCACTCCAGGACTCTTGCCTGGGAAATCCCGCGGACAGAGGAGCCTGGGGGCTACCGTACACGGGGTCGCAAAGAGTCGGACACAACTTAGGGACTCAGCAACAACAATAATCACTGCCACATTCTCAGGCTGGAAGGAGAAGTGTAGGAGGTGCCCCCTGAGTCTCCAGGGAAGACTCCACTGAATCTGCACCCACTGGGAGACAGACTGGACAGCAAGGACTCGACTCAGATTGCTCCACTGACCACAGATGCCAGGGTGGCCGGCTGGCCCACCACCCTCCTCTCCTAGGGCTGGGCTGCTCAGTCCCCCGCACCTGATAAGAATTTAGCTTTAATACATGCACACTTCGTCATTTAATTCTTGCAGAATCAAAACATAGGGATTATTTTTGTTCTTCTTTTTAAAAGCTAGATGTCTTGTCCAAGGACAGACAGCTGCTAACTGGAGGGACCAGAACTTGAGCCCAGGTCTTCCCTAACACATGGCAGAGCCCTCACATCCACACACACTCCCAAATACAGCTTCTTCCTTTGGCACAAGGAATTCCTGCACAAGGAAGCCCACAGATTTTGAAATAGCCAAGCAGGTATACACACAATGGTCCGAGAGGCGTGGGAGAGTTGAATCCAAACAGCTCAGCACTTGGCAAAGAGAATCATCCTTCGCCTGAGTATGACTCACTGCTGGACTTGTTTATTGGGGGAACCATTTGTATGGGTTGTGCTTTTGACATCCCTTTGATATCTAACATCTGACATTCATCCCAGCTCCATGGATATATGGGTGGATGTAGTGGGGTGAATGGTGGCCCCAAAACATATGTCCACACCCTAGTCCCCAGGACCTGTGAATATTACCTTATATGGAAAAAGATGTGATTAAGCTAGTGACCTTGTGAAGAGGAGCTTATCTTGGGTTTTCTGAGTGGACCCTAAATGCAATCACATGGACCCTCATAAGAGAGGGAATTTGACATGGACCTAATTAAGGAGAAGGTCCCACAGATGGTAGCCGATTGGAGTGATGCAGTCATAAGCCAGCAACGCTAGGGCAGCCACCAGAAGCTGAGGAAGCAAAAGAGAATCCTCCCCGGTGGCTTTGGAGGGAAGACGGCCCTGCTGATGCCTTGATTTCAGAACTGCGAGGCCTCTAGAACTGCGAGAGAATGAGTTTTGATTGTTTGAACCCACTGAGTGGTAGTTTGTCGCAGCAACCAGAGGAAACATAGGAAAGCCCTCTTTCCCAAATCCCTCTCTACCTGTACTTAACCCACCCCAGGGGAAGGGAATGTCCTGAGTTGGCCACTGCTTGATCATGTCTGGACAAAGAGCCACTTTCCAGGTCATCTCTGAGGTCATCCTTAGCCTTACATTACAGCAAGTCACCCAGCCAGACAGCAAAGAGTCAGCATGAAGGGGATACCCAGGACTGTGCACCCAGACAACAGGCTTTCAGGGGGACTGAGAAAATGGGATCCTTCTTAAAATACTGTTCTCCAACTCTGTTTTTAAATTAACAGTATATATCGGGGACTTCAGACTTCCCCGGTGGCTCAAACAGTAAAGAATCTGCCTGCAATGTGGGAGACCTGGGTTCGATCGCTGAGACAGGAAGATCCCCTGAAGAAGGGAATGGCAACCCACCCCAGTATTCTAGCCTGGAGAATTCTACAGACAGATGAGCCTAGCAGTCTTCAGCCCATAGGGCCACAAAGAGTCAGACACGACTGAGCAACTAACACTTTCCCTGGAACTTCTATCATTCTTAGCACCAGAAAAGCTGTCTTTGCAGAACAAAGCGGTATCTCATTGCAGGAAGCCCCAAGAAAGAAGGAGCAAAGTTTGCATGAAAGTTAGTGTTAAGAGTTAGGGTTTGGAACTAGTGTGTGTGCATTGCTGAGTCGCTTCAGGCAGTCAAACTCTTTGTGAACCTATGGATTCTTACCTGCCAGGCTCCTCCGTCCACGGGATTCTCCAGGCAAGAACACTGGAGTGGGTTGCCAGTTCCTCCTCCAGAGGATCCTCCCGACCCAGGGATTGAACCCACATCTCTATGTCTCCTGCATTGCAGGTGGGTTCCTTACCACTAGTACCACCTGGGAAGCTCCAAGGCTAGTGTAGAAATACAAAAATTGGCCTAAACTTTTTGTATTTTAAGCCTTCTCTTCAACGAAACTGGAAAACTGAAGAGAACATATCTTGCCCAGAGAAATGCTGATGTAATCAATATGATTGATGAACTGAAAACCAAGGCGTTTAAGGAACCAAAACCTCAGACCACACTGGGAAAGCAAGAATCAAGGAGGGTATCAGGTGATAGGCCTGCAGAAGGCTGTCAGGAAAGGTGGGTTCTGGAATTCACAGAGAAAAGAAGGGATTGGGAAGAGAATTTGAAGTAATCCTCACCCCTCCAGTGTCTCTGTGCCCACACACAGAGCCCACAGGGGAAAGGGAACCCTGAGGTCTTAGCACCAGGAGAGAACATGAGCTCAGGCCCCCGCAGTCAGGCAGGTGGTGTCTACAGGGAACGCTTGCAGGAGGTGGAGCCGAGGGAACTGGAGCTCCTGTCCCTGCAGGAAGGTGGCATGTGCATTCGTGAAGGTCTTGGATGGGGAGCTGCCTGGAGGAGCCCCCTGAACATACCTTCTCTCCTGGCTGTGCTCACGCAGCACTCTGACTACTGAGCGCCTGCCCCACCCCCTGCAGGGCCGCCTCCCCACCCCCCACCCCGCCCCTACCTCCTGCGAGTGGGCTCAGTGTCAGCAGCTGGGGTAACTGTGAGGACCTCAGGAGCCCCTGCCACTGTGGGACTTCCCGGCTCTCCCTGCGGAAAAGCTTGCATTCACTTCTCCTGCCTTTGCATCATTGCTCCACGAGCCGGATGTGACTCTTCATGTCTATGGCTCTTTGAAAGCATCTTCTTGATGCATCTGGGTCCACATCACAGTGAAGCAGCTTTGTGGAATCTTAGGCTGCTCTCCCCTCAAAAGGCCTCAGAGAACCAAGACTCAGGGTGGCTGTGCCCTGGGAATCTGCTCATATGATGAGTGAAGCAGGTGTGCTCTGCTGCGCTCAGACCCTTCAGTTGTGTCCGACCCTTTGTGACCCCAGGGACTGTAGCAGGCTCCTCTGTCCACAGGATTCTCCAGGCAAGAATACTGGAGCGGGTTGCCATTCCCTTCCTTGGGGGGCCTTCCCAACCCAGGGATCTAACCCAGCTCTCCTGCGTCTTCTGCATCGCAGGCAAATTCCTTACCCACTGAGCCACCTGGGAAGCCCAGAGCAGACAGCTGGTATCATCTTCATATTGGTTAATCTTGATGGCAATACGTCTCCTAAAAACAATCAAAACATTTCATAGATAAAATATATGTTAAAATATAAATATTTTATAGGTAAAACATTTTACAGGTAAAACTATTAATTATTCATCCAAATTGCTTACCTTCTTCTTAGTTTTACTTTCTCCCCATTCAAGCATGTGTATTCCATCAGAAAAGCCATGTGATGAGGCAGGTGAAAGAGACAGCAGGGGTTTTCTGGCCTTGGTTACAAGGGCCAGTGGAAGCAGCTGGGCGGAACCTAATGGAAGCTTCGTGATGAACCATCTGGGTAGCAGAAAGAGTTAACAATATTTCATTATCACACATGGGGAGGATAGAAAGCTACCGTGCTCTTCCCCAACTCCCGGCACCATCACCATTTGGGTATATATGGTCTTTCAGGTCATGGTACTATGCATAGCCTGTGTTTTATAAAGATAACCTTTACTATCCATATTTTATTGCAATTTAGCTTTTCACTTAAGATCCTGTTGAATCTTTCCATGTCAACCCATGTAGAACCATCTTAGTCTTTCCAATTAATGTAATTATTAATCCAGTTCTCTGTTGTAGCATACTTTTTTGATTGAGCCATCTTTCAAAGGAAAGTTGGGTTTTTGCAAATAAGTTTGCAATGCATCTCATGTACATGCATCTTTATATACCCGTGTGCACGCATCCGTACAATAAATTTGTAAAATGGGAATTTGGGGTCAAAGGCTAGATTACACTTTAATTGAACATATTTGACAACATTTCCATCTATAAAGTTTGCACCAGTTTATAGCCCCACTGCTGTGCTGCGCCCGGTCGCGTCCAACTCTTCGCGACCCTACGGACTGTGGCCCGCCAGGCTCCTCTGTCCAGGGGATTTTCCTGGCAAGAATACCGGAGTGGGTTGCCATTTCCTCCTCCAGGGGATCTTCCAGTCCAGGGATTAAAGCTGCATCTCGGGTGTCTCCTGCGCTGGTCGGCAGATTCCTTTACCACTGTGCCACCTGGGAAGCCCCGCTGATACTATGTGAGAAAGTTTCAGGCTGGTCTTTTCAGAGGCACAGAGACCCAACCAAGACAGAACGTAGCCCAGAGCAGGCAAGGTCGTTGAGATATGCTGCTGCTGCTGCTGCTAAGTCGCGTCAGTCGTGTCCGACTCTGTGTGACCCCATAGAAGGCAGCCCACCAGGCTCCCCCGTCCCTGGGATTCTCCAGGCAAGAACACTGCAGTGGGTTGCCATTTCTTTCTCCAGGGCATGAAAGTGAAAAGTGAAAGTGAAGTCAGTCGTGCCCGACTCTTCGCGACCCCATGGACTGCAGCCCACCAGGCTCCTCCATCCATGGGATTTTCCAGGCAAGAGTACTGGAGTGGGCTGCCAAGATACTAGGACAACTCATTTAAGGGCTTTTGGTTTTGTTTTTTCCCGAAGAGCACCGTAGGAGGTCAGGACTGAGTGGAGAAGAGCGAAGGGTGGAGGGATTGAGTGACTCGGGCCAGAAACCTTTAGTGAGCTGCCGTGACAGAAGGAAAACATGTGTTCAACCTAGGTAATTAAACCAAGCTGCATTATTTTTCCTGGCATTCTTTGCTTCCCCCTTATAACTAATCTTTCTGGAAGGCAGCCTTCACTCCTGCCCTGGTAGGAAAGTGATACCTCACCTAGGAATAGGGCACAGATCCCCTTTTCCTCCTTGATGGTGGATTCACCCAACAGATTCTTTGGTATTTCTGTAACTGTTTCTTAATCTCATTTCACACATGCTAAAGAGGTTTTTGACTTTTTCATGTGTCTTTTATTAAAGTGATTTATGGAAAACATGCTGAGCTTTGGCTTTTAGGAACGACAGGGGTGGAACACCGCCTACCTCATAAAACCATACCCAAGAGCCTGTGGATGAGCAAAATGGCATGGCGTCCAAGGGCTGGCAAAATGCGTCTTCAGAGAGGGTCCTTGTGAGCAGTGCTGCGATCCGTCTCATTGGACAATGCAGCATTGGTGAAGCAACGGCAAAATCTGTTTATTGTCACACCCCACTGAGGCTTGAGTACCTGCCACCCCATCAAGAACCTAGAGAAAGAAAGCATTGCAGCATGTGCTTTGCACACACCTCCCGGACTTGGCCAGGGCTTGTTTCCCTACTTTCTTTCACAGACACCTGTCAGTGACCAATAGAAATGGCTCAGAACTACCAACTGGCCAGGCCAGGAAGCCACAAAAGCTCAGCATTCTCCTTCAGAGCTGGCACGTGCAGCTCCTGCCTGGCTGGGCTATCAGGTGCCGTAGAAAGTCCTCTGGGATTTATGTTAAGTGGTCTAAGACATGAACCCTCAGCTCCAGGCGAAGTGGATGGAGCAGGGGTGGGGAGGAGGAGGAGAGGTGGTGAGGTGAAGGGAATGGTTACCAGTGCCCTGAGCTGCCAGCTGGAGAAATGGGAAGAGAAGACAACTGAGTTTAGTAATCAGGAGATTACTTAGATTTGGCCAAGCGTGGCCTCGGGGAATGGTTGAAGTGGAGACAGATGTCTCTGGGGCAGCAGGCTCCCCTAGGTCTGCATGGCCCTGTCTCCTCCTCCCCCGACCCTAACCCACACAGACCTCCTGGAAACACTTGGCTCCAGAGCAGCCCATGGATCCTGGGCACGTGCCATGAGGAGCTCCTGAGGACAGAGACGCAGGAGCCCATGCCTACACTTTGCGGGTGACCGGGTGGTTGGGAATGATACAGGAGCTCTTTGGTACCTGGCCCCTGGGCCTTCTGTCCTGGCAGGACTCTGCTGGGATGTGGCTCAGTTAAGAGCTGACACTGGGATTTCAGTGCCAAAGCAGGGACAAGCTACATGCCTTGTTCCGTCACGACACCATGCCATTCAGCTCCCTCCTTCCTGGGGCGTGGGGACCACTCTTCCTACTGTCTCACTTCTTTCCTCCACTGCCCTCCAGTTTTCGTGTCATGGAGCTGCATTTGAGGAACCCACCTTCCACATCAATTTTTAAATTCCACCCTGAGACCTAGGTAGAGGGCAGCAGGCTGCCCTTCACGGGAGCCACTCCAGACACAGCCCAACCACCAGGATGTGAGTTAAGGCCTGCCCGACAGCATGCAGAGCACACTCCGAGGCTACACAACTGGGAGGTTGAGGACATGCATTTGAGTTCATTGTCTGAGGGTGTTGGAGAGGAAACCACTGAAAATCACTAAGTTGAAACAGTGCTCAGTGCATACATGGTAAAAGTTAAAGTCACAGTGGATGGAGAACCATCTACACCCCCACTTTATAGACCAGGGCACGGACATACAAGAATGAAGGTGACATGACTGATATCTCACAGCACATCAGTGGCCAGATCTGTATTCTTAAGGACTTCACTCTTTAAAGATAATGGTGATGGGACAGCTTTTGGAGTCAAACAGAAAAGAATGGACTCCACAGCACCTGGACGCCACGACTTGTTATATGCGTTATGACATACACAGGCATACCTCATTTTATTGCATTTCATTTTATTGTATTTTTCACACATTGAAGATTTGTAGCAACTTTCCATGGACCGAGTCTATCAGTGTCATTTTTCCAACATCATTTTCCCACTTTGTGTCTCTGTGTCATATTATAGTAATTCTTGCACTATTTCAGACTTTTTCATTATTATTGATGTTTGTTACAGTCATCAGTGATCGTTAATGTTACAACTATGATTGCTGAAGGTTTGTAGATTATCACAATTTGCAGCTTATGGTTAAATTTGTTAGCCAAAATATTTTAAAATTAAGGTATGTACTTTTGTAGACATAATGTTATTGCATAGTTAATAGACTACAGTATAGTGTAATTTTTATGTGCAGTGGGAAATAAAAAAATTTGTATGACTCACTTTATTTCAATATTCATTATCTTCGTATCTGGAATCTTACCTACAGTATCTCCAAGGTATGTCTATGTATATTGTCTATGTATTTATTATATGTGCATATGCATACATGTATGAGATATAATATGCACATGCATGTCTATGTATATATACATGTATAATATATAGTAACTATATTCTAGGTAAATGTAAAGATATATATTCCAAAATGCACATAGATGTTTATATATTTTTAACCACACATTTTCAGTCTTCCCTCACCTCCTTTTCGCTGTACTCGTAGCGAGCCCTTGCAGGGTGAACCTGTGTGTTGAGGTCTAGGAGGAGCTAGGCGGAAGAGCAGAAAGCAAAGCCTGCTTCCCAATCGCCGTGGTCCTGCTCCCATGATGTGGGGGTCCTCTCTGACACCCAAAGGGGGCCGCCAGGGACGCACCCACTGCCCTCACTGACGCTCAAAGACAGTGACAGAGCTTCGCTCTCGCCGGGCTCCCAGAGGGAGGGAGAGGAGAAGCAGAGATACTGAGATGTGCTGATACAACCGAGCTGTTCCTCAGGCTAGCCCCGGGCGGCCTTGTGTCGTGGGGGAGCTGACTCCCGCACAGCCGACCGGAGCCGGCGGGCCGCGCCTCCGGCCCCGGCCGCAGGCAGCGCGGAAGCGCCGGAGGCCGCCCGCGCGCACGCCCGTTCCGGAGCCGCGTCCCCGCCGCGCGGCAGCCGGCGCCGCGCCGCTGCGCCCAGGGCCTCCGGGGCTGGCCCGCCCTCCCGGCGCCTGCGATCCTGCCGGCGCTCTCTGTCCCGCAGCTCTGACGGTGAGGGTCACCCAGCATCGCTGGAACCCCAGGAAGCGAGCTTGTGTCTCGGAGCAGCCCCCGTCCGAAGGGGAGCTGCAGCGGCCGGGGCGCCTTCGCCTCGCCGGCGGGCCCGGGTGACCCGGGTCTGCGGCGGGCCCGCCCAGCCTGGGGAGCAGGCAGGCCCCGGCGGGAGACGCCTGCCGCCCCGGCCCTGCGGCCCGCCGGCCCCTGACCGGGAGCACGCCGCCGGTGCCGTCCGGGAGCTGGTCGGCAGCACGTGCCCCTCTCCCCGCGGGCCTTTCAGGGCAGTCGGCGCTTGTCAAAGGCGGGCCTGTGTGGGTCAGCGGAGCCCAGCCTCAGCGCTTCGAATCCAGCTCATCCGAGTCCCCATGTCCTGCGGATGGTGTCTGTCGGGAACATAGTCTGAGAACCAGCGCCGGGGCAATGTTACACACTTAGAGAAAACTACATTTTTTTCCCATGGGTTCTAAATTCAGGCTAGTATCCTTAACTGATGTTTGGCCGTTTCCTGTAGCTTTTACATGTTAAAATGTAAACTATCAAGAGAGGGCATACTAAGTTCTGTTAGTATACATCTTTTCTTCACCTCTATAAGTAGCCTCAAACTGAGTATCGTATCAACTAGACCCGTGATGAATAGGCTTTTCCGTAAGGTGGCCGGAAGCTATGTACTAATGGGGAGATAAGCGACAGTTATGCAGTCCTGAACTCCCTGTTACAAGCTTCTGACATGTAATTTTAAAAGGCAGGTAAGGATAAATTATTTTTTAAATTCTGTTGTTTTCCTTAACTTTGTCAAAGGAAATCACGATTATATCTAGACTTAGTGTTTGTTGTAACATGCTTGCTTATTCAGTGTAAACCTAATCTTCTTCCATCTTTATGCCAATCCAGTGAGGGAAATTCTATTATTCTAGTCTTTAAGATCCCCAGTAAAGTACGCTGAGACCCCAGAGGATCAATTACTTGTTCTAGCTCCAACAGTTAAGAAGGGATAATGAAAGGTATTAATCTTAAATTTATCAGATTCTGGATCAGTTTCCTGGTCAGTGAGTGCCTGACCAATGCCATCAGTATCACCTGACAGTTTGTTAGACAAGCAAATATTCAAGCCTCGTGCTAGACCTATGGGATCAGAGCTTCGAGGGGAGCCAGCGCTCTGCTTTAACAACACGCCCTCAAGGTGATGGTGGTGCTGAAACTCGAGACCTGTTGCTCAGGAGGTCAAGCCTTTAGCCATGATATAACCCACTTTCTCAAACACACGTTCTGCAGGAAATCAAATAATTAGTCTGGTGCTTAATGAGCCATTTAATTTTTCTTTCCATGAGCAGATTGAGTTTAAATGCTGAACCCCTTATCCTGGGTAAAGGCTTCTGGTGTCCAGCCAAACAGGTCAACAAAATGTTCTTTCCTTTGTGCCCCTTGCCACGCACACACTGATTCTCCCCATAGATATTGGCCCAGTTCCTTGGATGGGTATCTGAATTCTCCATGCTTTTGCCAGTGGAGATAAGATCCACATCCCTTTAGCCTATTTTAATTTATAAATATTTAAGAACCAATCTATAACTGTCCTACAGAGCAAGAAATCTGAAAGGGAGAGAAGAAAGAATAAAGACGAATCTTCTTTGTTAAATTCTTCAGTGAAGGCAACTTGATCAATTAATAAAGCAACTAATAGCAAAGAGGATACTGCAAAAATACATTCAGTAGGCTGACTCAGAAATTAACATGGAACTCAATTTCAAGAGACAAATATGAGGGCAAATTAGATAAAGATGGTAAACTACTTCCATACTCATTCCAATCTCCCATTCCAAATTCTGAAAAGTTTCAGAAACCCTATTTAATATAATCAATATTAGGGCCAGAAAACAAAAGGTATCTTTCTATGGTGGATCAGAAACTATGAGGACTCCTGAAAAGACAGAAAGTAGATGGGATCATTTTGAAGAAGGCAACAGAAGCCAAAGTCACACAGAAAAGGACTTTTGTGAAGGTGGATGCAGCTCCCAGGTGTTTGAAGCCCCAAAGGTGGCAAATCAGGAGGAGGAATAGAGTCTGGGGGGACAGACGGGGCAATTGGTTGGGTACAAAAGGGGCAACTGGGGCACAGACCCTCCCCTCCCCTCTCTGCCGCTTCTGTCGGCCGGTAGGTGGTGGCGAGTCGAGTACCTGAGCCCAAGAATCAGGGTAGTAACCTGAGTGTCTGAAAACACTTAGGATGAGCTGGGAAGCTCCTTACCCCCAAAATAATGAGAAGTGATGAGTGGACACTTGGCCTGTTGGCTCATCCCAAGCCTCTGCTGCTGGGCCAAGCAAATAGTCCCAGGACAGAATTCAAAGACGAGCAATACTCAGAGTCACCAAGCGCCTGAGGAAGGTCAGGACCAGAGAAGGAGCTAACGTTAGCAAGCAGGATGTGTGGGAATTTGTATCGGAATAATTCAAGTCCTCAGAGGAAGCCAAGACGCTACTGATCCCCATGAAACAAGAATAGCCTGTTTTTACAATAAGAAATGTTCACGACTCTTGGAAATATGTGTGTATGTATACATATACATACACAAGCTATTACTGTAAAAAAAACAAAACCACCTTTTTACATCCTCAATACACTGAGTGATAAAATAGACATAATTAAAGAAAAATCAAGGTAAGACATTCTACCTGAACAGGGGAAAAAAGGCAGATTTGGCATAATAATTTAAAAGTTAGGAAATGTAAATAAATGTCTAAGTTCTAAAATTTATTAGCAAAGTTCCTTTTTTTTTTTTTTTTTTTTTGATGGGTTTCAGCATCCTCCTGTTGGTGGTTATTCAGCAGCTGGTTGCAATTTTGGTGGTCTTGTGGGAGGAGGTGAACACATGTCTTTCTACTCCACCATCTTGAACCAGAAGCCCCTAAAATTTATTAGCAAGGTTCTAGAAGGTAAGAATGTGGATGGGAGAGGGAATATTGAAATGAGTAGAACATTTTCCAAAGCTTAAGGAAAAAACATAAACACCTAAAAGAGTCCACTGAGTGCCAAGCTATAAAGAAAAAATAATTTTTTGACAACTGGGGGTAAATTTGGTGACACTAACATTGTAAGTTCTTATGATGAGACACCATAGACTAGAAGAAAATGCTAGCAATTATATAAAGAGTCAGTCTCTGGAATATGTAAAGCACTTTTCTGTCATCAACAAAAAACGAATAGTAAAGTGAAAGTTGCTCAGTCATGTCCAACTCTGCAACCCCATTGACAGTCCATGGAAATCTCCAAGGCCAAGATACTGGAGTGGGTACCCTTTCCCTTCTCCAGGGGATCATCCCAACCCAGGAATCGAACCCAAGCCACCCACATTGCAAGCGGATTGTTTATCAGCTGAGCCACAAGGAAAGCCCAAGAATATTGGAGTCGGTAGCCTATCCCTTTTCCAGTGGACCTTCCTGACCCAGGAATTGAGCCGGGGTCTGCTGCACTGTAGGCAGATTCTTTACCAACTGAGCCACAGGGAAGCAAGAGATGAAGGAAGACAGGAAAGGGAATCCAGATTGACAACAAACATGAGAAGATACTCAGCCTCCCCGTTACCAAGGATATGCAAATTAAAACAGCGAGCAGACCATTGGCTTGCTTCTCGTGTTTATAAAAATCAAAAAGAAATGTGGGTGTTACTGATAACAGTATCAACCGGCAAGGTCTTTTGAGGAACATCTTGGCATTACCTGTTCAATTCTAATTGCACCTTTGTTATCGTGCCGTGTCTACGTCTAGGCGCCACGTTAGAGAAGCACAGCACACACATCAAGATGCTCGTTGCAGCGTGGTTTAAGGCAGGGTGTAAGGAAGGACTTCAAAGATCCACCAAAAACAGTCGCATGAAATTGGTAGGTGTTTGCGCCATGCACTAAAATGCAGCAGTTTAAGGTTAGGCACTTCTCCATGTTCTGATCTGCAAACACCTCTATGGCATAAGTGAAAAGAGAATTTGAAGAAAGTATGTGATATAATACTACATATGTTAGCTCAGTTCAGTTCAGTCTCTCAGTCATGTCCGACTCTTTGCCACCCCATGGACTGCAGCACGCCAGGCCTCCCTGTCCATCAGCAACTCCTGGAGTTTACTCTAACTCATGTCCATTGAGTCAGTGATGCCATCCAACCATCTCATCCTCTATTGTCCCCTTCTCCTGCTGCCTTTTCCAATGAGTCAGCTCTTCGCATCAGATGGCCAAAGCATTGGAGTTTCAGCTTCGGCATCAGTCCTTCCAATGAATATTCAGGACTGATTTCCTGAATCAAAGGACAGACTGGCTGGATCTCCCTGCAGACTCTCCAGAGTCTTCTCCAGCACCACAGTTCCAAAGCCTCAATTCTTTGGCGCTTAGCTTTCTTTATGGCTTCCCTGCTGGCTCAGACGGTAAAGCATCTACCTACAATCCAGGAGACCCAGGTTCAGTCCCTGGGTCGGGAAGCTCTCCTGGAGAAGGAACTGGCAACCCACTCCAGTCCCCTTGCCTGGAAAATCCCATGGACGGAGGAGCCTGGTGAGCTACAGTCCATGGGGTCGCAAAGAGTCGGACACGACTGAGCGACTTCCCTTTCCCTTTAGCTTTCTTCAGAGTCCAACTCTCACATCCATACATGACCACTGGAAAAACCAGAGCCTTGACTAGACAGAGCTATGTCGGCAAGGTAATGTCTCTGCTTTTTAATATGCTGTCTAGGTTGGTCATAGCTTTTCTTCCAAGAAGCAAGCATCTTTTAATTTCATGGCTGCAGTCACTATCTGCAGTGATTTTGGAGCCCCCAAAAATAAAGTCTCTCACTGTTTCCATTGTTTCCCCATCTATTTGCCATGAAGTGATGGGACCAGATGACATGATCTTAGTTTTCTGAATGTAGAGCTTTAAGCCAACTTTTTCACTCTCCTCTTTCATCAAGAGGCTTTTTAGTTCCTCTTCACTTTCTGCCATAAGGGTGGTGTCATCTGCATATCTGAGGTGATTGATATTTCTCCCAGCAATCTTGATTCCAGCTTGTGTTTCTTCCAGCCCAGCATCTCTCATGATGTCCTCTGCATATAAGTTAAATAAGCAGGGTGACAATATACAACCTTGGCATACTCCTGTCCCTATTCCATGTCCAGTTCTAACTGTTGCTTCTTGACCTGCATACAGATTTCTCAGGAGGCATGTCAGGTGGTCTGGTATTCCCATCTCTTGAATTTATCACAGTTTGTTGTGATTCATATAGTCAAAGGCTTTGGCATCGTCAATAAAGCAGAAGTAGATGTTTTTCTGGAACTCTCTTGCTTTTTCAATGATCCAACAGATGTTGGTCATTTGATCTCTGGTTCCTCTGCCTTTTCTAAATCCTGCTTGAACATCTGGAAGTTTACGGTTCACATGCTATTGAAGCCTGGCTTGGAGAATTTTGAGCATTATTTTGCTAGTGTGTGAGATGCGTGCATTTGTGCGGTAGTTTGAGCATTCTTTGGCATTGCCTTTCTTTGGGATTGGAATGAAATTGACCTTTTCCAGTTCTGTGGCCACTGCTGAGTTTTCCAAATTTGCTGGCATATTGAGTGCAGCACTTTACTATATATTTTGTCTGTGAAAATATGTATAAAACAACTCATTAAAGTAATAACCCTTGAGGAGGAGGGCCAGAATTAGAGGTAAAATCCAGAAATTTGTATGTAGTTTACATTATTTCAAAATGGAATGTTAAAAACAGTGTATTCATGTATTCATAGAATTACTAAGAGGCTAGAAGTGGGAAATTACAAGGGAAATGTCAGAGACAGCAGGATAGGTCCTAGAGCTCTGATCTATTCGCTCACAGGAACAAGGCTGAGCCACCGCCCTGGACAGTCCTCAGAGAGGAGGGGCGGTACTGGAGGCTCCTGGCCCCACGTGGGCCATGCCCAGGGCACTCTCTCAGCAGTTCCCCTGCTCCACCAGGAGCAAGGATGCAGGTTCCCCGGATAGACCAGCATCTGCGCTCCCTTGAAGAGTGCTGTCCCTCTGCCGGAGTTGGCTTTGGAGAGGATGTGGGGACACCCAAAGGCCACTCTCCTTTTTACTGGACCCCAAATCGGACATCCAGCTTGTTTCACGTGACCCTCAGCTCAGCAAAGGCAAGACTCCTGAAGGCTTGAGGTTCGTGGGACAGAAGCAGTTGTAGGGAAGCACAGCTGCCGAAGCCATGCTGAGGACCGAGAGTGAGAGGGAAACCCTTTCCCTGAGTGCCCATGGGCACACCTGGGCCTTCTCCTGGGCACTCATTGCCCAGAGAAAGGTGAGATGTACAGAGAGAGTAACGTGGAAATTTACAATACCATATGTAAAATAGATAGCCAATGGGAATTTGCTGTACGACTCAGGGATCTCAAACAGGTGCTCTGTGACAGGCTGAAGGGTGGGATGGGGAGGGAGATGGGAGGGAAGTTAAGAAGAAGGGGACATCGGTATACCTATGTCTGATTCTTGTTGATGCATGACAGAAAACCACAAAATTCTGTAAAGCAATTATCCTTCAATTAAAAACCTTAAAAAAAAAAAAAGAATCCTTCCGCTCCTCCCTCCTGCACTGAGTCTCCACTCACATACTGTTCTCTGGACAGTCCCTGAGGCCATCCTCTGTGGCCCTGCACCCACCATCTGCGTAATAATTGGCACGAGGACATCTCACAACCATCTATTTAAAGGAGTCCCCCCCCTAACCCGCAGGAACTTGATGTAGGGACAATTCTTTGGAAAAGTACTCACTGCCACGAGTCTCCCCTAGACTGCGGGCTTCTGTTCACCACATCTGAGAGGATGCCTTCTGTGGACCAGGGAGGACAGATGAGCTGGGGAGTTCGAGTTCTCTCAGCCTGGTCCCTACCAGGACCTGAATGGAACAGAGAGAAAAATGCTTCTTCCAGCAGAAGACTGGGATGCACAGGGCTCACATACCACACCCAAGTGCACACACACACCACCTCCTACACAGACACACCTGCATAAGCCACACACCACAGGTGCTTCAGTTCAGTTCAGTTCAGTTCAGTCGCTCAGTCGTGTCCGACTCTTTGCGTCCCCATGAAAGAGGCCTCACAGCACGCCAGGCCTCCCTGTCCATCACCAACTCCCGGAGCTCACTCAGACTCACGTCCATGGAGTCGGTGATGCCATCCAGCCATCTCATCCTCTGTCGTCCCCTTCTCTTCCTGCCCCCAATCCCTCCCAGCATCAGAGTCTTTTCCAGTGAGTCAACTCTTCACATGAGGTGGCCAAAGTACTAGAGTTTCAGCTTTAGCATCATTCCTTCCAAAGAAATCCCAGGGCTGATCTCCTTCAGAATGGACTGGTTGGATCTCCTTGCAGTCCAAGGGACTCTCAAGAGTCTTCTCCAACACCACACTTCAAAAGCATCCATTCTTCGGCGCTCAGCCTTCGTCACAGTCCAACTCTCACATCCATACATGACCACTGGAAAAAGCATAGCCTTGACTAGACGGACCTTTGTTGGCAAAGTAATGTCTCTGCTTTTGAATATACTATCTAGGTTGGTCATAACTTTCCTTCCAAGAAGTAAGTGTCTTTTAATTTCATGGCTGCAGTCACCAATTAACAAGACATATACATTACACATTAACACACAGAGAACACACATGCCACACACGTATCCCACACACACCACACCAGACACGCTGCATACACCTGTCATGCTACACACACACCAGAACGTCAGAGTTGTTCACACACAGACGCACGCACACCGGAATGTCAGAGTTGTTCACACACAGACGCACGCACACCGGAACGTCAGAGTTGTTCACACGCAGACGAACGCACACCGGAACGTCAGAGTTCACACACAGACACACACGCACACCGGAACGTCAGAGTTCACACACAGATACACACACACCAGAACGTCAGAGTTTACACACAGACATCCATAACACACACACGCCACACACACACACATTGCATGCACGTATCACACAGTGCACAAGCCACATATACACCGAAAGGCGTGCGCACCGAGCACACAGCATGCACCACAGGCACCACGAACACGCCCATCCACGCGCGCATGCCACACACGCCTCTAAGAGCAAGCAGCTTCCATAGCGAGCGCAGGCTACACGCACATCAGTTAGAAGGAGGACAGAGCAGCTCTCACAGAAACACACAGTTGGAGCACAGTCGCCCCTCTTATGCTGTTATGTGTTCAGCTCATCATTCTTCGTTCCTGGGTGGAATTTCTGTGGCACAGGCAGAGTCACACTGAAGTAATTTTCCCCAAACAAGGACCAATTCAAGCTCCACCTCGGCTCCGCACCAACTGTGCGATATCCAGATCTGATGTGGGAAGGCGGGAGGGAGGCGAAGGCAAGGTGTTGGTCTCTTTCCAGCCTGTTTCAGGGAAACCACCTCATTGTTTACAATTATAATGAAATATAAGATCAAGGCTGTTTTGTGTAATGTTTTGTTTTTACAAACTGAAAGGCAATCACTGGAAAATATAAATTGGACCTATAACTTGCCAAATTCTGAACAAACGGAAAAAATATTACTGGGTCAACCCACTGAAAGTAAAGATAAGACAGAAATACTAAAAGCACGATAAATATAAAAGGTGGAGGAATACAGCCCAACTTATCAGTTATCAGAATACATTAAAAAGAAAATAAGTAAGCTACACTTTCTTACTCAAAGCCCAAATAGCTCAGAGTGCTTCAAAAGGCAAAACCTAAAGAGAAATGAAACAGAGGATATTGATCCTCTGATGCTTAGGAGACGGATAAGGATCTAGCAGATACATTTTATACAAAAAAATCCTAGAAGTAGTTAATGAGGAAAGTTATGTCTATCCATAGAATATACAATAAAAAGACATTATCACCATGAAATTTGCATTCCAAAAACTGGTTTCAAAAGAAATTATACCAAAATATAAAATACATAGGCAAATGAAATTGTTTGGTATCAAAAAGTTTCAACACATTGTACAGAATTTCACAGATCAAAGAGATAAAAAATAAAGACACAGAAAGCCTGATAATATAATTAACAAACTTATGATACTAACTACAAAGGAAATTTTGTAAGCCACAAAGATGTAAAGCACATTCCTTAAAAATATTAATGCATTAATGAAATATTTATAAATAGTGATCATGAACTAGGCCCAAAAGCTTTCATAAGTTCCATCTAAAATAAAGTAGAAATTCCCAAGCCTTATTCTTTCACCACGGTGTAATAAAATTAGAAAGTAATGGCAAAAATAAATCACAATATTCAATCACATGGAAATTGTAAAACTAGTCTTTCTATCAAAGAACCCCAATCTCCAGAAGAGAGGCCTTTTAAAAATGCTCATTACCGTCCACCTGCCTCCAGAGTCCATACAACTAACTCGAGTCACAGATGATTTTCTCAGACCTTGATGAGATAGTTAAATATGATACTATTTTGAAGGTTTCAAAGCATAGAATTGTATCAATAAAATTGTCTTAATTGGTTATATAAGGTCAGCATTACTCTGAAGCCCAAATTTACTAAAAATAAAAAGCATCTATAGGAAAATCGCACTTATGAGTATGTGTGCTAAGGCACTTCAGTCGTGTCTGACTCTTTGCAACGTTATGGGCTATAGCCTGCCAGACTCCTCTGTCCATGGGATTCTCTAGTCAAGAATACAGAACTGGGTTGCCATACCCTCCTCCGGGTATCTTCCTGACCCAGGGTCGAACCTGGGTCTCCTGAAATTCCTGCATCACAGGCAGGTTCTTTACCACCAGTGCCACCTGGGAAGCCCACTTATGGATATAGCCATAGCGTCTGTTAATGAAATATTTTCACATTTAAACCCCGGACACATTCAGAGAACAAAGCCAGAACTAGCCAGATTTATTAACATGAACTAGCCAGATTTATTCCAAGAAATATGGAAATAGTTTATCAGGGTGTGATATGTTAGTATAATTTATATTTAAAAAACTGTATTTGTTAAAGGAGAAAATTTCCCCCCACCCACAAAAATCTCATTCATCCCCTAAGTGGCAGATAGCAAAATTCAGCAACTGCTCCTGTTTTCTCCCCACATTATGGAAAATATTTGTCAGAAATACCCTGCCTGTAACATGCTTAGCTGTGAAACACAGAGAGATCCGTGAGTAAAGTTAGAATTAAAATAAAAATGTTCCTACTCAGTATCATGTCTTAGCATTGCAATAGAGTCACGTTTTAGTTATTCCCAAGGAAGGAAACATAAATAAATTACATCAATATTGGAAAGGAAGAAACAAAATGTTTATTATATTTAGATAAGGCTATCATAACTCTTTGCAGATATAACAAAATGCCAATCAACATTCCAACTGTGTGTGTGTATTCCAGAGTTTTCATCTTATGAAGAATAACATTCTGAGCTAGCAACAAAATTGTTAAGCCCAGAGAGCTTCCCCTAACAGGTGTCACCATCTCTCCTCATGACGTGATGCCCACAAGAAGTGCCACAGAAGCACATGGGAAGATGTGCACGGGTAAGGATGTCTCTTTAAATCTATGAGAATGGGAAGGATTAGCCTGAGAACGTGTTGTGACAGGTTACTAATCGTTTCAGGGAAAAATAGTGTTAAATTCATACTTCATACTGAAATGAATTCCAGATGGGCTAAATATTTTAAGGTTAAAAAAAAGAGAAGAAACTCTGAAGCCGATACAAGAAAATGCAGAGCTGAATGGGGATCTAGGTTGTGAAAGAAGTTTCTAAGCACATAACCAAAATCTGCAATATTACAGGAAAAAGAGTAACAGATGTTAATATGTAAAAAATTGAAATGTGCTTTGAAATAAAACAAAAGAGATAAAGTTAAGAGATAAGGAAAATTTGGAAAAGAGATAAAGTTAAGAGATAAGGAAAATTTGGAAAATTTGGAAAATGTGGACAGGAAGGGGCTTGTCAAATTCATATAATAGGATTAATATGGTTATCAATACTTTATGAAAAGGTCTTATAAAACATCAAGAAAAAGGTAAACAGCGGTTTATAAAAGCAGGTGATGTCCTGCGCTTGGTTGCTCAGTCGTGTCCGACTCTTTGCAACCCCGTGGACTGCAGCTGGCCAGGCTCCTCTGTCCATGGGGATGCTCCAGGAAAGAATATTGGAACAGTTTGCCATGCCCTCCTCCAGGAGATCGTCCCAACCCAGGGATCGAACCCAGGTCTCCCACATTGCAGGCGAATTCTTTCTAAGCAGGGAGAGAATACAAACAGGCAATTCAAACAGAATATAATGAAATACAAATAACCAATAAATATGAAAAAGTCTTAGTGAGATATCATTTATAGCCCAAATCAGCATAGATTAAAAAGGATCTTAAACCTTAACAAGGACCGTAACTCTTCCTTCTCATAAAACTGCTGCTGGAAATAGTGTTACAATCTACCTGCAGGGCAAGGGCAGGAATTGAAAGCACACTCCTGCTGACTCTAGGAGTTCCAGCTTCAGGCCCCTGTTCTAAAGAAACAATCCAGGGACCAATCATGGTGCTTTTCTTTTAACTAGAAAAGAAAGGGACAAATTTTAAATGCCTATTGTTAGAGAATGAGAACATTGTGTAATCTCTGTTCTATAAACTATTATACAAAAATTGATGTGTGTGGTACAGATTTATATTTACTAACATAAAAACCTACCAATTACGGCTACTAAGTAAAAAACACGGCTAAAGAGTAGTATGTATTACATGATAGAATGAAAAAGGAAGATGCGTGTGAGTTTCTCTAAAAAAGCAAGACACAAAATATCACCAGTGTTTAAACGATGACGTATGTGTGTTCGTTGCTTAGTCATGTCCGATTCTTTTTCAACCCTGTGGACTATATATAGCCTGCCAAGCTCCTCTGTCCATGGACTCCTCCAGGCAATAATACTGGAATGGGCTACTGTTCCCTTCTCCAAGGGTTCTTCCCAGTCCAGGGATCAAACCCATGTCTCCCACATTGCAGAAAGGCAGGGAAGCACCTTTCATGATGGTACATGCCTATTAATATGAGAAAACACTTAATTGTAATATAAAATAAGAAAACAAATTGGGTACAGGATAGAATCTCTAGCCTCCCTTCTCCCCCCCAAATTCTCTCTATATATACAGCATGGCTTTAAAAATGCAAGAAAAATCACTAAAGTATTAACTGGAATTTTTCTGGGTGGTGAGGATTAGAAAGAGTGCTTGTTTCCTTCTTTTAAATTTGTCCATATTTCCTCAGTTTTCCAAGATGGGCATGTGCCAATTCCATAATTCAAGGAAAATGCTAAAGGGAGAAGGGAGAAAGCAGAGGGTCAGGGCGGGCCCTTCCTTACCCCAGTACGCGTGCGCACCCCTCATGGCAATACCTGGACCTGGAGTCCTGAGCAGAGAGAGCAGGTGCTCTGAGCCTGCAGCAGGCTGGCACAAATCTGATGACCCGAGTCAGGAAACCATATGCCCCGAGGATTGACCCACACTTTGGATCTTTTCCCAGAGACGCGCTGGCACCCTGCGGACGATTCCTGAAGCACTGTTGACAATCTGATTCTAAGAGGCCCAGTTCTTTAGAGACATGAGCATTCATGGAAAACATTTTTCAGCTGATGGCAACCGACGTGTCTCTAATCCATCCCCAAAGATGATTTTCTGTATCACATTACACAGCTGAGGATTAAATTACTTGCTGAAATGTTGTAGACATAGGCCCTGCTCATGCGGTGGGCTTTGCTAAAGTCATTTTTCTCCTTGGCCCACCCTTAGAGGTCTACCCTCCTGCTAAGGGTTGGGAGGCTGCAGGCAAGAGTTCTTCCTGAGTGAGAGGCTATGGGCAGGCCTGTCTGCCCCCTGGCTGCAGGCCCACTTTTTCCCTGAACACATGCCTGACCTGACCAGCCTGAGTCTTTCTGGAGTTCCTGGAAGATTCTTGGTGTTGGGTAAAATAAAGCCATTCAGCCTTCCCACAGGTAAAGAGAGTAAGTGATGGAGAGATAAGGTTGGATGTGAAGGAACTCATCAAAAAGCAGAGTTCTTGAGCCCCCCCCCCGCACTGTTCCCATGGCAAATGATGTAATTCCAGCCTTGGCATCTTACCTGCAGACTGTGAATCCTGGTGTTGCTGGTGCAGCCCAGACACTCTGAGCTCCCTGGGGGCAATGGCCGTCTCTGGAGCACTTTCTCCATGCTTCTCTGTGGCACAGCCCCCAGACAGAGCTTCACTCCTCTGTTGAGCCTAAAATTGTTCACTGAATGAATGAATATATGAATACAGAAACAAACAGAGGAGTGCCTTTAGATCCAGAGGTGATATTATGGTGCAAATCATTGGTGCTGCTGCTGTTGTCACTACTGACTCACACTTCAGCAGATACTTCTCCGCCTGATTTTCCTTGAGAAGAGGATGCCTAATCACTAGGAACTAAATGATTCAGCATCGAGCCAGACTTATTGACAGACATGCTCTAGGCCTGGAGCCTGTGTTCCCTGGAATTACATGTGGTCAGTGGTTCTGGTTCTCCGGAGCTGGTTTACTGACGTTTACTTCTCTACTTGAGATGCAGCTAAACTGCCCGTTATTATTGGAGTTAAGATTCTTGTGGCCATGGTTTTATGGGTGTGACGGTCATGGAGACATTAGGAGTTTGTGTGTGTGTGTGTGTGTGTGTGTGAGTGAGTGTGTGAGTGTGTGTGTGTGTTGCATCCTATCATGAAGGAAGAGCAGCCAGCAAATGGGCAAGTCACACACAGCCACATGCTTCTGGCTGCCCTGGAACTAATTAATCCCCTGGTGTCAGAAATCTGTCGCCCTGAGCTATCTGCAGGGGGAGGCTGGGCAAGCTGAGTGGACCAGACAGAATCGGGAGCCAGAAGCCAACATGCAGAGTCAAAGTTTGAATAATGCAAAAGAGACACGTTGAGAATCTGCAACACTCCTAGACCCTCGAGCAGAGTGGCAAGTGACAAGTGGGTGCTGATATTTGAGAGAAGACTCAATCCCAAGACATCTAGCTCTCCGATAAGAAAATAGTAAGGTCCAGGAGGCCAAGACAGCGTCACACTTTAAGGCAGGATCTCGGGAATCTGCAGGAGGCCGGGAACGTCAGCTTTGGACATGCTCGATGCTTCCGTCTGAGGGCGCTAAATCCTTCCGGGTCAAAGCACTCAGCATGTCTTCAGTGCAGCCTTTTAAAAATTCCATTTACATTAAGAGGAATCAGACATCAGAAAGCGTGCCAGGACAAAATTACTCATATTGTCTTACACACACTTGGCATTACTCCAGCCCTCTAAGTTTATTATCATCAGCAAATCAATTGAAAAATTAAGATATGGAAGTACTTTAAAATAGCAAGACATCCTCTTCCCTGACCCCCACCATCTCTCCACTGCTATGAAAACTGTAACCTCTCACACTAGGAGGCTTTAAGAGTCTCTGAGGAGGTGACAGAAGAAATTCATTAGGTCCTCCGCCAGAGTCATCACTGGCAGGGAGCAGAGGGCTGCTATTCCGAGTGTCTCCGCTGCCATTGCGTCTAGCACGGTCGTTTGCTCTACATGGAGACGCAGTCTCAATACAGCAGATGACACCTGGTATTGCCAAGTTATGCTGGTCCAGGGTCCCTGAACCACCCGTCTGGTATTCAGGAGAGAAGATGTAAAGATGCCTGCCTCCAGATTACGATGTAGCCTTGGGCACAGTTTTAACCTCAGGCTGTTGAATCACTTGGGTCTTGGTTCCTGATGTGTAAAATGAGAATAACAAGGCCATTTTTAGGGTCCCAGGAGCTAACAGGTGCACATCCCTTAGCTTAGCATCTTGCCCCACATTGGGAGTGCTCCCTCAGGCTGGCCGCAGTTGTAGCCACTAATGTTACTCTTCTTAGATGATTCTCACTCTTTGAGTAGGGTAGTAATATAAAGCATCATGAGTCTAAGTTAACTTTGTGGACAATAAATAATTGGAAGAAAATAAAAGATTAGTATAAAATTTCCCTGGTTAGGAGAGTTAGGGTCTTTCCTGGTGGCTCAGCAGTAAAGAATCAGCCTGCCAATGCAGGATATGTGGGTTCGATCCTTAGGTTGGAAAGATTCCCTGGAGAAAGAAATGGCAACCTACTTTAGTATTCTTGCCTGGGAAATCCCATGGGCAAAGGTGCCTGGCAGACTACAGTCCATGAAGGTCGCAAAGAGTCAGACACGACTTAATGGCTAAACAAACAAGCAAAAAAATAGAGGGTTAGAGTCTAAAAATAAGAGAGCAACTCTCAGAGAGAGGAGAAAGAAAAGAAAGGTGGCAGGCGATGCGTTGCTGTGTATGAGCAGACCCAGACATAGAGCAATCCTTTCTAGGACTTATTATGTGACTCCAGGCCCTATGTAAGTAACATTTCTGGGGTAGTCGCGGTTTTACGGCAAGACCAGTAAAGGGACCAAATGGGACAGCTAAGGAAATTAAGGAAAAGAATGGATTGAATTTTATTATCAGTAAATTAGAACATTTTACTCCAGAGAGGTAAATACTGATGAAATCACTCCCTTTGCCCCTTTAAACGCGAAATATAACTTGTGTTCAAATATGCCCGAGTGAAACACAGGAGTGGAAACGTGTATGAGTGCTGCGTGATGGGATGTAACACAGAAAGAACCCATATAAAGTGGTCCTGTCCCGCCACAGTGCCCAGAGGACGGCAGTCTGTCCACAGCCACGAGAGACGTACGTGACACGAGGACAGGAAGGCCACGCCCGCCCAGTCACCACACTTCTTGGAGGACCGGGCCGAAGAATCCTCCACTTGCCTTGCGGACAGCATCGTTTCACCGGTGTGGCCTCCTTTGAGCACACTTCATCTCACCTTAAACCTCTGAAGGGAAAGGAGTGAGGCACTGAGATGACAAGGAATTGGCCGGCTTCCCCTAGGGAGCAGAGAAAAATCTCCAGTCGAAATCAGCCTCGAAAAAACAAAAGAAAACAGCCTTGGTTCCTTTCTTAAGAGCTCCTCATCTGGCCGCTGCAACACTCCGATGCTGGACTCGGAATTCCCGCCGGAGAGTGCCAGCTACATCACGTTAATGGAAGCTAGTAAATGGACAGCCCACGGAAGGCAGGGCGGCTGAAAAGGCCTGAAGAGCGCAGAGAGGGAGCGGAAAAGCAGAAGAAAGAGCCCAGAAATGAGCAGCCTCACTTTACAAAGGGGAGGGTCCAGAAAGCGTCCACGCTCACCCCCCACCGGTACTTAAAGTCACAGTATCACAGTAAAAGTGCTAGAAATAATGGTGCGATTTTCTAGGCTTCCCGAGCAGACCAGGAAAGGGGCTGGCTGAAGGGAACCAAGTCCTCTACATCTCCAGCAGGATGAGGGTTGATGACATGTACAACGCATGTCACTCAGAGCTGTGGGGGACACGAAGGGAAAGAGGGAGCACTCTGTAGGCTGGCTCTCGGCTCTGAGGCATCTGGGGAGAAGCTGTCACTTTATATCATAAGCCTTCCTTACTATTTGATTTATTACTATGAATGTATATTACTGTAATTTTAAAAATGACACAGAACCAATTTACAGCATTTGACAGGCATGCTCTAAGGCAAGTTGTTGGCGATCCCAGGAATTTTTCTAACCTTGGGAGGGGCAGCCCCTCCAAGGTCAGCAAGGTCCTAAGATGTCAAAGCACCAGGATAAAGAGAAGTCATGGTTCACACATCCTCTGAAATAGTTTCTCCTATCAACATCCAGTGTCCTGCACCAGTAAGACAACCGTACAGAGAAAGTGCTGACTGCCAGACATCGCCACCCTGGGTGGTGGCTCACAAAAGCCAGAAGTCTGTTAACCTCGTTGAAGGGTAACGATAAAATCTTCTGTGGATCCTTCTGCCATTCACCCAGCCTTTCCCATCGTCTCCCATCTGCCTCTGAGCCAGAACCACGCCAGGGCTCATCCAGCGGGTGATGGACAGAAAGCAGCCTTCTGGCTTGAATTTGGTCAGCTCAGAAAAAAAGAAGATGCCAACCATGTCTGGGGGCTGCGGGCAGGTTGTGAGATATGTCACATTAACAACGGATACTCTGGTTATCCATCAGCCCCTGTGCTTTTGATTAGCACGAGCCAAGCCCCACTCCCACCCCCGTCTCAAGCCCTGTACAAACGGGATATGTTTTTGGACCTCTCTAAATTGTCCCCATTAAGCCTCAGTGTCCTATCTAGGGCTTCCCTGATATCTCAGTTGGTAAAGAATCTGCCTTCAATGCAGGAGACCCCGGTTCAACTCCTGGGTCAGGAAGATCTGCTGGAAAAGGGATAGGCTACCCACTCCAGTATTCTTGGACTTCCCTTGTGGCTCAGCTGGTAAAGAACCTGCCTGCAATGCAGGAGACCTGGGTCCAATCCCTGGGTTGGGATGATCCCTTGGAGAAGGGAAAGACTTACCTAATATTTTACTGGCGCTCTCTCATGCAAATAATTAATTCAATCCCTCGTGTGGTTCTCTGGTAAGCTGGGAGCTCAATAATGCCTAGAAATCAGAAATAGAGAGTAAAGGCCTCAGCGTAGGAAAAGGAAAGAAAGCCACATGGGTTTGCTGAGTTAAATCTTCATAACACAACCAATAGAAGAATCCTCTGCTATCAAAAAATAAAAAAATCTGGAACCTACAGGCCCTCTTCATTTTCAAAGATTGGCAGAGATCTTCCATATTGTTTACTTAATAATTTGTTTAAAAATACAGTGTTACAGCTGGGTGATGTGTTTACTATTTTTTCCCCCAAATCAAGAGTTATAGTTGGGGATGGCTGGTTATGATGAAAACCATGTGGACAATTCAGATTTGATAGATGTCCCCATCACCCTGCAGGTGACTCGCTTCGGAGGCCTACCTGGCTGCCCCTGCATCGGCCACATTGCCCCTCCACTGTCTAGGCTGCAGGGCTCTGCCCTCAGGAAGTTTAAGGTGGAATATACATAGTCTTGCAGCTCTGTAGGTGCAAATGGATGCTGTGGTGCGGCTCATTTGGGGGCTGCTGTCGGCCTAGAAAAAGTGAAATAAAGTGAGGTTGCAAGAGGCAAAGCCTAAAGAACTGTGGTCTCTTTGAATTGTAAACAGTTTATCCCCTGAAAACATCATGTGGGTCAAGAACATCAGAGAACTTTTCAGGGGAATAATTTATGTGGTTTTATGTTTGGGGGAGCGGGGGGTAACCCTTGGCTAAGTGAACTTTGTCTGATGTGCATGGAGGGATTTTACCTCTTCATCTCGCCATTTAGCCTCCTGGCCCAAGATAAAACCGCCCGGCCTCTCTCTTCCTGGTGTGGACTCTTCCAAGCTTGGTGTTGGGGAGTCTCGATGACATGAAGAAACCCCACCTGCTTGCTCTGTCCACAGATGAAAGCCTGGAGTCAGGCTGCCCACTTTTGTCGGCTGGACTCTCCCACAGGGTGGGGCATCAGCAGGGCTACCACGACTGCTGCCCACTGGACACTCCGTGGGGGATGGCGATGGGGGCCAGAGGGAGACGGGCACGTTACATACAGCTGGAGCGCGCCCAGCCAGAGCCAGACGTCTCCGGAAAAAGCTGGCTGCCTGCTGTGACTGACGCAGGCCAGAGATCTGGCCCTGGAGACTGAGCTGAGTCTCACTGCCCTTCATCCCCTTTTCCCCTGCGGGGAAGCCACTCAAGATGCTGGGGTTTGCTAAAGCCACGGAAAGCAAGAGGCCTGCATCTAACCGTGCAGTCCAGGTGTGACTGTACTGAGCTCGCCCCCGGGAAACCTGGGGAGGAATTTTCACCTTAAGGTGTGCAAAGGTGTCCACTGAGGAGACCGGAGAGGTCAGTGCCGGAAGCTTTCTTTTTTGGCATGCAGTGTTGATGAGCTTCTTTTCAGCAGTTAGGACTAGATGGACGTAGAGCCGCGCCTGCTAAGTTGCTTCGGTCGTGTCCGACTCTTTGCGACCCCGTAGACTGTAGCTCACTCTTTGCTACCGCATGGACTGTCCGTGGAATTTCCCAGGCAAGAATACTGGAGTGAGCTCTCCTCCAGGGACTCTTCCTGACTCAGGGATGGAACCCTCGTCTCTTGCGGCTCCTGCATCGGCAGGCAGGTTCTTTTCCACGAGTGCCACCAGAGCCGGAAGGGTCACTTCTGAGCAATGGATTCCCAGAGGGGCAGAAACCCTCCTGCACCCCCACAGCCTCTAAGTGCCCATCATGAGGCCAGCAGTGTGTAGACCCCAAGGGGGCCCAATCAGGCGTGGGGGCAGGAGGAGGCAGGCCTGATGAGAAAGGTGTGAGGGGGAAATTCCCCAAACGAACTGGAAATGTGAGAAGTGCAAGGACTGTGGTTTGGCAAGCATTCTGAGCGTGCTGGACAGAGGAAAGGGGAAGAGGGCGCGGTCTGGAGTCCGGTGCGGCTGTCGCCTCCGCGGGCCCGAGGCCCTCCCGCGCTCCCTGCAGGTCCGCTTCCGAGACCGACTGCCGCTGCGTGGGGCCTGCTGGCCTTCGCACTGATGCCGGCAGGAGAACCCTGTGGCCCCGGGCTCGTATGAACACGCTCTCCTCCTTGGACCCTGCCTGCTTCACCAGCTTCGCTCCGCACCTGGTGGCCAGGCCCCTGCCAGCTGTCTTCGCTCGGAATCCCATCACTTACACCACCAGCCAGTGGCCCAGGCAGCCCGCCCGCCAGTAAGTGCGCCCTCTGCCGGCAACGGCCTCTGCCTGGGCCCGCAAGGTGGCTACCCGTCTCTAGAGCCAACCTTGAGTTCAGTTCAGTTCAGTCGCTCGGTCGTGTCCGACTCTTTGCGACCCCATGAATCGCAGCACGCCAGGCCTCCCTGTCCATCACCAACTCCCGGAGTTCACTCAGACTCACGTCCACCGAGTCAATGATGCCATCCAGCCATCTCATCCTCGGTCGTCCCCTTCTCCTCCTGCCCCCAATCCCTCCCAGCATCAGAGGCTTTTCCAATGAGTCAACTCTTCGCATGAGGTGGCCAAAGTACTGGAGTTTCAGCTTCAGCATCATTCCCTCCAAAGAACACCCAGGGCTGATCTCCTTCAGAATGGACTGGTTGGATCTCCTTGCAGTCCAAGGGACTCTCAAGAGTCTTCTCCAACACCACAGTTCAAAAGCATCAATTCTTCGGTGCTCAGCCTTCTTCACAGTCCAACTCTCACATCCATACATGACCACAGGAAAATCCATAGCCTTGACTAGACGGACCTTAGTCGGCAAAGTAATGTCTCTGCTTTTGAATATGCTATCTAGGTTGGTCATAACTTTTCTTCCAAGGACTAAGCGTCTTTTAATTTCATGGCTGGAATCACCATCTGCAGTGATTTTGGAGCCCGAAAAAATAAAGTCTGCCACTGTTTCCACTGTTTCCCCATCTATTTCCCATGGAGTGATGGGACCAGATGCCATGATCTTCATTTTCTGAATGTTGAGCTTTAGGCCAACTTTTTTGCTCTCCACTTTCACATTCATCAAGAGCCTTTTTAGCTCCTCTTCACTTTCTGCCATAAGGGTGGTGTCATCTGCATATCTGAGGTGATTGATATTTCTCCCGGGAATCTTGATTCCAGCTTGTGCTTCTTCCAGCCCAGTGTTTCTCATGATGGACTCTGCATATAAGTTAAATAAGCAGGGTGACAATATACAGCCTTGACGTACTCCTTTTCCTACTTGGAACCAGTCTGTTGTTCCATGTCCAGTTCTAACTGCTGCTTCCTGACCTGCATACAGATTTCTCAGGAGGCATGTCAGGTGGTCTGGTATTCCCATCTCTTTCAGAATTTTCCACAGTTGATTGTGATCCACACAGTCAAAGGCTTTGGCATAGTCAATAAAGCAGAAATAGATGTTTTTGTGGAACTCTCTTGCCTTTTCCATGATCCAGTGGATCTTGGCAATTTGATCTCTGGTTCCTCTGCCTTTTCTAAATCCAGCTTGAACATCAGGAAGTTCACCGTTCATGTATTGCTGAAGCCTGGCTTGGAGAATTTTGAGCATTACTTTACTAGCATGTGAGATGAGTGCAATTGTGTGGTAGTTTGAGCATTCTTTGGCATTGCCTTTCTTCGGGATTGGAATGAAAACTGACCTTTTCCAGTCCTGTGGCCACTGCTGAGTTTTCCACACTTGCTGGCATATTGAGTGCAGCACTTTCACAGCATCATCTTTGAGGATTTGAAACAGCTCAACTGGAATTCCATCACCTCCACTAGCTTTGTTCGCAGCGATGCTTTCCAAGGCCCACTTGACTTCACATTCCAGGATGTCTGGCTCTAGATGAGTGATCACACCATCATGATTATCTGGGTCATGAAGATCATTTTTGTACAGTTCTTCTGTGTATTCTTGCCACCTCTTCTTAATATCTTCTGCTTCTGCTAGGTCCAGACCATTTCTGTCCTTTATTGAGCCCATCTTTGCATGAAATGTTCCCTTGGTATCTCCAATTTTCTTGAAGAGATCTCTTGTCTTTCTCATTCTGTTCTTTTCCTCTATTTCTTTGCACTGATCGCTGAAGAAGGCTTTCTTATCTCTTCTTGCTATTCTCTGGAACTCTGCATTCAGATGCTTATATCTTTCCTTTTCTCCTTTGCTTTTCGCTTCTCTTCTTTTCACAGCTATTTGTAAGGCCTCCCCTGACAGCCATTTTGCTTTTTTGCATTTCTTTTCCATGGGGATGGTCTTGATCCCTGTCTCCTGTGCAATGTCACGAACCTCATTCCATAGTTCATCAGGCACTCTATCTATCAGATCTAGGCCCTTCAATCTATTTCTCACTTCCACTGTATAATCATAAGGGATTTGATTTAGGCCATACCTGAATAGTCTAGCAGTTTTCCCTACTTTCTTCAATTTAAGTCTGAATTTGGCAATAAGGATTCATGATCTGAGCCACAGTCAGCTCCTGGTCTTGTTTTTGCTGACTGTATAGAGCTTCTCCATCTTTGGCTGCAAAGAATATAATCAATCTGATTTCGGTGTTGACCATCTGGTGATGTCCATGTGTAGAGTCTTCTCTTGTGTTGTTGGAAGAGGGTGTTTGCTATGACCAGTGCATTTTCTTGGCAAAACCCTATTAGCCTTTGCCCTGCTTCATTCCACATTCCAAGGCCAAATTTGCCTGTTACTCCAGGTGTTTCTTGACTTCCTGCTTTTGCATTCCAGTCCCCTATAATGAAAAGGACATCTTTTTTGGGTGTTAGTTCTAAAATGTCTTGTAGGTCTTCATGAAACCATTCAACGTCAGCTTCTTCAGCATTACTAGTTGGGGCATAGACTTGGAAAACTGTGATATTGAATGGTTTGCCTTGGAGACGAACAGAGATGATTCTGTCATTTTTGAGATTGCATCCAAGTACTGCATTTCAGACTCTTTTGTTGACCATGATGGCTACTCCATTTCTTCTGAGGGATTCCTGCCCGCAGTAGTAGACATAATGGTCATCTGAGTTAAATTCACCCATTCCAGTCCATTTTAGTTCGCTGATTCCTAGAATGTCAACGTTCACTCTTGCCATCTCTTGTTTGACCATTTCCAATTTGCCTTGGTTCATGGACCGGACATTCCAGGTTCCTATGCAATATTGCTCTTTACAGCGTCGGACCTTGCTTCTATCACCAGTCACATCCACAGCTGGGTATTGTTTTTGCTTCGGCTCCATCCCTCAGTTCTTTCTGGAGTTATTTCTCCACTGATCTCCAGTAGCATATTAGGCACCTACTGACCTGGGGAGTTCCTCTTTCGGTATCCTATCATTTTGCCTTATCATACTGTTCCTGAGGTTCTCAAGGCAAGAATACTGAAGTGGCTTGCCGTTCCCTTCTCCAGTGGACCACATTCTGTCAGACCTCTCCACCATGACCCCGCCCGCCCTGGGTTGCCCCACAGGCATGGCTTGGTTTCATTGAGTTAGACAAGGCTGTGGTCCTAGTGTGATTAGATTGACTAGTTTTCTGTGAGTATGGTTTCAGTGTGTCTGCCCTCTGATGCCCTCTTGCAACTCCTACCATCTTACTTGGGTTTCTCTTAGCTTGGGCATGGGGTATCTCTTCATGGCTGCTCCAGCAAAGCACAGCCCCTGCTCCTTACCTTGGACGAGGCGTATCAAGCCAACCCTGGAAAGACACAAACCTGTCTGATCGTCCACCTCGTGCGTGAATCCGATTTGCTTGTGCCAAACATGATAAGCAACTGTTCAGCCTCTGCCTGAACGTTTGCCGTGATGGGGAGCTCATTAGCAGTCCATTCCACTATTGTCAACTCCAACCACTGGAAATATCTTCCTTATGTTGAGCCAATATCTGCCCTTTGCTGTTTGTTCAACTTGCCCTGGCTCTGTCCTTCCAAGTCACCCTGAGCAAAGACAGTTGTGTTTGTCATGACAGTCCTTTGGAAATTTGAACCCAACCATCACCTAGTCACATTTCGTCTCTTTCTTTACCTTCCTACGCTTTCTGGCCGTGGAGCTGCAATGTAATGTCACCATTTGGATCCCTAGCTTCTGAACACAGTTCATCTCTCCAGTTGCCTCTTGCTCAGTGGTGCCCAGAAGGCTGCCCTGTAGGCAAGGCATGACCAGTGCACAGAATGAGATGTTGCCTCTAGGCTCTGGCAGCTGGGCTTGGGCGCACGGAGGGGTCACAGCAGTCTACGTGACACAGACTTTTGCGCTCTGATACTTTGAGCTTATGTTCAACTTTTCATTTTTATACATGCTTTTCAGTAATCCCTCCCGTTAATCGAGCCAGTAGACGTTTCACTCCTACTATATGCCAGGCGATTGCTGTTACTGTTGTTCAATCTTGGCATATCTTCCATTTTTGTATCACTATTTATTGGGGATGTGATATTTTTGATATCCAATATATCTATAATGCTTTCTAAATCAATTTAGTGAGTTTGGCAGGCAACCTGTCTATCCCAGTGCCTCTGAGTACCACAATCCATCTTAATATTTATTTAAGGAGGTTGAACAGCTCCTGGAGAGCTCCCTCGAGTTCCCATTCATCACTCTCCTTGTGAGAGGCTGTTCAATCAGCTACCAAGGCTTTTATAAGGAGCCCATGAGGCTCTTGCCCTGTCATCTTTAGACTGATCAGAAAGCGTCCACATGTCACCTTGTCACGTGCCTCGCGGATATCCAGAGACACAGAGCCCACCACACATCTCTGCATGCAGCTAGTAACTGCCTTCATGCTCACCGGCCCTGCTGTGGGCTTCTGTCCTAACAGCTTTTAATTGCCCCTAGCAGTTTCTAAGCCTGCAGCTCAGTTCACTCAGCCTGACATTGAGAAGAGGCTGCTGCCCACAGAGGCATGCTCTGATTTGGATCAAAATTCTACTCTACACCCTAAGCTCAGATAGGGGTCTAGGACTCAAGCTTTGTCCCTGGGAGCATTCCCTGGGAGGAGGGCGCTGTGCTTGTCTCTGCGCTTAGCAGTGCCTTGTTCTGGCTGAAATGTCTCACCTCATGCTACAGCCTCCACGTCCCCGGGGGAGCTATTTTAGTCTAATAATAGATGGCACACTTAACAAAGGCTTCCTGGTGTTACTCATAAATTGTCTCGCGGTGATTTCACAGTATTATGTCTTCTTACACCTTTTGTTTTTCATATAAATAACATCCATCTTTTCAGGGTATGCCAAAATACGTGTGCTGGGTGTGTGGTATGTATGACAAAGATCTTACAAAAGATAGTTGCTGTTTGACATTTATTTTCTAACTTACGGCACATGCGGTATACTAGGCTGTCCTGTATCTCATGCTATATACTCGACTAAGCGTGCATGCTAAGTCACTTCAGTCGTGTTCAACTCTTTGCAGCCCTATGGACTGTAGCCCACCACGCTTCTCTGTCCGTGGGATTTCCCAGGCAAGAACACTGGAGTGGGGTGCCATTTCCTTCTCCAGGGGATCTTCCTGACCCAGAGATTGAACTCGCATCTCTTACGGGTCCTTAATTAGCAAACGGGTTCTTTACCACTAGTGTCGCCTGGAAAGCCCCATAATAGACTATACCTATATTATGATAAACTATCATACTGGGCACGTGTGCTCTTTTGTGTCCAACTCTTTGTGACACCATGGACTGTAACCGACCAGGCCCCTGTCTCTGCCCATGGGATTTCTCAGGCAAAAATACTGGAGTTGTTTGCCATTACCTTCTCCAGGGGATCTTCCCTACCTAGAGAACCTGGTCTCCTGCATTGGCGAGCTGATTCTTTACCACTGAGACCTCACCTCACCTTACCTTACCTTACCTTACACTTGGAAAGTGACATAGGATTGGTCCTAGAAGGGCTCTTGGCCAATCACTGGGCAGCTGACTACCCCCCCACCCAACTAGCTTAGCCCCTCCCACCATCCTCAGCTTCTCCAGGCATCCCACATCTTTGCTTCTGGTGACTGCAGGTCTCTTCAGGAGAGCTGAAGACCTCTCCTTTGGACATTGATTCCTGGAATGATGGCCCCGAAAGAAAAGTGGAAATATCTCTTCCTTTGCTGCTAATATCCATGTTCCCCAGACCACCACCTCTAAAGGGAGTAGGCGTTTAGCTAATCCTTAAAGGTGTGAGAGGCTATGGGGATGTGAAATATCAGTGGCATGTAATAAAATAAATTAATTAATTAAAGTAGCCTGTGCCAGCCCTGTGCCTCTGAGGATTTGTCACGGAATGCATATCTCCTAAGTGGGCCATGTGGCTCTCCCCTCCTCTACGCTCCCCTCCTCTAAGATGCGTCCACTCTCCTCTGTGGTCTCCCCATCCCTCAACCCGCCTCCTGCATTTCCTCTGATTTCATAGGCAGTGTCTTTTAACCGTCTCTCCCGTTGCCTCTTTGCAAATAACATCTGGGAGCCTCCTCATTCACATTACAAGGTATTTTGCTAAACAAAAACCGCCTACTCTCTATTGAAATTGCTGCACTAATTCAGGTCCGAGGCCCACAGAATGAATTTGGAGTTTGCTTTGTTTTTTTGTGTGTGTGCTACGCACTCACAGACACAAAGCAATGCTTTACTTTGGACTGGATCGGATAAGGCCCAGGGCGAGAATGCCATTCGTGGGTCCCATCATACATCCTCGTGGTGCCTTCGTCTCCAGCGCTGACACACGGGACATTACTAGCCGAGTCCTGATGCCCCAAGAACAGCCAGTAAGAAAGAGTAAACCTCTTCATTCTCTGAAGCTGTGTTACTGTGCCAAGACCCTCAGACATTTTGCTTTGGGTCATTGTTTTAAGAAGTCTCCTGGCTCTATTTTTCAAATGAGGCAGCTGTGAAGGTTGTGTCTCTGGTGACATGCCCCTGACAACTTCCAGACTGCTTCTTAAAATTATTTTTTTTACTTATAATTTGTTTATAATTTCATCATCAAATCACTTAGTAGCAAATCCTACATTTGGGTCTCATCATGGGTAATCACCCCAAAGAAAGGGTTTTATTTCCAGGAAAGACTGAGGTCAAGAAAGCTTTCGGCAGACCCAAGGCTCAGTGAAATCAACCCCTTAGGCAGGCTGAGAAGCATTTAGTCCCCTAAGACAGCCTGGCTGGGAGGAACGAGGCACTTCTCTTCCTCTGCACCCTGAGTCAGGTGCCCTGCATGGTCCTGTGGCAAAGTGTTTCCACCTCCCATTCCTTCTAACCGTGGCCTCACCGCACATCGCAGAGGAAGCTGCGAGGTGAAGAGGCCACAGGCCCTCAGGGGCTGCGGTGAATACTCCCTTCCTTCCTGCAGGTGTGCCGGGAAGCAGACCTCCACCCTGTACTATTGCATCGTTGTCTTACTATGCTCTCCTGCGCCCCAAAGAGCATTGTTTGTTCTGGGCAGCCTTCTTCTTCCTTGATGTCCTATTTCAGTTTGTGGAGGTGTTGGTCACTTGCATTTTACGCCCAGAATGTGATCATAAGTGGAGATTCAGTTCTAGCTTGTTTGGCCTTGAGACAGAGGGCAGACTGGAGCTCTCTATGTTCACCTGACCAGTCTTCATCGCCATCGTCACCCTCTGGTGTGCACATCGCTCTGAAGGTCACCACATATTTTCATGTCTGTTCTATCATGGGATAGCTACATATCTGGTTAGAGAATAAAAGCAGAGGCAGTTTGCCCCATGTAAGGGTTTCATAAGTAAATCCTTACATTTACGGTCAATAGATGGGCATCAAGACCATCCAGTGGGAGAAGAATCATTTTCTCAACAAATAGTGCGGAGGCCGCTGAATGGCCTCACACAGAAGAGCAAAGCTGGACCCTTATCTCATAGGTTAGTGAAAAATTAACTGAAAATATATCAAAAATACAAACCTAAGCACTGAAGCTATAAAATTCTTAGAAGAAAACCTAGGGTAAGTCTGAATAACTGAATTTGTCAATGAATTTTTATTTATATAAGTATCTTTTTCATGAACATACTGCATCTCTCCATTTATGTAAATCTTTTGTTTCTTTCATCTGTATTTAAAATTTTCCACATACCAATCTTTTGCATGATTTTTCTAGATTCATACCTAGGTGTGGATATTTTTTGGTAGTGATTTTACTTATCTTTTGTCTGCTGTGAAGGTTTAATTTTCTTTCTCTTTTCAAAAAAATTGTGTTTGGAGTATAGTTGACTTATAATGCCGTGTTAGTTTCAGGGGTATAGCAGAGTGGATCAGTTATGTATATGCATATATACACCTTTTAAAGGTTCTTTCTTCACACTGGCCATGTCAAAGTATTGAGTAGAGTTCCCTGTGCTATGCAATAGGTCTTTATTAGTTATCTACTTTATATACAGTAGTGTGTATAATTCCAGATATGATATCAAAAGTACATGCAAGACATTCTTTTTAAAGTTAAATAATGCTTTTTCAAAATTAAAACCTTGTGCATCAAGGGACACTTTAAAAAACTTGAAAAGACAGCCGATACAGGAGAAGATATCTGTAAATCTTAGATAAGGGTCTAAAATCCAGACAAATAACCCAGCTCAAAAGTGGTCAAAGTATTTAAATAGACATTTCTCCAAAGAAGATAAGCAAATTACCAATGAGTACATGAAAGGATGCTCAATATCTTTAGGGAAATGCAAATCAAAATCACTTTATACCCACTAGGATGACCATCATAAAAAAGACAATAGCAAGAGCTGATGAGGATGTGGGGAAACTGAAACCTTTATACACTGTTGGTAGGAGTATAAAATGGTGCAGTCACTTGGAAAACAGTCTGGCGATCCCTGAAAAAGTTAAAAGTAGAATATCATACGATCCAGCAATTCTACTGCTGAGTAGATGCTTGAGTAAATTTAAAACACGTGTGCACATAAAAACTCACACTTGAATGTTCATGGTGTTTTGTTGCTAGGTCATGTCCAACTCTGGTGACCCCACGGACTGTACCCTGCCAGGCTCCTCTATCAGTGGGATTCTCCAGGCCAGAATACTGGAGTGGGCTGCCACTTCCTTCTCCAGAGGATCTTCCCGACCCAGGGATCAAAGCCAGGTCTCACGTTGCAGGCAGATTCTTTACCGACTGAGCTATAGCCAGAAAGTGGAGCCAACCCAAGGGCCCGTCAGCTGATGAATGGATAAACAAAATACTGTGTATCACAAACGGAGGTAAAAAATGAAGCACTGAGACATGGTACACATAACGAGCTTTGAAAACACGCTAAATGAGAGGCCAGACACAGAAGAGCACGTGTGTATGAGCCCTTTCAGATGGAATGTCCAGAACAGGCAAGTCCACGCTGCTGCTGCTGCTGCTAAGTCACTTCAGTCGTGTCCGACTCTGGGCGACCCCATAGACAGCAGCCCACCAGGCTCCCCTGTCCCTGGGATTCTCCAGGCAAGAACACTGGAGTGGGTTGCCATTTATGAAATGTCCAGAACAGGCAAATCCATAGGGCCAGAAAATAGATCATCCTTGCCGAGGGTGGTAGTGGCTGGGAATGGGGGTGAGAAGTGACTACCAATAGTTATGGGCTTTCTTTTGAGGGCGATAGAATGTTCTGGAATTAGATAGTGGTGATGTTTGCAGAACCTTGTGAATACGCTAAAAATCATTCAATTGCATACTTTAAAGGGGTGAATCTTAATTTTCCTTTTAATCATTTGTTGCTCCTTTTGGGTCTAATTCTAATTTCTCCTTAAATTTGGGGAAAAATGAAGTAAAAGAGTGAATGTCAATTGTGGATTGATTCAAAGTCAGGTGCATCTTGATGGGGTCATCATTCTTCTCAAAGCAGCCGCCCCTTTAAGGATGGCAGTCTGGGGATATCTGGCTGGCTGTGTGTGGTGACTTTGCGTGGCTGTGGGCACAATTTCAGGTGTGCATCCAGAACAGTTAGCCATCACCATCCTAGCTCCTGGCTGCTCCTGGGATTTCTACAAAATTCCTGGCATTTACATCAGCCCAAGTACATAAGCTCCACATACTGCCCTGGCCTCCTCCTTCTAAACAGTTGATGAAGATTTCCCCTCCGTAGTAACCTGGAAGGTAACATCACAGGAACCTCTGAGGCTGGACGTGGATAGAGGGTAGGAGGGTGGAACGATAGGAATGAGAGAGAGACTAGGTTTCTGGGTCCAGCCTGAGCTTTCCCATCAGTGTGCTATGATGCTGGGTAAGCCAATGAGTTCATCTGCCTGTAAATTTGGGCTATTATTACTATTAACAATACCTACCTTGGAAGAATGATGTGAGCTTTAAAAAAAAAATGCAGAAAGGGCCCTGAACTGTTCCCAGAACAAAATCCTCATTAATCTTAATGAGATAAGATTTTAAAAATGCTTTCTTCTCCAGATGCTCAAAATTCTTGTGAAAAGAGTATCCATGGAAGGATTCTGAACAGCTGTTTGCTTTGAGGAAATGTATTGAGGGAAAAATAAGACATCAGTCCCATTTTTATGAACAACTTTTGTAAATAACATGGGCAATCCCATCAAACCAATCCCTTTCACATCCTCTGAAACTACCTAGATTTTATTATTAAATATTTACAGTCTTTACTAAAATGCTCATTTTGCAGATCAAATACGTGAGATCTAATTATGTGTTTATAAAGCAATTCCCACATAATTTTAAAAGAATTTGAGATAGTTTACAATATAAGCCCCTTTTACAATTCCAATTAATGGTACAACAAGGCTGGATTTTAACATGGCATTAATGTTTTTAAAAGCGCATGCAGTCCTCTTATACAATTAGCACATATACAAAGCGCTCATAATTAACATTTTAGTGAGCTGCTGTAAAACAGGATTTTCCTGCAAGACAGGAAACTAGACCTAGTTTTCTCTGTGCTTTTAAGTAACTGTGTGATTTCAGGCAAGCCTTAAAGTTCTGGTCTTAACCATCATTGTAAATCTAGGTATATGAAAGAGTTCTGTGATGCCAATTAGGCTCCAAAGTACTATGAAAATAAAAATCACCAGTACACATTATTTCAAGGATTTCAAGTTGCTGTATTCACTGTTTTCTTGACTGGACACTTGTTATCTTTCACCTCTATGACATATACATACACATAAGTGTGCATGTATAATTTTATGAAATAATTTGATCAGGAGTACAAGCCCAGGGTATCCCGGTGCACATACCTCTGGATTTCCTTTATCAAAAATTCTTATTCTCCATTACGGGTTACATGACATTAAGCAAACGATCTGGCCTTCCAGAGTCCATAGTGCAGTGATCCGTCTCCACCCTTCTGCATATCCCTGCTCCATTCCTGACTTTCTGCTTCTCCAAGACCAGGGAACCAAAGATTGTTCATTTTGATCTTTTCCATAGCTGAACAAGGCCAGCGCACGCTGCACTCATTTTTCGGTGAAGCAGCACTTCCCTTTCCTTTGGTGGGGGGGGGGCAGTATTTTTCCCGCCGATTGGTGCGCTCCTGCGGCTTTTCTTACTCATCCCACTGACAGGGCAGATCACACTGATGACATTTACTGTTAAGCCAGCCTTGCATATCTGGAATAGATCCCACTTAGCGGTGGTTTGTAGCTTATTTTATGCATTGCTGGGTTTGCTTTGCAGATGTTTTGTTGAGGGTTCTGCATCAAAATTCATGAGAGATGTGAATTTGTAGTTTCCTAATTGCTTTGTACTCTCCTCGGTTTTGCTTTGAGGTAAGAAAATGAGTTCTATTTTCTGGAAGATGTTGTGTAAAACTGATGTTAGTTACTCTTTAAATGTTTCATAGGATTCTCCAGGGAATCTTTCTGAGTCTGGAGATTTCATTTTGGGGAGCTTTTATGAATTCAGTTTCTTCCACAAGTTATAGGACTGTCTGGGTTGTATATTTTTTCCTCATTAAGTTTTGCTAGCTTGTGGTTTTTGAGAACTGGACCCATTTCTTCTAAGTTATTGAATTTATGATAGTAAAATTGTTCAAAGTATTTCTCTCTTACCCTTTTAATGGTTTCAAAGTCTGTAGTGACATCCTCTGTTTCATAACTGATATTGATGATTTGTGTCTTTTTTCTCTGTTAGCCTTGCGAGAGGTTTAGCAATTTTTAATTTTTTTTGAAGAACCAGTTGTTTGTTTCATTGATTTTCTTTAATATATTTTCTTATTTTAAACTCTGTAAATTTCTGTTCTTCTTTATGTTCCTTTTTTCTGTTTGAGGTTTATTTTTGCTTTTTTCCGCCCAATTACTTGAGGTAGGAGTTTAAATTATTGATTTGAGAACTTTTCTATTTTACAAGCAAAAATGTAGGGCTATAAGCTTCTCCCTAAGCACTGCAATAACTCCACCTCACATAGTTAAATGTGCTCATTTTTGTTTTGATGAGCTCTATGGAGAAGGCCATGGCACCCCACTCCAGCACTCTTGCCTGGAAAATCCCATGGATGGAGGAGCCTGGTGGGCTGCTGTCCATCGGGTCGCTGAGGGTCGGACATGACTGAGCAACTTCACTTTCACTTTTCACTTTCACGCATTGGAGAAGGAAATGGCAACCCACTCCAGTGTTCTTGCCTGGAGAATTCCAGGGACGGGGGAGCCTGGTGGGCTGATGTCTATGGGGTCGCAGAGAGTCAGACACAACTGAAGCGACTTAGCAGCAGCAGCATGTACTTTTTATATCTTTTGATATATTTCTTTGCCCCATGAGTTATTTACAACTGTGCTAATTTCTAATCTGGAGATTGTCTGTTGTCTTTTTTTTTTTTTTCCAGTTGGATTTCCATGATAGTCAGAAAACATACTTTGTATGATTCCAATTCTTTTACATTTATTGAAATTTGTTCATGACTCAGGATTCGGGCTTGTCTTACTGGATGTTCCATAGGTGCTTGAAAAGAATGTGTATTCTGCTGCTATTGAGTAGAACACTTGTCAGTCAAGTCTTGCTCGCTGATGGCTGTTTTTCAGTAGTTCTAAGTCTTTGCTGATTTTCTGTCTTATAGTTCTACCAGTTGCTGAGAATGGGGTGTTAAGGCCTCCAGCTGGAACTGCGGGCTCGCCTAGTCACCTTTCAGCTCCATCAGTGTTTGTGTCACGTATCTGATGCTCTGTAACGTCCTTACTGTCTTAGTGGCATATTATTTTTATCAGACACGACTGAGCGACTGAACTGAACTGAACTGAATGTCCCTTTTGGTTTATATTTTTTCCTCTGCAGTTTGCTTTATCTGATATTAATAGCAGCCACTCCGGATTTCTTTTTTAAATTACTGTTTTCGTGGTATGTCTTTAGCCATCTTTTTGCTTCAGCCTGCCTAGGTCATCGTGTTTGATGTTTGTATCTCGTTGTATTTGCGTGTGTCTTGTAGACAGTGTATCTTTGATTATATTGTTGAATCCACTCTGTCCATTTCTGACTTCCGACTGGCCTTTAGCTCACTTTCCCTTAAGGCAATCAATGTTCTCATGGGCCTTCAGGCTGCCGCTTCGTGGTTTCCTAGTGTTTTCATCTATTTCTCATCCCTTAGTTTCCCTCTTCTTGTCTTCCTTCAAGTTACTTGAACACTATTTTAGGACCCCATCTTTATTTACTTGTAGTGACTCTTTCTGACTTGCGAGTAGCTGCCATCTAGCCGTCATGAGCTTTCTCTGTGGGCAAAGCTTATTTCGGGCGCTGCATGTGGCTAAGGCAGAAGCCGCAGCACCCATGGCCCCGGTCTCTTTGGGATGGGGCACCCGTAACTGAGTGCAGGGCTTTTCTTCCCCTTCAGCGTGAGGAATCCTTGACAGAACCTGGTATCTGCAGTTACGGAGCCTCTGGATGACAAGAATCACCAAGGCTGATCTTCCAGAGCTGAAATGGATTTCTCAGATTTATGATGGGAGGGAGATGCCAGAGCAGGGAGAGAGACTTTCCCACAGCTTGCAGGATGGGCGCTCCAGATTTAATCCTATAAAGCTGTATTGGCCTCGGTTTGTACCCTGAGCCAATGAAAACTATTCCAGAAAGGCCAAGGCTATCTCTTCCTTCTCCAGAAATAGCATCTAACTGCAACCTTCATGTAGTAACATTTGAAATCCAGATTGTCTGCCTCAGATGGTAGAGAAGAGAGGAAACCACCTCTGCCTCCCTACACACCCCGCAGGAGGTGAGAGTGCGTGGCCCCCGCCCGGTGGCAAGCATTTTCCCTCAAGATGCTCAGAGCACTCATATAACCCCCTTAGTCCTCGAGCTAAAGATCAAAGTCTCTGTCTTTTCTGTATTAGTGAGAAGATTAAAGAAGAACTGATACTTGCTTGAAGTCACATGCTAAGCCAGGAGTCAACTAAGAGTTAAAGGCCCTCGTTGGATATATGAGATAATTGGCTACACCAGCTGATGTCTCCAATGCCAATTATTTCTGATGCTTAATTTATAAACCACACTGAGGACTCTGCCTTCTCAGAGAGCAGCGGGCAGCCGGATCCGGGGGAGCTGGCTGGGCCACGGTTCATTTAGCCGCACACTAATGTGTAGGGTGGACGACGATTAGCGCTCACCTCATCCCAAAGGTTTGGAGACTTTCGCTTAGAGTGTCCTTGGATTTATACATTCATTATGCCCTTCATTCATTAAACAATCCCTGTCAAATGCCACTAGAGCCTCAGAATACTCTTGAGTAAAGAAGCTATAAAGGTGAAAGGTGAGGCAGGCAGCCAGGTAGCAAACAATTAGAGACTCAAGGACATAAGCTATCAAAAAGGGAGCTATAAAAAGCTGAGAGATAGACAGGGAGATGAAGAAAACTTTGCAGATGTGGCTTCCCTTTATTCAGAAATGTGGCAGGCAGCCAAGAGGGCTGAAGCTGTTCTAAGCAGAGTGTGTTCCAGATCGAAGGGACAGCAAGTGCAAAGACGTCGACTTGAGACGTGCATCCCTGAAAGGTGAGGAATTCAGCGTGACCGGAGACCAGGAAGGCGAGCGTAGATTTATAGAAGACCAGACCAAGGGGAGAAGCTGAGCCCAGGTGGTGGGCGGCCTTAAGTCTCTGCTGCTTCCCAGGCAGTGCGCGGGTGGAAAGGTCACAGGCAGGGGAGTCACAGCTAGTTTAATACCAATGTTGCCTTGTTTATGGGATTCCTTGCTTCCCCTCCTCCCAGCCACCCAAGAGTTGTCCAAGGTCTAAGGCATTAGATAAAGAACGGATTTACAAAGTCATAAAAATACCAATGCAATGTCATCTAATAGTTTGTGTGTGTGTGTGTCTGGATTTAAAATCAGCCAAGTGGGGCTTGAAGCCACTTTGCTCTGGTTATAGGATCTGGTGAAGCTTAAGAGATTGGCTGGGGACCAGGTCGTGCAGAGTAATTGTTTGCCAGCATCTGCTTCAAAGGTACCTGGAGGCCCTGTCTTCAGTGATCAGATTTCCCCGCTCCCTCACCTCCCTCTTATCCTGGGGGTGTGTTCCCCGCTGCACAGCGCCGTGTGGGCAGTGCTGACACTCAGATCCAGGACAGGCTAATTCTGCCCAGTGATGGCACTTGCATTCTCACACTCTTCCTAAACTCTTCCCTGGGAGACAAGCTCTGGGGATCATCATCAGTCAAGACTGATGCCTTTTCTCTTTTCTTTCTTCTGTTTTATTCCTTTGTAATTCCTCCAGAGAAGATGATTTATTGAGTACAGTAGCCAAAAGTGGAAAACATCTACTACTGTGTCTATTAAAGCAAAACCGATGGACTTACCATTCCGTTTAGAAAGCTGTCTACACCTACGCTGCGTAACAGCTGTGTTGACAGTCCTGGGATAAATGAGGAAAACGTTAACAGAGATTTGAAACGTGTGACTAAGTGACTCAGTTCTTCGATGCTCCACTCTCAGAGGAGGGCTTCTTGGAAAACTTGGAATTTTCCTAGAGCTGAATTCAGCAACAGTTCGGGTGGTCACAGTTTTCCAGGTTTATTTAAGGATAGCCATTCAATGGACACACACTACTTTGTACACATCTCACACCTAAGAGTACATACATACAACACACAGACACCATATAATGTGTACATGCATCTTCCAAATTCAAAGGGCCAGTGCAAGTATTACCAGTAGGCACCTCCCACTTGAGAGGAGCAGGTGGGTCAACACTATAGCCGTTGTGACCACATATATGAGAGGCTTCAGCGTGCATGCTCAGACATGTCCGTCAGGTTCCTCCGTCCATGGAGTTTTCCAGGCAAGAGTTCTGGAGCTGTTGCCATTTCTTACTCCAGGGCATCTTTCCAGCCCAGGGATCAAACCCATGTCCCTTTCGTCTCTGACATCGGCAGGTGGATTCTTTACCGCCAGTGCCACCAGGGAAGCCCTGTGATGGGCCAGGCGCTCATCTGACTAATCCTCTCAGCAGCATTAGTCTGAGAGGCAGACGGATTGTCATCTGTAGGCAGGCACTGTCATCTTTACTCACAGAAAAGGGAAGAAAGGCTCAGTGAGGCTGTTATTGGCTCAAAGTCACACAGAAAGTGACTCTAAGTTTGATTTCGAGCCCATTCTCTACCACTTCAGCAAACCAGACCATCCTCTACAGATGACTGAATCAAAGAAAAATATGAAGCTTGACTTCCACAAAAAGTGGGATGATCTCTTCTACCTCCCATAGCCATCAGTCATCAATTAATCCATCCATTCACAAATATTAATGCGCAGAGTCTGCTGCAGGCCAGACACTTGAGAACCCTACACCAGCCAGAACCAAACGTGCTGAGAAGCAACTTCAGACCTAGGATTTGCTTCATTTGCATTTCACATGCCAAGAAGCAGAGATAATTTCTCACATCTGGTCATCAAACGAGTAAGAAATTAGAGGTCTCTGGAAATGTCACCGCAGCTGTTTCAACAGGGATGTCCCTTCTCACTCCTGAGTAGGTGTATTAGTGTCCTGGGGCTATCAGCACAAATCACCGCAAATCAGGCAGCTTAACACACCAGAAATTTCTTTTCTCACAGTTCAGAAAGACATAGTCAGAGATCAAGGTGTCAGCAGAGCCACACTCCCTCCAAAGGGAAGAGCCTTTCTTGTCCGTCAGCTTCTGTTGGTTGCAGTTGACCCTTGTGTCCCTCAGCTCGTGGCAGGATTGTGTCTGCCTCTGGCTTCACGTGGCCTTCTTATCTGGATGTATTTCTGCATGCCTACACCTATTCTTACAAGGACACCAGTCATACATAGGGCTCACCCTAATCCAGGATGACATCATCTTAACTATTACATCTGCAAATATCTCATCTCTAAATAAGGTCATAGTCTGAGGTTCGGGGTGGACATGAATTTGGGACCGGGAGGAACACTGATAACCCCACTGCAGTAGGAAAAAAGGCAGGGAAACCTAGCTTGGTTTCTTTTCTACTCTCTTGCTACCAACATGGCCATCAATTGCTTCCCCAAATTTGCATCTTGATGCCCCTTTTCTTACCCTGTACCTCTTGACCTAAGAAAAATCTTTGTTAGGGAGTCCTTGGAATCAGCTTGTTGCCGCATGAATCTAAGCCCTCTGGCAAGTAATCTTTCTTCAGACCTGGACACCCAGGAAAGGGGACCCAGTGCTCCAAGACACTAACTTAGCTGGGGAGAGTATAAACCAGCAGACAAGGTGAGATCCGGACTAGACTGGCGTCAACTGTCAACTCTATCACCAACTGATGAGGTTTTAGGGAAGTCATTTGGGTTCCATAAATCTCAGTGTCCTCATCTGTGAAAGGGGAAATGTATAACCCCCAGGGTTACTGCAAGGAATAAATTAGGTAATGGCACGTCACTGCTGCTGCTGCTGCTAAGTCGCTTCAGTCGTGTCCGACTGTGCGACCCCATAGACAGCAGCCCACCAGGCTATCCCATCCTTGGGATTCTCCAGGCAAGAACGCTGGAGTGGGCTGCCATTTCCTTCTCCAGTGCATCAATAGTAGCCTTTAGTAGCAGCAGTAAGAGAAAGAAGCACAAGGCCCATGGGAAGGCTACAGAGAGCCTGCTACTTCTTTCACTGGGAGGGGTTCATCTGGCATGAAAGGAAATCAGAGCTCCCTCCACGTTCAGATGTCTCCAGAAGTAGCAGGGCCTTCTACCTCCTGAACCAGAGAGACTTCTTTAACCTGAAGCAAGAGCTTGATTGGGAGAGAAGCGGAACTGGGGAGAGAGATCTGAAGAGCTCGAAACGTTCACCTCTATACTCAGGGCTTCTCTGGCGGCTCAGCGGTAAAGAATCCCCCTGCAATGCAGGAGCTGCAGGACACCTGGGTTCAAAGGGCCCCTGGAGGAGGAAACGGCAGCCCTTTCAGTGTCCTTGCCTGGAGAGTCTCGTGGGTGGCGAAGAGTAGGGCACACCTGAAGTCCCTGAGCGCATGCACGCTTGGCAGAGGACCGTGCTTACTGCTTTCCCGGCACCTCATGGGGACTTTGCTTCCAACTCCAGGCCCACTCTTGTGGCTGCAGATGGTCTATGTGTGTATATATATAATGAACACAGGGTACATTATCATGTTACACTATGTACTTATAAATTACGAGTTTATGAATGTGGCGTTTATAAACCTGTGTATATGCCTAGGGGTAGGATTGCTGTGATCTGTCAATTCTTGACACATCAGGGGCCTCAAGTGAGACTCTTAAAACCAGATTCTTGAATAAGTCCCAGGTTTTGAGAAATCAGCATTTCTATAAGAGGTGAAAGGACCCACGTGGGGAAAAGCCTTTCTAGGGGCAGAGATCTGTCACAGCGATTCAGGCAGGAGAGATTTGATGGGGTGGTGGGTGGCGTGGTTGGATCACAGAGAGATTTCTCTCTTAGTTGGAGTCTGAAATTTGGGCAAGTGGATAAGTAGAAGACAAGATCTGAAAGATAAGCCAGGGTCCTTTTTTGGAGGTCTGGGAAACTGGCACGTCCACCTGTTGAGAACACAGACCGTAGTCCTTTTCCTAGCCAAGCAGAAGAATCACTGGGACTTGCTTTACTGACAATGATAACTGAGCTTCCCAGGCTACAAGGAAAGAGGCACCGTCCTACTAGCTCACAGAGTCCCGTGAGCATAGCACAGTGGCCGCACGCCTCGTGGGAGGATCTGCTTGTCCACACCTTGGGAAGACCTAGGTGCCGACGAGGAGTTCCCGGTCCTTGAGCCAGACTTCTGGTGTGTGCACTTCGCCTCTCTCCTCTCTCATATCCCATATCTGTACTTCACCTTCCTTTATTTATTTGTATTTGTAATGACTCACAGACACAGACTGGCAAGTACCCAGGGAGCCTGACATTCCTGGCGTGTGTTCAAGCTCCAGAGAAGTGAGCAGGTCACAGAGACCCACCCACACCGTCCTCAGGGCAGCCTGGAGCGCGTGTGCGCAGGGCCCTAAAGCCACTCACTGCCTTCCTAGGAACGGCGCTAAAGAAACCCCCTGAGCACGCACAACGGTTTGTGCGAGGTGTTGGTCACAGAAACAGTATTTACAGAAGAGATGGGTTCGATAAATTACGGCCCGTCTTATGATGAAATGATGAGCATGCTCTAAGACGCCCTTTTTTTATTTTTAAGGAACTTGAATGATTTAGGGGGAAAAGGGACTTCCCTGGTTGTTCATGGCTAGGATTCCACGCTTCCAGTACAGGAGCCATGGGCTGCGTCCCTGGTTGGGGAACTAGGATCTCACATGCTGTGGTGTGGAAAAAAAAAAAATACAAAAACTGTGGGAAATTTGTTTCTGTTGAAATAATAAGTGAAAATCAAATATATATATGCATATATATATAACTATATAGAAATAATATGGGAAATAAAATATTATATTTATTTAAATATATAAAACTTTATGTAAATGATGACCCCCAGATTTGTTAACTATGTATGTAAATTTGTGCATCTATAAAAGACCAGAAGAAGATATATTTAGATGCTAACATGTACTTATCCAAGTTGTAGAAATTTAGAGTTTTTATTTTCCCCTCTACACTTATCTATACTTTCAAGGGCTCCTACAGTTAAACTCGTATTAATTCCATAACCAGTCACAAAAGGTGTTATTTAAAAAGAAGACTGAAGTACTCTACTTAACAGCTGTTTCTTGAATACTTATTCCATGCCTGGCTTGGTCTCTTCTCAGTGAAGAAATAGAGAAAGAGAAAGGGGGAGAAAAGGAAAACAAACAAAGCCTGATGTTCTTCAGAAATGGGAAAAAAGACATTCTCTCATGCCCTCCACCGTGCAGGAGGGTCACAGAATGGGCCGGAGAGAAAGACATGCTTCCTGTGGCAGAAGCTGAGCTCAGATGCTCGAAGCCGGGAAGCATTTCAAAGTGAGGGGCCCTTCTGGTCTGCAGGGTCCCGGCGGCACTGACCAGCTGGGAGGCTGGCCTCTGGTCCCAGGCTCAGCCCTGCTCCTGCGTCTGGGTGTCAGGGAGCCTTTTCCTAACCCTCCAAGACCCCTGTCTCCCTTCTAGTCCCCACTAAAGGAGACACCGAGAGGCTCCCTCGCTGTGTCCAGCCGTGAGGTTCTCCTGGATGACAGAGGCTTGCCTCCCTCCTTGACACAGGCAAGCCTTTCTCCCTGATCCAGCTGTCAAGTCCAGATGCCCCCACAGCCCGGTTTACAGTCCAGGTCCGGACGTCTTGGAAGCAAGGAGGCCAAAGTTCAGGAAAGGTGGATTTGCTTTCTTCTTCTTGCTCAGCTATAAACGATGCTGTTCCGAATAACAAACCAGGGATAATTACTTTCAAACTCCCTTAGATCCCCAGCATCACCACCTGCTTGATTTCCCAGGGGTGTAAGCTGATCCCCCAGCAGCTCCAATCACTTCGACGTGCCCGCTGAGCAAGGCCGCCTCCTTTCTGCACTTTCTTCCTTTTTTTCTTCTTCCTCTCAGTCTCTGCATGGATTCTTTTGCATAGACCACGTTCTGCGCCTTGTGCAATGACGCATATTGGGAGCCAAGTGTCTGTCCCATCTGTGTGGTCTCTAAAAGTGCGCAGTCAGCCGCAATCTCAGATTCCACAGGCTCCACCCACCCTGAAGCAGGCGTCAGGTTTCAAGCACAGGGCAAAGAAGCCACCCCCTCTGTCCCTTCCCTGGGCCCCTGGATGACCTAGAAGAGGAGAGTCAGCACTGCCACCTGCTTTCCTGATGAAGCCTCGAGAAGGACCCCCTGGACTTGCCCCGGGGCGAAAGAGCTCTGAGACTTGTCAGGCCTTGTGCGGGGGGAGCCAAAGTTATTATTAGCCGGCAAATGATTGTGACTCACAGGACACAAATAAGGACTGACTGCCCACAAAATCCACGGCCTTGACCGCTGCTGTGGTTAAAAAATAAAAGACAACAGGCTACGTGAGGCCACTGTGACCTCGGAGTAGAGGGACAATGCGGGGAGGAGAGGAGGGTGGCCGGGGGGCAAAGGCCAAGGGGAAGGGTGAGGGTGGCCCGTGCCTGTGCAGCAGCTCCCAGCGGCACACGCAGCGCCTGCCGATGCTGCACGGGCCAAGGCGCTCCGTCCTGTAGGGGTGTGTGTGTGTGTAAACTCCCAGTTTGAATGTTTCTGTTTAAATTTCAGCTGGACCACAAACTTTAAGAGTGAGACTGTGGTTGTGAGAGGGCTGGAGAGTGTGAATTTCAGTGGGTCATGCCTGCTCTGTGACCTCGAGGAGGTCACCTGCCTCCTAGTACCTTGGTGTGCTCATCTGCAGTAGACCAGCATCAGTGGGTTCCAGTTCAGAAACTGTCCTCAAGAACAAGGGGGCGCTGGAAGGCAAGGTGGGGCCTGAGACATCCGGTCAGTTTGGCGTTTTCTCTGCCAGGTAGAAGGGGAGGTGAGCAGGCTCAGAGCCCCAGCAGAGAGACCCAGTGCAGCTGACGGAGCTGCTCAGAATCCTGCTGTTCAGTTTCACCTTCATCTCTTACTGACACGTGTCTTCACCGTGTTCCTCCTGGCCTACAGCCCTCAGTTTCCCCAAAAGTAAGCAATAGTGGAAACCACAGGGTGTCGCCCCCACCGCCCACTACCCTGGTAGGATCGTCCCATGGGGCTCACTGTACAGGATTTGAAGACAGGACCTCAGGGGTCATTCTTTCTATCAGACACTTGTTCTCCTCCGCCTCCCCCTCCTAAAGAGATGCTGGGGAGGTGAGGGGTTCCAGGCCCATCTCCACTCTGGGAGCCCCCCCTTATTCCATGAGAGACGCCACAGCCAGCACACACACACACACACACACTGGGTGGAGCCGCAGCTGATGGATCACGTAGTCAGACACAGGCCCCTGGCAGGGCAGACACAGTCACAGATGCAGACAGACAGGGAGGTGGAGGTCAGCTCTCCAGCCGCTCTGGGCCCTGCCTGGAAGCTGAGTGTACTCAGAGGACACTTGCTAATGGAGAAAGTTCTCTGACCTTCATTCTTGACTTGAAATAGAAATCTTGTTGAAACAGGTGGGGAAAATGATAGCTTTAGGAAGGTTCAGACAGAGGAAGAGCAGAGAGGCTACCTAAGATATTTCCAGGCCAGACTTTTCCAGGTGGTGCCAACTCCCACCCTGGTGTGGGGCCAGGGGCCAGTTCCCCTGCCTCTGCTTCTGCGGCCTCTGCTGAGACACCGGTCAGTGCTCAGGGCTGTGGGCTCAAGTCAGAGCCCGGTGACTGTCGGAGAGAAGGCTGATCACAGTGTGCTGAAGACCAGGCTCGGCTCCATGTGCTCATGAGTGGCTGAATGTCCACTCGGCAGGATCTTTCTGGGCCTCAACAAGTCCTCTAACACCAGTCGACCACTCACCGATCGGTGACTGGACCATTCAGCCCAGGGCTAATTCAGGGTATTAAACTTAAAACATTTAATGTTTCAAATCTGGAAACTTGGAAGATTTACCAAAATATTTATTAATGTCTCCAATAACATATTTGATGCATTGTCAGGCCTAAGAGAGCTGTAAGAGGACTTGGGGCTCCGGGGCCTCCATAGTCCATATTCTCCGAGTACCCCCATCTCCTTTCTCTCTGAGTCAGGCAGTTGAGGCAGGGGTGGGGGGTGGCAGTCTGTGTGCTGACCACCTTTGCCCGTCCTCCATCAAGGAATTCCTCTTGGTGCTGGTGCCCTCCAGGACTCTGACAGCAGCACAAACGAAGTGTTCCTTAAAACATTAATAAGCTGATAAAATCATCACACCCAGTAAGAGTGCCAAATTCTCAATAAAGAGTCAAAAGGAGCAAGTTGTTGGCAAATCTATTTGATATAGTTACGGAATCAGTCACTTGACCAAATAATTTGTGACTTAATTGACTTTCACTGAATGGGAAGGGTGGCTGGGGGCAGCTCAGAGAAAGAGACATGAAGTCCGTACCACCCCAGTGGGGAACATAGGAGCGAGGGAGGCGCCGAGCACGCAGGCTGTCAGGGAGTGGAGGGGCGGTGGGGCTGCGGAAGGAAGGAGTGAGAAGCATGGATTCTGCAGCACCTCTGAGGGTCCATGGCCTTGACCACGATCAAACAGTAAAGAGCCATCTTCCCAACTTTCTCCTCATGTTCTCCTCACACAGACTTGTGAGACAAGACAAGTCTTTTAATTTCATTTGCGGATGAATAAAGAGGCCTAAGCTGTGGTCTTCCAAGGTTAAAGTTAAGACTTCATAAAACTTACCACCCAAATCCAATTCTTTAGCATTTAAGATCCACACTCTTGTCCCTCCTACCAATGAGCTCTCAGCGAAGGAGAGACAGACCCAGAGAATGGGCCACTACATTCTCGGTGCTTTGCGCACTATGGCTGCACAGCAAGTACCTCTTTGATAAATGAATAATGACGATGACAACAAGGAAAGTGATCATTGAAACATCTAATATACATTGAGTTTGCTGGAGTTACTTAATTTTCAACCGTGTGTGGCAGGTCGTATTGTTAAGCCCATTCTGCAACGGCTTGGTGGAGCCAACAGACACTATAATGAAGCGTGAAGAAGAAAACGCTGGACCAGGCAATGCTTTCCCCCAGGCAACCTGCAGAGAGTAGCTTGACTGTGTCACAGGAATCTGCGTCTGTAACCCAACCCCTGGGTCCTCAGTTTATATCCAAATTCCTGGGCCATGTGATTCAAATTTGTAGAGAAACTCTTAATAGCCCAGCAAGGCTATCTGTCCTTAGAGGGGATGCTGTGAAGAAGGAAGGGCTCAGAGTCCCACCGATTTCCAATAGTCTTGCCTGCCACAGGGCCTCCGCCGTCACCCCTGCCCCACCCTCCCCTGCTCCTGCGCGTGTCCAATTGCATATGATATCTTTCACAGACACGCGTGTCTCACGGAGACAAGCGTCTGCTCTCTCGCTTCAGTCTGCCCAACACACCACGACCAGCGTCCTCTGCTTCAAGACGGTCTCAGCTCACAGCACTCTCTGAGGGATCCCCAACACCTGGGAGCAGAGGGTCTCCAGTCAGAACCTGCTTTTGAGGCTGTTGGTCCCCCTTCCCAGGGTTCCTCATTTATTATGTCTGGGGTGGGGCTGAGAACTTGCATTTCTGGTTCCCAGCTGATGCTGGTGCCGCCCATGCTTCTGATTCAGGGATCACGCTTTGAGAAGCTTTCAACCCAGTGTGTAAGCTGTTTTCATCATCAGGTGGCATTTCTCATGTCCTGCATCTTCTTCCATGAAATGCCTTATGCGCAAACAGCTGTTAATAGTTAGGGCAGCCATATGTGTTCCTGCCCGTGCATATCTGCTCAGACTGTGTCTCAGCCAGGAAAGCAGGTGCCCCTCCACCTCCCCCACTCTCCCCCAGCTTCTCTGCACATTGGTATCTTACACAGATCCTTCCCCTCTGCTCCAAGCCACCTGCTTCAGGAAGCCTTTCCTTACCTCTCTGAGCAGACTACCTCACGCCTTCTTTGTTCTCAGGATAATTCATCAGTTCCTTTCCTCCCGTGCGTGTCAGCTCCTGGTCCTGTGCATCTGTTTCGGTGCCCTGCTGGAACATGGGCCGCACAGAGGTCGGGCACGGCACAGGCTTTGGCGTCTGGCTGAGCTGGCTTTAGGTCTCCTCTCTGCTACTTACCAGCGGTGTGAACCTCCTAGCTCAGCTTAGCCTCTTCGTCCTCATCTGTAAGAGACGGGGAAGAAGGCTGCCTGCGATGGTTTGGGCCATGTCTGAATGTGCTCTGATACTCCTCATCTTGAACATGCTCCGACCTCAGTAATGCTCAGATAGAGTGCAGTAGACGTGTGCTACATGAGTCCATGGTCTTGTCAAGTTAACACCTGAAAGTAGCCATCACAGGCCCTGCCACCTGGAATCTGGCAGCCAAGAAAGGCAGCACGGAAAGGCAAGGGCTTTGTGCTGTGGTCAGCAGTCACAGTGGAGACCAGCAGGCCATCCAGCCCGGCTGCCTGATATTCAGAGAAGGTACCTCCAGATGACCCCAGTTCAGCCCTCAGCCAGAAGCATCACTCCTGGCCATTCAGTTGTTTTTCTAGCTGAGGCCCCCAAGTGCATGAAGCAGAGATAAATCACCCCTTTCTTTCCTGTTCAAGCTCATGATCCAGAGACTCTGTGGGCACAGTCAAATGGCAGTGAAGTGGCTTTATGTCACTGTGTTTGGCTTGGTTTGATAGACAGTGATATTAGGTTGGCCAAAACATTCGTTCATGTTTTTCCATAACATTTTACAGAAAAACCCAATCTACCTTTTTTGCCAACTGAATGCGTAACTGAACTACTGACATCTTGAGGAGAAGTATTCCTGCATAGCCCTCTCATGTTGCTGAGGGGGATTTTTGCTGGTTTGGCTGAAAACCTAGAACTCCCCAAACAGTGCTCATTGTACAAAATCCTAAGATTTCTCACCTCTTCCTGTCTCATCTTTCTTTATTTTCCTTCCCCAGAAGTACAGCCTTCTCTGAACCAACCCAAGAAGTCTCAATTTTAAAGCGTTAACTCCCCAGTCTCCCTCATTTCATCTTCTCATGTTCCACTGAACCCTCAACAAACCAGGTCTTATAGGATGGATCTATTTAAAGCTTAAAAAGGAATCCAATTATGTACAGGCTCTGGAATTTATATTTGATAAATTACTTAGCTGAGGATACATTGGAGGGTTAATCTATTAATAAAAAGAAAAAACATAATTACTAGAGTTAGTGAGTGATTCTTTCCATCTACAAGGGCTCTCTTGTGAATTTCACAGTTTGCCTTGAGCTGGCTGCCAGCCACCTGTAATGAAGGACACTGGGAACATACACAAATTATAAGATTGCTTTGGAGGGAAATGCATTTTTTAGGAAGGGAAGAGAAAGGAACAAGCTATTTGTTTCCTGGTCTCCACTGCCCAGACTGGTGTGAAGAGCCATGACCACTTTTGTGGAGGGGAGGGAGCAAGGGGACGGGAAACCTGACTCTCCACATCTTGACTTCAGCAGGACTCTAGGCCCATCCCTTCTCTTTAAATCTTTTCCGAGAAAGAATGTTTGGAAAAGTGTCATTATAACCTTTTGTCATTGTTTAGTAGCTCAGTCATGTCTGACTCTTTGCAACCCATGAACTGCAGCACACCAGGCTTCCCTATCCTTCAAATCTCCCTAAATTTGCTTAAACTCATGTCCATTGAATTGATGATGCCATCCAGCCATCTCATCCTCTGTTCTCCTCTTCTCCTCTTGCCCTCAGTCTTTCCCAGCATCAGGGTCTTTTCCAATGTGTTGGCTCTTTGCACTAGATGGCCAAAGTATTGGAGCTTCAGCTTCAGCAGTCCTTCCAATGAATATTCAGGACTGATTCCTTTAGGATTCACTGGTTGAATCTCCTTGCAGTCCAAGGGACTCTCAAGAGGCTTCTCCAACACCACAGTTCAAAAGCATCAATTCTTTGACACTCAGCCTTCATGATGGTCCAACTCTCACATCCGTACATGCCCACTGGAAAAGCCATAGCTTTGACTAGATGGACCTTTGTCGGCAAAGTGACATCTCTGCTTTTTAACAAGCTGTCTAGATTTGGCATAGCTTTTCTTCCAAGGAGCAAGCTTCTTTTAATTTCATGGCTGCAGTCACTGTCTTCAGTGAGTTTGGAGCCCAAGAAAATAAAGTCTGTCACTTGGTGTATCTCTAACATATGAAAACGGGGTTGCAGTGGGCAACATGGGGCATCCTTTCCACAATGAGTGTAAATGAGCCAGAAGCCAGCTGAAAGAGCCAAGGATGACTGTCAAATGGATGAGAAAGGAGATCCTCTGATTGTACCTTTTCCCCTGGGAGAGGGAAGCATCATAGTCCTGCTTTCCAGTCCAAACTCAATTCTGGTGCTATTTTTTAAAGGCACCTAAAAACGTGTACAGCATGGAGGAAATCCATGGTAATAGAGAAAGAATTAAAAGACATGTCCTAAAGTCAGTGATGCCCTCCAACCATGACATGCTATTCATGACTCAAAGACATGAGTTTGATTTGGACACAACTTAGTGGCTGAACCGCAGGAATAAAAGAAAAGAAAGGTTCAAAATGCAGTTAGTCCTCAACAAGACCTGCTTCCCAGCTCTCTCTCATCACCTGCAGACTAGGGGAAGAAGGGCAAGCTGCCAGAAGGGCATTTAAGATGTTGGTCCACTGTAGAAACTCTGATCAAGACTTCGTATATAGCTTGGAGGAATTTCAGATGCCTTGGATGAGAGAACCAAGATCCAAAGTTAACTTACCAACCCAGAGATATGTATACAACCCAGCAGAATGAAAGTTCAAAAGGAGAATCTTTGGTTTTGAGCATGCCTCCCAACCCTGCTGCAGAGAAGAAGACCGGTGAGAACTTGAAAGCTGAGAACATCCAGCAGCCATGCCTCTTAGGGCTGCCTTGAAGGTTACTGAGACCTTGGAGCGTGTAGTTCAGCTGCAGCCCTCAGAATGCATGCATGCTTCTCCTCTACACGGTTCAGGGACCAGCCCTTTCACCCCATATTTTGCTGAAAGGGTAGAGATCCAGGAGCAGAGAACAGGGCAGCTCTGGGTGCATGGGCAGTTCAGAGTGTCTCCATGTAGGGTGCCAACCACACGTGCAGCTGGGAGTTGAAGCCTCCCAGATCTAGCTTCCCAACCCAATCTCCCACCTCATGTTTCTTAAACTAGCGTAGCTTCAGGTCCTAAATTTTCTTGCATTTAACTTTCTGTACTTTCCTCCAAGGTGGGGCTTAGGAGCATCAGACTAACACAGATTCCTCTGAATTTCCTGCACATTATTAAGTTGTCCCTAGGGCTCTTTTTCCTGAGTGGGTGGGGGTACTCTCAAAGGTTAAAAATGTACACGTCCAGTACTTTTAAGTTTTTATCAATTTGTTCTTATAGATTCATACCAACCACTTATCTCATCTAAAAAGTTTTTTTAACATTGTCACCTGAAACTTGACTCAATGTAGGATGTATGTTTGAATTTCAATAACCTAGCAAAAGAGAGAACTTGGATTTTTCGAATTAAAGGAAATGATAGGAATCAGCTGGTAAACTCTTAATTAGCATGTTGCATGTTGAAACTCACAGTTATTTTTCATGGCCTGGAGTAATGAATCCAAAGTTTAAAAATCCACAAATTACTTAACTGGCAATAAAGTAAGAGTGGGTATTTGAAGAGCAACTATGTCTTTCTGCTCTTGAATTTATGAAGGCTTTGGACATACTGACCTCCCTGGATGCAGGCTGGTGAGATAAGGTTCCCCAGAGACAATATCTCTTTAAGGAATGCTCATAGTGAGCTCTGAGGAGTAACTTCCCTCTTAATCTGGATGCTGGGGAGAAGACAGCAGGGATGGTTGGGAGATAGCCTGCATTTTGACCACTAGAGGGTGGGCATTCCTGGGAGAGGCACCGCGGTCTGCCAGGACAACCTCTTCGGTAGGTTGGGGTGGTGAAAGAGGGCTAGATACCGGGTACACAGGAAAATCACATGGAAATACCTGCAGAAGGAGATGTCTTGTATTTATATGATCTTAGCCCTCAACAAGGGATAGGGTTTGAATATGTTGAGAAATGACCCTTCAGGTTAGGGAAAGAGCAGAGGTAAGCATTGGGGGAGGGGCTCACAGGAGCCAAACTGGACGGTCTCCAGGGGCTGGCAGCCCGGGAAGGGGCAAGGCACAGGCTGGAACCTCCCGGGGACGCCGAGGGAAGGACTGGCTGCTACGTTCTCCGGTTCTGAGGAGCAGTGTTTAAGTGAGAGCCCAGGAGAGCAGCGCAGCGGTCAGCGGTGGCGCCTCCGCACGCTTCCTGCCTCGCCCCGGTGAGCTGTGCCGCCTCTGAGCTTGATTTTCCTCTGCCTTCAGTTCAGTTCAGCTCAGTTCAGTCGCTCGGTCGTGTCCGACTCTTGGCGACTCCATGAATCGCAGCACGCCAGGCCTCCCTGTCCATCACCAACTCCCGGAGTTCACCCAAACTCACACCCATCGAGTCGGTGATGCCATCCAGCCATCTCATCCTCGGTCGTCCCCTTCTCCTCCTGCCCCCAATCCCTCCCAGCATCAGAGTCTTTTCCAATGAGCCAGCTCTTCGCATGAGGTGGCCAAAGTACTGGAGTTTCAGCTTTAGCATCATTCCCTCCAAAGAAATCCCAGGGCTGATCTCCTTCAGAATGGACTGGTTGGACCTCCTTGCAGTCCAAGGGACTCTCAAGAATCCTCTCCAACACCACAGTTCAAAAGCATCAATTCTTCAGCGCTCAGCTTTCTTCACAGTCCAACTCTCACATCCATACATGACCACTGGAAAAACCATAGCCTTGACTAGACAGACCTTAGTCGGCAAAGTAATGTCTCTGCTTTTGAATATGCTGTCTAGGTTGGTCATAACTTTTCTTCCAAGGACTAAGCGTCTTTTAATTTCATGGCTGCAGTCACCATCTGCAGTGATTTTGGAGCCCCCCAAAAAATAAAGTCTGACACTGTTTCCACTGTTTCCCCATCTATTTCCGATGAAGTGATGGGACCGGATGCCATGATCTTCGTTTTCTGAATGTTGAGCTTTAAGCCAACTTTTTCACTCTCCTCTTTCACTTTCATCAAGAGGCTTCTTAGTTCCTCTTCACTTTTTGCCATGAGGGTGGTGTCATCTGCATATCTGAGGTTATTGATATTTCTCCCGGCAATCTGGACTCCAGCTTGTGTTTCTTCCAGCCCAGCGTTTCTCATTATGTACTCTGCATAGAAGTTAAATAAGCAGGGTGACAATATACAGCCTTGATGTACTCCTTTTCCTTTTTGGAACCAGTCTGTTGTTCCATGTCCAGTTCTAACTGTTGCTTCCGGACCTGCACACAGGTTTCTCAAGAGGCAGGTCAAGTGGTCTGGTAGTCCCATCTCTCTCAGAATTTTCCACAGTTTATTGTGATCCACATAGTCAAAGGCTTTGGCATAGTCAATAAAACAGAAATAGATGTTTTTCTTACTTGCTATTAAATTTTTTAAATTGAGATAAAGTAGATATACAACATTTTATTAGTTTCAGATGTACTATGCAATAATTTGACATTTGCATGCATTATGAAATGATCCCCAACATAAGTTTAGTTACCATCTGTCCCCTTAAGAAGTTACAATATCATTGACCTTATTTCTTATGCTGTGTATTACATCCCAGTGATGTGTTATGCAATTGAAGGTTTGCGCCTCTTAATCCCCTTCACCTATTTTATCACTGCCCTCTCCGCCCCCGACAACCATGCCTTGGCCCTCTGTATCTATGAACCTGTTCTTGTTTTTTCCCATTAGTTAGTTTTGTTTTCCAGATTCCACATATAAGTGAAATCCTGCGGATTTCTTTGTCTTTCTCTGCTTGATATATCTCACTTAGCTTAATATCGCCTAGGTCCATCCCTGTTGCCACAAATGGCAATATTTCATTTCTCGTGAATGAATAATAATCTGAGGTGTGTACGTATACACTACATGTTCTCTCTCCATTTGTCTACTGATGGACAGTTAGGTTGCTTCCATATCTTGGCTCTGTGGATACCTCAGACTCACCAAAATCTGGCCTCTGAGCATCAAGTAATGTACAGAGACAGAATACATCCAAAATAAGAAATAAGAGAATTGCTTGGAGGAGCAATTTTGTAATTCTGAAGTATTGTAAGTAATGCTACAAAGAACCCTGGAGTTCATGTATCTTTTCAAATTGCACAGAGGGTCCCCTTGCCTGGTCCCTATATCTTCCCACACTGTCCAGCTTCACCCTCAACTTAAAGAAATTCCTCCATCTCTGGGCCTCTTCTGATCCCCCTCTCCTCCTCAGTGGTGCCTCTGCATCCCAGAGTCTTTGTTTCCTTTGGGTGAATACATAGAAGCAAAGTTGTTGGATCATATGGCAGTTCTATTTTTAGCATTTTGAGGAATCTCTGTGCTGTTTTCCACAGCTGTACCAAGGACAATCCCACTGATATTGCACGAGGGTTTCAGTTTTCCTCTTGTCCGTAGGGATGGGGGAGAGAGAGCGGCGCCGGCCTAACAGGCTGACTTTGATGAGAATGTTCGCCACGCATGTGAGATGTTTAGCACAGAGCCAGGCACACATATGCGTACATGTCAAATAGGAAAGCTTCGCTTGAGAAAGATTAGCCAGCAAAATGTATTGGAGTGGAGAAGCTGAAGAGGGGGACAAATGAAGATGCTACGTGGCACAGTTCAAAGCAGAACACTTGAATGAGGGTAGGAGAGGAGGAACAGGGAGGATGGCGGGGTGGGGCTCGCTGGGCTTCACCATGGAGTGACTTCCGTTTGGGTGAGTTGTGATGTCTATTTATCAGTTCATTCACTCAGTGAACAGCCATTGATCGACTGCACTGAAGAACCTAGCAACGTGTAGGGAGGTGGAGGAATACTTCAGAATTACAAAATTGCTCCTCCAAGCAATTCTCTTATTTCTTATTTTGGATGTATTCTGTCTCTGTACATTACTTGATGCTCAGAGGCCAGATTTTGGTGAGTCTGAGGTATCCACAGAGCACCAGGCTGGAGATGACGATAGATAATGTGAGACAGACTTTTGGAAGTGAAATGAAGACAGAATGGAGATTTGGGAGCGATTTACCTGGAACAGTCGGGCCAGACGAGCTCTGTGATGGAGACAGCGTAGGAAGCAGGAAGAGGGCTGGAGAGACCCATCAAGGATGGTGCTAAACTGCTTGACCTCTTCCCCACAGAGGGCACACACTAAAAGCCGAATTTCTGAAGAGAACTATTTCTCGCAGAAGAGTGCTTCTGACTCGGTGTCTGCAAGCAAGGCACCCACAGAAGTGCTAACCTATGAAGCTTCACACACTGATCCCCTCAAAACACCTCTAGCTTTTGCAAGGGTCCACTTTGTTGAGCTGGCTTCACTTTAGAGAAATCACGTGAGCACTCGGCTCCTCCTCGGCTCCTTCCTCCGTGTCTCACCCTCCCCTTCACTTTCCTCCTCTATTTTCTTCCGCCTTCCACCCTCTTCTCATGCACTCCTGTCCCTCCCGCCCCTCTCCTCTTCCAGGCGTCCTCTCTCCGAGCCCCCTCCCGTAGTGCTGAGTCTGGAAGGAGGAAAGAACCTACACTTTCCAGTCTGTTTTCCTGCACCGGGGCTGTGGTGTCAAACCGACAGAGAGACTGTTTGGGAGAAAGAGACCTCCGAGGACTTGAGGACTCACACTTATCAAAGCACATCAGCATCTGGGCAGCGGCAGCGGCTTCCTGTTTATACAGCTCTCCTCCTCCAGGGAGGCTCAGCTGAGCCTGGCCAGCTGTGGCCTGGGCAAGCCGCCTAGCGCAGAAGCCCAGCGTCCCAGCAGCCTGTGCTGGGCCCAGGAGCCCTGGGAAGCCACGATGTCCTCGCCTGCGGCCTAGTGCTCCGCACACCTGAACAGGCTCGGTCTCTCAACACCCCGTCTCCTCCCGTCTCCTCAGCCTCTCTCCATCAGGTGCACGCCCTTCGCGAACCAGGCTGGGGCATCTCCTGCCCCCATTTCCCTGCTGGCAAGCCTGCCTGGGCTCCTCCTGGGCCCCTGGCCTGGAGCCAGGACCAGGCTCTAAGCTGCAAGGCACCTGGGAAATCATTACCTGTCTTCACATATTTATTGAGTCCCTACTATGTTTTCTGAAATGTTCTAGGGCCCCGGTGATGGATGGAAATAGACAAGGCTCTCAGCTTTTATGGGGCTTCCCAGGTCGCTCAGTGGTACAGAATCCCCCTGCTAATGCAGGGGACGTGGGTCTGATCCCTGGGTCAGGAAGATCCCCTGGAAGAGGAAATGGCAACCTGCTTCTGTATTCTTGCCTGGGAGGCCCCGTGGACAGAGGAGCCTGGCAGGCTATAGTCCATGGAGTCAGAAGAGTCAGACATGACGCAGTGACTGAGCACAAGCCCAAGCTCTGCCTTTACTCACTTAATTCACAGAAAGACGGTGAGGGAGGAAACGTCAAATGATAAATGGGGTGGTGCAGAGGCACGGCTCAGGAGGAGAGGGTGGTCTGCTTGGGGGATCAGAAGAGGCCCAGAGATGGAGGAATTTCTTTAAGTTGAGGGTGAAGCTGGACAGTGTGGGAAGATATAGGGACCGGGCAAGGGGACCCTCTGTGCAGACATCCTGGTCCTGAAAATGGAGCAAAGAGGGCTTGGTCAAGGGACAGGAAGCAGTGGGGAGGATGGATGACAGGAACAGGCGACAGGGTGTTTTTCCATGAGCACTGGAAGGTAACCAGAGGCTGAGCTTCTTGGGCCTGTGGGTTCTAGAGAGATGCTTGAATTTTATTATAACAGCACAGAAGAAAAAAATTGAAGTGTTTTACTCTTGGAGAAGGATGTGAATAATTTACATTTTAAAGATCAGTCTGGCAGCTGGGAGCCTTTGAGTACCCCGTGGAGGGTCTGGTGCCCCAGAAAACCCACTGGCAGACACACGTCCTATGACTGGAGCTGGTAACTGCACACTGGACGCCACGCGGATGCTACACCTGCGATCTCCACGATGCTCTGGCAGACCCGGGCTGTAGATGGGCTGAGGGAGAGCGGCCAGGGAGGGACTGAGGCAAGAGTGCGGCACAGTCCATGGGAACCAACGGTCCTCCCCACGCCGCCCTGCAAGCCTCCGTTGCCACCCTTTGCTCCCAGTCCATGAAGCTGGACAAGGAACTGGCTTTGCTCTTTCACACCTGGAGACGTATAGCTTCAGAGTGACTCTCCCACCTTCACATAAGATGGCCCCCTGATGAACAGCATCAAACACTTTGCGCTTTTTATGCAAAGCTGTGGGTGGGCCCTCTGACTGTGGCAGAGTGGTTGGATGGGCAGGAAGGACATGGTGCCCTTATAGGGGGATTGTCCCGTGTCCTCTTGCAGGCACTGAGTGTGAATCCCATTTAGGAAAAGATTCTTCCTGAAAAGCTAACATTTAAGATGGCGGCCCCAACACTGCAGTGAGTCCATTGCAAAGCCCTCAGTGACTGACAGCAAGATGCTTGTCCCAACCGACCACGCAGGCCGGCGGCCGGAGTCCTAGGAAACTGGTTGGAGGGGGGTTTCTTCCTCAGACACCAGGTGGTAACGCATCTGTGCATGAAGTGGCCTTCTGATGATTGCAGACCTTCTTCCAGCTAGGAGGAGGGCTTGCTACCCCAGAGCAGAGCCAGCTGGGCCTCAGTAATTTGGGACCCACAACTTACAAAGGACAGACTAGCAGTTGAAGACCTTGAGGGAGCTCAGGCCAGACTGGGACCAAAATTACCTTGTTTCCATACACATCTTACAGAAAACTAGAGGCGAGTAGATCACTGCCCACCTGACATTCATCATTGCTAAGTTACAAAATACATTTATAATAATTATATGAGAATTAGATCTGCGTTTTGAGGACTTGCTGGGTGCTTATTGTGCTAAATGTTGAAAATATATTACCTCAGTCATCCCCACAGAGAACTGAAAAGGTTCTGCCAATGACAAGTTTGTTTCCAGAGAGGTTAAGTGACTTCTCTGAGATCACACAGAGCTGGACTGGAGCCAGGTCTGCCTAACCCCAAAGAGATCTGCAGCCTCTGAACTTGATGCAGACCGCAAAGTTATAACATTCTGTTTCCAGAGTGGGAATTGAGTTGTTACTGGCAAATCCTTTTGTACCATCATAATTTGCTGAATTAAAATCTTCCACTGGGTCTCTTGTGCACAGATGCAGGGACCTGGGTCAGCTCTGTGTCCCCCTGGGGATGGAACCTGGGCCCAGGGTGAGCCAGGTCGGGGAGCAGTTCCCTGCCCCTGCCGCAGGCTGAACGCTGCCTTTCCTGATTCTTCTCTTTGCTGCTCACTTTTACTGTAGAAGTAACATGGGCTTGTTATAAGAAATGCAAACCTCATGGGAAAATATAATCTGAAAATATGAAAGTGAGTGTAGCAGCTAGGGTCCCAGCAGAGAAGAGACGCACACTCCAGTTAGCGTCAGCTCAGAAGAGTTTATTAAAGGAGCTAGTTACAAAAGTCCAGGCAGGACACGGAGAAGGGGGAGGGAGAGGGCAGTCAGTCACCAGAGACAAAGGCAGGGAGGAACCCTGGACAGAGGGTCAGAGTTCCAAACTTCATCAGCAGAGCAGGAGCTGGGCAGGGGCAGGGGGGCTGTGGAATGACTTGGCTCAAGGCTCCAGGGAATAAACCTCCCGCCGTCCTCAGCTCCCGCTGGTGACGCCGACGGTAGTCCTGGCCGGGTCGGTTCCCAGGGCAGAGGTCAGGCCCGAGAGAGTGGGACTGGGTCTGCAAGGCGACAGAAGATATTCCAAACAGCCCCCAGCATCCCATCCTATAAAGTAACCTCTGTTGGCAGCGGAGTCTCTGAAGGCCATTTTAGAAACTGGGTCCTCAAGACACGCACTAAACCTGGATTGCTCCTCCCGCATCTCGCTTAGCCCTTAAGCTCTGCAGGGCACTGGGTGCGTGAGGAGCGGTCTGCCGCATATGCCGAGAATCCCACTAACAGTGAGAGACACAGAAATTACTGAGGAGAAGCAGCCACACGGAGGCTGGGTCCATGGCGACAGGCTGCCGTGTGGAGGAGGAGGATGTCCAGGGCTTAAGGCAGCACATGGGCAGGGCACCTGCTTCAGTGAGGCTTCTGGACTGGCCCTGCCTCGGCCTCCTGACACCCCTCCCAACTCCACGTGCAGTGAAGGCTTCCTGTGCAGCCTCGGAGCAGGTGTAATGAGCCTGGGGATCCCAGGGGCTGCGGGAAGCTGTTAGAGAATCTGATTCAGCTTCCAAACAGTCCCTGCAGCTTTGTCATTTCTCCAAGGCTAAGCATCCCAAGTGCAGAGTCCAGGTCCACCATGGGCCTGTTCCTGGGCCTGCAGCATCACAGCTTCTGGAAACCATTAGGGATGCACCTGTTTAGGTGTCACCCGGGCCTGCTGAGTCAGAAGCTCTGCGCTGCAGCCACGAAACGTGTCCTAAGAAGCCCTCTGCTCACCTCTCAAACTTGAGCACCTCTGGTCTAGAGCAGCGATCTCCCCACTGTGAGGGTCCCCACAGAGCAAAACGTACTGCCACAGGGGCCCCAGCCCGCCTCTGACTTCGCTGGTCAGTCTGGGAACCCGGACTGGGCCGCTCGCCGGGGCCTTCCCCTGCGAGGCCTCTGTTCTCTCTGGACTTCCTAGCTCTTTGCGTTTCTATATTACTTTTACCAACCCTTCCTCTTGGATTTGCCTTCTCTATGTCTCTCTTTTTTTCTTTTTTTTGGTCATCTAATCACTGAAAATGAGTTAGGGTGATAATCTTCTTTCCCAATGTTTACTGAGACAAAAAAAAATAAGTGCCTCAACAAGATAGATTATTGTGAGCAAAGCCTCTGTCTGGGGATTTTGCACAAGTATGTTAAAAATGGTGTGTTCCATTTCTCCTAATGCTTCAGCCTATAGCCTTGGGGACTTACTGTGTTCCATATGAAACCTGCCAAATGATTTTTTTTTAATAAAATGAATACTATGGCTTATGTTAATATAGTAACATGCATTGCAAATGTAACCACATGAAAGTGTTTAGAGAAATATTAACTTGCCGCATTATTCAAATTATGTCAAATTGACCAAAGCAAAGCCCTCAGGGCACGTGAGCAACAGCAAAAACAGTACGGCTTTGTAAATAGTTAGCAGGTGACAGGCTTCCTGTTTGCTGCCTTCCTTCTCGGGATAGTAGATCAGAGTAGATAAACAAACTTGGACTTGGCTTCATGATGGGAGGAAACTTCCAGAGAGACAAGAATGAAGCATAGCAGCTGCCCTCAGAGGGCGTCCCAGCAGGGGCAGCTGGGGGTGGTGCGGAGGAGTCTGGTGGAGCTGGCAAGCAGAGGGAGGACAGAACCCAGACAGAGACACAGATCGGTGAGCCTGGGGTGAAGATGGTGCGGGGATCTGTGGGTTGTGCGGGAAACTGGTGGAGCAGAAACGGCGCTCAGGGAGGGCTCTTGGTGGAGCGGTCAGTGCAGTTCAGTTCCGACGCTCAGTTGTGCCCGACTATTTTTGACCCATGAACCGCAGTATGCCAGACCTCCCTATACATCACCCACTCCCAGAGCTTGCTCAAACTCACGTCGAACGAATTGAAGATGCCATCCAACCATCTCATCCTCTGTTGTCCCCTTCTCCTCCTGCCCTCTGTCTTTCCAAGCATCGGGGCTTTTCCAATGAGTCACTTCTTTGCATCAGGTGGCTGAGTATTGGAGCTTCAGCTTCGGCATCAGTCCTTCCAATGACTATTCAGGACTGATTTCCTTTAGGATGGACTGGTTGGATCTCCTTGCAGTCCAAGGGACTCTCAAGAGTCTTCTCCAGCACCACAGTTCAAAAGCATCAATTCTTCGGCGCTCAGCCTTCTTCACAGTCCAACTCTCACACCCATACAAGGACTTCCCTGGGGGCTCAGAGGGTAAAGCGTCTGTCTATAGTGCGGGAGACCCAGGTTCAATCCCTGGGTCGGGAAGATCCCCTGGAGAAGGAAATGGCAATCCACTCCAGTACTATTGCCTGGAAAATCCCATAGATAGAGGAGCCTGGTAGGCTACAGTCCATGGGGTCGCAAAGAGTGGGACACGACTGAGCGACTTCACTTTCCTTTCCTTTTCACATCCATACATACCACTGGGAAAACCATAGCTTTGGCTAGACGGACCTTTGTTGGCAAAGCACTGTCTCTGCTTTTTAACATGCCGTCTGGGTTGGTCACAGCTTTGCTTCCAAGGAGCAAGCGCCTTTTAGTGTCATGCCTGCAGTCACCATCTGCAGTGATTTTGGAGCCAAGAAAATAAAGTCTCTCACTGTTTCCAGTGCTTCCCCATCTATTTGCCATGAAGTGATGGGACCAGACGCCATGATCTTAGCGTGGAGTTGGTTTTTCTTTAATGAACTAATTTATTTTGATTGGGGGCCGATCACTTTACAATACTGTGTGGGTATTTGCCACCCACTGACATGAATCAGCCACTGGTGTACATGTGCCTCCCTCCTCCCTCCCCATCTCGTCCCTCTAGGTTGTCCCAGTGTACCGGCTTTGCGTGCCCTGTTTCATGGTTTGAATTTGAACTGGTCATCTATTTCACGTATGGTAATATACAAGCTTCAGCGCTATTCTCTCAAATCATCCCACCCTCACCTTCTCCCACAGACTCCAAAAGTCTGGTTTTTACATCTGTGTCTGTTTTGTTGTCTTGCATATAGGGCCGTCGTTACCATCTGTCTAAATTCCATATATATGCATTGCTGCTGCTGCTGCTGCAAAGTCACTTCAGTCGTGTGACCCCATAGACGGCAGCCCACCAGGCTCCCCCATCCCTGGGATTCTCCAGGCAAGAACACTGGAGTGGGGTGCCATCGTTAGTATACTGTATTGGTGTTTTTCTTTCCGGCTTACTTCACTCTGTATAATAGACTCCAGTTTCATCCACCTCATTAGAACTGATTCAAATGCATTCTTTTTAATGGCTGAGTAATACTCGATTGTGTATATGTATCACAGCTTTCTTATCTTATTTGTCTGCTGATGGACATCTAGGTTGCTTCCATGTCCTGGCTATTATAAACAGTGCTGCAATGAACAATGGGGTACACGTGTCTCTTTCAATTCTGGTTTCCTCGGTGTGTGTGCCCAGCAGTGGGATTGTTGGGTCGTATAGCAGTTCTATTTCCAGTTTTTTAAGGAATCTCCACACTCTTCTCCATAGTGGCTGAACTAGTTTGCATTCCCACCTACAGTGTAAGAGGGTTCCCTTTTCTCCACACCCTCTCCAGCATTTATTGCTTGTAGACTTTTGGATCGCAGCCATTCTGACTGGCATGAAATGGTACCTCATTGTGGTTTTGATTTGCATTTCTCTGATAATGAGTGATGTTGAGCATCTTTTCATGTGTTTGTGACCCATCTGTGTGTTTCTTTGGAGAAATGTCCGTTTAGTTCTTTGGCCCATTTTTTGATTGGGTCCTTTATGTTTCTGGGATTGAGCTGCATGAGCTGCTTGTATATTTTGATGATCAACTCTTTGTCAGCTGTTTTGTTTGCTATTATTTTCTCCCATTCTGAAGGGTGTCTTTTCACCTTGCTTATAGTTTCCTTTGCTTTGCAAAAGCTTTTAAGTTTAATCAGGTCTCATTTGTTTATTTTTGCTTTTTTCCCCATTACTCTGGGAGGTGGGCCATTAGAGGATCCTGCTGTGATTTATGTCAGAGAGTGTTCTGCCTATGTTCTCCTCTAGGAGTTTTATAGTTTATGGTCTTACATTTAGATCTTTAATCCATTTTGAGTTTATTTTTGTGTACGGTGTTAGAAAGTGTTCTAGTTTCATTCTTTTACAGGTAGTTGACCAGTTTTCCCAGCATGAATGTGGAGTTTTAAGTCAGCTTTTTCTCTCACTTTTATCAAGAGGCTGTTTAGATCCCCCTTCACCTTCTGCCGTAAGGGTGGTGTCATCTGCATATCTGAGGTTATTGATATTTCCCCTGGCAATCTTGATTCCAGCTTGTGCTTCATCCGGCCTTGCATTTGCATGATGTACTCTGCATATAAGTTAACAAAGCAGGGTGACAATACACAGCCTTGACGTACTCCTTTTCCTATTTGGAACCAGTCTGTTGTTCCATGTCCAGTTCTAACTGTTGCTTCCTGACCTGCATACAGATTTCTCAGGAGGCAAGTCAGGTGGTCTGGTATTCCCATCTCTTTCAGAATTTTCCACAGTTTATTGTGATCCACACAGTCAAAGGCTTTAGTGTAGTCAAGGAAGCAAAAGTAGATGTTTTTCTAGAATTCTCTTGCTTTTTTTATGATCCAACGGAGGTTGGCAATTTTACTGAGCACATAGGGAACCCCAAAGGAAGGTGAAGCTGATCTTCCTGCTCCAGCATGTGACACGTTCCTACCTTTGAGCTACTTCTCATTCTTCTGTGAGGGAAGACAGTTGAATCCAAAACCCAAAAATGTTCAAGACCATTGCAAAGGTTATCCTCACATTGTTTAAAACTAAATGTTTAATAATGTTACTTTATAAATCATGTTTTTCTTCCATCCATTTCAATTCTGTTTGCTTTCTCTCTTCAGGCTCATCTTAAATCGCTGCATATCTTTCCTTACTGTGGATGACCTCCTTGACCCACGTCCAGGGAATCAGCGAGGCTCTTTGTTTCTCTTTCTGGATGGGAAACACAAAGTTCTGAGAACCTGCCTTCCCTTGCCCTAAGCATTAAAGACATACCCAAAGAGTCACAGATAGGGCCAGAGCTGCTCCTAAAGTCTGGTCCTGACTCATCTAGGTTGGGTTTGACTGGGTCCCTGAGATGCGATTTCTCATAAATACCTTTAGTTCCTGCCACAACTCCAAGCCCAAACCTGCCAAAGATGCCTTTTTCTGTCTTGTTTTGTTTCAGTTTGATGCTGAATTGTGTGAGCATGTGAGAAACAGCAATGGGATGGGCGCACGTCACTGCTGGAAACTTTAGACTGCTCCACTTTGATCCGATTCTTATAGAATCGCAGTGTGTATGTGGAGAGGAGGAGATTCAAGTCATTTTCAAGCTGCCTTGGACTTCCTGCTAAGCAACCCCTGAGTGGGGACCAGGTTGAGCGGCAGGGGGTTTAGGTTGAGGGAACCGGACAGAGGGCTCTATCTGTCTTATTTCACTTGGGAAACTTATTTTAAAATTTTCAAAAAATCTTTTGCTCAGGAGGCCATCTGTCTGCGCTGAAAGGGATCTATCTGTCTTTATTAACACTGGCATGAGGCGGTGAAAATTGGAAGGATGAAAATTGGAAATTTGAACCCCCAAGAACATGTATTTCAAGCTGTGGAAATCTGTGGTTTGTGATCTCTCAGCAAAATTAAGAAATGGTGAAATCCAGATGAAGAAATTTTCAGTTCACAGATAAAGGAGCAAAAATGATTTTCAAACCACACCCTCATCAGCAGCCTTGTAATCAGATGTGCCCCATGTGTGCTGAGATGTCACAGGGAGCTTTTAGGTCCAGCCCAGACCACAATTGTCCCAACCCTTCCGGAGGTACAAGTCAGGGAGCTGAAGCCAGTGGCAATTACATAAGCTCAGGTGTTTTTGTTTAAATATTCTGTTCAACAAATAGTTAAAATTTCGCACAATGAGTGAGTGGTGGCCCCAAGATGGACATTGAGGAGTTGGAAATTTCCATGAAACTGGCAGTTGCTGGTGACTCTTGGTGATGAACCCAGGGGAACAGGGGCCAAAGCCCCTCTACATAGGAAATCTTGGAGGGGAACTGAGCTAGGAGCTGGGGTCCCTGAGTATGGGTCGGAGATTGCAGGCAGGGAGCAGCATGGAGATGAGGAAGGGAGAAAGGAAGCGAAGGGCTGAGCCCAGGGCGGGTGGACTGTGGGGCTGTGTACCCTAAGGCCAAGGACGGAGCCTGAACACATGAAGCTGGAACAATTCCTGAACCAGGGCTGCATGAGAGCATCCTGCCCTGGGTACTTCAAACAGCCCAGCAGGAGCACACTGGAGACAGGCCTGAGGGAAAACCTGAAGTAGGGGGGCTTCAACCCTTTATCCCAGCCTGGTCTTCTGCAAAGGAACAACCTCAACACAGACAGCTGAGGGACAAATATCACCAAGAGCGCCTGGTACTTCACTAAAACACAGGTTTGATTACAAATGGAGGGCATAGGAGACATCTCTGGAAAACGAAAGGGCCTCATGATGGCGGTTTTGAGGGGCAAAGCTAGGCAAGTGAACCCCTACTCAGCACTGCACTCTCTGAAGCCCGACATATCGAGCCGCAAAACCCCAACACGAGCCTGCACACCCCACCATGCAGAGATGGGACGGATCTGGTCCTGCTCTGCTACTGATCCTGAGTGTCCCTTCCTCCTGGGTATGTCAGGGCAAATGAGGTCCCTGACCTGGGGCAGCCAGCCCTGAGCCTGGCACCTAATCAGCACATGGACAACATTAGCTAGCATCCATTCTGTCCTCATTATTGATATTCCTGTTATTTTTTTATCAGCGTCTGTCCTGGCTCTTGGAGGAGGAAATGGCAACGCACTCCAGTATTCTTGCCTGGAGAATCACATGGACGGGGAGCCTGGCGGGTTATAGTCCACGAGGTCACCAAGAGCCTGACGCAGCTGAGCGACTAAGCAATAGCTAGCCCTGGCTCCCTCCACACCGACTGCTCAGGGCAAGGTCTAAGTCTTCATTTTTCCAACACAAGAGTGCAGGCTCACGTGCAGGAGACACTTGTGCAGGCCCCGTGAGAGTCGCAGCACCGAGCCCAGTGGGTGGCGAAGGAGTGTCCAGTGCCTTTTAGGCTCAAAGTGGCTCCCTCCTGTCACCACAGCCCCTGCCCATCCCAACACCTCGCTTCCGTCCCTCCATGGCTGATGGTTGCTTCTGAGACACACAGGGCGAAGGACCACCTGGTGACGCGGATGTGGAGACTCAGGCTCTGCTACTGTCACACACACGCTCAGGAAAGCGCTGAACTTGACTTTTCTCATATGCAAAAGAGGAACACCATCTCCCTTCCAGGGGTGGTCTGTTAGCATGTACTGTGTGTTGGGCACGAGGAAGGATGCAGTGAATGGTAGGTCTGTACCTTTCCTCTCACGAAGGCGCCAGCCCTGCCCACCTCCGGGGCAGTCCCTTTACCCTACTCTGTGAGCTGCAGATGAGGAGCCACAGACAAGGAGATCAGGGCTCGGCGAGGTACACAGGCTTCCCTGGGTCCCCAGTGTAGTCTGTGGCAGGCGGGCATTCGCTACGGGTCCAGTGATTCTTCAAAATTCTGTGGACTCTCATCTCTTCTCTTCCTAGGCCAGCTGCCCTGGCTTGAACCTGGCCTCTGGGGAGAAAGAGGAGCCCAGCGCTGGGCCAGGGAGTCACCTGCCCCGGAAAGCAGCTCTGCTTTGGGTGAACAGATGAAGGCCAGGGGACGGCATGGGACAGGCACCTGAGTCATGTTCGGCTTTTCTGAAGGGCGAGGAGGAGGCAGAGGAGAAGGGGGCTGGGAGAAGCAGGGGAGAGCTTAGCAGAGCTCACGGACTCATTCATTCTCTGATAATGTGTCATTCAAGCTGGGACATTTTGAGAGAGAAAGGACACTGTTGGTGATTTTGTTGGGACAACAGGCAGACACCGGCACTGTTTGGGCGTATCCAGGTGGACTGTGACTCCATTTTTAAGAGCTCTCAAAGGGCATCTTCATAGCATCACTGATGTCCTTGATGGCCCAGAGGATATCCTCTTTGATTTCCCTCTTTGGGAATCTTTGGATTCAGACCCTCTCCTTTCTGGGACCCAGACTCCAGGTTCTTGCTCCATGTGTCTTCCCGAGTGCAGACCAGGCTTTCAGAGGTCAGCTGGGGCCTCCATGAGCCTCACTCTTTTGGAACTGGACTCCCCAGAAAGGTTTAATGACAGGATCTAGCTCCTGTCCTCCCGCCACTTGAGACATGGGCCAGGAAAGTACCTTGCGGATTAGGACTGATTTGGTTATAAAAGCTCTTTAAGGAAGGGAAACGAGAGTAGCCATTTGATGTATCCTGTTATTGTCAGTGTACCCTGGTTTTAGAAACATAAGTGTTTTGTTTTTTTTTTTTTTTAACTCTTATTAAATCAAGGAACTCTTCTGCTATCCTCTAACTTCTTTCCTTGTACTCAGGGAGGGTAAGACCCACTAACCACTGGGTTTTATGTACACAGGACCTGTAAGTATACTTGTGATCACCATCTACAAGAAAAATTGCATTTGACATTGTGAAACACTCACGAACACACATACGTGCAAACTGTTCTTCCCTTTAGTGAGTGTGATGTATGCCTGCCTGCGTTTTCCAATTTATCTTTTTTTTTTTTTCTATTTGATGCTATTTCATTTTTAAAGATTGCTATTTCTGACAGGCTGTACTGACATCACAGCCAGAGTTTGCCCAGCATTTCTTCCAAATTGTTTCTCATTTGAGATCTGAAAACACCCCGGAATCATACAGGGCGGAACTCGATCTGAAGCCCAGGAGCCTCTGCCCACCGCCTCTTGCCTGGGGCTCCTCTCTGTAGATGGCAAGGACGACTTGTCTGAAGCCAAACAGCCCAGAATCAGATCAGGCCTCCCCGAGTCCCAGCTCTGAGACACAAAGGCCCGTGCTGGACCCTGGTGCCTTGTCCCTCAAGCATGAGAGGGCTGGTCTCCCACAGGACTGTTGAGAGGATAAGAAGATTGTGTCTAGAAAGTACTGTCAGGGCCCTTGTAGGCGCAGGCTGCCCTGGAAATATCAGCGGGATGGACAGCGCCTGAACAAGGCGCTTGTTTGTTCCCACTGGGAACTCTGTCCTGCCCACATGAGCACATATGCCGTGAATGCATTAACCTCCAGTCCCCCTCGGCCTCCTGAGCAAGCGATCTATCCGCGGGAGAACTGGAAACAGCTGGTCTCTCGCAGGCCTGGTTCCCAGGTGCCAAGGCCCCGGCATGGCTCTGGGGGTTCCCACAGCAGCCGGAAGGACGGTCACCTCCCCCAAAGCTCAGGAATGCCCAGAATGGTTGTTTCCTCACGGCCCTACAAGCCCCCATGACCCAGGCTGATGTTCCCACGTTCAGGAAAATGCCTAAGAAGAGGCCAGGACAAGGTGAGAACCCCATGGCTGCATCTGGGGCCTTCTAGACTGACCAAGACCGGTCCCTCCTTCCGGGGACTTCCACAGCTGCAGTGCAGGGCTTGGCTGGGCTCAGGGGAGCTGAACACTGGGTGCCACCCTTCCCAAGCCTTCGGCCACTGGCCTCACCTCCTCCACAGAGGGTCAGCCATCCTGCCTAGTTCTGGCTGCTGGCATCTACCTTGAGGCCAAGCCAGCAGCATCCAGCTGCTGCCAGCAGAGGCAATGGGGCCCCTGTAGGTGAGTCAGGGAATCCCAGGGGTCATGGAGCTCAGACCTCCTCCAAGCTGTTACTCACTTGTGTCCATCTGTGGAAGGACACAGCCTCATTTCCCTGGAGCTGATCCCTGATGATGGTCCTTTTCTGCTCGGTATTTCTGGAATCACTCTTCTAAGGGCCTGGCTGTGTCCTAAGGTGTGGCCAGCCAGCCACTGCCTGTGCTGAAGCACCAGCAGCAGAGATCTCAGCCCCGGGGACCCCGCTGACTGTGACTCAGGGAGTGCGGGCAGGTCCCTGCAGTGGGGAGGAGGGGGCGCCTCTGAGGAGAGGGGTGACTCCTTAGTCTGGACTCACAGGGAGTGAACCACTCTAGCTGGTCATGTGGTGGAGATTCCGGGGGAAGGAGGACTCTAGAGAAGAGACAGTGTGTGTGAGCACTCATCTGCAGACATTAGCGTGAGATACATTTGGGTCCAAATCGTGACTTAGCAGCGTGGCCTCAGGTGCACAGATGAACACAGTCTTGTGAGCATTGCTGTCTTTATTTTAGAGATGAACAAAGAGAGGGTCCCAGCGTCTTGTTGATTTATCAGGTAGTCATTCTAAAAGTTTTTCTTGAGTACCTTCTATGGACCAGCCACAGAGAATAAGCAGTGAGTGAAAGAGGCCAGGCCCCTCTCTTCCTGTGTATTAAGCCTCTCCTTCAGAGGTGCGGTCAGCAGGCAAGTGGACAGGGAAGGTGGCGCAGGGGATGGGAAAGGCAGGGTAAGGTGCCGGGGCACACGCAGGGGAGGGGCTGCCATGCAGGGTCAGGGGTCCACAAAGCCGTGTCTGACAAGGTGATGGCAACCAGAGATGGAAGAAAGGAGGGGCAAACCGTGTGAATTCTAGGCAGAGACCACCGAGAGCTAAGTCCTCTAGAGGGGCAGCCCTGGCCTGTTCAAAGTCAAAAAGGCCAGTGTGGCAGGAGTACAGACGGGCAAGTTCTGAGAGGGGCAGGGGCTGCAGGTACAAGCGTCTGCTGGCCACTGAGGATCTGGGTAGGGTGACATGGCAGGGCCTGATGGCCAGCCACTTGCTGCCGTGAGAGGAAGCAGCGGGACATGACGGTGAGCCAGCTAGCGGCCTGGTGTAGGGGGTTCAGATAGGAGATGGCTGTGGCTTGGACCAAAACAGGAGCATGAGGGGTGTCTGGGCTTTGGATGTATTTCGAAGGTAACTAACTGGGTTTGTTAATGGTTTAGCTGAGGGCTGTGAAGTAATAGGATAAATCAAAGATAACTAAAAGGTTTCGGCCTGAGCCATGGGAAGACAAGGAGTTGTTGTTTGCATAAACGAGGAAGGCAGGTGGGGGGAGTGGGAACTGGGAATTTTGTCTTGCATATGCTGCATTTCAGAGGAGGAGGTGGGAGTCTGGGAGAGAGATCCCTGGATTCCTTAGCTCTGGGCACAATAAGCTCCCATTTCTAACTCACAGCAGGACACCGCATGGGCTCACAACGGCAGTCCTCAGGGGTCAGTAGATCGCCCCTCCCTGAGGGCGGTAGAGAAATAATCTACTTCTCTCAAGGCTGACTTCACCAGCACTGCTTTTAGGGAACCCTTGGTGGTGCTCTAAGTTTCCCTGATCCCTGGATCAGTCCTGACCTACACTCACCATGCTTTATGAAAATGCTCATATCACTGCAATCATTCCCCCCACCCCTGACTGTAGGTTCCGTGAAGTCAGGGGACAAGCCGGCTTGCTCCCCACAGTATTCATACCGCCTAGTGATGAGCTTGACGTGGCAGTTGTTGGCTGGCTAAATGAGGGCCACCAGTTGTGTACACATGTCGGCCATGGACTTTTTTTTTTTTTTTTTTTTTTAAATGCAGCATCATTCTGAAGAGTCAATATCATTCTGCAGAATGAACCCAGGGGCTAGGCTGTGGGCCCCTCCCTGGTGGTGGAGCATTCTGGACCGGCACTGCACAGGCCCCAAGGCACCAACAACACTGGCCCAAAAGGATCCCCATCAGTTGGCGAAGAAGGAGAAACTCAACTTTTAAAATCGCTTTCAGCTCCAGCTGGTATCCAAACTTTGCTCAGAGTCTAAGCAGAGGCAGGCAGGATCGAATCCCAACTCTGTAGACCCCAGGGAGCATCAGAGCGAGAGAGGGAGCAGGATGGCTTCCATGCACACCAGCCGTCAGATCCATGCAAGTGTGGGTGATGCTAAGCTCCAGAGTTATGTGGGGAGGCTGAGACTCAGGCAAGGGTCTCAAATCACAGAGTGAGCAGAGAGAAGACCAGGATTCAAGAACTGGCCTGTCCCAGGACCCCACAGTGCCGCATGACATGGCCTCAAATCCCTCCTTCTTCCTCCAGCCCATCTGCAACTAGGTAACCATATCGCAGTCACTCTATAAATGACCGGGATGTACCGAGCACAGGGTGACAGTCACACGTGGGCCTACGGGCAGGAGAGTCTGGAGCACAGAACACTCTGGACTCAGGATTTCGGGGCCCTTTGTGCTGACCTCTCCCTTCCAGCATGGTTGAGAGAAGGTGGTGGAAAGTGCGGAAGGCTGACCGACCTCTGTGTGGACAGAACCCAGTATCTGTCGGGCTCTCTCCCTGTTCTCAGTGTCCAGGCCAGTGCTGGCTGAATCAGCATCTGGCATCCATCAGGGGCCCTGGAGCAGGACAGAAGAAAGTGCTGGGTGTTTGGCCCTGCCATCTGGGACAGAGGCTCTGCTGCCTTCTAGTAAGCCTGAGAAGCAGAGTAGAGGTTTCCCTCCCCATCGCTGATGCACACTCAAGCCCTTACACAAAACTATCCCTTTGGAAGTAGAGGGCTGACTGGCCTTAAAGAAGGGCTTCTAGCAAAACCAAGTGCATTCAGGGAAGAGGGAGTGCCTTCCCCCCGCTAAGGATGCAGACTAAAGGATGAAGGTCTGCCCCCAGTTCTTGCCTACAATGAGCGTTATCACTACGGCTTGTTCTCCACCAACTGTTGCAGAGAGGATAATATAACCCCTCTATGTGTTGGGTTTGAGGAAGGAAAACCAAGTCGGGAGAGTTCCACATGGTTACACTAATTTCAAACCGTTGGCTGCTACATTTGAGTACATGTCTTTATTAGGAAAATTATAAGTGCACATACATCTTTTCATTGATATGATTTCAAAGTAGAAATTGTTGTTTCTCAAAAGGAGTTGTTACTTGTTTTTTTTGTTGTTGTTGTTGTTGTTTTTTTTTTTTTTTTTTAAAAAAAAAGCACACTGCATACAGGAAGCTGCCTTCTCCGGGACCATTTTCACATTTTGTGGGAGATGCCATTTAAACAATACAAAATACAGTATTTATCACATTTAACACTGAACCCATCACTGCTCAGAGACTGAGAGTCCAGCGAGGTTGCAGGATTACAACAATCTATGGGATTTTTCAACTTGGCAATGCCGGTGGTCTCCTTAGGGGACATGAAGGTTTTTCTAAGGGATATTTCCAAGGGATGGGAAATTTCCCAGCGAAGATGCATAGAGGGATCAGGACCCCACCATTCTCATTCAGCTACAAAAGGGTGTCCCACCTGGGCAAGGTGATAAGCGCCCAGTGAGAGATCGCACGGTGATTACACCAGGCAGCACTCAGAAAAGGCAGGTCAGACTGGATCCTGTGACAAGGCGTAAGGTCTCTGGACTTCACGCGGGGGAACTACAGCCTTCTGTTACGCAGGCCCTCTCCTCAAAGCTGGCCCTCCTTTTTCTGGAGGGCCCCTCCTGAGCCTCGCTGGGGTCTTAGCACCTGGCCAGAGTGGGGCAAAGAACAGTGCAAACAACACAAGGCACAGATTCAGATTCCAACACGCAGCACATCTGTGAGCTCTGTCCCCCCAGTCTTCCCTGCCCGGGTCCTGATGCAAAGGCTGGTGGCGGAGGACCACCCTGGGGTTACACAGAGCACAAGGGAAGGTCAGAGGGGGCAGCACTGGGCCAGGAGGAACAGCTGGGTACTCCCTAATCAAAGTGATGCACAAGATTTGTATTTTGAAAGCAAAAGGGGATCAAGAGAGTCTTTTCCTGTGCAAATGGACTATTTAAATGCATATTTGCTTTAGCTGGGCAGTCTCCACTTAGGAGCGACTGCGAGGAGAGGAATTGTCATACAAATAATTTTCCAGGCAGTTTCTCCTCTTATCTATTTCCCTCTCAATAGGGGAGAAACAAAAATTATTCTTTATTTAACTGCAGTCAAGATTTATTTAGGGCCATGTTAATTTTCTAAGAGAAAGAAATTTAACGGTTCTGGTTCATGGATTCCAGCGGAAGATGCTTCTAAATTTTCCATGAGATTTTCAAATATCTTGAATTACTTAGAAAACGACTCTCCCACTAACAATTCGATCATTTCATGTATAATTCAGGAGCCCTGGAGTGACAGGTTAATTTCAGAAGAGGGTTTTGAAACCAGTTCTGTATCCCTTATAGCTAATAAAGGCCCCTCCAGACTCTATTAAATCAGTATAACAAAGCTGGTTTGACGATGTGAATTTTTGTTTGGTTGATGGATTTGCCATATACTGTGAAGATCTAATTTATAGGAATATTTATGGAAATGCCTAACACATGTTACTGATAACTCAGAGATTATTAAATCTGAGAACACCTACAATTCAAGATTATTTTACAACTATATACTTTCTGCATGTTATTTACAGTTCCTGTCAATTGATACATTTCCTGGTTTTGCCCTTTTTTTTTTTTTTTCCTACTTTCTTAACTTAAAAAACCTTACTGGAAACTTTAACCAGAGAGGAAAAGTATTAGTGAGACTAAATGAAAAGCAAAACAAGCAAAAACCTTTCAAGTGCCTAAACCTTTCCAGAAAGTGAGATTTTTAACTGTTTAATGCAATCCTACAAACTGCTCTCAGTAAAGGGAAACACGCTAAATGTCAGAATTTGTAAGCTACTTTCCTAACCAGCCCATCATTTTCTAAGAGGAATGCCCTGCTGGACATCCTGTAAGCACAAAACGTCAGTGGCAGCAGAGAAGGTCCAGGGCCACTGTGCAAGGTAAAAGATGATGGAATCATCAAATGGGGGGAAAGGTGAGGTTAGACTTTAATTGGGAAGGAATCCTCATGTTCAGCTTTGATTATTTTACGGGTCGGGCTTTCAAAACCAAAAAAATGTTGAAAAAAAATTTTTGTTATTCCCCAAACAATGCTGACACCACCGTAAGAAAACCCTCTGTAGTTCTGAGATATCAACAACTATAGATGCCTTGAGGGTCTACATCCTCGGAGGTCCATACGGCTGCAAACTGAGTTCCCTTGGGCTCTGTTGATACAACCAGGGGTTTGTGACCACGGGGAAATCAAGGTCCAAACGGATCACAGCCCTAATCAGAAACCTGGTCAAAGGCCCCAAGGAGCACCTCCTCACTCGCAGCCTTTGCATTCAAGGAAGTGACAGCGCATGCACCAAGGACGTTGGCTTTGAACAAAAACACAGGATTGGACGCGGGACAGTATTCCAAACAAGACACAGACGTGCACAGGGATCTCAGGACCAGGCGACATGAGACATTTTGGGTTGCTTCTTGGCGCCCAGTTTAAAGTAAAGCTTTGGTCTTGAGAGAGTCCTTTTCCGGGGTCACGGAGACAGCCTTGGATACACATGACGATGGATGAGAGAGAGAATGATGAGAAGGACGTGATGGGATGTAGAGGAGAGCTCGGGATGGAGGGTGCATCTCACCCTACCCTGGCCTCACACTCCTGCCTGCTCAGCTCAGGGAAGCCCTGCGGTGCTCACCAAAAAGGCCCACCCCTGCTCTCACCCCCGAGAAGGGTGAGCCTCCTGCCTGGCCCCCTAGAACCTATCTCCTCCACCACTCGCCAAGGGGAGCCTTCACTAGAATCTGCCCAGGCTGGTTGGTGCGCACCCCTCCCGGTGGCTCTCCACATGCTGATGTGGGCCAGCCTCCCTCCCTCTGGGGTTCTGGGGTTCCGGCCTGCACAGCTCAGGAACCTCTGGCCAGATAAGGGGTTCCGTGGGAAAGATACAGCAAAGCAGGTAATAGAATGGCCTTAATCTAAGTTCCTATCTGTTGCCAGTGACATTGGATAATCAAACTAAATGAGACATAAACACCATATATTCTGCTACATAATCAAATGGTGAAGTAAGGCAAACTGTGCGCGACAAGGCCCTTGGAAATGCACTCAGCCCTGCCTGGGTGCAGGGGGGTGGCTACAAGCCCTTCCTAACACTGGTTTCAGACCTGGGCTCCTACTGGGAGGCTTCCTCAGGCGTCTGACCCAACCTGCGCCTCTCACATCTTGAACCTCCTGTTGACAAGAACAGAGGGAGACACGTTAAGGCGGGTTCCCGCAGCGGCGGGGCGGCACGCTTGAGACGCCGAGACCCGCTCCAGCCGGGGACCCCGCTCCTGATTTCCCAACCGCTGCGGGGCTTCTCCCTTCCGAGACCCTGAGCGAGGAGGCGGGAGTGAGAGAGACAGACGGCAGAGGCGAGGCACGGCCGGAAGGCGGGAAGCGGGGACGGCACGTGCGCACGGCGAGCACACGGCGGAAGGGCGCACGAGGGCGCGGCGGCCGCGCGCCCAGCCCCGGGGCCCCCCGCGCCGCGCGGCCGGGACTGCGCGTGCGCTCGCGCGGCGGCCGGGCGGGCGCCTAGCGGAGGGTCCACGGGGAAGGGAGGCCCGGCTCCTCGGCTCTTCCTCGGCGGCCCCGCTTCAGGGCGCTGGGGCTGCGCCGGCCGCTCAGACGCAGGGCGGCCCCAGGGCCAGTGGGGCAGTCTAAGCGCAGACGGAGGCTTGCCTGTGCTTCTTCATGGGGCGGGGGGCAGCTCCCTCAGCTTGGGCTGCCCCGGGGTGGGTGGCAGGTGCCGTCTTCCGAGCACCGCAGAAAGCAGTTTGCAGCCTCAGGGAAGCGACAGCTTGGCCCACAGTCGCTAAGGGCAGACAGCTCTCCCAGAACAGACCTGTCAGCCTCTTTGGCACAAAGATATCCTGTTCCTGAGGTGGGAAGAAGGGAGCATGGAGACACGTGTCTGGCCCACTTTTCCAGACACTTGTAACAGCAGTGCTACCCTGGCCGAGGTCTCGCGGACCACTGCTGCTGGACTCCACAGAAAGGCCTGCACCCCTAGGCAGTCCAGCCACCATCCAGAGGCCTTCAGAGGCGCCGAGGGCAGGACGAGGGAGAGGGGCAACCCACACACCCGGGAGCAGGCCCGCTGTCTCCCCCGCGCCGCGAGAGGCCCAGGCCGGGGGATTCGCCAGATACAGGGGCTGCGGGGGAAGTAAGAGGCCCGCGGCCGCAGCGCCCTAAGGGGTGCAGTCCTCCAGTGGGGAAGAGTAATGGCTAATTCTTAATTATGCCGTCAAGCAAGAGGAGCTCACAGTGCTCTGTGACCCAGGCGACAGGCAGGGGCCCTGAGCTGCTTCGCCTGACACCCATGTGCTCCGCCCTTCACCCGCGCCGTCTTTCTGCTTCTGTGTCCTGAAATCATGGTCAGGGGTCTGGGAGGCAGGGTGCATGTGCGTCCATGTGTGATGGGGGGTAGGGAAAGTAGTATATATCTTCAAGGGTTCCCTTTGCAAAGTATCACTGAAATCAGTCTTTCTCTCCCCGGGATCCCTCCTCCTCCCAGTCCAAATTAGCGACTTGGGAAGAAATCTCAGCTATAAATCTGTGTGTGTATATGTGTCGGATTGGGGGCTGGTGAATGAGGACTGAGACAGCTGTGTCCCGGAACCTAATCACTCAAGGTCGGCAGCAGCGGGGGAGGGGACACACTAGGAGTCCCCGGAGCTACAGGCCCTTCACACAACTCCTCTGCTTCGGGGCCTCGGGGACCGTGGACAGAATCTACAAAGCGGATTAATTGCCCTGCAAAGAGGCTCCCTGAGAAGCATTTCCACAGCTGCTCTCTGGAAATTCAGAGCTGCCAGCCAGTTTCCCCACGTAGTCTGAGGAAACCCACCTGAGCTTGGAGGTAAGGCCACTCTCACAGTCCCAGGCCTGGGGGGAAAGGCCCGCCTCACATGGCAGAGTGGTGGAGGACCAGGCAAGGCACTTGTGGCAAGGTTTCAGTTATCACCTGCAAATGTCATGCCCACAGCCAGCTCTCCTCCACAAAGGCAGGGACGCCCCAGGCAGGGGGCAAGCAAGAGGGTATAACGCATATGCCTCTCGCTGGCTGTCTTGAGATGCCCCTGCTGGGCTATCAGACCGCTCTGTGCAGAGTTCAGGTGGCCACATGCTGCCCTCAGACAGGAATGCAGATTATAAGAGTGTGGAGCTGTGTCAGCTCTGAGGGATCCTGACCATGGGCCTTCCGAGAGAGGGAGTGGAGGGCTAGGTGGGAGGCTCATCAGCCCAGGGAGATGCTGGCGAGAGACGCCGAGTCACTCTAGATGGAGCCCTGAGCCACTCTAGAGTCCAGGCTGTTCTAGAGAGAGTCCTGAGCCCACAGGCCCCAACCCCCGTCTCTGCACAGCTACTTTCTTCTTAACGCAGCAAACCAGGAAGGGCCCTGAAAAGCACATAAACACAGGAGCCAGTGTGGCCACAGAGGCGGCAAAGCGCGGCCCCCCATGGGCGTCTGAAAGCCTGCCCGGGAGGCAGGGGGGTCTGCCCTGGAGGAGGCCGAGAGCAAATTTACAAAGCGCCGGAGCAGAGTGCACTGCGGTCCATCTCGAGGTGGCAGATAACTAGTGTTTCCTTTTCTGAGCAGCCTTTCTCTTCTTCTGTCGCTTCTTTTTTCCTATCTTTTCTTTTTTCCCCACTTTTTCTTCTCTGCTCCCCCTTAGATAGAATTAGTAGAACCATTAATAATGTTGAAATAAACAAGAGTACATGTCAGTCTGTGCAATATTTAAAACTGGCCCGTGTATTTGTTTAACCCTGTCTTTAGTCTCAGGCCTGGAGGCCCCTGGGCAAAGTACTGTCTGTCAGTATTTCATTAAAATAAATCAGACATTTTCCCCCATTCCAAAAAATATTACACGGGCTTCCAGAACACTGATACTTGTGAACTGGTTGTCGCCATGGTCCACTGGCCGGCTTGACCCTGGTTCCCGCTATTGCCTGAGGCTTTAACAGGGACCAGGGCTTGATATCTGTAAGGGTGCGAAGGCAGGCCCAGGGCCAGACTTCGTCACCCCAGCCTGCTCTCCCAGGGCCTCTTTACATCTCAATGCAGAGCTGAACTCCCTGCTTTATCTTAAACATCTCTGCATTTCAAATCGAATAAAGGAGGCTGGAGGACCAAGGTTTAAATGACCGTCCAGGAGAAAAAAGAAGGCAGCCCGATCCCACCTTCTTTCTGGATGCCCGTGGACACCCCTGGAAATGACTGGGATTGTTCTGGAGAGCAAGGGAGAGAGCTGGTTAGCAGGATTTTATTAGAGCAACTTTATTAGAGCAATTGGCTCTTGACTGTCACATTAACATGATTCAAGTTAATGAATGGTATTTAATGATTTATGGGGTAAGGCCACCTGTTCCTGAGAAAGCTTGATATTAACCATGGGCTGGAATTATGGGATTTTTACATGGGAAAATGTGAAAGCTGGGTATTATGAGGGTTGCGTCTCTGGAGATTACATGGGGATGTTAGGAGAACCAGGTTGGAGGAGGAAGGGGAAAAGGAATTAGTGAGTCAAATATTATTCTTCAGAAAACTAGTGCCACTGATTCCACTGTTTAAAAAAAAAAAAAAAACACAAACGCTCGCGTTGCAGATCTAACCTGCTCCTGAGCAAGGCCCACGTTACTGTCACTTGCGATGTGAACTCAGCAGAAGGGAGGCAAGGCACCTGACCAGCAGGCCAGCTTATGTTTAAAAATACCAGAAATGTGTGTGAGCCCCATGTCTGACAATCAGTGGATTTTAGCTCAGGTAAATAAATTCCCACGTACAGTAGGAGGTTTATACCATGAAACAATGACATTTTATTGCTACTACATATAATGTCACATTTGATACAATTTTAGTACAAGTGAAAAAATACACTGTGGGTAACATTAAAAGGCTGCGATCACACTTATATATCATATATATTTCTTTACAAATTGCCAGTAGTTTACGATAATAGAGAAATGTAACCTACTGACATTCATATGGCTCCACTTCAAATATAGGTATTGTTAGACTATAAATATATTTTGAAATACATTTGTCTACTAAAGAAACGTTTAAAAAAATTGTGCACGAAAATATATATAAAAAATGCCTTGCAAAAAGTTACAAACACCACCAGGCCCATCTGTGGGTCCCATTTATGCGTGGGGATTTCATCTTGCCAACATTTCTGACTGGAACCTGAAACTGTGCTGTGGCTTCAGGAGGAGGGGTTAGTGGGCAGAGGCTCGTTTATTCATCTATTTTTTCACTTCTGATTTCAGAAACCTCAGAATTTGTAGAGCCTCCATGGCCTAAATAGGCTTCAGAGGCAATCACAGAAACCAAATTCCTCAAAGGAAACCCTCAGATTGAAAATTGCATTTGATTCTGCAAAGACTGTCTTCCATGGGAAGGCGGAGACATGATCTCATACCCCCAGCAGAGGGCCAGCCCCATTCTGGAGAAGGCCAGAGAAGGATCTCACAGAGGGCCTGCGGACGAGGGGTGGGCAAAGGGAGGAGGGGGGCCGCAGAGCTGGAGCCCATGCCGCCACCCTCCTCCAGCTGGTTGCGTACAGAAATGAGAAGCAGGAGCAAGATGAAAGCATGCTCTGGGAAGCAGGGAGAGGCTGGGAATGACCCAGAGAGGGTCTCTGAGCACAGTCCCCAGTGATGGCAGTTCTTCATGGAGCTCTGCTCCGATCACTGAGCCTGAACGGGGAGGTGTAAGGCAGTGGCCGCTGCCGAGCGGCAGCCAGCATCTGGGCCGTCAGCCTAGCGGTGGTCCCCCCTGCCCGAGCTGCCCCAGTCTGCCTCCCAGCCTCAGCATCTGGAGGAAGAATGCTTTTCTCAGCTCCCTGCTTGGCCATCACCTGACTGTGCTCAGACTCCCCAGGGGAGAAAAGGAGAATCTCCAAAACAAACCAAATACAGAGCCTGAAGTAATTATCAATTTAAAAAAGGATAATGAGTGATGATGACTGTGATGATCATGAGGTAACTGACTGGTGGGAAATGCTGATGGGATGATATAACTTCTTAGAAAAACCCCAGTTATAAAACAGCCAATGTGAAGAGCATGGGTGAGTACACGCTGCAGTATTGTACCATGTGCTATAAACGCAGTTGTCTGCGTGCTGGGCAAAGCTCACGTCCATCCCAGGTCAATGCACTGCCCCCAGGCATACCTTCCTCCCCCGTACCTTTGCCCTTTCATCTCATTCAGGTCTAGCTTTCCTCGGCTGGGTCTAGTGGAAAGTCCGTTTTGGTTGTTGTGCTTACTTGTTTAAAGCTTTGTCCAGGTACTCCTGAATCCACTTCAATTTCGGGTCAATGCACACTTGCCTATTGTTGTTCTTCAGCCTTGCCCTGTCAAGACAGAAGAAGCGACAGTGTACAGCTGGACAGACAGGGGCACGGCTGTGACCTGGGCCACTGCTCACCCGATACCCGGGTGTGGACCTGACTGGAGCCTCCCAGCCGGCTCAGGCTCGGAAGCCCTAGATGTGCTCGGGAGACAATGCTGGCCACGCTGCAGGTCTCACCCCAGAGATACTGGGAAGAGAAGGGAGTCTTTAAGGAGTCCAGAGAGAGTTCACACATGGAACATTTGCGCTGGCTGTCGAAGGATAAGTAGGAGTGGGCAAGTAAAGCGGGAAAGAGAAGCAGGAGCAAACACCCCGGGGGGTGGCACTGCAGAGAGGGTGTGGAGGGAGTGGAGAGACAGGACCCTGAGCAAGCCTGTGGCCAGGTATATGCAGCAAAGAAGTGGGGCTTTATCCGCACGTTTGTTTGTGATGGGAACTCGTGGGGACTTCGAACTGGAGGGTGGCAGAAGCAGATTTTTATTTTGATGGATCATCTTCACAGTACATGGAAGACAGACTTAAGAGTAAGCCTGGGGGCCTGGAGATCTACAGAGAAGTCAGAGCAACAGTCTGGGGGATGGGAGAGGTGAGAGTGCAGTACAGGGAGGGACAGTGTGCGGGGTGGGAGGGGTGGGGACGGGGCTGAGGGAGAGGATGTGTTGACGGTTTGCCAGAAAATGGTTTCCAGAGAGATTTTACAAGTTCACGGAGTGTGCATGGTCTCATTTGTTCTCTGCAAGTTTGGTCTGCACCCTGTCACCTCCATTCATAGCCTCCCTTCCTGAAGGCTCTCGGAGGAGAGCCTGGACTTATCTCTGGATCCCTCTACATAAAACCCTGGTACCAGGTAATGCCAAGCAGCCTGAGGACACTACCAGCCCCAGCCACTCAGCATTCATGAGGACCCCTGGTGCCAGCACAGTGGCTTGGCAACACTAACAGGAGTCTTCACACAGCCTGCCTGTTGAGCCAACGCGCTGCGCAGGGGCCTGTCTCAGAGCAAGGCGGACTGTGGTCCAGTTCTGGGGTCTGCTGTTTTTTAATGTTGTGTTTGTGCAAACAGATCTGAGGACTCTATTTGGCTTCTTCCAACTCGAGATGCAGTCCCAGGCAGGAAAACCTGCAGAGTCTCCACTGCAAAGTGGCCCATCCCCACTCAATTCAGTATCTGATTAAATACTTCTCAAATGACAGAGTGTTTTATTACAAGCAAAGAAAAAAATTCATCTTCTAGTGCCCTAAAACATAGTGTAAATGACAAACACATTCAAGGCAGCAAAGGCTAGGAAAAAAAGACAAAGAAAAATCAAACCTAAAACCAGTTGCTGTCGGGTGGAAAATCATCAGGTAGCTTTTGTTCCACCTTTTGCGTCCCCCACCAAGCTCACTGCAAGTGAGCACGCGGACACGTGGGCACTGGAGGTCTGAGCTATGGACAACCACGTGTGGCTTTCTTTCTGCACCCGGCCCAGCCTCCCGCACTCCAGGAGAGATCTTTGTCATCTGCATATGTGATTTTGGTGCGTCTCATTCCCGACCAACATGAATGAAATCAAATGTTAGCAGCTGCCATCAACACCAGCAAAGCAAAAACCTTGTGTGTTGGGTTTTAGAAAATGCAGTTAAGTGAGCTGGTGATTTTGAGTTTCACCAAACTATTTAATGATGGCTTCAGCTGCATTTGGGTCTTGTGATTTTGCACTGTGTGATAATGGACTAATTGAGGGCACCAAAACCCTGAAACTGGTAAAACTATTACTAGCAAGGGGCTGGTTAATTTACTGTACTTCAGCAGAAAGAAACTTTGGTGAAGTTCATGTTCCTCCGATCTAAGGGGCGCATCGGAATGTGCTCCCATCTCTTACACTGAAGGGAGGAAGCTTGGAAAGAGGAGGCAAAGGCCTGTGGGAGCACGGCACCCAGGCTTAGGGCACCAGGGTTAAGAGCAGCTTCTGAAACCCCTTCCCGGAGGTAATATCAGCTGCCACTAATCACGCCAGGTTCGAGGCGGGGCACTCGCCGTGCGTCATTTCTTAGCTCTAACACGTCTGCGGGTTAGGTGTCACTGTGCCCGTTTCTGGAGGATGACGTTGAGACTTACACGATCTGGAGGGCACAGTTTGGAGTGTTGAGGATCTTGAGGTGCTTGACGTTGGCTTTGGCGACATGGCTCTCAAAGAATCGGCAAGGGCATCTGTAGCTCAGGCTGACCGGTTTGGCTGGAAAGGGCAATGAGAACAAGGCAGCTTGTTATTTCCCTGCTGGGCCTTGGGGATACGAGGGTGACTGAGTCTGCAGCTGAGGGATCAGGTGGTGGTTTGCTGGGGAGTGATAGGAGGAGTCACGGGTGCCCGTGGCAGAGACCTTCACCTTGGGCCACACAGGGAGCTCTGAGTGGGCTTGGGTTCAGCTTCGACAAGGCAAGAAGCCAGAAGGACCTGAGGAAGCCAGACCCTAGGAGGGTAGGGAAGCTAACATGAGAAGCCTCCTGCTCCTGCGTCTCAAGATAAAGGGCATGCATTACAGGAGAGGACTGCTTCAGTCCAAGGCACTGAGGTTCCCAGTGACTCTTTGCAAAATCAACTCCTCCAGGGCCTACTGAGAAAGACTTCCCCATTCAAGGAAAAGCAAGAGGGAAGAAGGAGCTCTAGGCTTGCTCTCTCCTCCTCCTCGCCAAGAAGGCACTGCAGCATCCCTGGGAATGCTGCCCTCCCCCACCTGCAGTCCTCTCTCCTCAACATTTACCTTAAGCTCAGGCAAACCACAAAAGAGTTCCCAACTGGCTTCCTCCCTGGGAACCCCCAGAGGGCAGGCAAGGGCCCACCTTCTCCCCCGCACTCCCAGGGCTTCAGCACAAGGATGCTCCAGCCTCCTGGGTTGGATTCCATCTTTGTTTGCCAATCCGCCAATTTGCAAAATGCCATAATTGACACTCATTAGTGTAAATTAGCAAAGGGCTCCTGCAGAACCCACAGCTCACCCTGTAACTCTAGAATTGCCAGCCCGGGGGCAGGGGTGGGGGGTGGCGTGGGTGCGGGTGGCGGGTAGGGCTGGGGGGAGTGGATCCTCGGATTTGTGTGTGTGTGTCTGCGTGCACATTTTCTGCAGATTTTACCCAAGCCCTACGTAATACCCCAGATTATGTGAACTTGTGGGTCCTTTCATCAGGGATTAAATGTATGTCTGAGAATATTTAGTCCAGAGATTTTTTTTTTTAAAGTTTGCCTGTTTACAGAGCTCCCAGAAGCCTTCTGGTGGTTCTGAAGTTCCATGCTTTGGGGCAAGAGAGCTGGGGAAGCTTATGAGCAAAGGACTTTTTGTTTTTTTTTCTTCTAAAGGCTGAATTTAGTTGAGAGAGGCCATGGCCACCAAGTCAAGGGGTAAGCAGACCACCTGGCCCCTCCCAAGATCAAACTCGACTCCCTGAAAACCAGGAAGAAGAAAGCCTGGTTTCCAGGCGCTCAGTGACTGTGGCCCTTGGGAGCCCGGAGCAGCCTTCAGGTTTACACCTGGGCTGACTCCAGAAAGGCACTGCTGAGGCCAGGCTTTTAGCAACTGCACCAGGTCCCTGCACAAGTCTTCTGTAACCAGAGCACCTGGGAAAGTGGCCCGGGGCTGGGGGCTGGGCTGCCTGAATAAAGGATGAGTCAAAGTCCCCCCACTGAGTGTCCTGTGACCGGGTCCCAGCTGAGCAGAACCAGGCCGTGGGTCCCAGTGGTGAGGCAGGACTGGTCCCAGTCCCAGAGCATCAAGCTGGAAGCTGCACCGCGTGACGGCTGCCGGGGCGATGCTGTGGCCGGTGCGGCTGCTCCTCGCCCCTGTCCCCCAGACGCGGCTTGGACTCCATTAACCAAGCAGTGAGATCAGGCCAGAAATCAGAGCCCATTCTGAGCTCAAAACACAAGCTTTCTCTTTTCTCCTCTCCCCTCTCCACCCCCCTGGGATTATCCATTTCCTTCAAAGGCAATTTTTCATTCTTGCTCCCAGGACCCAGTTGCCTGCCTATCAAGTGGAGACTTTCAACGGGTGTTTTAAAGTGACAGAGCCCCAAGTCTTCTCACCAAGAGAGCTAGGTGCTGTGTCCACCTGGCAACCTTCCTGCCAGCTTCTTACCAACATTACTAACTTTTCCAACTGTTTTGCATATGTACAGGCAAGAGGCCTGACTGCCTCAGATGTTACCCAGGCAGGAGTGGGGTGAACTTGGCTTCTGGTGAAGCTGGCATCTGGTGAACTGGGTTCTGCTCCACAGCAATCCTTCCGCACTAATGCAGAGACAGGAGCCCCCGAGTCAGCCCCTCCAACCAGGCCTAGGAATGGGGCCCAGCCTGGCTTTAACCCCTAGAAGCCCAGGGCATCCAGGGACCCAGCTTTGTGGTTGAGGTCAGCCAATGGAACGAGGGTAGAAGAAGCCAGAGGCAGAGCCTAAACATGGGGACTCAGCGTGAGCACCCGGCCTCTCGGTGGTCACCAAGTGCCTCCCGATCTAGGCATGCAAGGAGGGCATGACCATCCTGACCTGGCCACTCAGCTGCCAAGAGGGCAACTCAGATGGACAAGCAACCAACACTTCCCAGAGTTAGAAGGAGCCTGTGAACGAGGCCTCCACTCCTTCCGTGTTCCCCAGGGTCAGCTGAGCCCAGAACTCCAAGACCTGGGTCCCTGCATTCCAGTCATTTCTGCAGTTCCCTAGGGGAGGTGGCAGCCAGAGGAAGCACCATTTCCTCCTCCAACAGCTGGATGGCAACACCTCCACTTTCGCCAAACCACTCAATTGTTAACACCCTCAAACCAGAGCGTTCCCCACGACCTGGGGCCAGGACTGTGTAAAGAAAAGGCTAGGTTACTTTTTCACCTTACAGGAAAAAAAAAAAAAATCAATCTAACTTCCCTTTGGGAGCAGTCCCACTGTAGCTTTAACCAGCAACTTGCTACACTTTTAAGGAACACTTCCCAGGTGGTCAGTCACCAGCAATGGAGAAGGCAGCCTGTGGTCTTCTGTGGGAACCCAACTGACTGCTCCAGGGTCTGAGCCCCCAGACTGACCTCAGCTGCAGGGAGATCTCAGTGTTCTTCAACCCTCTCTGCAGGACTGGTTAGAAACTTCACAGCCAAGAACTCCCAGCAGGCCCTGACCAGGCTGACTCGGTTTTGTTTTGTGTGTTCAGAGGCAATGGTTTATTTTGGTTTGCAGCAGTGGTGTCCTGTAACAGGACAGTGAGTTTTCTCTTAAGCCTCAAAAGGGAAAAAAGGCTCTCTCCCTCTCACAGTGAAATGGGACACCACCTTTCCCCGTGGCCTAAGGCGTTGGCGATTGAATTTTGCAGCAGCGCTCAGCTCTCTTCGAGGTAGAGAGCTCAGCCGGCTGGTGACAAAGCCGCCTGTCTGCAGGTGTGGGTAGGAGCATGCATGACCCGAATGGCGCCTCGGTCTCTCTTGGGTGACCCCAGAAAGAGGCAGGGAAGGCACTGGCTGGGTGCGCGTCCAGCTTCGCCGCGTGTCTGCGGACCGCACTACGGGTATGGAAGCGCAGCCAGGCGTTTGGCTCAAACTCGACAGCTGCTCGGAAAGAGACGCCCGCGGAGCCCCACTTAGGTGGGTGCAGAAAGAGGGTAGGCCTCGCGTGAATGGGACACCTCGCAGCTTACAGGATCGCATCGCCACCACAAACAAGTCGCGGTGCCAGACTGGCTTGGCAAAGCGCTCTCTCCAACGCGACCCGCAGATCGCATGTCCAGTGCGATGCGATGCGGGGCCTCGGAGCCCATTCGCCTCCGGAAACTCAGCTGCGCTCGGGAAGGCGCTAATCTGGGAGGTGGGTGGTCAAGGGCCAGGGACCCGCGGCTCCCGGTTCAGCTCCAAACCTCTGCGCCCTTGCTCGCCGACTCCGAAAGCGCCCAGGGCGCGCTCGCACCCAACTATCCTGCGCGAACTCGCTCTGCAGCCCGCCCGAGGTCGGGCGGCTGCTCCCGGGTCCCGGAACCCAGCCCTGTCGCGGAGAGCGAAGCCTCGGAGCGGGGGGCGCTTGGGGAACCGGGGGACTTCGAACGCCGTACGCCGAGGGAGTGCGCCCTGCGAGGGGGGCTGCCTCAACCTCCGGGGTGCAAAGCGGCGCGGGCTGGGCTCGCTCGGGACAGCTCGGGCTGGGGCGTCAGAGCCGGGGCCCCTCCCCGAGCCCGGAGCCCGGCGCCTGCCCACGCCTCGGTCGCGGGGCGCACTCACCGTCGCTGAGGCACAGCGCAGTCAGCACGAGGGCCAGCACGACGCAGACCTTGGCATCCATGGCACTGGCCGGCGGCGGGCGGACGGAGGCCGGACGCGGCGGGGAGGCGGCGGCGGAGAGCGAAAGTGCGGCAGCGGGAGGCGCGCGCCCGGCGCTTTAGAGGCGAGAGCGGGGCGGGGCGGGCGCGCGGCGAGGGGCGGGCCTGGAGCTGAGTCCCGGCGGCGGCAGGGGGCTCGGACCGGAGTCCCCTCCCAGCCGGCCGCTCCCCCTGCCCCCTCCCTTCCCACCCCTGCCCCCTCCCTTCCCACCCCTGCCCCCTCCCTTCCCACCCCTGCCCCCTCCCTTCCCACCCCTGCCCCAGCGCTGGATGCTCCCGGGACTGCGGAGAGCTCCAGTTTTTGACCTCTCGGTTGCGCTGGGTCCTGCTTTGGAAATCTGACCTGCACGGAGGAAGCCAGTGCCCAGGGAGGGTTGGAGACAGGGCTGGTAACTGTTCCCCGTATGCAGATGGAGAGATTGAGTCCCAGAGGCTAGAACTGAATGAGAACAGAGGCTAAACAGGTCGGTCCTAGAGGTAAGGGCCAGCCAGGCCAGTGGCGGCCTGAGTAGGCTAAGAGCGTCCTATTTGGGGAGTGTAGGACCTGGAAGTGACCACCGGCCTCGGCTTGCTGCACTGCGGCCGGGTAAACTGGAACCAAGGGAACAAAACTGGTCTTTGCATCAGAGCTTCCCTTATTCCAAGCCAAAGCTATCGCTTATGTCTTAGCCGAGTCTCAGTTTCCTAAAGTATGAAGCTGAAGCTTTAAAATAGAATACTGTGCCGTCAAAAGGAAGCAATGCCAGTTCGCCCCAGAGGCTTTTAGTAACCATGCATTTATTCAGCCCTTTGCACCTGCTCTTCAACTGAGAAATGGGTTAGTTTCCACCCTGCGACGGGGAACTGTGGGAATTGACTTGAGACCACCGCGAAGTGCTCAGCATTCAGTCTGACACATAGTCAGTACGCAAGAAATGTAATCTAGAAATAACTGTTTATACTTCAGTATTTTCTCCCTCTTCCCATCGGATGTTCTTACCACCTGAAACGAGAGAACTCTCCTCTCCTCCCCACATCCAGGACGGTGCTCCTGGGGTTGGTCTTTCTGGTTTACAGACTATACCAATAGGGTCGTCCCTCGGCGGTGTCCAGCCCCCGCAGCAGGCTGCTGCGCCCCAACGTGGACACATGAGAAGGTCCCGAAGTGGACAGGGGTCCAAGCAGGAGGTCTGCAAGGCGCGGGGGTGAGAAAAGCGCCCGTTTGATCCTCTAGTGATCACACGCCTCCCCCGCCAGCTCCGTCTGCTCTTTCCCTTGTAACCTGACAGCGGAGTGGACTCTGTCCCGGCGTCCATCCAAGGGGCGCTTGCTCGGTGGGGACAAGTCTCTGGAGCCCCGAATCTCTGGCCTTGGGGGAGCGGGCGGGGCCTGCCGGCCCTGGGCTCAATTGCTCAAACTGGGGGCCAAGGGAAGGAGAAATCAGCAAGGAACAGCGAGAGCTCCAGGAGTCCCTTCGTGGGGATGGGTGTCTTTTGTTTTGTTTTTTCCGAACTACTGTCGCGCCCAATTTGATGCCCTGTGAATCCGTGTTCATTCATTCATTTACTCACTCCCGGACGAGCTCACTTCTGGGTACTGGGCGTTGAGCCAGGACTCTCACTGATTTTGGTCTCTGCCCTTAAAGAATGACCAGTCCAATGGATAATACAGTCCTCGGGCAACCCCCGGCCGGCCATCGCCTCCTCTCGGGAAAGCTGGAGCGGATAATCTCCAAGTTCCCGAGCCCAGCCGACTGCGGACCAGCCAGAGCGCAGCGGCCGAGCTCGGGCGCCCTCTGGTGACGATGACTCTCGTTTCCCCTCTACCCCTGCCCCATGCCCCTGGTGCCCGAGTGGACCCGGCCCCAGATCCCTGAGCAGACTGCTGAAGCTACCAGGCTCAGTCTTAATCGGGCGGTGGGGGCCTAGGGGCACATCATGGAACCTAGAGCCCGGCGAGAGATGTGCGGGTAGAGTTTTACCTGCAACACCGGCCAAAGCCAATGTAGAAACTTCTTGCTTGTTTCCTTTTTGTCACAAAATCGATAGCTGCTCCCAGAGTTTTAGGGAGTCACTGGGAGGGATCCGCGTGGACTGGTGGAAAACTAGGGCCTTCTGCTTGGCCGCTTCCCGCTATCCCAGAACAGGCATCAGTGTGGACAGACATCACTGACCCTTCACTTCCTCTATTAATTCATTACAGTTCTTCCCGAGCGCCTGTTATGTTCCAGACACGAAAAGTGTTTGAGATATGTTAGTAAAGGAAGTACAAACAAACGAAACGCCCCAAACCCCTGCGCTCCTGGAGTTTACGTCCTGGGAGATGGGGGGAAGAAAATGGGCGCTTCAGGTAAATACGCGCATCATCTACAGAAAATCATCAAGGGAAAGAGTGAACCAGAAGGAAGGGGAGTGAGTTAGACTTCTAAGTAGGGAAGCCAAGGGTCTGTAAAACGTCCAGTTTATAAGTTGGCAAGCTATTTAAATTTAAACCTCTGTGCAAGTCAACACTCTGGGGACCAGGGACATCAGACTGTCTGCCCTTTTAACCTGGGCTCTGTGCTCTGTCCCAGGGAAGCCTCCCAAAGTCAAGGCAGCAGGGCACACCACCCTTTCTCTGTCCTTTGCTTATGACACTATCTCTGCATAAAAGGCTCCACCTTCTTTCTCTGCCGGGAAACTCGGTTTCCTATCAAGGCCCAAAGCAATGCCGCCTTCCCTGTGAGACCTCACGCACACTCAGCACTCAGAGCTCAGCTCCTCAAGGACACCCCAGTCAAGAGGAGTTCAAGGTTAGAAGGAGCCAGGGGTCTGGCTGCTGAGTTAACAGACAGATATATCTCCAAGGCTATGGGCTCTGGACCCCTGATGGGTCTAGAGCCTCCCTGTGGCTCTCTGCCCAGCCTGGGCTGTTCATACCTTCAGAATTCAGTGGCAGGGTTTTGGGGGGACGACCTTAGCACAGGGTTGAAGGTTGGCACCCAGTCATTGTTTCCCAGTGTGAAACCATCAAGGTGACTTTAGGTAGTACTCTGAAACATTATTTTAAAAACCATGGATTTATATATTTATTTTTCAAGTGATAAGAAGAAAGTATAACTAGCACCTTAAAGCAGGCATTTCAGATATTGCTCAAGACATTTCATTTTAAAATATATGATTTAAGTTAAAAAAATAGATTTAAACTAGCAAAGCAGTCAGTGGTATAGGTGATTAGGGAAAGAGCAAAACATCAGTGATACAAAAAGATCTGAAGTTTGAAAATAAATAAAGAACATTTTAAAATTACTTGCCATCCAGATGAGGCCAGAAGGTGCCCACCCAGGAGTGCTCACTCAGGTTGGCAATCTATGAGATTCCAAACTCTGGCCCTGGAGACTCATAGCCCTCCCGCTTCAGCCATGAGTCTCCCTCCACACATCTCTGAGTGAGCGTGGGCCTGAGGGGCTCAACCAGGGGACGTCTGCATGTGCTGCATAACCCCCCTTCCGTCATTGACATCTAGGGGTTCACCAGGATGTTTCCCACTCTGGGAACCAGCAGGCCAAGGAAGAAAGACAAAGCTTCAGAGCCTGCTATCATCTGTGGAATGGGTATATGAGCCCTCCCGTTGGCTTTGGGATTTGCTAGGTGTGAAAGAGAGCACTCGGCACAGAGAAGGCCTCGGGAGGTATTTACACAGGACTTCAGTTTGCTTTCTCTGAATCTGTTACATTTGGTTCTTACAAAGACGACGCCTGCAGAAGAAACCCTAATACCTCGGTTCTGTAGACAGGAGGCTGAAGTTCAGAGCAGTTCAAGGCCTTGGCCAACCTGGCAGAGCTGGACAAAGACAAAGGCATGACTCTCTGGACCCATAATCTCTGGGTTCTGAAACATCAGCGTGTGTGGGGATGGAGGTCACTGTCATGACAGGTGTCTAGGGAAGCCTCTTGTAGCCCTATACCCAAAGCTCACACTCAGAACCTGTCAGGCTGACTCTGTCTTCCTTGATTGGACCCTAAATCGGCCTCAGGAGCCAGTTGCAGGAGCCCCAGTCCATCCCAGAGGGAAGGAGCCAGGGAGGCTGAGGCAGGGCGCCTGCATGGGGTCTCGCTCAGGGCTGGGTCCTGGCAGGCTTTGGGATTCACATGCAAGGGGGCTCACCCTAGGTGAAGGTGCACCTCCTGCAAATCAGATCTCCTGTGGGAGGCCCTGGACCCGAAGACTCTCCCTCGATGAACATTTCTAAGGCAGGGGTGGTATTTTCTGGGACATCTTCATGCCCCCAGCCCACACACACCAACACAACTCTGCCTGCACCCATTGCCCAGATCAGTGGGGTCAAGCCCAGATTTGCTCTGCTGATCCTAATGTTTCCGCTCTTCTTCCTGTGTCCAGAGGTAGCCTCTGGGCAGACAGGGCTCAGCATCCGGAGCTCCATGAAGTTTCTGGGACTGGAGTATCCCCCAACCTCTACCATAAACCCCTGGATGGTAGGAAGTGTGCGTCCTGGGGGATAAACAATGCTTACACAGGAGTTCCTCAACCTCACATCTCCCTATAAGGCAGGTTCAATGTTAACCTCTATTCCCAAGATTTGGGAACTAAGATCACATAGCTACTCTTTGGCAAAGCCAGGATTCAAATCAACTCTGCCTGGCTCTAGAGGGGCTGTTCTTGGTGAAGGATTGAAGGGTGGGTTTGTCACATAAAATATAGGACACCCCATTAAATTTGCATTTCAGATAAATGTCTCTTTTTTTTAATATAAATATGTTCCAAATATTGCATGGGACATGCTTCCACTAAAAAGAGTTATTCCTTGTTCATCTGAAATTCAACTTTAACTAGGTGTGCAAGAGTTTTATTTGTTGAGTCTGGTAACCTGGCTCCAGAGTCTACACTCTTCTCAGCACCGTGAAGCCCCTCTTGGTGGGCTCCCTGCCTGGGAATTGAGGACATGTGGGCAGAGGGTGGGACGAGTATTGGGAAGGTAAATTCTGAAATCATCCACTTTCTCAGTGAAGGGATTTCTTGAATTTTATTACAACAGAGTTTTATTATGCTGGAAAGTGGTGCATTAAAGCAATATGGGAATGATCTTTTCTGTTTTCCTTTCGGCTGTGAATAGTTTAATGACATGCTAACCCCAACCCTGACCTTCCAGAAGTTGTCCTGGTCGTGCCTCAGGCCTCTTCTCTCCAGCGTCCCCAGTCCTCCTCTTCCTCTGGTCTGGGAAGAAGTACACAAAGCACAGTTACTGACACCCTTTCTGTGTCTCAGATGCCCTGAGCTGTGTATGGGGGAGGAGGAGGAGCCATCATCCCAGGAATGAGCCTCACACGGGCGGTATCCTAGCTAGAGGGATTGGCAGATGAAGAAAGAGGTCAAGAGCTGCTGCGGTTCATGGAGGAGGAGCTGGGCCTACTGCCCACACAGCTGGGCCCCTAGTCAGAGAAGCCAGGATCCCAGACCCACCGGCCCTCCCTGTTCAGATGAGGGGCTTGAACATCTTTCTCCACCTTACATCCCCGTGGCCAGAGTCTGAAGTCCTTCTTCACAGATGTGCTGGACAAGACCGCACATGGAGGCTGCCCAGAGAGCCTTTCAAGGCTGAGTGCGAAGGCAGGCTGCACTGCAAGCCAGGGCCGGGGGATACAAGTGGGAGATGGGCTTGGGTGGGGAGACTTGCCAGTACCTCCAAGGTATGCAACACCCACCCCACTGCTCAGAAACAGACTGAGATTAAACAAATGGATCATTAAGAGATTTTTGCTGTTGTTTGGGAATAATTTATCAATTAAACTTTGTAAATTAGGGATGGCGGTGTTGTCTTTAGACAAGCCAGACCCAAGATCTTGACTGGGAATTGGGTCTCATCCGTGACACTCACTGGCTTCCAGCTTCCAGCAGCCTTTCTCTCCTTAGGTTCCAGGGATGAAGTTCCTACATTTGCAGCCAAGTTGACTGATCCCTGGTGCGCCCTTTGTCTCTGTGTAGTACCCAAGTTTTGCCTCATAGCCCTAGGCTTGCCACCAAGAGGTGCCAGTCTTCCTTCATAAATCTGCAATCCAGCCTTCTATCCATCGATCCATCCATCCATCCCTCCATACACCCTCTCATCCACTCATCTGTTCAACATCAACCCGCCAACGCATCCACCCATTTTGCCCCTCATCCATCGATCCATCCATCCATTCATCTGCTCAAGCAGCCATCCACCCATCAACCCATCCTTCTGGCTCTTCCCTTCAACCACTCCCCACCAGTTCTCTCCAGGTACTACTCTAGCCCTGAGATGCCTATTGCACCAAGAAAAGAAAGATGCACCTCCTGCTTTTTGGGCCATGCGGGAAGAAGAATCAAGCATCGAAGGCCGGAAACCCAGAGGTCACCCAGTAAGCCCTCACCTCGACACAGATCAAAACCTTTGCTCTCTCCTCATCAAAAGGGTAACCTCTGAAAGGCAGGGAGCGCTTCCTGGCTTCCCACCCAGGCAGGAGCTAAGGAGGGACAACATCTGAGTATTCTTCACCCTTACTGCCCATCTCATGATTTTCTTCCATAAATCACGAAAAAAAACAAAAAGCAAAGAAACAAACCTTTATTTCTCTGTTTACTCCTTTGCATTTAATGAGCAGTTGTTAACATGACTGAAACCATCTGACGATTTTTGCCAAATGGAAAAATCTCCCTTCAGGGGCAATAAAACAAATATTCAGGATAGAGAGAGGCAGTCATAAAAGGCATTACCCGGTTGTAAACAGAGGCGGGTGGTGGTGATGTATTACCCCTGCTTCGGCAGCTTTCAACAAAGTTCTGAGATTCCAGGAGGGGCTCTGACCCGAGGCAATATTTACTTCTGCAGCTTCTTCCGCAGGTCAGTGTGGGTATAATTCTGTCTACCAGTTGACTGCAGTTGAGGTTTTGAGCAGGAAGCTCCAACCCTGAGCATTCATAACTCAGTAGGATTCAGTCACACCCTCGCAGAACACGCCAAGAAAAGCCCATTGTACTGTCCTGGCCAGGTGGGGTGGGGGTCTCTGCACACCCTGGATGGAAGTGCAGAGCCGGATGGCTTTAGTGTGTGCCTGGCCCCATAGCACCACTTGTCTGTCACACCAAAAGCTGGGCTTTGTCCCAGCGTGCTCAGAAGGCCCGTGCTTTTCTGATGTTCCATCATGCAGAGATGGCAGTCTTCGCTGTATAACAACTTCATGGTTTGGTATAAAGAGCCTACTAGACTTCGCACAGATCTTAAAGTCTGAAGTCAAAGCAAAACTTAAACTTACGAGAACAGGAGTCCGGCTGTAGGGTCCAAGCACCAAGCTGCCTTGTGAGGCTGCACCTAGCCTGCAGGTCTTGTGGCGGCAGCTGGAGTGTAACTGAGAGTCAGACAGATACTGACAACTCCAGGGATGGTTTCCCAATTCCACTGCCATCTGACAGCGTCATGGCAGGGTAAGCACGCGTGCCCCCGACCTCAGGTGCAACCACTAACGCCCAGAGAGCAAAGCGACTTCCTGGCAACTGCCGAGCTCGCAGTGCAGACCAGACTCTGCCCAGAGCTCCTGTGATGGCCCCCGTGTTCCCATCACGCTCTAGCCTGGGTGTGGAGGTGCTCGACCTTTGGTCGCTTTGGACTTAAAAGATCTGCTTCACCCTGACCTAAAGCCCCTTTCAGGGAGCACTGACTCGTGTGCAGTAGGGTCTGAAGCCTCACAGTTAGGCTCTGCCCTACAGCCAAAAGGATGTAGCTTAATAAATCTAACAATAGCTGACCTCGAAGACCGGAATGAAGTCTTTGGTCTGTGTCTGACACCTGCCGTGGGGTCTCCAGAGCTTCAGAGGCCCAGGCTGTCTGGGAGCCCCACTGTGGGCCGTGGGCTCCCCTGTTTCATACCCCGCTGACTCCTTCCCGGGGGACTCAAGGGGTCCTGAAGAGGTGCCCCCTCAGCCCTGCCCTAGCAATCTGAAATCCTCATGGCTAAGGTCATGCCCAGGAACCGGCTTCCTAGGACAGGGCAGTCGGTACTGGGGCTGGAAGAGGGGGTGGGATCTGCTCTGCCCTTCTGGTGGGGCTGGGAGCTGGGGGAGTGGTGCTCCTCCATTCTGTGTGTGCAGGGAGCTCCAGCACGCAATTTTATCTGCATCTTCCCAGTTTCCATCTCTTGTTTTATGAGGCAGTTCTCACATGCATTTATCTCTCCCATCAAACTAGGGGTTCTCGTCCCCCCTTTGCTAACAAAGAATGAATCCCGGATGTAAAGACTTGAGGGAGGCTGTGCAGGTGATGGGTGGAGACGCAGGGTCCCGGCGGGCGCCCTGCCCTCAGCTACAGCACCTTTAAGGATGATTGGGAAGTGCTGTCAGACAGAAGCAACTCATGCAGGGGTGAAGGCGCTCCTGCTTCAGCAGATCTGACCTCAGCAAGATGCCGGGAAAACAATTCACTGTCCATAGTCACTACCGGCCCCGCAGTTCTACCAGGAGGCTTCTGGGCAGGTATCTGCACAGGACTGCCCCCTGGGTCAGACCTGATAGCAAGAAAAACAGGTTTTAAGCTCCCACCCCTCATCCCTGCCCCCTCGCTGCTTTCATCCTGGTCCCTAAACATGCCCTTAAGTGGGAGCTTATTTTCTGCCAGCTCCAGCCCCTGGAATTTGGGCAATCATGGTTTCTGGGAGAACCAGCCAGCTGCAGCCTAGGAACTGATAGGAGATGGGAGTGAAGATAAATTGATCTCTTTACCCAGGGCCAGCTCCCCATCAGCACTGGGGAAGGGGAGGGGGAGGTGGAAGGAGACAGAAGGAAGGTGGTCCCGGGAGAGAGGGCACTTCCCAGGAGTGCATCTTAGTGGGAGGAAGAGGGTGCCCATGTGGGCCTGTCAGTCATCCTCTCTGGAGCAAGCCTCCAGTTCCAGGAGCCCAGGAAGTGCGGTGAGCGCAGGGCCAGGCTGGGATGGGCTGCCACCCACCTGTCCACCCTCCACCCTGAACAAGAGCAGCCATTTTCCACCCAGGCCACAGAGTTAAGACCCGCGTTTTCCCTCCTCTCATTCAGGTGTGTCCAGCCCAGATGTGTCTTTACCCCAGAGTACTTCTGGGGCCAGGAGGTGGTCCTGGCCGAGAACAGCTGGATCGATTCTGAAAATGAGCCTGGATTATGGAGGGGGGACCTTTTTCATTTAGGCAGAAATGCTTTGTGTGTGCAAAATTTGACCTCCATCTCACCTCCCCAGGCTGCCAGATGGTAGATGTGTTTAGTTTGCAGATAAGATAAAGGCAGAAATTGGGCTGGATGGAGAATTACCTGTCAGGCTTCTCTGTGGCCCGTTGCCCACTTCAGGCTCCCCTTCGTCTGTGGCCAGTGAGGAGGGGCACCAGTAGGTGGCATGACCCAGGGCGTCCCAGGAAAGATCCTTAACCTCCCTAACCTGGCCCCGTCCGCCTTCCCAGCCCCACCTGCAATGTTCACTGTAGGACCCAGTGAACCGCTCAGCCAAGGCTAAGGTTCAACTCAGATCACAGTGGAGGAGGGGAGAGAGGCACTCAGTGCTGCAGGCAGCCACAGTCTCCACCCAACACCCAGGCACCTTGGACAGAACCCATTTGGCTCAGGTAGCTGCAGATTGGGATGCTTTGCAGCTTAGCATGGGTGTGAGCCCCACACTTTCCGCCTCTGGCAGGTCGGCTCAGGGAGGGTGAGTTAATGGTGAGAATGCTAGCCAGCAGCCACGAAGGCTCTGTGTTCCTGCCCAATAAGCCCCCTGCCTCCTGGGATCCATTTGGGGAAAGAATCTGGAAAGGCACCTCTCTCTACTCCTGTCCCTGGGCACTCAACAGCCTCCTGGCCCATCTCCCCACTCTCTGCATGACCCTGAGTTGCTTTCCCCAAGTGACCAACAGACCAAGTAGTCTCAGCAATGCCGCACCTCCGAGCCCCAGTCACAGCTGGGGCGAGACTCACCTCCTGGGCACCAGCACTGCCCGTGGATACTCCTGGCTTCCAGCCTGCCTTGCAGTGGTGAGGGCGACCCCTCCCCTGGTGTCCCCTGAACTCTCCTTCCTCCCTCCCCTCCGTAGGGGGAGACTGGACGGCCTGGTGGAGGCTGATTCCCAAGGGTGTGGCTTTCAGGCAGAAGCTGAGTGAGCAACCCAAACCAGCCGTAAGCCCTCTGCTGCCTGGAGGAGGAGTCCTTGGGGCTCACCAGGCACCTACAGGTCGTTGCTCTTCCCTCACTGCAGATGAGGAAACTGAGGCTCAGGGAGTTGGTCTCAAGTAAATGGGAAGGAAGGGATCTGAACTCACACTCAACCACAGTCCTCAGATTCTCCCTTCCTGTTTGCTGCACACACCCTCTCAGGGTAGGAGGAAGTGGGTAGCTCATCAGGATGGGCCTGGGGTCTTGAGCTACAACAAAGAGGGGAGAGAGCAGAGGAGAAGCACATTGCGGGGAAAGTTGAAAAGGTGGATGAAGGAGGGGGTTTTGAGCTAAGTGCTGAAGACTGAAAAGATCTGAAAACTAAAGAGGCAGGTGGAAGGAGAGGGTTAGGGAAGCAAAAAAGAGGATGAGGATGCTGGGGGGCATGCAGAGGGCACCGGAGGGGGGGGGAGATGAGGGGGGAGCAGTATCAGGTGTGTGAAAGGACATCACAGGCTAAACAGGGAGGGCAGGTTGTGACCAGGTCACAAAGACCTCGAGTGCCTAAAGTTTTCCCACCTTTTCCAGCCCGTGGGCACAAATGGGTTTCATCTGCAGGAAAAGTCACTCTCCCCTTTCACTGGAGCCCCTGCCCTCACGGAGCCCCTGCTCCCAGAGCATGTGACTGCAGCCAGTCATCCCGTGTCCAGCCCACACAGCTATTTGAGAGCGCGCTGACATTGGCCTTACTGCTGGGACTGACCCGCAGCCACGGGGGGCCCCCTGGGTGAGCCTGAGTGAGCCCGCCAGCTCAGCTGCCGAGGCGAAGGCAGTGCTCCTTCTGTGCCAGCTGCAGCAGCCCCTGCCTGCCCCCTGCCCCACACTCCACCCCACAGAGCTCCCCGCTGCCCACAGCCCCTCCCCAACCGTCTCAGACCTCCTCGGGGGGCTTGACCAGCAGCCAGAATGCGCTCCTGTCCGGCCACCTACAGTTTCACACTGCTGTTTTTCTCTCCAGACACCTTCTCAGGCGTCTGAGTCCAGCCCATCCATCCCTGGCATGACCTGAACCTCATGAGTGGCCTCATCGAACCATGGCCAGGATTACTGCAGAGCTCTGGAGGATAAAGGGAGTCCCCAAAAACATTTAAGCCAAGAACTACTGGGATCAGAGTCAATGTCTTTATCTGTGTACTATGTTAATACACAGTGAATTTATTCTGGAGTGCCCCCAGAGGTGATACCTGTGGAGAGGGAGGGAAGGGAGCAGGACTGGGCAGAGGAGGACACGAAGCTGTGGTGTAGCTTTAAAAGGACTCCCGGGTGGCTTGATGGTAAAGAATCCACCTGCCAGTGCAGAAGATGCAGGAGACATGGGTTCAGTCCCTGGGTCAGGAAGATCCCCTGGAGGGGGAAATGACCGCCCACTCCAGTATTCTTGCCTGGAGAATCCCATGGACAGAGGAGCCTGGGGGGCTACAGTCTGCGGTGTCACAAAGAGTCAGACACATCTGAGCATGCATCCAACAACATGGCCTTAAACAGGTTCCAGTAAAGAGCCCTGACTCTGAAAAAAAGTGTCCATTGCACTCCCACTCTGGAAGGTATGCCTGTGGGTGAAGCTACTCCCCTCAGTAGAGGACAGTTTCTGATGGGGTGGCTGCAGGGTGGCCTTCAGCCAATGGCACTCCCAGCATTTGAAGAAACAAGTGCTTCCGGTCAGAAAGCGGATGTGGTGGTCCATCACACATCACAGCATCTACTACAGTCCACCCCTTGCCTTGCCAAGCCCTGTCTTTCAGGGAGAATTTTCTGTTAGAAGGGGACGGGGCCAGTTAAGGTGCTGGACGTAGACAATGATAAGAACCCACACATGCAGGCTCTTGGGTGTGGGTGGTCTGTTTGGACAAGCCAGGTGGACAAGTCCTCTGAAATCTCAGGGTGCCTGATTGGAGTTTCATGGGTCACCTTTCAGAGCGGTTTGGCTTGGTTTCAGATGAAGTGTAATTTTAAGAAACTTTTATAATGGAAACAGCAGGAACATAAAAATTCCACCAGCTTGTAAGAACAGAATGTCTACAAACCTTCTGCAAGGGTTCTTGTATCAGCCAATTTTTACAGTCACAAGTGACTAAAACCCAACTGAGTAAATTCTGTCTGGGGAGGGGAAATTTACTATTTCTCATAAATAGGCAGAGGAAAGGAAGGGTGGACCTGCCTCTGGGAAGGTTAGATCTCAGGTTCTCTCCCGCTTTGCACATTTAAAGTGGAGAATGAGCATTTGCTCCAGAGAAGTGGGTGCAGGCCCTCTCCAGTCTTTCACGCCTGGGCTTGGTCCTGAGGCTTGTGGCGGGGGTGGGGATGGGGGGCGCTGCGGGCCCCTGAGCACGGAGAGGCAGGAGCAGGGCGGAGGAGGCCTGGGAGTGCTCCCCAGAGAGCCCGGGCAGCCCAGCCCCAGCGGTTCAGCCAGGGGTGCCGTGGATCTGGGGCTCGTGTGGCTGCTGTCCGATCCTGGTGGAGGGTCTTTGCATCTTAACTCCCCTCCACTCGCTTTCCTCCCCAGCTGCTGGGGTACAGACGAGGCCAGGCCCAGAATGGGGAACTAGTGGGAGCTAGAAGCAGGGCGTCGGCAGGGCTCGGAATTCCACTAGACTCCTACAGCTGGCTTTTTCCTTCCATATTTCTTACTGCTGGATTTTTTTTTTTTTTCCAAAGTCTATTAGGATACTCAGGACATGCGGTCTGAGGCAATAATAACCCTTCCTCTGAGTCCTATGGCCTGGCAAGACCCCGAGTGGGTGAGGAGTGACATTGCAGGGGCTCACAGGGGCGCTTTGAGGGGTTTGGTCCGCACAGGACCCTTAATCCTGAGCTCACAGTAGATAGCGCCAGACAGGGAGAGTGCGAAGGACACCAGTCACCAGGTGGCCCGGGAGCTGGGCCTGGGCATCACCAGCCTTCAAACAGATGCGCCAGCGAGCGCACGGATTGATCGCTCTCTTCTGGTTGCTATTAATATCCGTGCAGTACCTCCAGTTCAGGAAGCCCGGTGGTGAGAGAAGCGAGGAGGTGAACTGAGGTCTAGTGAGCATCTACCAAATGCTGCCCTGCTCCTGGGAGATAGACCTACGTCGGATTTTCAGTTGACACAGGAACTCTACAAACAGGCCATCTCATTGCCATTTGTCAGCCTACGAAAAATACAGGCATAGCAGACATAAATAACTTGCCCAACCCGAGAACTGGAGAGGGGCCAGGACTACACTCTGGGCTGTCTGACTGGAGCCTGGGAGGGCCACACTGCCTGTCTGTCTCAGGCAGCACTCTCCTGCGCCCTCGGGAAAGTCCCCTTCACACTGCCGAGCACTTTCAGCAGGCTCACAGTGCTGAGTCCCTACGCTAGCGCCCACGCCTGCAAATAGGGCTGACCAAAGCCTTCAGCTGCCAAGAGTAAGTTTAAGTGAAAGTGCTTTGTCAATTGCGACGTGGTGTGCACGTTGCACCTCAAGACGTCTCAGTTCTTACCCTCTCATCTCGTCACAACACCACTCCCTCGAGTGTACAAGGGCATGTCTGTTTATTTGCTTTCTGTTGATTCACAAAAGCCTCAGAGGGTAACAGGAACATCAACTCCTCATTCCATTAACGCATCCTTGGCCTGTTGTTTTCTGCAGTCAGGGGCTGAATGTGAAGCTCAGAAGGTGCACTGGACCTCAGAATCACTGGGATCCTCAGTCTCTGCTTTCCCAGTCTTGGGACCCTGATACTCAGTGGATGCAAAGCACCGAGGACCCTTCTGTGAGGCTGTTCCAGGAAGCGCTTGGTAAATGAACTGAGAGATTGGTGAGAATAGAGATTAGGTGACCTGTCCTAAATCAGTAAGCCTGGGGATCTGACCCCAAGTCTCCTGATGGCCTGTGTGGGCAGATTTGACCAGGAGAGCTGTCAAAATAGAGGGAACTGAGCCCCAAAACAATTATCTTTTTTTTTTTTTAAATTAATCCTGGTGGGCCCAGCAATGGAAGGACCTGAGTTCCCTGTTACGAAGATCTCAGCAAGCCCGCTCCTTCTTCCCACTGATTTGCAAACACCAAGAGCTCAGAGACGTCATAGGTGCCTGAAGTTCCTTCTCCTCAGTGCGGCCTGGGCAGCTCTTCTCCTTCAAGGAAGGCAGAGCCCAGGCGTGCTTCAAGGTAGATATTTCTATTTGTTTCTTCCCCCAAGAAAAGCACAATGAAAGGCGCCAATGCATTCCACACCCTCTTTTCAAGGCCTATTAATAAGGAGCCTGGGGCCAGATCATAAACATGGCAAACTCCGTAACCACCAAGGCCAGGAGAGCGAGGGCTGCATTAAAGGGGGAATTTCAGCGAAATGCCGCACAGGCCCTAAATTTGTACCAGATGAGTTCCAGAAGATTAAAGTTATTATAATAAGGCCCCAGGGAATCAATCATGCTCTGCCGGGTAACCTTCTCACTTTTCCTCATCATTCACACACAGCACTTTCTCCAGGGCTTCGAGGAGGATCCGGAATTCGTGGAGTTAAATGTGGCAAAGGGCAGAGGGACAAGCTTCACGGGTTCAGAAGACCCCGGGGCGTTCCAAGCTGGGCTGGACTTCAGACTGGAAAGCCCCAACAGTGGGGAGGGCTTGGCCTGGATGGGTGACTGGGGCTGACTTGTGGCTTATTTTGTGACTTATAGTTGGGGGGAGGGCAGAGTAGGGGAGAGATATTCTTCCTAAATTCTCAGCCTGCCTGGGAATGATCATTGCCCAAACCTTGATAAGCAACAGGCTAACACCTGCAAAGAGGCTTGGTACATTACGAAGCATGGCTCAGTTCCCTTTGTCTTTTGATGCTACTTTGATGTTTTCACTTTTTATAGTTTTATTTTTCTCCAAGTTCCTCCCTGCCGTCTGAGATTAGGAACTGAGTCGCCTGGCTCTGGGCTCCAGGTTCCTCTCTTGCAGAAGACCTTGTTTCCACTTGGAGGAGAGTTCTGTCTCCCAGAATCCACTGTGGGCATGCCACACTCCTGGACCTCTGGAGTGGAAGCCCGGCACTCATTCCCCACCGAACCTCTGAGACCAGGTGTCAGTACTCACCGCTACTGTCCAGCAGAGTCCTGGAACAATTCACAGAGAAGCTGCAACCTCTCAGACTCAGACCCACCTAGAGTCTCCGCCTGGCACTTGCATCTTGCTCCAGCCTGGTCCTCTACAAACATCCCTAGCTTGGCCACACACCAAAGGACCTGGTCCAAACGCTCTGTCCCGTGTTAATCCCTGCTTCATGCCTCTGAGTAGGACCTTCCATTCCCTTTAGATAAGATGCAGCTTTCAGCCCCAGAAACATATTTGGATCCCAGTGACCAAGCAAAGTACCCCCAGATTGACTGTCCTTGACACGTTGCCCCACTCCTCATTTATGCCTCCTTACTTATGCTAATATTTAACAGGATTTGTGCATCAGTAGCTGGGAGAGTTTTCTGTACTTTTCTTTTTTTTTCTGTGCTATCTTTTTTAGTTTATGTGTCAGAACTGTGTTAGCTTTCCAAAGAATAATTGAGAGACTTCCCCGTCTGCCATTTCTGAACTCTGGATCAGCTTAAATTCAGTGTTTGAAAACTGCTCATCTAGAAAAAAGTTTGGATCAGATGTTTGACAGGGTGTAGTTCTTTGAAAACTGTGTTTTCTCTTTAGGCTTTCCTATCTCTTGAGTCTATTTTGATCATTTGTATTTTCCTAGAAAAAAGGACATTTTCGTCAGGCTTTCAGAGTCATTAGTATGTTTGCATAATTCTCTTTCTTCTTTTCAATACTCGTTTGAATATTTGTACTTTCTCTTACTCTATTTTTTCCCCATTTTCCTTTCTTCTTTTTTTTTCTCTTTTATTAGTTTATTTTTGTTTTTCTTGACTAGACTAATAAATACTCTATTCTAGTCTGTTCTATTCTCCTTCCTCCATCAAAGAAACACATTTTATATTGTGATTAACTAACTGTATGCTGCTTTCTGTGTTAGCTTCTTAATTTGCTTATACTTTAATATCTTTTTTAGCCAATTTAATTTTTTTAAATTTATTGAATAGAATGCCCAATTCACTTGTTTTTGTTTTGCCATATTTATTACTAAAATATTAATGGCTGTCCATTTTCTCAAGATTATAGTTATAAACAAAATTCCAAAAATTTTATAAGGAGTTTTGTTTTGAGAAAGTTCTATGAGCTATCTTAAGTTTTCTTGACCAAAGTATTGTTTGGGAAAGGGTTTATGAAACTGAAGAATTGTCCCTTGTTATTATTGGCAATGACTAACCTTTGTTATGTATTTCTACTTTGATGTTATACAGAATAATTTCTGCTATTTTTTCATTTTATTTTTTAAACTGAGATCTTCATGAAATAATATTAAAAAATGGACTATAGAAAAGAATGTAAACTTTCTTTCTGCAATGCATGGAGACCTACTCATATAAATAAACACAGTCGAGTCTGACTCTGCGACTCCATGGCCTATAGCCTGCCAGGCCCACTCTGTCCATGGAATTTTCCAGGCAAGAACACTGGATTGGGTGGCCATGCCCTCCTCCAGGAAATAAACATATGTTTACATAAATCTATGTCTGTGTTATGTGTATTATCAATCTAATTAGTTATATTATTTAGATTCTTAGTATTTTACTCATCCTTAATTTCTTGACTTAGTGGTTTGAATGAGAGAACTATATTAAAATCTTCGGAAGGTTTTGTGTTTTGCCAAATTTGTATTTCTGTTTACTCTGGCTTTTGCTGTCTTTATTCCTGCTATGCTATTTAATAAAAATCATTATAAATATTAACAATATTAACCTTGACGGTGTGCAGATTGGGCTGGCCAACAGAAGCTTCTAGTCTGCTGCACAGACAGCTGACGGTCAGGTTGAGACCCGCCACAGTTGCTACCAGCAGGCCATATGCCCTCCCTTCGTTATAAAAACCCAATGTGGACAATGTGACCCTTTGTCTCAGTCTTATCTTTATTGTAGCTGATTGTACTCTTTTGAGATAAGAACCCAAGTGCATTGTATTAAGTGAAATAAGCCAGACATAAGGACAAATACCATATGTGGAATTTTGTTTTTAAGTCAAATTCATGAAAGTAGAAGGGAGAATGAAAGTTGCCGTGTGCTGGGGAAGTGGGGAGAATGGGGAGATGTTGGTCTAAGAGTACAAAGTTCCGGTTGTGTAGGGTGCAGAAATTCTAGAGGTGTAATTCATACCATGGCGACTATGGTTAGTGATATAGTGCTGGATGCTTGAAGCTGGTTAAGACAGTGGATCTCAGGTGTTCTTACCACACACATAAAAAATGATAACTAGATGAGGAAGTTGGACATGTTAATTAGCTTGACTATATCATTTCACTATGTATAGGTGTATCAAAATATCATATATTAAATATATACATTTTTTAAATTTTAAAATAACTAGAAAATTCCAAATACCTCACCAGAAAAGAAGAAAGCTTTCTTTTTTGAAAAGGAAAGATCCACTATTTAAACAAGTGTTTAAAAAAATTTTAGGGTGCGTTTTCTCGTGATCTTGATTTGTTATAAAAAAAAAAGTCCAGAATTCCTCGGGAAAAATAATTAATGGCCAGAGTTCCAGATGGAAAGTTTAACTTCATTGAAGAGCCATTTCAAGTTCACATAAGCAGTAGATTAGCCTCAGGAGCAGGACTGCTGTCCTCGGGAGTCTCAGCCGTCTGGAGAAGTGGTTTCCACGTGAAAATTTGCACTTGCTTGACGGCATTTCAGTGCTTTTTGCGTGGGTTCTCTTGAGAAGTGTCCTGGTGATGTCACTTGAATTCCGATATGGCTTGCGTGATGACCACAGTTTAGATTCTCATTCTAAGAGTCAATGCCTTGTCTATGTGTAGATGTTCCCTCCTTTTGATGGAATTTAACCTGAAAATGGACGTCTGTTTTTTCTAAAATAAATTGCTGTTCTAAAATAGTCGAAATAAACTGACTATTTCCAGATTCTATTTCAATAGCACACGGACAAATGCTGGTATAGAAATCACTTTCTTTCCTCTTTTCCCTCTTCCCCTCTCCTTCCCTCTCTTCTCTCTGTTTTTGTGGTCATGAGTGATCCAAGGATTAGTAATTTTAAGGATTTGATGTTGTATGATTAAGAAGATAATTGGGTACATGCCTATGGCCCTATTTGGTAATTTTTCATTGTAATCCCATGGACGGAGGAGCCTGGTGGGCTGCAGTCCATGGGGTTGCTAAGAGTCAGACACGACTGAGCGACTTCACTTTCACTTTTCACTTTCATGCACTGGAGAAGGCAATGGCAACCCACTCCAGTGTTCTTGCCTGGAGAATCCCAGGGATGCGGGAGCCTGGTGGGCTGCTGTCTATGGGGTCGCACAGAGTTGGACACGGCTGAAGCGACTTAGCAGCAGCAGCAGCAGCATTGTTTAGAAGCAAAAGATAGACAAAAATATAAAAACTACCAATCTAACATAGAATATTAGAAACAGTGTATCTTCCTATTAATCAGTAGGCCACATTATATAGGTTTTGTTTTTATCAATAAAGTTTTGTCAAACATGTCTCATTTTGTTGTAATCCCTTGGCCATTTTTACCATAAAGGACTAGACACAAAACTGAAAGATAAAGAAAATCATTCAGTAAAATCATTCTGTGAATGGAAAACTTGTCTAGTAACAAAGGGAAGTGCTCATTTTTGCATAAACTAAGGGGGAAATGGCAGTCGTGGAGCCTAGGTTTCAAGCAATATGCTCGTTTTTACCCAAGAGATCATCCCTCTACCCATGACTCCACCTCCTTCGAACTCTGCTTCCCTCCATGCCTCACCCAGCGGAAAGAAATCCTCAGCTAATCTGTTTGGAGCTCACGTTTTGATCTAAGTACATCTATATCCACACCCTTTAAAACTCCACTAGTCCTTGCACTGCAGAGCTGTCACTCCAGGTGTGTCCAACTGTGTGTGACCCTTTGGACTATGGTCCATGGGCAGGCTCCTCTGTCCACGGGATTCTCCAGTCCCGAATACTGGAGTGGGCTGCCAGTCCTTCTCCAGGGGGCTTCCCTGCCCAGAGATCAAGCCCTTGTCTCACATGCCTCCTGCATGGGCAGGCACGTTCTCTACCACTAGTGCCACGCGGGGTCCCCGTGGCTGCATGAGAGCTCATTTAAAATAATCGGAGTTCACTTTCCAACAATATTCTACCCACATGTTGTATAAGGATCTTCATCCCCAGTGCTCCTCCCGCCGTTAGTGCTATTCTGTTCAGTTCAGTTCAGTCGCTCAGTCATGTCCGACTCTCTGCGACCCCATGAACCGAAGCACGCCAGGCCTCCCTGTCCATCACCAACTCCCGGAGTTCACTCAGACTCACGTCCATCCAGTCAGTGATGCCATCCAGCCATCTCATCCTCGGTCATCCCCTTCTCCTCCTGCCCCCAATCCCTCCCAGCATCAGAGTCTTTTCCAATGAGTCAACTCTTCCCATGAGGTGGCCAAAGTCCTGGAGTTTCAGCTTCAGCATCATTCCTTCCAAAGAACACCCAGGGCTGATCTCCTTCAGAATGGACTGGTTGGATCTCCTTGCAGTCCAAGGGACTCTCAAGAGTCTTCTCCAACACCACAGTTCAAAAGCATCAATTCTTCGGCACTCAGCCTTCTTCACAGTCCAGCCCTCACATCCACACATGACCACTGGAAAAACCATGGCCTTGACTAGACGGACTTCTGTTGGCAAAGTAATGTCTCTGCTTTTTAATATGTTATCTAGGTTGGTCATAACTTTCCCTCCAAGGGGTAAGCATCTTTTAATTTCATGGCTGCGATCACTATCTGCAGTGATTTTGGAGCTCAAAAAGATAAAGTCTGACACTGTTTCCACTGTTTCCCCATCTATTTCCCATGAAGTGATGGGACCAGATGCCATGATCTTTGTTTTCTGAATGTTGAGCTTTCAGCCAACTTTTTCACTCTCCTCTTTCACTTTCTTCAAGAGGCTTTTTAGCTCCTCTTCACTTTCTGCCATAAGGGTGGTGTCATCTGCATATCTGAGGTGATTGATATTTCTCCCGGCAATCTTGATTCCAGCTTGTGCTTCTTCCTGCCCAGCATTTCTCATGATGTATTCTGCATAGAAGTTAAATAAGCAGGGTGACAACACACAGCCTTGACGTACTCCTTTTCCTATTTGGAACCAGTCTGTTGTTCCATGTCCAGTTCTAACTGTTGCTTCCTGACCTGCATATAGGTTTCTCAAGAGGCAGGTCAGGTAGTCTGGTATTCCCATCTCTTTCAGAATTTTCCACAGTTTATTGTGATCCACACACTCAAAGGCTTTGGCATAGTCAATAAAGCAGAAATAAATGTTTTTCTGGAACTCTCTTGCTTTTTCCATGACCCAGCAGATGTTGGCAATTTGATCTCTGGTTCCTTTGCCTTTTCTAAAACCAGCTTGAACATCTGGAAGCTCATGGTTCACGTATTGCTGAAGCCTGGCTTGGAGAATTTGGAGCATTACTTTACTAGCATGTGAGATGAGTGCAATTGTGCTGTAGTTTAAGCATTCTTTGGCATTGCCTTTCTTTGGGATTGGAATGAAAACTGACCTTTTCCAGTCCTGTGGCCACAGCTGAGTTTTCCAAATTTGCTGGCATATTGAGCACAGCACTTCCATAGCATCATCTTTCAGGATTTGAAACAGCTCAACTGGAATTCCATCACCTCCACTAGCTTTGTTAGCAACGATGCTTTCCAAGGCCCACTTGACTTCACATTCCAGGATGTCTGGTTCTAGGTGAGTGATCACACCATCGTGATTATCTGGGTCATGAAGATCTTTTTTGTACAGTTATTACTGTCATATAATTTACTTTTTCATCAGCTGTAAATACACTATACATATTACTTTAAAGATATTCCATTACCCTTTAGCACAATTAAAGCTAATGAATTTTATCTTTCATTTATTCTGTTTCTAATGCTCTTTATTTCTTGTGTAGACTCTGTTTTCTAACCAATGTCATATTCCTCCTTAGTGAAGAGCTTTCATTTTCTATAAGGGTTTTACAAATATCACTTCGTGGTAACAGTCTCTAATGAGAAGTTTGTTTTAATTTTCATTCTTGCTCTTCTGTAAGTAAAATGACTTTTATTCTGACCACTTTCAAGATTCACTCTCTGCATTTGGTTTTTAGTGATCTGCACAGAAGTTCATGTGTTTTTTGCTTGTTTGTTTCTTGTGTGTTTTTTGGTGTTTATCGTGTTTGGTGTTCTGTGAGCTTCTTGGATCTGTGGTTTGGTATCTGTCATTAATTTGGGAAAATTTTTGCTCTTGACACTATTTCCTCAAATATTTCGTCTACTCCATTGCCTCTCTTTTCCTGGCAATGCACCTATGTGTGTCTTAAAATATTTTATATTGTCCCACAGCACTCTAATGTACTGTGTTTATTATTATTATTATTCTTTCTTTCTCTTTGTATTTAAGGTTAGCTGACTTTTATCAGCTTATCTTCACATTCACTGATTAATTCCTCAGCTCTCTTATATCCATTGGCATCACACTCCCACTGAAGGCATTCTTCATCCTTCCCTGTATTTTGCATTGCTAGCATCTCTATTGAATTGTTTCTTAAAATGTCTATCTCCTTTCTGATATTGCCTGTCTGTTTTTGTATGTTGTTCCACTAGAACCTTTTACATATTAGTCATAGCTTTGATTTTTTATTTTTTCATTTTTTTGTTGAAGGATAATTGCCTTACAGAATTGTGCTGTTTTCTGTCAAACCTCAACAAGAACCAGCCATGCGTATACACATATCCCCTCCCTCCTGAGCCTCCCTCCCATCTCCAGCCCCTTCCCAACCCTCCAGATTGACGCAGAGCCCCCGTTTGAGATTGCTGAGCCATAGAGCACATCCCGCTGGTCCTCTACCTTACACACGGAGATGTGAGTCTCCATGCGACTCTTGCGTGCATCCCACCCTCTCCGCTCTCCCCAGGCCTCCAAGTCTGTTCTCTGTGTCTGTTTCTCCACTGCTGCCTGTGAGTAAGTTCCTCAGTGCCACTTTTCTCTGTGTATCTGTGTTAGAATACGGTACTATCTTTCAGTTTCGGACTCATGTCACTCTGTAGAGTAGACTCTAGGTTCATCCACCTCATCAGAGCTGATTCAGATTCATCTCTTTTTATGGCTGAAAATGTTCCATTGTGTATACATACCACATCTTCTTCATCCATTCACCTGTCGATGGGCATCCAGGTTCTTCCATGTTCTAGCTGTTGTACATGGTGCTGCAGTGAACAATGGGATACGTGTGTCTTTTTCAATTTTGGTTTCCTCAGGGTATATGCCTAGGAGTGGGATTGCTGGGTCATATGGTAGTTTTATTCCTAGTGTTTTAAGGAATCTCCATACCGTCTTCCATAGTGGCTGTATCAATTTGCATTCCCACCAAAAGTGCAAGAGCGTTCCCTTTCCTCCATACCCTCTCCAGCATTTATTGTTTGTAGACTTTTTGATGATGGCCATCCTGACTGGTGTGAGGTGATATATCATCATAGTGTTGATTTGCATTTCTCTAATAATGAATGATATTGAGCATCTTTTCATGTGTTTGTTAGCCATCTGTATGTCTTCTTTGGAGAAATGTCTGTTTAGGTCTTTTTCCTACTTTTTGACTGGGTCGCTTGTTTTTCTGGCATTGAGTTGTATAAGCTGTTTGTATATTTTGGAAATTAATCCTTTGTCAGTTGTTTCCTTTGCTATCATTTTCTCCCATTCTGAGGGCTGTCTTTTCACCTTGCTTATAGTTTCCTTTGCTGTGCAAAAGCTTTTCAATTTTATCAGGTCCCACTTGTTCACTTTGGTCTTTATTTCCATTACTCTAGGATGTAGGTCATTGGAGAAAGCAATGGCACCCCACTCCAGTACTCTTGCCTGGAAAATCCCATGGGCGGAGGAGCCTAGTGGGTTGCAGTCCATGGGGTCGCGAAGAGTCAGACACGACTGAGCGACTTCACTTTCACTTTTCACTTTCATGCATTGGAGAAGGAAATGGCAACCTGCTCCAGTGTTCTTGCCTGGAGAATCCCAGGGACAGGGGAGCCTGGTGGGCTGCCGCCTATGGGGTCGCACAGAGTCAGACACGACTGAAGCGACTTAGCAGCAGCAGCAGCAGCAGGATGTGGGTCATAGAGGATCTTGCTTTGATTTATGTCATCGAGTGTTCTGCCTGTTTTCTTTAAAGAGTTTTATGGTTTCTGGTCTTACATTTAGGTCTTTAATCCATTTTGAGTTTATCTTGGTGTATCGTGTTAAGAAGCATTCTAATTTCATTCTTTTACATGTAGCTGTCCAGTTTTCCCAGTATCATTTATTGAAGAGGCTGTCTTTGCCCAATTGTATATTCTTGCCTCCTTTGTCAAAAATAAGGTACCCATAGGTGCATGGGTTTATTTATGGGCTTTCTGTCTTGTTCCATTGGTCTATATTTCTGTTTTTGTGCCAACACCATACTGTCTTGATGACTGTAGCTTTGTAGTATAACCTGAAATCAGGAAGGTTGATTCCTCCAGCTCCATTCTTCTTTCTTAAGACTACTTTGGCTATTCAGTCTTTTATGTTTCCATTCGAATTGTGAATTTTTTTTTGTCTAGTTCTGTGTAAAATGCCATTGGTAATTTGATAGGGATCACATTGAACCTGTAGATTGCATTTGGTAGTATAGTCATTTTCACAATATTGATTCTTCCTATCTAGGAACATGGAATATCTCTCGATCTGTTTAGGTCATCTTTGATTTCTTTCATCAGTGTCTTATAATTTTCTGTATACAGTTCTTTTGTTTCTTTACACAAGTTTATTCTTAGATATTTAATTCTTTTTGTTGCAATGGTGAATGGGATTGACTCTTTAATTTCTTTTTCTGAATTTTCATTGTTAGTATATAGAAATGCAAGTGCTTTCTGTGTATTGATTTTGTATCCTGCGACTTTGCTAGATTTGCTGATTAGCTCTACTAATTTTCTGATACTGTCTTTAGGGTTTTCTATGTACAGTATCATGTCTTCTGCAGACAATGAGAGCTTTACTTCTTTTCTGATCCAGATTCCTTTTATTTCTTTTTCTTCTCTGATTGCTGTAGCTAGGACTTCCAGAACTATGTTGAATTATAGTGGTGAAAGTGGACACCCTTGTTTTGTTCTTGATCTTAGGGGGAATGCTTTCAGTTTTTCACCACAGAGAATAATGTTTGCTGTAGGCTTATCATATATGGCCTTTACTATGTTGAGGTAGGTTCCTTCTATGCCCATTTTTTGAAGAGTTTTAATCATAAATGGGTGCTGAATTTTGTCAAAGGCTTTTTCTGCATCTATTGAAATTATCATATGGTTTTTATCTTTCAATTTGTTAATATAGTTAAAATTTGTTAATGTAGTTAAAAATCCTTGCATTCCTGAAATGAACCCAACTTGATCATGGTGTATGAGTTTTTTGATGTGTTGCTGAATCCTGTTTGCTAAAATTTTGTTGAGGATTTTTGCATCTATGTTCATCAGTGATGTTGGCCTGTAGTTTGTGTGTGTGTGTGTTGTCTTCGTCTGGTTTTGGTATCAGAGTGATGGTGGCCTCATAGAGTGAGTTTGGGAGTGTTCCTTCCTCTGCTATTTTTTGAAAGATTTCAGAAGGATAGGCATTAGCTCTTCTCTAAATGTTTGATAGAATTCTCCTATGAAGTCATCTGGTCCCGGGCTTTTGTTTTTGGGGAGATTTTTGATCACAGCTTCAATTTCAGTGCTTGTAACTGGGTTGTTCATAATTTCTATTTCTTCCTGGTTCAGTCTTGGGAGATTGAACTTTTCTAAGGATCTGTCCATTTCTTCTAGGTTATGCATTTTATTGCCATAGAGTTGTTCATAACAGTCTCTTATAATCCTTTGTATTTCTGCACTGTCTGCTGTAACCTCTCCTTTTTCATTTCTAATTTTGTTGATTTGATTCTTCGTTTTTTTCTTGATGAGTCTGGCTAAAGGCTTGTCAATTTTGTTTATCTTCTCAAAGAACCAACTTTTACTTTTATTAATCTTTACTATTGTTTCTTTCATTTCTTCTTCATTTACTTCTGCTGAGATCTTCATGATTTCTTTCCTTCTAATAATTTTGGGATTTCCCTGTTTTTCTTTTTCCAGTTGTTTTAGGTGTAAAGTTAGGTTGTCTGTTCGATGTTTCTCTTGTTTCTGAGACAGGATTGTGCTGCTATAAACGTCCCTCTTAGGACTGCTTCCACTGCATCCCATAGGTTTTGAGTTGCTGTGTTTTCATTGTCATTTGTTTCTGGAAACTTCTTGACTTCCCTTCTGATTTCTTCAGTGACCTGTTGGTTATTTAGGAACATGTTGTTTAATCTCCTTGTGTTTGTGTTTCTTACAGTTTTTTTCTTGTGATTGACATCTAGTCTCACAGCGTTGTGGTCAGAGAAGATGCTTGATACAATTTCAATTTTCTTAAATTTACTGAGGTTTGATTTGTAACCTAAGATGTGGTCTATCCTGGAGAATGTTACATGTGCACTTGAGAAGAAGGTGTATTCTTCTGCATTTGGATGGCACGTCCTGAACATATCAGTGAGGTCCAGCTCATCTAATGTACCATTTTAAGACTTGTGTCTCCTTACTGATTTTCCCTTTTGATGATCTGTCCGTTGGTGTGAGTGGGCGTTAAGGTCTCCTACTCTTATTGCATTACCGTCAGTTTCTCCTTTCATGTCTCTCAGTGTTTGTCTCATGTACTGAGGCGCTCCTATGTTGGGTGCATCAGTTCAGTTCAGTCGCTCAGTCGTGTCCGACTCTGCGGCTCCATGAATCGCAGCACACAAGGCCTCCCTGTCCATCACCAACTCCCGGAGTTCTCCCAAACTCATCTGCATCAAGTCGGTGATGCCATCAGCCATCTCATCCTCCATCGTCCCCTTCTCCTCCTGCCCCCAATCCCTCCCAGCATCAGAGTCTTTTCCAATGAGTCAACTCTTCGCATGAGGTGGCCAGAGTACTGGAGTTTCAGCTTTAGCATCATTCCTTCCAAAGAAATCCCAGGGCTGATCTCCTTTAGAATGGGCTGGTTGGATCTCCTTGCAGTCCAAGGGACTCTCAAGAGTCTTCTCCAACACCACAGTTCAAAAGCACCCATTCATCATCGCTCAGCTTTCTTCACATAGATATTTACAATTGTCATGTCTTCCTCTTGGATTGATCCCTTGATCATTATGTAGTGTCCTTCCTTATCTCTTGTAATCTTCTTTATTTTAAGGTTTATTTTGTCTGATATGAGAATTGCTACTCCAGCTTTCTTTTGCTTCCCATTTGCAAGGAATATATTTTTCCATCCTCTCACTTTCAGTCTATATTTGTCTTTAGGTCTATAGTGGCTTTCTTGTAGACAGAATATATATATATGTCTTATCCTTGTATCCATTGTATCCATTCACTCAATTTGTGTTTTGGTTGGAGCATTTGATCCATTTACATTTAAAGTAATTATTGATATATATGTTCCTATTGCCATTTTCTTAATCCTTTGGGGTTGATTTTATAGATCTTTTTTCTTCTGTTGTATTTCTTGACTACACAAGTCCCTTTAACATTTGTTATAAAGCTGGTTTGTTGATACTGAGTTCTCTTAACTTTTGCTTCTCCAAAAAACTTTTTATTTCTCCATCAGTTTTGAATGAGATCCTTGCTGGGCACTGTAATCTTGGCTGTAGATTTTTCCCTTTCAATGCTTTAGATATATCTTGCCATTCCCTTCTGGCCATCAGAGTTTCTGCTGAAAGAGCAGCTGTTAAGCGTATGGGGCTTCCCTTGTATGTTACTGTTGCTTCTCCCTTGCTGCTGTAATATTCTTTCCTTGTGTTTAGTCTTTGTTAGTCTGATTAGTATGTGTCCTGGTGTGTTTCTCCTTGGGTTTATCCTGTATAGGACTCTTTGCACCTCTTGGACTTGATTGACTATTTCCTTTTCCATGTTGGGGAAATTTTCAACTATAATCTCTTCAAAAACTTTCTCATACCCTTTCTTTTTCTCTTCTTCTTCTGGGACCCTTATAATTCACATGTTGGGGCATTTGATATTGTCCCAGAGGTCTCTGAGACTGTCCTCAGCTCTTTACATTCTTTTTACTTTATTCTGCTTTTAGAAGTCATTTCCACCATTTTATCTTCCAGCTCACTGGTTCGTTTTTCTGCTTCAGATATTCTGCTATTGATTCCTTCTCGAGTATTTTTAATTTCAGTAATTGTGTTGCTTGTCTCTGTATGTTTTTTCTTTAATTCTTCTAGGTCTTTGTTAACTGATTCTTGCATTTTATCCATTTTGTTTTCAAGGTTTGTGATCATCTTTTCTCTCGTTATTCTGAGTTCTTTTTCAGGTAGTTTGCCGATTCCCTCTTCATCTATTTGGATTTCTGTGTTTCTAGTTTTTTCCTTCATTTGTGTAGTATTTCTCTGCCTTTTCATTATTTTTTTTTAATTATTGTGTTTGAGGTCCCCTTTCCCCAGGCTTCAAGGTTGAATTCTTTCTTCGTTTCTGCCCTCCTAAAGTGGTCCAGTGGTTTGCGTGGCTTTGTATAGGGTGAGATTGGTGCTGAGTTTTTGTTTGTTTGTTTGTTTGCTTGTTTTTCCTCCGATGGGAAGGGCTGAGTGAGGGGGTGATCCTGTCTGCTGATGGTTGGGTTTGTATTTTCATTTTGTTTGTTGTTTAGATGAGGCATCCTGCACAGGGTGCTGCTGGTCCTTGGATGACGCCTGGTCTTGTATTCAAGTCATTTCTTCTGTGTGAGTTCCCACTACTTGTTACTCCCTAGGGTCAGTTCTCTGGTCGTCTAGGGTCTTGGAGTCAGTGCTCCCACCCAAAGGCTCAGTGCTTGATCTCTGCTCAGATCAAAGATTCCACAAGTGGTTTGTTATGGCGTTCAGTTCAGTTCAGTTCAGTTCAGGCGCTCAGTCGTGTCTGACTCTTTGCAACCCCATGAACAACAGCACGCCAGGCCTCGCTGTCCATCATCAACTCCCGGAGTTCACTCAGACTCACGTCCATCGAGTCGGTGATGCCATCCAGCCATCTCATCCTCGGTCGTCCCCTTCTCCTCCTGCCCCCAATCCCTCCCAGCATCAGAGGCTTTTCCAATGAGTCAACTCTTTGCATGAGGTGGCCAAAGTACTGGAGCTTCAGCTTTAGCATCATTCCTTCCAAAGAAATCCCAGGGCTGATCTCCTTCAGAATGGACTGGTTGGATCTCCTTGCAGTCCAAGGGACTCTCAAGAATCCTCTCCAACACCACAGTTCAAAAGCATCAAAGTGACCCTACGTGCATAGACGCAAGATTTTTTTTGGCCTGTGGGCCCTCTGCCTTGGTGAGTGTTGAGCGTGAAGGTGGTGCAGCTGCTTGGCTTGCAGGGACCCTGGCCGCACCATGTGCAGCGATGCAGACTGCCTCCACTGCAGGAGCTGTGGCCCTATCAGAGTCATTTCTCAAGCCCCCTTGAGGCTGGCTATCGGAAGGCCTCTTTGGCCAGTCTTTCTCTGTAGCTCTGCCAGTTCAGGCCCTTAGAAGGTTCCCTTGCCCGAGGTCCTTCTCTGTTGTTCTGCACGTCAGGTGCATAGAGGGCCCCCCCCCCCCACCCCACCCCCGGCTGGGGTCCTACTCTGTAGATCGCAGGTCAGGCACTTAAAGGGGCTTCTTGGGTGGAGTCCTGCTCTGCAGTTCAGGGCATGAGGCATCTGATGGGCCAGCCTCTCTATTGTTCAGCTGCCAGTGCTGGCATGTGGGGAGAGGGAGGCTATGGTGATGGCTCCACCCCCACACGTGACTCAGCAGAATCGCCTTGCTTCCATAGCTGCCCGGCTTTCCTCCACAGGCATTTCCCTCCACGATCTCCTCCCTCCTCTCAATCTGTCTCTCCACAGTCCACAGCAGCCCTCACCCTGGGATTGCTCCACTGTCCCCAAACTCCAGGTCCCAGGCGTTGTGCCTTCCGGGGCACCCGCGTCCCTGTCCAGGGTCTGTAAGGCTGTGGCAAGGACTGTCTGATTCTCATTCCATTTAGGCTGCCACAGATCAGCTGTTTCACTCAGCCTTAAATGTTTCTCCTCTGACTCAGACAGTCGCCCCGATGTGGGGATCGGCCCCCTGCTTCAGTTCCCCCACCCGCCGAGGGCAGGGCCAGTCCTGCTAACACTCCCACTTCCCCCCCAGCTCCTCTGTCTTACGGAGTTTTCTGTGGGTCTATATACTCTTGTCCTCTGGTCAGGGACGTCTGTCCACTCCCAGCTGGAGTTCTGCATGCACTTCTGTGTCTGAAGGTGGGCTCCTGATGCATCCATGGGGAGAGATGTGCTCCACGTCCACGCACTCCTCAGCCATCTTGTCCTCCCCACCAGCTTTGAATTTCTTGTCCGACAGTTCCAACTTCTGTGTCATATATAAATCTGGTTCTGACGCTTGCTTTGTCTCCTGCAGGATATTATTTTGTCTTTTTGTGTGCCTCCTATTTTTGTTGCTGTTGAAAGTTGGACACCTTCTGTATGACAGTACTTACTGAGGTGGCTCAGATAGTAAAGAATTTGCCTGCAGCATGGGAGACCCAGTTTGGTCCCTGGGTTGGAAAGATTCCCTGGAGAAGGGAATGGCTACCCAAACCAGGTTTCTTGCCCGGAAAGTCCCATGGTCAGAGGGGCCTGGCAGGCTATAGTCCATGGGGTTGCTGAGAGTTGGACTCGACTGAGCAACTAACACTCACTTTTATGATTTTATTCTCCTTCTGCTAGGCTTTCTGTTTAGGAGTTTGTGTTAATATACTCAGGAGTTGGGTTGTATTTGAAGTTAGTTGTTGGGTTGGTTACCCTCAGAGTTCCAGAGACCAGAGCTGTCAGACTCCTCTCGTAATACCTTGCGTTCAGGGTGTAGGCTTATTTTCCAAAGGGCTGTTCACACTGCCTGCACCCTGCTTGGTTTGGGATCCAGCTGGTCGGAGTCCAGTCCTCGCTCTGTTGCTCCCTAGAAAGTCTGTTCGTTGTCACTCTCCAAGCTATGTCCACTGTTATATTTGCTGATGTTTACTATCATGGTGTCGGGGAAAGGGCAAACTCTGCTCTGGCTAAGCCTGAGTCTCAGGCAGGCGCAGTGCTGGGTGTCGGGGCGTGACCCTCCTTCCCCTCCTTCGGCTGTGACACCGGGCCTAGGACATTTCCTTGGCCTTCCCCAAGCATGAAGGCTCACTTTAGCCGCTCCCTCCTCCCGCGCACACTGGGCTTCTCCCGGTGCCCTAAGGTGGCCATATTTGCTGCTCTTACTCTGAAGATTAACTCTGTCGCTACCTTTCCCCATTCATCACAGTTGAGTGAGACTATTTCAGGGTTTTCCAGATCTTCCCTTTGAGTGCCTGGTGGCTGCCAATGCCCCTATATCTTCACTTACCACCGCCTCTCCAGGAGTTTCATTTCCTCACGCTAGCCCACAGGTGGCACTTACCAACTTATCAGCATGTTTTGGGTGAAGCTCCTTACCACTTTATTTGACACCAGGTGGTGTCTGCACAGGGTAAGCAAACACTGAAGCCCTGTTTCTCCCCGAATGCATCTGTCTCTCCCCAGATTTGGGGTTGATTGGACCTGTGACCTAAGCTCTCTGATGGGCTCAAGAAATGCCATTGATTTGCAAATTGTCTAGTGTTGCCCTTATTGTAAGGTCGTTGCTTTTCTCGGCTCTGCATCTCTCGAGCTGAACCTGGAAGCCCCTTCCCAGATCTAAACCCACAAAGAGCAACACTTTCTCAGATATGTGAGCCAGAACTACAGCTTGCTTCTTTTCCTGGAGAAAGGGCCCGTGTGAACTGGCTTGTGAGGCCCTGCTCTTGTTTTGAAAAACACATCTGCACATTTTTGTATTTGCCAAAAACCTCAAGTCATTCAGTCAGTCTCCAGAGCACTATAGTTTTTCCATTTTGGAAAAAGCTTTGGAAAATGGGAATGAAGATTAAGCTGTGCTTTAACCGGGACTTATCTATTCCAGCAGGAGGGGTGCCAACTTTGGGAATCTTTATGGATGGAATGGGGCCAAAGAAGACAGCAAGCTGGACTATGGGGATTGTCAAGGTAAGCCCTGGAGGGCCTCCCCAGTGCACTGGGGCTGGAAGGGCTCTCAGCTCCCTGGGGGAGTCTCTGTAATAGTGGTTTGAGAGAGGAAGTGAAACCTTCCTCTCATAAGCCATGTCATAAACTCCTTCCACCAAGTTGTTTGTGCAAAGTGGTAGAACAATATTATTTAAGGAACAACGTGGAGAGATTAGGATGCTGTCCAGCCACAGAATTTACTCTCACCTGAGGGGGATGTGAATATGTACAGTTGCTAGAGAATGTTAAGTAAGCCAGCTTACGAAGTGACCTGAGCAGTTTGCCACATACTCTTCCCAAGGGAGATAGAGGATGAAATGGTTGGATGGCAACACCGACTCGATTGATGTGAGTTTGAGCAAACTCTGGGAGATAGTGAGGGACAGGGAAGCCTGGCGTGCTGCAGTCCATGGGGCTGCAAAGAGTCAGACACAACTGAGCGACAGATCACCAACTCCGCAGGGGAGGGATGGAAAGTGCCCGTCCCATAGGACCAGCGGAGAGCAGCAATCTGCAGATCATGGCGTGAACCCTTTCGATGGCTCTGGAAAAGCCACAGTGAGAGAGAGTCACAGGTTTGGTGGCCAGAGCAACAGAGACTGACTGTCTCGCAGTTCTGGAGGCTAGAAGGTGAGACTGAAGTGCGGGCAGGGTTTTTCCTTCTGCGGCCTGTGAGGGAAACCTCTATCCCAGGGCTTTCCCTTTGGCCTGAAGTTGGCCACCTTCTTTCTCTCTGTGTCTCCATGCTGTCTTCCCTCTATATCTGTCTTTCTGTGTCCAAACTTCCCCTTTTTATAAGGACACCAGTCATATTGGATTAGGCTTCCCAGGTGGCTCAGTGGTAAGGAATCTGCCTGCCAATGCAGGAGACGCAAGAGATGTGGGTTCAGACCCTCGGTGGAGAAGATCCCCAGGAGAAGGCAATGGCAGCCCACTCCAGTATTCTTGCCGGAGAACCCCATGGACAGAGGATCCTGGTGGGCCACAGTCCATGGGGTCTCAAAGACTCAGACACGACTGAGCGACTGAGCGTGAGTGCCAGTCGCATTGGATTAGGGCCCATCCTGCTCCAGTGTGACCTCGTGTTGATTTAATGAATTCCATCCGCAAAGACCCAATTTCCAAATAAGGCCACATACTGGAGTACTGGGGATTAGGACTTCAACAGACGGATTTGGGGAAGGCACAGTTTAATCCATAACATTCTTCATTTTAGAGACAGGCTGCTGAGACTAAGAATGGGGAGTGACGTGGTAGAGAGGCATTCAACAACAGATTGTCAGCTGTATGGCATTGTCTGGGGCTGCACCACGGGAAGATCTACCTTGATGCCTATTCTGTGGACTTCACATTGTAGTGAGAAGATGGAGACAATCTCCCCATCCACAAAACAAACAAATAAAACAAACAAACAAAACCCCGGACAAATGAACTTAAAAAAAAAAAACACACACACACAAAGAACCCAAAGGCAACTCCAGGGAGGGAGGGTATTTTAAAAATATTGAGGGTGCTGCCCTAGATCTAGAGATTACCTGATGGGTGTGTTTCGGGGAAGAGCCCTTTGAAGGAGGAGTAGCCATGGAGAGCCTGGTGAGGAGTGAGTTTTAGCTGAGATCTGAATCATGGTGAGGAGAGAGCCACAAAGTGGTGTGGCAGAGAGGTGTTGCTGAGAGTGGAAACATCTCACGCAAAGGTCCAAAGGTGGGAACATGCTTGATGTGCTTGAGAGAAAGAAAGAAGTGCAGCCTTGCCGTGGCAGATAAGATGGACAGAGGTGAGGTTGGAGAGGTCACCAGAATCCAGGTCACACAGAGCCACAGGGGCCAAGGGCAGGAACATGGGTGATATGCTAAGTGCCCAGGGAGCCAGTGGAGGGATTTGAACGTGGTGGTTACTTGATATCATTTGCTTCTAAAGAAGACCGTTCTGATGGTTAAGGGGCATGCACAGACACAGTGGTCCATAAGCTCCCTTCTAGAACTCAGATCCCATGTTTCATCATATCTACCCTTGCAGGTCAAGGTATGGGCATTAGGCTCCTTCTGTTCCCACGTCTCTCAAAATATTACCCATCCTTTAGGTATCCTTCAGTCTCAGCCTCAATGGTCTCAAAAGTCTCAGCTGAGACTTTTGTTATTAGGCCAACTCTGGTTTCCAAGCTGAAGGTTGAGTCCTTTCTCTATGATTCCGCGAGACCTTGGTGGGTTCTCCTTTGGGGCACTTTTACATCCTGCCATGTGGTGGGGTTATGTGCATGGTTCATCCTCCCCAGAGGGAGGCATCTTTATGGCTTGGCTCTGCAGGGCACAGGATCTTGGTTGGCTTTCTTCACATAGTAGGGGATGGATCCGTGTTTGAGGAACAGAGGAAAGAAAAAAGGGGTAAAGGAGGAAATAAATGAGGAGAAAGGAGGGAAAGCACTGCTATTTAAATCCCGTGGTCTTGTCACAGATATTAACAAGTTACAGGCGCAGCACCTCTCAGAGAGCAGCTACAGAGGGTGAAGGGTGGGTGAGGCGGGCAGGGTGCGGAGTGTGGTGTCTTCCTGCCTAGACAACAGCACACCTACCCTTTCAGAAGAAAGAGCTGGAAGAGTAGCAGTGGCAATCATATTACATCTTGCAATAGTATTAAAAGAGTTATCACAGGGGGATTTAATACAAATTGCATTCATTGTTGTGTTCCACAGTGTCTTCCTGTATCTGAAAAATGGGTCCTGTCTAAGACACACAGTATTTCATTTCAGCGTGATCAGCTCCCATTTGCCCTTTAAGCCCTGAAAAATTTCTGGCAACCCATTTTCTTCAGAAAGTCCTCTAAGATTTATTAAGTCAGTTATTCTCTTTCAACATGTGTACCATGAGGCACTTTGAACAACAACAACAAAATACATATCACCACCATTTAATGAGAGCTGCCGTAGGAGAGGGCTTCTCCAGTGGCTCAGCGGTTAAGAATCCTCCTGCCGACGCAGGAGACATGGTTTCAGTCCCTGGGTAGGGAAGTTCCTCTGGAGAAGGAAATGGCAACCTACTCTGGTATTCTTGCCTGGAAAATCTCATGAACAGAGAGCCTGGTGGGCCACAGTCCATGGAGTTACAAAAGAATAAGACACAATTTAGCAACTAAACAGCAATCATGGGGTGGATACTATGCTAAGGCATTTACATGTATCCTCTAAATTCTCAGGTAACTTTGAGTATAGGTGCTATTATCATCCCCATTATGTAGATGAGTAAACTGAGGTTCACAGATGCTAAGCAAGTTGTCTGAGATCACACAGCTACTGAGTAAATGGCAGAAACGAGGCTTGCATCCAGGCCTGACCTGCTCTGACACCTGCCTAGAAAAACCATGGCCAAACAGCTCAGAGCTGCTGACAAGGCTGGTGGGAGTGCCTGCTGACAAACACCCTGCCAGCTTAGCTTTAAAGGAAGTGGTTATTAATCATGGGCTCCAAGAGAGGCACCTGAGAGTGCAAAGTGTTACCATATTGCAAAACCAGATGGCAGTTGCCCTGGGCCTTCTGCAGAGCCGGGAGGAAGGGATTCCGCCAGAAACCTAATCACCTAAGTGTGCAATTAAGTGTCCAGTCTGTGCGTCTGCACGCAGTGGGGACGCACTCTGAGAGGCCACAGGAGTCTCTGAAGCTCTGTGTTTTTGATGTTGCATTTCTCTTTTTCTCATTCTGGTCTGTGGAGGCTCTACAGCCGTGCAAATCTGCCTACCACTTACTTTCATTTACAGAAACATCAGCACCTTCTTAGAATCATATGGTGGGTCACCCAGCCACCCCCCGGGCTCCAATTCCCTGTATAGGCTGAAGTTACTAGGTGGAAAACACTAAGCAAAACATGATTATTGCTTTTATATATAAAAGTGAATTTGAGCCAATAACTGTGTAGTCAGAAAATTGAAAGTGATGTGGGGCAGTCAAGGCTACTGTCAAAGTTAGTTTTCCTGGGCTATCTTAGCTGGTGTGTGGACTGCTGAGGTTTCCTTACAGCTAATGAGAAGGTCGTTGGTCCTGGTGGCAGGAAGACTAGGGACCACCAAATACCAGGGAACTGAGAAGGAATCTCAACCCTCCTCCTGCCCCTTGGTAAAAATGACCGCCCTTAGAGCACCTCTGTCTTTCAGGAGACGCAGATGTGTTTTGTGAGCAACGGTGATTAGTCATCCCAAAGTGGGAGGTATGTGAATGTCATATTAACTCTCACTGGATGGATTTATCAGACTGGTTACCCTGGTAAGACCACTGTTGTCTATGGAAAAGCCACCTAAAAAATTATTTCTGTTTTAGGTACACACATCTTGTCTCTGCTCTTAGATTTGGTTTGATAGAAAAGATAAATAGATGTGCTGTTATGGTCAAGAAGCTGTCCTTTGATTTTGGAGAGGAGCAGTGATGAGATTTTGGGATAGCTCATCATGAAGTTTTGTCAGGAAAAGGAAGGCTTCTGTCTTGTCTTGGCCAATCTGGGTTTAGCTAGAAAAAAAGTCAGGCAGTTTTGGACATGTGAGCAGGACCTGAGTCTGAGTTGTCAGTGCCCCACCAGACCAAAACAAGGGCCAGCCTGGGGCTCAAGAGGGCAGGGGTAGACTGACCTCAGAGCCCACATTTCAGGACATCTTTCCAGAGCAGAGCCTGACTTTGACTCTTTGAACAAAGCTGTGTCTGTGCTTCTGGCCTGGCTTTCTCTCTTTGCATTTTTTTGTTTGTTTGTTTGCTTATTTGTCTGAGCCTTTCTGAACATTTTCCTTGTGGACAAATTATATAGGTTTTCCCCCGAAACATTATTGCTCGGTTGCTTCATCATGTCTGATTCTTTGCAACCCCATGGACTACAGCACACCAGGCTTCCCTGTCCTTAAACATCTCTAGGAACTTATTGAAACCCATGTCCATTGAGTAGGTGATGCCATCCAACCATCTCATCCTCTGTCATCCCCTTCTCCTCCTGCCTTCAGTCTTTCCCAGCATCAGGGTCTTTTCCAGTGAGTCAGTTCTTTGCATCAGGTGGCCAAAACATTGGAGCTTCAGCTTCAGCATCAGTCCTTGCAATGAATATTCAGGGTTGATTTCCTTTAGGATTGACTAGTTTGATCTCCTTGTTGTCCAAGGGACTCTCAAGAACATTCTCCAGCACCACAATTTGAAAGCATCAATTCTTCAGTGCTCAGCCTTCTTTATGGTCCAACTCTTACATCCATACATGACTACCATCCCTGACAGTAATCTTGACAGCTCCCTCATATTTTTTGCTTTAAGAGGTGCCATCTAGATCAAGGCACTCATGTTTGAATGGGCCCTTCTGCTCTAGACACAAATCAGCCAAACCCCAGACACCTGAGTCCCTTAATCTTATTTACTGAGAATTCCCGGATGGAGTAGCAGCAAAATGTGCTTATCCGTCTCCCTTTGGCCTTCTTCCAGCCCTTTTGAGGTCGATTCTGCCCTATCATTACTCCTGGCTGGGACACACAACAGGCACATGCAGAAAGAGGTTTTTACAGCTGAGAAACAATGATAGGATGCCACCCTAGCTTGTGAAGAGTAAATCACACTTAGCTTCCAGAGTCTGGCCTTTTCTGGCCTTGCTGCCCTCTGATTCTGAAAAGGACTCTGTGTGTGAGAGAGGGGAAGAGGGGCTCACAGAGGCAGGAGGCTGAGCTCAACGCTGCAGTCAATCCATCCCTCTCGTTCACACCCACTGCAAACCCCATCCTTGGGTCTCCCAACACTCGTTGAAATTTCACATTCCCCAGTTAAGCCATTCTTGTTAGAGTTTTAAAATCTAAGTCGTTATCAATTTTGAATACAGAGGCACTTTCCTTCCTAATGAGTGATTCCCAACCGCTCTGGTGTCCTCAGTACTCTAGAGGGGCCGTAAGAGCTAATGTAGAAAGGTTTATTTTAGAAACAACGTGATGTGTGGGAGGGATGAAGAGAGGCCCCGCCAGAGCCATGGCCAGTTTGTAAATGAAATCCAAGGGCACGCTCCTGCTGACTGTGGCATTTCCCCACTAGATTTCTTTACACTTTCTGTGGGAAACCCCCAGCCTAATTTCTCATTAGAGGCATTTGCTAAATGAGTTAAAGACAGCGTTTACACCAAGACCTGGAAGTCTTGGTTTTCTTTTTACTTGGAGGTTAACAGCTGGAGATGGAGTGGGGGCACTCAGAAGAGCTTACGTTACCGAAGACAAAACCCACAGTCTCTTTCCCTCCGAGCTGTGGGGCCAGCCCTCCAGCCACCACTCCTTACTCATCCACCCATTCATCCAAGCATTCGTTCCGCAAGCGTAACTCAGGGCTTACTGATGGCCTAGGCGTACAGGAGCTGATAGAAGCTGACGCCTGCGCAGAAGCCTCTCCCGCTGGAATGGACCGAAGCGCAGTAGGCAGACAGCAGCAACAAAGTAGCAAGAACACACCAAGGGGAGCTCGAGGCTCAGGGCGCACGGGGAGGGGCCGGAGAACTTCCTGGGAAGCTTCCAGAGCGCGAGGTGCTTCAGCTTTGCCTACCGAAGAGGGAGGGGGCGGGGCATCCTGAGCTGGGGGGCAACATGATCAGAGACACGAGAGAGAATCACAGCTGGTGTTTCCGTGGGGTGGGGGGAGATAGTGTCTCTCTCCTCGCTTGGGTTTACCAGTGGAATCAGCAGCCTGCCCCTGCTCCTCCAGCTCCCACCCCGACCTCCCTGGGAAGCCCATCTGCAGGGGTGGGGGTGCTCTGCAGCCTTAGCCCCCTACAGCCCGTCCTTCACCATGACTGCCTTGCTGAGAGGACACCTTCTTGCTTCTCTGCGCTTTGCTCCTTGGAAGAAAAGTTATTGCCATCTGGGCTACTAGGGAAGCCCCAACGTGGAAGGTGGCCTGCTCCAAGCCTCTAATTGCCCTACTGCGCTCTCTGGCCGTTGACAAGCCCCGCACATGCCCTCTCACGACCAGGACAGAGGCAACCCCCAACATGCGTGTTGCAAATAGGAGCAAGAGGAAGAGTTTCTGCTTGGGGAGCTCATTTAGTCCTCAAAGTTCTCTTCTCTTGAAAGGCATCAAAAACGAGATTAAATGACGTGCAGTCTCTAGAGGGGCTAATCAAGAGGTCTGTATACTGCTTGAGCCTCCCAGACAGTTTTCTTTTCGTATTTTGATGGTAAAGACCCTGAAGACATCTGACCCTAATGTTTACCCAGGACCCATTATCGCAGCCTCTCTGCTTATTAAGAAAACAGGGCTGGGCCTCCACTCTGCATGGCCCCTGGGTGTCCATGTCTGAAAGGAGGCTCCGGCAGGCGTTGGTGCTGACGGATAGGCCTGGGAGGAATTCCTCAGCACGCCCACCACTGCCTTGGTGGCCCATGGCTGCTCCCCTCCATTAGGGTCAATTTTTTTTAAAAATGATTATTACTTTGGCCGAAAGCCCAGTGACAAATGTGGCTTCTGTCCAACAACAGCCCACAGGCCTAAGCCTGTTATTTCTTCTTCACCCCAGATGCTGTAACTTGATAAAAGGACATTGTGGACCCAACATAATCTGACTTCAGGTCCAGGCTCTCCTTTCACAGGGACACAGATGATGCCCGAGAGGCGCTGCCCAGGCTCTCCGGCTTCCATGGGCTCTCCCGAGGCCGTGGCCAAGGAGTGGCCTCCGTGGTCAGACTGGGTCTCCCAGGGAAGCCATAACAGGGACAGCTCTGCCCGCTGAGGCCTCCGCGGGGTTGCCGCAGGCTCCCGACAGGGAGTGCAGTGGGCAGGGGAAGAGGGCAGCTCTCTGGCCATGGTTCCCGGGAGTGAAGTGAGGTTCATCTTCTCATCAGATGCAGGCTCTTGGGAAAGGCGTTCAAGCTCTCATATGCACAGTGTTGGGATGATGCCCACCCTGCTGCTAACATGGGGGCCAGTGAGAGGACCCCTATGGAAGATCCAGAGCTGTGTCTGGCACACAGGAAATGCAGGCAAACACAGCCCTCCGCTGACATTTATTTCTCTCCAGCCACTTGTCTGTACCTCACATTATCCATCCTCTTAGGTGCTGCCTGACTTGTGGGTGTTATTCAGTTCAGTTCAGATGCTCAGGCATGTCCGACTCTTTGAGACTCCATGGGCTGCAGCACGCCAGGCTTTGCTGTCCATCACCAGCTCCCAGAGCTTACTCAAACTCATGTCCATTGAGTCAGTGATGCCAGCCAACCATCTCATCCTCTATCGTCCCCTTCTCCTCCTGCCTTCAATCTTCCCCAGCATAAAGGTCTTTTCTAGCAAGGCAGTTCTTCACATCAGGTTGCCAAAGTATTGGAGTTTCAGCTTCAGCATCAGTCCTTCCAATGAATATTCAGGACTGATCTCCTCTAGGACGGACTGGTTGGATCTCCTTGCAGTCCAAGGGACTCTCAGGAGTCTTCTCCAACTCCACAGTTCAAAAGCATCAATTCTTCAGTGCTCAGCTTTCTTTATAGTCCAACTCTCACATCCATACATGACCACTGGAAAAACCGTAGTTTTGACTACACAGACCTTTGTCAGCAAAGTAATGTCTCTGCTTTTTAATATGCTGTCTAGGTTGGTAATAATGTTTCTTCCAAGGAGTAAGGGGCCTTTAATTTCATGGCTGCAGTCACCATCTTCAGTGATTTTGGAGCCCCCAAAATAAAGTCTGTCACTGTTTCCATTGTTTCCCTATCTATTTCCATGAAGTGATGGGACCAGATGCCATGATCTTAGTTTTCTGAATGTTGAGCTTGAAGCCAACTTTTTCACTCTCCTCTTTCACTTTTATCAAGAGGCTTTTTAGCTCCTCTTCACTTTCTGCCATAAGGGTGGTACCATCTACATATCTGAGGTTATTGATATTTCTCCTGGCAATCTTGATTCCAGCCTGTGCTTTATCCAGCCCAGCATTTCTCATGATGTACACTGCATAGAAGTTAAATAAGCAGGGTGACAATATACAGCCTTGATGTACTCCTTTCCTGAATTGAAACCAGTCTGTTGTTCCATGTCCAGTTCTAACTGTTGCCTCCTGACCTGCATACAGGTTTCTCAGGAGGCAGGTCATGTGGTCTGGTATTCCCATCTCTTTCAGAATTTTCCACAGTTTATTGTGATCCACACACTCAAAGGCTTTGGCATAGTCAATAAAGCAGAAATAGATGTTTTTCTGGAACTCTCTTGCTTTTTTCCATGATTCAGCGGATGTTGGCAATTTGATCTCTGGTTCCTCTGCCTTTTCTAAAACCAGCTTGAACATCTGGAAGTGCACGTTTCACGTATTGCTGAAGCCTGGCTTGGAGAATTTGGAGCATTACTTTGCTAGTGTGTGAGATGAGTGCAATTGTGCAGTAGTTTGAGCATTCTTTGGCATTGCCTTTCTTTGGGATTGGAATGAACACTGACCTTTTCCAGTCCTGTGGCCGCTGCTGAGTTTTCCAAATATGCTGACATATTGAGTGTAGCACTTTCACAGCATCATCTTTCAGGATCTGAAATAGCTTTATTGGAATTCCATCACCTCCACCAGCTTTGTTCGTAGTGATGCTTCCTAAGGCCCACTTGACTTCACAATCCAGGATGTCTGGCTCTAGGTGAGTGATCACACCATTGTGATCATCTGGGTTCTGAAGAGCTTTTTTGTATAGTTCTTCTGTGTATTCTTGCCACCTCTTCTTAATATCTTCTGCTTTTGTTGGGTCCACACCACTTCTGTCCTTTATTGTGCTCATCTTTGCATGAAATGTTCCCTTGGTATCTCTAATTTTCTTGAAGAGATCTCTAATCTTTCCCATTCCATCATTTTCCTCTATTTCATTGCATTGATCTGAGGCTTTCTTATGTATCCTTGCTATTCTTTGGACCTCTGCATTCAGATGGGCATGTCTTTCCTTTTCTCCTTTTTCTTTTACTTCTCTTCTTTTCACAGCTATTTATTTGTAAGGCCTCCTCAGACAGCCATTTTGCCTTTTTGCATTTCTTTTTCTTGGGGATGGTCTTAATCACTGCCTCCTGTACAATCTCACGAACCTCCGTCCATAGTTCTTCAGGCACTCTATCAGATCTAATCTGTTGAATCTATTTAGACCATGTCAAACTCCTCTGAGAGCCTGTGTCCCCAGACTGGGCTTGTCTGGCATCACAGAGAGGCACAGGGGCTTTCCAGAGCAGTCAGAGGACCCTTGGAGGGCACCTCGACGTGGGGGTTGTCTCTTGGGTGTGGCTGGTCTGCTCAGGACAATGATGAGTTGGATACCATCCTGCCCTGATTTGCGTGGACAAAGCAGAATTGGGGGGGTTGATGCCAGGATCAGGCCCTGCCCCTCATTTCCATGTCTCTAGAGTAAGGGCAGGAGGATCCCTGGGAGAGCTCAAAGCTGCCATGCTTCTGCTTATGCAGGTTTCTATATGCCTGCCTTTCTCCAGGGCCTTCCAGGATGCTCAGAGATGGGGGATTAGTTCCATCGTGCTGCCTGATTTAGGGTCTAAGATGGGAAAGAAAGTGGGGACTCTCCTCCCACTCTGGGAGAGTGGGTAGCAGAGAGACACGGCGTGGCTGCTTGGTTAGGTTGGAGAGCCTCTCTCCATCTCACAGGACTCCTGGTGAGGCTGGACCTCACTCCCAGAGCCTGGCTTTCCCACAGCAAAAGGAGGTGATCTCGAATGGTCTGCTCTCATTGTGCAAAAGCCTCTAGGCCTTGGGTAGAACACTGGATTTACCAAAGGGATTACGGCGGTGGGTGTCTTCCATGAGACCCGTGGAGCCCCATGTCCAGGACATTCAGGGGCGTGGATTCCAGGAGTCTGCTGGTTGACAGTCTGCCAGGATGCCTGGGGTCCTGCTTCTCATATCTCGCCTGCCCTGTGTGCACCCACCCCATCCCTGCACACGTTCCTTCCCAGCCTTATGTGGAAAGCCATGCGTCCAGATCCGGGTGGGCAGTAGGGACCCCTGGAGATCAAGTATCCAGGTGTGCAAACTGGCTAGCTTTCCTATTGCCATTAGAGTGCAGATATATGGTCATGGACATTAATGGAAATAGGCCAGTGCTGGGCGGGACAGAAGGCTCAAAGAGTGGGAGGGAGTCAAGAACTGGGGAGCGGGCTACAGACTCCCATGTAGCCCTTGGCTGCCACACAGATCCCCATGCTGACAGTGGGGCACACAGGGTACACTGGGGTTTGTGAACAGCTGGGCAGTGACCAGCCCACCTGGCATCTGTGTCTGGCCTGTGGATTAGTGAACCCAGTTCCCTCCTCTGTCCCCCCTCCCCAAGTCCCCAACACATTCCCCAGCGTCATAGAGCAGGCAGGTGAAGACCACCCGATGCCTCTCAGGTGGTCCTAGAGAGCCTGGGCCGGCCCACGGTGCTGGGTGTGGCCCTGGGGAGGGCCTCGCATTCAGCGCTTCGACTCTCACCCCATCAGCTCAGTCAGTTCAGTCGCTCAGTCGTGTCCGACTCTTTGTGACCCCATGGACTGCAGCACGCCAGGCCTCCCTGTCCATCACCAACTCCCGGAGCTTACTCATACTCACATCCATCGAGTCAGTGATGCCATCCGACCATCTCATCCCCTGTCGTCCCCTTATCCTCCTGCCTTCAATCTTTCCCAGCATCAGGGTCTTTTCAAATGAGTCAGTTCTTCGCATCAGGTGGTCAAAGTACTGGAGTTTCAGCTTCAGCATAGGTCCTTCCAATGAATATTCAGGACTGATTTCTACTAGGATGGACTGGTTGGATCTCCTTGCAGTCCAAGGGACTCTCAAGAGTCTTTTCCAACATCACAGTTCAAAAGCATCAATTCTTCACCACTCAGCTTTCTTTATAGTCCAACTCACATCCATACATGACTATTGAAAAAATCATAGCTTTGACTAGACAGACCTTTGTCAGCAAAGTAATGTCTCTGCTTTTTAATATGCTGTCTAGGTTGATCACAGCTTTTCTTCCAAGGAGCAAGTGTCTTAATTTCATGGCTTCAGTCACCATCTGCAATGATTTTGGAGCCCCCAAAATAAATTCTCTCACTGTTTCCATTGTTTCCCCATCTATTTGCCATGAAGTGAAAGGACCAGATACCATGATCTTAGTTTTCTGAATATTGAGCTTTAAGCCAACATTTTCACTTTCCTTTTTCACTTTCACCAAGAGGCTCTTTAGTTCCTCTTCACTTTCTGCCATAAGGGTGGTGTCATCTGCATATCTGAGGTGATTGATATTTCTCCCGACAATCTTGTTTCCAGCTTGTGTTTCTTCCAGTCCAACGTTTCTCATGATGTACACTGCATAGAAGTTAAATAAGCAGGGTGACAATATACAGCCTTGACATACTCCTTTCCCAAATTGGAACCAGTCTGTTGTTCCGTGTCCAGTTCTAACTGTTGCATCTTGACCTGCATACAGATTTCTCAGGAGGCAGATCAGGTGGTCTCGCCTCATGGGTGGTCTCATAAAATCTCCTCTGGCTGCTGTCTGAGTCAGTCACAGCCCCTTCCATCTGATGTTTCTGGTAGTGAATCCTTGAGGCCTCTGGATACCATTAGCCTTTAGCATGGGAGCCATTAGGCCTGAATATGGCCCATTACTTGGATTCATGAGCTTGTTGCTGAGGCCTTGTGACCAGTATCCAGGTGGCCAGGATGCAGGGAGCCTGGAAAGCTCCAGGCCTGGCAAGAAGCTGCAGCTGAAGTTTTCTGCTCATCCTCTGAAAGGAGGGCTATGGTAGCAATTGTCTCAGGCCTGTTGCACAAGGGGAGCCCTGAGAACAGACCTTGGAGGCAGGTGGGTTGGGTTCAGGGCACAACTTTTCCACAGGTTTGTGACCTTGGCAAGGCCTCTACGTCTCTGAGCCTCAGTTTCCACCTGTGTCATGGGGATAGAACATAGAGTCATTGGGAGGGCCTGAGGGCCCACTCTTACAATGTCAGACCAAAATTTATCCTCTGGAAATTAGCTAACATGATGGTTATCAAAGGCACAGAAAATAGAACAGACTCATTTGTTAATTTGAATTTAACAATCCAAAAAATTAATAAATAAATCCTGTCCCTGTTCTGCTTACCAAGGCCCAGCCAGCCCACACCCTTCCTCTGCAAGCCGTCATGTCTCAGGTTCCTCACTGAGGCATTTACCACCCTGGAGGTGTAGACTCTTTTACTTACGGAATCTTTGCTATGACTTAAATTAATAACCTTAGCTTCTACCTTGGGACACCAGATAAAAAGGGCAAGTTGTACCTACAGCGTGCAGAAGGAAAGCATTGAAAAATTAGAGTGGATGCCAAGGAGACGGAAAAGAGGGAAACAGAAGTGAAATACCAAAAGCTGTTTTGTTTAAAACAGCAATAAAGTGATAAACATTAAGCCAAGTTAACTAAGAAATAAAGAAAAGATGCAAGCTACCAATATTAAAAGTTAAAAATGAGAGATTATCACCATGGATCCCATGGGTAGTAAGTGAATAATGAGAGAATATGACAAACACTCTGTCCCCAAGGAAATGAATGATTTCCTGAGATACAACCTGCTACCAAAAGATAATCTAAACCAGTCTAATTTGTTAAATGGATTAATAATTAGAAACCTTCCAGAAAAAATTTTTAAAATGAAAGTATCAGACTTAGACATTCTCACTAGTGAATTCCATCAAACATTAACGAAAGAAATATCGGTTCTCTAAGAGAAGGAAAAATTCCTAACCCATTTTTTTGAGACTACATTACCTTAATACTGAAACAAGATATAATATTACGAAGGAAACTAGACTAATATTTCCAAGGGATATAGCTGCAAGAGTTCTTAACAAAATATTAGAAAATTGATTAAGCAACATTAAAAAGAGATAGCAAGAATATACAGGAGAACTGTACAAAAAGGATCTTCACAACCCGGATAATCACGATGGTGTGAACACTCTTCTAGAACCAGACATCTTGGAATGTGAAGTCAAGTGGGCCTTCGAAAGCATCACTACGAACAAAGCTAGTGGAGGTGATGGAATTCCAATAAAGCTATTTCAAATCCTGAAAGATGATGCTGTGAAAGTGCTGCACTCAATACACCAGCAAATTTGGAAAACTCAGCAGTGGCCACAGGACTGGAAAAGGTCAGTTTTCATTCCAATCCCAAAGAAAGGCAATGCCAAAGAATGCTCAAACTACTGCACAATTGCACTCATCTCACACACTAGCAAAGTAATGCTCCAAATTCTCCAAGCCAGGCTTCAGCAATACGTGAAACGTGCACTTCCAGATGTTCAAGCTGGTTTTAGAAAAGGCAGAGGAACCAGAGATCAAATTGCCAACATCCGCTGGATCATGGAAAAAAGCAAGAGAGTTCCAGAAAAACATCTATTTCTGCTTTATTGACTATGCCAAAGCCTTTGAGTGTGTGGATCACAATAAACTGTGGAAAATTCTGAAAGAGATGGAAATACCAGACCACTTAACCTGCCTCTTGAGAAATCTGTATGCAGGCCAGGAAGCAACAGTTAGAACTGGACATGGAACAACAGACTGGTTCCAAATAGGAAAAAGAGTATGTCAAGGCTGTATATTGTCACCCTGCTTATTTAACTTATATGCAGAGTACATCATGAGAAAAGCTGGGCTGGAAGAAACGCAAGCTGGAATCAAGATTGCCAGGAGAAATATCAATAACCTCAGATATGCAGATGACACCACCCTTATGGCAGAAAGTGAAGAGGAACTCAAAAGCCTCTTGAGGAAAGTAAAAGAGGAGAGTGAAAAAGTTGGCTGAAAGCTCAACATTCAGAAAATGAAGATCATGGCATCTGGTCCCATCACTCCATGGGAAATAGATGGGGAAACAGTGGAAACAGTGTCAGACTTTATTTTGGGGGGCTCCAAAATCACTGCAGATGGTGACTGCAGCCATGAAATTAAAAGACGCTCACTCCTTGGAAGAAAAGTTATGACCAACCTAAATAGTGTATTAAAAAGCAGAGACATTACTTTGCCAACAAAGATCCGTCTAGTCAAGGCTATGGTTTTTCCTGTGGTCATGTATGGATGTGAGAGTTGGACTGTGAAGAAGGCTGAGCGCCGAAGAATTGATGCTTTTGAAGTGTGGTGTTGGAGAAGACTCTTGAGAGTCCCTTGGACTGCAAGGAGATCCAACCAGTCCATTCTGAAGGAGATCAGCCCTGGGATTTCTTTGGAAGGAAGGATGCTAAAGCTGAAACTCCAGTACTTTGGCCACCTCATGCGAAGAGTTGACTCATTGGAAAAGACTCTGATGCTGGGAGGGATTGGGGGCAGGAGGCGAAGGGGACGACCGAGGATGAGATGGCTGGATGGCATCACTGACTGGATGGACGCGAGTCTGAGTGAACTCCGGGAGTTGGTGATAGACAGGGAGGCCTGGAGTGCTGCGATTCATGGGGTCGCAAAGAGTCAGACATGACTGAGCAACTGAACTGAACTGAACTGAAGAAGGGTAATGTATCACAACCAAGTGATATTCAATTCTATAATGTGAGGATAGCTCAATATTTATAAATCGATCAGTGGAATTAATCATATTAACAGATTGAATAAGGAAAATGCCTAATCATATCAATTGATACAGAAAAATATGTGTCAAAATTCAATTTTCATTCATGCTTGGAAACTCCCAGAAAAGTAGGAATAGAAAGTAACTTCCTTAACTTAATAAAGAATATATTTGTAAAAACTACTCTTAATACTGTAATTAATAGTAAGGGGTTGATGTTTTCCCCTGAAGGCTGGAAATGAGGCACAGGTGCCCTCTCTCAACACTCCCGCTCAGTGTGATGCTAAAGGCTCCAGTTGGTGCAACGAAACAAGGAAAGTACACAGATCATACAGAGGGTTAGCAAGCCGTGGTGAGACCATGCTTATCCACATACGCATGCTCTTCTAGGCAGAAAGCACCAAAGAATCTACGAAACACAGAGCCCAGGGTCCGGGATGAATAAGGAAGTGTAAGAAGGCGGCAAGAAACAAGGTCAACTTACAAAAGCCCCCCGCTTCTCTACTACCAGCAACGAACAGTTAGAATTTGAAATAAAACAAAAATACTCTTTACAATAGCACCCAAAAATGAAGTCTTTGACTATAAATCTAGCAAATATGTACAGCATCTGTATGTGAAAGCCTTTAAAAATTTTAGGAAAGAAATAAAAGACGATGTAAGTAAATGGGGAATAAGTAGTCCGTGTTTATGTATTAGGAGACTTAATGTTGCTGGCATGTTCACTCATCACAACCTGATCTTTAGATTCAATGTAAACCCAATGAAAATTTCAACTGTCTGCTTTTCAGATATCAACAAACTAATTCTAAAATTATTTAGAAAGACACAATATCAAAGAAGAACAAGTTGGAGGACTCACCCTACCATATTTCCAGGCGTACTAAAAAGCTACAGCCATCAGGACAATTGAGTGTTGGCAAAATATCAGTAATAGACACATAGGTCCGTGGAATCTAACACAGAACCCAGGAACAGACCCTACAACTAGAAACAACTGATTTCTGATAAAGGCAATTCAATGGAAAAGGAACACTTTTTTTTTCAAAAATTGGCATTGGAACAATCAAATGTCTGTGTTTAAATAACGAATAAGAACACACACTTCACACATTACACAAAAATTAACTCAGATGGGTCATAGCTTTCATATGCGTTTCCTGCTGCTGCGGTGGCAAGTTATTACAAATTTGGGGTTTAATACACACACATTTATTATTTTACAGTTCTGGATGTTAGAAATCCAAGAGGAGTCTCACTAGGATAAAATCAAGGTGTTGGCTAGTATCCGTTCCTTTCTGTAGGCTTTAGGAGAGAACTTCTCTTTATTTATTTTTTTCCAGATGTATAGGCTGCCCAGATTCCTTGGCTCGTGGCCCTCTTCTGTCTTCAAAGCCAGCAGCGGCTAGTCGAGTCTTCCTCATATCGTATCATTCTGATCTGTGTAGCCTACCTCCTTCTCTCCCTTATCAGAACCATTGTGTTCACATTGGGCCCACGCTGATATTCTGACAGTCCACGCCAGCCTCTCCATCTTGAAATCCTTAATCACATCCACGAAGTCCCCTATTCAACGTAAGATAGCATCTTTACAGATTCTAAGATCTTTAGGGGATATTATTTTGCTATTACAGTCCAGCCTCTGGCTCCAAAACATTTCTATCCCACAAGAAAAATATATTTGCCACACGCCAATGTCCAAGCAGCCTCAATCTATTACAGCTTCCACCCAAATCCAAAATTTCATCTAAATTTTATCAGATTGAAACTCCTAAATCTCATCTAAATTATCTACGGGTAAAACTCTAGGTTTAATCCATGAGCTTTGCTTGTTGTTCTTCAGTCATATCCAACTCTTCGTGACCCCATGGACTGTAGCCCACCAGGTTCCTCTGTCCACGGGATTCTCCAGGCAAGAGTACTGGAGTGGGTCGCCATGCCCTTCTCCAGGGGATCGTCCCAACCCAGGGGTTGAACCTGTGTCTCTTGCATCAGCCAGAGAAGGCCACGGCACCCCACTCCAGTACTCTTGCCTGGAAAACCCCATGGACAGAGGAGCCTGGCAGGCTGCAGCGCGTGGGGCCGCTAAGAGTTGGACATGGCTGAAACGACTCAGCAGCAGTAGCAGCTCCTGCATTGCCAGGCAGATTCTTTAGCGCTGAGCCACCATCCATGCTCTGGCACAATTCTTCTCTCTGGTGGAAATGGAAATTCCTTATTCCATTTTTATGACATTTATCAATGGGCAAAATGATAGTTGGCAAACAGACCAGTGACTGCCAGGGTCAGAGGATAAAGGAGAATTGAACAGGTGAAGCACAGGGGCACCTTCATGGCGGTGAAACTGCTCTTCGATGCTGTAATGGTGAGTACAACAGCACTGCGCATTTGCCAAAACCCATCAGACTTTACAGAGTAAACATCGGCATTTATTGTATGCAAATTAAAAGAGAAGTTTAGAAGGTTAGTGGATGCCAGGATGGACTACACATCATAACAAAAAGTGTAGCTGACGTAGCTGATTACAGATGTGTGCAATAACTTCACTAAGCAGTGTGCAGGGAAAGTAGCTGATTACAGATGTATACAGCAACGTCACTAAGCAGGGGGCAGGGAAAGTAGCTGATTACAGATGTATGCGGGGAAAGAACCTGATTACAGAGATATGCAATAACTTCACTAAACAGCGTGCGGGGAAAATACCTGATTACAGAGATATGGAATAACGTCACTAAGCAGGATGCGGGGAAAGTCGATAACCTGAGGAACTTTGGAAAAGGACATGGGCTGTAAGATCAGAGAAAAAAGTGAAAGTGAAGTTGCTCAGTTGTGTCCGACTCTTTGCCACCCCGTGGACTGTAGCCTACCAGGCTCCTCCACCCATGGGATTCTCCAGGCAAAGAAAAAAATCTGTACAAAAGCACTGTGCTTCAGCTGTAAAGCTGTTTCCCACAGTGGTTTGGGTTAACAGTTTCAAAACCACTGCAAATGTGTACTGGAATCAAAAACTAATGGATGGAAGTTAGCGGGAGTCAGGTTTCTAACGACGGGAGTGGGCGATTACAGAAAAGCAGGGGTAGAGCTCCACGTGGCACTGGATCAGAGTTGGAGGTATAAGTATTGACACATGCCACCCTAATATAAATACAGGAAGATACACACAGAAGTGGGTCTAGATAGATGTATATGTATAGTTAACAGGTTTAAACTGTGTGGGTCCACTTATGCATGATTTTTTTTATTAATATGTACTACAGAGCCGCACAATCCATGGTTGGTTGAACCTGAAAACGTCATACCATGAATCTGGAGGGCCCCCAGCTGTAAAGTTATACATGGAGTTTCAACTGTGGAGGGTTGGGCCCTCTATCCCTGCACTGTGCACAGGCCAACTGTATTTGGGTCAGTATCCTCATGTATATTTCTTTTCTCTGGCAGCTGAGAGGGCCTAGAAGCAATGACATCCCAGTAGAAATAAGCTCTCACAACACATAGTTCTTCGTGTCTAATAGCATTCTCCATAAAAAGAATGAAGGTTCCTTGGAGATAGGGTTGATCCTAGGGCCGAGGCATTATATATATGAGAAAAGCACCTCATAGCACCAGAATGTAATTACACATACATGCATGCCTGCAGCGACACTCAATGATGAAGCTGCGTCAGTGGGCCCAGGAGCCTCTGAAAGAATTCCAAACGGCCAATGCACTCTTTGCCTCTGCTGGGTCACAGGGGCCACCAGTCTCATCACAGGGGACCACTACGGTCTGGTCTGCTTCCTGGTCAGTAGGAACCTGTTCTCTGGGAACCAGCCAGTGCAGAGCTCTGTTCTTGGGCAGCCACATTCAAGGGTCTAGTCTATGGAGGGCTGCTGGGTGTTACTCCAACCATAACTGCTGAGGGCACTCAGAAACCAGCCAGCTGGCTTCCCATGGAGGGCTACAGGGTGGACGTGACTGCACAAATTCTTTCCTGCTCCAGTAAAGCAACTCCACATTTACACCCAGTAGCCTAAACCAAAGGCCATGACCTGGACGAGCATGTCAGGTCAACAGAAAGCACATCCGAAGGTTGTTTTGACAACCTGCGTCATCTCCGAACCCATGGCCCAGACACACAGTGGCTCACAGCCATTCTCAGGCTGGTGCAGGCTGGTGCTCATCACCGCGCTTCTCTCAGCTCGTGGCTTCACTCTGCTAGCACAGACCCTGGCTTTTATTACAACTTAAAGATATGCCTTTTAAGGATTGAATCATGTTCAACTTTCAGCAGCTGCTTTATGAAGTTATATTTTCAGACAGCATAGGCTAATTGTTGTATGATCATAAAAAGTCACCTATGGAGCTTGTTAAACTGACAGATGTTTTTGGGATCCATCCCAAAGGAGAATATTTTTAATAGGCTTCCTGGGTGATTTTATAATGTAGATCTTAGTGTCTAGGAAATTCTACAGAAAGTTAGTGCAATGAAAGTTTTGTTTTGTTTTTTTTCTAAGTTTTGGTTCCCACACTCTAAAAAGAAATTAGAATGGGGAGGAAAGGGAGGCTGGGAATCTGAAACCAAGTATTACAAAATGTCCATTAGAGGGAACCTAAGAGATCTAGTTCAACAAACGTCTCTGCATAGAGAAGTGAGCGGGATTCACCATGGTGAAGGGTCTAATCACAGTCACTCAACCACAGAACGCCAGGGCAGGGCCCGGGTCAAGTCCTCCCAGCTCCAGGTCATGATGTCAGAGCTCAAAGACCTCTGCGAGCAGGTAATAATTCTCACTTGAATTGAAATAAGCGCCTTTCAGTTCTCTAATAAGACACTGGGCATTTTATTGAACTTTGAAGGCGTCCTTAGATACTTCCAAAGACGCTCAAGTGAAGATTTCAGAGTCAGCACACAGTTGCTGCGGGTGACTTGCTCTCTCCTTCCCCAAACTCTCCTTTGGGGCTCATGTTATAACCACCCCCTTGGCTGGGCCCTTTCTGAGTTTGGTTACAGCCTCACTGTCTCTTCATCATCCCTCTCCAAGATGACTCTTCCTGTGGAGTTTGCAGCCCCAGCCTGCATACTTCTGAGCCTGGGGCACCCACCCAGTGAATCAGGCAGGACTAAGGAGAGGGGCTCTGTTGGGGTCCAAGAGAGTCACCTCTGATCTCTGTGGGTTCATTGCTTTCCAAATAAGGGCAGGTCCACACAATTTCTCTTAGACTATAGAGCTCCTCTCCAGTATCAGGGAGAGGGAGGCTAAGGATCTCAGGGGCCTGATTTACTACTGAGCATTCATCACTGAGGGTCTCTGTTACCTATCTCCACCCACCATCATCTTAATAATGACAGAAAAACAGGCACACTGTTTATTGCATAGCTACTATATGTTGCCCACTGGATTGGCCAACTTATATCTTTTATTTCCAGCCCTCGCAACAGGCTCACTCATATCCTGTATGAGACGGAGCCAGGACTGGACCCGGAGACGGCAGCCCAGGCTCATCCCACTGCATCAAGCTCCCTTCCCATCTGCAAACTGTGAAACGCGCTGTTCAACTCCTACACCTGTTTTCTTGGCACATTTCTGGTTCTATACTCTTCCTGGAGCTTTCCCCTAAAAACAGCTGTTTCCAATGACATTCCGATGTCTCTTGATTGCTCAACACCCAAACCATATGTCAGAACTTTGTGGTCACCCTGGGGCAAGAGAATGGTAGAAGTGGCCTAGCATTGCACAGACTCAATAAATCCCTCTGTTTGCAGGCTGGAGAAAGGCTATCAGAAGGGCCGGGTGGCCTCAGCAGGTTCTGAGTCTGGGTGTCAGGCAGCCTGCTAGACGCTTTCCATGTGTGAGCTCACTGAATTTTCACGGCAGCCCAACCCATTTTTAAATTAGAAAATGAAGCTTAGGGAGTTTTAAAATCCTGTAAGTGAGCATTACTGCTGAGCACCAGTTAGTCTAGTCACTCAGTTGTGTCCAACTCTTTGTAACCTCATGGACCGGGGCTTGCCAGGCTCTTCTGGGATTCTCCAGGCAGGAGTACTGCAGTGGGTGCCGGAGGCAGGATTTAAATGTGGGCTACCCGACCGCATAGTCTGTGCAGTAGACCGCAGCGATTTCTTGAAGGGCCGGCATGATTTGCTTCTTTTAAGCTAATATTTCTTGAGCATCTACTCTGAAAGAGGCCCCGTGAGGCCTTGGAGCTATAAAGACAATTAAAACATTCACCTTGCCACCTATGATTACTTGGTTGTTCCAGAAATGGAGCACACACACATAATGTCAATAAATGGGCACAACACCTATGTGTGCAAATTAGACTCAAAATGCACGTGGGATCTGAAGGACAGGAGGAATGAACTTGCTTTTCCCCGAGGGCGGCGTGTCTCCGGAGGAGTGGAGTTCAGCAGTCAGGAGTGCGCTCTGGAAGGTGGGTACCCTGTGATTCCCCTCACGGGGAAGCTCATGGTCGTCTCTGATCCAGGTAGACGCGACAGGCACAAGATTATCTCCCGTCCTCAAGGAGTGAAGTCCGTGTGCTCTAAGGAGGATGAACAAACGGAGAGAATCACTTCCTGGTGTGTGTGTGTGTATGTGTGTGTGCACGTGTGAGTGTGTGTGTGCGTGCGCACACGTGTGTGCACGTGTGTGCGTGTGCATATGCATGCGTGTGTGCGCACGTATGTGTGTGTGTGGGTACACGCGTGTGTGTGTGCACGCATGCACATGCACAAACAGTGGGGGAAAGGCAGGGGTGTGAGTGGCAAGGCTGGAGAGCGAGACGCGAGGCGGACGTGGGCAATTCTGAGCGCCCAAATCAAACGCCAGCATTTTACCTTGTAGACAATGGGGAAGTCTGCTGTTTTATAAGAGTGGAGACTCAGCACCATCACTGCCAACACGTTTTCTTCAAAAGTGGCCAAGATATCCTTTCTCTTTCCCACACTAGTCCTCTTCCTTTATCTCCCCACCGGCCCTAAGATAGGTACCGGGAATGCTGCTGCCAGCTCTGTCCCACCCCAGCACCCAGCTCGGCAGTCTCACTTCCTGAGCAGCCCTTTCCTCCATGCTGGTGCTGCGGCCGTTTCCCACCCTCTCTCAGCTGAGCAATGGCAAGTGTCCTCTAATTGGTCTCTGTTGTTGGGTTGAACTGGGTCCCCCTCCTCCAAAAATTATGCTCACATCCCAACCTTTGATCACTGTGAAAGTGATTTTCTTCAGAAATAGAGTTTATGCAGATGTATTCAAGTTACCAGGAGGTCATATGCAGTAAGGTGGACCCTAATCGAAAATGGCTGGTGACCACACAAGAAGAGGAAAAAAGTAGAAGAGAGAGAGATACACAGAAGAAGGCCATAGGGCATGTGCCTGCAACTCAGCGAACCCCAAGTATTGCCAATTACACAAGGGACTAAAAGAAAGTCATGGAACAGGTTACCCCCTAGAGCCATCAGAGGGAGTTTGGCCCTGCCAACACCTTGATGTCGCCCCTAGCCTCTGTAGCTGAGAGAGGACGGGTGTTTGCTTCCTGAGCACTCTCCCCCAGTCCTGCCTTCACGCCTCCCCTGGTTTGCGGTGGTCTGTTACCGGCAGCCCTAGGAAACGAATGTGGCCTTCTTGCCTCTGTTTGCCCTCTGCCTCCTCTCCCCATCCGCTGCATAATTATCAAGGGGATCTCTCTAAATTGCATTTGGCTCTTGTCCTTTTCTCATTTAAGAATGGCAGTGGCTCCCTGTCCAGCATAAAATCCAAACCCCTGACCCCATACCCCATTTCACCATCTGCTCCAGGTATACTACCAGGAAATTTCGGCTCTTTTTCTGCACTATAATCCCTGTTTTTCATTTTTCTGTCTTTGCACTCCGTCTCATCCTTACCTGTGCTGCACAGTGGCCTGGGCTACGCTGCCTCCCACCTGTGCACACCTCTGCAGCAGCACAGAATCGCAGGACACCTGCCTCTCCCTGTCACTGACACTGAGCTTCCCTAGAAGACTATTCCATGTCTCTCCCTTAGAGCCTAGCCTAAGGGTATTGGATTAATCGTATTATTTGTTGGCTGAGTGAGAAAATAACCAAATGAATATCATAACAATTATTCAAGGAAATTCGAGGTTTCTATCACCTGTCAATATGCAGAGTTCGGGAAAGCATGAAAGGATTTGGTACCAGAGCCAAATCTCTTTCACTTACTATCTGTGTGACTCCAGGTAAATTATTCTACCTCTCTGAGATCCACTCATCAAGAAAGAAAAAAGGAACACATCGATCATAGAATTATTGAGAAAATTAAGTGAAATGGTATAGGTGGATGACAGCCTGATGAGATGCTGAAGCCAGCCCTAGGCCTGTGTCTCCCCTTCCCCAGTTAAACCTACGTGTTTATGATCTAACTGTGAATTAAAATATTCCAAGTCTGAAATCTCATTAAGCACAGAGCAGAAATTGCCCTTTGTTTCTTGTCCGTAAGGACGTGCACAAGCTTGACCCCTGCAGTGGAGACTGCACCAATTATTTGTGTGTGACAGAAGCGAAAGCCAGGAGGAGACCCACTTAAACGCAGGAGGGGCCATTAATCACAGCCCACTGGAATATTGCTTTTGGTCTTGAACTCAATTTGCCTTACATACAGGAAATGAAATGCAGTAATTATTGCAGTCACTTGAGACTCCGGAGTCCTGGCTTCAATTCCCAAATCCTTCATCGTTCCATTCTGGCCGTGTCTATATGATGCCAAAACATCTGGTAAAGAGTGAAAATGCCATCGGTTTTTAACCTGATGGCTCACTGGGCGTCCTACCCTTCCATTTCTTATCGTGGCGAAATATACATGCGTGCCATTCACCACTTAACCGTGTTGAGTGTCTGAGTTACTGCCACTAACGCAGCCACACTGCTGTGCAGCCATCACCACCGTCCATCTCAACACTGCTTTCCAACTTTATCCATCAGACAAGAACTCCCTGTTTCCATATCCCCCCAGCCTTAGGCAAACACCCTTCTAGCTCTGTCTCTATCAGTTTGACAGCTCTAGACACCATATGTAAACGGGCTCATAGAGCGTGTGTCCTTTTTTCTACGCGTATCTCACTTAGCACCGTGTCCTCACGGTTTGTCCGTGCTGTAGGATCTGTGTAGAATCGTCTTCCCTTGGGAGGCTGAACGGCGCTCCATTATCTACCCATCTTTCAGTAACCGCGTCACATTCTGTCTATCCGTTCATCTGTCCCTGACCATCCGGGTTGCCGCCACTTTTCGGCTATTATGAAGAGTGTGGCTACAAACATCGTTGTACAAACAACTGTTCAAGTCTTTGCTTTCACTTCATTTGGATCACGTGGTGATTTCATGTTTATTTTGGGGGGAAACTGCTTTACCGTGTTCCGGAGCAACTGCACCGGTTTATCACCCACGAGCGACGTGTGAGGGTTCCATTTTCCCCGTCGCCGCGTCTGCTCTTCTTTTCTTCTTCCTCCCCCTCTTTTCCACAGCCACCCTCGTGGTGTGTGTGCTAAGTCACTTCAGGTGTGTCCGAATCTTTTGTGACCCCGTGAACTGCAGCCCGCAGGCTCCTGTGACCTGGGGTTTTCCAGGCGAGAATGCTGGAGTCCGTTGCCGTTTCCTCCCCCGGGCACCTTCCCCACCCAGGGGTCACCCGCGTCCCTTTTGCTTCCGCACTGGCAGGCGGGGTCTTCACACTCATGCTGCCTGGGCCGCTGCGGGTTTCCCAGAAAGTTCATCTTCCTTTTGCTTCAAGTGTGTTACAAGAACCCACACTTTATATCATTCATGCCTTCATTTCCTCACCTATTATAAATGGAGTGAGTTGGTCTGAACTTCTTGCCAATCTGTGTTTAGTGCTCTGAGTCGGCATTGCAATCCTGCGTGTACACATGTTTTACCCGTTTGCCTTAAAATCTTTCTATAGCCCAAGTGGGCAGGACAAAGCAGAATCAGAGGAAGAGGCAGTGAGTGATGAGGAACTAGGGTAAAGAGAATCGTCCCTGCACTGACGGATAAAGAGAGGTCGGTGCCCCCGTGTCTGTGTGTCAGGGGCCAACTCCATCCACCCCGCTGGCGCCTCTGAAGGCCTCCGTGGCTGCCCCTTCTGAGGACTGCAGTGCTAAGGGGACCATGAGCTTCTTGAGGAAACACACAGCGACTTACTGGTCTGTGTATTCTCAGCACTTTAGTCAGGACCAGCTAATGGCAAAAGCTCAACTCTTTTCCTTTTCCTCATAAATTATAGACCCTTAATTACATTAAGAGAATTAGCAAATCATTAATACCCTTATGCAAGCCGGGAAAGCAGTAAGAAAAGCAAACAAATTCTTGTCAAAACACGCGCAGATTTTATAAAATCCTTCCCTGTGCAATTTTAATTCATGTGATTTTACTGATAGTAACTTACTTGGTCTCCCAAAACACTGCAAACTTCCCCAAGGCTATTATAAATGCTGATTTGAATCTAAACCCGTAATTGCTGGTCTCTGCCTGGAGATGTGGCTCCAGAGGCTGGACAGGCCGGCAGCTGCCAGAGCTGTGTGTCAGTGATGAATTGAGCCGCTTGCTGGCCCAGTCAGCCAGAGGCCAACAACTTCCGATAGAAAACGTGTCCGGTGAGGAGGAATGTTCAAGTTGCTGAACTCCTGGCTTGCCTGTGTTTTGTGTCTGGGCTCATTTTTGTTTGCTTCTGAGGTGATACCAGGGACTGAAAGGCTAACAGTATCTTCCAGGGATATGATCTTTGACTTTATGGTTTTCATCCTTTCCCACCAAGAACAGGAGCCCTGGGGTGGCAGCCAATTCCTGAACCTCTGCAGACGGGGCAGAGCACACCTTCGCCTGCCAAGCTGGGAGACAGTTCTCCGCATGCCTTGCACGTTCCTTATGAGCAGAAGCACCAGCTGCCTTTGTCCCAGATGCACTAAAAGAACGTTTTTGGGAGAACAGCCTGGGAAGACAGTGTGCCTCTCCAGAGCAAAAAGCAGACTTGCTTACTGTCCATTGTGGTAAAGGTAGTGTCTCTTTTGGGGCAAAGCTCAGGCAGGTTGGCTTACTGTGTGTTATACAGATTCAGGTTCCCTAAGCTTGGAGTGTCTCGGTTACCATGCACGCCCACTGTGCAACATGGAGACCTCTCTGTCTCATCTCTCCAGAACTTGGGGGCCAAGGGGAGCTGGTGTAAATATGCTGAGGCTCATGTTGCTTGCTGCGCTGTGAGTGATAAGACCTTTGTCTCTGATCCAGGCTTCTGGTGTCTTTTTGCGCATGAAACTGTGGCTGACTAGCTTGTTACTACGTAACTGGAGTAAAATGTCAGACCCTTAATTGTCTTGCCACCCACGGTCCTTACTGGGTATCAGCTAATTAGGTCTCGATCCCTTCCTCAGGCTGCCTCCCTTTGCCTAAGCCTGGCTTCAGTTGGTCTCTACCTACGCTTTCTTCTCCATCTGCACCCTTTATTCCATTGAATACTAACCTCTGGGAACAGCCTGCAAAGGACCTGACTAGTCCTGGTGATGAGGGGGAGAGAAAGCTGTTCAGCAGCAAAGTGGATCCCATGGACCCTTTGAGGAGCATCGGCGATAGGGACAGGGTTTCCATTGCCTCCTTGAATCTCGCTCTCTGATGCCTTCTATCTGCAATCGCACCGCAGAGCATATCATCTCAGGAAAGTTTAGCACTGGTATTTCTAGGACATAGGTCATTGATTAATGTTGCACCAAAAAGCTGACCTTCTGAAGTCTTAGGGATTAGTAGCTGTGATAGCCAGTTAGCCCTTTACCCGGATTCAGGCTACAGGATTACTTATTCAGGGGTACGAGGAAGGGGCAGGGGTGCAGAATGGGGTCTGGTGTTGGTTTTGCAAGCTGTATATGATGGAGCATGATTGCCTCCTCTGAGAGTGGGCGACATTCTCTAAATCTCACAAAGGCACCCCATGGATTAGCAGAGGTGAAGCCAGGAGATTTGGAAGAAGGAAGAAGAAAGAGTGAGACTTTCCACGACTCTGATTAAAGAATTGTATTGTAAGTGGTGCTGAAGAGAGAGGACCCAGAATATACAGTGAGGTAGGTCTCTAATGAGACTGAACATTACTTTGCCAACAAAGGTTTGTATAGTCAAAGCTATGATTTTTCCAGTGGTCATGTGTGGATGTGAGAGTTGGACTATAAAGAAGGCTGAGCACTGAAGAATTGATGCTTTTGAACTGTGGTGTTGGGGAAGACTCTTGAGAGTCCCTTGGACTGCAAGGAGATCCAGCCAGTCCATCCTAAAGGAAATCAGTCTTGAATATTCATTGGAAGGACTGATGCTGAAGCTGAAACTCCAATACTTTGGCCACCTGATGCGAAGAGCTGACTTATTGGAAAAGACCCTGACGCTGGGAAAGATTGAAGTCAGGAGGAGAAGGTGTCGACAGAGGATGAGAAGGTGGGATGACATCACTGACTTGATGGACATGAGATTGAGCAAGCTCTGGGAGAGGGTGAAGGACGGGAAGCCTGGCGTGCTGCAGTCCATGGGGTCGCAGAGAGTCGTACGTGACTGAGCGACTGAACAATAACAAAGCTCTCCAATGAAACTCACAAAAGAATGAGAGACCCTGCCCTTCCTTGGCTAAGAGTTGGTGAGGAAGGGACGCGACATGCTGTGGAACAAGGGGAGCAGAACTCAGGCTCCACAGCCTGCCATGGCTGGGAGGCTGGTCCTCAAGACAGAGAGCAGCCAGGAGCAGAACAGGAAGATGGGTGAGAAGCAACTTCATGTTCTGAGAAGCCCCCGTATAGAGCCCTGGATGTTTCTGAAGCCCTGGATGTTTCTGAAGCCCTCTCTAACTCCTCTCTAACCCAGGCCTTCACGGAGTTTTGCAGATCTGCCAGGAGTGCTCTTGCCTCAGGACCTTTGCGCTTGCTATTCCCTTTGACTGACAGACTCTTTCAGCAGATATTCTCCTGACACCCTTCACCAATTCTAAGTCTCCATTTAAATCTTTTCGAATATCACTTTAGAAAGAGGCTTTCCTGACCACCCTATTTGAGACAGTGTCCTCTTTCCCTGATGGCCCCCACCCCCTTCCTGGATGTAATTATCTCAGTAGCATCTATCACCCTCTGACACCATAGATTCATTAGTTTGCTTGTCGTCTTTTCCTTCTCACTGGAAGGGGGATTTTGTTTGGCTTGATGCCCAATCTCCAGTGCCCACAACAGTGCGCGGCATAGAAGTATAGAAGAGAATATTTGATAGACACTTGTTGAATGAATAAAGGAATGAATGAGGCTCCAGGCTCTTGGGAGAAGCCCATCCTGGCTCAGTGTCAGTTTCAACACAGACTGGGAGTGAGTGACAGTTGTCTAGATGGTCAGGTGTGAGCAGTTCTCCTGACTCCCTATAAACTAGAGCAGGTGTGAAGGGGGTCCTGGAGCCCACCCCCACCACTCCTTGCCAAATAAGAGTGTGTAAAGTTCAGCGTGGAAGAGCAGCAATCTAGTTTCTGAAAGAGAGAGGCGCTGAGGGCAGCAAGGCCAGGGTCCCAGGGTCAGCAGTGGCAGAGCGCGCCCCGCTGCCAGGGGAGCAGACAGCTCCGCTGCGTCTCAGCGCACTGGCCTAAGATCAGCAAAGGTCTTGCGAGAGCAGAATCCCTGGTGGCCACCAGCAAAGTGGGCTGCTCGCCCACCATTCGCGAGCTCCTGCTCCTCTTGTTCTGAGATTTTTGCTGTCACCCAAATCACCATCGGGAGGAGAAGGAGGGAGAGAACCCACTTGAGTGAAAAGCTGAACTCAGAACTGACGATTTACTGAAAGAGGACATTTAAACTGAAAACATTTAAACTGCAAGGAGACCCAACCAGTCCATCATCAGTCCTGAATATTTATTAGAAGGACTGAAGCTGAAGCTTAAACTGCAATACTTTGGCCAACTGATGCCAAGAACTGACTCATTTGAAAAGACCCTGCTGCTGGGAAAGATCAAAGGCAAGAGGAGGAGGGGACGACAGAGGATGAGATGTCTGGATGGCATCGCCGACTCAATGGACATGAGTTTGAGTGAACTCCAGGAGCTGGTGATGGACAGCGAGGCCTGGCGTGCTGTGATTCATGGGGTCACAAAGAGTCAGACACGACTGAACTGAACTGAAACTGAAGCCACATTGAGATGTTGTTTATTGGAAAGCCATGTGCCAGTGGGTGAGGATTCATGTGAAAGGTTGTAGGAAAATCTGGACAAATGAGGAACACTTTCTTTGCACATTGGAGTGGAGTGTGTTAAATTTAGGACCCAGTTATCCCCAGTTACTACCCTTGGGCTTCCCAGGTGGCTCAGTAAAGAATCCACCTGCCAGCACCGGAGACACAGGAGCCGCGGGTTCCACCCCTGGGTTGGGAAGACCCCCTAGAGAAGGGAATGGCAACCCACTCCAGTATTCTAGTTAGAAGAGCTCCATGGACAGAGAAGCCTAGTGGGCTACAGTCCTCAGGGTTGCGAAGAGACAGACATGACTGAGCATGCACGCCGCTTATTATCCTTATGAAGAGCCCCGTTTGGCAGGGTGCCCTGGAGCCAGGCAGCCTGCAGTGCGTTGCCTTCCCAAGGCTGCCGTTCATGTTTAGTCATCTGTGTTCATTCAGCCCCTAGCCTGAGTGTGCAACAGCCTCCTCCAGATGCTGGAGCTTCCCCGCAAGGACATGGTTGTGATGGCTGGTAAGGGGTGAGAGTGTTTCCTGTCCTTCCCAACAATGTACTAATAGATTCTTCTCTGAAGCTTTGCACAGACTCCCCAGTACCCTGGGGATTCCACTAGAGGCTCTGAAACTGAGATGTAAACGCCGAAGACGTTTTACTGTCCTCCAGAGCGAGGAAAGGACGTCTGTTGTGAGGGTTGGAGCTGAAGCCACGGGGGGCTGCCTGGGGCAGGAGAAGCAGCTAGCTCATTCTCACGTGAATGAGACTGCAGCACTCAAAGAGGTAGTCAGTCTACATTTTTAATTTAAGTGAAAACCAGACCCGTTAAAGAATTTAAACAGTGACTACTATAGTTTCTACTACAACTAACGGAGCCTCAAGGAGCAGTGGTCCCCAATGGGGGCAGTTTTGCCCCTGTCCCAGGGACATTTGGCCATGTTTGTGGCTGTAAAGGCTCAGGGCACAGGGGTTGGCAGGGGCGCTTCTGGCACCCAAGGCTCTGCGACCAGAGACGCTGCACAATATCCTACAGTAGACGGAACAGCCCGGCACAGCCTGGAGAGGGCCGACCCCGAATAGCAGTGGTGCCCACGTTGCGAAAGCCCGGCATCGAGCATATTTGCTCTTTCAGTGGTTTCTCACAAACATCCCGTGAGGTAAGACACAGAGGCGGAGAAGGCAATGGCACCCCACTCCCGCACTCTTGCCTGGAAAGTCCCATGGACAGAGGAGCCTGGTGGGCTGCAGTCCACGGGGTCTAAGAATCGGACACGACTGAGCGACTTCACTTTCACTTTCATGCATTGTAGAAGGAAATGGCAACCCACTCCAGTGTTCTTGCCTGGGGAATCCCAGGGGCGGGGGAGCCTGGTAGGCTGCTGTCTATGGGGTTGCACAGAGTCAGATATGACTGAAGCGACTCAGCAGCAGCAGCAGCAGCAAGTGCTTGCTGGGCTTCTCAGGTGGTACTAGCAGTAAAGAACCCACCTGCTAATGCAGGAGATGGAAAGAGGCAAGTTTGATCTCTGGGTTAAGAAGATCCTCTGGAGGCGGGCATGGCAACCTGCTCCAATATTCTTACCTGGAGAATCCCCATGGACAGAGGAGCCTGGCGGGCTACAGCCCATACGGTCACACAGAGTCAGACACGACTGAAGCGACTTAGCAGCAGCAGCAGCAGCAAGACACAGAGGGGGTCAAGACTCAGAGATGCTCAGGACCCGAGTGGAGCCTAGAACCTGGGGAGCAGAGCCAGTGCCGTCACCTTGCCGGACACAAGCACTTTTCTTTTTTACCTTAGTGTCTGCTTTAGTAAAAAGAATACAGATTTTTAACATTTATTGAGGACCTACCATGTGCTAAGCACAGGAATCAAAGTCCTTGCTCTCAGTAGCAACAAACAAGATAATATATAATATATACGCAAGGTCAGAGATGAGTGAGAGGCCGTAGGAAAACAAGAGGGAAAGGAAAGGAAGCAGTGATGGAGTGGGGGGACGCTGAATTCAAGTTTTAAATACTGCAGCCAAAGGCTCTTTTTTCCTGACTTGGTTGAGAAGTAATTGATAAATATTCTTGTGTATGGGTTTCCCAGGTAGCTCAGCTAGTAAAGAATCCACCTGCAATACAGGAGACCCTGGTTTGGTTCCTGGGTCGAGAAGATCCCCTGGAGAAGGGATAGGCTACCCATTCCAGTATTCACAGGCTTCCCTGGTGGCTCAGATGATAAAGAATCTGCCTGCAAAGTTGAGACCTGGGTTCAATCCCTGAGTTGGGAAGACCCCCTGGAGGAGGGCATGGCAACCCGCTCCAGTATTCTTGCCTGGAGAATCCCATGGACAGAGGAGCCTGACGGGCTACAGTGCAGGGGTTTGCAAAGAGTCGGACATGACTGAGCGCCGAGCACTCACAGCATTCTTGTGTATTCCTGAAGTGAAGTGTGTGATGATTCGATGTACACATACGTTGTGGAATGATTATCAAGGTCAAGATAATGAACACGTCCATCTTGTCACACAGTTAATACTGAGAACTCTTTTAATTGAAAACTCAAGATTTATTGCCAGCAAACTGCAAGTATACAACGCAGTATTACTAACCACAGTCCTCCAGAATGGACTGGTTGGCTCTCCTTGCAGTCCAAAGAACTCTCAAGAGTCTTCTCCAACACGACAATTCAAACGCATCGATTCTTTGGCGCTCAGCTTTCTTTATAGTCCAACTCTCACATCCATACATGACCACTGGAAAAACCATAGCTTTGACTAGACAGACCTTTGTTGGCAAAGTAATGTCTCTGCTTTTCAATATGCTGTCTAGGTTGGCCATAGCTTTTCTTCCAAGGAGCAAGGGTCTTTTAATCTCATGGCTGCAGTGACCATCTGCAGTGATTTTAAAGCCCAAAACAGTTTCTCAGTATCACTAGTTGTCAGGAAATGCAAATTAAAACTGGACTTCGCAAGTGGTGCTAGTGGTAAAGAGCACACCTGCCAGTGCAGGAGATGTAAGAGACACAGGTTCAGTCCCCGGGCCGGGAAGATTCCCTGGAGGAGGGCACGGCCACCCACTCCAGCATTCTTGCCTGGAGAATCCCGTAGGCAGAGGAGCCTGGCAGGAGACAGTCCATGGGGTCGCAAAGAGTTGGACAGGACTGAAGCGACTTAGCATGCACTCACTCAAATTAAAACTCACATGCGGTAACGTTTTAATCCAGACCTGAATGATGTGAGGGCGTAAGGCATGTGGCTTTCTGGGGAAGAGCTTCCAGGTGGAAAGAGAAGCAAGGGCAAAGACCTAAGGTGGGGTGGAGCTGGTCTGTTGGGGGAGTCACCCCAACATACTGAACACATAAGACAGTGGGAGGTGATAAGGCCAGAAACTTGAAGGGGCAGGAGGGAGGCAGCTCAGAAAAACCTGAAGGTCATTTGAAGGACCTTTATTTTCATCAGAGAAATAGGGAGATGCCATAGGGTCCAGGCAAAGGCGTGCTAGAATCTTTGAATTTTAACTAGATCGCCCTGGCTGCTGGCTGGGGAATATATTGAAGGGACGAGGCAGTGGATTTCTTCAACTCCATTTCTGCCGGTTTTTCCAATTTACAATGATGTAAATACAAGGAGGGAAGTAGTCATGCAGAAGCAAACCAGGGGGGTTGAGAAGAATGGAATCACTGGCCAGGAGAGAGAAGAAACCCTGGAGAAACACGGCTACGGGGAGCAGAATGGAGGGAGGGAGTCCCGCGTGGCGGCCAAGCTCTCAGGACCACGTGCTGGGGCCGCGAGCAGGACGTGTGCGCAGAAGTGCTGCCCCAGCACCTCCGCAAGCCTCCTGTAAGGACAGAGGCTACGTGCCTGGAGGGTGAGATCATATCCTCCAGGATTAGCAAGCTTTCTCGAAAAAATTTAGAAAATGATTCTCCTCTGATCAGTTTTCATTTCATCATGTTTGTTTGTCATAACTTTACCTGTTTTAGTCACAAGTTCACAGCCTGTTTACATTACCGTTTAAGGCCCTGAACTTGGGATTCTCAGGGGCTAAGTCTGAACTTTCTGTTAACTAGTATTGATGTTGGTTAAGAAAGCTATATCCTTAAATTAAATAAGGCAAAGCTTTGGTATAAAATCTATTAAGTCATTCTGGAGTCTTTTGGAATGAAGAATTTAGATTTCCTTCTTATCGTGAAACCAAAATTGTAGAATACTGTGTTCAATTAATCCATTTTATCTCACAAGAATAGAACTGATCAGTATACATTTATGTGCTTGACCTAAGAGCGGGTGAGGTGGGGGGAAGGGAGTTCCCTGCGCATTCTCAGGAAAGACGAGATTTGGGACTTGTCCATGCTCCCAGGTCTTTGGAGCTTGCTTGTAGAGGGCAAGTCAGCTTACTGCACGAGAACCAGTGTGATCTTCTGAGTGAGAGACATATACAGATAACATGGTGTAAAAGCTAAGGCATACCCAAACATGCGAGTCGAATTTGCCCACCAACGCATCACGCTGTCACCCTCACTGAGCCTCGGGGAAAACAAGATTTGTGCTACTTATGAAAATGGGGAAGTAATATATGGAAGTACACATTTCCAGATTCCCGTGAAAGTTCACACTGCCTCACGAAGCTGGGCAGCCTTCCAGAATGGAGACAGCCCTGTGGAGGTGAGAAACGTAGCCCTCCTCAGTCCCCCTGACACCCCTGGCTCCCTGCTGCGTCCCCCGGCTAAGGAGCGAAAAGTCTGTGTTCATATATCATCGTATTTGTGCTGTTTTCCCCCTTTACAACAGGGAAATATTTCTCTGTGCCCATGTTTCTATCAAGAGTATAAAAGAGGCACAAATTTCCAAATAACTGGGTCCAGTGGGAAGGGGAAGTGCCCCCACATGTCTTGGTGGGCATCCTGGCTACATGGGTTTTCCTCTGCCCAGCTGATCCCCTCGCTTGCTGCGCTACCAGCCCCGGAGCACTGAGCATTCGAGTTTCATCAGCTCCTGTGCCCATATGCCGAGACGCCAAGGCTTTGGGCAATTATGTTCCGGCAAGAGGATCCCTCCAGAACACTGGGTGCCTGGCTCAGGAGGACACCCAGACCCTGTGTAAGGTTTTGGGAAACAAAGGCGGCTGGAAATCCAAGGGCTATGTGGGGAGTGGCTTCGGCATTGCAGCTGGGGGAGGCAGACCTCTCTGACAAGCCAGCACGGTGCCCTCTCTCTGACACCAGACTATGTGTGTGAGATGAAGAGCATGCTGCTGCTGCTGCTGCTGCTGCTGCTAAGTCACTTCAGTCGTGTCTGACTGTGCAACCCCATGGACTGCAGCCCACCAGGCTCCCCGGTCCCTGGGATTCTCCAGGCAAGAACACTGGAGTGGGTTGCCATTTCCTTCTCCAATGCATGAAAGTGAGAACTGAAAGTGAAGTCGCTCAGTCGTGTCCAACTCTTAGCGACCCCGTGGACTGCAGCCCACCAGGCTCCTCCGCCCAAGGGATTTTCCAGGCAAGAGTGCTGGAGTGGGGTGCCATTGCCTTCTCCGATGAAGAGCATAGGATTCCTCCAAGTCTTAGTTTCTCCCTCTGTACCTGGAGATGCTTTCTTTGGCTCTGCCAACCTCCACATTTGTCCAGTCACCAAGTGAGAGAGTAGGCATGTGTTAGGTAGTAAGTTCTACCAAATAAGAGCAGTTTTCAGGGAATGGACTTAGATGCGGGGGCTCGTGGGAAGTCAGGGCAGCAGAATGGGGCCCTGCATGGCTGGCCTGCTTCTCTCTGGAACACAGAGGGCTGGCAAGGGCTCCTGGCTGCCCTGCTACGTCCTCATTGGTCCGTGAGGAGGAAATCCCCAAGAGTGAAGGCAAGACATCAGTGTTCGTCTAGAGCTTGGCACTTTCCAAACTGCTTCCCAGGACATTGTCCTTTTTGCCTCTTATCCCAACCTCATGAGCTTGAGAAGCAGAAATATTCCCCGCAATTCAAAAGACCAAGTAGTTCCAAGCTATTTCTGCTGGAATTGAGAAGCATTGCCACATTTTCTTTTTTTATGTTAACTGTTTTGTTTAAGCGAATGTATGAAAAGAGAGTGCATTGCTGATACTCTCAACCTGAAGTGGTTGCTATGTCGGGGCAGGCTCCCAAGCCTGCAGGCTTTATGACTTCCTGCTGCTCTGGGCAGGGGGCAGGGTGAGAACCACCCCCTTCTCCCACCCCAACCCCTCTGTGGACTCTTCCATCAGCTCAACACCACAAACCTTCTCTCCATGCAGGAAGCGAAAGCCTCTTTCTTTGGACGTATCTGGAGCCTCTAGCCCCTAATGAAATGTTCACTTCCCTCTTCCGTTTTTATCAGGTGGTCATGCAAGCCGCCCGAGTAACAGGGTTTTGGGGAAGCAAGCTCCCAAATCTGGCCCCCATTCTTGCACCGGATCCAGTCCGTCTCCTCTGCCCCAGGGCCCCTGTAGGAGAGCGGCTCTGGCAAATTCCCCAGCGCTCTGTCCAGTCTTGCTTCCCTCCACTTCAGAGACAGGGTTTCTACCATTTCCTATGGCAGATCTGGTCCCAGTTTATCATCTCTGACATTCACAGCAGGAAGACTGAGGTCGTTGGGGATCCTGGGCTGGGAAATGGGGCCGGCCGACGTGCATGGAGAGACTTACAAGGCGAGTGGAAAAGATCCAAATGCCTGCATACCTAGGAGGCATCTGAGGAGCCATAAGCAGTAATGACGGGTAGTCTTGGAAGGGCACAGCATACCTGTGGCCACTGGGCACCTGTTTGCAGGGCGATTCCTCAGCTGCCCAGTGACTGACAGCAACCCTCCCTTTAGAAGAGGCAACAACGTCCAAGAGATGTGGCTGTAGGGACACTGAGAGCTCACCCTGGGGACACAGGGGCAGGGGACAAGCCCTGTCTCCCCCAGACTGACACTATCTATCTCCCCTCTTCCTTCTGTCTCTTCCTTCTTTCATGTAAAATAACAGTCTTATTAAGATGTAATTCACACACAATGTAACTCACATATTTGAAGTCTATAACAGAATAGTTTTTCTTATTCACAGATGCATGCAACAATCACCATGGTCAATTTGGAGTATTTTTGTCATTACCCCCCCCCCCCCAATCCCATACACATTAAAGTCGCATCCCCAAGAAAGTCATGAAAGAGAAAAACAAATATTGTATATTAAGGCATATATATGGAATTTAGAAAAGTAGTACTAATGAACCTATTTGCAGGGAAGACTTAGAGAACGGACTGTGGGCACAGCCAAGGAAGGAGACAGTGGAATGGATTGAGAGAACCGTATGGACATGTATACACTGCTGCTGCTGCTGCTAAGTCGCTTCAGCCGTGTCCAACTCTGTGCGACCCCATAGACGGCAGCCCACCAGGCTAACCCGTCCCTGGGATTCTCCAGGCAAGAACACTGGAGTGGGTTGCCATTTCCTTCTCCAAAGTATGAAAGTGAAAAGTGAAAGTGAAGTCGCTCAGTCGTGTCCCATGTGTGAAATAGCTGGTGGGAAGCTCTGTACAGCGCATGGAGTTCAACCTGTTGCTCTATTATCCCCTAGAGAGTGAGATGGGGGTTGGGGCAGGAGGGAAGCTCAGGAGGGAGGGGATGTATGCGTGTATACTTACAGCTGACTCATGTTGTTACACAGCAGAAGCCAACACTGTAAAGCTCCAATTAAAAAAATTAAAAATAATTTATTTTAAATGAAAACAACAAAAAAAGGATCGCATCCCCTTCTCCCACCCTCAGCCCATCATCAAGCAACCCCTTTCTTCTTATCGCTATGGACTTTCCTGTTGTGGACGTTTTATGTAAGTGGAACCATATGATTTGTGGTCCTTTGTGTCTTTTACTTGGTATCATGTTTTCAAGGCTTGTCCATGTTGTAGAATGTGTCAATACAGCACTCCGTATAAGCTAGCAACTCCCCCAGACATGTACCCAAGAGAAGTGAAAATACTCGTCTACACAAAAACCTGTCCACAAATATTCTCAGCAGCATTATTCACAAGAGCCCCCAAAGTGGAAACAAGGCCAGTATTTGAGTGATGAATGGATAAAATTAATTTATTTAATAAAATACTATTTGCAAATGAAAAGCATGAAGTATTGATACACGCAACAACATGGGCAAACCTTGAAGAACACATTGTTTAATTCCATTTAGACAAAAGGTTCAGAGCGAAATGTCTGTGGACAGGCTGTAGAGTAGTGGCTGCCCGGGGCTGGAGGGGACAAATGAGGGCCAGGGACTGCAATGTATATACAGCCTCCTTCTGGCGTGACAAAGATGTTCTGGAATTATTAATAATAGCGGCGTTGGTTGCACAGCGTAGTGACTGTGTGAAAAATCACTGAACTGCACACCTTAAATGGATGCATCTCCTGAGTGAAATTCTCAGCAGAGAATTTAAAGGAGTAGATGGAGGGAAAAGAAGAAATGAAGACTGAGTCGAGCTTTGGTGTTTCAGAGAGATGGTGAAAGTCCATCTCTTCCTGCTTCTCTCTGCTCGGCACAACCAAGGCCCTGGGACTAACCCAGCAGGCAGCACAAAAGAAATTGGAAAACTGGGGATAACACAGCAGGCAGCCAAACTGGAGAAGCTGAGACCCTTTCCTCCCACTAGAGACCCGAGGGCAGCTGGGGTCACTGTGAGGGGATCCCGTGACAGTGTCTGTCTGGCCGGAGAAGCCCCTTTCTGCGGGAGCCTGGCCTTTCCTACCGAGGGCTGCTGCTGCCGCTCAGGTGCTCCTGGCACGTCCGACCCTGCGCGACCCCACGGACGGCAGCGCGCCAGGCTCCTCCGTCCCTGGGATTCTCCAGGCAAGAATGCTGGAGTGGGTTGCCACTGCCTTCTCAATGCATGCGTGCAAATTCGCTTCCATCGTGTCCGACCCTGTGCGACCCCATGGACGGCAGCCCGCCATTGGTGCTTCTCCTGGACACACGTGTCCTGCTTCCTTTCATACCACCAGCAGGATCACTGGGAGTCCCAGAGGCACCAGATAAATCAGCAGACTGAAATGAGATGGCAAAAGCCCTGATGACTAAATTGTCGTTGGAACTACAGCCCGCGAAACAGACCAGGATCTGTGTGTTAAAACTGAACAGGACGACAGCCTGCTAAAATAGAAGAGTTAAAAAGGACTCAGAGTCTTCCAGCCTCAGTCATCAGCCCACCTTTATGCAGGCAAGACTGAGTCCTTCGATCCCCACAGGAGTCTTGTGCTCTGGAAGCACAAAAGCTATGCTTTTCATTGTGTTTTATTTATGTATGTATTTATTTTTAGATTTTTTTGATGTGGACCATTTGAAAAGTTTTTATTGAATTTGTCCCATCACTTCATGGCAAATAGATGGGGAAACAGTGGAAACAGTGGCTGACTTTATTTTTCTGGGCTCCGAAGTCACTGCAGATGGTGATTGCAGCCGTGAAATTAAAAGAAGCTTGCTCCTTGAAAGGAAAGTTATGACCAACCTAGACAGCATATTAAAAAGCAGACATTACTTTGCCGACTAACGTCCATCTAGCCAAGGCTATGGTTTTTCCTGTGGTCATGTATGGACGTGAGAGTTGGACTGTGAAGAAAGCTGAGCACTGAAGAATTGATGCTTTTGAATTGTGGTGTTGGAGAAGACTCTTGAGAGTCCCTTGGACTGCAAGGAGACCCAACCAGTCTATTCTAAAGGAGATCAGTCCTGGGTGTTGATTGGAGGGACTGATGTTGAAGCTGAAACTCCAATACTTTGGCCACCTAATGCAGAGACCTAACCATTTGAAAAGACCCTGATGCTGGGAAATATTGAGGGCAGGAGGAGAAGGGGACGACAGAGGATGAGATGGCTGGATGGCATCACCGACACAATGGACATGAGTTTCGGTGAACTCAGGGAGCTGGTGATGGACAAGGAGGCCTGGCGTGCTGGGGTTCATGGGGTCGCAAAGAGTCGGACAGAACTGAGTGACTGAACTGAACTGAACTATTGAATTTGTTGCAATTTGTTTTTGTTTTTGTTTTTTTTGCCATAAGGTATATGTGATCTTAGCTTCCCGACCAGGGATTGAACCTGCACCCCCTGCTGATATCAGAAGGTAAAGTCTTCACCCACCAGAGAGTCCCTTTTGTTGTATTTTAAATGTTTCTTTTCTTTTTTTTTCCAGATTGCAAAATGATATATGTATATTGAAAAAAAGCCAGAAGATAGAAATAGAGAAGAGATTATAAATCACCTATAATCTCATAGCTCAGAATCTTTGTATGTATGTGTGTATAAGTATCAATATTATCCATATATCATTCCAGTCTCCATATTTTCAAATGCAGAAGGTTTTTTCTTTTATAGAAAATAAAATTACTCTATGTATAACATATTTGTAACGTATCCATACCCTATAGAATATTTCCATTTCCAACTCATCAAATGTTCTTCCTTCATCACTTTCAGTGGTTGCGTAGTATCTATCACAGTCCTGTCAAGAATGTGTGTCAGTTACCTTTGGGCCACCTACCCTTGGTACAGTATACGACAGTTGCTCAGTACAGTTTGGATGAATGCATGGGTACAGCACTGTGGCCATACTGAGAGCTGCTACACCTGATTAGCTTCTTTGTTGGCCCACAGAGAAAGCAGGGCCTGTGTCCAGGCTTGTGGGAAATCACCAGGAACCAGCTCTCATGCCTCCCACGCTCAGAGTTCTTTCCTAGGCAGAGGGTCCTTCTACTCCAGTGTTTCTTTTTTTTTTTTTTTAATTTTTTTTAATTTTAAAATCTTTAATTCTTACATGTGTTCCCAAACATGAACCCCCCTCCCACCTCCCTCCCCATAACATCTCTGTGGGTCATCCCCATGCACCAGCCCCAAGCATGCTGTATCCTGCGTCAGACATAGACTGGCGATTCAATTCTTACATGATAGTATACATGATAGAATGCCATTCTCCCAAATCATCCCACCTGAGTGGAGACTCAGTCTCGCTGCTTCAGATCCCACAGGAAGGGAAGGCTCATTTACTGGCCCCCCGGAGAAGGCTTGCTACAATTGCAAAGCAACCATTAATTGTGCCCTCCCCTCCCGGTTCTTCCTTGTACCCTCAGGCCGTTGCCATTTGTTCCCGTTGTGTTTCCCTCTGAAATGCCAATTTCCCACTGGCAGAGTCAAATCTGACACCCAGATCCAGTCCCAGGGACCTTCTCATTGGACCTTCTATGACCTCCTCTGGCCCCTCCGCTCACTGCCCTTTCCCCTCACCCCAATGCAAGCGCCAGACAGAAGCCGCGGCTATCTGTGGCGCAGCGTGCTCCTGGGTCTGCTGCGCTCATCAGACTGCGAATCCCCAGCCTGGCCTCAGCCCTCACTGAACGCTTTTCTGGAAGGACTGATTGGCAGGATGTGCCTGGTCTGCCTCTGCAGAGGGGAAGAGAGGCAGAAAGGCAGAGGGCTTCAGGCCCGACAGCACCTGACCGCGGAGCTCTAGACGGAGTGAGGTGGCAGCTGCCCGGCACGAGGCTGGTGCTGCCCAGGGGACACGTGTGCCTCCTTTCGCGTGCCTGGAAGCCAGAAGCGGGAGAAGATGAGGGCTCTTGGCATGCTTCCTGACCATGCTTTATGAAAGGGAAAGTCATTTTTATTGCATTTATTTAGAGAAGGGGTTATAGGCACTTCATCTGGTGTTCACTTCAGAGCAGCTGTTCAGTATTACCGAGGAGAAAAGATGAGGAACTCATGCTCCTTGTTGCAAGCCAGAGAATCCAGATCAATAGACACAATGGCGTCTCTCATGACAGACACAGTTCCTGGAGCCGGGAAGTTTTCTCTCAAATCCCTGAGGTCTAAATTTCAAGATTTCTTTTTTTCTTTTTACCCTGAGGCTTCATTTGGTCAGCAGAAATTTCCGGGCGCCAATTCTGAGCTTGCTCCAGGCCTGGGTCCGGGGTCTGGAGCTCAGAGATACATCAGATGGGAGCTGCCATATTACAGTGGGTTTTTCCACCACAGGAGAAAATGCAGGAGCAGAGGCTTAGACATAAGCAAAAGATACAGATTCTGGCTAGCTCCAGTGGTGAAAGAATTTATTGGTTGTGTATAGAGACATTCCCAGTTCAAGCGAAGACTGGCGAACAAGACTTGGGGAACTAGCTGTAACCAAGCAACACTGGATAACAGGATACACAGCCAAGATCAGCCCCCGGAGCAGCGTTTCAGATGACTCTCCCAAGCCTTTGACTGTCTTAATATTTTCTCAAGTGTCCCTGAATGTTTTTGTGTCCTTTTCTCAAGCTTCAAGGTTCCAAATGGAAGCTACAGGTGGGCCAAATCTAGGCCACCTATCTGCACTCTGCACGATGGAGAGCAGGGAGGCACAGCTGGATTCTGAGTTCCTTAGGGAGTGGCAGGCCAGAGACACCCTGTTCACAACTAGCACACCCCCTGAGATTTCTTCCTTTAAAATTGGTCTTTTGATTATAGAGGACAGTCTAGAATTTCTAAGGGAAGGACTGTATTCTATTTCTTAAGCTGCGTGTGAATTAGTAGGACACTATCCAGGTCAGTGCTGTGGGATAAATCCATACATTACTCCCATGCCTCAAGAGAAAGCAAGACTTGGACCTCAACTATGGGAAAGTCAGTCTGAAGATTCCAGTTTCTGGACATAGGTGCCTTTTGAAAATGTTTATATTTTGAATCTTTTATTTTCTGAAGACATCATTTCAAATTCAAATTTAACATTCCAATGGTCAAGGTTATCTGTTTTCCTGGGTTCTGTTAAGGCAGAGTTTGCTCAAATCTTACAAAGAAATACTTTGACTTGCCAGTAACTGAAAGAAATACGCTTCTACCCTCAAGAGAACTGAAATCAAATCTCTGTGGTTTTTTAGCCAAGTGAAAAGATTTAGAGTTTGAAAAGAAGGTGGTCTTGAGCTGTCTAGTCACATCTTTCCTTAAATCACAGCTGAACCACAGAGTTACTCAATGGAGTCAAGAGTGGGTTGCCAAGGTTTTCATGGTGTTATCATATCTCCTTCCTTCACACGTGCTCGGTGTGACACCTCAAGAATACACATCTGATTAATGTCAGAAGCATTTTGGTATCACTCATACTTTTTATTAACAGTCATCCATTTTTCTCCTGGATAACCCAAACTTACAACTTTATCTAAGCATCACTAGAATTTCAATTGCTGCAGCAAATATTCACGTATTCAGCATTTGGTTTTCGAGTGCCTACCAAGTTCCACGGTCAAGGGGATGAGGACAAATGCGATATGGAAATTCCCTGGAAATTACGTTTTGAGGTGGAAGATAGATCAGCAAAGGGTTGAATTCAGCGTGCTAAGAGCTCTGGGTGGGTTAATTTCAGGGCACCGCAGGAAAACGTTCCAGCAAGACTTCTATTCCAGCCTGGGAATCGAGGCAAGTGGCCAAGGTTGGGGAAATAAAAGTGGACAAAGAGAAAAGGAAGTATGAGAGAGAGTTAAGGGGGTGGAACTGCTTGGGTCCTCGGCTGTGTGGATCTGGAGTGCTAGCAACGTTGGAGGGAAAAGAACAGGAGGCCTCGCTTGGACTGCCTGGTGGAGGGTCCCTGTCGCTGATATGAGAAGCCAGAGGATGAGATGTTTAGGAAACCAGGGCAGGGAAGAGAGTGAGTTCATGTTCAGAAATACTGTTGGTTGTTGTTGTTGTTGCTGGAGGAATGTTCAAGAAAATCTTTCAAGTTGAGAACGTAAATCCTCAGAGTGCTGGGAAGAAGATTTACGTTTCAAAGTCAGCAGAATGTACTCGATTCACAAATGGATGAGTGAGTTCTCAGGAACTAGGTCTAGTGAGAGGAAAAGCCGTCCTAGAACAAAAGCAGGGCTGCTGCTAACATGTGGGCCGCAAAGTAAAAGCCCTCGAAGGGGACAGAGAAGGAGCGCGCGCCAGAGAAGGGCCAATACCTTGTCCGGACTTGCAGCTCCCTGGGAAATGTCTAGTCACAGAAGTCAATGGCTGTTTGATTTGACTCGGAATTTATCTAAGCTCAGGTGGGGTGAGAAACAGGGATCGGTCAGGAGAAGCAAATCTACTTTCAAGGCATTGCTGAACTAATACCAAACTGCTGGCAACGTCTCAGCTGCCTAAGGCTGTGATTTCGTTCAAGGAAAACTAGAGCTTGACTAGGAATTTAAAAGGAAATCCTAGGGAACTAGACTATAACAGGAACATTTGAAAACCTCCGGTATTGCTGGAGATCTAAAAGGCTGCCCACATGTGCAAGGCTGAGCAAATGCACAGACAAGACCCAGGAGAGGAGAAGTCACCAGTCCAGTTTACAGCAAAAAGCTGTGAGACATTCAAAGAAGCAAGAAAGTACACGACATTCATAGGAGGGAACGAAGGCTGGCGAAGGACGGAAAATGGTTTTGAGGGGCATAGGTTTTTTTACTTACCATGAAAATATTTTTTAGAAGCTATAAATATATTCAAAGAACTAAAGGAATGCACGCCTAAGGAATTTTTTTAAAGTATGACAATGACATCTTACCACACAGAGAATGTCAAAATAGAGAGGACTCATATACACTTCAGAAAAATTGAAACAGAGACTTTGAAGATGAAGTGAAAAAGTCACTAAAGGAATTCAAGAAAAAATTTGAATTGGAAAAAGAAAGAATCAAACAAAAAATATAAAATCTCTCTTACAGGATTGCTATAAAAATTAAAGAGGACATATGTATAGTAACCTGACATAAAATAATCACTCAACAAATAATAGCTGCTCTTATTTTAAAAAAGAATCAGTGAACTTAAACACAGTTCAACAGAGGCTACCTGGTCTGAGGAGCAGAAGAACGAATCATGAAGAAAGATGGTAGACGGGCAGAGTTTTGTGAGAAAAAGGCATCGCATAAGAAACTAGGAGAAAACTGCTTGGAGCAGCTTAAATATTCCTCAGGGGATGAAAGATCAACAAAAGCCGTATATCTGCTCAAGTCCACGAGCTACAGGGTAGACCAGAAGGCACAGGAGAGGCCAAGCCTGCAGTTCAAGTCTGAAGGCCGTTTGCCGAAGAATTCTCTACTGCTCCGGGAGGCCAGTCCTCTGTTCCGTTGACGTCTTCAGCTGATTAGGTGAGTCCCATCCACACGATGGAGGGCGGCCTGCCTTACTCAAAGTCCACCAATTTAAATGTAAATCTCATCCAAAAGCACCTCAGAGAGACACCAGAATAACACTCGGTCACATGCTAGGGCACTCGGGAGAGTCAAGTTACATTACCCACAACACCCAGGGCCTCAGGGACCTGCAGAACAGTAACAGATAATCCAACATTTGCATTATCAGAATTCCAGAATACAGGACAAACAGAGCGGGCCTGAGAGACTATCAAAGGAAATAAAGGATAAAGCTTCCCAAAGTTGGTGAAAGATACAGCCCTGGGGCTTGAAGACGCTGAGCAAATTAGAAACGAGTAAACCGAAGAAGCCCGGGCCGATGCGCGGTGATTAGACTTTAGAGAAGCGAAAACAGAAACAAGCCTTAAACGCAGTCGGAGAGAAGCGGCACCTCATCCGGAGAGGAAGTCCACTTGCAAAGACCGTGGATTTCCCATGTGAGACAATGGACGCCAGAAGGAAGTAGCATTCTATCTTAAATGCAAGTTTATTTTGAGATATAATTTACATACTGCAAAATTCACCCTTTTAAAGTGTGCAATTCAGTGGATTTTAACATGGTCACAGGGTTGTGCAACCATCATCCATTATTTAATTCTAGAAGATTTCAACCCCATTAAAAGAAACCCTGAGCTCATGAGCAGTCACTCCCTTCTCCTCCCGCCTCTCACTCCCTGGCAGTCACTGATCCACTTTTCCTCTCTGTGAATTTGCTCATTCTGGACAATTCCTGCAAGTAGAATAATATTATACGCAACCCTTTGTATCTGGATCTTCTCACTTATCTGAACTGTTCAAGATTTGCATGTAACTAAATACATACACAAATGCGTACAAGGGAAAACTAGCGAAATCTGGATAAGATTTCAAAGTCAGTATCATACTTGTGATATTGTACTATGGTTCTGCAAAATGTCACCGTTGGGGGAAATGGGGTGAACGGTACATGAGATCTCTCTGTTTTATTTTCTATGACTGCATGTGAATCTATAGTAATCTCAGTAAAAGTTTTATCTAAAAGTAAAAGGCCACGAAAAGGTAGAAATTATAGGCAGAGAATCCAGTGAGTGATAAGTAAGAAGATGAGAAAGTCAAGAGGTTTTTAATGAAAGGGACAATGCAAAATACATTTCAGATGCATTATTCCAAGAAAGAGAGAAAATTGTAGGTCATGCTTTTTACTTTCATTTACTCTGAGCTCAGACTCACCTACCTTTGAATGGGCTCCACATGGTCACCACTGCCCAGAGCTGTACCCTCCATGCCGACAGGCTGCCCTTTGATAATGGACCATCCCAGGGCCCAAGGGGACCCCCTGTAAAGTTGAAGGAGTGAAGTTTCCACTCCAAGGTCCATCTTCCTCTAGATATTAGAGGTCAGATCTCGAGCTGCAATCAAGCAGAAATGATACTCCTGAGTCCCCTACTCTCCAAATTACTTGGGAAGAAAGCACGATTACCCACTTGCCCTGTTTGGGATTCTGGAATCCAAACCCTGAGTCTTGGGCAGCCATAGCAGAGTGGTGAGTGTGAGGTTCTGTAATTAGCAGCCTCAGATGGAGCCTGGGACCCTCACTTACCCACTGTGACCTCAGGGGACTCACTGACCCTCTCTACACTTCTATCCTAATCTCTGAGATTGGGACACTGATGGGATTCAACTCGAAGGCCTTCCATGAAGTTTTTTTTTCCTTAAGATATGTAGGGCTCATCCCTTTCCCCTTGCACACTCTGGTCCTCTTCCCTAGGGTCATCCATCAGGCCTGCCCACTGGCTCCTTCCTAGACGTTCTTTGCTTCCTCTCCTCTCTAGGAGAATCAGAGCCCTCCACATGAACTTCCTGTGAGGTCAGTGCTGAGCCGAGAAACAGGCCTGGAGAGTTAACTGTCTGATCTGGATTAAGAAAGAGAGGAGCAGAAGGGGATCACCTGGCAGAAGTAAGGGCAGGTCGGCATGGAGGCCACGTGGGCCCGGGGGCTCATCAGTTGCCTTCAGCAGAGTTCTCCATCGCAAGATGCCTGGTAACTGTCACCAGCTCTCGGCGCGTTTAACCAAGTGCAGTGATAGTCTTGGCCCAGGTGAAAGGGAACCGTGGCTGAGCAAGACGCTTACCACCCACTGCTGGTGCCTGGGGCCAAGGAAAACCTCAGGATCCCCAGGACCTTATTGAGCTGGGGGCATGGGGCCTCACATTAGCCAGGACTTGGGCAGGATTCTGGGATAAGCTACTTGATGAGAAGTGGCATGCTCTGGAAATGTGGTTCTTTCTAGTTTTCTTCTGTTTTTTCTTTGCTTTTCTTGCAAACGACCCCTGGGCTTTATAATAAATAGGCTGCAATTTCCCAGCAAGACCATGTAACAGACAGTGGTGAGACAGCAGCCCCGGGCTAGGCCACCCAGCACGCGTAGCCTCCACGTGCCGGGACCAGCAGACAGCAGGCCCGCAGCCCACCGATCTTGCCCCACAGCCCCCTGGGCAGCCACGCCCCTAGGGAGCAGCAGGTCTCCTCCGGGCGCTCTTGGTGCACTTGGCACTTGTCGGTGGTTCTATGCACACGTGTCCACTCCAACACCTGACTGAGCCTCCCAGGCCGCAAGCGTGGCCAGGTGCGCCGTCTTGGGCCTGACCCCGGGCAGCGGCACTCGCTGTGGCTTTCTGCTGCGGTGGTTCCTTCCCAGTATTCCCATTCCCAAGGGAGGACTGACATTTCAACCTCCACCCATAGGGATGCCAACATACATAAACCTCAATCCTAAACTCATAAAGTGCGGTGTGTGGGGGAGGGGATATAGACTCAAGATCCGCACCACACAGCGTAGAAGGGGCCTGTGAGCACAGAGTAAGCTGGAGGGGCTCCAGAGGGAGCGGACGCGCTGGCTGGGGACACAAGGAAGCCTTCCTGGAGGAGGTGGCACGTGGGCAGACCTGGGGAGGCGAGAGGATTCTGCGGGCAGGGACGTGGGGACCGAAGGCAAGGGAGGAGGCGTGCTGCTGGGGGCTGGCTTAGCGGGGGCTGAGGCTGCGCACTGGGCTGGGCAGAGATACTACTCCCAGCTGAGCCTGAGGCTCTCTGGTCTCTTCAGCTGTTTCTCTCAGGGAGGAACCCTTGAGAAATGGGGGTTGGAAGTCCAGAAGCACAGTCAAAGTCTCTTATCACAGATGGAGAGAAGGCCGTGGGATCTGGAATCGGCAGTGAGAGAAAAATGTTGCCTCTGCGGGGGCAGGGGCTGGATTTGAAATCTTACGGGAAGCCAGGGTTAGGGGAGAGAGAGGAGGACAGAACCAGGGGCGGGTGCACGGTCACTGGGGCTGGGGCCTCCTGTCTCGGCCGCCGTCGGGGGTGATGGAGCCACCTGGGCATCACCAGGCTGAGGCAGCCCCCAGCCCAGGGTCACAGGACACTTCCTCAGGGACGGTGTTTCACAGTTGCCCACTGGTGACTCTGCCCTGCTGCGGCTCCCCTGAAATAAGAGCTTCAAGACTTCCAGAGTTTCTTTCTTTCTCTTTTTGATTTCCAGAGTGTTAAAGAAAATAGGATCAGGGTTAATTAGGAGAAAACCAGTGATAAAAGGTGATGAATGTCTGTCATCCACTTAGGAAGCTCGAGGTCCTTCTGAGGTGGTTCCTGAAGGTGAGCCATTCCGGAGCCAGGTGGGCGTCTCTTGGTCAAGGTGAGAAGAGGTGCCCACGGAGGGAGCAGGAGGCATGGTCAGGACAGGGAGGGGTTCCCCATCTACCAGTGACGCAGAGACAGAGAGATGCGTCAAGTCAAAGCCGACAGCGTCTTCTGCTCCCGTGGATGGCACACCCTCCTCTGAGTGACTGGTTCATCCCCTCCTCACAGATCCCACTTCCCTAAGTCTCAATACGTCCCTGAACATACAAGTGTAAACTAGATGGCAAGTGAATACGTAATTATACCTCCATTAGTGAAAATAAAGGAGACTGCTTTCGCTGGAAAATTTAGAAATTATTTCTATCTCAACAGATAAATCACCTACAACCAAAATGGAGGGCTTCCCAGGTGGTGCTGGTGATAAAGAACCTGCCTGCTAATGCAGGGCATGTAAGAGGCGTGGGCTCGATTCCTCAGGAAGATCCCCTGGAGGAGGGCATGGCAACCCACTCCAGTATTCTTGCCTGGAGAATCCCATAGACATAGGAGCCAGGGGGTACAGTCCATAGTGTTGCCAAGAATCTGACACCACCAAAGCCACTCAGTACAGATGCATGCACACTCAACCAAAATGGAAAGAAAAAGAACTGAGGCAAGATCGAGCAGGTTCACAGTGTGCAGGAACATTTTCTGGGCAGTGAGGATGCTCCCTCCACAGAAGACAAACCGCATTGGAAAGCAGATTTGTCCTGAGCACTATGTCAAAGAGTCAAAAGCCTGGCATCAAACCCAGAACCTGCCCTGAGCACGCCTTTCCCTTCACACTTCAGCGGCTGCTTCAGGGTGCCTGGTCTCCCCTAACGCCCCTGGGAAATCCTCATCACCCAGGCTAATCACTCAAATCAGAGGTCCACTTAATGAGGAACCTTCCCAAGGTCATGCAGGGTTCTGAAAGCATGCATAGCATCAGGCAAGCATCAGTCCAGCACTAAACAATTAGTCCTGCAAACACAGGTCCTGCAGATTAGGCTCCTACCGGCAAGGTAAGGGATGAATTTTTTTCCCGAGTGGAAAACAGATGCCCTAGAAAAAAGACAAAGCAAAGGGTGTCATCCTAGGGGCACTCAGTGTTCAGGCCTGACAGTGCTCGTGAGGGGCCTGTGCCGACGGAGAGGACAGGGCCTCAGAGAGGACAGATCCTAGGGGCACTCAGTGTTCAGGTCTAACATTGCTCGTGAGGGGCTTGTGCCGACGGAGAGGGCAGGGCCTCAGAGAGGACAGATCCTAGGGGCACTCAGTGTTCAGGTCTAACATTGCTCGTGAGGGGCCTGTGCCGACAGAGAGGGCAGGGCCTCAGAGAGGACAGTGATCCAAACGGCTAACATTTATCAAGCATCTTCTAGGTGCTAAGCGTTGCTCAAGGTGCTTTATGTGGCTAGCTCATTAAATTTAACTATCCTGTATGGTAGGCTCCTAACTTGCTCAGGGTTATCCAGGTAGAGGTCCAGTCTGACTTCCAAGCTGTTGTCCTGTACTAATCCATAAAGGATGCCCATGTGATCATGACCATATTGAATTCTTTTAAAAGTCTGATGAAAATCTCCCCACTTTACAGATGGGTAAACAAAAATTCAGAACGAAGAAAATAATGGTCAAGGGGGCATAGACAACAAGTGGGTGAGGGCTTAGTGGGGATGGTGGTAAGATGCTGCACAAGCATGGAGTGGAGACTCGTCGCTGAGCAAGGGTAGGTCTGAGATGTTAGGTGGATGATATGGAAAGGGATGGCCTGGGGACTGTTCACTGTAGAAGCCGCATCATAGAAACAGAAGTTGAAAGCAGCACTTCCTCCTGATAAGGCTGGTGTTTGATCCACTGGCCAGTTATGCCTTCCTGGAGTTTTCCCCCATATCTTTCTCTTTGTAGGACACAGCGTTAGCATTAAAGATCATCTCAGAACAAGGGTTTGCCACACAGAGTTCAAAACTAGTCACACACATGCTGCTGAGATCTCACTGTGAGCCTGACCCCATGTCCCTGAGGCTGCTACAGTCCATCCCTCCAGACAGCTGTATCCAGTTGTCTGTGGGTTCATGACAACCGCTCCAGGAGGCCTAGGAAAGAGAGGAGCAGCTCCACATGCCTTGGGGTTGTTTGCTGGTCATTTTCAAGTTTAAGCTGTCGGTCTGAGGTTGAATGACCAGAGGTCCTGCACAGGTCTACAGGCTTCCAAACATGGGCTACGCTTTGAAAGACCAAGCAGTACAGATTCCAGATGCTTTTGCCAGACAAAGTCAGACATCTGGATATTTTAAAAGCAAGAGTTGTAATGGAGCTTTGCAGTTTTCTCATGGATATTTGGCTTCATGTAGCTACAAATGTGAATCAAAGTCTAGAAATTATCTGTGGATTTGCACTGCAAATTCTAAGGGCACTGAGCTGGAACTGTCAAGATGAGGGGTCCACACCAGCCCAAGTTAATGTCTCAATTTTCTGTCATTTTGAGATGATGACAGTTCGTGTGTGTTATATTATAACAGTGCACCAAGGCATTAATAGTCCTGGTGTGTGATAAATGCAGCGGATCCCAGAGGAGGTCCATACAGAGGTTAGCTCCACTCAAACGAGTTATATATAGCTTCTCTCTCAGTACTTTCTAGCAAGTCACCTTCTGTGTGCAAATAACACTATGTTGGAGCAATATTTTGGTATAAATTCTGTTCAAGTGATGAGTGTTTCCAGGGCGGGATTTCGTGTTACCCTGGATTGTATGTCCTGTGATGCTGAGGGTAATTAGGAGTGAGTGCATAGCAAGCCTGCCTCTGGGGGGGTCCCTTGGAGATTATTACACTGAAGCTGTGGAATGGATGAGCCCAATGGGGCTGGACTTGGGAGTCCATTACGGACCATTTCCAAGGCGGGAAGAATATAGTGGCCCGCAGAAGAGAACACACACTGTCTCTGTCAGTGCTCGTGGCCATGTGGCCGCTGGGCTCGGCTGAGAATAGCAAGACGTGCACGCTAGAGAGCTTGGGGGAGGCGTGGAGGCCCAGAGCGTGTCGCAGAGCCCAGGAGGGCCAGCTCGGAGCCCGGGAGGGCCAGCTTGGAGCCCGGGAGGGGAGCTCAGAGCCCGGGAGGGCCAGCTCGGAGCCCGGGAGGGCCAGCTCGGAGCCCAGGAGGGGAGCTCGGAGCCCAGGAGGGCCAGCTCTGAGTCCGGGAGGGCGAGCTTGGAGCCCGGGAGGGGAGCTCGGAGCCCAGGAGGGCCAGCTCGGAGCCCGGGAGGGCCAGCTCGGAGCCCGGGAGGGGAGCTCAGAGTCCAGGAGGGCCGACTCGGAGCCCTAAGGCCTGCTCTGCCACCTGCTCTACTTCACAAAGGGACACACGAGCGTCTCGACACAGGCTCCATGCAAAACACCGCAGGGACCGCTCCCTCAGGCACCTCCCTAGGCACCTCCCTTGTGACTACAGCTTCCACCTGCTCTATTTGAATGAGCCAAAGAGGAGATCTGGTAGACAAAATGACCTCTGGTTGGAGTCATTCTTTAACAATTTTGGACTGAAACATTCCTGAGTGAAATGAGAGTCAGAAAATGAGGTGGTCTGTGCAGTGGATCACAATCTCTGGGAGATTTGGTGTGTGGTTGTGCTGAGTATATTGAGGACGCCTGTCACCACGCAGCACGCACTTCAGGCCTCTGCTGGCCATCTGCTTTTTTGTGACATTCACCCTCCCTTTCCCATCCTGAAATCTTGCTTCAATTTTTCACTTTTGAAGAGAGAAAAAGTCTTTATTAAAAGAAGGATGCAGAAATGTAGTTTAGATGAAAGGGTTATTAAACACCAAATTAGATGATTACTCTTATTATGTAAGGGGTGTGGGCAGAGAAGGCGATGGCACCCCACTCCAGTACTCTTGCCTGGAAAATCCCACGGACAGAGGAGCCTGGTGGGCTGCAGTCCATGGGGTCACTAAGAGTCGGACACGACTGAGCGACTTCACTTTCACTTTTCACTTTCATGCATTGGAGAAGGAAATGGCACCCCGCTCCAGTGTTCTTGCCTGGAGAATCCCAGGGACGGGGGAGCCTGGTGGGCTGCCGTCTATGGGGTCGCACAGAGTCGGACACGACTGAAGCGACTCAGCAGCAGCAGCAGCAGCAAGGGGTGTGGGATGCTCTCGGTGTTGGAGGGTCTCTGGCATGTAGCCTTGGCTCTATCTCTTGCCTTTTATTTCTAACATTAAAAAAATGTTGGATGAAGATTGAGCAGGCAAGCTCATCAAATTTGTGTAGGGGAAAGAAGCAAAGTTTATAAAGGATATTAATGAGTTGCCTCCAACAAAAAAATATAGGAATGTTTTTGTCTAGTTGTCTTCTTGCCAAAGAAGAAATTTATGTTCACGGTAACATTTAAACAATTTTAAACGTACACAGTATCTCATTCCAGATACTCTAATCATAGTTCTCTTGAAACAGCAATTAGTGGCTTCTTGAATACTCTTCCATAAAATGTTATTTCTATGCAAATAAAAGGTGTAAAGGCACATGTATATGTGTGTATATTTAAATCTATATTTTTTTACACAAATAGGAGCAAATTTATATAATTATTTGTATTTATTTTTCTGTTTTGGTCAATAAGTGCCATTATACATTAGAGAAGAAAGTGGAATTTGACCCGAGAACATAGATTTACGATGTCCCCAAAGGCTTCCCTGGTGTTTCAGATGGTAAAGAGTCTGCCTACAGTGCAGGAGACCCAGGTTCGATCCCTGAGTTAGAAGATCCCCTGGAGAAGGAAATGGCAACCCACTCCAGTATTCTTGCCTAGAGAATCCCATGGACAGTGAGCTTGGTGGGCTACAGTCCATGTAGTCACGAAGAATTGGACATGACTGAGCGACTAACACTAACATCCACCAAAGGGAAGGATTGGAGAAGAGCCAGCCTAGCAGCTTTCTCCGTGACTTGGGGTTTTATATGGCTATAGAGGGCTCAACTTGGTATGTTACATATTATAACAGCTGTGGCACTGGTGTTTTAAATGCATCTATGACCTTAAAATTGAATTAACAAACTGATGGCATCCAAACAGAGAAAGAAATCATTCAAATCTCACACTTGAGGAAGAAATAGATAAACTGGAACATAGAGCAAGAGTAACCAGGATGGCAGAAGGGACTGAAATTCATGTCAAATGAGCTCTGAGTGACGAGCTGTCAAACTGCATCAACTAGGCAACAACACCCCACCGCCACCACCGCCACCAGAGACGCATGCAGATGCCGAGAGCCTGTCTATAATGTTTACTCTATTTGGGTTAAGGTGAGAGGGGTCTTGATGGCTACAGGAAGGTGGACGGGAGCGGGAGCACCTTCCACAGGACCACCTGTGTGGATTTAAGATCGCTGAGTGGGGGCCCCACCAAGGCCACTCAACGTGGAGGTGGGTACTGCCACCGGCTTCACCCAGTGGTGGGCCCCCTGGCTCTGAAAGTATTCATGTGGAAAGACAGCCATGTGAAAGAAAATCATGACATGATATTTCTCAGTCTCTGGTTTCAATAAAACTGTTCTATTGGACTGGTTGCTTCCCATAAAAAGTTCTATAGAAATTTCAAGTTTAGAAACACTAGCTCCAAACAAGTTCAGCTGTATCTTTACTGCAGACTTTCCCAGGAAGGAGCTAAGAATGCACTGCATCACAGGTTGATTAGACAACGTAACATTTTTAAAGGCATGGGTGTCCACCCTCGCACAGGATAACACAGACTGAACACTTTCGGGTCCGGGGTTTCTCGCTCAGTTTGGGAACACCGCTCCAGCACAAGGAGGCATCCATGAATGATCATCTGGGTCTTCCTGAGCCTGCAACTGCGGCTCCAGATGAGCAGTGTCTACAAGACGATCTATCCCAGCGGCGGGCCTCGCTGATCAGGGACAGCAGACGTCAGGTGTGTGCTCCCCTGTGTCACAGGCATGCGGACGCGCTTCATGAACATTATCTCATCTCACACTCAAAACAAGCCTAGGAGGAGGGTGCCATGATCAGATTCATTCTACTTGTCCTCTTGAAGGAGCAGAGAGGTCTCACAGGATGCCCCAAGTCACACAGCTAGGGGCTTATCCAGGCTGAGTGCTTTGGACAGGGTGCGATTAACTGAGAGGCTACATCAGGCACTAAAATTCAAAAGAAAAAAGAAAAAAAAGGAGCAGCTGTGAAGTATATATCTTCCTCGGAAAATGCATACTGCTACTGCTGCTGCTGCTAAGTCACCTCAGTCGTGTCCGACTCTGTGCCACCCCATAGATGGCAGCCCACCAGGCTCCTCTGTCCACAGGATTCTCTAGACAGGAACCCTGGAGTGGGTTGCCATTTCCTTCTCCAATGCATGAAAGTGAAAAGTGAAAGTGAAGTCGCTCAGTCCTGTCCAACTCTTCGCGACCCCACAGACTGCATACCTACCAGGCTCCTCTGTCCATGGGATTTTCCAGGCAAGAGTACCGGAATGGGTTGCCCCTGGGAGGATGCATAGTCCGGCCTAACTGGAGGACTTTGGCTTCCAAAAAAAAAGACATAGAATGTGTGGGTCTGGGAGGAAGGGAGGGCAGGGCAGGTGAATTCTCAAAACAGAGGGCTGCCTGTTCAAACGGTTTGCAGCTTTAACATCTCATCACAGACCTGCCGCAGCGTCTGCTGTTGCGCTGTTTGCAATAGATTTATTCAACAAAGCTAGACCAAATCTCTGAGTGTCATTTCATACTATTGAAGATTCCCTAAGAGGGAGCATCAGTCATTTCTATGCTGGCAGGAATGACCCTTTGCATCGCTGTGTTTATGATTTCTAGCTGAGAGTGGAGGTTGGGAGGAAACATGAAGAGAAAGTCAGAATCTGCTTTATTGAAAGCCCACCAGGGGGGTGATGTGGCCTGTACTGGTCATCAGGAGAGGCGGCCAGGAGATAAACGTCCTGTCAGTCGGGAGAACTTCCGGATGCCGCGGGGTTCTAGAGACGTGGGGTGTGTGCTCCCCCACACCTCCAGCCTGTCTGCTTCCATCCAGTTCTCTTTCACTGGGTGCATCTCCCAGGTCCAGCACGTTCAGGTGTAGGGGAGCAGGGGAGGATCTGCGCACCTTCTGCCCATGTGCCCATGTGTTCTGCCTCAGAGATTTCAGAAGGATGACCAGCAAGATAAGATGAACTGGGGCGGGGCGGGGTGGGGGGTAAGTGTGTCCGCTAGGAGGGCAGCACATGGTGGAAGCCCCAGCCATGCCCCCCCACCATGGCACACTCCCCACACTGCATCCTGGGACTCACAGTGATGCCAGTTCCAAGGACCAGTCTAGTGATGTCTCAAGTTAGGCGTTTTGCCTTAGGCCTGCTTGTGTTAATATCAGACTTTGCTTGAGAGCCAAGGAAATGCAGATTAGCTTTACCTTCCTCGTGGCAACCAGTGTTTATCTTAGAGATGGGAGGGAAAACCTGGAACATGCTTCTCTTCTCATGCTTTTGGAAGGCATCGGTGCCATTAAACATTCCCAGACTTTCGATCCTCCCAGGCCCTCACCCTGTGCAAATAGCTCAAAGCTCGGGGAAGGGGCACCATCCTGCCAGTCTTCTGAGACATATATTCCTCAGAGCTCAGGAGGGACCAGCTAGGCTGCGGCCAGCCTCAGCACAGAGCTTTTCACTTGAACAGAAACTGTCAGGACGTGTGAATGAAACGCAGAGCAGGACTCCGAAAGGCTTGCAGAGATTTATGGCATATTTCAGACCACAGAATCTTGTAAAGTAAGATCCGAAAGCCTGTCTGAGCAAAGCAGGATAACGGCCATCAGGCGGCCCATCGGGAGCTGTGACTAATTTCGTCTTCCTCCACATCAGTTCTCAAGACTCCTGGGTGATCTCTGTTACTGGGGTTCCTCAAGCCCTTTGTCCTTCCCTCCCCGAGTCTGGTCCTTCAGGGAGCAGGGTGGCTGAGTGAGAACACAGCTGACTTCTGGGCAGAGGGTTCTTGAAAGGCCACAGCACACTCAGCATGACCTGGTGAGGCCAGAGGGAGCAGATGAGGGGTTGCAGGCGTGCCCAAGCCCTGAGGACCGGTGGCTTCTTGTCCTACAGGTCACGATGGCTAAGGGCGGAGATGCCCTCAGGCTTACTTGGAGAGAAAACTTTCTGGACTCCAGCAGCAGGGAATTTTTGAAGTGGCCCAAGGATGGGCTGGTCACAGTCTCATTTAGAGGGCTCGCTTCTTTTCCCTTTTTCACTTTCATCCTTTCAGAAGTGTACAATAGAGTTTTTCAGAGTCTCCATAAGAGATGATGCTACAAGAGACCCAGTGCATATGAGAATCCAGCCATCTTCCTAACCGGCCTATAAATACAAAACCATATCTAAAACAGTCTTCTAATTATGTTTTCAAAAAAACATGTTTTTCATAAATATCTATTATTTATTAATATTAACAAAGTAATGAGGTTTTTATTTAAAATGAATAAATATTTTTAAATTTCTCAGTTTCAGCTGCTACTATGATAAATGTTGATCAATATAACCCACATAAACGAAAATTCTTTGGCTCCTCAAGAATTTTTAAGCATATAAAGTAATCCTGAGAGTAAGGGTGAAGTGAAGTGAAAGTTGCTCAGTCGTGTCCAACTCTTTGAGACCAAATGGACTATAGAGTCCATGGAATTCTCCAGGCCAAAATACTGGAGTGGATAACCTTTCCCTTCTCCAGGGGATCTTCCCAACCCAGGGATCAGACCCAGGTCACCCACATTGCAGGCAGATTCTTTACCAGCTGAGGTACAAGGGAAGCCCAAGAATACTGCAGTGGACAGCCTATCCCTTCTCCAGCAGATCTTCGGACCCAGGAATTGAACTGGGGTTTCCTGCCTTGCAGGCTGATTCTTTACCAACTGAGCTATTAGGGAAGCCCATAAAGACAGTGTGGAGATGCCAGAGATTGAGCCCAGCGCCTCACGCACGCTAAGCGTGTGCTCTGCCACTGAGCTCCACACCCTGACATAAGAAGGCTGAGAACCAAGTGTAAGAAGTCTGAGAACCATCAAAGGTGGGTGGGACTGAACTGGAGAAGACTAGATTAGAGAATGTTCCACACAGAATGGTGGAAAGGCTCCCATAGGGTCACTTGATAGAAGCCAGAAGTTTTCAAATGTTTCTAAACCACCGGGGGTGGGGGACGGGAGGCAAAAGCCCTGAAGACAATCTTCTTCCCTGCTAAGAGGGCTCACTAAATGTGAAATAAGAATGGCTAGCTGCTGCTGCTGCAAAGTCGCTTCAGTCGTGTCCGACTCTGTGCGACCCCATAGACGGCAGCCCACCAGGCTCCTCTGTCCACAGGATTCTCTAGACAAGAATACTGGAGTGGGTTACCATTTCCTTCTCCAAGAATGGGCTAGAAGGCTCCCTTTTTTAAATTTTTATCAGCAGTCCCTGAGCAGCCAAAAGATAAGATCGTCAAACTTTGCTGGTGTCCCCTGGGGGAAGATATGAGCATACCACTATCTTTCACTGGGTTCCTTGCCCTGACTTGAGATTCCTCATGGTGGTGGGTCCTTAGGGGTACTGAAGAAGGAAGCCATAAGCCCAAGGGATCCGCTGCTGCTGCTGCTGCTGCTATGTCGCTTCAGTCGTGTCCGACTCTGTGTGACCCCATGGACGGGTGCCCATCAGGCTCCCCCGTCCCTGGGACTCTCCAGGCAAGAACACTGGGGTGGGTTGCCATTTCCTTCTCCAATGCATAAATGTGAAAAAGTGAAGTCGCTCAGTTGTGTCTGACTCTTTGCGACCCCATGGACTGTAGAGATCAATTGTTCTGTAACAAATGTCCCCAAAACTTGCACTCAAGATAGCAACCATTTTATTACATCTCATGACGTTGCGAGACAGGAATTTGGGCAGAGCTCAGCTGGTTAATTCTATTTCACGTGGTGTTGAGTGAGTTCCTTTGGCGGTGCTCAGTTGGTGGCTGGGCTGTCCAAAAAGTCCAAATGTCTTTACTCACATGCCTGAGAGCCAGGAGGGGACAGATGGAAGGGTGAGTCCAGCTGGGTCCCTCCCGCGCCTCAGCAGTGGACGGATTTCTTCCATGTCCCGTGAGTCAGGGCTCTCAGAACGGGCATGTGTCTCCCATATGATACTTGCTTAGTCAGGACAGACACAGGCTATCCACATTCTAGGGGAGAGTACAAAGGGCCTCCTCTCGAAAGGAGGCGTGTCAAAGAATGCACAGGCATCCTGAATCGGCCACAGCCGCCTTCACATCCCTCATTTCCTTAGTCATGTAGGACTCACTGAGTCCTCACAATATATAAGGTTCTGAGCTGCATGATAGGGGAAAGGGTAGGATAACACCAGTATTTACAGTTTATTATGTGCCAGTCACTGAACTAAGGGCTTTACCTATGTTGACCCATTTCATTCTTGCATTAACCTACTTTATGATAAAGAAATTGAAGTTCAGAGAAGTTGCTCAAGATAAAAGGTAAAACTCAAAATTGACCCAGTTTGTCCTGACTTCAAAGCCTGTGTTCTTACCCCTGTCCTAGAGGGTCTCATGTATCTAATTTGACACAAGTCCTGCTTCAAGAAGCTCATGTTTTGTGAGCAAAGTAAGGTATGTAAACAAATAACAACAATAAGGCAGTAAGTGATGAACCAACAGTTACAACAGTGTCCAGTGGCCTGTCATGGGAGAAAGATTACTGTCGCTTGTAAAAATCAGAAGTTTAATAGAGAATATTTCACGTATCTATTTCTGGGTAAAAAATCACCATAGTGGCTTGAAACCCCATTTGATTATCACTTACCATTCCATTAGCTGACCTGGCAGTTTTACTGTTCAGGCGGTTTTGACTGACAGGCAGGGGAGCATGGCCGAGGGGTCACCCAGGGCTGTCAGCTCAGTTCCTGGGTTCCGCAGAGTCACTCCTCTGTTCTCCCTGTGGCCGCTGGGCTGGCTTCATGGGACACGGGCTGGATTCTCAGTTCAGTCAGTTCAGTTCAGTTGCTCAATCGTGTCTGACTCTTTGCCACCCCATGAATCGCAGCACGCCAGGCCCCCCTGTCCATCACCAACTCCCGGAGTTCACTCAGACTCACGTCCATCAAGTCCGTGATGCCATCCAGCCATCTCATCCTCTGTCGTCCCCTTCTCCTCCTGCCCCCAATCCCTCCCAGCGTCAAGAAGGAGCAAACCAAAGCTACCAGGCCAGATAAGTGCCCTCCCCAGAACTGGACAGAATCACTTGTTTCATTCTGTTGGTCAGAGCAGTTACAGGCCCAATCGTGTGACAGTGTGCACGGGAACTTCACGAGGGTCTGAACCTCAGAAGGTGCGTTTCACTGGTGTCACTGAAGCAATAGTCTATTAAGAAGAAAGAATATAAACTGATATTTGAAGAACAGTAGACCCTTTACTCCTGGTTTTATTTTGTCCCCCGCTATGGCTGTCTCCATTATAACTATTTGTCGGATAAGTGTTAAAAATAAATAGTAATGCTCTCTAACACTGGAAAAATGTGGAAATGTAGATAGCATAACCAAGACAAGCAGGGCTTTGGCAGGAGGCAGTGGGGCAGTCTGAGTCTCTCTCTTCGTCAAGAAAGAGCAGAGCAGAGGGTGAGACATGAGCAGAGGAGGGGAAGTGAGGTTGCTCGTCACGGAAAAACCGACGAGTTTGTCCACTGAGAAGGAAGCAAAGAGAGATAAGAGAATAGGGAGCTCCAGCCTTGAGGTACAAGTAGGTATGAACCTTTGTCTTTTCCTGATATCCAGGGCCGACTCCCTGATTTCAGGCAGCTCCTCTATACAATGGCTCAGCAGCCAGAAACAGTCCACCTCACGATGTTGCCATCTTCAACTCAAGGCCTCCGGAGATGCTGCGGAAAGGGCAGAGCCGGGCCACTGGACGTGCGGCAGGCTTCACCCCTGGGCGTGCGTGCGGGCAGCATCCCTGGTGCTCTGGCACGAGCCGAGTTGTCGTCCTGTCCCGTGAGGCTGCCCCTTTCAAGGTCCTCTGGCCAAGGAGAGCTGGCTTTTGGTGGGGTGTGTTTTGTCTGTGACCATTGGTACTTCTGGTAACTGGCTTCCTCAGCCCCACGTTCGGAAACCCTGAAGGACTAGCCACAGGGTGGTCCTTGGTTCCCAGGTTTCCTGGGCAGTCTTCCTACTCTCTGTTTTACAGTCCACCTAACTTTTGTTTTCTGTTTAAGGCCTGACGATTCCAGTTGTACTTAGCAGGAATAATATGGTTAAAGCACTCTATCTTTCCACAAGAGGAAGTCTCTTACACCTTTTAAACATGGTTAATACTTACATATATAAATATTCCCTTAATTCATAAATCAGTAGCAGCATAGTATCCGCTCTCTCTTGCCCATCTAACTTTGATCACTTCAGGGTAGATGTTGAACAACACACAGCGCAGCGGAGCTGCTCCTCACTTCTTCTTCAGATCGCTCCACTGTGCGGGTGAGCCCACAGCTCACAGACAGCCATGCGTGTCCATTTTAGTCTTTTCCTGCGGCAAATAGTTCCACAGAAATACCCTGTACCTACACTTACATCTTTTCATACTTATGTCTTGGGATAAACTACCAAAACATACAGAAGTTCACTACATCTTCATAGTGTGATGTTTGAGGTTTGTAACTGCCATATTGGGGAGGTTTTGGGTTTTAGTCTCAACAGAAACACCAATTAGCACTGGCAATTTATTTTCATGTACTCTAGACCAAGTTAAATTATCCCTCTAGACTTCAGTTTTCTCAAATGTATTATAATAATAACTACCATTATGTGTGTCTCTTAAGTTCTGAGCAATAATTTAATTGCTTAATTTATTTCACAACAGTATAAGATTGAAACTCATTTGATAGTCAGTGATTAGGAAGATTCAGAAAGGCTAAGAAACTAAAGGACCAACTCTGGGTGCAAGTTCCAGCTTGCCTGATGAAGAGACTCAGGACTTCCCTCTGGTCTTGGCCTTCTGTGTCAAAAAATAGTACTGCTTGTGTCTCAGGGTGTTACAAGGATCAAATGAGATATTAGCTATGAAAAGATTTTCACACCATGACTCGTAAAGTGCACATTCATCATGAGAATCTCTTACTTTCCTTGAGAACACTTTGTGGACACCAGTGTCTATCCTCACTGTGACACTGAGTAATCTTCCCGTAGAGCAATCTCTCATGCAGGTGGTTAAAATCACTTATTTCCTGGTGACTCCATGAATCACTTTCTTTTTAGGGATGGTCCTCTACACATTTTCTCTTCCCCCGAGGACATTGCCCTGTTCCCTTCAAAGCTCTTGTGTTCTGAATGACGCACTGTCTCCCTGGAGGCCTTGTCATGGCAGTGTGACACCCATGTGAGAACTTTCCCATGTCAGCTTACAAGAGCCGAAACAATTTGGGTGAAGTTCAAGGGTGCTCAAGGGAAAGGAAAAGAACATGGGTACAGGTGACTGTGCTGTCTTCCAGGCTGATATGAATTAGGAGTGGGAGTGGGATTCTGGAGGATTTTCTGGTCTTTGTTCATTCTTTAGCAATGGTGCATCAAGTCCCTATCTTTACCCACCATCAGTTAACCAGGGGAAACAATTACTGTTACCGGAGATAAAATAAAGCTGGTCCAAGCATGACTCAAATTAATACTAATTCTCCGTTAAGTGTTTATAACTGAATGATTGTTCTCCAGATGCTATTTTCAACTGTAAGAAATAACAAGCACCACAATTCAAGCCCACAAAACATGACATGCTGCAGAGGAAAAACGGGCGAAAGGTCAGTCTCAATTAAAACAGTCTGTGATTGTTTTCTGGTGTTCAGCTAAGCCCTTTATTTTTCAAATGTTAGAATGAAAGGCACAGGAGTTTGCACGCAGCAGCCTGTTCTCCTCATCCTAAACAGCCCTGCAGAGGCCTGGTGAGCAGGCTTTCCGAGTCCTCCCCTCCTCATTCACTCCTTTTCTGCCAAAAAGCTTGAACGCTCTGTTGCTGTTGAAGAGGAAGCCACACGAGCCAGCGGGTGCTTTCCCTTCTGCCTGCAGCTGCTCCGGTGCCCTTCTCTGTGTTGCAGGGGCCTTGCCGCGCACAGAAGGGACCGCTCAGTCTGGACCAAGTCCAGGTGTCTTAGCAAGATAAAAACAATTTTTTTTTTGCTAATTATTTAACATTTCCACCTTTCCCCCACGCCTGCCTCATTCCCATGACATCCTAATGATACAGAAGACACACAAAATGGCGCCCCTTGTGTAGTTCCAGAAGTTCCAGAAAAGTCTAGTAGTTCCAGAAAAATGTTATTTTCTATAAGGTCCTATCATCATTTTTAAAAATGGGCAATCAGCCCCTTGCCCAGTCAATTAAGGACTGATTGTATTTGCAAATATTGATTACTCCCTTATATATGAAGCAAGGGGCTTCCCTGGTGCTCAGACAGTAAAGAATCCACCTGCAATGCAAATCGATCCCTGGGTTGGGAAGATCCCCTGGAGGAGGGCATGGCGACCCACTCCAGCATTTTTGCCTGGATAGCCCCATGGACAGAGGCGCCTGCAGGCTGCATCCCCGGGCTCACAGAGTCTGGCGCGACCAAGCAGCTCAGCGCAGCGCCCCGTGCGTGTGAAGCGGGCGGGGCGCCCTGGCTGAGCTGCTCTGTTTACCTTGTTGTTGTTGTCGTTGTTATTGTATATTTTGTTTTCTTTTAGTGGCTGTAGAACTGGTAGGATCTGGGAGAAAATGCCAGTTTAAATCTGAAAGTCTTTTCCAGTTTTTTCCAGATAGTGATTTTCATTTTTTTAACACTTTTACTTTGAGGACTGAGACTCAGGAGACTGTAGGAAGGGACAGCGGCCTGAAGTTAACGTCACGCTAAAAGAACCAATATGTTCAAGAATGGACTTAGGACTTGTGTGAACTTTGATGGTGGCTTTGCAGGCAGCACTGATCTAAGACTTGGGGATGCCTATGGTCCATGATACAGGGAGACAGGCGGATGGATGGTGGGTGGCCAGCAAATGCTGTGGAGCGCCGTGGAGGCTGGTGGGTACTGAGAGGAGGAACATACAGGGTCAGAGTCACTCGCTGCAAAGGAGATCCCCTCTGTTACAGAAATCTTGAGCATGATTTCGTCAAGAGCTAGGAAAACATGTGTCAAATTGCTGCAGAGACTATTAGGAATGGAAGTAGAGAAGGCCAGGGTCTGCTGGAGGTGCTGCTGAGGGAGCTGAGGAATCGCACAACTTTACAGAGGCTGGAGGCGAGGTCTGCTGGGCAGAGACGGGCGCCCTCAGCCCTGGGTCCACTGGAGGGACAACCAAGGAAGGAGCCTCAGGGAGCTGAAGTCCTACAGGAGCACGGGTGCCTCACATCTGTCAAGGTGAACGTGACCCAGTTTACACACATGTGGTGAAGCCTGGAACGTTCTCGTTACCTATTGAATCCAATTCTCAGAAACCCCCACAGGGTGGATGTTAACAACTATATTTTAGAGATGAGTAAACAGACAACAATGGCAACCCACTCCAGTGTTCTTGCCTGGAGAATCCCAGGGACAGCAGACCCTGGTGGGCTGCCATCTATGGAGTCGCACAGCGTCGGACACAACTGAAGCGACTTAGCAGCAGCAGCAGCAAACAGACAACAGGTCAGGAAGCAACAGTTAGAACTGGACATGGAACAACAGACTGGTTCCAAATAGGAAAAGGAGTACATCAAGGCTGTATATTGTCACCCTGCTTATTTAACTTCTATGCAGAGTACATCGTGAGAAATGCTGGGCTGGAAGAAACACAAGCTGGAATCAAGATTGCCAGGAGAAATATCAATAACCTCAGATATGCAGATGACACCACCCTTATGGCAGAAAGTGAAGAGGAACTAAAGAGCCTCTTGATGGAAGTGAAAGAGGAGAGTGAAAAAGTTGGCTTCAAGCTCAACATTCAGAAAACTAGCATCATGGCATCTGGTCCCATCACTTCATGGGAAATAGATGGGGAAACAGTGGAAACAGTGTCAGACTTTATTTTGGGGGCTCCAAAATCACTGCAGATGGTGACTGCAGCCATGAAATTAAAAGATGCTTGCTCCTTGAAAGGAAAGTTATGACCAACCTAGATAGCATATTCAAAAGCACAGACATTACTTTGCCAACAAAGGTCTGTCTAGTCAAGGCTATGGTTTTTCCAGTAGTCATGTATGGATGTGAGAGTTGGACTGTGAAGAAAGCTGAGTGCTGAAGAACTGATGCTTTTGAACTGTGGTGTTGGAGAAGACTCTTGAGAGTCCCTTGGACTGCAAGGAGATCCAACCAGTCCATTCTAAAGGAGAGCAGTCCTGGGTGTTCATTGGAAGGACTGATGGATGCTAAAGCTGGAACTCCAGTACTTTGGCCACCTCATGCAAAGAGTTGATTCATTGGAAAAGACCCTAATGCTGGGAGGGATTGGGGGCAGGAGGAGAAGGGGATGACAGAGGATGAGATGGCTGGATGGCATCACTGACTTTATGTACATGAGTCTGAGTAAACTCCGGGAGTTGGTAATGGACAGGGAGGCCTGGCGTGCTGTGATTCATGGGGTCGCAAAGAGTCGGACATGACTGAGCGACTGAACTGAACTGAACTGAACTGCACTGAAACTGACAACCAGAGAATTTGATCAGTTTTCCCAAAGTCACAGACCTAGCAGGTGGTGAAGCTCAGGTTCAAGTCTATTTTAATGAACAGTGTGAGGTTTTCCTCTGCTGCTCAGCCCTTCATGGGGAGAAAAGCTGGGAGAGAGACTCAGAAATAGCAATGAATGCCCTGAGGTAGGTTGGAAGAAGCTTTCCGTATTGTCAAAAGCAAGGTCCCTTACTTTATAGAGTATTTACTCTAAAAGAGCTGGGAGTCCAAACTTCCCCCCACCAGTTTCCCCAAGGTAAACACTGGGAAAAAATAGATTATACGATCTCAGTGGGAGGCAGGTAAGCACAAATATTCTGGAGTTTGTGATGGAAGAAATGGGGGTGCAGGCTGTGGGTGTAGGCTCAGTCGTGTCTGACTCTTGAGACCCCATGAACTGTAGCCCGCCGGGCTCTTCTGTCCATGAAAGTTTCGAAGCAAGAAGACTGGAGTGAATTGCCATGCCCTTCTCCAGGGGATCTTCCGGACCCAGGGATCGAATTCACGTCTCTTGCATCTCCTGCAGTGGCAGACAGATTCTCTACCACTAGCGCCACCTGGACAGCACTAGGGGAGAAGAGTAGAGAGAAGATACATCTCCCGCCCACCATTGAATAGCTCTCTGTGATCAGATAAGGAAAACCCAGTTTAACATCCTCTAGGGGCTCTGTGGGAGAAGGCAATGGAACCCCACTCCAGCACTCTTGCCTGGAAAATCCCATGGACGGAGGAGCCTGGTAGGCTGCAGTCCATGGGGTCACGAAGAGTCAGACACGACTGAGCAACTTCACTTTCACTTTTCACTTTCATACATTGGAGAAGGAAATGCAACCCACTCCAGTGTTCTTGCCTGGAGAATCCCAGGGACGGGGGAGCCTGGTGGGCTGCCGTCTGTGGGGTCGCACAGAGTCGGACACGACTGAAGTGACTTAGCAGCAGCAGCAGCAGGGGCTCTGTGTATTTATGACAGTCCAATCAAGATATTTTCTCCCAGCGGCCAATGCCCTTCCAGGAACCACATAGAGACAAGTTGCGAGCTGCCATTTGAGATGCTGAACTGCAGGTTCTCAGTACCCTCTAGAGCCCAATGGGACTGCGGAGCTTTCCATCACTGAATGGCACCAGCAAGAATGGTGAATTTGCAGACTGTCACTGGGAGGAACTGTGAGCTTTAAACTAGGTCCACGCAGCACGAAGAGTGGGTTGAGGGTGAGAATGGCTTGTTTTCTCTCAGAACGTGACTCGTGCTGAGCTTGTCCTCACCTGCAGCTCCGTCAGAAGGAGCGCCTGACGGCGCTGATCCGCAGGAGGAGAGGGGACTCTGAGCCGCTCCTCTCTTCCCGAGGTCAGGGGGCCGTGGGAAGTAACAGTCAGAAAGAAAGAAGTGAGCTCCTGTTGCCTGTCCTGATGAGCTCTTCAGAAGGAGAGGCATCTCATTGAGAAAAGGAGAACAGTTTCAGCTCTGTCTCCTGAACCTCGTGTGAATTTCTGGTCCTTCTTCCACAGACCCTTTTTCACTAGCATCCATCCCATAGGGATGTAAGCCTCTCTGATTCCCTCCCTCTGCTTCTGCATAGAATGGGGAAAGGAAACATGGGGCATCCTCCCTTCAGTGAAGGACGGAGGGACAACTCAGCTGCCGTGTTTACACATAAATAGCAGGAGGTTCGGCAGGGGCTGGGCGAACACATATGCCCCCTTCAGGATCCTTGCCAAGCCCACACCCTTCTGAGAAGGCTGGAGTGCGCCCGCTGTGCCTACTGCTGCGGCGGGTCCTGGGCACAGGCTGTACCTCCTGCCCTGCGTTCCCTCCCGCAACAGCTTGCCTCCCCTTTCTTCCCAAATCAGTGTGAAATCGAACAAATTTTAGACCTTGAAATCAGACTCAGGACAGCCATGATGTGCCTATTTAGAAAGGGGGATATTACAGGAAAATGTCATTCTAAACACGGTTTTTTAGCCCAGACTGAAATTCCTTCCAGATGCCTGCACAGCTTGGCAGAGGCTTGTAGGAGCTCTTTTGATAGGTACCCGTGGACTGTAACTCTAGCTTGCTCTCAGTGTGGACTGCCCCAAGAGGGGCGTCACTCGTGTGTGTGTGTGTGTGTGTGTGTGTGTGTGTGTGCACGTGCGTGCATGCGCACAGGCGGGTCACTGGCACACAGCTGCTCGGACGGGGATCTGACTTGGGTTCTAGCCTGCCTGCTCAACCCTCTGCTCAGTCCCGTCACTCGTGAAGTACGCCAGTGTGCCGAGCCCAGGCCTCTGGACCACCCTGGGGTTCTGATCTGCAGGTAACTTGCTCCTTGATGAATGCTGTCAGCAGGGTTTGTGGTGGACTATTCAGAAAGTCCCCAAAGGCGGCTTTTGTTCTAAGGGAACACACCTCTCAAGCCCCATGTGCATCACCCGGTGTGGGCTTAGCACCGCTGGACTGGTGAGGCACCCCTGGATGGAGGCTCGGACACGTGTCACTCTGCAAAGTTCCTCACAAGTGTCCTGTGCTCACCACGCCTGCTTTCCTGATGGTGTCTTTCTTGGCCCCGCTGCCCCCCTGTACTAATCGCACCAGTGTCCTCTAGGGCAAACCCTATGTCTGGTTAGCCGCAAATATCTGGCCTTGGTGCTCCATGCAGGCCTAGGATCCCTTGGAACAGAGCATTCAGACTGGCCACCATGTGCCCTGTTAGACTTCTGTGGGTATTGATGGGTGTGCCAAGTTTACTAAAGGCTGGCTGTAGAATGCTCAGAACCAAGAGTCTGGTCAAGCCTCCTTAGACAGTTGATGACACCCAGAATTATGACATTTCCTGGACCAGCCCTGGACTTATGTGAGACTGGGTCTGTCAAACTCCCCAGCAGACTCAATCAAGTGGCCACAGACTCTGGGGAAAGCCGTATCCTGTCTGAGCCATCTCAGGATTCTATCCCAGCCTAGCAACCCTTCCTCTCCAAAGCTCATGCCCAGGACAGCAAAAGTGAAGTCATTCAGTCGTGTCCGACTCTTTGCGACCCCATGGACTGTAGCCCACCAGGCTCCTCCATCCATGGAATTTTCTAGGCAAGAGTACTGGAGTGGGTTGCCATTTCCTTCTCTAGGGGATCTTCCCGACCCGGGGAATGAACCCCAGTCTCCCGCATTGCAGGCAGACGCTTTACTGGCTGAGCCACCAGCGAATCAAGGGCATACCAGTTCAGAAGGGGCACAGTTCATTGTTCCTCTATAAGCATTTATTCCTGTTGGAACTCAGCTGTCTTATCAAAGAAAAACCAGAGATAGATACATCAACCATATTGAAATCTTTAATTGCTGTGTTTTATGAGTTCAGCTCCTAGTTACAACCTGGCTCTAAAAATTACACTGGAATAACCAAGTGACTATACCCCAGGTCCCCCTTTAAGACTCTAGGCTTCCTATTGATTCAAATGTCCAAAGCTCATTGCCATGGATGTTGGCGATGGCCATCGGGAGGGACTCACCCTGAGCCAAGCCAGCCATCCAACGCTGTGCTGCTCACCTTGGGGTCCCCGAGGCCACCTGATAGCCAGTTTTGCCCAGGGCTGGGGACTTCCCACTATCCCACCATTACTATTCCATTTTATTTTTCCTATTTCTCTGTTCCTTCTTAAGGGCAGAATTCTGCTTTGCATCTTTGAATCCCTGGTGACTTGTGTGATATTCAGTTTATAGTAGATGTTCAATAAATGCTTTTGAATGCATGGATAAACAGATGGTGGTTATTACTTTGCTGAAAAGGCTAAGAGCTTGAAACTACTTGTTTAAGGCTATTGCAATCATTATGGGCTTTCTTCTTGCTTGGGCCAGGAAAAAGGCATTTGATCCTGAACCTTGAACATTCAGCTCCTCTGTATTCACGCATCAGTGCCCGTGGATGTAGAATGAGGTCACTGGGATAAAGAATGCTTCTGAGTCCCACAAACCTGCTATTCTGGGCTCCACGTCAAATGATCTCAACTGTGTCTGACCAGAAAATACATTTCACCTCATTTCTGTGTAGGAAATCACCTGACTTTCCTCTCTGCCTCTTTGGAAGACTTCGTGATTTGAGGCAGTTAAGAACATCTGCCTGGAGTGAGCCAGGCTTGAGCAAGGAGCCCCATGCATGTTCTCCCAGACATCTGTGACTCGACCGTCTTCAGCCACAGGCCTCGTTGCTTCTGCGGCCTCGTACACACACCAGGCAGCATCGCAGCCGCTGAGCTATAGACATACTCACCAGCACCTGTAGGACGGAGACTCCATTCGCAAATCACTAAATCTGGCGTCCTGGCTCCTTCCCTGAAAGGAAAAGTCTAACTCTGCCAAACCCATTTTGGTGACTTGATCTGCAGAGCTTCAGGTCATGAGAGAAAGAGTCGCAAGCCAGCCTAGCATTCTGGACCCTCTGTGTGGCAATGCAGGCCGAAGGTCAGGGAGGAGGGAAGCATCTTGCAGCTTCCGGGGGGCCTGCCTGCCTCCACAGGGGCCGCGAGCCACACCCGTCTTCCGCAGGTGAGTCATCACATGCAGCTAGCAAGGTTCAAAGACCCTGCGACCTAAGGATTTCCAGGAAGATAGTGATCAACTTCAATTCTTGTTCTATTCTGTTGATAAATGGATACACAAATATTTGTTCTATTTCTCTGGAAAACCTTGCCTAATACACAAGGTTCAGTTCAGTTCAGTTCAGTTCAGTCACTCAGTCATGTCCGACTCTTTGCGACCCCATGAATCACAGTACGCCAGGCCTCCCGGTCCATCACCAATTCCCGGAGTTCACCCAAACTTATGTCCATTGAGTTGGTGATGCCATCCAGCCATCTCATCCTCTGTCATCCCCTTCTCCTGCCTCCAATCCCTCCCAGCATCAGGGTCTTTTCCAATGAGTCAACTCTTCCCATGAGGTGGCCAAAGTACTGGAGTTTCAGCCTCAGCATCAGTCCTTCCAATGAGCACCCAGGACTGATCTCCTTTAGGATGGACTGGTTGGATCTCCTTGCAGTCCAAGGGACTCTCAAGAGTCTTCTTCAACACCACAGTTCAAAAGCATCAATTCTTCAGCACTCAGCTTTCTTCACAGTCCAACTCTCACATCCATACATGACCATGGGAAGAACCATAGCCTTGACTAGACAGACTTTTGTTGGCAAAGTAATGTCTCTGCTTTTTAATATGCTATCTAGGTTGGTCATAATACACAAGGTAGGGGTGCGCAAAGTGTGTTTAATCACTCACCCCTCGAAGGGCACCATCTTGGCTGTCTCCAGGCTTTGCCTATTATAAGTGAAAGTGCTCTGAACATTCAGGTACAGGTGTCCACAGGCACACACCTTCTCACTCTCAGGGATAAATGGCCACGAGGGTAATCTCTAGGTTGTGTGGTGGTCGCATGTTTAGTTTTGTAAGAGGTTTTCATGCTCTTTCCAGCGTGGCCGTGCATTCTCCCTACCTGGCAACACTATATGAGTGAAGGAACTTCTCTACGCCCTTTCCAGGATTAGGTGACTTCAGGTGTTTTTTTCATTTTAGCCGTTTACAAAGTCATATCTCATTGTGTCTTTATTTGATTTTGTCTAATGGCTACTGCTGTTGTGCATCTTTTCCTGTGCTTGTTTGCCATCTATACACACTCTTCAGTGAATGCACATTTGTCTTTTGTCCATCACATAACTAGATTTTTTTTTTTTTTTGCTCTTGCGTTTTGAAGATTCTTTCTATATTCTAGGTATGAGTACTTTGTCAGACATCTGATTTGGAAATATTTTCTTCCTAATTTAGTTGTCTTTTCATACTCCCAACAGTGTATTTTATAGAGGAAATATTTTAAAATTTGATTTAGTTCAGTGTCTCAAATTTTCCTATCATGAACTGTGCTGTTAGTGTCAACTGTAGGAACTCTTCACCTAATGCAGCTCCAGAGCTGGTTCCAAACAGGAAAAGGAGTACGTCAAGGCTGGATATTGTCACCCTGCTTATTTAACATATATGCAGAGTACATCATGAGAAACGCTGGGCTGAAAGAACCACAAGCTGGAATCAAGTTTGCCGGGAGAAGTATCAATAACCTCAGATATGCAGATGACACCACCCTTATGGCAGAAAGTGAAGAGGAGCTAAAAAGCCTCTTGATGGAAGTGAAAGAGGAGAGTGAAAAAGTTGGCTTAAACCTCAACATTCAGAAAACGAAGATCATGGCATCTGGTTCCATCACTTCATGGCAAATAGATGGGGAAACAGTGGAAACAGTGGCAGACTATCTTTTGGGCTTCGCAATCACTGCAGATGGTGATTGCAGCCAGGAAATTAAAAGATACTTGCTCCTTGGAAGAAAAGTTATGACCAACCTAGACAGCATATTAAAAAGCAGAGACATTACTTTGCCAACATAGGTCCGTCCAGTCAAAGCTATGGTTTTTCCAGCGGTCATGTATGGATGCGAGAGTTGGACTATAAAGAAATCTGAGTGCCAAAGAATTGATGCTTTTGAACTGTGGTGTTGGAGAAGACTCTTGAGAGTTCCTTGGACTGCAAGGAGATCCAACCAGTCCATCCTAAAGCAGATCAGTCCTGAGTGTTCATTGGAAGGACTGGTGTTGAAGCTGAAACTCCAGTACTTTGGCCACCTGATGCAAAGAGCTGACTGATTGGAAAAGACCCTGATGCTGGGAAAGATTGAAGGTGGGAGAGGAAGAGGATGACAGAGGATGAGATGGTTGGATGGGATCACCGACTCAATGAACACGAGTTTGAGTAAACTCTGGGAGTTGGTGATGGACAGGGAGGCCTGGCGTGCTACAGTCCATGGGGTCACAAAGAGTCGGACACAACTGAATGACTAAACTGAAATTAACTGAATTCCAGAACAATGTCTCCCATTCTTTTCTAAATGTTCTACGCTCAGATTTAACATTAGTCTGTTATCCATTTCGAATTAATTGCTCTGTAAAGTGTGAGTACTGTGTTAAAGTTTATTTCTTTATTTTTGTTGATGGATTCCAATTCTTCCAGCCTCACGTGTTGAAAAGGCTGTTCTTCCTCTTTTGACTTGCTCTGGCAACTTGGTAAACCAGTCAGGGACACATGTGTGAGCCTCGCTGAGTTAGTCCTTTGTCTCGACCCGGCCCATGCTGTCTAGATCACTGCAGTTCTAGAGCACGCCTCAGCATAGAGGGCCTATTTCCATTTTGCTCTTCTTAGCTTGATCTTTAGTACTGTGCCTTTCCGTATAAATTTTGGAATAATATTGTCTGTCAGTACAAAAAGAAAAACTTCATGGGTTCTCAATACTAATTGCACTAAATCTGTAGATCAATTTGGGAAGAACTGACATTCTTCTGTTGGGTTGACAGTCATAAGATTCTCTGCTGCCCTGGGGTCCCCAACCACTATACCGTCCTACCCCATCTGTATGGTCTTCCTTGGATTGTCTCTTGTGTTTCTTCCCAGGGTTTATAGTTGTATTTAAGAGGGCACGCGCAGAGAGAGAGACCTGGATCTACCCCATCTTTGGAGCAGGATGATAAGGTTGGATTGTTTGTGTAAACAAGCGCAGTAGTCTGGAGTCCGCTGAGTCTGCCTTCAGTACCACCCTTCCTTCTGACTCAGCTGAGGGTCTTTGTGGAGCCTCCCTCAGTGTGTTTCCACTCTGTGAAGTCTGCAGACTGGGAGGATCTACTTTGTAGTGTCTTTGTGGAGAATAAATGGGGCCATGGGCCTAAAGCCCTCCCTGCAGTGACTGACATGCCAGTTCTTGTCCACCCAATCGGTGACTCTAGAAAGACGCGGGGGGAAAAGATTGGAGCGGGATAAGATTCAGAACAGAGAGACGGTGAGGAAAATTTGTCATTGTCCAGGCAGAAATGATGAATGCCTGAATCAAGCCAATGATGGCAGGACATTTCTTCCTGTAAACGTCACGTGCTGGGAATACCAGCTCGGTCAAATCACATTTGCAGGATTCTTAGGTAATCAAAAACTCTGAGTACATATTCCTCCCTTGTATAAAAGCATAGCACTTGGGGAAAATGCTCAGGAAATGCCTGAACCCTTAACATTTTATGACAAGCCCCTCTGGGAGCTCTGTGGGGACAGCTGAGCTGGGATCCAGAACTGGGATCTAGGTTGGGCCCCCCTAGTACTACAACAGATAAGTGGCCATGCTACGAGGCCACGGTTGTCCCAGACCCTACGGGAGAACTTGGTATTGAAGGCCAGCCTGCCGCCAACGCTTAGGGGCTGTCAGGGCAGGAGCAGACCCTTCCCAGATGGAGGCTGAAGACTGGAGAGAAAGGTCTTGCAATGGCAGTTCTGTTTCCTTCAGGGAATAAACTTTTTGGAGAATTTTCATTGAGATCTGTGCTGAAACACTTCCTATCCTTAAAGTTAACCAGAGCAATCTGGTGCACTTGATTGGAGTCACGGCCTGGGTTCACAAACCACTCACTAGTTGCGTGACTCTGAGCAAATCACATCATCTTTCTGAACATCAGTTTTGCATCTTTAAATTGAGAGTGTTAGCGTACAGACAGAACCGCATGACATCTGACCTCATGACACTGGCTTTTTTGCCATGGCAGTTATTCAGTTCTATACACGTGATAAACTCACATAGAACTGTCCATGCACACATTCTGCTAACATCAGCTTCCTGGTTTTGATATTGTCCTCTAGTTACATAAGATGCACCCATAGTGGGAAGCTGGATAAAGGGTACTGGGGACCTCTCTGTACTCTTTGAAACTTCCTGTAACTACGTAATTATGTCAAAATAAAAGTTTTTAAAAGTTAAGAAAATGCCAGTGATGGTGTTCCCTTAATAACTGGAGTGAAGATTGGCATGATAACAAGTGTAAAACTGTTGTGTTCTCAGCGCGTGTTTCCTCTCCACCCTAGTCCTGGTGTGTGTGCGTGAATGCATTCAGAAGCTGGACAGTTGGGTATCTACTTTGGTCACTCTTTGCTGGAGAGACCTGATCTCCAGGTTAATAAAGAAAAGAGAATCAGAGAGGGTGGGGACAGACCCTGCACCGAAGCCTCACCAAAGCACAGTCCCACGAAGATTTAAGTGCAGGGACATTTTCTTTTTCAAGCATGCGGGTGCTGCGGTCTAAACACACGCCCTTGCGGCAGCAATGGATTTTGAAGTCAGCCCTGAGTTCGATTCCCCTCTCCCTCACTTTTCAGCTATCTGCCTTGGGACTAATCATTCAGTTTCCTCCTCAGTGTAGGGACCACATGCAGTGATGAGAGCGGCGTGCCCAGCACAGCACCTAACACAGAGTAATTACCATTTATATCCTTGGTGTCCTGCTGGCTCCTTCCATTAGCACATGGGGTGATAAGCTGGGTTACAAATTTACAAAGAAACTCTGCTTCCAGGGAAAATCATTTGGCCCGAGCTCCAGGAGTGTCTTAATTCCCGGACACAACTGGCAAAGCTGTTCATGAGGACAGACATCAATCTGGCACATCCTGTGACTGTGAGCGAGCTGTTCTGCAAACTGGAGTGGCTGAGTTTTGCCATGTGGTTAGAATGATCAGGACTGGTTCGAGCAAGGCAAAGCCACTGATTCTTTACTAGAGCAGGCCTTCTGGTGAGAAGGGCTCGTGTGTGGTTGGGGCATGCAGCCTGTATCCCTGACACTGCTGCTTTCCAATTCTGCGGCTGTGGGTGATTAGCAACATCTGATTTGGCACAGGGCCTAGACCTCTGGCATTGAATGTGTTGATCACAAAATTGTAGCATAAGGAGGCTGGATGGATGCTCAGCTCCTTCCCTGCAGAGGAGGGGAAATGAGGCTAGAGAGGGGAGTAATTAGTCCAAGGCTGTGGAGTGAAGGCTAGAGCCAGGGCTGCCTGGCTGACTCCAACACCAGGCTTCCTTCCATTGTAGAACAAGGGCTCTGCTCAAAACGGGGGGCTTACTGTGACACACCCAGGCCCCTGGACAGCCAGTGGGCCCAGCTGCAGCTGAGTCTGAGCTGGCCCTGAAGTGAACCACCAATCCCAGCTTTTTATTGGTCTAGGCTTGGAAAGCCAAGGGGAGAAGGAAGCTAACTCCCAGTATCCAGGGAGAGGAGAGGAGCGGGGAGATGGCGCTGCCTCCTGGCTCAATGAGGGCCCCGCCCTCTGGGCTTCAGCCCCTCTTCCAGGGCAGCGGCTGTAACTCCACAGGCTCCCACACAGGCGCCATGTAGATGCTTGTCTTCCCTCTTCAGAGGCCCTTCGCTGACTACACTCTCTCTCCTCCTCACCAAGGCTGGACTGATGGTGGTTTAGTTGCTAAGCTGGTCCAACTCTTTGCAGCCTCATGGACTGTAGCCCACCAGGCTCCTCTGTCCATGGAATTCCTTAGGCAAGAACACTGGCGTGGGTTGCCAGTGCCTTCTCCGGGGGATCTCCCTGATCCAGGGATCGAACCTGGGTCTCCGGTATTGCAGGCAGATTCTTTGCCATGTGAGCCACCAGGGAGCCAGACCTGGGCTGAGCCCTCTTTTCTGCGCCTCCGCAGCTCTCTGGCCATGGCGGGCGCAACATCTCCCTCAGCGACTTAATCTGAGAAGAAAAGATTGCATTGCTGCTTTCTACACGTTCCGTACTTGGAAAGTGTCTGGCCCCTGGCAGTCATGTGACAGGTGTTTGTCAAATGTTAGTGGGCTGCAGACCTTCCCAGTTAGGCTCTAAGCCTTGAATGCTTCAACAAGTAGGATTTGGGGATCTTCTTCAAGAGCCTGTGCCTGACTCTCTGGCTGGAAGAAGCTAGCCTACACAGACCCAGCCCCTGGGGCCGCAGTGCAGAGGATAGCCTGATTACGCCTAGGACAAGAGAGGGGAGCCAGACCCCTGGGCGGCGGCGCTTCCCACGCCAGCTGACTGGCAGCTGCCTTGCTCATGGCCCTTGAGGGGAAAGAAGCCTGGCCTGGGCTCATCCACAAAGTGGCTGAGAGCTGTGGAGAGACCCCTGATGCGGGCATGCAGTGAGAGGCCCACAAGGAGTGACTCCGGGAAGTCCTGGGTGGAAGGTGACCCTCCACGGCGCACTTACTGTGTGAGGCAGGCCTCCTCGGGGGGCGGGCCTCGCTGGTGCTCACGCAGGCTCTGGGCCCCTTGGGTCAGAGAACCAACACTGTGTGGTGTCATCCAGAGGCGGCCCTTGGCCTCAGCGTGGATGCACACGTGCCCTGTTGCTCCGCAGACCCAGGATCCTTTCTCTTTTAACTTTTTATTTTGTATTGGATTATAGCTGATTCACAATATTGTGATGGTTTCAGGTGGATAGCGAAAGGCTGCAGCCATGCATAGGCGAGCATCCATTCCCCCTAAAGTCCTTCCCGTCTCGGCTGCCGCACGACACTGCGTTCCCTGTGCTGTACGGCAGGCCTTTGTCGGTTTCCCATTTTAAATACAGCAGCATGTACACGGGTCCATCCCAGGCCCCCTAACTATCCCTCCCCCTGGCAACTGTAAACCAGGAGTCTTGAACCTCGTCTCCCAAGTGCTCTCTGGCCTCACATTGCTTGCACGTTCAAGTCCAGACTCTGGGCTTTCCTCTACCTGGTCCCGTTGACCTCCTGGGCCAACTTCGGTCACACTCTCTTTCCACATCCAGATCCACTGCCAGGCTCAGTAGTTGCTGCGTTCTTTCAGGCCCCAGGTCTTTGTTCCGGGGTCCCACTGCCTAAAATAGACGCCTCTTTTTACTCTGCTCAGTTAAACCCTCCTCTTCGTTCTTAATGACCCCAAACAGAGTCACCTCCACACAAACTCTTCTGCAGCACCCCACCGGAGTGACATCCCCCTTTTCTGGCTGCACGCAGTACTTGCGTGTTCATTTTATGACACAGCACTTCATGCCGTGTTAGTTAGGTGGTTATAGCAGTCTATGAGCTCCCTGATACCAAGTGAGATCCATCCTCTCCTCCTTATTCCTGGTAACTTGGCTTGATGTGTGGCTCAGAATCAGGACACAGCAGGTGAATAAACATGTGAGAGATTGTAAGAATAAATGAGAAAGATGAGAAGTCTCTTTGTTTATCGGAGGCACCATGGGGAATCTTTGCAGGCCGGAAGAATTTGTAGGGATTTCTGGGCATGGTATCCAAGATAACATGGTATCCAAATAGCTGGCAATGGTCTCTACAGAAACTTCCAGCAGGGTCACCAGTGACTGGCGTGAGTCCTGGAGGAAGGAAGCAAGAACTGGGGCTGGAGGTGGGAGTGGGGGTGGATCCCATTACTCCTTCCCAGAGTGGCAGGTCTGTGGAGTGCCCATCCATGTCTGGGCCAGAAAGATAGGTGGCCAGGGAGCCTTGGGCTTCTCTTTCATGGCTTAAAGAAGTTCAGAAATTTTCATTTGTTTTTAATACCTTTTTTTTTTTTCCTGAGAAAAAAATATGGATGAAAGCATTGTTGATTCCCCTGGAGCCCTGCAGTCAGCATCTGTGGTCCACACCCTAACTTGATGGCTGTTCAGGGAGGTGGTCCCCACAGCTTCATGATCCCCACACTTTTTCCGGGCTGCAAAAATATGCGGGCTTGATTTAGTTTCAGAATCAGTTATAGACCTACTAGCAAGGACAAAAATGCATCATGATGTGGTTACAAGGACTTGGAGATCAAACAAGAGTTCCCAGGACAGTTTGAGGAAAGCAAAAGGAGCCAGACACAAAAGTAACGGAATGAAGCTTTGTGCTGGGTGACCCCAGGCCAGTCCCTTAACCACTCTGAGATTTACATTTTTATTTTTCCTGTAAAAATGGATCCTATTTCACCTAATAATCATGTGAATCCCTGCCCTAGTTCCTCCCAGGATTGTGAAAGAGCAAAATCAATGTGAAACAGGATGCTCTCTTAAACAAGGGAGAGCTCTGCAAATGTGAGTCATCCTTAGTTAGACATGGCAAGGCTGCTATGAAACTGTGAAGTTTGGCCTAAACATTAAATTCTGGAACTTTCTTTCTAAAACTTAACTTTAAAGCAGATGGAAACACAATTTTTTTTTTTTTAGTGAAGGAATATAGCCCCCCAAATGGAGAAAGCATGCCTGCCTACTTATCTGGGAGTGCCTGTTGGAAATCTATAGGCATCCTGTTGATTTTGAATATAAATCTGAGTTGTTCCTGCACTTATCCTTGTTTAGCTAATTCAATTTTGAAGTAGATTTTGTTTAGGCAGTGATTATCCATTTGCTCATTTACTTTAGGCTCTCCTGCTTTTCTTTTGTGGGAAACTTGAGGAACCTTCCCCTGTGCAGACGTCCTGAGCACCTCTGGGTTCAGCCAGCTTATGGGAAGTCGGGAAGTGGTGGTCTCCACGGGAGCCCCCAGTGCTGCAGTTAAGAGGGCGGCTGCAGTGAGTGCAGAGCTGCCAAGCAGATTCTGGAGTGACACTTTCAGGAAAGAAATTGTGGAAAAGTTGAGAAAATCTGGTCTCTGAGCACATTTGTTTATATAGACAGATCCTGCAAAAAAAATCTTTACCAAGGTCTGGAGAGAAGCCTCTTGAACATCTCTTGGACTGCAAGGAGATCAAACCAGTGAATCCAAAAGGAAATCAACCCTTAATATTCATTGGAAGGACTGACGCTGAAACTGAAGCTCTAATAGTTTGGCTACCTGAGGTGAAGAGCCGACTCATTAGAAAAGACCCAAAAGCTGGGAAAGATTGAAGGCAGGAAGAGAAGGGGATGACAGAGGATGAGATGGTTGGATGGCGTCACCGACTCCATCGACATGAGTTTGCACAAACTCTGGGAGATGGTGAAGAACAGGGAAGCCTGGCGTGCTGCAGTTCATGCCAGAGTTGGACTGGCATGGATTTGGACACAGCTGAGTGGGTGAACAGCAGAGGTCTGACGCAGCATCTGCCAGAGCTGGAGCACCACACTGACCCCTGCGTGGCTCAGCTGTGTGGGGCCAGCTCATAACCCCCTTCCTGTGTCTTGGAGGAAAAGGACCGCTCGCGAATACGCAGGCAGTCTCCCGTAATGAGCGTTCAGATTCCCCACCAGACACTCAGGTTCCCAAGCCACGTCCCTCAGAGCTACATCTCTTTGGCAGGGAAAGTTCTAGTTTCATCTGTTCTTACCTTTGTCCTGTATCTCTCAAATAGTCTAGCATTCCATAATTACATGTTTGGTCTTCAACTAACTATAAGTTATGTATAACTTGCTACTTTGCCCTGTGAACGTTTTCTGGCATTTTCAGTATCTGTGTCTCTGAGCATCAGCTGACAAAAATGTGGTCACCGCCTAGGACTTGGACACCATAGTCCTTCACTCATTCATTTGTTTTCTCTTTTCTTATTCTACAGAAATTGAGTAATTCTGTGTTCCAGGCCCTGCTTTAGGCACTGGATCTTCAACAATGAACCAAATGAGCAAACAGTTGAGCCAAGTGGAGCTCACATTCTGGAGAGGACAGGCAGGCCACGGATGAGTAAAGTATAAGTACGCAGGATGTCAAGCAGTGAGAAGTGATACGGAGGAAATACTGCAAAGAAAGGGGGAAGGGAGTGTCTGGAGTAGGGCTCGCTGTGCTGGGAAGGGTGGTTAGTAAAGGCTTTCCTGAGAAGTTGATATTTAAACAAAGGCCTAGATAAGAGAAAGCAGCCCAGGCAGGCATCCAGATGGGCTAATTCATTGTCACTCCAGGGACTCATTTAATAATGTTCCTTTGTACCGGACATTGCTCGATGCAAATGGGATCCAGAGAGGACCAGTCTGGAGCCTGGGTGCCTCTTCTGTCTCGTGCATAAAAGGCCACAGCTTGGGATCACGTGATGATCATGTGCTTCGGCAGGTGCTGAAAGCAGGACTGATCCACACTCAGAGATGATTCTTGGGCAGCATTTTTTACGTTTCCAGAGTTACAGAGGAGTTCCGGGGCAGGAAGAAGGTATCCGTGAAGCTCTGAGGACATTCCAGCAGGACTCAAAAGTCTCAGTTATGCCATGGGTAGCCAGCTCCATTATCAAGCAGTACACGTTGCCAAAGCCCCCTTCTCTTGCCTAATGCTCTTCTATCCCTCAGGTGAGGGGAAGGTACATCACCAAGTCAGGCTGAGGGTCTGGGATGAGCAGCCCCAGGACGGGAACATGTAAGGTTGGCTGGCCCTGGATGGGCGCTATGGGGGCAAAAATAAGACACTGACTTAGCCCTCTTGGAAATGGGAGCTATTTAAGTGTACCTGTGGGTGCCTCGAGACAGCAGGATGTTAGGAATGAAGGCACTCCAGGAACCGGTCACAGTCTCCCCTAAATTTTTACTCATCAGCATCATTGACCCAAACAGCACCACCATATATGTGGATAATTTGGAGGGAAACTAGCTGGGGAAAGCTTAATGACTACTTTCACTGGCACAAAGATCTCTCATAAAATGGGGAATTAAACCTTGAAAAAGCCACCGTGGGAGTGCTGTTTGGAGCAGACGCTCTGATGCCATCAGCGTCCCCTGTGCTCAGCGGGTCGGGTGGAGATGCCCCTCCTTAGACTGCTGTTCACCACCAGCATCTCTGGTACCCAGGGACTGGGTGCTCACTTCTGCTGCAGGCAGAGCAGACAGACCGGAGGAGGTGGGATCTCATGCCCCCAGGCAGCCCTCAATTTTCCCGTCTGTCTGGTGTGTTCTCAGTCTTTCTCAGAGGTTCCCAGCCGGGTGAACCCCAGACTGTTCACATGAATCACTTGCACCCTAATGGGCCTGCTTGGCTGGGCTTCTCCCCGTCTCCCTCCCCCACTCCCGCTCAGGCCTCCTGGGGTCAGATCTCAGACGCCTTGTGTGCGCTCCTGTGTGTAGTCCCCTTAGCTGCGCTTGACTCTTTGCGACCCCAGGCAGCCCGTCAGGCTCCTCTGTCCATGGGGACTCTGCAGGCAAGAACACGGGTGTGGGCTGCCATGCCCTCCTCCAGGGGCCCTTCCCCACCCAGGGGTCGAATCTGTGCCCCTTACAGCTCCTGCATTGGCAGGCTGGTCCTTTACCACTGGTGCCACACCTGGGAGTCCCAGGGAAGCCTCAGTTCAGCTCAGTTCAGTTCAGCCGCTCAGTCGTGTCTGACTCGTTGCGACCCCATGAATCGCAGCACGCCAGGCCTCCCTGTCCATCAGCATCTCCTGGAGTTCACTCAGACTCACGTCCATCGTGTCCGTGATGCCATCCAGCCATCTCATCCTCTGTTGTCCCCTTCTCCTCCTGCCCCCAATCCCTCCCAGCATCAGAGTCTTTTCCAGTGAGTCAACTCTTCCCATGAGGTGGCCAAAGTACTGAAGTTTCAGCTTCAGCATCATTCCCTCCAAAGAACACCCAGGGCTGATCTCCTTTAGAATGAACTGGTTGGATCTCCTTGCAGTCCAAGGGACTCTCAAGAGTCTTCTCCAACACCACAGTTCAAAAGCATCAATTCTTTGGTGCTCAGCCTTCTTCACAGTCCGACTCTCGCATCCATACATGACCACTGGAAACTTGCAGCCAAATCCTCAACTCGGGGTCTGCCTTCAGAAACCTCAAACAAGAACAGCAACCATTTCTGTATTATAAAGTTGTGCTCCTGAAAAACAAATGCCATAAGATTCATATACGATTCATAAAAAAGCCAAGAAGTCACACTAACATTCCTGAGAAGTAAAAGGTGATAAACCCACATCCATGCCTTTTTGCTGTATTTTGTGATAATCTCAGACATAGCTCATGATTTTCAAGTGCCTGCTATAGATGCAAAAAATCTTCATGAAGAAACAAAAATGACACCTCAAATCCTATATGAAATTGATCATTCACTAGGATCAAGTACCATATGTCCCCAAAACAAAACGTTAATATTAAGGTGTAAAAAAATGCAGCCAAAAAGATGCTGAAGTAATTTGATGAAAACCAACATCCACTTTTTTATTCTAAAAACAAAAACTAGGGGAAAAAAAAGAAGAGATTTTTTTAGCCATGCACTCTAGTAAACATTATCTTTGTACAGATGAATTATATGTAATTATAGTTATTTTTAAAAAGTAAAAAGAGAACAAGATAGACATCTATCATAATTTTGATTTGCTTTGTCTTGGAGTCTATTAAATAAGATATGAATTATAAATAAAAAGATACTTTTGGAAAACTGCACTCAAAGTTGATCATTTTAGGACAGCGTGTAGATAAACTCAAGATGATCAAATCTCAGAGAATAAGAGTTTAATAAGGTGGCCCCAATTTTTTTTACAATGATAGCCTTTCCACAGACAAGCAGTGCTTAATTAGGAAATATAATGCAAATGAAGATGTTATTTGCACACCAAAGAACTCAAAATCTCTAGTGTATAAGTATAGGATCTAGGTCATGAAAACATTTCTCCAGAGATGTAAAAGAGGGTTTAGGTAAATGCAGAATCTTCACAGGTGTCAGAAGCTTGGGACATCTCTTCCCAGCTGACTCCTCATTTCCATGTAATTCTCATTAAGGTGTCTATAGGAAATTCTTTGGAAGAAGCTATGCTTGTGACACATCCATTTCTGTTATGAAGAGAGAGTCTCATTAAGGCAAAGTATTCAACTCAGCTGGTCTATGCTGGTAGCGCCGAGCAGACCTCTAGAGACACAGAGACTTGACCGTGCTCAGCGGGGCAGCCGGGGGTGGGGGTGGGAGGAACAAGCCAGTGGCGGCACAGTGGAAGGAGGGAGGTGTGGAGGAGATGCTGGCGTCAGCGTCAGGGACCACTCAGCTCTTGGCGTAAAACTGAATCTTGGAAAGAAGGGAGGTGGTTTGCCCAGTTTTTTTTGTTTGTTTTTATTTTATACTGGAGTGAAGTCGATTTACAACGATGTAATAGTTTCAGGTGTGCAGCAAAGTGTTCCAGTTACACACACGTGTGTATCTGTTCTTTTTCAGATTCTTTTCCCATTTAGGTTATCGCCGAGTATAGAGCCACGTTCCCTGAGCTGTACAGCAGGTCCTTGCTGGCTCTGTTTTAAACACAGCAGTGTGCGCATGTCCATCCCAAATCCCAGTCTATCTCTGCCCGACCCCACCCCTGTTCTCTGCGTCTGAGTCTGCTTCTCTTTCGTAACTAAGTTAATTTGTGTCATATTTTTAAGATTCCACATATAAGCCATGTCATAGATTTATCTTTTTTCTGTCTGACTTGGTGTGATAGTCTCCAGGTCCATCGTCTTCTGAGATGGAAGGAAAGGAAATGAAGACAGATGCCGAGCTTAGGGGCACAGGCGGCAGAGGCCCCGTCATCACTCAGCTTCAATTGTCTGTGCTTTTATTTTTCAATAATTCGAGTTACACATGAACGTGTCCTTGAAACCGCCGAGCAATATAGATGAAATACAAGTTCCCCTTGATCACATCACCATCCTAGTTTCCTGCCCAGAGATGGTCAATTCTTTTAATCTTGCTTTTAATCTTGTGTCTCTTGTTTTTATCTATAAATAAACATCGACTATAAAAATATGCAGTTTTTGCTCTGCATTTCTTTAATCTTCTTTTTTGAATGAGATCACACTATGCATATTGTTCTGCAGCTTGCATTTTTCTTCTTAATGTATTGGGAATAATTCACCTTAGCACCTTCAGAGCCATCTCCTTATTTAAGTGCTGCATAATATTCTGTGGTAGACACGTGTCAAAGCCATTCAAACATTTCTCATCCACAGAGAGATAGATTATTTCAGCCATTTTGAACTTGCAACCACTCTGTAAAGGATATTTTGGTGTATATCTCTGTGTCTAGTTTTTTTTTTTTTTTTTGGACAGTTAACTGGAGGCTACATGTTTCTCAGGCAAGAGGGAGGTTGGAGCCACAGGGTGTTGTCAGGGAGAGAAGCCGAGGTTCAGTGAAGAAGGTTTGGATTGGGCCGGTGGAAACCTGAGCATGGGTACACAGGGAAAGCAGGTGGGAGGGGTGCTGAACAGAGACACCCCTGGGCTCATCCTCGCCAGATCCAGGATGTCAGGGTAAGATGCTGCTGGGGGCAGAGGTTGGTTATGGCTCCCTATTAGAACCACCTCTTAGTCCTGAGACTTGATGGGGGTTCACACTCCCTGATGCAACTTGGACCTGTTGAATCAGGAACTCTGGGGGTAGGGTCTGGCCATGCAGCCCTTAACCAGCCCTCTGCTGCTGCTGCTAAGTCACAGCAGTCAGGTCCGACTCTGTGCGACCCATTAGATGGCAGCCCACCAGGCTCCTCTGTCCCTGGGATTCTCCAGGCAAGAATACGGGAGTGGGTTGCCATTTCCTTCTCCAATGCATCAAAGTGAAAAGTGAAAGTGAAGTCACTCAGTCATGTCTGACTCTTAGCAACCCCATGGACTGCAGCCTCCCAGGCCCCTCTGTCCATGGGATTCTCCAGGCAAGAGTACTGGAGTGGGGTGCCATTGCCTTCTAGGGGATTTAACTGCACTCTAAAGTTTGTGAGCCACTGTCCATGGCTTTCAAATCTACTTCTGCTTTATTGACTATGCCAAAGCCTTTGTGTGAATCACAACAAACTGTGGAAAATTCTTCAAGAGATGGGAATCCCAGACCACCTGACCTGCCTCCTGAGAAATCTGTATGCAGGTCAAGAAGCTATAGTTAGAACTGGACATGGAACAACAGACTGGTTCCAAACAGGAAAGGAGTGTATCAAGGCTGTATATTGTCACCCTGCTTATTTAAGTTCTATGCAGAGTACATCATGAGAAACACTGGGCTGGATGAAGCACAAGCTGGAATCAAGATTGCCAATAACCAGTAATAATTCTCAATCAAGATTGAGAAATATCAATAACCTCAGATATGCAGATGACACCACCCTTATGGCAGAAAGCAAAGAAAAACTAAAGAGCCTCTTGATGAAAGCGAAAGAGAATGAAAAAGTTGACTTAAAGCTCAACATTCAGGAAATGAAGATCATGGCATCTGGTCCCATCACTTGATGCCAAATAGATGGGGAAACAATGGAAACTGTGACAATCTTTTTGGGCTCCAAAATCACTGCAGATGGTGATTGCAGCCATGAAATTAAAAGACGCTTGATTCTTGGAAGAAAAGTTATGACCAACCTAGACAGCATATTAAAAAGCAGAGACATTACTTTGCCAACAAAGTAATAGTCATAGCTATGGTTTTTCTAGTAGTCATGCATGGATGTGAGAGCTGGACTATAAAGAAAGCTGAGCACAGAAGAACTGATGCTTTTGAACTGTGGTGTTGGAGAAGACTCTCGAGAGTCCCTTGGACTGCAGGGAGATCCAACCAGTCAATCTTAAAGGAAGTCAGTCCTGAATATTCATTGGCAGGACTGATGCTGAATACTTTGGCTACCTGACCCAAAGAGCTGACTCATTTGTAAAGACCCTGATGCTAGGAAAGATTGAAGATGGGAGAAGAAGGGGACAGCAGAGGATTAGGTGGTTGGATGGCATCACGAACTCAATGGACATGAGTTTGAGTAAACTCCGGGAGTTGGTGATGGATGGGGAGGCCTGGCGTGCTGCTGTCCGTGGGGTTGCAAAGAGTCAGACACGACTGAGCAACTAAACTGAATGGCTCTCACAGAACCCAGGCAGCCCCGCAGCACAGCCTTGTGAGCCCTGTGGTCACTCCTTTCTCCAGATACCCTTTCCCAACCTGCTCGTTTTCTTACATGTTCCGTTGTTTGGGATTCGCCAAAAACTGCTCACATACGTTTCCTCAGCTGTCATTGTGTCATTTCCAGGAGGGCATAGTTACCCCCAGCCGGAGTCCCAAGACATTAAGCAACTGCCCAGGATGGCACAGCTAGTCAGGAAGGGCAGGACTGGACCCACTTCTGGCTGACGGTCCCCCATTTCATACAGGTACTCAAGGCCCAGCCTCAGCCTAATTCGCATGGCCCAGTCCTGCACCCTCCCCGCCCACATTCTCTGCCCACATCCAAGCTGGGCAAAGATGGCAAAGACCCTGATCTCTTTCCCCATCCCACTGCAGAACTGCAAAGAAACTTTTATTTCTCCAAGTGATTCTCAAGCTTACATACACTAAATCTACAATAATAACTTGCAGCGTTTTGATGGGAGACTTCTGGGTGAATCTAACTTAACCTCTTCTCTCTGTCTCCTCTGCTGTGCCCCAGCCTCGCACGTGGTCAGCTCTCTGGACCAGTGTCAGAACAACGCCTAGAGGGCTGAGTCCTTTCCAGTGATGGGGACCGTGTGGGCGTGTGGTGACCATCACTGTGTTGGTCACTATGGGCTGCTTCTTTCTCAGGATGGTCAGGGGGGGCTGAGGCTGCCCAGAGGACGTGTCCCTCAACTCTGTAGATTCGCAGTCAAGCCTGTGGGTGTGGAGAGGCTGGGGAGTGGAGCGACAGTTTTATACAGAGCCCCCTCTCTCAGCACCCCACCACCACTCCTGCCCAGCTTTTCTAGAATCAGGTCTACAGTGATGGCTCATCCTCTCAACTCTCTGTGAGGAGAAGGGATTGACTGGCACCAGGGACCACCGATGGGTGTCTCCCCTCCCCTCCCTCTTTGCCGTCTCTGTCCGTCCATTCCTGCCGTTGCAGGCCCAGCTCATGTGGTTTCCAAGCCCTGCACTCGAAGGCCTGGGTACAGAGGACCGAAACTCTTCCCTGCTCTGTGTTTCCTGACAGACCAGGGCCACCGTGCCCAGGGCCTCCCCACAGCAGGGCTCTGGCGTGAGGAGCACCTTAAGATGCACAGACAGCGCACGGAGCAGACCAAGTCACCCACAAAAGATGGGTCTCACAAGCCGCCATCAGGGCCAGAGGGGGCAGACACTGTCCAGGCGTCTCCTGATGGCTGTCTCCTTAGGAAGCTGTAACTGCAGAGCGGCAGCCCTCTCCGTCTGCTCCGAGATGTCTGGTAATCCCTGGATGAACATTTTTCTGGCGCTCCTGTGGAGCATCGCTCTTCCCCTGCTCAGTACAGATGGTCGCAGCCAACGGCTGGGGACAAGCAGGTAACAAATCACCTGCTGTAAACATGTACAAAAATAAGCATAAAGGAGGAACATAATAACGTTACAAAACACACCCAGGGCCGTGGATGAGGTCCAGGTTTAAATAAAGGGACACCAAAAAGCGTCCTAGGTTCTATACAGGGTGGGGGGCTGCCACGCAACCCGGGAGCTTGGTCCCCCACGGGAGGACCCCTATGCTGGCTCTCTGGCTAAGCTGATCCTCTGGGATGGACAAGCATCCAGACTCTTAGACCACCAGCACAGGCAGGCCCACAGGTAGATGTCCTACTGAACTATACTCTTTCCCGACAGAGAGCAAGCAGATCTTTGGGAAAATGAAATTACTTGTGTAGCTGACCCATCCATCCAGATACAAGAAGTGACGTTTACAGAACATCTGTGCTTTCACAGCCAGAGCACAGGATGGTTACCTGTACCCCTGGCAAGACAAATAGAAGCTGGTAACCATGGCCTTCTAACTACTGCCCTGGTTGTCAAAAGGAAGCCCTCTTAGATGCCTCTTTAAAAAAAGAATATGCTTTTAAAATCTCAAACATTAAAAACAACACAAGAGGCAAGAGATATTCCACAGGCAGGAGAATCAGTTTCAAAGTTCTTACTGATTTGAACCGTCAGAAACAAAAATGAGTTATTTGAATTTAATTTAGAAGGAAGAAAAAGAATGATTGGCCATTGGGATGAAATTTTTAAATATTTATGTGATTTTGGGGGGCAGTTTCTCTGGTTTGTCCGTAATATCCTGCCTGGTACATCTTCTGCTCATGGACCATGAAACAAGAGCCTCTTCTCACTAACTCCAAAGAGGCTCCCAGAGCTTCTCCAGGCATTTCCAAAGTGCTGATGTTTTTCTAAAGAGATAAAACTGGGTGGTCTGGAGGGAAAGTTAAGCTCCAGTTTACATTACTCCCCAGGGTGCAAACAACAGCCTCTTCCACGTTCTCTTCCTCTCCTCCTTGGCGTGCAGCTAAAGGCAGGCCAGTCGCTTTCATATTTTCTCCAGACTGTGGGATGGTTCTCCTAAGGGAATTGGGCTATTTTCTTGTAGGTGAAGCTAAACCTTAACTCAGTTGCCCGGAGAATTCCAATGGCTTAATTCAGGCGACTGTTGGAGTAAAGAGAACCTGTGGACACAGAGTCCTGGGGACAGCCCGGTTTCACTGGTCAAGGAGCGAACGCAGAGGAGAGCCCGTGCGGGGCGCACTGCAGGACGGACAGCGCCCTCGGCACATGGTGTGTGGCGCTGGGCTTTAGTGCTGACTGTTAGGTGTATTAGGCCTTGTCACCAGAAGGGTTCTGAGATGCTGCTGCTTATTTTGGTTCCTACATTTCAATTAAAACACAATGCATCGTCCCTTTTTTTTTCCAGTCGCTTGTTTAATCGTGAGATTATGGGCCATCATAAAACCTTCATTGCTCTCATATTTCTTCTTGGCAGAGTAGAGAAAAGTTAATTTGGGATTAGGTCCAGAAGCATTTGACCAAGCCTTCCTGCCATTTATTACTCCAAAGGCTCTGACAGTGCTAATGAATGTCTGAAGCTATATATCATTTTATAAACACATGGCGCCCCAGGGTGGTGCCAATTAAATCTCCAGCGAACGACTGATGAGGGCCCATCCGAGTAAGAGGTAGTGATCCTTTTTAACAACTTACCAAAGGCTTGGCCTGAACTGAACGCAGCAATGTACGAGTCCAGGGGGAGGAACCCGCTCCTTTAGGGCCCCTGCTGAGCCCTGCAAGCATTTCTGCTACTGAAGAGGACATCCGTCTGAGCTGTAGTTAAGGAGATGCAGGCGACGGTGGAGACGGACACATCCAGCCCCAGGCAGCCACAGAAGGAGAGTGGACGCTGCCACATTCCCACTTGCTGGCTGGAGCTCAGGTTCGGGACTGTCTTCCTAGAAACTGGAAGGGACGGAGATTAGAGAAACATAAAAACTAGATGCTAAAGTAAGCTCTAAGATCAGCTGGGCACATCCATTCTGGAAGGAGACGTGATCGAGCTCCACCAAAACAATCAGTGAAGCTGATAGGGACAGCTTGCATTGCGTTTTAAAAATGGGACAGTGCGGTGTGTTCCGATTTGAAATGTCGGCTGTGGGCAGGCAGACGGTCTGTCACTCAGCTAACCCACCAAGAGGCAGCCCTGAAGAGTTGTAGGTGCAGACTGCTTGTCTTTAAATTGGGTTTATTTCTTGCTTTTTAGCTCCTCTCTGTTAAAGTAATGGCCTCAGACTTCATCTTCCCATTCAGGCACCAAAGGGCAGACAACTGTGTCTTGGAAGGCTACCAGGGAAAGGAAGGTCTGGGGGTGGGGAGGCATTATGCCCCAGAAGGCTGTGCAGGGACCATCTCCCCACTTCCTAAGGGTTAACAGTCAACACCTCTTACAGCCACACTCCTCAACGCCATAACTCTCCCTGGCTTTAGGATGGAATGCAAGTTGACTAAAAGTCAAACTTGGGTTGAATAGTCTGATTCTCCCACAAATATTTGCACAAGTCCCACACAGAGATGGGGGCTGCAGGGGCAGGGGGTAGTGAAAGGTGAAGAAAGCCAGGTTCCACACAGCACAGCTGGGTCATTAACAAAGGAAGAAAGAGGGTCAACCTCGGGAGCCGCCGATGGAGAGTAAGGAATGTTCGAGGCTGCATTTCTCAGGATGTGGTTTGCACTGACTCCCCATCCCTCAGTCCCTGGGAGTTTGGGGAGCTCCAGCAGTACACAGAGGACTAGGTAAAGACGAGGCATGTACTAACAGGTGGCAGCAGCTCTCTGCTGCTGCTGCTGCTGCTGCTAAGTCGCTTCAGTCATGTCTGCCTCTCTGCAACCCCAGAGACGGCAGCTCACCAGGCTCCCCTGTCCCTGGGATTCTCCAGGCAACAATCTCTAACTGATTCAAAATTCAATATCAGCTTTGCCGTTCTGTTTTCTTGTGGGTATAATTCTCTTGTTTCTGAGTAGATAACGGACAGTGAGAGAAGATTCCAGAACACCTGTCTTTCCTCCTCTGGAAAAGACTTTGCTTTGTTTCTAGATGCAAAAAAAGAAAGAAAAAAAAAAAAAAACAGGCTGAAAAATGTGCTGCCAGATCTCATCACACTGGCTGGTTCAGAGGACAGTTTCCCCAGGTTCTGGCCGTCAGTTGACTGTCTTTTCATCTTGAATCAGTGAGTTTCTTTCATTTTTATGATTTGTTTTCGTGGGCACTTTGTTGGGGAATTGAAAGAGATTGTTTCAAGCCCTTCTTACCAGATTCCAGTTGAAACTGGAACCTCATACATGCAACTGCAAAAGAAGGTGGCCAGCTTGAACTTCTAGGATCCACAGAAGCCGAAGTCTGTGGCCAGGTGCCCAGTGGTGCACCACCAGGCGGCCCCTGCTCTGCCATCCCCCGCCTGGTGCTTCACTGCTTCTCCCAGCATGACTGTCACGCCGCATCCAGACAGCTCACTATTGCTCCCCGTGCTTTCCACACTCCCTCAACTGTGGGCCCCTGTACCTGCTGACGGTTCCTTCTGGAATGAGCGTTTCCACTCCATCTCCGTCCCTCTACGCAGCACCCACAGGAATGTCTCACACCATGTGCCACACTCGATACTTTTCTCCAGTTTCCAGTCCCGGCTTCAGCCTGGCTGTCTATGTGTGGACCATTCACATCTTAGGGCTACTCAGCCATGAACACGGTTCCTGGGTCCAGATCATGCTCTTAGAACCTACCAGGACCCACAGTGCAGAACTTTCCATGTAGGACATTCAGCTTATTTTTACTAATTAAAGGAATGAAAGCATTCCATAAAGTGAAATAACTAAACCCCATCAGATTTCTTTGAAACATGTGCTGGAACATTTTTAACCCATCCAGTTTTATTTTATTTCATACTCTCCCATCCCTTACCTCAATATACAGCTTCTCATGTGTGTAGATTGTGGGGTGGGGGCGGGGTTTGGGGAAAAAATCAAGTCTGTATATTTCCCTTTCACAATGGGTGAGACATTCATACCCATCATAAGTACAAAGAAAGGAGGATTCTGAGCCACTGAGCATACATAATGAGGCCCTGCTAGCATATGTATTTGGGGCTCCAAAATCACTGCAGACGGTGACTGCAGCCATGAAATTAAAAGACGCTTACTCCTTGGAAGGAAAGTTATGACCAACATAGATGGCATATTGAAAAGCAGAGACATTACTTTGCCAACAAAGGTCCATCTAGTCAAGGCTGTGCTTTTTCCAGTAGTCATGTATGGATGTGAGAGTTGGACTGTGAAGAAGGCTGAGCGCTGAAGAATTGATGCTTTTGAACTGTGGTGTTGGAGAAGACTCTTGAGAGTCCCTTGGACTGCAAGGAGATCCAACCAGTCCATTCTAAAGGAGATCAGTCCTGGGTGTTCTTTGAAAGGAATGATGCTAAGGCTGAATCTCCAGTACTTTGGCCACCTCATGCGAAGAGTTGAGTCATTGGAAAAGACTCTGATGCTGGGAGGGATTGGGGGCAGGAGGAGAAGGGGACAACAGAGGATGAGATGACTGGATGGCATCACCGACTCGACGGACGTGAGTCTGAGTGAACTCCGGGAGCTGGTGATGGACAGGGAGGCCTGGCGTGCTGCGATTCATGGGGTTGCAAAGAGTCAGACACGACCGAGCGACTGAACTGAACTGAACTGAACTGAACTTATCTGAGCATTTATATTTGAGCTTCATATGTTTTACTGGGTTGAAGAGAGCAAAGAATATGAGACAAGTAAAAAAAAAACACACACACAAAAGTATAAGTCACACAGTAGTGTCCGACTCTTTGCATCCCCTTAGAATGTATCCCACCAGGCTTCTCTATCCATGGGATTCTCCAGGCAAGAATACTGGAGTGGATTGCCATTCCCATCTTCAGGGGATCTTCCTGACCCAGGGTTTGAACCTGGGTCTCCTGCATTGCAGCCAGATTCTAGACAGTGCTGTTAGTTGAGGAGGACAGTTTATAATTAACCAAAAGAGGTTATTTTATAGTGCATCAAATTTAAAAAGGAAAAAAAATGAGCACATACTTCTTAAGCGTGATTCAAAAGATCTTCTTAAGGGTAGGGTATTAGTCAGGATTCTCCAGAGACATAGAAGCAATAGTATGGGCACATATGAAGATAGAGATATGTAAGCACAGGTACCTATCTATCCATGGGACTATGCAGAGAGACAGAGACAGAGACAGCAGCACAGAGCAACAGAGATTGACTGGTTTTAAGGAGCTGGCTCATATGATTGTGGAGGCGGGCAAATCCAAAATCTGCAGGGCAAGCCAGCAATCTGGAGATCCAGGGAAGAGCTGACGCTGAAACTTGAGTCCAAAGGCAGTCTGGAGGCAGCGTTCCTTCTTTCTCGGGAAGTCAGTCTTTTTTTCTTTAACTGATTGGATGAGCCCTCCCCTGCTCCCTGCCCATTATACAGGGTGAACTGCTCTACTCAACGTCTACTGGTCTAAGTATTAATCTTATCTAAAGAATACCTTCATAACAACATCCAGAGTGGTGTTTGACCAACTATCAGGGTACAGTGGCCTATAAAATTTAGCACATAATATTAACCATCATAGGTAGTATCTTCAGTTCAGTTCAGTTCATTTCAGTCGCTCAGTCGTATCCGACTCTTTGTGACCCCATGAATCACAGCACGCCAGGCCTCTCTGTCCATCACCAACTCCCGCAGTTCAACCAAACTCATGTCCATCGAGTTGGTGATGCCATCCAGCCATCTCATCCTCTGTCGTCCCCTTCTTCTCCTGCCCCAATCCCTCCCAGCGTCAGGGTCTTTTCCAGTGAGTCAACTCCTCACATGAGGTGGCCAAACTATTGGAGTTTCAGCTTTAGCATCAGTCTTTCCAATGAACACCCAGGACTGATCTCCTTTAGAATGGACTGGTTGGATCTCCTTGCAGTCCAAGGGACTCTCAACAGTCTTCTCCAACACCACAGCTCAAAAGCATCAGTTCTTCGGTGCTCAGCTTTCTTTACAGTCCAACTCTCACATCCATACATGACTACTGGAAAAAACATAGCCTTGACTAGATGGATTTTGTTGGCAAAGTAATGTCTCTGCTTTTGAATATGCTATCTAGGTTGGTCATAAATTTCCTTCCAAGGTGTAAGCTTCTTTTAATTTCATGGCTGCAGTCACCATCTGCAGTGATTTTGGAGCCTAAAAAAAATAGTCTGACACTGTTTCCCCATCTATTTGCCATGAAGTGATGAGACCAGATGCCATGATCTTAGTTTTCTGAATGTTGAGCTTTAGGCCAACTTTTTCACTCTCCTCTTTCACTTTCATCAAGAGGCTTTTGATTTCCTCTTCACTTTCTGCCATAATGGTGGTGTCATCTGCATATCTGAGGTTATTGATATTTCTCTCGGCAGTCTTGATTCCAGCTTGTGCTTCTTTCATCCCAGCGTTTCTCATGATGTACTCTGCATATATGTTAAATAAGCGGCGTGACAATATACAGCCTTGACATACTCCTTTTCCTATTTGGAACCAGTCTGTTGTTCCATGTCCAGTTCTAACTGTTGCTTCCTGACCTGCATATAGGTTTCTCAAGAGGCAGGTCAGGTGGTCTGGTATTCCCATCTCTTTCAGAATTTTCCACAGCTTATTGTGATCCACACAGTCAAAGGCTTTGACATAGTCAATAAAGCAGAAATAGATGTTTTTCTGGAACTCTCTTGCTTTTTTGATGATCCAGTGGATGTTGGCAATTTGATCTCTGGTTCCTCTGCCTTTTTAAAACCAGGATCATGTATTATATATACATATATATAATATATATATATATATATATATGGGGGGGGGTTACTTTACTTGAAAAAAGAAGCTCCAGCTATGCTGTGGAATTCTCGGATAATTCTCTGTTAATACTGGCCTCCACAGAAAGATTCAAAACTACAAAAACAGGAAACCTGGTCCCGTCTGTATCAATCTGAATTGCTATGGAATGCCATTGAGAGAGCAGGCATTTTTGCTGTCTGTGTACCCGCTTCCCAGAGGAGACCACCTTTGTCACTGCAGCCCTCAGGCCTTAGGGGAGGGAGCCTGGAATATTCAGGAAGGGGACTTCTTCCCGGGTTAATGACCCACAAGCTTCATTTGAACCAGGGCCTTCACCCTGAAGAGTGTGTGCAGAGGGGCTGTTCTGGGAAGGAAGGTGTAAACAATGCCAAATGCAGACTTCAAAGTTGTCAGAGATGGCAGGATGTGCTTTAAATTTCATCAGGCTACTAGTGGAGGAGAGAGGTCCAGTTTGCGCTACGAGGCTCAGAAGGCAGAAGGTGTGGAACTATGGAGGTTGGTGATGCAGCTCAGGCCAGCACAGAGCGCCTTGAGCTCTCAGCTGTGGAGCACACCTTTCCTGCCTCTCAGGCTGCTGGTCCACCTGTGCAGTGAGACAGCAGAGGGCAAGGCCAAGTGGTCGTTGAGATCCCTTCCCCATTATGTGACCCTGGATGTGGTGGTCTGGATAAAGAATCAGGGACAAATGTGGGAGGTGTTTCTAACGGAAGATAGAGTCAGTTTCACAGATGTTGGAGAGTTGGAAGAAGGTCAGTTCCAGTCTGGACATGTTAAGTGTGAGGGCTAAAATGTCATCCAAGGGGTGCTGTTCTATAGCCCAGTGCAGGTGAGGCTTTGGAGGGGAAGTGAGAAGGTGGGGTCAGATTAGTCTCATGGTCATTTCTCAGAAGACAGTGGGTTAGAAGCTGGATCAGATATTGCAGAGGCTGTGTTAGAAGGTGATGAGGGAGAGCAGAGAGCCAAGAATCCTACCATACTGCCTAGGGGTGAGGATTGTGGGTCCCCATCCAAATATCACCTGACGTGTATCCCAGGAGCGGAAATCTCATGAGAGCTCACTGCAAGATGTGCTAAAGGAGAGGCCATCTTGGTGCAGCTTTGGAGACAAAGAAAGAAGGAAGAAAGAGCAAGAAGAGAAGGCTTGAGAGAAGGAAAGACAGGGGAATGGAGAACCATTTGACTCTCTCTTATTATACACACACTTATATATAGCTAATTAAGAAATATAGTGACTATTTTCCAAAAGTTCAAACACTAATTATAAACACATATTCTTACTACTTACCCTTCACCTCTATTTCCTTCTTTTTTGACTTTCCTGGGGCTTAAAGCCAGAGGCAGGGCTGGGTGGCCATCGCTATATGGCAGCTTGGCTTTGCTTGTAGGGTGAAGACAGAGGCTCGCGTGCTGATGGGGGGAGATGGTGGGTTCTGGGCCAGTTAGCATGTGCCCTTCCTTAGAGCCCTGGGAACTCTGAGAATAATGAGTTACTTCTTCCCAGGACTATTATTTATTGCATCTTCAGCACAGATTTATGAATGTGTTACTTGCTTAAAAGTTGTCTTTTCTTTAACAAAAGAACAGACGTATCCTGTGTCAGCACTATCAAACTATGGGAAAATGTTCAAAGGAAAAAGATGCTTCTGGTTATACCCTAGAACCTTGATTGATAGAAAGATACCTATTAAAAGAACACGCATGAACTTCCAGGCTCTAATATTCACACTTTTGCAGGTATGGAAAATGAGGCCAACAAGCTGGAAGTGACGTGTCCACAGTTAGGTTACGTGGCCAGGTCATCACTCGGTCCTGTGTTTTCTGATGTTAAGAATAATATTTATTGCTGCTGCTGCTACTGCTGTTTAGCTACTAGGTCATGTCTCACTCTTCGGGACCCGCTGGACTATAGCCCACCAGGCTCCTCCGTCCATGGGATTTCCCAGGCAAGAATACTGGAGTGGGTGCCATTTCCTTCTACAGGGAATCTTCTCAACTCAGGGATTAAACCCATGTCTCCTGCTTGACAGGCAGATTCTTTATCACTGAGCCACCTGGGAAACCCATAATAGTTATCATTCCTATAATAACGGCATATTACGCTCATAATCCAGTAAGGGCCAAGATCCATAGGTGTACGCGAAGTTCAAAGGCAACGGCACAGAGTTCATGGGGAGTGTTGAAAGATGGGGTGGGAAGCACAGGGTCAGTCTGGCAGAGCACGGCTTCTACTCAGCGCCGCGTTCTCCTAGTTCTTCCTTTCGCACTCAACGAAAGATGACTTCCCTCAAACAGCTGTGGTTCCTGTTAGGAATCAGGGGATATTTTGATGATTTTTATATTTGATATTTTCTTATAACAAAACTCAGGAATGCTCAAACACTCACCCGAAGCGTAACAACGCCTCTCGGTGAAATTCTAGAGGGCAACACACGCTCAAAGCTGCACAATTAGTAGTATGTACGCTGATAAAGCCCCACACAGGGCTGTCTGGAACTGAGCCACAGCCAGCAGTGCAGCATCTCCCCCCCTTTAAGCCCAAAGAGTGTCATCAGCTGACTCCTGAACGCAAAGCCCTGAGACCTCCTGAGAACGGTGAGCATGACTGAGAGGGAGGTGAGGAGGGGTCTGCTGCAAATGCTGAGTAATGACGTGTGGACTAGCCTCTGGTTAGGGGGACCTAGGGTGAGAGGAGGGACAAAGGGCGAGGTGGGAAAGAAGACAGGGAGAGAGGGAGATGAGAGAGGGAGACTGCAAGAAGCACGTGGTGAGTGGGGGACGGGGCTTGGCCAAGAGCAAATCAAAATTGAAATAGTATTGCTATTAGATCCTTGAAAAGAACATAAGAAAGAGGAAAAATTTGAGAATCTCAAGAGGAGGTCATTGAGTTCTAATTGAAGGCAGATTCACCTATTTGCACAAATTGGGGCCAGAAGTCCAGCCCCTACAACCCTTAGTGGGAGGTGGGGGTGGGGAGGTTCAAGAGGGAAGGGACCTATATACACGTATGGCTGATTCATGTTGTACGGCAGAAACCAGCGCACTATTCTAAGGCAATTGTCCTCCAATTAAATATAAAGTTTTAGAAAATAAAATAAAAAGTAAACCTTTATTGCTTGTGAAAGGCAAAGAAGAAAGGCACGAAACTTCCCCTTCCTCCAGCGACGGCCATAGAGCAGGCTCCTCTTAACTTGTACCTCTGGGTCCACGCTGCTAGCCAACATCTCTCCCCTGTGCTTGCCTGCGGGAAGCTCTCACCTGCTCAGCTTGCTCTGTGACACATACGCCCCTCCTCGGAAGGGAAATGAGGGAATCAGCGCCAGATGTGCACACGCACGACGGATGGGTGTGCTGGAATGCTCACTTGTCTCTGCCACCTCATAACGCGGCGGCTCCTTTCCTTCGGGGCTAGCCATCTGTGACTCGGTGACGGTGGGCCGGTCCTGCGCTGTCAGCCCTGCGTCCATCTCCGAGAGCTGTGTGCTCCATGGCCTGGCTGGGTTTGCCCTCAGCTGACTGTGGAAAGGCATGAGCCCCCTCTAGAGCAGTGCACTAAAGAGAGATGCCCTCAGATGCTGTCTGAGGAGGAAGGGCTGGTCATTAGCGATGTGGGGAGCATGAGGCGTGGTAATAAGGACATGGCTTATTCCCTTTATTTCAGAAATTGGCAACAATTTGTTAAGACCTCCTCATCCCTGTGTATTTAAATTTGGAAATCCAAAGCTTTCTTTGAAAATAATTTGCAGGGAATGGAGAGTATTGAAGTTTAGAGTTGGAAGGAAGTAGAACAATTAACTTATAAGAGAGAAAAGGAAGAAAGAGATTATCTGGTGTGATTAGCCTTTTCCAGCTCTCTCCCCTATTGTACAGATGAAGAAATACAAGGTCAGAATTATAGCTTTTACATATAAATTCAGGAAAAATCCATTACAAACAAAATATCTAATCTTTCATTTTTGAAAGACTGTCACTTTTATTAATAATTTAAAAAGTAACTTGTATGAGTACACACCGATCTTTTCCAGTAATTCCCCAGTTAATTCTCTTATGAAATGTGACTGGCTCAATATTCACAATCTATTCCTAGTTGGGCCGCAGGGTCATAATGTAATTCTGTGAATTTTTTTCTCATTTATATCCATCCCTACAGTTATCAGAGGAGAAATATAAATGAGAAAAAAATTCTCAGAATTCATCCTCACGATTATTGTGCTTCCCTCATAGCTCAGTTGGTAAAGAATCCACCTGCAATGCAGGAGACCCCAGTTTGATTCCTGAGTCAGAAAGATTCGCTGGAGAAGGGACAGGCTACCCACTCAAGTATAAATGGGCTTTTCTTGTGGCTCCGCTGGTAAAGAATTCCCCTGCAATGCAGGAGACCTGGGTCCAATCCAGGAGACCTGGGTTCAATCCTTGGGTTAGGAAGATCCCCTGGAGAAGGGAAAGGTTACCCACTCCAGTATTCTGGCCTGGAGACCTGGGTTCTATCCCTGAGTTGGAAAGATCCCCTGGAGAAGGGAAAGGTTACCCACTCCAGTATTCTGGCCTGGAGAAGTCCATGGACAGTACAGTCCATGGGGTCACAAAGAGTCGGACACAACTGAGTGATTTTCACTGTCACTTTTCACTTTCACAGTTATTATTATTCTATGGATAATTATTTATGAATCAAAAGAACAGAAAAGTATCTTATGTTCATGATTTGGAAAACTTGGTATTATTAATGTATCATCAATACCCAAAGTGATCTACAGATTCAGTGCAATCTCTATAAAAACTCCAATGATATCTTTTGCTTAAATAGAAAAAGCCATCCTATAATTCATATGAAGTCTTAAGGGACCCTGAATAGCTAACACAGTATTGAAAAAGAAGAACAAATTCGGAGGTCTCATACTTCCTAATTTACAGACGTAGTACAGAGCTGCTGCTGCTGCTGCGAAGTCGCTTCAGTCGTGTCCGACTCTTCCCGACCACATGGACTGCAGCCCACCAGGCTCCTATGCCCATAGGACTTTCCAGGCAAGAGCACTGGAGTGGGAGTACAGAGCTAGGGTAATCAAAATAGTATGGTACTGACATAAAGGCAGATATATAAATAAATGGGATAGAAGAGATGGCATAGAAATACACCCTTTCACATACAGTCAAATACTTTTCAACTAGGGTGCCAAGCCCATATAATGGAGAAAGGACTGTCTTTTCAAGAAATGGTGCTAGGAAAATTGAATAAATACTTATAAAAAATAAAGTTGGATTCTTATACTATATAAACAGTTAATTCAAAATAAATCAAAGACCTAAACACAAAAGCTAAAACTATAGCAATCCTAGAAAACATAGAGAAAAATTGTGACTTTGGATTTAGCAATGATTTCTTGGATACAACAAGAAAAGCACAGGCAAAAAAAGAAAAAGCAGATAAGCTGAGCTTCCTCAAAACCGAACACTTTTATGCATCGAAGGACACTGTCAGCAGAGTGAGAAGGAAACCCTTGGAATAGGAAAAATATTTATAGTCATACATCTGATAAGGGGTTAACATCCAAAATATCTAAAGAACATCTGCAACTCAGCAACAAATAGAAGAAGAGCCCAACTTTAAAATGGGCTGATGTCTTCAATAGAGATTTCTCTAAAAAAGATAAACAACAGCCAACAAGAGCATGAAAAGACACTCAACGCTGTTAGTCTAGGGACGTGCAGATCAAAACTACAATGAGATGCCGCATCACACCTACTAAAATGGCTACTGAAAACCAGAAAATAACAGCAAGTGGATGTGAAGAGACTGTAACACCTACACATTGTTGGTGGGACTGTAAAATGGTACAGCCACCACAGGGAAACAGTTAAGTAGTTCCTCAAAAAACTAAACAGAATTTCTCTATGACCAAGTAAATTCAATTCTAGAAATATACCCAAAAGAATTTAAATAGGATTCAAACAGATGCTTATATACAATGTTTATTATAGCATTATGTACAATATCCAAAAGGTGAACAACCATAGCAGCCATCAAGAGATAAATCAATAAACATGCACAGGCAATGGAATATTATTCAGTCATAAAAACCGAAATCCTGACATGTGATATATGCATGAACTTTGAAACATAATGCTAATTGAAATAAGCCTTATAAAAGGACAAATATTATTATATGCTTCCCTCCATATGAAATAAAAAAAATTTATACAGATAGAAAGCAACTTAGAGGTTTTCAGGGGCTGAGTATAGGAAGGGAGGGGAGAATTACTGCCTAATAGAGTTTCTGCTCTGGGGTGATAAAAAATTGGGGAGAATATATGGTGGTGCTAACTGTAAAACAGTGTGCAAAGCCTCTGAGTTATAGAATTCAAAGTGGCTACAATGGCAAATGTTAGGTTATATATGTTTTCAGTTCAGTTCAGTCGCTCAGTCATGTCTGACTCTTTGCGACCCCATGAATCACAGCACACCAGGCCTCCCTGTCCATCACCAACTCCTGGAGTTCACTCAGACTCATGTCCATCAAGTCAGTGAAGCCATCCAGCCATCTCATCCTCAGTCACCCCCTTCTCCTCCTGCCCCCAATCCCTCCCAGCATCAAAGTCTTTTCCAATGAGTCAGCTCTTCACATGAGGTGGCCAAAGTACTGGAGTTTCAGCTTCAGCATCATTCCCTCCAAAGAAATCCCAGGACTGATCTCCTTTAGAATGGACTGGTTGGATCTTCTTGCAGCCCAAGGGACTCTCAAGAGTCTTCTCCAACACCACAGTTCAAAAGCACCAATTCTTCGGCGCTCAGCTTTCTATATGGTCCAACTCTCACATCCATACATGACCACTGGAAAAAGCATAGCCTTGACTAGATGGACCTTTGTTGGCAAAGTAATGTCTCTGCTTTTTAATATGCTGTCTAGGTTGGTCATAACTTTCCTTCCAAGGAGTGAGCGTCTTTTAATTTCCTGAATGTAAACAAACCTAACATGCGTTCTCAATAATAAGCGGGCTCCTCTTCTGAAGGAGATTCTGCCACAAGGAGCACTGTGCTTTCTTCCACTCTCTTCTCTACTAAGGCTGTGAACTTGGGCAAGCCGTTCACCTTTTCTGGACATCAGACGCAATTTGGGTTTAATGATGGTTTATAGAGGATTAAATGTGCAAGCATTCAATAGGTTTTGTTAATATATATGATCTGTTGTCTGCAGAGGGTCCTCTTACTAACATAGAAAGAGGGAATAAAGTATGATGGCAACAAACTCCCAGTGTCTGTGTTTCTGTTTTAGACTCCTTCTTCTTCTTCTTAGTTCGAAGGCTTTTTTCCCCTGGCCACACACACACATAACCCAGCTTACACTGGAAAGGTTTTATTGCCAAGATAATTTTCTCCGTATTGGCAATGCATTAATTTCCACTGCCACTCTGAGGGCCCATTCCATTTCTCCATGTCTCCAAAGTGGCCCCAGAGCATTAGCCTGTCCTTGTCCCTCTTAGGGGCAATGAAGGAATTCTCTCTTGCACTATTACTGGTGAAGATTTATTTCAAGTTTCTGAAGGGAGGTCAGGTAAATTGACCTCCAATATACCCTTCAGCCATGAGACTCGACGATTCTTGGATTCTAAAATCTACTGAAGGAATGAGATAGGATCCGCTTCTCTTTCCATCTGTCCCCCAATAAAACGAGCAGGACAGGGGCCCCAGGTGATTTCAAATCTCCTTTGGTGGATAATGGAATTCAGGTTTTTGTAGATACTGATCTTTATGACTCTTCTTGATGCAGCTTAAGAAAGTCTGACCTATTATTTGGACCCAAATCTCCCCTGAACCACGTTCCTTCTGATTTACATCCAGTTCAGACACATGGTGCTCTTTCTTAGCTATATTCTGCTGGGGAGAGAAAGGGGATATGAACTGTGACAAACGGCAAATGCCTTCCATCAGGTTTGCCAGACCTGAGGGAGGCATGCAGGACTTTGTGTGGCCCTAGGTACTGTGCTTCTTCCACCGTCCTGGTTCCTGGGAGAGCCTGGATGTATCTGGCAGCAGGTGGGCAGTGGCCTCTTGAGCCCCTTTCCCCACAGCCCCACAGCGCCCGGTGCAGAGTCACCAGGGGACCCTGTCCACACACAGACCTGACTCAGTACTTTCTGCTCTTTCGACTTCTCCCAAGCAGAGCCTTTCAGGTCCCTCAAATATGGCCTATCTGTCCAACCCTCGGAACTTGGCCTCCCACTTAGTAAGCTCTTCTCTGTCTTTCATTAGCTCCTCTGATTTCATTCTGGGCCCTTCAAAACTATTCTGCACACAGCTTCCCTAGTACTAATTGGAAAATTCAAACCATATTATGTTTACTGCTGTTGTTCAAATAGAATTCTTACTTAAAAAGATGCAAAATATTTGCCTGGTGCCATCAAAGCTAAATGTATAAAACCAGATATATTTCACTTGCATTATGTCTAAGACTCTCATTTTTATGTTCACAGGTGAAACTGGTCTGTGAAATCCTCCACCTTTTGTGGTTCTTACCCAGCCTTGTTATCAAAGTAATATGAGAAATATTTCCTCTTTATCTACTTTTCTTGAACATTTTGTGTAAGATTGGAATTAAAATTTGTTTTCCTCGTTTCTACTTCCTTGTTTTCTTCATAAGAATATTTTTTTAGTAAACGTTTAATTTAAACCTTTTTTATAACTGGCTTAGTAAACATATTTCTCTATGAACTTGATTATTTAAATTTAGATATTTCTGTACTTATTAGGATACAATATGACTCTTTTAATTAGAAATAATTAAATTTAATATTCAGTTCCTCACTTACACTCAATAGCCACATGCAGTTAGTGGCTACCATACAGGGAAGTGCAGACATAAACTATTTCCACCATCACAAAGTTCTGTTGGACGACACTGGTGGAGAATATCCTTCTGTCAGGTATTTTCACAGCTGGCCTGTTTTCTAACCCATTGCATCCTAGCACACATCTCCATTGGTCAGTCCGCAACCTCCACAATGCCACCACTGTATTTCATTTTATTCACAGACCTACCACTTTCCAGCAAAATCTTCTTCATCTGTCTTCCCATTATTGCTGTATACAGCCCATAAGAACAAGGACCTTTCTGGCTTTTTTTTACCACTGAATCCTCAGAGTATGGAAGAGTACCTTTGAGAGAGGAGGTGTTCAACAACCACATATTAAGTGAAGTGGATTGAATGGCAAGGGAACTCCACTGATGGCAAGTTAAGATTTTTGCATTTAAAAAGACGTAAATATGTGCCTGATGGCAGCCTACCCTTCTAGTCTGTAGGGCCCCTCATTTCACTCTAGACAGTTTCCTTCTGCGCCCTTTCCTTTTCTCTTGTCACACCTGTCAGGAGCACCAGAAGCTTGCTCATCTCACTGATATCTTTCAGGAAGAAACAAATTTGACCTGACTAATGATCTCTATTGTATATTTGCTTTTTCTGTCATTAATATCTTCTCTTACTTTAATATTTCCTTCTTTTTTCCGTCTTTGGGTTTATTCTGTTAATCTTGTGCTGTCTTCTTTTCCTTTTAACTTAGTTCAATAATGTAAGCTTTTTCTACTTTCTAACATAAGTAAAAATATTTAGACCTCTTTTGATGTGATGTTTCAGCTAAATCCATGCATTTAGAGAGGTTGTACTTTCACTGCCACTAAATTTTTAAGTGTTTTTAAGAATTTCCATGTCTCCTTCGGTGCATGAGGTAGGTACAGGGGTGGCTTTTTCTTTGGGTTTTTTTTTTTTTTAGTGGTTTCTTTATTATTATTATTCCAAAATACATGAGGCTGGTTTTAGTTACCTTACATCTTGGTGAGGAAAATCTTTTCTGCATGTTACAGATTCTTTGGAATTTGTTGAAACTTGCTTTAAAGCTTGATACTTGGTCAATTAAAGCACATATATACCATGTGTTCTTGAGCAGAATGTTTGTTTAATTATTGGGTACAGTGTTCCATATGTGTCCATTAAATTTTTAATTTGGAATATATTGTTTTTCTTCACCAGAAGTGAGGCTGTGGTGACCCTCATAGGAAAGAAAAAAAAATAGGAAAAAGATAATCCCTTCCCTCCTAACCTTGGGCTCTCCCTCTAGCTCCATCTGGTGGCAGAGTTTAACAGGGAGTGGCTGGCCAAGAAGAAATGGAGTTTTAGGGTCCAGCCCCATCACCACAAAGCCTAGTATAGGAAGATGAGCTCAGAGCAGAGAAATGATGCCTTAATAACTGGCATACATGCTATGGAATTAAGATTGTGATTTGCTTACTTGTGTATGTCTGGTGTTCCAAACATTGCTACAAATAGCATCCAACCATGAGAAGCTCATCGTGGTGGATAAAATCGCTAACCTGGATTTGTAGGAACAGCACTAGAGGGAAGTGAAAGCAGTGACTTGATCATTCTTCTGCAAATCTAGTCTTTCTTGTGTCTTACCTTTTCAAATACCTCCGTCTGCCCATTTACCTTTGAAGTGTTTCTTATTCAGTAGTAAAAGACCTTTATGTAATGAAATAAAAAGAATGTTTATTAGATGGGAAAGTCTCCAACATTGTTTTAATTTATCCACATGGTCCATATCATTGTATCCACACAGTGTTTCTCCGGCCTCATTGATGTCATTGATCATAGCTGCTCACAGCCTAACTAAAGAGGCCGCCACCATACTTTGTGACGTATAGCAAGGCATGGCCCATTCTCACTCTGGTGTGGCATTCTAAGTGTGTGGAGGCTGCACAGACAAACTAGAACCTACCTCAGGGGACTCGCAGCTCGACAAAAGAGGAAAGACATGCAAAGTTGACCATATTAGAAATATTCGATCATTTTTCAAGGCACTGTTACATTTCCACATTCCTTCAGTCCAAGATGCTAGTATAGTGAGTAGCGGGACTTCCCTGGCGGTTCAGATGGTAAAGAGTACATCTGCAATGCAGAAGACCCAGGTTCAATCCCTGGGTCCGGAAGATCCCCTGGAGAAGGGACTCACTACCCACTCCAATATTCTTGCCTGAGAATTCCGTGCACAGAGTCCTAGAGTTATCCAACCCTCTCCCTGGCTCATAGCCAGTCAGTAATCAGATGCAGTTTATTTTCACGGCAGTGTCTCTAGGAATCCCCAGTTCTTTTCTTCCCAAACCCTCTTTTAGAGGACCTCACCAATCCAAGCTCCCCTCACTGCCCAGTGTGGCTTTCCTTTTCAGCCTCATCTCTAGTTTCCCACATCTAGCCCCAGGCTGCTTATCTGCGTTCCCTGGACTCTGTATCTGCTGCCTCCTGCCCTTTACCACTGTGACCAGGGAAGGAAAGAATGATTATTCTTTTAAACATATTTTGGGCAAACAGCACTTTTAGGAAACTAGTCCCAGGGAATGCTCGTATTTGAAAGGGAGTCATCCAGATTACCTTATCCAGTATTACAGTTTGGATGTCTAAAATGATTAAAGTTATTTGAAAGAGTTCATTTTTTCATTCTCTGGGGAAAAAAATGCTGAGTCATTATTACTCACAGTTCACAAAATAAATATCCATGTATTTCACAAATGCTTCTTTGGAAATTTTATAACGCTTCCAAGGACACTTATGTGATTTGCAGGGTCTACTGGCTCAGAAGTAAAGAATGTGCCTGCAATGAGGGAGACCTGGGTTCAGTCTCTGGGCCAGGAAGATCCCCTGGAGGAGGGCATGGCAACCCACTCCAGTATTCTTGCTTGGGGAATCCCATGGACAGAGGAGCCTGGTGGGCTGCCGTCCACAGCGTGGCACAGAGTCGAACATGACTGAAGTGACTAAGAGGCAGCAGAGCAGAATAAAAATGTAAGACCCAGACTTGGAAAACATCTTTAAAATGTCAAGAAGGCAATATTTGGGCATTCTAATTCCTGAGCTCAGAGCCTTCTACAACTGCACAGGTTATATGCCTAGGAACCTGGCCCTGGCCCTTCATTTATATGCTTGACTTTATTCCACGGGAATTATAAGAAATGTGAGCTAAGTGCAAGACTTAAATACATGAACTATGCTACTATGAAGCCCTTGATGTTTCCAATAGCGGCAGACAACCCTCTTGGTATGCATCTGACCCCAATGCTACCTCTTACTAGCAGATTACTTAGCTTTTCTGCAGCTCAAGTTCCTCATTCGTAAAGTTGGGATAATAAGAGCCCCTCACCATAGAAATTAGCCCTGAATATTCATTGGAAGGACTAATGCTGAAGCTGAAACTCCAATACTTTGGCCACCTGATGCAAAGAACTGACTCATTAGAAAAGACCTTGATGCTGGGAAAGATTGAGGGCGGGAGGAGAAGGGGACGACAGAGGTTGAGATGGTTGGATGGCGTCACCGACTCGCTGGACACGAGTTTGAGCAAGCTCCAGGAGTTGGTGATGGACAGGGAAGCCAGGAGTGCTGCAGTCCGTGGAGTTGCAAAGAGTCGGACATGAGTGAGCCACAGAACTGAACTGAATTGATGGGATTCTTATAAGGATTTAATGATTTAATACAAGTAGAGCGCTGAGGACAATTCCTGGGATGTAGAATGCTCTATAAAATTGGGGCTATGAAAATCAGAAAACATGTCTGATTTTACTTTAGCTAAATACTTTCAATATGTAGCAGCATTTTATTACAAAGCTTGAAGTGCCGATTAGAAAACTCAAGCAAATTACAAAGCAGCACAAATTCCACTTAGGGGACTAGGATCGGGCATAAAAAAGAAACAAGTAAACTTTGAGGCCAAGTCTAAAATAAGTGATTAATCGGTGGACTGATTTCGTTATTCTTTCTTTTTAAAGCATCACTTTTGCCTACTGATTACCAAAGCGTTGGAAAGGCATGAATGAACAGGGCAGAATCCCAGCCCTTAGAATGCAATGTGCAACCCCACAAGGAAAGAAAGCAAATACCACTCAGAATGCTCACAGGAAGGCACTTGGCTTAGTCCTAGATGAGAGTATCACGGATAGAAGCTGACAAGTCCTTTTAAAGACGATTGTTAAACTATCTCTAGAAAGATGAACTGACATCTCCCAGGTAGACTCATTCAAGGTAAGGAGTATACTCAAGAGAATAAAACAGAGACAGAAGTCCCAGGAAGCTGCGGGGAGTAGAGGGAAGGGGTGGGCAGTGAGAAAAGTCGCCCTTGACAAAGCGCCTGCTTGGAAGGCAGTGAGTCCTTGTTTGAACACATCGTGGCGCACTGGGGCCTTGTCCAGTGACTGTGATCCACTCCTCTCCTCTACCCAGCTGACCCAAAGGCAGACGCCTGGTTCAAGCTGTGTTGGGAAAAAGTGCTCTTTTTCGTTGATTTGATGTTTGCAATAGAGGAGATACTTCTGCATAATGTTAAATCACTTCAGTCGTGTCTCACTCTTTGTGCCCCTGTGGACTGTAGCCTGCCAGGCTCCTCTGTCCATGAGGATTCTCCAGGCAAGAATACCAGAGTGGGTTGCCATGCCCTCTTCCAAGGGATCTTCCCGACGCAGGGATCCAACCCTTGCCTCCTGCATTGCAGGCAGATTCTTTACCGCTGAGCCACTGGTAGACCCAGTATCAAATAGAATTTAGAATTGAAAGGCTGTTTTAATCTCTGCTATTGTAATATGACAGCTAAATTCAGGAATCTATCCCTTGGTAGACTGCATATGATACTTTCTGTTTAATTACAGAACTTAAACAGAAATTCTGGCACTAATGGTAAGACGGGATTTTTGTTTGGTGGATATTTGCATTAGAGAAAGGTATTTTTTTTCCGTCAGCCATCAGCTATTGGACTCCAAGTCTACACTGAGTATCCCACTTCAGAAAGAGTAAATCTATTTTTTAAAAAATAAGGGGAAAAAAGGGAAAAGAAAAGAATGCACGGAAGAGATCCAATCTTCCTGCAAAAGACAGATGACTTCTTGTGTTGATTTCTACCCTTGTTCTCAACTCCCTGAGAGCTTCCCCGCTGGAGTCAGCACACCACCACCCCGCCTCTATCCCGCCAATTCAGTTTTCTGTGGATGATTTGATAAAAGCCTGCATATTGAGTTTTGGCATGATTTCCAGTTCATTTTGTGGTGATCTCTGTTGGTGGAATTTTGTCCAACACTGCTTTCAGAATAAAGCAGAACGCCAGGCATCAGGGAAGAAGGGAAGAGGATGTGGGTCCATGCAACACAGTCGCCTAGCCTATCAGTATCTGAGAGCACTCCACTTGGGTGAATTGTGGGTGTCGCGTTCTTGTCAGTGTGGTCACCAAAGACCTCTGGCAAAGCGGGCGGTGCCAAGCCCTTGCTGATGTCAGGTTACTCCCGGGAAACCCCAGATTAGCTGGCAACTGCTGTTTCCTATCAGCTCAATTTGGAGATTAGTTGGGAAAAGTCCATTTTGGGGTGACCTAACGCTGGTCATGCCAAATGCCTGTGAGATTAAATAGCTGCACAGATATCTGTCAATTACACACACTAGATAAGGGTCGTTTATGTATAAACACAAATCAGTTTCCAATTATCTTTGACAGAGTTGTGGCACAGTTAATAAAAATTACTTATGTTCACATTTGGACTGAATACAGGTAGGTAGACTCCTGTGTTCATGGAGAACAAACCTTACTCTTGGTAGCCAACACTTACTTCCCAGCTTTACCATCTAAACTCTGTGCTTCAATTTCTTCATCTGTAAAAAAGAGGTAATCATATTTATCCTCTCTCTTTCATATGGTACTTTGATGGTTAAAATAATTGAAGGGAAACTTTGAATTTTAAGCCCAATTTATTTTCTCTTTTATAGTTTGTACTTTTGTGTTATATCCAAGGAATCTTTGCGTAAACCAAAATAACACATATTTTCTCTAGGTTTTATTTCTAGCATTTTGTGTTTTAGGTTTTATCTTTAGATCTATGGTCCATTTCAAAGTGATTTCTGTGTGTGGTTCAAGGGAAGAATGGAAGGTTTTGTTTCATTTAATTTTTTTTTAAACCTACCAGGCTCCACGGTCCATGGGATTTTCCAGGCAAGAATACTGGAGTGGGCTGCCATTTCCTTCTCCAGGGGATCTTCCCAACCCAGGGATCGAACCTGGGTCTCCTGCATTGTAGACAGATGCTTTACCGTCTGAGCCACTAGGGAAGCCCATAGTTTGGTAAAATATTATCATTTCTCAATTAATTTCTCTGACTATTTGGTTGGAAATCAATTGACTCTTCTGCTTTATCAGTCTGTTTGTTCATCTTACACCAATTCTGTATCGTCTTGGTGACTTGAGCCTTACCCTAAGTCTTAAAACTGGGTAATGTGTACTTCAGCTTGGCTCATTAAAAAAAAACATTGCTAAGAAAATGAACAGGCAAGCCGCAGAGAGGAGAAAATATCTGCAGAGCTAGCGTGCTCAAGGACTTGTGTGCGTGTGCTAATCACGCAGTCATGTCCAACTCTCTGTGAGCTGGTGGACTGTAGCTTGTCAGGCTCCTCTGTAGTTGGAATTTTCCAGGCAAGAATATCGGAGTGGGTTGTCTTTCCCTTCTCCAAGGGATCTTCCCAACTCAGGCATTGAACGAGTGTTTCTTGCATTGCAGGCAGATTCTTTACTGTCTGAGCTACCCAGGAAGCCCAAGAATACTGGAGTAGGTAGCCTTTCCCTTCTCCAGGGGATCTTCCCAACCCAGGAGTTGAACTGGGATCTCCTGCCTTGCAGGCAGATTCTTTACCCACTGAGCTACAGGGAAGACGGTGGTAGTGATTGCACAGCCGCAAATATTTGCCAAAACTCACAGAACTATCCCTAAAAAGACTGGCGGTGCATGAAAATTACACCTTGATAAACCTGATTTTTAAAAATCGTGAAGTGGTTGAACTGAATGTCCTACCACACAAAAGCACTTGTTCCAGCTTCAGAATTTTCTACCTCCCTTTGGAGAAGGAAGAGCCAAAATTTCCTGTGTGGCAAGGGTGACTGATCCTGGGCAAGGCTACAACCCTACTCTTGGTGTTTTAAAACACTAGACTGTACCTCATTCATAATGTGTAGAGCACTTGTAAATATTATCTCTTATCTATCTGTCCACCTACCTATGGAATCATGATGGCGTGTAAACGGGCGAAACCATTTTAGAAAACAGTTCCTCTTTAACCCATAAAGTTGAATATTTACCTTATACCCACAATTTTACTTACTTATATGTCCTTAAACAAAACTTTTACACAAGAGGTTCACAGCGAGACTACACACAGAAGTTCTGAAAACAACCCAAATGCTTATCAGGAGGAGAGTGCATGAATAAATGCTGGTGTCTTTACACAATGAAATGTAAACAAACCAAAGAAACGTGCTGTGGTACGAAGAAACTTTAGCAATAGACAATTAAATGTGAAAATAAACCTGGGAGATTATATTCGGCATCATGCCTTTTAATAAAGTGAAAATAAATTAAATACAAAATACAATTTTAAGGAATGCAGAGGGATGAAAACCAGGAATAAAGCGAGGAAATCACGGACACCAAGCGCCAGCAGCGGCGCCGGCAGCACAGGCATCGCGGGCGCTGCTCATCTGCAGTCGCCCCTCCAGTTTTTTCATTAGAAAGGCCTCGTGCAGCTTCTAGTGTCCGGGTTGGCTCACGCTTCTCCTTTGGCGGCTGTATTTCGTCCATCGTCTGTAGCCTTTCGATATGTGGGCTCTGTCGTGTCCAACTCTTTGTGACCCCACGGCTGTAACCCTCCAGGCTCCTCTGCTCAGGAATTTTCCGGGTAAGAATACTGGAGTGGGTTGCCATTTCCTACTCCAGAGGATCTTCCCAACCCAGGGATTGAACCCAGGTTTCTAGGGTCCCCAGAATTACCAGGCAGATTCTTTACTAGTTCAGTTCAGTTCAGTTCAGTCACTCAGTCGTGTCCGACTCTTTGCAACCCCATGAATTGCAGCACGCAAGGCCTCCCTGTCCATCACCAACTCCCGGAGTTCACTCAGATGTCCATTGAGTCCGTGATGCCATCCAGCCATCTCATCCTCGGTCGTCCCCTTCTCCTCCTGCCCCCGGTCCCTCCCAGCATCAGAGTCTTTTCCAATGAGTCAACTCTTCGCATGAGGTGGCCAAAGTACTGGAGTTTCAGCTTTAGCATCATTCCTTCCAAAGAAATCCCAGGGCTGATCTCCTTCAGAATGGACTGGTTGGATCTCCTTGCAGTCCAAGGGACTCTCAAGAGCCTTCTCCAACACCACAGTTCAAAAGCATCAATTCTTCGGCGCTCAGCCTTCTTCACAGTCCAACTCTCACATCCATACATGACCACAGGAAAAACCATAGCCTTGACTACACAGACCTTAGTCGGCAAAGTAATGTCTCTGCTTTTGAATATGCTATCTAGGTTGGTCATAGCTTTCCTTCCAAGGAGTAAGCGTCTTTTAATTTCATGGCTTCAATCTGCAGTGATTTTGGAGCCCCAAAAAATAAAGTCTGACACTGATTCCACTGTTTCCCCATCTATTTCCCATGAAGTGATGGGACCAGATGCCATAATCTTACTTTTCTGAATGTTGAGCTTGAAGCCAACTTTTTCACTCTCCTCTTTCACTTTCATCAAGAGGCTCTTTAGTTCCTCTTCACTTTCAGCTATAAGGGTGGTGTCATCTGCATATCTGAGGTTATTGATATTTCTCCCGGCAAACTTGATTCCAGCTGTGCTTCTTACAGCCCAGCGTTTCTCATGATGTACTCTGCATATAAGTTAAATAAGCAGGGTGACAATATACAGCCTTGACATACTCCTTTTCCTATTTGGAACCAGTCGGTTGTTCCATGTCCAGTTCTAACTGTTGCTTCCTAACTTGCATATAGGTTTCTCAAGAGGCAGGTCAGGTGGTCTGGTATTCCCATCTCTCTCAGAATTTTCCACAGTTTATTGTGATCCACACAGTCAAAGGCTTTGGCATAGTCAATAAAGCAGAAATAGATGTTTTTCTGGAACTTTCTTGCTTTTTCCATGATCCAGTGGATTGTGGTGATTTGATCTCTGGTTCCTCTGCCTTTTCTAAAACCAGCTTGAACATCTGGAAGTTCACGGTTCACGTATTGCTGAAGCCTGGCTTGGAGAATTTTGAGCATTACTTTACTAGCATGTGAGATGAGTACAATTGTGTGGTAGTTTGAGCATTCTTTGGCATTGCCTTTCTTTGGGATTGGAATGAAAACTGACCTTTTCCAGTCCTGTGGCCACTGCTGAGTTTTCCAAATTTGCTGGCATATTGAGTGCAGCACTTTCACAGCATCATCTTTCAGGATTTGAAATAGCTCAACTGGAATTCCATCACCTCCACTAGCTTTGTTCGTAGTGATGCTTTCTAAGGCCCACTTGACTTCACATTCCAGGATGTCTGGCTCTAGGTGAGTGATCGCACCATCGTGATTATCTGGGTCGTGAAGATCTTTTTTGTACAGTTCTTTGTGTATTCTTTACCAGTAACACCACCCTAATCTCTGTATTAAATTCTATCCTCAGAAGCAACCTAAGTAAACTTTTACTTTCTGGATAAGACATCCACTTTCTGGACTCCACACAGTGGATGTAAAAGTACATCAGAAAATTCTAGCCAAAATAAGCCTGCTGCAGAAAAAGGGGTTTTAAGTAAAATATAATTGTTAAAGCATCCAGAGAGTCAGTACACAGTGATAAAATATTCAAGAGTCAAGTTGCTATAAGAATTTTAAGTGTATCTACACCTGGTATAAGACTCTCAGAAAATGCAAAGTCAGTTTGGTGGAATTCGAGGAAGATTTGAAAATCATCAGTGTATTACGATTAGGAATTTCAAAATACTTCTCTTGATTATAGATATGTCAGGAAGACAAAAACTAGCAACAACATTGAAAATGTAAACAATTCAATTAAATTTGTACCCAACACTTAGAGAAAACAGATTATTCTCAAGTATGCAAGGAGCATTACAAAATCTGATCAGGTACTAGGTCATAAAGAGGTCTTGATAAATATCAGGTGCATGTATTATATAGCTCATATTTGTTGATTGTAGTAGTTGAGCAAATGTCTAAACTTATCTAAACTTAAGGCCTTGCATATATAGAAAGCTTTCAAAAACATTACTAATAGTTTATGATTTAAGGAATAAATAATAATGAAAATTTTAAATTTCTAGAGTTAGACAACAATAGTATCATCAGCATTCAGAGTAGTGCTATGAAGAAAATGTGTACCTCTAAATACTTACAAAAGAGAAAGGCTAAAAATTAAATGCTTAAAATTATAAAATTAGAAAAATGGCAGCAGGATGATCTCCAGGAAAGGTGCTATAGAGAAGATGGATGTGGCCAAGTGGTGCCATAGGTAAAACAAAGCAAAATCAAAACAAAAACCTAAAAAACAGACAAATATCTATAGTGACAATAGAGAAAACAAAAAACAAATAATGTTTTGAATATGAAAGAACACATAGATCATTTTAAGCAGGGATTTAAAATCTGACAGATGCTTTAAAAACAGAGAAAAATGGGAAAAATAGGAAACTGACAAAACTGACACCAAGAGAATTGAAGCAACAGGTAAATCTTATGGAAAAGGAAATCGGCACAGGCTTGAACTGTTCCACCCGCGTTTGCATATGCTTATCGCTTGGCCGTGTCCGACGCCTTTGTGACCCCATGGCTGCAGCCCAGCAAGCTTCTCCGTTCATGGGATTTTTCCCATTGCTGTTTCCTCCTCCAGGGGATGGGCCCGACCCAGGGACTGAACCTGTGCCTCCCGCATCTCTTGCATTACAGGTATATTCTTTACCACTGGGCCATAGGGGAAGCCCAGTTTTACTAGTAAGTTCTATCAAGTTTGGGGGTACCAATCATCTCAATCTTTTATCACTATTCCAATAAATGGAAAGAAAAAAAAAATCTGTGTCAGTTCATTTTAAAACCAGACATGGACATTTTGAGGAAGTAAAGTTATAACATTGCTTTACCCATTAATATAGATCAAAGAACTTTAAATAAAACATTAACAAATTGAATCACACTATATAAAAAGACAACCAACCAAAATAAACCTCGCTTTATGCCTTGCTTTTATACCACTTGTCTATAAAATACCTAATTTACCACATTAATTGATTTTAAAATATATAATCATTTCAATGGATTGAGAAAAACCCTGAGATAACATTCAATATATATTCATAATTATAAATTTTTTGTAGTCTACCAGTATAAAGTCACTTTTGTGATCTAACAGAGGGGATCTGCAAGAAACCACTGCAGGAAGTGCTATGCTAAATGAAGGAACTTTAGAAGCCGTCCCATTATTCCTACTTCTAGTCAGCGCTGTACTGAATTTCTGCAACAGTGAAATAAGGGCAGGTGAATAATCAATTCAGTGCAGATGGATTAGCAAGCAGAAAATAAACCAGTTTAATACTAGCTAATGTGATCCTTATATGCAAAAACATGTAAATTATTAGAAAAGATACACAGAATCTATTTTTTCACTTTAAAATTGTATTTAAGTTTTAAATACTACCTATTGACCACCAACAAATAATAGAAGATCTAATTTAAAAGACACTGACATTGAAAATGGTAGAGAGTATCAGAACTTAATAATTCTAACAAAAGCATGTAAGTTTCTGCAGGAAGATTTAAGTGGCGTAAGAGATGTTAGAGATAGATCGACTAAATGGAGAAGGATGCTGTGGCCATAGAAACAAAACAAATTATTAAATGTCAGTTATCTAAAAGTCAATCTATTGATTCAGTATAATTTTAACTCATATCCCAACAGGGTTGTTCTTAAAACCTGACAAGCTTGATCCTGAGATGTGTTTGGGAGAATAAAATTCCGAGAATAATCAGAATACTTCAAAAGAAGAGCAGAGAAAGGAAACCTTTAACCCAAATATTAACCCATAATAATTAAGACAGTGTAGTACTGAGCCCAAAGTATATCATCAAGGAGAAAAAATAAAGAGCTCAGAGACAGCTGTGGGCACATAAGGAACCTTAGTGAGACATACAGTGTACCGGGTCAGCGGGGCAAAGAGAGGAGTGTGCAGAATGATTACCCAAGTAGTTTAAGCTGTTGTCAGCTGAGCCTTTCATTTAATGGGGGGACTAGATTTTTCTAATGCATTATTCATTATTAATTATTTAAAACACATGTTATTTCTTAAGAAATTCAAGAGTCGGGTTTGCAATTTGGTTACAGATAGACTCAAAAAATCTCATTAAGTGACAAGAGGAGCAGCCGCTGTTCAGGAGTATTTGTTGCTGAACTCCTGAATGCAGGGCAGGTCCCCAGTAATGGGGCCTAACACTTCCATTTACAGGACAATGTGCTCTTCCATGTAGCCCTTTCCAGCAAGCTGTGCCCTGGACAGAAGGTCTCTATCAGGTTTCCCCAGATGGGTCATGCCTGCAGTCTATCCTGCCCTGCCCCTATCAGCTGTATTCTGCTGTGGCATCAACTGGAAGGAGAAGCGCCGCCACGGCTGGACAGGAAGTTCGCATCTAGCTTCAAGCCAAGGACCCTGGGCCGAGCTCACCTTGCAAAGACTCTGAAGTGACTGTACTCCTCCTTAGGGAATGGTGAGGTATGCAACCACAACCAACATCCCCTCACAGAAATCGTAATGGAACACAGGTCCCCTGCGTTAGCTCGTTCACACACTCAGCCACTCATGATTCACTGTCAGTCATTCAAACAGTGTTCCTTGAGTCTTACCACTCACTGTGCTCCAAACGTGGCAAACGGAGGGCTTCTGCCATGACACAGAGCTTCGCCTCTCCTAACTCATCAGACCAAGACGTGGAAAACCAATGGAATTTCCGTGGGAGCCACTGAAGGCACCAGGGATTCTGCCTGTGCTAAACTCTCCAGAATCATGTGATCTGAGTGGGACTGACTCAGAGGGCAAGGATACCACCGCTGGCACACACTTTCCATAGCACTGAGTTACTACCTTCAGTGAACCAGGGAAAGTCTAATCACCTTCCCTCCTCCCTCAACCAGGATAATAGGGGGCAGGAGGTGCCAGGCCAAAATACCTTTCGATGCTCAGAAAAATTCTTTTCAGAGCTATTTATGTGCATGTGTGCCTGTGGGTCTGGGTTTAATAAAAGCCTGTACAACAGCCAAACTATCAAAATGTTTAAGAACCCACAAGTATGCGGCTTACCTCCTAGAGTTTTTCATGTCATCAACAATTGAGATGTTAGAATCACCCAGCTAATGTGAGAGACAGCCGTGGTACAACAGGGCGGGCCCTGACTTGGCGTCAGAATGCTGGCTAGTACTGAGCTTCTCAGTTGCCATGGTTCCCCAAAAGGTCCCCTAAACCCTGTGGTCCTCATGTTCTTCCAAAAAGGGCCATTTCCAGGGTGCTGAACAGGCCCACACGTCCTAGCACCGTGTTCTTTAAACTCTCGATGCATTTACTCCACCCACTGATTTGAGTAAGCAGAAGACACAGAAGTGGGTGGTGGAGGGAGCTGCCTTTCCCACTCCCTGCCGTGCATCTTCCTAGACGATTTTATGTCTTCCGGGCCACAGCCAGGCTCATCCATTCTGTGTGAGCCCATTTATCTCAGTTAGTCCTCTGGTAGCCCATGTGTCTTCTGGTGCCTCATCTCCTTTCTGAGATTCTACTTGCAATTCCATTTTTTCCCTACCATACTTACTCTCTCATGAAGCTCCTCTTTTTTATGCTCCCTTTTTAAGGGAGCAGTTGGCCTTACATGTAAAATGACAGAAAATTTTGTTCACTTCAGTTAGCGGCTGGAGAATCACAGTGCGGAACCCAGACTTCTGCGGAGCCCACTGCAGGACAGAAAGTGGAGATAAAACGGGGCTGTCACAGGATTCAAGGGAAGGAAGAAGGGCACTTGTTCTGCACTTGCCTGAATTTAAACCTTCAGGGAAAAGAAAAGATACCTAAAGAGGACTTCAGTGAAGGTTTTCTGTCTATTATGCTGTGTAAAACCTGTGCTGTGTCTTCCGGATAATTCAGGATAAAAAGCTGGATCCATTCTCTTGGTTTAAGGGCATACACAGGTGTTTCTTTAGTGAAGACGTAGAAGCCACGGGCATCTTTTTATTTCCATCTCTTTTCTTTTTTTCTTTTTCTCTCCCTCCTTCCCTCCCTTCCTTCCTTCCATTCCTTTGCAGTTCCATGTAGGATCACTAAATTTTTTGTATTCCTAAGAATGAAGTAGTCAAAGGTGAACTCGAAGAGATATAACTCAGATGGCTTCTAACGCAAGTCCCAGTGTCTTGGAAGACCAGACACTGAAACAGTTGTTTCAAGTAGTAGCTCTGCACCCAGATTACTCTGTGTTTTTGGATAGCTCATTCAACTTTTCTAAGCCTCTGTTCCTTCCCGTGTTAAGTGAGGCCCTATAACAATGGTCCGTTAGATTATCATTGTAAGGGCTGAATAATAAAATATACACTTTTTTTTAAACTACAGAGTGATTACATCTTACGTGACTCTTGTAATTCATTTCAGTGCCTTTTCTTGAATCCTCTGATTTAAATTTGCAGAACACCTATTTGAAAATGGCCAGTGACGGCACTATTCTATTCCAGCTTGAATGAATCTGTGTGTGCATGCGGGCCCGGGCCTCCCTGCTCCGCCCTGGGTCTCAGCGCTGCTGGGATGTGGCTGTGTGGCACCGTGATCAAGGCAAGGAGGAGACTGCACTGACCCTGGCGTGGAAGCAGGGAGTTCTGCCAAAGCCATCTGCTCAGAGAAGTCAGAGGCCACAGACAGAGAAACGTGGTTTTAATTTTTTGAGCTAAGAAGTTTTATAAACTAATTTTCCCCATTTTTTGATGTGAGGCCTGAAGGAAAATAATAATAAAACAAAACTGGAGGAGAGAAGGTTATTCGCCAAATGACATCTTCCCTGTTCTTTCTGCATCTATTCCTAGAACAAAGAACTTGAAGAGTGCAGGAAAGGCGTTGGCAGGTTGCCAGACCTCTTGTTTTGCTCCTCATCATTGTGAAAGCAAATTTGTTTTTGGAGTATGAGAGGCTAAAGCCCCCACCTCACTGCTGTCTTCAAACAGTGAGTAAAGATAATGATGGTGACATTTATTAGGTGCTTACTGCATGCAGGCATGATGCAAAGCACCTTGCCAGAATGATGGTGTCCAATCCCTGCAACAATCCTAGGAGGCTGGTACAGAGAGGACACCCAGGCCCAGGGTGTAAGTAGTAGAGCCGAGGAGATTAAGAGGGCTCTGTTATTCCTGAGTGCACATTCTTAAGCACAATGCTGCCTTTCTGATTTGGGAATTACAAGCCAAGCTTAAATCCGCAGATTGGAAGTTTGAAATGCTCATCTCAGAACCACAGATAAACAGAATTGTAAGCCTACTCATACTTCCCCAGTTCTTTGAATATCATGATGTTTTTTCTTCTTTTTATATAAAAAATTTCATGTATTTATTTGTATTTACATTCTGGCTTCGCTGGGTCCCGGTAGCTTTGCGTGGGCTTTCTGGTTGCACTGAGCGGCGGCTGCGGTCTGTTGCGGTGCATGGGCGTCTCGCCCTGCGGCTTCTCTTGCTTCAGAGCACAGGCTCCAGGGCACGTGGTCTGCGGCAGTTGCAGCCCGCAGGCTCTAGGTCTCTGGCTCAGTAGTTGTGGCGCATAGACGTAATCACTCCACGGCATGCGAATCTTCCTGGACCAGGAATCAAATCTATGTCACCTACATCGGCAGGTGGATTTCTATCCACCGTGCCACCACGGAAGTCCCCACGGTGTTCAAGGATGGAAAGCCAAGGCAGTGGAAACCCCTCTGAAGTTCTTGTTTTAACGAAGAAAAATAAATTTTCAGAGAAAATCCAGTAGTATCCCTTTCTTTGATGTTATTTTTTGCTCTTCTTGGTTTTTGGAGGAATGAACTAGGAAGTAAAAGTGCTTTGCTGGGGAGAGGATTTGTAACAGATCTGAGCTCACTGAAATAGTCCAGGGAGGACCAGAAGTCCCTCTGCAAAAAGAGTTGCCTGCCACTCTGCCTGGCCTGCTAGTTCCGACCAATTATAAAAAGGGATATTTCAGATTTGTGTTGGTAAAAGCCCCAGTGAAGGGTGTCCATGGAAACGCTCCTCACCAGTCTCATTTCTCTGACGGATGGTCATTCTCCCTTCGCTGCACAGGGCGTCCCGGCAGATGCCCACAGGAGGTACGTGCCGCCTGGCAGCACCCGTGTCTCTCTCCTGCCGCCAATCCTGAACGTGCTTTCCAAGTCTCTGCTGTCTTTTCCCCCACACTTATTTTTGCCAGTTGTATTTGTTATTTTAATTATAGACTCTAACATTTTGTAAATTGATGAAGTATGAGGGTGATAAAATTCATGTGTGAAAAGAGTCGTTTCGGTGAAAATTATCATATTTATCAAATCTAAGACACTTGTTGAGTTTAAGTCACTATTTTATGTATAATTTAGAATGAAAGAATACTGACAATTAAAGCATGCTATGCTATTGATTGTACACTATTCCTGTTTCAGAGAGTTTTAAATGTGGAAAAAAATATTTAATTAAAAAATTTAATGTATATTTTATATTTGTATGTATATAGGCTTCCCTTGTGGCTCAGATGGTAAAGAATCTGCCTGCAATGTGGGAGACCCAGGTTCGATCCCTGGGTTAGGAATATCCCCTGGAGAATGGCATGGCAACCCACTCCAGTATTCCTGCCTAGAGAATTCCACAGACAGAGGAGCCTTGCTGGCTAGAGTCCACGGGGTCGCAAAGAGTCAGACGTGACTGAGTGCCTACACTTTCACTTTCACAATATGTGATTGTGTAGTCACAATCACACAATTTTATCTCAATCACACTAATTAACTTAGTGTGTAGGAAATTTAAATGAAACAATATGGTAAAAGTAGTAGAGAATCAAAAACTCTATAAAGGAAGTATACCTAAAGCATGAGAATTCAGTAGTCATTAGTGTTTATCTTCAGTTTTGACTGACACTAGATGCTAGCAAATTTTGAAACAAGCTTATTAAGATTTGTACATTCAGTTAGTACAAATGATTTGTTAGTCATTTACATAACATATAGTAGAGATTTGTCACAAGTCAGGTCGCAGTGTCCAAGCAAAGAAGTTCCTTCCTATAATTAGAAAGGATCCCCTAAACTGCACTCAGCTTAAGACATCCAATGTGCAAGAAATTAAAATCGTCGTAATAATGTGGCTTCAAGGAACATAGGTTTGATAAGGAAAATAACCTGAGCTTCTATTTCCCATTAAATGTGAATTAGAATTCATAAAATATGATGTTAAATAATTTGGAAAAACTCTACAATGAACTGGAGAAGAAAATGGCACCCCACTCCAATACGCTTTCCTGGAAAATCCCATGGACGGAGAAGCCTGGTAGGCTACAGTCCATGGGGTCGCAAAGAGTTGGACACGACTGAACAATTTCACTTTCTTTCAAGTTTCATCCCAGAAGTGAGTCTTTTGGGGTTGTCTTAAGAACCAACAGGGCCCAGAGCCCTCCACAGACCAGCTGACACTCTTACGGCCCCTGTACTCATCGTCAGGTTAAAGCCTGCAAAGGCCCTTTCAGGGATGTCTGGTGGCTTCAGCGTAACCTATTAGATGACCAGCTGTAGCTCTTGACCCTTTAGAGATTCTCTGCCTGTACATGTGGCCTTCCCTGGCGGACAGTGGTAACGAATCCACCTGCCAGTGCAGGAGCTGCGGGCTTGACTGCTGGGTCGGGCAGATCCCCTGGAGAAGGAAATGGCAACCCACTCCAGTATTTTGCCCGGGAAATCCCATGGACAGACGAGGCTGGAGGGTTACAGTCCATGGGGTCACAAAGAGTCAGGCACGACTTAGGGACTAAACAACAGCAACTTACCAGTGCAGCCAAATACCCCTTTGGCCTCCCTCCACTATCACCTATGACATTTTAAGACCATGAGAATCTTGTTACAACTGACATTTTGATATGTATCAGGATATCTTGTCACTGAGTATTGGACTTAAAGTTGTTTGAGACATTTGGGCTTTTGTATCCTGGGTGACCTCAGTGACTATTTGGAGGGGTGGTCCAACTCATGGAACTCACAACGTCTTAACCTTAACCAATCGTCTTGCCGCTCAGCTGTACCCAACTTCAGACATCTATAGCAATGGCAAAACCTGACAGACCCATGAAAAATGCCTCAGGGCTGAAGCCTTAAATTCAGCGCCACATCCGTACCCTTCTTACTCTCCTTCTCCCACACTCTATTACCATTGTGTAATTCACAGAGAACCCAAGGTTCTTTTTCTCCCCATGTTCTCCCAGTTAGACTTTCTCTCTCTCTTTCTTTTTCTCTCTCCCTTTCGTTTTTCTCTCTCTCCCTCCCCGCAGCTTACACCAGGGCTACAGATCATGATTAGACTGGAAATTCCATAAGAGGCAGAGCCATTCATTTTCCCCAATAATGCACACAAAGCTGGACACATCATCAACGCTCAGTAAATATCTACTGAATGACTAGCACAGTCTTGCAACTATAGACCAAAATGACCGTAGCATGTTCTCCATTTTATTCAGTGCCTTGCATTCGATTATAACTTGTTTTGTTTGCTTTTGACATACTTCTTCTCTTGTTATTCTCAGTAGTTACTTCAAACTTTTAGTTTCAAATTAACTCTCTTACCAACCACTCATTCTCAAGCAATGTTATTCATTATTTTATTCATTAGTTCAACAAATCAGTTGCCAGAAACTCTTGTACTGGGAGCTCAATAGTGAACCAAAGAAGACACGGTTCAAGCTCTTGTGGAGCCTATAGCTTAACGGAGGACACAAACGTTACTCAAATAATTAGGTGAAAATTATAATTCGGATACATTCTCTGAAGAAGAGGGACTTGGTTCTGTAACACCAATAATAAAGCAAGCTGACCTAGGTAGGAGCATTCCAGAAGGCTTGCTACAGAATACCATTTGGATGGCACTCCGGTGGGTGTGTTGGAATTAACTAGAGAGAGGCAGGTGAGTAGTGGACAGAATCCTGCCTAAGTGAAATACCACTTGCAAAGCCCTGATGGCTTCCTTCTATGTCTCTGGACTACACAGATCATACAATCCGAGGATGCTACCGCTCTGGCCTCTGGCATCCCAGTTCCTCACTTTCCTAATATATCCATTATCATGACCATGTCAATAAAAATCTGCTCTAAGAGACAGAATTCCTCTCCGAGCCCCTTTGGCTCATCTAGTCCCTCCAGTGACTTCACCACACTTTGTTCCCCAGATGTCTAGATTAGATAAACGTATTTGACTTTGTACTTCTTCAGGCCTCAGTTTTCCTACTTATCCCGTGAGCGGTTTAGATTCCGGGAGCTCTAGGCCATTCTCAGTCCCAGCAGCTTCTGAAAGGCGTTCCCTTCAGCTGATAGAGGGCAGTGGCAATCACACAGCATTTTGCAGAGCAAGGAAGCCCACTGCCTTGATGCATGCCTGCCTCACCCCATGCCCTGTGTCTCTGGGTCCCCGCTGTGTCTACATTCCCACAGCCGCTGGTGACAGCTCTTTCTCTTCTATAAGTACAGGATGAATCAGGTGTCGACAGAAATCTGCCAAGTATTTGCCCTTTTGGACAGTGGGAAACGAAAGCAGACGCCTGGATAAAGCTTCCTAAACTGAGGGACAGACTGGAGCCAGGCTGAAGGAGTCCTGCAAGGGAAAGGGTCAAGAGACCCTTCCCCCAGGGGCCTAGAAAAGCACGTCCAGGCCTGGTCCTGTCTCTCAGTTTCCGTGGTTTTCACCATCAATCCCCTGTTTAAAACACCACAGAACATGTTAAAACAAACAGTGCTGTTACCAGGTATCATTAGCCTGAAACAAAAGCAAAGCAGCCTCTGCTATCTGTTAATTGATCCCAGAAGTTAAGCATTGTATGCTCTTATCCCAAGGATTTAGGGCAAGGTCATAGGCAGCTGGGAATACACTTTCTTTTCGGAACAGTGGGGCTTAACCTAGAGGAAACTCTTTTAATTTCAAATGTGCAGGTTCTTCTCTCCCAAGTTCCTTTTTATATCATCACTTCCCCATCCTGTGGACATCCCGCCCTAAGGGACATGGCTCCCACCCCACTTTTCTCCTCCCAGCTGGTCCTTGCTGCTCACCTTGCTCTCATTTCCTCTCCCTCTCTCTTGGTGACCCTCTCTCTTTCTCTCCCTAAGCCGATCCACGCCTGCAGCCACTCCTCAGACCTCATCTCTGCTGGTCATCTCCCCTCCGCTTCCGTTCCCATCACATCCTGCTCACTATGCAGGGAGAAGGCCCCGCCTTCTGTGCACTGCCTCCCTGTTCACACTTCTGTCCCCCCACCAGACTTGGAGCTTGCCAAGGGTAGGAATCACACTGTGTGTTTTTCAACAGCATATAGGGCAGGACCCAAGATGTAGCGGTCATCGATAAATATTTGCAGAATTAAATCATTCTTACTCAACCCTTCGGCCTGGGAAATGGTTCAGGAGCAGCTGCTCCCTTATTATATAGATGATGTTTTGGAAAAGATCAGCCAACTGGCCTGTTCCTCTGCATCTGGCTGTAGGTTCCTTTTTGATGCCCTGCTCCAATTATGGATACAGAGCCTGAAGCTCTGGGCCCAGCTCTGTCTCAGGGTGTAACTCAACTCCGTGCACGGGGCCCCTCTGAAGCTACCAGGCTCCTTCCCACAGCTCCTCCTCTTAAAGAGCACTTCAACACCGCTTCCAATGGAGTGACCCAAAGCGTGGCTCTGCAAATGGAGCAGCCCGACCAGGAAGTGAAGAGAGTTTTGGCTCCAGAGGAAACAAAAGAGCTTGTTCTCCCAGGCTCCCCAGGGAGCCCTGGCTAAAGAATAATGAGCCCAGATTCTGTCTCTGCTCAGGCACTATGGGGCTGGGGCTGGGGGTTTGAGGGGTGAGTGGGTACAAATGTGGGACTGCCCAGAGGACCCTCAGGCAAGTTGTTGGGCTCCACTGGACTCCAGGGTCACCAGCTGCAAAAGAACATCCCTGCAGCCTGAAATCCTAAAGATTTTTAACCCAAACAGTTATAAATCAGAATGTGAAGCTGAGATCACTTTTACTCACCTTGACCCACTTTTTCTAAAATGACTTTTTTTTTCTTTTAACGGACTGGAAGGCAAATCCAAAACAAATTCCCTCACGCGCCAGTAGTCTGCGTTAGCTGAGGTGAGTGGGAGAGGGCGCTCCCAGGTGTGGAAACCACAGAGTCTCTTGGGCCTGTGTTTTCAGTTACGTTAAAATCCTTAGGCTTAAGCCCATTTATCTGTATTTGTATTTTAAAAGTGGACATTTCCTGTTCTTTTGAAGACTTAATTCCAAGTGTTGCGGATTTCTGGTGTGTTTCCACAAAATATGGTGGAAACGTTTACTGAAAAGAGTTCAAAGCTCACAGTGAATTTTCCTACAGGCATGCACCTTGGCTTAAACTGCAAGGCGAGCATAGCTAGAACCCACCTAAGCGAGACTTTTATTTTGGAACCTGTGTTTGGAACATTTGCTGAATCCATAACCATAAACACATTGACCCCATGTATTCGCCACTTTGTCTTTCTCCAAAAACAAAAAGGGTAGGAAGCTTGTCCTCCATCGCAACCCCAACTGTTATGTAAACTTAATCAGCGAACATCTACCAAGCAGTTTTCCTGGGTGAGGCCCACTCCAGACCCCATTTGAAGATGAGGATACAGAAATACAGAAGAAACTTACAGAATTGAGGGGAACAAAGTGGGAAGTTTTGAGAGGAAGGTCGAGAGTGATGTCCTGGGTGTTTCTCTTCAGGGAAGTAGCCAGAATGCAAGTCATAAGTTTTCCAAGAAGAACTCACAAGAGCTCTTTAAGGACAAAGGCAAGGGGTAGGCCTTTACCAGGTGGAGGAAAGGGATGGCATTTGGGAGAGAGAGTAGTCCAGTGCCTTTGGGAACGTGAAATTGCAAGTACCTTCAAAGGTGGAGGAGGTTGAGATGAACGGATGACAGGGTGGGTGAGAAGAAGACAAAACACAGCCCCGAAAGAGTCAAATTAGGAGGTAATGAAAATTCCAGACCAAGGTGTCTGGGCACTGGGGAGACATTGCTTTTAAGCAAATAACATGTTCAGATCTGATGGTAGAAAGACTTTTATTATGCAAGGTTTGAGCGCTTAATATCTGTGAATGGTGTAGGTGATGAGTAGGAGGGTAAGATGCTAGTCACAGAAAAGCAGAGAGGAAGTAGCTGTAGACAGACGGGTCCGAGATAGCAAAGCTGACAGCAATGGCCTAGGGAGGAAGAAACATTTAGAGCAACAATGCCCAGCCCCAGAAGGATGAGGTGAGGCATGGGAAGGACGCAGTAACATCTTACGAGGTTTCACACCGCTGTGACGGTGATCATGTCACAATGACAGTCAGTGTTCACAGCAATTATCATGCACAGCTTCGAGCACTTTATATCTGTGAACTCATTCCAGCCTCCCTAGCCTTACAAGTAAGCACTGCACTTATCACTGTTTTACAGATGAGGAAACTGAGGCATGGAGAGATTGAGTAAGTTGCCCAAGCTCACACTGTAAACGGTGGACCTAGGATCCAAACCCACATGGTCTGTTTCAGAAGCTGCAGCTTTGCCACTCACCAGATATTTGATTAAAGATGCAGATTACAACCCGAGGAGAAGAAGATGACTTCAGCTTCGGACAAGATGCAGGCACCTGTCCACCCAGAAGACGCGTGCAAGGGCTACTGGCAATGCATGCATTAGAGCATCTCTAGTTTACAGACCTGCCTTCACACAGAAGACCTACAGGCCTCGAGAAAAGCAGTGCAGTGCAGCCAAAGCCCCAGCTCCCACTTGGGCTCTGCCAGTTACTAACTGGGTCAAATCGCTTCTGTCTGGACCAGTCTCATCTATGAAACGGTCATAAAAACACTACTTAGAGATACAATGCAGATTAAATAAGACATGCATATATAGCCCCAGGGGTAGGCTCAGGTGTATAGATGTGGCTGATGAATATCTAAATCCCCTCCCAGGAGTGTGGTCCTTCATAGGAAGTCAGTTAGCGTCAGTTAGTGTTAGTCACTCAGTCGAGCCCGACTCTTTGTGACCCCATGGACTGCAGTCCACCAGGCTCCTCTGTCCATGAGTTTTTCCAGGCAAGGATACTGGAATGTGTTGCCATTCCCTTCTCCAGGGGATCTTCCCAACCCAGGGATTGAACCCGGGTCTCCTGCACTGCAGGCAGATTCTTTACTGACTGAGCTACAAGGGAAGCCTTCATAGGAAGTTATCTAATACTTAAAAGACTTCTCTGCAGTTAAGAGTTGCATCATCAAAACCATCTCCTTAAAGTCAGGAGAAAGCTCAAGGATGGTTTAGTGATATAAAAAATTAATAAACAGAAGCCTCAATTAAGCAGAGTCAGGAGACCAGGAGGAAGCACTCTCATGCCCTACCAGGATAGCAGAGCCCAATGGGAAGACAGAAGACTCCCCTTCTTTGCTGGGAAGAGCTCAGCCAATGAAAACCCACAAACTCTTTGTTTACTCTAGCCCTCCTAGCTTTCTTCTCTCCTCTATAAAAAAGTTCTCCTTCGCTTTTGCCATTTGAGGACTTGCATGTGGCTCACCATGGCTGCAGACCCCAAACTGGAGTTCTCTGCTGATCCAAGATAAACCCATTTTTGCTGACTGCCTACTTACTTCAGGTCAACAGAAATAACCAATCCCATGCTTCTTGTTCCCCAATAGCAGCCTAATATACGGAGTGGCCTGCTCTGTGACTGGCCCATTTCCTGGCATTCACAGGTGGTGGCCTACTATCTGCCTGGCATCACTACCAGTCTCCAGGAACATAAGGACCACTCTTCCATTTCCACCAAGGGAGAAGGAAAGACAGAAAATATCCCAGGGAGAAGTGTCTTAGAAACAACAGTTTCTAAGTTGCATCCAGAAACTTAGAGTTAATGTCCTTCCCTGCCAATATGGGCCGTGGAAGAAGGAAAGGCCAAGTCAACCTCTGTTAGCACAAGGGCATGTTTTAAATGAAGCGCAGCCTGACAGTGCAAATAAAGTGCTATCTCTTGAAACACAGCAAAAGTTTTCAGAAATAGTCTCAGATCTTATATGCAGGGAAAATACGTACAAGGATTTAGAGGATTAAAACCGAATGGAAACAGCATTCAAAAATCTAGATGGGATGTCGAGTTGAAAGGTCTGGCCACTTAAAGCAGCAATATTCAAGGTGGTCACAGTGGAAGTTAAGGGAAGTTGAATAGAGAAGTCCACCGTCTGGGCAAGAATCAGTTTGGGTAACAGCCACGTTCCTGGTCTTGACCCCGGGTCTCTGACTCCTATGCTAAATGCTCTGGAATCTTTGCCTTGCTTGTGGTCCCTGGACGCAGTGTGGGGGAGGCCTTTCTGAGTGTTTCAAGGCCGCCCAGTTTATGCCTGATCTTGGCAAGAGCACAACTCTAGGAGCAAGTGTGATTGCCCTCCTTGGTTGGGAATTGTGATCCATGTATCCCTTGGGAGGAAATAAGAAACACATCTTTCTGCTCTAATCCTCTAGAAGGTACCTGGAAAAACTTTAATTTTCATTCCTAGGAGGCGACACCATTCTCTCCTTCAAATATATACAGGAGAGTTAAATCACTCCTTTAATATGTTCATTATTAACAATTACATGATTCAAGCAATTATAGTGGACAATTATAGTTTTTTGCTAACATAATTTTAACTTTGTTATTATAGCACATATTTCTTTTCTTAAAATGATGCCATCTTTTCATAAGATTTTATTATTCATATCTTAGTGATACTCAATTTATCTGTCAAAACCCAGTACACCCTCACCGTCACCAGGACATTCCCCTAAAGCAGTTATCCAGGACTGGTAGACTTCTCCTCTGTGTTCCAACCGCTGTTTAGGACTGATATCTGTGATGGCTATGGGTTTACATGACTTTTCCGCGGAACTAGGGCATGAACCCACTGAGCATGAGAAGACCATCTTTAATCATTACAGTCTCGGGGCTGCTACAGTAATCAGCTCTCACTATGTCTTCATTCCACTAGAACTGACTTTTTAATCAAGTTCTGCAACTGGCTGCGCTACTGATATTATCACAATAACCACCAAGCTCAAATCTTGCCCTCTGTCCGAGGCTGGTTCCAAAAACCACAAATTCCGTATCTGAGTTTTTACTTAAGATCTTCCATTTACAGGAAAATGAAAAATTTCGAGCTTACACAAATGAGTGTGAAGCCCAGTGTCCAAGAAATAGCTTACATTAACTGCCTGGAAGCACTGGGCTGGTAGGACATACCAAGTGCAGCTTTTGGAATGTGTTCCTGCTTCCAAAAGAGAAACCCTACATACGCATGGGTGGTCCCCTCCACATGTAGCAACTTAGACTTTAAGATCTCCTGCAACACTTGGAGCCCTCTTTTAAAAGACTGTAAAATGAATGTTTGGCCCATACATTTCACGGGCCACTTGGGCCACAGCCAACTGTCTGCCATAAATGGGTCCTGTTATTCCAGTGAAAGTTGAAGGTCAACTGTCCCCTTAAGAAACACTCCAGTTCCTGGCTAATGACCCCACACCGACCCAGTGGTAGAGAGGGCTTTCTTTGGGAATCTCCATCTTCCTAATTCTCAAGAAGGCTTGTGTTCAGGAAGTCGTTGCTTATCCTTGAATCATTTGCAGTGGAATGCCGTTATATTTAGCCTACTTGGCAGTATTAATAAATTTGATTTTGGCAAGAAAAGATGGGTGTCCACGGACTTTCACAGCTAATATTAGTCCTCTTACTGCCCTATAACATAGCAGTACTACGGATTACTACAATAGGATTGCCTGCCGTATGCCAAGCTCATGTGCTTTATCATAAGAAGGAGGAACATGTTCTTATCATTTGCAGTTTATAGAGAGGGAAACTGAAGTTTAGAGAAGTTAAATACCTTACCAAGAGTCATACAGCTAGCAACAGTGGTGGCTAGTGCTTCCAATCAGAGCTGTTTGCTATAAATATTATACTCTGTAAACATTTACTGTAAATACTATACTCTGACTCAATGGACATGAGTTCAAGCAAGCTCCAGGAGATGCAGAAGGGCAGGGAAGCCTGATATGCCACACACAGTCCACGGGGTCACAAAGAGCTGAACACGACAGAGCATTTAACAATTATACTCCTGACTGTTATGACACACTTCCAAATAAGTGGGGGGTGGGGGGTGGTCAGAAACAATCTGAGGCTCCCCAGGTTGCTCAGTGGTAAAGAACCCACCTGAAAATCTAGGAGATGTAAGATTCACGGCTTCGATCCCTGGGTCGGGAAGATCCCCTGGAGGAGGGCGTGGCAATCCACTCCAGTGTTCTTGCCTGGAGAACCCCATGGACAGAGGAGCCTGACGGGCTACAGTCCATGGGGTCAGACAGAGGAGCCTGGCGGGCTACAGTCCATGGGGTCAGACAGAGGAGCCTGGCGGGCTACAGTCCATGGGGTCAAAAAGAACTGGCACAACTGAAGTGGCTTAGCACGCATGAAGACACAATCTGGGGGGCCTAGTGCTGCAAAGACATCAGTCTAAACACTGGGCGCTAAAACAGCACATCCTGCCCCAGAGTCCTCACCCATCCCAACTGCCACTCACTAGACATATGATACCGTTGGCCGTAAGAGAAATCATACAAGGAATTACTCAACTACTCAAAAAATACACTATTGGAAAAGCAGGCTTTCTGACAGTGTGAGAGAATGTTATCTTTGTAGACAAAGGGTAAAATCATTTGAAAGATAAAATGGTCATTTATTGCATTTTTCCATGCTTTACAATTGATTATATACATTCAGATTTGGAGGTTATACGGTAATGTGAACCCTGATATCTCAATCCACAATTTCCAGATTTCCATAGAAAGGATCAGCAGAATGTAAACACAGACATCACCCCCACTGGCAATAAAGCAGAGTCATATCTACGCAGAGAACATTTTACTACAAACAGAACAGATGTGTCTGGATTGGAAAAGGCAGAGGACTGACTCCAATTTCCCTTTCTCTGAAAGAAGACATCAGGGAAGAACTAAGACTCCTGTCTCAGAGGAGTAAGTGTTGGCTAGAAGGGAAAGGGGTAAAATCTACTTTGGGAGAATTCCAGAACAAACAGCGCATCCGCGCAGAAACCAGAAAGCAAAGCCTCCTCCTACTCAGGGAGCAGTTTGGGGGAGAGAAACCCCAATGTTTTCATGGCTATTTTGTGACTCTTTACCCAGAGTCGGACCTGGTAGAATAATCAGTGATTAGATCATAAGCGCAGACTGGAGAGATCTCAGCGGATGATGGACGGCACTGGAAGAGATGTTGGAAAGCCCACCACGTCTTTCCCTGGAGGGTGTGGGAGGCAGGTGAGTTTAAGAGATGTGCCATAGGTGGGACTCCGCCCAAATCTGTGGAAGGGACCGAACAAATTCAGAGAAGTCTGAGGAAAGCTGAGAATGCCGGGAGTATTGAGCCACCGCCTGAACGCAGCACGAGGAGGAAGCGGCACACTGCTAAGCAGAAACCCTCCCTCCGGCAGGCACGCGAGCGCCGGCCGCTTCAGTCGTGTCTGATCCTGGGTGACCCTGTGGACTGCAGCCCGCCAGGCTCCTCTGTCCATGGGGTTCTCCAGGCAAGAATACTGGAGCGCGTTGCCACGCCCTCCTCCAGAGGATCTTCCCGGCCCAGGGATCGAACTCCACTCTCTTAGGTCTCCTGTATCGGGAGGCAGGTTCTTCACCAAGAGCACCACCTGGGAACCCCTCCTAGGGCAGGACATACGGCCAAAATGATGCGAAAGGGCCAGGGCAGCTCCAGCCGAGGGAGGCGCTTGGAGAAATGCCCAGGCAATGTGGGTGGCTCCCCACAGCCGCAGTCCAGAACTCCTGCAATCCTAGCGGGGGCAGCCTGGAGCAGATGGAACTCAGGAGTCCTGGGATTAGAAAAGGGGAGGAGCCCAAGGGTGGGGATTTCATTCAAAAGAGACAGCAACAAGGTTTATCATCAGCGACCTTGACTATTACGACCTTGAAGGCCAGGTGGCCCTGGTAGCAAAACCAGGGATTTGACAAGGATGGAGGCCGATGTAAAGACTTATTCAGACTCCACGTGCAGACACAGCCCAACTACCCCACCGCTGGGGCCACAAGGACACAGAGCCACCCACCCCCCAAGACCCAAACAACACATTATGGAGAGTAGTGGGGCGGGGAGGAAATAGGAAAAACCCAGCATTTACCCCAAATAGACTATTTTGAAAAAGAAGCGATTTGGATGCTGCTAAACGGTATGTTTAAGTAACCCTCTCCAACATCTTCAGTACTCACCAGGGCAGGGAAGCATGAGAAAGATTAGATCAGTTATAGAAAATAATGAAATGTTTTTCTGAAAGTTGTTTAAGATTGGGGAAATTTCTGCCATAATCTCACCAAGATCTGACCTGTACCAGTACCTATTATATATAATCTGAGATAGAGATTTAACTTATATAGAAGTAAGCATAATCCACTCCCTTCACCCCATGATCACAGAGAAGTTAATGAATCCAAGAGAAAATTACAAAATTTATTGAGAAATCAGAGAAGGATAAAATATGGAAATCAGGCTAAAGACGAGAGAAGCGATACGTTTTGAGGGAAGCGATACGCTTGTCCCTTGTGGGGTTGCCCAGTGGTGTGAGCAGCGCGTGCCCATCTCTACGCACACCTTTCCTTCCACAGTGACTGTTTCTGGGCTGAGCATGTGATTCATGGTTACTCGACCTGGGAGATCAGGACTTTTGTTCAGTGATTGTGGGAAGAGGTATGCCTGGATGGGAATGAGAACGACTATAACCCTGAATGCTGCTGGAAACTCCCTTGAAACCGCACAAGAAACCAGCCTGGGGATGAAGGCAACACAAGGAGGGGTACGGAGCCATGGGTGGGAACTCGTCCTGTTCCTCGCCTGACGTGTGAACTCCCACTGGATTCTTCAGAAACAGAACCAATACACTTGATTTATTATTTAAGCTAGTTTAAGTGGCACTTTCTGTTATATTCAGTTAGCACAGAAAGAGGGGAAGGATCCAGAAGGCTGAATATATATTTAACAGGAAACCCATAAAAAGGAAACAAAGCAGATCCAGTTAATGTGGTAATATGAGGAACAGTCAAAGACGACTTAGCTGAACTAAAGTAAAGAAACCTCAGATAGAAACAGTTCGCTAAGTACTAGCAAAATTAAATAATCCTGTGCCTAAGCATTTATTTTCTTTTAATTTTGAGGATAAAAAACCCCAGAAGCATCCAAGAAAGACAAAAGGAAGAAGCCAAGGGGGAAAGGAAGAGGGAGAGAAAGGAAGTGGGAGCAGGAGGAGGCGAGTGGAGAACGGGAAGGAAATTCTAGAGGAACAAAACCTCAGGCTGGCTTCAAACTGCTTGCAACTCTAACAGAAGACATTAGGGAAGAGTCTAGTTTTGAAGGACAAATAATGATAAAGAATTAGAAGACTCTATGCTTAGATATGGAGAAGGAAATGGCAACCCACTCCAGTGTTCTTGCCTGGAGAAGCCCATAGACAAAAGAGCCTGATGGGCCACAGTCCTAAGGGACTTCCCAGGTGGTGCTATTGGTAAATAATCTGCCTGCTAGAGCAAGAGACCCTGGGTCCCCTGGATGCGGGTGTGGCAGTCCACTCCAGTATTCCCTGGAGAATCCCAGGGACAGAGGAGCCTGACAGGCTGCAGTGCATAGGTCACACAGAGTCAGACACGACCGAAGGAACTTAGCCCACAGGCATGCTTGGATAAATTGTCTACTTGTGCAAGACACTTACATTTCTGTTTATGAAAAGACCCCGAATTTGAAACTAACGTAAGCAGGATGCACCTGCTGACTGGGAGATGAGCCCATGTACTGGGGTTACAGAGGAACTTCACAAAAATGTTGGTGGAAAAGGATGAAACTCACATTTCTAACCAGAGCTCACGGTAAATAATTATATGTTGAAAGTTTATTAAATAACTGTTGGTTATTAAAAACGATGTTATACTAATATATTATGTTAAATAATTACATGCAATGATAACATTTGAATATTAATCTCAATCTGGATATAAAGTTCCGACACAGAAAACACTGAAAAGAAACAGAACCTCTGAAATAAATAATTCAGATGCTTTGAACAGTGTTTCAGAGCTGCTGCTGCTGCTGCTGCTAAGTCGCTTCAGTCGTGTCCGACTCTGTGCGACCCCATGGACTGCAGCCCACCAGGCTCCCCTGTCCCTGGGATTCTCCAGGCAAGAGTACTGGAGTGGGGTGCCATTGCTTCTCTGGTGTTTCAGAGCATAGGAAAGTAAACTGCAGGGGAAGGGAAAGCATTGAGGATCAAAGCTAGTGACAAAATCTTACAAAGACGTGACAGAGAAAAAAAGACTAAGCAACCCAGTTTTTTAATCAGTGTGGAACATTCTAACTAGAATAACTAGAAATAGAACCCAGAAGATAATTCAAAGAAATACACGTTCTGTGAAGTTGCACCAGAGACTACATCGTGCACTTATCAAGCTCCATTTCTTTTTCCACCTGCGCACACAGCTGCAATACATTTCCCAGCCTGTTTTGTATCTTGGGTGGAATCGTGTATCTTAGGCGGAATCGTGACCAGTTCTCACCAGCAGAACGTGAATGTGTAGGGAGTGTCACCAGCTGCCGGGGTGGGTGTTCCATCCTTCGAGCTCTCTTGTTTCCTGCCACAGGCTAGAGTTAAGGGATACACAAAGGACTCTGTGCCCCCCAGAAGATGGTGGCACCTCCAACCAAAGTGCTTGGGCTCCTCAGTGACTACGAAGCAGAGTCCCTCATTAACCAGCATTTGATGAACTGTGGAAGCAAGAAACACTTTATTGCATTAAGTCACTCAGAATATGAAATTTTTGTGACAGAAAGTAATCTCCTCTATTAAAAGCACTTATCCCAACATTTTAAGAATGGCTTAATATGAAAGTAAAATAATATATTACAATAGGAAATTAAAGAAGACAAAGTATATAATTATTTCATTAGCTCTGAAGAAAGCATTTAAGATTTAATACCCATTTCTGATTGAAAACTATTTTTTAATTTAGAGAAACTATGAATAAACAGATATGTATTTTTAGTTGGCCACAGATACATGAAAACCATATTCAAGCCAATTGTACAACAGAGTGGTACAGGTTTACAGATACTTCCATTAAAGACAAGATGCTAATACCTAAGAGAAAGTTCTAGCCACTGCATATGGCAGGAAGCTCAACAGTTGTAATCACTGGAAAGGAGACAAATATATAACCCACATATGCTGAAAACCTAGAACCGTTAACTGAGAACTTTTAGTTAATAGTAAAATTCACCCTGGTGGCTACATACAACAAACATAACACAACTCCTGAGAGTTTTAATGCATCGGAAAGATTCAAGGAGGAAAACCCTACAGTGAAGATCCGTGTTAAAACAGAAAGGAGAACAAAGAGGAAAGAAGGGACTTGGGAGGAATCTGAGGAGGAGAGTGTAGGATGTATATCTGAGAAGTTTCAGACATTATTGAGCAACAGAAATGAAAGTAGAACATACTGAGAAACGTGACAGGCTGTATTCTAGTTAAAAAATGCAATACTACACAGTTTCCAAATCTCCTCAAAGAACATGCACAATACTGTATCTACCCTAAAGGACTTTTTCCCTATTAGGCTTTGAGCTGATTATATTTTTTTCTAGTGGATTTTATGTAATTTTGACTTTTCCTTTATTGAAGATGTACTTTTATCAGAAAAATTAAACTAAAGAATAGAGTTTAGAAGGACAGTTACGTTTAAGTAGGTAGAAATGTTTAAGGGGAAATACTATTCCTGGCCTGCCTGTGTTAAGGGCTTCAAGTCTGATTCCACCCCACATCCAAGCAACATTGCTCCAGTGTCCTCAGAAATCTCTCCCAGGTATAAGGGCGCTCCCCTCCTGGATCTGGCCCCTTGACTCTGCTGCTGTTCTGCAGCCTCCCTGGGATTCGTATTCCCTGTCCCTGATGGAAGGGGGTTGTGGTCTTCTGCGTAAGAATGCTTTGCATCCTGATACGTCTTTAATTCTATCCTCATGACCCTCTGCACCGGGCCAGGCTCTGCCTGCCATTCCAAGAGAATATCTTCATTTCATTAGAAGAGAAGGAAGAAGCAGGCAGAACAGGGACTCTCTGCTCCCGCCCGGATGGCAGGACAATTTCACTTCTAGTCGCAGAGAGATTTTTGACTATCCTTTGGCCAAAACTGGCTTTTACTCTGAACACCCCAAATTTCTTTCAGAGGAGTGTTCCAAGATGAATTATTCTGATTTCTGGGAAAAATCCTCCATGGCCCCTAAACACGCTTTCCTTGCCATCCACAGTGGTATGTATTGGCCCTGGGAAGCGTCCCCACAGTAAGCGGTGATTTCATTAAGGATTGACCGAAGCCATGGTTTTGATTCTCAGCTGTATTGCACTACGTGGATTGCCTGAATTACTTTAGTGCTCTGTGGAGACTAGATGAGCCAAGAAGCAACTGAATTAGGCATCAGAAGAAATTCCATTGTTACTTCGTATTATATTTTAATTAAGTTGTACTTGAATATATGTCTTTGGCACGCTAATATACTTGAATGGTCTTTTCAAAGAATTAGTCATTTTAGGAATGCAGTTTTTGACCCATCCTTCTTTCCAGTTGAGTTGACTGTGACTTGGAGAGGTTCAGTGACTTTCCTAGAGTCACACAATGAGTGGCAAGCCCAACCCTGTGACACCCAAGGTCTGTCCCACTAGTGAGGAAGGGGCTTTGTGAGTCACCAGCAATAGGGGCATCATAGCCAGCAAGGTCCCAGCCCCGAAACACTTGGCGTGACTTGGATGGCGCTTACTTTAGCTTCTAATTTTGCTCAGCCACCCATTCAGCGTGTCAGGACCACTCTTCCCTTTAGCTTCAGGCTTGGGGCCTGGGCTCTAGACTGCTGCTAAATTTTTGTGGTGAGATTAAACTCCAGGCCTCCTAATTTTCAGAAAACAGTTATCTGTTTATACCACACTCTTATCTTCAATGATACTGGTTACAGAATTGAACCTGCGGCATGTAGCTTCCCAGAAGCCAGTGCTTCATGAGTTAGAAAGAATTCAAAAATAGTTTCCTCTGACTATTAATCTAGGACTTCATTTCCTCTTGTGGCTAAAACTATCATTGAAATAAAATGTGGACTCTTCGGGGCTTCCCAGGTGGCGCAGTGGGTAAAGAATCCGCCTGCAATGCAGGAGATGCTGGTTGGATCCCTGGGTCGGGAAGATCCCCTGGGGCGGGCAGGGCAGCCCACTCCAGTATTCCTGCCTGGAGAATCCCGTGGACAGAGGAGCCTGGTGGGCTACAGTCCAAGGGATCACAAAGGGTCAGACACGACTGAAGCAACTGAGCACGCAATAGTCTTGTCGACTATCAGGGCACGTTTATCTGGGCTCACAAAGAGGAAGACTGGCAATCCCTTGCCAAGCAGCTCCTCGGGGAAGGGTGGGAGTCCTGCAGCACCCGAGACTCCAAGCCCCTTGTGCTGGTAGATGGACCTGGAACCCTGTTCAGTTACTGTGCGATACAAGGCGGGAAGTGGGTGGCCCCATCACAGCAACACCATCCTGCAGAATTACAGAGGCCGCTTAGGCCAGGTCCCCAGCAGTTAAGGGTGCGCTAAGATTCCCTGCCAACCCTGCCTGTGCACACACGGGGAACTGAGGACTGTCAGTAAAGACTTGGGAGGACCGTCTCAGCAGGAGACCATCCAGGCCGCCGTGATTCATCTTCAGACCCTGGAATATCTGCCCACTGCTCTTAGACACATTTCAGCACCCTGTTGGGACTTAACACTTGGCACACATCTTCCCCAGCTCTGTTCCTAAGCGGCCGTGCCCTCCGCCTGGGCCAGTCTTCCCCTAGCCGCAGTGCCGTTGGGTTCTTCTGCTGCTGCCTGAAATGACGACATGAGAGCACTCAGTGCCCTCTCATTCTGATATGCAGACACCCCAAGAGGGGTTATAATGGACCAAGACATTGACGGGAATCGTCAGATGATGGTAGCTCAGACGGTAAGAGTTTTGTGAAATGTGTGGTGTGAGGAGGAGGTGCTGTTGGAAAGCCCAGAAGATAAACCTAGCAACTTCTCAGTGTCTTGGGCAAGAATGCTGACACCAGGCTGCAGACACGTCAAAGCAGGGAGAGGGTGGGAGAGGACACCGCTGATGACGGAGCCGCTGCAAGACGGGGTCCGAGCACTGAACTGGGAGTCTGGATACAAGATGGTGGGATTCCACGAGCCAGAGGGACTCTCCCAGCGCAGAAGCCAAGTGTTAGTCGCTCAGTTGTGTCTGACTTTGCGACCCCACCAGGGAAGCCCCAGAGTGTGTGTCAAATATTATGGATGAGGACTTCCCTGAGGAAAAGGAAAATAAAAGAACTGCTTTTCACCTGCACTAGCCAGACCTTGGCTGACATTGATATGATTGATATGTTAATCCACCCCCCCCAAAAAAACCCAATAAGCTGATAAAAGCACAAAAACAGGGCATGAAGAAAATTTAAATGTTTAACTTTGAAAATAAAGTACTTAGAAAACATGAGGCCAGATGGCCAAAGCATTGCTCCACGGCAGGGGAGTTAGACCATGATTAGCCAGTGAATCACCGGTCCGTGCCCTGCCCTCCCCTACCCTGCGGCCAGACGCGGTGCAGGGGCCCCATTTCTGTCTCCCTTGGAGCCATGAGGTAGCCTCCTTGCCTTCTTCGTCACACTCCTGGCAATTATTGCCAAATCAGTAGAAACCAAGACAGAGCTCATTTGTTAGTCTGAGGTCAGCATTATCTTTGGAAGTAAGAGGGAAAAACTAGTATCAAAGGAGAAATTCCATGGAGGGACAGATTTTACTCAACACAAACGACTCTTTTTAAAAAGAGCAATTAGAATTGCTCAACCACGGCATGAGTTTACTTTGTGAAGAAAGCAATCTTCTTTCATGTTCATTTTTTAAGAAAAGGCTGTTTAATTTGTCAGAGAGAACTCTGTGTGGTGGGGCATTGAATTGTGACATCAAGGCTCCTCTAAACTATGATGCTTGTGATTAAAAAGAAGAAAATACAATTTGCTGTAATTCCAACCCCACCTCCTATCCACCCCCTCGCGCAAACATCTAGGCCTCCAGGCTTTAAACTGGAAAGGTCTCCAGATCAGCGGAGCTTGCAGAAACCAGACGATGTTCTCATCCAAGAGGATGACACAGTTGAACGAGGACCCTGATGGATCCCTTAAAGAAGAGAAAGTCAAACTATAGAAAGGATGGTGACTTCGTGTGTCCGGGATCCTTCTGGGCTGTGAGGAGAACGGGACCATTTAGGGAGACCGCTGGACTAAAATTAGCTGATGTTTGAGCATGTTTCCTGCATTCACCAGCGCTTGGCTGAGCACGTTCATCCCCATGAGAAACCTCAATGCTGATACTAGTGGTCCCGTAGTTTACGAAAGAGGAACTGAGGCAGCGGAGTCAGCTGTGGGACACAGGTCTAGCTGATGCTAGGGCACCTTCTTGTGGCAGAGCAGGAGAAAGAAACGACTGCAAAGCCCTGGTTCTAGAAGGAGCCAAATACCATAGGCAGATGACGCAGCGGACCTCAAGTTTGGAAGAGAGGATTTGAGAGGTTGTCACAACCATCTCTTTCTGTCCTATAAGCTACATCATTTCTTCAATCACAGCAACCTGTTGTAACCTTGTGGGGCTCATCTCTCTGTCTTCAGCAAGCACCACAGATCCCAGCCTGTAGCAGGCCCCATAGCAAGTGTGATAAACCAAAACAACAGCTGCAAATCTGGCCAGGTGATGGTCCACGCTGGCTACCTGTGAACTTCACAGGGGTGAACTTTCGAAGATACCCAAGCCAGTGCCTCACCTACAGAGCGGTGTACTTTTTGTCGCTTGTCAGATACTTTGAAAGCACACAACTGCCACACATAAGTCCAGCCAGACCGTAGAGAGTTTGTTCCTTTGCTCCAGTCCCGTTTTTCTCACCTAAGCCTGTAGAAGTTTCTAACTAAAGGAAAGCAGTATGATTTTAACTTTTTTTTTTTTGGTCCACCCCATGAGCCACGCGGGATCTTAGTTCTCCGACCAGGTATTGAGCACATGCTCCCATCATTAAGAGTGCGCAGGCTTAACCTCCAGACTGAATAGAGAGATCCCTTACTATGCATTTTTAACATCTTTTTTTAAAATTAATTTATTAATTGTAATTGGAGGCTGATTACTTTACAATATTGTGGTAGTTTTTGCTGTACATTGCCATGACTCCGCCGCAGCTGTACACATGTCCCCCTGGCCTGAACCCCCTCACGCCTCCCTCCCCACCCCATCCCTCCGGGTTGCCCCAGGGCTCTGGTTTTGAGTTCCCTGCTTCATGCATTGAACTTGGACTGGCCATGTGCTTTGGCATCATGGTTCACTGACATTCCTCTTATTAAGGGAGTCTGTCTGGTTTGGGACCCTGAACTGGTCAGCAAAATTTAATTTCCTGTTGGTAAGATTTAAAAAAAAGAATTCTTAACAAGAAATAAAATTTCATGTTCTCTAATAATCTCACTGGATCTTCAGGGCCTCTGCATGTCAAATGCCTGTTGCAAACTGATACTCTTATCACATTGGAGAAACAAAGTTCCCCTGAAGGGATAGACTTTTGGCAAGTTTGACCTTATTATATTTTTCCAGAAAACAAAAGTTAAAATGACTGTGAGTAGAGATGGCTTAAGACAAGTCAGAGACCTGAACTCTGGGCTCCTGGACCGGCAATCTGGCCATTCTTCTGTGAACTTGCCCAAACCACAGGATCCCTCAGGACTCTAGTCCTCTCTGTAAAATGAGGGGAAGCTGGAAGGAGATTCAGTTAGGACCTTCCAGCTCTGACATCATCAGATCATGAATCTTAATGAGGAAATCAGACAAGCGATCAGCACGATCTGCAAGGCATGTTGCAAAGTGCGGGGAAAAGTTCTTTCGATTTGGAGACAAATGTCTTGTTTCTGCCCAAAGCTTGATGACCTTGAGCAAATTTGGGTTATCAGTTCAATCATGTACATGAATTATGTGAAAGTGTGAAACTAACTACAAGCTCTTCTGCGAAGTGAACAAGCTGAGACCCAAAATCCCTTTAAGAATTCAGATTTGCCTCCTGCTTCCTAAATGCCCATGTGAGAGTTTGCTCTTTTGTCTGGGAAAGTCCTCAGTTTGGGGTGAACCTAGATTCTCCATTCACTTGCATGTAGATCTTGAGACGAGCTCCCGTGCAGAGTCCTATTTGGCAGAGACCTGCTGCCGCCTTGCTGAAGACCTTTAATTTGGGGGTGGGGGGTGTTTTTTTTCCCTATTGTTCTCAAAACTGCAAGTTTACGGCTTGTCTTTTTCAGCGAGTCGGCAAGTGTACGTCTGTGTGCACACACTTGAGTGATCACGTGCTTATGCTCAAGCAGTCAGCCCCAGAAAACCTGGGGAAGTGGACCACAGGATTGGATATGCTGGCCTGGGCATCCTATTTGATCCAGCCAGGGGGTCAGAATAGATGCACCCAGTTTGCCAGACCACACTCAGACTGGACTAGCATCAATCTCCAGGTAAAGGTACAGCTGAGTGATTCCAAATTTGTTGTTTTGGGACTGTTAGGTTCTTAGTATACTGGTACAAGATCACATTCTTGTTGTCAAGGGAGAAAACTTCTGGTTCCAAAGTATAGATATTCTTAGCACCAATCATTTTAACCAGTCTGTGCTCCTTTCTCAAGTGCAAGGGAGTCGCTTATTTAATGGAAATTAGACTGTGATACCGAAAGCCCAGGAGGAAGGTGCAATACTGTCAAAACCAGTGTGAAAGTAACCTGACCTTGAGCTCAGGCTGTGGCTGCTCCTTACACCAACACCAGACGACTTTCTTGGTAGCTAAGATGCTGCTGGGAAGAAGGATTGATAAGGCGCTTTCTCTTAACTCCTGCACATCTGCATGGCACCAACAGTCCCAAGGGTGGCTGGTTCAATGGAGGCCCTCCATAGCTGGACCTAGAAACCCCAGGCCTTAGTACGCTTATGACTCGTGAAAACAGGAGCTAGAATTTGTTAAGAGGGTTTCATTTTTTTTAATTGGAGGGAAATTGCTCTACAATGTTGTGTGGGGTTCTGCCATCCAACAGCGCAGATCAGTGGTAGCTGCACACACATCCCTTCCTTCTGGGCCTCCCTCCCCTCCTCCCTCCCTACCCCACCCCTGTAGGTCCTCACAGAGCCCCAGGCCGGGCTCCCTGCGTTATACAGCAGCTTCCCACTAGCTATGCCGTATGCTTTCTCAGTTTGTTCCACCCTCCCCTTTCCCCGCTGTGTCCACAAGTGTGTTCTCCTCACCCGCATCTCCTTTCTTTCCCTGCAGAGTGGCTCACCGGTACTGGTTTTCTGGATTCCATACACATGTGTTAACCTCCTGACACTGTGCGTCACCGAGTCCGCTCCTTCTCCCCGTGTGAAAGGACTCGCCGCCGCTCGGGAGCCGCTGGCACCGAGTGCGGGAGCCACACCTGCCCCCGTGTCAGGAGATGCACTCTGCTACACTCAGCTGCTCTGAGACTGCACACTGGGGGCCCCAGGGCCTATGCCAGGGACCGCCTTCCGAGGCCAGCTCTCTTTCCAGAGTGCACTGCTTGGGGAAACTGCCTCATTTGAAAAACGTGATCACTTTTAAACCTAGTTGGGTTATCTTAGCCTTACTATAAAGATGATTTGTAAAACATCTGTGCTTCATATGGACAAAGCCAGGGAAAATATTCAGCTAGGAGCTACATTCGTTTCATATCTGCAACTAAAATGCTCTGCGATTATGCTCTCTCTTGGGAAGAATCCATCCATATGGCCACACGGGAGAGCTGAATAAAATATGTTGCACCTTATTTTCCTATTATACACTTGATTTTCATTAAGGCTCCACATACCTCGTTCTCATGATTTATTTAATGTCCTCCATATTTCTCAAAAGCAGACGGCACTGTGGTATATTTTGTCTCTCCATGAGATAGATAAGGAAACCAAGACATACAGACTGACAGTTACGTCTCTCCACATGATTCACGTGATCTGAGATAAAACCCCTTCAGCCTCTCTTGCTCTCGGCACAGTTGCTCCATCTACTTCAATGTCAAATATGATCACATATGCACAGAATCAAAAGACAGAAAACACAGATTCATATTAGGCAATAAATATATGTTTCCTAGCAGGGCACTAGCTCAGCAGTTATGAGTGAACAAGCTTGTCTTCAAATTAATCCCTGCAAAATCTACTTGATTGCATGAATCAACCTCTGTCATACATCTATAGATATTAATGCAAGTATTTTTTCAAATCAATCATGAAGTGCTGAGTCAAATTGTGTAAAATTACTCTATCTGTTAAATGCCTAGATGATGAAGTTCTCAGACAGTCTTCACATCTTCACACACAGACAAACTGCCTATAATCTAAAGAACTTACTGGGTAATAAATATTTCCACAGAGTTTATTTACTTTTCTTTCCTAGAAAGCTTTGAAGAAGAAACTTTATCAATATCCAAGCTAATAATTAGGATTAGATGACAGTATTTATTGAGCCCTTCCTGTGTGCTAGACAGCCTCCTCAACACTTTGCATTAATCAACTCATTTCTTAATCGTGACTCAGCTTGACACTTTGCGTTAATGACCTTATTTCTTCCTCATGCAAGTTGGGGTGGGGTAGAGTAGGGCTGCACTTGAGGAATAATTTCCTCGAGCTCCTAGATCTAGACGAACCAGGGTTTTATTCTAGACACAACCAACTTACCTTAACCTCTAGACCTGCGCTTCTAATACCGTTGCTATGCCCTGTGTAGATGCTTAAATTTAAATTCACTTAAAATTCAGTTCCTCAGTCACACTAGCCACATTTCAAGTGCTCAAAAACTGGATGAAGCCAGTGGTGACTGTATTAACAGTGCAGGTATAAACCCTCTCCAGCATCACTGATAGCTTTCTCAGACAGTCCTGAACTAGAACATGCTCCATTTCTTGGAGACTACAAATTTCCTCACTTGTATTGGGGCTGGAGGCATGGGATGCGGGGGTCGGGGTACCTCACTTCTATCAGAAGGGTGTTTACAATGTAAATTTGGGAAATAAATACATTGGCAAACCCCAATCTTCCTTGTCCTCTAAGACCAAATACCGCTTAACTATTATACCATCTACGGTTTTTTCCTAAATTCCCTTCACTTTAACCAGAGAAGAGGAGAGGTGGGGAACGGGAACTCAAGTGTATTGAGTTCCAATAAGGGTGCATACGCTCTCCTTTAATCTCTTCAGGGGCGTACACAGGGTGTATTATTATCCCCAATTGCCCATGAGGAAAATAACTTCAATTACTTGTCCAAATTCCCAGATACAACCCGACCCTTGTGGCTTGTAGAGTAAGTGTTGTGAAGCCAAGGGTCCTTAATCCTTCCCTCCTCCTTGCACACCTAGGCAATGCACAGCCTATGGGACCTGCTCCCAGATTGTTAATCAGAATTATAGGGAATCATGGAAAGTATATTCAAACACTTAGAAACAGAAATAGCATTACTATGGAGATAACTGTTCTATTAAAATAGAAAGGTGAATTATTTATAAACTTTTGCATTTCCTGTATAGTCTGGACTGCAAGTCACAAACTGGAATGCCGAGAGAAATTGTGCAGAAAAGGTAGATGAATGGAATGAATAGCTGTGGGCCCTGGGTTAAAGCAGCAGCGCAGCATCACCTGGGACTTCTTAGAAATGCAACTCCTCTTTCCCTGGACTATTAAATCCAAACATCGGGGGTGGCACCTGCAATCTACGTCTCAGCAAGCCCTGTAGGTAGTTCAGTCAAGTTAAGGCTTGAGTACCCCTGATTTAAGCAGCAAGAATTGGCATCGTGATGAATGGATGACGCACACTCCCTCTACCCAGATGGGCCCACCCATTACCTTCCTGGAATGAAGGTTCATGTGGCCAGACCTTCTTAGGATTCGAATGTCGCAGAAGTGGAGGGGAGTCAATGTCTAGTGGAAGGGGAGGATGGCTATAAGAATCAAGAAGCTTATTGCAATTTGGAAGCTAATGATACTCTTCTATTCTATTTCTCCACAATATTTTTAGTGAACTAAGTGGTATACAGATCAATGCTAAAATTTAATTTTCTCACTATCTCTAATAGTTTGAAACATACCCTCTCCTTTAGACTCTTTCATTACATCCAGAGTCTGTTCCAAAGTTACTCACTGTTAGTACATGGTTTTCAGGACTCCAGTAGGACCCATCAGTTTAAAAAGTCACAAAAGATACGTTGTAAGATACAAAAAGTAGGTCATACTCCAGCAACACTAAATATTGAACAAGCTCATCAAGATCACTGAAATTCCTCACAGGAGTTCTGTGGGGTCTGAAAGAGAGTGGTGGGAGTTTCTGTTTATCAGCTAAAGCGGTGCTGCTAAGAAACAATGAAGTAAGGACGGTTCGCTGTGTGTTTGGCGCCCCCTAGAATAGAAATTATTTTAATTTTCGACTTTCATTAAAACTTTGGGTTCCTCAAAATACTTTCAGTTTTGTACATAAACTGAAATTTTATTAGTAATTTTAAGTAAGCTTTGTTTCCAATTGGCCTAACGTGACTGGACTACATTAGAGAGTTTTTCTTTCATAAAAATTTTATAAATTACTTTCAGTCTACAAAAGATGAAAATAATGAAATAAACATTTGCATATTAACCGTTCAGATTAATAAACAAAGCAAAGCAGATATTGTTGAAGCTTTTTGTGCACCACCCTCACTCCCAGGCTTTCCCTTCTCCCAGAGGTAACTTCTCTTCCAAACATGCTATTTTCCATTCCTTTGTCCCTTTTACATTTTATCACACACATGTGCATGTCTCCAGAATGCGTTATTCTGCCTTGCGTATTTTTAAACATTTTGCAAATGGAATTGCTCTGTACGAGCATTACTGAAACCTGCATTTTCACTCACTGTTATGTTTGTGAGCTCTGAGGTTGTTGATATTTGTAGGTCTAATTAATTTATTTTCGTTACTGGAAAATGTTACATGAGAAGGAATTCATCAACATTTAATCATCATTCCTCTTGCTGATATGATTTTTGGCTAGCTCTAATTTTGTGCTCTCAGAAATGCTGGTGCCAGTATTTTCTATTTCTACTGACCCTGCATATGGTGTTTTTTAAGTTACATAGCCCAGAGAGGAGGCGCTGGGTTACAGGACACTATAAATGATTTTTTCATTAATTAGAATTAGATATTGCCTTATTGTTTTGCAAGTGCTTGTAACTGTTTACATTCAAGTGGAGCCTGAGCGTTCTTTTTTGAAATGTTTATTTTCTAATATTTCAAGTTGTCAGACTTTAAAATATTTTTGTTGACATGTGGATTTTTTTTAAAAAAAGAATAAACTTATGTTTATTATTTATATTCAAGTTGAACTTCTGGAAGCTAAGCATGAATTTAACCACAGGAAAACTTTGTAATAAAGTTAATTTGGTGCTTCTTTACATAACATGGTGGAAAGAATCTTCTCCTTTATTTTTTAAAAATGACATTAAATTCCTGGTCATAATGCCATTTGCACACTAATTCAAAACTTTCCACACAAAATTAACATTGTGTATTTTATACTGAATAAAGTGAACTGAATATATTATTAAATAGTTTAATTCTATGGATATTTTCCTCTCTCCAGGTGATTTAAAAACTTAGGAAGGCAAACACTACATACAGTAAAACAGAAAAGCTACATTCCTATTAGGAAAGAAATAGGAAAAATAGTTTCCACTCCCTTTATATAGCCTTTCCCCAAGCACAGTCATTTCAAATTGCTCTGTGGATGACCTTTTGGTAAATAGCCTCTTTTGTCCACTCTCCTTTCTCAAGGCACCAGAAAAGCGACTAAACATATTCTTACATGACTGAGCAGCTGCATTCCTCAGCATCTACACAAAAGAGCTGAGAACTCATGTCCCTTCAAAAACCTGTACATGAGTATTTATAGCAGCTTTGCTCAATGTTGTCAGAACCTGAAAGCAATGAAAATGTCCTTCAGTAGGTTAATGGATAAATAAACTTTAGTACATCCAGGAAGTGTAGTATTGAATATTATTGTTGTTGTTTAGTTGCTAAGTTGGGTCCAGTTCTTTTGCAATCCCATGGACTGTAGCCTGACAACCTCCTCTGTCCGTGAGATTTCCCAGGGAAGAATGTAGAAATGGGTTGTCATTTTCTTCTCCAGGATATCTTTCCAACTGAGGAATCGAACCCACGTCTCCTGCATTGGAGGAGAAGTCTTTGTCATTGAGAAACCGGGAAAACGCAGCATTGAATATTATTCAGTGCTAAAAAGAAATGATCTATTGAGCTATGAAAAAATATGGAAGAAACTTAAATGCATGTTTCTAAGAGAATGAAACCAATACTGTATGATTCCAACTACAGGACATTCTGGAAAAGGTAAGACTATGGAGACAACAAAAAAAATTAGTGGTTGCCAGGAGCTGCGGAGGGGAAAACTGGTGAAGCACAGGGGGATTTTAGGACAGCGAAAATACTCTTTTTATACTATAATTATTGATACATGCAGTTATACATTTGTTCAAATCAATAGAATGTAAAACTTCAAGAGTAAACCATAATGTAAACCATGGACTTTGGGTGATTAGGCCATGTCAACGTAGGTTCATCAACTGAAAGAAATACACCACTCTTGTGGGGAATATTAATAATATTGATAGTGTGGGAGGTTATGCTTGTGTGAAAGCAGAAGGTGTAGAGGAAACCTGGGTACCCTCCTCGCAACTTTGCCATGAATCTAAAATTAAATTACTCTTTGAAAGCAGAGGCAAAGTGAAGCAAAAGCGAAGTAAAGGTGGTTCGATGAGAATCAAGCAACGTATAGTGAGACTTTCACACAATAATCACTAAAAAGGAATTCTAAATAACACATCAATATAACAGCATATTTTTAAACTCTCTTTTAAAATAACCACAAAAAGATGAAGGGATTGCAGTAGAAGTCACCTGGAAATCAGCAGCCATGTCTGATAAGTGGCCTCTGACATAGTCAGGAAGAGAACCACATTTTCCTGAATGTTGAGAAGCGCCTAACAGGTGCCCAGATGGAGTTTTCATGTTGTCCCACACATTTCTGAGGCTCTATCCACTGGACGTGAGTCTGAGTGGACTCCGGGAGTTGGTGATGGACAGGGAGGCCTGGCGTGCTGCGACTCATGGGGTCGCAAAGAGTCAGACACGACTGAGCGCCTGAACTGAACTGAACTGAACTGAGAGTAGAAGTGCCTGGAGGATCCCAGGGACGGGGGAGCCTGGTGGGCTGCGATTCATGGGGTCGCAGAGAGCTGGACACGACTGAGCGACTGAACTGAACTGATCTGATCCATTTTTATCGATATTTTAAAATTTATTTTTTAACGTCAGATAATTTCAAGTAATCAAATTCACTAATTATTCTATTCCATATACCATTTAAAATAATTTAATAGTTTTTTCAGGTCAGCTATTAAAATTTCCATCAGCTTATTTTTTATAATGAATATTTATTTATAGAGCTGTCTTATTTGTGTAGTTACTGTCATTATATTTTCCTTTAATTCTTTAAACATCATTTTTTTAAAGAAATCTTTTAACATATGAGAGCTAGAAGTCTTTTTTGGCCCAAAGCAACGTCGAGGGTCTTAAACTAAACACGGAATTTGTTTCTACTGACTGCTTTTCCCCCTGAGTCTGGGTCATAGTTTTCTATTTCTTTCCCTGTCATACATTTTTTAAAGGATAGAGTAATGAAATAACAGATTGTAAAAAGTCTGGATTCTGAAACGTTTTGTCTGAAGAGGGTTTGGTTTGTTTTGCATGAACTTGCCTACACTTGTCTGTAGTTTCTGCCTCTCTGACAATATGGGGCCACTGATGATTTCCTACCGGCTGCCCCAGTGTCTGAGTAGCTTAGGAATCAGCCAACGATGGAGACGAGTGTGTGCTCAAGTGTAAGTCTATGCTCCAAATGCAAGGCTTCCCCTCTGCAACTAGAGCAGTGTGGAAAGGGGGGCACTTTCAAAGTTCAGGCAGTTCTCAGACCTGCCCTCGCTTCTGCTTTCCCCGGGACCTTCTTTCATCTTCCATGACCTGCACACACAGATTTCCTGTCTTCCAAGGATGTGTGGAAAGTATCTAACCCTTCTATGGCTCTCCAACTTTCAAAGGATTACCCTTAAATTTCTAGCTGACCTGCCGCTCAGTGCAACCGGGACTAACAGGGTAGCAGAGCTATGGAGTTTCCCTTTTTTTTCCTACTTAGTTTTTTTTATATACTTTTACTGACACCATAAGCCATAAGTTTTTACCCTTTACTCCAAATCAAGCTAACCACCCATGGCAGCAAAGTTATTGGTCTCACAGCTAGTCCAGCCCTGGAAAAACTACAACTGAGCTGGTGGTAGGAAGTTTAGCAGAAGATTCAGGCAAATAGCCTCAGGCTCCCACAGTTTTGGTGTGGGGGGTGAGGGGGCCTTTCTTGTGGCTCAGCTTTAAGAAAGAAAGAAAGCTGAGGGCGGAAGAACTGATGCTTTTGAGCTGTGGTGTTGAAGAAGACTCTTGAGAGTCCCTTGGACTGCAAGGAGATCCAACCAGTCCATCCTAAAGGAAATCAGTCCTGAATATTCATTGGAAGGACTGATGCTGAAGCTGAAACTCCAATACTTTGGCCAGCTGATGTGAAGAGCTGACTCATTTGAAAAGACCCTGATGGTGGGAAAGATTGAAGGCAGGAGGAGAAGGGGAGGACAGAGGATGAGATGGTTGGATGGCATCACCGACTCTATGGACATGAATTTGAGTAAGCTCTGGGAGTTAGTTATGGACAGGGAAGCCTGGCATACTGCAGTCCATGAGGTCGCAAAGGTTGGACAGGACTGAGGTACTGAACTGAACTGAACTGAACTTGTGGCTCAGCTGGTAAAGAATCCGCCTGCTGTTCAGGAGACCCTGATTCGATCCCTGGCTCAGGAAGTTCCACTGGAGAAAGGATAGGCTACCACGCACTATATAGTCCATGGGGTCACAAAGAGTCAAACACGACTAAGGGACTTTCACCTTCACCAACAGTTTTTACCCAAGCTTTCAGCAGCTCTTTATGAGTCAATGCTTAATTTGCTATATGCTTCTGGTCAATCTCCAGAAGCCTGAAGTACTTGCTTTTGATAATTTTGCTTCATTTTAGACTAGATTTTGTGGGGTAGAATGTTTGCCATCCTCTTTTCCATAGTGAGAAGTCCCAACCATTTTCATTTATAATATATGTACATTTACTACAATTTCCTTTTGATTTATAATTTTGTGGGGTGTTGTTTTTTTTTTTAAGAAATCCTTCCCTCTCTCCCTTGGGTGTTAAATATGATTTCTCATATTTCTTCTAAATGTACTTTCTTTATTAATTTAATTTTTCATTCACTTGGAATTAACTATTGCATAGAGTATGGCATAGATTCTAACTGTATTTTTTCTTTATGGAGGAATTATTTTATGTTGGCATACCTCTGGGACAATCAGCATGGTCTCTATTTTGCTAACATCTTTACAAGTCATGATGGAGTTCATTCTTTATCTTATTTTCTTCTCTTTGGCTATTTTTGGCTGCATGCTTTTCAACATAAACTTTAAAGACAGTTTGTCAAATCCATAATAAATCTTGTTGGACTTTCTAATGCAGTTGCATTATCTATAGATTAATCTTAGGAAAATTTATATTTTCAGAATAAATATGTTGATTTAAATTTTAATATCAGTTTTATAGCCTTCTCTCTAGCTAGTTGGAGCATGTATAGGAAGATATCAATAATGATGATCATCAACTCTTAATAACAATGTCCTTTATAGAATTTGGCTAACACATTTTAATTTTTTTTTTTTTTTTGCATTTTAAGAGTTTTTTCATCTTATTTTTATAGTGAGTAGGTGTCCAATTTTAAAAGAAAAAATAGTTATTTTTAAAAATGTGTTAAAGAGAAAGTGGCTTAGGAATTAGACTAATTCGGGATCAGTGACCTCTGTGATGGGGGTAGAATACACACATGGGATCAATTCTTCGGCGCTGTGGTGGCAACGTTCCCAGACCAGTAGAGGGCAGGCAGTTTTGTGGTTCTGATAAGGCACAATTTTTCTAATTAAAAAGAATTGGATTCAAATGCTGGTTCCTACATTGACTCTTTTTTTTGGCCATGCCCCAGTGTGGCCAAAATCCCAGTACGAGGGGATCTTAGTTCCCCCTTGTGCATGTATTCAGTCGAGTCTGTCTTCACAGCCCCACTGACTGTGGCCCGCCAGGCTCCTCTGTCCGTGGTAAGTTCCCGTATCAGGGATCAGACCTATAACTGCTGCTTTGGGAGCACAGAGTCTTAACCACTGGACCACCAAGGAATTCCTTTCCTTTATTCTTTTGATCTTCTATTTCCCAGTAGCATGGGATCAATAATCTCTATCCCTAGGATTTTGGTCAGTTTTAATGAAACAAAATAATGTACATCAAAGTAGTCTGGCTCTACTTAAACCCCCGTTTCCACACCCTTGGACGTGAACCCATCCCCACGGTTTCTGCTGGGGCCTTGACTTTGAACTTGCGCGGCTCTCCTATGCTGCGTTCCTGTCGCGCTGTCTGCTCTGTCCTCACATAACCCCAAATGTGAACCTGCGATTATTCGTGAATTTCCATACAGTTGGGTCATGATTAATTTTATAAGAATGTAGGCGGGGCTCGAGAGCACCGTCTTCTGCCATTTCTGCTGAGTCTCTAGTGTTTAAACTCTGCTCCGAGCTTCACACCACAAGGACCGGCCCAGAAACTCAGCAGCACATCCGTGCCAACAACACCAGACAAAGCAGGCAAAATCAAAAAATAAAGTTAAAAGCACCTTGGAAGCTGATTGTCGTCATGAAATGTCATGTGTATACACCGTGCGTGTGTGTCAAGATCAGCACAGTGAATGTCCAGACACTAGTATAGTAAATGTTCACTTTTTCTTCCTTGTTTGGGTCGTCACCTTATAGCAATATGAGAATCAATTTTAAGAACCCATTCCCTTAGATAAGTTATCCCTCTTAGATAAGTTTCAAGGGTCATGTCCTGACTCCTTCTCTCTTTCCATACACCTCACTTTCATCCTGCTGGGGACAGCTAGTGGCAATATCTTAGTGCCCCAGAAGCATAAATGCCTTCTCTGGCCACATTTTTTAGCCTCAGCTATCACAGGGACTGAAAAGTAGAGACAGGATGTGAGGGTTACAGAACATAACTCCGTTTCTGGAGATAGAATTGTGTGGTCCTTGCCTTGCCAGCCCATCTGTTCAACATTAGCCCCCATTAAAATGAAGTTGTCATGTTCTGTTCATAATGAGCCTCTGTTGTTGGAGCAGAGTTTTTTGAGTCCCATAGTTCTAAAGAGTTTGCTCATCACTGAGGACATCTCTTAGCATGCGTCAATGTCTGCAGTCCTCGGGTTCACTTAGAATCCCCTTCTGTGGCTGACAGAGACCCAGGACCCCACATGCATCCATGGGCTTCTCTTCCTAATGGCTTCTAGACTTGATGGCTGAGTTCTGCAATCATCCAACTCACAGTGGAGAAATGAAATCAGAAAAGCATTCTTGCTCCTGGCTTCAAGCTGTGAAACAACTCCTTTCTCTAGCGGTCTACTGGGTCCGCTGTGTCCCCGCTGCTGTGTAATCACTGCTTATAATCTTTACAACAGATTCTTAAGACTGGTCTTCTTAGAGATCATTTTACAGCTGAAGATATGAAATCTTAGAGAGTTTGAAACACTTGCTCAAAAATACACAGCTAATACGTGGTGAGCTAAGGTTTAACCCCACTAGAGCTGGCTCTGACCACTTACCGTGTTCCTGCCCATGGACACACTACGCACAAGTGAGCAGCACTTGGCATGCTATTTCTGATGGAAGGTTTAGGAAGAGTGAGGAAGACCCAACTCACAGGGCAAATCAGTGGGCATGCTGGGACCCACTCCCTCAGGCTCACAGCAAGAGATTGCTATTTTCTATATTAGTTAAGGAGGTTGGGAAAGGGCTTGAAATGAGATTCAAACATCAGCATTTATAAGCTGTTTAATTTGGGGCAAGTCACTTTGTTTGAGTGTGAAAATTATCTCTTGAAAATAAAAATGAGAATTCTAAGTACTCGTATGATTACCATCAGGATCTAGTTCCTCTCCCCAAATGCTAGATATTCAGAGATTGCAAGGCTGCCCACTACATGCTCATCACACCACCCGCCATTCAGGAAGGCCCACATCTCAGTACGTTCACATCAAGGCCAAGCTTCAAGTTATTGTGTCCACGTTTGGGGTTTGCAGCCTGACTTTAATTCTCAACATATCTGTTGGTGCCCAGCAGACTAAAGTGATGCCCAGCACACTAAACAGAAGTGTGTGTGCTTGGAGGCCAAAGAATATTCTTCAACTATAATGAAGACACAAGCAGGAGCCAGTGAGTCATCACAATTGGCTGAAATTAATGAAGATGAGACGAGATAGGTAATTAAGACCTTTATTGTCCAAGCAGAAAAGGAAAGAACCTCCCACGGCATCACCCTCAACACCCCTACACTTGGCTGCCTGGCTTTGATAGGCTATCATTTCCCTCCATCATGTACAATGGCAGCTCCAGTCCTCAGGTAGCACCTGACCAAGGTGTGGGCTCTCTAGGAGCAAGGCTCCTTCTAAGCCTCTAACGCAAGGCTCTCTTTCTAATCCTCGGCCCAGCCGCTAGGCTCTGACAGGCAAGAACACAAAGCAAGTTTGAGAAGTGTTTATCCTCTAATCGGGGGCCGTATTCCCGCTGTAACTCTCACTTCCCCTTTGCCATATCAGAGAGATCATGCTTTTATGGCCTGGCAGGTATTTATGGCACCTTTGTGCATTGATTAGGCTCAGCCGGTTTTATTTTACCTTTCAAAAGATGCATGGAGCCTTTTGTGTGATTTTTTTTTTTAATCCTTCGACCAGGAGACAAAGCAAACTGGGGGAAAAAATGTGGTCCTGGAAAAAATCAAAGGATGTTCTCCAATTTGTGAAATGCCTTTCTTTTTGTAATTCAGTCAGCCTGGGGGGATGTCTCTTTATGGTGTCTCACTTCCAAAGAGTGAGGAAGGGGCTACGGGGGAAACAGGGATGAAGGACTTGACTTGTACCCAAGCCCATAAAAAGGCTGAGGGAAAGAACAGCTTCCACCAGAAACAGATAGATCTTGCCGCCCCAATCCTGCACGGCAGAGTTTGGAATGTTCCCTGCAATGTGTCCGCATCAAAGCCTGGCTCTTCAGCTCCCTGATTTATCTGGAGGAATTCACAGGATTAATGGCCTGATCTGGGAAAGCTCACCTTGCACTGTAGACACAGTGGAAGACGTTTCAGGGATTATTGAGTCAAGGAATAGTAATGATAGTGTAGTGGTAATTGTAGTAATGACTGTAAGTGATTATTATTTGTTCTGCACCTGGCAATCTGATAAGCCATGATCTTATGTAATCCTCACAACGATATTACAACATAGGTTAACACTACATTTAATGTCTTGGCAGGAAAACTGAAAATCTGAGAAATCAGTAGCTAGCTTAAGATCGTCTTTTTTTATAACTAGCAAAGTCAGAACTCTCCAGCTAAGTTCAGAACAAGTTGGTGCCTCAAGCACCATAGTATACTGCTGCTGGGTAATTAATACCACTAATAAATGAGCTATGCAAAGCCTGTTGTAAGTGGTAAAGCTCTCCCCAGGGCAGGATGTTGGTGCTAGTACTAGGATGTATGTTGATGCCTGCTTGCCAGCTGCGGGTCGGACTCCTCTGGCTGCGCCCATGGCTAAACATTCGAGGAAAAGCTGTTGTGTCCTTCTGGCCTCTAGCGCTGTTCAGGTCCTGCTTCTCATCCTCCACTCTGAACTCCCTTTTTTCTCAGCCCGCATCCTGCTGCATCTGAGGCCTGACTTTCTTTCTCTAGCCTCCTTCTGATGGGTGACCTTACGTGACTAGCCTTGAATGGCTTTTGCTTGGCTCCACCTGGAGGCAGTGTTCTTAAGATGCGTGCCTCTGCCCCAGACTATAGTCCATCTCCTGCCTGAGGCCGCTCGCAAGTATATCTTCCCTGTACCTGATTGCAATATGGTCTCCAGTCTTCACCCTTTCCTGTGGTCCCCTCACATGAAACACTCCCTCTGGAATATTCTACCTTCTCTCGACTCAATTTCAATATTTTTTGGCCTCAGCATCTGAACCTGTGAGCTGGGTTGCTGGCCCTGCCCACACTGTCCACTTGTCAGATTCCATCATGTTGCAGCTTGACAATAAGGGGGTGGTTGGAGTCCTCCTTGCAGGCAGGGTCCAGGTCTTAGAGTAACCCAAGTCTTAGCATCGGCCTGGTACGCAGCAGGTACTCTCTTGGCGAGTACTTCATGAATGAACACCTGGTGCAAACATGACTGAATTCCACACTCTGTATCAAGTCCAGGACTCTAGAGTCCCTACTTAACTATGTTAAGAGAACTATACTCCCTCCCTTATCTGGAGTCCTCATCTGAGGATAATGAGAGGCTCAGAGATAGGGCAGTGCCCTGCTGGCAGGCAGCCTGCTTCAGTTCAGAAAACAAAAAGTCCAAGTGCATGGTCTATAACCAGAGGCATTTTCTTTAACTTTTAGTTTTGAAATTGACATAAAGCTGCAGGAAGTTGTATAGAATGTATAGGGAAGCCCTGGATGCCCTTCATCCCGTTCTCCCAATAGCAGCATCTTTTGTAACTACAGCACAATATCAAAACGGGGAACTGGCTTTGGAGCGTTCATTAATGCTATTTCATTTTTTTACCAGTTTCCATCCTTCTTTTCTCATTCACTTACGTATTTGGCTGCGTCGGGACTCAGCTGCGGCACACAGCACCTTTGCTCTTCTTTGCGGCACGCGGGGCCCTTAGCTGCGGCACTGGAGCTCTCGGCTGTGGGGTGGGATCTGGCTCCCTGACCAGGGACTGAGCCCAGGGCTCCGCAGTGGGAGCATGCTGTCTTAGCCACTGGGCCACCAGGGAAGGGCCCCGTGCACACTTTTATTTGTGTGTGTGCCTGTGTATTCTCCACAAGTTTACCACCCTAGGCAGATTATGGGGCTTCCCTGGTGGATCTCCTGGAGAAGGGAATGGCTACCCACTCTGGTATTCTTGCCTGAAGAATTCCATAGACAGAGGAGCCTGGGAGGCTATAGTCCATGGGGTCACAAAAGAGTCAGACATGACTGAGCGACTAACACTTTCACTTTCACTAGGCAAAGTATAGTGACCACCACCACAATATTCTGAACTGTCCCATCACCACAATGCATTTCTGTGCATCATTTCTTTGTAGCCACATTCACCCCTCTCTCCATCCCTAACTCCTGGCAACCACCGATTTGCTCTCCATCTCTAAAACGTTATTTCAAGAATGTTATTTCAAGAATGCTATATAAATGGAACTGTGCGATATGTAACCACTTGAGATCGGCTTTTTTCACTCATCATTATTCCTCTGAGATCATCCAAGCTGTTATATGTACCGATAATGTATCCGTTCTTATTGCTAAGATAGCACTCCATGGTGTAGATGAACCAATCACCCCACAAAGGATATTTGGTTGTTTCATCTTGGCTATGACAGTAAAGCAGCTGTAAGCTCCTGTACAGGCTCTTGGGTGACCATAAGACTTCAATTCTTTGAGATTAAAAATCCAGAAGTACAGCTGTTAGATCATATGATAGTTGAACATTGACTGTTTTCAAGAAACTACCAAACTGTTTTCCAGAGTGACTGAAACATTCTAAATTCCCGTTAGCCCAGCCTTCATTATCCAGTATCTCCTCACACACCCTCACTTGCACTGGGCATTGTCGCATTTTTTTTTCCCTTTTTTTTAACCGAAGGATGTGCTTTACAGAATTTTGTTGTTTTTTGTCAAACATCAACATGAATTGGCCATAAGTATACATATATCCCCTCCCTTTTGAACCTCCCTCCCATCTCCCTCTGCATCCCATCCTTCTAGGTTGATACAGAGCCCCTGTTGAGCTTTCTGAGCCATACAGCAAATTCCCGTTGGCTATCTATTTTACATACGGCAATGTAAGTTTCCATGTTACTCTTTCCATACATCTCACGCTCTCCTCCCCTCTCCCCATGTCCATAAGTCTGTTCTCTATGTCTCTTTCTCCACTGCTGCCCTGTAAATAAATTCTTCAGTACCATTTTTCTAGATTCCCTATATATGTGTCAGAATACAATATTTATCTTTCTCTTCCTGGTTCACTTCACTCTTTATTATAGGTTCTAGGTTCATCCACCTCATCAGAACTGACTCAAATGTGTTCCTTTTTACGGTTGAGTAATATTCCATTGTGTATATATACCACACTTCTTTATCCATTCACTATTTTTTTTATTTCAACCTTTCTATTAGATATGCAGTCTTCCTTTGTGACTCAGCTGGTAAAGAATCCGCCTGCAATGTGGGACACCTGGGTTCAATCCCTGGGTTCGGAAGATCCCCTGGAAAGGGAAAGGCTACCCACTCCAGTATTCTGGCCTGGAAAATTCCATGGACTGTATAGTCCATGGGGTCGCAAAGAGTCAGACACAACTGAGCCACTTTCAATAGATGTGTAGTGATATCTAATTATGGTTCTGATTTGCATTTCCCTAATGACATTCTTGAGAAACCTGTGTGCAGGTCAGGAAGCAACAGTTAGAACTGGGCATGGAACAACAGACTGGTTCCAAATATGAAAAGGAGTACGTCAAGGCTCTATATTGTCACCCTGCTTATTTAACTTATATGCAGAGTACATCCTGAGAAACGCTGGACTGGAAGAAACACAAGCTGGAATTAAGATTGCCGGGAGAAATATCAATAACCTCAGATATGCAGATGACACCACCCTTATGGCAGAAAGTGAAGAGGAACTCAAAAGCCTCTTGATGAAAGTGAAAGAGGAGAGTGAAAAGTTGGCTGAAAGCTCAACATTCAGATAACAAAGATCATGGCATCCAGTCCCATCACTTCATGGCAAATAGATGGGGAAACAGTAGAAACAGTGTCAGACTTTATTTTTGGGGGCTCCAAAATCACTGCAGATGGTGACTGCAGCCATGAAATTAAAAGACGGTAACTCCTTGGAAGAAAAGTTATGACCAACCTAGATAGCATATTCAAAAGCAGAGACATTACTTTGCCGACTAAGGTCCATCTAGTCAAGGCTATGGTTTTTCCTGTGTTCATGTATGGCTGTGAGAGTTGGACTGTGAAGAAGGCTGAGCACCGAAGAACTGATGCTTTTGAACTGTGGTGTTGGAGAAGACTCTTGAGAGTCCCTTGGACTGCAAGGAGATCCAACCAGTCCATTCTGAAGGAGACCAACCCAGGGATTTCTTTGGAAGGAATGATGCTAAAGCTGAAGCTCCACTACTTTGGCCACCTCATGCAAAGAGTTGACTCATTGGAAAAGACTCTGATGCTGGGAGGGATTGGGGGCAGGAGGAGAAGGGGACAACCAAGGATGAGATGGCTGAATGACATCACGGACTCGATGGATGTGAGTCTGAGTGAACTCCGGGAGCTGGTGATAGACAGGGAAGCCTGGCATGCTGCAGTTCATGGGGTCGCAAAGAGCTGGACATGACTGAGCGAATGAACTGAACTGAATGACATTCTAGGAATCAGCGAACTAAAATTGACTGGAATGGGTGAACTTAACTCAGATAACCATTATATCTACTACTGTGGGCAGGAATCCCTCAGAAGAAATGGAGTAGCCATCATGGTCAACAAAAGAGTCCGAAATGCAGTACTTGGATGCAGTCTCAAAAATGACAGAATGATCTCTGTTTGTTTCCAAGGCAAACCATTCAATATCACAGTAATCCAAGTCTATGCCCCAATCAGTAACACTGAAGAAGCGGAAGTTGAACGGTTCTATGAAAACCTACAAGACCTTTTAGAACTAACACCCAAAAAAGATGTCCTTTTCATTATAAGGGACTGGAATGCAAAAGTGGGAACTCAAGAAACACCTGGGGTAACAGGCAAATTTGGCCTTGGAATGCGGAATGAAGCAGGGCAAAGACTAATAGAGTTTTGCCAAGAAAATGCACTGGTCATAGCAAACACCCTCTTCCAACAACACAAGAGAAGACTCTACACATGGACATCACCAGATGGTCAACACCGAAATCAGACTGATTATATTCTTTGCAGTGAAAGATGGAGAAGCTCTATACAGTCAACAAAAAACAAGACCAGGAGCTGACTGTGGCTCAGATCATGAATCCTTATTACCAAATTCAGACTTAAATTGAAGAAAGTAGGGAAAACCACTGGACCATTTCAGGTATGACCTAAATCAAATTCCTTATGATTATATAGTGGAAGTGAGAAATAGATTTAAGGGACTAGATCTGATAGATAGAGTGCCTGATGAACTATGGATGGAGGTTCGTGACATTGTACGGGAGACAGGGGTCAAGGCCATCCCCATGGAAAAGAAATGCAAGAAAGCAAAATGGCTGTCTGGGGAGGCCTTAGAAATAGCTATGAAAGGAAGAGAAGTGAAAAGCAAAGGAGAAAAGGAAAGACATAAGCATCTGAATGCAGAGTTCCAAAGAATAGCAAGAAGAGATAAGAAAGCCTTCTTCAGCGATCAATGCAAAGAAATAGAGGCAAACAACAGAATGGGAAAGACTAGAGATCTCTTCAAGAAAATTAGAGATACCAAGGGAACATTTCATGCAAAGATGGCCTTGATAAAGGACAAAAATGGTATGGACCTAACAGAAGCAGAAGGTATAAAGAAGTGGCAAGAATACACAGAAGAACTGTACAAAAAAGATCTTCACAACCCAGATAATCATGATGGTGCGATCACTCACCTAGAACCAGACGTCCTGGAATGTGAAGTCAAGTGGGCCTTAGAAAGCATCACTACGAACAAAGCTAGTGGAGGTGATGGAATTCCAGCTGAGCTATTTCAAATCCTGAAAGATGATGCTGTGAAAGTGCTGCACTCAATATGCCAGCAAATTTGGAAAACTCAGCTGTGGCCACAGGACTGGAAAAGGTCAGTTTTCATCCAATCCCAAAGAAAGGCAATGCCAAAGAATGCTCAAACTACCGCACAATTGCACCCATCTCACATGCTAGTAAAGTAATGCTCAAAATTCTCCAAGCCAGGCTTTAGCAATACGTGAACTGTAAACTTCCAGATGTTCAAGCTGGTTTTAGAAAAGGCAGAGGAACCAGAGATGAAATTGCCAACATCTGCTGGATCATGGAAAAAGCAAGAGAGTTCCAGAAAAACATCTATTTCTACTTTATTGACTATGCCAAAGCCTTTGACTGTGTGGATCACAATAAACTGTGGAAAATTCTGAGAGATGGGAATACCAGACCACCTGACCTGCCTCTTGAGAAACCTATATGCAGGTCAGGAAACAACAGTTAGAACTGGACATGGAACAACAGACTGGTCCCAAGTAGGAAAAGGAGTACGTCAAGACTGTATATTGTCACCCTGCTAATTTAACTTATATGCAGAGTACATCATAAGAAACGCTGGGCTGGAAGAAGCACAAGCTGGAATCAAGATTGCCAGGAGAAATATCAATCACCTCAGATATGCAGATGACATCACCCTTATGGCAGAAAGTGAAGAGGAACTAAAAAGCCTCTTGATGAAAGTGAAAGAGGAGAGGGAAAAAGTTGGCTGAAAGCTCAATATTCAGAAAACAAAGATCATGGCATCTGGTCCCATCACTTCATGGGAAATAGATGGGGAAACAGTGAAACAGTGTCAGACTTTATTTTTGGGGGCTCCAAAATCACTGCAGATGGTGACTGCAGCCATGAAATTAAAAGACACTTACTCCTTGGAAGGAAAGTTATGACCAACCCAGATAGCATATTCAAAAGCAGAGACATTACTTTGCCAACAAAGATCCGTCTAGTCAAGGCTATGGTTTTTCCTGTGGTCATGTATGGATGTGAGAGTTGGACTATAAAGAAAGCTGAGCACAGAAGAATTGATTCCTTTAAACTGTGGTGTTGGAGAAGACTGTTGAGAGTCCTTTGGACTGCAAGGAGATCCAACCCATCCATCCTAAAGGAGATCAGTCCTGGGTGTTCATTGGAGGGACTGATGCTGAAGCTGAAACTCCAATACTTTGGCCACCTGATGCAGAGAACTGACTCATTTGGAAAGACCCTGATGAGGAGAGAGATTGGGGGCAGGAGGAGAAGGGGATGACAGAGGATGAAGTGATTGGATGGCATCACCGACAGAATGGACACGGGTTTGGGTGGACTCTGGGAGTTGGTGATGGACAGGGAAGCTGGTGTGCTGAAGTCCATGGGGTCTCAAAGAGTCAGATACGACTAAGTGACTGAACTGAATGTGTGCTAAAGTGTTAGTAGCTCAGTCGTGTCCAACTCTTTGTGACCCTACAGAGCCCACCAGGCTTCTCTGTCCATGGAATTCTCCAGATAAGAATACTGGAGTGGGTAGCCATTTCCTCCTCCAGGGGATCTTCCCAACCCAGGGATTGAACTTGGGTCTTCTGTTGCATTGCAGGAAGATTCTTTACCATCTGAGCCACCAAGGAAGCCCAGTCAGGTAATACTGGGCTCTAAGACGACAACAAACTGCCTCCTAAATGCTCCTGGCTTAATGAATATTTCTATGTTGCTTCCAGAAAGTTGCATTTGAGTCTGATGGCCTCCTTTTTTATGGAGAAAAACCATCTGGAAATGTGATTTTGAAGCTTGCTGAACAGGAAGGAGAGAGCTGAAAAGTGAAGTCGAGACTTTACACGACCTTAGCTCGGAAGTGGTGCACGTCTCTCTTGCTGTGTCTCATTGGCCAGATCTAGTCAAATGGCCCCAGGCTAATGTCAAGAGTCAGGGAAATGGAATTGCTGTAAACAGTACACATCCCTGCCAATAACAATGAAGACTGAAATTCCTTTCACCCGTAGGTAAAATTGAGCTTGATTTAAAAGAAATGAAGTCATCTGACAATTTCTATGCACTCATTTTGAGGCTGATTTTTTTTTACCCATGCCATATGTTGTAGGCTGAGCTACCTTACGCTGAAGCATGTGGATGATACAGCTTGAATCTGTTTCACGCATATATCCACACAACATTCACTTTGAGTCATGCTAACGCTATCGTTTCATCTCCTTTAAAATACTCTGAAGAAGGAGCAACGGTCAAAACAAGGATTAACCCCACATAAAAGTCAGGTTTCAGATGCTGACTGTCCTCTAGGAGGTGTAAATATCATATTCCAAGACAGCCAGGCTGCTGTCTGCTCTGCTTCATTGCCAGTGCAGTTGATGTCCACAGACCAGAATCTGAACTACTGCACATTAAATTCAGTCTCTGGATTATAGCACAATAAATGAATTTTTTTTTCAAGGCCTTAGTACATTCATTTAAGGACATGTCTCTGTCTTTAAGAGCTGGATAGAGTCAAACAATCTCAGATGACTATGTAAGCAACATGGTTGTTTTAATAATCATTGGCATTGTTTTTATCTAATTTTCCTGGGGACAACTGTTTGGTCAAACAGGGAGAGACTGAGGGAACAAATGAAACTGGAGGCCTCCCTTGCCTAGAACTCAGAGGATGACAATCCACCCACATGACTGAAGTGCCTGTTGTCTGGACTGGTGGAGGTATTCTATTCCAGAAGCAGAGACTGGTGAGCTGGACAAACTCTGAGTTATTTCCAAATACCACTTCCAGTTTTTCTTAATGATATTTATATCATTGTTTGGGACATACCCATTTTCCTTTCTTTCCTAGAACTTACTTTTTAGCATTAATATCCCTCGGTGTCCAACAGGAAGCTTCCAGCTTTGACACTTGCCATTTTGACAATGGGGCAGGGCAGAAGCAGGTAGTCCTTCTGGATGCACGTTCCCACCTCTCCCCATCATGACAACCTCTCCTCAGATGGGTTCACTTACAGGCACAGCTTTTGAGTAGCCCTAAATTACGTGTCTGAAACAAAAACGCTGTTGGAGATTACGAATGAAATGACATAAAACAAGACACACATAAGAGACAGACGACACACACACACACTCCGGCCGGAGGAACAGAACTGGACAAAAAACTAATTGCCGTTTATTATAAAAGCCCCCCAGGCAGAATTCCAGACTGCATGAATAAGACTTCTCAGCACAGCGCAGGTGCATACATGTTATTGTACAGCAAAGGGGAGTAAAATCCCTGTCTACTGCAGAGTCTGCCCAAAGCCCTCATCTCCTTCTTATCTCAAGAAGGGAATGCTCCCTCGTTTGCAAGGGACCATTAAACTCAAGGCTGTGTCCAGACTCTTTGGCAGAACGCCTCATTTGCAAGGACGCTCAGCCCAAGCAGAGAGACCCGTTTGCAGGCACATCTCTGCTACCCTATTAACCCTTCAAAACGCGTTTCGTAGTGAAGTGTGACTAACTTTATTTGAAGCTCAGCTCTGCACCTGACATGAGGGATAGAGGGCTTTGCCTCCCTCCACTGAAACCTCCAGGGACCTAGGCCAGCAAGGGGCAGGGCCCTCCCACGGGGAGGAAGCACTCTCCTTGGCACATTCTTAACACAACAAAGGTCTCTGCCACAACCCAGCTCCAAAGTTGTTGCAACTTCAATGCCTGGTCCTCAAAGCCAAGCTGTCACATCATGAGGAATCAGTTTGTAAACTTTCCATCCAGATTTCAGTGTGAATCAGCCATCGCCAGTATATCTGTAGTGGTTCTGAAATAAGTGATGTGTGTGTATTACACACATGTGTATATATATATACACCCACACATATGCACATGTGTGCATATGAACACGTGCATCTTCCATGTGCATGTGTAGGGGCACCCGTGTGTCTCTATGCATCTGTATGTGCGTATATGAATATGTGTGTGCATATATGTGTGTCTGCGTGCGTGCATGCTCAGTCCCTTCAGAAGTGTCCAACTATTTGGTGACCCATGGACGGCAGCTTGCCAGTCTCCTCTGTCCATGGGATTTCCCAGCAAGAACGCTGGAGCGGGTTGTCATTTCCTCCTCCTGGGGATCTTCCCGACCTAGGGATCAAACCCGCATCTCCAGCGGCTCCCGCATTGCACGCAGATTCTTTACCGCAGAGCCACCAGGGAAGCTCCCTGCATGCCTAAGTATATACACGTAAAGGGTGTTTGTATTTAACACAAATCAAATGCTTGTTTCGAGTATCAGTTCAGTTCCGTTCAGTCGCTCAGTCGTGTCTGACTCTTTACGTCCCCATGAATCGCAGCACGCCAGGCCTCCCTGTCCATCACCAACTCCCGGAGTTCACTCAAACTCACGTCCATTGAGTCAGTGATGCCATCCAGCCATCTCATCCTCGGTCGTCCCCTTCTCCTCCTGCCCCCAATCCCTCCCAGCATCAGAGTCTTTTCCAATGAGTCAACTCTTCGCATGAGGTGGCCAAAGTACTGGAGTTTCAGCTTTAGCATCATTCCTTCCAAAGAAATCCCAGGGCTGGAGTATTAGTATATTTCCTTCACGTTTCAAGGCCGGAAAGAGCATATTTGCAATCCTGTGTGCTGAAGGGCTCCATGGAACTCGTGAACGCATAGCTCTGAGGCAAGTGCGCTTGATTGAGAAAGCATATTTGCCTCTTGTGATCAGTCTCTTTTGACCCCCAAGGGCACCACACTCCATTAGTGAGATATAAGCTCCATGGAGCTCTGTCCTGCCCTGGATACAGTGTCCACACCCCACTCTAGGGAAGGAGGCTGCCCAGTGCAATAGGAAAAAGAATGCCTTTTTTTTGAGATCTGGAAATTGTTACCAAGCTTTTATCGATTCTGTTCTCCTCCGCAATTCAGACGTCAGAAGGAAAACCATAGAAGGTAATGTCTGGCTGTATTCTGTTTGGAGCTCAAGACCCAGTGAGGTTCCTAGGGTGGGATTTGAGTGATCACACCCAACTGTAGGCAGCCCTGGAGGTAACTGGGAACTCTGGGACTGTGTCAGGGTGAAGGGGCAGATGAGTCTCACAGCATCCTTCCAACTTTAGGTTTCAGGAGACAAATAAACCGTTTTTCCTCGAATTACCTTGGCATATTTGGTATCTGCAATTGCAGAGGTCTGAGCCTTGCTGTTTGTGCAATTTGGCCTGGAAATAGAGACCTCAGCACTTCTAGGGTGAGCTGTGTGTAAGCGCCGCGACTCTGCATACCTCATTTCTTCCCGGCCTTCATAAATTTCACTGCTGTCAGCTCAGTTTTATTCATGGGAGCTAACACAGGCAGCGGCCAGGAAGAGCGGAGTGAGCCAAATTGTCCATTTGAATCTATTTAGCATCTAGTACTGAGAAATAAAGAAACTGAGGGAAGGGGGAAGGAAGACGAGATGCTCTGGTGGAAACCTGCTAAACACTGAGAGTATTTGGCATGAGAACCTCAAATTAATCATCAGTGGTCTGCACCTCACAAGGAGACACTTTGGTCCCTGGAAACCTTGGTGGGGGTGAGATATAGGGTAGAAAAGCAAGTCAGTTCTCAGGGAATGTGGTGAAAGCACAGGCATCCCCAGAGTCCTAACACAAACCACCCTTCCACGCAGCACTCAAGGCAGCAGTCCACAAATCTCTCATCTGCAGACTGGCTGCAGCATTGCAGAGTTGGAGGGGTTCACAGAGGATGCCGCTGCTGGACCCAGGCAGACGCTCCACAGCCCCACTGCCGGCCATCCTGCCTCCGGGACCAGCCAGCTCCACCACCATCCTCCCTGAGTGCAGTGCACACCACTGAATCCAGAGACACGTCGGCTACATGAGTAGGTTAGACAATTGCCAATGTTCCTGAAGCACAGGTAGCCATACTCCCTTGCAGTTAACATAGCAGTAGCAGTAATCACGCTAATACTTAATGAATTCTATGTTCTCCTTTCCATATAACCAAATATAAATTACTTTATTAAATACTCATTAAAAACTCTTATTTTCTAGAACCTGTCCTTGAGGTTCTAAACTGATTGGGAAGGCTGTAGAGTAGACCAGTAGAGTTGACCCTGCGCTAGAGTTGTTTAATGAGGAAGTGAACATTAACTAGTTTTCCAATAAAAAGTAGTTAAAATTAACTAGTTTTCCATATTTAGTAGCAGCCATATTTTAAAAATCCTAAAGGAAATCAATTCTGAATATTCATTGGAAGGACTGATGCTGAAGCTGAAGTTCCAATACTTTGGCCACCTGATGTGAAAAGCCAACTCATTGGAAAAGATTCTGATTCTGGGAAAGACTGAAAGCAAGAGGAGAAGGGGATGGCAGAGAATGAGATGTTAGAGAGCATTACCAACTTAATGGATATGAACTTGAGCAAACACGGAGAGGCAGTGAAGGACAAAGGAGCCTGGTGTGCTGCAGTCCATGGGGTCACAAAGACATAGCAACTGAACAACAACAAAAACAAATAATTTAAAAACTAAAAATAAACAAGAGAGATTAATGTTGCTAAACTTTATCTAAAATATTATCAGCACATAATCAATATAGAATGATCAGCAAATACTTTGCATTCTTTTTTCAGTATTTTCTACTATATGCTATACTTATCTCATTTTAGGTAATTTTCAAGGGTGGGTAGACTTTCACACTGTACAATGATAATTTCACTGGGTGTAACATTTTAAATGGACAGATTTTTTTTTCCTTTACTGCACACACACACACAAAATGTTATTTTATTGTATTTTGGCTTGAATAGTTTCAGACAAGAGATCTGCTATTATTTTTATTGTTGGTCTTATGGATATCATGTTTTCCTCCCACCTGGTTACTTTTAGGAATTTTTCTTTGTACCTGGTTATAACAATCTGGTTGTAAAATCTGTGATTTGATTATCACATGTCTTCATGTGATCTTCCTTCTGATTCTCCTGCTTAGTTAGGGCTCATCAATTTCATAGGACTTCTGGGTTTGTAGTTTTCATCAAATCTGTAAAATGTTCTGTCACTTATGTTTTCAAATACTTTTCTCTTTCCTTCTAGATCCTTCCCTTCTGGGACTCACACGGTAGGCCATTTCATGCTGTGCCGTGGCTCACCGAATCTCTTTTATTATCAGTCTTGGCATCCTCTGGGTGCTTGCTTGTGGTTTTTATGTTGCTTTGTCTTCAAATCTTTTTTTTTTTTTTTTGTAGTGTCAACCATGCAACCACTCCCACCTAGTGAAATTTTCATTTCAAATATTGTATTTTTCATGCCTAGAATTTCCAGTTGGTTTTTTTATATCTCCCATATTCCACATAATGATCACATTTCCTTTAAACACTTGAACATATTTATAATACTTGCTTTAATATTCTTGACTGCTAATTCTATCATTTCTGTTATCATTTCTCAATGATTACATATATTGATTAATTTTTCTTCTACTGAGTTATATTTTCCTGTTTCTGTACATGTACAGTAATTTTTTATTGGATGTCAGACATTGTGAATTTTGCTTTTTAGTTCTCCAGATTTTGTATTCCTTTAATGAGTGTTGGCTTTTTCCTGTAAGGGAGTTAAACTACTTATAGAGTAGCTCAATCCCTTCAAGTCTTATTTGTTAAGCTTGTCTAGGATGGGGTTTGAAGAACTTAGTGTGCTCAAAGAATGGTTTAGTCCCATTTCTAAGAGTTAACACTTCTGAGATCTCTATTAACTGACCCATCTATTCAACAAGATTTTCCACTCTGGGTAGTGGGAAATGGGGTGATTTCCAAGCCCTGTGCAAGCTGTGAGGAATTGTTTATCTTACAAGTTCTCTATAGTTGTTCTTTTCTGGCAATTGTTTCTTGCCTGGAGTCAAAAGCTTTGCCACGCACACATTTAGATTGGTATTCAGCCAAAGACTCAGCTCAGCTCTCGGGAGCTCTTTCACAGCGTAACTCGTTATTTTACGTATTTTGTTCAACAAATTCTAGCTGCCTGAGTCTTCCTGAACTCTGAGCTATGACTCGTAAACTCAAGAGACCACTAGGCTCTATTTGAGTTCCTCCGTCCTACGCTGTGGTCTAGAATTTACTTCCAGGCAGGTCAGAGGGCTCATCGGATCGCCTTCATTGTTTCTCTTTTCTCAGATGGCATGGTCTGGTGCTGCCTATTGTCCAATGTCTAAGAGCAGACGTCGCACATATTTTGCCCAGCTTTTTAAAACTGCGTAATTAACAGAAGTCACTTCATGGATAAATACAGAAGATTTTCTTTTAACTCAAGCTCCTTTTAACTTATTCCAGAAATATCACCTAAATTATTTTTTAATATGGTAATTAAATTGTTATTACACATATTAAAATAAGTATATATACTAAAATAATGTCATAATTATTAAGAGAAAAGTATGAATTTGAATACCAATTCAATCAACTTGAGGTTCACTAGGGACATAACTACCGTATTTTGGGAAACTCTATATAAAGATTTTTTAAGCTTTTAGGAGGACAAAGTCAGCATTTATACAATGGCAATGGCACCCCACTCCAGTGCTCTTGCCTGGAAAATCCCATGGATGGAGGAGCCTGGTGGGCTGCAGTCCATGAGGTTGCTGGGAGTCGGACACGACTGACTGACTTCACTTTCACTTTTCACTTTCATGCACTGGAGAAGGAAATGGCAACCCACTCCAGTGTTTTTGCCTGGAGAATCCCAGGGACGGGGGAGCCTGGTGGGCTGCCGTCTATGGGGTCGCACAGAGTCGGACACGACTAAAGCGACTTAGCAGCAGCAGCAGCAGCATGCATGCTAAATTGCTTCAGTTGTGCCTGACTCTTTGTGACTGTATGGACTGTAGCCTGCCAGGCTCCTCTGTCCATGGAATTCTCCAGGCAAGAATACTGGAGTGGATTGTCATGCCCTCCTCCAGGGCAACCTCCTGACCCAGAAATTGAACCAGCATCTCCTGCATTGGGGCAGGCACTCAGCCTGCTTTATGGTCCAACTCTCACACCCATATATGACTACTGGAAAAACCATAGCTTTGACTAGATGGGCCTTTGTTGGCAAAGTGGTATCTCTGCTTTTTAATATACTGACTAGGTTTGTCATAGCTTTCCTTCCAGGGAGCAAGCATCATTTAATTTCATGGCAGCAATTACCACCCACAGTAATTTTGGAGTCCAAGAAAAGAAAATATGTCACTGTTTCCGCTTTTCCCACATCTATTGCTATGAAGTGATGGAACTAGATGCCATGGTCTTAGTTTTTTGAATGTTGAGTTTTAAGCCAGCTTTTTCACTCTCTTCCTTCACTATCATCAAATGGCTCTCTTTAGTTCCTCTTTGCTTTCTGCCATTAGGGTGGTAATCTGCATATCCGAGGTTGCTGATATTTCTTCTGGCAATCTTGATTCCAGCTTGGGATTCATCCAGCCCAGCATTTTGCATGATGTACTCTGCATAGAATTTAAATAAACGGGGTGACTATATACAGCCTTGATGCACTCTTCCTTGGGAAGGGCATTATTCTGCTTATGATAGATACCTCTCTGAGAATTTCCTCTACTGATACTACTTGGATTTCCTATCATTCATTTTGTTGCAAAGCAATGTTTTAAAAACTAGAGTAGTTTCCACCACTATCTATTTTGCAAACTGTTGGTTCTTCCCTACCTTATCAACATCCCTCTTGAAGTAATAAACTTTATAGACCACATAATGATGAATTTGGTGATGCTAAATGCCATTTTTTGTGCTTTTTGCTATGTGTCATGCAAAACAACAAGCGTCATGAATGCTTATACATAGTATACATAGTCTAATTCAATTCTCATGATACCCCCGTGAGATAGGGTATAATTATCATCTTATGGATGAGGAAGCACCTTAAATGTTTATTAAATGATCACTGGGCTTCCCTGGCGGCTCAGTGGCAAAGAATACGCCTGCCAGTGCAGGAGACACGGGTTTAATCCCTGATCTGGAAGATTCCACATTCCTTGGTGCAGCTAAGCCCTCGTGCCACAACTATTGAGCCCGTGCTCTAGCACCTGAGAGCCACAACTGCTGACGCCCTCAAGCCCTAGAACCCGTGCTCCACAACAAGAGCTGCCACTGCAGGGAGAGTCCTGCTCACACCACTAGAGAGTAGCCCACCACCAGCCCCCCCCCCCACCCTCGCCACAGCTAGAGAAACGTTTGTGCAGCAGTGAAGACCCAGCTGAGAAAAAATAAAAATAAACAAATAAATAAGCGATCACTATTATTACTATGCCAAATGAAATCTTAGAAAACAGTCAGGTCAGGTCAGGTCAGTCGCTCAGTCATGTTCGACCCTTTGTGACCCCATGGACTGCAGCACGCCAGGCTTCCCTGTCCATAACCAACTCCAGGAGCTTACTCAAACACTCAAACTCATGTGCATGAAGTCGATGACGCCATCCACCCATCTCATCCTCTGTCGTCCCCTTCTCTTCCTACCTTCAATTTCCCCAGCATCAGGGTCTTTTCCAGTGAGTCAGTTCTTCACATCAGGTGGCAAAAGTATTGAAGTTTCAGCTTCAGCATCAATCCTTCCAATGAATATTCAGGACTGATCTCCTTTAGGATGGACTGTTTGGCTCTCCTTGCCATCCAGGGGACTCACAACAGTCTTCTCCAACACCACAGCTCAAAAGCATCAGTTCTTCGTTGCTCAGCTTTCTTTATAATCCAACTCTCACGTTCACATCTTAGAAAACAAGTTATTTTTAAAAACAGTGAATTCTAAACATCACCATTGATTCACAATTTTGTCTTCCTAATGTAAAATATTAATGGCCACAAAATAAGTAGGTAATTTCCTCAAAGTTGTACTGACTTGCATTCCTAGCTGACAGACATTAGAGCTTCTCACCTGTTTCTTTTTGGGGCTCTAGCTCATTCTCTCTGACGCCTGCTTCTCAGATCTTCTTCCTTACTTTGAGACTTCTTATTTTGAGCTCACTTCTCGAACTGTCTCTTTTGCTCCAGTAACCTCACCCAAATATCCTTCAGTTGTATGTGTTATGAGTATAATATTACCTCTTTTTCCGTCTAACAGGTAACAATCATTAGCTTTTGGTTGCTTGAAAATCACTTGAACCCTCCACTTTGATAATACTTGACTTCCCTTCAAATCTCATACAATAAAATATCCAAGATCTGCCTGTCATTTCATTTTACATCTTAGTGAGAACTTTTTTTTTTTTTTTTTTTTTGGCTTGTGGAGACCTTGGCTTGAAGCTCAAGAAGTAGAGAAAAATAATCTTTTTAGTTTAATTTAAATCGTCTTTTCCCACTTGGGACAACATTATTCAAAGTAGAGATGTACTGTAGAAGTGAATTTTGCTATTACAATGTGAGAGTATGCGACATATATCAAAGATGCTCCAAATCCACGGGCAATTAGAGAATGCTGGAGCCACCGGAGGGAAAACTCCACATGAACCACAGGCCCAGTTGGTCAAGTAAAGAGTGTCGGGAGGTACAGCCCAGAGCCCATTTACTCATTTCTCTTTTCCCTGAAGCTTTTACCAAGTACCTCATTCATCACAAACTGAACTCTTCAGGCCAGAAATCACAGAACAGTCACCATGTGTTGGAGAAGACTCTTGAGAGCCCATTGGACTGCAAGGAGGTCCAACCAGTCCATTCTAAAGGAGATCAGTCCTGGGTGTTCTTTGGAGGGAATGATGCTGAAGCTGAAACTCCAGTACTTTGGCCACCTCATGCCAAGAGTTGACTCATTTGAAAAGATTCTGATGCTGGGAGGGATTGGGGGCAGGAGGAGAAGGGGACGACCAAGGATGAGATGGCTGGATGGCATCACCAACTCGATGGACATGAGTTTGAGTAAATTCTAGGAGTTGGTGATGGACAGGGAGGCCTGGCGTGCTGCAGTTCATGGGGTTGCAAAGAGTCGGACACGACTGAGCAACTGAACTGAACTGACTGAAGGTACTACAAATGCCGAAGAACAGTTCAGACTTAACTTTTACAATAATCTTTAAACTAGATGAGATATGGTTTAAGCCACCCTAGGAATGGCCAGTGACCCCCAGACTTGGTGCCTTAGTTACTGTGACCTTACCTGTTAGCCTGAACATCTGAGGATCCCCACGTTGCATTGGGCATGGAGAATCATTTTCACCTAATTATTTTTGAGCCACATCTACAGATGGTTTAAATTGTGGTAACTTTAGGACAATGATAATGTTTAAGATCAGAGGAGATGCTGTTTTGTGTACAAGAGGGAAGATTAGCTTATCCTTGTATAATGGCAAAATTTTTCAGCAGAGTATGTGAAAAGTATGGTTTCCCTCCATTAAAAGGAAAAAGAAGATCTGTTTCTAGGCAACAGCTCACAGAAAGTCTGCTGAGGTAGGAAAAAGGATATACAAAACCAGGGAGATTGAGACTCTACTGGCCACTCTATCAGAGGCAGAGAAAGTTGCCAACTACAGGAGAAGAGTTGGGCCCGATGAAGTCACAAGCGTGCTTACAGCAGCTTAGTGGAAAGCTTGGGGGATGGAGACAGTCCTGGAGCACCGGAGTGATGAAGGCAGAGGTCTTGCTGTCACCAGATAGGAAAGCTCTCTGGCCCCCTCCAGCCTGTGCTGGGCAGTATCCTCTCGAAATCGTTTGCCCAGATCTTTATGGTATTTTCTTCCAGTAGCCAAATATAAAATTTTAGTCTTCGTTTTCACTGCTTGGAAGATGGCTCTTCTGAGCTTCCCATCACTCATACATTATTAGTCTTGATGGTGTTCGACAGGCCAGTGAGGTTCTGTTTTTGTTTATTCTCTTTTTTTTCCTACTCCACAGATTTTATTATTTCTATAGACCTGTCTTCTAGGTTATTAATTTTTTTCAGTTCAAATCTGTCTTTAAGACCCTTTACTGTTTTTCTTCTATTATTAATATTGTTCAACTCCAGAATTTCTATCTAGTTCTTTTTAAATAATTTCTATATTTTTGCTGGTGTCCTGACTTTACTGATACCTTGGTATTTGGCTAGATGCTATTGTCACGCTTTTCTTTAGCTCTTTATATATGGTTTCCTTTAATTCTTTGGCAATATTTATAATAGCTGATTTTAAATATTTTTCAACTAAGTCTTTGAGGGACATTTTCTATTGCCTGCCTGTTTTACCTTGGGCTCTGTTCTTGGCCAGTTTATTCCAACTTTGGCAAGAATCTTGCTTAATCAGTTTATCGAAAATCACCCTTGATACCATATCACCCTGGCCTGCCTAAAATCCTAAGTCAGTTTAGCCAAGAATTATCTACCTCTTAGTAATTCTGTTGTAGCCACGTGCTCTAGGAAACAAACTCGCTCAGAAGGACCATGCAGATGGTGGAGTGAAGTTTATTACACTGGCGGGCCCAAGGCAATCTCCTCTTAGCCAAGGACCCCGACCAGTTTATGTGAAAACATTATATACCCTAAGTGTACATGCCCAAACCCGCCTCCCCAAATTCCCTGAAACTAATCTGAACAACGGAGAAGGCGATGGCACCCCACTCCAGTACTCTTGCCTGGAAAATCCCATGGACAGAGGAGCCGGGTGGGCTGCAGTCCATGGGATTGCAAAGAGTCGGACACGACTGAGCAACTTCACTTTCACTTTTCACTTGCATGCATTGGAGAAGGAAATGGCAACCCGCTCCAGTGTTCTTGCCTGGAGAATCCCAGGGACGGGGGAGTCTGGTGGGCTGCCATCTATGGGGTCACACAGAGTCCGACACGACTGAAGTGACTTAGCAGTAGCAGCAGTCTGAACAAGGGGATAGAAAGATACAATCAAAGTTAACTGTGATTCATATGCCTTAGGCCTAGGTAGTTAACAGTGGACAATTATCAATACGCTTGTGGTCATACCCCAATAAGTATAATAGAATGTATGATTCTATTCAGTTACACAGATAATTAGGGTATTCTTTTAGGCAAAGGGGAGTGTAGGTACAAGCCCTGGGGCTCTTCCTTCAGGGGGCCTGGTTTTCCAGTTGGTATGTCGTTTCCATAGATACTGGGCCTATAGCTCAAAGTCCACAGTCTGGCCCAAGATGGAGTCGTGCTTTCAAGATGGAGCCTGTTCTGTCTGTTTCCTCCTTCAGTTCCATCCATGGACACTGCCTCCACCTTGATCCTTAGCTATAAATCCCCACTTTTCCATATTGTATTCACAGTTGAGTCTGATCTCTCTCCCCTAACACAGAACTCTATCATTGTAACACCCCTTAAATAAAGCCTTTCTTGCTATCTTTAGCAAGTGTCATGATAATTTTTCTTTAACAGGAACAGTCTAAAGAGTTACATACATCAGGCAATAACTGTACATGACTGCTTTATAGCTGTCTCTGTGAGGAAACTTTGTTCTTTCTCCTGGTCACCTCTTGTTCTGCCATTGCCTCATAAAATGTGAACATGAAACATAAATATCCCAAGCCATGAGGTGGTGATTCAGCAAAATATGGAATATAGTTGAACTGCACTTTGCTGTATTTGCCTTGACTCCCAGCGATCGGTCACATGCAGAGAACACGTGTGCCTGGTACCACAAGTCCCTCTCCCTCCAATATCCTTCATACTGAGAGCAATGAAAATGCACAGAGCAAAAGACATCTTCAGGATAGATGAACTTCAAATTAAACGTTAGTGTGCCTCTAAGCAGTATGAAAATGAAATTATCCAGAAAGCAATTTGCAACCTTAGTGAGCTCCAGAATACATAATGAATTCTACGCACTGGCAAGCTTCAGTGCAAGGTTTTTGGAAAGAGATTATTTAGGAACAGCAAAACTACTGGGCTGCTTGGCTTAGAGTTCTTGAACTGCTTTAAAAATGACCCAAGCACTCTCCATTCCTGCAGACAATTTAACATACAATTCAACGCTATGTGTGAAAAGCCTTCCCTCTCCTCCTGCAGCCAAACTCATAGGAAGGAATATGGAAATAGCCCAGAGTATCTCCTCAGGGGCAAAAGGAAAACATTTGTAAATGTTTTTCCACCACCCAAGTTAGATGAGATTCTTACTGGGGCTGCTTGTAGGGGGAAAAAGGGGGGAGAGAACAATTATTCTGTCCAAGGCTAAGAAAGGAACACGTCAAAATGGGTGCCTTCTCTCCATTTCACTCCTGGAAACATTAAAGCTACAAAAAATGCTGCCAGATATTTATTCTACTAATGAAATATAGATGAGGTTGTGTTGTCATAAAGCACTCCACCAGCCTCCTTTCTTAATACACAGAATATCCAAGCAAGAATACTGGAGTGGGTTGCCGTGCCCTCCTCCAGGGGCATGGCACACACATACCTACTCATGTGTGTGCACACACACATATACACAGACAGGTCTAACATGACAGATGTATGGGTCACTTTTCCCCCAAACTATGACGTGATATGGAGGTTGGGACGATGTCTGGCTATTTCTTATTGAATATTGAGATAGAAAGGAAAAACTGTGGCATGTCTTTGAACAAAAAAAAGTTTTTAATCTTTGTTAAACATTTAGTACCTACAGTATGTAACTGGCAGTGTGAAATTACAAAAGCACAGCATTTCCCTTTTAGGAGCTTGTTACTTTAGTTGGGAGAGAGGGACAGGGAAGGAAAATGTGTCAAACATCCAACTAATTGGAACACAAAAGCCAACCATCTCAAGGCCGTGCAAAAGCCGTGAGACAAGATGAGGTTTGTCAGACGCTCTATCCCTCCTCCAGCCACAATCAGTTCTGAACCCAGTGCTGGCATCCTCCTACTGACCACCTTCCTTGACCACCAGACAGACTCTCCTTCTTCCAAGGGTGGCTTTACCAGTAAAGCAAGACTTTTCACCCGCCTGCTTCATCTCTGGATAAAATAGGGCCGATATTTTGAGTTGTCTCTCTGTACTCAGAGAAAGCTATGTACCTGGCCAGAGAAGTGAGAATTTTCTCTCCATCAGTCTTATTGCCTGAAGGTCAAATAGTTTAGGGAGCATTGCCCTAAAGTATCTGGGGCTTCCCTGTGGTTCAGCGGTATAGATTCCGCCTGCAAAGCAAGAGTTGCAGGAGACACGGGTTCTGTCCCTGGGTCGGGAAGATCCCCTGGAGGAGGGCATGGCAGCCCACTCCAATATCCTTGCCTGGAGAATCCCATGGACAGAAGAGCCTGGCGGGCTACAGTCCAGAGGGTCACAAAGAGTCGGACACGACTGAAGTGGCCTTGCATACATGCACGTCCTAGATGACTAAGTCCGTCCTAGCTCAGCAGCTCTAAGGTGGTGAGCAAGAACTGGAGTTCAGCAAAGGACCAGAATTTCTCTGAGACTTTATTTTGGTCCTTGTATAAGAAATTTCCTCTGCCTGCTCTGGAAAAAGTCAATTCAAAGAATGTTTTAAATAGTAATGGAATAAGCAATTAATTCTATGCTAGAATCAGATCAGTTCAGTTCATTTCAGTTGCTCAGAGGTGTCCGACTCTGCGGCCCCATGGACTGCAGCACATCAGGCTTCCTTATCTATCTCCAACTCCTGGAGCTTGTTCAAACTCATGTCCATCGAGTCAGTGATGCCATCCAAACATCTCATCTTCTGCCATCTCCTTCCTTCCTGCCTTCAATCTTTCCCAGTATCAGGGTCTTTTCTAAGGAGTCAGTTCTTCGCATCAGGTGGCCAAAGTATTGGAGTTTCAGCTTCAGCATCAGTCCTTCCGGTGAATATTCAGGACTGGTTTCCTTTAGGATGGACTGGTCGGATCTCATTGCTGTCCAAGGGACTCTCGAGAGTCTGCTCCAACACCGCAGTTCAAAAGCATCAGTTCTTAGTATGAAATTATAAAATAAATAGCCCTTAACATCATTGTTGTGCCCGAAGTCCGAGTCCCCAAAACTGAGAGAATAAGACGTCTACAGCAATGCAAACGGAAAGGGGTTTATTGCTAGCTCGAGCTAGGGCTCAGGTCTCATCCAGCGCAGTGGAGTCTTGATGAGAGCCCCGAGCTCTGAATCACATCTACTTTTATACAGATGGTTCTTTGTTCCTGTAACAGCATAGCTGATTGGCTAAACCATATTCGCGCACAGGACTTTTAAACCTCGCATCCCTATCCGGATTGGCTCGGGTCTGGCGCGGGCGGGGGGGCTATGGAGATTTTTTCTGATTGGTCGAGCTACACTGCCTGCGGGAGTTCCCAGTGCCTCAGCTTTCCTAGAGACTAAACCTCAGGCCTAACCTGCCTCTTAGAGCCTGTCCTGGCTCCAGTTTGGCCCTAATAATCATATTTTCAATAAAAGATGAAGCATTTAAAAAGTAAAGCATAAAGCAGCATGCAGAATATGGTCCCAAGAAAACACACAAAGCCAATATACTTTACAGGATGTTTTGGTCACAGGAGATCTTTATATTCTTTTTCATCATAGTCTGCTTTTTCCAGAATACATATATGTTAATTTTGTGATCAGAATCCAAAAGCACTTAGTAAAAAGAAAAGAGAGAAACATGGTTTGGGATGAGCTATCTACCACTTACAAAAGTGTCAACTAAAGCACAAATATGTTCACAAATTTACAACGAAATGCATAGAATAACACAAAAGATATCATACATCTAGAATAAACCATTTACTTTCCCTAAAATATTAGCAGAACACTTAGTTAAGGAGACCCCAAGTAGCATCTGAATTTGAATATTTTCCCAAGTCCTATAGTATATCCTTTCTCTTTCTGATTGTGATCCACCCTGGTGCATGAAGAATCATAAAAAATCTGGTCATTTCTTTCAATCAGAGCTGTAGAACCAAGTAAGAAAACTTCAGATTGCCATTGTGCAAACCTACAATTTTCAAAATAAATACATTCCTCAACCACAAATATACATGGGAAGAAAAGTATCTGTTAACAGACAAAAGAAGAATTTTCCCAGGGACAGAAGTGTATTACTTATGAATACACTTTGGTGGATGTATTTGATTATGACAATGAGTCACTGGTCATTTATTCATTTATTTTCTGTGCTGGAGATTGAGCAAGTTCCTGGTTATAAAGTGGGAAACAAAAATGATGCAAGCCCTGTTTTAATGAAGAGTCTACTTTGAGAGATAAACACGAAGAAAGAAACTGTAATTGCCTACTGTGGGGAATTGCATGAAACCCTCGATGGCTTCATTTGAATATGGTTCCAGGCAGAGAGATTAGACTGATTATCATTCTCAGTAATGAACATAACTCTCTGGAGTCAAAGACAACCAAACTATAGACACAGAGATAGAGGTTTTAGGAGGTAACACATGGCTCTTAAGTTCACCAGCATGGTGGGAGGCAGGGCCCAGGGGAAAAGCCCACCACTGAAGGTTTCTCAAGGATGAAAATGTCTGTAGGACATTTAAGAGTAAGGAATTCTACCTTCAGCTCTGAGTTGTTTAGTGTACTTCTCTCAGATAGAATCCTCTACACATAGCCTTCAGGTGGCACCACCTTGAAGAATAAAGGGATCGTAGTAACATCCAAAGAAGCATCATCACACGAACAGAGAACAGACGCTGGAAATCAGGGCCATCTGTGAGACAGAAAGTCAGGCAAACCCAAATGCTCAGCCTAGAGAACTGGAAGACACACACGTCATTGTGTGTGGCCAGGGTGGGGGCTGGCTGTGATTAGAATCAGGAGGAGACACAGATAGACTGAGGCACCGTGAAGTCTCCAAACACACTTAGCAAAACGAGAGACCCCGCCCCCTCTGCTCTCAGCGGGGTCCTCCTCCGTGCCTCCCTCCGCATTGCCCTAGACTGCTCCCCACTCGGTATCTGTACAGCCTGCGCTCCAGTTCTTTCCATTATGTCATGGTGATAAGTGGCTTCTGTGCTCATTTCCAGGCCGTTTTGTGGCAGCAGTTGGAGTTGCTTCTCTGTTTCACTCGCTTTGCTTCTTAGAAGAGGTTTCTTGGCTTCATTTACGTGTCTACTTGTTCCTAAAATACTGTGCGATGTACCAGAATTTGCATCTTTATATTAATTTTTCCCTTTATGCGTCCTTTATTAACTCAATATAACATTTCCATGCTTTTGGCTTCTGGTTAAAGGTAAGACATTTTGTATCTCAATGTTTTCCTCGTGATACAACCCTGTGCTTCTCACGGACTCTGAATCGCTTCCCTCCTTGTTCCTTTGACTTTCTTCTATTCATGTGTGTTCAACATGAGATGGAGAAGAAGGGGGCTCTTAGACCACTTTCCAAATTTCCAAATATCTTACAGATTGCTCTTTCTAGTTTAGTCTGTTATTCCATATGTGCACTATTTTAGTTCACTGACTTTCAACTTCCTTATCTTACCAACTAAGCTAAAAATAGTCTACCCTCTTTCAAGACAACTGATTCCCCTGTTACATAATTCTCTCTGAATGTTCTCAGTTCCTCTCAACATTGTCTGGTTAACATTCTTCCCCAGTCACCTGCTACAATTTCTCAAATTTTACTACATTTTATTAACTTTTTCATAGACTTTTCTAATTTAAAATTTTTATTAAAAATATCTTCGGGTCCATACCCATTTTCCAAACAGGATGGAGTAAGAGGAGCGAGATTTAGCCTTCACATTATAACAAAATTTTTGAAAAAAAAAACAAATTATAGGAACTAACATATGCAGAGTACATCATGAGAGACACTGGACTGGAAGAAACACAAGCTAGAATCAAGATTGCCGGGAGAAATATCAATAACCTCAGATATGCAGATGACACCACCCTTATGGCAGAAAGTGAAGAGGAGCTAAAAAGCCTCTTGATGAAAGTGAAAGTGGAGAGTGAAAAAGTTGGCTTCAAGCTCAACATTCAGAAAATGAAGATCATGGCATCCGGTCCCACCACTTCGTGGGAAATAGATGGGGAAACAGTGGAAACAGTGGCAGACTTTATTTCTTGGGCTCCAAAATCACTGCAGACGGTGACGGCAGCTATGAAATTGAAAGACGCTTACTCTTTGGAAGAAAAGTTATGACCAACCTAGATAGCATATTCAAAAGCAGAGACATTACTTTGCCGACTAAGGTCCGTCTAGTCAAGGCTATTGTTTTTCCAGTGGTCATGTATGGATGTGAGAGTTGGACTGTGAAGAAGGCTGAGCGCCGAAGAATTGATGCTTTTGAACTGTGGTGTTGGAGAAGATGCTTGAGAGTGCCTTGGGCTGCAAGGAGACCCAACCAGTCCATTCTGAAGGAGACCAACCCTGGGATTTCTTTGGAAGGAATGATGCTAAAGCTGAAGCTTCAGTACTTTGGCCACCTCATGCAAAGAGTGGACTCATTGGAAAAGACTCTGATGCTGGGAGGGATTGGGGGCAGAAGGAGAAGGGGACGACCGAGGATGAGATGGCTGGATGGCATCACAGACTCAATGGACGTGAATCTGAGTGAACTCCGGGAGATGGTGATGGACAGGGAGGCCTGGCATGCTGCGATTCATGGGGTCGCAAAGAGTCGGACATGACTGAGCAACTGAACTGAAATGAACATGTCCGACTTTTCTGAAACCCCATGGACTCTAGCCCGCCAGGGTTCTCTATCCATGGGATTTCCCAGACAGGAGTACTGAAGTGGGTTGCTATTTCCTTCTCCAGGGGATCTTTCCAACCCAGGGATCAAACCTGTGTCTCCCCTGTCTCCTGCAATGGCAGGCAGGTTCTTGATCACTGAGCCATTTGACTTTTTAGAATTTGCTTTAAATTTTGTTAGGTTGGTCTTTGGAGCTAATTTTGTCCCTTTCCTTCTGAATATTCTACTTAATATTGGTAGGATCTCCTTGCAATCCAGGGGACTCTCAAGAGTCTTCTCCAACACCACAGTTCAAAAGCATCCATTCTTCGGCGCTCAGCCTTCTTCACAGTCCAACTCTCACATCCACACATGACTACTGAAAAAACTGTAACCTTGACTAGATGGACCTTTGTTGACAAAGTAATGTCTCTGTTTCTTAATATGCTGTCTAGGTTGGTCATAACTTTCTTTCCAAGGAGTAAGCATCTTTTAATTTCATGGCTGCAATCACCATCTGCAGTGATTTTGGAGCCCCCCAAAATAAACTTAGCCACTGTTTCCACTGTTTCCCCCTCTATTTGCCATGAAATGATGGGACCAGATGCCATGACATGAGTGAATAGCTAAACAAAACCATTTCCATGGAACTGAACTGCATTTCAGCACAAAGCTCAAGAATAATTTTAATGTACTTCTCATTTTTAAAGAATTATAGACTCACATGCAGTTGTGAAAAATAAGATAGAGCCTGTGTACCCTTTATGCAGTTTCTCCCGATGGTGACATGAGGCAAAACTATAGCACAAAATGACGACCAGAATATTGACCTTGATAAAATCTACGTATCTTATTCAGAATTCCCCAGTTTCGCCTGGATTCATTTCTCTGTTTGTGTGTGCATGAACTGAGTTCTGTGCAATTTTATCATAAGGGTAGGTTCGTGTACCCACAACAGCTTACATAGAAAATGATTTTTGTGAGCATGTTGGTCTCCCTTCTGCACTCCTCCTTGCTGTCCCTAATTTCTGACAACCACCAATTGGTTCTCCGTTTCTATAATTTTGCCATTTCAAAATGTTATAGAAATAGAATCGTATAGTATATAACCATCAGAATTGGTTTTTCTATTCAGCATAATTTTCTGGAGATTCAACCAAGTTGTAGCAGATATCTGCAGCTTGTGTACATGCGTGGGTGCGTGTGTGTATGTGTGTGTGCGCACGTGCATGTTTGGGTTTTTTCTATAACTGTCCAGCCATGCTGAGTGGTGTCAGGTCACTGCTTTTCCCCGAGTTCACAGTGCTGCTGCTCTGTGTGTGTATTTGCTAATTTTTATTATTTCAAGGTTTTCATTAGATAAATTTGACTTTCTTTTCTGAAATTCAAGTTTGTCCCTTACTTTGTGAGGTAACTTTTTTAAAGTTAGTTGACTACTACTCAGCCAAAAAAGAAACAAAATCGTGTAATTTGCAGGGATGTGGATAGACCTAGAGACTGTCAGGGAGAGTGAAGTAAACCAGGAAAAGAAAACACATCATATAATATTGCTCAGATGTGAAACCTAGAAATAAGCTGCTGCTGCTGCTAGGTCGCTTCAGTCGTGGCCGACTCTGCGCGACCCCATAGACGGCAGCCCACCAGGCTCCCCCGTCCCTGGGATTCTCCAGGCAAGAAACGGGAGTGGGTTGCCATTTCCTTCTCCAATGCATGAAAGGAAAAGTGAAAGTGAAGTCGCTCAGTCGTGTCCGACTCTTCGCGACCCCATGGACTGCAGCCTACCAGGCTCCTCCGTCCATGGGATTTTCCAGGCAAGAGTACCAGAATGGGGTGCCACTGCCTTCTCCGAGAAACATGATGCAGACGATCTTATTTGCAAAGCAGAAATAGAGACCCAGGGGTAGAGAATAGACATATGCATAATGGGAGGGAAAGGGAGAGGGGATGAATCGGAAGAATAGGGTTGATGTGTATACACTACCACGCACTACTATGTATGGAATAGGTGCGGATAAGAACCTACCGTGCAGCCCAGGGAACTCTACTCGGCGCTCTGTGGCAACCTAAATGGGAAGAAAACCAAAAAGAGAGGGGATATATTGACATGTGTAAGGAGAGCTGATTCACTTTGCTGTACAACAGAAACCAACACAACATTGTAAAGCAACTATACTTCAAAAAGTTCATTAAAAACACATTTATATGTTAAGCTATAAAAAATACTGTCATTTGATAGACATAATTGTTTATGGTAAAGTTGACATATATGTATTCAATGCATATTTCTCTTCTCCTGTTAAACAGTTCACTATAATTTTTTTTTAAGTAGCTATTTTGTGAAGATATGTGATCCAGAAAGGAAAGGTATCATGGGAAGGCTTATCTGAAGCTATTTAGAGCAGATACAGATGCTCTCACTCCCTGTTTCTCCAACTGAGTCATACATTCAAACTTCTTCTTCGAAAGGTTAGGGAATACTGATTTTTAAAATACTAAGTGAAGAATCAAGTTCTTATTTTTTCAAATATCTTGGACAAATCACATATGTTTAAAATTTGTTCCTGTGTTTATCAGTTTTGCAAGAGAAGGCATCATCTTACACAGTGTTTATAATCAAATGCAAATCATTTGTAATCTAAAACAAATCTTTTTTTTAAAAAAGAAGTTTACAAAAACAATGCTTTTGGTCTTTTGCAATCCTCATTGTACTTTCTCATTACTGAGTAGCAGTCTGTGGCGTGGCTGTACCAATGTTTTTCAGCGCTCACCCACAGAAAGGCATCTGGGTTGTTTCCAGTTTTGAGCTACTGTGAATGAAGCTGCTATGAACCTCCTTATAGACTATTTTCATTAGAATGTAAATTTTTATTTCCCTGGGAGAAAATCCCAAGAGACAATTGCTGTTGAGTCATACAGTAATTGCATTTAATTTTCTCGGAAACTGTTTTCCAAAACCATTTCACACCTCTACCAGCAATGTTAGAGTGATGCAGACTGCCAGCTTTGGGGGCGGTTATCACTTTTATTTTAGCCATTCTATAGGTGAGATCTCACTGAGGTTTTAACTGGCATATCCCTTATGGCCAAGTATGTTGAGCCTCTTCTGTGTGCTTGCTTTCTGTATATAAAAGATTACTCAGTGAGATCCATTTTTATGATTGGATTCATTGATTTTTTAACTGTTTAATCTGAAAGTTCCTTATATATTCTAGATAATAATATTCCATTAAATATGTAGTTAGCAAGTATTTTCTCCCATTTTACAGCTTGCCTTTTCATCTTAATATGGCAAAAGTTTCTAATTTTGATAAGGTCCTATTTTCAATTTTTTCTTTCATGGATTGTGCCTCTGATGTCAAGTCTAGAAACACCCTACCCCCAAATCCCAAAGATTTTCTCATATATTTAACTCTAATAATTTCATAGTTTTGTGTTTAACATTTAAGTGTATGGTCTGTTCTAAGCTAGTTTTTGTAAAAAATGTGAGGTTTAGGTCAGTGTTCAGTTGTTTCAGCACCCTTTATTGAAAAAGTTATGCTCCTGAGTTGAATTCATTTTTAGTCTTTATAAAAGTCAATTGGCGCATTCATGTGGGACTTTCTCCAGTTGTCTGTACTTTGTTCTGTTGATTCATTTCTCTGCCAGTGTCACTGTCCTGATTACTGAAGCCACCAGGAAGCCTGAGTATCGAGTTGGCTAATTTCTCCACTTTCTTATTCTTTTAAAAGTGTTTTAGACAAGCACACCTTTGCCTTACCACATAAATATTAGAATTAGTTCATCAATGTCTACAGAATAGCTTGCTGTATTTTGATTGGGGTTGTGTTGAATCTGGACCTCGGCTCAGATGGCAAAGAATCCACCTGCAATGCAGGAGATCTGGGTTCGATCCCCTGGGGAAGGGCATGGCATCCCACTCCAGTATTCTTGCCTGGAGAATCCCATGGACAGAGGAGCCTGGCGGGCTACAGTCCATGGGGTCACAGAGGGTCGAACACAACCGAGCAACTAAGCACAGCAGTGCTGAATCTCAATCTATAAATCAACTTGGGAAGGAATGACACATTAGCAACATTGAATTTTTCAGTCCATGAAAATGGAAGAGCTTTCCATTTCTTTGGATCTCTTTAAAACTTTTTTTTTAGTGTTCTGTATGCATATAGATCCTGTTCAAATTTTCTTTTAGATTTATACCTCAGTGCTACATTTTTTGTGCTAATGTATTGATTTTTTAAAAATTCAAATTCCTATTGTTTGTTGCTGGCAGAATGCTTTTATCATTAATGAATCTGGGATTTTGCCAAAAGTTCTACCTTAAATACTGTAAATATGGTAAATACGTTTTACATAACAAAGGTAAGACACAACCTGGCCCCTTTACATGTTTGAAGCTGAAGTAAATGTTTCTACTGATCAGTCCTAGTTGTGCTGAGTCTGTGCTTGATGCTGTCTACACAGTTCAGATACACGGAAAGTTTAATTGTGCTGAATGTGGATACATCACATCCACAGAGGATGGATTTATAAATCTGTCAAACTTGTATAGAGCCATTGCTCAGATAATCTAAAAAACACCATGTAAATGTCTGGTAATTTGCAATCTGTAAACGATGGACCATTTTACTGTAGGCGCCACAGGAGAAAGGGGGCATTTTGCAGCCTCAAAATCATCACGGGACAGGTCCTGTGGAATTCAATCCCGTCTCCAGCGCACAGTTTAAAGAGTTAGCAGACATTTGGTGCTGACAAATATGTCCATAAGACGTTTGGTCAAATTTCAAGAACCTTTAGGCATAGGCAAATGTCTTCAAGGACATTTGGACAGGACCAAATGGTCTTGTAAATATCAAGAACTTTTTGGCATAAATTGAATGTCTTATGAACATTTGGACGGGACCAAATGGTCCTGTAAATACCAAGAAGGCTATGGTGTGAACCAAACGTCTTACGGGCATTTTGGGTAGGACAAAATGATCTTGCAAATATCAGGGAACTTTGGGCATGGACCAAATGTCTTATGGACATTTTGGACAAGACCAAATGTCCTTCTAGGAATTTGAGGATGAGATGTCCTGTGCCTGTGTGTACATACATATGGAAGGGGTGTTCATGAGGAGAGAAGAAAGGTTTATTTCATCACTTTATGACATGATCTAAATCATTCTAATAATATCTATCTTCATGTTTCAGAGCCATGGAGAAAAGACCCTTTGTCTTTGTCAATGTGTTTTCCAAGGACTAGAGGGGGTTCATCTACAAGAGCAGGGTATGTTTTTAATGGGTTGGTAGGAAACAGCACTCATATCCAAACACAGGGCCAGTGGTATATCTATCATGCAACTTGGCCTTGCAGTTGCAGTTGAAAGCTGCTCCTGTCAAAGGAAATGTCAGATGACTCAGCCAAGAAGGTGGTTTATTAGTTTTGGCAGCAGACAACAGGTGAATATTTCTTGGAGGAGAGAGGTTTCATACAATCTGAGAGAGATTGTTTATACAATCTGCCCAGCCATAGCCATGGTTATTTAGATTGATAAATTGGACAATATTTCATTTCTCATGAGCCTGATGACCTCTGCTGATGGGTTGATGTAGCCACTATTTGTTTAACACGATTGGACTAAAGTTCTCACTTCACCAATATACTCTTCAGCTCCCCTGAGGAGCAACATCTAGGGTCTGGGGCATCTGTATGTTCTGTGCCAGTTTGGCAGAAGCCTGCAGAAAATTCCTGCTGCACCTTTTTAATGAGCTGGGAAGTCTAAATGGCTGCAGCTACTCAGCTATAAAGTGTATTTTATCACAAGAGCTGGCCGAGGGGATTATATCACAGCATAGTGAACATCAAATCTCCAAGGACACTGGATATACTCTGTATGCACCATAAGGAAGCCTTATCCACTCTGAGACCCCAGTTTGATTCCTGAGTCAGGAAGATCCCCCGGAGAAGTGATAGGCTACACACTCCAGTATTCTTGGGCTTGCCTGGTGGCTCAGTTGGTAAAGAATCCACCTGCAATGTGGGAGACCTGGGTTTATTCCCGGGGTTGGGAAGATCCCCTAGAGAAGGGAACAGCTACTTGCTCTAGTATTCTGGCCTGGAGAATTCCATGGATTGTATAGTCCATGGGTTTGCAAAGAGTCAGACATGACTGAGCGATTTTCACTCTCACTTTCATCCACTCTGATGGGAGAGACAGGTGGGTCTGTGTGACAAGTTTCAATTCAGTTCAGTTCAGTTCAGTCTCTCAGTCGTGTCCGACTCTTTGCGACCCTATGAATCGGAGCACGCCAGGCCTCCCTGTCTATCACCAACTCCCGGAGTTCACTCAGATTCACGTCCATCGAGTCCGTGACGCCATCCAGCCATCTCATCCTCTGTCGTCCCCTTCTCCTCCTGCCCCCAATCCCTCCCAGCATCAAAGTCTTTTCCAATGAGTCAACTCTTCGCATGAGGTGGCCAAAGTACTGGAGTTTCAGCTTTAGCATCATTCCTTGTATGCAAAACACACTCACACAGACAAATACTAAAACAAACCAATGGGTCTATCTGAGAAGCCATGCAGTACATTTAAAAGGTATTTCCATTTAACATGGACCATCTGGATTCCGCTATCAACATTTACTAGCATTGTGACTTTGAAAGTCTCTTATTGTTAGGGAAATTTGTTTTCAGCATTGGAAGAGTTGGCCTCTAAGCTATAATTGAGGCCTGATAACTAAGATAACTTTTTAAAATGTGAAGAAACTTCTTTCATCATAGAAAAACATAAAATCATCACAAGAAAAAGAAGCTTTCAGTGGAGAAGTAGTAAGTATCAGAAGATAAGAGGTCTTAGAGGTCTTCGTGTGTTGCAGAACGAAAATAAGGCTGAGGAACGGCTTCCCCCTTCTTCACTGAACCTAAGCCCAGGGCGCATCACTGAAACGCACTCAAGTTCAGTGTCTGCATTGGGGAAACGAGCCACACGCCTGCTAACCTTGACATGAGGGACTAATGAAGGTCATGAGTGAAGACGTGCTACCATACAGAGATAATGCTGAGCATGTATTCTTCATAGCATCAAAAGAGAGTTTGTTCAATTCAGCCCATAGAGACTCCACATCCCAGTTTCCATCTTTACTGGGACCATCGTATAAAAATAGTCATTCTAGTCCTAGGAATAGTAACCCTAACAGCTCCATTTATTGTCTGCCAGATACTAAAGTGAAAGTGATATTCGCTCAGTCATGGTTGACAGTTTGCGACCCCAGGGACTGCAGCCCACCAGGCTCCTGTGTCCATGGGGTTCTCCAGGCAAGAACACGGGAGTGGGTTGCCATTCCCTTCTCCAGGGGACCTTCCTGACCCAAGGATCAAACCCAGGTCATGCGCCTCCTGCATTGCAGGTGGATTCTTCACCTTCTAAGCCACTGAGGGAGTCCGCCAGGTACCAAGCACGGTGCCAAATGTTTAAATGCTTTGTCTCATTTAATTCTCCCAACTCGGCAAGGACTGTGTCATCAGCTGCACTTTGCATCTGAGGTACTTAGGGTTTAAGGCAGTGAAACACATGTAAGTTCCCATAACTGACTAGGATGAAAGCCTTAACTCCAGCACAGCTCTTCACAAAGAAGCAAGGCTGATCATAATCGCTGAACTGAGAAACATTACCCAAGAGTCAGAAAAGTTTACAAACTCTTGAACTCAACTTTTGGATATCTTTTAATATTCTGTAGCACATCCCATTACGTACGCAACCCCTCCCCCAGATGCGTGCCTCTAGGCAATGACCTACCTGAGGAGGGGTGTGGACAGGTGGTGCGAGGCAGGATAGCCTTCACTTACCTTACGCTCTCATTTTTCCTCCACAACAATCTATGACATAAAAAGGGCACAATTTCTAATCCTAGTTTTAGAGATGGAAAAACTCAGGCTTAGAAAGTTTCCATTGGATATCTCGTCTCTCCCTTCCTAAGGAGTCTTCCTGCTGCCAGTTTCTGTTCTATGTGAGATATTTTTATTCTGAGGGTTTGGAATAAGACTTAAGTTATCTAATGAACCCCTGCTGATTCTTCCACTGCCCTGACTTCATTGTTATCATTTTCAATGACCCTTTCAAGGGAGAAAGTACATTTTTTTAAAGTGAACCAGATTTAGTCATTTCCAGTATTCATTTTCAGTTTAGCTTAGTCATTTCTGTTTTTCATTTTCCACCCTTCAGCTGCATGGGCTTTCCAGGGGGCACTAGTGGTAAAGAATCCGCCTGCCAGTGCGGGAGACTCAAGAGACATGGGTGCAGTCCCTGGGTGGGGAAGGTCTCCTGGAGTAGGAAACGGCAACCCACTCCGCGTTCTCGGACACTGATCCGTCCCAGTCACTCTCCCCACCTATGAGGGTCTCCTGGCCTTGTTCCTGCTGAGTGGCTCCTTCTAGATATGAATGCCTCCCTGCCAAGCCGTCTGCGCAGCGAATGATACCGTGCACTGCGTTTCATACATGACCTTGCTGTGTGCCATACACGCGTGCACATAGAAGACCGCTTCACCATCAGATGAGCAGTATTTTCAGCCCTAACAATGTCTCATGTACACGTGTATTTACAGATACATGTACTCATGTATTATATCATGACCATGGCAATCTTGCATGAACCCACGTAGGTCACGCTCACAGGCAAGCGTGAAACACTGATCCAGGTCTTGGCTGAATGCCTGTGATGGTTCTAGAGTGCAAGAGCATGGGAGGCCATCTTGCTCTCTCCTCCCTCTCTCCCTGCCTCCCTGGCGAAGCTGCCATGAGATTTTCTCATCTCCTCCCAAGTTCTGATGAAGTAGGAAGGCTTCAGGCTCCCCCTTCAGGATAGAGCGGCGGAATAGAAAGCCCCTGAGCTAGAGCTGGCCCCTCAGTGAAGGGAGTCCTATCATGCAAGTTGCAGTGACCTCTCCACTTCCGTTTGGGTGTCACCCTGGGAAGGAGCCTCGGGGAGCTGGCACCTTTGGGCACCCTTCCTTCTGATATTAGTGTGGGCAACCAACTGTCTTTATCTGACAGTGATTGTGTCCCTTTACCAGTTGAATCTGTCAGACCTTAAGCTTCGCCTTTCGCTTGACAATGTGTGTGTTGTGTGTGCGTGGATGTGAGTGCACGTGCGTGTGTGTGTTTTAAATTAAAAAGAGACGCTGTCATACCTCATCCTTCTCTATGCCCAATCCTTGTTCCTTAAGCTATTCCTTTCACCTTTTCTGGCTTTAGTTTATCTCTTCATATATTTAAAAACATGAAAATCTTTCCATTCCTTCTCTTGCAGAGCAGGGCTAGTGTTCGCAATGGATGTGATGACGCAGCTCTCTTCACACACCCCTTCCACTTTCGTTCACGTGAGCCTTTTTCAACCCTCACTGTTTACTTATCAGATACTTCCGTAGTCCTTACCACCGCCAGCTCCTCTCTAAGGGCTTTCTAAATGCTTACTTTTCCATCTTCATAATGACTTTGAGGTAAACATCATTGCTAACTATATTTTACAGATGAGAAAGGAAAGGCGCAAAGAGTCTAACTTATTTGCTCAAGGTAATAAAGCAGTGACTGCCAGAGCTGGGCTTTGAACTTAGCCAGCTGACAGCAGGCTGTAGACTCGGAAACACTCGTCTCCATCACCTCTCTCCGTTGGCCTATCAGGTTATTTGTTCATTTAAATAATACATGTGTATTACTGTTGCTTCTCCTGTTTCCCCTCATGAAAGATAAAAATATTTGGCCCTTTTTCTCTCATTTCTACTTTCTAATTTGTCAGTTTTATGCTGTCAAGGTTTTCACAGTCTCTGTTTTGTTTTATGATGATAATTACATTTTCCATACTTTGTCCATGGTTGAATTCAAAAGGTAAGAAATGATATTTACATTGTTATTACTAAAAATATTGTTCATTTCATGGTAAAGTGGTCTGCTAGAATTAGATCTCTGTATGGTCTCATGATACCATCCCTGGACAGCACATTTTCATAGCACTGAAATAAAATATATTTGGTTTTCTTATTCTGCATCAGTTCCTTGAAATACAGCACATTTGACTTTGTTTCACATTTGGGCCACAGTTTTCAAGCTCTCTGTTTTTCTTGGATTTTCTCATTGTCTTTCTTGTTTTTCCTTTGTAAGAAGAATAATATGCCTTCAACATATCTTCAGTTTCATCCAAATCCTCAATTATAATGTCTGTGGCATGAAATACTCTATTTTTTTCCTCCAGAGAGATCCTTTCTGGAGTTTTTTAATTTGCTGCTACAATCTCAAAGCCTGCTCCCTTGGTAAGCTGCAGAGCTGTCATCCCAAGACTCTTATTTACTGCATCGCTGGGTCCCCAGGCTGCTCTGAAGACCCCGTTTCTGTGTTTGCTCCTTTGCTTCGGGCTTCTCGTTTTGCTGGCGTATAATCTTCCAGCAGCATCAGTCACCAGCTTTCCCCCAGCTCTCTCGTATATGATTGTTGTTCGGGTGTTTTCTCTGTCTCACATGTTTTGTCTCCTATTTTCTGCCTTTTTGTCTTTTTTCTACTACATCCTGAGAGTTACTCTTTCTTCCAACAGTTTTTTGCATTTTAAAAGGCTTCTTATTTTGAGATCATTGTACATTCATGTGCAGTTGTAAGAAATAACAGAGATCTTGTGTATACTTTACCAGTTTCTCACTTATGATAATGTCTTGCATAATTATCATACAATAGAACTATCAGGAAATTGACATTAATAAAATCTATCAACCACAAAAGTACGTCACCAGCTTGATATGTGCTCGTTTGTTTACGCATGTCTGCATCAGTCCTCTGCAGTTTTACTGGATGTGCTGATTTACAGGACCACTGCCGCAGCCAAGACAAAGAGCGGTTCCATCACGAGACCCGTGGTACTGTCTTTAGAAGCTCGTGCGTGCGTGTGTGATAAGTTGCTCAGTCATATCTGACTCTTTGTGACCCTATGGAGTGTAGTATACCAGGCTCCTCTGTTCACGGAATTTCCCAAGAGAGGATACTGGAGTGTGTTGCCATTTCCTACTCCAGGGAATCTTCCCTACCCAAGAATCAAAACTGTATCTCCTGTGTCTCCTGCATTGTTAGGCATGTTATTTACCAACACCTTCTTTTCCCTCCCCACTTGGCACCTGACAAGCACTAATCTGTTCCATCACTATAATTTAAATATAGCATTTCAATAAATAATATAGTACTCTTAAAATGCCTTTTAAGTAGGACTATACTTTTCCACAGTTTATTGTGATCCACACAGTCAAAGGCTTTGCCACAGTCAATAAAGTAGAAATAGATGTTTTTCTGGAACTCTCTTGCCTTTTCCATGATCCAGCAGATGTTGGCAATTTGACCTCCTGTTGCTCTGCCTTTCCTAAAATCAGCTTGAACATCTGGAAGTTCACAGTTCACGTATTGCTGAAGCCTGGCTTGGAGAATTTTGAGCATTACTTTACTAGCATGTGAGGTGAGTGCAATTGTGCGGTAGTTTGAGCATTCTTTGGCATTGCCTTTCTTTGGGATTGGAATGAAAATGGACCTTTTCCAGTCCTGTGGCCACTGCTAAATTTTCCAGATTTGCTGGCATATTGAGTGCAGCACTTTCACAGCATCATCTTTCAGGATTTGAAACAGCTCAACTGGAATTCCATCACCTCCACTAGCTTTGTTTGTAGCGATGCTTTCTAAGGCCCACTCAACTTCACATTCCAGGATCTCTGTGAACTGCAGGAGTTGGTGATGGACAGGGAGGCCTTATGTGCTGCGATTCATGGCGTCGCAAAGAATTGGACACGACTGAGTGACTGAACTGAACTGAATACAGTATGTAACCTATGATGACCTTTTTTGTTCATTTTTAAAAATCCAATTGTGTGGGCCAATAGCTCTTTTTTATTGTTTCTTATTCCATGGCATGGATGAATCACAGTTTAACTGACCATCCACTGAAGGACATTTGGTTATTTCCAATGTGGGCTGTCACTACAAAGTTTCTAAGAATATTCAGGGACAGATATTTGTATGTTTCCATTTCTTTGGGATAAATGCCTGAAAAGAAGTTGCTAGACCATGTGATAAGTGTGTTTTTCACTTTTGTTACAAACATCTGGTTCTAGAGCGACTATATCATTTTGTATCCCTACGAGTGATGTATGAGTGAGCTGGTTTTTCCACATCCTTGTCAGCACTTGGTGCTGGTACTTTTTTATTTCACCCGTTTTAAATATTTGGTATATAGTGATATCTCATTGTGATTTTGATATACACTTTCTTAACGTCCAATGATTTAAATATCACTTAATGCTCTTATTTGTCATTTGAATTTGCTTTGCAGTAAAATATTTATTTATGTCTTTTACCCGTTTTCTAATCTGATTATTTTCATTTTTACTGCTGAGTTTCTGGGTTCTTTTAGTTCAGTTCAGTCACTCAGTCGTGTCCAACTCTTTGTGACCCCATGGACTGCAGCACGCTAGGCTTACCTGTCCATCACCATCTCCCAGAGCTTGCTCAAACTCATGCCCATTGAGTCAGGGTTCTTTATATATTCTAAGCACAAGTCTTAATTCTGTATATACTCTAGGTAGAAGTCTTTGTTCGATATGCAGTTTGCAAATACTTTCTCCCAGTTTCAGCCTGTCTTTTCATCCTCTTCAGAGAGTCACAGAGCAAAAGATTTTAGTTTTGATGATGTCTTGTTTATCAGTTTCTCCTTTTAGAGATCCTGCCTAGTCTAAGAATTCCTCACCTAGCCCAGTGATCATTCACCCAGTGAAGGAAGGATCTTTGAATTGTTTTCAGTTTGAGGCTACTACTAATAAAGCATTATCAAAAAAGTTTTACAAATAAATGTGATACATTTTGAGTTAACTGTTGTGTAAGGTATGAGGTTTAGGTCAAGGTAAATGTTGTTTATGTATTTTTTTTGTCTATGGATCCCTGGCTGTCCTGACACCATTTATTCATTTATTGAAAAATGCTATTTCCTCCATTGAATTGTCTTTTCATGTTGGTCAGAAATCAGTTGGGTATGATTGTGTGGGTCTATTTGTGGGTTTTCCATTCTGTTTCACTTTCTATTTCAGAGAGTGTGCCCTCAGTCATGATCTTCATTAGTCTCTCATATCAAGATGAGGTGGGTATTTCGGTTTCAACTGCACTGACATGGTCACTGAGGCTCAGAGGGTTTTGGTGATGTGACCTTGCCAGTAAAGAAGAGATGTTCTGTCCTAACACTTACCTCATGCTCATTCTGCAGCTTGTAAATGCCTATTATCCTCTGCAATTTCACTAAGTCCTCCCTTTAATAATGAAGCAATACTTCCAAGCTCATTCTTTCTATAAGCCCAGCATTACCTTGGTACCTAAATCAGTCAAGGACACTACAAGAAAAGAAAACTAGAGGACAATATCCCTAATGTACATAGATGCAAAATACCAGGAAACTGGATTCAACAGCATATTAAAAGGGTCATACGTCATGATGCAAGTGTGGTTCAGTTCAGTTCAGTCGCTCACTCGTGTTCGACTCTTTGCGACCCCATGAATTGCAGCACGCCAGGCCTCCCTGTCCATCACCAACTCCCGGAGTTCACTCAGACTCATGTTCATCGAGTCAGTGATGCCATCCAGCCATCTCATCCTCGCTCATCCCCTTCTCCTCCTGCGCCCAATCCCTCCCAGCATCACAGTCTTTTCCAATGAGTCAACTCTTTGCATGAGGTGGCCGAAGTACTGGAGTTTCAGCTTTAGCATCAGTCCTTCCAAAGAAATCCCATGGCTGATCTCCTTCAGAATGGACTGGTTGGATCTCCTTGCAGCCCAAGGCACTCTCAAGAGTCTTCTCCAACACCACAGTTCAAAAGCATCAATTCTTCAGCACTCAGCCGTCTTCACAGTCCAACTCTCACATCCATACATGACCACTGGGAAAACCATAGCCTTGACTAGATGGACCTTAGTTGGCAAAGTAATGTCTCTGCTTTTGAATATGCTGTCTAGGTTGGTCATAACTTTCCTTCCAAGGAGTAAGCATCTTTTAATTTCATGGCTGCAGTCACCATCTGCAGTGATTTTGGAGCCCCAAAAAATAAAGTCTGACACTGTTTCCACTGTTTCCCCATCTATTTCCCATGAAGTGTGGTTCACTATAACACAGATAAATAAATGTGACATGCAACAGATATAGAATTAAGAATGAAAATTAGATAATCATCTCTATAAATGCAGAAAAAAGAAACATTTGACAGAGTTCAACATCCTTTCATGATAAAAGCTCTCAACAAATTAAGTATAAAGAAAAATGTACCTCAACATAATGAAGTCCATATCTGACAAGCACACAGCTAACATCATAATGATGACAAGCTAAAAGTTTTATCTCTACAATCAGAAACAAGACAAGCATGCCCACTCTAATACTATATGATCTCATTTGTTGTGGAATCTAAAAAAGTCAAACTCATAGGACCAGAGTACACCAGTGGTTGCCAGGGCTGGGGCCAGTAGGATGGTGGTGGCAGAGAAAGGGAGATGATGGTAACAGGGTACAAGCTTCCAGTTATAAGATGAGTAGGTTCTGAGGATCTAATGTACAACGCTGTGATTGTAGTTAACAATGCTACATCATGTACTTAAAATTTATTAAGAGAGCAGGCCTTAAGTGTTCCCATTACACTCAAAAAAGTAACTGTGCGAGGTGAAAGGTGTATTACTTAACTCAAAAGTGGTAATCATTTCACAACGTATCGATATATATATATCAAATCATCACCCTATACAGCTTTAAAGAATCACATTGTGTAACCAAAATGCATACAGTGAAATTGGCAATCGCACTTCAGTAAAGCTGGGGAAAAACAATGGACTCACCATCAAAATTAAAACAGAGCCAAGGACAAGATCCCACAGTCGACTCTGAACACGGAACCAAGCATGATTTCATGTGTTTGCTACATAAGTTTGAGCAGCAGCAGTCTCACGATTCTCAGCCTTATTACTGGTTGCCTATTGTTCCAAAACACATCCAGGTATTTTGCCTGAATCAGGACCTCAGCATCCCCATTTCAATGAGTCTGATATCCAGGCTGCTGTTGTAAAGAAAAGCCTGTCAGTAAGTGCTTTGGAGGGGACAAGGCACAGTGCATTCAGCCCACGACCTTCCCTCAAGCTCCTGTGGAGAAGCTCTGGAAGGGAACTGTGTCAGTGAGCACCGTGTGGACAAGTCAGCATGAATCACAGCCACTCTCGCAGTGATCAGCACCGACTATGCAGACAGCTGCAAGGAAGAGGTCTGCCAGCTGGGATTTATTTTCTGCTGCATCTCCCTTGGTATACTCTAAAAACAAAACATAAGCAATGTTCACTGTAGGGAAGAACAGCAGACACATGAGAGAATTTTCTTTTTTGCTGCTCAAATCTGATGGCAATTGATTTAAATCATCCTTTTCTATTGATTAATGTTATCTTCCATTTGGAAGTATTGACCTAACTTCATCTCTTGATTAAATAGAAAACGTGAAATTTGAAATTATTTTGTTAATAAACACAGAATCTAAAAATAAGAAACTCTCAAGAAATGAAACTGTGTGTTTTACCTGAATTATAAATGAAAAAACTGTGAGTGACTCACAGATTGCTTTAATCTAGACATTAGCTAGTGTTCTCTGGCTTATCCACATTTTAAAGTTTCTTGAAGCAGGACATATGAAATGAATGCTAGTCACATATTATGCATTCTAACCTTGGAATGCCTATAAATTTGTGCAAATGAATGTTTTACATATTTACTTTTGCAATCTGAAAAGGGCTAAAATATATGAACTGCTTAATGCTCATTTAGTTAGGAATGCTGTAAGTGCTACAGTTCACAAATTTCTGCAAGATTTTTTCTTGAATTACCTGGCAGTTCCTGATTCACACCATGGGGCCAGATGATTTCAAGCTGGGCAGGGTGGTGAACCCATCCCACTGTCATAAATAGCCAAGCATGAAGTGTGGCTCCCTATGATTACTGAACCTAGACCTACATTTCACATGCCACTTTGAAATTTTCCGCAAGCCTGACTTTACGATGAGAGATACAGTCCAGATTTTCAGTTCTGAAGTGAATTTCCTTATATATTCACAAAGAGCATTGCCAAGAAGCTGAACTCTAATGAAATGTCCTCCTTAAGGGCCAGTCTTGCTTTGCGAAATGTCCACTGAAAGGAGGCGCTCAGAGGAATTCAGACTTCGTTCCATCTCTGGGTCCTCTCCAACGAGCACACAGACCCGTTTGGCACCAGTTGTATCCCAGCTTTCCCACGAGGCTCTGGAAGAGCTCCAGGACTTCATTTAGGCTCTGCTTCTGCATACGGGTCTGAGCACCAGGAAGGAATCGTGGAAGACACCAGCCTTGGGAAACAGAGCTGCAGAAGAAACCTGGAGGACAAGGAGAGGACCCGTGCGTTCGCCGTGTTGGTCTACAGAGTGAGCTGGGAAGCCAGGTCTGAGGCAGGGACCTCGTCCTGGGCCCCCAGGAGGGAAGAGCCAGAGGTTCAGCCGTGGCTCTCAGCTGCTGGTGCTCAGGGACTCCATGCAGCCAGAGACCCCAGAAACCGGACGTGACCATCAGAGAAAACAAGGAAGAGAGTATGCGTATCTGTGTGCACGTAACATAAATCGAGACAGCAAAACAGACACAGATGTACAGAACAGACCTTTGGGCTCTGTGGGAGAGGGAGGGGGTGGGATGATGTGGGAGGATGGCACTGAAACATGTATACTATCATGTAAGAAACGAATCGCCAGTCTAGGTTCGATACAGGATACAGGATGCTTGGGGCTGGTGCACGGGGATGACCCAGAGAGATGATATGGGGAAGGTGGTGGGAGGGGGGTTCAGGGTTGGGAACTCATGTACACCTGTGGTGGATTCATGTCAATGTATGGCAAAACCAATGCAGTATTGTAAAGTAAAAAAATAAAAAATAGAGACTGAGAGAAAGAGGGGATGATTATTCTTCAACAGCCAGTGAGTTGACAGATGGAAAGCTCCCTGGGCTTTAATTCCTCGGTGCCGGACTGTGGTAATGACCTTCAGCAAGTCTCTCGCAACCTCTGCACCTCAAGCTTACTTTCTGCACAAAGAAGGCGCTGGATAAAGCAGTCCTTTAGATACCTTCTAGTTCTTTCATTTATTTGGACTTAAGAATATTGGAAGAGGGGCTTCCCCGGGGGCTCATTGGAAAAGAATTCACCTGCCAATGCAGGAGACACAGGCTCTGTCCCTGGGTCAGGAAGGTCCCCTGGAGGAGGAAATGGCAGCCCACCCCAGTATTCTTGCCTGGGAAATCCCATGGGCAGGAGCCTGGTGGGCTACAGTCCATGGGGTCACAAACGAGTCAGACATGACTCAGCAACTGAACAACGAAAAGAAGAACGCTGGAAAAGAGTCCTGCTTCCAGTGGCCTTTTCAATCACAAACCCTCAGCAACTCATAGATCACCGTAGGCAGAAATGATAGAAGTGATACAGATGTATTAATATATCCAAAACAAATATTCACTTTCCTTTTATGGAACGTAAATTGTAGCTCTCAAGCCTACTTTCACACACCTTAGCAATTGCAAAATATAGGTTAAATGATAAGAACACAATAAAATTCAGTTAATAATTGGACAACCCATAGCTACTTCCCAATCAATTAAAAAAGTTGAATATTCCAGAAAATGAGCAAAAGATTTGAACTGGGACGTTGCCAAAGATGCAAGTAGTCAATTAACAAATAAATGTTTTAATAGCTCTAACATAAGCATTAATTCATAAAATAATATATCCTTGTCACCAGTGCAGTAAATCAGCCAAATACAGGTAGAACTGTAAATCAGTTCTGTTTTTAATTTCCACAGAGAAATCAAGTAATAGAAAGCAAGAATATTACATGTACACACTGCTGTTTATGAAATGGATAACCTACAAGGTCCTACTGTATAACACAGGGAAATCTGCTTAATGCTATGTGGCAGCCTGGATGGGAGGCAAGTTTGGGGGAGAATTGGAGACACGTATCCATATGGTTGAGTCCCTTCGCTGCTCACCTGAAACTATCACAGCACTGTCAATTGGCTATATGCCAACATAAAATTAAAAGTTTAAAAATAAAGAACGTTAAATGTAATGAGTCCTTTGAGTCAGAAATTCCACTCCTCAAAATACGTTCTGAAGAAACGATCAGAAGTGTCCATAATACGTAAGGAGTAATGTTCACTGAAGCACTGTTTACAATATTAAAATGTTAAAAACAATTTAAATCACTAAATTTATTTTGATACACCCAAATCCTGCCATTAAAACTTTTGATTTGAACACACTTTTCACTTTCACGCATTGGAGAAGGCAGTGGCAACCCACTCCAGTGTTCTTGCCTGGAGAATCCCAGTGACGGGGGAGCCTGGTGGGCTGCTGTCTATAGGGTCGCACAGAGTCGGGCACGACTGAAGCGACTTAGCAGCAGCAGCAGCAGTATTGAAAATGCTACAGTGTAAAATGGAAACGGAGGATATATAGCATGATTCCAGTTCCATAATCCTGTTCTACAGCTGGTCCTCCATATGCGTGGGCAAATAGGTTCCAGGACCCCTGTGGATCCCACAGCGCACGGATGCTCCAGTCCGTTATGGTGTGAAATGGCATAGTACTGTCAGCCCTCCCTATTCATGGGTTTAAGGGGTAGAAGAGCTGATTGTATAAAAATAGATTAACATGTAGTTTTATTTTGCTTCACTTTACTCTCTTTTCCAAATCCCCAACAATGAATGTGCATTGCTCGATCGTCATAAAAATAAATATTATTTTTAAATGAATCAACATTGAAAAATCCTTCCATAATATCTACTCCATCTTAACATGCCCTTATTCTATGACTGAGCAATTCCACTCCTAGGCAGATACAACAACGCATACATATGTTCACCAAATTTTATATCTTACAGCATTCATAGCAGCACTATTTATAACACCCCCAAACTGGAAGCTGTCCCAAACGGCCATTAGCAATAGAACAAATTGATAAATGGTGGTATATTCCCACAATAGAGTACCATAAACAAAAAGATGAAGGATGCTTAGCTACATGCAATGATGCAGATGAATCTCACAAATATCACGTGAAGCGAAATGAAAGAAGCAAGACATAAATAGCACATACTTTATGATTCCATTTATACAAAGTATGAAAACTGGCCAAATTGACTAAGTCATCGGATACTCTAGGGAAGTATTTGGGGAAAGAGAGTGCAATGGCTTCAGGGTGTGGTCAGGTTGTGTTTCCATCTGAGTTTGTGCAGTCCCTGGAAATCCATCCAGATGTACCTCTGTGCCCTTTTCTGCGTATCTATTATACTTCAAGAGAAGGTTTAACTATAGATTAATGAAACATTTAGCTAATACTGCGGAGGAAGTAGGAAAGATGGGAAGGCGAAGGAAGGAGCGAGATGAATGCCAGCCTGGGTACCCGAGAGGAGGATGCCTTTTCCAAGCGATAGAGAGAGAGGTTAAGGAGAGGGCGTGGGAAGGAGAGGAGGAGCTGGCCCACTGTTGTCCTGCGGTTTGTACAAGAGCCTCGGCAAAGGGGTGTGACCTCTCAGCCACTCTTCCCCGGTAACTCACACCACTTCATCGACACTCTTTAACCTTGCCATTCCCTGGATCTAGAAGACTTGTTTTCTCAAATCTGTTTTTGGCTAACTCCATTCAAGTCCTCAAAGCATTCAAGTACCACCTTCTCCAAAGGGCCATTCACTGACCACTTATTCAAAATAAATAACCTCCCTCCAACCACACTCTCAGCCACTAGTCGCTACTCCTGTTTTATTTGACCTCATAAGAATTATTGCCATGTGTAATTAAATTGCGTACACACAGTAAAGAGGAAATGTAGATGCATATTGATATATAGGTTTAGATACAGATACAGACATTTGTTTGCTCCGCTAAAATAATAGCTTTGCAGGGACAGGCACTTTATCTTCTCCCATTTTTCTCTCCCTAATGACTTCCATGGTTTCCAAAATATCAAAGTACATGTTGAAGGAGTATTGTTCCCTTGGGCCCCGCTTCTCATACAATGTGGCCACATTTGTGAAGGTGCTGATGTCATGTACATGGAAATAGCCTTTCTTGGTGAGCCTTCCTGCTCTCTGTGCCTTGCCCTCCTTGGGAGCCCAGCGGTATTCTGAGCAAAGGGTGAGGCCATGGTTGCAGCGTCCCAGGATAATTGGAAACAGACCCAGCAACTGCACACGCTGAAGTTAGGAAAGCGGCTGTTTGGAGAATGGTGGAGTGCGGAGGGCCTTTGTGTTTTTGTTGAGCAATCTGAGCTGCTGGACACATTTCACGCAAAGGGTCAGCATCACACTTCTCAGGAACTCCACTTGAGAAATAGTAGATGGACAGAGGTCAAGATGATCTGAGCCCATACGGACCTCTCCAGTACAGGGGACTGGAGTAAAATCTTGTGAAGTGTTCTCACGGGCTTGTGTGTAGTCAATGTTCAAAAATTCCCAGAGTGTTCGGTTCACATGCGATTTCCTTATTTCTGTATTGAATTACAACAGCATGAAGGCAGCCATCTGAGGTTCTTATTGCAGCTGGGGGAGCTCAATGGGTCTGTTCCAGTTCTGGGAGATAATACTAAAATTTACCTATACGTTGGCTTGTGGCTCAAGTAACTACCTCATTTGACGTTTGTCACAATTCATTGAATAGGGCAGGGCCTTATAAGTGTTCCCTTCTGCAGATGTGGAACCTGAAATTCAGAAGTGGGGGCTCGATTGCTTAGTGTCATCCCTGTTAGGACAGTTGCCCCGTGTGGCTGGATATACTTATTAGGTCATTGCCTGTCGAGATCAAAGCACTAGTAGATGGCGCAATTGAACCTCAAATATTTCTGCTTTAAGAAAACAATAAAATCCTTACTATTTAGCATGTTTTTCCTTTTCTTATCTATTCTGTCCTTCCATTTCATAATCTGGTCCCTAGACTTTGTGTATTTATATTTTGAGACTTCTTACAGTTCCCCCGAGTGTGAATCATTTTAAAACAAGACAAAACAGGATGAAAAGAGCAGACAGAGAATCTCACTTTTCAGTAAAATCACAGCCTTATTCTTAGTAAGTATATCTGGTTGCCATTTATTTTCATGGCTTTGCCAAATAATTATATGGCTAACAACTTGGTCTTTCCTGGTAGCTCAGATGGTAAAGAATCTGCTTGTGATGCACGAGACCTGGGTTCAATCCTTGGGCTGGGAAGATCCCCTGGAGAGGGGAATGGCAACCCACTCCAGCATTCTTGCTAGAGAATTCCATGGACAGACCATGGGGTCGCAAAGAGCCAGACACGGCTGAGCGACCAACCCTGCACTACGTACATAACAGCCTGAAGCTAATAGTCTCCCGGTTCAGTTCAGTTCAGTTCAGTCGCTCAGTTGTGTCCGACTCTTTGCGACCCCATGAATCGCAGCACGCCAGGCCTCCCTGTCCATCACCATCTCCTGGAGTTCACTCAGACGCACGTCCATCGAGTCGGTGATGCCATCCAGCCATCTCATCCTCGGTCGTCCCCTTCTCCTCCTGCCCCCAGTCCCTCCCAGCATCAGGGTCTTTCCCAGCGAGTCGGCGCTTCGCGTGAGGCGGCCAGAGTTCACTGGCGCCGTGAACTTAGGGGGTGTTGGACTTCGCGATGCACCCCTAGGCTCTTCGACTGTGTTTACAGACACTCAGCATTTTCTAATCAGTTTACTTATAAGGTCAATTCTTTCCTTCTGTCTTGCTTGACTACCAAATGTTCTAACTGTGCAAACAGGCAGAGTTATTTTCTAGACATTCCTATTAAAAAGCCGCCATGAACTCCTCTAAGTTCGCCCTGTGACCCGTGTTATCCTCTGACTGTCTCAGGCCTGCCCGGCTCTGGGCTAATACAATCTAGAGCTGGTCTGTAGGACCATCAGGGGCTGAGGTTAAGAAAGCCCCAGTGAGCTGGTAGGCCCCTCGATACCAGCAGAAGCGGTGGATTTGGTCTTCCTGTCCTGAGCTCTCTATCTATTGCCTTTCTTCCATGTTGAGCAGATTTCACCTTAGGCCTGTTTGCCCAGCTCTTATGCTTTCGTTTCTAGATTAGAGTCAAATTCCCCAGGGATATTAGAACTCTCTCTTGACTTGTGAGGTCATTTTATCAGGTCTCGAGGTGCCTTTCCAGTGCTGACCTTCTCTACATCCTGAGCCCAGTTCCCTCCACTGTAGGTCAGATTATGGAAATATACCCTTTCCACAAGCCCATTGCCTATGCCCAGAGATGCCTGATGCTGTAGCCTTCACACTCATTATCTAAATAAAGCTCATGAGATACCAACACCACCCTGAACCATCGTGCCCTCTTCAAAACTGTGATACGAACTATTGGCTATCTCCTCTATGGGCAGGAGGCAGACCCACACCCAGAAACGTTCTCTTATTTCCAGATGCACTTTCTCCAGCTTGCTCCTCAAACCCAGCAGGCCTCGTGGGCAAACCTACGTCTCTCATAGCAGCTGCATCCTCCCCCACTCTTCTGCTGCCGGGGGAAACCCTCTCATTAGGCCCCATGCAGAATTTCCCTCCTTCAGGATGCCGCTGGACCCTCCGGCTGCTCTGACACTATGTAGTATTCGGTGGTAACTTTGCATGGTCATCTTCCTTAAGGATAAGGACTCTTCTTTATCCAGTGATGCTCTGTGTTTGCCTTTTCTTGAGATTTCTGGCCAGCGCACTCATATTTGGCCTGCCTCATTTTCCAGTGCAAAGCAGTTAGAGGACATGAAATTTGTATAGAAAAGTCCTCACATGGACTAAAAGTGATGTTTTTGGGACTTCCCCACTGGCCCAGCGGTTAAGAATCTCCCTGTCAATGCAGGGTATATGAGTTCAATCCCTGGTCAGAAGATTACAGTCCCACACACCTCTGAGCAACTAACCCCACGTGCTGCAATAAAGATCCCACATTCCACAACTAAGACCCGAGGCAGTCAAATAAATTAGTGAGTAAATATATTTAAGTGTTGGTTTGACAGTTTCCGGGTGTTCTTAGTTACTGTGGCTGCTATAACAAGGACCATAGGTCAGGTGGCTTAAACAACAGGAATCTATTTCTCAGAGTTCTGGAGGTTAAGAACGCCAAGATGAAAGTGCTGACAGGTCCAGAAACTGGGGAGAGCCTAGCTCCTGGTTTGCAGGTGGCCATCTTTTCACGGTATCTTCACATGGTTGAGAGCAAAGAGAGAGATTCGCTGTCTCCCCCTCTTTCTCAGCTATGGGGACCACACCCTCATGGCTTAATTGTCCCCCACAGGCCTGACTCCAATAACATCACTTTGGTGATTAAGCTTCAACATAGGAACTTGGGAAGTGTACAGGGTAAGGACACAGCCCATGGCACATGACTTCCAGACACTCTGGGTGTCAATATGCCCTGGAGAACCATGTGAGGTGGGGGCGGGGGGGCGGGCTGCCCATCATGCCATGTGGCCAGGGCGTCTTGGCAGGCTGAGTGCAGAAAGCATTTAGCACAGGGCTTCTCTGCATTCTCCGCCTCACCGGGTCCTGTGAATGCAGCAACGTGCAGTGCGTGGTCCCACAGTTACTACAGGACGCATAAGTCACTCTCACTGTGATTCCATATGTGTGAAACTAGAGAAACTTTAGGATATACTTGGGGCATAGAGGGAGAAAAACCATTTGGTCCAACCTGGAAGTTTGGGAGTACTGTCTGGGAGAAGTGACACCAAAAGTGAGTTCTGGACTTCGTTGGTGGTCTAGTGGTTAAGAATCCACCAGCCGATACAGAGGACTCAGGTTCAATCCCTAGTCCAGGAAGATTCCACCTCCTGCTGCTGCTGCTGCTGCTGCTAAGTCACTTCAGTTGTGTCTGACTCTGTGCAACCCCATAGATGGCAGCCCACCAGGCTCCTCCATCCCTGGGATTCTCCAGGCAAGAATACTGGAGTGGGTTGCCATTTCCTTCTCCAATGCATGCATGCATGCTAAGTCACTCCAGTCATGTCTAACTCTGTGCGACCCCATGGACAGCAGCCCACCAGGCTCCTCCATCCCTGGGATTCTCCAGGCAAGAACACTGGAGTGGGTTGCCATTTCCTTCTCCAGTTCCACATGCTGTGGGACAGCAAAGCCCAGGCACCATAACGATTGAGCTGGTGTGCCTAGAGCTCTGCAATGAGAAGACGCTGCAAAGATAAACCCGTGCACCACCACTGGAAAATAGCCCCCACTCGTTGCGACTAGAGCAAGCCCATGCACAACAACGAAGACCCAGCACAGCCAAAAAAAAAAAAAAAAAAAAAACAGAAAAATTTGTTTAAAAGCGAGTTTTCCCAGGATAACTAAAAGTGGAACAAAAATAGAAAAGCAAGAAGGGCATTGTGAAAAGAGATATCGCCAGCCTGCCATGGGCTGAACCCTGCTGCTCCGAAACAGATCTGTTGGAGTCCTAACCTGGTATTTCAGAATGCAACTATTTGGAGATGGGGTCTCTGCAAAAGTATTAAGTTAAAGGGAAGTCATTAGGGTGAGCCCTACACAGATATGCCCAATATCCTTACAAGAAGAGGACATTTGGACATAGAGAGCCATAGAGAGAATACCACAGGGACATGAAAATGGCCATCTGTTGGACACGGAAGTGGGACCTGGAAAAGATTCCCTGAAACAGTTCTTGAAGGAAGCCAGCCTGTCAGCACTTGGATTTCAGAGTTCCAGGCTCTAGAGCTGTGACACACTGCATTCCCGCTGCTTCAGTCACTCTGTTTGTGGTATCCAGCATAAGGAATTCACATCTGAGCCACTTGAGATGGCTATCAAAAGTCAGGCGCCCAATCCCAGACCCCAGCAGACTGGCCAGGCCCCATGTATCCATCGCATGCCCGTCGGCTGGCTCCCTGGACAGCTTCTGCCGCTCACCAGCCCCGCCTTGCTTTGTCTGAGTCTGAAGAATTGGTGAACACTCACTCGCCACTGTCAGCATTCAATCAGTCCTCATCAGAGCTCTTTCCGTATTACCCATATTTGTTATCTACTCACATAAACAGCAGCAGGGCAGGGGAAAGCACCTAGCACCTTGTACACAATATTCTGATGAAGAATATCCAGGTTTAAAGCTTATTCCCTGAAGCCGGATCTTGTTCTTGAGAAAGATGAGAAATTCAGGATGTTGGATTTCATTATCTATGGACTTTGGCCCAGTAATCTGATCTTTTATTATCTTTAGAAAGCTGGAAATGAATAAACAAACACATGCCTGTTCCTACTCAGAGCTGGATAGCCGGTGTCTATAAAACAGCCCATCAGCAAATCCTTCTTTTACTCTGAGATACTTAGGAAGCAGTGAGGCATTTCTTCATCATTAAATCAAACTGCTCAGTTCTACCCCTGGCTTTGCAGGCCACAACAATAGGGGCTCTGAAGGGGAACTGCTCTTTGCCCTAATTCTATGCTGGATCCGTCCCCACTGAGCACATCAACAATCCATAACAGGGGACACGGTCTGTTGATGGAAAGAATGGGCTGAATGGATGCCACTCGTTTAAGTAAGTGCCATAAGGGGAGTGTCCGCTGTGAGTGTGTGAGGTTCCACCCAGCACAGCCCATCTTCAAACTGAGATGCCTGTAGGCTTCCGTGCTGAGAGGTACCCTTTGTTCTCCCAACACGCTACACCAGCTCACCCAGGCTGGCCCAGTTATCCCATGTTCCTGACCTAACACTGCTTACCCCTCTTTTTTAGGTTCCTAGCCCCGCTAGGAACAGTGGGGCCAAGCAGTTTTGTTTGGCTGCTGATGTAGGTCTTTCTAGTTCAGCCCCTAAACCTCAGAAACCTCTGCCTTTCCTGCTCTGCCACCTAGAAAGGGACCCCAGCTCAGACAGCAGCAACAGCCTTCTTGGCCATGCCTTTCCCTAGGGAGGGGTCGACCACTGGACACTCCCCCATGACTCCAGGAGCATCCCATTACTAAGGAAATGTGATTCGACAGGTAATTCTTTTTTTTTTAACAACAGATTTTACATATCTTTTAAGAAGCTATTGTTTTCATTTTTCTCTTTAAATATTACCTTTTCAAAGAGAAAAGGAATATAGGAAAATACTTGTGTGTTACATCTCCACACCTGAATATAATCCTTCATTAATGACTTATCAAGCATATATATGAATTTTTAGCTATGTTGTCCATTAGGAAGGCACTAGTCACATTATAGCCTTTCAAATGTACATGATTTCAAATTAAAAGTTGATATTCAGCTCCTTAGTCATACTTGCCACATTTCAATTTACTGTTCAAAGCGACATGTGGCTAGTGGCTGCCATATTAGTAGAGACTGATGCTGGAGCGGCAGCGAGTGGCAGCTGTGCAGCGCTGGAGCAGCAGGCTGCCGAGGGGAGATACCCCACGTCCAGGGTCAGGGAGACCCCAGTGAGACGATAGGCGCTGCGAGACGCCATCAGGAGGCAGACAGACAGAAGCCACGATCACAGAAAACTCACCATCTAACTAAGACCTAACTAATCACATGGACCACAGCCTTGTCTAACCCAGTGAAACTATGAGTCATGCCGTGGAGGGCCACCCAAGACAGACGGGTCATGGTGGAGAGGTCTGACAGAATGTGGTCCACTGGAGAAGCGAACGGCAAGCCGCTTCAGTATTCTTGCCTTGAGAATCCCATGAACAGTATGAAAAGGCAAAAAGATAGGATACTGAAAGAGGATCTCCCCAGGTCAATAGGTGCCCAATATGCTACTGGAGATCAGTGGAGAAATAACTCCAGAAAGAATGAAGGGATGGAGCCAAAGCAAAAACAATACCCAGTTGTGGATGTCATTGGTGATGGAAGTAGGTCCAATGCTGTAAAGAGCAATAGTGCATAGGAACCTGGAATGTTAGGTCCATGAATCAAAAAAATTGGAAGTGGTCAAACAAGAGATAGCAAGGGTGAATGTTGACATTTTAGGAATCAGCAAACTAAAATGGACTGCAATGGGTGAATTTAACTCAGATGACCATCATATCTACTACTGTGGGCAAGAATCCCTTAGAAGAAATGGAGTAGCCATCACAATAAAAAAAAAAAAACTTCAAAATGCAATACTTGGATACAATCTCAAAAATGACAGAATGATCTCTGTTCATTTCCAAGGCAAATCATTCAATATCATGGTAATCCAAGTCTATGCCCCAACCAGTAATGCTGAAGAAGCTGAAGTTGAACGGTTCTATAAAGACCTACAAGAACTTTTAGAACTAACACCCCCCAAAAGATGTCTTTTTCATCATAAGGGACTGGAATGCAAAAGGAGGAAGTCAAGAAACACCTGGAGTAACAGGCAAATTTGGCCTTGGAGTACAAAATGAAGCAGGGCAAAGGCTAATAGAGTTTTGCCAAGAGAACACACTGGTCATAGCAAACACCCTCTTCCAACAACACAAGAGAAGACTCTACACATGAACATCACCAGATGGTCAACACCGAAGTCAGATTGATTATATTCTTTGCAGCCAAAGATGGAGAAGCTGTATACAGTCAGCAAAAACAAGACCGGGAGCTGACTGTGGCTCAGATCATGAATCCTTATTGCCAAATTCAGACTTAAATTGAAGAAAGTAGGGAAAATCACTAGACCATTCAGGTATGACCTAAATCAAATCCCTGATGATTATACAGTGGAAGTGAGAAACAGATTTAGGGGCCTAGATCCGATAGACAGAGTGCCTGATGAACTATGGACGGAGGTTTGTGACATTGTACCAGAGACAGAGATCAAGACCATCCCCATGGAAAAGAAATGCAAAGAAAGCAAAATGGCTGTCTGAGGAGAACTTACAAATAGCTGTGAAAAGAAGAGAAGCGAAAAGCAAAGGAGGAAAGGAAAGATATAAGCATCTGAATGCAGAGTTCCAAAGAATAGCATGGAAAGATAAGACAGCCTTCCTCAATGATCAGTGCAAAGAAATAGAGGAAAACAATAGAATGGGAAAGACTAGAGATCTCTTCAAGAAAATTAGAGATACCAAGGGAACATTTCATGCAAGGATGGCCTCAATAAAGGACAGAAATGGTATGAATCTAACAGAAGCAGAAGATATTAAGAAGAGGTGGCAAGAATACACAGAAGAAGTGTACAAAAAAGCTCTTCACGACCCACATGATCCCAGTGGTGTGATCACTCACCTAGAGCCAGACATCCTGGAATGTGAAGTTAAGTGGGCCTTAGGAAGCATCACTACAAACAAAGCCAGTGGAGGTGATGGAATTCCAGTTGAGCTATTTCAAATCCTAGAAGACGATGCTGTGAAAGTGCTGCACTCAATATGCCAGCAAATTTGGAAAACTCAGTAGTGCCCACAGGACTGGAAAAGGTCAGTTTTCATCCCAAAGAAGGGCAATGCCAAAGAATGCTCAAACTACTGCACAACTGCACTCTTCTCACACAGTAGTAAAGTAATGCTCAAAATTCTCTAAGCCAGGCTTCAGCAATACCTGAACTGTGAACTTTCAGGTGTTCAAGTTGGATTTAGAAAAGGCAGAGGAACCAGAGATCAAATTGCCAACATCCATTGGATCATAGAAAAAGCAAGAGAGTTCCAGAAAAACATCTATTTCTGGTTTATTGACTATGCCAAAGCCTTTGACTGTGAGGATCACATCAAACTGTGGAAAATTCTGAAAGAGATGGGAATACCAGACCACCTGACCTGCCTCTTGAGAAACTGTATGCAGGTCAGGAGACAACAGTTAGACTGGACATGGAACAACAGACTGGTTCCAAATCAGGAAAGGAGTATGTCAAGGCTGTATACTGTCACCCTGCTTATTTAACTTGTATGCAAAGTACATCATGAGAAACGCTGGGCTGGATGAAGCACAGGCTGGAATCAAGATTGCCAGGAGAAATATCAATAACCTCAGATATGCAGATGACAGCACCCTTATGGCAGAAAGTGAAGAGGAACTAAAAAGCCTCTTGATGAAAGTGAAAGAGGAGAGGGAAAAAGTTGGCTTAAAACTCAATATTCAGGAAACTAAGATCATGTCATCTGGTCCCATCACTTCATGGGAAATAGATGGGGAAACAGTGGAAACAGTGTCAGACTTTATTCTGGGGGGCTCCAAAATCACTGCAGATGGTGACTGCAGCCATGAAATTAAAAGACGCTTATTCCTTGGAAGGAAAGTTATGACCAACCTAGATAGCATATTCAAAAGCAGAGACATTACTTTGCCAACAAATTAGTTGGCATCTAGTCAAGGCTATGGTTTTTCCAGTGGTCATGCTAGGATGTGAGAGTTGGACTGTAAAGAAAGCTGATGCTGCACCAAAGAATTGATGCTTTTGAACTATGGTGTTGGAGAAGATTCTTGAGAGTCCCTTGGACTGCAAGGAGATCTAGCCAGTCCATCCTAAAGGAGATCAGTCCTGACTATTCATTGGAAGGACTGATGTTGAAGCTGAAACTCCAATACTTTGGCCACCTGATGCAAAGAACTGACTCACTGGAAAAGACCCTGATGCTGGGAAAGATTGAGGGCAGGAGGAGATAGGGGATGACAGAGGATGAGGTGGTTGGATGGCATCACCGACTCGAAAGACATGAGTTTGAGTAAATTCCGGGAGTTGGTGATGGGCAGGGAGGCCTGGCGTGCTGCAGTCCATGGGGTCGCAAAACATGGGGCAAGGCCGAGTGGCTGGCCTGAACTGATAGGACATTTGTACCCCTGAAGCTTCTGCTGGGCAGCACGGGGTCTGTGAAAGTCTTTGTCTCTGTGCCCATGTGACATGCACCTGTTTTTCCTTTTACATAAATTTACCGCTTGGCACATATTGTGTTGTAACTGTTTTGTCACTAATATCTTACAGAGTTTTTAGTGCTACTGTGTCCATAATGCCCATGTGCTCTTAGCCCCTGCGATTTCTATATTGATGGAGTTTCGATTGTTCCATTTTTATTTTATTTAATGTTTGCAATTACAAGTGATGTCACAGCTCACATCCTTGTACATCCCTGTACCTGCCTTTGCATGAATCTAAGTGATTGTTTTCCTAGGAGAGTTAACAAGAATTTCTAAGAAGTAGAATTCTGAGTCAAAATTTATGTCCATTTCAGGTATTACCATTGCTAAAAATTGCCCTTTAAAGCAGCTGTATCAACGTGCAGTTGCTTTAATCCCTTCCCTTGTCATTACTGATTTTATCAAACTTTGAACATTTCACCACACTCGTGGTTTTAAATGATGTCATTACTGCTTTAAATGGATACTTCTAGGTAAGAAATTGACTATCAGCCAATACATATTGCTGACAATTTTTATTTCCTTTACTGTGCACAGCCACTTTAAATATTTTGATGATTTTTCTATTTGTGTTTGTCATTTATTGAATAAAGAAGGTTTTCATATATTTAGGATAGTGGTCTCATACCGATTACATATGTTTTAATATTTACTTATAACTTTTTCAACTTTTTGAGGTAATATCTACACTTTTACAACTTTTTAAAAATGTTTTTGATTTTACAGTTTTAAATGTTGTCATCATATTTGTCAGTCTTTATGAGTTTAGTATAAATTTCTTATTTTAGGTCTTTTTACTCCTAAATCATAAACATCCTCTCTCCTAAATTATTTTTAACTTTAAAATTACTATTGTTTAATTCTATAACCCATCTGGAACTTATTTTTATGAATGATACGAGAGGTAGAGAGCTAACCTTTTTTTTAATGTTTGTAGATAAAAGTTCCCACACAATTATATTAGATAGCCCATTTCTCTCAATTAAGTTTAAATCTTATTTTCCTATATTAACTAACCCACATCTATGTGAAAATCCTATACATTTTATACTTTAATAAGTCTGTCTATTCTTGAACATTGTTTTATTAATATATTTTTCTTTATATTAAATTATGATAGACAATAAGGAAAATGGTTACTTCTGTTGCTTCTTCAAATTACTTTGGAGATAGGAATCAGAATTATAATTTTACAATTCATAAAAAGACACTGTAACATTCTATGAGTGTTGAATTGAAATTATAGATTTCTTAAGAATATATGGATATATTTACAGTATTGAGTTTTTCCTTCAGTGAAAATGGTTTACCTCTTCATGTATTTAGCTTTATTACTTATGCATAACTATATTTTTATTTATAAAGAATTTTATTCATAAAGATCTATATTTCTTGCTAGAGCTATTCCTAACTGTTGTATAGGTTTTATTATTACTGGAAATCAATTATATGGCCTATTTGTTAACTGGTTGCTACAGACATATTGAAATACCACCGATATATATTTTTTCTGTTAGATAGTGACCATAAGTGGGTCATTAGGACTGATGGCAAGTGTGGTACCCACAGGTTTTACCCACAGTTTCTAAATCATTATATTTCAACTTGGGGCTTAGCACTGTAATGTGGTCATTTAAGGTGAATATTACATTTTGCAAGTGCCCCATTCTCACAATGAACTGTGTCCAGACTGATGTCTCAGCTGTATCTTGAAGAATTATCTCTCTGCTGGCTGTGAGAGTGGATTCTGCAGGGTGCGATATATGAAAGGGCCCACTTCACTGCGAGGCGGGTTGCTTGTCTGGAGTGAAGTTGTGTGGGATCCCCCATAGGTGGATCTAACAGTCTAAACCTTAGGTGGTAATGTCTTTTCTGAAGGCAGAGAAGACAAATCTACTCCTAGGATGCATGTTAGTCGTGGTCAGGGTGATGCCATGCCCCTGCCAGGGTGGGGCATCAGGCTTGATGTGACCAGCTTGCCACCAGGTGGCTGTAAGGTCTTTGTGAAGGAGGGTGCTGATCCCACATTGTAGGGTCGGTGTTAGTCTGCTCCAAGGAGCTTGGCATTAGGTGGATCAGACCTGGCAAGTAGGAGCCCCTACTTTTGAGCAAGCCCATTCCTCCAGAACCTCCATCCTTGTTACCACAGCAACGGTGCTCATGTACCAATTGTGCCAGCACGAGGGTTGCCAAAGGTGTAAGCCGTCTGAGCTCAGCTGGCTGAGTCATCCTCACCACTTGGCTGTTTGTGCCTTTTCTATTGTGAGTGCTCGCAGCGGACATTAACATGTGATACAAAAGTCTCCACACTCCCTTTCCATCCTTCCATACACACGCATGTTCTCACACTTTCTCGTTTCCAGTTTTTCAAGCTTTCTCCATCAAGGGCCTTGACCAACAAGCCAAGAGATTCAAAATGCTCGTGAGTCTACTTTTAACCTTGCTTAGAATGTTTTCTCTTTCTGCACATAATTATGCAATAAGGTGTATGCTTGCATGCCAAATTGCTTCAGTCATGTCCAACTCTTTGCAACCCTATGGGCTGTAGCCTACCAGGCTCCTCTGTCCGTGGGATTCTCCAGGCAAGAATACTGGGGTGGACTGTCACACCCTCTTCCAAGGGATCTTCCCAGCCCAGGGATCGAACCCATGTCTCTTATACCACCTGCATTGGCAGGCATGTTCTTCACCAGTAGTGCCACCCTGGAGAAGCCATGCAATAGGGTGCAACGCCCAAACTGCACATTCCGAGACTCTTCTCTCATCACTATCTGTCAAGACTACTCTGTGCGTGTGCACATGCTAAGTGGGGCTTTAACGCACTGTGCAGGGGACTGTGAGTGTTCACCTAGGTATCTGCCTTCAGTCTTCTGACTTGTTTCAATTGCTTACATTAAGCAGTACACTTGCTAGCTACTATATATCTTGTCTCTAGAGTACCGTTATCCATTAACCATTCTCTTTTTGCTATTTAGAGCCCCAAGGCCACTCTGATCTTCCTGATCATTATAATACCTGTGCCTACTTTGACTCTGATGTCATCGGACCAGCTGTCAGCTGGCCTCTAATGGCTTGTAAATCTATAATCGCCATCGTTACTAGGCATCACAGTTCCCTAGCAGCATCCTCTATCATCAACCTGGCCTGTGAAGGACAGCCATCGCTGACGCTAGAGCCAGAACATTTCCTATATCTTTGGGATAGAGTCATAGAGTTAAAAAAAAGTCGTTCATAGGCTTGAAATGAATTCTGTAATGTGGTGCAAGTGTAGGAAATTATGAATAAGCTTACCGATGCGTATAAAGAATGCAATTTTAACATTTGTCTTCAAAATTGACTTTCAATTCAAATGTTTTCTGGGGAAATTCCCTCACGTGATGTGTCTCTTACAATGGAACAGAAATCAAAAGGAAATTGGGACTCCTCTACATACATTTGACAAGAACATTCTATACTTAACCTGTGTTTTCTAAAAGTTCTCCAATTATAAAAAATTATCTCTAATTGTAATAACTCTTAATAGAAGGAGTTATAATAATAGCTAAACTTTGTTGAACATTTGCTTTGTGTCAGCACTGGGCTAGATATTTTAATTGCATTATTTGAGAGAAATGAAGGAGGCTGCAGAATGAAAGAGACAGGGCAGAGTAAACCATCACCTGAGGATCAGCTGACTTTATAAAGAGAACCTCTCAAATGAGGGGGTGGGGATTAGAGTAAGAACCCCATTAGAAAGCACCAACCACGCTGATTAGCAAGAGACCTTTTTAAGACCCAGGTCCTCTGGAAGGCTGATTTTTTTCCATTTATTAAATGCAGCTTTCCCTTCTGGAGATGCTGCGTAGGGAGTCTGTACACGTGAAATCTGTTTTTCCTCTACATCTATTATACATAATACCTTAGGAAAATAGCCAGCTTTTCTGACACGGGAGGGCACATATAAGGTAGTGTGCCTAAATTCCAAGTTAGGTGGGACCTTTGAAATTCACTCTGAAGGGCTCTGGGTGCATTTCCAACAACTCAGACAGCCCTCAGAGCAGCAAAACCTGAGGCGCAGGAAGAGAACGGTGCACGGGGCTGAGTGGCAGAGAGAGCAGTTTTCAATGTTTTAACGTCCCTCTTGAGCAATGCGAGGTAAACCAGTGACTTGGGATCTATAACTCTGGAATTATAGTCCCCTCTTGCTTTGCTCCTTCAAAATACAACTTCCAACTCCTGGAAACAGCAAGATAAAGAAGCAATTTCCCTGCAACCCATATCACACTGCTGCTGTCTAATGGGCTGAGAAAAGTGAGACAGGCTCTCTTTCCTTTGGAGGCAGGACACTTCAAAAGAGCCACTGGCCTACCTTAAGTTAAAGGCAAACTGAAAGATGACCACATGCCATGGTTTAAGAATCCAAAAAGGAGGCAGATTAGAAGGAGCACATTCCACAGCAAACAGAGATAACTTTTACATGTGCGTGCATGCTAAGTTGCTTCAGTCATGTCTGACTCTTTGCGATCCTATGGACTGTAGCCCCCTAGGTTCCTATGTCTATGGGATTCTCCAGGCAAAAATACTAGAGTGGGTTGCCATTTCCTCCTCCAGAGGATCTTCCCAACCCAGGGAATGAACCCAGATCTCTTCGTCTCCTATTTGGCATAAGAGGACGACAAAGGATGAGATGGTTGGATGGCATCACCAACTCGATGGACCTGAGTTTGAGCAAGCTCTGGGAATTCGTGATGGACAGGGAGGCCTGGCTGTGTTGCAGTCCATGAAATCACAGTCAGACATGACTGAGTGGCTAACCTGAACTGATATTGGCAGGCGGGTTTGTTAGTGCCATCAGAGCACATGGGAGACTGGCCTGAATTCAAGGAACCATCCCTTGAATCTAGCTGGGGCAGCTTCCATGTGATCTGCCCTAGACTTCTATGCCTGCCAGAACACATTGCCATGAGCAACACAAGTTTGTCATCTTACTGTACTATAGGGCGGAAGTCTGACATGGGTCTCACTGGCCTAAAATCCAGGTGTCAGCAGGACTGCATTCCTCCTGGAGGCTCTGACAGGTCTGTTTCCTTGCTTGGATCCATTTTCCAGCTTCTGGAGGATGCCCCAGGCTAGTGGCCCCTCCCTCCATCTTCAAAGTTTATAATACTTCACTTTTGACACCTTTTCCCTGATCCTGTTCCTATCATCACATCTTTTTCCCTGGCCACAGCCATGACGTTCTCCAATTTTAGGACCCTTGTGGTGACATCTCCCCATCTCAAGATCCTTATCACATCTGAAATGTCCTTTGGCCATGAAGATAATATATTCACAGGTTCTCAGAATTAGGACATGGACATCTTTGAGGGTATTATTGTGCCCACCATACTACCCAATGTGACATACTATAAAAAGTTCATGATGAGAATGAAAAGTGAGATAGTTACTTCTTAAATAACTGTGTGCCTTGGTTTTATTTACAAATGAGTTAAAGATGTCCATTGTGTGGTCAGGGTTCATGTGATGTCTCCCTATGGCAGCACATTATCCAGATTCATCTGTCTGAGGGACCTCCTGGGTTTCTCATACAAAGGGACCACTTTTGGAAAGCCGGCAGTGTAAGCATGCAGCAGGAAGATGCAGTGGGTCCTGGGAAGCAGGGGCCAGGGAATGGCAGGCTTGGCTTCCTGCAGGGGCTGAGAGGCAGGCAAGCCAGGTTTGGGTGGAAGCTCAGGATTGAGACACAGGGCTTGGAGCCCCAGGGGAGGGGCAAAAATGAGGTGCAAATATTAATGCATATATATGGAGTCTAGAAAATGGTTGATGAACCTATTTGTAGGGCAGGAATGGAGAGGCAGATATAGAGAATGGACGCATGCACACAGTAGGGCCAGGAAAGAGTGAGGCGAACGGAGAAAGTGGCCTCGACATGCATACACTGCCGTATGTAAACTAGATGGCTGGCGGGAAGTTGCTGGATGGCACAGGGAGTCCAGCCTGATGTTCTGTGATGACATAGAGGGGTAGATTGTGGGGAGGGGAGGGAGGCTCAAGACGGAGGTGATATATGCATAGTTGCAGCTGATTTGTGTTGTTGCTAGTAGAGTAATGCTCAAAATTCTCCAAGCCAGCCTTCAGCAATATGTGAACCATGAAATTCAAGATGTTTAAGCTGGTTTTAGAAAAGGCAGAGGAACCAGAGACCAAATTGCCAACATCCGCTGGATCATTGAAAAAGCAAGAGAGTTCCAGAAAAATATCTATTTCCACTTTATTGACTATACCAAAGCCTTTGACTGTGTGGATCACAATAAACTGTGGAAAATCCTGAAAGAAATGGGAATACCAGACCACCTGACCTGCCTCTTGAGAAACCTATATGCAGGTCAGGAAGCAACAGTTAGAACTGGACATGGTACAACAGACTGGTTCCAAATAGGAAAAGGAGTACGTCTAGGCTGTATATTATCACCCTGCTTATTTAACTTATATGCAGAGTACATCATGAAAAACGCTGGGCTGGAAGAAACACAAGCTGGATCAAGATTGCCAGGAGAAATATCAATCACCTCAGATATGCAGATGACACCACCCTTATGGCAGAAAGTGAAGAGGAACTAAAAAGCCTCTTGATGAAAGTGAAAGAGGAGAGGGAAAAAGTTGGCTTAAAGCTCAACATTCAGAAAATGAAGATCATGGCATCTGGTTCCATCACTTCATGGGAAATAGATGGGGAAACAGTGGAAACAGTGTCAGACTTTATTTTGGGGGGCTCCAAAATCACTGCAGATGGTGACTGCAGCCATGAAATTAAAAGACGTTTACTCCTTGGAAGGAAAGTTATGACCAACCTAGACAGTATATTAAAAAACAGAGACATTACTTTGCTGACTAAAGTCCGTCTAGTCAAGGCTATGGTTTTTCCAGTGATCATGTACAGATGTGAGAGTTGGACTGTGAAGAAAGGTGAGCACTGAAGAATTGATGCTTTTGAACTGTGGTGTTGGAGAAGACTTTTGAGAGTCCCTTGGACTGCAAGGAGATCCAACCAGCGCATTCTAAAGGAGATCAGTCCTGGGTGTTCATTGGAAGGACTGATGCTGAGGCTGAAACTGCAGTATTTTGGCCACCTCATGAGAAGAGTTGACTCATTGGAAAAAACTCTGATGCTGGGGGGGATTGGGGGCAGGAGAAGGGGATGACAGAGGATGAGATGGCTTGATGGCATCACCGACTCGATGGACATGAGTTTGGGTGAACTCCAGGAGTTGATGATGGACAGGGAGGCCTGGCGTGCTACAATTCATGAGGTCACAAAGAATCAGATATGACTGAGCGACTGAACTGAACTGACTGCAGAAAGCAACACAACATTGTAAAGCAATTTTCCTCCAATTAAAAGATAAACTTAAAAAAAGAGATGAGCTCCCGGTGGAGTAGGAGTCCCTCACACTTGCACTCCTTTCCCAACTTCTGCCCCGTCTAGGTGGCTTCCAGCTCTGGTGACCGCAGTGTTTTACCGTCTTTTCTCGGGAGAGTCTTCTTTCCCCAGACTTTCATGCTCTCTCCCTAGACTGTTAGGAAGGTAGGTAAAGCATGTTACTTCCCTGAGATCTGGAAAAACACAGGCTCAATTGCAGCTTATATTTCTCTCTTGAAAAAAAAAGCAGCAATCCAGGTCTATTGGCCCCCAAATGCATATTCCAAACACGATGAGAACAGTTTTCTTTTCTAAAGTAACTCCTTTTTACTGTAAATTACAGACAATTCGCTATTCCATCCCTAAAGAATTTCATATGAATCTGTGAACTCATTCTGGAAGCATTTTTCTACAAAACCAAATCCATATTTCCTTCACACCAGAGTTAATAATAATTCCTTCACACCAACTAATACCCACACTTACTTGCTGTGCGAAGATGGCCTCGGTGGGTTTGTTACTAGTGTGTTTCAATCCACGGCTGCACGCTGTGCTGCACCTTGAATGAGAGACCAGAACTGGTGAGGGATCCCGCTCACGTGGCACTTGGCTTCCTGGAGACACTGTGGAATTTCTTGGAGACTGTACCTAATCCCTTACAACACTAAAGGGCTCAAATTTGGGCCCTGAGTACTTTTCAAAAAACAATTCAATAATGACATGTTTCCAGTGAGTTGATCACTGATGGACAATCAATTCTGAACATTTTCATTAACTCTTCTTCAAATCCCTCCATAGCACCGAGCGTTGTGAGTAGCCACCCCACCCTCGAGGGGCAAAGGTTTTGTCTGGAGATCTTCTATATTTCACCTCAGAGCTCAGAAAGCATCTATGCTTATGAGGAAAAAAGGACATTTTGAGTGCTTTGGGTCAGTTTATAAGTGCCAGCCAACATAAGATCCTGGAGCAGCTCACGGCACATCAGAGAAGGTAGAGGATGGGGAGGCTGATAGACTTCGAGACAAGTTTGTTCCAGGGTCCAGGGCTCTGAAGGATCTGAAGCAGCAACTTGCTCTGAAGTCCTCCAAAGTTAGGGTAATTGGACATGTCCGTGGCAAACAGAACATGACGACGCCATTTGCTGTTAAACACTTTTATACAAGCTGGTCTCCCAACAAAAGAGGAATTCTGGGCTAACCTGAGGAGTCATTTCACCAGATATAAGATTTTGGGGTGGGAATCAAGGCTGCTGAGAACAAGCCAAACCTTGCTCTTTGGTCAAATAATTTCTTGTTTATGGTACCCAGCTGGCAGCTAAGACGAAAACCGGGAAACATTTTGCCCATCAGCAAGGCTGGAAAACATCGGAACAGATACTACTCAACTGAGCGGAACCGCAGAAAGGGTATTTCTGTGATTGACATCTTCCACCAAAGCTGCTTCCAAAGAATGGATTTTTTTTTTTCAGAGTCCACTGATCTGTCTGATGCTGGTACTTATGGGCCTTTGGGTAACTCTCTCCATGCCCAGATCTGACTAACCTGACCCAATGGTAAGCATGGTGGGAGGCTTGCTACAAGAAGACAAAGAGAGCGGATCATGAGGATGAGCAAGTGAGCTCAGCAGCGGGGAAAATGGCACAGGGCACCCACGGATAGTGTCCTCAGAGCTCTGGGCTCCTCACAGCGGGGAGAGGCAGGGGAACTAGGGCCAGAAGGGCCACAGGTCACGAGGAGACACCAGAGGGGACGCAGGGAGAGTATTAGAATGAGACAACTGACTGAGAGGGTGGGACCAGACTCACCTCTCCTGGCTCATCCCTGCCAGATGTCATTAGTGCTTTAGGTTTGGGGAACAGAAGGAAGAGGAGCTGAAACCTAGAGAGGCAAAGCCAAAGAATGATCAAACTGCACCATTTCACTCATCTCACACGCTAGCGAGGTCATGCTCAGAATTCTCCAAGCCAGGCTTCAGCAGTACATGACCCGAGAACTTCCAGATGTTCAAAATGGATTTAGCATAGGCAGAGGAACCAGAAATCAAATTGCCAACATCTGTTGGATCATAGAAAAAGCAAGAGAATTCCAGAAAAACATCTACTTCTGCTTCATTGACTATGCCAAAGCCTTGACTATATGGATCACAATAAACTGTCGAAAATTCTTAAAGAGATGCGAATACCAGACCACCTTACCTGCCTCTTGAAAAACCTGTGTTCATGTTAAGAAGCAACAGTTAGAGCTGGACATGGAACAACAGACTGCTTCCAAATTGGGAAAGGAGTATGTCAAGGCTGTATATTGTCACACTGCTTATTTAACTTATATGTGGAGTACATCATGAGAAACGCTGGGCTGGATGAAGCACAAGCTGGAATCAAGATTTCCAGGAGAAATATCAGTAACCTCAGATATGCAGGTAACACCACCCTTATGGCAGAAAGTGAAGAACTAAAGAGCCTCTTGATGAAAGTGAAAGAGGAGAGTGAAAAAGCTGGCTTAAGACTCTACATTCAAAAAACTAATATCATGGCATCCGGTCCCATCACTTCATGGCAAATAGATTGGGAAACAATGAAAACAGTGAAAAATTTTATTTTCTTGGGCTTCATAATCACTGCAGATGGGGACTGCAGCCATGAAATTAAGATGCTTGCTTCTTGGAAGAAAAGCTATGACCAACATAGGCGCATATAAAAAAACAGAGACATTACTTTGCCAACAAATTTCCATCTAGTCAAAGCTATGGTTTTTCCAGTAGTCATGTGTGAATGTGAGGGTTGATTCCCACCCAAAAACCTTTCTTTCCATGAAGAAAGCTGAGCACCCAAGAATTGATGCTTTTGAACTGTGGTGTTGGAGAAGACTCTTGAATATGCCTTGGACTGCAAGATCAAACCAGTCAATCCTAAAGGAAATCAGTCCTGAATATTCACGGGAAGAACTGATGCTGAAGTGGAAGCTCCAAAACTTCGGCCACCTGATGCAAAGAGCTGACTTGTTTGAAAAGACCCTGATGCTGGGAAAGATTGAAGGCATAAGGAAAGGGGGACGACAGAGGATGAGATGGATGGATGACATCACCGACTCAATGCCCATGAGTTTGAGCAAGCTCTAGGAGATGGTGATGGACAGGAAAGCCTGGTGTGCTGCAGTCCGTGGGCTTGCGAAGAGTCAGACACGACTGGGCAACAGAACAACAAAGAGGGTGAGGAAGCAATTCTGAAGGGTAAGATCACGGGCAGCTGGGTCCCCCCTGTCTCTGGCTAACAGCCTTGGAGGCAGGCCATTGACGCCCCTAAGCTTTAACTTTAGGAAGAAAACAACTTGTCTGCCTATCCCAGTTCAGTTCAGTTGCTTAGTCATGTCCGACTCTTTGTGACCCCCATAGAATGCAGCAGGCCAGGCCTCCCTGTCTATCACCAACTCCTGGAGTTTACTCTAACTCATGTCCATTGAGTGGTGATGCCATCTAACCATCTCATCTGTTAGCCCCCTTCTCCTCCTGCCTTCAATGTTTCCCTGCATCAGGGTCTTTTCCAATGAGTCGGCTCTTTGCATCAGGTGGCCGAAGTTTTGGAGCTTCAACTTCAGCATCAATCCTTCCAATGAATATTTAGGACTGATTTCCTTTAGGATGGACTGGTTGGCTCTCCTTGCAGTCCAAGGGACTCTCAAGAGTCTTCTCTAATCTAGTGCTATAAGCATTGATCAGCTCCCCGGAGCTATGATGGCCACACTGCATATCTAGGTCCTCACGATGGCATGCAGTTCCAGAGATACTGGGAACATCCCAGATGGTTTTCTTTTTTCTTTTGGCCTTATCCTACCCTATGCATCCACTCAAGCATACACACGATGCTGCATGTACACGCCATTTGTACACAGTTCACCTCTGCTTCCCTTCAACATGCATTAAGTTTGACTAACTCAACAGACTTTTGTAAAAGTGAAAAACACAAATATTTTGTCTAGTTGTGGTTGCAAAATCAATATGTATAAATGAATATGTAAAGATAAGAGAGATATTTTACAAAGTAAGAATGTAATCAGAGGTAAATACTTGGGGAATGCAAAAGAAAAAGAAAAAGTAGTGCCAAAAATTTATTCTAATTGAATATTTGTAGCTCATTTCCAGCTGGCAATAGAGGCCACAAATAGAGATGAGAGATAAAACACGGCTCTCCACTGGACTTGGCATCACTTACCAAATCTGTTTCCTATATTCTCACAAGCTACGTTAGTTCAGATCTCCGCGTTTCTTGACATTTAGAAAATGCCTACACATATGAAGGCTTGAAATGCTTGTCATTTGAATTAGTAAAGTTTCTACTTTTCAGAAAAGTCTCCACTGTTTCTTCATGTCAGGCTTTGAAGTGAAAATTTCCTCTGGGTGCCAATTCAGACCAAAGAGCCAATATTTTCAACAACCAAATTAACAAAAATTTAAATGAAGTTACCTTAAGAGAGTTCTAAACCTTGCCAGCTCTGTTATAAATTGGTACAGTCTTTCTGGAAAGTAACCTGAAATATCCATCAAGAGTCTTAAACATCCCATTTATTTTTAGTGCATTATTTCTACTTCTAGGAAACTAGAAACTTGGACAAATACACATGAATAATACTTTCATATCCCTATGATTAAATTTTCACCAACTCTAATGATAAGTTAGGTCCATATTTATTCAAAGAGAATGATGCTCGTTATATTCTGATGTGAGAGAAAAATGACTTTCAAAACCCTGCGAATACTGAGCTCCATATGCTACAGACATACGTGGGGCTTCTTTGTAAGTGTATCTCACTCACACATAGAAGTAGTGAACACTGAAAACGAACTGGAAACAAAATTCCATAAGCATGTCTACCAGAACTGCAAATAATTCCACTTATTTTGGTGCCTTCAATTATCTGAGATCTCAGACTATTTGTTACAGCTACAACTAAAAATAATAAAGCTCTTTTCATTTGAATGCACTTATGGTTAAAAGTTCAGAAAACAAATGAGAAATACAAATGTAAGACTCACCACGGCAGTCCCCGAGTAGAAATGATATCTCTGTGTGTTTCCATTTTTCATTCTGGATTTAGAGGATTCAAAGTACATGTGTATTTATTTCGTGGAGAGACATGTAGAGAGCCAAATGTCAATATATAATACTTCAGTCTGAATTTTTATTTTGACTGATACATAACAGTTCATCAAACTGACCTGACTTCTATTATTCATGCAAAGATTCTCTTCTTGTTAAATATTTAACTTGTTTGCAAATATTTTGCTACTCTGATAATACAGTGATGGAATCTTTGCACATATATGTTTGGATAAGATAATAGAAACATTGATAAGCTAAAGTACATATGCATTTAAAACTATATATTTGTATATATAAATATATATATATATAATCTGTATATATAAATAATCTGTATATATAAATAATCAAATATACTATATAATCATGTATAAATAAATAACTGATGAAATGAAGTGCAAGAACACTTGAATAAATAAATATATATATAATCATCAATTATTTTTCAGAAAGTTTACATCAATGTATAGCCCCATGTTGAGAATAACAATGATAATTATGAAAAGATTAGTTAATGCTATGTAGCATTTACTACATGCCAGGAACTTTTCTAAGAATTTTGCATGCTGACTCTCATTCTGCCAAGAAGTCTTTGAGGATTATTAATCCCATTATACAGATGATATACTGAGGCACAGAGATGGAGACAGCCAGTGACTAGACATCAAACCCAGGAGGATCTGCTCAGGTCAGCCTGAGCACTCTGCTTTAAGGCCTGCCTAATAACACACTCTCATGCATTGGAGAAGGAAATGGCAACCCACTCCGGTGTTCTTGCGTGGAGAATCCCAGGGACAGAAGAGCCTGGTAGGCTGCCATATCTGGGGTCGCACAGGGTCAGACACGACTGAAGCGACTTAGCAGCAGCAATAATACAATGACAAGCAGCAGCAATAATACACCGTGTTCCTTTTTTTTCCCTTTTGAACTTTTAATTTTATATTCAGTTGGGCTACAGTTAATCAACAGTGTTGTGATGGTTTCAGGTGAACAAGGGCAGGGACTCAGCCATCCGTATACGTACATGTATCCGTTCTCCCCTAGCACCCCCTCCCATCCAGTCTGCCACATAACATTTAGCAGACTTCCACGTGCTGTACAACAGGTCATTGTTGGTTATCCGTTCTAAATATAGCTCACTGTGTTTCTTGTATGTTGTATTATTTTCTCTAGGTTTGTTCTTTGTTTCTAGCCTGCATGTATGGTAGACTGACTTCTATAGAAATTTCACTTTTATGCAGTCATATTTATCATGTTTTTCATTTGTGGTTTCTGCTCAGATAAACTCTGGAATTTATTGTCTACATATTTGATTCAAATGTGCGTTTAGAAACAGTTATTTTAGTCTATCTGAAATAGAAGTGTAAGTTGTGAGATAAGAATCCTACTTTTCTCAAGTGGCAAAGTAGTAAACCCAATTATCACTTTATAAGTAGAAGAAATAAATTTTTCTTGTAAAATGAATAACAACAAAGGCCCAGAGGAGTGTGAAGCCGACGCTGAGGAGAAATTGTGAGGAAACGGTCTTTTCTTTAAAATCCAAACCCCATGCTCTAAACAGCACAAGGAAGACATGCTCCAGAACAAGAAGGCTTGCTGATGACAGTGATCAGAAATTGCCCCTCTATATCCTGTATCCTGAATCTTTCTTCTCCTTGGAGCCTTCATCTAACTCCAGTGCAATCCTCAGTCATTCACCCCCCACTGCATATGGGACATCCATTTCATTTTTTTGATAGCAGACCCTTCCCTTTGTTTGGTTTGTACCATGGAGCATTTTCACTGAGAACTTATTAACCCAGACAGACGCTGCGGGCAGCATAAAGTGGCACAGGCCTGCTCCTGTCCTCAGATCTTGCTTGTTCCTATGAGACGGCCAGGCACCCTGGTGCGTGGCTATCTGGCCTGGGGAACGAGCCCACATTTGCTCTCATGCCACAGTTTAGCTCTTGGCCCAGTCCCTGAGGCTGCTTTCCTGTCCCCCAGCTTTGTCTTTCCCTGTCAACATTCAAAAGACCAAGAGTAGGCTCCTGTGTGTGTGGCTCATCTCAGCAGAGCCTGGAGAACCAACCGGGCTTTATGTGGATGAGACGTTGCACTGGGACTTCCCTGGATAAGTGGCTAAGCTTAAGTGGCTGAACTAAGTGGCTAAGTGGTCCAGTGGCTAAGACTCCGCACTTCCACAGCACTGGACGTGGGTCCCATCTCTGGTCCTGGGCAGGAAACTAAAATCGCACGCTGCACAGTGTGGCCCAAAAAAAAAGAGAAAGAGAAAGCGAGACACTGCATCTCCCATCGGTGGAAGCCGGCCAGCAGCTGGGGCCCGCGGCAACTGTCTAGCCCTCTGCTTGACGGCATCACATTCCACATTTATTTCCACCACACATTTGTCTCAGATCACTTTCCCCTTTGACCCATTTCAATTCAAAATTTACCACTCATTTTGTCTTATCCCATTATCTTTAGCATGTCTTGACTCATTATCATAGTTTGTGGGTACCCAGGAATGTCCCATTAGGTGATTTAGAATGTACAGGCACTTTTAGAACTAAGCCCTAGAGTCTCAGGGAAACTGTTTCCCTTACAAAAGGAATGAGACAAACTCTTTATTGTTAAATGTCCTTCATACACTAGGCATTTTAAATATTACTTCATTTAAGGATCCTACAATTTCTCTGAGGCAGGTGTTGTTTCCATTTTACAGATGATGAATACTAAGTTCAGAAAGGTTAAGTAACTTTAAGATTCAAGATCGTGGTTGTTCTTTGGTTGCTAAGTTGTGCTTGACTCTTTGTGACAGGATGGACTATAGGCTGCTAGCCTCCTCTGTCCATGGGACTTCCCAGGCAAGAATACTGGAGGGGGTTGCCATTGCTTTTTCCAGGGGATTTTTCCCAACCCAGGGATCGAGCCCGCGTCTCCTGTATCGGCAGGTGGCTTCTTTACCACTGAGCCACCAGGGAAGCCCGGTCCAAGGTCAGTTCAGTTCAGTTCAGTCGCTCACTCAGCACGCCAGGCCTCCCTGTCCATCACCAACTCCCGGAGTTCACTCAGACTCACGTCCACGGAGTCCGTGATGCCATCCAGCCATCTCATCCTCGGTCATCCCCTTCTCCTCCTGCCCCCAATCCCTCCCAGCATCAGAGTCTTTTCCAGTGAGTCAACTCTTCACATGAGGTGGCCAAAGTACTGGAGCTTCAGCTTTAGCATCGTTCCTTCCAAAGAAATCCCAGGGTTGATCTCCTTCAGAATGGACTGGTTGGATCTCCTTGCAGTCCAAGGGACTCTCAAGAGTCTTCTCCAACACCACAGTTCAAAAGCATCAATTCTTTGGGGCTCAGCCTTCTTCACAGTCCAACTCTCACATCCATACATGACCACTGGAAAAACCATAGCCTTGACTAGATGGATCTTAGTTGGCAAAGTAATGTCTCTGCTTTTGAATATGCTATCTGGGTTGGTCGTAACTTTTCTTCCAAGGAGTAAGCATCTTTTAATTTCATGGCTGCAGTCACCATCTGCAGTGATTTTGGAGCCCCCCAAAATAAAGTCTGACACTGTTTCCACTGTTTCCCCATCTATTTCCCATGAAGTGATGGAACCAGATGCCATGATCTTTGTTTTCTGAATGTTGAGCTTTAAGCCAACTTTTTCACTCTCCACTTTCACTTTCATCAAGAGGCTCTTTAGCTCCTCTTCACTTTCTGCCATAAGGGTGGTGTCATCTGCATATCTGAGGTTATTGATATTTCTCCCAGCAGTCTTGATTCCAGCTTGTGCTTCTTCCAGCCCAGCGCTTCTCATGATGTCCAAGGGCACTCAGCTTATAAATGGTAGACTAGGGATACAGGCCACATATGTCTTTCTCTAGAGCTGATGTTCTTTCTACTCTGTTGCCTCCTTGAATCTCAACCGTGGGAGCTCATCTGGGTTTCCTTTGTGGTGAAGAAGGGAAAGTCTTGAGAAACACTAGCAGTTATTACAAGGCAGCATGAAGTCTCATCTCCTTATCCTTAGTGGACAGTTTACTCTTTCAGTTTATTGGGCCATTTATAGTTATTTCATGTCCTCAGAGCTTCAGCAAGAGTTTTAAGTCACTTCAGTTTGAATTTTAAACACAGGACTATTGTTTAAGTCCAATTCGCTTAAGGGGGATGGACAAGTAGGAAAGAGCGATCCCTGCCCCAGGGACCAGTAGAAGGGCCCCTTCCTTGACGTATACAGTTCAGAGCAGACTAAACTGGACATCAGATAACCGGGCTCCAATCCAGACCCTGCTACAAGAAGCCCCTGTAAAGCCAAGGCTTCCTGAGCCTCAATATCCTTCTCAGTAAAATGGAGAGGGTTGGACCATTTGGAGGATGATGAGTAGATGTTAATTCCCATGCCAGTTTTAAAGACGGGGCCATAGCTCCCTGCAATACCGTGTTGAGAAGGATTCTACGGCTTAAGGCAAGGAGTCTGCTAATTCCTGAGGTCCACCCAATTTGGACCCAGAAGATCAGAATGCTGGCATCTTCACTCTCCTAGATCCAAGAAACCACTAAGTTCCCTTTAAGTTGCCATATAAGTCTACCCCTTGGCTCTTGCCTAAATTTAACAGCCTCATAAACAGAAGCCCACCTGGACAGTCATGAACAGAGGACATCACAGGACATGAAAACGTGAGGACTCATAAGAGCTGGTCCTCGCTGGGGAGGTGCAGGAAAGTTAAAAAGAGAAATGCTTTCAGACTCCCTTCTCACCCTGGAGCTGTTTTGGAGGAATGGTGCAGTATTTGAAGTGAAGAATACACTTGTCTTAGGAAAATGGGATCTAATTAAAATTAAAAGCTTCTGCACAACAAAGGAAAATATAAGCAAGGTGAAAAGACAGCCTTCTGAATGGGAGAAAATAATAGCAAATGAAACAACTGACAAAAAACTAATCTCAAAAATATACAAGCAACTTATGCAACTCAATTCCAGAAAAATAAACGGCCCAATCAAAAAATGGGCCAAAGAGCTAAATAGACATTTCTCCAAAGAAGACATACAGATGGCTAACAAACACATGAAAAGATGCTCAACGTCACTCATTATTAGAGAAATGCAAATCAAAACCACAATGAGGTACCACTTCACACCAGTCAGAATATCTGCGATCCAAAAATCTGCAAGCAATAAATGCTGGAGAGGGTGTGGAGAAAAGGGAACCCTCCTACACTGTTGGTGGGAATGCAAACTAGTACAACCACTATGGAAAACAGTGTGGAGATTCCTTAAAAAACTGCAAATAGAACTGCCATATGACCCAGCAATCCCACTGCTGGGCATACACACCGAGGAAACCAGAATTGAAAGAGACACGTGTACCCCAATGTTCATCACAGCACTGTTTATAATAGCCAGGACATGGAAACAACCTAGATGTCCATCAGCAGATGAATGGATAAGAAAGCTGTGGTACATATACACAATGGAGTATTACTCAGCCGTTAAAAAGAATACATTTGAATCAGTTCTGATGAGATGGATGAAACTGGAGCCGATTATACAGAGTGAAGTAAGCCAGAAAGAAAAACACCAATACAGTATACTAACACATATATATGGAATTTAGAAAGATGGCAAGGATGACGCTATATGCAAGACAGCAAAAAAGACACAGATGTGTATAGCGGACTTTTGGACTCAGAGGGAGAGGGAAAGGGTGGGATGATTTGGGAGAATGGCATTGAAACATGTATACTATCATGTAAAAATCGAATCACCAGTCTATGTCCGATGCAGGATACAGCATGCTTGGGGCTGGTGCGTGGGGATGACCTAGAGGGATGCTGTGGGGAGGAAGGTGGGAGGGGGGGTTCATGTTTGGGATCGCATGTACACCCATGGTGGATTCATATCAATGTATGGCAAAACCAATACAGTATTGTAAAGTAAAATAAAGTAAAAATAAAAATTAAAAAAAAAATAAAAGATTAAAAGATCAAAAACAAAAAAATGTAAAGCCTTGGGCTTTCACATTAAAACAAATAGATATTACAGGGTAGAAAAAAACAAAACGTATTTACATGATTTTTTAAACTAAGGCAGAAAACTTGAAGGAAATATAGCGCTTTTGTAACCGCTCTGCTCCCAAGAACCCACAGGATCTGCTCCTTTCCTGCTAGCTTCCCTCCTGTGGGAAGCTTGGAAAGTCCCCATAGAAAGAGTGACAGGAAAGTGAGGGCCAAACAGTTCACTCAGGAAAAGAGAAGCTGATGGAGGCCCCAGGGTCCTGTCTCTACTTGGAAACAGCAACACTTGACAGTAAGAGCCAGACTGCGGCCTCAGGAAGCTCCCGGGAGAAGTCTCGTCCCCAGCTGGGGCCTGTGAGGTGCTGTAGCCTGAACTCTGTTGAGCAGTCTCCCTAAAATGGGGCCATTGTGCTGAGGGAAATGGTAAGGAAGAAACATCTTTTGCTTCTAGCCTGCATAAACGCATGGCTATTCATTAACTATAGTCTCCACCTTCCAAACAGCCTTCAGGTCATCATACTCAGTTGGCAAGTCTTTATCGAGCATCTATTATACTATGCACCAAGCATGATACGAATCCAATAATCTACTTAATATCCTACTGGTGTCTCAGATCCATGACTGCCTTGAACCTGGTCTTCTTCTGTATGTCCATCTGAGTAAACACCACCATCATCACCCCATGATCTTAGCCAAGAGTCAGGCATCATTCTCCTCCCTAGCCCCACCCCCCCTCAGCCCCAGTTCACTCTTCATCACGGAGTCAATCTCTAAGCCCTGTCCATTTTAGGACAACTCAGAACTGAGTCAGAAAGAGCCCTTTAGTTGTCTTCTCTCTGTGTTTTTGGAACTAAGACTCAGTCAGTCAACAGCTGCTGCTGCTGCTAAGTCGCTTCAGTCGTGTCTGACTCTGTGCAACCCCATAGACGGCAGCCCACCAGGCTCCGCCATCCCTGGGACTCTCCAGGCAAGAACCCTGGAGTGGGTTGCCAGTGCCTTTTCCTCAGTCAACAGCATCTGCTTCCTATTCTGAAAGCATAAACCTCTGATACTTTCCCATGGGCTTGGCAAGCAAGTCATCCTTTCCCCAACTCGCCCCAGCACCAACAAGGCTGAGTTCCTCTGGGCAACAGCAGTGGAGTTCAGCCCCTGTGAGCCTGGCCAGTGCTGCTGAGGCTGCAGGGCCAGTGGGGCCCTTAGTGGGGGCAGGTACGGCCGCAGAAGTTACACCAAACCAGCCCTGCGTATTGATTTTGGCCAATGTCCTGCCTGGCGCCTAGCTTCCCTGGTGCCTGATCAATGTCTAGACACTGATGCATGGTCTTTCTAGCGGTGCTTCAGATTATCCAGCAGCCTTTCCACAAACCCCTTTTCTTGGTGTAACCAGCCAGGGTCAGTTTCTGTTGTATGCAAACAGAGATTTTGCCCAAACGAGTATCAGAGTGCTGGGTCTCTTCTCCTGGTGAAGAGAGGGGAGGGGACAGAGCCCCACGTGACACCTGGGCTGTGGTCTTAGCAGTAGGGACCAAGACAAACGGAGCACTGGCCAGGACTCTGCAGCACCAGATGCAGCCAGGCAGAGAAATGTGACATCGGGACAGATATCCACAGCGAAGCCAGAGAGTGGGGATCTGATCTGAACCGAGTCCTCAGAAGTCCCATGGAACTGGGATGAGACAGAAGTGACCACTGCAGTGAATGGTCAGTGGAAACACTGGACCAGGGAGCTGAGAGCAGAGGCAGGGCAGCCCAGAGCCTCCTGCAGATGCACCTGGGCCAGACCATGGGATCAGAAGCCAGTGAGGCTGCCCGCACGTCCTGGGCCCCTTTGGCTCCTCCAGGTCTGAATTCTCTCTCCTGTGCTCCTCAGTTCTCCAGGGGGCTTGATCCTCTGATTGCCCGCATGCGTCAGTTCTCGATTGCTTCACTGTATCCGACTCTTTGCGAACCTGTGGGCTCTTGCCCACCAGGCTCCTCCATCCATGGGTTCTCCAGGCAAGAAGACTGGAGTGGGCTGCCATTTCCTCCTTGAAGGAGCCTTCTTGACCAGAGGTTGAGCCCGCGTCTTCTATGCCTCCTGCATTGGGATGCGGGTTCTTTGCCACTGGTACCATCTGGGAAGCCCACACACAGACTCAGTCTCTCCCTGACCTGGCACACTATTTCCTCTGATTATCTGGTTATTTCAGTGATGTCAGTTTCCCCCACTGGATTCCAAGTTGCAAGCGGAGAGAAACCATGTCTGCAATGACTCACCACCACGTCCCCCGGGCAAACCAAAAATACAAATGCAACAACGACTTGTTTAATTATTATCTAATAGAGGAAAACTCACTCATTATAATAATTAATGTAGCCTTAATATTGCATCCTCACAACTCAGTGAGGTAGTCATTGTTGCCTCTGTCTCACACTTGAGAAATCCAACACAGATGAAGTGATGTCATAGGCCCATATATGAACTTGACCCAGGTCTATCCTCACTCATGTCTTACAGTCTTTTCCAGCCCCTGCACTCAGATGCAAATTAATGGAAAGGGCCCAGGACTTGTAATAGGTACCACTCCTTTCTACCCATTCGACATTGGAGGAAGTCTCTCTCTCTCTCTCTCTCTCTCTCTCTCTCTCTCTCTCTCATGTTCTAATCTACGGCCAAGGAAGTCAGGCAAAAAACAGGGGGTGAGTCTGGTGACAGGTGCTCCCCACAGGCCTCCTTTGTGTTATGAGCATATTGTTTCCATTTAATTTGAAAGCTCTAGGGCAAGTCGTATCCAGCTGTTTGTGACACATAGCCCGCCAGGCTCCTCTGTCCATGGGATTCTCCAGACAAGAATGCTGGAGTCAGTTGCCATGCCTTCTTCCAGGGGATCTTCCTGATCCAGGGATCGAACCCATGTCTCTTACGTCCCCCTGCATTGGCGGGTGTGTTCTCTACCACTAGCGCCACCTGGGAAGCCCCCAGGGCAAGCAAGAGCTTTACAAGTTTTAAGTTGTTCACCCCAGTCAACACTCCATTTTAAACTGTAAGGACCCAGTTCAAGCTTTAATGTCATCTGCTTGGAGTTTGTAGGCTTTTAAACCTGAACTCTTGGGCCACTGTATCCTAATTACACATGACTCCACCGATATTCTCATCCCTTTCCTCCCTGACATCTCTTGATGAGCCCAGGGTCTGCTAGACCCAGGCAGCAGGTCCAACAAGAAGCCAGTGTTACAGGACTGCTGTCCTCTCCTCTTGTCAGTATATCTAAGGGGTATTTTGAGTATTTTTAGGATAAGCACCCAAAGATGTGAGACCCTCAGAAAAAAAAAAGAAGCCTACAAAAATGCCTCGTATTATTCAGAGCAATTCAAACCATATGTTTCTGCTGCTTTAACTGATTCTTTTACAAGTAAACCGTTAAAATGCACTCTTCTAAGAGCTGTTTGATGTCCCAAGAGCTCCCAAACATTTTACAAGCTGTTTTCCTTAGAACCAAAGGATGTGTTCAACTTACCTAAAAGATTGTGGAAGGCACCCAAGTCTGAAGGGCTCCTTCACAACCTTTGAATTGGACGCAACAAATTGCCTGTCTCTAACTCTCCATGACAGATGAAATTTGTAACTGTCCTTGTGAGACCACTGATTTGGTTTCTGGGAGCATTAGAAAGAATGTCTTTGGAGGGAGCCAAGACCTTAGGAAAATTGTGACATTTTAAATGTGGCTTTTCTGATGCCAAGTCCCTTTCTCTCAGCTGGAAGTTGCTACGGAGCAGGCAGAAAACAATTGAAGTCCAACTTTCATAACCTGCTCGTCTCCAGGATCTCCTTCTCATATTTTCTTTTGAAGATTTGTTTAACAAACAAGTGGCGTTTCTTTTTCTGTTCTAGCCAGCAGATGATAATCATCTCACCTCTGTGCTGGGCCGTGCTTAGTTGCTCAGTCCTGTCCAACTCTTTGCGACTCCATGGACTATAGCCTGCCAGGCTCCTCTGTCCTTGGGATTCTTCAGGCAAGAATACTAGAGTGGGTTGCCTTGCCCTCCTCCAGGGGATCTTCCTGACTCAGGGATCGAACCCAGGCTTCCCCCACTGCAGGCGGATTACCACCTGAGCCACCAGGGAAGCCCAAGAATACTGGAGTGGGTAGCCTATCCCTTCTTCAGGGGACCTTCTGAGAATCGAGCCAGGGTCTTCTGCTTTGCAGGTGGATTCTTTACCAGCTGAGCTACCAGGTAAGCCCCATCTCACCTCACACAGTAGATCCGAGTCCAGCAGAGAGCAAAGATCCGTTATATCTTCATCAGCCTGCCCTATCTTATTGAGACTCACTGTATGACTTCCTTTTGGCTCTTGCAAAGAACCTTATTATAATTCTACCTCCACTTTCTAGGGCTTTTCACAAACATATTTCTCTCTCAGGTATTAATTTTTTATTCAGACAAAAAAATACAATAGTAGCTTAAACATCTCACTTTGTCCAGAGACTTAGTCTTTGAAAATTCTCCATGAATTCTATTTTTTATGTTTTACTGAGGTGTAATTGACATAATGATTTGATATTTGTATCGTGAAATAATCAACACAGCCAATCTAATTAACATCTGTCACCACACACTATCACAAATTTTTTTCTTGTGATAAGAACTTTTAAGACCTACTCTCTTAGCAGCTTTCAAATATACAACACAGTATTATTCACTGTGGTCACCATACTGGACAGGACATTCCCATGACTTATTTATTTTATAATGGTAACATGTGAATTCTCTTAAGCCTTACATATTATTCTAACAACAGCCCCGGGACCACTGTCTCAGCAATCCCTCATCCAGGTAAGATAAGTGAGGCTCCGGGGGAAATTAAGGACAAAGCTGAGACTCAGGGTCCTGGGTTTAAAAACCACTGCACCTTCTACTCTGGGGGTCTTAAGCACAAAATACTTAATGGAGCTTCACAGACAATCTACCCTATGAACATCTATAATTAGAACAGCAAAAAAAAAAAAAAAAATGAGCAAATTTCTAGCACTAAGGAAACCAGAGAGGGTTTCAGCTAGTTAGATGCCTCGCTGAGAGACGGGCATCTAACTAGCCAATTTTAAGATTAGTCCAATGGGAGAGCTACCCTTTCCAGTGAGCTGATGAAAACCTTTAAGACCAAAGGGAGAATACAAGTAAGACTGAGCAAGCTCATTCTACTTTAAGAAAATACAAACTAGTCAAATTAAGAGACTTCTAGAACTGCATGATTGTGTACAGGAAAAAAAATAGCCTTGGGCACCTGGATCTTTTCACAATGGAAGAACTGTTTAGAGAAAAGTCAACTCTTGGCTGTAATTACTGGTTATCCAATACTTTGCAAAAGCCCTCGGTGTTTGCAGTGCCAGAGCGATTCGATGTGAAATATAGCTTCGGTCATGCCTTGGTACAGACGAGAAAGAACATGGGTGCTCTTTCTGGCTCCAGCCACGCTCCTGCCTTCCTGCATGTCCAGAGCATAGGAGGAGGGTGACTTAGTGAACTGGGCAGCTCCAGGTCCCTGAAGATCCAAGAAAGTGTCCTTCTGAGCCTCGTGACCAGCATGCACAGAGCACACTGAGCCCTTTCATACACGTCCCACCAGCTTCAGCTTAACGTTCATTCATCCAGTCTACTGTCTCTCGGCAAAGAAAGAGAAGCGTCACACGCGCGGAGTCCTGCTTTCTGCCTATCATCTGCCAAAACTGCCCTCTTCACCTCCAGCCCCGGGCTCATACTCTCCTTGAAATTCTCATGCGAGATGTCACTTTAAAAAAATGTAAAGGGCTTGTTGACACGCTTAATGTGATGATCACTGCCTCGGATCATCAGAAGTTCGATACCACCCATTCCATTCCAGAGGGGCCTCCCAGCTCATGGTCTGTGCTCATGAAAGGGAGTCTCAGAAGCTATTTTTTTGTCCACGGCCTCAGCCCTGAGCCTCCTTCATCTACACCACGTGTTCATCCAGTTCTCTATCCCGTATCATCCAGTCTCATCACAGTTTTCTTACAGAGAACTTAGTTCCACCTTCTTACCTAACACCTTCTCAACACACACACACACACACACACACACACACGCACACACACACACACACGCACACACACGCACACACACAGGGCTTCTCTGGATCCATCCTCTGTTGTATGCCCATAAATACTCATAATGTATTATTTTGGTGATGCTTGTTGTTTAGAGAAAGCAGTGTTCTTTGGAAGGAATGATGCTAAAGCTGAAACTCCAGTGCTTTGGCCACTTCATGCAAAGAGTTGACTCATTGGAAAAGACTCTGATGCTGGGAGGGACTGGGGGCAGGAGGAGAAGGGGACGACCGAGGATGAGATGGCTGGATGGCATCACTGACTCGATGGACGTGAGTCTGAGTAAACTCTGGGAGATGGTGATGGACAGGGAGGCCTGGCGTGCTGCGATTCATGGGGTCGCACAGAGTCGGACACGACTGAGCAACTGAACTGACTGACGGAACTGACTCACTAGTTCATCCGGGGATCAGATAAACACCTTGGCCAGAGCATCTTTTTCTGAGATGGTGTTCCCATGTGCAGGTCCTCATGCTCATGGCTGGTCCCTAAGCATCCTCAGCATTGCGTGTTATTCACAAGCACAGGTTTAAGAGTTGGAGGAACCTGTGTCTCAGTCGTGCCAGCATGGCATCATGCCTGTGAGACCTTGAACAATTTCTCAGTCCTCTGGCCCAATTTTGGTTTAACTCAAAGACAACTTGCCTGTTCAAAGTGTTGCTGGCAAGGATTAGATGAACTTAGCTTTGCCATTTTTCCCTTCCATGCCATCAGCCTGCTGTGCCCACATTCAGTGCAGCGCTGCTCCGGAGAAGCACTTGGTGACTCCTCTCCTCGCTCCATGGTCTTGTCCCAAGCGATGCCGCCAGGTCCTTAGCATCACTTCCCACCCGCAACCAGATGACGCACACGTGTGTTCCTCCAGCCAGGCCCTTTCTCTGAGCTCTGAATGTGGATGTTGCATAACCAACTTGGCGCTTCTTCCTAGGTGACCCAGGAACTGTCAAATCAGCACATCCAAGATTAATGGCGACATCCAGACTTCCCTGTGGCCCAGTGTTTGGGAATTTGCCTGCCAGTGCAGGGGACGTGGGTTCAATCCCTGATCCAGGAAGATTCCGCATGCGGCAGTGCAACCAAGTCCGTGCACCACACCTACTAAGCTGGCAACTAGAGCCCTCAAGTCGCAACTGCTGAAGCCGCATGCCCAGAGCCTGCGCTCCGCAGCAAGGAGTAGCCTCTTGCTGCAACTAGAGAAAGCCGTGTGCAGCAGTGAAGACCCAGCACAGCCCAAAACTAGAAATAATTTTAAAAAAAGAGCAAGGAGGCATCCCCCCCTAAAGGGGGGGCAACATCCCCCACCCTGCTAATCAGCGTTCTCTTTCTCCACGAAGGGCAGCACCACCCACCCACTTCTGCAAGGCACAGGCCTCCTCTCATCACCTGACTTGCCCACTGCCTCTCCAGACACAGCCATCACCGAGTGTCACCGACCCACCTGCAGCAGCAGAAGGAACTCTTGGGCTATCCTGCTGCACCCAGCCCCTCACTCTTCTGCTGGTCTATGGACGCGCTTCATCCACCCATTCTCTTGATGAATACTGACCTAGTGCCTACTACTGTATTGCTGATTTCTGTCGCCTTGATCCTTAGTAGATTTAAACACATAACTGAAACATAAGCTATATTCAGATAGCATCTTATAGTCTCCAAAGGGCTTTCTCATTTCTCATAAAAACACAGTGGAATAGGAAAACAGAGATCAATAGACACATATTCATATAAGCCAACAGAATCCAGCTCACTCAGGACTACACTACAAAATCCCCTTGAGGCTAGGATGGAACCCAGACAGCAGGTCTCTCGTTCATTGCACTTTCAACCCTGTTCTGCTCTCTCCAGCAGCTCACCAGGTGCCACCTTAACTGATTCCCCCTCAGAACCTTGGCTGGTGGTTCCAACATTGGGCAAACATCAGAATCACAAAGCCTTTGTTAAAGAGGAGGGTGCTGGCCCTGCCTGCAGAGTTTCTGACCCAGCAGGTCGAGGGCGAGCCTGAGAACCTGCATTTCTAACAAGTTCCTGATGCTGCTGTTTCGGGGACCAACAGGCTGAAAACCACTGATGTGGGCTGACTCATCCACCTGAGTTCTTGTGCCCATTTCTTGTCGCCTTCTTCGAGAAGAAACTTGGCCGTACCTGTGTTTTCTGCCTTGACTCACCTTTGAGCAGAGACCACTGTCTTCCATTCTAAGGACCATCCCTTACTTCTTGACATTGACAAGAAGACCTGCACTGAGGCCATATGGGGGCTGCCTGGTTCTTTAAGCTTTTACCACTGACCAAAGAGGTTTGCCACGTGGGTGCTTGTCAGACCCCACTGTTACAGCCTCGCTGCCTTTCAGAATTGTTCAAAACATGGCTAAGGAAAGCAAAGTTTATGGGGAATTTAGAGACTCTTGTTCATCCATTTCTCCAAATACCCCCAAAGACTCATTACTGCATTGAGACAAACCAGCTGATATCCCCTGCCTGGCCCTGCCTGGCACCACCTGGCCCCATAGCGTGCCCTCCTCCGCACAAAGCCCCGAGAAACATCGGTTCAGTGACCTGTGCATTGGGCCGGGCCGTCACGCACACCCAGGGCCCTGCAGGAAACGTCCTCTGAGCGCACACTGGCCCCAGGGGAATGTCCCTCCCGATTTGTTCCCAGCATCATTGTGCTTTATGAGCGGATGGCATGGCTTTGCCTCACAGACACTGCAGCTCTTATATTAATAACTGGTTGTGATCACCTCTCTCTTGGCCACTAGGGGACTTGGCATCAGCTCTGTGACCCTCCCTGGAGGTCTGTGGAACACCCGTCTGCCTATTTTTCCCTTGTTTCATTATCACACTTATTTGGAATGTGTGGTGTTTTGTTATGCTATATGACAACATTTGACCCTTCCCGAAGCGTGACAGATACGGGAAGATAGGTGGGAATATGGATCGACAGCTGAATAGGCAGAGTGAAAACGCACCAGTTTGTCACTGCTGGTCAGGGGCAAACACTCTTCCCACAATACAAGACCCAGCTCAGCACAGCAATGATGAATGCAAACGTCTGGACCAGGGCCTAGAGGGCAGACCATCTGATTTAGTTTCTGACCTTCAAGATGTCGTGTTTGAAGGGGTTTTCAAATGTTACAGACCCCCAAATGTGCCATTTCTTCTAGTTAAATTAGCCCGAAAGTATTAATCACTCAGTTCTGTTTGACTCTTCTCAACCCCGTGGACTGTATGTAACCTGCCAGGCTCCTCTGTCCATGGAATTTCCCAGGCGAGAATACTGGAATGGGTTGACATTTCCTTCTCCAGGGGATCTTCCCAATCCAGGGATCAAACCTGGGTCTCCTGCATGGCAGGCAAATTCTTTACCATCTGAGCCACCAAATTAGCCTAATAATTAATACATAAATGAACCCAAAACTGGCTCTGAGCTTTGTGAACTAATATTTTCTGGCAGTATTGTAATCAGTATGATGTTTTCCAAAATAAATTTGCAAAATGCATTAAATTTTATGTGAAGGTTTGTACTGGCCTTAATATCTAACATAAATATGAAAAAATAAATATTCACATGTAGCTCATCATAGCAGTATTTCTTGTTACATGATAAAAAGGCTAATAATGACATATGCTATATGAAACATTGGGTTTCCTTGGTAGCTCAGTGGTGAAAAATCCACCTGCCAAGCAGGAAACAAAGATTCGATCCCTGAGTCAGGAAGGTCCCCTGGGGAAGAGAATAGCAACCCACTTCAGTATTCTTGCCTGGGAAATCCCATGAACAGAGGAGCCTAGAGGGCTACAGTCCATGAGATTGCAAAAGAGTCAGACATAACTTAGCAGCTAAACAACAACAGCAACATATGAAATATTAGGGAGTAACCAAGTATTGATCAACAAAACTATACTGCAATGTGAAAAATATAATTTGATAATAAGTAAAATCAAAGTCATAAAGCTAACTGTCAGACATAAGATCAACTATGATAAGAAATATTCTCAGAAGAAATGACAACAGTGTTTATAGTAATGAGATTTAGAATAATTTCTTCTTGTCTCTATTTTCCAAAACATTTTATTGTGTGGTCATATTATAGTAAAGTAAAGTATATGAAATAAATTTTTAAGCATTACCATTGAGACTGGAAACTCCAGTTGTTCAAGAGCATAAACAGGCAGCCCACAGGCCCAGGCTCAGAGCACATGCAGAGATGCCAGAAGTGAACAGAAGTGAGCAAAGGCAGAGACGCGGCTCCTGTATGGGCAGTGGCTGCCAGACCCACAGGAGGGCCAGGGGAGATGAGCGCCCAGTGTGCCAGAGTCTCTGAGTGTCCACGAGTCTAACTGGACACACCAGCTGTTGGCCTTAAGCTCTTATTGTCACAGGCCATAACCTCGGAGAACACTTGGCTCCCCCCACAAGGCTGTGGTCTAAACATTTGCTGGCTGGACTTTTCCACTGAACACAGACTCCAGCCCACAAGTGAAGGAGAATTACATATTTGAATATGAAGCAGAATTTGTCTCATTTCGGGTGGCTTTGATGTTCCAAATCTCGGGATGACAAATATGACTGAATAAGAAGCATTATCTCAGAACCACAACCAGGGACGTGGGTAGTGGGCAGGGGCCTTCTCTCTCCCTACTAGCTCTTCTTTTGAAGATGATACTTTGAGACCAAATGATCCTGGGAATACCATATGCTACAGGGAACACAGACATCCTTAGGTTCTCAATGACTTTCATGGACTCCTCCCTTTAAATATTTTCTCCTACTTCTCACCAGTGGGGTAATTTCTGATATGTTCTGTTTTAAAGGGAAGCTTCCTGCTCTGTGGAAAACTCAAAGTTGTGAATTGGCATTTCTAGACCCTCCTGAGCAGGCTGGATGCTGCAGAATCTCCCAGGCCCAGCAAAAGCCATTGATATAAGACAAATCACAGGGCCAGATTCCTCATCAAGACCCCATGTCTGATGCACGTCATAAACTTGGAAGCTCTGGAAAGCCCAAGTCAAAGATGAACTGGCAATGGCTGCATTTTCCCAGGGGAATACCTGCCCCTGAAATGAGAGAGTGGGCAGCTCCATTGGTCAGCACGGTCCTGGTACTGACCTAAGAAGGGACGGACAGGATTTATCCACCATGACTTTCTCAGCCACGGCTAGGCTCCATGAACCTATTTCACTCAGTATTCACTCACGTCCTTTGCACTCTGAGATTAATGCTCCAGGTGAGAGATTCTGAAAGCAACATATCACAAGCTTTTGCCATCTCATTCTTATGCCTCCTATAATCCTCAGACTCCCATCCCCAGAAGTCAGGTACCAGCAACCCACATTGCCTGTGAAGTAGTTAATACTTAAACCAGGTCGAAGGATGCATGTTGTTCTTAGCTTTAACGACCTGAAAGGGACTTCCCTGACTATCTGGTAGTTAAGATTCTGAGCTCAGAGTGCAGAGGACACGGGTTCAATCCCTGGTCAGGGAACTGAGTTCCTGCGTGGGGCATGGCATAGCCAAAAAATAAATAAACAAATAAAAGTTTAAAAATAAAGACCTGAGAGATTCAGCTTTACGTCCTGCCTGCATGCCCCAGGTCCCTATATCCCCAAACAAACCAGGCAGCTCTTAATGAAATCTCTGGACAGGGGAACACAATTTGTGTTTTAATTCTCAGTTTTCTTGAGGGAAAGTAACTTTTCCCATTGTCCCCAGTGAATTAACGAAAATCTCTCCTGTTTTTTTCTAAGCTCCATCTTTCCAGCTTCTTCATCATCTTTGGGACCATTCCCAAGAAGGCCTCTGGCTTCTCTAAATCTCTCTTAAAAGCCTTCCTTTTGTACTAAATGAAAGCAAGCTGACACATTCCCTGGACCCAGAAGTCTCTAGCTTTGCATGGCCTGCAATTTTTCAAGAATGAAAAAAAAAAAAAAAAAAAAACAATAAAAAACGCATGTCTTTGAGGAATGAGTCAGAGGCATTAAAGTAACTCCCTGTGCAGGGGACTGTCTCCACAGGCTTGATACCTTGGCCCTGCTCTAGACATTTCTCATACTGGGAAGAGGTCTGAAATGTTAATGCCTTGGGACCCGGCCACAGTTTACAAAAAGCACCTTCTCCTTCAAAAGCTTCTGTGTTAACCAAAAGTGATTAAAACCAGGTCCTTGCCAAGGGCATTCTTTCACAGTTCTGAACAAGTAAGGAAAAGCAGAGATGATTATCCGGCCAGCCCGGCAGAGATTTGCTCCTTTCTATAAAAATATACATGCTGACAAAACAACAGCTGTAGATTTACAATTTGTCTGATTTGATCACCTTTCAGCACAGGAAAACCTGGCTTGTACACTCCATTAGAGGGGCTGCTGTGGGGACTATCATAGGAGACAAGGCCCAGCCTGGGACCCAGACCAGAGATCAAGCTCGGATATCACCTGAACATCATCCCTGAGATTCAGCTGGAATGTCCCAGGCGCCCAGGAAAGGTCCCTGGGTTTCTGTGTCCCTGCAGCTTCACGGGTGACTCTGTTGCAGCACATTGTGGGGTGTGGGGTGATGCGTGTATCTGTCCACCTCGTGCGATAGCTCATGAGCTCCTTGTTATTTCAGTGGGAGCCCATTAAGCTTTATCTGAATCGCTAAGGGCTTTTCCCTGGAAAGCCAAGAGAGCTTCTCTTTCTTTTAAACAGACATACAATGGGAAGAATCAGTGCCTTCATTTTCACCCAGACAAAGCAGTGCTCATCCAGGCTACTGACAACATCGTCTCAGGCAGACGCTGAAGATGTTGCAGGTTCATTTCCAGAAACAACAACAACACAAGCAACACAGCAAACAGAAAAGAAGCCGCAAGAACTGTCTGGTCCCAGCACCGCAGAGCGATGTTCATACCGAGCAACGCCACTCTCCCTTTCCACTCCACACACTGGAGAAGGACACGGCACCCCGCTCCAGTGTTCCTGCCTGCAGAATCCCAGGGACGGCGGAGCCTGGTAGGCTGCCTTCTACGGGGTCGCACAGAGTCGGACACGACAGCGACGTCACTCTCACTTTCCACTTCCATGCACTGGAGAAGGAAACGACACCCCGCTCCAGCGTTCTTGCCTGGAGAATCCCAGGGACAGCGGAGGCTGGTGGGCTGCAGTCCATGGGGTCACGAAGAGTCAGACACGACTGAGCGACTTCACTCTCACTTTCCACTTCCATGCACTGGAGAAGGAAATGGCACCCCACTCCAGTATTCTTGCCTGGAGAATCCCAGGGATAGCGGAGCCTGGTGGGCTGCCGGCTCTGGGGTTGCACAGAGTTGGACACGACTGAAGCAACTTCGCAGCAGCAGCAGCAGCATACTATACTGCAGTTTCTTAAATGTGCAATATAGGACCTTTTTTTTTTAAGTGTACATATCTCCATTAAAATATATATTTATTGCTAAAAATGCTAACAACCATCTGAGTCCTTGGTAAGTCATAATCTTTTTACAAGAGTAACATCAGATCACCATCACAAGTGTAATAATGAAAAAGTTTGCAATAATGTGAGAAATACCAAAATGGGACGTGAAGTGGGTAAATTCTGCTGGAAAAAACGGTGCTGATAGACTTGCTTGATGCAGGGTTGGCACAGGCCTTCAGTTTAAAACAGAAAAAGAGAAACAGCTGTTTGGTTTGGTTGGGGATATAGAGACCTGGGGGCATGCAGGCAGGGTGGAAGGCTGAATCTTGCAGGTCTTTATTTTTTTATTTTTATTAATTTTTTTTTTAATCATGCCACATGCAGGATCTGATTTCCCCCACCGGGGACTGGACCCATGCCCCTGCCCTGGGAGCTCAGGATCTTAACCACCAGGGGGCCAAGGAAGCCCCTTAGGTCTTTAAAACAGGAACAGTGTATGAAACAGTGAAGAAAAGCACAGTGAAGCGAGGTCCGCCTATAACCGTAAGACGGATCCACGGCACTGCTCCTGATGGGCAGAACCCAGCTGCAAAGGTCCCCGTTCATGGACACTGAAGAAGCAAGAACGCCAGACAGGACAATGGATGATCTTACCCAGCACCTCCACCATCCAGTAGTACCTACCCTCTTTCCCAGAGGCAGCCTTAGGAAAGGATCTGCTCAGCTCTGCACCACTGAGAAATCAAATAGAAATCAAAACCATGCAATTTAAAACAATGAGGTCCTATTTCCAGTCTATAAAATTAACAAAGTTTTAACTAATAATGACAGTTTTCTTAAGGCCATGTTCTAATAAATACTCTCTTACACTACTTTGCATGTGGCGGGGGTAGGGGAGATACATTGGTGTACATTTTCCAAAAATCAGAATATATTCAAGGATCTTAGAGATACAAACAAAGATACGTGCTTTAACATGTCCACTGAAGCTTCATTTTCAAATAAAGAAGTTTAAAACGAACTCAGCTATGAAATAAGTGTGGTGGCGCACTAGTATACACCAAGCAAATGTTGAAATCTCACCATCTCGACACAATGAGCTTTATTTCTTGCTTGAAGTCTCATATATGTTGACCATCTCCAGGCAGCTTTCCCCCAAGCAGACTCTTAGATCCACGCTGCTTTCACTTGCCATCTGCCGCCCGCCGCTACGGACGAGGGGACAGAAAAGCCTGGGGAGCACCCTGGGTTTTTCCTTTAATTATTTATTCACTTGCGGCCGTGAGGGGTCTTGGTCGCTGTGCATGAGCTTCCTCCAGCTGCAGCAAGCAGAGGCTGCTCTTCACGCGGGCGCCTCATGGCGGCGGCCTCTCTCGTGGAGCACAGGCTCCAGGCGCGTGAGCTTCAGCCACGGCAGCACGCGGGCGCAGCAGCTGCGGCTCGGCGGCTCTGCAGCGCGCGGGCGCAGCAGCTGTGGCGCAAGGCTTAGTTGCTCTGCGGCAGGCGGGATCTTCCCAGATCAGGGATAGAAGCCGTGTCCCCTGCGTTGGCAAGTGGATCCCTAACCGCTGGACCACCAGGGACGCCCCTGGAGAACACACTTCTCTGGGGCAGCAGCGTGGCTCTCCTCATCTGCACTTGCCATGTTTCACTAAGCCGTTCCTGCAGAGCCATGTCACAGGCTCTCCACAACATTTCCTGTCTCTGCGTCAGGGAAATGCGTGTTTCCAGACCTCCTCTGCAGCCTGATTGGACCAACAGGCTGAAGCTCTGGACAATGGGACATGGGCACCTTGGCACTTTGTGCCTAGGACAGCACTCCAGGTCTATTCGTCTTGGGCCAGTTTCGCCTTGAATTTCATGACTTTACATTTTCCCCATTTATTCCTTTGTACTGTGTGTCCCCACATGAGAATATAGGGCTTCGTGAGGAGAGCAGTTTGGTCTGTGTTGTTCATTGCAGCACTTCTGAACTGGACTATATACACGTATGTGTGGGGGCGGGGGGACAGGCGGAAGGCAGAGGTGGAGAGAAATAAATGATAAATAAATAAATTTTCTGCACAGTGTGCTTAACCACTGAATGAGGAAACATGAAACGTGTCAAAGGATGAAGCTCTGGTCAAGGACGAACCCTAGTGTGAGACGGCTCAGAGGAGAATCAGGGAAAATGGCATTTTGCTCATGTGAAATGTGCCTTATTTCTATCCTTCCATATGGGCATCCCACTCACAGCTCTGCGATCATCCAGGTAGCACCAAAAGGCTAGTGACTTCCTGGGTGTGGAGGAAAGCACTCTGGGCTGGGGGCCAGGAGACCCTGGGCCAGTTACAGCTGTGCCTTGGGTCTGAGATTTTCCAACTGTGAAATTAGAGGGCCAATGCCATAAAACACTAAGAGATGCTAAAATTCTTCAGGAACTGAATTCAATATGCATAAGTGAGATATTTCTATTTGGAAAATGGACTCCAAGCAGATTTGTTGCATGAAAGCATGTTTCGATAGCATTCTCTTGGTATTAGCATACAACAGAGAAATGATCGCCATGTCAGCCCAGCAAGACTGATATCAAGAACCTTTTGTTGAGGCTAGAGTACTGTTCTATACGATTTTCTAATCTTGGATTGCTGACACCAACTTATCAAGTGGGAGACTGGGGCACGGAAGGCCTAAGCAAGTGTTCAGAGTAAGGGGGGGTACACGCCCAGCTAATATTCAACCCTTTATAAAATCTTGACCTAACTTGAGTGAATATTGGACTTGAGAGGCATAGCCTTTTGGGAGGTCATGCTGCTTCAGAAGAAAATAAAGAAGTGCCACAGTCTTTGCTCTTCTTCACCAATCTGTGGCCTAAACACCAGGGCCCTTTAGAAGACAACAAGAATGGCAGACAAGCACCAGGAGGAAACAGTTAACCCAAAATTCTATCAGCCCAGGTGGCTCTGGCCTAGACGCTCCATCTCCATTCCCCAAACCATCATGATGGATAAAGAAGGCCAGTCCCCCAAAGACAGACATTTGAGATTCTTGAAGATTCTAGGTCATGCCCTCATGTCACCTTTTAAAAAGAACCAGCTTGAAGCAGGAGGACCTTCTTTGACATTCTGTTCCCTGTCCCAAGTGGATTCTGCAGGCTCCTGTTGGGCTGTTCATTTAATACGAAGCAAAAGCAAATGATGATGGTGTGAGGTTTCAGTGCTGCCGTTCCTTAAATGCTAGGAATTATCATCCTACCCAGAGGAGAGAGCTGGATTCAGATATCCCTAGAGTCAGCATGGCCACCTCCTCGCGTCTGGCCTCTTACCTAGTGTTCCAGTGTCTTTTCAGAGAGGCATAATAATGAGGCCTGCTCCAAGGAACAGATTGAGAAAACACAGCTTCTGTGTTCCTAGATGAAATCTGCCCCAGGACCTCAAAATACTCAGAGGAACAATAGAAAGAACTCCGCACTTATTAGCTGTGGGAACCTTAAAATGAGAAGCCACTTGAGTGCAATGGTAATGCAGAATAGCATATCCACGTTAGACAAACCAGAGCACTGGGAAGGGAAATAAAATTGTACCTGACTAGAGCAACAATCTAAGGAAGAAAAAAAATCTAGACCAAGCGTTTTTTATTACAAAGGTGGGAAACAAAATGGAAGAAATTAATCACTCAGTCTCTACATTAGAAGTCAGTGTGTATGGGCTGAATTTCCTTATCCAAATGTAAAGATATCCAGATAGCATAAGATTAAAATTGTGCATCAAACCATCTAGAAAACAAAACCTGACATCAAAAGCAAAATTATGGAGGACCACAACCTCCACAGTGATGGAGGGAATACATTTCCTGTTCCTCCTGCTGAAACATAGAAAGGAAACAGCGGACTGGCCAGGGGCCTCAGAACCCAAGCCATGACGTGGTGGTGAGTTCCTCGGATTTTCTTTTGAATTCATATATTCTAGACCAGGTGCTAGAGAAGACAGCTACCTGAAAAGGCCAACAGGTACAGAAAACAAGGGCTTGCCAAGAAAAGGCTTCTTTTAAACAAGCGAAGAAACACAATTAGGGTAGCCTCACAAGACTGAAAAGATCTGGCAATATCCATTCTACTCCAGCCAGACATCACAGAAACAAGCGCAGCCCCGCCTTCCTGCCCACTGACGGGCAGACACTCCACTCTCACTAGGGAATGGTAAGGCAGTCCTCCTTGAGATGGGAGCAAGGCAACTAAGCAGGGATCATGGAATTTCATCTTCACCGAGCAATAAGGAGCTCTTTCCACGCCCCAGAGTCAGCGCAGCCTGAACTTTAATGCCCACCTGGCAGCAATGAGACAGCCTTCACATTCATGGCTGGGATGGAGTCAGAGTTTCCCTGCAAAAATGCAAGATTCAGTGACTATCCAGTGTCTCATACCATAATATCCAACGTGTCCAGGATACAATTAAATCTGCAACTAAATATTCTATGAAATCTATACACCTGTGCATATTTGTGGTGCTTAGTCACTCAGTCATTTCTGGCTCTTCTGAGACCCCCATGGGATTTTCCAGGCAAGACTACTGGAGTGGGTAGTCATTTCCTCCATCCGGGGATCTTCCTGACCCAAGAATCGAACCCAAGTCTCCACAGGTCCTGCACTGCAAGCAGGTTCTTTACCGCTGAGCCACCTAGGAAGCCCACCCCTGTGTGCATGTATATAATATATGTGATTAAAAATATACAAGAAAGTTTGGTTCTAGAATATTAATGGTGAAGATCTTAGGATATTGGGAATTCGGGTGGTGCTCACTTCTTTATAGAAAACAGAGCAAAATCACTTTCTCGCTGTCCATGCGTCCTGGCGTTCCTGTGAAATGACACTGGCAGTTGTCCCACAGGCCCTTGGGGTGGGGGGAGGCGTGCTCCAGGGACAGCTGAGCACATGTCTCTGTTGGGGCTACTTACACTGAACTTGATGCAGAATTGTCCCTGACAAAGGATGCATTTTATTTTCCCACAACTGGGGCATTCATGCTGCACTCTCTAATACCTTGAAGGCAGTCTAGGCTACAGCCAAGTGAGGCAAAGGGCTGGCTGGGTGCTGGTCTCCCTGGGGGTAATTGGGGACCTCTGGCTGAATCCTCAGAGCCTGGTATTCCCAGTGGCCCAGAGCCAGGCAGGTGAGATTGCCTCCCCAGCCCTGGAGCAGAGCGGGCTGGGGTTATACAGAAGCCGAGAGAAAAAAGTCAGAGATGAAGTGGCTGAGATCCATCCTTTTTAACATTAAAAGAAAATCCAATTGTCTTTCTACAGGTCCTTAAGAAATGAGAAAAAAAAAAACAGAGGCTTATACTGACACAATTAATACTTTACTTAAAAATCAATTGTCAATCAAACATTTTTACATCAAACCAACCCCATAGATAGAGAAACCTGGCAAAGTACAGTCAGACACAATTGAGCGACTAAGCGTGATAAAGCTCAAGGAAGTGTGAATATCCCACAAAGACTCTACCAATTCTTTGGAGAGACCATAGTCAACTCAGGGAGCAGACAGCTGCAGAGCAGAAGCAGAACCAACCTGGGAGTGAAGTGAGGAGAAGGAATGTGCTGGCAGAGGGCTGGGGATCAGTCTCCTGGAACCATAGCCCATCAGGGCAATCAGAACCAGCCGGCCCCCAGTAATCAAGAACCAGCCATCATATAGAACGAGAGAGAAGCGCCCATAAGAAAGCGTCCTGCTAAACTCCTGCACTCTGTGTTGGTGCGGTGGTGATCGTTCTGCAAGGGATGAGGACGAGTGTTTCTGTTGCTGCCATTCAGTCTCTGAGTCACTGTCCAGCTCTTTTGTGACCCTGTGAACTGAAACACCGCCAGGCTTCTCTGCTCGTGGGCTTCTCCAGGCAAGCATACTGGAGAGCCTTGCCATCTCCTTCCCAGGGGATCGTCCCAACCCAGGGGCTGAGCCCAAGTCTCCCACACTCGCAGGCGCCTCTTCACCGCTGGGCCACCAGGGATACCAAGCACACGTGTGCAAGCACTGTTTGTATGCACTTGTAATTCTTTGACTCATTGTTTTCACTTGGTAGATTTTGCTCACCCTCCCTCTGCATAGATGCAGATTAACTCATCCTGCCTCATCTGCCAAGTTAATTAGCAGTTCACTGCAGGGCTGAGTCATCGGGTTGGTGTTTCCTGGTTTATGGTATAGGCCAGAGTCAGCCAAGATTCCCTGTGCCCCTGCTCACAGGGGTTCAGAGCTTGCAGGCACATCTTCCTCATCCACACACAGGCTGAGCAAGATGAAGCTCAGCAGGCCACTAGCAGGGTCCCCAAAGTCCTTCCCTCCGACCCTGCTTTCTGCACGTTGAGTGGACTACAGGCTCTCTGCGGCAGCCTATCCCTTCCCTCTGAGACCCTGAAAATCTGGAAATCGCTGGCTCCAATGCCATTGGCTTCCTATCATCCAAAACTTCCTTGATGTCTCAGGGCCATTTATGGAATCGCTTTCCATCTTCCAACTGCTTTGCAGACATTTCCTTAATTTCTCCACTTCCAAGATAAACACATGGGCCCAACCTGAAAACATGAAACTGGAAAGTGTGGATTCTCAAATCATCAAGGGAAGACAGAAGAGCTTGTCCAAAGACAGACCCAGGGAAGGGCGTGATGTAGCCAGAGAATCTTAGGAACATAAATGGAAAGAGCAGAGGATGGTGGGAACATTTGTTTAATAAGCATTTACAGAGCGCCTTCCAGGTGCCAGGTTTCTGCATAGTCGCAGGGGAGGAAGCGAAAGGGCCAGCCAGGGGCCAGAAGGTGCAGGAGTTGGCCAGATGTACATGGCATTTCTTCTGTGGTATTAGGGTCTTCCTATCATGTGATGGTTGAAGTCCCTAACCAGACCCTGTAGTATCACTGGGAGCAGGCACTATACTGCTCCAGCTTCATGGAGTGAGAGGGGCAGCCACAGAAATGAAGCCCTTGGCCAGAAGAAAGAGTTCAAATGAGTGCAAAGTTCCAGTAAAACTCGATTTTTAAAAATATTTTTAAATTTTTTCTTCCGGTTTTATTGAGACATAATTAACATACAACACCACAACGGTTTAAGGTAACGGTACCTAAGGTAAGGGCACAGCGTAACGGTCTGACTTACATATCTCATGAAGCGGTTACCGTAATACGTTTAGTGAGCATTCTCCGTCTCTTACAGACACAGAAGAACAGGAAAAGGAAGCAAATATGCTTTCCTTGTGATGAGCACTCTTACAAAACCCTCTAATGACTTTCATATAAAACATATAGCAGTATTAATTATATTCATCAGAGTGTATGCTGCTGCTGCTGCTAAGTCGCTTCAGTCATGTCCGACTCTGTGTACATTACATTCCCAATATTTGTTTATCTTATAACTAATTAAGTTTGTACCTTTGGATCACCTCTGTCATCATACAAAGATATTACATGATTATTAATTATATTCCCCACACTGTATGTTTCATTCCTGGGACTCATCAGTAAAACTCAATTTTTAAATAAAGTTATCAGATCAGAAATCCAAACAGTGAGCACTTAAGAGCAAGGAGGTATATAAAATAAGAAATTGCTGCACTCGGCACTTTTTTTGAATGGAAGAGAGTTATGGCCATTGTGCTTTCAGTGCCTGGGAAGGCTTATAAATAGCCAGGGGGAAGGGATTTTCCCATATGTTCTATCAAACACACTCACACACACACACAGACTTTAACACTCTTGATTTTTCAGACATTCCAAATTTTAAAACAAATACGTTATTGGAATAGAAGCATGAAGTGTGCCAAGTTTTCACCAGCAACCAAAGGAGCCAAAAGCACAAACATGTGAAATTCAGGACACAAACCGGGAGTCTGACCGTTGGTGGAGAGAGCGGGTCCCTCAGAGCCAGGCACAGGGGGGACCGGCAGTGAGGGTGGCTTCCCACGCAGGAGCCTTGCTTCAGTAACTGGACAGAACAACTGGGCTGTGAATATCCACCCTTCGTGGTGCTGCCAGACGGCTCCTTCCATGGAAGGGTCCAGCCAGCTTGGGGAGAGGAAGCTCTGGAAAGTTGGGGAGCATGCTTATTCCCATTTAGACTGGTCTCTGGGACCTGAGGGGTGGGAGTCAGACCAGGAGGGACACATGCCCCTTTACAGCCAGTCTTAGAAGGAGCCTTCTCCAAAGGAGGGCAAGGATGGCCAGAGTTAGAGACCAAGGTCGCTGGAAGGGAAGACAAAAGGCCGAGCTGGAGGCAGGTCTCGGCGGCTGTTGAGATGGACCCCTTGCTGCATCTTCAGGCTGCTCCTCCTGCCTCTTGTCTTCCCCCAGATGGCCATTCGACAAGCTTCCAGGTGACTCTGATCTGGCCCAAGACCCATGATTCAGAGAGTTCTCCAACTGGAGAAAACGCACAGAAGGAGACCTAGTCAGAGGGAAGACCAGGTCAGGGATAGACTTTGGTTTTGGCCTAAACCACAGACAAGGAAAACCAGGGCTTTCTTTCGTTCAGGGTACCCATCTAGGAAAAAAAAGTCAAGTTGGGGGCATTCCTTGGTGGCCCATAGGTTGGGACTCCGCACTCTCACTGCGGAGAGCATCCTTTGATCCCTGGTCAGGAAACTAAGATCCTGCGAGCTTCACAGGGCAACCAAAAAAAAAAAAAAAAGATTAGTGAATAGGATTCAAGTTGGGAGCAATAGTTTTTTTTATAAAAAACCGAGCTGGGAGATGTTTCAAGGTTACACAGTTATGATGACTTCCACCTACACAGGATTCATTCTTGTCCTGGAAATGATCAAAGGAAATCTGCTTATAGACAACAATGCCACAAGAATAAAACCAGGAGGCCAACTGGGGAGGACGTGCTCCCAGGCCTAGGGGCTGCTTTGCCGAGCGTGGAGGGCATTTGCAGCAGAATAAGCAATAGAAAGATGTATTTACCATTCATTCATCTCTTTACTCTTTAATCAAATGCTATTTTCTGAGTATGCTGGGAACTGAGGGCAAGGGAAGAGACAGCAATTAATTCATTTACAAATATCTACTGAGCACCTACTGTGCATAACAATCGTGTCCTTACTGTGTGTCCTCACTTGGATTCTAGTCACGTAGGGGAACTGTCTTCATTCTGGGAGTGAAGGTGCCCCTGTGTTTGTTAAATTTTGTCTGTACCCCAACTCTGGTGTACCTCTTGTAGGTTCAGCCCACAATCTTCCTATAAGGTTGATAAGGTTATGATGTTATGGAATAACAAAGACACTGCTGTGTTGTGATGGCTAGAACAGTTTTTAAGACAGGAACTTCCTGCGACAGAAAACAAATGATGTGTTACTTCACAACAAATGGAGAAAATGTTGTAATCTGTTCAGTTACCAAGGCATAGCCCCAGTTACGGTGTAATTTGGAATTCTAGGTCAGCTGAGTTTTACACTATTTATGGATTTATGCCTGCCGAAGAGACGATATGCAACTTGAAATGTGATCCAGTGTTTGACTTTGGAACCGGTGTTCTAATGCAGCTTATTCAGTTCTCAAGGCTATTAATGCTAGTTAGATTTAGAAATCTGAGGGGCAAAAGCAGTCATGAGATATTTTAAAATGCAACCCTATTTGTAAGCCACTAGCCTCTGATGCTATGTATTTTGCTTGGTGCCCAGATGGGGAGCACATTTTTATTGGCCTGCAAGCTCCCAGCTTGTGTGTTAATAATGGGTACACGCTTTGGTATTATGCCAGCCTTATCCTGGCAACTGTTTTTGGATGGGCTATTTCCAGTGAAAACAATTGCTTCCCAAGTAGTTTTAAGTGAAGTACCCAATTAGGAAGAGAAATTTGCAATGGTTGATAGTCTCAGCTTTAAGAAATAAACTAATTGTCAATTCCAAGCTGCCTGAGAAGAAGCTACTCCATAATAAGAAACCAAAACCAGGAAATGATAAGCCATTACCAAGAGCAGTCTTTAAAAATCAAAGGAAACATGAGACTAAGAAAGCTGCAAAGCAGGAAGCGACTAGAACCAAGACTTGGCACCTACCCCTGCCTCCCGGAGCACCCCACAGAACACTGTGTCTCCATCAGCATCTGGAGACGGTGAGACAGACGAAAATTCAAGATCCTAAAGGGGACCCAAAAGCAACTGAGCCTTGAAAGAATAAGCAGCAACTGAAATATGACTAGAAAAACAATCAGTTGGAGAAAATTCAAAAAGATATCACCCTTCTCCAGGAGCTGGAAGATTTGGAATTGGTGATGTTAAATATTTAGAGAAGGCAAGCTGTAAGCATAAACCAGGAAACACATCCTGTGTACTAAACCTGGTGGAGCACCCTGAATGTCACCAGGCCACCACAGACCCACCATGCACTGCTCATCTATAACGCAACCGTTTAGCCAAGCTTTGACATACACGTGGAAACGAGAAGTGTTAGTCACTCAGTCATGTCTGCGTCTGTCTGTGGCATTCTCCAGGCAGGAATACTGGAGTGGGTAGCCATTCCTCTCTCCAAGGGATCTTCCCAACCCAGGGGCGGAACCTGGGTCTCCTCCACTGCAGGCAGATTCTTTACCATCTGAGCCACCAGGGAGGTCCTTAGTTAATAATGTCCACTAAAGCAACTTTCTTGACCTTTCAACACATGCTGAAGAAAAGAGATATCCATTTCTTAGCTAAGCTCAAGACACTGAAAATCAAGTATCAGTTTTACTCAGTATAATGTACCATATATGGGGAAAGACATTTTAAATTTAAATAAATGTAATCCATTTGACTGCTTTAAAGTAGTGCAAAACAAGCCAGGTGAACAAAATCTTGTTTCTCTAACTCGAGAATGAATGTTTTCTCCTAAACCTGTGCTAACACACTAAGTTGATCAGCATAATCTCAGAGTAATTTGGTAGAGAAGTGAATTGCTTTATAGTGCAGTTCTTTTGAGAATCCTTAAAGTTTTAATATTTAAACCAAGACTCAGGCTTTGCTCTATCCAGTGAGGAACCCCAGAAGAGCCTGAATACAAGGGTGTCATTTCCCCATCACAAAAGGAGTTTCCGCAATTTTTTTAGTGGCCTTGAATGGTCAGAGATAGAGCTGGACACATAATACTGGTCTGTGGAAGTCCCCATTCATTTATGCATACGTATTTCATGCCTCCCATGTGCTAAGCTTCGTCTAGACATAGTCAAGATATAATAAAATGTACCATGTGGAGTCTGACAGGAAGGAGATTAACATGTTAAAGTTCTAGCAGGTAAAAGAACTTAAAAGGGCTAAGAAACACACAGACACACACACAAAAGAGAACGTGGAGAAAAAAGAGGCAAGAAGGGCATCCCCAGAGACACTGCTTTGAGAAACCAGAGGGAGGGAGCCCCGACTGGTGGTGCCGCTTGCGAGGGAAGCCCAGGAAGTCAGGTTTCCTCCAGCTCTGAATCCACGGAGATGTGGTAGCAGAGATGCTCTGAGAGGCAGGGCTCTGTGAAGCAACCCCTGCAGGCAGATGATGGCTGAAGTCTGTGGGGAGGGTACCATCTGCCCACTGAGCAGTAGGTCTTCCCGGGTTTTTCTCCATTTTCAGTTTTTATCTTTAATTCAAATTTGAGGTGCTTGCCCTGTTGCAGGACACAGAATTTCTTTTTGAAACTTTATGCAGCTGATCCTAGGTACCACACATACTGTACCTCAATTCTAGAAACCATGCTTCTTCCCATGTGGGTGGCAGGATGCTATCCTTAAACTTTATAGTGTGGAAAGCAGGCTGATGAGGGAGTGTGTTCCTGCTGCCATGCTCTTTATTTCTGCATTGATCTTGACCAGGCAAACAGAATCTCCGTGCCACAGGACACCTTCAGACTGAGGTTATTGGGAAGGAGGTGCTTATTTAGAGCAACAGCTACTTAGGGAGGTAGGAATCTCTCCTAAAGGGAGAAGGCAATTCTCCTAGAAAAATAAAGGCTCTCAAGGCAAAAATTTCTTGCCATTGCCCAGGGAGGGATAACAGAAATAAAAGGCTTCACTTCCTTCCTGCATATCTTAGTAGAAGCCACCCAAGCCAGCCAGGGCACTGGTTTCCCACCACAGAGCCTCTGATGAGGTGAGCCAGGCACCGCCTGGAAAGCAAAGGGCAGCTTCTGCTGAAGGGAAACAGACCTTCCCGTGAGTCCTCAAGAAAGTGCTGGAATCCCTCCTCGCACTGCTGTAGCCCTGTGACCCACATCCTTCCCTTAATTCCTTGGCTGAAGAAACGGCAGGAAAAGGTTTCGCTTCCCTCTGCTCCTGGAAAACCATTTGAAGTCTGGTTCCTGTCATCCTTGCAGCCGGGTCCTTTCTCTGGGAGAAGCTGATTGAGTAGGGTGACCAAGAGATTTATTCTCAGGCCTGAAACCAGAGACCAGGGAAGGCTCTGGGAAGGCAAAGGAGAACAAGAATCACGTTGAACTTCGAAAGTTCCTGCTGTGGTTGGTAGGGGGATGGAGGAGGGAAGAGGAGAAAAGGAAGATGCTTCTGCCTTGCTTCTGCTCCACTCCAGCGAGGAACAGAGTTCCATCCTGCCCGACACCTGCCTCACGGGCTCAGGATATTGATGGGAACGCAGTGACCCAGGCAGCATACTTGCCACTCACACTGTCTTAGAATCAACTTCATATGACCCCAGGCCTCCCTGGAATCTGCTCTCTATCCATTCTGTAATCAGAAGCTGTCATTTTGTTCACATACAGTTTACTAAGTTATTTCACACTTGTTCACTCAAATCAGTTTATAAGAGGGGGAAAGCACCATGGGGGGACTCTGGGCTCTAACAGTGAGCAAGAGACAGATGGCTGTGTCCTCAGGGAGCTCCCAGCCTAGTACAGAGACAGGCACAAAAGAAGGTCTTAAGTCCAGGATGTGGTGATGAATGTGAAGAACGCAAAGAGAACCTGAGACGCAATGTGTCAGTAATTCTATAAGTGCAAATGGGTGCAACTTCTAAATTAAAAGTCAGAAAGAGAAATAGGAAGGAGTGCATTAATCCCTGGATACAGGGTCATCTTTGGAGGGATGACAAGGTTTTGAAACTGGCCATTTGTGCATGGAAGAGCTTATACATCGAACAGTTTCAGTGCAGGTTGGTGGGATGACGGACCAACAATGATATCAGTCACCCTGAAATGCCAGGACGTGTAGCCCTTTTCTCTGAGTGGTTCAGTTGTTCCATGAAAAACCCTGCGATTTCCCATGTTGACAGTGGAAGTCTAAGGATGTCTCTAAATCTGTTAGCAGCTAACTTAATTTTCCTTTTCTCACCCAGTTTTATTTGCTTGATGTCTTCAAATATAGAACCTCTTTGTTCCCATTTCTTTAGCAGAAGAAATCTCATGCATTCACTTTGGGTAACAGAGGTAGCTTATACAGATTGTGGTACCAAGTGCAAAATTAAACTGGGGTTCCCCCTGTTCAAAAGATGGGAAAAAATGTTGTTAAAAGTTCTTAAATATAAAGCTTTTCCCTTCCTCCATGATCTGACCTCTCCTGAAATCAGTTAGAAATATAAATTCAAGTTTGTATTAATTGTCACTAATTATTTTTAAAATAAATACTTATTTAGAATTAATTATTTTTTGGCTGGCCACTATTCCCTATATTCCAAGTCTTCTCCAAATGTAATTATCAATATTTGTGTTTTATTTTGCTGGAATAGAGTTTCCAAAGTTCCTGGTAAGGCTTCTCAGTGGTAAACTTCCAGAGTGCTTAAAAGGCTTTAAGGAACTATTTTTCCCTAGTACTTATTTGTTTTTATATTGCTTGGGATAGAATTCCAGTTAAAAAATCACATGGCAATTTGAAGATATTGCTCTTTTGCTTTCAGAAATCCTCTCTTGCTTTTAAGAACTACAATTCCAATCTGTTCTTATTCCTTTATAAAGAAATTACATTCTCTTTTGTTTTGCTTTATTAGCCTTTAGGAAACTTTTTTCCTGCAACATCACCGCAGTGTGTACACGTGGTTTGTGTGTTGCATTTGACCTATCTCACACTCAGTGGGCTATTTAGACTCAAGGACTCATGTCTTTGTTTCTGAAAATTTCGTCCTCTGTTACTTATCCCTCCCTTCACTTCCCTGCTTTTTTCTCCCCCCTCTTACAAATTGAATTAGGCAGAATTTGGAATAATGTGATAAGTCTCTCTGTCTCACTATGCTCCTTTAATACGTTCCACTTCCTTGTCTTTGGGGCTATATTTTGGAAGAATTCTTTGTTGACCTCTTCCAGCTTACAAATTCAATTTTCAGCTACATTAATTCTGCTCTTTAACCCACTTTTTTATTTCATTGACTTTATTTTCTTTTCTCCAGATCGCTGAGTTTTGAAATAATTTATTTAGAAAATACTCTCATCCATGTTTACATTATTATATCATTTACTAACATTAATTCTATTCTAAGGAATGTTTTGGTGCTTTTAAAGTTTATTTCCTGAGGCAATATCTTTTTCAGGTTATTTTTAATTTCAATGTGCTTTCAAAGTAATTTTACATATCCTTCTAAAGATGCTGAGTTTCTCCCAGTGTTTCTAGGTTCTTTACATTTGTTTCCTTGACTGCGAGATAGACGGATACATATCACTGCTGAGTTAGGTTTGCCAGATATATAGATATAGATACATGCTGGATTTAGAAAAGGCAGAGGAATCAGAGATCAAATTGCTGACATTCATTGGATCATCAAAAAAGCAAAAAAGTTCCAGTAAAACATCTACTGCTTTATTGATTATCCAAAGCCTTTGACTGTGTGGATCTCAACAAACTGGAAAATTCTTAAAGAGATGGAAATACCAGACTACCTTACCTGCCTCCTGAGAAATCTGTATGCAGGTCAAGAAGCAACAGTTAGAACTGGACATGGAACAACAGACTGGTTCCAAATAGGGAAAGGAGTATGTCAAGGCTGCATATTGTCACCCTGCTTATTTAACTTACATGCAGAGTACATCATGAGAAATGCTGGGCTGGAAGAAGCACAAGCTGGAATCAAGGTTTCTGGGAGAAATATCAATAATCTCAGATAGGCAGATGACACCACCCTTATGGCAGAAAGCAAAGAAGAACTAAAGAGCCTCTTGATGCAAGTGAAAGAGGAGAGTGAAAAAGTTGGCTTAAAACTCAACATTCAGAAAACTAAGATCATGGCATCTGGTCCCATCACTTCGTGGCAAACAAATGGGGAAACAATGAAAGCAGTGAGAGACTCATTTATTTCCTTGGGCTCCAAACTCACTGCAGATGGTGACTGCAGCCTTGAAATTAAAAGATGCTTGCTCCTTGGAAAAAAAGCTTCCCTGATCAACCTAGACAGCATATTAAAAAGCAGAGACATTACTTTACCGACAAAGGTCTGTCTAGTCAAGGCTATGGTTTTTCCAGTGGTCGTGTATGGATGTGAGAGTTGGACTATAAAGAAAGCTGAGCGCTGAAGAATTGATGCTTTTGAACTGTGATGTTGGAGAAGACTCTTGAGAGTCCCTTAGACTGCAAACAGATCCAACCAGTCCATCCTAAAGGAAATGAGTCCTGAATATTCATTGGAAGGACTGATGCTCAAGCTGAAACTCCAGTATTTTGGTCACCTGATGCAAAAAACTGACTCAAAGAAAAGACCCTGATGCTGGGAAAGATAGAAGGCGGGAGGAGAAGGGGACAACAGAGGATGAGATGGTTGGATGGCATCACCGACTCGATGGACGTGAGTTTGAGGAGGCTCCAGGAGTTGGTGATGGACAGAGAAGCCTGGCCTGCTGCAGTCCATGGGATCTCAAAGAGTCGGACACGACTGAGTGACTGAACTGAACTGAACTGAACTAAACATATAGATATGGATAGATACATATTGAAGGAGCGGCATATGTCTTCCCAGGAAGACAGTCTATTCTGGTATTTAATATTTCATGTATTTTGGGTGATCAACTAACCAGCAGTGCCAACTACTAACTATCTGACTTTGAATAAATTATTTGTCTTCTCTGATACTCAACTTTCTAATCAGAAAAATGGGTACAGCATAAAAATAAGATTAGGATTAAGTATAACCTTGCAAATCTATACACTCATGCCTGGCAATAGTAACCAATAACACAAATGTTAACTGGAGTCTCAGTTGGTTCAAGTCAGAACCCAGGAGTGGGAGAAGTTGACACCCCGAGAACTGAGTCACTTACGGTCGAGCTGGTAACGCGATGATGGATGAAATATTTTGATAAATAGGAGATGTCCAATACCTTGCTCACTGTCGCCTCCTTGAAACCTGCCACTCCACCTCCATCTCGTGCCCTGAAATGCCGGGTGGGAGGAGCCCTGAGGAGCACCATGTAGCCCCAGGCCTGGCAGGAAGAGAGTCTATAACCATTGGGTGTCACAGCCTTCTGCTGAGGAGAGGAACCCAGAGCGTGCCCTGGGATTTCCGTCCTCCTGGCCCATCTGTTCCGTGTTTTTGTCTTGATTTCCACTGGTAGCTTTTGAGGACAGCAGAGCATCTTCTTTCCTCCCAAGAAATAAACAAGGCAAACTGTAGCCAAAATCAGCAGCTGCTGGTGTGCTTAACTGGGACAATATCTCCCAGAGCTGTCGAGGCGATATGATAGAAGGGGATCGAAGAAGCTTGAGGGTCTCTTCCCAAGACATAAAGTAAGTTTCAGCACCAAAAAAAAATCACATCGCTCACTTCCACACAGGAGACCCCCAGGTGTTTTGCAGAGACACTGTCCAACTATTTGTGGTGGGCTGCATTGGCCCATAAGTAAATCTCCAATTGTTTCTGTTTGCCTGTTTTTTCTACATTGCCCAACATCTCCTTGAAATGCAATTCCCAGGACATCCTGATAGCAGGAGAAACCCTGCACCCAGCCGTGAGTACATCGTTTTCTAGACTAGCCATCATTTCTGCCCAACCCCCAGCTCTAAAATCAACGTGAGTACAGACTTGTGCCAATCTGTGGACACCGGGTTTGTCCAAGCATGGAGAAGGGGACACAGTGTTGAGAAGACGGGCTGGTGAGCTCGGATGTTAATCCATACTACCTGAGAGCAGCCAGCTCCTCAGTTACAATCCCGGCAAAGGAAAAGCTAGCCCGGGGCAGGGGAAGTCATCCCCACGCCCGTCCTCACAGTCCAGTCCTGCTCTCTTCCCTCCACCTCAGCCTGGAGGATTTAGTGAAGCTCAATCGCACCCCCCCACAACCGCCACCACCCGCCCGCCGCCTGGACATCCCTCTCCAGCCCAAGGGCCAAGAGGCAGGATGACTGCAGGGTGGGAGCAGACTTACATCTCTCCAAGTGTTGGAAGAGCGGATGAGTCCAGCTGAGAGCTCTTCTTCTGAAGTGCTTCCAGCCCCGCCCGTCTGGAGAGAGCAGGACTGCGAACAGGAGTGAACAAGGGCCAGAAGGGAAGGGGTCGCCTCTGGAGCTAATGCCAAGGCTGGATCCTTGCACCTCCAGACCAGCTTTTGCTGGAGATTAGTCTGGCATTGGGTCAAGAATAAGACCCTAAATTGGGGCTGAGAACTGAGCATCCCGGCTGCGCCACACAGCAAATCAGGCCCGCTGACATATGACTGCCCTGGGTGGATTCTCCTCTCCCGAGGCCAGCTTGTTCCCGGTGCTGTGGGACTGTCCTTACTACTATGACCTCAACCCCATTCCCAGAATTAGGCCTTATCCAGGTCTCTCTGAGCTTGCCAGTTGGCGCTAGTGATAAAGAACTCGCCCGCCAATGCAAGAGACTTAAAGAGACATGGGTTCGAACCCTGGGTCGGGAAGATCCCCTGGAGGAAGGCATGGCAACCCACTCCAGTATTCTTGCCTGGAAAATTCCATGAGCAGAGGAAACTGATGGTTCCATAGGGTTGGCAGCAGTTACACACAACGGAAAGAACTTGGCGCGCACACAGGTCTCTCTCCTCTTGGGGAAGGGCTTTTCCTGGAGTGGCCAGGGCTTTGCATGGTGCCAGTGATTACCTCAGGATCACAGCTATCAAATTTCTCTTTGATCCTTCCATTCGGGTATCCCCTGCCTCCCACACCGGGACAGTTTTGACAGCTTCCCAGACTGGACCTGGGTTTCCACTTGCTCTCAAGAGGCGTGGAGCAGAGGAAAGTGCTTTCACTAATGCCACTGCCACTGCCTCACCGTCTCAAGCCAGAAACGTCCTCTCAGCCCGCATAAGTCACCCGTGAGCCTCACCTCCAATACTATCTCCTCCAGGAATCCTTTCTTGCCCCCTCCCAACTTGGTTTAGGTGTCTGCCCTCCCACCCTGTATGCTCCCTTCCCTCCGTCTTACACTAATTGACTTCCGCTGTGATCTTGTCTGTGTTCAACCCTGGACCACGAGCCCTCAGATGTCAGGAACCGTGTCTACCCTGCCCTTTTTAATGCGATGTTCCCTCACCCCTAGCTGGCACAGCAGAGGGCAAGTAGGTAGTGGATCCCAACGGAGATATTCTATTTCCCTGGAATTGAACTTGTCCAAGGTGTAGGTAAGAATATTCAAGATTAAAGGAGGCAAAACCCAACGCCTGAGTCTGGTTTGGATCCTGGACCAGAAAAGGGGCATTTGTGAGACAATTGGTGAGGTTGGCATGAGGTCTATAGAGCAGATGAGGGCCACATCAAGGTAATTTCATGATTTTGATCTCTGCACTCATGTCATATTAGATATAGAGCTTTCCAGGTGGCTCAGTGGTAAAGAATCCACTTGCCAATGTAGGGGACGTGGGTTCAATCCCTGGGTTGGAAAGATGAAAGATCCCTTGGAGAAGAAAATGGCAACCGACTCCAGTATTCTCCTCATGAATAGAGGAGCCAGGCAGGCTGCAATCAGTGGGGTCACAAAAGAGTCGGACACGATTGAGCAACTAAACAACATATTAGACATAACATCGGGGTTGAGCAAAAAGTACAGGAATTCTTTGTACAATTTTTGCACACTTTTATAATGTAAAATGATATTAAAATATATAAATGTTAGATGCTCTGTCATGTCTGACTTTTTGCAACCCTATGAACTGTAGCTTTCCAGGCTCATCTGTTCATGGGATTCTCCAGGCAAGAATACTGGAGTGGATTGCCATGCCCTCCTCCAGGGGACTCTTCCTGACCCAGAGATCAAATCCAGGTCTCCCACATTGCAGGCAGGTTCTTACCATATTAATATATATATAACTACATTAAAATATAATTTTACAAATGTAAGCAAAGAAAAAGTATAGATTAATTGGAAAGAATGAGATCCAACCTCAGGATTCCCTCTGAACTTGATTTTCTTGGTAAATTCAACATCAGTTTTTCTTTACTTCTGCTCTTCCCTTTCCTATAAAAAATAGACACTGCACGTTTCAGGTGTGGGAGAAGACCCTTATTTCTGAGTGTCTGCCTGAAAAGGTTGTAGGGTGTATGACGCAGTGGTGTGTTGGTCCCCAAAGCCCTGCTCAGTGACATCAAACCAGTACACCAGTTTCCAGATGAATTTCTTATCAATGGGCAGACAAGGGCAGTTCCAACCCACTGTCCCACGCATCTGTCAGCTGGATGGGGGCAGGGCAAATGGTTCCACTGGACTTGAGCAAACACTGGAGCTGCTTCCTGCAGACCCGCTTAAGTTTTAACCTACTGAGAAGGACGACGCCTGAGACGTTCATGGGAACGGGCTTCACAAACAGGGATGAACACCAGGAAAGAGAAAACCCCACACAGTTCTATAGCTCAGCCCCCGACTCAGCACCCCAACCCCTGCTTTTCATCCTCAGGCCAACCCAACATGGGTCACCCTCACCCTTGTCTTCAGAGCATGGATGGGACTGTCTGAGTCGGGACTGGAGCCTCCCTTCAGATGTTAGGAATGCAGGAGGGGCTGCAGGTGAAACTCCAGGCCTGGTTCATCAGCTTGAGACTTAAAGCTGAACAAACATCCCCTGCCGGCCAAGGCCAGGCCCAGCACCCTCCGCGAGCTCAGCATGGTTTTGCCGCCCTCCTTCCATGCCTCGAAGCCATTCATGAGGCACCATAGCCTCTTGCTCCTAAACTGCAGACACTCATGCTCAGAGGCAGGAGACCCAGCGCATAGCCACCTGACTCCCGGAGAAATGGAGCCAGCCTTGGCTCAGATACCCAGGGTGACATGGTGACTGCTTTCCCACAAGGCTCTTCCTGGGGTTGCTAAAGCAGAGTGAAATGAAATCTGTCCCCTGCAACTTCTACCTACAGATCAAAGTTCTACCCTCTAGTGACTGCTCAGAACCCGTTTGTTTTCTCAACTGCGTTGTAGCTTTTTAAACATCTGGAGACAAGCATCATTTTTCTCCCAAGTCTTTTATTTTTTTCAGACTAGACAGCCCTATTGGATTCCACAGTGTTTCCACACATCTCTATACAGCACGGTTTCTAGAGTCCCCGAGATGTTAACCTATCTCCTGCATTTATTTTCAAGGTTCTTCCTCTAATGCAAAGGACAGTTAGAATACCAAGTTCCAGACCAAATCGTCAGCACAGAGGACAGGAGGACTCTCTGTTCCTCTGACCCACACTCCGTTCCTCCACGGACACACAAGTGTTCCTTCTTAGCGACGCGTGGTGACGCTGGCTCCCGCTGAAGCCGTATGACACCTAAACTCCAAAACATTCACCATCTGATATTTACCCAGCTAACTTCCGAATGAAAGATATTTTATGTTAGCACTGTGCATCTGTCTCTGCAGTTAACACAAATTTAGCTCCTACTCCTGGGCCTCCTGAAGGCACTGGAAGGCCTTCCTAAAGAAATGCGTCATGGTGGGCCCAGGAATGCTGCCTGAGAGGGGAGAACACAGCAGAAGGCAAAGCAGCAACACTACCCAGCTCTGCAGATGAGGCCTCACTTACTCCTAGCGAAACAGAGCAACTGAGATGTGGAGCTGAAGCCAGAGGAAGCCAGTGGGCTCCAGAGGGGATGCAAGGGTATGTGAGGGACTCTGAAGGCAAGGGGTAGCCCCGGATGTATGAGCACTTGGAAGCCAAATGGGAACCAGCAGGTCTGTGGGCCTGGACAAGGGCCTGGGTAACACAGACCTCTTTCTCCACCTCCATCCACAGTAGCTGAGACAAAGGCTTCAGGCTGGCTTAGCTACTTCTAGAAGAGAGATTGTTAGAGAGATTGAATGTACGCCTCACAAAGGATCTGATTTACTGCTCCTGAGAAAAAGGGCCGAACCTTTTTCATCTTGATAATATCCAGACTCCCAGAGGGGCATCCATTCACTTCAATGAAAGACAATAATATCTCTGCTGTGCCACAGTCTGCAGGAGGCAACGCCACTCAGGAAGGCAGCGCCAGGAAAACACTTCCCGCAAGACAAAGGACACATTAAACTGATCCCTAACAAACACATTTCAACTGCAGTGAGCTGTCAGAAAGAAAGGCAATGTGCCGGCTTTTCTCTCAGCACGTGAAGGAAGTCCTTAAAGTGCAGCACTGGGACTTTACCAGCCAAAGCATCAGCAGCAAAAAAGACAAGGCAACCTTGACCTCCTGCAGGATCCCACAGAGTTTCAAAGTGTCCGTGCACAAGGGTGGGGTCAGCTGTGGCCAAGCGGTTCCACCGATAAGCCATCCACGGATGAGACGGTTGCTAGTCTAAGGTCACTGTAGGCGCTTCTAGGTGGTAATGACCCCGAGGTGGTCTTGCACACACCCTGTGGGCCCAGGAGCTGTGGAGGCTCCCTCTTCGTCTTGGGTTGACCCAAAGGCATGGTATTTGGCAGATATTTTACCCCATTTCTGGTCTGAAGTTGCGGCAATTTGTGGTTTCATTAAAGGTGCTCATTTTCTCCACGTTCCCTTCTTAGATTTTGCTGTTATTTCAGTAATATTCAAAGCATCTCTAAAGCACAAACCTCGGTGTTGAGACATTACTATTTAATTAACAGGAAAATTCACAGTATACTTAATATTAAATGAATGTATACTAATTAAAAATAAATGGCCTTAATGAAAGGTAGAGATTCCAAACCATTCTGAGAGTAAAACGCAAACAAAACAAAAATAGTCAAAATTTAAGAAATGTTGCAAAATCTGAGAAGAGAGTAAAACAGCGACAACAGCTGGGGGAGAATTCACTGTAGGCCAAGCGATATTCTAGACACTGTACGTAATGTTAATATCAGTGTATTGAACAGCATTAGTGTTAGATCATTTGGGTCTTCACAGTTCCCTGAGTTACAAACGTTGAAGCAGGTGAACCTTAGACTCAGGGAAAGTAAGTGGCTTTCTCGTGGGGTTCCTCTAGCAGCTTTAGGGGGTGGAACCTGAGCCCAGGGCCCACACCCTTAGCTACTGTGCCTTACTGCTCTTCCCTGGACACAGTCTGTTAAACACAAGCCATAAAATCAGACTGCAGAAATGAGACCTAAGGCGTAACTGGCTACAGTGACTATTGCTGGGCGGACCTTCTCCCTCAGCTCAGGTCAGCGAGAGCCACCCCCTGGCGCAGCTTTCGTCTGGTTCTATAAGGAGAACACGCCTCCTTATCTGCACCTTCCGGAAGAAGCATCTGTGCTCAGGGCTGAGTGAAAGGAGAACATCTGGCCTCCTTCCCTGAGAGAAGCAAGGGATATATGCATGACAAGGACCCAGGCCTGCATCTCCAGAAGACAGGTCCTCAGAATAAAGAGAAAACTGGCCAAACTCTCATCATTAAGGACTGCAAGGGAGAGGGGAAGGGGACAAAAAGTCCTTTCTCTGCTGGAGTATGGAGAGTTGGGGTTTTTTTTAATATGTGAAATTTCTTTTTTTAATTGGCTCAATTGACCTACCCCTCCCAAAGGCAGAGAAAACACAAATACGAGCGTGGACTGTTTGAACCGCTGTGTAGCAGACTGAAAGATTTATAACTCGCAGAATGGCAGAGGCAAGAAGGTAAAGGCCCTCAGGCGAGCCCCTTCCTTTGATGCCTGAAACCTGAGTGGGGGAAGTCTCATCCATGGTGATGCCACAGAGGCAGGCAGCAGGCAGGAGCACAGTGCCCAGAGCTGAGCCAGGGACCTGCTGGGAAGGAAGAAACCTCCAGGCTTCGTGAGGATCACGAGAATCCAAACCATCAGCCTTGCTGGCCCCAAATCTGTGACTGATGCCACTCGTGCGGAAATATTAAGAAGGAGCAGAAGTAAAAATGGTAGCCTTGGGAGCCACGGACAAGGGAAGGACGCGTGGCCAGAGCAACGAGGCGGCTCACAGAACTCGTCCATGTGTATCAGGTGCTCATATTTCCATCCACAGAGTCCATCATTCACAGTTTCAACGAGCCAAGCTCCTGCCTTCTCTGCGTCTTCAGCCCAGACCAGCTCCGCGTTCACACAGAGCCCGTACCTCCCGCCCCCCGGGTTGCACATCCCTCCCATCAGCGTTTCATGCGCAAGGCCAGTGAGTCTCACGCAGTCTTCATTAGCGCCTGGACCACCGGCGCCCCTGAGGAATACGTGGCAAGCTCTCACCATCTAGGATAAGAATAACATTCCCATTTGCGGACAAAAAAACGGAGGCTCTGGGGTTTTCTCTCCTCCTAGGCGTAATAACCACGATTTGGTTCCAGAGCTTCTAAGTGGCTTCTAAGCATCTGACATGCTACATGCTCAATACGAAGTTAGACCTTACGTTGCAAAGTGCTGCGTTCACCATTTTCTAAATTTTTTAAAATTGAAGTATAGTTGATTTACAATATTATATGTTATAGGTATATAATATTCAGTTCAGTTCAGTTCAGTTCAGTTGCTCAGTCATGTCTGACTCCTTGTGACCCCATAAATCGCAGCACGCCAGGCCTCCCTGTCCATCACCATCTCCTGGAGTTCACTCAGACTCACGTCCATCGAGTCCGTGATGCCATCCAGGCATCTCATCCTCAGTCGTCCCCTTCTCCTCCTGCCCCCAATCCCTCCCAACATCAGGGTCTTTTCCAGTGAGTCAACTCTTCACATGAGGTGGCCAAAGTACTGGAGCTTCAGCTTTAGCATCGTTCCTTCCAAAGAAATCCCAGGGTTGATCTCCTTCAGAATGGACTGGTTGGATCTCCTTGCAGTCCAAGGGACTCTCAAGAGTCTTCTCCAACACCACAGTTCAAAAGCATCAATTCTTTGGCGCTCAGCCTTCTTCACAGGCCAACTCTCACATCCATACATGACCACAGGAAAAACCATAGCCTTGACTAGACGGACCTTAGTCGGCAAAGTAACGTCTCTACTTTTGAATATGCTATCAAGGTTGGTCATAACTTTCCTTCCAAGGAGTAAGCGTCTTTTAATTTCATGGCTGCAGTCACCATCTGCAGTGATTTTGGAGCCCAAAAAAATAAAGTCTGATACTGCTTCCACTGTTTCCCCATCTATTTGCCATGAAGTGATGGGACCGGATGCCATGATCTTCGTTTTCCGAATGTTGAGCTTTAAGCCAAGTTTTTCACTCTCCTCTTTCACTTTCATCAAGAGGCTTTTTAGCTCTTCTTCACTTTTTGCCATAAGGGTGGTGTCATCTGCATATCTGAGGTGATTGATATTTCTCCTGGGAATCTTGATTCCAGCTTGTGTTTCTTCCAGCCCAGCGTTTCTCATGATGTACTCTGCATATAAGTTAAATAAGCAGGGTGACAATATACAGCCTTTACGTACTCCTTTTCCTATTTAGAACCAGTCTGTTGTTCCATGTCCAGTTCTAACCGTTGCTTCCTGACCTGCATACAGATTTCTCAAGAGGCAGGTCAGGTGTTTTGGTATTCCCATCTCTTTCAGAATTTTCCACAGTTTATAGTGATTCACACAGTCAAAGGCTTTGGTTAATAAAGCAGAAATAGATGTTTTTCTGGAACTCTCTTGCTTTTTCCATGATCCAGCGGATGTTGGTAATTTGATCTCTGGTACCTCTGCCTTTTCTAAAACCAGCTTGAACACCAGGAAGTTCACAGTTCATGTACTGTTGAAGCCGGGCTTGGAGAATTTTGAGCTTTACTTTACTAGCGTGTGAGATGAGTGCAATTGTGCGGTAGTTTGAGCATTCTTTGGCATTGCCTTTCTTTGGGATTGGAATGAAAACGGACATTTTCCAGTCCTGTGGCCACTGCTGAGTTTTCCAAATTTACTGGCATATTGAGTGCAGCACTTTCACAGCATCATCTTTCAGAATTTGAAACAGCTCAACTGGAATTCCACCACCTCCACTAGCTTTGTTCATAGTGATGCTTTCTAAGGCCCACTTGACTTCACATTCCAGGATGTCTGGCTCTAGATGAGTGATCACACCATCATGATTACTGGGTCGTGAAGATCTTTTTTGTATAGTTCTTCTGTGTATTCTTGCCACCTCTTCTTAATATCTTCTGCTTCTGTTAGGTCCATACCATTTCTGTCCTTTATCCAGCCCATCTTTGCATGAAATATTCCCTTGGTATCTTTAATTTTCTTGAAGAGATCTCTAGTCTTTCCCATTCTGTTCTTTTCCCCTATTTCTTTGCATTGATCACTGAAGAAGGCTTTCTTATCTCTTCTTGCTATTCTTTGGAACTCTGCATTCAGATGCTTATATCTTTCCTTTTCTCATTTTTTTTCACCTCTCTTCTTTTCACAGCTATTTATAAGGCTTCCCCAGACAGCCATTTTGCTTTTTGCATTTTTTTTCCATGGGGATGGTCTTGATCCCTGTCTCCTGTACAATGTCATGAACCTCATTCCATAGTTCATCAGGCATTCTATCTATCAGATCTAGGCCCCTAAATCTATTTCTTACTTCCACTGTATAATCATAAGGGATTTGATTTCGGTCATACCTGAATGGTCTAGCGGTTTTCCCTACTTTCTTCCATTTAAGTCTGAATTTGGTAATAAGGAGTTCATGATCTGAGCCACAGTCAGCTTCTGGTCTTGTTTTTGCTGACTGTAAAGAGCTTCTCCATCTTTGGCTGCAAAGAATATAATCAATCTGATTTCGGTGTTGACCATCTGGTGATGTCCATGTGTAGAGTCTTCTCTTGTGTTGTTGGAAGAGGGTGTTTGCTATGACCAGTGCATTTTCTTGGCAAAACTCTATTAGTCTTTGCCCTGCTTCATTCCGCATTCCAAGGCCAAATTTGCCTGTTACTCCAGGTGTTTCTTGACTTCCTTCTTTCGCATTCCAAAAGTATATAATATAGTGGTTCACAATTACTTTCTTTTGAACTTCTTGTTTTGTATTGGGGTATAGCCGATTAACAATGTTGGTGATTCACAATTTTTAAAGGTTATACTCCTTTTACAGTTATTATAAAATATTAGCTATATTTCCTATTCTGATATTATATCCTTGTAGCTTATTTTATGCATGCTAGTTTGTGCCTCTTAATCCCCTGGTCCTATAACACCCCTCCCTGTCTCCCTCTCACCGTTGGTAACCACTAGTGTGTTCCCTTTATCTGTAAGTCTGTTTCCTTTTTGTTATATTTACTAGTTTATTTTGTAGATTCCACATATAAGTGATATCATACTGTGTTTGTCTTTCTCTGTTTGACTTGTTTCATTTAGCAAAATACCTTGCCGTCCATCCTTGTTGTAAATGAAAAAATTTACTTTTTACAGCTGAGAGTATTTCATTATACAGACACACACACACCACGTCTTTAACCATTCACCTGTGGATACACACTTAGCTTGCTTCCATATTTTGTCAATGGGAAAAGAAGAGTTATTGATCAATTCACTAAAAATCAATTTGCCAAAAGCCAGTTTATAAGGCATATCAGATGAATATCTGAAACACAGTGAAGAAGGTTGTTGCAGCTGCTTTGCTGATAAAAGCAGAGGCAGGGGTAGACGCCTCGGCCAAGGCAGTGCCGTGCAGAAGGTCGGGTCACAGACCCACGAAAAGGGCATGCTGGTAAACGGTATTTAAGGGGAGAGCCACCCACTCATATACGAAGTGACGTGTGCAAACGCAGAGAGAGCTAACCTTTGCTGCAAAATCCACAATAAATCAGAGAGCAGGTCATTCTGTGATTTGGAATTCCATCACTTCATTCTCAATGAACTAGCCATTGGCAAAATATTTTTCAGTGAACTCTGCTGCTTCCCACAAAAGACCCTAAGAGAGATCTATACCCCTGACTACCAGAACATTCACTTTGGTCACGTTCTCAAGTGCAGGAAATTTAAAGACAACTAAACTTAGCTCTCCACAGTCATCTTTTCCCTTACCCCGCAGCTCAGCTCTTTGGAAAAGAAGGCTGATGTCATCTCTGTGATCTATTCCAATCCTTTTTCCTGTCCATTTCCATCTTCACTGAAACACCCTTTCTTTGGGTGCTTTCTCCCTCATTCTCTTCTCATCCTCACTCTCCTGCTAATTCTTGTTCTTTCTTCCTATAAACAAGGATATAAATTACCACTTAGCTTGAGCTGTGTAGTGTATCCCTGGTCTTTATGGAGACAGCATGCTCCATAATGGATCGCCTTTGTGGAAAAGTGCAATCCCTGTAATTAGGAGCACTTTGATGGAGAACTCAAGCTCTATAACTCAGGAGATCATAAGCATTTCTGCTCTGGTGAAGTTCAGTTTAATGCAAAAGAAACATGTGTTTCCTGTCCCTTATTCTAAATCAATTGAGCCATTTGTCTAATTTAAACACTCTATAAATTACGTACATCCTCCAAAGATAGGGACGAGGTCGACATACTTGATATATGTTTTTTCATATGGCTTGCATCCATCACTGTCTTCCACAAGGCCCCTTAGCTTTATCCTGAGTGGACGGAGGCCCCATAACTCTCTGATCTACTCCATTTTCTCTGACACCCCTTAGGATTCTTGTTCAGACAATTTGGCCCAAGAATTATGGCTGACTTTCAGTCGGCAAGGATTGAAGGGAAAACTAGCGCCGCGTCCTTCACTATGCTGTACTTTAGTAGCACAACCATCAGATTCTCTGCCACATCTCTCCTCACTTTGTCCATTGTTTTAGGAGACTTGATGAGGAAAAGTCGAAGAGGAAGGCTGGGTGTGGCTGCTTGTGGCTTGGCTTGAACTCGCTGCACCCCTCGGATTCCTAGGAGGCAGGTTGTGACTCTGTGAAAATGGAAGTTCCAGAAATGCGAGCAATCCAGGCATCCCTCAACAGAAGGTGGGACATTTCAGAGAAATGAGTAGACACCCCACTCTCATAGCTTCTCATGCATCTATCAGGAAAACAGAGTTTGGAAAGTTAAAAGCAGCTTTATTCAACTCCCTAACAGGGAGGGGTCTGGATCATTTAGTTTCTGCCAATCAGATGACTTTTTACATTTTAATTTGAAAAAGAATTGTGTAAATTCTGCAAATGGACTATATACACCAGTTAAAAGAGAGATTGGCAGAGTACATGTTTTAAAAAATGAATCAGATATATGTGGTCCATAAGATAGTCACTTCGAATATAACAATACAGACAGATTGAAAGTAAAAGAAGGAAAAGGATTTATCATGCAAACAATAGTTAGAGAAAACAGGAAAAACTTTATTAATATCACATAAAGTAGGTTTTCATAGCAAACATAATTACCAGAAACACAGAGAGACATTCTTTAATGATAAAAGAGTTGATCTACCAAGAAGACACAGCAATCCCGAGTGTGTGTGCCAAACAAGGAAGCTGCAGAATTCAGACACTACACAGCGACAGACCTGGGAGGAGAAAAGCAAATCGGTCACTACAACTGGGAACTTCAAAACCCATTTCCAAGACGATAGAACAGCAAGACAGAGAACGGACAAGGACACTGTCAGCCAACAGGAGCTAATGGGCGTTTAGAGAACACCTCAGTCAACAGCAGAACATGCATTCTTTTCCAGCGCCTACAGAACACATGCCAAGCAGATGCTATCATCCGCTTTGAAACTGGCTTTAAGAATTAAAATCACAGAGAGCGTATTCTCTGATTACAATAAAATCAAACTAGAAATCAATGACAGAAAGTTCCCAAGAAGATCTCCAAACACTCAGAAGCTCAACAGCACACTTCTAAATAATCATGTGAGTCAAAGAGCACATCTCAGTGGAGACCAAAACTATACTGAACGAAGTGAAAGCAAGCATATAGCATCCCAGGTTGTGTGGCGCAGCTAAGAGCAATGCTGAGGGGGAAACAGCGCGAAACGCACGTATTAGAGAAGAGAAAAACGCTGAGTCATCTAAGCTCCCCCACCCCCTGAAGAGCCTGGAAAAAGAAGAGCAGAATAAATTCAAAGCAAGTTTCTGGAAGTAATAAAGATAAGAGCAGAAATCAGTGAAATTGAAAACAGCAAATCAATGGGGAAAACAATGAAACAAAGTGCTTTGGAAAGACTGATGAAATTGACAAATAAATGTCTAGCAAGATGGACAAATTAGAAAGAGATAAGACACAAGTTTCCAGTATCAGGAATGTAACTTGGGACATTACTATAGACATTTCAGACACATGAGAGGGTAATAAAGAAATACTACGAACAACTCAACACACATAAATTTGGATATTTACATTAAATGGACCAATTCCTTGAAAAGGACAAATTACCACAGCTTACTCTGTATAAATAAATAGTTTGACTGCCCTATAGCTATTCAGGAAATTTAATTTGTAATTTAAAAATCCCCCACAAGAAATTGCCAGGTACACATGGTACCACTGGAAGATTCTACCAAATGTTTAAAGAAAAGGCACTAATTCTATACATCTTTTCCAGAAAATCCCTTTAAAAAGAAGAATCCCTTAAAAGAAATGGAGTAGCCCTCACAGTCAAAAAAAGAGTCAAAAATGCAGTACTTGGATGCAATCTCAAAAACGACAGAATAATCTCTGTTCATTTCTAAGGCAAACCATTCAGTATCACAGTAATCCAAGTCTATGCCCCAACCAGTAACGCTGAAGAAGCTGAAGTTGAACAGTTTTATGAAAACCTACAAAACCTTCTAGAACTAATACCCAAAAAAGATGTCCTTTTCATCACAGGGGACTGGAATGCAAAAGTAGAAATTCAAGAGATACCTGGAGTAACAGGCAAATTTAGCCTTGGGGTATAAAGTGAAGCAGGGCAAAGGCTAATAGAGTTTTGGCAAGAGAATGCACTGGTCATAGCAAACACCCTCTTCCAAGAGAAGTCTCTACACATGGACATCACCAGATGGACAATACCGAAATCAGATTGATTATATTCTTTGCAGCCAAGGATGGAGAAGCTCCCAACAAAAACAAGACTGAGAGCTGACTATGGCTCAGATCATGAACACCTTATTGCCAAATTCAGACTTAAATTGAAGAAAGAAGGGAAAAACACTAGACCATTCAGGCATGACCTAAATCAAATCCCTTATGATTATACAGTGAAAGTGAGAAATAGATTTAAGGGCCTAGATCTGATAGATAGAGTGCCTGATGAACTATGGATGGAAGTTCGTGACACTGTACAGGAATCAGTGATCAAGACTCTTCCCAAGAAAAAGAAGTTCAGAAAGGCAAAATGATTGTCTGAGGAGGGCTTACAAATAGCTGAGAAAAAAAGAGAAGTGAAAGGCAAAGGAGGAAAGGAAAGATATACCCATTTGAATGCAGAGTTCCAAAGAATAGCAAGGAGAGATAAGAAAGCCTTCCCCAGTGATCAGTGCAAAGAAACAGAGGAAAACAATAGAATAAGAAAGACTAGAGATCTCTTCAAGAAAACTAGAGATACCAAGGGAACATTTCCTGCAAAGATGGGCTCAATAAAGGACAGAAATGGTATGGATCTAACAGAAGCACAAGATATTAAGAAGAGGTGGCAAGAATACACGGAAGAAATGTACAAAAAAGATCTTCATGACCCAGATAATCACGATGGTGTGATCACTCACCTAGAGCCAGACATCCTGGAATGTGAAGTCAAGTGGGCCTTCAAAAGCATCACTATGAACAAAGCTAGTGGAGGTGATGGAATTCCAGTTGAGCTATTTCAAATCCTAAAAGATGATCCTGTGAAAGTGCTGCACTCAATATGCCAGTAAATTTGGAAAACTCAGCAGTGGCCACAGGACTGGAAAAGGTCAGTTTTCATTCCAATCCCAAAGAAAGGCAATGCCAAAGAATGCTCAAACTACCACACAATTGCACTCACCTCACATGCTAGTAAAGGAAAGCTCAAAATTCTCCAAGTCCGGCTTCAACAGTACATGAACCGTGAACTTCCTGGTGTTCAAGCTGGTTTTAGAAAAGGCAGAGGAACCAGAGATCAAATTGCCAATATCCATTGGATCAGAGAAAAAGCAAGACAGCTCCAGAAAAACATCTATTTCTGCTTTATTGACTACACCAAAGCCTTTGATTATGTGGATCACAACAAACTGAAAAGTTCTTCAAGAGATGGGCATACCAGACATCTGACCTGCCTCCTGAGAAATCTGTATGCAGGTCAAGAAGCAACAGTTAGAACTGGACCTGGAACACCAGACTGGTTCCAAATCAGGAAAGGAGTACATCAAGGCTGTATATTGTCACTCTGTTTATTTAAATTATATGCAGAGTACATCATGAGAAATACTGGGCTGGATGAAGCACAGGCTGGAATCAAGATTGTCAGGAGAAATAACAATAATCTCAGATAGCCAGATGATATCACCCTTATGGCAGAAAGCAAAGAAGAACTTAAGAGCCTCTTGATGAAAGTGAAAGAGGAGAGTGAAAAAGTTGGCTTAAAACTCAACATTCAGAAAACGAAGATCATGGCATCTGGTCCCATCACTTCATGGGAAATAGATGGGGAAACAATGGAAACAGTGTCAGACTATCTTTTGGGCTCCAAAATCACTGCAGATGGTGACTGCAGCCATGAAATTAAAAGATGCTTACTCCTCGGAAGAAAAGTTATGACCAACCTAGACAGCATATTAAAAAGCAGAGACATTACTCTGCCAACAAAGGTCCATCTAGTCAAGGCTATGGTTTTTCCAGTGGTCATGTATGGATGTGAGAGTTGGACTATAAAGAAAGCTGAGTGCTGAAGAATTGATGCTTTTGAACTGTGGTGTTGGAGAAGACTCTTGAGAGTCCCTCAGACTGCAATGAGATCCAACCAGTCCTTCCTAAAGGAAATCAGTCCTGAATATTCATTGGAAGGACTGATGCTCAAGCTGAAACTCCAATAATTTGACCACCTGATGCGAAGAACTGACTCATTAGAAAAGATCCTGATGCTGGGAAAGACTGAATATGGGAAGAGAAGGGGACAACAGAGGATGAGATGGTTGGATGGCATCACTGACTGTAGGGACATGAGTTTGAGTAAGCTCCAGGAGCTGGTGATAGACAGGGAAGCCTGGCCTGCTTCAGTCCATTGGGTCACAAAGAGTCAGACATGACTGAGCGACTGAACTGAAGTAACTGAACTTTCCAGAAAATAGAAGAGGAGGGAAAATTTCACCAAAATTTTAAACTTCTATTAAGAGAATGATAAGACAAGCTTTAGAGTATGAGAAAAGAGTCTCAAATCACATATACAACAAAGGACTAATCCATAGAATATATAAAGACGCCTCAAAACTCAACAATAACAATAATAGTCGAATTATGAAATGCAAAAGACACACAGAGGCATTTTAACAAAGAGGATATACAGATTGCAAATAAGCATGAGAAATGATATTTAAAATCATTAGCCTTTAAGGAAATGCAAGTTAAAACCACATGAGATATCACCACATACTCATCAGAATGACTAGAATTAAAAGTAGTAACACCAGCAAATGCTGGCTTGGATGCAGAGAAACCAGATCATTCATATATTGCTGGTAGGAATGTAAAGTAGTCAAGACACTTTGGAGAACAATTTGGCAATTTCTTAAAAAACTAAAATTTAACTACAATCACGCGCACTCAGGTGCTTAGTCATGTCCAACTCTTTACAACCCCATGGACTGTAGCCTGCCAGGGTTCTCTGTCCACGGAATTTTCGAGGCAAGAATATAGGAGTAGGTTGCCATTGCCTGTTCAGGATGCAACTATGATATGACCCAGTAATTATGGAGTTGAATTAAATTGATTGATGAAGTGCTGACACCTGGAACAATGAAGACTAATGTTCACATAAAAACTTGTCCATGTGAACTGGAGATTACCATCCCAAGTGCAGTGAGTCAGAAAGAGAAAGACAGATACTGCATGACATCACTCACATGTGGAGTCTAAAATGTGGCACAAAGTCTATCTGTGAAATAGAAGCAGAGCATCAAGGACGTAGAGAGCCGACTGGCATCTGCCAAGGGGGCAGGGGGTCGGGGAAGAGAGGGTGTGGGAGGCTGGGGTTAGAGATGTAAGCTTTTATATACAGAATGGATAAACAAGGTCTTACTGTACAGCACAGAGAGCTATATTCAATATCCTATGATAAACCATAATGCAAAAAGAACATTTCTAAAAGAATGCACATATATGTATGTGTGTATATATATATATATATAACTGAATCACTTTACTGTATAGCAGTAATTAATACAAGATTGTAAATCGACTATATTTCAATTAAGAAAAAAAAACTTTGATCACCAATATTTCCAGCAGCTTTTTTCATGACAGCTAAAAACTAGAAACAACCCAGGTGTCCTACAGCAGGTAAACGGTTAAATACAGAAGGTATATCCATACCATGAAATTCTACTCAGCAATAAAAAAGCTGTTGAGACACACAGAAACTGGAAGAATAGCCAGAGAATCATGAGGAGTGAAAAATGCCAATCCCAAAAGATAACATACTTTATGATTCCATTTACATAACATTCTTGTGATGAAAAAATTATAGAGAACAAAATAGTGGTTTCTGGGGGTAAAGGAGGGCTGGAGGCAGGAGGGAGCAGGCATGATTGTTCAAAGGCAACACGAAGCATCCTTGCGGTGACGGAAATGCTGTGTTTTACTGTATCAACGTCAGAACTCTGGGCGGGTGTGATGCTAGGCCACGGATTTACGGCATGGATGAACCGCAGTCTGTTTACCCCCTGGAGAAGGCTGAGCAGTGTGCACACTGTGTACTATTCCTTACAGCTTCTTGGGAACCCACATTTATCTCAGGATAAAAGTTTAGCTAAAAATGTCTGAAGCGTTACCTATAGGCAAATGGAAAGGGAGCAAAGTGAATTACTGAATGAATGAGCTCCGCGAATTCTCTTCACTACAAGCTGTCTTTCAAGAACTCCTCAGAGTCTGTCCTGAATAGAGACTTTCAACTCTGCTCAGATAATCTTCTCCTTATCCGAAAGCTGGAATCAAAGTGGCATTATCACCATCCAACTCAATAAACTGCACATTTTATCCAGTTCACCTCTTCCTTTTGCAAAGTTCAATCTGTTTGTTATTTTATAAGTTCTTAAGGCCTGAAGCAAGGAGGCTTTAGACATAATTATTTCACTACTGATCATTAGAATAATCTAATTCAACTAAACAAAACTTTATTGGAAACAAGATTTATTCTTTAGAATGTTTGTTGAAAACCCTTACCACAATATTATTGCCAAAATGAAAGTGGGAAGGAACAGTCTCTCAGTGGCTCAGTTTCCAAACCTAAACTCAGTAAGAGTCCCTTTTGCTTTGACTTTGATCTAATACCTTGATTCAGGTTTTAGACAAGCTGTATATGTGCCCACATGCACAGCACATAGGAAAACGAGTCCCCTCCCCCACCCCGTGCTAATGACAAGATTTACTACTGTGAGTCAAGAGTGACCTTCAAAAACGGCTACCCTGTGGGCTAATTAAGCTTAGAAAGAGGAATAGAGCATTAAGCAGGCTGAGGGTCGCTGTTGCTCTTGGCAGACGTTCCAGACCTTTCTATTCAGTGACTCTGCAGACTCCATTACATCTACTTAGGGTCCATTTTGTAGTCTATATAGCCTGTCAATCTCAGACAGAAACAAAATCAGAAATTCTACTGAGGCTCACCAGCTGATGAAACTCGGTGCCTAAAACCCTAGACAGATACCATACCTTCTATGCTCCATAGAGCTGGAGCCTTGATCCCCAGTCAAGTATTTTTCCATCTTCTTGAGTTTCCTTTAAAGGTTGTTGGGTTTTGGTGGGGTTTTTTTACCCCGGTAGGAATGATCTTTAATCCATCCAGTGGTCCCCTAAGGGCTTACTTCCACCCAGGGAAAAGACAGTTCTCTATTTCGAAATGAAGACATCAAACCTGACAATGTCCATATCTGAAAATTAGACTAGGTTGAGCCCACTGTGTCCTGAGTCAAACAGAACTAGACACAGCAGGTGCTGGGAAGCCATCCCTGCCGGGTGATAGGGTGTTATCCCAAGTCTTAGCATCACACACCCTACTCGGCACCCCACCACTGTTTTGCCCCCAGTCACTACCGAGTATGTCCAGTCTCTACGCCTGCGCTTCTGCTCTGCCTCTCATTCTGTCTCTAGCCCCCATCTGGCTGGACCCAGATTTTTCTGGCTGCACAGGCCTCTTTTTCTTCAAGGGCTGAAACCTGACTCCTTTACCTCGCAGCCACTGACATCTCAAGATGTTATCATTCACCTGGTTTTCAGGGTTGCCAGTTAAAGATTCAAGCTCATGGTTTCAGAATGCATGACACAGAAATTCTTGATTTTTCTGCACTCACAGAAAAGAAGGTCATCCTGATTCAGATCCATCTGGGACTAGTCTAGACGATGGGGACAGCTGAGTCAATCTAATTCAGTAACAATGTCTAGAGTGCTCACATGCCCTTTTGTAGTTGCTGGAACTATAAAGATTAATATGACACAACTCTTGCCCTCCTGAAACTTGTTGCTAATTGGGTAAAAACCTTCAAACACAGATCTTCCATTTCATATAGTAAATAATTTGATAAGATACAGACTTAAGTAGGACCTGGATCTTCCAGAGGAAGAGGAGGGAAGCTGTGAACAGAGGAGAAGCAACATGAAAACGGCAAAAATGGAGAAAGAGGCTGCCCAACACTGAAACGGGCACATCGGACAGGTTCATGTAGGCCGCAGCTGGGCACTGACCCACTTGGGTCACCCTAGGAAGGAGCAGGCCCTCACAGGGGGCAGCTGTGTGGCAGCCTCAGGGAGACTGGATTCTCAGCCTCAGCAAAGAGTACCCCCCGCCCCAAGCCTGGCATGGAAGCCCCGTGCTGCCCCGTGCTGCCCCGTGCTGCCCCGTGCTGCCCCGTGCTGCCCCGTGCTGTCGGCCACCAGGGAGGCAGCAAGAGTACCCCCTCCCAAGCCTGGCATGGAAGCCCCGTGCTGCCCCGTGCTGCCCCGTGCTGTCCCGTGCTGCACCGTGCTGCCCCGTACTGTCGGCCACCAGGGAGGCAACAAAGAGCCCACATGGACTTGGACAAGGGACGAATCAAAGTGCACATGATGGACAAGAAGAATCTCCCCAGATGTTCCGTTGAAAGTGAGGTCCCCACAGGCCTTCACGGAATTTTGGGGTGGGCGGAGTAAACCCTAGAAGTGGAGAAGACAGATTTTTCTGCCAGCCTTAGCAGAAGCGGGGCTTAAAGCCAATTATAATTGATTTCATAAAAATAAGGCACTATGACCACTGAGTGTGTGGGTGTGAAAAAGAAACACTCTCTACAGTGAGGAGCACGGCGTCCAGAAGCTGTTCAGAGGTGGGCACATGGCGTAGATGGGGAGTCCAGGGAAACCTTCTTGGAGGAGCTGATGAGTAAACCAAGTCTTGAAGAGTGGCTTGCAGGCTGCAGGCAGAGAGGCGGCACACAGGCGATCCAAGGAAGAGCCGCGTGGGGGGCGGCAACTGGAGAGAAGCTCCGGAGCGGGGCACCAGCAGGTCCGCCCGTGCGCCCAGGCCTATAGCCCTCTTAGGCTTGGCCTGTGGCTGTTTCCTGGTTGCTGTCTATAAATAGCTCCCAGTATCTTGCACATGCTTGTGGGGTCCACTCCAGCCCGCTGTCTCCTCTTCAGGAACTACCCCAGAACTACCAGCCAAAACAGCATCTCTTTTACTTTGTCATTAATTCGACATTCAGAATCTTTTTCCACAGCTGGGATGATAGGACACTGAAACATTGACAAGCTGTCTTCGTGCAGATGGGAGATGGAAGGCCAGAGAAGGGGAATGACCTCCCACTTGTCACGCATCCAAGTGTGGGCGGAGCTGAAACCTGCATCCAGGGCCCTTAAGGGCTAACCTGGCCTCCTTGGTTAGCGCTCTTCATGCCTTACGCAGCTCATCCTGTGTGGAAGGGCCGGTCCCCAGGTGCCCCTCAGCGCTGTGTGTCATGCTTACCACACTACAACTACTCCACAGACAGGGCCACGGGTTTCCAGCGAGAGCTTCTTTGGGGCATGAGCGCTGCCAAGTTGGGAGTTCATGAGGATGCAGAGAAATGGCCAGAAATGGCACCAAAGCTCCCCCATCCCAGGGAACGAAGACGCCCAGGGTCAGGGGAAGAGAACCGTATCTTCTTCAGCAACAGAATTTTCCTGCGCAGGGAGAGGGATCCGAGGTGACCTGCCGCTGCTTTTCTTGTTTTAGCAACCACGTCTCCCTCCCACTTTGCTCATCCTCTGTCCTCCAACTCTCTGCTGCTGCCACCCAGGGGCCGTGAGATAGGAAACCCATAGGAAGACCATAAGCCCAGGACGGAACTGTGGCTCTTGCCTCTGAAGAAGCAGTGTGGGCCTAGTGCGGCCCTTAGTATCCCCCTTCTGGACTTGCCTGGCAACCACCAAGTGCTGAACAGCAGTCCCCATCCATCCCCAGTGGAATCCATCACAGCGGTACAGTGGCTGACTGCAAACCCATCCCTAGACATGCACTCTTCCTAAGAAGGGGGACAGGAGAGGCTCAGATTCTTGGAAACTAGTGAAAACCTTGTTGATGGAGAAGCCGATAAAAAGAAGAGAGACACATGAGCCGCGGGGAGGTGTCCAGTCCTAGGGCCCATGCCCGGCAAAAGCTCTCAGCCAATGGTAACTGCGGGCTGAGCTGGAGAAGCCAGCTTAAAGCCAGCTGGGGCAGCTCCTTGATTTGGGCTGGAGCCACTCTGGGAAACCTTCAAAGAAAAGGAAGACGTGAGCTAGCTGGCACATTGCCAACTGGAGAGCGTCAGAAATAGGCCTTTCAGATACTCCCCAGTTCCGATGTTTATGCATTTGCACTGATCTCGTTTCACACTAGAGTTGCCCAGAGATGCTTGGCTATGACGCTCTCTCCAGCCTGTTACAGCTTCCTGTTCCATCGCGTGTATAGAGTTACCTGGAAGGAGCGGCGGCAGTGAAATTGAGGAAGCAGGGCTGGTAGAGTAGGGCTTTGGGGGGAAGCCTGGCCCTCACAGTGCTCTCACACCCTGGTTATACCATTGCCTCTTTAGAGCTGGAAGGGGCTCGGAAAGTGAGGTGGTATTGAAACCTGTTAACAAATACACAAATTCTTTGAAATCCCCCTTAGAGATCAAACCAGTCAATCCTAAAGGAAATAAATCCTGGATATTCATTAGAAGGACTGATGATGAAGCTGAAGCTCCAATACCTTGGCCACCTGATGCTAGGAGCCAACTCATTGGAAAAGACCCTGATGCTGGGAAAGATTGAAGGCAGGAGGAGACGTGGATGACAGAGATGGTGGGATAGCCTCACCGACCCAATGGACATGAGTTTGACTAAACTCCAGGAAGATAGTGAAGGACAGAGAAAGAGAAGCCTGGCGTGCTGCAGTCCATAGCGTTGCAAAGAGTCGGACACAGCTTAGTGACTGAGCAACAACATTGTCAAGAAGCGGAGCCTACTCCCTCCCCCAAATATGGGTCAGTCTCAGTGACTGGCCTCTAGCACATAGAGCACACCAGAAGTGACCTGAGAGGCTGAATCAGAAAAGTCGAAATACGCCTTCTACCTGATTCTGTCTCTCTCTTCCCCCCTCCACCTCTCTCCCTTCTCCTCTCTTCCTCTCTGTAAGGATGCTGGCACCCGGCACCCGGAAGCCCAGCAACCACGTGGAAAAGCCACAGGCGGGTGTGAGGGAGTGAGCCCTCCAACAGTTGCAGGCCTGGGCTGTGCAGTCTCCCCGAACGGTGCTCATAGACATGGAGCAGACAGGAGCTGAACAAGCTGAGTCAGGGCCAAGCTGCAGATTCAGGAGCAAACGAAAGGCTGTGGATCAAATCTACTAAGTTTGGGGGTGCTTTATCACACATCAGTAGAGAACTGCACCAGAAAGCTCCCTGTTCGAACTTCTTATTTCTATATTTGGAAATGAAGCCCCAGAGGGCAATGCTTGGTCAATGTTGCTCTGAGATGAGATGGAGCTCCTGCTCAGACCCCAGCTTTCTGCCTGGCTGGCCAATCCCACATCCTCTGCCCAACTTGAGGATACCTGGTCTGTGTCTGGAGGCTGAGAGCTCCCCAGAGGATATATGGTTTGTGTTAGCTGGCTGAGCACTCCCAGGAGGATATGCGGTCTGTGTCTGGAGGCTGAGAGCTCCCAGGAAAAGCAGGAGATGAGGACGAAAGCATCTCTATCCCACCATGTGGCCTCACCTCAGCAGCCTCTGCCTTCTCATACAGATGTGAGACCCTGGGCTGGGCCCAGTTCCCTGCCACAGACTCCTGGGAATGGGATCTCTTTGTCGGACACTTGGTCCTGTTTGTGTAAAGGACCCTGGAGGCCCAGCAGGGGCTGCAGAGACAGAGGTAGCGCCTCTTACTGGGTGTCTGTCTGCACACCGGGAGGCAGAGAGGATGAAGCCGTCCCCAGGCCTGGAGGGGCGGCCCGCACTGGGGGAACCAAAGGTCAGGGGCGGCGCATTGGAGCCCAGAGTCAAGGACCAATACGGGAGGCAGAGCAGTCCAGCCTTAGTCACATCTCCTCTGTCTGGGCATGAAAGCAGCATCCAGTTCCCCCACATACATAAACAAGCCTTCTTACAGACAGCTTGTCATTGGAAGAAAGCGGTGCTGTGCTCCTTGGTGGACGCCAAAGGAATTCACTGGCTATGAGGGATGTGGTGGAGTCTGTGGGAGCATCACAAAGCAAAGAGGCTGGACCTCCAGGGACCACTAGGGGCCAGAGGAAAGGCCCCCAAACCCAGAGACAGCTCTCGATTTATTATGCATATACCTCAATTTGCATCTTGTTGCCTGGCAGTCCTGGCACCAACCAGTCAATCAGCAACATTGTGCTGAGTAACCACTGTTTGCCTAGGACAGTCTGGGCGCCAGGACCAAGACGGTTAGGCTCTTTGAGGAGCTGCAGGACCCCCAGAGAAAAGCTAAAGGAGAGTGCTCACACACAGCATGGTGAGTGCTGAGTGCACACTGCCCACTCAAGGCAGGGAAACAGGGTCAGAGCTTGCAGAGAGGATCTGCGCTTGTAGAAGCAGAGACAGGGGCAAGGGGCTGGGGGTGCTGTGGGCATGAAGGCCTTATTAAAGGTGGGGCCACGGGAACTTAGAGACAAGCTGTCGAGCATCCTCTGTGTGTGGGGCCCTGGACAGGAGGCATGACTCTCCCACAGACCCTCTTCACCTGGAAAGAAGACCCCCAGACCTGATCCCACTGTCTCACCACCTCCAGGAGGTGAACACACTTACCTCTGCGGCACAGCAGCCCTCTGAGTGTCCAGTTCATGCTGTGGCCCTCCCGTTTCTGTGTATCCACGGATGGTTATTAAGCGCGCGTTCAGCCCTGACACTCCAACGCTGCACCCTGCGTCAGCACCTTCCCCCGCCACCCACAGCTCCTCCACAGCTGCTCATCATGTGGGCCCCCGTCACCCAGCCTTTGCACTGAGCTCACACAGAAGGAGGCAAACGGGGGCAGAAGGGCCTACTGGTAGACTCCTCTTCTAGGACGGGCTGGGGCGAGGCAGTGCCTCGATTTCCCAGTCCCTCCCTCAGCTGGGGTTCCCAATTCATAGGACTGGACAGGCTCAGTCCACCGAGTCCACTGGCTCCCCGTGGCTCCAGGAGGACCCTGAGCCCATAGACACTGGAGGTCAGTGTGGGCTCTGGGCATGAGGTGCTCTTCACAGAAAACAGAGGCTGCCTGACCACAGGGAGTGCGGGTACCCCTGGTCCTCCAGAGGGGTTAGCATCCCCGATGCTTCTGGGTAATAATTAAGTCAAGGGGGGACCTTCCCAGGGAGTGTCTCCCCTCACCAAGTGGTAAGGGGTGGCCTCATGGGTGGGGGCAGTAGAAGAGATTGGGGAGGGGGAGGGGGAAGGGGATCCCAGAGCTGGATTTGGCCAGTGCAGGCTGTTCTCTCCAGGCCTCTTCAAGAGCCCATCCCGCGCCCAGTGGGAGGAGCTGCCCAGCCTCCTTAGGTGTCCCTGTGGCCTGGGGCTCTGCACTCTTCAGCAAGGCTCCAAGCCCTCCCCTATCCACTCACTGGCTCCGGAGTTTGCAGAGCAGGGGATAAAGAGCAGACTCTCCTTCCAGCATGTTAGCTTGCCGTGATTTAGCGTGTCTAGGTGGCCCGCTGGTTGGGCTTACAGGGCTGCCAGGATGTGGGGCAACCTCCCTGACCCAGCTCAAATGCCCAGTTCTTCATGAAATCATCATTTTTTCTTTTATTCTGCTTTGTCACGTATCACATGAGCTTAAAATCATATCATTTTACTGAAAGGTGGGGCGATCCAGGCAGAGAGACCTGAACCATCTCCTGTATGGCCCCTGTCATTCACCCAGCATTTGCTCCCTGGTCTCCTAGAATCCCACAGCCCACAGGGCGTCAGTGATCTGAGACCCTGCTAGCAGATGAAGAAAAGAAGGGAGATTAAATTCCACCCCAAAGTGAATGGCTTGTCCATTTAAACCAATGACACCAAAGTTACATTTTACTAGGATTGTTATAGCCCACCTGGGGAATTAAAGAATAAAGGTGGCTCTCTGCCTGTCTGCCTCTCTCTTTTTCCATCTCTATCTTTGATTCCAAAAGCTGTAACCAAAAGCACAGCACTCTTCTTCAAAGCCTGTCACATTCTCTCTGCTGTGGATCCTACAAAAACCCAAAGGTTGCACAGGCAAGAAGCTTTTGTGAGGGGAGAGAAGGTGGGTCCTGGTGGCCCCACGTGTTCACCTGAGGCAGGGCTCGCTTCCCTGCCTCCCTCAGAGCATCCTCCCAGAAAAGACGGGACAGGGAACTGGGAAGAGGGGGCCAGAAACCCTGAGATCGGGACCTAGAGGCAGAGAACACGGGAAGAAGCTGCCCAGCTCCCCACCTGGGGACCAAGCTTCTCCCGGGGGGCCTGCGGGAGGGTAGGAGGAAGACACACCTCCAGGACTGCAGCTGCTCCACAATGGGGCCATTGAGGGGATGCGGCAGAAGACGGCGGCGTGGGGAGGGGAGCGCAGAGGAGGGGCAGAGAATTCACGAGAGAGGGCCCGACATCCAAGGAGCTGGAGGGAAGGGACTGCGCTCTGGCCTCCTGACCTTTAAGCCACAAGAGCGGCGGGCTGGACTGCCAACAGCCCCCCATGGCTCAGGCGCAGCCCTGCAGCTCATTATCCGCCCTGCCCCCAGAGGCATCAAGTGCCTGCTGTCCTCCGATTCCCGCGCCGCTGACTTCCACACCCTTGACTGAAGCACGCCTGAAGGCACAGTGGCCACGGGAGAGGGACTGAAGGGAGACCCCCGCTCTGGTCCCCCTCCTCTGTTCTTCCTCCTGTCCCCAGACCCCTTCATTACTGAAGAACCCCAGTTCTTCAACGGCCCTGGGGGCTGGAGACATCATTCCTCCCTCTCCTCCCTGGTGCAAGCCCACAGCCCTAGCAGGGGCCTGGCCCACAGATGGGCGTGGCTGGGAGGCCCCCAGGTGGTCCCCGTGGTCCACGCCAGGCTCTGCATCTAATTTACTGTGTGTCTCAGACAAGGCCTCTCTCGCTCAGACCTGTAGATCTAGCTGTCTTACCCTGAGGAGGTCTGAACGGATGACCCCAGGGCCAGCACTCACTTCTCCGAGTTGATGACTAGCAGTTGGTTTAATAAATCCTCTAGCAGGAGCAGGTTTGTGTTTTTAGCCTCCTGAACAAGAAGAGGGCGTCAGAGGATGAGATGGCTGGACAGCGTCACCAATGCAATGAACATGAACTTGAGCAAACTCTGGGAGGTGGTGAGGGACAGGGAGGCCTGGCGCGCTGCAGTCCATGGGGCTGCAAAGAGCTGGACACGACTGGGTGACTGAGCAACAACGTCTTCCTACTCTTCCCATTTCTACCACCTCATTCCCAGCTGCCCTCCTCCTCGCCGGGACCACTGCAATGTTCTCCAGGCTTCCCTTCCTGACCAGCTCCAAGGCATTCCCTTAAAAGAAACAGTGGGACTTCCCTGATGGTCCCGTGGCTAAGATTCCATGCTGCCAGTGCTGGGGTCCCAGGTTCGATCCCTGGTCAGGGAACAAGATCCCACATGCCACAACCAAGAGTTTGCATTCTGCAGCTAAAGAAGACCCCAGGAGCCACAAGAAAGACCTGGCAAAGCCAAATAAATGAGTGATTTTTTAAATTAAATTTTTTAAAAAAAGCAAACTGATTGTATCATTCACCCCCGCCCCCCCCCCCCCCCCACCACCAAAAATCCCTTGTTAAACTTCCCATTATTTGTAAGCTACAGACGCAAATCCTTCCCAGGGCCCAGGAGGCCTTATATGGTCTAAGATGGCCTCTCAGCCTTCTAATTACTAATTACCTTCTTCAAGGTCAGGGGCCATGCCTGGTTTTGCTCTTTAAACTATTTCCAGGTTGTGATTTCATCTTGAGTTCTACCAATAGCATTAAATGGCTGAATGCACACAAGCTAAAAGGAGGCCACTGTCTCTCTGGGAGGTAAAGAGAGAGCTCCCTTTGCCCTAGGCATGCCCTGTCAGTCTGGTGCCTAAAGTTCTACCAGGTTTCCCAGGTGGCTCAGTGGTAAAGAACCTGCCTACCAGCGCAAGAAATGAAGATTCGATCTCTGGGTCAGGAATATCCCCTGGAGAAGCAGATGGCAACCCACTCCAGTATTCTTGCCTGGGAAATCCCATGGACAGAGGAGCCTGGACAGCTACACAGTACATGGGGTCCCAAAAAGGCCAGACCCAACTGAACTACTAAATAACAATAGCAAAGTTCCATCAAAACCTAGACTAGATCCCTCCCAAGTCCCTTCCAACTGTACAGAGTCTTTGTTTCAAGAGACACTCACGCAGGCTCCCTTTTATTGAGCAGCTGGATGTGAAAAGCACCTTGTTTGGGGTGGACCCTGGATGAGTCTGTGCTCCAGTTGAGACGTGTGGGATCTGATAATGCCTCTGCTCAGCCAGTCACTGCCATGATCTTCACGGAACCAGAAGCCTCCTGAGAAACACTGGAGCTATCTGTCTTTCAGCCTTGAGATAACCATGTTACCAGGGGACCCAGTTTCCCCAGGGAAAGAAATTGCTCAAGCCCAGAAGATAGTCAGTACCACAGATGTCCTGGAGGGCGATGCTCCCACATCTGCAGGGCTGGCGTCTGCAAGAGACCTCCTTCCTTGAGTCCACCCACGCCATAGGCATCACCAGGCGGCCACCCATCTTTCCTGGCCCCCTGGAACCCGTCCTGTGGCCAAAAGTTTAGGACCTTGTCAGGTTGGCCAAGGGCATGAGGGCTCTGCCGGCACCAGCTCTGGGCTGGGGAGACAGGCTGGGGCTGAAGATTCAAAGTCAGAATCAGAAGAACCTGCCTATGAATGAAAAGGAATTGCTGAAATCCGGAGAAGCATGGACACATTTCCTGAGCACTTTGTCTGTGGAAGGAGGTACCTTCTATGTAGGAACTGCTCTCTTCTTCATGATCCCACGCAGGAGCCAGCATGACTTTCCCCACCTTGATGACAGCCCCAGAGGGACAGATGGCCTCTGAAGCCACGCGGGCTCTTGCCACTGTTTCTCGTGCCTGCTCAGTCGTGTCCGGCTCTTTGCGACCCTATGGACTGCAGCCGGCCAGGCTCCTCTGTCCCTGGGATCCTCTACGCAAGAATACTGGAGTGGGTTGCCATTGCCGCCCCCTCCAGAGGGGATCTTCTGGAGCCAGGGATCAAATGTGCATCTCTTGTGTCTCCTGCGTTGGCAGGTGGGTTCGTAACCACTAACGCCTTTTTTGTTGCTTCTTGGTTCTAGGAAAACACCTGCCCAAAGAATACACTCATGAACCAACAGAACCATCCCCTCTTGAAGCTGCGTGATCTCGGGCAGCCGTATCTCACCTCTGAGACCCATTTCCCTCTTCTCTAAGATGTGCAGGACTCCCCTTCTCCAGGGCTGCTGAGGAAATTAAATGCTTCTCACACGGGGCTTGCACTCGGCAGGTCACCAAGACACGTCTATTATCCACTCCCTTCCTTCTGGGCCCATTCACCCCTCTACACACAGAGCCGTCGGACACGAGGAGCTCTGCCGGGCCCGTTGGATGCTGCAGTTCACAGGTCTGTAGGAAGGGTCCACCCAGGCCTGCTTGCTGCAAGGAAGCCTGACTTGGGTCCCTGTGGACACAGAGGAGCCTTTATTCTCGGGGACTCTTGATCCGCCACTGTGCCTAAGCCCACTGGTGCTTGGGGGCGGGCAGGGGGATAAAGAGAAAGGTCTCAAGGAATGTTAGGGAAGAAAGAGAAGCCAAGTGTCTGGATCATGTGCCCCCGGGCTGCAGCGCTAGGGTGACTCTCAAAACATTCTCCTTTATGAGAAGCTGGAATGTGAGTCACACTCCGCGCTCCCCCAGGGTGGCTTTGCTGAGCAAGACTGCAAATCGCTCAGCTAATTAACTAGTATTCTGAGCTCAGCCTCAGCCCAGAACAGGCCTGAGGCACAGGATGCTCCTGGGATGGATCCAAGGCAGGTACTGCCCCCTGTGGGCATGAGAGAGAGCTACGTGGAGGGTGAGGGAGTGCCCAGGGAAGGGAAGAAAGGCCCCCAGTCTTTCACTACTCCAGGAGGTAGAAGAGCAAGCGGCCCAGTGTTGCCCTGCGTACCAAGAACCTTCCGTCCACAATGACTGGATTCTGTAAACCCAGCAGAGCAAGGTTAATTTTTTACTAAAGTAAAGTGATGTTTATTCTACAAATGGAAAGAATACATATTCAAACGAGGCATTCTGCATACCCGATTAACGAGCTCTGAAGAGTTGTTTGATGTTTAGTTGCGTGGTGGCAAGAATGCAGAGAATCGGATATTCTTACACATGCTTTCTTGCTATCACCCAACAGTTTAAATGTTCCCAGTTAAACTCCTTGCACTTCTAGTCAGACACCACAGGAAATACGTCCTTGCGCAGTCAGAGGCACGGACACGGCGCACACGGAGAATGGAGCCCCGCGTGCTGCAGGGCGGAGGCCTCAAGAGCCGGGCAAGACTGGAGGGCTGAGCACGGGGCGCAAGAAGGAGAAAAACGTAACAGCCGAAACGTCTACTGACAAGGGAGAGATTCAATACGCTGCACACAGACACACTAGGGAAGAGCCGAGAGCCTTTAAAAAGTAGAAGGCCCACAAAACTCTCCAAGGCACTTTCAGTTACAAAACAATGTTTCTGGAAAATGCAATCGTATAATAGTATTTTATGCCAAACAAGACATTTGCAACTGCGTATAAGTGTAAGAAAACGCTCTTCACTTTTGACTGTGTATACTTCCGCATTGCGTTAATCTTCAACACAGGGGCTTCCCTGGTACCTCAGTCACCAAAGAAATCTGCCTGCGAAGCAGAAGACCCGGGTTCTATCTCTGGGTCGGGAAGGTCCCCTGGAGAAGGAAATGGCACCCACTCCAGTGTTCTTGCCTGGAGAATCCCAGGGATGGGGGAGCCTGGAGGGCTGCTGTCCATAGAGTCACAGAGAGTCAGACACGACGGACAGACTAACACTTTCACTTCACCAATCTTCAGTACAGAGGGGTGTGTTTCTGTTTTCTTTCTGTAGTAAATGTATTTTTTTAATTAATTTTTACTGAAGTAGACTTGATTTACCATTTGTGTTAGTTTCTGTATACAGCAAAGTGAGCCAGTTACACAGACGTCCACTCCTCTAGATTCTATTTCCAGTAGGTCATTGCGGAGTATTACATTTGAAGACACTGAAGCTTAAACACTGCCTGCGGTCTGCATGGCTCCGGAGTCTGGGTAGGGAGGCGTCAAGTCAGGCTGGCAGCTCCCCGGGTGGGCACCATCCTTACTCCACCACGTTGCCTTCTGGGCACTTGACTACCTGTGGGTCAGAGGTTAGGGGTAGATTGTGGGGATTCTTCCTGAGGTTTTTACAGAGCTATCATCCGCCTATGCTGGCTTATTAACACATCCCTGGAAGCAACAGGGAGACCCAGATGAGTCGTGGGGTAGAGTTCATTACACTGAGCTCACAGCACACTGTCTGCAGCAGGGAGATGGCTGCAAACCCACTTCCCAAAGGGACTGCTCAGCCAGCTAACAGACACAGGCCTCTTCCGTCTAAAAGGCGAGGTAAGAGGCCAGACAGAAATGTTACTTTTGTGTATCTGTTTCCCGTCATTTATTGTAGGCTGCCCTTCCTCCAGTCTGCCTTGCTGGAAGGAGAATCGGGACCAGTGTAGCAGGAACACAAGAAAATCAAATAGTCAATATTCAGTTTGTTGCCCTCCTAAACCGTCTCGAAACTCACATATCAGACAGTAATGAGAAAAGACAAAAGCTGATTTATAGGAGTCCCATCCTGGTGAGACAATTCAGGCCTCTAAAAGAGACTCCCCACCCTCGGGGAGGCGGGGATAACTTTCTTCCCAGAACAACACGTTAGAGAGAAGAAAGAGGCCGCCCTAGACCCAGGGAGAATAGATGAGCATCAGCATTGGACTAGAAGGAAGGAGGAGGGGGACTTGGGGAGAAGGTCACCAAGGGTCAGTATTGAGCCTTCCACCCAGCACCGGGGAGCCACTGATTGGGCATCACCTGGGTTGAAAAGCTAAGCCAGCTGTTGCTTTCATTCCTAACATGTGAGGTCCAGCCAGGTGCCCATGCTGCCTGCAGACTTGATAACACCAACCCACGGGGGCTTTGCAGCTCCCCACCCAGGCTGTCCCAGCCACCAAGCACCTTCCCCCACTCTCACCAGCTCCTTGAGACAAAGCCTACATCCCTGATGCCCAGAGGGCAGAGATGGGGCACGGTGGAAAGCCCCCAGCTCTTGAGCGTGGTGAGACGGGCCCGCAGTGACCTTCATCGCTGCCACCTTATGGTAACATTTTACCCGCTCCTGAGTGGGAGTCGTGATAGCTAGGTCCAAGTTTGCTCCTCTATAAAATGAAACTCAGTGATCAGATTAGGTTATGTTCAGTTTGACACATTCAGGCTATGCCATTGCCCAGTACCTGCCACATAGACATGCCAAGAAGACTTATCCTGCCCACTGTCTTTCTAGGCGCCGAGGGACCCATTCAGACCACAGGAACTAAAGTCGCAGTCCCAGGACTGGCTAGGCTTGGGCAACAGAGGCAAGAAGTCAGAGCAGCAAGGGCTTGCCAGTCTCTCTCTGAGCCCTCCCTTCCTGGTGGAGGAAGAGGTGGGAGAGGCTTCCCTGAGTGCTTTCCGTTCACACCATCTCAGATGCCCTTGGCAACATTCTGAAATACGGTTATAAACGCAGGCTGACTAGATCGTCCCTCAGAATAGGAGTCCTGAGGAGAAACGATAGCAGAGTGTGTGAACCACTCGTAACTTGGAGGTAACCAGCAAGGCGCCTGCACACACACGGGGCTTCCCAGGTGGCACCAGAAGTAAAGAAGCTGCCTCCCGGTGCAGAAGATGCAAGAGCTGTGAGTTCGATCCCTGGGTCTGGAAGATCCCCTGGAGGAGGACATGGCCACCCAGTATTCTTGCCTGGAGAATCCCTCGGACAGAGGAGCCTGGTGGGCTATAGTCTATGGGGGCAAAGAAACGGACTCGACTAAGAGACTGTGCCCCATCTTACAGGGCATTCAGGCTTCTCACGATGGCCTGGAAACGTCTCTCTCTCTCTCTCTCTCTCTCACACACACACACACACACACACACACACTGCCAGGTGCTGGCTGGGGAATCACAGAGGGTAAAGTGAGTCGACATGGCCTGCCAAGGATCCCAAAGCCCACTTGATGGTCACACCTGCTCCTTCACTGGCCCTCAACACATCTCTGAAAAGCAGATAAGGAAGCAAAGGCTTGGAACCAGGAGCCGGCCCAACATATGGATGATTCAGGAAGACACCGTTGAGCTCATTAAGAGGAAAAGTCATTCAGGTATTTGGCAAGTTTGAGGTGAGGTTCTGTGATTCCAGTTGCCTTTATCTCTGACGCTCTGTATGTGTGTGTGTCTGTCTGTCTGCTTTTACTAAATGCCAGTAAAATCACAGAACACAGAGGCTTCATTTCTAAACTCATTCTCTCGGGGCCGATATTGTCTCAAGTAAATGATAAAGAGCGAACGAGTGCGCAGGAAAACTGGATTTGTCGGGAAGATCTCCGGCGTGTTTGCATCCTGAGCTTCCAGCCTTTGACAGAGCCGGTGCTTGCCTTTTCCTGAGCTCGCAGACACACGTGTGCGCTCACATACACTCACACTCATGCACATCTGTACTGAGCTATATGTGTCCCTGTCTTAGGCACGTTCTTTCCTCCAGAACAACCTTGCCTTCTCTCCAGGCTGATTATCCTTCATGATTAATGAATGGCTCGAAGGCCCATAGATTCCACAGATGGGCCTTTGATAGCACTGCCCCCAGGATGAGCTTTAGAGCACGCAGATTGGAAAGTGCGCGGGTGCGTCTGCGGGGAAGCATGATGCCCAACGCATCCTCCAGAGCCAGGGGACTGGGGTGCCAGCCGTCCCACTCACCAGCTGCATGACCTGAGATAAGCACCTTAACCTCTCTGAGCCTCAGTCTCTTCATTTGTAGCCGGTGATAACGACAGCACCTGATTCCTAGCGTTGGTGTGGGGTTAACTGGTCACAACAGATCAGGGTTTAGAGCAGCTCCCTTCCCATCGTAAGGCAGGAACTCCAGACCTTTCTCCCGCAGGCTCAGACCCCCAGGACCTACGAACCCACCAGCAGCCACGCTCCAGACTGAGTGCGGGGCCTCTAGTTGGCTGAGTCTTCCATTTCTTTGTAGTTGGGCCCCTGGGAGCTGGTTCCTTCTTAGTTTTTCAACTAAACGCTCCCCACTGGGCCCATGGACCTTGCCTGTGGACCCCTGCCCGTGAGGCTCAGCCCTGACTCCACATCTGCCCTGTTGGGAGGCCACCCCTCTCCCCCTGGTTCAGCAACTGTTTCTCCAAGACAGTTCCTCATCTGCCAAACTAGGCACACAAACCCGGTTCCGAGGCTCCTGCGGCCTCGCTCCACCCACTAGATGCAGAAAGAAGCAAACCAGAGCAACCTTCTGAAACGGCTCGGAGACTAACCAGAACTCCACTGGGCAGAGTTTTAGAAACAGTGGCCCCTGGAGAAAGGCAAATTCTCATTGTGCCGAAAGGGGGGAAATGATCCCACCCACCCCATATGCATCACGCACGTGGCCCATTTGAGCATGTGGAGACTCACAAGTATATGATGGGCTGTGGGAACTGAACGCCCCCCCACAGGATATGCTCTGGGCTTCACCCTGGTGTCCCAGCCACAGGGCTAGTCAGCTCGGTACTTGTGACTGTCACCAGTCACACCCTAAAACTACTGCAACTTTTTTAAAAGACGAGCCTATTTCTATTTTGCTTTTAAATCTTTAATGGCTTTCAACTTTTTTTTTAAGATTTCATGTGGACCACTTTAAAAGTCTTTATTGAATTTGTTACAATATTGTTTCTGTGTTTTGTTTGGTACTGGGGCCAAAACCATGTGGGATCTTAGCTCCCCAACCAGGAACAGAATCCACACCCCGCAGTGGAAGATGAAGTCTTAACCACTGGACTGCCAGGGAGATCCCTCTGCTTTTTAAAACATATTAGTCTTTGCTGCTGTTCTTGCTCAATCACTCAATAGTGTTCAGCTCTTTGTGACCCCATGGACTGTAGCACACTAGGCTTCCCTTCACCATCTCCTGGAGCTTGCTCAAACTCAGGTCCATTGAGTCGGTAATGCCATCCAGTCATCTCATCCTCTGCCGTCCCCTTCTCCTCCTGCCTTCTATCTTTCCCAGCATCAGGGTCTTTTCCAATGAGTCAGTTCTTCACATCAGATGGCCAAAGGACTGGAGGGGCAACTTCAGCATCAGTCCTTCCAATGAATATTCACAGTTGATTTCCTTTAGGATTCACTGGTTGGATCTCCTTGCAGTCCAAGGGACTCTCAAGAGTCTTCTCCAACACCAGTTGGCAAGCATCAATTCTTCAGCGCTCTTAATAACAAAAATAATAGTGGCTAGAAATCACTGAAGCCTACATGCCCAGCACTGTGCTAAGAATTTATCTCGCCGTGTTTGCTGTTTTATGAGCATATTAAGCAGGCAGTATTGCCAACCCACTGTACAGAGGAGGGAGCCGAGCCCTGGAGAGACGCACGCAGCTGGCTAGTGGCAACGGACACAAGGCCACCTCCTTCTCCCAAACTGCTTTTTCTGGATGGCCAGTTGTCAGCAGTGTCTCCTTGTCTCTGCTACTCCGTCCTCTGCTTTTCAGGGGTACACCTGGAACCACACATCACTGGCCCGCTGGGCAGAGGCTGGACTCGGTTGGTGAGCACAGGAGCTGGGTTCTGGGGCGGAGGTGGAGACATGGCCTGTGTCTTGTCCTATAGCTGCCTTCGCGGGCACCGCGCTGTCTGCCTCCTCCAGCTGCTCCTGAAAATCTCCCTCTGGGTGCCCCAAGTCAGTGACCCCCACAGGCGGGCAGCTCTCAGGTCTCCCGGTGTCCTGACCACAACTGCTTTGGGATGCAGGGTCCAGGGTCACTGGCGACGATGGGCTGGTTACCTGTCCTGGATGCCCTCAGTGCAGTTCAGCCGCTCAGTCGTGTCCGACTCTTTGCGACCCCATGAATCGCAGCACACCAGGCCTCCCTGTCCATCACCATCTCCCGGAGTTCACTCAGACTCATGTCCATCGAGTCCGTGATGCCATCCAGCCATCTCATCCTCGGTCGTCCCCTTCTCCTCCTGCCCCCAATCCCTCCCAGCATCAGAGTCTTTTCCAATGAGTCAACTCTTCACATGAGGTGGCCAAAGTACTGGAGTTTCAGCTTTAGCATCATTCCTTCCAAAGAAATCCCAGGGTTGATCTCCTTCAGAATGGACTGGTTGGATCTCCTTGCAGTCCAAGGGACTCTCGAGAGTCTTCTCCAACACCACAGTTCAAAAACATCAATTCTTCGGCGCTCAGCCTTCTTCACAGTCCAACTCTCACATCCATACATGAGGAAGGAAAAACCATAGCCTTGGCTAGATGGACCTTAGTTGGCAAAGTAATGTCTCTGCTTTTGAGTATAGTGTCTCGGTTGGTCATCACTTTTCTTCCAAGGAGTAAGCGTCTTTTAATTTCACGATGCCCTAAGGCAGTCTTATTGACCTCCACTCCCCAAGTCTCCCCCATGATTTGAAAAGCCCGCAACTCCCCATAGTACTCTCTCTGCTCCAAATGCCTGCCGTGGCTCGCTTCTGCTTCCCTCAGCACAGTCCCTCAGCAGCAGTTCACAGGCACTACTGACCCGCCGGCCACCCGTGCTCTTCCCCACACACCTTGGGCAGGAGCTGTCTGCTCACCCCAGGCTCCTCCCTGCTGCCCACCCGGTGCTCCCCACCTGCAGGCTGCTCACTCATTTCTCCAGTGACTCTTTCCTGACCTCAGCATCCAGGTAGGCCTCCTGGTTTCACGCCCCCGACTTCCCATGCATCCATCCTCCTGCTTGATGTCAAGCTCTATAAACACAGCGGTGATACCTGTTTTACACACCATTATACCTCCACAGGGTTTATAAATACATTTGCATTAATGAATAAATAAATAAACGTTGAAAAGGCTCTGAGGTTATGATGCCATGGATACGGGGAAAGAGGGAGAGAACATGTGTCTCTCACACACACTGTTTGATCAAGAGCGCACACTGGCACTGGCTCTGATCTGGGTGGGCTCCAGGAGGTGAACGGCGAGTCCAGCAGGAGTTCAGATCCAGGAGCGTGGACGCCCGTTGGTCTCTGTGAGGCTGCATTCTGTTAAGGTGACCAGTGGCATCTGCCTCCCCTTGTCCTCTAGGCTCGGTCCTTAGGCCTGGAGCAAAGGCAGCGACAGGAAGGAGCCCAGGAAGACTGCCTCCGCCCTCAGCAGATGACTCGTGTAAGTTCCAGAACTTCCAGCAAGAAGAGCCAACTGATCTCAGTTCCTTGAGCAGACTACGTAAAGAATGAGTTGACAGCACTTCACCGTTTTTCTGTATGTCATCAAGGTCTAGTAAAGCAAACGTTTTGCCACTAGGCACGGTAACTGTTGCACCTTGTCATCACCGCGAGCGCGAAGAAACGGAGCCTGCTCGGCCGAGCCCACGCGAGGCTGCAGCCCGACCTCAGCCGAGCACGCGTGAGCGCGCTTTTAAAGCCCGGGCCCCCGCGCAGGGTCGGCGCAGGCGCCGGGAATCCAGCCGCTCCGCGCCGCGCTCTGCGGCTGGCCTCGCAGCGCAGCCCGCGGCCCGGGCGCCCTGGGACTGCTGTGCTCAGGGCACTGGGGCCTCCTCTCAGCCCACCATCCAAAAGGCAAGGTGGGGAGGCCACAGAGCTTAAAGCTAGGCAGTCACCCGGAGCGGCCCCACAAGCGAGAAACAGGAAGGAGCCCAGGACAGCCCACGCAAGCGGAAGCGGCCGCGGCGGGGGAGGCCGCCATGTTTCTTCAAACACCGCGCCTCTGCTGCCCTCTCGTGGGCGCTAGTCTCATCGCACCCTCTGCTGGGAGCGCAGACGCCTAGAGCTGCCTGAAACCGGGGTCTGCTAAGAAAACACGTCTCCACCCATTCCAAGAATCCAGTATTATGCAGACAGGGCATTATAAGAAAAGGAAACTACAGATCCATGATAGCCCTGTGAACACAAAAGAAAAAAATAATAAATTGAAAAAACATAATTTTAAGTCAAATAAAACTTGAACCAATCAAATCTTACAACATAAAAATATAATCTGTCCTGACCAAGTGAGGTATATTTCAGGAATGCAAGGTTAGTTTATGATTTAAAAAGCCAATCAGTATAATTCACCATACTTTTACATTTAATTTCAGAAAACCATAAGCATCTCAATAGATGTAGTGAAATCATTTTCAAAAGTCCAACTTCCATTCCTCATAATAACTCTAAGAAAACCAGAAATAGAAGGAACTTCCTCAATCCGTAGAGGATCTCTCTGATAAACCTACTGTTCGTATTACAGTTAGTGGTGGAGGGCTCATCCTCTTCGTATTACGGTTAGTGGTGGAGGCTCAATGTTTTCCCCTAAGGTCAAGATCAAGACAGGGATGTCTGTTCTTATAACGTCTCATTTCTTTGGAGGTTCTAGTAAATGCAACAAGGTAAGAGAAATAAATTACATTACAAGAAACCCAGGATTAACCAGAGAACATTTACCTAAACTCCCGGTTGACTGTAACGTCTTTCTAGTTTACCTCCAATGTTAGAAGCAACAAGCTAAAATAGTAACAGCCCCCATTCCCCTGAAAGCCAACCACAAGCTTGACATAAATTGACGCCTTGGATATGCTACCTAGAAGCTTCATTAAAGCCACAAAAGGGAAAAAATAACCTTAGTAACCTTATTTCTCTGATGAGGAAAATGTGACTCACATATGTTAAGTGACTTGCCTGAGGTGTTTGCTGAATAGTAATGGTGGGGATTCCAATTTAGATCCATCTGGTTTTAAAGTCCTCACTGAAAGCTAGAACTTTTTTCAATAAAGAAGCTTCCAAGGAATGACCCAAAATCAAATGGTTTCTGCCAAATCTACCCACAAAAGTTTAAGCTCCTAGTTAATATTTTAAATCCTGGATCACTATTAAATTTCATGCCTGTAGTAACTCCTGCCTAATAAAATGGCTGTCTGGAGTCTTACAGTGAGGAAGACCGCCACCAAGTTTGGGCTAAGAGAGAAAGACTGCACGCTGGATTCTGAGGCCGTCTGTGTTGGTTGGGATTCTCCAGAGAAATAGAACCGATAGGCTGGACAGATAGAGAAAACGAGAGAGAAGTAGAGAAGGGGAGGGAAAGGGGCAGAGGAGGGGAGGAGGGAAGAGAGTTTTAAGAAATTAGTTCACCTGATTACGGGTGCTGTCGAGTTCAAAATTTACAAGGCAGGCTGGCAGAGGAGACATTCTGGCAGGAGCTCACGCTGCAGTTGAGCTCCAGAGGCAGAATTCCTTCCTACCCAGGGGACATGCAAGTTGTGTGCCAAGCCGCTTCAGTAGTGTCCGACTCTTTGCGACCCCATGGACTGTAGCCCACCAGGATCCTCTGTCCATGGGATTTTCCAGGCATGAATACTGGAGTGGGTTGCCATGCCCTTCTCCAGGGGATCTTCCCGACCCAGGGACTGAACCCACATCGCTTGAGTCTCCTGCATTGGCAGGAGGGTTCTTTACCGCTGGCACCACCTGGGAAGCCTGGGGGACGTAAGCCCTTCAAGTGACTGGATGAGGCCCACGCACATTATGAAAAGTGCAGAAAGTGAAGAGGAACTAAAGAGCCTCGGGGTGAGGGTGAAAGAGGAGAGTGAAAAGGCTGGCTTGAAATTCAACATTCAAAAAACTAAGGTCATGACATCCGGTCCCATCACTTCACGGCAAATAGACAGGAATAAAGTGAAAGCAGTGAGATTTTCTTGGGCTCCAAAATCACTGCAGATGGTGACTGTACCCATGAAATTCAAAGACATTTGCTTCTTGGAAGAAAAGTTATGACAAACCTAAACAGCATATTAAAAGCAGAGACATCACTTTGCCAACAAAGGTCCGTATAGTCAAAGCTATGGGTTTTCCAGTAGTCAAGTACAGATGCGAGAGTTGGACCATAAAGAAGGCAAAGCGCCAGAGAATTGATGCTTTCACACTGCGGTGCTGGGGAAGACTCCTGAGAGTCCCTGGACTGAAAGGAGAGCCAGCCAGTCCATCCTAAAGGAGATCAACTCTGAATATTCACTGGGAGGACTGATCCTGAAGCCAAAACTCCAATACTCTGGCTACTTGATGCGAAGAGCCAACTCACTAGAAAAGACCGATGCTGGGAAAGATTGAAGGCAGGAGGAGAAGGGGGTGGCAGAGGATGAGAAGGTTCAATGGCATCACTGACTCAATGGATATTAATCTGCGCAAACTCTGGGAGATAGTGGAGGACAAGAAGCCTGGTGTTCTACAGTCCACAGGGCCACAAAGAGTCAGACTCGACTTAACAACTGAATAACAGTCTCATCTACCCGAAGTCTACGGATTGAAATAACTTTCACAGCAAAACCTAGGTTCATTTTCAACCGAACAACTAAGCACCATGGCTCAGCCAAGTTGCCACATAAAAGTAACTATCGCAGTCATTGTCAGAAAGACAGTGTGCTGTAAAGCAGAGGGTCTCACACTTCAGCCTGCTTGGGAATCACTTGGCGGGCTCGTGAAAACACAAACCTAATAACTCTTCCACATTTTTACATCTCTTGAATCTATTCAAGCCAGACATTCAGACAGCGCTGCTGGAGGGGAAAATGGGCTGCTCCGTAAAGTAGGAATTTCTCCATGAGTGACTTTTGGTATGAATTTCATAGAGAGGATTCAGGGAGCAGCTAGACACGCCCTTCACCCTGTGAAGTTCTAGGAAACCCTGAATTCCATCCCAAATTCCTGAGATGAAGCTTAAAAGGAAGAAACAAACTTTAAAGAAATAGAAGGTGCCATTGTTAGTATAATCATTATGAATATCCATTATAAAAATAATACTCATCGTGCTCAGGCACCTTTCTTGCAGAAATCCAAAACCAGGTCTTAAAGTAAGGTCTCAGTAAGTCAGTGAATAAACAAACAAACAAATAAAAATGTACAGCTTCAGCAAAACTGTTCCAACTTGTGTAATCTGGAACTGAATGTCACATTTAGTTCTGCCAAGCCTTGGCAGGGCCCCTGGCAGGGAACTGCTTGCATTCCATCAGGAAAAGCTGCTCTGGGTGCTAGGAAACCTGGAGTCTTGCTGGCTGGTCGTTCGGTTGCTGCGTTGTGTGAAACTCTTTTGAGCCCGTGGACTGTAGCCCGCCAGGGTCCTCTGTCCGTGGGATTTCCCGAGCAAGCGTACTAGAGTAGGTAGCCATTGCCTTCGCCCGGGGATCCTCCTCACCCAGGGATCAAACCTGGGCCTCCTGCATTGCAGGCAGATTCTTTACTGAGCCAAGAAGCCCCCAGTCTTCGTGGGGTCTGACTAGGGTGGCTAGAAGGTCGTGTGCTCTAGGGTGGGCTCATGCACCAGGAGTAAAATAAGGGTCACTGGCATGGCCTCAAAGGCAGCTCCCCACCCCCACTCTCAACCTGGCCCCCACCTGTCCCTCAGCCAGTGTTACTGGTGGAAACTCGGCAGCTCAGGCAGCAAAACAGCACCACGTGTCTCCCCATGAAGCTCTGCTTCCCATTGTATCCAATGATCAAAGACTCAAAAATCAACTCTAACATTCACACTCTCTTTCTGATTATTAATGAACGGACGTTTCCTTAAACTTAGAGGCAGAAGATCCAAGTTTAAGAACAGGCTCTGCTCTTGGAGGAATCTGTGATTTGGAGACGTCAAATCACCCATTTGAACCTTTATTTCTTCGTCAGGAAATAGGACTGACATTCCTGTCTCTGTGTGCCCCACAGGGGGCTTTGCAAGGCGTTATCAAGATGGAACTTCTCACTCTGTTCAGTACGCATAGGGCATGTGATCCAAAGAAATCTTCAGACCCAGCTGGCATGGGTGATGTAGTATGTCACAAAGGTAAAAATGTGGCATAAAGTGTTCATGACCATTCCTCTATCTCACTTTCAGTGGCCGAGTGAATGGGGAAAGAAGGGGTCCTGAACTGCTGTGCCGGGCGCGAGACACAGAGAGGCGCTGCAGGCTGGGGGAGTCACCCCTGGCCCCGGGGGCTGTGTGCCCCACAGTCCGCACTCTGCAGCGCCTCCAGGGCTCCGAGATCGTCGCTTGTGTCTACTCTCACCCACATTCCGTCCACCCGGCGTGTGGGGCGAGTTCTGCCGGTCGGTCGTCTTGCTCTTGTGTTTTCACGTCTGCTTACGTTCAGGGAGTGCTTGATCCGGTAACTGCAAGGGCCTGTGACGTGCTCCTGCTGTTTGCTGCTGCTGCTGCTGCTGCTGCTGCTGTTCCGCTCTGCCCACTGCACTTCCTGGTCATCTTCCAGGTGGAAAGGCTTTGCTCAGATTGCCACCCCCAGTGAGGGCGTGGCCCCAGGGTTGCTGCTCCCGGCTCCGGTCCCCAGAGCTGCAGCTCCCCCGCATGGAAAGGAGACCCTCCCCAGCTGTGGGAAGGCTGATGCCCTGCGTCTTCAAGCCTACGTTCATGTTTATGCTCAAGGACATACGAAAAGTAGGTCCTTAGAGAGGATCATTCCCAAAGAAAGAAAAGCATACAATTCCCTGATTAATCAGAGCAATAGTCAAAGAATTCACTGAAACCCCCCTGAGGCCTGATTTACGAGTTACAGGCGAGACGTCGTCTATCTGACCATGAGAAGCAAAGAAACTGGGGACGCTGGGGTGCTTGTTTGGGCTGGGCTGAGAAGCAGAAGATACCTAAATGAAAACACACAACCGTCTGAGCTTGGTGTTTCTAATGGACCTAATGGCTCGTTTATATTCAATCCACTGACTCCTAATTAGGAAACAAGCAGTGAATTCCAGGGAACGAGGTCACTTGTCTTTCAGAATGGTTCAAGGATTTCCAGATGGCATGCTGAAAGGCATGACAGTGGAAGCAGGCCTGGGGATGGGAGAAAACAAGTGTGCTTGGAAGCCAAAATGAGGTGCCCCACAGCAAGGTCTGAGTTCCTAGCAGCCGCAGAAAAACAAAGCAAGCCCTTGTGATCCCGCTGGGTTGAGAAAACAGCCAGGTCACAGGACCCACTCCTGCAAGCCCTGGAGCAATCAACCGCTGGAAAATGTGCTGAAACGTGGGCGGGAGCAGCCTGGTGACAGTGAAAGGCCAGCTTGGAGGAGTTAGGGATGCGCCCACCATTTCCCACGTTGCGCACTTAACTGAAGAGGAGGAGCGTCTGAGTCGGGGAGGGACAGCTGCCTTGACAGTGCGCTCCTGCCCAGCACACACACCCGTACCCAAGCAGCCGCGCCGTCCGCCTCCCTGGGCCTGAGATAGGGGATCACGTTCAGAGAGGCTGCAGGTGAGATGCAGAGGAGGGCACACGGGCTGTGGGGGCCGGCACCCTGCGTCCAGATCCCAGGTCCCAGCAGCGCCACGCCTAGCCGTGCGGTGCTGAGGGCGGCTCTTAGCTCGGAGTCTAACTGACCTCCTCTGTGAGGCAGTCAGGGGACACCCCCCTTGCAGAGGACTGACAACAGCCTCGCGCTCTGACACTTAGCTGTCTGCACCCTCTCCGGTCCCTGGTTGCTCTCTCGGCTGATCTCGGGGCCCTGCTTCCCTGTGGGCACTGAGGACAGGGCTGTGACTCTCTCCTCCTGCCCTACTGATGCCCAGTGTGTCCCCCGGCAGGCGTCCTAACCACCCCTGAGGCCCCAAATCCCCCACCCAGAGCTCCAGAGGCCCCTTTCTGCAGCTCAAGGAGTTTCCCCAGGAGCCACCTCCCAGCCTCAAACCTCTGACACGGGCTGGTTTCCTGGGTTCTGACCACAGTCTGAAGTCTCGGAGATCCTCTCTCCTCCACTCCCCTCCCCTTTTCTCTTTCTTTTGCATTTATCTTTTTGCCTTCTTTGTCTCCCCTCTCTTCCCTGTCATCCCTCCCTCCCTCCGTCTTCCTCCCTGCCTCTCTTCTTGTTCAAAGTCATGACTGATTTGCATGGCCCCCTGAGCTTTGAGTTTATTTTACTCCCAAAGACACACTCATCACCTCATTCTTTACCTCCAAATCCTTCACTCAGGGCCCTGAGTGCCTTCAGCCATGCTCCACTCCCTCCCCCAGACACGATCTGAAAGGTGGCAACTGTGCTGGACCTTTGATTTGCAAATGTGAAGTAAGGAGAGGTGGTTTATTCTCTCCAGTGAGACCCTGGACATCTGCCTGCCCCAGGCCTGCTCCCGGAGCCCTCCCTTCCACCCCATGGGCACGCCCACACCCCTGCTATGCATCTTCTTCTGCTTAAGTTACCAGAATGGGTCTCTGTTGCTCCCAGCCACAGAACTCTCACCACGTGAGTGAGAGAGGGCAAGACCCCCAGGACAGCATGGAGCACAGGGCCACGGGCCCCAGGGCTCCCTGGCTGAGGCTGCTCCAGGCATCGCAGTGAGAAATGACGACCGCCTGAGCTGAAGCAGCAGCAGCTGACTGTGCTGAGGAGGGGTTGGACCAAAGGCTGTTAAGAAGGCCAGGAAAGGGGCTTCCCTGATGGTACAGTGGTTAGGGCCACTTCCAATAAAGGGAATTTGGGTTCGATCCCTGGCTGGGAAAATAACATCCTACATGCTGTGTGGCTCAACCAAAAACAAAAAAAAGATAACCAAACAGTCTTTTATAAATCCAATTAAAAATGAAAACATAAAGAAGGCAACCAGGAAGGAACTGGTGTGGAAGATGAGCCCACCGCCAGGCTCCCAGTCAGGGTTTTAGACGGACATTGAGCAAAGGAAGCAAGTGTGAAATGTGAAAACCTCACCTACTTCTTGCTCTGGCCTCTAAGTCCGTGTGAATCCAGTTTCTCTCCCTAGATTTGCAGGTTTAAGGCCCAAGTGAGGAAAGTCTTGTTAAATGCAGGTTTGCTCCGATGCCAGGGTCCAGGAGCCAGAAAGGCTCACTGATGTCCAGGGATGTTTTCTTCCTTGCTGTCTGCCTGAAGCTGGAAGACGGCTCTGGGTCTGGGGGACTACACAGTTCCCAGGCCCACGAGCGGCACAGGGAATCTGGGAAGACACAGAACATGTGATAAGCAGACAGCACCTACTGCTTCAGCCACTGGAAAACAGCCACTGACCAGACCACGGGGAAGCTGCTGACGCTGGAGGTGCTTAACAGGTGGGACTGGACGAGGTCACCTCGTAATGACCGTGCACACCCCCTCTTCAGAGCTACAGTGAAGACCACGGGAGATGGAGGCATGTGACTCAGGGTGAGCCCGGGCAGCCCCCACAGCAGCAGCTGGGAGGTGGTCTCTGGGTGACCAGTGCTAAGTCGCTGCAGTCATGTCCGACCCTATGACCTGCAGCTGCCAGGCTCCTCTGTCCATGGGATTCTCCAGGCAAGAATACTGGTGTGGGGTGCCATTTCCTCCTCCAGGGGATCTTCCCGACCCAGGGAGCGACTGAACTCCCGCTGCTTACACCTCCTGCATCGGCAGGTGGGTTCTTTACCACTAGCTCCACCTGGGTGACCAGGGGCCAGCCTAAAAATGAGCTGCCAATGGATTCTGTAATACTGAGACCAAGAAGACCCCCAAATCACATCATCGCCTGAACAATGGGGCTAAGTGAGACTGTGAACCAGGGGGAGGGCAGAATTTGCAACGCCGGGCTTCCGCACAGTCGGATCTCATGGCAGACGCCCACTCACCTGGCCTGTGACACCGGGGTGCTCGCTTCAGCTTTCCCAGGCTCAGCCCTCTCTCCTGCAGGCTGTGGACGCACAAAGTGTTGGTGGAGCGCTGACGAGTGGTAGAGGCCCAGTGGATTCGAGCTTCGGTTTCCCATCTCTCTCTCTCTTTCCTTCTTCTCCAGAAGTGAGGCAGTGCCCCGCAAGCTGCATCCCCACACACAGAAGCAAAAGTCCAAGGAGGTGGCGTTCTCCTCCTGCCAGTGGCCCAGCTGGGCTTATGCAGCTGTTGCACCTCTCCAGGACCGAGCCCCTCACCTCCTAACTTGTGCTGAAAAGAGAGGATGTGTGGGGCCACTTCTTATAAAGCCACATGGAACTGAAAGTTCTCTACCGCTTGGCTCTCCACAGTCCGTGCTCACGCAGCTGGGTGGTCTCAAGGCCTCAGGAGTTCCCCAGAGGTTCACGAACAGACAATGGCAAGGACTGTCTTCACAGGTTAGTGTCATTACCCAGATATCCTCGTGATACAGTCAGCTTCAGAGTCTAAACTGCAATATACTCCAGGTTCGACCACACAGTATGAAAGAAAAAGTCTTAGACACTCTGGGAAAACATCACTTCTGATAAAGATAAAGCTAGCAAATAGTCCAAACAACATTAATGGATATTTTTATTATGTACGACTAATAATGAGAGACAAAAATTGCATCCCTCTTTTCCTGTTCTCAGTATTTTTAAATGTACAAAACATCATAAAATTCATAAACTGCCCCTAATTATGACTCCATTGCCATTAGTCTTGTTCACCGATGACGTTTCTATCTCCATTAAAGTACTCTTGCAAGACTTCTCCATGTCATCTCCCTGAACTCACAGCTGACAATTTATGCTGTCTGCTTCCCCTTCTGAGCTCCGAGACACATTCTGGAATTCTGTCTCGGTTAGAGTCTGTCCTGAGAAGCCTGATAAATAGTGTCTGGGAAATCCCCAGAGATGTCACCGTTCTGCTGTTTTAACACAAGCATCGGCACACTCAAATGGCTCAGAGGAGGGCAGTCTTGTGACTCTTCGGTTCTAATGCCGGCAGGTCCCACTGTTTGAAGGGCCATCGAGCACAACACGCCACCGGAACTGGAGCGGCAGCGGCGGGCGCAGCTGAGAGTCAGCCTGCACCGGCTTTGACTGACGTCACGTGCGTCCTTCCAACACCAGGTCTCTGGTTGATACCAACTGGAGGTCCAACAATCCAATTCAACTCTGACACTAACAACCCCAAATCGATGCTGATCCCACATGTCACGGGATGTCAAGGGACATCCCACAAGACTGTCCCCACGTTAGATGCCAGCTGCAAATGAAGGCCCCAGACCCCCCCTTCTACCTGGCCAACTACAGATCAGGGTCCCCCTGACACCCTCAAATACAATTTCATTTAAAAAGATACAGACGGATAACTGCTCAGAAGGGAGGCACAGGCAAGGTGTGGGGTGGAGGCTGTGCTGAGTTCCCACACCTTCTCTGGGGGTGCTGCCTTCCCTGTACCCGGATGTGTTTGCCAACCCAGAAGCTCTTTTAACCTCATTTCTTCAGAGTTTTTAATCCAACTTATTTTTTTAATGTGGGTATGCTTGATTAAATTGTGGTCATCACTGATTGAAGTTAACCCCCAGACCCTCTCCCCTACTCAAAGGTCAGAAGGTAAGGTTAGGAATTTACTCCTATAATCACGTGGTTGATTCCTCTGGCAACCAGTCACCATCCTGAAGCTCTCTGGAGCCAAGAATCAATTAATTAGCATAAACTCAGGTGTGGCCAAAAGGGGCTTGTTGTGAATAATAAGATACTCCTAACACTAAGGGGCTTCCCTGGTAGCTTAGGTGGTAAAGAATCTACCTGCAATGTGGGAGACCTGGGTTCGATCCTTGGGTTGGGAAGATCCCCTGGAGGAGGGCATGGCAACCTACTTCAGTATCCTTGCCTGGAGAATCCCCATGGACAGAGGAGCTTGGTGGGCTACAGTCCATGAGGTTGCAAAGAGTTGGACACAAAAGACTGACCAAGCACCCCTACCGCTAAGGAAATCTCTAACGTTTTAGGAGCTCTGTGCCAGGAACCAGGGACAAAGATCAAGTCTATTTTTGATTGTAAACACAGTCAGAGTCAGGCTGGAATACCTACACTGTCAGGTACCACCTGAGCAAAGTACTCTCTATGACCATCAGGTTCCTGGTCTGTAAACACTCCCAAAAAGAAGAAAACTGTGAGCCACTCAGATGTGAATAGCTCCGACCCCATGGGCTGTGTAGCCTGCCAAGGCTCCTCTGTCCGTGGAATTCCCCAGGCAAGAGTACCTGAGTGGGCAGCCATCCCCTTCTCTACAGTGTCTTCATGATCCAAGGACCAAACCTGTGTCTACTGCTTTGCAGGCAAACACTCTACCATCTTAACCCCAAAGAAGCCCAAACGCCCCCAAGACATCCTCAAACTTAAAGGCAGGGCAGGTTGTGAGCTTCAGGAAGAAGATGTGAAAATGCCAGACAAGTACAAGGTAAAACTCCACGATGACACTCTGCTTCATGCCCCGTGCTGTGATGTGCGGCGCTGCGCTTAGTCACTCAGTCGTGACCGACGGTTTGCAGCCCGCCAGACTCCTGTATCCATGGGCACTCTCCAGGCAAGAATGCTGGAGGGGGTCGCCATGCCCTTCTCCAGGAGATCTTCCCAACCCAGGGGTCAAACCCAGGTCTCCCACATTGCAGGCAGACTCTTTACTGTCTGAGCCACCAGGGAAGCCCACTCCCCATAGTTTGACTAAAATCAGACCCATCCAGATTTCTCCTCCAAAGCTGTAAGTGTAGATTGCCACATCCACTAAAAAGAATTGTTTGTTAGTTTCTGTAAAGTTAAAGATACATCTACCCCATGACTCAGCAATTCCATTCACAGGTATTTACCACAAGAAATAAATACCTGTTATCTACAAAAGAGAACTGTACTTAAATGTTCATTGTAGCTTTCTTTCTAATAGAAAAAAAAAATCTGGAAGTAACAGGTAGTTGAATAAATGAGTTCTGGTATAATAAAAATGGATATAAAAATCCAAACAGATGAATCTTAAATTTTTAAGAAGCCAGACACAAAAAGATACATACCTTATGAGTCCAGAATAATCAAAACTAACATCTGTGGACAATCTCTATAAACACAGTGGTTGGGTGGTCGAGGGGAGGAGGCAAAGGGAGCTCTTTTGAAAACTGAAAATGTTCCGGCCTTTGTTATAGGTGATGGTTACATAAGTACATTTGACGATCAAAATTCTCCAAACTGAAAGCTTACAATCTTCCGTTTTACTGTATGTCGGCGGTGCCTCAATTTAAAGAAGCCTTTTACAGCCTGTCTACGAGCATCGTGGACTAGGAACTGAATGGAGTTCTTTCTCTGGGCAGGAAGAGGGCGTGCTCAGTCAGTAAGCCGTGGCTGACATCCTCGTGGCCTCAGGACTAGAGCCCAGCAGGCTCCTCTGTCCATGGGGATTTTCCAACAAGAATGCTAGACTGGGGTACCATTTCCTTCTCCAGGGGATCCTCCCAACCCAGGGATCAAACCCACATCTCTTGGTCTCCTGCACTGGCAGGTGGATTCTTTACCACTAGCACCACCTGGGAAGCCTAGGAAGAGGGGGACTGGGCTATAAAGTACAAAGTGGGGCCCATGCCTAACCCTATATCTCCAACCCTCAGTCCCAGAGTTGAATTCTTTGCCAGAGACTTGCTAAGGGTGTGTTCCCATGCAGACTCTGGATAGGGTGCCTCTGGCGCCTCCAGCGCTTACTTCCCTCTGGATCCAAATCCAGTACAGCTTTACCAAGTGTGCACAAGCCCCTCCTTGTGAGATAAGGAAATGATTTCCATTCAGAGATTTTGTTTTCTTGGGCTACAAAATCACTGCAGATGGTGACTGCAGCCATAAAATTAAAAGACACTTGCTCCTTGGAAGGAAAGCTATGGTAAACCTAGACAACATATTAAAAAGCAGAAACATCACTTTGCCAACAAAGGTCGGTCTAGTCAAAGCTATGGTTTTCCTAGTAGCCATGTATGGATGTGAGCTGGAACATAAAGGAGGCTGAGCACTGAAGAATTTAGAAGACTCTTGTCCCTTGGGCAGCAAGGAGATCAAACCAGTCCATCCTAAAGGAGACCAACTCTGAATATTCATTGTAAGGACTGATGCTGAAGCTGGAGCTCCAATGTTTGGTTGCCTGATGCGAAGAGCTTACTCACTGGAAAAGACCCTGATGCTGGGAAAGACTGAAGGCAAGAGGAGAAGGGGCGACAGAGGACGAGACGGTTGGAAAGCATCACTGAGTCGGTGGACATGAGCTTGCACAAACTCCGTGTCCGTGTCCACAGAGTCGGACATGCCGCGGCAACTGGACAAACATCCTGCCTGAGCTCTCTGAGTGGGTGTGAAGGTCACCGGCCTATTCTCTGTGAACAGCACAGCAATCCTGGATACAGACTTCAAAGAAGACGGGTGGCTGAGGGACAGGCCACTCCCTCTCTCTCCCCTTCCTTCTGCTCGCCAGTCGCCCGGGCCTCTTCTAATGCCCCGCACCCCCAGGAAACAGTACCCAGCGTGTACATCAACCACCTTGCTGTGCCCAAGGCTTCTTTTGTTTGACTAGTTTTCATTTTCACTTTTAATACAGTTTCCAGTTATGTGCTGGAATCAATGCCTGTAGCCTTGTGAGAGCTGGTTATTCAATTTTCAGGTAGCTTAAGAGCTCGTCATTAAACAAAACCATCAGGTAAATAAATTATATAGTAAAATGTAATAAGCATTCAAAACGTATCATGGCCTGATTAATATGCTACACCTCACTCTTGCCTCTGCTCTTGGAATCATTTAGTGCACAGATAGTAGGAGCTGTTGTGTGTCCCTTCCTAGCACTGCGGTCAGTAACGTCTGGTCGGTAGACTGAAATCATCCACTGTGGGCGTACTTACACTACAGAAATTGGCAAATGCTACGAATAAGTGCTGTCCTACTGAAAAGCTGATTTTAATCATTTACCTGCTGGCCACACCATGGCCCCAGAGCCCTGTGTACCTGCAGGAACTGCTGAGCTTTACATTGCAGACTGGAGTGGTCCCTTCTGTGTCTCTGAATGACCCTGTAGCTGTGGTGTGGCATCTGGAGTGTCAGGAGGAGGTACATGAGGCAGGCTGTTCAGCTGGCAGTCAGCGGCACACATCAGAGGGTAATCAGGCAGCCCTGGGGTTGGCCGCAGCCACAGGGGTGGTGGGAAGTGGGCAGATGAGGGCAATGCTGGGAAGTGGGCACAGCAGGGCTCACGCTGACCCAGGAAGGACTGAAGGGAAACTAGAGCCCCGTCCGCCCCGAGGTTTTGAACAGAGCCGTGGACAGATACTGTTGTCATAGAGGGAGATTACACTGGGGACCAGGACTGAGAAAGGAGGGGTCCCTTGAGGTAGCAGATAGGTGGGCTCCAGGTGAGACGTTTACAACTGGCCTCCTGTTTGCACTTCCTGAGAGAAGAGATAGGTGGGCTCCAGTCCAGGCATTTACAGTCAGCCTTCTGTTTGCCTCCAAAATGGAAGCAACAACAGAAACAGGGTAAATAGCTAGGCTTCGTCTCTTGCAAACATCCTAAGATAATAGCCGTGGCAAGGACAAAGAGGGGCAGAGCCCTGTCTGAGTGAAGCATTAAGTCTCCCCGCCCACACACACGCGTGGGACAAGGAAGACACATGTGCAGAAAGACTCCTCGGGGTCAAAAGTCAGGGGATAAAGCCAGGCCCTAATGAGCCTTGCTCATCCCGGAAGCCTTCACTTTGAGATCCATTTTGGCTGAGGGGTGTGTGCCACCTCAGGGGAGGGTACTGCAACAAATAGCCAGGGGGTTACCGAGCAAGATGATTAGCCTGAGGGAAGACGAAGACCCGGAGAACTGACCCCTTATAAAGGCTTGAAGCCACAAAGGCGCGACTCTCTCTGAGTCCACCCAAGGCCCTTTCCACACCCACTTCTCTTCTCAATAAACTTTCTGCTTTACCCTTCAGCTTCTGCCTGCTCGCCTGAACTCATTCTTGACTCAGCAGGCAAGGGCTAGGGACTCAGACACTGACTGTTGGCTGGCCTTGGCCCCTGTGGTCCAGGAGTTAGAACTCCCGTTTCAGGAGACTGAGGTCTTGCTCCCAGCTGCCGCTTGCTGCTTCCTGCTGTAAACTGCCTGCTTACTACTGCGTGCATCCAAGTCACCTCTGAGCTGTCTTAACACAGAACTAACGGCAACTCACTCTGGTGTTCTTGCCTGAGAACCCCATGGACAGGGGAGCCTGGCAGCCCAGTCTATGGCGTCGCAGAGCCGGACACGGCTGACAACCTAAAGAGCAGCAGCAACAGAAATGGGCGGCATCCGTGACCCTGAACCCGGGCGTCAGCCAAACAGAGACTGGAGGAAAGGCGTTCGAGTCCTTTGCTAACAGATCATTTCCCCTTGCTCAGCATGTTTTCACCTTGTTTTACGACCTGAGTGTCAGAGCTGGAAGAATGCTTGTGACCCTCAGACCCTCTCACCTCATTGCACAGATGAGACCATTAGGAGGTAAGCAGATCCCAAACCTGTCCCTCCCAGGCCAGCCCTACCACCCCAAAACAACACCCCAAAAGCGGGGGTTGGATGGGGTCTGTGAGGCGCAGCCTTTTCCTGTTCAGCAGGGACAATGGGATCTGCCATCAGCTTTGACAGGACAGGCCAGGAGTGAAACTGAAGATGAAACCTCAGCCCCAGGGAGTTACAAGGGTGAGAAGAAGCGAGAAGGGAGAAGAGAGCCAGGGCAGGTGCTGCAGGCGGAGCCAGCTCTCACCTCCTGCCCAGGGAAGCCCAGGCCCGGGCTCTCAGCCGCCCTGAGGAGGACAGGGAGCGCTTCCACTCCGGCCCAGACCTGGGAGGCAGAGGAGCCTGAGTCCAGCAGGAACAAAGCGAAAGAAGAGGGCTCCCCTGTCCAGGTAGCGCAGGGAACGGGGGCAGGGTCAGGAGAGGGGAAGCCGGAGGCTGGGAAGAATTCCAGCTCTGGAAGTGGGCGACCCCAGAGGGAGGCCCTGCAGCCATCAGGAGGGCGCTGTTGCTCAGAGGGCAGCTCTCCAGAGGATGCTTATCCTGGTTTAGAGCATGAAAGATTTCACATTCAGGGGGTCCCTACTCGCCCACCCGGAGAGAACACAGGAAGCAGACTCAGAAGGATGAGAGGCACTTGTCCTGTTCCCTGCCATCTCAGACGACTGTTACCTGTATCTTCACTCGGTGTCAGCGTCCGTGGGGGCTAGGCACCACTGCAGGCACAGGGGATGGCGGGGTGCGTGACCCCACAAAGTCCCCGCCCTGGGAGTGCATATCCCACTGGAGGCGAGACAGGGAGCAGGCGCACAAATGAGAAGACGCAGGTCTGTGCTGGGAAGAGACAGGAGGAGAATGACAGGCCCGGCGGGGTCCCCGCGCTCTGGCCACTCACCTGCAGAACGGGACTGACGTCTCCCCGACAGGGCCGTGCTGCAGCACAGGTGGGGTGTGCTGGGGTCCACGCCCCCCTAGCGGAGGCGGGTCCAGTGAGGCGAATTCAACCCCTGTTGCTCTGGCTTGTTTTGTTGTGACCAATATATACAAAACTCGCCCCTGTAAACGCCTTTACGCGGCATCAAGGACATTCACAGTGTCTGTACAACTATCAGCCAACCATCAGCACCGTCCATCCCCAGAATTTTTTCATCGTCCCACAGAAACGGAAACCATTAAATAACTCCACACTCCTCCTGCGCCCAGCCCCTGGCAATCTCTATTTTACTCTCCCTATGAATTTGTTTGTTTTAGGGCCTCACTAGAGTGGAATCAATCATAGAGTTTGCCCTTTCATGTCTAACATTTCCCTTAGCTTCACCTAGAAGAGGACTCGCTGGCTCATACAGTAATTCCGTGCTTGCCTTTTGCAGAAGCTCTCTTTTCCAAAGTAACAACACCGTTTTGAGAGCTCCAGTTTCTCTACGTCCAGCCTCTGCCTATTATTTTCCTTTGTCCTTTTTCAGTAATAGCTGTGGAAGTGGGTGTGAAGGGCCTTCTGCTCTCTTTTACGTTTTCACAGTGCATACTGTCAGACTGTTCCCTGCACGCATGCTCGCAGCGTGCCTGCTCCGAGTATCGTTCGTCCATAGTTCTCCAGGGCTGCCCGCACCAGTCTCTACGCTCTGCACCCTACGGCTAATTTAAGGCTTTGCCAAAGGTAATCCCAAATGCGTGACTGTCTCTACGTCTCCTTCCACTGAAAAAGAGATAGCAGAGGCCTGGCAGCCTGTGTGCCACTGTCAGGCCCAGGGTGTGTAAGAGCCAGTCCCAGCTCTCTCCTCCCCCCTCGCCCCACCTCTCCTGTGCACAGTAAACCCGGTGCCCGGGAGGAAGGCAAGGACAAGGGCGGCTCACCCAGGCTTCACACTCGTATTTACGGTGCTCTATTTCAAAACAACTGGAACCGTTGTGAGAGGGTAAGGAACAGGCAAAATACAGAGCCTTGAAACAGACAGACTCTGCAGGTCCCCCCGATCTGATCCTCTGTGATCCTCAAGCTCAAACAATAAATAACACACGTCCTGGAGCAGAACACACAAGTGTAATTTATATCTCAAAATCCAAGCAAGTTCCAAACAGCAGCCAAGCCTACAGATACAAATCCCAGCTCATTCATAAGCTGACATTCCTCGGTCTGAAAAAATTCAACAAGCAAGAAGGCGCTTTCCTGGGTACGAGTACACACGGCCAGGTCTTGAACTCCCAGGGAGGAGCGCTTCCAGGGGCTTTGTCAAGAGCTAGGCAGTGACTGGGGGGAAATGTCCGTGTCCTTGGCTATGGATCGGCTTCACATTCAGCAGATTTTCATCTCGTTTCACAGTCTCAGGGTAACAAAGCTGGGGGATCCTGAGACCCTCTCACCTCATCACACAGATGAGATCACTGAGGCCCAGCTTTCTACAAGGTAACCAGCCCCAAGCCTGTCACTCGCAGGCCAGCCTCTCGGCTTCAATACGTCCTCCCATATCTCTTATGGGCAGCACCCGCCCTTCCTCAAATGGGCAAATTTGAAATCAGTGTTGACAAATCTGTTTTGTTGTTTTCAAACTGACATTTGAGACCCAGCTGGTTCTTTTATCAAGAGCAAAACACTGACATGCCAAGGGGTGGGCTCAAACATGAGACCGCTTCACTGGAAGCAAGGAATACATCATTACGCCACGGCGGGCCCCAAAGGAGAAAAGCCAAGTGCTGATCATAAAGCAACTGGAAGCTGAAACTCCCACTGCGAGATAGGAGAAACTTTCTCGGAATAAGGCAAAGCCAGCTCCCTAGAGGCACACACACACCCCAAAGCTCCGGGACCAGAGAGACGGAGCCAGCCCATGGGGAGACCCGCAGCTGTCCTGAGAGGCAGCTGCTCCTCTGCTCCCTGAGTGACCCTGCTCAGGGATCCCTCCCAGCTCTCATTCTGGAGTGTCCCAGAGCCTTTCTTCTGCTACAGGTTTCCTTGGTTTGGACAAGAATAAGAGCCAGTTTAACAGAGGACAAAGAAATATCCCGAGTACTGCCCCACGCCAGGGCTGGGCTGGGGGATTCATGTCTCGACATTAAAAGGTGAGGACCTCCCTCCCCATAGATGGAGGCTGGAGCTGAATCTCGAAACCACACACAGCTGGCAGAAACAGCTCTGTGCCCATTAGACCCGGCCTCCACCCCTGGCTGATTTCTTTTTTTTTTTTTTTTCAGGGCAGAATTTTAAAAATCATTTATTCATGAATCTGGAATGGATTCCCTCTCCTCCAACCCCTACATGCATGATGACAAGAGGAAAAGATGGCAAACAATGGTGTCCAGTCTTATTACACAGTGAGGATACGATTCTCAAGTCAGTCTACTGATCACAACAAAGAGGACACTACCATCAATGAACTCAACACGACCACGTTTAAGAAGTTCATCAAAATCGGGTCTTTCTTATGAAAGAGGATTTGGAGTACAACCTCAGACAAGAATCACAGCACAGTTCTCTCTTGCAATGTCTATTTCACCGCACTCTGCCTACAGAGAGGAGCTAGCTAGTCAAGTTCAGAGTTCACTGGGGGGGTTGACTTGCAAGTTTCAACCTCAGGCTCTTAGTCTCCTGGAGGTCAGATCAGCTAATGTCCAGATGTGTGTGTGTGTGTGAGATCAGCTAATGTCCAGGTGTGTGTGTGTGTGCGCACGCGCGTGCGTGCACGCACACGTACTCAGTCACTCAGTCCTGACTCTTGTGACCCCATGGACTGCAACCCACCAGGCTCCTTTGTCCATGGGATTTTCCAGGCAAGAATACTGGAGTGGGTTGCCATTTCCTTCTCCACCTGGCTGATTTCTAACGCGAAAAAGCCCGGGCTGATCTCCTTGGGTTTAGGGCACTGAGGCAGCCCGCTCATTTTATTGTTGCTATTGTAGTTCTTTTCCTTCCCAGTTGATTCTAACGTGCAGTCAGGGTTGGGCTTTCCTGGTGGCTCAAATGGTAAAGAACCTTCCTGCAATGCAGGAGACCCAGGTTTGATCCTTGAGTCAGGAAGATCCCTTAGAGAAGGGAATGGCTACCCACTCCAGTATTCTTGCCTGGAGAATTCTACAGTCTGCTGCTGCTGCTGCTAAGTCGCTTCAGTCTTGTCTGACTCTGTGTGACCCCATAGACGACAGCCCACCAGGCTCCCCCGTCCTTGGGATTCTCCAGGCAAGAGTACTGGAGTGGGTTGCCATTGCCTTCTCCATTCTACAGGCTATGGGGTCGCAAAGAGTCAGACATGCCTAAGCAGCTAACACTTTAGCATTAAGATAGACAGCCACTGTTAGACCAGCAGTTCTCAATGTTACCTGCACATTAACGTTACTAAAGAAGCTTAAAAAAAAGGTGCTGAGCCTGAGTCCCTCCCACCCCCAATCTCCCTATGTTCTGCTTGAATTGACATGAGGTGACCTGGGCATCAGGATGTGTAAAAGCTCCTCAGGATGATTCCTCTGTGCAGTCAAGTATAAGATCCACTGTCTTAGGTGATACTTAGGGGAAAAGAGTCCGGGTTTCTCAAAAAGTCCAAGGATCCCATTACCTGGGTGCTTAACACCATAGGGTTCTGCCCACCCTATTCTCCAGGATCGAAATCTCTGGTTTCATGTGTTCCTCAGACACCCTTTCACACAGAGAACGCTGCAGCCAGCCCTGCAGAGCTTCAGCCAGCCTGTGTCCTCGCCCAGAGCCCCGTCTGAGGCCCTTGCCCTGCATCTCAGTCCCCACATCCCCGTGTCGTAAGCCCAGCTGGCATCCCAGAGACCCTGCCAGAGGCTTCTCAGTTCCTTTTAGCCAGTTTTCTGGGTTGCTTATTCAAGGCATCAGCAGCCTGACTGCTGAGGAGATGAAGCGCTCAGCCCTCCAAGGAGTCCACAGAGTGACGGGGAGCACTGGCATCCTACGAAAGCCTCACTGGCCACCATGCACAAGGCAGAGAGAGCCCAGCCCAGGTGCACAGCAAGGCGGGAAGGATGGCTGCGCTGGAGCCAGGTCTCAGCGGAGCCACCCGCAGGGCCTATTGAGCCAGCCTGGAAAGAGGCTTGTGGATCCAGCGTGGAGAGGCGCATGGTGAATACCATCATCAAGAGGGGGAAGGGGTCTGGCCCCAATGGGCCTCCTTCCCAGCCAGGGACAGAGCCCCCGGAAGCCAGCAAGGAGCTTCCCGTCCCTTGACCAACCACGGCTGATGTGGGCTCCGCAAGTCTCCGACACGCTCATCAGTGGCTGTGATGATGTGGGCTGGGCCCGTTCAGGGCATGGCGTCCTCTCTCACCAAGGCCCCCACAGCTGCGACTTTGAGTGCTTCCTGGAAACCGCTTCTCCTAAGGAGCCTCCCTGGATAAGACCAGCCCTCTCATTTCTCTCCCAGGGCACTCTTCTAGCTGTTGACTGTATACACCTTCATTCTCTTCTGTACCACCTAGCAGTGGGCCTTCCATAAACAGGCTTTCTATATATTTTATTGACTGGTACATAATTCCAGTATACTTTTAGGTTACAGAATCAATTATTTAGCAACAGGCATACTGTGGTGAAAAAATGTTTTTCTGTATATGCATAACTATATAACTTGAAGGATTTACTCCAGTATGTTAGACTAAACAATCTGGAAGGAGATACTTTCTTAATTTTTATCCCTATTTCTTTTTTCAAAATGCATTTTTACTTTTGTCCAAGTAAAAAAAAGTAACCAGGCTTAATTCAATTCAGTTCAGTTCAGTCGTTCAGTCGTGTCTGATTTTTTGCGACCCCATGGACTGCAGCACACCAGGCTTCCCTGTCCATCATCAGCTCCCGGAGCTTGCTCAAACTCACATCCATCGAGTTGGTGATGCCATCCAACCATCTCCTCCTCTGTTGTCCCTTTCTCCTCCTGCCTTCTATCTTTCCCAGTATCAGGGTCTTTTCCAATGAGTCAGTTCTTCACATCAGGTGGCCAAAGGACTGGAGTTTCAGCTTCAGCATCAGTCCTTCCAATGAATATTCAGGAGCGATTTCCTTTAGGATGGACTGGTCGGATCTCCTTGCAGTCCAAGGAACTCTCAAGAGTCTTCTCCAACACACAGTTTGAAAGCATCAATTTTGAAAAAGATTTACTGAGCATGGCCCTGCCTATCAGAACAAGACCCAGTTTCCTCCCAAGACAGTCTCTCCCCATCAGGACGCTTCCATAAGCCTCTTATTCTTACCCATCAGAGGACAGACAGAATGAAAACCACAATCACAGAAAACTAATCAAACTGATCACATGGACCAGAGCCTTGTCGAATACAATGAAACTATGAGCCATGCCGAGTAGGGCCACTCAAGACGGATGGGTCATAGTAGAAAGTTCTGACAAAACGTGGTCCACTGGAGAGGGGAATGGCAAACTGCTTCAGTATTCTTCCCTTGATAACCGCATGAACAGGATGAAAAGGCAAAAAGGTTTGACACTGAAAGATGAACTCCCCGGGTTGGTAGGTGCCCAATATGCTGTCGGAGAAGAGTGTAGAAATAACTCCATAAAGAATGAAGAGATGGCGCCAAAATGAAAACCGCGCCCAGCTGTGGATGTGACTGGTGACGGAAGCAAAGTCCAATGCCGTAAAGCACCCAGCTCAGTAAGGGCACGAAACAACCAGAGCCTTAGAGCTGCAGATAAAAGCGACGGTAACAAACAGCAATTTGTGTCTCTGATTCCTCTCCCCAGTTCCACTGCCCAGAGACAAATGCTATCAACTCTTCAAGCAAATTCTTCTGATAGCCGCTTTCAAATTTTGGGGAATATTCTTGTTGCAGCTTCTCACTGGTCAGCTGTAAACATGAACTTCTGGCATCCTCATCACTGCCTCTCCTCCCAGCTTCCTAAAATATGGTCATTCCAGACACTTGTTTTCTTCATTTCTGAGAAAGCCTCCTGCGCTGTTTCTTCAGCACTCTTCCCTCTTTGGTCCATATTTCTGGAACTTCAATAGAGGAGATAAACCCTAGCCTTTCTCCTTTATTTCTCTGTCTCTCTCTTTTGTTCTATTGATTTTAGATTCCGACTGTTCTATCATTTTGCTCCATTTGCTTTATTTCATTTGATTCTGTTTTCTTTTCTTTTCAAAATTCTGTGCTCGGGCTATTTTTTCACGGTGCTCTGCCCGTGTTTCGTGGATGTATCATCTTCCCACGTATCTTTTAGGATGGTAACCATCGGGCTTACTAGTTCTAGCCTCCTGCACTGTCCGCACCTTCCCTCTGTGTATCCTCTTTCTATTTGTCTTGGGTCCTCTCTGTCACACTGGAGCCTTCCGCTAACAATCCACGGCCCTATGTTGACCTTATATCTGGGACAAGGTCCTGCAACACTGACTGGGAGTTTTCTGTGGAGATTTCAGGAGCTTGTGGGTTCCACCATCAGACCATTAGATTTTTGGTCCCCTGCAAGTTAGCGTCCAGGCCTTCTCTGAGGCTGTTTGTACGCTCCAAAAAGAGCCCTCCAGCTGCCTGCCTGGGGGTATAGGTGTGCCTGTTGCTGTTCTAGAGTCAGGGAGGAGAAAACGGCTGAAGAGCTCACAGCTCAGCACAAGTCTGACTAATCCGTCTTCTGTCCTCCGCTTTGCCGCTTTGCCTAGACTTCCACGGCCTCCCATCGCCACCATCCAGTTCATCTGGAGAAGAGGCCTCTGGTTTCTGTTGGATGGAGAGACAGGAGAAGGCCAGGGCAGAATGGAGGGATGGGGGTCCCCAGATAATAGGGAAGGACCCAAGAGTCCAACCGCTCAGTGTACAGAATTTCAACCATCCACCCGTCTCTGGGCCATCTCCCGAGCCCTGCTCTTTGGTTCTTGGCGTCTCTGGGTGCTGAGCCCCTCAGGGATTTTCAGAATGAAAGATACACTGTTGACAGGAAAAAACCCCTGCGGGCAAGTAGCTCGAACCTTTCCATGTTCTGAAAGTCAGCCACCACGCCTCCACCTTCACTTGAGTCCCCCTCCATGCTCTTACCTCGTATTCTTGCAGTGAACACTTTTTTTAAAACCATTTATTTGGCTGAGCCTTGAAGGATCCTTTAGTTGTGGCTAATGGGATCTGGTTCCCTGACCAGGAATGGAATCTGGGTCCGCTGCATCGGGAGCAGAGTCTTAGCCACTTGACCACCAGGGACATCCTGGAATGGACACTTCTGAAATTCTCACACTGTGCTTTGATGGGAGCAGGGGCTGCAGAGATCAAAAACAATTCATTCATCAGGCAGGCTCCAGTCACATGAACTTTCAAGGATGAGTGTCATGAGGAGGAGGAGAGACTGTTGCAAAGCAGACGTGACGTTACAGGGAGGACAGAACAGGGAGGGACAGCGTGAAAGTGTGTGTCTGGTGGGGCTGAGGCTCAGCGCCCAGACTGTCCGGAGAAAGAGAAGAGGGGAGGGGCCAAAGACTCAGAGATGGCACGAGACAGCTTACAGAGGCCCGAGATGCTGGCCTAAGGAGTCTAGGCTTTATTCGTTCAGTTCAGTTCAGGCACTCAGTCGTGTCCGACTCTTTGCGACCCCATGAACTGCAGCACGCCAGGCCTCCCTGTCCATCACCATCTCCCGGAGTTCACTCAGATTCACATCCACCGAGTCCGTGATACCATCCAGCCATCTCATCCTCTGTCGTCCCCTTCTCCTCCTGCCCCCAATCCCTCCCAGCATCAGAGTCTTTTCCAATGAGTCATCTCTTCGCATGAGGTGGCCAAAGTACTGGAGTTGCAGCTTTAGCATCATTCCTTCCAAAGAGATCCCAGGGGTGATCTCCTTCAGAATGGGTGGTTGGATCTCCTTGCAGTCCAAGGGACTCTCAAGAGTCTTCTCCAACACCACAGATCAAAAGCATCAATTCTTCGGTGCTCAGCCTTCTTCACAGCCCAAATCTCACATCCATACATGACCACAGGAAAAACCATAGCCTTGACTAGATGGACCTTAATCGGCAAAGTAATGTCTCTGCTTTTGAATATGCTATCTAGGTTGGTCATAACTTTTCTTCCAAGGAGTAAGTGTCTTTTAATTTCATGGCTGCAGTCACCATCTGCAGTGATTTTGGAGCCCAAAAAATAAAGTCTGACACTGTTTCCACTGTTTCCCCATCTATTTGCCATGAAGTGATGGGACCAGATGCCATGATCTTCGTTTTCTGAATGTTGAGCTTTAAGCCAACTTTTTCACTCTCCTCTTTCACTTTCATCAAGAGGCTTTTGAGTTCCTCTTCACTTTCTGCCATAAGGGTGGTGTCATCTGCATATCTGAGGTGATTGATATTTCTCCTGGCAATCTTGATTCCACCTTGTGCTTCTTCCAGTCCAGCATTTCTCATGATGTACTCTGCATAGAAGTTAAATAAGCAGGGTGACCATATACAGCCTTGACGTACTCCTTTTCTTATTTGGAACCAGTCTGTTGTTCTGTGTCCAGTTCGAAATGTTGCTTCCTGACCTGCATACAGATTTCTCAGGAGGCAGGTCAGGTGGTCTGGTATTCCCATCTCTCTCAGAATTTTCCACAGTTGATTGTGATCCACACACTCAAAGGCTTTGGCATAGTCAATAAAGCAGAAGTAGATGTTTTTCTGGAACTCTCTTGCTTTTTCCATGATCCAGTGGATGTTGGCAATTTGATCTCTGGTTCCTCTGCCTTTTCTAAAACCAGCTTGAACATCAGGAAGTTCACGGTTCACGTATTGCTGAAGCCTGGCTTGGAGAATTTTGAGCATTACTTTACTAGCATGTGAGATGAGTGCAATTGTGTGGTAGTTTGAGCATTCTTTGGCATTGCCTTTCTTTGGGATTGGAATGAAAACTGACCTTTTCCAGTCCTGTGGCCACTGCTGAGTTTTCCAAATTGGCTGGCATATTGAGTGCAACACTTTCACAGCATCATCTTTCAGGATTTGAAACAGCTCAACTGGAATTCCGTCACCTCCAGTAGCTTTGTTCATAGTGATGCTTCCTAAGGCCCACTTGACTTCACATTCCAGGTTCTATTAGGTCCATACCATTTCTGTCCTTTATCAAGCCCATCTTTGCATGAAATTTTCCCTTGGTATCTCTAATTTTCTTGAAGAGATCTCTAGTCTTTCCCATTCTGTTCTTTTCCTCTATTTCTTTGCACTGATCGCTGAAGAAGGCTTTCTTATCTCTTCTTGCTGTTCTCTGGAACTCTGCATTCAGATGCTTATATCTTTCCTTTTCTCCTTTGCTTTTCACTTCTCTCCTTTTCACAGCTATTTGTAAGGCCTCCCCAGACAGCCATTTTGCTTTTTTGCATTTCTTTTCCATGGGGATGATCTTGATCCCTGTCTCCTATACAATGTCACGAACCTCATTCCATAGTTCATCAGGCACTCTATCAGATCTAGGCCCTTAAATCTATTTCTCACTTCCACTGTATAATCATAAGGGATTTGATTTAGGTCATACCTGAATGGTCTAGCGGTTTTCCCTACTTTCTTCAATTTCAGTCTGAATTTGGCAATAAGGAGTTCATGATCTGAGCCATAGTCAGCTCCTGGCCTTGTTTTTGCTGACTGTATAGAGCTTCTCCATCTTTGGCTGCAAAGAATATAATCAATCTGATTTCGGTGTTGACCATCTGGTGATGTCCATGTGTAGAGTCTTCTCTTGTGGTGTTGGAAGAGGGTGTTTGCTATAACCAGTGCATTTTCTTTGCAAAACTCTATTAGTCTTTGCCCTGCTTCATTCCGCATTCCAAGGCCAAATTTGCCTGTTACTCCAGGTGTTTCTTGACTTCCTACTTTTGCATTCCAGTCCCCTATAATGAAAAGGACATCTTTTTTGGGTGTTAGTGCTAAAAGGTCTTGTGGGTCTTCATAGAACTGCTCAACTTCAGCTTCTTCAGTGTTACTGGTTGGGGCATAGACTTGGATTACTGTGATACTGAATGGTTTGCCTTGGAGACGAACAGAGATCATTCTGTCGTTTTTGAGACTGCATCCAAGTACTGCATTTCAGACTCTTTTGTTGACCATGATGGCTACCCCATTTCTTCTGAGGGATTCCTGCCCACAGTAGTAGATATAATGGTCATCTGAGTTAAATTCACCCATTCCAGTCCATTTTAGTTCGCTGATTCCTAGAATGTCGATGTTCACTCTTGCCATCTCCTGTTTGACCACTTCCAATTTGCCTTGATTCATGGACCTGACATTCCAGGTTCCTATGCAATATTGCTCTTTACAGCATCGGACCTTGCTTCTATCACCAGTCACATCCACAGCTGGGTATTGTTTTTGCTTTGGCTCCATCCCTTCATTTTTTCTGGAGTTATTTCTCCACTAATCTCCAGTAGCATATTGGGCACCTACTGACCTGGAGAGTTCCTCTTTCAGTATCCTATCATTTTGCCTTTTCATACTGTTCATGGGGTTCTCAAGGCAATACTGAAGTGGCTTGCCATTCCCTTCTCCAGTGGACCACATTCTGTCAGACCTCTCCACCATGACCTATCTTGGGTTGCCCCACAGGCATGGCTTAGTTTCATTGAGTTAGGCAAGGCTGTGGTCTTAGTGTGATTAGATTGACTAATTTTCTGTGAGTATGGTTTCAGTGTGTCTGCCCTCTGATGCCCTCTTGCAACACCTACCATCTTACTTGGGTTTCTCTTACCTTGGGCGTGGGGTATCTCTTTATGGCTGCTCCAGCAAAGCGCAGCCGCTGCTCCTTACCTTGGATGAAGGGTATCTCCTCACCGCCGCCCTTCCTGATCTTCAACGTGGGATAGCTCTTCTATGCCCTCCTGCACCAGTGCAGCCACCACTCATTGGACTTGGGGTTGCTCCTCCCGGCCGCCGCCCCTGGCCTCGGGCGTGGGGTTGCTCCTCCTGGCCGCCCCTGACCTCGGACTTAGGTAGCTCCTCTCAGCGTTCCTGCACCGTTGCAGCTTGGCACTCTCGGCCACTGACCCTGACCTCGGACGTGGGGTAACTCCTCTTGGCTGCTGCCCTTCGGGCATGGGGTCCTCCCGGCTTCTGCCCCTGACCTCAGACGTGGGGAAGCTCCTCTCGGCCGCGCTTGGTGCGCCGGTTGCAGCCACCCGCGCTTATTCGTTAGGCAATAGAAAATCTTCGAGGGGATTAAGCAAAGTTATAGCTTGTAAAATCTGCAGTCTCCACCAACAACTCAGGTGCAGGATGGAGGCTGGAAGACCAGACAATGACAATTATCTGAGCAAGAAAGAGTGAGAGCTGAACTCAAACAGGGCCAGGAGCAGCAGACACGAGGCTGCAGATGAGAAGCCCCCTGTGCCGTGAAACTGGAGGAACTGCAGATAGAGGGAGGGAGAGGCGTTCCCAAAGCGGACGTGCTAGCTTAGGTGACTAGAGTAATAATGAGGCTAGTAGCCAGGATGTAAAAATCAGGACACAGGAAAATAATGGAGTGGAAATACTAAGTTCAACTTGGGACATAGCAAGCTTGACACATAGGTGACCAGTATACAGGCGGAAGTTTAGCTAAGGAAAGGAGGCTTGGGCCAGAGGCCCTCCCTGGGATTAATCTCATACTGGAAACACTCAAGCTATGAAATTAGAGAGAATGGAGAGTGGATGAGAGAGAAGGGGATTCCAAAGAATGTATTAGTTAATTCTTGGTGAGTAAAAGATTACCCTAAAACTTAGCAACTTGAAACAACACACCCAGCGGGGTGAGCCTAGCTAGGAACCTCTTAAGACTATAGTCAAGCTGCCAGCTGGGGCCACAGTCATCTGAAGGCAGGGGATTTGCTCCTAGGCTCACTTGTGTGGCTGCTGTTGAGGAGGTGTCGGTTCCCCAACATGTGGCCTCTCAGTAGATCTCCTCAAGACACAGCAACTGTCTTCCCTGAGACAGAGGAAGTGGCCAGGCTGACGTAATACCACTTCTGCCACGTCCAGTCACACAGACCAACCCTCCCCATGCAGGAGGACACACTCCAAGGCGTGACTACCAGGAGGGGAGACCATAGAAACCGTTTGGAGGCTACCAACCACAGATCACCCCAGGTAAACAGAAAAGAGGACTCAGCAGAGGACGCATAAGAAAAAGAAAGTACACAAGCCCCAATGCATGAAGGATGATTGCCAAAGGCTGGGGTCACAGGGAGCATTTCCGGTAGGAAGGATGTTAATAGCTTCAAAAGCTGAAAAAATCCAAGAGGTGGAGCTGACAGAAACAGCCATTAGGCCGCTGGATCTGGTGGTCAGCTGCCAGGCCGGCACAGTGGCAGTGACTTGCACCCAAGTGGAAGCCACGTTTTAGTAGGTGGACAAGGAAACAAAATACAAAGAAGCAACGGGAGGGAGTGGTAATTTCAGGCCCCTCTCAAGAGCCTAGGAGGTGCAGGGAGGAAAGACTGCATGTGGTCTGCAGGGGGAAATAGTGCCTTATAGGACAGCTTTGTTCTTGGCTGTAGATGAGTAGATGGGAAAGCTGGAGGCGAAAGAGGAAGATACAGGTCCCAGGTCCCAGGGGACTCGTGATGGCGCACAAGTGTGAGGATTAGCCCTTGTGCCTCCGCTGGAAGGAAAGAACAGGTGAGGGGGAGGATGCCGTTAAGAGGAACGCGAGCGGTCAAGGGTGCAAGTCTGAGGGCCTGTTTTCTTCTGCAGACGCTGAAATGAGGGGTGAAGTGACAGGGCAACTGACGAGGTCAGAGGCTTAGATCAGCTCCGGAGAGTTGTCTCCAGGGCCAGGTGCTCACTTGAGTTATGCCCGTGAGCCTCCTAGTGTCTTGCTGAGGCTTCTGCATCTTGACAGATGAAGATCCGTATACACCCACATTTCATCTTTCCCTGACTTCTCATGCTCCCCAGAGCCATCCCGAGCATCTGGAATTTGTGTGCTGCTATTAATGGCACACAATTTATGGCTACCCTGCATGATGGGGAGTCCTGAGAAGCGTCCATGTATAGCAACACACAGAAGCTCTCGATGAGACCCAGGGAGAGCTGCAGTCCCACACAGGAGGCATTCATTCCCATGCACTGCCATTGGGAGGGCAGCGTGGACAGCTTCACCACGCCCACCACTGCTTCCTGGGATCCAGGGGCAGCAAGGAAATTAACAGCCAGCTTCCACCCGTAGCCCTCCTGAAAGATCTGCCCAAGGGTACTGGGATGGTCTCCTCTCATCGGCGGCTTCATGACAGAGGCGACTGTAAAACCAGAGAGGGCGACAGAAGGGGTCCAAGCCGAGACAAGTGGCCTAAATTCCCCTCATTTCTGCTCCCTGTAGGCTTGAGCAAATGCACTTAACCCAGCATGACTCTGCTTCCTTGTCTGCAAATGTGAATAATAATAATGAGATTGTGTATATAGCATTTAGCACAGACCTGGAATACTGTTAATACTAAGCAAAGGCTAGTTATAATAAGCATCACTGACGTCATCACTGGTTTTCACAGCCCTGGAGTCAGGACTTGGATTATGGTAAATTCCTTTCTTTTTTTTTTTTTTTTTTTGGCCGTGCCATATGGCACGTGGGATCTTAGTTCCCCAAACAGGGATCAAACCTGCACAGAGTCCTAACCCCTGGACCACCAGGGAAATCCCACGGTAACTTTCTTGAGGCAGCTAGTCTTCCTATGGCTGCAACACACAGGGCTCTGGTGTAGCGTGAAATGAAACAATACAGTAAGCAAAGCCCTGGGTGAGCCCTGTCATCTCAAAGAACAGCTTCTCCTTTTACCCTGGTTCTCCATGATGTCAGGGCCAGACTGTGCCCCCGTCTGGGGTATCGTTGGTTCAGTGGGTAGGACCCCCTGTTAATGAGCCTACATAGGGTGGGCCCTGGTGCAGTCACTTTGTTCTCTTATGCATTAGCCTCCATTTCCTGGCATCTGCGCTGGACAGGCCCTTCTGACACGCCACTTCTGATCCCCTAGTGAGACCCATTTTACAGATAAGGAAGTCAAGAGAGCAAGGAATGTTCCAGGCCACGCAGCTGTTAAGGGTGGCAATGAGTTTGGAAACTGTCCTGGCTAGTCCCCACACTGACTCTCTCCCCTGGCCAGACGCTCAGAGCCCACAGGCAGGTGGGCAGAAGAGGAGCTCGGCGAGGTAGGAAACCCCAGCTCTCTTCCTTTGAATCCTAGTCACTTCTCACAGTCCCTGTCTTGAATTGTTCAGGCATCACAGCCATCTAGAATCACAGGCCCCTGGGTCTGAATCCCCCAGTCAGTGCTTGAGAACGTCCCATGTGCCACCTCCCCCCACCGAGTAGTCACGGGGCTCCAAGGAGCCCATTATCTCCTGCAGCAATTCATCCCACCGATGGGAGAAGGATGGTTAGGACGCCTTCCCCTCCTTGGAGCTAAAAGCTTCCCTGCAGGATTTCCACCTGCTGGTGCGAGTTGGGACTCTCCAAGACGCAATCACAGGCAAAACAACGCCTTCTCTGTGTGAGATCCGGGCCACACCACTGTCGGGGCAGCGGGGCCGCAGCACGACGCTTCTTGGACCTCTGTGAGCTGAGACTCCCTTTTTCCTGCTCCCAGTACTTTCCCACACTCTTTATGCATGTTCCTCGGCCCTCCGCAGTCCTTCCTTCTGTCCCGCCCCCTTCTTGGCTTTTCACAGGCTCCCTGGGCGGTCCCGCTATTTCGCCAGGAATTGCCCCTTCTCCTTGTCCTCTGGGTCCATTTGTGACTACCAGGTCAGACTCGGATGTCTCTGCCTTCTCAGCCAACTTCTGTTTTAGTTCTCTGACCCCTGGCTCCTGGCAATCTTTTCTCTAAATTCAGAGTTCTAATCTGGCCCAACCAGATTTCTCCCTAAACCATAACCCCCTCCTCCATCCCTCTAGGGGGGCAAGACCCAGTGAAGAAGGGAAACTTCGAGGATGGAAGAACATTCCTAATGCTCAGCGCCATTAATTTTCAGCCTCTCCCAATCTAAGCCCAGCTCACAAACAAAGAGCTTCCCCAAAAAAGGCTTGGAGAGCCATGAAACCTAAGTCAACTGGCTACCAACAAGGAACAGGTAAGTTCAGCAGGTCCATAAGGACGTTCGATGCCCTGTTCTGCTGGGTCTGCCCTTTGCCTCATCCCCTCATCACCAGCTAGCTGCCCAGCCAACACAGGCTTATCCAAAGGGAGAGAGGGAAGCCCGTCCAGCCCTGGGTTAAAGTGAGGGGCACTTTCCCAGCAGCTCATCAGTACATGCCCCTTCCAGGCTATTTGACCAGACTTGGCTTCCATATTTGTTCCTCAGCCTCTACGAAGGGGAAGCTGTAACTGGGACCAGTAGGCTGAACAGACCCTGGCAACCAAGGCCTGGAAGGACTCCATGTCTTCTGAGTATGGCGGCACCAGATTTACAACATCACTGCTGTTATCAAGGAAGAAGCAAGATGTGCTGCAGGGCCAGCCAGAGCTTCCCAAGGAGCTCAGGGAGGACAGGTTCCTCAAGGACATGAGCCACAGGGCGCTGACCCCAGCCCCCAGCATCTCCGCATGTGCGATTCAGCGTGTGCCATAGCGAGCCAGGTACCACATCAGGAGAGCATGCAAGTGCCAAGCCCTGTTTAAATTGGGAAGTTTGGAGTTGTCTGCTGCTAAAACACAGTCAAGCAACAAAAAAACTAATAAATGTGCTAAATCATACCTTTTTTAACCTCAGTCTTAAAGATCACATGAACACAGAGGTTCTTAAACTCATTCAAAGTGGGAAAGGAGTGTGAAAAATACGAGTTCTAGAATTCTTTATGAAATCTTGGTCAAGTTGATTAAATTAAAATAAATTTAATAGAAAGAGTATTTCTTATATGACGGTATATACATTTTCAACAAAGAGAAGCAAAGCAGACTATGCCTGAGTTTTGTATAGTTACTAGAATCTGGCCTTGGTTTGGGTTTTTGTGTTTTGTTTTTTTTGGAGTATGGTTCCTTAATAATGTGTTCATTTCTGCTGTACGGCAGAGTCAGTTCTACAAACACATATATCTCCTTATTTTTTTTTTTTTTTTTTTTTTGGATTTCCTTCCCATTTAGGTCACCACAGACCATTGGTTTGAGGATTTTTTTTTCCCCCTAATTTAGTGGTTGTTTTTGTTGTCTATCCCACAGGGGCAGAGGCATAAAAAATTTCAGGAAAATGTCTGGAAGGAAAACGAAGGCTTGATAGAATTTGATCTATGTCAGTTAGTAAATTAAAAATTAATAAAAGCCCACCATTGTCCAATTTTAGAAGGCAGCTTCCTCCAAGCCTCCCTCAGAACATGTTTTGAGGACCATCAATCCAGGCAAACCCTCTCATTTGTTTCCTGCAAAAGTTAACAAGGCACACGCATATCTTTGGGTTTCCCCAAGGTCACTCAGTTAATTATTGACATAGAAACTCACCTCCCAAAGAATCACAGTAATTTCCCACATCACCTGTCAGGGATACCTATCAGGGATGGAGAAAATTCTGTGTGTGGCATGGGCCTGAGCTAAGCATGTCTAGTCAGAGTCCAAACGTGCCGCAGACTTGAAAGCTTTTTAATCCACCTATGTGCAGAAGAATAGAAGCTTGGGACTCCTTTCAAAAGTTGTTTCTGGGATTTAAAGACACATGCCTCTCTCCCATACACACACACAGACACAAACCTGCCAGACACCGACTCTCAGACCCTCAGGCTTGAGGCCCAGGTGTGACTCTCTCTGGGCCTTTCTGCTGCCCAGTAAGGAACAGCCTGGGCTGGCTCCCTGGCCGACTCCCTCCTCCCAGCCAGAAACAGTTAATTGCCAGCTCCAGGCTGCCTCCAGCCCAGCCCTAATCGGCCTGATCTCCGGCGGCCACGCTGGGGCCGCGGCAGCTCCAGACCAGGCCCTGGCTGTGCTGAGCAGTGAGGGCATTCTTCCAAGGTAATGATTAAGCCGAGCACCTGGCAAGCTGGGAAGGTGAGCTCTATTCACACCTCGGCCAGGCTGAGGTGGCCTGGACTGGTTTGGGAAGGCAGGGTGCACAAGCCCAGAGCTGGCAGCCACAGCCTCCCGCTGCACACAGGCAACCTGGAACCTCTCGGGCCAGAGCTCCTGCTGCCTGTCCTGCTGGGACCCTGCCTCGCCCCTGGCGCCATGAAGCAGCAGGTGTTCTGGATGGGGCTGGAATACACCTGTCGGCTCCTGGGCATCACCACCGCTGCAGGTAAGACCCTGCCTCCCAGCTCCGGCCCCCTGCGCACTGGGCACAGCACACAGGGCTGCCCAAGGGGCGGGCGCCGGCCAGTGGGGGATGGGCAGAAACACCTGGCCACATCTTCACCTCCTGCCCCCAAACCCCGGAAACACGGCTCTTCAGGGCAGTGGCAGATGCAGTGGGGTGAGCCTGGGGCTGGGACCCGGGGGCATGGTACAGAATCTCTGCTTGGCCACCCACCATCCATGTGACTTTGGGAACCCTCAGCATTGACACCTGTGAAATGAGTTGAGGGGGCCACCCCCCTTCCTGTGGACTGTTGAGAGGTGGATGGGGGAGACCTGAGGTGAAAGTGTAAAGGGCAAAGGTGAAAACCGGATTCCTCACTGGAGGGACATGGAAATGGCCAATGGAGGGCACCTTGTTTTATGCCAAACGCAGCCCACCTCACGTAGGGCAGCTACACTCGGAGGTCCCAGGCTTCCCTTAAAGCACCATGGGTTTGGGGAAGAAACAGTTCCCCCTGCTGGGCGGCTCTTCCCCACCCAGCCCGGCTTGCTGGGAAGATGGGTGGTTACAGAAGAACCTGAGCAGCTGTGACTCTGCGCTCTGCCTGCTCACTTCCCCAGCTCACACCCGGTCCTGAGCCCGGTGCCCCCGGGGTGGTCAGGACCTTTGCTGGGAAAGTGAGCAAGCAGCACTCTGAAACCTTAGCCCTGGGCCCCACTGAACTTTAAAGACCAGGAAGAGACACCCACTGCTGATCAAGTCTTGCCTTCCCACACTGCTCACAATCTCATGCGTGCATCTTGGCAAATGGGAAATGGCCCCCAGCTGACCTCAGACAGCGCTAGTCCCCAGCCCTGTCACTCAGCAATGCACGACCTGGGGAAAGCCACCTGGGTGCTCTGGGGTCGTGCTTTCTGGTCTTTATGATAAAGATGACTGGACCTGCTGGCCAGGTGTTTTGGAAGATCAAGGATGCAGGAACTGAGCGTAGCTAAGTGGAACTGAGTGTGTAAGCCTCTTGAGAGAAGCCCTAGGACATACTTCAGAGCTCCACGGGGATCTGTGTCATTCCCGAGGTAATATGTGAGCAAACAGACTTTTCTCGCATGTAACCCTGAGTTAGCACAAGGAGGGCTGTCATCAATGGTCTAATCCCACCCATCCTGTTACAAAACAGAGCACTGAAGTTCAAATAGGGGTAGTGACCTTGCTCAAGGTCACGCTACAAATCAGGAGGACAGCAGACCTGGAACCCTGATCCCTCGACTTTTTAAAAGGCCAGGACTCTGGCCAAAGAGCTCCTTCTTCCCAGGGCAAGAAGCCTCATGCTCCAGGGGCACTAGAGTGTCCAGAATCGCTCTGCTGAGGGTTCTGGGTAAATAACAAATGGAGGCCTCAGCTCCAACCTCTGCTGGAACCGCCATGTGGCTTGCGCCTGGAGGAAAGAGCCCCAAGCCACCTTCCCATCCAGCCTGGGGGAGGGAGGTTAACCCGAAGGGTTTCTGTGTCTGGGGTCCTACCCTCTACCACTGCTGGTCTGGACTCCACCCTGCCATCCTCTAAGTCTTGGTTTCCTAATATGTAAAACGCACCCCTTTCATTTGTCAGAAATCACAGTGACACTTCTCCCTGTCATACTCTGCCTGGAGGGGAGGCCTGGCTCCGTTGGGAAGCTGTTTTAAGAGGTTTATAAACTTCTAATGGATTAGCTGCAGACAGTTTAAAAGTCTGATTTATCTCAGCCAATGGAAGGGTCTGCAGCAACACACATATAGTGCCCCCCACACACACACCCCACACACACACACACCCCACACACACACACACACCCCACACACACACACACCACACACACACACACACCACACACACATACACCACACACACACACACCACACACACACATCCCACACACACACACCACACACACACACACACATCCCACACACACACACCACACACACACACACACATCCCACACACACACACCACACACACACACACACATCCCACACACACACACCACACACACCACACACATACACAAACTGCACCTCTGAACCACAACCCTCATCTCTTGCAGAAAGCCACCGATGATGCAGAGGATGGGCCTCCCGCTTGGTTTTGATATAGGGACCAGGTTAAATATAGGACACCGTATTGCTTTCTAATGTCCAGGTTTTCCAGGAATGGTGTTTGGGGTCTTTCTAGCATGCTAGGAGCCGGTGGGAAGCTAGAAAGAGGGGTGTTAGTCATCTTAGGAAAATCTCAAGTTTCTTTCAGCATCCCTGAACTGCTGGCCTATTTCCAATGTGTAAGGTCTGCAAATTCCTTATTCCCTTAAGCCTTTTTTTTTTTTTCTTGAAATCCTCTGTTGAGAAGTCCAGGCCTTGTGAATAGGGGCATTGCTGCTAGAGGGGAAATCAGACTTGAGACAGAGGCTGTCACTTTGCAGAAACCCTGGGAAACCTAAAGTAGCCCTGGTCCCCCTGTGTGGAGGAGCCTGAGTTTCCTAGAAACTAGGAAACGCACATGAGCCAGGTCACCCGGAGTGCCACCTGCAGGGACCAGGCAGCTCCTGATCCAGCAGCCCCTCCCCGGTTTCCCTCTCCCTCAGCAGAAGGACCTGGGGCTGTCGGCAGCTCGGAAGGTCCCCGGCCCTGGGGACACACACCAGGGTGGCGAGCCCAGCAGCTGTGGCCAACGCATGCCTTGTGCAGGGGCTTCTTGGCTCAACTCGTCTCTTACTCCCCATTCAGCCCCTCCAAATGAAGCTCCGCTAGGGTGTCCAGGGGTCCCACAGGCCACTGCTGTCCCACCCCACAGCCAGCCCCGCAGCACAAGGGCACACAAGTGCCACCGCCAAAGAAGGGCACCCAGGCTTCGCAGATTTCACCCCAGACAGAAGTGTTTTAAAATCGAAAAATGAGACTGTTCTTGCCTTTGGATCCGTCGTAAGTTTCCCAGATCATCACAGACCCCATTTACCATACACTTAGCTAGCATCTTTCATTGGTACCCCTTCCCTGGCCATGGAAGGCACTGGGAGTCCTTCCTTTGCTGAGATGTGGCACCAGACACACAGACACACATGTGACTGGGTGAGGCCACCCTGGCGGTCTAGAGCCCCCACCATCGGTCCATCCGGACCGGGCACAGCCTCAGGCAGGCGGGGTCATGCCGAGAGTGGGCAGAGTTCCATGGAAACAAAGGAAGGCTGGCCAGACACTTCCTAAATCTAAAGACTGGCCTTCTTTTATCTGCAATATTATGTGACCGATTTTACGGAACGAAAGATCCGTTTAATCCTACAGCACTTTACCTTCGAAAGCCTCACACACGGGACTTCGTATAATTCCGCAGTGACCCTTTGGGCTTCTTGTGCCTGCTCCGCTATTGCCCTGCGCCCTCTGCGTCCCCGCTGGTAGCCGTCCGCTCGCTCTCTAGGTCTGTGAAGTCACGGCTGTCCATTCCAGCTCCTCGTGCTCTTTGAACGATCCCCAAGTGCGCTTTGACCAGCACCACCCTGACTCTCTCCAGCCACACTCACTCCTGCACCTCATCTGGACAGACAAATCTGCGCACATTTCCAGAGGGAATGGTCACAGCAGGACCTTCCACGTATGTGTCCAGAGATACCGGGCTGACAACACACTCGAAAGTCAATTATTAATTAAAGTCACTGCCGCAGACGTACCAGTGTCCAAGAGGACCAAGCGCTGAGCTAAACCTCATTTGACAAATGAGGAAGCGAAGAATTAGAATGTTCAGGTAGTTTGGGAGAGGTTAAACAGCCAGTGAACAGCAGGTTTGGTCTTCCCAGGTGGCGCAGCGGTCAAGAATCCACCTGTAATTCAGGGAACATGGGTTTGATCCCTGGCTCAGGAAGATCCCCTGGAGGAGGGCACAACAACCCGCTCCAGTATTCTTGCCAGGAAAATCCTATGGACAGAGGAGCCTGGCGGGCTGCAGTCCATGGGGTTGCAAAGAGTCGGACACGACTTAGCAGCTGAGCACACTGCAAGGAGCAGGTCTGGTGCTGGAGGGCCAGTCTGCCCGTCACCGTGTGCTGACGCAGTGGAACAGAATGTCTGGAGCCCACCTAGGGTCCATTCAACTGGCAGACACTGACGGAGTCCCCACTTCGTGCAGCGTAGGCACGTGGATTAGGATGGTATGACCTCTAGCCTACAGAAGTGTGTCTGGGGGCTGTCAGCACACATCTCCCAAGAGGACACCACACGGCCAACAGGAAAATGAGCTGGCTTGAGACAAAGCCTTTTAAGCAAATCCTGCCTATCACAAATCAGTGTGGGATCAACCTGGGGTCACTTAGGAATTTTGTTTTGTTCCAGGTTCTTGACCCATTAACCTCTTATCTGCATAAATGACAGAGCTGCATTCCTGACAGCCCCATGCCTTGCACAGCCCACTCAAATGGAGACTTGGCTTATTAATATAGACCAGGATAAAGGAAGCATTTAAACCTAGATGTTCTCATTATTTTTTAAAGAGTACAGCAAATGCATAGTCTGACTTTAGTCCTATTTAAAGCCTTTGGAAGAAAAACAACTGATGCTTCTGGGACAGTCATCTTGGGCCCTTCATACTAATGTCCACCCTTGTTAAATATATGTCCCCGTGACCTTCTCCTGCCACCTAGGGAAGCTTCATGCACTCCAACAGTCTGCAGGTGGCTTTATTACCCAAGCAAGACCTTATTGTTCTCAGATCTTACAAGTGGATATAGACTGTTTTCCACTCTGTCCCAGTGAGCAAATGAAATAGTCCCATCTTTGTTCCACCCTCCTACCATTAAGTGAAAGTGAAGTTGCTCAGTCATGTCTGACTCTTTGTGACCCCATGGACTGTAGCCTACCAGGCTCCTCCATCCATGGGATTTTCCAGTCAAGAATACTGGAGTGGGTTGCCATTTCCTTCTGCAGGAGATCTTCCTGACCCAGGGATTGAACCTGGGTCTCCCTCACTGCAGGCAGACGCTTTATCGTCTGAGCCAGCAGGGAAGATGCTCCTACCATTGGGAGATGATAAATCTGGTCGAAGCATTTCTCTCTCTATTTCTTTATGCCTGTGACTTCCTTGTTAGGGGCTTCCCTGGTGGCTCAGACAGTAAAGAATCCTCCTGCAAAGCAGGAGGCCCAGGCTCGATCCCCGAGTCGGGAAGATTCCCTGGAGAGGGGAATGGTTGCCCACTGCAGTATTCTTGCCTGGAGAATTCCATGGACAGAGAGGAGCCTGGTGGGCTACAGTCCATGGGGCCACAAAGAATCAGACACAGCTGAGCAACAGACACTTTCACTTCGCTCTCCTCCTTCTTAGAGTTAGAACAAAACGTCTAGACGTCCACCTAAGACTCATTTATCTGGAAAATACTGGTGGAGTTCCCACTTTGCACAATGTGGACACAGATTAGAATGGTATGACCTCTAACCCAGAGGCGGGTATGATCTGACCGGGAAGACAAGCTAGTAAATGCATGCCCCAGTGCCCGGCTCTGAAGCACGGTATTTGGGAGGGCGAATCTGTGTCCCTCTCTACCACTCACTAGACATATGACCTTAGGCGTGTCACCTAGTCATTTTAAATGTCGGTTTTCTCATCTATGAAGTAAGGATAACAATTCATCTGCCTTCTGGGGTCATGAGCATCCAATGACGAAATCAGCAAACGTCGTGGCACGTAGATTCCCGCTCAGCACTGTCTGATTCTAGAGGAATGTGTAGGACAGACGGACGGCACTGTGTGAGCTGTGGGATCTCCTTGCAGGATGGAAAAGGAAGATCAGAGGAAAGGAACACGCTAGCATATGATCCTTGAGGCTAGAAAGGAAAAGGGGGTGATACCGTGAAAGCTCTTACCCTGAGTCATATTTTCCTTCACATTTTGAGCTTGGGCCGTTGAGATCACGCCACAGGATGCTGATTATTCCTACACCACGTGTAATGATGAAACCAGAGGAAAGATGGTAGCCGCATTATATTTTCCGTGGGCTAACAGTTCTTTTAAGAATTGTCTTTAGTCTGTGCAGCCAACTGAAGAGAATTGTTATCAAGAAGGAAGGCAGAAACAAACGGCTAATGCGGGGCTGTCCCCCGAGCCTTCCTAGCTTGCCACAGGCCTGGGTAAAGATCTGATAAAGAAACATGGTATGTGCAGCAAAGACAGAGAGCAACTGGAGGCTTAGTCGTTGTTTCCTAAGGCCAGGGAAGCTGCCATATGGAAGGTGAGTGAACACGTACATTCTCTTTGAATACAAGAAAGCATAAGAATCAAATACTTGAGCCAAATACTTTGACTTGAAGCCAAGATCTAGAAGAAATTTCTTCTGTGGGTTTCTGCAAGAAGGATGCCATTCTGCATCCAGGTCAATATCAGCAGCAGCAGCAGCGAAAGTCTGTAGGGCCCCTCCGTGTAAACGACATCACCAGCAAAAGTCAGTATTGTCCCAGGTAGTTTCTTAATCTTGACTCTTATAACCCTAAAGGAAGAGTTAATACTCTGCTACGTAGCCGTTCCAGAAATTTGAAAAGGAGGAGATGGTTCACAAGTCACTCTATGAACTAGCATTATTGGGTTATCAAAACTAGACAAAGAATTCACAAGATTAAGACTCTGTGCGTCCAGTGCAGGGGGCACGTGTTCAGTCCCTGACTGGGCGCATGCCACACGGTGTAGCCAAAAAAAAAAATTTTTTTAAGGGTACCCACAAAGAAATGATTCAAAATGGTTAGACGTAAACGTAAAACCCAAGACTATAAAACTTCTAGACAATAGGATAAAACCTTAGTGATGTGTTAGGCAGAGATGTTTTTAGGTACAATATCAAAAGTCCAATTCATAGAAGAACAAATTGATAAACTGCATAACTTCAAACTTAAAAACATCACTCTTGAAAGTATAATGTTAAAAGAATGAAAAATAAATCAGCAGAGACACGATGATAAATAAGCACATGAAGAAACAGTCCACATCAGTAGTCATTTAGAAAATGCAAATCAAAACCACAATGAGATACTACCACATACCTGTTGGAAAGGCTAAAATTAAAAAGACTCACTATACCAAATGCTGAAGTGTCGGCAAGGATGTGGAACTCTCATACACTACTGATGGCAATTGAAGATGGTATACTCACTACGGAAATGGTTTGGCAGTTTCTTTAAAAATTAAACATACATCTACCACATGATCCAGGTGTTTTGCTTCCGGGTATTCATCCAAGAGAAAAGAAAGTCTGTGTTCATACAAAGATTGTACTTAAAGACTCATAATATCTTTATTTGTAATAGCCCAAACTAGGAACAACCCAAGTGCCCATCAACAAGTAAGCTATAAAGCAAAGTATATGTCCATACTACTCGGCAATAGAAAGGCATGGACGATTGATACTATAATATGAATAAATCTCAGAATAATTATGATGAGTGAAAGTAGATAGCAAAGGAGTACATCTTGTATGATCCTATTTGCATAAACGTCCATAAACTGCAAACTAATCTCAAGTGCCAGAAAACGGGTTGGCGGCTCCCGGCAGGGGACACGAGGGCGCCCAGGTGGCACCACGATGGAGAGCCCGCCTGCCAGTGCCGGGGACGGAGGAGGCGCAGGCCTGACCCCTGGGTGAGGAAGATCCCCGAAGGAGGGCCCAGCAAGCCACTCCAGTGTTCTTGCCTGGAAAATCCCATGGACAGAGGAGACAAAGGCAGGCTACGTTCCACAGGGTCCCAAAGGGTCAGACAGAGCTGAAGCGACTTGGCAAGAACGTACGCAGGGGAGTGGATACAAAGGTGGGAGGGTGGGGTTACAAGACACAAGGAAACTTTGGGGTGGTACATGTGTTCATTATCGTGAGTGGAGTAGTGGTTTCCCTGGTGTATGCATATTTACTACGTAGCGAGTCGCACACTTAAACGCATGCGGCTCATCGCATGGCAACTATACCACAATAAGGCTGATTTCAGTAGCAGATTCGTCAGCTATCTATGCCGAAACAATGCTGTTACTTCAAAACCTTAGACATACAGCCATAAGCTTTGTGCGTGTATCTGCAAGGCATGCAGAATCTTAGTCCTTGGACCCAAGCTCAAACCCCCATCCCTGCAGCAGCAGCACAGTCTGAACCACTGGACGGCAAGAGGCGTCCCCAGAAATGAGTTGTCATTGTCCGCACAGCTGGGCGAGTAGGCCAGGAGGCTCTGCTCACGCAGACGAGTGCACTCACCTCTCTGAGGATCAGACAGCTGTTGGTCCATCTAGACTCGCCTTGGCTGGGGTGATAAGGCCCCTGGTGCTCCAGCAGGCTGGCGTAGACACATGCCTACGATAATGGCAGGGACACGAGAGGGTAGGTCCGGTTCCCAAGTCCGGTTCACATCTGTGCTTGCCTGTTACCTGACAATCCTGCTGTCCAAAGCAAGTCACGGTGCTGAGCCCAGATTCAAGGGGTGAGGAGACAGACTTCTCTTTAGTGCAAGGGACTGCACTGGCATATAACAAAGGGTGTGGATACCAAGGGCATGAAGACTGAGGAGGCATCACCGCAACCTGCCAAGGCACTTTGGCCAGTCTACAAGGCCAGACAAAATAGATCTCTTGGATCGTCCCCTACAGTCTAAGACAGAGAATCGGGTAGAGAAAGAGGACTCTCTTGCTTTCAGAACATTCTGCCTAAGCAGGCATGTGAGTGCTGATGAGTGCTGTGAGTGCTAACCCTAAAATTTTCTTCTATAAAATCTCGGCCTCTTCTCATAGTGTGTCTGAACCCTGGTCCCTAGCTGTCCGCTGAATGGCTCTCAACACCCGAGCAAACTTCCGCGCCATGCTTCGAATCTGCCACAGCTCCTTCTGAGTTAAGAAGCTTGCAACTTACTACCTTATTGCCTCATTGGATTCTTAGCAGCTAGTTCCTGCATCTCTGGGCTCTTAGAAATGGTGCAGATATAGCTTTCAGGTCTACAGTCAGCCGTGACCCCTTCTGAACCATCCCCAGCCATTGTCATCAGGCCAGCGTTTCCCTACCAGAGATGTCCCTGCAGACATTATGACCAGTAGGAGATATGCCATAGCTGTGGATGAAGAAAATCAATAAATACAACGTGGGGTGTTAAGAGCGACCTTCAGCAGCAGTGAGTACGACCTTCTCCCCCAGCTCCCCAGGCATCCAGGGCCAAGACCTCTGCCAGGCGTGGAAAGTCAGTTAGCACGGCCTCTAGTGACCTCTGAGGAGTGTCCTACGTTCTCACCAGGACACTGCACTGAATGCGAGTGAAAGTGCAAGTGTTACGCACGCAGTTGTGTCCAAATCTTGGTGACCCCGCGGACTGTAGCTCACCAGGCTCCTCTGTCCACGGGATTCTCCAGGCAAGAATACTGGAGTGGGCTGCCTTTCCCTTCTCCAGAGGATCTTCCCAACCCAGGGACCAAGCCCAGGTCTCCTGCATTGGCAGGCAGGTCCTTTACTGCCTGAGCCACCAGGGAGGCTTGCACTGAATGCAAGACAGGTGTCAAAACTCAACCCAGCGGCTGATAAGCTCCAACCAGCCGTGGCGCTGGCCCTGAAGCAGAGGAAGCAGGGGTCAGAATCTGTGGAGACAGCCTCTCAGCCATCAGCCGTAACCCTGACCCAGACAGGCCCCATCCTCAGGAACACATGGATACTACAGGATGCACAGAGAGGCTTACACGTGAGGTGTAAAGGTAGATGGGGCTTTGGACCATTTACATCAGTTGAGACTGCAGAAGGGATCTGCGAGACAGGAAAATCAATGAACAACATTTGTATACAGAGAAGAGCTCTTGAGCCACAATAAAAACATGTATTAGTGGAAGGAAAGGATAAGAGTAAACCCTCCCCTTCCCCCATGGCTACAGATGGGAATGCCCTGCCTCTCCTAATAATGCTATTAGCCATCAACTACATTTGCACAACACTTTATAATTTACTAAGACTGAGGCTCACAGCCAGTTATGCATGTTTTATGATCCCCGTTTTCTGGAATAGAGATGCAGGCAAAGGAGTTGCCATTTGTGTGAGGAACCGGATCCTGCTTTTCTGATCAAGCCTCCCATTCTCTTTGCCACAGCCCAGCACATCCACCCACACTTCTGTCCAACCACACTCTGGGACCAGAGCTTTGAGATGCCTGGAAATATGCTCTGCTGTGTGCCTGGCCCAGGCCTGCACCACAGGTCTAGAATCTCTGATCCCTGCTAAGGCTGATTAGAACAAACAGCTCAGGACGGCAACCCAGAAGAAAGCCCTGGCCTCTGGGAGAAGAAAATACTGTACTGTGGCTGGACACAGCCCAGACAAGAGGGAAAGAAATCAGAGGCCAGGGGATGAGATGAAGAGGCCAGGCTTGCCCACAGATGCTGATTATAACAAGACTCCAGGAACGATGCTTCCCCAGAGACTGTGAGGGGAAGTAAGATGGAGGGGTGGGACGGGCTGTGTCGGGGCGGGCTTGTAAGGTGGTTCTGTTGGGCTGGGACCAGGGCGAGAGGACCCTACAGGATGGGTGACCAGGAGGGATGGAAGGAGTCTAACGCTGCTCAGTGGGCCCAACACCCCTACCACCTACAGCACAAAGAACGATGCAGCTCAGAATCAAGGCTGGTCTGGGGCAATTTCTCTATAGAGACGTTGTTATAATGAAGCTTTGATCCGGGAGACGTGATGGCCTTTGTCCCCCACCTTCATCCTCACACCGTAAGCTCCTCTGTCCCCAGCCCCAGCTCATGGCGAGACCCCCAGTGTCACTTTTTGGGGTGAGTGGCTGATGTAGGTTGGCCCATTTACACAGAGCCCTGCAGAACCACGGAAGATGAAATGGAAGCACAGTCCAGGAACAGCTGCCGGGAGATGCCATGCAGCCTGGGCAGGCAGCAGCCAGGCAGAAGCAAGGGCAAGGCCACAAGCAGACAGATGGGTACAGAGGAAAGGAAATACTTCACATCCATCAGCATTGCCACAATGTCAGTGGTCTGCCTTTGAGAACATGAGCCCCAAAACTAGGAGAATCAAGCAGGGGAACCCTTGGCCCCAGTGTCAAAGGGCCTTTCAGGCCTCCCATGAGAGTTCTCTATGGATCTCTTGGCCTGAGGGGTCATGCTCCCAACTCCAGCCCCCTGCTCTCCTCCTCCAACCAAAGGCCATTCCCTCTGTCCCTGGGCTTGCAAAACTAGCATGCTTATTGTTGGTTGAGAGCCCTTGGAAGGGTGACCTTACTTCCCTTGCTCCAAAATGGGCTACCTGGAGGCTGGGAGAGCTGAACAGGCCAGAGTCAGAGGGAGGAAGGAACTCGTGTGTCTGGACCACCTGACATCTCTCAGCACAAAACGCATTATTTTCCCCAATCTAAGCAACAACTCTGGGAGATATAACTAATTCTACACATTCCACACATGGCAAACCCAGATCAGATGGGCTAAGTGAGGAGTGAGGACATGTGTACTAAATCTCTTCAGTCATGTCTGACTCTTTGTGACCCTATGGATCTGGCCCACCAGGCTCCTCTGTCCATGGGATTCTCCAGGCAAGAATACTGGAGAGGGTTGCCACGCCCTCCTCCAGGGGATCTTCCCCACCCAGGGATCAAACCTGCATCTCTTATGTCTCCTGCATTGCCAGGCGGGTTCTTCATCGCAAGCGCCACCTGGGAAGCCCCATGGTTTAACTGCCACTGCTGCTAAGTCACTTCAGTCGTGTCTGACTCTGTGTGACCCCATAGACGGCGGCCCACCAGGCTCCCCTGTCCCTGGGATTCTCCAGGCAAGATCGCTGGAGTGGGTTGCCATTTCCTTCTCCGTGGTTTAACTACTAATCCACAATTACCCACTCAGAACCAGGATTCCAACCCAACTCTTTTTCCTATTGTTATTCTCATTTTTTAATTTTCTTTCTCTCTTTTGGCCTCACCATGCAGCATGGCAGACCTTAGTTCTCCAACCAGTTCTCAAACCCACACCCCCTGCACTCGACGTGCAGAATCTTACCCACTAGGGCGTCAGGGAAGTCCCTGTTATTCTCATTTTTTAAGCTACAAACAAGCACTGCCTCTAGAGTGTTCCTGAAATGCCCCTTTGACTACTGGGCTCTGTTTAAAGACATCAAAATAGCTCTCCATGCGCCAAAGGGGTGCAAGTTAGGGAAAGGGGCTGAGTTCCCGAGAACCTCTCCTGCCATCTGCTGGTCAACCGCCAGGAGCAGTGCAAGTGTGCAAAGAGCGCAGAGGTGGAAGAAGGCCCCGCCTCACCCCAGAGGTGAACAGCCGTGAGAATCGCCGTGGGCAGAGGGTCCCTTCCCACAGGCCCCGTGGGGAGGTCCTCACCTGGGCTGGGCTGTGTTCTTGTGCCAGAAATTAGTGATTTCATTGAGCGCCTGTGATGTGCTTGGCATTAATTAACTCGCTGAGTCCTCAGAGAGATCAGCAGAACTATTAACTGGCAAATGGAAACTAAAGTGCAGGATCTGACTTAGACGTCCATGACTGGCCGGCTGATGGGCTGGTTTTACTTACACTCTCTACGCCTCCAGCACCTCTGACATAAAGTGAGGGTAACATAGTCCTCTCACATAAAACTCTTGGGAGGACTAAAGAAGTCGTGTGGTACGCTAAGTCGCTTCAGTCGTGTCCGACTCTTTGTGACCTGATGGACCATAGCCCGCCAGGCTCCTCCGTCCATGGGATTCTCCAGGCAAGAATCCTGGAGTGGGTTGCCATTCTCTTCTCCAGGGGATCTTCCTGACCTAGAGGCACTTGAGAAGCCCCTTAAATAAGTTAATAAATGCAAATGCCGAAAACAGGACAGAAAACATAGTGAAAACTAAATACATGAATATTTGCTGCATAACACACACACACACTGCATCACACACACACACTGCATCACACACACACACACACACACTCCATCACACACACACACTGTGTCACACACACACTGCATCACACACACACACACACACACACACACACTGCGTCACACACACACACACAGGTCCACAGTGGAAACCAGGAAATGGTCCAATGCCTGGAGCTAGAATTCTCAATCTTGTTTCCTAGGTCCTTTACTTTCTAGATGTGTCCTTGGGAGAACTACACAGTCACCGAGCCTCATCTCCACCCCTGTAGAAGGGGGCGTATAGAACTCCCTGAGTCATGGGGCTGCTGGGAGGAGCCAGAACATGTGCAAGCACTGTATGCTATCCGCTGAGTGCTCTGCAGGTTGTGTTAACGCCGCAGCGGGGCAGGAAGCGTCAGGGTATCCCCGACTCTTAACCTGGGACAAGCCAGAAGTCAGTTACAACTTGATGAGGACAGAGGTGTGGTGTCCTCCACCACCGTGACCCCCAAGCACAGGGCGCGCTAGAACCCAGTCCCTAGGGATACATTGGTCTCCCCGCCCTAGACGGGAGAGCTCTGTCCCTTCTCCCCAGAGGACTTCTGCACCCCACCGCGAAGCGAGGGGTGGAAGGGCTAGCGGCTGAGAGACAGAAGCCTGCGTGTGAAAAGTCAGAATTTCTGCCGTGGATCAAGAGCTCAGGCCGCCCTAGCGTGGGAGCTTACCCAGGGGATCCCCCAGGGAGAGGAAGAGGCGTCACTGCCCGGGGAAGCAGGCCCAGTGCAGCAGAGACGGAGGCCACCCACCAGCAGCCGGGAGCGGCAGCCCAGCCCTCGCTCTCTGCGGGGCAGGCGAGGTGAAGCCACAGTCTGGCAAATGCCAGTGTGGGCCCTCAGAGCCTGCAGAGAGAAATGCGGGGTGCCTGGGCTGTAACACAGGACGCACGGCCGTAACCAGGCAGGGCCAGAAAGAGGTCTGATCCGAGGTCACTGCGGCGGGAAGAACGTCTCCACACAACCTGCACGCTGTCTGTGGCGTGCTTCCTTCTTCGGGCAGATGGGCTGGAGCCACGGCTGGCTGAGTGAAGCCGTGAGAGTGAGGAGACAGCCAGGACCCAGCAAGTCCACAGAGCTGGCTCTGAGATGGATTCATCCTGGACAAATGGAAGTTCAAGTATTTGAGCACAAACACCAACTGCCAAGAAAAGATAGGAGGCGAGACAAGGCTGAGCCGCATCTTGTGTCTGAGCAAAACTCCAGGGACTTCATCAGCACTGGGTCCAACACAATGAGCCAAGAGTGTTCGATGCAGCCGCCAAGCCAGCAAGTGAAAACGAGGCCGTGAAAACAGCAAGAACAGCGATCCGGGCAAGGGAACGGGGTGGGGGCAGGCCCACGGCCAAGCACCAGGGCCCAGACACACAGCACCCCTGGGCCTGTAGGGTGGTGAAGGCCCCTGACGCCACTCCACATGGAGGGCAGCTGAGGAGCCCGGGGCTCGGGGCCTGTCTGTATGCTGTTTCAGGGGGCACTCGGGGTGGTGGCATGACCAGTGTGGAAGAGGACGGGCATCTTCTCTGGGGAGGCTGGATTAAAACTCCTCTGGGCTTATGCATAAATCCCCTCCTGTTCCCAGAGACCAATCCAGAAATTTCCTTGCCCTCCTTCCCAACCACAGCTCCCTGTGCCACACGGAGAAGAGACCCCCTGGCTCCCAGTGCCCAGGGGATGGCTGACTTCACGGCCAAGGAGCCTCCACAAGGCAGCGCCATGGCTGGAGGCCCCAGGCCCACACTTCCCTCCTCTTCCTCCTCCCTTAGTGCTGATCGGCGTGGGCACTGAGACCTTCCTCCGGGGACAGTTCAAAAGCCTGGCTTTCTACCTGCTGTGAGTATGTGTGCACGGGCCCCTCCCTGCCAGTATGTTCTCGTCCAGCTCACCCCAGTCCTTCTGCAGAGATTCACCTGCAGCACGTCCCACACCCCACACGAGCTCCATTCTGTACCAAAGGCGAAAGGAGTAGCGGGGGCTTCTGGAATATCCTCCTGTTTGGAAAAGACTTTAGACAGATTATCCCATAAACCAACCAATCAGCATTCCATCCATCCATCCACCCACCCACCCTTCCACCTACCCATCCATCTATTCACCCACCCACTCCTCCACCTACCCATCCATACATCCATCTATCCATCTCATCAATCATTTCTTTACTCAGCAAACATTAAGCAAGCTCTTTTTTTAGAGAGATGGGAATCAGTTCAAAGGACTCTCTATTTGAGCTCCTCTACATGCCAAGCATAGAGTTAAATGTTAAATGTTTTATTTATATGATGTCCTTTACCTTTGTCAGAGTTATAGGAGAAGTGCACATCATATAGCCTGTTTCACAAATTAAAAGAACTCAGAGGGGTAAGCAGCTCAGCCCACATCACCAAGCCCAAGACCAGCAGGGCCCAGAGTCATCCACCTGGGTCCCTTTAGTCTCTCAACCTCTGTCTTTCTCTTCTGCCAGTTGCCTCTGCAAACGCCCCCTAGGCGGAAAAAAAACCTGTGCAGGGGTGAGGAGAGCCTGGGGTCCCTTCCCTGCCGGTTCTGACAACCCAGCTTCTCAGCAGGCCATCTTGAGGGACCACCAATCTGCCTGGAGCACACCAGGCTGCGTCTCCGCCCCCACCTGCTCCCACCCACAACCGGCCCGCATCACTGTGCCCTGGTCTGTGTCCAAGGAGCCCTCCCCAGAGCTGCTCCGCAGGGCAGCCTCCTCAGTTTGCTGTTAATACATGGATCACACCCATCAGCTCCCAATCCCGTTCTACCCTTCCGGCGCATCTCCACTCCACCACTTCAGCCACTTAAAACTAGGTCCTTCTGACAATCTTCAGTGGATCCCACAGCCTCCAGCCTTTGTCATCCTCTGGCCTCTGCTTTCTTTCTTATCCCTCAGTTTATACCCCAGGAACTTCTGACTCTCTCTCAAACGCACCCATGTCACCGCCCCTCCAAGCCATCACTCCGTTCTGTAGAGCACAAGACAGCCTTCCCAGTCACTCCAGCATTCCCAGAGCCTGGCAGTTTTCCCCTTATGCCTCCCGAGCCCAGGAGCCCCTGCCAGACAGAGTGGCTTTCCCTGGCTCCGAAGGCCCTCCCTGTCTCATTGAGCCTGTCCCTGGCCACTGTGCACGGTCCTGGAGCCCAGAAGCAGGGCAGGCCTTCCTCCTGTCCACATGGCTGCCTCGCTCACCCACAGTCCTGGTGACCCTGGGTGGATGGATATGCCTGCCAGTGTCCCAGCAGCAGTGTGGGGCCAAGTGGTCGCGCCTGCCTTGGGCCTCACCGCCCTCTGGGCCCCAGCCTCCACCCCATGCCCACTGCTAAGGACCAGCCCAGCCCAGCCCAGCACAGGGCCTGGCATCCAGGCAGCTCCTAGTGGCTGTTGGCCGGATGGCAGGATTCGGTCAAGAAAGTCCCAGTCTGTTGTTCAGCTATGCAGAGAAGCCCAGGAGGCCAGGGTGCTGTGAGAAAACTCCCAGGGAACGTGAAGAGTGTGTCTGGCCTCCCTCACCTGTCTCCACACAGGTTTATAGGAGCCGCCGTCTCCGTGAGCGAAGGGGCCTACTTTGTGGCTCAGCTGCTGTCCGTCTGCTTCCAGTAAGTAGCCTCTGGAGCTCCCCCAACACCCCCCCAGTCCCAAACACCCCAGACGCCTCTGCCCATGAGCACACAACTGCAAAGTGTTCTGCTCCGGGAGCAGCGGTGCCTGGGTTCCCTCCCGACCCTGCAGTGAGCCCCGGCCCAGACTTGGGCTCAGGCTCATGGGGCTCAGTGGCCCCCTTCACCCTTCCCCCACCCAGGGAGTGGACTGACACACCCATCAGGGCCTGACCCCACCCAGACTCCACTTGCAGAGTCGTCCTCATCCTCCGGAAACACCCAGTCACCGTACCCGCCATCTGAGTCAGCCACCAGGGGGCAGACCCCACAGAAGGCCAGCTTGGAGCATGCGGAGCTGGGATTGAGCACTGACTGCCTCCAGCCAGGACGCAGGGGCGGGTCCGGGCCTTGGCCTCCAGGCCCGTCTGTGGGGCAGGGCTGCAGACCCGGCAGGGTCTTGGGAGGCCGCGTGGCCACAGAGGGCTGTGCCTCTGCCCACTTGGGCTCAGCTCACAGAAGCTGTCGTTGGTGTGGCTGAGGTGTAGTGCTGGACCACATCCCCAGAACCTACGCAGTTGTGTCCCTAGGCGGTCAGCGTGAAGAATCAGACTTCAGATCCAGCTGTCCTGGCATCTCGCAAGGCCACTGGCTGCCTCCCAGGGGCATCAGCTCTGAGGCAGAAGTCTTCCCCCATCTCTGCGGAACACCACTGCTAAGGGACCCTTGCAGCTTCTCAGGGCAGGAGAGGGTGCTGCCCTCACCCTAAAGGGGCATTCTGCCCTCTCTGGACTTCCTCCATTCCCACCCTGGGTTTGTAACAAAATAATGACCACCAGGGGGCACCAATGGACCGTGGCAGAAGGCTCTGGTCCCACATAACCCAGCCTTACCATTCCTGCAAAGCAAGCCTGGGCTGTGTGCAAAGTCTGGCTTCAGGCCACTTCAGAGGGTGAAGGAGGAGGAACCAAACACAAACACTAACCTCCTTTGCAACTTGGAGGAAGCATCCTCAAGGAAACCTGCGCAGCATCAGACCTCTACCAGGCCCATGTGTGGTCCTTGCATGCCAGTTAACAGAGAAGCCCCTCTAGGCCGATGCCATCTCATGTCTAGGCAAGGCCCCTTTGAGCAGGGTGCAGCTGGATTCCAGCCCAGTTGCCCATGTGTCCAGTACAAAGCACAGCCTTCCAACTGTCGCAGCCGAGGGTCCGCTGTGCGGCACTCCTTCCCCACCGCACCAGGGGCTTCCCAAGGTGCCCCTGAGGTGCCTGCTCCTTCCCACCACCTGTGCAGCCTCCTGAGAGCATTTATCTTCCTCCCTCTAGACCAGACAGCTGTGGCTGCACGGCCTTTCAGAAAAACTGTTGGAGACCCTCTGGAGAGGCTCAGGCAAGGCCCCCTAACTGTGAAACCCACAGTGAGGAGTTCACCTCCTGGGAGGAGTTTAACCAGGGGCCGCTGCAGAGAACACTACTATCATGGAACCCCATCCCAGACTCTGAGGGCTTTTTACATTGCGGGGACTTTTCAGGGCGCCTCCCTACTTCCTGCCAATCCTGGACTTCCTCCCCACAGGTGTCAGCCAGGGTCCCTGGCCTACAGAGCAAGAGAGAAGGCCCGCTGGCTGGGCTGCTTCCAGAGGTTCCTGGCCTACATGCTGCTCTCGGTGGCCTGCTTCCTCCACCCCGTCCTGGTCTGGCACGTGACCATCCCAGGTAGGAGCTCCAGGAGGTAGTGGAGGCAGGCAGACTCTGGCCGAGGGAAGGCTCTGAGCAGGAGGCTCTGAAGCCCCTCTCACGGGCCTCCAGTGATGCTGCCCCTAGGGCCCCACTGGCCCCTTTCCCAGCATAGATCGTCGGGATGAGGAACTGATCAAGAGACAGGAACGTCCCAGGAAACGCATTTTTCCTGTAAATGTCCAGAGGTTACACCCACAAAAGCAAACTGACCTTTTCTCCAATTCTTGTGTGCGATCTAAGCTTTCAGAGGGAGCGAGATGATTGCTTCTCCATCCAAACCCTTGTGTCTCTTAGCCCCTACACATTCAGGTCCAAACTCCTCAGTCTGGTTTGAAAGGCACACTAAATGGGACCCCCAAAGGCCCTCAAACCCCTCTTCTTATCCCCCTCTACTCACCCTGCTAGCCAGCCCAGTTTTCTGACCTCAGAAGCCAGAAATGGATGCTTTTACCTCCGGGTTTCAATGATGACTTTTTCTGCTGGGACGCTTCTCTCCCCTCCCTAGCTGTGAAAACTGCACCCCTCCTCAATACCCATCTAAAATGCCAGGAAGCTGACTGCCTTTGGAAACGAGGTTCAAAGGCAGAGCCGCGTCTCAGGGCCACTCCAGGCAACCTTCAGTAGAGTCAGACTCAGCACTGCCAAGGTCAGACTGAGCCACAGCCTCCTACCTTTAGAGAGTGTGAGATACACAGGAGGCTCTGGCCCTGGCAGGCAGGAGAGCCACCTTCACGCCTTCCTCTGGACAAGGACGGGCTCCCAGCAGGAGACAGAGGGGCCTCCGGCCTGGAGGCTGCGTGAGGGGCCAGGAGGGGTGTGAACACTGTGCCGGCTGCACCCGAAGGGCTTTGCACCTTCCTGTGTGTTTGCTGGAGGCAGGTGGTGGTAAAGCAGGTTGTCCCCACTCCTGGGAATAGAAGGAAGCTCTGATCCAACCTGGAGTCCAGGTTTGCTGAAGGCGCTGCGGGTCCAGACACAGCAAGCCACCCCTGAGAGGGAGGCTGAGCACAGCGCAGGGAGGACAGGCAGGAACGGCACAAGGATCAGCTTCCTACACGAAGGGGGCCTCAGGCACTGGGCCTCCTGGCGAATGGTCGCCATGAAGACCCCAGCACAGACTGGCCCGCTGACATCCCCCACTGACCAGGCAGCAGCCTGCCACGGGGTCTGATGTGGGTGTGTGAGGACAAGTTAGGTGTGCGGGCTGGAGAACTGGGGGCCTAAGGGTGGCTGCGCAGGCCGCCTGCGCGGGGACAGTGGGCATCTGGCTTTTCTCGAGGATGTGTCCAGCATCCTGACCTCCCAGATCTCTCCCAGGCTCTATGCTCATCATCACCGGTCTGGCCTACTTCCTGCTGAGCAAGCGGAAAAAGAGCAAGGCTGCAGCAGAGGTGCTGGCCCCCCCGGAGCAGTACACAGACCCCTCCAGCAGCGTGGTGAGCACCACCGGCTCTGGGGACACCGAGCAGACCTACACCTTCCACGGAGCCCTCAGGGAGGGCCCTGGCTCCCTCTTCATCCACGTGAAGAGCATCCTGAAGGGGACGAGGAAGCCCAGCGCCCTCCGGCACCCGGACACCCCGACGGAGCTGCCTCTGGAGCCTGCTGGCTCGCTGGCCAAGAGGAAGCAGGTGCAGTTTGAGGACAGCGTGGTGAGAGTCAGCCCGGCCCTGGCTGAAGGCCCGGACGATGTGGACAGCGAGCCGGAGGAGGCCACCTCTGACACCACCCCCATCATCCCGCCCCCCGAGGCCCCACTCTTCCTCTCTGCCCTCTCGAGCCCCGGCCTCTTCTGAGCTGCTCTTTCCAGGCTGGGGGATGCTCAGCAAGGAGTCTGCATAGGTAGATGGTCCTGCCAGGAATTTCGTGGTGTCCAGGGCCCCTCGGGGGAGCTCAGAGTCTTCAAGGGCCAGCTCTTCAGGGGTTACCAGACATCCCCATGGCGGCTGGGCCTCTGGGGCCACTGGGCAGCAAGACAGGTCCTGTGGAGACCACAAGGGTGGCACAGATGACGCTCACGCTGCCTCGAGCCCTTACAGGTTCCTCCCTCCTGGACCCAGACCAGAGAAGTCCTGGTGCTTCCCTGAAGGAGAGCATCGCTCCCACTCACACAAGGCATCAGCCCAGAAGTCCCGAGGCTGCTTCGGCCCCTGACACCGGATCCTCACTCTGCACCGGCACGGCCCGTCTCCCCTCTGATGGCACATCTCAGCTCTGCAGGCCCAGCGGTGCTCTGGCAGCTTATGCATCTCAAAGGCAGGTGTTGACGACAGCCATGGTCCCGAACTCCAACTGACAGTGTTCAGGACGGGAAGCGGGGAAGGAAGGCAAGGTGGCAAACCCCCAGGGCGGGAGCAGCGCCGAGCGGCAGGCCGCATTCTCTGCACGCTCGGTGCTGGCGCCCGGCAGCAGAAGCCACAGAGCCACTCGGGAGACAATGCAGCTCTGTGCTCACTGCAGGGGGAGCTGGGCTGGGAGACCGATGCTCATTCCAGAAGCATCGCTGAGGGCTCCCCGTATCCCCACCCCATGGGTTCTCAAGATTCCAGGCAGATGATGTAAACTAAGAGAGACTGTGAACCGACAATCTTCGGCCATGAACGCCAGCAGACAGGACGAGGCGCCCGCCGTGTGCAGGGGCCACCCAGGCAGTGCCTTGCAGACTCACACAGCATGGAGACTGGCTCTGGCCTGCTGGGTGACTTAGGCAGCAGGAGAGGTGAGAAATGTATGTTTGTTCAAAATGGGAGAGAAGGAAGGGAGAGCAGGGGAAAGAGGGAAGATAGGAGAGTGGGCTGGCGGCAGCCCAGCTCTGCACCACAGGCCACAGAAGTGACAGTTAACCCAGAAAGTGCAAATAAAGTTGAATCAAACATTCAGTGAAGGAAACTGCAATATATGTATTTCTGGAAAGTGTGCTGTGGTCCTTCAGGTGGTTGCAAGGCAGAACAGACGTGTTATTCTTCATCAGCAATCTTAATTAACCAGCAATTATATTATAAAGCTTCCCCATTCGTGTGTGTGAGCAAACACTAGCGTTCTGCAGAATAAACCTTAGAGCACATGCTTTGAGGTTTAGGTAAGAAACATGGGCTTATTCTTGCACACTTTTCCGCATTCCCTACAAGTTATTTCACAAATGTACGGAAATAGCCAAGCAGGAGCTGGCATCAGTGTGGCGCCTAAACGCAGCAAGTGTCCCAAACAAGTAGACTCCTTCCTGGGGTGCGGGGGTGGGAATAGTTCTTCTGTAAAACCAAGTGAGAAAGGATACTCTCATGAGCCCTCAAAGGTGGAGGCTGCAGAGTTGTTTTTTTAGCCGCCGCCAAGGAGGAACTTCAGGAGTCATTGTCCGGGGAGAATGAGTAATATGGATCGTGAGTATGTGTAGGCAGGGATTGCGCTGGATTCGTAATGGGCCAGGGGACTCAGGCTGGCCTGCTGTGCACCCAGGGAGCCCAAGCGGGAAGGAGTTAAGGGCCCCACCTGTCATGGGGAGCGGGGGCGGAGGTGATGGGCAGAGACACCCTCACTGCACAGGCCTCTAGGGAACACGACGCTCCTGCCCCCTTCTCAGCCCAAGTCAGCTGAGCTAGATCGGTGACCCGGTCTCAGTAAGCAGCTGGGAAGCACAATCTCAGAGCCTTCAGACCCCGCTAGTAAACAGCTCAGTTTTTTAAGAGAAGTTTAATAAATATCTGCTATGGCATCGTCCGTGAGGTGGGCACTGGGAGTTCTGGGTGATATTCTGGGACCTCTAGGTTTCCTGGTGGGCTTCCCGGGTGACTCAGACAGTGTGCAGTGCAGGACACCTGGATTTGATTTCTGAGTCAGGAAGATCCCCTGGAGAGGGGAATGGTGACCCACTCCAGTGTTCTTGCCGGGAGAATTCCACGGACAGAGGAGCCTATCAAGCTACAGTCCGTGGGGTTGCAAGAGTTTGACATGACTGGGCAATAAACACTAGCAGGCTAAGGCTTCCTGGTGCCTGCTATCAGTACAGGGAATCTGCTGGGTATGGAGCATTAGAGGCTTAGGTGATTATGAACTTACCTAGGTTAACAAGGTAAAGTTCTTCAACACTCTTCTTGCTGACCCCACCTCACCCTCCAAAACAGGCTTGGATGAGGTCATTCAATAGACCAGAGCCCTCATCTCTGTCAACGGACCAGGCAAGAAAGTAGCGCCTTCCTCAAAAGCAGGCAATCGCCACATCTCCATTTGATTCTCAGTCCAAAACATGAAACCGCACCCTTGTCTACTGCTGTCCTTATGCAGATGTCCTGACGTCCATCTCACGGAGAGACAAGGACTAGCAGGGCTGACCTTGGGGTGGCCTGCCCCACCTTCCCAGCAGAAGGCAGAGCAGACATGGCGTAGGTGGAGAAGAGAAGTGCTGGAAGTGGCGCACTGGGCTGAGGCGCGCGCGGGCAAGGGGCGGCTCTTAAATCTGCCCTTAACACGGTGACTGACCTCCACCAAGCTCTTCGCCTCTCTGGTTCCAGGCTCCCCTGTTAAGTAGGAATAACAGCACTTCTCTCAGAATAGGTGCAGAGTCTTCCAAGAAGGATGGGGAACGTGCTTTTTCAGATTACATGTCACCCAAGCCGGTGTGAGTGCTTGTTGCTGTGGGGCCTCACAGTGAGGGAACACCAACAAGGCTGGTCTCCAGGGCAAGGCTGGTGCAGGCGGGCGCAGCTCCAGAGGCCAGGGCTTGAGCCTGGAGAGGGTGCAGACACCACCCTCCAGCTTCAGCAGAGAGGCGAAGCAGACCCCCAGTAATGAGGAGCCGTGCTCTGCGGTCAGTGGGGGAGGGTGGACCTAGTATTCTAGTCTCTCTCCCGTCAGTACTAAAGGATTATTTTTTAATTTTTAAAATATCTTTATTGAGATACAGTTCAAGTACCATACAGTTCACCAAAGTGTATAACTGAATGTTCTTTGTTATATTCATAATTGGGTTTACTACAACCTAAGCTAATACATTTTCACCACCCTACAAAATGTCTGTTACTCGTTAGCAATTATTCCCCACCCTCCTCCACTCCTCCCCTAAGCAACCACAGGCTACTTCCTGTCTTCCTAGGCTTTCCTGCTCCGGACATTCCGTGCGAACGGGCTCCTACGACGCGGTCTCGTGAGACTCGCTCCATTCACTCAGCATAGTGTTCTCAAGCTCCGTCCGCGCCGTAACGTCTCACTCTATCCCTTCCTTGGCTGAACGCTCTTATTCGGAGGCACAGCCACAGCTTGCACCCATCTCTTGATGGGCTTTTGCGTTGTTTCCATTGGTGCCTATCATGAATAATGCTGCTGTGAACATCCCCATGTACAAGTGTTAGGGTGAGCATGTATTCTCATTTCCCTGATATATACCTGGCTGTGGAATTGCTTGGTTAAGTGATAAGTCAATGTTTAACATCTTGAGAAACTGCCAAACTGTCTTGCAAAGGGGCTGCATCATTTTACCCTACCATCAACAATGTATGAGGGTTCTGATTTCTCCATATTCTCACCAACATTTGTTATTGTCTGATTTATTATAGTCATTCATTCATTATGGTTTTGATATGTTGTTACTCCTGCTACTGCTAAGTCGCTTCAGTTGTGTCTGACTCTGTACGACCCCATGGACGGCAGCCCACCAGGCTCCCTCGTCCCTGGGATTCCCCAGGCAAGAACACTGGAGCGGGTTGCTATTTCCTTCTCCAATGCATGAAAGTGAAAACTGAAAGTGAAGTTGCTCAGTCGTGTCCGACTCTTAGCGACCCCATGGACTGGAGCCCACCAGGCTCCTCCGTCCATGGGATTTTCCAGGCAAGAGTACTGGAGTGGGGTGCCATTGCCTTCTCCGTTGATATGCATTTACTTAATGGCTAATGGGTTGGGGCACTTTCCACATAATTGTTGGCCATTTCTATACCTTCTTTGAGAAACACCCATCCAAATGGTTTGCCCTTTTCTGAATTGGACTGTTTGTCTTTTTATTTTGAATTGTAAGAAAAGAGCTTTTAATATATTATGGACACGAGACTTTTTTTTTGATACTAGACTTTTATCAGGTATGAAATGTCAAATATTTTCTCCTACTCTGTGGATTGCCTTTTCTCTTTCTTGAAGTGTCTTTTGAAGCCTTTTCTCCTTCTCGCCTGATTTTCCTAGCTACCACCACCAGAACAGCATTGGCTAGAGTAAGAGCAGACATCTATATCTTGTTTCTGAGTCATAGAGAAAGCAATCTTTCACCATCGAGTATGATGTTAACTCAGTTTTTTGTAGATGTTTTTACAAGGTTGAAGAAGTTTCTTTCTATTTCCAAGTTGTTGAGTGATTTTATCATTAAAGGTTAGTGGACTTATCAAATGCTTGAGGGAAAACTGTAATGTAAAGAAGAATTGGAGGGAGAGGGCTCCTCTGTGCTATCAGCCATCCTTGTACCTGGAGTAATTTCCAAGAGAGAGAGCTGAGAGGGAGAAAGCCAATGGGTCATGGTTCAAGTGCCACACACCCTCTCTGTTCTCACCAGGAGCTAATAGATTTTCTTGAATGAAGATTTCTCCATTTGCTATATGCCTTTAGGACAATTTCCAGAGATCTTAAATAATTGATACTGTTCATTTCCCCCAGTTAAATCGTTGGTTTGTAGGGAGAGTGTCTCTCTATTTGCTATATGCCTTTAGGACAATTTCCAGAGATCTTAAATAATTGATACTTTTAATTTCCCCCAGTTAAATAGTTGGTTTGTAGGGAGAGTGTCCCCCGAGTTCCTTATGTTGCCAGTCCCTGAGTCTTGTTCCTAATTGCTCGTGGCGCGGCCGTGGCGGCGCGTGTGGCACAACCATGAAGTCACGGCGTGTGTGGGTGTGCCCGTGAAGGCGCGGCGCGTGTGGGTGTGCCCGTGAAGGCGCGGCGCGTGTGGGTGTGCCTGTGGAGGCGCGGCGCGTGTGGGTGAGGACGCTGGCCATCGGGTGCACGGAGTGTAGTGTGGAGCCCTACCTCCACTGCTCGCCTGCCCTGTGGGCAGAGCTCATGGAATCCCTCTGAACCTCCATTTCCCCATTTGGAAATGATAAGACCACCTACCTCTAAGAACTGCTTGAGAGTTAAATATAAGGATTTAGATGAGGTAAGGCGCCTGGCTGCTGGCAGGGACTTACCAAACATCAGCCCCCAGCCTCTGAATGCTCCTCTTTGAGAACATGAGCACCTATGACCATTCTGGAATCTTTTGCTGGCTCCCTGGTCAGCTTTGCTGAAATGTAGCGACTTCACTTTCACTTTTCACTTTCATGCCCTGGAGAAGGAAATGGCACCCCACTCCAGTGTTCTTGCCTGGAGAATCCCAGGGACGGCGGAGCCTGGTGGGCTGCCGTCCATGGGGTCGCACAGAGTCAGACACGACTGAAGCGACTTAGCAGCAGCAGCAGCAGCAGCTCTCTTTCTGCAGGCATCTCAAAGCCCCACCTACCCCTTTCAGCTCAGCGTGGAGTCCAAACCTTGCCAAGGACATATATGTTCCAGGAACAGACTCGAACCTCTTTTTCTGGAGTTCTACCCTCCACACCTTACTGTCCTCTCGAAGGAAATGTACTATTTTGTGTGTCCAAACGGGAGAGCATCTTGTGCCATCCACTGCCTGCACGGAGCGTCAGCCTCTCTCTGCAAACTGGGCGTCATCCAGCCTGAATCTTCCCCTCAGAGCCCTGGGGTCAGCTGGAGATTTGAGCTGCTGCCCTGGCAATGCAGACCCAGCTGTTTGGCCATGTGGAGAGGGGAGGAAAAACTAACATTCTTGGAAGACAAAGAAGTAGTGTCCCCATTGGCTGGGTGAGGGCTGCTCCCATGGGATTTGTCTGGCTGGTCATTTTCTCATTGTCTGGAGAAGAAGAAAGAATTGATTAGTAAAGACCTTTGCACAAGAGGGAAGTGGATTTCTGAGAAGCCGAGTTTCATTTAAGGGGAACATTATGCTGTGAGTTTCATATTATGACAAAAGTGAAAACAGCCTTTATAAAAGGAAGCTTCCAGGAAGCCAAGAGTATTGTCCCACTGGGCTCTGCTGAGAAATGAGGTCATCTGTGAAGTTTCTCCCATCTCCAAGCCTCAGCAATGCCCAGCTGGGCACGTTAAAAGGGAGTATGTGCCCAGACATCAAAGCAGGTCCAAGGAAAATCCAATACTGAGTCTAAAGATAGGCTGTGTGGTTGTTTGTCTGTTTTTAAAAGCTAGATCTTCTGGGAAATTCGCAGAGTCTCTGAAGATAGAGAATGGAGGTCTGGGGCAGGGGGAGTGTCAGAACTGCGGACGTGCTCTGACATGTACTGAGGCAGGTGCAAGAGCCCATCCAGTGAAATGTTTACCAACTAACGGACACTGAGAGCCTTTGTGAGTCTCAAATCAAATTTCCCTTTAAAGAGAAGATGACAAGTAAAGTAAATAGGCAATGCCTGTGATGATTCATTTGTCCCTCAAGAACTGCCTCTGACTGAGGCTGCATGCCGTCCAGAGTGGGGCTGAGGCTGCCACAAGCCCACAGTCGCTTCAGTTTCCAGGAGACCCAGTGAGATGGTAACAGGTCCCAGGTTTCGGGTTCTCCTTCTCAATGTGAACTACATCTTTCTTTTGGGCCAGCAACACCAGTATAAACTTAGAGACCAGCTTGCTAGGGACAAGAGGCCATTTAAGGAACAAATATCCGTTAAGCTCCTCCTAGTGCGCTATGCACCATGCGAAGTACTGGGCTAAAGGGATGAGTCTGGCTTACTGTCTCATCCCATAGAAGGATGTGTGGCTGACATGAGGCAGATATAAGCATTATAATGAAACTGCAGACAATATTCCATGAGAGATGAATTCAGAGGGAGACCTAGGAAGGAAGAGTCATGTTGAGCTTCAAAAGCACTAGCATATTACCAGGTACATCACTGTCTCTTCTGGGACAAGAGAAGCATGGCAAAGTCCATCAGAATCGGAAGGCAGAGATATGTTCTCCATACACAACAAAGAAGGCTTTTGTGCCGTAGAAAGAGCTCAAGGCAAAGAGCCCTGTCAACAACAAGGCAACAACAATGGGTAGAAATGAGACCTGAGTGTGTGCAGGGTGTTCAGTGTTCTGCAAGTCTGTCTTCTCTAATTCTTGAAGCCTGTGAGGCGGGGTCTTTACAATTACACATTACAAATGGGAAATCAAAGCATGGAGACTTTAGTAACTTGCACGCTGGCTCAGGAGGTGCTGAAGGACAGGGGAGCCTGGTGTGCTCCAGTCCATAGGGTCGCAAAGAGTCGGGCACAACTGCGTGACTGAACAGAAACACTGGCTTACAGCTAAAGAGCAGCAGAGCCTGTATTCATCGTAGGCTCCAGAGCTGAGATTCTTCAAGCCATCAGAACGAAGTCTTAGACTGGCCACAGACCTCATCAGTCCATGACCCTGACCTTGCCCCATCCTCTGCACCTGTCTCCCCTGTGTTTTGAATGAGAAGGGTGTTATCCAGAAAACCCTAAGGTCCTTTCCATCTAAGTCCTCTGAGACTCATTTTTCTGAGCGGTGGATTGAGAGGAGGAAAGGAACAGGGAGGGATATGGAAAGTTTAGGGAGTTTGGGTGGGAAGAGGCAGAAGACCAACCCCCCACGGAGGCCTTGACTGTTTACAGCATTTTCCACCTGTGTTTGCATGGCCGGGAGCAGTTTCTATTCTGAGCACTAAACCCTCCCACCTCAACGCACAGCCTGAGCAAGGCATGACTCCTGCTCGAGGCACAACCAGTGCTGAGTTGCTCACCCTGCCAGAGGCCTGGCACCTTTGAGATTTTCTCTGGTGGCTGATTGGCCCTAGCAGAGCCTGGGAGCTGTGCCAAGCCCTCCCACATGGCCTGCCTCCAAGCTCAGAACAGAACTGCAGCCTCAGCAGGGTCTTCCCTGCCCCATGCAGTAGGTAAGTAAGCAGTAGCTAAGTAAGCAGCTCTCTGACACTTAGAGAGATGCATCGATCCCCAGGCTATGCTCTGGTTTCCTTCCAGAGGCCCAGGTCTCTTTCTGCTCCTGCTTGCTGTGTTCCCTAAGAATGCTCAAACTACCACACAATTGCACTCATCTCACACGCTAGCCAAGTAATGCTCAAAATTCTCTAAGCCAGGCTTCAACAGTACGTGAACCATGAACTTCCAGATGGTCAAGCTGGATTTTAAAAAGGGAGAGGAACCAGAGATCAAGTTGCCAACATCCACTGGCTCATCCAAAAAGCAAGAGAGTTCCAGAAAAACATCTACTTCTGCTTTATTGACTATGCCAAAGCCTTTGTGTGGATCACAACAAACTGTGGAAAATTCTTAAAATGATGGGAATAACAGACCACCTGACCTGCCTCCTGAGAAATCTGTATGCTGGTCAAGAAGCAACAGTTAGAACTGGACATGGAACAACAGACTGGTTCCAAACTGGGAAAGGAGAACATCAAGGCTGTACATTGTCACCCTGCTTATTTAACTTATATGCAGAGTACATTCGGAGAAGGCAATGGCAACCCACTCTAGTACTCTTGCCTGGGAAATCCCATGGATGGAGGAGGCTGGTAGGCTACAGTCCATGGGGTCGCAAAGAGTCAGACACGACTGAGCGACTTCACTTTCACTTTTCACTTTCATGCACTAGAGAAGGAAATGGCAACCCACTCCAGTACTCTTGCCTGGAAAATCCCAGGGACGGGAGCCTGGTGGGCTGCCGTCTATGGAGTCGCACAGAGTCGGACATGACTGACGTGACTTAGCAGCAGCAGAGTACATCATGAGAAATGCTGGACTGGATGAAGCACAAGCTGGAATCAAGATTTCCAGGAGAAATATCAATAACCTCAGATACACAGATGATACCACCCTTATGGCAGAAAGTGAAGAACTAAAGAGCCTCTTGATGAAAGTGAAAGAGGAGAGTGAAAAAGTTGGCTTAAAACTCAACATTCAGAAAACGAAGATCATGGCATCTTGTCCCATCACTTCATGGCAAATAGATGGGGAAACAATGGAAACAGTGAGAAATTTTATTTTCTTGGGCTCCAAAATCACTGTAGATGGTGACTGCAGCCATGAAATTAAAAGATGCTTGCTCATTGGAAGGAAAGTTATGACCAACCTAGACAGCATATTAAAAAGCAGAGACATTACTTTGCCAACAAAGTTCCATCTAGTCAAAGCTATTTTTTCCAGTAGTCATGTATAGATGTGAGAGTTGGACTATAAAGAAAGCTGAGCACCAAAGAATTGATGCTTTGAACCATAGTGTTGGAGAAGACTCTTGAGAGTCCCTTGGACTGCAAGGAGATCCAACCAGTCCATCCTAAAGGAAATCAGTCCTAAATATTCATTGGAAGGACTGATGCTGAAGCTGAAGCTCCAATACGTTGGCCACCTGATGTGAAGAACTGACTCATTTAAGACCCTGATGCTGGGAAAGATTGAAGGCGGGAGGAGAAGGGGACAACAGATAATGGGATGGTTGGATGGCATCACCGACTCAATGGACATGAGTTTGAGTAAGCTGCAGGAGTTGGTGATGGACAGGGAGACCTGGCGTGCTGCAGTCCATGGGGTCGAAAAGAGTCAGACACGACTAAGTGACTGAACTGAACTTGCTGTGTTCCAGTCTCTAGGGTTTATAAAAATGGTTAGCAGAGAGGCCAGCCAGCACTGCCTCCCAAAGACCTCTTGCTCCCTTGAGCCCGGAGCCCATGGCCAAAGACCCCCAGTTGCTGGTGGGGGTCTTTCAGGCCTCAGGACCCCATGGCCGCTCTTCCCATTTCCCAGGTTTGGGCAGCTCCCTGCGCTTGCAGCCAGGCCACTTTTCTCTAGCCGGGGTGCTCTCCCCACTACTGAGAGCTTCCTCCCCAGCTCCCTGGTGCTCCACAGAGGACACTGCTCTCCTCAACGTCTCTCCAGCTTTTGGCCCAGCTCACTTACCCCAGTGCGGTGACTTTGCCCCCACAGTGGGCTCTGCTTGTCTGCCGTGACTCTGCAGCTACCGCAGGCATGGATGGGCTTGTTTCCAGGGGCACTGTGATCCCCCACTTGCTGGTGGAGCCTGAATTTCCATAGCTGACCTACCTTCCTCCCCTCTGCCAGCCATATGCTGGGTCACTTGGGTCCAGTCACCTGGGTCCATCCTCTGCAGGGCATCCATATCCCACTCCTGGACAACAAGAAGTGAGAGGCAGCTGGGGTTGCCCAATACCTTCTAAAAAAAGTTTCCCTGCTACTAACATAAGCCTCACTCGATCACACCCTTCCTCTCCTTCCACTCAATGTGGTCATGACTGCTGAGCAATATAAGAACCGTTTCCAAATGGAAGGGGGAACTAAAAGTGTGAGGATGAGTGCAGAGATGGAAAGAACCTGGGTGCTTGAAAAGGTCTCTGAGACCCTGACTTAAACAACAATGGAACCCCCCATTCCTGGGGCTTTCTACGGTATAAGATAGTAAAATCCCCTTTGTTTAGGTTTTTTGTTCCTTACAGATGAAAGCATCCCATGCTAGAGTGTAACTTACCCACACCCTTTGCTAGGTTTTGCATAAAGAAAATGTCCTATATCAACCCCACCTCTCTCTTTACTCATGGACCAAATTGGGCCCTCATCCTGTTTCGGTAAATAAAGTGTTATCAGAACACAGCCGTACCATTCATTTACAGGTCATCTGTGACTGCCTCTGCTTGAGAAGGGGCAAGAGAGACGGCACAGGCCACGACGGAGAAAACGTTTACAGTCTAGCCAACTCCTCAGGTAGACTCAGTGGCCAACAGAGAGGCGAAAGTTCCTCAAAAATTGCCCCAGGTTATAGAAGCACATTAAAACGGGGAACCCCTGGGAAAGGAGGCACGGCCATATTCCAGAGTGTCTTAAAATTCCGAGCATCAGGCCGCACCTGGCCACAGAGCCTGTTCTGAGAGGGGCGTGATTCATTTCCTGTGTCCACTTGGCTAAGCCATGGCGCCCAGCTGTCTGATCAAACACAAGTCTAGATGCCGCTGTGAAGGTATATTTTTTTAGGACGTGATTAACATTTCACATCAGTAGACTTTGAGTAAAGCATATTTCCCTCTATAATGTGGTTGGATCTCATTCAATCTTGAGGCTTCCCTGGTAGCTCAGGCGATAAAGAATCTGCCTGCAATACAGGAGACCAGGGTTCAGTCCCTGGGTCAGGAAGATCCCCTGGAGAAGGGAATGGCTACCCACTCCAGTATTCTGGCCTAGAGAATTCCATGGACAGAGGAGCCTGGAGGGCTACAGTCCATGGAGGTGCAGAGTCGGACACAACTGAGTCACACACACACACACACACACACAGCCAATCCTAAGGCCTTGAGGATACCTTAAGAGCAATGACTGAAGTTTCCTAAGGAAGAAACGATTCTGCTTCAGGACTGCAGCATGAAAATCCTGGCTGAGTTTCCAGACTGCCGGTCTGCAGATTTCAGACTCAAGAGTGCTGCGTCAGCGCTTACCTGAATCTCTAGCCAGTTGATCTGCACAAGAGACTTTGGACCTGTCAGCCCCCAGGAATTATTTATTGGAATTGTCAGATGAGCTTATTTCAATAAATAAATAAATCTCTACCCACCTATCACAATAGGATATGTAATATAATATAATATATATTTCCTCTTTGTGTTTCTCTTGAGAACTCTATTATACCAGTCATTCTAATTCTGCCCCAGGGGTGAGGTTGACATCTTAATTATTACAATGAGGGAGAGTTTTCAAAGTGAAAAAAAGAAACAATTTCCAATGGACACACAATTTAAGAAGTTTAGTAATTATACAGTGCTGTCCTTTCTTAAGGGCCTCCCTGCTGGCGCAGATGGTAAAGAATCCGCCTGCAGTGCAGGAGACGTGGGTTTGATCTCTGGGTCAGGAAGATCCTCTGGAGAAGGGAATGGCAACCCACTCCAGTATTCTTGCCTGGGAAATCCCATGGACAGAGGCGCCTGGGGGCTACTGTCCAAGGGGTCGCAAAGAGTGGACAGGACTGAGCAACTAACACACACACACACACATACACACACACACACACACCCTTTCTTAAACAGTCAGGGCCTTAGTTTACAAAGTTTGAGAAGGAAGCTTGGGAATGGGCAGCTTCTGTCACACCAGGGGCGAAACAGAGGTGGCTTTGATAGCAGGTTCAGAGGTAAGGTCAATTCAGCTGAAACATCTTTTTAAACCCAGGGTTAACAGGTCAAGTCTGGCCAACTTGCCCCTTCCCCGCTGGGGAGGTTTTCCATCCTCAGGAAGCCGAGTGCTTAGAAGACGAGGTAGAGGAGGCCACTCTTCCCTGCAGGCACAGCAGCAGCCTCATTCTCTCTGCCGGGGAGTCTCCCCAAAGTGCCTGAGGAAGGTCATTTTGAAATTCACAGCCCAGGAGCTGGACAAACCGCCCTTGTTTGTCAAATGCTTTATTTTTCATCTGGAAGATCCCAGCTTCCTTTGGCTGCTTAATATCCTGGCTTGAGGGAAGGTCCTGACACTCCTTAGTTCTCAGCCTCGAGTATCAGTCAGTATTTTGTTATTCATAGAGATTCTGGCTCCCAAGCAACACAGACTCTCTGTGGAGGGAAATCCTTAATTAAGATGTTCTCCTTTGAAAAGCATTGTCCCTTAAATGCCCTTATACTCTTTCAAGTCCAGCCATTGTGTTCCATAAACAGTCTTGCTTTTTGTTAAATGAATCAAAATATTAAACAATTTCAAGTCATTTTCTATTGTTAAAATTATAGTTACAGTGAAGATGCAGTTTGTCCAGGACTTTTGCGTTGCGGGTTATTTTCATCCTGTTGTTAAGATCTTATTAACTCCTGATCATTACAATATCCATTCATAACAATCAGCTTTCTAGCAACCCCGTATTGTCAGCATCCTCCAGAGGCACAGCCACATAGACAGTGGAAGAACATACGAGATGTGGGTGAGTGGGGAGGTGACGCAGGTCTGGGGGAGGCATGGGAAGGCAGGGAGACTCCAAGGACGCGGAGAGATGTCCCTCCCCTAACTTTGTGATTCGTGCTGTTGGATGGACCCCACCCCACCCCCCCAAAAATCTGTATGTCCAGTGTCAGGAAGATAGGGAGGAGAGTGTGAAGAGAAGGGTCTTAACTGATCAACCAAGCAGACCAATGTTTGCTCTCTGCCTGGAGATGTTCATGCCACCCTTGTCCTCACATATGTTTTTCAAGCAGTTCCGGGTACATTTATATCCTCTTCTCGGGGCCAAGTGGAGAAAGGGCTAGAGCTAAGCAGTTATCTTTCCCCAAAGGAAATTTCAGCAGCAATCTTTAGCAATTAATGTACCACCTTTTAAAGCAAACTCTCATCCTCCTAAGAAACCCAGTGCCTAGCACTTATTAGATCAGCAGCATGGGATGTTTTTCCAAAGCATAACTTAAAGGACAAATATGTTAAGTGTGTGTGCCCATTTAAGGAGAAGGCTCTTATATGGCAAACATCGTTGAAATTTATGTCCATCTGTAGAATAAATTCTCATTCTCAGCCTGCCTTTGGAATGGGTTGCAGAGTTCCATATATTAACCTGAAGTTACTATTTATATGCTAACAAATGGAGTTAATGAAAACTAATAGGAAAGAAACGTAGATGGTATGCAAATTATTTGAGACATTGTCTGAAAACTGGCAAATCCTGCTGCACAGTAAGATCACACAATGGGGTGACCTTGTTACTCAAGGATTCCACCAAACTGAATAGGACAAGAAGTATTCTATAAGTGGAATCTTCTGCTAATGGGTTCAATAAAACAGAACCCACTAAAGTAAAGAAAATCTGCTTGAAACTAGCTCTTACTGATCTCAATCAAGTACAATCATCCAGTTGTTTTCCAAAGATATACATTCAAAATCTGCAGAATTTTTGAAAACTTGCTTTAAAAACTCACTTGTCCAGAATCTTCTGTCAGAGAATGTAAAAGAGGAAAATTATACAAAGTCACCCACAAAAAGCCTTAGGAAATTACCCAGTAATTTTAATCCAAACTCCACTTTACTGTTTTAAAAGAATGGCCTTGAAAATCATCTTCATTGTTAATATTATTTATGTTAAAATATGTCTATTTTCTTTCAAGACTCAGAGAAATCTAAATTGAATCTTAACAGCATGTGATTATACCCAGGCATTTTCATGACTTGCCGCTCAAAACACCAGAGGGAAGAAGCTAACTTCTCCGCCTTCTTGGAATGGTGCCAAGAAGCTTCAAGGAAAGCCTAGCTGAGTGCACTGCCCCAGGAGCAGCCTTATCTGACGCAAGAAATCGCATATGTTTGATCAGACTTGGGCTCTTTTACGTTTCCACACTTACAAGTCAAACATAAGTTTATTCTCTGTGGTTCCTTCTTGGCTAAAACTGTTGGGTCATGAGTGCTTCCCTTCGGCATTTTATGGATCTTACAAGTCAGTCTGGACTGTTCACAAAATAAAGATATTTTTTTCCTAATGATTTTCTGAAGCAGGAATGCTATAAAAAATGAGACTGTCCAAGATAACAGGATAATGCCCTATTTCCTTATTGACTCCCAAAGGTCCCCTTTATTGGGACAATTCCCTGGGGGATGAAGTCTTCCAGAAAATTCTGTGGCCCCTGCTTCCCTGAGCCCCAGTCTTCCAATAGAGGCACATGCTTAGTCGCTGCGTTTCTTTACCCGATGAGTCATCAGGGAAGCCCCCGATAGAGGTAGAAATCGTTCCACCCTCATTCCCTGGTGGCACAAATATGACCATCAGGGCAATTAGGAGGCAACCTCAGATTCTACGACTTTACTCACTTTGTCCCCTTGGACGGGGTAATGAGCCTCGTTATGTCTGTTTTCTTACCTGAATTTGACAGGCAGGGAAAAAAAGTCAATCCTACACCAAATGTTGATTAAACACCTTCACATTCCAGACAGAGTTAGTATCTAAGGAAACAGATAAAATCTCCCTCTCTCAAGGATCTCGTGATAAAGAAATGAAATATACAGCATGCAAGAGAGTAGTATGTGTGGGCCAGGGACTGGCCTTTCAGACAGTGGGCAAGGGCAGGCTGCAGAGAGGGCAGTTTGTGTGTAAAACCCGAAGCAGATGAAGGAGCAAGTCCTGCAGACACTTGGGAGAAGAGCCTTCCAGGCTGGGGGACAGCAGGGCAAATCCACGAGGTGCGAGTGGGCCTGGAGAAGAGCCTTTCAGGCTGGGGGACAGCAGGACAAATCCACGGGGTGCGAGTGGGCCTGGAGAAGAGCCTTCCAGGCTGGGGGACAGCAGGGCAAATCCACGAGGTGCGAGTGGGCCTGGAGAAGAGCCTTCCAGGCTGGGGGACAGCAGGGCAAATCCACGAGGTGCGAGTGGGCCTGGGGAAGAGCCTTCCAGGCTGGGGGACAGCAGGGCAAATCCACGAGGTGCGAGTGGGCCTGGGGAAGAGCCTTCCAGGCTGGGGGACAGCAGGGCAAATCCACGAGGTGCGAGTGGGCCTGGAGAAGAGCCTTCCAGGCTGGTGGGACAGCAGGACAAATCCACGAGGTGCGAGTGGGCCTGGAGAAGAGCCTTCCAGGCTGGGGGACAGCAGGGCAAATCCACGAGGTGCGAGTGGGCCTGGAGAAGAGCCTTCCAGGCTGGGGGACAGCAGGGCAAATCCACGAGGTGCGAGTGGGCCTGGAGAAGAGCCTTCCAGGCTGGGGGACAGCAGGGCAAATCCACGAGGTGGGAGTGGGCCTGGAGAAGAGCCTTCCAGGCTGGGGGACAGCAGGGCAAATCCACGAGGTGGGAGTGGGCCTGGAGAAGAGCCTTCCAGGCTGGTGGGACAGCAGGACAAATCCACGAGGTGGGAGTGGGCCTGGAGAAGAGCCTTCCAGGCTGGGGGGACAGCAGGGCAAATCCACGAGGTGCGAGTGGGCCTGGAGAAGAGCCTTCCAGGCTGGGGGGACAGCAGGGCAAATCCATGAGGTGCGAGTGGGCCTGGTATGTGGGAAGGAAAAGAGAGAGGGAGGGGAAGTGGGAGGAAATGAGGTCAGAGAGGCAATAAAAAGGGCAAGGTCACCCAGGGAAAGCTAGTGAACTGTAGCCCAGGGGTCACACGTGGCCTGCCACCCGTTTTGTTAATAGTTTTACTGGCACTTCACCAGGGTCCTTTGATTTGCCTACTATCTACAGATACTTCCAAACCATAGCAGCAGAATTAAGTAGTTGTGACAGAGATCACTTAGCCTACAAAGCCTAAAATATTGAATATCTGGCCCTTTACAGAAAAGACTTACCAACCTGGGGCTTAAACAAATAGCAGTTAATTGGGGGCCTTTCCTGGTGGCTCAGAAAGGAAAGAATCTGTCTGGAAGTCTAGAGAAGGCGGTGAAGGCATTGTGCAGCAGCTCCATAAAGTTACTAACGGCCCAGACTCCCGTCATCGCTGTGCTCCACCAGCTTCAGTATGTGGACATGTTGTATCGTAACCTCAAAATGGCTGCCAGTGCTCCAGACAGTGCACATTATCCACGTCTGAGACCGAAGGGCAGGAAAAAGGGGAACCTATCTGTTCCTTCTATCAGGGAAGCAAAAGTTGTCTTCACCCTCCAGCAGTTTTCCCTATCTCTTAGCCGAAAAGAGGGTCACATGACCACTTATAGCGTCAAAGGAAGCTGAGAAAACTATGTCAGACTGTCGAGATTGACTTAGACAGTAACTTTCACCCTTTTTTAACTGAGGCCCACAGTGAGAAACATATTTTATACAACAGCTAATACACCTAAATGAATCGTAAGGTAAACAAAATTTTGCAAGACACAACTTTCTATTTTTAAAATACCAGTCAAATCACTACTGACTGAACTTCATGGCACACTGTTGAGCTGTAAGTACAGTATGAAAAACACAAACTGTCACGATCCATTACTAGGGAGTGGCACATTGCTGCTCCAAACAGTTACCCACTCTTGCTCTCTCCCTCTGTTTCTGTCTCCCTCTCAACTCTTTTTTTTTTGAAGTACTGTAGATTCACGATGTGTGTTAGTGTCTGGTTTATAGCAATGTGATTCAGTTATACTCCTTTTTCTTATTCTTCTCCATTATGGCTTATCACAGGGTATTGAATATAGCTCTCTGTGCTATACAGTAGGACCTTGTTGTTTATCCACTATATAACAGGTGTGTAGCTGCTAATCCCAAACTCCCAGTTCGTCCCTCCTCTATGCCCCCTCCCCTTTGGCAACCACAAGCCTGCTCTCCATGTCTGTGGGTCTGTTTCTGTTTAGCAGATACGTTCATAGGTGTCACAGTTTAGCGTCTACATATGAGTGAGATCACAGGACGTGTGCCTTTCTCTTTCTGATTCACACCTCTTAGTGTGAGAACCTCTAGGTCCACCCATGCAACTGCCAGCGGCAGTATCTCATTCTTTTTTATGACCAGGATTCCACTGTATGAATTTACCACTTCTTCTTTGTCCATCCATCTGTCAGCGGATGTTCAGGTTGCCTCCATGTCTTAGCTACTGTAAACGGTGCTGCTATGAACACTGGGGGCCGTGTGTCTTTTTGATAAGCCAAGGAGTGGGGCTGCTGGACCATATGGCAACTCTAGTTTTACTGTTTTGACAAACCTCCTTACCATTCTCCATAGTGGCTGCATCAATTTTCCTTTCTTTTCCTTTCTTCTCCTCTTTCTTTTTTCCAAAGCAGAGAGTGGGTACTGGGTTGGCACCTAAGAGTCTACACAACACCCACCATAAGTGGCCTGGGGGCCAGATACGGTGCCGTTGAACACTGAGGGAAAAGGTGATTCTCCTTCTGAAGCTCCTTGAGGATGGACACTTGTGCTGTATGTAAAATGGGGCTAGTAACAACCATTCCCGGGAGGTCGTGGGAATTGGGTGGGATCCCTACAGTAAAGCACCTACAGAGTGCCTGGCGCACAGTGGGAGTGAGGGACACATCGAGCTGTTCCTTAACGCCAATCATCACCCCAGGCTAGTCCTGGCCCTGAAGAGAGCTTGATCAGCTGATCAGCTGATCTCAGGTGCTGGAAAGCCCCAGGGAAATTATTTTACCTAGGTGCTCTGTTCACTTATCCTACTGGGCATGAATGAATGCTCAGAGGTTGAGGGCTACGTTGCATTTTACTTACTGTTTGAAAAAAAAATTTTTTTTTTAAAAACTACTTCTGAAGCACCCAATTATTGTCCTCAGCTTTAGTGAGCAGACCTTTGGGCTCTGCAGGAACAGAGGTCCCTGACCACAGGGGTGTCCTGAATTGGCAGAGAGGATGGGCTACTCTTCATGAAATCACGCCAAGACAGAGCTGAAAGACCCCTGGCCTGGTCATCTTTAGCTCCCTCATTTTTACGAAGGGGGAACTGAAGCCCAGAGCCATGGCAACAGGGCAAGCTTATGCAGGAAGTCGACGGTAGAGCCCAATCTCTTTACCCCATATCCAGCAGCCCTAACAACAAGGATTAGTACAGTTCAGTTCAGTTCAGTCGCTCAGTCGTGTCCAACTCTTTGCAACCCCATGAATCGCAGCGTGCCAGGCCTCCCTGTCCATCACCAACTCCCGAGTTCACTCAGACTCGCGTCCATCGAGTCCGTGATGCCATCCAGCCATCTCATCCTCTGTTGTCCCCTTCTCCTGCCCCCAATCCCTCCCAGCACCAAAGTCTTTCCAGCCTCCCTCAAATGGGGTCCAGAAGCTCACAGACTCAAATCTCAGGCTGATTTTTGCCTATGTGGGAACCTGCATTTTTCTAAAAGGTCCATATCACATTCTAAACTGGCCATATGACTCTAAAAATATTAGGAACCACAGACTGAGAGGAAAGTAAAATGATTCATGCTGGGAGGAGGGAAGGGGAAGTCCCAAGATCAGGGTTGGGATGGTGGCATAAAACAGAAATCGGAATTGTTTTCATCAACCCCTTCTCCATTCCTTCCACCCCCACACCCCAGAATTACTGAACTATTCGAGTTCCCCAAAAGGCCGTGGTCTTCTGTTCACTCTGCCCCTGCGCAGATAAATCTTCCTGCAGCAGGCGGTAACTGGCAGAGAAGTTATCTCCTCTCCATCATCTGAGGATCCGATTTCTTAAAGGCGGTGAAGCTCTGAGAGGCAATGCCAACCTTGCAGCCGAACTGCAGACGGGTGGCCCTTGAGCAGAAACTAACATCGCTGGGGTTCTGCTGATAACCTCCTCTCTCATGACAGGCACACGAGGAACTGCGGGGCTCGCACAGCGACCTTTGTTGGAAACCCGAGTGTCTGCTCCCTCAGGGTTCCTGACCTTGGCCCGCGTGCTTGATCCTGACGACCCAGTCGGGGCCGCTTCCTTCTTGAGTCTCCCTCAAGGCGCCCTCGGGGTGGTCCCGGGACACCCCGCACTGCCGATGCCCCAAACCTTCCCCGAGGCCCCTCGGCACCTCCCCTACCTTCCCGCGTGTGCCAGGGGTGGGCGGGTCCGTTAAGGTGACAGGACGCCATTGGCCAGAGCTGGGCGAGAGGCGGGGAGGGGCGGGGAGAGCCGGGGGGCGGGGCGGAAAGGGAGTAATGGGGCTGTGCCATTGGCCGGAGCGAGGCGAGGGGCGGGGAGGGGCGGGCCTGACCCTCCAAGTCCTGGAAGACGGGCAGTAGGCGCTGCGGAGGCATCTCGGGTGACTGCGAGGGCAAGGCACCGGCCGCGGGTTCTGCACGGCGTGATGAGTGGTCGGTGAGTGATGCACGGGGCGTCCGCGGAGCTCCGACCTCCCTCCACCGCGCGAGCCCAGGACCTTCCCCAGCCAGGGGCTCTGGAGTCTAGGCACTTGTGGCTGCAGCGTGCTAAGTCCCCTCCCTCTGCCAGCCTGGCACTTCCTGGGCCTCGGGCCCAGCGCTGAGGGTGGGCACTGCGCCAGGCACCTGCTCCAACGAGAGGACACTTAAGGAGCTAAAGCCTAAGCAAAGCAGGTGCGCGCGTGGCCGCGGGCTACATCTTTGCCCGCCTTGTGTCTTGTCTTGTCCAATATCCTAGCGGCATTGATCTTAGAACTGGGGGAGAGGCTTGAAGTGCCTCTTGCACAACCCTCAGATTTCATGGATGGAAGACCACGATAATAGCAGCAGTAGGGCCTCACAATCGCTTTTTACAGAGGATTTGCCTTGTTGTCAGACCTGTGCTAAGAGTTTTAGCACAATATGCCTCTCACACTTCTCACAGCCTTGATACTTTCAGTGTTCCCACCTTCAGATGAGAAAACTGAAGCTTGAAAAGTTACAGAGTTGTCTGGTTATACCCAGATGAGTCAGGGATAGGGTCAGAATTTCTAGCCAGGGCTTATCATGCCAGATTTCTTTCATTTCCCCCAGTGACTTCAGCACCCTCTTTGCCCCGTGCTCCTGACTGTCCTGCACTTCCCACTCTAGACGGATGCCTTTGTTTTATTAATCTGGCACAGCCCTGGGGGAGGGCTGTGTGTGATCTCTCGCACCAGGATCAGTGCCAGGCCAGTGACAGTGTTTTCTTAAAACTCTGAAAAAGCTTTCATAACCCCACTTCACAGAGGAATTAAGTATGGTCATGACAGGTGAGGGCCGGAATTCTGGAATTTGTGCCCAGAAATGGTGAAGGGCAGGGAAGTCTGGCACGCTGCAGTCCATGGGGTTGCAGAGAGAGACATGACTTAGTGACTGAACACCAAGTTGGACTCCAGAGCCGTGCACTCGCAAGAAGGACCTTCACAGGCTTCTCCGTAGTTTAACTGCTCACAGCACAGTCAAGATTTGTTGGCAGAAGCTATGAGTAAACAATAACAACTGAAATGATGATCTGCCTGCCTCCAACTCCCTGGAGTAATTCTTGAGCTGCCGCCAGGAAGGTGGGAGGTGCTAAGTGGGGCGGAGGGTGGGAGGGAGGGGAGGGAGGGTAATGGGAGGGAGAGGGGAGGAGGGGAGGAAGGCGAAGGAAGAAAAGAGAAGATGAATGCCTTTGCCCTGGGTCAAAAATCGCAGGCCAGAAGTTGTTACGGGTTCCACCGCTGTCAGTACATTTCCATTAGTTCTTGTCATTATACCCTCTGTGCACAGTGCTGGTGGTTCAAGACTTTGCAGGGAAAGTGAGGTTGAGACCCCAGATTAAAGGATCAGGGTGAAAACGAGGGTGGGGGTGGGGGGGATGAGGGGAGGGGAGGGGCTGGGGGGTTAGGAGGTGAGGTGGGTGGAGCCGTATTTCCACCCTGAGACTCCAGCAGCTGGCCTGAAGAATGGAGCGAAGGTCCAGAGTCCCCCTGGGTCAGGGTCAGCTGGACAATGACCCGTAACAACAGAATATGAACAGAACTCGGGCGTGTATTATAGTTCAGGTTCTATAAATGCAGAGGCTCAAAGGGGAGGGTCTGACTCTGCGAGCTACCAGAAAGCACTCTGGACCGGGCCCTGGTTTAGAGAGTGAGTTCAGCCAAATACCGTGGCTCATAGACGCTCCTGCTGAGAACTGTCATCGCCCTTTCTGAGCACCATGTTCCCATATCAGAGCCTCGCTGTCCCTCTGGAGGCCTGGACTCCCATTCAGACTTCTACTGGGAATGCTTTTTATCACGGGCGAAGCCCATATGAAGCCCACCTTACCTGTTCCCTCATTCACCTTCACAGCAGTCAGTGATTCAACTGAGGAATCCGAAGGTCAGAGAAAGAAAGGGATTTGCCTAAGGTCACACAGCTACAGAATCCCAGTTCACAGTTCAGTTCAGTCATTCAGTCATGTCTGACTCTTTGTGACCCCATGGACTGCATGCAGTATGCCCGCCCGGCCTCCCTGTCCATCACCAACTCCCAGAGCTTACTCAGACCCATGTCCACTGAGTCGGTGATGCCATCCAACCATCTCATCCTCTGTCATCCCCTTATCCTCCCGCCTTCAATCATTCCCAGCATCAGAGTCTTTTCTAATGAGTCAGTTCTTTGCATCAGGTGGCCAGAGTATTGGAGTTTCAGCTTCAGCATCAGAATCCCAGAGCAGAGCTCTATGTCCAGATTCTTACAAAGCCTGGTGGTTATCCTGCCGCAGAGTACACTGAAGAAAACAGTTTCAAGTTGTTTTAAAGCAAATCAAAATCAAATAGGAAGTGGCTGCACTGTCCGAGGCTTTGGCAGACTTCTCACTCCTGTTAAAGGGGAACTTGCAGTTGGTCCCCTCCCTTTTTCGGCTTCTGACCTCCTTCCCCAGGATGCACTGCTGAAAGAGATTTGGAGCCCCTTCCCCTTGCCTGGGGCTTCCCAGGTGGCTCAGTGGTAAAGAATACGCCTGTGGTGTTAGAGACGCAGGTTCGATCCCTAGGTTGGGAAAATCCCTGGAGGAGGAAATGGCAACCCAGTCCAGTGTTCTTGCCTGGGAAATCCCATCGACAGAGGAGCATGGTGGGCTGTAATCTATGAGTTCACAAAAGAGTTGAACACAACTTTAGTGACCCAACAAGAACAACAACAACAGCCTTGCCTGACCTTGGGGGGTAGAAGTGAGGGTGTCATACAGCCCCATAGCTGCAGAGCTGGAAAGAGACCTAAAGACACTCTTGTCCAGCTGCCTGGCTACAGTCCTGGCTAGGCTGAGGCCCAAGAGATGCGGCCGCATGCTGAAATCACGTGCCAAGCCGGTGCCCCAGCAAAGCCCGCACCTGCCTCCTCTCTGGCACGCCCCTTGTCTCCTCTCTCTTGCTGTGACACGTTCCGCAGAAGTTCTTAACCTGGGACCTGGGGACCCAGGGGCACGTGGATAAGGGTTTGCTGACCCCCTGCAACGGTGAGCAGACCTCCTGTGTGCGTGTGTGCACGCTCACACACACATGGGCATTTTTCTGGAGACTGTGTTAAGCTTTCAAGAGACTCCAAAGTGCTCCATGACCCTTGGTTCTGAGCTGAACCGTGTCTCGCAGGAAGCCGCCTTCAGCAGCTGCGTGCGGTGCACAGGTGTGGTGCAGTGGGTAGCACTGGCTGGGGAGGGAGGGCGCAGCAGGGAGCAGGGGTGGGGCAGCAATAGAGGGCGTCCGCGCCGCCCCGCAGCACTTGGCACTTAATAATCGGAGGGCCTGCCCCGCTAACCGCAGGCCAGCGGGATATTGGTCAGCGATCATTCTCAGTAGCTATTTGGCCCAAAAAGCACGCTGCAAGGATTCCTGTTTCTATGAGTGCGTGCTCAGCTGTGTCCGCCCCTTTGTGACGGCATGGACTGTAGCCTACCAGGCTCCTCTGTCCATGGGATTCTCCAGGCTCGAATACTAGCGTGGGCTGCCATTCCCTGCTTCCTCCTTCAGGGGATCTTCCCTACCTAGGGACTGAGTCCTCACGTTCTTACTGATGCCACCTGGGAAGCCCTCCTGTTTGCTTGGATTTCTTCTTCCGTAGGCAAGGCGCGGGTCCAGTTTGAGGAGGAAGAGGTGTGGGAAGGACTTGCCAGGAGGACTGACGCGCTCTCTTGCCCCAGGCTGCCATGTTTTGAAAGCAAGGACAGCACCCGGAGATCTGGCTGCAGGAGTGTGGGTGTAGCGCCGCCTCGAGGTGGGAGCTGTCAGAACGCTTAGGAGAAGGGCCAGGCTGCCTGAGTGCGCAGGGCTCGGCTCTGCAGAGGAAGGGCAGTGGTGTCACGGAGGACTGGGTGTTGGGATGGTCTGAGCGAGAGAGCTGGTGGAAGCCCAAGACTTGGGGGGGAGAGGATACAGTGAAGGCGAGCCGGGGTCAGAGGATGGGCCCAGGAGACGGCGGTGAGGAGGGAGGCTCTGCAGTGAAGCCTGCTCCGCTCGGCCCCAGCTGCGCTGCACAACGGCCCCCTGGGCTTCCCGGCCGCCAGGGCTGGGGCGGGGAGGGTGTGGCCACGCCCAGGGTGGGGGTGAAGGTGGGGGAGAGAGGAAGAGCCGAGGCGGCTGTGTGGAAGGGGATGGGAGCCGCAGCTGCCGTGTTCCTGCTCAGCACCCGCATCCCAGCAGCTGGCTCTCTTGGCAAAAATCTGTTGCTTGGGAGTGGCCTGTGTCTGGCCAGATCTGCTATCGGGGCAGCTGGTACCAGCAGGCACTACGGTTTCTTCCTTGGCCAACTTCCTGCCATTTGCTGGCTAACAGTTGCTCTCGAGGGCCCATTTAAAGGTCCATTGTTTTCCCCACCACCTTCCTGCTGGCCCTGGCTGGTGATCGAAAGTTGTAGCCTTGGGCTGCTGAACAGGGGACTCGGCTCCCCAGGAATGCATGGCAGTGGCCCAGCACCTGCTCTTTTCCTGAGAGCCGCCTTCCTCCTTCTGGTCTGAGTGGCCTGGGCTCAGAGGCCCCCAGCCGTGCCCCTCATGCCCTGTCCTTTTCCTTTGGCTCATCGTGTCCCAGTCCTTAACATATTTAATTTCCATCCTGCCCGCCCGCTCCTGTATTCCTGCCTGGAAAACTCCGTGGACAGAGGAACCTGGTAGGCTACAACCGTGGGGTTGCAAAGAGTCAGACACAGCTGGGCACCCACGCGAGGAGGAACGTCAGGGTCACAATTTTATAAGATTAAGAGCAGAGGTCACCAAGCGTTCAGATTTCACGAACATCCTCAGAACATTTTAATTCGGACACTGATACCATTTTCCATTCTGCCAAGTGAGGACAATGACCATCTATTGTTGCCACAAGTTCATGAAAGAGGGGCATTGTGGGAAGCACATCGTCTTGACGTAAAAGCCTTTCAAATGTAGTGGATTTAGCCTCAGGAAAACACCACTGCGTCAGCCTGCTTTTTCTGCTTCAGACCTTGGCCCGTAGGGAGTGGGCTACAGTGATGGCCTGAAGGGCCATCCGCCTTGTCCCACGATAACCGGCTCCATAGCCCCCAAAGAGGAAAGATGGTCCAAACCAGGCAGCTGAAAACCTTCAGTGTCCTTTGTCCCAAACAAAAGACCAGGGACAATGGGGAGGGCAGGCAGCCGGCCCACTGTCCTCACGGCTGGCAGAGCGGCTACTGGAGTGGAAAGCAGAAACAATTCACTGCCTGTTCGCTGGGACAGGTAACCATGGCTGGCTTGCTGCCCTGGGGCCCCTCCTCTGGGGACAGGGAACCCTGGCTGCAGCCTGAGTCCCTGAAATGGGGACAGAGCCTCCTCCAGCCAGGGAAGCAAGAGTGGAGGCCCTATCTGTGTGCCCTGAGGCCTGGGGGAGGGGAGCCAGCCAGGACAAAGAAAGCTGGGCTCCGCAGAGCCACGGAGCTTGGCCTGCCCAGCTGCATCTCACTCTGTGCTTTGCAGACTGCACCAAGGCGGCGGGCCAGCCCACCCTCTCCCCGACCCCACCCTCGACCAGAGCGGCCCGCTTTAATCCATCTGTGCATTGGGCTTCTCCTGGGGTTTTATTGAAAGATAAGATCATGCTTTTTATAAAAGGTAGAAAAACATTCCATTGGAGGTTCATTAAGTCCTGCCCAGTGCATGAGGACAGCGAGTGTTTAAGGGGAGGTTTCAGGAACATGTTCCAAACAGAGATATCTCCATTGGCTTTCTTCCTGGGCCTGTGTCCCTGCTGTCTCTCAAAGCTCTCATTCAAGTTATCTGTAGGATGCCTCTTAGGTACCCTGCAGCTCACCTGAGAACTGGACAAGACACTGGGAATGAAAACTGTCTCAACCTCCAGCTGGGTAAATGAGGCACAAACGCAGTGTCGCCATTTGGAGTGGGATTCTGAAAGTGGCCCCAGAGCTCAGGTCTGGAATGCAAGGAGACGACAGGGTGGCCACCTTGGAGTCGGGGGATGAGACATGTAAGAATCAGAGATCATGAGAGCAGCCTCAGGCCATACGCATGATGGGTGTCAGGGCAGCAGTAGATGGTTCTCTCAGAGAAGAGAACTGGGGGAGAGGTTCCTGCCCTGTAAGGCTCAGACCTCGCCCGGCAATTCGGAAGCAGCTCGGTTGCTTCCCCCAGCCTTCCTCACGCCCCTCCTTCCCTTACTTGGGATGGTGTCCTGGATTCTCTTCCCCTGCCACAGAAGCTGTTCACTCGACAAGCCCCTTCTCCTTTCACTTTGTCTGTGTCATCTAGGATCCTTCTGCACTTTGCTCCTGATTCCCTCTGGGCTGCCAACCCCAGCTGATGTCACCCAACTCCAGCTGGAGACCGTCAGCTTGTTGATTGTGTCCTTTAAATAAGCAGGCTCTCTAGCGTAAAGTGTATTCCAGAAGCCCAGTGCGGAGAGCATCTCCTCTGTCATACATCACAGTATTATCCAGAGATGGAAGATCCCCTGGAGGAGGGCAAGGCAACCCACTCCAGTACTCATGCCTGAGAATCCCATGGACAGAGGAGCCTGGCGGGCTACAGTCCATGAAGGTCCCAAAGAGTCGACACAACTTAGCAGTGAGCACACACGTGGGCAAAGCCGTGGGTGGGGGCTCCCCGCCACCCACCTCACCTTCAGCCAGAACACCCCCTGTAATCTAATCTGCATAAATATCCTGTCTGAATGAAGAGTTCCACAGGTAAGAAAACATCTAACTCAGTGGAAATCAATATTCTCGTACAGATGGAAAAATCAAGACCCAGAGAGGAAAAAGCATGCAACTGAAGCTATATGGGTTTTTAGCAGCTCCCAGCCCAGGACACTTTAAGAAGTATCTTCTATTAATAACTAATCACTGATTATAAGAGAGTTCTCTTAGAAGAGAATTCCACTTATAAGTGTCCCTACTAAATAGAGCAAAAGGGGCATATCCCTCACAGGCTGTGGGAGAGCGAAAGCGTGAAGTGCTATAAACTGTCGTGTATCTGCAAGCTTTACAGATATATGTGTATGCTGCTGCTGCTGCTGAGTCGCTTCAGTCGTGTCCGACTCTGTGCGACCCCATAGACGGCAGCCCACCAGGCTCCCCCGTCCCTGGGACTCTCCAGGCAAGAACACTGGAGTGGATTGCCTTTTCCTTCTCCAATGCGTGAAAGTGAAAAGTGAAAGTGAAGTCGCTCAGTCGTGCCCGACTCTTAGTGACCCCATGGACTGCAGCCCACCAGGCTCCTCCATCCCTGGGACTCTCCAGGCAAGAGTACTGGGGTGGGTTGCCATTGCCTTCTCCAATGCATGAAAGTGAAAAGTGAAAGTGAAGTTGCTCAGTCGTGCCCAACTCTAAGCAACCCCATGGACTGCAGCCCACCAGGCTCCTCCGTCCCTGGGATTCTCCAGGCAAGAGTACTGGAGTGGGGTGCCATGCCCTCCTCCAGGGGATCGTCCCAACCCAGGGATCAAACTCCCATCTCTTGTGTCTCCTGCACTGGCAGGGGGGTTCTTTACCACTGGAGCCACCTGGGAAGTTAAAAATATACACATTCATTTTCTAATTAACTTATTTATTTTAATTGGAGGCTAATTACTTTACAGTATTGTAGTGGTTTTTGCCATGCATTGACATGTATATTCATTTTAACTGAATTATTTACTGCCTTAGAATAAACCAGATTATCCTGCAGTAACAAATCCCTGAAACAGGTTTATTTCTCTCCCCACATCCACATCTGCTGTGGGTTGACAGAGGCCTCCGGTCCCCAGCGATACCCTGGGACCCAGGCTGACCGTCAGGAAGCTGTACTAACTGGGTTGTGTGGCTCTCCGGGTCACCATGGCGGGAAGCAGGAGAGCTGCCGGGCCACAGCCTGGCCCAGGTGCGCTGGCCTGGGAGTGACGCTCAGCACTTCCATTTGCAAGCCAGTCACCTGGCCCCGTGGCTGCAGGGGGCTGGGGAGCGGGCGCTATCACGCAGTCATTCCAGGGGCAGTGCTTGTCTCCACCACAGTCACCCAGCTTTAAAAGTGAGCTACGGCCTATTTCTGGCTTCTCATGAAACACCAGAAAAGCTGCCCCGCCGGAAGAAGAATGTGTCCCCAAGCCCCCATAGAGTCCACTGACCAGTGTCCCTCAGCCAAGTCACGTCCCTGGCCCCTAGAGACTTTGACATGATTTATTCCGGCTATGTATACACAACTGGGAAAGTTGACTTCAGTGGACCTCATGAGGCTTTCTGTACTCATTCAATAATTTAACAGCCGTTTATGGATCTCCGCAGCATCCAGTCTTGTGATCTGTGCTGGAAACAAGCGGTGAGGCGTAAAAGTAACATCTCTGCCATGCCAGGCTCCTGCTCTTCTGGGAGAGTCACAGTGAGAGGCAGGTCCTGTGGCGGAGAGCGGGGCACAGGAGCTGGCCCAGAGAGGATCTGATGGCTGGAGGAGGGGCCTGGTCTGGGCAGGGCTTCCTGGACAGCTAAGGGTAGGGTCTAGGATGAGGATGATGCTGGATGCTGAGAGAGAGTGGCCATAGAAACCCAAAGGGAGGACACAGCCTCGAACCCACCAGGGGACCGGAGAGCTGCTCAGGCAGGCTGGAGCGCAGAGCAGGAAGTGGGGAGGGGTGAGAGCGAGGCATGAGGAAAAAAAGCTCCTTGGGCCATTTCTGGGTCAATCCAGCCCTTGCCATTATGAGCTTGCTTAAAACAAAGACAGTTGGGTCACTGACCCAACAGAAGCAGTGTTGACCGAGAGACTCAGCCTTGCCCTGGGCTGAAGCCAGCTTCTGTGTTGGTAGCATTTAAGGAAGTACCCGGAGAGAGAAGCTGGCAGATCACTGTTTCCACAGGAGAGCTGAAATGCTGAGGAACTGAAACCCTATTTTGAAATAGGCCAAGGAGAAGGCCGCTGGAGGCCCCCAGCTCCAGGCCCCACGGCGCCGATGCCCCGCAGCTGGGAGCCTGCCCCGTCTGCGGGCCCGTTTGCCACACGGCAGACCAAGGCAGAGGGGAGGTGTTTCGGGGATGATCCTGATGTCACCGGGCAGCTCACCACCCTCAGATCATTCCCCGTCTCCATGCCTACCGTGTGTCCCCTGCCTCCAGCATCGGTGCTCAGGGCTGATGTGGCTGCAAGAAGGCTGGCTCTTCCTGTGTGTGGGAGGATCGAGCCAGCAGGGAGACGGTGTGCTGGGCTAGTCGGGACCAACGCCCGGGGCTCTGTGCAGTGAGGCCCTGCTCGCGGCAGCCGTGGAGCAGGCCCTGAGCCCCACAGTATCCCTGGCACAAACTCGGGTCAGGAAGGTGTGGCTGAACCAGGCTGTGTGAACATACGTGGAGTGTTGTTTTTGAGAAGAAGCCGAAGGAGCGCCATGATGTGAAAGACATGCGGTGTGCCCTCCCAGGTCTGTGCCGTCCCCCAGGGTCACAAACTCCTCACTCCTCGCTGCACCTTGGGAGAACGCGGGCAGAAGCAGGATCGAGGTTAGAGAGAGAGAGAGAGAGAGAGTGTGTGTGTGTGTGGTGTGTGTGTGTGTGTGTGTGTGTGTGTGTGTGTGTGTGTGTGTGTGTGGTGCTGGCTTAGAGCCCAAAGCGCAATGGGGATCTACGCACAGGGTGCCAACAGGGTAGAGAAAGCTCTCGATTTACCCTCCATGAAAGGAGCCCCGAGGGCTTGGGAAGCTCCGCAAACATTTCCAGGTTGTGAATGAGAAGAGACAGTTTCATGGATGAGTCTATGAACAACGCTGTCGGACAGAAGTTACTTCATGCGCCAAAGAGAAAATGAAGGGTCTGAGGGCTTAAGTCGCTGTCGAGATCAGTGTACAGAAGGGGCTGAAAGACCAGAATCGAGGGGCTAGACGCTTGTGATCAGTGACTTAGCCGGTTACTCTCTGGGAATCTTAGGTGAAGCACGTAACTTCTGTCCCTGATTCCCCATCCGTGAAATGAGTACACGATGGTCCTTACCTCTGAGAGTACTGTCAGGAATAAATAACTCATAGAATACGCTCAACAGCCTCCAGCATGTATAAACATGGTATCAATCAGCCTGTCACTGGGAGGGCTGACCCAGGGGTGCTGACTCCAAAGACAGCAGTGGGGCAACCACCCCGGGATCCTTGGGCATGGACAAGAAAGGCCCAGGGCGACTTAGAGGTCTGAGGGAGCAATGGAGGTGGAAGACATCATTCAAGGTGTCCTTAAAAGGGAAAGAGAATATAGCCTGAAACACTTAGGAGAGTGATCTCATTCCTAGGGATTGTGCGGAGGTTGGGGCAGGGGGCTGAGCGGTAGTTCTGACCTTGCCCTGCCTGGGCTGGCGCATGGGGGTGCAGGGTCCCATTAAGGCCTCTGGGTCTGGCACTTCAGCCCCTCCGTGCCTGGGGGCGGGGGGCGGGGCGGTGCAGCAGGAGTGAGTGGTCTCAGGCCTCTACGCCAAAGCTCTGGCCCCGCCCTGGCTATTGCTCCTCCTGGCTTACCCATCTGTGGGCCCTCCCTTGTCTACCTAGCAGGTAGCTTCCAAGTCTGCAGACAAGAGGAGAAGATGAAGGAAGATTGTCCCCCCAGCTCCCATGTGCCCATCAGCGACAGCAAGTCCATTCTGAAGTAAGTCACTGTGTGCAGAGAGGGGCCTCCATGCCTGCCCTCCCTGGTGGCCACGCCCCTGCGGGGGGCAGCCTTTGTGGAAAAGGACTCTGGGCATTTTTAATAGGTATGATGGTGGGCCTACCCCAGGGACAGTGATGGGGGCGCTTCTTTCTGAAGTCTTTCTCTTTGGAGATCAAGGGTCAAGGTATGCCTTTGACCCCCACCTCCTAGGGCCCAGGGAAGCAGGAAAGTGTGCCTGCCTACTGCGGCTCTGCAGAGATGGCATTTAATTTATTTAAAAACTAGAGCAATCCTACATTCTTGTTGTGTCAAACAGTTCATGGAAAGAACCCTCAAAACTGGTGTTGAGTTTTTATTGAAAAAGTATATTTTATTGACATTATGATTTAATTCTGCTCCTTTTATTTTATTTACTCCCTGTCTGTCTCATGATGAAAAAAGAAAAGCTGGGAAACTTTTCCAGGTTCATCGCTGAACTAAAGAAATCTTTTTTTTTTTTTTTCATTTTATCTTGCTTTTCGAGTCCTGAGTCCAAATATTTTCTAAATTTAGTCAGCTCCTGTCTGTTGTCCTGAAGGCAAACCAAGCCTCCTTAAACTGCATTAGCTTTTACTGAGGACCTGGCTCCTAGGATCCTCCTTCCCAAGACCCTGAAGAAACAGTGCTGCCTACAAGATCGTTTCCCTTATTTAGATTTGATAATAAGAACAATGTGACAACATTAAATATTTTGAAAAAGTCATAATAACGACCCTAATGTGATGGATTCTAAGTCGCTTCAGCCAGAGATCTCTTACGTCTCCTGCGTTGACAGGCGGGTTCTTCACCGCCAGCACCACCTGGGAAGCCCAATCATATGTTCTGGAAATTTATACATATGTATCCTATTAGTTATGTGCTATAAATATATTCTAACAAGACTGTATTCAGTGATTGCACACTTCAGAGCACAGTGGACATGGAATGTTGAATTCTGCATTGTTAATACCATCACGTTGTAAAACCCTGCCCGTTACCATCATCCCACGTCACACAGGGCTGCACACCAGAGCACCAGAGTGTGTTCTGCTCATCCAGGCCCTAGATTGCTTGAGTGTGGGTGAAAGCACTGCCTGAGAGGTTCTAGAGCCTCTCTTTCCAGCAGGGAGCCACCAGCCACAGTGGCTGCTAAGCACGTAGCCTGTGGCTGAAAGGGTGTACTGAATATGAAAGAGGCTCCAAGTGGCAAGCATTGCTTACAAAGTAAAGCAATGAACCAAGTCTCGGTAACAGTTTGTGGTAGATTACATGATAATACTTTAGGAACACTGGGCTCAGTAGAATGTGCTATTGAAGTAATTCCCCTGTTTTATTTTCCTTGGTACCATAGCTGCTGTGGTGACTTAGTCCCTGAGTCGTGTCTGACTCTTTTGCGACCCCGTGGACTGTAGCCCACCAGACTCCTCTGTCCATGGGCTTTCCCAGGCAAGAACACTGGAGGGGGCTGCCATCTTCTCTAATGGGCCTCCCTGAGACAGGGATTGAACCCGGGTCTCCTGCAGGCAGGCAGGCAGGCAGAGTCTTTACCACTTGACCACCAGGGAAGCCCGATATGGCTACTGGACAATCTAACACCATGTGTGTAGCCTTCATTTCATGTCTATTGGACCGCACTGCCTGCAGAGCCCAGCTTGGGGGCAGCAAGCTGGAGTCATTTTCTCTCTGCCATACCTCAGCCAAGACACAGGCTGTGGCTTTCCCTTTATTCGGGGGAGAAAGCGCTTGGATTCAGTAGCCTTCCTAGGGCCTTCAGGATCTTACGCTCGGAGCCGTCAGTCTCATCCTTTGACCACATCCAGAAAGTCAGGAGGAAGAAGACAGACATCTCTGGTGGTACTCCCACAGCAGCCAGCCCAGACCCTTATCGGAGGTCATATGGGGGAAAAAAGCAAGCTTTTAAAAAGCCAATTAGCCAAGCCCAAGTGATTTATTCCGAGGAGGTGACTCAGAAGTAAAGTATAGAGAGATTGTCAGGAACTCTTATCTATAACAGTGAAATTGTGCAAACACCCTCGAAGTACAACAGTGTGACCTGGGCCCCTCGGTGAGTTTTGCTTCCGTCTCAGCCCCACCTCAGGCTTCCCAGGAGTGCTGGTATGTGAAACTCCATAGAAGGTTAAAAGACATGTGTCTGATGGCAAAGTCTAGCCTCTCAATGGAATATATATTGTTGGCAAAGTGTGTACATTGTGCCCATTTTATAAATGAGGAAACTGAGGCCACAAAAGCCAAATGCTTTATCCAGGGCCCGGCCACACTCCAAGATCACATGTGTGTCCTTACCTTTTCAGGTCAGAGCTCCTAAGCCTGCTGAAAACCTACAACTGCTACCACGAGGGCAGGAGCTCCCAGCTGAGGCACAGGGAGGTAAGGCCGCCTATCTTCTGTTACATAAGGTCACCGTTTATCCTGGCTGGCCAGAAAGACTTTGGCCGGTCTTTTTTTGGCAACTGCTTTATGCCTGTTAACCAAGGGTAATTCTTTATGCCTGTTAACCAAGTGAAAGAATGTTTCCTTCACTTTAAGTGTCCAGTAAGGATAATGAATTGTCAGGCCTCCCATTCTCTGAGTTGGGGACAGAATTATCTCCTTTGAGGTCCCTGCAAGGGGTGCTGAGGGTCGGACCATCCCCAGGAGAATGCAGAGCCGATGGATTTCACAACGTGGGTCTTCTCCTTCCTCCTGGGACTTTGGTCAGGATTCCGGTGTTTGAAATCTCTGAGATTCCGCCCAGCCCAGTCCTTCCTCTGCCCATCCTTCATCACAGGGCCCTGGTTTGCCCAAGTTCACAGCAATCCAGGAGTAAAAGCAGAGCTTCTCCGCTTTTCAACCAAGAGGAGAGCCTTGCAACAGAGGAGGGCTCCCCAAGTGATGCTCACAGGGCCGGGCAGGTCCAAACATGAAAGGCAGGGTGGCCGTGGGGGAGAGGACATCGGCCCACTGGCAGGCCACCGCTGCCTGTCAGACCCAGCCAGGGTGGCCGCGTGGAGTTCTGGGATTGGGGCACCCAAACCCTTCCTGATTTTTCTAAAGAAGCTAGATATCCAGAATTTCATGTGGAATTTCCAAACCTCGAAACACTATGTGAGCTAAACAAAGCACGCTTGTAAGCCGCACACAGCCCGCGGGCACCAGCTGAACTCCAGGGAGCAACCAGCACGGCCAAGGCCCAGGGAGCCGCTCACCAGGCAGGTTAGGTAGAGGCGGTCTTACCACCATCCAGAACTTTCGGCTCTTTCACAGGGGAGCCCTGGTCGGGACATTGGGACATTTGAAAAAGCCAAATGGGAAGTCTTATCGTGGTCATGATTAAGCTTTATTTTGGGAGTTACCACAGTTGAGAGCCCCTAGACAAGGAAATGGCAACCCACTCCAGTATTCATGCCTGAAAAATGCCATGGACAGAGGAGCTACACGGCGGGCCAAAGTCCATACAGTCACAAAGAGTTGGACATGACAGAGAGACTGAACACAGGGTTGAGATCGGGTTGGCTCTTGGACTTTCTGCAGCCCATCCGTGTCTGAGAAGGGCCGGCAGACTCTTCCCACCCTCCTTTGCTCAGACCTGCTGAATCAGAAACGCTTTCACCCTCCCAGCTGTTCTGACAAGTCCTCCAGGGAATTCTGGTGATGGCCAGGTTTGAGAACAGCTAATCTAAGAGCTTGATCTTGGCACTTGGGATTCCCCAGAACATTCCCCTCTGTAGGAACAGCTGAGTGGGACTGGGAAGCCCCAACCCTGTTTGTGTGATGGGACAGTATCCATGGAGGATTAGAGGACCCTGCATCAGGAAGAGGAGCTCCTGACGTTCCCCAGAGGCAGGAAGTTAACATCCCACAGGCAGAGATTTTCATTTTTCTAACCCTAAAGTGGGTGGCGGTGGGGTGGGGTGGGGGGGTCTGCCTTGATCTCCTTGAGCTGGGAAGTACTTTTCATGAAACTTCTGCAGCTTTAACCATCCAGGTATGCCAGCCTGAGGGAGTGTATGTCTTTGGAGGTGACCACCACCATCAAGACAGGTCACTGGCTTGGGAGGCAGGGAGTTCTAACACTGAAATGCCTGACTGGTTCCTGGAGCACCACGTCTCAGAGTGACTCACCCACCACCCGGTGTCGGGGCCTCTGCAGTTCCTCAGATCGCTCACCTGGGACCTTCTGGGCCTCAGGGACGCGCTGTCCTCAGAACTTGCTACAGGGCCTCCTGAGACTGGCCTCTCCTGGCCCTGCAGGCCCCAAGGGCAGGACAGACAGGAGGAGCTCGGCCTCAACTCTATTCATTGTAGTCCTAGAGCTTGATGAGAGAGGAGGGGCCGTTTTCCAGCAAAGAAACCGGGGCTCGTACATAAGCCTCTGGTCCACGATGACATTGAAGTAACAGAGACGCTGGTGGCTCCAAGGCCTGAGCAGAGGAGCATGAAATGCAGTGATAGCACGGTCAGCGTTACGCTCTGGAGACCTTTGGAGGTCTCTGCTGAGGATGACTCACCAGATCTTAGAGACTCAGGGGGCTGTTCGCTACCCATGATCCCCAGGCTCGACCCCCAAGCTAAGCACGGGGTGCGCACCATCGGGTACCTCCCCACCCTGTTGTCACCAGGCCTGCCATGGAGCAGCCTCGGCCTGGCTGCTACAGTTGGGCACCTTCTCTTCCACTGTCTCATCTGCGGTCCCTTGAACTTAGAGAGATGAAATGTGTCAATGGACAGGGGCCGCACCTGGAGCAAGCGTTTCCCCGTGAACTTTCCCCCAGCTTCTAAAGGGCTAGGAGCAAAGGATCCCTAGCTCAGTAGGCTGAAGCACTAGCTTCCTTCATTGAAAACCTCGTCTTTAGGATAGGATAATTCTGCTTGTTTTACAATGAAAAGTGTGAATGCTAAGTCGCTTCAGTCGTGTCCAACTCTGTGCAACCCCATAGAGGGCAGCCCCCAGGCTCCCCCGTCCCTGGGATTCTCCAGGCAAGAATACTGGAGTGGTTGCCATTTCCTTCTCCAATGCATGAAAGTGAAAAGTGAAAGTGAAGTCGCTCAGTCGTGTCCGACTCTTAGCGACCCCATGGACTGCAGCCCACCAGGCTCCTCTGTCCATGGGATTTTCCAGGCAAGAGTACTGGAGTGGGTTGCCATTGCCTTCTCCGAAAGTGTGAATAACCAGGAGCAATCTGAGCCTTTTGGAAAAATAGCAAAGCATTTTAACCTGGCTGGTTGGTGCCTGTAGAGAATAATGGACCACCAGGAAGTGCCAGTGGGCAACTATATCACTGCTGACATTATGAGCTAGAGGCCTTAGGGCCCTGGGGTCGCTGGGTGTGGTGTGCAGCCAGCTTCCAAAGCCAGCCTCCCACTTTGCTCAGCTCTAAATGGACGCAGAGCTCCCCCTGGTGGCCTGAGCGCACAACACACCCAGTGTAGGACCTCGGCCCCTGAGCCACTGCGTCCTGCTTAAGGGAGGGACCTTCCTCCACCAGGGACCCCCTTCCCTCTTACAGTGATCCCCCTTCCTCTAAGGCCTGAAGGCAGGAATGACAGGGCTTGACAGACCACTGGGCCCGTGTCCCCTGGGAGTTGCTGAGTGCTTTCCAGCCTGCCTCTCCAGGTGGGAGGGGCGTTGGGCCCCTTCCCTGTCTCAGTGCTGGGTGGGAGAATAGGACTGCTCACTAGGGCCTCAGCACGAGCACTTTCTGATAGGCTGTTCTGTCCTCAGGAGCTTGGGACGCTGCTGGGGACCACTTCCCCCAGACCTTCTCTTTTCTGTTTTCTTTTGAGGGGGTACCTTCTGAAGGTGCCATTAGCTTTTTTTACATCCAAGAAATAGACAGAGAAGTCCAGAGCCCAGGCCTCTCCTTGGCCCTGTCTGATCTCCCAAACTGCGGCAGTGTGATTTCTGAGCTTGCAGGATTAGCAACGTCATCCTAGTTTTTCCGCTGCTTCGCTGTAAGGCTGGCCCAGTGAGCCCAGCACATCCCGTCACCAGCCACACACCCACCCAGTAGGTCAGCCCTCCTCATCACCTCCTAAGGATGTTCCAACCAATGCCTGTTCCACACATATTTGCTGCAGAAGGTCAGGGACCCAGAGGTTTGAGCCAACCAGAGGCACAGCAGTAGTGACCGCTGGGAATTTGTATACAGTGTTCGTAATTGCATCTCTGAGCTCACTTGTACTGTTTCCCCAGTCACTGTAGAATGTGAAGGATGGGCCTTGCTGTCCCCATGTTACAGATCAGGAAACTAACCACTAGTCAGGAGCGTTTTCTTTTAAAACGTAAAGTTATTACCATTCTAATAATTTTTTTTACCGTATGGTTTACATTCTGCCTCCTCAGAGAACACACGTTAAAGAGGACTGATACACACTGTAAACGTCCAAAGTGATTTTTGTAAATATTTTAAAGTTGAAGGAAAGAAAGGGCAAACGAGAGGAAGGGAGGGAAGGGTGGATGGAGGCAGGGAGGGAGGGTAATTTGCTAGTCCACAGAGCAAGGAGGTGGGGGAAACTGAAGCAGGCCTCGCGCCCACCCGTGACCCCAGCTCTATCCTTTGCTCCTTTGTCCTTCCCACCCTGATGAGGGCAGCCAGCACTGGCCTGGCCCAAGATAACCCAGCAGCAGGCCTCAGGCCTGCGTCTTCTGATTGCTCCGATGCCCCCCTCCTCCCCGAGGAAGGCAGTCTGCCCCCTCCCCATTCCTCATCCTCACCCCCTTGCTTGCCAGACGCCTCTGGGAACTGAGGTTTGCCAGGCTGTGGGGACCCAGGGCTGGGGGTGGGGGCACCCATGGACATGTGGAATGAGGCTGTGGTCCCTGGACCCTGCCGTTCACCCCACGGATGAGAGGCCCCGGGTGAGGCGGTTGGGGGTGGGAACGAGTGGAGACAGAGCCGTGTGGTCTGGCGTGCGGTGCCCTGCAGGCCGGCCGGGGCAGGTTTTGTCTTGGCCGTCAGCGTGGGGAACGCTCCCAGGGCCACAGCAGGACTTCTGCGGTGGGGCCCCTGAGCCTCCCTGGGAAGCCCCCAGGGGCCGACCCCCTGAAGCACAGCAGCTGCGCTTGCTGAGCCCCTCTGTTTGCTCATGGGCCCCCGGGGGGACTTGGGAGTGCCCAGGGCTAGGCTGTGACTCCGCTGAGGGCCAAGGCTTTCTTTCTCCTCCCCCCTAACCTTCCCTGTTTCCCCACCTGTGAGGCCACCAGAGGCAGCAGCTGCTCCACGTGTGGCTCGTAACCTGCGGCCCCGGATGTGTGCGGGTCTTAGCACAACCTAGGAGGCAGGCCTCATTAATCACAGCTTACCCGGGAGGAAACTGAGGCACAGACACATTAAATAACTTGCCGAAGGTGATAAGCCAGTTAGGAGAGCCACAGGTGGGACAGGCTGTTATTCAAAGAAGGGGTCTCACTAGGACTTGCCAAAGCAGAGAGCCCCTGCAGAGAGGTGCTTCCCTCCCAGAAACCTGCCAGGGGCAGTCCCCACCTGGGTGGGGGGGTGGTGGATAGGAAGGCGAGGTGTGGAGGAGACACAGACCTGTGTGCTATTTACAGAAGTCTTTACTGGGGAGGTCTCAGAGTTCATGGATCACCGGGAGGTGCAAATAGAGAGTTCTGAGGATGCTGCTGTGGCGAGGGCTTGCGGGGGAGCCCGCATCCTGTCCACGTTGCCCAAAAGCCTGGGAGCACTGGTGCCAGTCCCTCGACGTTCTCTGCAGAGAGTGCCCTGGAGCCTTGGCATCACTCAGCCTCCCTCTGGGGGTCCCTGGTGCCTTGTCACTGTCCGTCTGTCTGCGAGAAGCCCGGGAATCAGCGGAGGGTCCAGTCCTCCGTGGTACATCCCTTCTACTTGGCTGCTTCTCCTGAGACTCCCCAAAGAGCCAGTCCAGGGGATCCACAGTGCCAGTCCCGGGCAGGGAGGGCTGCTGGCCAGTGAAGCGAGTGGTGATGCCCTGTAGAGACCCAGCGGGGCAGCTCTGCGCACAGGAGCGGGCTGGCCAGTGGGGTCTGCTGGGTCGCACCCTGGCTGCAGCTTCATCCAGCACGGAGGTGGGCTGTGCCAGCTGACAAATGGACCTCACGTAGTCCTCCAGGCTGGGCGAGGCGGGGGGCTCCTCTCCAGCCCCTCCGGGTAGCATCTCCTCCGAGGTCTCCCGAATTGTGGGCAGGAGAGCCACAGAAAGCCAGAGCCGGGACCTCATGGCTGCCGGTGACAGGGAGGCAGCAACCTGTGGGCTGACAGAGGACCTGGGGTGAGGGACTGCTGGCCATCCTGACACCCTTCCAGGTCCCCTCCCCCATCTGAGGTCACCTGGGTGAATCAGAAGCTTGAGAGCAGTTTAAAGTCTGCAGCTCCAAGACCAGGCTCGAACTCCTGGGCTCTTAATGCTGACATTCCTAAGACTCTATCGTTACTGTGGTTCAAGAACCTGTGCAAATCAGAGCCCCGCTTCATGGGGCTGGAGTCTGAGGAAACCTGGGTTTAAAACCAAACCTGGGTTTAAAAACCAAACAGCCGTTCCTGACCCAGGGTTCTTTGGCAAAGTCACCTCTCCAAGCCTCCACTTCTCGGTAAAATAGGGTTGTGAAAACACATCTCAAGGGTGCTGGGAAAACATGGAACATCTCCCTCGGGGGAAACGCCTCTGAATATAAAGCCCCTCAGCAGCTGCTGTCACCGCTGTTAGCTGCATCCTGGGCGCGAACCCGCAGGGAGGCAGGGCACGTCCCAGGCTGAGAACTGCCCTCAAACATACCCAACGCGATTTTGTTTTACCTCTAACCAGAGAGCAGTGGCCCTCCCTTACCTGTAGCTGGCAGGGGTGATGGATGAGCAGGGAAGCCCTCAGGAAGCACCCAGGAAACTCAGGGCCAAGGGCCCAGGGTCGAGGAGCTGGAGCTGGTGTCCAGAGCCAGATTGCTGCAAGAGGGACAAGGAGGACGACGCGCCAGGGCTCTGCCCAGAGTGAGAGCCTCCCTGAGCTGTCTGGCAAGCCTCGGGGCCTGGCCGCTGCTTTTATACCTTTCCACCGGCAATCAATTACTGTCACACAGAGCCAAAAATAGCAGTGCTCAGGAAGGCTCTCAGAGGAAAACAGCTTGGCGGGCGGGGTCTGGCCCAGCTGCCAGCTCGGAGCAAGTGTTTGCACCCGTGGGAAGTTCTGGGAATGTTTACTCCGCAGGGCAGGGGTGGGGTAGCCACAGCTCCTGGCCATCTCAGAGCACTGGCAGGGCCAGGGGCCTTCACTGGACCTCCACAGCGGCCCTAGGCTCTGCCATCTCTGCCTAGAAGCATTCTTTGGTACGTCTTACACCAGCACCCCGGCACCCCAGCCACTCTGGCCCAGTGCTGGCTCTGACTGAGCCCCGGGCCTGTGCCTGCAGGGGCCCCGTCAGACACAGCGATGCGGAACTCAGCCTGGAGATGGCTGAGGCCGGGCTTCCTTGGGCTTGCTAAGCCTTGGGCTATGCTCACCTTCCTCTGGGACCAGGGGCAGCCTGCGGGGTCCTGGTCTTGCTGCTGCACACATGAGCTGTCAGATGCGGACGGGCTTGTGTATCTGTTGCTGGCTATCTAACCAGTACACCTCTGCACCAGCAACTACTCCAGGTACAGAGAGCATAGCAATGAGCGAGTTGTTATGTCCTTCACCCAGAGTGCGGTTCAGGTCTCGGCTTGCAGACTTGGCTTCAGACACCACTGTCAGATGTTGACACCTTGCTGGAGAGAGCCTCCGCTCCACCAGAACAGCTCATGTCCACTTGCAGACATGTTTATCCATAGATACCCGCCCCACGGCGGACTCTGGCTGGAGGAACATGAGAAAAACCATAGCCGCAGACCAGCTGATGCTCTGGGGCAAGGCTGGGGCGGGGTCCGTGAAGCTGGACATGCTGAGGCCAGGCCTTCAAAGACGGTTCTGGGGACCCCACTGTGACGAAAGATGTGGGGGCTTGGTCTGGGGAAGCGAGGGGCTGGGGCAGAGCTGCTGCCTGAGGTCAGGGCTGAGCCATTCTGGCGACCAGCTGCCTCGTGCGACTCATGTCTGGTGTCCCTGCAAAGCCACCAGGGGGGCCCCAGGTCTGAGCTCCCCTTCCCTGGATGGAGGGGACGCCCTCTCGGCCTGCAGCTTTCTCTGATCTTATCAGAGGAAACCCACAGCAGAGGAGAGGGACCGCCTTCACCACCCACTCTGGGTTTTCTCACCACCCTCCCAGGGCCGCTGACTCGTTGAGCCCGTCCAGCCTCTCCTCCACAGGGATGGTTGGTCGCCTCCTCATGCCTGTGCAGCCTCAGTGGTCGTCAGGGGCTCTGGGTGTTCCTGTTGTTGTTACTTGTTTTCTTCTTTAGCAAATGGTGCAAGGCTGTTCCAGAAAGCTGTGTGTGTTTTTGATAACCTTGAACAGAAGAGAACTAGTTTCTTTGTGGATGGCAGGGTGTTTTTAAACTATTACTAACTAACCATGAAATCAATACTGCAAGACACCCCTGTAAGTGTTGCCAGGAATATGAAACTCCCACAGTCTCTGTTCTCACAGTTTTCAGTGCCAGCAAGGAGAAAGAAACGGCGCTGATGAATCTATTACAGAATGGTGCTTGAGAGAGCGCGGGGAGAATGGTGTTTAAGTTCATTGCCAAAAGACCAGTGTCAGAGCGGACTAGGAGCAGGTAGCTGGGGAGACCTGGCTCGGCTGAAGGGTGAGGCTGAGGAGGTTTCTGGCAGGTGCTCTGAGGGTGCAGACAAGGCAGCCTGGCCAGGAGCGCATGTGGGCTTGATCAGCTTGGCACAGGGGAGTTGGAGGTGGTTGTGTGCAGACAGAAGCCTGAAACAGGTCAAGAAACAGAATCGAGGACCCGAGGGGAGCGAGTGGGAGCCGGCTGCGAGTGCTTCTGGAGGACTCTGTTGATCAGGACCTCAGGCTTTGGCAGCAGATGAGTGGCTGTGCCACCTGCAGACCTTGGAGAATTAGGGCTGGTCAGGGACTCAGGCTGGGAGCTGTTGTTGGTACCCTGAGTGTGTGTGCCACTAGTGGGGCGCGGGACTGGCCATACCCCAGGTGGTGAGGAAGGCAAGACTGGCCTTGAGGGAAGAGGCCAGCTTGGAAATCGGGGGTGGGGACCATGCTGGTCCTGCTCAGCTCTAGTGGGCATGGGATCCAGTGCCCTTGGCACATTCCCAGCGGGACCAGGTGACCGTGGCCCCCCGAGCAGGCGCAGCGCTGGGCGGAGAGCTGGCCTGTGTTGCACCGGTGTCTACACAGCTGTGCTTCCCTGGGGCGTGTTTCCTTGCTACTGTGTGGACGTGCCTGCGGGGCAGCAGCTGCGTTCCTGTGGGACACCTGACTCAGCGCCCTGTCCCAGCCCCTGCGCCCGAGCGGTGGAAGGGCACGCCTCAGGCTTCCTCTCCAGCCCGGGCCTCGTGCCTTAGAGCACAGAGAAATTCACAGGCCTTCCCCTAGAGGAAGACGGGACCCTTGGGATGAGAGGCTGCATCTGGGGGCCTGAGTGCACAGGGGGGTCCCGTGAGCGGGGGCTGACTTCTGAGCGGGCTGTGAGGGTGGTCAGTGACCCCTGAGTGCGGCTGCTCTGAGAGGAGGGGCTGAGCGTGTGGGTCCCCACAGGAGGAAGGGGCTCTGATCATCGAGGGGCTCCTCAACATTTCCTGGGGACTGAAGCGGCCCATCCGGCTCCAGATACAGGATGACAGGGAGCGTGTGCACCTCTCCTGGACACCCGGACAGTCCAGCTGCCATCTGTGAGTGCCCACTGGGTGGGGCGGGCCCAGGTGGTCTCCATGACAACCTAAAATTACTGCTTGGAGTGTGCGGGGCCAAGAGGTTGATCTCTGTCTCTGCATGAAAGCCCCGTTTCTGTCTGGGGCGGGAGGTGGGAGGGTAACCCACCCTCAACCCGGTCACTCCTGTCACCCCTTGACTGCCTCAGCCCAGGACCTCAGCTGCCAACCTGAAGCCTCACCCCAAGTGGTTCTTCTCCATGACAACCAAGTCACCCCCCTTCCTGGAGAGCGACCCAGGCTGCCCTCACCTCCACTTGCGCTTCTCAGAACATTCCTCGTCTGTAAGAGAAAGAGGCCTCTCAAAGCCGTCTGCAAGCCAAGCCTCTCAGCACCTCCTGTTCTGCCCTAAAACACACAGGTTTAGCCTCCAACGGCTCTGCTTTTATTTCAATATCAGAATTTATTTTTACAAATTTATCAGAATTTATTTATATCAGATTTATCTGAATATATTAAGAACGTTTTGATCAGGATAAAATGGTTTTCTACCTGTCTTAACAGACATTTGCCTCTTCCCACTTCACACCCAAAGATGGGCAGTAAGCTGCTGAGTTTCGCTTGCTTCCACACGTAATAAATCCTTCTAAGAGTCGGAAATTCAAAACACGTTCCCTTCGAAATTCAAGTAAAGTCGCTGCTCTCATCGCCCTTTGCAGGCCGGCGCCCCGGTGCATCCCCAGATGTCCCTGGTCACTCGTAGTGGACCTGGGGCCTCAGAGCCTCAGGTTAGGGTGGGCTCCTTACGAAGGAGGTGAAAGCGGTCACACGAACAGTCCCAGACAAGGCCCCGCGGAGGCCCCTCAGTGCTGGCTTGGCTCCTCCGTCCATTCCCCCCAGGCTCCCCTCCCGGTGTGGCCACTTCCCATCACGCCATCCCTCCTCCAGTCCCATGCTGGCTGCCCTGGCTTGGAGTCCGCCTTTCTCGAGGCCTGGCGGTTAGCCCCCTCCAGGGTGCTGCTGCCCTACTCCCCGGGCCAGGCTGCAGCCCAGAGGGGCCAGAAGGCAGCCCAGAGTGCCCACTCGGCACGCGGCCGCAGAAGCCGACCGCCTCGGCCTGGCGCCCAGCACGGGTCTGTGTGTGTCCATCTGTCCATACCCCGGGGCCTAGAACAGGCCACTCAGGTCTGCAGGGCAGACTCCCTCTCCTTCCAGCAGACACGGGCAATCTTTTGCTTTTCTTTTTATCTTTTACGTTGACCATGTGTGAAATCCCAGTCTCAGCTCGGCCCGCCCTGCTTCCAGCCTGTGTCTGGCCAGCAGAGGCAGCCGGCCTCCTTCTCTTTGATCTGAACCACCTTTCTCTGCCAGCAACCCTCTCAGCACCATGACTGTCTCTTTTCAGGAAGGAGCCACCTGTTCAAGATGGCAGAGTCACTGCCCAGGAACCCAGCGCTCAGGCTGGGCCCCAGGAGGAGAGTTCCAGAGACACATCAGGTCAGTGGGGCCTCGAGCAGCCCAGGGCCGGGTCCCACGCATCTGGGGTGGCGGGGGGGGTGGGGGGGGCTGGCTCATGACCGCCATCTCTGGAGATCAGCTTTGTGGAGTAGCAAAGAGTGGCTTCGCTTGCCTTCAAGAGCGTGTGTGCTAAGCTGTTTTGGTTGTGTTAGACTCTTTGTGACCCCATGAACTGTAGCCCGCCAGGCTCCTCTGTCCATGGAGTTCTCCAGGCAAGAATTCTGGAGGGGGTTGCCATGCCCTTCTCCAGGGGATCTTCCTGACCCAGGGCTGAAACCCACATCTGTAATTCCTGCACGGCAGGCAGATTCTTTACCAGTGAGCCACCAGGGAAGCCCAGGCCCTGCTCAGTCTCTCCTCAGCACAAGGCGTTCTTACTGACTCCTCTCCCAAGGACAGGGAAGCGGAGGCTTCCAGAGGTGATGCGGTTGTCTGCATCCCTGCACCGTGCTGCCTTCTGAAAAGGAGAACATCTGCAGAGAACACGGCTCTCCCCTGGCCCTGCGGGCCTCTGGGGCCTCTTCCCCACCCGCCAGGATCCGTGCCTGGGGGTCTGTCCTCTCTGCACCTCCTCCTGGACTCAGTGAAGGGCTTGCCCAGAGGACAGGGCTGGGGCTGTCAAAGTCCTGCTCTGGGCCCCTGGAGCTGGAGGCCCAGAGGCTATGGCCGTGTGGCATGGTGACACAGGTTATCCTGTCTGGGGGTCACCTTTCCTGTCTGCAAAACGGCTATCACACTGGCTGGACCCCAGCCTCCATCACAGGGACAGTGCTCACACTGCCGTCTCCTGCAGCCCAGTGTGCCAGGGAGCCAGCTTCACACGCGGCACCGCCACAGAGGCTGCTCTGTCACCACTGCAGGCCCCTGTCCTGAGCCTGACCCCCTCGTCCATTTCTCGCCGCAGAGCCAGCGGAGGAGGACGAGGGGACCCCACAGCTGATGCGGACCAAGAGCGACGCAGCCTGTGTGATCCAGAGGCGGCCCAGGAGCCGAGCGCCCGGTGAGGCCCAGAGGATCCGGCGGCACCGCTTCTCCATCAACGGGCACTTTTACAACCACAAGGTGACGGCCCAGCCTGGCCTCTCCCCTGGGCCCTGAAGCTGAGGCTTAGAGAGCCAGCCCCAAGCACCATGCAGCCATTGGGCCTTCTGCAGTGGGGGCCCCTCGGTGGTCACGCCTGAATTCACCCTCAGCAAAACCCTGGTAGGCTTCCCAGGTGGTGCCAGTGCAGAAGACGTAAGAGACGCAGGCTGGATCCCTGGAGGAGAGCGTGGCAGCCCACCCCCGTATTCTTGCCTGGGAAATCCCACAGGCAGAGAAGCTTGGGGGGGCTACAGTCCAAGGGGTCGCAAAGAGTCAGACACAACGGAAGCGACTTAGCCTGCATGCACAGCCCTGGTATGCAGGTGAGGCAGTGCCTGTGTCCTGATGGAGAAACAGGCTCAGGAGGACAACTGTCTTGCCCCAAATAACATCTCACTTCATGACCACAAAGCCTGTCTTTTTCCCATCACACGCTCAGTTCATTCTCACAAACTGCATGAATATCTGGAGGACGACGCTAAATTTGTCTTCAACAGGGCACTTTTGTGTCAGGTTCCCACCCAAGGTCGGTTCATTGTTTGAGGGGAATGCCGCGTCCCTACTGTTATTGTCGGTTGGTAGATTACACCAGCTGGGTCGCGGTGCGCCCCGGAGCATGTGTGAAGGGTCCCAGAGAACTCACACAGCTCCTGATTCCCAGCACTTAGCCTTTTGTCCTAGCCTTTTGTCCAAGTATGTATTGTACTGACCTCAGGAAAAAAAGATCTCCTTCCCCTGATGACATCATTCCATAAACAAACCCAACTGTAAAAAGGAGAAGTGGATTGTTGCTATAAATGGCACGCATGGCAGTGTGGGTGAGGCCCTGAATGGAGCGTCCTGCCCTGGAGCACATCCCGCAGCGCTGGGAAGCTGGAAGCCAGGGCTTCCAGGCTCAGCAGCTGCCCTTCCTGATAGGTGGTGGGTGACTCATGGGATGGGGGAGCTGGGCGAAGGGAGGTCTTGGGTCAGATCTGAAGCACAGTCATACAGGGGAGGTCTGCTCGGAGCCATTCAAGCCACTCTTGCAGTACCCTGCACTTGGGGATGAAGAATTCAACAAGGCGGGCTGAAGGGACCCTGCTCCATCATCAGAACCTCCCTCCACTCCACACTAGGTTTGCAGTGAGTGTTACTGAGGAACAATAGGTTATCTTCACTAAACCTAGGAGGTGAGTGTGTCTGTCACTCTGCTGCTGCTGCTGAGTCGCTTCAGTCGTGCCCGACTCTGTGCGACCCCATAGACGGCAGCCCACCAGGCTCCCCCGTCCCTGGGATTCTCCAGGCAAGAACACTGGAGTGGGTTGCCATTTCCTTCTCCAATGCATGCAAGTGAAAAGTGAAAGTGAAGTCACTCAGTCGTTAGCGACCCCATGGACTGCAGCCCACGAGGCTCCTCCAGCCATGGGATTTTCCAGGCAAGAGTGCTGGAGTGGGGTGCCACTGCCTTCTCCGTGTCAGTCACTCAGTCACGTCCAACTCTTTGTGACGCCATGGACTGTACTCTGCCAGGCTTCTCTGTCCATGCGATTTACCAGGCAAAAATACTAGAGTAGGTAGCCATTCCCTCCTCCAAGAGATCTTCCTGGCCCAGGGATTGAACCCGGGTCTCCTGCACTGCAGGCAGTTTCTTTACCATCTGAGCCACCAGGGAAGCCCAAATCTAGGAAAACCAGGAGTATTTGAGAGTAGTTTCCTCAGAGCGGGAGGGGAAGGCAGGGCTGAAGTTAAACAGAGATTAGGAATGTCTGGATTAGCCGAAGGACCAGCCATCTAACTTGGGCTTTTTTTTTTTTTTAACATAGACTGTTTTTAGTCTTTATTGAATTTGTTGCCATATTGCTTCTGTTTTACACTTGGTGCTTTTTGGCCACAAGGTATGTGGGATCTTAGCTCTCTGCCCAGGGGTCAAACCCAGCCCCCTGCACTGGAAGGCAAAGTCTTAACCCCTGGACTGCCAGGAAAGTCCCCGACTTGGGTATTCTTTACATGCTGTTCCAAAGAGGTTTAGTCTGCAAAGTGTAAAGTAACCACCATTTGCCAATATTTGAATAAATACTGATATGCTACTTTAAGGGACTATTTGAAAATTTAGAAAGATTCTTTGCATGGATTTAGGAGAAGGCAGTGGCACCCCACTCCAGTACTCTTGCCTGGAAAATCCCATGGACGGAGGAGCCTGGTGGGCTGCAGTCCATGGGGTCGCTAAGAGTCGGACACAACTGAGCGACTTCACTTTCACTTTTCACCTTCATGCACTGGAGAAGGAAATGGCAACCCACTCCAGTATTCTTGCCTGGAGAATCCCAGGGATGGGGGAGCCTGGTTGGCTTCCATCTATGGCGTTGCACAGAGTCGGACACGACTGAAGCAACTTATCAGCAGCAGGCTCATTCTAATTCTACATTCCTAAAAAAAAAAAAAAGAGGTTTTTATGACTCAAGGCACTGAATTGTAGGCTTTATCTTCAGTACATTCTCCTCTCCTCTAAGAGGTGTGTTGGGCACTCTAAACCTTACATTAGTCGTTGCAAATGTCACAGGGACGCGGAGAAGTCCGAACACCCTGTAGCCTTTGCAGTGAACCGAAGTGAACAGTCGGGGCTTTCATCGCAGCCTTCCGCTTCCCTTGGTGCCATCCTGCCAAGAAGGGCTTCTTAGCCAGCCAGACCTACACTCGACGCGCTAGTCAGGGTGGCTGTTCCCCAAGTCACAGACTTACCTGCCACACGTGGGTCCGTTCTTCCAGGCAAACTGGGTGCCTTCATGAACTAGCGTCGCAGGCATGTTGGACACTTGATTCACATCTGCTGAAGGAGCAGGGGGCTCCCTTTTTTGCTCCTCGTTCCGCATCCATTCAGAATCAGTGTCCTTAGAAACCAGGTAACATAGTGCTTGAGTCACAGGCAACAATTAAAAAGTAATAGCGATAATGAATTCCTAGAATTACCTTCCTGGAGCTGTTACTCCAGGTTTTATTTCTTAGAGCTGTACACTAGTGCTCCACTTCATTGTTCTCTAAGACAGCTCTTACTCACAGTAGTGTTGGCTTGATTTCCCGAGTGGGTAGACTTGGCACCTGTTTTCAGTGCTTTGCCCGTCGGACTCAGGTGGGTTCTGTGAGGGAGCAACCATTGTGGGTAGAGACGGGAAAAGAGCCACGGGACCTTTGTTCCTACTTGGAGCTGATTGTTCTCTTCTTGAGAAAAGAGTTCAGGCGAGAGAAACACGGCGTCTTGTTGACATGACCTTTCTTCTCCAAGAGACAGCCTGACTCCTCTGTTTCATATTTCTCAGAAACTCGGACTTTCTGTATCACCCAGTCATTCTACACCTCAACTGTGGAGAAAGCAGGTCTGGGTTTGAGGCTGGCTCTAGTACTTGGACCTCAGCTGGGGACACTGAGCAAAGCCCTCATGTACCCTGAGCCCCAGTACCTCCTGGGGAAAGCCGAGCTAGGACCGTACAGGAGGAATGTGTGAACTGGAATTTGGTTTCGGAAAGCAAGCAGGAGCTAGCCCACAGGGAAGTCAGACGCAAAGGGAGGACCCTGTGCCATGCTGGTGAAGCATGAGGCTTGGGGCAGCTCTGCCCTTTCTAGACGGGTGACTCCAATGAGCTACTAACCTCTCCAAGCTCCATGTACTTCTAAGGACTGTTGTGAGGATTAAATCAAGAATCTATATAAAGTGTTTAGCAGGGTTATTACCTGATTAGTGATCATTAAGGGCTTAATAAGCTTTAAGTTTATTCCCTGGAAATTCCCTGGGGACTTCACGTATGGTGTCTCATGAACAAAGGCAGCATACCTGCGAGAATACCATGGGCGCCCAAAACTGTGCAGAAGCCGTGTGGCGGGAGCATGAGATGCTTGGGAGGGAGCCATGTGCCACATGTGCGCTGTGTGGGAGGAGCTGCAGACGCCACCGTCTAGGCTGTGGCGCGTGCGGTGATACAGTGCCGCTCAAGGTTTACTCTACAAATAGCATCCCGGGGCATTCTCCTCAAACGCAGATGCCGACCCAGGAGTCTGCACCAGGGAGCCTGAGACTGTGTACTGACACGGCTGGTCCAGAACACACTTCGAGTTGCAAAATGTTTGAAAGGTTGTTCCTTTGGGCAATAGGGTGGAAAATGGATCGAAAGGGCTGAGACTAGAGAGGAAATTTTGGGAAGCTGATGCAGTATAAACAGAGGGCCTCACCGCAGGCAAGCTGGGAGAACAGAGCAAAGAGGACAGATGTGAGAACCTTTAGCCTTAGAATCAGCAGACACTTGGTGATTTGGTTCTAGAAAGAGTAGAGAGACTCGCTCCCCAGCTCCTCGGGGATGACCCTCACGCCCCTTGTTATTGTTCAGTCACTCTGCTGCTGCTAAGTTGCTCAGTCGTGTCTGACTCTGTGCAACCCCATAGACGGCAGCCCACCAGGCTCCCCCGTCCCTGGGATTCTCCAGGCAAGAACACTGGAGTGGGTTGCCATTTCCTTCTCCAATGCATGCAAGTGAAAAGTGAAAGTGAAGTCGCTCAGTCGTGTCTGACTCTTAGCAACCGCACAGACTGCAGCCCACCAGGCTCCTCCGTCCATGGGATTCTCCAGGCAAGAGCACTGGAGTGGGGTGCCATTTCCTTCTCCAGTGCGTGAAACTGAAAGTGAAAGTGAAGTCGCTCAGTCATGTCTGACTCTTAGCGACCGCACGGAGTGCAGCCCACCAGGCTCCTCTGTCCATGGGGTTCTCCAGGCAAGAGCACTGGAGTGGGGTGCCATCGCCTTCTCTGGTTCAGTCGCTCAGTTGTGTACAATTCTTTGCGGCCCCATGCACTGCAGCACACCAAGCTTCCCACGGCCCTGGTTCCTAGAAAAAGGAGTTTGGCTCTTATAGGTCTGCAGGCATCTTTCTTAGAGGCCTCGTACGATGTGAGCTGTCAAAGCTTCTCTGCTCATGACTGGATCTGGGCGCAGCTTGTGTGTGGATCTGTGCGGATGGACAGACACAGGTGATCGCAGAGCCCAGGTTCACCTGCTGTCCCAGGCTGCTCAGTGCCAGCGGGCTGACTATGCCCACACCCTGCCTGGTGTCAGCCCTGTGTCCCCTCTGGCCCCCTTCCTGTGCAGACCTCCGTGTTCACTCCCGCCTATGGGTCCACGACCAACGTGAGAGCCAACAGCACCATGACGACCCTCCAGGTGCTCACTCTGCTGCTGAACAAGTTCCGAGTGAGTCTGGCCGTGGGCAGCCTCGCCCCAGATGCTGGTGGCTGGCACTTTTGCTGGGGAGGGGGCTGGTGGAAGCCATGGCTCCTGGGAGAAGGCTGAACAGGTTTCCTCTGCTGAGCTAGCCGGAGAAATGCTCTGGGAATTTAAGGAGGCGGGGGCGAGGCGGGTCCCTGGGGATTTGTGTGTGTGGGTTTGGAGATGTGGTTACTGCCAGGGGCCCTTTCCTCTCTCTCCTGTCTTGAAAAGCCATGGTCTGACTCCCTGTCCCTGCTTGTGCAGGTGGAAAACAGCCCCAGTGAGTTTGCTCTCTACATCGTTCATGAGTCTGGGGGTAAGTGTCTGCCTTTGACTCAAGTCCCCATCCATTTGGCAAGCTCACCGACTGAGCTCCTTCTCTGAGGGCTGAGCTGGCTTGTGCAGTGGGCACAGGGCAGGTGCCCTCCTGGCCTTGGGACAAGCTGTGCCCCCACCACGGGCAACCCTCCCAGGCTTATATCCAGGCACACTTGTCATCCCTTTCGGAATCCCACCAGAACCACATGGTGAGCCGCTCTCTCCAGTAGGTTCAGTGAGGAGTGGGGAGGACTGTGCGTCTGGGTTTTCAGGATGGATGAGAAGCCCCTCACCCACTGAGAACTGCTGTTGCAGAGCTCGTACGGCACAGCCCTCTGCCCAGCACTGCATGGCCTGGCCTCCCCAGGTCTGCTTCCCATGCCGGGCTCCTCCAGCCACGGTTCCTCCCTGAGCAGGGCCTTCACTGAAGAACGCGATCCACATCATCAAGGCAGTGTCCATCACACAACATCTGGCAGCATTGCCAGGGCCCCTGGACATCTGCCTTCATCCCATTCCCATCCTGGAACAAAGAGACACGGTCCTACCACCCCATGAATGTTGTCTGCCATGTTCTTTTTCAGAGCGTACAAAGTTAAAAGACTGTGAGTACCCACTGATTTCCAGAATCCTGCATGGGCCCTGTGAGAAGATCGCCAGGATATTCCTGATGGAAGCTGACTTGGGCGAGGAGGTCCCCCACGATGTGAGTGGGGCTGAGGCATCCTGAGGCCTCTCCTGAGGGAGGGGCTGGGGGATGGCGTGGCAGACTCCTGTGAGCTTGGGCAGAGCCCCCTTGGGCAGTGCTTCCGGGCCCCCCATGGCCATCACAAAGTCCATCCCGTCTTCACGGTTTCATCCGTCTTGTTGCCATCAGCCACCACCAGATCCATCAGCTGGCCCAGGGGAGAAAGAAGTTGGGTCTTAGAAAACCATGGCCTGGCCTTTTCCATTCTTTCCAGACAGGTAGAGTCTTTTCCTTCACTGGAGTGCGTTTTGTTGTTATTTACATTAAAAAAACAACAAAAGCTCCTTACCTAGGGTCTAACTGCACCTTATGGAAAGGACCAAGTGTCTCAGGACATCTTGAGTCCTGACTAGGCAATGAGCACATTTCCAAACTCCACTACACAGAATAGGCCTATAGGGTGTGGACTTCCAGAAGAAGGCCTGTGACCCTGTGTCCCTGGGGCCATTGGCAGACTAGTGAGTTCATTCTATTGTTGGGAACGGTGGCATTCCCACTGTCTCCACCCCCACCCCAGGGAACTCCCAGACTGACTCCGCTGGCTACTGAATGGTCTTCCTAAAACTCAGTGTAATCTTTCCTCCCAGGGATCACAGTGGCCTTAGGGATCAGAATGGGCTCCATCCTCCCATCCTGGTACACACAGAGCTGTGTCGGGGGGGTGGGAGGAAGACAGGCAGCCTCTTCCTTGGAGACAAGACCCTGCTGAATCGGCCACAAGGAAAAGAAAACACTTTTGGCCTCTAAGTTAAAGCACATTGAAATGTTCTTGGATTTTCTAGGTCGCTCAGTACATTAAGTTTGAAATGCCGGTGCTGGACAGTTTTGTTGAGAAATTAAAAGAAGAGGAGGAAAGAGAAATAAGCAAACTGACCGTGAAGTAAGCAGCCCTTGAATAGCCAGTCATGGGTCTGGAACTTCAGGGCAAGGGCGCAGTCGGAGCACCAGGCCCGGGGCTGCGAGAGCTCTCCCTGCGGTTGTGCCAGGCGTCCTCACGCAGTTCAGGGACACCTCCCCCTGGCCCCGTGCTCCGCAGTGCCACCAGACTGGGGTGACAGCCTGCCAAAATGGGGGCCTGCAGCCCAGCCCGCCCATCGAGGCTCGGCAGCCCCACTGTCACGGGACAGACACGAGCTGCTGAAACTGGGCAGGAGACTCGGGCAGCAGCGTGGGCCGGCCCTGGCCCAGGGCTGTGTGTTCTGCGGGCGGCACTGCCCAGGAGGTGCCGCCGGGGGGCCTCCCCGTGCACATTCAGCCTGGTCTGAAAAGTGCCGGTCCATGCTAGCAGGAGCGCCGAGCCTGCCCCAAAGCGGCAGTTATTGGGACTGCCTGTACCCGCTGATGGTTGCAAGTGCAGGGGACCAGTTCAGTGGGCAGGTGAGTGGGTGCCACGTGCTGGCTCCTGGTGCCTGGCAGGGCCTGGCTGTGTGAGGTGAGGTCGCAAACCCCGATGGTCTGTGTCTCCCTCTGCGAGGGAAACTCGGTCCCAGAGTCCCTCTTAGGAAGGGAAGGAGGGCGGCCGCTCACCGTGAGAGTCTGCGGTCGGGGGACTATGTAAACCCTGGCTTCTGGCTGAATGTCCCTTTAAAAGGCTTCTGTGTGTACAGTCAGGCCCCACTCAGGCAGTCAGCGGAGACCTCAGCAGAGGGAACCGTGTCACTGTAGCGAGGAGGGACCTGGGGGTCACTCGGTGCACAGAGAGGGAAGGGCGGCCCGAGGTGAGGACGGAGTCTACACCACGTGACTGTGGAGCCAGGGCTCGGACAAAGCTTCCTGACCCCCTCTGCTGCCCCATCTAATCCAGCACACTCCTGTCCGTACCGGAGACTCTTTGGAATACAAGGAGCATTCTCCTGTGAAGCTTGACAGGGTCTGCAGCCCTGTTTGACTGCTCCTCGAAGCCAGTGGCCTCGCAGGATGTGGGTCCCGGCTCTTCCTTCCCCTTGGCAGAGGAGAGATGGTGGCCACTAAGCAGCCGGTCGGGAGCCGTGGGTCTCCAGCCCCAGCACCTCTGGGCTGCTCTGCTGTGCTCCTTGCTCCCTGTCCCCTCTGGTACCAGTGAATCCTCTCGGCTGTGTCTCCCTCCAGGTTCCAAGCCCTGCGTCTGACAATGTTACAGCGCCTGGAGCAGCTGGTGGAAGCCAAGTAGCCCAGCAGCACCTGCCCCTTCCGAAGCCCCCAGCAGCCACTGCACACTGACAGCCAGTGGCCAGGCCCCGGTTGGCCACGCAGATTGGTCGCACGGCCGAGGGATCTGGCATCTGTGCCTCTGCCTGTCCACCCGCCAGGCAGCCTGAGTCCCACGGCCCTGGCGTGTGGCTCCAAGCTGAGCACTCACGGGGCCCAGTCCTAAGCCTGAGGACCCAGGAGCTTGCTGGGTGGGGTCTGCATGTGAGATGGGCCTGGGCTGCGAGCAGCCCTGGAGCTGTGACATGAGCCGAGTTAAGGACCTAGACAGCATGGCCGGCCCTGTTCATGCCACACCTCTCCAACTCAGGGGAGCAGAACACGGTCTTGCTTCTAGATTTCGGGCTCCACCTGCTTCCCCAGTGCCTGGCCCAGAGTTACTGCAGAACCACAAGCCATTATCCTCATCAAACACGGGAGCCACTAGATCCTGTCCACCCTCGCCTCGTGCCGCCGCTCAGAAACTGCTGGGAAGAGCAGGGACTGCCAGCGGGTATGGGCTGTGCGGTGCTCCCAGCTGTCACTTCACCGTGGCGTGCCAGGTAGCGCCTCCGATGTCGCTCCATGAGCCTCGCATAGCTCAGTGCCCTGCCGGCAGAGGTCAGACCGAGAATAAGAGCGCCAGCAGCCCGTCTCTCAGCGGCGCTCACTCTGAACTTCCCCAGCAACACCTGAAGGGACTCTTATAAGGAGCTCGCTGAAAGAACCATGTCAACTGTATCACATTGAGGAGGTGACCCACATGACCCCGAAAGGATGCCTCCAGGGTGGGTGAGAGGCCAGGAGCTGTCTAGGGACTGCCGGCAGTGGCTTGGGAAGGCCACGCTGCACCTGTCACTGCGCTCCTCGGACACTTGTATGCCTCCTGCCCTCTCTGGGTGTGCGTCAGTACTTCCCATCAAAGGCCACCACCGGGAAAAACTGTTCGAGGAGAAAGGGCTTTGAATCCCCTGGGGCCAAATCCAGAACAATTTGGGTCTGCCAGTTGATGGAAAAATTCTCGAATGACAAGAAGGCCTTGCAAGAATTATGCAAGAGTTTACAGTAGTCATGTGAGGTGTTTGTCCAAAACAGAGCAAACGAGACCAGATTCTCCCCATGGGGCCCATGAATTGTGGATTTAAAGGGAAAAACTATAAAGTCTCCCGAAGCCAGAAAGTCAACATGAGTGAGATTCCAACTCTGCCTCAATCAGCAGCTCCTCACCAGCGCCCATAAAGAGCAGAGCGTGGGAGCAGCTACGCCATTCGAGCCCACTGTTCAGGGTGAGCTCCACACCAGGACTGCCCCCACCTGGCGCCCTGCTCCCAAAGGCAGGCGCAGAGATGCCCCAGGGAGGCCGCCGCCGTTCCCGTCTCCTTTGTCCGCAGGGTTTCCTAGGTTCTCAATAAAGGTGTTGCCACATGCAACCAAAGGAGTTAGGTCCAAGCTTTTTTTTTTTCCGCTTGTGTGTGTCCACCCTGACCTCTGCTCTGACCTCTGAAACTCTTGTCCTGCAGGACGTGTCGCCACGTTCCGTAGAGGAGCTAACGCTGAGCACAGCCTGCCGCTTTCGACGCTGACATGCCTCCTTCCTTTCCAGGCACATCCTTGGGACTGGTGTGGCCTGAGGACGGCAACAGCCGTAGGGCTCAGAGGAGGAGGTCTGTGGGCAGCCTGGACAGTAAGCGTTCGGGTCGCCCCGAATTGCAGAGTTCCAGCATCAGGGGCACCTTGGAATTTTCCGGGGCCCAGTGGGATGCAACAGGGTCTAGGAGATGGTAGAGAGCTGGTCAAACGGGGTTCCCCAGTAAAATAGTGAGATAGCTACCCGAAAGGCTTCCCTGGTGGCTCAGACGATAAAGAGTCTGCCTGCCGTGCAGGAGACCTGGGTTCAGTCCTTGGGTTGGGAAGATCCCCTGGAGAAGGAAATGGCAACCCACTCTAGTATTCTTGCCTAGAAAATCCCATGGACGGAGCAGCCTGGCGGGCTACAGTCCATGGGTCACAAGAGTCGGACATGATAGGTAAAACCACCACCAGCTTCCCAGACCATATTTATACATGCAGGTCAAGGACAACAGCTGACCATCGTTCAGCAGTAACCGAGGGACAACTGCCTTGTGCCAGACCTGAGCTCAGCTCCAAAGGGACAAAGACAGTCTTGCTGCAGCCTGCATTCAGAGGCCTCCTAACTGGGAGACCAGGCCACACACCCTGCAGGGCCAGGGATGTGCAGAGCAGAGAGATGGTGAAGCTGCCTGGAAGGAAGCCCAAGGCTGAGCCCCACTGGCCTAAGACAGCGTGTGAGACATTCCAGCCTGAAGACGCCCGCTAACCTTGCAACAGACAGGGCCTGACACATGAAAAGCCATCAGATGAAGAAACCCTCTGTCAACATTCCCCAGTTTTGTTTTAGGGGGTTGGTTGGTTGGTTTTGTTTTTTCTTTTCAGCTGTTACAATATTGCTTCATTTAAAGCCTGTCTTGATAAGGGCCACTTGTGAAATAGAAAAGTTAGCGAAACTAACTTCTGAACAGCATAGCTAAGACATCTCTAACAAGGGGAAAGGTATAGTCATACCTCAGAGATACTGCAGGTTCGGTTCCAGAGCACTGCAATAAGGCAAATACCACGATAAAGTGAACCACAGATTGGTTTCCCACTGCGTATCGAAGTTATGCTTAAGCCCTCCTGTCACCTGTGAAGCGTGCGATAGCGTCGTGTCCAAAAAACAAAGCATGTACCTTAATTTTAAAATACTTTATTGCTAAACAATGCTAACCATTCTCAGAGCCTTTGGCATAATCTTTTGCAACAGTGACATTAAAGATTATTGATCATAGATCACTGTTATAAACATAATAATGACAGGCTTGAAAATTGCTTTATCAACGGAAAAAAAAAAAGCCTAAAATTTGCGAGTTTTTTTTAAATTAGAGGATAATTACAATATTGTGATGATTTTTGCCATACATCAACATGAATTGGCATTGGTTGACATATGTCCCCGCTCTCTTGAACCCCCTTCCTGAGTTATGTTTTATTTGGGGAACTTAACTGAGGACCAAACCCCATGGGAGAGGCTGTTGGACAGCTCTGAAGAACTGTTCCAGAGAGTTAAGGGAGGAGACAAGATATGAAGTTTTTGCTTAAAAACAGAACAAAAAAAATGTGATCAAACATCAAAAGATGAATGCTAATCACAAAAAAACAGACATCTCAAGTTAATGATTTTACTGCCTTTTGTGTATGGAAGACACTAGAGTCTGGGTTCATTAAAATTACTCCTTAGATATGCATCTTAACTATGGAGGGCCAGTATCCTGTTTTTCTCTATCATGACTTCCCCTCGGGGTACACCTTTGGAGCAGCTGCAGTGACTGATGGCTTGATAGCAGGCAACATTTCTTGTTTACAGAAATGGCTGGCAACATGCAACATTTTTTTGTCCGCAGTGACAATTGCCAAAATATGACACAGAGATATGAAGTAAGCAAAGTGAAGTCGCCCAGTCATGTCCGACTCTTTGGGACCCCATGGACTGTAGCCTACCAGGCTCCTCTGTCCATGGGATTTTCCAGGCAATAGTACTGGAGTGGATTGCCATTTCCTTCTCCAGCGGATCTTCCCCACCCATTGTAGGCAGAGGGTTCACCGTCTGAGCCACCAGGGAACTGAGCAAAGGCTATTGGGAAAATGGCACCAATAGACATTCAATGCAAGGTTGCCACAAACCTTCAATTTAAAAAAAATGCAACGTCTGCAAAGAACAACAGAACGAAGTATGCCTGTACACTTCTACAACCATTTGAGGATTACAAAGCTTTCTGTCAATGATGCTTGCTTTTCAGAGGCAGTTTGAAAAGATGCTAATTCAGCTCACCAGGACACCACAATTTCAGACTTTCTCCCAGGCTCTGCGGTTTCCTGCTGGTCTATGTGGCAGTTCCATGTGCCTCTCTCCATAGAGCTTTTAGAGAGTTTGTCATACCTTGCTTCACTCACTAGTACTCAGGTAGAAAATGTATACAAAGGTAAAGTGAAGATTGCAGTGATAAGTGTCCTCTCCTATATCAGGAAGGTCTTCCCAGGTTAGACTTCAGGAACCAGGGCAAATAATAAACGCAAGAAAAAATCAACATGATTGCAAAAGATCTGAACTCAGGAAAAACAGGGTAATTTGCCCAGAGCAAATGAGCAGAAGGAATTAAAAATAAATAAATAAATAAAAAGGCTTGTTTTTCCTGTGGTGATAGCCATTTGCTACCAGTTTAGATTGTTTACCAGAAGATGGATTAAAGACCTTCCCACTGTTAAAATAAAGCCATTGGTTCACCAAGGACACACCTGGCCCCTTAGTCCTAGGGAAACGAAGCGCGAGGCTTACCCTGTCAGACCAGGTGATCGTGGAGAAGCTAGCAATACGCAATGTGCCCGTGTGGGCAGGATCCAGGTGCCCACAGCTGCAGGTAGCAGTGGGCTATGTTTGTCAGGCGCCCTGCTCCTCCCTCCCGGGAAAGGCGGTCAGACTCAAGCCTTTCCAGATGTAAAAACAGCAAGTGCACACGCTGTCTTCAGGTCCCAGGAGCTGTGGTTACCTGGGAGCAAGCCAGCTGCTGATCCGCCCTTGGACTCTGCTCCCTCCCGGCTGGCCTTTTAACAGAGATGTTTTCTGCAAACTCAGGAATGGGAATTCCCAGAGAACCCAAAGGAAACAGAAAGCAAAGCCTCAGGCTTGAAGGGCAGAACCATTGTTCAGGGGCCCTTCGTGGGAGAGAGACGGCCCCTGTCCCCGCACTTGGTCCCTGGGCCACACGTGTGACCGGCCTCCTTTGCAGTGTTGCCAATGCAGACCCCAGGCAGCAGCGCTCCCTGCTGAGGCAGTGCCTTCTGGTGTGTGTCTCTGTCTGCAAGGGAGTTGGGGTGCAAGGGACGAAACTAGAGTAAAAAGAAGCTGTCTTGCCAAGACGGTTCTGTCTGTAACACAACTCTGTATCGCAATTACACTCAAAAAAAAAAAAAGACTGTTCTCAGCCCAGAAGCCTCTTCTTCCTAGAACGAGCCCTTTAGACACACCTGGGCCCAGGGACACTCTGGCCCCTGCTGTGAGCAGTTTCCCGAAGAAGCCCTAACCGTTCAGAGAGCTGGCCTGTCTTGACCCAATTTTCTCAGAAAGATGTGCTGTTAGGAGAACACAGCCCATCTCTGCGGCCCTGACCGTACAGTCCTCCCTCTCCCTTCCGCCCGCTTTTTCCTTTCTGCTTTGTAAACATCTGGGCTTTCCTTGCGGCTCAGCTGGTAAGGAATCTGCCTGCAGTGCAGGGTACCTGGGTTCGATCCCTGGGTTGGGAAGATCCCCTGGATCTGTGAATATTTACACTGGATCTGTAAATATCCAGTGTGACCAATTTCAGTCTTTACTCTGTTTAAAGTAACCTGGACTTCTATTTGACAGATACTGCTAGGTAGAGGCGAAGGGCATGGGCTCTGAGGCCAAACTGTCTGCCACTTATGAACATGTGGCCTTAGGCAAGCTACATGCCTCCATTTTCTCATTGTTACAGGATTCTAACAATTCTTATCTCTTAAGGTTGTGGAAGGTATATGAGCTTTGCTGTAGTAACAAATAACAACAAAAATTGTGCTTACAACAAGAGCGTTTATTTCTCTGGCCTGTTACATGTGACTGCAGGTGGCTGCAAGTGGGCTCATGTGGCTCCGCTCCATACGCCTTCTCATCCTGGAGCAGCCACTACTTGGGACATGTTATTCTTGAGGCAGAGGGAAGCAAGAGTGGTGGCGGAAACACAGTGACCCAAGCGGCTTCTGGAATGGGCTGTACGCTGCATCCGCACATGAGCAGCTGGCCAGTGCTACTCATATAAAGTTAGCATCAGTGGAATGGACAGCCATTCACTAGGAGACAATGAAAGCCACACAGCTTTAAGCAGGGATGTAAAACTCAAGAAGGGTGGAGCAAATGCTCGGGAACAAGCAGAGCACAGGAATACTGAATGAGGCACTGCCAGTGCTTCCAACAGTGCCTGGAACCTAGAAGCACCCAGTAGGTGTCGGCTATTGTCATACTGACAAATTGAGAGCAGAAAGCCTGGCCTGCTTTCTCTCTCTTCTTCCTTTTCTTCTCTACTCCGCCCCGCCTCTCCACCCCACATCCTCTTCTCTTTCTCGCCTCTCCCCATCCTCCCCCTACTCTGTTCACTCTTGGCCACAGCCCTTTACCTCCTGCCGTCCCCTCTCCTTTTTCAGATTCGGCTTTCTTCCTCCAGTTCTCTACCCCTCTCATCTGCACATCTCTGGGCCTCCTGTAGCTGGCCCAGCTGTTTTTAGGTACAGGCAGGAGGGATAATCCCCCTTTACGAGGGATGCGTAGTTTTAACTGGGCTTCCCAGGCAGCTCAGATGGTAAAGAATCCGCCTCCAACGAAGGAGGCCTGGGTTCAATCCCTGGGTTGAGAAGATCCCTGGAGAAGGACATGGCAGCTCACTCCAGGATTCTTGCCTGGAGAATTGCATGGACAGAGGAGCCTGGCAGGATACGGTCCATGGAGTCGCAGAAGAGTCGGACACAACTGAGTGAGTAATGTTTCTCTTACTAGTAAAATTTTTTGAATAAATTTTTACTATTTTAATGCACATAGAGCAAACAGTCCAAGCAGGTCACTTTTGTTCTTGAAACTTTACCTAAACTATCTTTGTGCACTGTCCCATACCCCCACCCCCACCCAGCCACCAGAATCCACCACTTGTAGTAATAGTTTAATAGTAAAATAACAATGGCTGGCATGCTCCAGTCCATGGGGTCACAAAGAGTCGGACACAACTTCGCAATGGAACAACAACAAACCATGCCTCATATTTCCTATGTGTTAGCCATTGTGCTAAGTGCCTTACATTATCTTATTTAATCATCAACAGTCTGGCTATCATCTAGATTACCAAGTTGACAGTCCCTGTCCAGGACAGTTTCATGCTTTGCCATCTGCAGAGCAGAAGGCTCCATCTTGAGATCTGAACCTTGGATCTAGTCTTGCTTCTGCCATCAACCAACTAAGTATTCCAGGCAAGTTTCCCTCTTAGCCTTATCTTATTGCTCTTTAAGACAGATACTAGGATCGCTGCTTCGTGAGACTGCAGTAAAGACGAATGACCAGAGAACAGATATAAAAGCACTTTGTGAACAATGAGAAATCTTATAAATTCACTCATTCAACAAATACTTGCTGAGTGCCTGCTACCTTCCGAGCACTGTTCTGAGCACTACAGATATGACAAAGAACAGGAGATAGATCATGACAGCTTTGGTGCCCCTGTGAAGTCATGAGCTCTTGTTCTAGAAAAATGGGGAGCTTTTGCTCTAATAAGAGCAGTCTTTCGAGAATTTAGGAAGCCTTTGGAGGATTTTGAACAAAATGAATGACGTAATCTAAGTTGTTTTTCAGAGGACCACTCTGGGGCTGTGAGTAGATGTAGGAAGACCAGAGAGGAAGCCAATGCAATAATCCAGATAGGAGGTGATAGCAGCCTGGTGGCATTAATAGCAGTGGAGGTGTTGAAAGTGGTTCAATTCTGGATATGTTTTGCAGACAGGATGCAGGCCAGGAAGCAACAGTTAGAACTGGACATGGGACAACAGACTGGTTCCAAACAGGAAAAGGAGTAAGTCAAGGCTGTATATTGTCACCCTGCTTATTTAACTTATATGGAGAATACATCCTGAGAAACGCTGGACTGGAAGAAACACAAGCTGGAATCAAGACTGCCGGGAGAAATATCAATAACCTCAGATATTCAGATGACACCACCCTTATGGCAGAAAGTGAAGAGGAACTAAAAAGCCTCTTGATGAAAGTGAAAGAGGAGAGTGAAAAAGTTGGCTTAAAGCTCAACATTCAGAAAAGGAAGATCATGGTATCCGGTCCCATCACTTCATGGAAAATAGATGGGGAAACAGTGGAAACAGTGGCAGACTTTATTTTTGGGGGCTCCAAAATCACTGCAAATGGTGATTGCAGCCGTGAAATTAAAAGACGCTTACTCCTTGGAAGAAAAGTTATGAGCAACCTAGATAGTATATTCAAAAACAGAGACATTACTTTGCCGACTAAGGTCCGTCTAGTCAAGGCTATGGTTTTTCCTGTGGTCATGTATGGATGTGAGAGTTGGACTGTGAAGAAGGCTGAGTGCCGAAGAATTGATGCTTTTGAACTGTGGTGTTGGAGAAGACTCTTGAGAGTGCCTTGGACTGCAAGGAGACCCAACCAGTCCATTCTGAAGGAGATCAGTCCTGGGATTTCTTTGGAAGAAATGATGCTAAAGCTGAAGCTCCAGTACTTTGGCCACCTCATGTGAAGAGTTGACTCATTGGAAAAGACTCTGATGCTGCGAGGGATTGGGGGCCGGAGAAGAAGGGGACGACCGAGGATGAGATGGCTGGATGGCATCACTGACTCAATGGACACGAATGTGAGTGAACTGCGGGAGTTGGTGATGGCCAGGGAGGCCTGGTGTGCTGCGATTCATGGGGTTGCAAAGAGTTGGACACGACTGAGCGACTGAACTGAACTTTGCAGACAGGAGGTAATAGAGCTTGGTGGAGCTAATAGCAGGAGGTGATGAAAGTGGTTCAATTCAGGATATATTCTGAAGATCGAGCCAACAGAATTATAGATGGCTTGGAACTGGGTTTGGGGTAAAAAAAAGAGACAACAGTGACATCAGGATTTTTGACCTGAGCAGCTAGAAAGTTGGAATTGCCATCAACTGTCAGGATGAAGACTGCTGAATTAACATGTTTGGTGAATATAGTAAGTTCATCTGGTGGGCACTGAATAACTGTATATACAAATCTAGAGCTCAGTAATACTTGCATCCCAACTTCAGACTGGAGTTACCAGTTCAAGAGTGTTCAGCACGTACAAATAGTATCTGAAGCCATTAGATTGGAGGCGTTCTGTAGGCAAAGGAGGGCCCAGGAAGAAGAGGAGGGATCAGGTGACCCCGCACAGACTAGGTGGGAAAAGGTGATTGGCTCCAAGAGATGAAAACCAGGAGAGGTCATCACGAAAGAAAAACAGGTGGTGTGTTGAAAATCACCAGACTTGGAGCCGAAAAGACACATTCCGATATGCAGCGGTCCACTAACACAGTCTGACCTTGAGCAAACCGCTACTCTAAGCCTTGCTTTCCTTATTTGTAAAATGAGAATGATCAATTAACACGACACTGTAAAGCAACTACGTGTGTGCGCTTCGTCTCCCAGTCGTCTCCGTATTTCCCCGGGGACTGGAGTCCGCCAGGCTCCTCTGTCCATGGGATTTTGCAAGCAAGAATACTGAAGTGGGTTGCCATTTTCTCATCCAGGGGGATCCTCCCGACCCAGGGACTGAACCCGCATCTCTTATGTCTCCTGCTTTGCAGGCGGATTCTTTACCCGCTGAACCATCAGGGAAGCCTCCAGAAAAGCAACTATACTCCAATAGAAACATTTAAGAAAAAAAAAATTTAAAAAGAGTACGATCGTTCCCATTTTGTAGGGGCTTTCTGGTTTAATTAAATAAGAATCAGGAATGGTTTAGGCTCTCCAGAAGTACCTCCATATAACCAGTAATTAACACTTGTACAATGGAGTCTCGGGGTCGAACGGGCTGCTGCTGAGTCCAGAAGCCCTGAGACCGTGCCTGCGGTGCCCGGCCTGCCGGTGGCTCCTCCGTGACAGAGGGAGATAACCGCAGGCCCTGCGCTCCTGGGAGGCCGCACGACGCCTCTCGAGGGACAGGAGATGAAAACCACAGGACAGGAAGAAACGAGGGACGGCTTTTTCCGGTGGGCTCGGGGCCATAGAGGGCCACTCCGCCAGGATCCTAGAGCGACCGCGTGGCGCAGACCGACCGCGCGGCCTGCACTTCCGGCAGCGCGGAGGGCTCGGGGCGCGCGGGCGAGGGCGGCGGCGGTGAGTGGGCCGCGCCCGCAGGGGCGCCGGGCTGGCCGCGGCCGGGCGGCGCCGAGCCGGCGCGGGGGGGGGGGGGCGCGGCTTCGGGGCCCCCCGCGGCCGGCGGCGAGGCGGCTGGGGTGGGCCCGGCGGCCGGAGGCCCCGGCAGGGCGGAGGCCTGCAGCGGGGGCCCGGCGAGCTGAGGCCGAGCGCCGGCCCGGCTCCGCGGCCGCGCTCCCGTCCGTCGGGCGCGCGGCCGGCTCCGACGGACTGCAGAGGCGCCGGGGCGGCGCAGGGCTGCTGCGAGCGCTTGAGACGTTGACGCGCGTGCATGTCTACCCCCCTGGTGATGTGGCGGCCTCACTGTCGTCCCAGTGCTCCTGGCGAGAAAGCAGGCCCATTCCAGCTCGGCTTGGTGCGTGGCCAGCGGGCCCACTCCCTCAGATGTACCCTGAGGCCCGCGACTGCCGTGCAGCTGGCCGGAGCGCCGGCCGGAGCGCTGGGCTTGGCACTGCCAGTTGCGGCCGCAGTCAGTTCCCACTGCGAGTGCAGGTTCTGGGGTCAGGCTTCTAGGGGCTGGGAGCCTGGCCAAAGCATGCCTGCCGGTTCCTTAGAAACGGGCGTAGAATGAAGATAGTCCCGTAAGCCTGCTCTGAGAATGAAATAGCACAGTGACCCAGGCTACCTGTATGGTTTCCTCGTCTGTAGTGTTCCAGCTGAATTAGAGTTTCCTACTAGAACTGCCTTCCGTAGTATTTAAAAATAAATATGGGGTTTTTTTCAGTGTATAATTACCATTATAGCTCTTTTTGAACACCAACATCATGTACCTGACAGATGTCTCCTTGAAATAGATGTTCCACAAATATTTACCAAGTTAAGAAATGAGCAGTGCTCTCTAATTTTGTGTTGTGGGCCGTTTTCTCGTTTGGTACTTACCTTAATTACAGCAGATGTAACTGTTAAATACACAGTTACAGTCTCAGCACTATCAGGGCTACAGTCTCAGTTATATAATATAATGACGGAAAAGCAGTAACCGTGAAATAATTTCTGTTTCCAGTTATTTGCTTGGTAAGCTTGTGTGCAGAAGACCAAGGTGATTATTCCGATTTTAGTCTGCTTACTTGCTGACACAGGAGGTGGAAATTAGTTCCAATCATGGTACTACCTTTGCAGTCTTAGGTTCTCCCACATGTGTCCCCTATTTGGAGTTTGTGCTTGTTTGTGGCCACAATTTTAAATAACCTTGTAAGTAATTAAGTGAAATTAATTTATTTGAACATTGGAATTCTTGCAGCATTTAGGTGTTTTTAAAATTCCTCCCTATTTTTACGTGTAAACTTACTTTCTTCTCTTCTTCTTGTGTTTTACCTACCACCTTTTATTCTGTTTCATTACACTATCAAATAAAGTTCTTTGGAAATTTTTCCCTCCCAGAAAAAAATCCTCTTGTATCAAGCTTTCAAACAATTGTCCTTTCTTGGATCATTGGAATCTAGAAGAAATAATAATGAAACATTTCTTTGTTGACATTTTCCTCATCCAGTATTTGTTGAATAGATTCACAGAAACTTTCCACTCCTTATAGAATAGTTCTTATATTTGAAACAATTTATGCTACAAAGTTAGAACTAGATTGTCCTCCACAGCTGTGAAAGTAGAGTGGCTGAGCAAACAAGGGTAAACAAATATTTAATAAAGGAGTGTGAGTTGTCATTTCTTTCTAATTTGGACACCCTAATTAGCCTCCCATGAATGACAATCGGCTTAATATGGGGCAAATATTAGAATATAATGATAACCTGTTACCCAAATTTTGGTTGTCTTTTGGAGCTTTTTTTTAATCCCCATTAAAATATTATGTTGTCTCTACTTTTTAATCTTTCAGAATTACATACTCATTTGTTATTGCCCAACAGAAATTTGTATTTTATATTATCACTTTTTTTTGTCCTGTCCCAACAGACAAGAACTCCAAAGGTAAGTTTGGTTGTAGTTATAAAGTTTAGACTCTGAAATTATTGGGCTTCCCTTGTGGCTCAGCTGGTAAAGAATCTGCCTGCAATGTGGGAGACCTGGGTTCAATCCCTGAGTTGAGAAGATCCCCTGGAGAAGGCAACAGCTATCCACTCCAGTATTCTGGCCTGGAGAATTCCGTGGACTGTATAGTCCATGAGGTCGCAAAGAGTCGGACAGGACTGAGTGACTTTCACTGAAATTATTAGAACTTTTTTGCACATTATTTTCCCTATAATTTTCTTTGTTTTCATATATATATTGAATACATTCGTAATTTGAAAATAGATGAATTTTGATGGGCTAAAGAGGTGTTGCTGCTGCTGCTCCTGCTAAGTCGCTTCAGTCGTGTCTGACTCTGTGCGACCCCAGAGACGGCAGCCCACTAGGCTCCCCTGTCCCTGGGATTCTCCAGAAGAGGTGTTAAAGTTGAATAATTAACAAGTCATCTATAATATGTTTTTTTTTTTTCTTTTATACAGAAAATTCTGAGCTGTGTAGCTCTAGGAAGTGGAACCCTCGTTCAGAAGAAGGACATAGCCTGTCTTAAGAATACGTTTGGCTCTTCACCATGCGGTTAGGAAAACCTAAAGGAGCTATATCTCGGAGCTCAAGCCAAGGAAAAGTCTATGAGACCCAGCGCAGAACCGGCCGGCAGCGGCAGAGGTGGGGGGTGACTGTCCGATTTGACTCAAGCTTCAGGAGACTGAGACGAGGCCTGGATGAAAAGCCTTATAAATGTGTCGAATGTGAAAAGAGCTTCAGTCAGAGCTCGACTCTCTTCCAGCACCAGAAGATCCATACTGGAAAGAAGTCCCACAAGTGTGCAGACTGTGGGAAAAGCTTCTTTCAGAGTTCTAACCTCATTCAGCATCGCCGCGTCCACACCGGGGAGAAGCCCTATCGGTGCGATGAGTGTGGAGAGAGGTTTAAACAGAGCTCAAACCTCATTCAGCACCAGAGAATTCACACTGGAGAAAAGCCGTACCAGTGTGACGAGTGTGGCCGGTGCTTCAGCCAGAGCTCCCACCTCATTCAGCACCAGCGAACCCACACCGGGGAGAAGCCCTACCAGTGCAGTGAGTGCGGCAAGTGCTTCAGCCAGAGCTCGCACCTCAGGCAGCACGTGAAGGTGCACAAGGAGGAGAAGCCCCGGAGAGCCCGGGGCAAAAGCATCAGGGCGAAAACTCACTTGGTGTCATCTTGGAAAGCGGGTAAAGGAAGGAAGTCAGTGGCTGGTCTCCGCTAAGTAAAGGGCACTGCATCAGCCCTTTTTTAAAAAATAAAAAGTGTTTCTTTTAGAACTGGAGGTATTTTTTAAATTTAATAGTGTCCTTAAACACTGTATCCTTTCCTAGCATGAGGACATTGGGAGTTCAGTGACATTGGGATCGGAGAGATTATGAGTCCAGCCTTCCCTATTTTTATGTAACCTGCAGTACAAAAAACAGGAAATGTGTTTCTAGAGAACATAAGCTCCTTGAGCTCTTTTGAAATTGCTTCCTGCATCATTTTGACCAAAAAAAAAAATCATGTTTTGATGATGTGTAAAGGTGTAGAAATTCCAGTGACTGCTCAGTTTCAGGACTTTCCTTGGAAAGAATAATTAAAAGGGAGAAATTAATTCCATCAGTTTTAGAGTTCTGTCGTAGATGAGAGTTTATGTTTTTAAAGTTTTGTTCTGTATTACCCATTGGTTTGTAAGTATGTCTCAAGGTTCAGCATACTAAAATGAATTCACGTTCACAGATTTTTAGTCAGTGAAGTACATCAGTTTGTGTTAGCTTTTTTTGTTCATTTCTCCTGTTTATAGACAGTTACTAATTAAAAGAGTAGAGCTTCCCTATTTTTCATCAAATTCTTAGTAGGTGACACTCTGGAAGCCAAAGAGAGCAGCGAGTTCGACCGCAGGCCTCCTCCCCCCGCTGATGCTGCCCTTCGTGGTGGTCTGACACCGCGCCACTCATTTCTAGAAGCTGAAACGGCTTCATGGCAGTCCTTACCCACGTCTTTGAGCTCTCTCGTGCTCTGGCAGGCCGAGCCAGCCTTTTAGCGCTAAATGAATGAATAAACCAAAATTATTTCTTCTAAATAATCTCAACTTGCAAATTAAAAATCTACAATTTATATGCTTCCCTGCCCTCCCCCTTCAAGAGCTTCTTATAACCCTGGTTATCTTAAATGTTTGCCAGTAGCATAGTGAAGTTTTGAAAAAGTCAAGTGTTACTGCATTGTAGCTTTTTTGAAATCTAAGTTTAACTTTTTCTGAGTTACCTGTCTTATTTATAAGACCAAACAAGTTTCTTATCTTTCATGAGAATAGTGCCAAGTATCAAACATTTTGATCAGCCTTCAGCTCAGGTTTTAATTTCTATTAAATGCTAACATTCTTCTGATTTTTTTTTTTGTATCTTTCATAATCATATCTGATCCTGCTGTATTAATGACAGTTATCCATAAAAAAAATTTTTTTAAGATTATTTTGCATATTACTACCTTCTGTTTATTTTTCTCCTGGGAGGTTGCTTTGATGATGTAGGCAGCATCTAAAATCACAGCCTGGGAAGAACCTCTTGTTTTGCCTGCCTTTGATTGCCTCAGACTTGAACTTTGCCTCCCTCATGGCCTTGTATTTGAGCGCCAAGTCATGGCAGATGGCTTTGTCAACAGCAGTTTGATCCAACAGGATATTCACGGTGTTGTGTGAGCGCAGGCATGCCTTCGAGTGCCACAATAAAGCAGATACCACGGTCAGGTGCATCACATGGACTTTCTTGGTTTCCCAGTGTGTAGCGAAGTTGTGTTTACGCTGTATTGTAGTCTATTAACTGCAATACCATTATGTCTAAAAAACAATGTAATACTGTAATTAAAAATACTTTATTGCTAAAAATGCTAACCATCATCTGAGCTTTCAGTGAATCATAGCAGTAACATGAAACATCACCTATCATTTAACAAATATAATGAAAAAAACAAATATAATGAGAAAGTTTGAACCGTTGCAAGGATTGCCAAACTACGACACAGAAACACAGTGACCGCGTTCTGCTGGGAATACCGCACTGACAGGCACTTGATGCAGGGCTGCCAGAAACCTGCCACAAACCTCAATTCTTTTTTTAAAGGAATACAACAATAAAACAAGGTATGCCTTACAAAGTGATCACAGTTATCTTGTACAAAAAACATTGTTTAGATTTTATTGGTTGACTTATTAGGTCTTTGGATGCAGAAAAGCTGTTGAATTAAATCTAAAATTGTCAGCAGCAAAAGTATTACTCTCAGATTTAAAGGTGAGTTCAACTTTATTTTGACTGAGTTAGTACTCTTGAAAGAAAGTTACACCTATAAAGGACAAGAACCATTTAGTAAGTTCCTAAGGGAAATTGAAGTATTTGTTTGGACTTCTGACAGGTAGTGGGAGTATGTCTTCAAAATAAAGATACACAGCTGCAAATGCTGTTTAGGCCCCATGATAGGGAAGGAAAGTGCTGTCATTCTGTTGAGAAGATAAAATACTTATTGAGAACTGGCCGTGTCTACTTCTACCGAAGACTGGTAGAACTGGTAAATTTTAAGTGAAAGTAAAAAACAGGTAATGAATATACCGTCTGATTGCCATTCAGATTGGGAGGATTTTCATCAGGTACAGGGAAGAAGGAAGGGCCCTTGGAACAGATGGCATGTACACTGAAGGAGTCGAAACCCTGGATGTCTGTGGAGGTCAGGTAGCTGGTGTGAATGAGTGAGGTGAGAAGAGCTGTAACCTGAAGCGCACATGCCCGTCTAAAAGGATCACCTGACTCGGTTTCAGTCGTTGCTGCCGTCGGAGGATCAGGCTCAGGCCACATCTTGACACTTTCCAGAGAAACCAGAAATCCAGATTTTAAAACCCACAGAACTTCTGAGCAGTTTACCACAGCTGAACTATCTTTTCAAGGCCCTGTGTGTGGCCGGCTGTGGCGGAGGTGGAGAGCCTGGCGTGGTGAGAGGTAGGGGTGTGTGATGGAGTGGACGCTGTGCAGCACAGAAGGGTCTGCCCGGAGAACGGCAAGTGGCTGCCCTGTTGACGTGTGGTGTCCCTGAGGGTCAGGACAGTGATGCCGGGCTCGGTCCCTGAGCCACGTTTTGGAGAGGGTGGGGTAGGGGCAGATGGTGAATCTTTTTTTGGCTGGTGGGGCTCTGGACCTCGCCAGTGGTAAAGAATCTGCCTGCCAAGGCAGGAGACGCAAGAGACATGGGTTCGATCCCTGGGTCAGGAAGATCCCCCCAGAGAAAGAAATGGTACCCCACTCCAGTATTCTGGCCTGGGAAATCTCATGGACAGAGGAGCCCGGTGGGCTACAGTCCATGCGGTCGCAAAAAGGGGGACGTGACCGGGTGCACATACACACAGGGCTCCGGGCCAGCAAGAGAGGCCAGGCCTGATACAGCAGTGACCAGAGGCATCCCTTCCTCAGCCCGTTCCTCCAGACAATACACTCATCCAGGGAGGATGGTCCTGAACCCCATACATCACTACAGCAACCTGAAACTCCAGGATTGCTGACGTCACCCCTGGAATTAGGAACTTGGTCCTGAGACCTGTACACTGTTCAGACACAGGAGGAAGGGATGTGCATCCCTCTTGCACGCAGAGTGTGTGTGTCAAGGCCAGTGCACAGTACGGTGCACAGGCACCCGGGGGCCCACCTGTAAGGGCGAGACCCTTTATTGCACAGGGGATGGGCCTGCTCCCCCACCTTGACGTCAAAGCGATGAGTCAGCTTGGACAGTGAGCACCCCAACCACCGCCATGGCGAAGACTAGAGGACGCTCCTCTGAAGTCCAGGTACCACATGAGGCCCTAGGTTGTGGTGCAACTCGAGGCACTGCTAATGCTAAGTCACTTCAGTCGTGTCCGACTCTGCGACCCCACAGACGGCAGCCCACCAGGCTCCCCTATCCCTGGGATTCTCCGGGCAAGAACACTGGAGTGGGTTGCCGTTTCCTTCTCCAATGATGAAAGTGAAAGTGAAAGTGAAGCCGCTCAGTCGTGTTCAACTCGTAGCGACCCCAAGGACTGCAGCACCAGGCTCCTCCGTCCATGGGATTTTCCAGGCAAGAGTACTGAGGGGACTACAAAACAGGATTGAGCCTGCGTTTTCCACCACCCTGGAGGTGAAAGGGGCTATCCATTTCCTTCCCTTTTTTCTTTTTTCAGGTAAAAATGAATTGAGCTGATTCTTAAACTCAGAGTTCTACAATAAAACTCATCACCCAGAAATGCTTTTCTGTCCGTTTTAGATACGGCACAGGGGCTTATCTGGTAAAATAATTAGTTTTGCTTCGTTTTTCATAATAAGTGAAAACTAATCCACTCCAGTTTGAAACATAAATTTTGCTACTGAAAGATGAGAAAAGATGTAAACTAGAGATACAATTCTTGGTCGCATTCCTTGGAGAAAAACCAGGTACACGTAGCAGTGTTGTCTAAATTTAAGTATAATAAGATGAAATCTTTTGTGATTATTTTATGAGGGGGTGATTGATATCTTTCTCCTTTGACCCATTCACTTGGTAATGTATTGAATAAGTTCTAGAAAGTATACCTACTCAGTAATAGGATTTTGTTGCTAGTGCCATTTTATTATTAGCATTATAACATCTGATAGTGTTTTATTCGGAGTTTTTGCATCAGCATACGTGAAGTAACTGCTGTAAGTTTTTTCTTATGTGTTATCTTTGTTGTAAAATACTTTGCTGTGACTCCACATCATAGTTTTCGAGAAAATGGGCCAAGATTGTAGTGGCTTGTTTATGTGCCATTCTGCCTCCTAGTTTTTCAAGAGACCTCTCAGGCACAGATTCTTAAAAATTCAGAAGTTGCGGATGGGCATGTTGACTTAAATAAAGCTCCTGAGATGAGGATCTTTCTCAGATCTCAGAGAACCCTCCCGGTCATATCTTTATGTTCAAGGCAATCTTCTGGCATGTAAGAAACACCTCTAAATTCAGTGAGATTAAAAGGCTAAGTGTCAAAGTTTGACCAGGTAAGTCAGAGAGAGGTCAATATGATGATTTGGGGGCAACAGTCATGGAGAGAAGTCAAGGTCAGTTGAAGGCCACAGTCACTCTATTTATTCCAAATATGAAGAGTTTTAATATAGCTGATTTAGTTTGCATTCATTCTCCATTTCCTCGTGCTTGCTTTTTGCCTTTTTAGTCCAGTTCTTGTTTAACATTTTACCTGCATTTAGTTTTCTATATTAAAATATTTGGTGTAGTTTCCTTTTCCTCACTAGACTTTGATTGAAACAATAGTCGAAACAGAAGCAAAAGCCAGAAGTGCAAGGATCTGTCGTTTTCTATCTACCAGATTGGAATTATCAAAAAGTGTAAACGCTGCTCCGCTGGCAAAGCTAGGGAGAACCAGCCAAACTCACGTTTTGTTGGTGGGGATACAAAATATTGGACCTCTACAGAGGAGAATTTGGCGATATCTAGCAGATTTGTATGTGGGTTTACTGTTTGACCTAGAAATTACGCTTTGGAGGAACTGGTCCCAAAGATACAGTAACAAAAGATACAATGTACATACATGGCAGCAAGTTCTTATAGAGAAGGCTGGTTTCTCACTGGAAGACATTCAGCTTCAGTGTAATCACATATGCATCTCTTCAGTGGTGGGCTTGTTTTTCGTGACGGCCTCATGGCTATCTGCTTGCGCTTTAGCTGAATCCCACTTGTCATTTTCAGGGGTTTGCTTGCCTTCGTGGAGGACCCAGAAACACGTTTAGTAAGTGCTCTTGAGAAGCTAAGTGTCACCACTGGTGCAAATCAGCAGATCAGATTCCGAGGCTCAATCAGAAACACTCCAGGCCGATGAGGGCACTGCGTGGGCAAAGGACGCGGAATGTGCTCCGTTCCTGAAGTCTTCATTCTTCTGGATGCTGGACGCCTTCATTTGTTTACATTACCTGGAACAGTCTCTAGAGGGCAGCAAAGGAAATAAAATAGAAACCAGCCTCCCTACATTGAACTTGTATTTTCCCTTGAAAATACCGTACTCAAAACGCTAACAAATTTGAGGCCACTCTTCACAGACAGCTAGGATTTAGTAAAATGTCTTTAAGGATACAAACTGAATTTTTTAATTTGAGCATACTTTAGGCAAATTACCTGGATGTCATCTCCATTTCCACCGTAACTTAGACATTAAATATATACAAAGCACAGGGATATAAGCAAGTCCCTTTCTTATTTTGGTAGGAAAGTAAATCATGTAAAGTGTTTTTCTGTGCTCCCCTCTTTCTTTGCGCTCCTTACAGCCTCCTCCTTGATTTTATATTTCTCCCTTTACGTACCTGGCATTCTTTCCTTAGCCAATTCCTTGTTAAAATCCACCAGGCTTTCAACACTTCTCTGCTCAGAAAAACTGTTTCCAAGGATTCTCTGAAAATTCATTAAGAACAGTGGCTCAAGGCCACTAAGAGGAAGGCTCAAAGGTAAGGCCAGAACCCTTGCAGGGAAGAATGCGGTTGAAGAAACTAACGTTAGAGAACTTTTTAGAGTTGAACAGTTAGTTTGCTCTCCACAGTCTGAACCTTTGATTCAGTACAACTATTTGAACTTTTTGCCTTGTGAATGCATTATACTTACAATTTAAATATAAATGCGAAGCCAATTGCACTCCATAGCGAGATGGAGATGGGGAACAGCTGGGAAATAGGCAATGTGGTCCCAGAGCGGTGCCCCGGCACTGTATCACTAAGGGCTAAGCAGCATTCACTTCATAAACTCACCACCTCATCTAGAACTTGCTCCTCTCATCCTTCCCCTGGTATTTTATTTTCCCCCACTTCTAAAAGGCTGAATTACGTCACGGAGCCTACATGTGGGAAAACTGGGTATTCGGTGGTCGTGTGCATCTGGGGCGGGGCAGGGAGAAAGGGGCTATTAAATATAAGAGGCGGTGAGGCAGTGTGACGGAGAAATTTCTCGGCATTGGAGTGATTAGCTCTGAGTTCTAGATCCTTTTCTGTGGAAGACCCATGTGCCCTTGGGCAATTCAGTTTTCCTCTCTGGTCCTAAATCTGCTCATCTATCAAATAAAGACGAGTTTGGCAGTTAAACCAGTTGTTTCATTTATGACTCTATGCTTCTAAGTTGCTGAAACTGATTTTAGCCAACTAAAGAAAAATCCAGTGAAGTCAAGTTGGCCTTCGGGAGCATTACTACAAACAAAGCTAGTGGAGGTGATGAAATTCCAGTGGAACTATTTCAAATCCTAAAAAATTATGCTGTTAAAGTTCTGCCCTCAATATGCCAGCAAATTTGGAAAACTCAGCAGTGGCCACAGGACTGGAAAATGTCCGTTTTCATTCCAATCCCCGAAAAGGGCAATGCCAAAAAATGTTCAAACTACCGCACCACAGCACGCATTTTACATGCTAGCAAGGTAATGCTCAAAATCCTTCAAGCTAGGCTTCAGCAGTACACAAACCAAGAACTTCCACATGTAAAGCTGGATTTTAAAAAGGCAGAGGGACCAGAGATCAAGTTGCCAGCATCTCTTGTATTATAGAAAAAACAAGGGAATTCCAGAAAAAACATCTGCTTCATTGACTGTGCTAAAGCCTTTGACTGTGTGGATCATGACAAACTGTGGAAAATTCTTAAAATGATGGGAATACCAGACCACCTTACCTGCCTCCTGAGAAGTCTGTATGCAGGTCAAGAAGCAACAGTCAGAACTGGACAGGGAACAATAGACTGGTTCCAAAGAGGAAAAGGAGTACATCAAGGTTGTATATTGTCACCCTGCTTATTTAACTTCTATGCAGAGTACATCATGAGAAACGCTGGACTAGAAGAAACACAAACTGGAATCAAGATTGCTGGGAGAAATATCAATAACCTCAGATATGCAGATGACACCACCCTTATGGCAGAAAGTGAAGAGGAACTCAAAAGCCTCTTGATAAAGGTGAAAGAGGAGAGTGAAAAAGCTGGCTTAACACTCAGCATTCAAAAAGTGAAGATCATGGCATCTGGTCCCATCACTTCAGGCAAATAGATGGGGAAACAATGGAAACAGTGAGAGACTTTATTTTCTTGGGCTCCAAAATCACTGCAGATGGTGACTGCAGCCATGAAATTAAAAGATGCTTGGTCTTTGGAAGAAAAGTTATGACAAACCTAGCAGCGTATTAAGAAGCAGAGACATCACTTTGCAAACAAAGTCAGTCCAGTCAGAGCTATGGTTTTTCCAGTGGTCATGTATGGATGTGAGAGTTGGACCATGAAGAAGGTTGAGCACCGAAGAATTGATGCTTTTAAACTGTGGTGTTGGAGAAGACTCTTGAGAGTGCCTTGGGCTGCAAAGAGATCCAACCAGTCCATTCTAGAGGAAACCAACCTTGAATATTCATTGGGAGGACTGATGCTGAAGCTGAAGCTCCAATACTTTGGCCACCTGATTCAAAGAGCCAATTCACTGGAAAAGATGCTGGGAAAGATTGAGGGCAGGGGGAGAAAGGGACAACAGAGGATGAGATGGTTGGATGACATCATAGACACAATGGACATGAATTTGAGCAAACTCCAGGAGACAGTGAAAAGCAGAGGAGGCTGGCGTGCTGCAGTCCGTGAGGCAGCGAAGAGTCGGGCAGAACCTAGAGACTGAGAAACAGCGACGCGTGCTCAACAGTAAGCCGCGGTCCCTGATATCAGTCTTTCTTTGCAATCTATTTTTGCATCTGTTTTCCTTTCTAGTAAATCTATCAATGTTGCTATCTATGTTTCCTTTCCAGTAATCTATCAATGTTTCTATCTGGAAATGTGTCACTTTTATTCATCTATCAAAAAAGTTAACTTTGGCTTTGTTAAATTTTTCTATTTACATTTTTTAAATTAAGACTATGACTTTAGAACAATTGTGGGTTCACACAGCAAAACTAGGGGGAATGTACTGAGATGCTCATATCAGCACGTGAATAGGCTATTCTGTTATCAATCTATTATTCAGATTGGTTTCTTTCGCTTAGTAATATGCATTTAAAATTCCTCCATGGCTTGGTAGCTCATTTCTTTTTAGTGCTGAATAATATTCCCCTGGATATAATACAATTTATTTTCCACTCAGCTATTAAATGACATCTTCGTTGCTTCCAGGTTTGGGCAATTATGAATAAAGCTGCTTCGAATATCTGCATGTAGGTTCTATTGTGTGTGCGTGCTAAGTTGCTTCAGTTATGTCTGACTCTTTGTGGCCCTATGGACTGTAGCCTGCTAGGCTCCTCTGTCCGTGGGGATTCTCCAGGCAAGAATACTGGAGTGGACTGCCATGCCCTCCTCTAGGGGATCTTCCCGACAAAGTTGAAAATACATGTCTGTGTTTTTGTGTTGACATACGTTTTCAGCTCCTTTGGGTAAATGCTCAGAAGTACAATTGCTGGATTACATAAGAGTGTTTGCTCAGACTGTCTTGCAAAGAATGCACCTGTTTTCCAGTAGTGTGGCGGGTATACTCTGAGATGGCCAACATGACCCTCACCTCCTAGTGTTCAGGCCCTGCGTGATCTAACTTTGAGTGCAGATGACCCTGACTTGCTTGTGACCAACAGAATATGGCAAAAATGATGGTTATCACTCTTGTGATTACATAACATTGTGCAAGACTTTATCTTACTAGTACTTCCTCCTTTTCCATACTGACTTCTAAGAAGCAAACCGCCACATTGTGAGGGGACCTGCAGAGAGAGCCACAGGTCAGAGAACTGCAAACAACCTTTAGGAGCTCAGAGTTCAGTTCAGTTCAGTCGCTCAGTCGAGTCTGACTCTTTGCGACCCCATGAATCGCAGCACGCCAGGCCTCCCTGGCCGTCACCAACTCCCAGAGTTCACTCAGACTTATGTCCATCGAGTCAGTGATGCCATCCAGCCATCTCATCCTCTGTCATCACCTGCTCCTCCTGCCCCCAATCCCTCCCAGCATCAGAGTCTTTTCCAATGAGTCAACTCTTCACATGAGGTGGCCAAAGAATTGGAGTTTCAGCTTCAACATCAGTCCTTCAAATGAACACCCAGGACTGATCTCCTTTAGAATGGACTGGTTGGATCTCCTTGCAGTCCAAGGGCCTCTCAAGAGTCTCCAACACCACTGTTAAAAAACATCAATTTTTCGGCACTCAGCTCTCTACACAGTCCAACTCTTACATCCACACGTGACCACTGGAAAAACCATAGCCTTGACTAGACGGACGTTTGTTGGCAAAGTAATGTCTCTGCTTTTGAATATACTATCTAGGTTGGTCATAACTTTCCTTCCAAGGAGTAAGCGTCTTTTAATTTCATGGCTGCAATCACCATCTGCAGTGATTTTGGAGCCCCCAAAATAAAGTCTGCCACTGTTCCCACTGTTTCCCCATCTATTTCCCATGAAGTGATGGGACCAAATGCCATGATCTTTGTTTTCTGAATGTTGAGCTTTAAGCCAACTTTTTCACTCTCCTCTTTCACTTTCATCAAGAGGCTTTTTAGTTCCTCTTCACTTTCTGCCATAAGGGTGGTGTCATCTGCATATCTGAGGTTATTGATATTTCTCCCAGCAATCTTGATTCCAGCTTGTGCTTCTTCCAGTCCAGCGTTTCTCATGATGTACTCTGCATAGAAGTTAAATAAGCAGGGTGACAATATACAGCCTTGATGTGCTCCTTTTCCTATTTGGAACCAGTCTGTTGTTCCATGTCCAGATCTAACTGTTGCTTCCTGACCTGCATATAGGTTTCTCAAGAGGCAGGTCAGGTGGTCTGGTATTCCCATCTCTCTCAGAATTTCCCACAGTTTATTATGGTCCACACAGTCAAAGGCTTTGGCATAGTCAATAAAGCAGAAATGGATGTTTTTCTGGAACTCTCTTACTTTTTCCATCATCCAGCGGGTGTTGGCAATTTGATCTCTTTTTTCCTCTGCCTTTTCTAAAACTAGCTTGAACATCTGGAAGTTCATGGTTCACGTATTGCTGAAGCCTGGCTTGGAGAATTTTGAGCATTACTTTACTAGCATGTGAGATGAGTGCAATTGTGCGGTAGTTTGAGCATTCTTTGGCATTGCCTTTCTTTGGAATTGGAATGAAAACTGACCTTTTCCAGTCCTGTGGCCACTGCTGAGTTTTCCAAATTGGCTGGCATATTGAGTGCAGCACTTTCACAGCATCATCTTTCAGGATTTGAAATAGCTCAACCAGAATTCCATCACCTCCATTAGCTTTGTTTGTAGTGATGCTTTCTAAGGCCCCCTTGACTTCACATTCCAGGGTGTCTGGCTCTAGATGAGTGATCACACCATCATGATTATCTGGTCAAATAACCTTTAGGAGCTCAGAGTGGCCTCTAGCTAAAAGCCAGCAAGAAGCCAGGCCTCAGTCTTAACAGTGACAAGAAAGTGAATTCTGCCAACACCTGACTGAATCTGGGAGTGGACACATGACCAGTCAGGTTTCTGGATGAGAACCAAATCCGGGCCAACACCTTGACTGGAATCTTACAGAGCATCTAGCTAAGGCATCTATACTCAGACTCTCGACCCACCAAAAAAAAAAAAAAAAAAAAAACACACAACTTTAAGATAATTACTGTGTGTTGCTTTAAGTTTTTAACTTTGTGATAATTTGTTACTCAGCAATAGAAACTTAACACTAGTAATTAATTGAAAAAAACAGGCTTTGCTTGTTGAAAGGAGGAATTTCCTCTCAGTTCCTGATGCCTCTGTCCGTGCAAAGCTCCTACCATTGTAACACATTTGCTTTCTTCCAATCTCATTCACTCTTCTCCCAGAGAGCTATGGGTTGGGAATGACCTATGTTATTGGTGAATTTTGAAGGAAAAACTGAGCAGGTATGTCCCGGCCCTTTTCTTTCCCTTTCTGCTTAGAAGCGAGCTGCCCCATGATCCCTATTTCTCCAGGGGAAGTTCCCCTATTTCTCTAAAAGAAATGTGGTCCAAGGATAGGAGCAGATAATAACAAAAGAAATTCAAGTGATAATACACAAGTGAAAAACTCACCTCATTGTACATCATTTAAAAGAGCAAGATCCGGACGTCGCCTACGCAATGGCAAAGGCCCAGATGCGCATTAACACATGCGTTAGAGTGCTTATATTTTACTTGCTGACTTGGATGATCCTTTACATATTAATAATATTAATTCTTTCCCTCATATAGTGCCAATAGTTTTCAATATACAGAGGTTTGAATTTTTACATAGTTAAATCTATTATCTCACTAATTTTCCTTCTCCTTCTTCAGTTTTGTGCTTAAGTTATTTGCCACTAAGTGAAGTGAAGTGAAAGTCACTCAGCTGTGTCTGACTCTTTGTGACAGGTTCCTCTGTCCATGGAATTCTCCAGGCAGAGTACTGGAGTGGGTAGCCGTTCCTTTCCCCAGGGAATCTTCCCAACCCAGGGATGGAACCCAGGTCTCCCAATTGCAGGCAGATTCTTTACCGTCTGAGCTACCAGTGAAGCCCATTTGTCATTAAGAGATTAGTTAAATAGACATCATACCTTTCCATGGTTTCATTTTCCATGTTTAACTCTTTAATTCAAATAGAATTGATTTAATGTTACGTTGTAAAGTGAGTACCTATTTTTATAAATATTTCGAACACCAACACTTACTTGTGAAGCTATATTTGCTGCATATTAATGTATTAAATATTTATAGTTTGTTTGAAGGCTACTTTTCTTTCTATTAGATTATAAGAATTTTATATGGAAACCATCAGTTCAGTTCAGTCACTCAGTTGTGTCTGACTCTTTGTGACGCCATGGACTGCAGCGTGCCAGGCTTCCCTGTTCATCACCAACTCCTGGAGTTTACTCACACTCATGTCCACTGAGTCGGTGATACCATCCAACCATCTCATCTTCTGTCGTCCCCTTCTCCTCCTGCCTTCAGTCTTTCCCAGCATCAGGGTCTTTTCCAATGAGTCAGTTCTTCACATCAGGTGGCCATGGTGTTGGAGCTTCAGCTTCAGCATGAGTCCTTCCAATGAATATTCAGGACTGATTTACTTTCGGATGGACCGGTTGGATCTCCTTGCTGTCCAAGAGACTCTCAAGAGTCTTCTCCAACACCACAGTTCAAAAGCATCAACTCTTCGGTGCTCAGCCTTCTTTATGACCCAGCCCGCACATCCACACATGACCCCTGGAAGGCATAGCCAGCTGATCGTGTGTCTGTGCATGCTAAGCTGCTTCAGTCACGCCCAACCCTTGCAAACCCATTCGCTGTAGCCTGCCAGAATCCTCTGTCCATAGAATTCTCCACTGAGAATACTGGAGTGGGTTGCCATGCCCTACTCCAAGGGATCTTCCCAGCCAGAGAGCAAACCTGCATCTCTTAACATCTCCTGCACTGACAGCCAAGTTCTTTGCCGTTAGCACACCTGGAAAGCCTAACACCCATCGTGCCAGCTTTCAAAAGCACAGCTTTCATTTCAAAAGGGGACAAATGTATGCTGGGCTCCTCTGCGGTTTCAAGCCACTTCACAAAAGAGAGGTTTCAGAGGCAAAGCCGCTTGTGACACACACATGGCAAGCAGTTAGAGAGGTGTTCTCCGTGGTCCTGCTTCACGTGTGCTGCGTCTTTCTGACTCTCTGTACAGACACAGGGTCTCATAAAGTTGATTCCAGCTGAGTTCCGTGGACCTCACCTCGTCACACTAGCTTCATAACATTTACTGTCTTTAAAGGGCCATGGCATTCTAATTGCCAGAGAGGTGGTAGAAAGACATGGGAGTTGGGCTGAGGGGGATACAGTTTAGGTGAGGGTCAAGGAGGAAGACCCTTATTAGCACTACACATCTCCATTTAGTCAGCAGCGAGCAGTCTAACCCCTGCAGATCAGGCATTTGCAAAATCCTGCTCACTAACTTGAGGCATCATTAGCACAAAGGTAAATGATTCCCCAAGCAAAGAGTCCTTTGGGGCCTCCATTTCTCCTGGCGTGCACTCACTCCAGCCTGTAGACTTTTCTCTTAACTATCATAATTCCCCTGGAACCCATATGTCTCCGATCTACTAGAAGTTTTACAAAGGTTCCTAGAGTCATCTCTGGCCAGAAATGGTCCCTGAAAACTTGTCCCAGAGCCTATGCGCTCCCTGGAAGCACCCACTGGGAGACCTGCTTCTGCGAGATAACGAAGCCCGCAGAGACAAGCAGATCATGGCCGGATCCCAGATCCCTGGAGACATAGCCAGGACTCAGCCTCTGTCTTTCTGGCCTCAACCCACACTTTCTGGGGGTGATTAATACTCTAGAGAAACATCAGTAAACTTCAGAGCCGGAGCTCCAGGGGGCAGGCCTCCAGGGCGAATCTGTTTCGGGCTGGGGGCACGCAGGCTTCTCTCCACGCTGTCACGTTTGTGCCCGCTGTCCCTCCTGCTACTTCACTGCGTGCTGGGCTCTGGGAAACGCAGAGTGCAGGGAGGGGTCTGCGAGCAGTCACAGCAGGAAAGCTGAGGTTCTTGCGGGAGTCTCCTGCTGTTTCCACTTGGCTGTGTTTTGATATCGACACCTAATTTGCAAAATGTCTTTCCTCTATATTAGCCTTCATCCTTGCAATGGCCTCAAGTACGCGTCATCATCAACAATTTGCTAGTGTGGAGGCTGTGTCTGGGATACAGACCTTTGCCCATAGAGTCTTACTTACCGGGCCTTAAGCTTTATAGGATGGCTCTCCCGGTGTGATTGCTGATCATGTTCAAAAGGTCCTGCCAAGCTCTATTTCAAGAAATCCACGAAGGCTGTAGCAATTCACACATCTGCAGCAGAGGAATGGGCCTTTTTCCAGTGTCCTTTGCTGACACTTACTGTTACTGTTCTTGTAAGTGTTAGCCAGTGTGAGATAAAATGCTATTTCAATATTATCTATTGTTTACGTGGCATTTTTTGATTACCAGTGTATTTCAGATGAACGTTGCCTCCTCTGAGCTGTATCCCTTCCCATTTTGCCTCTAGCTCTTCGCCACCAGAGATTCTCATCCCAGCTCTGAGTTTACACTCAGCCTGGAAAATCCCATGGATGGAGGAGCCTGGAAGGCTGCAGTCCATGGGGTCTCTGAGGGTCAGACACGACTGAGCGACTTCACTTTCACTTTTCACTTTCCACTTCCATGCACTGGAGAAGGAAATGGCACCCCACTCCAGTGTTCTTGCCTGGAGAATCCCAGGGACGGGGGAGCCTGGTGGGCTGCCGTCTATGGGGTCGCACAGAGTCGGACACGACTGAAGCGACTTAGCAGCAGCAGCAGTAGTAGTGGCTATTTCTCAAACACGCTTTCTGTCTCAAGCATGGCTTTTTACCCAACCCTGTTGCACTTACTTCTTTGCTCAGATGGTTCCAGCATTGTTCTTTGAGAGCTCTTTCAGGTGGCTTCTCTTTCCCTGTGCCATACCCCTATCATTCGGGGACTTTTTCTAAGCACATCCTTTTTCCTTACACTACGAGATGTTCCATGCTTCCCTTGTATATTTCCTGTACCGATCTTAGAATCAGCCATTTCTCCAAGGAGCCCTGGTGGCTTCTGTTGAAAATAGTGGTGGGAACCGTGGTCTGGGAATGCTGGCTCATTGCTCCTGGGGTGTCACTGCTGCTAAGCCTTCTCAGCTGACAGATTAAGGAAGCATGTTTAAAACCCCAAAACAAACAAACAAATATTTCTATATGTAACCATATACATCTTCATTAAGCTAAACATCAGTTCATATGGATCTCTTCCACATGAACTCTAATCCATAGCTACATGGATCACCCTAGCTTTCTTCCCCTGGTTATCTGTATCTCCAGCTCCAACAACAGATAACCTGGCTCCCGCCATCTGCCAATCATTCACTCAGTTGTTCAGTCCCATTGTGTATGTCTTGCTTTCAGGATTGTTGACCGTACCCCCGAGGCAGACAACTTTACCACCCAGAGTATGGTGATGCGTAGCTTCTTCAGCCTTTAGTCTCACGGATTAGCTCACATCACAGTTTCTCAGGTCAGCAGCTTCTCCCCTCTGTGAAGTTTTCATATACATTTGTATACAGTTAGACTCTTTAGTCACATTCTACATTCCGTTCTGGGATACTCTGACCTCCTAACGATTTTTAACTTGCATACACCAAGATTTATTCTTTGTACTGTGAAGTGCTATGAGTTTTGACATATATGTGTCATGTAGCTGCATTTGTAGTATCATATAAAATAGTTTTACCATGCTAAGAAATCCTCTGAGCTTCACCTGGTACACTGATCCCTCCCACTTTTCCCCTGGACTCCTTGCAACCACTGATCTGTTTATAATATTAATAGTTTTGTCTTATTCAGAATGTCATATAACAAGAATCACACAATATGTAGCCTTTTCAGATGGGTTTAACTTAATAATATGCATTTAAGATTTATCCCTGTATTTTCATAGCTTGATGGCTCTTTTTTTTTTAATTAGTGAGTAGTGTCCCATTGTATGGATATACCACAGTTTGTTTGCACATTGACACACTCAAGGACACGTTGGTTGCCTCAAGTTTTTGCCAATATTGAATAAAGCTACTATAAACATTTACATGCTGGATTTTGTGTGGCTATAGCTTTCAAACCATTAAATACCCAGGAGTGCAATGGCTGAATTTTATGGTAGTATTGCAAACTGTAAAATATTCCCAAATTATCTTCCAAAGTGGCTGTACCATTTTCCATTTCCGGCAACACTGAATGAGAATTCCTGTTACTCTGCAGCCTCACCAGCAATTGGTATTATCAGTTTATGGTTTGGTCATTTCACATAACTCACTGTTGAGTTTTCAGTCCCCTAACGATGAATGATGTTCAACATCTTTTCACATGCTTTTTTGCTTTCTGAAAATCTTCAGTGAGATATCTGTTCAGATCTGTTGTCCAGTTTTAATCAGATTATTATTGTTGAGTTTTAAAAGTTCTTTGTAGATTTTGGATACAGGATTTTATAATGTATATTCCGCTCTGTAGCCAGTAAAAGCATTCTGTAATTGTCAATTGATCTATTTAGTTAATGGTGGTGTTCAGTTCTTTCACATACTTGCTGACTTTCTTTTTCCTAGCTGAATTCATTATAAATAGAGGAGCCTTGAAGTATCCAATTATATTTGTGGATTTATTTCTCATTAATTCTGCCCCTTTTGTTCTATGCATTTGAGGTTCTTTGATACATTTAGGAATTTTGCATCTCGGTGAATTAATGTTTTTCAGGATATAACATTCCTCTTTATTCTTGGTAATTTTCCTGGTTTCCTAGTACACCTTTTTCTGCTATTAATATAGCCACTCCAGCATTATTTTGATAAATGTCCACATACTACATTATTTTCTGTTCTTTTGCTTATAACAGCAGCAGCAGCATATGTGAAATTAGCATCTTATAAATCACATACAGTTTGGTCATGCTTTATTTGTTTATCTGTATTTTTAAAATTAATCTGATACTTTCAACTTTTTATTGTGGTTAAAAAAACATACAATTTACCATCTTAACCATTTTAAGTGAACAAAAGTGTTAACTCTAGGTACATTATTGTGTAACAGATCTCTAGAATTTTTAGTCTTATGAAACTCAAAGTCTATATCCATTTAAAAAACTCCTTTCTTTCCAGCTCCTGCTGCTGCTGCTAAGTCGCTTCAGTCGTGTCCAACTCTGTGAGACCCCACAGACGGCAGCCCACCGGGCTCCCCCGTCCCTGGGATTCTCCAGGCAAGAACACTGGAGTAGGTTGCCATTTCCTTCTCCAGTGCATGAAAGTGAAAAGTGGAAGTGACGTCGCTCAGTCGTGTCCGACCCTCAGCGACCTGGCACCCACTAGTTTACTTTCTTTTCCTAAGAGAGTGACTCCTCTAGGTTCCTCATGTAAGCAGAATCTTACAGTATTTGTTGTGACAATCTATCTTTTCACTGGTGAGTGTCGGTCATTTCAATTTAACGTAATTATTGATCTGCTGGGATTTGGGTTTCACCATTTTATTATATGATTAATGTGGTTTTCCTGTTTTCCCTTCCTTTGTTTCCCCAATTTTTGCCTTTATTTGAATTATTGGTATATTTTTATTAATCTACTTTACTTGACCAAGTGTGCTTTAGTGTATCTCTTTGTATAGATCATTTTTGGTGAATACTTTGAAAATTACAATTGACATATTTAACTTTTCACAGCCTAATAGAATTAATACTTTACCTCTTAAGTGACATTTTGTCTTACAACTGTCTTACAACTGATATTTTGTCTTACAACTTTTACCCCCTATTTGTTATGGTTGTCTTTTATATAAAATTTTTTAAACTTGCAGGTGGTGTTTTACATTTTGCTTTCAATCATCAAATATATTTTAAAGAATTCAAGGATAGAACAACCTATTGTATGTACCATGATATTTACCGTTTCTCTCGCCTATTTTCCCTGATGCACTATTTTTTTCTGGTATCATTCCCCTTCAATCTTCTATCTGAAGGGGAATTGTTAAACTTCCTTTAACAATTCCTTTACAACAGATCTGCTGGCAGCAAGTTCTCTTAGTTTTCCTTCATCTGAAAACACCTTCATTTCACCTTCATTCCTAAGGCCCTTCTTACTAAATGTAAATTTTTGAGCTAACAGTTCTTCTCTTTCAGCAGCTGAAAATGTCACACCACTTCCTTCTGCAGTTTCTGGTTAAAAATTAAGTCATTCAAATTGCTCTTCCCCTGCACATACTGTGCCATTTTTTCCCCGTGATTTCAAGACTTTTGTTTGTCTTTCATTTCAATAGTTTATTATGACTGATCTCAGCATGGAATTTCTTCGGGCTTATTCTGTTTCAGATTTGTTCAGCTTCGTGAATCTGTAGGTTTAGGTGGTTTGCCAAACTTAGGAAGTTTTCAGACATTATACCTTGGAATATATTTTTTCAGCACTCATGCTGCAACTAAGACCCAGTGCAGCCAAATAAAATAAATAAATAAAATATATTTAGGGATTTCCCTGGTGGTCCCAGTGGCTAAGACTCCACGTTCCCAGTGCAGGGGCCCCAGGTTCAATCCTGGTCAGAGAACTAGATCCCACATGCTGCAACTAAGACCCAGCACAGCCAAATAAAATAAATAAGTGTGTAAAATATCTTCCAGCACTGAAAGCTTTCTGCTGTCCTCGGACTCTGATGACAAGAATGTTATACCTTTTGTTGTTTTCCTACAGGTTGCTGAGGCTCTGTTAATTTGCTTTAAATAATTTTTCTCTTTATTTTCCAGGTTAGATAATTTCTATTGATAAATTTTCAGTTTCATCTATCTCCATTATGTTTTTAAGCTCATTCAATGAGTTTTATATTTCAGTTATTATATTTTTCAGTTCTAATATTTTCATTTGATTCTTCTTTACACATCATTTCTGAGTCCTTCTATTTATCTATTAATTTTTAAAGTGCTTGCAATTTCTTGATAGAATATTTTAAATAACCAATTTAAAACCTTTGTCAGATAATTCTAACATCTATGTCCTGTCAGTACTGATGTTGTTGATTGTCGTTTCTCATAAGAACTGAAATTTTCCAGTTTCTTCATCTGCTAAGTAATTTTGGACTGGGATGTCATGTTTTCAGGCTCTTTAGGTTTTTTTTTTTAATCCTTTGAAAAATGTTGATATGTTTATTTTGCCAAAAATTGACCAGATTAAACTCAGGCCGTAAGTTCCTTCCCATCTCCTATAGGCTGTGGTTTCAATGTCAGCTCAGTTTTAAAAGCCCTGCAGAGCCATTCAGAACTGTCCCACACGTGCATCCAACAGTAGTCTGGGTTCTTGCCAGACATTTTTCTGGAAATTCAGTTTTCAAAATCTTTATAATACTGATTAGGATCATTCATATCTAGTCATGCACAGTTTGGGAGTAATTCTTAGAATTGTTCACCAGTTTAACAGGACTTCTTTCCTGAGTTTCCCGGCTCATCATAATCGCTTCAGTACATTTCATGCCCTTGAAGTGCCTCTTAGGCTCCATACCCAGGAACACGGGGCCTTAGCTACTCTTCTCTGCTGCTCACTTTTGTTGATTTCACCTGTGTCGTAGAGTAAGCAGCAAGAGGACCGGGGGATAAAGACAGGGCAGATTCACCACTAATCGCATGAGACTCTACCCTGGTCTTCTCTCCAATCCCCCAGCTACTGCGTGCGCGCGTCGTCTGACAGCTGCCCCACCCGCTCTGCTTCAGAGCGGCACAGCTGCCTCTCTAGAGGTAGGGTGGAACATGTTTTCTCCAACCTACCTGGAATAATTCCAGAATTACTTATTTACCCTTTATTTCTGCTTATCACCTACATCCAATCCTGCCTTGCCAGTTTCTGAACCTTCTGATCCTGACTCATTTCCATTCTCCCCCAGTTGAAGGACTCAGGCTCAGTGTCATTAAATGACGTTAATGCCTCTTAACGTTGTAACTGCTTTGTCTAGCTTTGATCTGAGTTCGAAGAGCAGACTGACTGAGTGTTGGTTGTGTGGGGGGAGGGGATGCCTGCTAGCCACTTTCCTGTATTAATTAATTAGAACGTCAGCAGGAATGAAGTATTTTATGATTTCCCATAGGGGTATAAGTTTCACAGAAAACATTTCCAAGTTGAACTAAACAATGAAAAAAAGTACTCCCTAACAAAGTAACTTTCTGCTAATTTATCACCACTAGAGTGACTGGCAAGCTAGGAAATAAATTTATTACTTTCTGTCTTAAGTTCAAATATGTGGAGAAATTCCCTTTGGTGGCGCGTTACTCATGGTGTTCAAGGATGACAAGAGTCCCGTGGAGTCCAGGAGAATTCCCTGAAAACACGTGCTGTGCTTAGTCACGTCCAAACTCTTTGCAGCCTCACGGACTGCAACCCGCCAGGCTCCTCTGTCCATGCGGTTCTCCGGGCAAGCATAGAGGAGTTCAGGATAACTTCCCTACCCAGGGATCAAACTTGCGTCTCCTGCACTGGCAGGCAGATTCTTCCCCGCTAGCGCCACTTGGGAAGCCCTTCCTTGAAAATGTTCTATCACAATTACCACTAACTGGTTTTGCTCACGGATCTCAGAGTCAGTTGACACACAAAGCAGGTGAATATAAATAAAAAGTAAAATTCATTTTTCTTCCTTTTGCCTCTTCATTCTTTCTGTCCCCACTTCCTACAAAGAGCTCAGTTTTAATAAGCCCCTGGTTTACGGCTTTAGGGCTTCTCTGGCAGCTCAGATGGTTAAGAATCTGCCTGCAATGCAGGAGACCCAGGTTCAATCCCTAGGTCAAGAGGAAACCCTGGAGAAGGGAATGGCTACCCACTCCACTATCCTTGCCTAGAGAATTCCACAGGCAGAGGAGCCTGGCGGGCTACAGTCCACGGGGTCGCAGAGTCAGACCACGTCTGAGCAACTAACACACTTGAGGCTTATTTCCCACTACACTGATTTGCTTACACTCCACTTTGTTCCTGGACATAAAACAGCTTATTTTTTCCTCAGTTTCACTTTTCTCACTGCTAATCTTCTTGAAAGTCTAACCTACACTTACTAGAAGTGGGATGATGTCAAAGGAATGAAGTATTCCATTGGTTCTACACCAGGAGCAATATATCACTTGATAACTTGTTACAGATTCAAACTCTTGGGTCCCACGTATAGAGCCAGAAACCCTTGGGCTGTAGTCCAACAGTCTGTGTTTAACAGGCCAAGTGGTACTGATGTGTGCAAAACTTGGGAACCATTGCAAGTGCTGATTCGATCACTGCCTGGACTGGCAGAAGGAGGAGGAGTGTGCCCCTGATGTGGAGTTTCTGTCAAATTGTAAAGGCCGGTTGGACTGGTTACTCCACAATGCTTGGAAGAAGACTTGTTGCTAGCAAGTGGCTGGGCGGAGTGGGGAGAGGAGACAAAGTGTAAATGTTGGACACGACGGGTTGACAATGCCAGAAGTCTTCATTCCGTCTCTCTCCCTGCTCCGTCTACTGGTTTCCACAGTGATCCCTGTGGCTGCTGGAAGCGCTTTGGCAGTCATCCCAGTGGTGCTTTTCTAATAGAAACCCGCTCACTGTTCTGCCAGGTCTTCTCTCCTTCAAAGGTCCTGGGAGCTCTCGACAGGCACATCTTTAATAATCAGAAGTCACAAATATGGCCTTATTCTCTTCTCCGTGTATTACTGCAAAAACCCACTGAGACTTCTTGGCTGGCTTTTACAGTTATTAACATCACATAGATTTTTATTCAGCCAAACCTGGTTTTTGTTAACATAATACAATTATTTCAATATTATAAGTAATCTGAAATCTGAATCACTATGTCTTGTGATGGACACAGAATTATATGCTGCACTAGAATTTATAATTGAACAAAATTTGTCCCTTTTTATGAAGCATTCCTCTACATCACTGTAATCTACAAGGGAAATAAGGACATGGTGACTGGTTAAGAAAACTTCTATCATAAGAAAAATTCTTTCTGCAGAGAAATTTTGAGCAAGTGGAATGTGTCCATGGCAATACTGGAATTGATCCTGGTGATCCCACATTGGCGTTTCCATCTAAACATCATGAAAATAAAGAGTAGAAAAGTATGTGCAAAGTGAACTCAGTGGCTTCAGTCATGTCCAACGCTTTGTGACCCCTTGGACTGTAGCCCATCAGGCTCCTCTGTCCACGGGATTCTCCAGGCAAGAGTACTGGGGTGGGTTGCCAGGCCCTCCTCCAGGGGATCTTCCTGACCCAGGGATCGAACGCACATCTCCTCTACTGCAGGCAGATTCTTTACTGCTGAGCCACTGGAGAAATAGGAAGGTGCGCATATTTTTAAACACGCTACAATTCATTATCAATAGAAACACTGGCACCTAAAAAAACTCACATTTTTCTAAAAGTTTCCTTAAAGTCAGCACACAAGATATGAATTGATGTGAACGTTAGAGTCAGGGGAAAGTTTGTATTTTATGCATAAATACCATTAAAACTTTAATCATTAAAGCATTAGTCACTAAAATATCATTAAAAACTTAAAATCGGAGTTTCACAACACTTAATTTTTGCACAAAAATATACTCACAGCTCAAAGATGACTATAGTTGGCCTCTGAACAATGCAGGAGTTAGGGTGTTGACCCTCCTTGCAGTCAAAAATCTGTGTATAACTTGTAGTTGGCCTCCATATACTCGGCTTCTCCAGCTTCAACCAACTTTGAGTCATTTTGTACTGTAGTATTCACTGCTGGAAAAAAAAAATCCCTGAATAAGCGCAGCTGTGCAGTTAAAATCCATATTGTTCAAGAGTCACCTTTGTTTTAGAAGATTGTGTTTCTAAACAATAAACTTTTTAATTTCGGGATTTTTTGCTGTGCTCCTGCATAACAAAAGAAACTATCAGCAAAATGAAAAAGTAATCTAAGTAATGGGAGAAAACAAAGCACGCATCTGACAAAGCATTGACCTCCAAACATAGAAGGAGCTCCGACGACCTACTGCCAAAACAAGCAGCCCATTTCGAAAAGGAGGAAAGGCATTGAGCAGAGATTTCTCTAAAGAAGTAGCGCAAATGCAAAACAGGTATGCGAAAAGGCCTCTGCACAGCCAGTCGTCAGGAAAACGCAACCGGAAACCACAGTGGGCGATCACCGCCTACCCGCCGGAACGGCGATGATCAGAAAGACAGGAAATAATGAGTGCTGGCAAAGATATGGAGAAAGGGGACACTTGTACATTGTTGATGGCGAAGCAAATTGGTCCAGCCCTGTGGAAAAGAGTGTGAGACTCCTCAAGGAATGATATATGGAACTACTACAGGGCTCAGCAATCCTGCTTCTAGGTATATGTCCAGTGAAAATGACATCACTAACTCCAAGATAAGCCTGCATCATCACGTTCTTCACACCATTATTGACAATAGTGAAGACATGGAAACATGTCCATCAGCAGACGAGTGGATGAAGATACGTGATAGACAAATACGATAGAACAGTATTCAGCTATTTTAAAGGGCATCCTGCCATGTAAGAAAGCACGGATGGAGCTGGAGCACATTGTGGTGACTGAAGTAGGTCAGACACAGAAAGACACACCCTGCAGGATCTCATCTGTATGTGGAATCTAAACTAAAGCAAAAACCAGAAAGAATGCATGGCTGCAGCAGCCCAGTTGGTGGCTGCCGAGCGTAGGGTGTGATGTTTGGGGCAGGCAAATGGGTGAAGGCGGCCAAAAGGCACAGAATCACTCACGTCTATAAAATAAATGGTCCTGGGGATGCATCTGAGAGCAGGGTGACGACGATGAATTCAAGAGGAAGAAGAAAATAAGATGTGACGGATGGAACGGAGCAGAGCGGGACCTGCTTAGCCTTATAGAGGAGGAAATCTGTCGTTTCAACAAGCTGAGTGGACCTTGAAGGCATTTTGCTAAATAAACCAAGTCAGACAGAGGATGACAAATACTGTTTGTTCTCAGTCATATATGGAATCTGAAACACTGACCTCAGATTGGAATGGTGGTTGTTGGGGGCTGAGTAAGGGAAATGAAAAGAGATTGGTCAAATGGTCAGATTTTCCATTGTAATTTATTTATCTATAACTTACCCGTAAAAGATGAGAAGGTTCCTAGGACCTGAGGTGCAGCATGGTGACTGTCGTCAAAAACTGCATCGCATACTTGAAAGTTGCTGTGAGAGCGGATCTTTAATGTTATTACCATAAGAGCAACAAGACTGATCATGTGAGGCGAAGGGTGGGCTAACTAGCTTATTTCAGAAAACATTTTGTAATGTATACATGTGTCAAATCGTTACTATACATACCTTAAACATACACTACGTGCAAATTGCATCTGCATAGACCCCGCGGGGGGGGGGGAATGATATTCTGCTGCATAGCATATTTTGGAAATTTTATTAGATAAATTCTTTTCATACTTTTTGCAAGAGTGCTTAAGATTTACATTGCTTCTCCCCTAAATAAAGCACTGAGATGTACCACAAGAAAACATCATAGCTGCCATGGACCCTGTGTCACTGAAGTGTTAGAGAGATAAAAATTAAGAGTACAGAAATACCGTTGGTAGAAGGCCATAAAGAGGCAGACAAAGAATGTGGCTAGAGTGCTTTGCAGAGAGCGTTGGAAGATGGTCCAAAAACACAGACGCTGCAATTCCTAGAACTGCCTTCAGCTTAGGACCTGTCTCCACTTTCACGTCCATGAGGACCAAGGCTACCATGACATCTTTTTTTAAATTCCTGTGAATGAGATGCCACTCATGAAACAAACCCCCTTCAAACGACCAAGATTGATTAGATGTCCCTTCTTTTCAAAACAGAGTCAAACTAAAATAGATACATGGAGAAGGCAGAGCTGTGCCCACCCAGCTGCTTCACGTCTGCCTGTATGTGTCTTTCTCCTCCTCTGACATGATGTGTGCAGGAGAGGCTCGCTGCCAGGAGGAGCCAGCCTCCTGGCGGCACAGCGCATGCTTGCCCCGGAAGCGTGTCTCTCCGTGATCCTGAGCACAGGTTCCCCCGCTGTGCCAGCACGGGCCCTTTTCCATCGCTGTTTTGTGGCTGGCCTCACCTCCCAAGTAATGGAGAAGAGGCAGATAGTTACCTCCACCCGAAGTGGAGCAGCCCAACCTTCTTAGGATGTTGGGGAATCCTAGTACATCGCCTCTAGTTCCCGAGAGTTCTTTTCAGAAACTTTGCCTTTAAGCAATGACTAAATAAGACAGAATTTGATTATTTATTGTTCTGGGGAATATCTCCCCAACATCTTTACAGACAACTCTGAACCCTGAGGTCCACAGAGTTCCACATGTGGAAAGAGATCTGTCTGGCTCACAGAATTTTAGAACCTGACTTTATGGCACACACCTATAATGTTAGTTGGTGAGGTGATGTCCCAAGCCCAGTCACAAGGACCACATTTTCTAAAAGGGGTTACATAACTTCGTTTTCTCTCTCCATTGCACATCTTTCATCTTTTCCTCCTAGTAGGCTCCCCTCCCAAAATGGTGAAACTGTATATCGTGTGATAAACTGTGAGGATCTTAGGAGACTCGTGAGCTTACAAATGTGAACCTTGCCCCCATTTTAAAGGAATTGTGCTTGAGAGCCCCTTGGGCTGCAAGGAGATCCAACCAGTCCATCCTAAAGGAAATCAGTCCTGAATATTCGTTAGAAGGACTGGTGTTGAAGCTGAAACTTCAGTACTTCGGCCACCTGATGCAAAGTGCTGACTCACTGGAAAAGACCCTGATGCTGGGAAAGATTGAGGGCAAGAGGAGAAGGGGATGACAGAAGATGAAATGGTCAGATGGCATCACCGACTCAACGGACGTGAGTTTGAGTAATCTCTGGGAGTTGGTGATGGAGAGGGAGACCTGGAGTGCTGCAGTCCACAGGGTTGCAAAATGTCGGACTCGACTGAGCGACTGAACTGAACTGGACTGGACTGGATCAGAACTGATGTGTTCTGGGTCCCCCTTGGGGTTGGATTATTGGCTTATTCTAATGGAAACTCCATGAAGGGACAGCTTGGTTCTCAAAGTATTATTAGTATTTACCAAGTCCACCCTCAGACTGGGTTTCAGCCTACTGATAGTGCTTTCTCCCATCCCAACCGCCATTTCCTATTGAACACATCATCCCTCTCCCACAGCACCATAGTTGATAGGATTTACTCCTCTACAGTCCTCACGCAGCCTTCCTGTCTGTTGCTTAGCGGTAAGTGGTGTCTGACTTTGCACTGTAGCCCGCCAGGCTCCTCTGTCCATGGGATTCTCCAGGCACGAATAGCAGCATGGGTTGCCCTCGCCCTCTCCAGGCATCTTCCTGACCCAGGGGTTGAAACTGCCCCTCCTGCTTGGCAGGTGGATTCTCTACCACTGAACTACCTGGGAAGCCCAGGCAGACTTCTTACTCAGGGATAAACCCCTCGGAATCAAAACCTTTCTATGAATAGACTATATCAGTCATGTACATTTTAAACCAAAATATTCTTATTATCTAGATCCCAAATATTGGCGCAGCTTAATTTTTTCAAGACCGGCTCACAGACAGATTGAGAAACAAAACAATATTCTATAAAGGAAAGTCTACACAGCAACGTCTACCTTACCCTTCCATGTTTAGATTATCACAAATACAGTTTTAAGAATTATCCCTTTCTTTACCCTACCTGGCTAATTAAATCCTCAAACAACAAGGAATTCAGAAAAACTTCACAGATAACATGAGACTCAAGGTGTCATTAAAAGCAAAAAATTACCGATTGTTGGAGGGCTATGAAGACACTATCCAGAAAAGAGAGACACAGAGCAAGAATCTTTCTGAAACATTTCTTGGTGCCAGGCTCTGCCCCTTAAGCTAGATGCATAGTGTAGTTAATTTTGTTGTTACTGTTTAGCCGCTGAGTCACCATCCCATGCACTATAGCCCACCAGGCTCCTCTCCTATGTGGTTCTTCAGGCAAGATTACTGGAGTGGACTGCCTTTCCTTCTCCAGGGGATCTTCCCAACCCAGGGACTGTCATCTCCTGCATATGGTTAGTCTACCCATTTCTATGAGTATTACCTTTGTAAGTTTTTTTCAATCCAGCCACATGCTGGACCTCTTCCCACCTTCCCACCATCATGTTATCACTGGGACTTGCTCAGATGAGACAGACACTCTTGAACCATGATGCTGGTGCCAAACAAAATTAAAACAACCACGTGCAAATAAGCCTCACATGCTTAGTCACTCGGTTGCGTTCGACTCTATGTGACCCCATGGTCTGTTGCCCACCAGGCTCCTTTGCCTGTGGGATTCTCCAGGCAAGGCTACTGGAGTGGGTTTCCATGTCCTTCTTCAGGGTATCTTCCCCACCCAGGAGCTGAGCCCAGGTCTCCTGCACTGCAGGCAGATTCTTTACCGCTGGGAGCCACCAGGGAAGCTCGAATAAGTCTCAGGGTGTTGCCATGACTAGCCTCAGTTTGTTCCAGCTTCTGCTACTCATCTATTATTCTGTATTTCCCTACCTTCTCACTGAAAATGTGAAAATGAAGTCCAGGTTTCGTTTGGCCTTGATTGAGAGCAAAGTGTATGTATGGATGGATGTTTCAAAAATGATTTTGACTATTTGTAGGAACATGGGACCTTGGAAATTTAGTTCCCTTCCCTAGCTTTCAACAGGAAGCCAGAGGCCACCAAACAATGGGCCAGTCTTAACCACAGCAACCCAGCTAGGGTACCGAGGAAGAGAAACAACCTTCCAAGCCACTGGTTGCTATGGCAGTAGTTTTTCCACCATGGGGCTTGCATCTCTTCCTTCCTGTTCTGCATTAGAAGTAATCTAGGGATCCACTTTATATATTCTTTTATAGAGAGAGGCAGGCCAGGTTAGAGATGTCACAGAAAACACCCGCAGTTTCCTCCTTTTCTCTAAAGAAGAAGTGCATACTTCCCTTTTTTCAAGGGGGTTGGGGAAGGCAACAAAAATATTCTTCAGACAAATAAAGCCAATAAAAAAAATTCAAATGTTGGTGGAGGCCTGAAGAATAGCTGAGAGAAGAAGGTGGATTCCCCACATTTCCTTCCTCAGAAACGATCTTCCCCAAAGCCTGATGAAAGCCAGTAAGCCAGCTATTTTTCATGACAAAACATGTTCTTTTAACCTTTGTGATCTGGCTTCAGGGTATGCATAACATGTAGAAAGTTGCAGTCTGGACTTTTACCTGGAATCAGTAGCAACATTCAAATTGGGATTTTAAAAACCCATGGGAAATTAAGTCATTTAATTTCTTTGAAGATCTTGGCAGAGAACGCCATGGAAACTTGGGAGCCGTCGTAACAACGAACAACGGAAGAATAAACGTAAGCATCGAGCCGTAAATCTTATTCTCCACAGGGACCCATTAACAGTCCCCAAGGCCCCAGCCCCGCCTTTGCTTTCTGAACCTGTCCCTTTGGCTGCTAACGAGGTGTGAGAGCCTGCACTCTGCTCATCAGCTGGGACCATCTTGCTTGGTACAATCCCAAACACAATCTTATGGGAAATCTATCACAGAGGCCCAGACCTGCCCATCTGGAGCTTCTCGTCATGGACTCAGTGGAAGAAGGATGCTTCTTCACATAGGAAGGTGAGGATATCGTGGAGGAGTGCAGGGCAATAGAAGGTGTCTTGGAGCAGAGGTGCCCATGACCGCAGTGTACTTCAGCAGAAGACTTGTCTCAGCGGCTCCCAGAGCTGGACTCAAAAGAAGCCGCCTGTTCTCATCAGCTGGTGTAGAAGGTGGATGGCAGTGTTTGGTGTTAGGCTGGGCAATCACCAGCTCCGGGAAGCAGAGCCCGAACTTTGATCAGAATCCTAAGTGGTCCTAGACTCAAGCTCTCACGTGGGACTGGGGGCAGCAATGTGCGAGTGTCCTTTCTGGGGTTTCAGGGGCCAAGGCTGCCACGCGGCCTTGTTGTGGTGTAAAGAGTTATGGGCTACAGAAATCGGGTTTTGCCAGCCCGGGACACAGAGAGCGCGGGACGTGTGCTCCCCCCGCACCGGAGCAGCAGGCTGTGCCGCTTCCTCTTCCTCGCCTTTTTCCTCAGCGCAGAGAACGCGCTGGGTTTCTTGAAAGAGAATGACTGTAAGAGGAGGGACCCCCACCCGCCCCCGGTGAGGTGACTTCTGTGTCCTGCGTCAGGGGCCGTGGTAGCTTTGAGGACTAGCTACTATAACTGAAACGGAAGCAGGGGTACCTCTAGGCTGCCCTGGGAGCGGGGTCACGCTGGGGTGAGCAAACACTTTGCTTGCATGAGCATCACTAAAAAGAACTTAGCCCCTCCGCCGGACAGAAACATTTACTCTGTGCTACAGACCTCTGGGCGCCCCTGGCGGCTCAGTGGTAAAGAATCTGCTGCCGATGCGGGAGACATGGGCTCAGTCCCTGGACTGGGAAGATCCCCTGGAGAAGGAAATGGCAACCCGCGGCAGTATCCTTTTTTTTTCCTTCTTCAGTATTCCCCTCTGGGAAATCTCATGGACAGAGGAGCCTGGTGGGCTACAGTCCCTAGGGTCACAACAGAGTCAGACGTGACTGAGCGAATAAGTGACGCCAGACCTTTAGCTTCCTACTGAGACGCCAGAGCCAAGCACCGTCACCAGAGAGGTGGTTTCCTGAGCAGACTGCAGGAACGGGCTTTGAGGCGAAAGTGCGTGTGCAGCGCCACGCTCCCCGGTCACTTTCCTAGGGATGCCAGTTCTGCAAGCTGCTGTCATTCCCCATCTCTCTGACCTGCCAGCACGGAGACTTAAAAAGGCAGAGCAGATCCTGGGTTGACAATTTGTGCCACGTTGTTGAGCAGTTCCCCGACATCCCTGGTCTCCAATCTTTTCTGTGAAATGATTATACTAAACTACACCTGGTTATACTAATCTAAGACCTGTCATACTGTGGGTCAGTAATTCATCAATGATATTAACTGAATGGTAAACAATTAAGATCAATAAAGCTAAACTTTCACTTAAGGTTGAGAGACCATCACCGAGAGATTTGTTTCTATTTTCATAGCATTTGGAAGTAGTAAGCGCTTTCGGACAGAAGTCGCTGAAGTCCCAGCTGTGTGACCTAACCTCTCTGGAACTTCTCTATGTCTCAGAATCTCCTTGTGTAGAAGAAGGAGTGAGGGAATCTGACACTCACGATTATTGTGTAGAGCAAGAGAAACACAGGATTTCAGTGACCAGCAAAATACCAAGCACTAGTAAAGTTTTCAACAATGTTGATGATTATAATTTGAACCATAGAATTTGTTGCATGTTGTAAAAGACATATTCAAAGGGAATATTATTATACTACTGTTGTCTTTATTTAAATATAAATTGGTAATACCGTATTTTATAACTTGTAGATGTGAATAACACTGCCTACTCATCATGCCATATTTAAGAATACACTAGTGATTTCAACATTAAAATTAGACCTTGAGAAACACATAAGAATCATTGATATCACATGACAAGTGAATTACATCCTTTATTTATTTAATTCTCACCAGTATGTGAGCTATAGATCCTGTCTTCCTTTTACACAGAGTGAAAATGAAGTTCACAAATGTCAACCATTAATAACTTTCCAAGAGAATCAATCTCTCAAAGGATTAGAACTCAGTATTGAACTAGTATTGAAGTCATGCCTTGTTGATCCAATAACCAGCGAACAGGACTGCTTTGCTCTCCATGTCGCTGCCTTCTTGGGTAGTTAAGGAGCTTGACCTTGTGCGCCTCTAAACCTTTGTTCTCGCTGTGATGTCTCTCTTGCAGGCTAAGACCCGCAGACGATGCTGCTGTGGAAAGGAATGTTGATGGAACTGAGAATGGGACAGCTGTCGAAGAGTCCACCATGGAGAGCTTCACTGCTGCCCAGCACCTGGGCAGAGTCCTCTTCTTGGTGCTCTTGCTGGCACGCCTGGCCCCCGCTGCGGGCGATGCACTCAGTCACCATGACCTGGGCTGACTCCAGGCTACAGACACCTGTGCGTGTTGCTTCACAAGTACAGGTGTTCCTAAACTGTTGGTCATCTTTCTTTCAGGCAAACAAACAATTTCCTTTGCTGCCTGACTCACACAAGGCTTTGTGTTAGTATTTCTGGGAGCAGCAGGCTTCCTCCTCATAGCAGTGTTATCTTTGGACCAATACTTGGCCATTTACAAGCCTCTGTATTCCACAACCGTCATGAACCCGAGCACCTGCTGCCTCCTGTTCACAGCCTGCTGTGTTTTGGGGTTCACCATTATTTCTGGTCTGGTGGTGAAGGTGTCCCAGTTCTCTTTCTGCAGCCCCCAAGTCATCCCTTACTTCTTCTGCGACCTTGGCCCCCTGATCCATCTCTCCTCCTCTGACACTAAACTTGAAATGTATGCCTTTACCCTTGCTTTGTGTGTCCTTTTGACATCCCTCGTCGAAAGTATCACTGTGTAAGCAACATAGTAGCCACAATCCTGTGACTCCTTCAGCCAAGGAGCGACGGAAAGCTTTCTCCACCTGCTCCTCTCACCTCAGTGTCCTCTCCCTGACGTATGGCAGCTGTGTGTTTATATACGTGAAACCAAAGCAGGTGAGCAGGCTGGGCTCCAACAAGGAGGCTGCCCTTGTGAACGCAGTGGTGACCCCACTGCTGAACCCTGTCACCTACACCCTGAGGAACAAGCAGGTCCACCAGGCTCTGAGAAAAATGATGTTCAGGATGAAAATATCAAGCTAAAAAAAAAAAATCATATGGTCTTGGAGTGGAAGGCTTCAGAAAACCATTTGTCTTCATTCCAGACACTGTAGCAGTCCCCAGAGCTGTCATGGGAAGTCTGTGGCAGACCTTACCTGATCTCTGTTAACTCATCCCCATCAGCGAAGATCTGTTTTCTCAAGGCCGCTTTTCACCTTGGTGTGCATGAATATTTTCTCCCTAAATATGCCACATACTGATGACATTTGACTTTGACTGTAAAATCCTTTAATACATTTTCATTCTTCCCTCTGATATAAACCATGTTTTGAAATTTCTGAAATTTAGTAACTTATGCTCTTTTTATTTTACTACCATCTGGCCCCAATGGCAACCCACTGCAGTATTCCTGCGTGAAGAAAGGCATGGACAGAGGAGCCTGCTGGACTACAGTCCATAGTGCCACAGGGTCGGACACGACTGAAGTGACTTAGCATGCACGCACCATCTGACCATCAACATCAGTCAACCGAATTACAATCATGTGGGGCATCTCAGGCAGCTCCGCACGGGTAAGGAATCCACCCGCAACGCAGGATACGTAGGAGACGCGGGTTTGATCCTCAGGTCGGGAAGATTGCCTGGAGAAGGGCATGGCAACTCCCTCCAAGCACTCATATAATTAAAACAATAAAGGAAAAGATAACTATAGTACCAGTCCTCAGGTCTGCAGGCCCTTCATGCCCACCTCAAGGAAATAATGGTTCTAGTGCCCTTCATAATGGGATATAGATAGCTTGCACCTGATGCGCTCTTAATTGCTGCTTTTAGACAGCTTCGCTACACATGTAGGGATCACGTTCATGCTGAAGGAAACAGAACTGTGTCAGCTCTCAGACCATCCTCTGCTGCTGCTGCTAGGTCGCTTCAGTCGTGTCCGACTCTGTGCGACCCCATAGACGGCAGCCCACCAGGCTTCCCCGTCCCTGGGATTCCCCAGGCAAGAACACTGGAGTGGGTTGCCATTTCCTTCTCCAATGCATGAAAGTGAAAAGCGAAAGTGAAGTCACTCAGTCGTGTCCGACTCTTAGCGACCCCACGGACTGCGGCCCACCAGGCTCCTCCATCCATGGGAGTTTCCAGGCAAGAGCACTGGAGTGGGGCGCCATCGCCTTCTCCGGACCATCCTCTAAGGAGGGGGATTAACCACAGCACTCCACAGCTGATCAGTGCTTCTATTTTCTAAATAATTTATTCCAACTCCAGTTGCAAAATGTGTACTTATGATGGTTCTTATCCTAAAATTGTTGCTACAGAATGGGTGTGCTCATCAGTGAAAAGGAGCAGTTAATCCACACTTGTCTGATCGCTTCCAAAGTCACAAGGCAATGAAATATAAGTTATTTGCTTATCAACCTACTTCGTGTTACTAATGAAAATAATTTAAACAGTTTTTTCTGGTAGACTTGTGGTGTCAACTACAAGGTTATCTTCTGAATGATAACTTCTTTTAAAGCCAACATTTCTATTATCTCAATTCTCATCCTTTGTGTGCTTTTAGCTCTTATTTCCAGGATAGAAATGTGTCTGTTTCATTTCCAGAGGAAATACGTCTAGATTAATACCGTTTTTCTTCTCTCTTGTTTGCTTTTTAACCCAAACTCTGAGATTAAATAATCACAGATGAATGTTATGAAATATGTCCTACACCGTGGTTGAATCATACTTGGCCTTGAAGGTCATATTACAAAGTTTATATTCATCTTCCTGACAATGAAGAGGTATCAAATGCATTCTAAAAATATCACAGGTATGTTCTGATTAGCTGTGTATTTAATTCATAGCTGTGGATGTTGCATGAAAAAGACATTGGAAAAACAAAGATCAAAGGAGGAGAGTGGATACAAAGACTGTTGCAGAAATCCAGAGAAAGAGAACGATGGCTTAGGGGGCTGGCGGTGGAGATGGAATGCAAAGGGCCCGCTCGTAGACTCTGAAATAGTTTGCATTGGAAGCCCTGAGTTCTGAGGCTCCTGCTGCCTTCCTCTAACTGGTCAACCTCCTAAAGTACTTAAGTCATGTTATCCATAGCATGTGGCGATTGAGCCAGACAATCTCAAGTCCACTTGAAAATGACTCAAGATGTCGTAGGAGCATGGAAATAATGCTCCACCCTGAGAGATAAACTACTGAAAAGTGTACTGAAGTCGTTGATGTTTAGTATTTTATTAATAAGTTGAGGAATCAAGAAATGACAGGAAGCCTTCTTAGGTTTAATCAAGACTTGATTATAATTTATTATACTTAAACTATTCAGATGTACTTTATGTTACTTAAGATAGAATATGATTGAGTGGTGGACTTGACGAATAGAAGAATGAACTCCAGGAAGCCAAAATTTGATGTATGAATCTAGCCTGGTCATTGCCAGCTACAGGTGGTGCCCAGTGAGGACACATGCTACCGTGCAGATTCATGCGCTAGGCTCTGGTGCTGTGAAACATTTTATAGAGACAAGTCCCCTAACCTGATTCTGCATCAAAGGTGTTTCCATTCATAACATTTAAGATGATTTTATTGACGTATGACTGACAGAAAAACTGTAGATGTTTAATGTACGTTATTTGATGTGTTTGGACAGACATAGACATCTGTGAAATCATCACTAACAAATCACCTCCACAGGCTTCTTCTTGCCATCTTTGTTCATAGGCAATACCGTATTATATATCATAGGCCCTATGTCACACATATCTCCAGAAATTATTTATTTCATATAACTGAATCTCTGTATCCTTTGATCAATACCTCGCTATATCTCCCTCACCCAAGCCCTGACCATCACCATTCTATTCTCAGCTTCTGTGGGTTTGATTAAACTCCACACACAGGTGAAATCATACAGTGTTGCTCCTGCTTGTGTCTGGCTTATCTTACTTGGAATGGTGTCCCCAGGCACATCCATGTTGTCACAAATGCCAGGATTGTCTTCCTTTTATTTTAAGGCTGAATGAAATTTACTTAAGTGCTCATGCTGGTGTGCTCAGCCATGTCTGACTCTTCGCAGCCCCATGGACTGTAGCCTGCCAGGCTCCTCTGCCCATGGAACTTTCCAGGCAAGAGTAGAGAAGCGGGTTGCCATTTCCTCGTACAGGGGATCGTCCAGACCCAGGGATCAAACCCACCTCTCTTACACGGGCAGACGGATTCTTTAGCACTGCGCCATCTGGGAAGAGTGTTCTCTCTTTCTCCCTTGTTTCAGTTCAGCTCAGTAGCTCAGTCATGTCTGATTCTTTGCAACCCCACAGACTACAAACACGCCAGACTTCCCTTGTTTATCATTCAAAAAAAAAAAAAAAAATACCAGCTCTTAGTTTTGCTTAACTTTTTTCATCCCTTTTGTTTATTTTCTTTATTTCAGCTTTGGTCTTTGTTATTTCCTTCCTTCTATTGACTTTCAACTTGGTCTATTCACTTCTAGTTTCTTAAGCTGTAAAGTTGGGTTGATTACTTGATATCTTTCTCTTTTTCAACATAGTAATTCACCATCACACGTTTCCCTCTCGGAATTGCTTTTCCAACATGTCATAAGTTTTGGTACATTGTGTCTTCATTTCCATTTGTTTCAAAATATTTTTCTCCTTTGACTTCTCCTTAACTATAAGTGTTCGGGAATATGTTGGTTGTTTTTCACATATTTGTAGGTTTTCTAATTTTCCTCATGTTCTTGATTTCTAGTTTCAAACAATGGTGATCAGAAAATATACTTGAACTTATTTCAGTCTTTAATTTTGCTGAGCCCTGTTTTTTGATCTTATGGTATATCCTGGAGAATGATATGTGCACACTTAAGAATAATATGCATTCTGCTGCTGCTGCCTGGCTGGATGGGATGTTTTTAAAATGTCTGTTAGGTTCATTTGATCTAGCACATGGTTCAAGTCATTTTCTGGTTGATTTTCAGTGCATGATGTGATGAAATCATCACAATGATGAGAGTGGGGTGTTGCGGTCACTACTTGCATTATTGTCTATTTCTCCCTCAGTTCTGTCATTTGCTTAATATGTTTAGGTGCTCCGATGTTGGGCACATATGTAGCATAGCTACGTATGATTGTTACACACACACACAACTGTTACGTCATCTGATGCACTGACTCCTTTATCATTATGGAATGACCTTTGTCTCTCATTACCAACCCAGCGCCCCCGGTGTCAACACGAGTGGCAGGAGTGCCACTTGCAGCTCCAAGGCCCCAGGAACCCCGGGGGCTCAAGCAGCATCAGTGAGGGCATGAGCAACACTCTGGCATGAGTGAGGGCATGAGCAACACTCTGGCATGAGTGAGGGCATGAGCAACACTCTGGCACAGACACTGGAAGGCAGAAAGTGCAGATTCTCAAATGTAGCCAGAGGCAGCGCAGCTAGGAAAAACCAGAAACTTGTGCTATAATGCCACCCACTGAAAATCAAAAGAACGGTCTCTAGTTACCAATCTGTTGACTTGTTAGAATCAAAGTAAACACATCTTTGCCTAAATGAGAATAGTGTTCATTATGTGATGTGGACTGGCTGAGGAACAACTCATAAAGCACCGTGAAAAACCACAGTAACACAGTATCGCAAAAAGAAGATGACAATCCTGCAGAAACCAAACTTGAAGTCATGGAAGGTTGTGATGTAGCTGATGGAGAATTCAAAATAGTGGTCATAAAAACTCAGTGAGCCGCAAGAAAACTCAGAAAGGCAGTTCAGTGAGTTCAGGAATAAAATTAATGAAAGAAAAAAATGTTTACCAAAGAGTCTGAAACTCTGAAAACGAGCAAACAGAACTTCTGGAGCTGAAGCACTTGGTAAATGGGATGAAGAGTCCGTCAGGAGACTCTGAAAATAGAGCAGCCATCTGGAAGTCAGAGTCAGCAAGCTCAGAAACAGAAGTCTAGAAGACGGCGGGGGAGTGGGTGGACGTGCAGCACCTCTCTCCCCATGCATGCATCAGGAGCACACCTTGAGACACAGAAGTGCATGCAGAACTCCAGCTGAGAGTGGACAGGAGTCCCTGACCAGTGGACAAGAAGATATAGAACCACACAAAACTCAGTAGGATGAAGGAACTAGGGGGAAACACGAGTGTTAGTAGGACCGGACCAGCCCTCCATGGGTGGGGGAACTGAAGCAGGGGTCCCATCCCCACGTCAGGGCAACTGTCTGAGTCAGAGGAGAAATATTTAAGACTGAGAGTGAAACAGCTGATCTGTGGGAGCCTAAACGGAATGAGAATCACACAGTCCTTGCTGCAGCCGTACACATCGCAGACAGGAACGCTGGTCTCCTGGAAGGAGCAGCGGCTGGGAGCTGGAGTTTAGGGATTGTGGAGCAATCCCAGGGTGAGGGCTGCTCTTGATTACAGACGGATGGATTGAGGGGATTTGAGGGAGGAGATCCTGGTGGGAAATGCCAGTGGAGGAAAGCCAGGCAGCCCTGGAAGCAAAGCGGTACTGCTTAGTCACGTGTGGGGATGGAGCCATCACCATAGCCTCCCTCTCCCCACATGCCAGCATCAGCAGCTGAACAATAGAGAGGCTGGCCCATCAGATGCCTGGCACACTGAAATGGAGAGTAGGACCCCACCCAGGGTGCCCCTTTAAGTGCCTGACATGCTGATCTACAGAGTAGGACCCCAGTCAGGGGGGCCCCTCTATGTGCCTGACGTGCTAAACAACAGAGAAGGACCCCAGGCAAGGGAGCCCACTAAGTGCCTGAATGGGCGGAGCAATAGAGAAAGACTGGTTAAAGAGGCATTCTGATCACCAGCTGCTGCTGCTGCTGCTAAGCTGCTTCAGTCATGTCTGACTCTGTGCGACCCCATGGACTGCAGCCCACCAGGCTCCTCCACCCATGGGATTCTCCAGGCAAGAGCACTGGCGTGGGGTGCCATCGCCTTCTCCGTCAAATAAGCTAATCCTCTTCAAATCCTTGCTTACAGGTCTACTTCTGACTAATTCAAGTCAGACACTGAATTTTCTTCTACTACCTAGTTCATTTCTTCAAAAATTCACAACTTTTTTTCTGGTTTCAAAACAGAGCTTTAATAATTATAACATGTGGTATGGTCAGAAATTGACAACTTTTGTCCATGTTTATATACACAATAGGTGCTTCCCAGGTGGCTCAGTGATAAAGAATCTGCTTGTCAATGTAGGAGACTCAGGAGACACGTGTTCGATCCCTGGGTCGGGAAGATCCCCTGGAGAAGGGAATGGCAATTCATTCCAGTAATCTTGCCTGGGAAATCCCATGAACAGCGGAGCCTGGCAGGCTACAGTCAAGGGGGTCACAAAGGGTTGGACATGGCTGAGCAAGAGTGCTCGCGCGCATGCACACACATGCACACACACACACACACACACAATAATATGAAGGTTCTTCTGTGAATCAATTCTTTATCTAAATTTACATGGGTTTCTGCATGAGGAATGTCTTTCACATCAAAAAACCTGATTTATAAGAAGTTTATCAAGGACTTTTTGACCAGGGTAAATAACCCATTTCTCCCAGGTCCTCCTTCTTTAATTAAAATACCCTGGACATAACACAGCAAAGAACCATAGAAAGATTCTGGAAGAGTAGAAAGAAGCCGTGGACTGCCTAGGGGCAGCCCTGAAGAACAGCATGCCAGTCCTTTCCCTGTTTCCTTATTGCCTCTCGTATTTCCCAGGCAGGGTGCAGCCTAATCCTCCAGCACAGAATCGCCAGAGGGTAGATTTTTTAAACTATTTCAAGAAAAAAAAAAAAAAAAAGCCTGTGCCCCCTAGCCAAAGGACTGAGAAGACAGTGGCCTAATAGAAAATGAATTTTTATCAGTACCAATCTTACTCCAACTTCATGCCAACCTGAAAAACCACACCTTCTTCATCAAGGTTGAGCAGTGATTTGTGCTTCCCCACATATTCATGATAAAAAATAAACATAAATAAATTCACAGCAAGCTTGGAGCAGAGAAACCATCTCAACTTGACAAAAAAAACACCTACAAAAAAGAGGTAACATCATCAGTTCAGTTCAGCCACTCAGTCGTGTCCGACTCTTTGCGACCCCATGAATCGCAGCACGCCAGGCCTCCCTGTCCATCACCAACTCCCGGAGTTCACACAGATTCACGTCCATCGAGTAGGTGATGACATCCAGCCATCTCATCCTCGGTCGTCCCCTTCTCCTCCTGCCCCCAATCCCTCCCAGCATCAGAGTCTTTTCCAATGAGTCGACTCTTCGCATGAGGTGGCCAAAGTACTGGAGTTTCAGCTTTAGCATCATTCCTTCCAAAGAAATCCCAGGGCTGGTCTCCTTCAGAATGGACTGGTTGGATCTCCTTGCAGTCCAAGGGACTCTCAGTGCTAAAAGACTAAATGCTTCCTCTCTGAGATAGAGAACATGACAACTCTGTAAGTTCTAGCCACTGCAGTAAGGCAAGAAGAAATAAAATGCATAAAGACTGGAAAGAAAGAAAGAAAACTGTTTCTGTTGGGAAAGTATATGAATATCTACAGAGACAACCCTAAGCAACCTACAAAAGTATCACTAGAACTAACGAGTGAGTTCCGTATAATCACAGGGTGCAAGATCAACCCCCCAAAAGAAAGACCACATATTTATATAATCACAATAAAACTGTGGAAACAAATTAAAACACATTGCCATTTACAATAGCTCCAAAGGAAATAAAATACTTAGGTATAAATCTAACAAAATATGTACATAATCTATGTGTGGAAAGTAGACACTGTGATGAAAGAAATCAATGCAGTTCAATTCAGTCGCTCAGTCATGTCTGACTCTCTGCGACCCCATGAATCACAGCACACCAGGTCTCCCTGTCCATCACCAACTCCCGGATTCACTCAAACTCATGTCCATTGACTCGGTGATGCCATCCAGCCATCTTGTCCTCTGTCATCCCCTTCTCCTTCTGCCCCCAATCCCTCCCAGCATCAGAGTCTTTTCCAATGAGTCAACTCTTCACATGAGGTGGCCAAAGTACTGGAGCTTCAGCTTCAGCATCAGTCCTTCCAAAGAAATCCCAGGACTGATCTCCTTTAGGATGGACTGGTTGGATCTCCTTGCAGTCCAAGGGACTCTCAAGTCTTCTCCAACACCACAGTTCAAAAGCATCAATTCTTCGGTGCTCAGCTTTCTTCACAGTCCAACTCTCACATCCATACATGACCATAGGAAAAACCATAGCCTTGACTAGGCGGACCTTTGTTGGCAAAGTAATGTCTCGGCTTTTGAATATGTTATCTAGGTTGGTCATAACTTTCCTTCCAAGGAGTAAGCATCTTTTAATTTCATGGCTGCAGTCACCGTCTGCAGTGATTTTGGAGCCCCCCAAAATAAACTCTGACACTGTTTCCACTGTTTCCCCATCTATTTCCCATGAAGTGATGGGACCAGATGCCATGATCTTCCTTTTCTGAATGTTGAGCTTTAAGCCAACTTTTTCACTCTCCTCTTTCACTTTCATCAAGAGGCTTTTTAGTTCTTCTTTACTTTCTGCCATAAGGGTGGTGTCATCTGCATATCAGAGGTTATTGATATTTCTCCCGGCAATCTTGATTCCAGTTTGTGCTTCTTCCAGCCCAGCGTGTACTCTGCATAGAAGTTAAATAAGCAGGGTGACAATATACAGCCTTGAGGTATTCCTTTTCCTATTTGGAACCAGTCTGTTGTTCCATGTCCAGTTCTAACTGTTGCTTCCTGACTTGCATATAGGTTTCTCAAGAGGCAGGTCAGGTGGTCTGGTATTCCCATCTCTTTCAGAATTTTCCACAGTTTATTGTGATCCACACACTCAAAGGCTTTGGCATAGTCAATAAAGCAGAAATAGATATTTTTCTGGAACTCTCTTGCTTTTTCCATGATCCAGCGGATGTAGGCAATTTGATCTCTGGTTCCTCTGCCTTTTCAAAAACCAGCTTAAGCATCTAGAAGTTGATGGTTCATGGATTGCTGAAGCCTGGCTAGGAGAATTTTGAGCATTGCTTTACTAGCATGTGAGATGAGTGCAATTGTGCAGTAGTTTGAGCATTCTTTGGCATTGCCTTTCTTAGGGATTGGAATGCAAACTGACCTTTTCCAGTCCTGCGGCCACTGCTGAGTTTTCCAAATTTGCTGGCATATTGAGTGCAGCACTTTCACAGCATCATCTTTCAGGATTTGAAATAGCTCAACTGGAATTTGATCACCTCCACTAACTTTGTTTGTAGTGATGCTTTCTAAGGCCCACTTGACTTCACATTCCAGGATGTCTGGCTCTAGGTGAGTGATCACACCATCGTGATTATCTGGGTCGTGAAGCTCTTTTTTGTACAGTTCTTCTGTGTATTCTTGCCACCTCTTCTTAATATCTTCTGCTTCTGTTAGATCCATACCATTTCTGTCCTTTATCGAGCCCTTCTTTGCATGAAATATTCCCTTGGTATCCTCATTTTCTTGAAGGGATCTCTAGTCTTCCCCATTCTGTTGTTTTCCTCTATTTCTTTACATTGATCACTGAGGAAGGCTTTCTTATCTCTCCTTGCTATTCTTTGGAACTCTGCATTCAGATGTTTATATCTTTCCTTTTCACTTCTCTTCTTTTCACAGCTATTTGTAAGGCCTCCTTTGCATTTCTTTTCCATGGGGATGGTCTTGATCCCTGACTCCTGTACAATGTCACGTACCTCTGTCCATAGTTCATCAGGCACTCTGTCTATCAGATCTTGTCCCTTAAATCTATTTCTCACTTCCACTGTATAATCATAAGGGATTTGATTAAGGTCATAGCTGAATGGTCTAGTGGTTTTCCCTACTTTCTTCAATTGAAGTCTGAATGTGGCAATCAGGAGTTCATGATCTGAGCCACAGTCTGCTCCTGGTCTTGTTTTTGCTGACTGTATAGAGCTTCTCCATCTTTTGCTGCAGAGAATATAACAAATCTGATTTTGGTGTTGACCATCTGGTGATGTCCATGTGTAGAGTCTTCTCTTGTGTTGTTGGAAGAGGGTGCTTGCTATGACCAGTGTGTTCTCTTGGCAAAACTCTATTAGCCTTTGCCCTGCTTCATTCCATACTAGGCCACATTTGCCCTTTACTCCAGGTGTTTCTTGACTTCCTACTTTTGCATTCCAGTCCCCTACAATGTAAAGGACATCTTTTTTGGGTGTTAGTTAGGAATCAAAGAAGCCTAAATAAGTGAGGAAACTTACAGTGTTCGTGAATTGGGAGATTCAACAGATTAACACTAGGATCTTTCCAAACTGATCCGCAGGTTTTAGGCAGTTTTCAGCAAAATCTCAGAAAAGTTTTTGTAAACATAGACAAACTTACTCTAAAAATTATATTGATTGGCCTGGGCCATATAATTTTTTTTAATCTTGAAAAATAAAGAAAATAGGAGTGATTACTCTATTCAGTATTAATTTTTATTGTGTAGGTACAGGAGTCAAGACAGTGAGATATTGGTGGAGACATAAACACACAGATTGGTAGAACAGAATAGATAAACCAGAAATAGACCTTTAACAATAAGCCCAGCTGATTTTTGACAAAGATATATAAATAGTTCAATGGAGGAAGGATAATTTTTTAACAAATGGTAATGGATCAATTAGACATTCACAGGCAAAAGAAAACTTCAGTCTAAGCCTGACAGCTTATACAAATACTAACTCAAAATGGATTACAGACAAACTTAAAACACAAAACATTTTTTTAGGAAACATAAGAGGAAAGGAAATTTTTGGAATCTAGGACTAAGTAGCTGTTAGGCTTGATATCAATGTATGATCTATAAGATGGAAAGCTGGTGAATTAGACCACATCACATCTGTGAAGACTGGCTGTTTTATCTAATGCACAGAAACCGATACAGAGAACTGTCTGGAGTTCCCTACCTTTAGATCAGGCTCAAAAATTACCCACCTTATTTCTACTTTGGAGAAGGGAGTGACACAGACGTGCCTGTCCTTGGAAAACCGTAACCCCAGGACTGCTCATAATCAAACCGTTTCCTACTTAAAAACCCAAATCACCAAACACTCTTTTGACAGCCTAAAATTCTTCCTAATGAGATTATACCTTAAATATAATTTCCTTCCTCAGAACAAGCTAAAAGGAAGATATGCCCTCAAGTCAGACATACTAAAATTCCAGTGTAGCTCATGCACACACAGTATCAGATGTGACTGAACCGAGTTTCCGCTAGGGCCAGTTGTCTTCTGATGGGAGTCACTTCCTCAGCGAACCTGTAAACATGATAACTGACTCCATTTTAATCCACTTTTTAATTATTAATGCACTCATTTTCCTTTTAAAGTTTTCTTAGTGTGAGTTCTATTAGCTTTTGCTACCTAGAATGTCAACCAGAATTTCCCTTAACAGGGAAGACATGTTAAGGGAAGCAGTTCCCACACCTTAAGGTCACACTAAGGAGAAAATACCACTTAGACGGGGAGAAAGCATTTCCTACTGGGATCACCTGCCTTTCAACAAACGGTTGGATCCAGAACTTGGCAACATCAGTTAGGGAAAAATAAGTGCACGGGTTTAAACTTGCTTACCTTAATTATCCTATCTGTCCTTAATAGGGCAGGGGACCACCCAGGATTGTAGACCAAAGGTTCCCACCAGAGAACACAGTTTCATGCATTTTCTCGATTGTTCCCCTTTGATCTTCAGGTTTTTAAACAGTTTTGCCAACCATATGAACTTGAGTTATTTAGTAATTATATATGTCATTAACATTACCATTTTTTATTTCCTTTTCATCCAGAGTAGATTTTAACCAAACATCCAGAATTATTATGCTAGGAAATCCTATAAAACACTCTCTCCGTTGCTGTTTTAAGTAATAAAGTTACAGAAATATGAAAAAAAAGTGCTTTTGTCTGTGTTTTAAGAAGTTGAAGAAAATTTTATTAATAATGTTTGATACAGCCAAAGATGATTCATCTTAACCACCTAGAGATACACTGAATTGTTACTATATTAACATCAACAGACCCAGAGAGAACCAGTGAGCATATAGCAGATTCATTTACATAAACAAATTCAGTTAATAAAACAACATTAATTTGTACTATGACTTTTCATAGTTTTCAGAAACAAATTTGTTTCTTAAAATTCAAACCTGAATATCTAATGGTAAAGAACAGTTCTATCTACTTTTCATAGGTATCAGAAAATTAAAGCACCAGAATGTATCATGAACGACATTTATTAAATCTGATTGGCAACACTTGAATTATTACCTTAAAGATATTGTATCTTATGATTTACGTATAATAGTTGCTCCATAAATGTTGTTTGAATTGAATTCCTATAAGACTCATCAGAAAATCGAGGAAGATATCATCAGCACAACATAGAGAACAAATGAAATTTTCAAATAAAGGAACAAGGCTTCACAGGTGGCCCAGTGGGAGAGACTCTGCACGCCAATACGGGAGACTCGGGAGACACAGGTTTGACCCCTGGGTTGGGATGCCACAGGGGAGGAAATGGCAGCTTACTCCAGTATTCTTACCCAGGAAATCCCATGGGCAGACGAGCCTGGTGGGCTACAGTACATGGGGTCACAAACAACGTGACTGAGCGACTGAGCGCAAACACGAGATCGAATTGCAGAATAAAGACGGTGCCATCCAGCCGAAGAGCAGCGCAGGCTGGACCGCCGGACGGGGGGCTGCTCGAGGACGGGCCTTGCCAATGGGGGGAAGCTGAACTAGAGGGCCAAGAGGACCCACTTAGCCTCCAAAGATCTATTTCTGCAGCCTCACCCTGGGCAGTGTGTCCCTCAGAGCCTGGTGGCCCTGCTTGTTCCTCACGGTGTAGATGGCAGGGTTCAGCAGTGGGGCCACCACTGCGTTCACAAGGGCAGCCTCCTTGTTGGAGTCCAGCCTGCTCACCTGCTTTGGTTTCAGGTAAATAAGCATGCAGCTGCCGTGCATCAGAGAGAGGACACTGAGGCGAGAGGAGCAGGTGGAGAAAGCCTTCTGTCGCTCCTTGGCTGACGGGAGTCGCAGGATTGTGGCGACTATGTTGTTGTATGCGATGATGGTTACAATGAGGGAAAGCAGAATGACAAACGAAGTGACAAAGAAGAAGTACATTTCAACAGAGCTGGTGTCAGAACAAGGGAGATTAATCAAGGGCCCCAAATCACAGAAGAAGCGAGGAAGGACATGGGAGCCACAGACGGATAACTGAGAAAGCTTTGTAACTGGAACCACCATGAGGGAGAACCCCCAAACTAGGCAGGCAGTGGCCAGAGGGAACACATCCTTGGGTTCATGGTGGTTGCATAATAAAGAGGCTTGCAAATGGCCATGTACCGATCCAAGGATAATACGGCCATTAGGAAGAAAACAGCTGCTCCCAGGAAAAGAAAGACAAAGGCTCGTGTGATGCAGGCAGCAAAGGAAATTTTTTGCCTCCCCAGCAGAAAGATGGCCAGCAATTTAGGTATAACGGTGGTTGTAAAGTAGCATTCTAAAAAGGAAAAACTGCTGAGGAAGAAGTACATGGGTGTCTGGAGGTGATGGTCAGCCCAGGTGATGGTGATGACAAGCGTGTTTCCTGTGATGGAGGCCAGACACATCAGCAGGTGCACCGGGAAGAGGACCTTCCCCAGGTGCTGGGCGGCAGGAAACCCCTCGAGCGTGAGTTCCGGAGCTGCTGTCCTGTTTCTCGCATCCCCCACTCATGACTTTTCCATTTCTTCAATAAACTCTCTGCGTTATGCAGTGTCATGACTAAGGAATGAGGAACCTTGTTTTATTACATAAGTAAAATAATGTAGGCATGGTGACTAGATGTGTTTATTATTTTAAACATGATATTTCATGTATAGTTTTTGTCCGTTAATAAGTATATATAAGTGATTTCTATCTTTGATTATGTTTATGGAGACACAGCCTAAAATCTTGGATAAACGAGAACTGCATGTAGCTACAAGTTTTCCTAAAATCATTTGAACAGTGCTAGTCATTTTCCTAAATAGTCTGTTGCCAAGCAGAAAAAAGTCCTTTTAGTTGTGTATCTACTTACGCAGCATATTCCTGGTGAGATCTCTCTCGTACCATGCATCTCAAGGTGAATATGGCAAAAGGGAAATTATAGCCTTAAAAACTCATGGTGATGGAGTCTGTCACTGCACACAAAAAAATCCCCCTTGACGTACTCAGGATTGGACATCTGCATTTGCAGCATCACTTGCAGGAGAATTTCTGGTGGCCGGAGTCTCAGCTTTCTAAAGTGAGTCAGATTAGAAGAGTTAACAGACAGACTCTGATCAGATTGTTGGAGATCCAACCAAGGTCAGTTTCCTACAAACTCTGAGACTAGCTAGTAAAAGAGGAGAATTTTTTCTCTGCCCTGTGCAGGCTTCCCAGGTGACGCTATGGGAAAGAACTCGCCTGCCAATTCAGGCAGTGTAAGAGGCGCAGGTTTCCCGAATCCCTGAACCCCTGAATCAGGAAGACCCTCTGGAGGAGGGCATGGCAGCCCTAGAGAATCCCATGGACAGTGAAACCTTGCAGGCTACAGTACGTAGGGTCGCAAAGAGTCAGACACAACTGAAGCGACTTCACACACACAGCGGTCAGTCTAGAGGAGAATCAATATCTACTGACCCTTTCAGTTTATATATTTGGGGAAACTTGGGCTTCCCTGGTGGCTTATATGGTAAAAAATAAATAAATAAATAAATCTGTCTGTAATGCAGACCCAGATTTGATCCCTGGGTTGGGAAGATCTCTGGAGAAGGACATGGCAACCCACTGCAGTATTCTTGCCTGAAGAATTCCATGGATAGAGGAGTCTGGCAGGCTACAGTCCGTGGGGGTCACAAAGAATCAAACACGACTGAGTGACTAACACTTTCACTCAGGGTGAGGACAAAAAGGGAGTGCTTGTTTTGACTCCCGCAATTATTTTCTAATTCATTTTCTCTCCAATTGTCTACCTAAATAAAATAACACCTTTCACTCTTTAATCCATAAATTTCTCTTACGTGAGCCTTTCTCACGCAATTAATGTTCATCTTTGATCTCTGAACTAGCCATCTGATACAGCCCTGTGTGTAAGATCAGCTTAAAGAGAAGCAGACTTTGCTTCGGTTTAAAATAAATAAATTACAAAATCAACCAGTCACACTCAGGTCATGTACTCACCAACATGCAACGAACAGTAACCAGAGACTCGTCCTCTACTCTTGTAACAAAGGAAGGTGCTGGTTTAGGCAGAAGGAAGGGAGGAAAGAAAAAGAAAGAAACGCATAAAGGAAGGAAAGAGGGAGAGAGAAGAAAGGAAGGAAGGAGGGAAGGAGAGAGGGAAACACCTGTATTTGAAATAACCCTAATTTGCCCCAGAGAAAATGTCAACATGTGTATCATGTCTGCTAAGCATTCTTCTTCATATGAATCCAGAGTTTTCCAAAATTGGGATAAACCAAAGTGACAGTTCCATGGCAATCTTTCCTGATGAAATTCTGGGAAAGAAAGCAGAGCATATATTGCCGTTGAGACTCCACTGGAATCTGGGAGTGAGTTCTCCAGGAATTTCAAAAAGCTAGCACACTCTCCTTGCAGGCTCCCAGTTTCCCGGACTCCCGTTCTGCTCCCACCTCAGCCACCGCCAGCAGGAGATGCCGCTTGCTGGGAAACCTTACCAGGCATTGTGGGAGACAGCAGCCTCCTGCTGGCGACGGAATGAAACACCAACACTGCAGAGTGGTTTGAATCTTTATATTTTAACACTTGCTTCTTACAGCTGCTTTATTTAATATCCCTTGCACAACAACCTGCAGGGCAAGCTGCCAAGCACTATGATTCAGAGACTACACAGTGCGCAGGCGCGGGCCGAGATGACCGTTACCTGGGCTTATTTACTGCAGCGAAGACTTTGTTTTGGGGAACTTCTTTATCAGCTTAGAATCCGTTTTGTCCCTGGGTCCGTTCCTTTTGAGGAGTCAGAGAAACATCCTTGTGTGCAAGAAATGTTCTTTTCCCACGGGAACAAACAGGATTCTTAGCTGAACATCTCGTTTGCAAGAATGTTCAGCCCTGGTTGAGAGTCTCGTTTGCAAGCACTTCTCAACCTTCCTTATACCTTGTTCCCTACAGTCTCCTCTCAAACTGGTCCCTGGCACACACACTTCTCTGAAATTCTCGAAAATGACTTGCAGGGCAGGTAAAATGCATTACCATGCCCCACCTCTCCAGTTTGGGGAAATGCACATGTCTCTGGGAGCAGCGCTGAAATGAAATGAATTTTCCCATCTGTATTTTAGCACTGGACTGTCTCTTGACACCACTTAGGATCCACCAGGACCAGTGGGCACACCCGACCTCATTAGAAGAGGACAGAACAAAACCTTCTAGAAATCAAGGTTGCTCCAGGATCCCTGGTGACTGCTAATTGGGCACTGGTGGAAATATAAAATTATAGCACACACATTATAGTCTTTCATTACGTATGCAAATATAACAATATTGACTCACAAAGGTCTGGATCTTCCTCCATGAAAATCTTCAGTGGTGGACTACATATAATCCTCCTGGAGTTTATAAAGTCTCATTGCATTATGTTACTAAGGTGGAGTTGTAAAGTCAAATGGAGAATTTGGATCCATACGTGGCCGTAGTAAGGTAAAATTCTCCCTTATTCTGTCATAGCAGTGTCCAAGACACGAAATAAAACAAAACATTTCAATAAGAGCTAGGGTCTCATAACTTAATACCAAAAAATGTCCAGGTTTCAGTTGATAGTAACTAGTCATAACAAGAACAAGGACAATTTCAACTCAAAAGAAAAAAAGACAATAAAGTTAGCACCAATATCAAGATGACAGAGATACTCGAATTACATGACCAAGACTCTAAAGCGGCATTATGAAAAATGCTTCAACAACAAATTAAAAACATGCTTGAAACAATTTTTTATCAAATTTCAGTCAGGAAATGGAAGGCGTAAAGGGTAACCCAATGAAAATTTTGGAACTGAAAAATTCAGTAGCTAAAATTTTAAAAAATTCAATGAATGGGCTCAACAGCTCAATGGGAGGGAAAGAGGCAGGGAATCGGTGAAACGATAGGACAGTAGAAATTACTCAGTAGGAGCGACAGAAAGAAAATAGACTGAAAAAAATCGAAATACAGCCACATGGGCCTGTGGAACTATTTTCAAAAGATTTAACGATTTTATCTCTGAAGTCTACAAAGATGAGAAAAGGAGTGAGGAATTTCTGTACACCAGCAAGGAACATGTGTACATCGAACTAGAAGTACAAAGCACTTGCAGTCACTCAGGAGAAATGAAACGCTTCTGTGTGAATCTAACAGAACATGTGTAGAACTGATATCATGGAAACTACAAGCTGCTGAAAAGAAAGGTCAAAGTGATAAAGAGATACACTGCGTTCGTGCATTTGAAAACGAGAGGAGAGAGCAAGGTGGTGGAATAAGAATGCATGGAGCTCGGTTCCCTCCACAACACATCAAGAATACATCTATGTGCACAATAATTCTCTGTGAGAAGTAACTGGAAACTAGCAAAGGACTCCTCTGCAACCAAAACTGAAAGAAAGATACATGCATCACTGGGCAGGAGAAGAAGAAAAGTGACAGCTGGGGCCTCTGTTCCCGGGAGGGGGCTCAGAAGAAAAGCGAGATTGTGCCTGCACTGGGGATGTAGCAGGTCAAGCGCCAGGCTGCGCGCCCCCGGCCTGGGGCCCCCACGGACAAGACAGACCCTCCCGGCTGCTTGGAGGACCACTGGGACAGGCAGAGAAGCTAGAGAGGCCCAGACTCAGCTCACCAGGAGTGTGTGCACCTAGTGGTGGGGTGGAGAGACATCTGCCCGAGCGGTCCCTCACCACACGACCCAGCCCAAGCTGAGGAAACCCTGGCCAAGCTCACCCCATGTACTGAATCTGAGGTGGCCAGAGCTAGGGGGAAGGCTTAGTCTTAGAAGGCAGAGGTGATCCATTCCCAGAAAAAAGCCTGGGTTACAGTGATCGTGGGTGGTGCTTTCTCAAGCTGGGTAACCAGTAACCACTCGTTTTGTTTTCGTTGGTGGCTGCACCAATGTACATTTCCACCAACAGCGTGCAAAGGTTCCCTTTTCTCCACATCCTTACCAACATTTCTTATCTGTGTTCTTTTTGATGATAGCCATTTTGACAGGTGTGAAATGATATCTCGTTGTGGTTTTGATTTGCATTTCCCTGATGATTAGCAAGGTGGCCCATCTTTCCATGAGCCTATTTGTCACCAGCATTTCCCCTTTGGAAAAATGTCTACTCAGTTCTGCCAGTTTATTAATCAGGCTGTTTCATTTTCTAATGTTGAGTTGCATGAGCTGGTTATATATGTTGGATATCAGTTATATCATTTGCAAATATCTTCTATTCAGTAGGTTCTCTTTTCAATTGTTTCCTCCACTGTGCAAAAGTTTCTAGGTTATTTAGGCCCCATATGTTTATTTTTGTTTCCTTTACTTTTGGAGATGGATCAAAAAATATTGCTATTTATGTCAGAAGAGTGTTTTGCCTATGTTTTCCTCTAAGAGTTACATAGTTTTCAGTCTTACATTTAGGTCTTTAATTCATTTGGGGTTTATTTTTGTATATAGTGTTAGAGAATGTTCCAATTTTCATTCTTTTACGTTTAGCTGTCCTACTTTCTCAGCCCCACTTATTGAAAAAACGGTCTTTTCTCCATTATAAATTCCCTCTTTTGTTGTAGACTCTTGTTCAGTTGCTAAGTTATGCCCAACTCTTTGCGACCCTATAAACTGCAGCACGCCAGGCTTCCCTGTCCTTCGCTATCTCCCAGAGTTTGCTCAAACTCATGTCCATTGAGTCAGTGATGCTATCCAACTATCTTTTCCTCAGTCACCCCCTTCTCCTCCTGCCCTCACTCTTTCCCAGCATTAGGGTCTTTTCTAATGAGTTGGCTCTTCGCATCTGGTGGCCAAAGTATTAGAGCTGCAGCTTCAGCTTCCAATGAATATTCAGGGTTTATTTCCTTTAGGGTTGACTGCTTTGATCTCCTTGCTGCCCAAGAGACTCTTAAGAGTCTTCTCCAGCACCACAATTCAAAAGCATCAGTTTTCTGGTGCTCAGCCTTCTTTATGGTCCAACTCTCACATCCATACACGACTACTGGAAAAGCCATAGCTTTGACTACAGGGACCTTTGTCAGCAAAGTGATGTCTCTGCTTTCTAATATGCTGTCTAGATCTGTCATAGCTTTTCCTCCAAGGAGAAACAGTCTTTTAATTTTGTGGCTGCAGTCACCATCTGCAGTGATTTTGGAGCCCAAGAAAATAAAATCTGCCACTGTTTCCACTTTTTCCCTATTTGCCATGAAATGATGGAACTGGATGCCATAATCTTAGTTTTCTGAATGTTGAGTGTTGAGCCAGCTTTTTCACTTTCCTCTTTCACTCTCACCAAGAGACTCTTTAGTTCCTCTTTGATTTCTGTCATTGGAGTAGTATCATCTGTGACTCTGAGGTTGCTGATATTTCTCCCAGGAATCTTGATTCCAGCTTGTGAGTCATCCAGCCCTGAATTTTACATGATGTACCATACATATCAGTTAGAGGAGCAGGGTGACAATATGCAGCCTTGACACACTCCTTTCCCAATTCTGAACCAGTCTGCTGTTTCATGTCTGGTTCTAACTGTTGTAGATTAAGTGACCATAAGTGCATAGATTTATTTATGGTTTCTCTATCATATTACATTGATCGGTATGTCTGTTTTTGTGTCAGTACCATACTCTTTTGATTATTATGGCTTTGTAGAACAGCCTGAGGTCAGGAAGCATGATTTCTCCAGCTCTGTTCTTCCTTCTTAAGATTTTTTTTTGGCTAATCTGGATCTTCGTGTTTCCATACAAAATTTAAAATTCTTTTTTATAGGTCTGTGAAAAATGCCATTGGTATTTTGAGAAAGATTGCATGAATCTGTAGATTGCTTTAGGTTGTATGGCTATTTTAACAGTATTGATTCTTCCAGTCCAAGAACATGATCTGTCTTTGCGTTTGTGTTGTATTCATTTTCTCTCATCAGTGTCTTCTAGTTTTCAGAGTACAGGTCTTTTGCCTCCTTAGGGAGGTTCATTCCTAGGTATTTTATTATTTTTGATGTGATGGTAAACATAATCATTTCCTTAATTTTTCTGTCTGATATTTCATTGTTAGTGTATAGAAATGCAACAGATTTCTGTATATTGATTTTGTATCCTGCAAATCTATAGATTTCATTGATAAGCTCTCATTTTCTATTGGTGTCTTCAGGATTTTCTATGTATAGTATCATGTCATCTGCAAACAGTGACAATTTTACTTCTTCCTTTCCAATTTGGATTTATTTTATTTCTTTTTCTTCTCTGATTGCTATGTTATGGATTTCCAAGACTATATTAAAAATAGTGCCAAGTGAAAAAAGAAATGAGAAAAATAAAACAATATCATTTACACAAATTAATAATATATACATATAAAACAAATATATCTTTTCACAAGAACACAAATTTTTTAAATCTATATTAAAATGGTTGTATATGGAAGAGAGAAAGGACTTACTAAAAGAGGATAAAACTGAGTATATCGATAAAAAAATGTAACAGAGTTTTTGCATGGATGAATAATGATAATGCATCATGAACTGAAGAAGGTGTTAACTCTCTGCATTCAAGGAAGAGAAAGAAATAAGGGAAGGAAAGAAAGAAAAGAAAGTTTCTGTTGATTATAATTCATTACAATTCAGGAAAATGAAGCATTCTAATAGTCCTCAATTTTCTGACTAGTTGATCATAGTCTGAGTACAAGTGTTTAAACAGGAAAAGAGCATATAGGAGCACACAAAGGCAGATCAACTCAGTGTCATACCACCAACATTTTGAGACTCAGATGCATGGAATAACAGCATGCCAAAAGCAGGAGGCTTGCTCATCCCTCGAAAGGAACAATGCAAGACAGAATCACGACTTAGTTCTTGAATGTGACATGCAGCCAGTGTAAAGAAACGTTGTTCTCAGGAGCCCAAATCCCCTCCTCCAAGTATGATTCTCTAGAAAATACCAGGAGCACTCTAGCCAGGCTGCCAGGATAGTACAGTCCAGCTGTGGTGGCTGGCTGGTGGCGAGAGCTCTCCTCTGAGGAGAGTGCTGGGCTCACCCTAGCTGGCAGTGGTGGACTAAGGCCTAGCCATTCTTCTGGGTTATGCCCTCTTCCAGAAGGAGTGGGCCAAATACCTTTTGCTTGCCTTTGATAAAAGTAATCCCTCCAGCCTCCTTTTCCAAGAGAAGAGGGGTTCTCAGAGTAAATTGAAAAGATAAACTAAGAATCTGTTTCATGCAATGAAACTGTGATAGGACTTCTCCAGCCTTGTGGAGTGCCCTTTCTCTGTAAACAAATGTCTGCTCCTGCTGCAGAGAGCTCTGAGAAATCCACGTTTGGGAAAGTGGCTCAGGTATGCTGTCTCTGTTAATTGAGTGGCAGACAGCACTGTACCAATTCAATACATCTGACAAAAGCTGCTGCTACTGCTGCTGCTAAGTTGCTTCAGGCGTGTCCGACTCTGTGCAACCCCATAGACGGCAACCCACCAGGCTCCCCCGTCCCTGGGACTCTCCAGGCAAGAACACTGGAGTGGGTTGCCATTTCCTTCTCCAATGCATGAAAGTGAAGTCGCTAGTAGGATCTACATCTTGTGTCCTTTGCAGAGGTTAGTGCAGTAGCATTTTCCAAAAACCTTCCAAAAGGTTGCTCTTCCAGGACCATTGGTCAGGTTGGCCAGGAGCTTCAACAGGTTTGCAACTTATTAACACCTTATTGTCACAACCAAGGACAGTACCAGAAGCTGGAGTCCATGATAAGCTATAATATATGTTGGTGGTTCAGAGCTTATGCTCTTAATTCATAGAGTTCCTTTCAAATCCTATCTCTAACACCCGTTCATTTTGTGACTTGGCCATGTTACCTAGCCTCTTACAGCGCTGCTGGAAAAGCAGAGACAAGTTGTGGGAGTGCTTCATCCCACATCAGACATACAGAGACTCTCATATGAGCTGGCTGCAGTCGTCACAGCGGCAAAAGCAGCAGAGCAGCGGCTGCAAATCTGTCCAGTGTGAGAGAGGACCTCTCTGGTTGGCTGTTGTTCAGTGGCTCTCACCCAGGGACAACTTTTCTTCCTCCCTGCTCACCTCCCAAGGAGATCTGGCATCTCTAAAGACACTCTTGATTGTCTTAACCTGGGGTTTGTCTTACTGGCATCTAGGTGGTAGAGGCTGTGTGTTGCTAAATATCCTACAATGCAGGACAGCCACCACAGCAATGATCCAGCTCAAATGCCCACAGTGTTGAGGCTGACAAACCCCAAAGAAAAACGAAAGCCAGCCTGGACGAAAGCCAGCCTAAATGAAAACACAGCCACGCACCTATCATACTGTCTTGGCTCAGAGGCCAGGAATGTGGCCAAGACTGGAGTTCACGAAGCAGCCTCCACAGAGAGGGGGCTGGACGCACCACAGGCCCAAAGCTTATTTTCATCAGCAGACCCTTCTTGTGTGGTTGCTCGTGCTGGTAGACCAGTCCAGTTCCTATCACTTGCAGGAGGTTTGCTTGAATCTGGGAAACCAAAAAGGCAAGGGCTCATGGTTGGTGAATCATTTTAAAGAAGGAAGTGATCTCCTTTTCCCCTGACTGATATTTATTATCAAAGACAAAAAGCAGAGAAAAGGAAAGAAGTGAAATGTCTATCAGTTCCTCTCTGTGACTCTTCAAAGGACTGATAACCTGAATTCATAGAAAGAGCTGCCTGCTGGATGCCTGTGGGATCATGAGTTTATCTGCATCAAATCACGAAGACTAATAATTTTAAGAGATAACACGTGAAAGCAAGAACCACTTCTCTGTATCAGCTAAGTGAGGTACGTTGGTGCTGTGCACACGTGCTAAGTTCCTTCAGTCGTGTCCAACTCTTTGCGACCCTGTGGACCAGAGCCAGACAGGCCCCTCTGTCCACAGGATTCTCCAGGCAAGGATGCTGGAGTGGGTTGCGATGCCCTCCTTCAGGGGACCTTCCTGACTCAGGGATTGAACCCATGTCTCCTGCCTTGGCAGGTGGGTCCTTTACCACTGGCGCCACCTGGGAAGCCCTCACACTGGTGCGAGTTCTCACAAAAAGAACAAAGCCTCAGTTGCAAGGTCAGTTAAAAAAAAGAAGAAGAAGAAGAAGAATCATTTGTTCTGAGAAGGCAAACTCCAAGCAAGACAACACTCAGCAGGGAGGGATGCGCTACCTGTACCAGAAGGGCTATAGAGAGAAGGATCAGTTGCTCAGACAGACAAGATAACAGAACCTAAGACAGAGGACTCAACTCAACAGGAAAGTGAAAAGTTTGCCTGAAAACAAAAAAATGGACCTGTTTGAATTTAAAGAGCAGGAAAAAAAAATGGGTCTGAAAGAAGATGGGCTTTGGGAGCTGGGAGAGAATCTAGGAGAAAGGTTGATCATCTGTCTCCATCAAGGAACTCCATTTTTTGGCCTTTCCTGAGTAGGGGTGGTGTCCCTCAGGAGCCTGAGGCTTCCTGAGATAAACAGGGTCCACTTTACACTGGGGACCACTGAATGGTTTCTCATTCATCCGTCCCAACTGCTTCTCCTCACCAGGTCATTTTCACAGTCAAATCGTCTGCAGGCCCAGTGGCCCCTTTCTGTGTGGTCCCATGCCACTTAGCCCCCACTCACCCTTTCCAGCTAACCACTGCAAACATCACTCTGAGACAGGCAGGGGTGAGGAGCTGTGAGATCCAGACTTCCTTGGCCGCTCCTATCCTTGGTGATCACTCACCAATAGCAACTCACATAGCACTTAATACCTTTGCTTAAGTTCTCTCATTCAGTCTTGGCTGCATCTCCAGGTTGACTTATTGTCCTCATTATTCTTACAAGTAAACTAGAGCTCAGATGGACTGAGTGATCTGCAAGAGCCTGACTGTGAACCCAAATCTTCCTCCTCCCAGGTCAGGGCTCTTTCTACATTACACACGTCTCCGCATCTGCAGCACTACTAGGCTACACCCTGTAATGCGGCTCTCTCCACGCTTCTCTTTTTACATTCATCAGTATGGGTACTAGTGTCTTCTTAATTAGGTTACCAGTTTCCTAAGGATATAAGTCAAGTCTCATATTTCTGTTTGTCAGATGAGTAATGCTCTGTTAAACACTCAGTAAGTGTCTAAGCATTTAATTTGCTTTTTAACCCATTACAAACTGTAGAAAATAAGCAACCAAGATGAAAAACACAACATATGTTCTTTGATGCGTGTTGAAAATCAGTGAACACACTGAGGCATTAGTGGCAATTTTCAAGGCCCGATTCATTGCAAAGTCTCTGAAACCACTGAGGGCTTGAACATGCTATTTGGGTGTCAGAATTCCATTAGAGGTGATTAGACTCAGTCCCTACCAATCTATGTACCAATGCCTCAGTCGGCCTGCTGCTGCTGCTGCTGCTAAGTCGCTTCAGTCGTGTCCAACTCTGTGCGACCCCATAGATGGCAGTCCACCAGGCTCCCCCTTCCCTGGGATTCTCCAGGCAAGAACACTGGAGTGGGTTGCCATTTCCTTCTCCAATGCATGGAAGTAAAAAGTGAAAGTAAAGTTGCTCATTTGTGTCCGACTCTTAGCGACCCCATGGACTTTAGTCGGCCTATGGTTCATCAGATTCTTGAATTTCTTGCCCCACGTCACTGTGCTTCTGTTGAATGCCAATGAGAATACTGGATGAAGAATCATGGACAACTCATTCCTTATAAATCAACATCAAATTCTACTCTCAGCCTCCATATACAATAGCAAAAAATATGTGTTTTTCTTCAGTCCCAAAGATTCAGCTAAATAGTCATGACTTGCTCCTATCATTTTTAATGGGTCATAAAAAAGAGAATCAGTCGTTCAGTCCCATTAGACACAGAGGATCTGTCCACCCGGTAGTTTTCTGCAACAATAGGAGGGTAGCATTGCCTTCTTACAAAGCTGTGTAACTTCTAAAGCTAAACCATAGCAGTAGTCCCCACTCCAGGTCAATGAGGTAGGTCAGGTACTCATGATTTGAGAACAAAGAAAAGAAAGAATAAGAAATCACAGGCATCTTTCTAAATGCTTAGCCCAGATTTTAAAGCTGAAATTTCTACGTTCAAAACAAAGTAGTGATCGTACATGCCATACTCATCAAGCTGTATGCGTTACAGTACGCACAGTTTTTGTACGTAAATTATACCTCAACAAAGCTGTTGAGACAAAGTGATGATCCTAACAGTGTGTTTCACTTTGAGTGTTACTGAGAAGAAAAGAGAGAAACAAAAACAACAGCAACCATTTTCATTAGAACCAGAACCTATTCTTAAAGTCTAATTGGCTCCGGAGGAAATACCTGGGGTAAGACAGCAGGAGTAGGTTTCTTGGGAGTGGGTGGTCACCTTTAAGCAGTCCTTCAGTCCGGCAGTTCTCCGCGTGCTGTGCGGCCCACTCAGGCTGCCTGCCTCTGTTAAGGTGCCTCTGTTAAGGTCCACACACCTAAATGTTTGGTGTCATTGCAAGATTTACAGCTGAACATGGTACAAACAAAAGAAAAAGAAAAAAGGAAAACATTTCCATACAGCTGTCATTCTACAAGACAAGGCACCTTCTCTTCTCCCAGAGACCTTTTTTCCCCTGCCAACTTAGTAACGACATTACTTCGGGCTCAGACCATGAGACCCCACATACTGGAGGCTCACATCCAACCACAGTCTTCATGTCAGCCAGCCTAAGGGCCCCAGAATTTGAAGCTCATCCATTCTTTTGGGTAGAAGAGACAAATTTACTTACTTTCCAGGCCAGAAGCTCACTCATCAGACCCTTCATAGAAAGGTCAATTCTCACTTAAACTGCAGTCTCAAAGGAGAGCTTCAAAAGACACAGGTTAATTTCTGAAGAAGGGGAAAAGCTTCCTGAGAGCTGCTTTGACCTCCGCGTTTCTCAAAGTATAGAGGAGGGGGTTGAGAGTAGGGCTCAACATGGTTTATAGTACGCCAGCCAACTTGCTCTTCTCCGCGCTGTAGGTGGAGACGGGGCTGATGTAGGCGTAGAACACGGCAGTATAGTACATGCCCACCACAATAAGGTGGGAAGAGCAGGTGGAAAAGGCTTTCTTCTTCCCCTCCGCAGTCCGCATCTTTAGGATGCTGGAGATGATGAAGCCGTATGACACGATGGTTATCAGGAAGTTCAATATACCGTAAAAGGCGTCAGCCAGGACAATCATGATGCTGTTCACATAGGTGGAGCTACAGGAGAGAAGTAACAGAGGAGGGACCTCGCAGAAGAAATGGGTGATAACATCGGGGCCACAGAAATCCAAGCGCAGCATCAGCCCAGCACGGACGGCCGTGTTGAAGGCACACAGTGCCCACACACCTGCGGCCAGCGTGCCACAGAATGCCTTGCTCATCATGGTGCCATAGTGCAGCGGGTGGCAGATGGCTGCATACCGGTCATAGGCCATGACCGTGAGGAGGAGCAGCTCGGAAGATGCAGCCTAGGTGAGGAAGTAAAGCTGGGCCATGCAGCCCCCATAGGAGATGGAGTTCTCCTCTAATACTAGACCCTCCGGTGCCTTGGGCATGACGGAAGATGCACAGATAATGTCCACAGTTGCCAAGTTGAAGAGGAAAAAGTACACGGGGGTATGGAGCCCGGAGTTGAGGGCGATAGCCAAAATGATAAGAATATTTCCTGTGAGTGCCGCAGAGTAGAGTGAGAGGAAACAGCTGAGTAAGAGCACGCGGTGTTCTGGGTGCTCTGAGAAACCCTGCAGGACAAGCTTTGTTACCAGAGTCTGGTTACTCATGGTCCCGGGCTGAAAGGGGTTTCTGGGACTATGAGGTGAATCTCCAACCACAGCTTCATGCGATTTCAGGGCTAGAGAGAGAAGCAAGACGTGTCCTAAGGAAAGCTGCTGCCCCGTTTCATTCACACCCAACATGATGCACAAGCCACATTAAACAGATGTATTAAGACTCAGTCAAGATAAACACAAAAATAAAGCAATAGGCAAAGGGTGGGACATTCAGTTCATAAAAATCAGGTTAAAATGTCCAACTGAACTCATGAAGCATCACTCAACCTCAAAGAAATGCATGTTAAATAAATAATCCACTCTTTAGCAGCCATGATTTGGCAAACTTAGAAACGCATGGTATTGACTAACATTAGCACAGGTGCCAAGATATAGGCCTCTTACAATTCATATTTCATTTGAGCCACAACATTCACTTCTGGGAATTTATCCTAAAGAGGATCTTCAAGTTGTCATTGCAGCATTATTTATAATAGCGAAAATTCTAAAGTAACCTATACCGTTAAAGGGAGAAGGCAATGGCACCCCACTCCAGTACTCTTGCCTGGAGAATCCCAGGGACAGAGGAGCCTGGTAGGAGGCTGTCTATGGGGTCGCACAGAGTCAGACACGCTGAAGTGATTTAGCAGCAGCAGCAGCAGCATACTCTTAAAGATGAGTCTGTATGATACATTGATATAATATATTGCAGTGTACTTATCAGAATGAAGCTTTAGAATGCTTATGGAATGCTGATGCTTGTGAAAATAAATGAAAAAGGTTCAAAGTAAGTGTGCACAACTTTTGATCACTTTGAGTCTTGAAAAAGCATGTCTGCATATGTGCCTGTGGGAAAAAGCTACTGGTGAGTGATGGACTAGAATCTGAACAGTGAGGGTGGGTTGCAGTTGATTTCCTGTCCTTGTTTTTGCTGCTCTCTATTTTCTGATTCTTCCATTTACTAACCTTTCTTAAAGGCATATGTATCATGGAATTCTCTTTCTGACAGTTCTTCCGTAGCTCCCCATCACTGACGGATGGAAGGCTCCCACCTGCTGCTCCCGGATCCACCTCCTCTTCAGCCAGTGTCTTCCCAGTGGCCTCACCCCTCAAAGCCAAAGCTCCAACCACACCCACAACTCCTAGTCTTGTCAAGGCATGAACCATACCAGGCTTTTGTGGCTTCATTCTTGCAACTCACTCAGCTAGGAATGCCCTCCTTCTCATGAACCAGTTTTTTTACCAGCACCCCACACTTTTCAAATATCCCTTCCCTAGAAACAAAGGACCATTTTCTCCTTTGTAGCCCCTCAGGGTCCTGAACTCACTTCTATTGTAGAATCCATTACCAGTCACTTCGTGATCAAGGTATCCAAATATCTGCCCTATGGTAGGTATATCTGCCTCCTTTCTCTCTGGGCATCCTTTTGGGGCACTCAACCCAATGCCTGGCATGGAACAGGTGGGCCCTCTGATATGTTTGTTGAAATAACATTGAAGAATAGTCTAGTATGGAGAAGGAAATGGCAACCCAGTCCAGTATTCTTGCCTGGAAAATCCTATGGACAGGGAAGCCTGGCAGGCTACAGGCATGGGGTTGCAAAGAGTCAGCCACAACTGAGCTACTGAGCACATAGTCAAGTATAAATAAAAGCAGAGTCCTTTCTATTCACAACACAAGGTACATTCTGTGTTGTTTAACATGAAATGTATAACCACATTTGTTTCTTCCTTGTTTTCAACTTTTTATTCATTAAAATAGTTAATTAAAGGAAGATGCTCACTTTCAAGTCAGCATTCTGTTTTTTATCAAAATTCAATGAATACAATTATCTCTGAAGCATTAAAAGGTTTACACGAAATGACTAGATTTCACCTACAATTGAATCATATCACCATCTTTGTAAGGTGAAAACTGCTTTTTTTCAAGAACAGCATGAAATTCCTCTGACTCGGAGTAATAGGCTATGTTAGTGTGGAGTCTGCTTAAAGCAGCTGCAAATGATGGAGCGCCACCTGCTTCTTCTCTGCAGCAAAGTATCCTGTCAGTTAACCAGCTTGGTGGATAAAATAAACACCACGTGATTCAGCTTATTTCATTTTTGCTTGGGACAAAAAAAAATAATACATACTACTTTTGCCCCGTTTGTGTTGAGGATCTGGAGATAATATCTGCTTCCTCTGAAACTGATTTTGCTCCGCACCAATCTGGTGAGCGATTCCTGTTTAAGTTCAGGGACTCCTGCGAGCCTGAAAAGCCGATGCAGGCTGAAAAGGAACAGCGCTGGGTTTGCCCCCACGGATGTCACTAGACAAGGTTTCTGCACTTCCCACTAGTGTCCCCGCTAGAATTCTAACCATCTGATGCCTCCAGTTATCACTCAGTCACTCCACAGTACAGACCACAAACCAGAGACTCACGATGCTGTGGCCACACCTATGGGGAGACACGCGGAGCGGCCGTGCGCAGGCGCGTCACAGCATCGGCGGAGCGCTGAGAGATGCTCAGGCTGCAACTCCAGGACTTTGGCCACCTCATGCGAAGAGCTGACTCATTGGAAAAGACCTGGATGCTGGGAGGGATTGGGGGCAGGAGGAGAAGGGGACGACAGAGGATGAGATGGTTGGATGGCATCACCGACTCGATGGACCTGAGTCTGAGTGAACTCCGGGAGTTGGTGATGGACAGGGAGGCCTGGCGTGCTGCGATTCATGGGGTCGCAAAGAGTCAGACACCACTGAGCGACTGAACTGAACTGAACTGAACTGAAGAAAGCCGACCACGGAGGAAACTGTAAACCCGTTCCTTCTCTGAACTCAGCTCCAGAATCAAGATTTTAAAATTTTAAATAAACTACAATATAAATGGAAGTTTTCAACAGGTACTGAGTACAAGGAAGTTTCAAAAAACTGATTCACATCCAAAGAAGAAATGACCTCTCAGATAACTGCCCTCTTACTGCAATTTCCGAGGCAGGTGGACAGCTCTCCCTCCAACTGATCTACAGAAAGACCAAAGAGTCAGGCACCAAGACTCTACGTGAGAATGACCTTAAAATCTCTGCTGGACCTCAGCCGGTCATTTCCTCTCCTGGAAACTTTTTCTCTCCTGAGGTTCAGCGGGCACTGGCTTTAATTCTCATCAAGCATCACAAGATTATTACAAAGGTGCAAGGGGAAAGACAGATTTCAGGTACCACCAGTCAAGTTTTAACACATTCTACATTCAGACAACATGGCTCCCCAAATGCAAGGTGATAGGGCATTTAAACAGTGGTTATTTTCCACGTTCACCAGGCCACTTGGCACTCCATTTTCAGTGAAAATATAAATGCATCTTGGATGATTTAATCACTTTAAAGAAACAGTATGCTGTGTCCTCAGAATTCCTGAAATTAAAAACTTATTTCATTGAAAGTTTTTCGTGTGTGTGTGGGTGGGGGGTTGACAAAAAAGTAGATTGAATTTTCGGTGGAAGGCAATTTATTTTCAGTGAATTTTTATCTTAATTTCAGTTTACTATTTTTAATTTTATAAGTGGAGAATTATTACTATTTTAAGATATTTAACTAACAACGAGTAAATTGACTATTTCCATCATTTTCATCTCTGAAGGAGTTTAAAGATGTTCACAGACACCGTATAATTAATCCAATGTCTTATTACATATGAAGGTAAATATTCTTATTATAAACGTAATCCAAGAACAGAAAACTGAAAATCAGAGAATGTCAAAATCACATATGTTCAGGTTTAAATCTGAAGGATAGTTGGAAGATGACCCAGTTCAACCTATTTATTATAAAATCACAAAGGCATCTAAGTGACTTATCCTAGTCACACAGAGTAGTGGTGATGAAGTCGATATCCAGTACAGGGCTTTGGAATTCTAGCCTAGAATTTTTTGCTATGTAATTTGTTAGTTGTCCTGCTGAATCAAATCTTGCCAAATGTCAAAAAAAAAAAAAAAAAAAAACTCAAGAAAAATCAACCAACCACATATATGACAATTTATTATGAGCAAGGCATGGAAGTGCAAACCCTAAACGCTTAGCCAGTTTTTTCAACCTATTTGCTCCATTAGTTCACTTATGGATTCAGTGGCAATTATACACAGTGAGAAATCCACAAATGTTGCTGACTCTGGATCAGCTAAACAAAATTTAGATCTTTTATGTAGTTAATGATCCAAACTAAGCAGACTTACTATAAGCAGAATGATCCACCTTCAGAATATTGTTAATTATTGTGAGAAAATTCTTTCAGCTTTGTGGATTTTAAGTACAGGCGTCCCTTCTCTGTCAACTGCAATCAAGGCTGGAAACCCAGTAACCCTGAGGCAGTGTGTAATCTTAGTCGAGGGCAGTCTAGACAGGATGAAAGCTTTCTTTCCCACTTAAGCTGTTATTGGCAAGATTTGGTGACTCATTAGTAAAGTTTGTCACTGCCTGTGGGAGCCCCTGAAGAGAGCTGCCCCCAGTCATTTCTCTAAGTGGACCCTGAGGAGCAATTACATTGAGTGACTCTTTGCTGGGTACTGGGCTGTCATCACTGTTCATACAAGGGCCAATTCAGACTTCTGATGCAGTTGTTCGAAAAAATAATAATAATAAAGATATATAAACAAAGAATCCTTTTCTATGATGTTACTGATATACTACTATTCAGGAATAAATGTGTATTCAGTTCAGTTCAGTCGCTCAGTCGTGTTTGACAGTTTGAGACCCCATGAACTGCAGCACGTCAGGCCTCCCTGTCCATCGCCAACTCCCGGAGTTCACTCAAACTCACATCCATCGAGTCCGTGATGCCATCCAGCCATCTCATCCTCGGTCATCCCCTTCTCCTCCTGCCCCCAATCCCTCCCAGCATCAGAGTCTTTTCCAATGAGTCAACTCTTCTCATGAGGTGGCCAAAGTACTGGAGTTTCAGCTTTAGCATCATTCCTTCCAAAGAACCCCCAGGACTGATCTCCTTTAGAATGGACTGGTTAGATTTCCTTGCAGTCCAAGGGACTCTCAAGAGTCTTTTCCAGTACCACAGTTCAAAAGCATCAATTCTTCAGTGCTCAGCTTTCTGCACAGTCCAACTCTCACATCCATACATGATCACTGGAAAAACCATAGCCTTGACTAGACGGACCTTTATTGTCAAAGTATTGTCTCGGCTTTTGAATATGCTATCTAGGTTGATCATAACTTTTCTTCCAAGGAGTAAGCGTCTTTTAATTTCATGGCTGCAATCACCATCTGCAGTGATTTTGGACCCCCCCAAAAATAAAGTCTGACACTGTTTCCACTGTTTCCCCATCTATTTCCCATGAAGTGATGGGACCAGATACCATGATCTTCATTTTCTGAATGTTGAGCTTTAAGCCAACTTTTTCACTAATCTCTTTCACTTTCATCAAGAGGCTTTTTAGTTCCTCCTCACTTTCTGCCGTAAAGGTGGTGTCATCTGCATATCTGAGGTTATTGATATTTCTCCCGGCAATCTTGATTCCAGCTTGTGTTTCTTCCAGTCCAGCATTTCTCATGATGTACACTGCATATAAGTTAAATAAGCAGGGTGACAATATACAGCCTTGATGTACTCCTTTTCCTATTTGGAACCAGTCTGTTGTTCCATGTCCAGTTCTAACTGTTGCTTCCTGACTTGCATATAGGTTTCTCAAGAGGCAGGTCAGGTGGTCTGGTATTCCCATCTCTTTCAGAATTTTCCACAGTTTATTGTGATCCACACACTCAAAGGCTTTGGCATAGTCCATAAAGCAGAAATCGATATTTTTCTGGAACTCTCTTGCTTTTTCCATGATCCAACAGATGTTGGCAATTTGATCTCTGGTTCCTCTGCCTTTTCTAAATCCAGCTTAAACATCAGGAAGTTCACAGTTCACGTATTGCTGAAGCCTGGCTTGGAGAATTTTGAGCATTACTTTACTAGCGTGTGAGATGAGTGCAATTGTGCGGTAGTTTGAGCATTGCCTTTCTTTGGGATTGGAATGAAAACTGACCTTTTCCAGTCCTGTGGCCACTGCTGAGTTTTCCAAATTTGCTGGCATAATGAGTGCAGCACTTTCACAGGATAATCTTTCAGGGTTTGAAACAACTCAGCTGGAATTCCATCACCTCCACTAGCTTTGTTCGTAGTGATGCTTTCTAAGGCCCACTTGACTTCGCATTCCAGGATGTCTGGCTCTAGGTGAGTGATCACACCATCGTGATTATCTGGGTCGTGAAGCTCTTTTCTGTACAGTTCTTCTGTGTATTCTTGCCACCTCTTCTTAATATCTTCTGCTTCTGTTAGATCCATACCATTTCTGTCCTGTATTGAGCCCATCTTTACATGAAATGTTCCCTTGGTATCTCTAATTTTCTTGAAGAGATCCTTAGTCTTTCCCATTCTGTTCTTTTCCTCATTCTTTGCATTGATCACTGAGGAAGGCTTTCTTATCTCTTCTTTCTGTTCTTTGGAACTCTGCATTCAAATGGGAATATTTTTCCTTTTCTCCTTTGCTTTTTGCTTCTCTTCTTTTCACAGCTATTTGTAAGGCCTCCCCAGACAGCCATTTTGCTTTCTTGCATTTCTTTTCCATGGTGATGGTCTTGATCCCTGTCTCCTGTTCAACGTCATGAACCTCATTTCATAGTTCATCAGGCACTGTTTATCAGATCTTGTCCCTTAAATCTATTTCTCACTTCCACTGTGTAATCATAAGGGATTTGATTTAGGTCATACCTGAATGGTCTAGCAGTTTTCCCTACTTTCTTCAATTTAAGTCTGAATTTGGCAATAAGGATTCATGATCTGAGCCACAGTCAGCTCCTGGCCTTGTTTTTGCTGACTGCATAGAGCGTCTCCATCTTTGGCTGCAAAGAATATAATCAATCTGATTTCGGTGTTGACCATCTGGTGATGTCCATGTGTAGAGTCTTCTCTTGTGTTGTTGGAAGAGGGTGTTTGCTATGACCAGTGTGTTCTCTTGACAAAACTCTATTAGCCTTTGCCCTGCTTCATTCCACATTCCAAGGCCAAATTTGCCTGTTTCTCCAGGTGTTTCTTGACTTCCTACTTTTGCATTCCAGTCCCCTGTAATGAAAAGGACATCTTTTTTGGGTGTTAGTTCTAAAAGGTCTTGTAGGTCTTCATAGAACCATTCAACTTCAGCTTCTTCAGCGTTACTTGTTGGGGCATAGGCTTGGATTATCGTGATATTGAATGGTTTGCCTTGGAAATGAACAGAGATCATTCTGTCGTTTTTGAGATTGCATCCAAGTACTGCATTTCGGACTCTTTTGTTGACCATGATGGCTACTCCATTTCTTCTGAGGGATTCCTGCCCACAGTAGTAGATATAATGGTCATCTGAGTTAAATTCACCCATTCCAGTCCATTTTAGTTTGCTGATTCCTAGAATGTCGATGTTCACTCTTGCCATCTCCTGTTTGACCACTTCCAATTTGCCTTGATTCATGGACCTGACATTCCAGGTTCCTATGCACTATTGCTCTTTACAGCATCGGACCTTGCTTCTATCACCAGTCACATCCACAGCTGGGTATCGTTTTTGCTTTGGCTCCATCCCTTCATTCTTTCTGGAGTTATTTCTCCACTCATCTCCAGTAGCATAATGGGAACCTACTGGCTCGGGGAGTTCCTGTTTTGGTATCCTATCATTTTGCCTTTTCATACTGTTCCTGGGGTTCTCAAGGCAAGAATACTGAAGTGGTTTGCCATTCCCTTCTCCAGTGGACCACGTTCTGTCAGACCTCTCCACCATGACCCGCCCGTCTTGGGTGGCCCCACAGGGCATGGCTTAGTTTCACTGAGTTAGACAAGGCTGTGGTCCTAGTGTGATCAGATTGGCTAGTTTTCTGTGATTATGGTTTCAGTGTGTCTGCCCTCTGATGCCCTCTCGCAACACGTACCGTCTTACTTGGGTTTCTCTTACCTTGTACGAGGGGTGTCTCCTCACCACTGCCCCTCGTGACCTTGAATGTGGAGTAGCTCCTCTCGGCCCTCCTTCGCTGGCACAGAACTAAAATTCTATGACAAAGAATTTTGATACATATTGCCCAATTGCCAAGCAAGGAAATGTTTTTACAACTACACCCATAGTATTTTGTTAGTTCATGTTTGCTAAGTGAAAAAATATGTTCTTGCTTTATATTCAATTTCTTTGATTAGAAAGGTTGAACAGCTTTTCATACATTTTAAATTTGCATAGCTATTATTTTTCCCAATTATTTGCATGGAGCCTTGCTATATTTAGAAGTCATTATCTACCACATCGGAGAAGGCAATGGCACCCACTCCAGTGCTCTTGCCTGGAAAATCCCATGGATGGAGGAGCCTGGTAGGCTGCAGTCCATGGGGTCGCGAAGAGTCAGACACGACTGAGTGACGTCACTTTCACTTTTCACTTTCATGCACTGGAGAAGGACATGGCAACCCACTCCAGTGTTCTTGCCTGGAGAATCCCAGGGACGGCGGAGCCTGGGGGGCTGCCATCTATGGGGTCGCACAGAGTCAGACACGACTGAAGCGACTTAGCAGCAGCAGCAGCAGCATCTACCACATATTACAAATAGCTTTTGTTTAATGTTTGTATATCTATGTGTGTATCTGTGTGTATAGAAATTTTGAACTTTTCATGTAGTCAAATTAAAAAATATTTCCTGTTGTGAATTTTGGCTTTTCTCTCTTGCTGTGAAAAGCATTCTTTACTCTAGAATGTTAAAAAATAGTGTTTCTACTTAGCAATTTTGAGGTCTACTATTTTATGCCTAAATCTATAAGTCAGCAGTTCCTCAAAACTTTAGCATAGAATTATCATGTGGTTCAGCAATTCTGTTTCTGGGTATATACTCAAAAGAAGCAAAAGCAGATGTCCAACAGATGCTTGTACACACGTGATCGTAGCAACTTTATTCACAACAGCCCAAAGAGGAAAGCCTCCCAAGTGTTGTTTATAGATGAATGGATAAGCATTTGATGCATATATACACAGATATTATTAGTTCTAGAAATGAAGGCAACTCTGGCACATGCTACAACATGAATGAACTTTAAAGACATTATGCTGAGTGAAGTAAACCAGTCCCAGAAGGACAAATAGTCTATGAGTCCCCTTATATAAAGTACCTAGAGTAGCCACCTTCATAAAAACAGAAAGGAAAACTGTGGTAAGCAAGTTCTAGGACAAAGGAATGGAGAGTTATTGTTTACTGGGCATGAAGTTTCAGGTTGGGAAGGCAAAAACGTTCTGGACATGGATGGTGAGAATGGCTGTGTACAGCGTTAACGAACTTAATGTGACTGAATGATACAGTCACAAATGGCTAAGATGGTATACATATACATAACGTATATTTTACCAACATTTTTTTAAAATTGTGATTCATCCAAGAATTAAGACGGGAAGATGGTAGCCATTATTCTAACCATTTACTGAAAAAAAAGATCATCTTTTCACTACTGCTTTGAAATGGAGTATTTATTTTCCTTCAAATTTCCACCATTATATTGAAATTCTCAATTCTTATCTGCCTATTTCTCCTTTATTATCAAACCATTTTATTTATTGTATCGAAATGATATGTACTAACATAGTATCCAGAATGTTTTTGACTCTTGCCTTATCTTTACCCAGCAGGAACTTTAAAATCTCCTTGTGTAGTTTCAAATATAACCTTGGTAGCTTTACCGATGTTACACTGACTTATGAATCAATTTTAAAAGATTAGACATTTTCACAATATTGATCCTCCTCTCTAAGAGTTAGCCATTAACCGTGTCTTCCCATTTTAATCTCCTGTTTCATATTTCTTAGTAAAAGATTAAAGGTTTTTGACGTGTAAATCTTGAACACGTATTACCAGGTGTATTTCTAGTTGTTTTACCTTTTTTGTAACTTTTATAAACAGGTTTTTCCTCTATCATCAGTCTTACTTAATTTTGCAAAATTTTGTATTTCTTGATTCATTTAGTCTTTCTAAAAGAAATGAGTTGAATTTATCTGTTTGTGCTTATATTTCCTGCAGTTTTATCACACGAAATTTGGTGTCACATCGGTATACTGTATTATTCAGCTATGGCTGTCATATAAAATACCATAGATTGGGCAGCTTAAAGAACAGAAGTGAAAAATCTTCTCACAGATCTGGAGTCTAGAAAATCCAAAATCAAATACCAGTCAGTTCCATTTCTGGTGAGAACTCTTCCATCATGACTGCCTCATGGGACAGACTTACAGGGGAAGTCCCTTCACCCTTCTGAACTTCTTCCCAGTTGTCAGCAGAAAGTAACAACTAGAACTCACCCCTGCCTCCTCTCAGAGCCATCATGAGAAGCACAATTAAGTACTGTTATATGAAAATGCTCTGTATGATATGAAGTGTTATGCAAATGTTAGTTGAAACTATTATCATTCGTCTTGTGGATCAAAAAAATTTAAACTCTACATCTAATCCTTTGAAGGAAAATATTATTTTTCATTCATTTTACAAATCACACCTACCTTCTCACCCACATCTTTGGTTAAGAGTTAGGATCCTGTGGTTAGACTGTCAAGATTCAGATTCTAGCTCCATCACTTACTAGCTATGTGACCCCGGGAACGCTCTTCGGTCCCTCTGTACCTCAGTTTTGCCATCTGTACAATGAGGGTCAGAACAGTACCTGCCCAAATAAGATGCTCAGCGCAGTGCCTGGCAGCATGCAACCCCAAGTAAAGGTTAGCTAACATCACACACACATGATTGACACTTTCAGGTACTGGGCTTTTAATCATGCAGGATGATTTTTCTTCTTTAAGATTTCTTGGAACTTTCGTGAATACTGATTGCACTTCTCCCGTACTTGAGAAGTTTAAATCGCACACATCCATATATGTACAAACATACACACACTGCTATTCAGGGGATATTTTAATTTGGGCTCCTTTCTCTGTAAAACTGAGTGACTTATTTACTCACTAGGGGGTTAAAAGAATACATGAGCTAGAGTTTGTAAAATTTCTAAGCACAGAGCACCTAAAAAATTATTAGTTCCCTTTTCCCTACCTACTTATCACTACAAGTCATCATGGGGGTCACAAGTGTAAAAGTGAACAGAGTTGTTAAGATCCCACATTGCTCAGCCTCTAGCAAGCAATGGAGACACAGGTGATGAACAAGGAAAAACAGAAGACAATGTTAAGCAAGTGCAATGAAGAAAGTTCATAAGGGTGTTAAGAGATGAAGACAGCCTGTGGTCCTTTCAGATGGCATTAGGGCAGGACTCTGAGGAAAGAGAGAGATGCTCAGATTTTTGGAGTAAATTATTTCTCTTATGCTTTTTAATCCGAGCTCATAGACATAGTCTTCTGTGATTACCTAATCTTGGGATTTAAAAAAAATTTAGAAACATTTCAGTCTGAGAATTTGACTTGTTCCCTTTTTTGAAAACACACTAATCACAATTTGAATTATTCTCCTTTTTGAAAAAACACACTAATCACAAATTCTATTTGAATCTTGTCTTTCATGGGTCAAAAAGTATCTTTGTACTTAGTCGAGAAGTTCCAAAGGAAGAACCTTTCATTAGCTTCTCCTTCCGAGTATATAAATAGAGCAGCTAAACTGAGCTGCAGATAGTAAACCTACCCTGGTCTTAGGAAAGGAGAGCATAAGGCAAGATAATGCAGTGTGGGTTTCCCCACCCTGCTTCTTACTTAACAGCCTTGAGGAAGAGGAGAGGGACCAATCCGCTAGAGTCTGGTCCTATTCTGAAAAGCACAAAGAGGGAGAAAGTGCAGGAAGGGGAGGCTCTCATCAAAAGTGTCTGAGCTCCCATCACAGACTGAAGAAGGTCAAATAGACATTTCATTGTTATCCTTTCAGCAGGCTCCTTACAAAGAAAGACACTCATGCTTCTTAAGACTTAGTTTTATCCCTCTTATTCTTCCTGGGATAGAACAGATGGCAACAAATAAACAATGAGGCCTCCCTCAGGGGAAGTCGGCCAGAATTATGAAGACATCTATCGCACGACTCTGGTGTGGGGATGGATGTCTGGACAGGACTTCTTTTTTTCCTTTCTCTAAATCCCCAGTGAATGAGCATTTCTTTTTAGTGCTCAGTGGTAGACAATGTTTAATTTTGTTTAACTATTCTGTTTAACAGCAAATGTGTCAGGAGGGATTGAAATGAGCTATAAACATTTGGAGCCAGAAGACAGAGTGGCCCTACAAAACGTCCTCCAGAGAGAAAGGGCTGCTCAAAGGGCCCTTTCCCAGTGGAGTGCTTGGCCAGCTAGAGCGCCAGGGCTGTTGCTCTGCAGGAGTGACAACCTGGCCCTGCCGCAGCTAGGAATGCCCTCACTCAGGGCTGCCGCAGCGAGGAATGCCCTCACTGCCGCAGCTAGGAATGCCCTCACTGCTGCAGCGAGGAATGCCCTCACTGCGGGGCTTCCTGTGGACGTGTCACCGGCTCCACCCCATGACTCACGGCATCATGCGACCAGCTAGAGGGGAAGTTAGAGTTAGTCTCTTGAGTTTAGGCTCATGCTACCTGTCTGCTCTGCCAACCAGCAAAACCATACTTTCCAAAACTTTCCTGTGGTCCAGTGGTTAAGACGTCACACTTGCAACACAGGGGATGCAGGTTCAATCCCTGGTTGGGGAACTAAGATCCCGCATGCTGCACATCATTGGGGGAAAAAACATACTTTCTTAGCAAATTTCAGGCTCTCCAGTAACAGCCTGCCTAGGAATTATTTACAGCTTCTCTATGACCGGCATTGCGCTGGAGACCAAGACATGAATAAGACAAGCCCTGCCCTCAAGTACTCCAGAATATGTTAAAGGAGATGGAGACAGTAGCAAATACTGACAAGATGGGGAGGCAACACGCCAAGTTATGGCAAGAGCCGAAGGCGTGAGGACTCAGAATACATGCAATTAACTGCCTGGGGAAGTCAAGAAGGGATCCGTGGGAAAGCAACATTAGTGCAGGGTTTGGAGGAGGAAATCCAGAGACAAAGAAGAATAGGAGTATTTCCTACCAAGGGAAGGAATGTGCCAGAATTTCATGGGGTGAGAAAATGTAGAGTGTTCAAGAAAGAACAGAATAGGTGAAGCAGAGCAGGTCAGCTTTATTCATCAACGTGGCCAGGCGGCAGCACTTAGTTACTCAATCGCACTCTGATCTAGGTGTTTCTATGAAGATATTTTGAAGATATAATTACTATCTAAAATCAACTGACTTTATTTTAGAGAACATTACCCTAGATTATCTGGATGGAACTGATTCAGTCCTTTGAAAGGCTTTAAGCACAGAAATGAGTTTTCCCTAAGAAAGCAGAAAATCCAGCAGCAGCATCACCCACCTGAGAGTTTCCAGCCTGCCTTCCTGGTAGCGTGACCCACAAGAGTCAGGCTTACCCAGCTCTTAGAGTCACATAAGCCAATTTTTGTAATAAACCTCTTCATTTGTGCACACATCCTTCTGGCTCTGTTTCTCTGAAGGAACTCCTTCAGATACACACGGAAATGTAAAGCGGCGAGTGGATGAGGGCAGGTAGGCAGAGACAGTGAAGGGCCAGTGCACAAAGTAGATACTTTATCTTAAAGGCAGGTGATTCTCAAAGTGTTTCCACTGGCATAAATGACCTAGAGGACAGGGTGAGGGGAAGGGATGAATTAAGAGAAAAGCCGAGAATGCTAGTTCACTTTATATTCAACCAGAGCGTCTCCTCTTTTATCTGTTTCCTTACAGGATTTCATTTGGGAAAAAAAAAGAAAGGGATTCACTCTTCAGGTTATGGGAGTAAGGATGCAAGAAATATTTCCAGAACAATGACATGAAGAGCTCCACAAACCTTTCCAGAGTGAAACAATCATAACTGGTGAAAGTTAAAACAAAACAAAAAATATTGAAGTGAGTGGAAACGGCCCTAAAGGCATGCAGCAAATGAAGACACATTTACCCAAGAAAATCTATTGATCTCAGTAAGAGGAGTGAGAGTCTGGCATTTAAGCCTTCTGGCATTTAAGCCTTGACCTGCTTTCTCCCTCCTTTCCACCCAGCCCAGTGAAACCAAAGTTCTGCTCTGACAATGTGTGGCCAAGAAGATAGGGCTGCCCTGTTACCTGGTTCCCAGACTAGAGCTGTAGTTTCACCCTGAGGGGCAATCACCATTTCTCATCTCATCTGGCTCTATGTTGCGAAAGGTCTATTCCAGGCAAGCTTGGCAGAAAAGCCCTGAAGCTCCTTTCTTCCACTCAGCCTCTACTCTTAGAACACAAACTCCATCCCAGGTGCAGCAAGTGAGAAGAATGGACCTTGAATGATCTCACCCTGGATCACTCATAGGGTGGAAATTCCATGCCTAAAGAAATGCTTCCATACCTGGAGATGCAGGAGAACAAGGGCTACTGCCTTACTCATAAATATGGAAATCCATCTGAGAAAAGTACACCACTGTCTCCAACCCAGGTCAAGAGCAGCGGCCTGGAGGATCTGCTCACGTAGAGAGAGGTAGGACAACAAAGACTTCCATGCGTCTCCCTGGGGGACTAACTTTATTTGGAAGAGAGCGTGGGGAAGTTCAACCCTATTCTGTTCAAAAACAGGGGAGATTTTGGTGGTAAGCAATTAAGAAGAGGATGGCCGTTTTATGAGAACAGTCTAAACCATAAACCAACTAGACATGTGTAAGAGAAACTAAGTAAAGAGACAGTTAAGGAGAGACTTCCTAGGTTTAAACAAAATTCAAAAGCAGATTTCAAAGACTACTTCTGTAAGTTCAGCTCAGTTCATTCACTCAGCCATGTCCGACTCTTCACGATCCCATGGACCACAGCACGTCAGGCCCTCCCTGTCCATCACCAACTCCTGGAGTCTACTCAGACTCATCTCCAGTGAGTCAGTGATGCCATCCAATCATCTCATCCTCTGTCATGCCCTTCCCCTCCTGCCCTCAAATCTTTCCCAGCATCAGGGTCTTTTCAAATGAGTCAGCTCTTCGCATCAGGTGGCCAATGTATTGGAGTTTCAGCTTCAACATCAGTCCTTCCAATGAACACTCAGGACTGATCTCCTTTAGGATGGACTGGTTGGATCTCCTTGCAGCCAAGGGACTCTCAAGAGTCTTCTGCAACACCACAGCTCAAAAGCATCAATTCATCGGTGCTCAGCTTTCTTTATAGTCCAACTCTCACATGACTACTGAAAAAACCATAGCCTTGACTAGACGGACCTTTGTTGGCAAAGTAATATCTCGGCTTTTGAATATGCTGTCTAGGTTGGTCATAACTTTCCTTCCAAAGAGTAAGCGTCTTTTAACTTCATGGCTGCAGTCACCATCTGCAGTGATTTTGGAGCCCAAGAAAATAAAGTCTCTCACTGTTTCCACTGTTTCCCCATCTATCTGCCATGAAGTGATGGGACCAGATGCCATGATCTTCGTTTTCTGAATGTTGAGCTTTAAGCCAACTTTTTCACTCTCCTCTTTCACTTTCATCAAGAGGTTCTTTAGTTCTTCACTATTCAGGTCAGACTGTGGAGCAATTTATGCCTCAGAGAGCAATTAAACAGTATTTAGTGGAGCTTAATAGTGGGGTGTGATGCCAAAAGAGGCAGAAAAATTGAACAGATCAGGGAAAGAGACAAAGAAAGCACGGCTAAAACCCTGTCATCCCACCTTAAGAATCCACATGCCCAAGGCTGTGCCCCTGAAGAGTGACATCAGAGCGTTCCCCACACTGCAAGTGAGACAGACTTCATGTATGTCACAGGCAATCAATCAAATCAATAGAAAATAAATAATCAAAGGACACCTCTGGGTGATAAGACAGAAGTAAGTATCCAGAATTTCTTTTTTAAAAAATTTATTGTTTAAAACATCCAGTTCTGAACATAAAATAACCCATATAGAAGAAACAAGGCAAGCAACAGAAGCTGCCTTTGAAAGAGTCCAGATGTCAGACAGCATAAAAACGTCAAAGCAACAATTTTTTAAATGTTCAAGGGAACCATGCTTAAAGAATAAAGGAAAGTATGATGAAATGTCTTGTTAGTTAGAGAATATCAATAAAAACACAGAAATTCTCAAGTAAAAAAGTACAACCAAAATTAAAATTCCATTACAAGGTGTCAATAGTAGACTTGAGCTCATAGAAGAAATAATCAAAGCACTTGAAGGCAGACCAACAGAGACTGTAAAGTCTGAAGAATAAAAGACGAAAAAAGAACAAAGAAAAATGAACAGACCCTCTGAGTAATATCGTTGTTTAGTCGCTAAGTAGTGTCTGAATCTTTTGTGATCCCATGGACTGTAGCCCATCAGGCTCCACTGTCCATGAGATTTTCCAGGCAAGAAAACTGGAGTGGGTTCAGAGTAATATGGGAAACCATTAAACATACCTACATATACCAGTAAGAACATTCGAAGGAGAGGAGAAAGAGAAATGTACAGAAAAAAATATTCAAAAAAGCAATGGCTGAAGATCCCCCAATTTGATGAAAAATATTAATCTACACATCCAAGAAGCCTGATGAAGTGTAAGAAGGGTAAACACGAAGAGATATGCACTCAGATACCTTATGGTCAAAATGTTGAAAGGTAAAGAGAAAATGTTGAAAGGTAAAGAGAAAATGTTGAAAACAGCAAGAGAAAGGAACGTGCCACATACAAGGAAACCTCAGTCAGGTTATCAACTAACTTCTCACTAGAAACAATAGAGGCCAGGAAGTAGTGAGATGGAAACTCAAAGTAATGGGGGGGAAAAACTGTCAATAAAGAATCTTACATCCATTTAATATGGTATATGAAGTGCTAGTCAAAGCAATTAGGCAAAGAAAAGAAATAGAAGGCACCCAAATTTGAAAGGAAGAAATAAAATTATCTTTCATCACAGATGACACGATCTTAAATGTAGAAAACCCTAAAGACTCTACACACACCCCCCCCAAAAAAAATGTTAGAAAAAATAATTGAATTCAGCAAAGCTGCAGCATACAAAGTCAACACACAGGAGCTTCCAGTTCAAGATGGTGGAGTCAAAGGACGTATGCTCTTCTCCTCCTGCAAGAGCACCAACATTGCAACCAGCTGTTGAACAGCCATTGACAGGAGGATGCCGGAACCCACCAAAAAAAGAAGATACCCCACGTTCAAAGACAAAGAAGAAGCCGCGGAGAGCTGGTAGGATGGAAAAGAAGATACCCCACGTTCAAAGACAAAGAAGAAGCCGCGGAGAGCTGGTAGGATGGGTGCAATCATGATAGAATCAAATCCCATACCCTCTGGGTGAGTAACCCACAGACTGGAGAACAGTAATTCTAAAGAAATACTCACACGATTGTAAAGGTTCTGAAGCCCACATCAGGCTTTCAGCCTGGGGATCCAACAAAGGGACTGGGGCCCCCAGGGAAAGGCCTTGAGAGCCAGAGAGACTTGGTTAGGCTTCCAGAGGACTGAGAGAAGCAGAGACTCCGGTCCTGCAGGGCACAAACAAAACTCTGCACACACCAAGACCCAGAGGAGAGGAGCAGCGACCCCACAGGAGACCGAACCAGAACTGCCTGCCAGTGTTGGAGGCCTCCTCTGGAGGCGTGAGTGGACGAGGCTCACCCCAGGAATGGGGGCACTGGAAGGTCCCCCTTGGTGTAAACCCTCTTGGAGTTTGCCTTTAACCCTACCATAGAGCCCGTAGACGCTAGGACTGGGCCACCTCAGGCCAAACAACTACAGGGAGAAAGTGCGATCCCGCCCATCAGCAGATAATTGGATTAAAGCTCTGCTGAGCAAGGCCCTGCCCACCAGAGCAAGACCCAGGTTTTCCCATCACCAGTCCACCCCATCAAGAAGTTTACACAAACCTCTTAGCCTCATCTGTCAGAGGGCAGACAGAAGAAGCAAGAAGAAGCACAGTCTCACAGCGGCTAAAACAAAAACCATTTTACAGAACGTTAATCAGGATGAAAAAAGCAGAAAGTTATGTCCCAGAGAAAGGGACAAGATAAAACCCCAGAAAAACAACTAAAGGAAGTGAAGACAGGCAACCTTCCAGAAAAAAAAACCTCAGAATAATGATAGTGAAGATGATCCAGGATCTCGGGGAAAAGAATGGAGGTAAAGATTGAGGAGATGCAAGAAATGTTTACCAAAGGCCTAGAAGACTAAAGAACAAACAGATAAATAACACACTAGAAGGATCCGCAGCAGAGTAACTGAGGCAGAAGGACAGAAGAATGCCCTGGAGGACAGAATGGCGGAAATCACTGCCACGGAACACAATATAGAAAAAATAAATAATGAAATGAAGACAGCCTAAGAGACCTCTGGGACAACATTAAGTGCACCAACATTCACATTATGGGGGTCCCAGACAGCAGAGAGAGAGAGAGAGGACCTGAGAAAATATTTGAAGAGATAAGAGCTGAAAACTTTTTGAACATGGGACAGGAAATAGTCAAACAAGTCCAGGAAGCACGCAGAGTCCCAGGAAGGATAAACCCAATGAGCAACACGCTGAGAACATAGTAATTAAACTGACAAAATTTAAAGACAGATAAAATATTAAAAGCAACAAGGGAAAAATGACAAATAGCATACAAGGGAACTCCCATCAGGCTATCAGCTGATTTCTCAACAGAAAATCTATAAGCTAGAAGGAAATGGCATGATATATTTAAAGTAATGAATAGGAACAGCCTAATACCAAGAATACTCCACCCAGCAAGACTCTCCTTCAGATTTGATGGAGAAATCAAGAGCTTTCCAGACAAAAGTTAAGAGAATTCAGCACCACCCAACCAGCTTTACAACAAATGCTAAAGGAACTCCTCTAGACAGAAAACACAACAGAAGGAAAAGACCTACAGAAAATAAACCCCAAACAATTAGGAAAACAGTGACAGGATCATACATATCGATAATTAAACGTGAATGGATTAAATGCACCAACCAAATGACATAGACTGACTGGGTGGATGAAAAAAAATACATGCATATACTTCCACTTACCACATCACTCTGCTTGACTGCCCCCCACCCCACGTTGTATGCAATTATTCTAAATTGTTAATCATGTTCCCGTTCAGTTCAGTTCAGTTCAGTCGCTCAGTCGTGTCCCACTCTTCTCGACCCCATGAACCGCAGCACGCCAGGCCTCACTGTCCATCACCAACTCCCTGAGTCCACTCAAACTCATGTCCATCGAGTCAGTGATGCCATCCAGCCATCTCATCCTCGGTCGTCCCCTTCTCCTCCTGCCCCCAATCCCTCCCAGCATCAGAGTCTTTCCCAATGAGTCAACTCTTCACATGAGCTAGCCAAAGAATTGGAGCTTCAGCTTCAGCATCATTCCTTCCAAAGAACCCCCAGGACTGATCTCCTTTAGAATGGACTGGTAGGATTTCCTTGCAGTCCAAGGGACTCTCAAGAGTCTTCTCCAACACCACAGTTCAAAAGCATCAATTCTTCGGCGCTCGGCTTTCTTCACAGTTCAACTTTCACATCCATACATGACCACTGGAAAAACCATAGCCTCGACTAGACACACCTTTGTTGGCAAAGTAATGTCTCTGCTTTTGAATATGCTATCTAGGTTGGTCATAACTTTCCTTCCAAGGAGTAAGCGTCTTTTAATTTCATGGCTGCAATCACCATCTGCAGCGATTTTCGAGCCCCAGAAAATAAAGCCTGACACTGTTTCCACTGTTTCCCCATATATTTCCCGTGAAGTGATGGGACCAGATGCCATGATCTTCATTTTCTGAATGTTGAGCTTTAAGCCAACTTTTTCACTCTGCTCTTTCACTTTCATCAAGAGGCTTTTTAGTTCCTCTTCACTTTCTGCCATAAGGGTGGTGTCATCTGCATATCTGAGGTTATTGATATTTCTCCCGGCAATCTTGATTCCAGCTTGTGCTTCTTCCAGCCCAGCGTTTCTCATGACGTACTCTGCATATAATATTACAAAGTTACAGTAATCAAAACAGTATGATACTGGCATAAAAACAGACACATAGATCAATGGAACAGAGCAGAGAGTTCAGAAATAGTGTGTGTATATATATATATCTGTATATACATGCCAACTAACCTATGAGAAGGGTAGAAAGAACACACAATGGGGAAGGAATAGCCTCTTCATTAAATGATGTTGGGAAAACTGGATATCCACAAGCAAAATGAAGTCAGATCCTTATCTTACACTATATGCAAAATCAACTCAAGATGGATTAAAGACTTACATGTAAGACGTGAAGTCACAAAACTGTAGAAGAAAACATAGGGGAAAGCATAGGGGGAAATGGGTCTCGGCAATGATTTCTGGACATGACACCACCCAGGACAACAAAAGTGAAAATAGAAAAGGGCTACATCAAACTGAAAAGCTTCTGCCCAGCAAAGGGAACAGTTAGCCAAACGAAACGGCACCCACCGCGTGGGAGAAATGTTTGTAAACCATGTATCTGAAAAGAGCGGCTTCCCAGGTGACTCAGATGGTAAAGAATCTGCCCGCAGTGCAGAAGATCTGGGTTCAATCCCTGGGTTGGGAAGATTCCCTGGAGAAGGTAAAGGCAACCCACTCCAGTATTCTCACCTGGAGAATTCCAAGGGCAGAGGAGCCTGTTGGGCTACAGTCCATCTGGTTAACCTTCAGTCTATTCAAGGGACAAGGAACTCATACAACTCTGTAGAAAAACAAAACAAAATGTCCAGTTTAAGCATTGGGAACATGTGTACACCCGTGGCAGATTCATGTTGACGTATGGCAAAACCAATACAATATTGTAAAGTAAATAATAATAATAATAATATAATAAAATATGAAAAAAAAGTAAATATAGGCAAAGGATGTGAAGATGCACAAAGATGAACAAACGGTCAACAGGTACATGAAAAGATGCTGAGCATCACTTAGCAGAGAAACACACATTAAAGCCACAATGAGATATCACCTCACACTTGTTAGGATTATCAAAAAGATAAGAGATAAGTGTTGGTCAGGATGTGGAGTAAAGGGAATCCTTGTACCTTGCTGGTATGTAAATTGCTGTAGTAACTATGGAAAACAGTAGAGAGGTCCCTCAAAAAATTAAAAATAGAATTACCATATGATCTGGCAATCCCACTCCTGGGTATATATCCAAAGGAAGTGAAAGGATCTTGAAGAGATATCTGTGCTTCAATGTTCATTGAAGCACCATTCACAATAGCAAGATACAGAAACAACCTAAGTTTTGACAAATAAATGAATGACTAAGGAAAATGTGATATCTACATACGTGTGTGTGCGTGTGTGTGTGTGACCCAATGGAATAGCGTTCAGCCATAAAAAAGGGAACTCTGCCAGTTGTGCCAACATGGATGAACCCAGAGAAGATCATGCTAAGCAGAACAAACTAAACACAGAAAGCAAACACTGTATGATTTCATTCTCTGTGAAATCTTAAAAAGTCAAATCAAACCCAGAGAGTACAGCAGTAGTAACCCAGGGCAGTGGTAGGGAAAATCAGGAAAGGTTGGTCAAAGGGTACAAACTTTCAGTTATAAGATGTATAAGTTCTAGACATCTGATGCACAGCATGGTGACTATGGGTAATAATACTGCTTTGTATACTTGAAATGTGCTAATAGAGTAAATCTTAAGTGTTCTTGCCACACCAAAAAAAAAAAAAAAAAAAGGGTAACTAACAAAGTAGCTGATGTGTTTACCGGCTTGACTGGTAACCATGTCACAGTTTGCTTTTATTTTTTTTGCAGAAATTTACAAGTTGATCCTATAGTTTATATGAAACTGCAATGGACACAAAATAGGCACAACATTCTCGGAAAATAAAGAACAAGGGCAGATCCACACTTCTCAATTTAAAACCTGAAGTTACAGTGATCAGCACAGTGGGGCACTGACAGAGGACACACATATCAGTCAATGGAATAAGACTGATCGTCTACAAATAAACCCTTACAGTTACGGTGAATTCGCTTTTTACATAGATGCCAAGGCAACTCAGTGGAGAAAGAATCTTCTTTTCAACAATCCAGGACAACTGTAAAATCATATGCAAAAGAATGAATTTGGATCCCTATATTACACCATATATAAAAATTAGCAAAATGGACCATAGGTCTAAATGAAGACTCAGATGATAAAATTCTTAGAAGAAAACATAGGAGTAAATTTTTGTGACTTTAACATAGGCAACAGTCTCTTGGATATGGCACTAAAATCACAAGCAACAAAAGAAAATATATATAACTTGGGCTTACTTAAAATTAAAAACTTGAGTGCTCCAAATATAACCATTTAAAAAACTGAAAAGAAAGCAACAAAATATCTATAAAAGAGTTGATAAGGGGCTTCTATCCACAATGTATGAACACATACAACTCAACAATGAAAAGATAAACAAGCTAAACATTTTAATGAGTCAAAGATCTAGATATATATTTCTCAAAAGAATATATACTAGTGACCAATAGCATGAGATAAGGTGCTCATCATCATTAGCAATTAGGGAAGTGCAAATCAAAACCACAACGAGATACCCCTTCACAAAGAATATAATGTGTTGATGAGGATATGGCGAGAACGGAAGTTTGTATGTTGCTGATGAAAACACAGAATGGTATAATCACTTTGGAAAACAATCGGGCATTTCCTCGAAATGATAAACTCATCAAGTTATCTGGACCCCCTGGATCAAGGGGAATGGTCCAGCAATTCTTCTCATAGTTATTTCCTGGAGAGAAATGAAAACATATGTATATGCAAACATTTGAGTGTTCATATCACCATTATTTATAATAGCCCTAACTCAAATTTCCATCATCTGATGAACAGATAAACACAATGTGGTCTATCCATAAAATGGGATATTATTCAGCAACAAAAATGATAAAGGACTGATACATGATGCAACATGGATCAACCTGGAAAAAACGATACTACGTTAAAGAAGTCAGTCACAAAAGGCCATATATTGCATGATTCCACTCATATGAAATGTCCAGAACAGGCAAATCTATAAAGATAGAAAATAGATTTGTTTGCCCTGGAAAAAGGAGGAGAGAAGGAAATGGCAACCCACTCCAGTATTCTTGTCTGGAGAATTCCATGCACGGAGGAGCCTGGCAGGCTACAGTCCACTGGATTGCTAAAGTCGGGCACGACTTAGCGACTAAACCACCACCACCAATGGGAAGTGACTGCTAATGGAGTGATGAAAATATTCTGAAGTTGACTGTGGTGAAAGTCTCAGAACTCTCAGAACATTACATTACTAAACACCATTGACATGTATGCTTTAAATGAGTGAAATGCATGGCATGCTAATTACATCTCAATAAAGCTGTAAAAAGAAGAAAGGAAGGAAGGGACAAAAGGAAAAAAGCAAACCATGATGGACTTTAAGTAAGGCAACAGATGACTCCACCTATGCTGCAGAGAATTGGGGGATGGAGTGGGGGATGGGGTGGGGGATGGGGCGAGGGATGGCAGTTAGACTGGAGATAAAGGTATTAGATAGGACGCAGTCACTGCAACCCATACAGAAGGTGGTGAAAGGCTGAGCCAGGGCAAAGCAGCAAGGGCAAGATGGAGATATTCTGGAAACCATCCCAAGATGGCACAGTTTCTGTTGAAACAGACATTTCATTTCATTTTCTGCTTGAGAGTAAAGGGCATGAGTGTAAATTAACCCAGTGCTTGGGGAAGTAGCTTAATAACATGTTACAAAGGTTTCAAAATGTTCATACACTTTGGTCCCTGTATTAAGAAAAACTTTTTTAATGTCTTAAGCACAAAATATGTACTACAGCATTATTTATGAAGGAAAGCAATCTAAATGCCCAGTAATAATGGATTAATTAAGGGAATGATGGTCTATCCATATAATTATAATTAAATATTACACAGTTGGCAAAATATTTAAGACACGAAATTACATAACAAAATATCTTACAATAGTAAGGAGAATAGAAATATGACAGGAAATTACACATACAGTGTGCTCTTAATGTAAAAATATATAATGCAATTAGTAAGTATTTACTGACTGCTTTTTCTGCACATTGTTATGAGTTTTATTTGTGTATCAAACGTCTATTTCCTACAAAGATAGTTCATTACTTTCATCAGAAAACATATTGTATTTCCTTTTTCTAAAAAAATAATGGCCATTTAATTCTTAGATTTGAAGAACATTCCCATAGCCACCCTGCGTCTCTTCTCCAGAGTTCCCTGGAGCACGTTTCAGCTGGCACGGGCTGGGTCCCACTTCTGTGCTATCACCATCCACCCTATCTCAACTGCGGCCAGTCTTCCATGTCCTATGATTTGATTCCCAGAGAATCCCTCTGGTATTTGTCCTCTGATAAATAAAGCCAGTCCCACTGAATTCTGCCCTCATCCCACCTGTAGAGAACGGCAGGCGCTCACTCTCTCCCTTTGCCCAGCGTGGTGGTCCTACCAGGCAGAGGGGGAAGCAGAGCTTGCCACCAGGCAGTCTCAGCTCCCAGAAACGAGAACTCCACCTTTAGCCTGCCCCCAAAAGTGACTGTGCAAAACAGGCAACTGGATGGACTCACCACCTCAGGTGGAATGAATTTATCTTTAAATTTAGCTCAGCTCGTTACCAAGTGCATGCCACACTCAGGTTTGCAGTTGGGTATGGGGGAGGTATAGGGGAACACAGAAGACTCCTGAGGTCAGGACACAGCAGTAGGAAGCTGACCGCCGTGGGGAGTCTCCCTCTGACACACAAAGCCTTTTACTACCATCCCTTCCGGGCCTCTGCGCATCATCCGTTACAGAGCCAATTAAAAAATCATTAAAATAGATAAATGAATAAATAAAACTCTGCCAGGCAGCGGGTTTTCCAAAACCAGCTCTAACTCCTGGAACATCCTTGCTATGGAGTCCACCTCATCTTCCCTAGACTTCCGGCCATGCTTCCACTCCCAAACCATCTCCAAACAAGTCCCGTTGCACGCCCAGCCTCCCTGCCCCCAAGTGTCTGCAACCCTTCTGAGGACTAGCCCCCTCCATACACCCTCCTAGGTGTCCTGGCCTCTCTCCATCTCTGGCTGCCCTGCCCCCCACTACACACCGACCATCTCCAGGCCTGAGGGTGGCTGGCACCTGACTCCCCTCAGTGTCCACCTACACCAGGCCTATTGTGACATTCCACCAAGGCTGTGGAGGAGGCCCATGCCCACGCCCATGCCCACGGAAGTCTCAAAGTACCGACTCAGGTGTCACCCTGAAAAGCTTTGCTGACGCCCCACATGGGCTCCTCTGCCCGCCCTAGACTCCCAGAGCACCCCTGCTCGCAACAGTCGCAGAACTGCCCCAGTCGCGCGGCCGCCCACGCCCCCGGGGCCTCAGTGAGAGCAGGGGCTATGTCCGGTTTTTCCAGGGGTGCCTGGAGCCCAGCCCTAATGCCTCCCTCCGGAGTGAGGGAGGCCGAGGCAGGAGGGAAGGGTGAAGACTGGAAACAATGAAGGAGAAACTGAGTGAACGGAGGGACAAAGAGAGCGAGGAGGGGTAGCCGCTGAGGTGGCCCCAGTCCCCTGACTGCTAAAACACACGCCAAGTCGAGGACAGGAGGCTCAGGAATGGGCGACGCTCGTGGTGCCCTAGGGGAGTCCGGAGGGGCCGGAGCTACGGGAGGGCGGGCCCGGGGGCGGGGTCAGAGCTGCTGGGGGCGGGCCCGGGGCGGGGTCAGAGCTGCGGGAGGGCGGGCCCGGGGCGGGGGGGGGGGGGGGGTTGAGCGGGGCGGGGCGGGCCCGGGGTGGGGTCAGAGCTGCGGGAGGGCGGGCCCGGGGCGGGGTCAGAGCTGCTGGGGGGCGGGCCCGGGGCGGGGTCAGAGCTGCGGGAGGGCGGGCCCGGGGCGGGGTCAGAGCTGCTGGAGGGCGGGCCCGGGGGCGGGGAGGGGGCCCCCGAGCGGGGAGGGGCGGGCCATGGGCGGGGTCAGAGATGCTGGAGGGCGGGTCCGGGGCGGGGGGCGGGGTTGATCGGGGCGGGGCGGGCCCGGGGCGGGGTCAGAGCTGGGGGAGGGCGGGGTCAGAGCTGGGGGAGGGCGGGCCCGGGGCGGGGTCAGAGCTGCTGGGGGGCGGGCCCGGGGCGGGGAGTGGGCGGGGGCGGGGTCAGAGCTGCTGGAAGGCGAGGGCGGAGGCGGCGGGGACCCCGGGCGCTGGGAGTGAGGAAGCTGCGGCGCCGGCGGGAGAGGTGCTGAGGCGTGCCGAGGCTCCCCGTGCTGGCTGCGCCCGCGCCCCGCGACCCCCGCTGCCCGTTGCCATGCCCTCCTACACCGTCACCGTGGCCACCGGCAGCCAGTGGTTCGCGGGCACCGACGACTACATCTACCTGAGCCTCGTGGGCTCCGCGGGCTGCAGCGAGAAGCACCTGCTGGACAAGCCCTTCTACAACGACTTCGAGCGCGGCGCGGTGAGGGCGCGCGGCCGGGACGGGCTGGGGCGGCCGCGGGGCGGGGTGCAGGCGCGTCCAGGACCCATCGGGGTGGCTGGGACCCAAGGTTGGGGGCGAGGGGCTCTAAGAGAATCCTTAACTGGGCAAGTGCTGTGACCATTACTTGCGCCCACTTCGTGGGACTCCATAGATGGCACCTCAGCAGTGGGGAGAATGAGGAGGGCTAGGGATCCAGAGACCTGAGTTCCACCAGGGCCTGATCACTAGCTCGCTCCGCCCCCATCCCGGGCGTCAGTTTCCCCAGACGTGAAGTGCGAGTCTAGGAGTCCTGGTACTTCGAGTTGGCCTAGGAGTCCCAGCCGGTGGCTCAGTGTGGCACTAGCTGATGTCTCCACACCTGGGCAGCTCACATTCCCAGGCCAGGTTCCCAGAGGGATGCGCAGCGAAGGAACGAGAGACCGAGGCCAGGAGAAGACTTTTGCAAACCTGGGGGTCTTCACTGGCTTCCAGTAGAGTGTACACGGGGGAACACTTACCCCCAGGCTGTGAGCGTTCAGAGGAGGAAGAGGGAGGAGGGCTTCCCCTTTCCCCACCTCACCAGAGGCCCTGGTGACCTGGGAGTACAGGAAGCAAAGGGGCCCTGTGTTGGCTGCACTTCTAGCCTGCGGGGCCACGCGCTGCAGTGAGGTTTCATTCAGAAGTGGACTCCCAATGCTGATCTGGGCGTGAATTCTAGCCTGCAGCGTTCTCTGTGAGCACAGAGGTGCTCACAACTGGTCCTTACCAGGTGTTTGGTGCCCAGTCCACTGGGTTTATTAAATGATCATTACTTAAGTGCTCATTAAATGTGGTGATAGTCCCAACACACTACAGGTACCCAGAAAATATCTGTTCCCTTCTGCCACTCCCAGTTTCTGAACTGACCATAAAGATTTAGATTTCATAAAGCTGTCTTTGTACCTCTTCATTATTTTGTTGAACCAAAAGGAATTACTCATAGCTGACTATTTTTGACAGATAAAACTGGCAGTTTCATATGGTTCCACCAAACACTTCTTGGGTAATATTCATGAAGCATGTTTTAGGTCTGCAGAGCCTAAAGCCAGCAGTAGTAGTCCTCTCCTTTTCCAGGCTGGAAACTCAGAATGGGCTTGATTCCCACCCAGGAGCCTCAGAACCTGGCTCTATAAGTCCAACTGACACTTAGCCAAGTTCAGTACACTTATGCAGCTAGAGAGTGCCCTTCTGGAAGAGTTAGGCATTGAGCATACAAACTACCTCCTGTTGTTTGGTTTCCCCAACCAGGCCAAGAGGATGGTGGTGCAGGAGGGCTAATGGATCATCCGTTTGGGGTGATGATACCCTCAGCTATTTCTGAAGCACCATCATTTCTTTCCATTATTTTGTGGATTCCACCAACACGCAAGGGAGACAGGGTGCAGACTGCTTGATCTTCATAATCTGTCTTCAGGGCATCCATTCTCCTTCATACACTACCCATCGGTGTGTTCATGCTGTTCAGCATGGGGCGCCTGGGTGTGGCTTCTCAGAGGGGAGATAAGGATGTGACCATAACACGGGCATTGGAAGAGAGATGAAAGCATCCCTCTGTTCATTATTTCCCCACCCTGAGAATTCATTCAAATGACATTGTGATTAAACATCTCTGTGAGAGTCCCAGAAGCAAATTTCAGGAGAAGTTTGCATATCACATTTCCATTGGGGTGAGAGGGGCACTTCAGGAGCGGCACTGCAGGGGACTTGCTGTCTCCAAAGGCTCTTTGAAAAAAATCAGCTTTTGAGAAAGTTCCCGTTGATGCAAAGTTACTCCACACTGGGTCTTGCACAGCCCAGAGCTACTTCCTCATTCTCCAGCCAATGTCTCTTTAAGGGCAATCTGTCCCTTTGGGGTAAAGGTGAGGGGGAAATTTTAGAGGAAATACTTGTGGAGAAGATAATGCTATCCCATTTAACCTGAAAAGCATTACAGTCATTATAGATAATAACAGTAATGGTAACAACAATAAAGACTTTTTCCAGGCAACCAATTCAGACATTTCCAGGTCATGTCAGGTCAACACCGCACTCCCCTCACTCAAAATTCAGTCCCTGTAATGAACAGGACTGCCTTTCCCCCCTGCAATAAATTCAGTCACAAATCACTGGTTATTTTAATCAGAGTTCTGCAGAGTGATTCAGGACTGGAGTGGGAATCAGAGTCCTTCACAGGTGAGATTCTCCTGTCAAGGCAAATTTAGCAAGTTGGTGCTTCTTTGACTCTGTCCATTTAAAGTAATTCAAGTCCAGGTGGGATGACTTTCACAGATCCGAAGACTTCTGGGAAATCTTAACCTGAGCCTTTTTCATTCCCTGGCAGCACTTTTAGGAAAGCAAAAGGCCATAGGGTACTGTTTAGTATATCTCCTTGAACGTAGTCAGTAAGTGTGAACAAGTCTTACAGCTTTACTTCTTAAATATTTCTGGTGAATATTCTTACAATATGTTCATGAAGAATATATTGTGGAATACTGCCTTCCCAGAAAGACCATATTACTGAAGAAGAAGGGCTTCCCTGGTGGCTCAGACGGTAAAGAATCTGCCTGCAATTCAGGAGACTCGGGTTCAGTCCCCGGGGAGGGGTGGGGGAGAGCCTCTGGAGGAGGAAACGGCAACCCCTCCAGTATTCTTGCCTGGGAAATCTGAAGAAAAAGTATTTCCTTCTGATCCTGTCCATCCTTCACCTGCCCTCTCCACACCATCCATTCCCTGTGTCCTGCCTCTTCTCCCTCCTTCCCATCCTTCCTCTGCTCCGCTCTCCTCACAGCTCCCCAGTGCCCGGAATCTGCCGGCTTTTCTGCTTCAGCTTCTCCCTTCTGCTGTCTCCTAGATCCCCCCAGCCCCCCAGTTCTTTGCTCCTTTAATCTCCCTAACCACTGCCCCTTCTCTTCCTCTCTCTGCCCTGGCCTCTCCCTTATCCGCTCCTTAATCACCTCCCTCTCTCTCTCTCTGCTCCACAGCCCCCTCCTCTCCCTTCCCACCCCCCATCGGCCCCTCGTTAGACCCTCCACAACAGGCAGTCCAGGCTGGACCACACCATGACTCTCTGTCCTTGCTGTAGCAGGAATCTGGGGCAGAGACAAATGGAACCTTTCTTTAAATGCTGATATAAAGATCAAAACAAAAACTGACCAACTAAACCTTTGCTGAAATATTCCAAAGCCTTAGAGCTGTGTGTCCAGTGTTGAGTTGAGAGCAACTGGATGAAATCTGCAAGCTGGCCCCTCTGAGAAAGGAGGCTAGTGGATATCAGGTTTCCCTGCCTCCATGTCTCTCTCCAGTGCCTGACTGAGGCACCCACCGCTTCTGCCCCAAGAACTCCATGCATCAGACTCCCCCTCCCACATGTGAATTCCTCACCTCCTTTCCCCACATTCAGAATGCCCTGCTCATTCCCCTTCTCCACTCAGCTCACCTCCAAAATCTTACCAAGTCCTAAGAGCTGCCTCAAATGCCATCTTGCAGGAAGCTTTTCCATGTCCTCCACCCCACTCCACATCACCCTCATACTCCATAGCGGGCCTGAACCCAGGCTCAAAGCCAGGTCACCTGGCTCCCAGACCAAGGCTTTTCCCACGATGCGATCATCGGGAGAAGTGAGAGGAACCCAGACTGGGCCATCACACAGGCATGGGTTCTAATCATGGGGCCACCAGTTACTTCCTAGCATGGTAGCTGCCTGACCTCAGTCTGAGCCTCAGTTTCCAGCTATAAAATGAAATAATCATCCGCTCGGCCACGCACATGTTCTGTATTTACTGTGTGTCATGCCAGCCACTGTTGGCACTGTAGACCGTGCGGAATGGCCATGTGATGTTAGTGAGTCAAGGCAAATGAGTCAACAAACATAGCATCCATCCAGCACCCTGGCCCAGGGAGAGGAAGGAGGAAGGTCATCACACCTCCAGCTCTTTGCGCCTTCCTAAGACCTGACTTTCTGTTTGACGCACAGGACCCTGAGAGCTCCCCGGAGGCCCCCTCTATCCTCTGTGACTCTCCAGCAGGAACTCCCTCAGAAACCAGTCACCAGACTTTGTCCCTAGACAGCCCGAGTGAGGGCTGAATTCCTCGGACCCTCGTTCACCTCCTGGGGCACTGCTCCAAAGCCAGGGCCAGCCAGAGGCCGGCCAGAGGCGCAGGCCTGTCCTGCCCCCTCCCCGTCAGAGAGCATACTGAGTCCCTGTAAGCTGGCCACAGATTCCATCCCAGGTGGAGCTCCAGGGCCTTCCACCAGGTACCTGTAGGGGCCACTGGGGCCGGGGGACCTGAAGGGTCCATTCTCCTGTGACTGCACACAGGCGGGACAGGGAGACCCTGCTCTCCCTGCCCTCAAGCTCCTTCGTCTCTTCTTCGTCAGTCACTGCCCACAGCTGGACGTCTGGCCCTCCCTCTGAGAGTCGCTCTGGAGAGCCTCCCGGGCTCCGCCCCACTTCCCTGAGAATGTCCACCTCAGGTGCTCCTGCCTCTTGTTACCTGACAGAGGCTGCTCTCCCCCCTTCACCTCAGCCTTCCTGCATCAGCCCCCAGACGCCGGCTGCCCCCGCCCCCGCCCCTACGGAGCCACAGGAAAGCCACTTCCCCGGGCGCCAGCACCCGGGGCCCAGGACCCGCCGCGCCGCACATGTTCACTTCCCTCTGCTGGGTCTGCACTGCTGGCAGCGAGGCATCTGCGGGTCTCACTCGGCCTCAGCCGGGTTCTCAGTGAGAAACAGTCTCTGGCGAAAGAGGAGCCAGCCCATGTGGTGGGTCCCTGACAGGCGAGCCAGCTTACCTGTTCTGCCAGACGCCCCACCCTTCAGGCAGCAGAACCCTCCCGTCCCACGGTGTGTCTCGTGAGAGAGCAGGGGTCACAGACAAGTTCACAGACAACGGTGACCCGCAGGCCGGGGGGGCCTTGGGCAGGGAGGGGGCTGTCTGTACTACAGATTGTTGATTCTGCCACCAAGAAAAAGCCTCGGAGATGGGTGAAATCTGGCTTAGAAAGTGCCTCAGATGGCCTTGAGTCTGGGGCTTCCCGAACCTGCTGGTCTTCAGAACACCCGATGCAGTGTTTGAGCCCCAGCCTTCTCTCCCAGCTGCACATATGGAGAGGAGGGCCTCCAGCGGCACTGCTGCCGTGCCAGCTCGTCTTCTGGGGTCAGGAGCCTGGCAGCAGCCCGGCATGCAGTGCTGCGCGTGGCCTGGGACAGCAAGGCCAGCCTCCGCCCACCACTACGCCTCCGACCCTCTTCTGATTTTCTCGGCATCACTGTGGCTCGGAGCTGCAGAGGCCCAGGACGACTTGAATCTGTGGCTGCACTCTCACCCGAGCCTCCTCATTCTCACCCAGTTATCTGCCCCGCTGATAATGAGAGACACATGGGAAGGCTTGGACTGGAAGTCCAGCTCTGCCAGTTGGTAGTGGAAGTGGGACTGAGTCTCACTGTCTGCATCTGAGACACAGGTCATAAACTTCCCTCCTCCCAAAGTGCCTGTGGAATCAATAGCAGCATCAGTGAGCGCTTTGCCAGTTGCCCCTGTGTGCGAGGACCAGTTTGCCTCATCCAGGCCTATGGGGTAGCAGGGCCAGCATCCTGCTGCCCTTGTGAGTGGGGTCAGCTGCAGAGGCCCTCACCGAGCCTGGCCTGGAGGAGGGCGCTCCTGCCTGGAGCCTCCGCCTCCCCCATCCTGGGCCTTGTGAAGACAGCAGGTCTCCCTCCAAGCAGCGCTGGCGCTTACTCACTTCCATCTCCTGAGGGCAGAGTTGGGGGACTTGGCCATCTCTGTCACTCAGGGCATAGCACAGAGCCATGCCAAGGCAGACATCAGCAGACATCTCTGCTAAATGCACTGAGGATGATACAAAGGCTCAGGGGCTCCCAGACTCTGATCTGCCTTTTCTCCTTCTCAGGTGGATTCTTACGACGTGACAGTGGATGAAGAACTGGGCGACATCCAGCTGATCAAAATCGAGAAGCGCAAGTACTGGTTCCATGACGACTGGTACCTGAAGTATATCACGGTGAAGACGCCCTGTGGGGATTACATCGAGTTCCCCTGCTACCGCTGGATATCGGGCGAGGGCGAGATCGTCCTGAGAGACGGGCAAGGTGAGCGGCTCAGGCCCCGCCCACCTCCTGGGCTTCCAGGAAATGAGAGGGTTTGTGGGCCCTCCATCCCGGCAGAACTGTATCCATGGGAATAATAACAATGCCGCCCGTGGCTGAGCACCTGCTCTGTGCCCTGATGCACCTGCGGGAAACGTGACTTCCTCTGGGTGCTGAGAAGTCCCAGGCTCAGAGGGTGGAGTGACAGGCTCCAAGCTCCATCCAGCCATGTCCCCTCTCTGCCATACAGTCCTTCAGGGGAAGGTTGTGAGCCCCCCCCACTTTTGTCAGAGGGGAACCAGGATCTCTAGTAGCACATACCCCTAGGACGTGTCCCTGGATGGACGGTTCTCCAGTTTAGTTCTTGGCTGTCCTCTCCAGGAGGTCACGGTGGGGCTTGGGCTCCTAGGGATCCCACTCAGGCCAGGGAAAGGAAGGGGGTGGCCAGGAGCGCCTGTGCACCAGCTCGGAGGAATCACAGGCAGGGCCCGTACTCAGTGTTCACCAGTCATTAAACCTGAAGTCTCACTTTTGTGTTGAAAGAGAGAACTTAAAATGTGCCCTCTTAAGCAAGACCCTCAAATGTGCAGACCCCAATCTGACACTTTCTCACGAGGCCATTCTTGGTAAGAGACACACAGCTGGCTTGGTTGGAGGTGGAGGAGAGAGAAGCAGATGATGGGGTCAGCTCAGGCCTCTTCCCCTCTGAACAGTGTGCCTCCCCACTCCCTCCCCAGCCTCCTAGCATGATTCAAATCCGTGCCTGGTGCTCTTAAACTCTCAGACCACATCGTGTTGTTTCTGACCTGGAATTTAACTTAAGAAAGAAAATTTCAGGAGCATTTCTGAACTAAATGATTGGGGCAAGAAGGATTTTTACCCTCTGTCCTCATGGCAGGGAAAAGATCACAAAAGTCATTCTGTCTTTTGGTGGCCACCATGGAAAAGGCTGCAGACAGGGCACTTCTCTTCTACCAAGATTTTTAAATCGTGAGCTCCGCTTCCTCCCGCCCCAGCCCCCCCCCCCCCCCCCCCCCCGCCGCAACCCTGCCACCCAAGCTCTCAGCTGTGTAGTCCAGTCCTTTTTCCCACAGACCCCAAATCTCTTTCCAGCAAAAGAAAAATACGGCACATTCAAACTGGGATATTTAGAAGGCATAGACCAGTGTGGAAGGCCATTAGCTGCTAGTCCTAGTGGGGTGGGAGAGGGAAAAAATGCCAGAGCAATTCAGGAGAGAGTCCTGCAGCCAGAGCTGCCTTGGGAGGAGCTATAGCCCTCGGCAGAGGTGCAGACAGTCTGGGGAGACGCTGAAGAGGCGCGGGAAGGAGTGTCTTCTCCTCACTGTCCCACGCCCTCCACTCTCTAGCCAGGGTTCCCAGTGGCCTGACCCAGTGTGAAGCCCACTGATGCCCTGATCAGGGACCCTCAGGGACAGGACAAGATGAAGGGTGGATCTGGAGGGGCACACGGAAGCCACCCAGCATATCTCACCGATCCATTGTCTATAGCGATCTTAGCGGCTTTCAGTAGTCTTTTTATCTTGCTCATGATCTTAGGGGTCAGGAAGTTGGGAAAGGCTTAGCTGGGTGGTTCCTGCGTGAGCCATGGGCAGCCACTGAGGGGGGAGGGCTAGAGAATCTGCTTCCAAGGTGGTTCTCTCACGTGGACGTGGCTTGAGCTCCAGGGCTCCGTGGTCCCTCGCTCTCCACATGGCGTCTCATTTTTAAGGCTTCCCCACAGAGCTTAGACTTCTCACAGTGTGGTGGTCTCAGGGGACTCATGCTTCTTAAGTGGTGGTGGGCTTCCAAGGGCAAGGGTTCCGGGAGTCAGAGAGTGCACGCTGCCAGCTTCTCCACACCTGACTCTGGAAACCGGCCCATCCTGTCGGCACAGCGGGTTTCTGGGGGAAGCCGGAACGCTGGATGTTCTTTCTGCCCTTCTCTAGGCTCATTTCACACATGTGCTTTCTTCACAGCGAAGTTGGCCTGTGATGACCAAATTCACATTCTCAAGCAGCACAGACGCAAAGAACTGGAAACACGGCAAAAACAGTACAGGTGAGTTGTGACGTCAGACCAAACAGCCGTGGAGCCGTGGTTTCTCCTGTCTCAGAGGCGTGACTGCCCACAGCTCACGGCCCATCGGTGTTGGCATGTGGTGGCCAACGCACCAGATCCCTTTGATTCTCCTCAATCCCCGAGCTCCACCTTACCACCACTCCAAGCAGAGATGGTGAAAGAGCTGTGAAAGGTGTGGAGTCAACCGCGCTGACATTTAGAAGGAGTGGGACAGCATTCTCTCACTCCCGTTGGAGGGGTCACCCCTCACTTTTTATGTCTTCCCATCATACTTAAGTTATAAACGTGATACATGGTCCATTGGAAAACTGACAAGTCTTTAGCAAACAGACCAAGAAAAGAGAGAGGACTCAAGTTATTAGAACTGGAAAGAAAAGAGGGAGCGCCAGTGCCAGGCTCACAGACCTTAAATGAATGAGAGAGCAGCGTGAACAGCTGCACTCCGGCCTGTTAGGTGGCTCAGATGAGGCCCCTCCCCGGCCGCCCAGGGGTCACGACTCTGCATTCCCAATGCAGTGGGCACCGGAGCACCCACTCAGTGGCACTGAATTATGAAGACACGCTAAACTATAGATGAGTCTCAAAGACATGCCAAATGCTGTTTACGAAAGGCTCTATGTTATGTGAATCTACTTTTGCGAAATGGTCAGAATAGGCAGGTCTGTGGACAAACATCAGTAGACTAGTCATCAGCTAGGGCTGAAAGTTGGGAATGGGTCCTGGGAAGTGACTATCAGTTGGATACAAAGTTTCTTTTGGTGGGTGAAAATACTCCAAAATTAGATTATGGTGGTGGTTGCACAACTCTGAAAATATAAAAACCTTATAATTGGATATTTTTAAGGGATGAACTTTATTGTATGTAAATTGTATCTCAGTATAGCTGTTTTTCATGTTTCTGTTTATATATTTATTTGGCTGTGCCAGGCCTTTGTACTGGCACACAGGATCTTTAGTTGCAGCATGCGAACTCCTGGTTGCAGCCTGTGGTATCTAGTTCCCCGACCAGGGGCTGAACGCAGGCCCCCTGTACTGGGAGTGTGGGCTCCTACCCACTGGACCAGCATGGAAGCCCCTTAGTACAAGTGTTTCAAAAAATAACGCATGTGAGCAAGGTTCACATCTGGAAAGTGATGCTCAGTGGGTTGTATGCAGCCTGTAATTTAACGGGTCATTGTGGAATTCTGAGTAAATGGAGCTTTTATTATCTTTCCATTTTTGTGTGCATTTTTAAGTATTTCCTCAGGATAGATGCCCAGGAGTGAAATTACTGCATCAAATAGTAGAAATTATTAGTATATATTGACAAATTTCAAAAGTCTTTCAGCTAGTTTTCAGGATCAGTGTGTGGGCATCCATTTCACTTAATACTTGCCAAAGCTGAATAGTATGTTTTTTTCAGATTTTATTTTATTTTTTATTTTTACTTTACAGTATTGTATTGGTTTTGCCATACATCAACATGAATCTGCCACGGGTGTACACGTGTTCCCAATCCTGAACCCTCCTTCCACCTCCCTCCCCATACCATCTCTCTGGGTCATCCCAATGCACCAGCCCCAAGCATCTTGTATCCTGCATCAAACCTAGACTGGCGATTCGTTTCTTATATGATATTATACACTTATTTTTTAACTTTCCTAATTTGTGAAAGCATCTCTTAGCTCCTTATTCTTCCCACACTTCTCAGAGACCTACTCCTGCACAGTGGTTGAGAAATCCCCACTGAAACCACTGAGTCCCCCAGTCTCAAAATTATGTTTAGCTCCCCCTTTCCTTCAAAAATTTACATTTCCATGAAACAGAAGGGAAAATGAAAGAGTCATAGGCATGTGGATATATTTGATATATTATAAAATCATTTTGAATATAAATACGATACAAATAAATATATTACAGAGGCACTGATGATAAGTAGTGCGGGGCTATTAAGCATCATACAGAATGGAAAGGAAAAGGCAGAGAAAGAGGGAAAGGAGACTACACTGAACTCTATATCATGTTGTTCAGAAAACTTATTTTTGGATTGAGTAGGCTTAAATATTAAAGGCAAAACTGTTAACACTTTTAAACCATAAAAGATTCTTCTTCATGACCTCAGGAAAAAGATTTTTCAAATAAGACTCAAAATGCCCTAACCATAAAGGAAAGACTAAGCTCACCTATTTCAAAGTGAGGAAGTCCTGTTCCCTACAAAACAGCACAACAAGAGTGAGAAAGCAGTTCACAGAATGATGAGCAAGAATGATTACTCGGTGTGCGCCAAGGATCTCTACAAATCTGCAAGAAGAGGGTTTCCAGTTCAGTAAAAAAAAAAGAAGGCACTTGCAGTCACGGTGCAAAATGTGAACAGCAAGTATACAAAAAGGTGCTTCGCCTCATTTGTAATCGGGGAAATCAAAAGATCGCAATGAACTATTGCTACTGCTGCTACTACACACACACACACACACACAGGCAGAGCTGAAACAGCTTGACAAGGCCCATGTGTCAAAGAAGGCCTGACGGGTGGGAAGGCTCAGGCAGTGCTAACAGGGCTAAAAACTGAACAGCCTCGCACAACACAGTCTCGTAACCTCTGATGGAAGTCAGGCGACATCATGATCTGTGGCCCAGAAGTTCTACTCCGGCATCCAAATCCAGGTGTGCAGCTGCACCTGGACACATGTACAGAGACGGCCACAGCAGTGTTATTTATGAGAGCAAAGCAACAGAGACCACCCAATGTCCATCAACAGTAGAAGAGACGGATAAATTATGATACCTCTACGCTGCAGGGGAGAGCAATGAACTGCTGGTACTCAGAGCAACGTGAACAAACCTCACAAACACAGTGCTGAAGAGCAGAAGCCAGCCACGCGTCTGGTCAGTTCATGAAGTCTGAAATTATATTGTTTAGGGAGACTTGTATAGCAGTAAAACAGTAAACAGTAGCAGGAAGTGATTGTAACAAAGTTGAGGTGATTGGGGAGGTTGAGTGGGCGTTTGGGGGGCTGAGGCTACTGGCAACGTTCTGATTCTTGGTCTGGATGCTGCTTGTGCAGACATTCTGTGCGTTTTTCAGATGTGAGTACGTGTGTGCATATATATGTATACACACACATATGTTTATATATTCTTTTTCATAGTAAAAAAATTTTAACGAAACTCTTATGATTTTAGTACCACATTTGGGAGAATAAAGGGCTTCCCAGGAGGCACAGTGGTAAAGAATACGCCTGCCAAGGCAGGAGACACAGGAGATGTGGGTTCCATCCCTGGTTCAGGAAGATCTCCAAAACGGCAACCCACTCCAGTATTCTTGCCTGGAAAATACCATGAACAGAGGAGTCTGGTAGGCTACAGTCCACGGGGTCACAAAGAGTTGGACACAGCAACTGAGCGTGCGTGTGCACACGCACACATGCACACGCACTTGGGAGAATCATCTCATAGTGCATGTGTAATGTTAAGGAGCTATGAATTTGCGACTTGTTGTGGAATGTTTGTGAGTAAGCCTCTCAGCTCAGGCACCATATGAGCTTTGAGACTTTTGTGCTGATGCAGCGCACAGGGCCTCGTCCAAGAGCGCTGCACCGCCCGTTCCCATCCTAAGAGGTCGGTGTTCTCATGCCCCTTCCCTTCCCATTTCAACCACAGTGGAAAGCCCCTACAGCAAGTACTCCACATGCTTATAGAAGGGAGGGGTCCTGTGCTATGGTGAGTTAGGCAGCTTCCAGAGAATCTGCTAGTTATGTCCAGCTAAGAGAGTGGACAGCAGATTTTATCAGTTCCACGCTAATTCAGACTAAGATGTTAATTCTTATTACAGGCATTTTGTCTTATCCCGATATTTTCCAAAATGCACCCTGGAGCATTGGTCCCCAAACTTTCTCTCCAGAAAAGGATTCCATGGTAAAACAAGTTTGGGAAACTGTTTATCACATTCTCCTCCTGGAGGTTCACAGTGCGCATAAGCACTGAGAATTCTGAGACGTTTTGGGGTAATGATCCCTGGTTGATCTTTTTTAACCCAAGATTTCCCAAGAGAATCTGATGTAGGTCTCAATGTCCTGAAGAAGGAGTGCTCTGTGAAGCCCCTTTGGGAAACACCCCTTCCCCAGGGAGAGGTGGATTCAGTGGTGTGTTGGTCTTACAAGGGATGGGGCTTTGGCACAGTCTAGAGAAGCCTGGTGGAGAAGGCAATGGCACCCCACTCCAGTACCCTTGCCTAGAGAATCCCAGGGACGGGGGAGCCTGGTGGGCTGCCATCTACGGGGTCGCACAGGGTCGGACACAACTAAAGCGACTTAGCAGCAGCAGCAGCAGCAGCAGCAGCAGCAGCAGAGAAGCCTGGCGGGCTACAGTCCATAGGGTCGCGAAGAGTCGGCCATGGCTGAGCACACACACGCACGAACGCACAGGGACACGGGCAGAGGCTGTCCTGGTGGGGTCGTCGGCTCCTTCCGCAGATCTAGTCATCATTTTTCTTCTTCTTTCTGCTCATCCGTTCTTTCCAGGCCTCCCCCTCTGTTTCCGTTGAGGAAACACTGAATCTTGCACTGTCTGCGTACTCTTCGAGTTCCTCTTTCACATGAACCCTCAGGCTTCCAGATAAGAGTTTGAAAGTAAAGTTGACAACTAAGAATAGTCTCCAGCGTGTCAGAGGCTGGCAGATTCAGCTGGTTCTCTTCACTCACTCAGCCAAGCTGGAAGATGGAGAAGCCACACAGTTCCTAACCCAGCACCCGTGTTCTCTCACTGGGATTGCACGTGTGGCACAGGCACACACACACACAGAGCAAACTACAGTGTAGTGGGTTTTCATCCACATCATGTAATCGAATCATTCCATGACTTGCTTCTTCTTCCCCCATTATTCTGTTGCAGAGAGCTGCCAATTGACAGGCGCCGTCCATTCATTTCGGAGAAGGCAATGGCACCCCGCTCCAGCACTCTCGCATTTAGCTTCTGTGTAGCACACCATCGTGTGAATGAACCATCATGCTCCCCCACTGCCCTGCTGGGGGACATGCTGGAAGTCTTTAACCCAGTGCAATACGTTTCCTCATACATCTTGTCTCCTGATTTCTTCAATGAGTTGCTCTAGGGAACAGACATAGGAGCGGGCATGCAGGGTTGCAGACCACATGTTATGTTTTCTAAACATTGCCCAGGAGCTGTTCCTGAGTTGCCGTTTGCCTACATCATCCACCCACTTTACACCCTGAGACATTTTCATCCTTCTCGGTATAATGTGTGTGCAATAGCGTCTCGCTGCTTTCCTCATCCTTAAGCTGCCACTGTTTCTTGCTTTATGTGACGGTAGCAGAGTTTATTCAACCGTTCTCCTATTGATGGACATTGGTTTGCTTCCCATTTGTATATTGGATTATATTTTGTATTAAAACCAGTGCTGCAAGAAGCAACCTCGTACAGACATCTTGATGTACTGGTGCTTGAATTACTGTCAGATTAACTTCCAGAACTCACATAGCTGGGTCAAATCATCATTTTTCACTGTAAGAAATAATGACAAAATTCTCTTCCCAGAATTTCACAGCAGCTTTCAATCTCACCAGCGGTATATGAAAACATGCTGTTGCCTAACGCTTCACTAATGCCTGATGACATCGACTTTTCAAATTCTTAACAAAACGAATGGCTCTTACCCTGAAGTAAGAGCCCATTGCTGTCTTAATCTGCATGCCTCTGACCACTGGTGAGTTTAGCCTCTGCTTTGCTTCTTGCTCAGATTGCCTGTTTATGCCCTTTATTTTTCTAAGAGTTTATTATTAATCTAAAGGGGCTCTTCACATATTGGGAGAGTGTCCCTTGCTCAGATTGCCTGTTTATGCCCTTTATTTTTCTAAGAGTTTATTATTAATCTAAAGGGGCTCTTCACATATTGGGAGAGTGTCCCTTGCTCAGATTGCCTGTTTATGCCCTTTATTTTTCTAAGAGTTTATTATTAATCTAAAGGGGCTCTTCACATATTGGGAGAGTGTCCCTTTGTTATATGTAGAGTGTATGTCTCTTATTTTCTGTTGCTCTTGTCACAAATTTCAGCTCTTTATTTTCTTAATATATGCATTCTTTTTGTTTGTAACTTTTGGGTTTCCTGCTTTGCTTAGGAAGGCCCTCCCCATCCCAGTGTTACCTAAGTACTCATATTTTTTTGTTCTTAACTTTAGGCTTTTATTTCAGCTGCTATGTATTTTTATACATGATGTGAAATCGGAGTCAAATGTTTCTGGCATCATTTATTAAGTAATGAGTTTCTTCCTGCTGCTTTGGGATGGTACCCACGGTACACGGAGCTGATGGGGCGACCACATGTGAGGCTCTGCAGTCAATGCCTGGGCTCAGCCCCACCGACTGCCACTGAGAAAGCTGTTCAGCCTCTTTGCGCCTTGACTGTCCCATCTGTAAAGTGGGAGAAATAATAATACCACCTCGCAGGGTTCTGAATTAAATAGGTTCCCCTATGGAAACACACAGACTAGCATTCGACAGACAGAGAACACTGGGCAAGTATCAGCTAGTTTCGTGTTATATTCACGTACTCTCTTGGGTCTGTTTCTCTACCCCATGGCCCAGCACCATCTTTTGGTGATCAGAACTTTCTAATAAATGTGAATGGTTGTTTTGTTATCTCACTGTTCTTTTTAGTTTTTCATGATGAGAATTGCTTTGAATTACAAATAAATGTGTCCCTTACTGGCATTTTAATAATGTTCCATCTTCCCACCCACTTAGATCTATCTGATGTCCTTCAGTAGAATTTCTAGTTTTATTCATGAAGTGCTTTCACCTTTCCAGTCACTTTATACCAACAGAAACTGTAGCTGTTACCATTCTAAGTGGGATGTTTTTTCCATTTTAAATGAATATTGCTGGGATAAAGATGAATTACTCATTTTCCACTATTTACTTTGTATTGACACCTTGCTAAACTATTTCATTGGTTCTAATTATTTTTAAGTGAGTCTTTTTAATTGCCTGGTTATTTGATCATGTTATAAAAATGATGATACTTTTGTCTCTTAGCTTACATTATTTACATCAGTGATAATTTTTTTCTTACTGCCCGAACAAAGTAACGGTAGCAAGGATGAACATCATTTCTAAGTCTTAATTTTTTAGAAAATGCCTTTCATGTTCTTATTTGTTCAATATGTTGTTTTTGATAAACACTCTTTGCTTATTTATTTGTTAAGTAGATTTGCTACTGTTTTCTGATAAACAGTAACTTCATGCTTCATTTTAACATCATGTCTGTTTAGCTGAACTTGTTCAATTAGTATGGGACTTCCCTGGTGGCTCAGCAGCAAAGAATCCTCTTGCAATGCAGGAGGGGCAGGAGATGCAGGTTAGATCCCTGAGTCACGAAGATCCCCTGGAGGAGGGCATGGCAACCCACTCCAGTATTCTTGCCTGGAGACTCCCATGGACGGAGAAACCCGACGGGCTACAATCCACAGGGTCACAACAAGCTGGACACGACTGAGGCAACTGAGCGCGCGCACGCACACTTCCAGTTAATGGGTGAAAACGTGGGTGGCATAATGTCCCAGTCCATGCTTTCCGCACAACCCCTCCTCACGAATTCCTTGACTTGATGTAAGAGGCTTAAATGACGGTCTAAACAGTGTCCGTTAAACAGCTGACACTGCCTCCCTGTTGGCACTGTGGCCAATGGGAAGCCTAATGATGGTTCGTTAGTTTCCTTTTCCGGAAGCTTGTGAGTTTGTAGGAGCACCTCCCTGCTCCCTCCACCTTTCTCCTATTTGGCATTTACAATATAATCAGAATATATCTAGGAATGTCTTTTTTTCCTTTGTTATTTTTTCTGTATAGGATTTACTCAGAAAATTGAGGTCTCTTTAGCTTAAGGACATCTTTCTCCGATTTCTTTGATCTTTACCCCTCCAGATGCTGCTCTCTGTCCTTTGGAGCGCGGGCTCTCCACATAGTGAAGCCTCTATACCCAGCTTCCGTGTCTCCCGCGATTTCTCCCATGGGTTCCACTTCTGTGTATGTCGCTGTTACAGTTTCTTCCATTTGGCACAAGGCAGTTCCTGTCATAGAACAGGTGCTCAATAGTTAGATACTGAATAGATGTTGTCCTCCAGGAGACTGATCAGATCTCACAGTGACTAGTATTCCCTTCCCATTTTTCAGTTCAGAAATCATGTTTTATGGTTGCAGAAAGTCTTTTTAGATTCTAATTACATCTCCTTAAGTTCAAGCTGGTTTTAGAAAAGGCAGAAGAACCAGAGATCAAATTACCAACATCCGCTGGATCATGGAAAAAGCAAGAGAGTTCCAGATAAACATCTATTTCTGCTTTATTGACTATGCCAAAGCCTTTGACTGTGTGGATCACAATCAACTGTGGAAAATTCTGAGAGAGATGGGAATACCAGACCACCTGACCTGCCTCTTGAGAAACCTATGTGCAGGCCAGGAAGCAACAGTTAGAACTGGACATGGAACAACAGACAGGTTCCAAATAGGAAAAGGAGTACGTCAAGGCTGTATATTGTCACCCTGCTTATTTAACTTATATGCAGAGTACATCATGAGAAACGCTGGGGTGGAAGAAGCACAAGCTGGAATCAAGATTGCCGGGAGAAATATCAATCACCTCAGATATGCAGATGACACCACCCTTATGGCAGAAAGTGAAGAGGAACTAAAAAGCCTCTTGATGAAAGTGAAAGAGGAGAGTGGAAAAGTTGGCTTAAAGCTCAACATTCAGAAAATGAAGATCATGGCATCTGGTCCCATCACTTCATGGCAAATAGATGGGGAAACAGTGGAAACAGTGTCAGACTTTATTTTTTAGGCTCCAAAATCACTGCAGATGGTGACTGCAGCCATGAAATTAAAAGATGCTTACTCCTTGGAAGAAAAGTTATGACCAACCTAGATAGCATATGCAAAAGCAGAGACATTACTTTGCCGACTAAGGTCCGTCTAGTCAGGGCTATGGTTTTTCCAGTGGTCATGTATGGATGTGAGAGTTGGACTGTGAAGAAGGCTGAGCGCCAAAGAATTGATGCTTTTGAACTGTGGTGTTGGAGAAGATTCTTGAGAGTCCCTTGGACTGCAAGGAGATCCAATCAGTCCATTCTGAAGGAGATCAGCCCTGGGATTTCTTTGGAAGTACTGATGCTAAAGCTGAAACTCCAGTACTTTGGCCACCTCATGCGAAGAGTTGACTCATTGGAGAAGACTCTGATGCTGGGAGGGATTGGGGGCAGGAGGAGAAGGGGACAACCGAGGATGAGATGGCTGGATGGCATCACGGACTCGATGGACGTGAGTCTGAGTGAACTCCAGGAGTTGGTGATGGACAGGGAGGCCTGGCGTGCTGCGATTCATGGGGTTGCAAAGAGTCGGACATGACTGAGCGACTGAAATGAACTGAAGACCTCTCTAGCTCTCTTTCCTTTTTCAGAAATTAAATGTCTTTTCTGCTTTTTGCTTCCGCTTGCTTGTTCAGCATGGTCTTCCCGGTGGCGTGTGGTTTCTCTTTGCCTGCTTATCTATGGCTGTGATGGTCTTTGGGCCTTGCACAGGTCAGCCTGTCAGGGCTCTCAGGCACCGGCCCTTGAGTGGAAGGAACATAAGCGTTTGGTTCAGGTGCCAGTTGTAAACTGGCTGGCAAACTGCACTGTCTCCATGCACTGACAGGCTGTGGTCTCATGACCGCCCAAGGTGGAAGCATTTTGGAGGCTGGGGTCAGCGGAGGTCAGGGAGGTCCTGAGGAAATGTGCTCCAGGTAAACTCTGCACTTAAAAAAATGGGACTCCATTACCTGGCACATCTCCCCTCACTGGCTAAGGGCTTGCATACTGAGAAAAGTCCAGCTCCACTAAGCTCTTACAATTGATTAGAGCCCTTGGACTGCCAGTGGCTAAGAGAAAATGGTTAGTGATGTTTAAACTGATTTGACCAACAGTAATTGGTGGCACAGTGATAAAGAACTTGCTTGCCAATGCAGGAGACACAGGATATGGGGGTTCAATCCCTGGGTCGGGAAGATCCCCTGGAGGAGGAAACAGCAACCCACCCCTGTATTATTGCCTGAAAAACCCCATGGACAGAAGAGCCTGGCGGGCTACAGTCCACGGAGTTGCAGAGTCAGACGTGACTGAGCGACTGAGCATGCATGCACCCACAATTGATAGTTAATACCAGTGGGGCTACCAGACGACTGTCTTAGTTTTAGACATATATTGGAGATGCCTTGAAACGTTTTTTAAAACAAAGGAAAAAAATCAATAAATTGGTTGATATTTGTGCATTCACCTGCATTTTTAGTCTGGTTCATGTCCAGGCAATGGTGTTAATACAAACAGCAAAAGTAGAAAGCTTTCTTAATGTCGAGGAGAATAGAACATTGTAAGTAAATCAAGAGCAGGAAACGTAGGGTTCTATGCAACAGAAGACACTTTTCAAAATGCACCCTAGTGATTATAAGAGTGCTCATATCCAATTCCTGTTCACCTCTAATGATAATAATGAGAGGCTTACTGGACAAACAGTTCAGTTCAGTCACTCAATCGTGTCCGACTCTTTGCGACCCCATGAATCGCAGCACGCCAGGCCTCCCTGTCCATCACCAACTCCCGGAGTTCACTCAGACTCACGTCCATCGAGTCCGTGATGCCATCCAGCCATCTCATCCTCGGTCGTCCCCTTCTCCTCCTGCCCCCAATCCCTCCCAGCATCAGAGTCTTTTCCAATGAGTCAACTCTTCGCATGAGGTGGCCAAAGTACTGGAGCTTCAGCTTTAGCATCATTCCTTCCAAAGAAATCCCAGGGCTGATCTCCTTCAGAACGGACTGGTTGGATCTCCTTGCAGTCCAAGGGACTCTCAAGAGTCTTCTCCAACACCACAGTTCAAAAGCATCAATTCTTTGGCGCTCAGCCTTCTTCACAGTCCAACTCTCACATCCATACATGACCACAGGAAAAACCATAGCCCTGACTAGGCGGACCTTAGTCGGCAAAGTAATGTCTCTGCTTTTGCATATGCTATCTAGGTTGGTCATAACTTTTCTTCCAAGGAGTAAGCATCTTTTAATTTCATGGCTGCAGTCACCATTTGCAGTGATTTTGGAGCCCAATAAATAAAGTCTGACAGTTTCCACTGTTTCCCCATCTATTTGCCATGAAGTGATGGGACCAGATGCCATGATCTTCATTTTCTGAATGTTGAGCTTTAAGCCAACTTTTCCACTTTCCTCTTTCACTTTCATTAAGAGGCTCTTTAGTTCCTCTTCACTTTCTGCCTTAAGGGTGGTGTCATCTGCATATCTGAGGTTATTGATATTTCTCCTGGCAGTCTTGATTCCAGCTTGTGCTTCTTCCAGGCCTGCGTTTCTCATGACGTTCTCTGCATATAAGTTAAATAAGCAGAGTGACAATATACAGCCTTGACGTACTCCTTTTCCTATTTGGAACCTGTCTGTTGTTCCATGTCCAGTTCTAACTGTTGCTTCCTGGCCTGCATATAGGTTTCTCAAGAGGCAGGTCAGGTGGTCTGGTATTCCCATCTCTTGAAATTTTCCACAGTTTATTCTGATCCACATAGTCAAAGGCTTTGGCATAGTTAATAAAGCAGAAATAGATGTTTTTTCTGGAACTCTCTTTCTTTTTCTTGTGTTTGGATGTTGGCAATTTTGAACTTTCTTGCTTTTGGATGTTGGCAGTTTGATCTCCGGTTCCTCTGCCTTTTCTAAACCAGATTGATTGCTGAAGCCTGGCTTGGAGAATTTTGAGCATTACTTTACTAGCATGTCAGTGCAGTTGTGCGGTAGTTTGAGCATTCTTTGGCATTGCCTTTCTTTGGGATTGGAATGAAAACTGACCTTTTTCAGTCCTGTGGCCACTGCTGAGTTTTCCAAACTTGATGGCATATTGAGTGCAGCACTTTCACAGCATCATCTTTCAGGATTTGAAATAGCTCCACTGGAATTCCATCACCTCCACTTGCTTTGTTTGTAGTGATGCTTTCTAAGGCCCACTTGACTTCACATTCCAGGTTGTCTGGCTCTAGGTGAGTGATCACACCGTTGTGATTATCTGGGTCCTGAAGATCTTTTTTGTACAGTTCTTCCGTGTATTCTTGTAATACCTTCTGCTTCTGTTAGATCCATACCATTTCTGTCCTTTATCGAGCCCATCTTTGCATGAAATATTCCCTTGGTATCTCTAATTTTCTTGAAGAGATCTCTAGTCTTTCCCATTCTGTTCTTTTCCTCTATTTCTTTGCATTGATGGTTGAGGAAGGCTTTCTTATCCCTCCTTGCTATTCTTTGGGACTCTGTATTCAGATGCTTATATCTTTCCTTTTCTCCTTTGCTTTCGCTTTTCTTCTTTTCACAGCTATTTGTAAGGCCTCCTCAGACAGCCATTTTGCTTTCTTGCATTTCTTTTCCATGGAGATGGTCTTGATCCCTGTCTCCTGTACAATGTCACGAACCTCATTCCATAGTTCATCAGGCACTCTGTCTATCAGATCTTGTCCCTTAAATCTATTTCTCACTTCCACTGTATAATCATAACGGGTTTGATTTAGGTCATACCTGAATGGTCTAGTGGTTTTCCCCACTTTCTTCAATTTAAGTCTGAATTTGGCAATAAGGAGCTCATGATCTGAGCCACAGTCAGCTCCCGGTCTTGTTCTTGCTGACTGTAAAGAGCTTCTCCATCTTTGGCTGCAAAGAATATAATCAATCTGATTTTGGTGTTGACCATCTGTTGATGTCCATGTGTAGAGTCTTCTCTTGTGTTTGCTATGACCAGTGTGTTCTCTTGGCAAAACTCTATTAGCCTCTGCCCTGCTTCATTCTGTATTCCAAGACCAAATTTGCCTGTTACTCCAGGAATTTCCTGACTTTCTACTTTTGAATTCCAGTCCCCCTATAATGAAAAGGACATCTTTTTTGGGGTGTTAATTCTAAAAGGTCTTGTAGGTCTTCATAGAACCATTCAACTTCAGCTTCTTCAGCGTTACTGGTTGGGGCATAGGCTTGGATCACCATGATATTGAATGATTTGCCTTGGATCATTCTGTTGTTTTTGAGATTGCATACAAGTACTGCACTTTGGACTCTTTTTTGTTGACCATGATGGCTACTCCATTTCTTCTAAGGGATTCCTGCCAATAGTAGTAGATATAATGGTCATCTGAGTTAAAGTCACCCATTCCAGTCCATTTTAAAAGCAGAGACATTTCTTTGCCGACTAAGGTCCGTCTAGCCAAGGCTATGGTTTTTCCTGTGGTCATGTATGGATGTGAGAGTTGGACTGTGAAGAAGGCTGAGCGCTGAAGAATTGATGCTTTTGAACTGTGGTGTTGGAGAAGACTCTTGAGAGTCCCTTGGACTGCAAGGAGATCCAACCAGTCCATTCTGAAAGAGATCAGCCCTGGGATTTCTTTGGAAGGAATGATGCTAAAGCTGAAGCTCCAGTACTTTGGCCACCTCATGCAAAGAGTTGACTCATTGGAAAAGACTCTGATGCTGGGAGGGATTGGGGGCAGGAGGAGAAGGGGACGACCGAGGATGAGATGGCTGGATGGCATCACGGACTCGATGGATGTGAGTCTGAGTGAACTCCGGGAGTTGGTGATGGACAGGGAGGCCTGGCGTGCTGCGATTCATGGGGTCGCAAAGGGTCGGACACGACTGAGCTACTGAACTGAACTGAACTGAACTGATTCCTCGAATGTCGATGTTCACTCTTGCCATCTCTTGTTTGACCACTTCCAATTTGCCTTGATTCATGGACCTAACATTCCAGGTTCCTATGCAATATTGCTCTTTACAGCATCAGACCTTGCTTCTATCACCAGTCACATCCACAACTGGGTACTGTTTTTGCTTTGGCGTCATCCCTCAGTTCTTTCTGGAGTTATTTCTCCACTGATCTCCAGTAGCATATTGGGCACCTACTGACCTGGGGAGTTCCTCTTTCAGTATCCTATCATTTTGCCTTTTCATACTAATCACGGGGTTCTCAAGGCAAGAATACTGAAGTGGTTTGCTGTTCCCTTCTCCAGTGGACCACGCTCTGTCAGACCTCTCCACCAGACCCGCCCGTCTTAGGGGGCCCCACAGGGCATGGCTTAGTTACATTGAGTTAGACAAGGCTGTGGTCCGTGTGATCAGATTGGCTAGTTTTCTGTGAGTAGGTTTCAGTGTGTCTGCCCTCTGATGCCCTCTCGCAACACTTACCATCTTACTTGGGTTTCTCTTACCTTGGATGTGGGGTATCTCTTCACGGCTGCTCCAGCAAAGCGCAGCTGATGCTCCTCACCTTGGACGAGGTCGCCCCTCCTGACCTTGAATGTGGAGTAGCTCCTCTCGGCCCTCCTGCACCCGCGCAGGACGCCTCAAAAAACACTGGGAATTTTGTGATGGTAAAAGTGCAAGATGATAGTAAAGGGCTGCAAGGCCTTTACTGACCTGTAACTCAGTGTTTTACTTCCCTCTCACAAGAGAGATTAAAAAGAAAAGATAATTAGGAATACAAATGGAAAAGCTGAAATCCCAGAATGTAAATTTTGGTTTTAAAGCAAATATAAGATTGTTCTCCCTGCCCTAAAGAAGTTAACAGATTTTTGGTTTGGTTTGCTTCTGTAGTAAGCAAAAAGAGCATTTTTAAAAGACTTCGAGAATTCTCTGGCAGTCGAGTGATTAAGACTCTGAGCTTCCACTGCAAGGGGCTGGGTTTGATCCCTGGTTGGGGAACTAAGACCCCGCAAACCATATGACATGGCAAAAAAAAAAAAAAATTTTTTTTAAATGCCCTGTGCTGCAGGATAAATTTCAAGGATAACAGACTCTAAAAACTTTGGTGGGGTAGAGTACATGGCCTGTGTTTGAGGGGAGCTCTTTTGACTGTAGCAATGTCTGAACCCGCTATTGGCAGCTGTCTCTGCCTGGAGGTCCTTGCCAACCACCCTGCTGCCTGTGCCCTGTGTGTGAAGGCATGACCACTGTCCCCTTTCCCCTGACCGCCACACACGATACAAGGGTGTTGGCCAAGCTGGTGAGACACTGGACGTCCAGGTCAGATGTGGGGACAGCCTACACCACTTCCAACTCCAGTGAGCAGCAAGGCAGCTCTGGGCTGGGGGCATCGCCCTTGAATGTCACCTCAAAAAAATGAGGTCTTCTGATGCTCTCTGTATGCACCTACCAACCAGTCCTCTGCTGGAAGCCCAGCCTCAGGTTTAGGAGACCTTAGGCCTCCCACTGGGAGGCTCAGCACTCAGCAGGGTGGGGGGCTACCAGACCCTGGGAGGCATCCCAATACCTCACCGGGCACACGCTCAGCCACAACGTGGTCACCTGATAGGCAGCCTTCAGCCTGAGGGGCCGGTCCAGAGGCCAGACACTGAATCCTGTTTTCTCTCCTCCCCTTTCACACTCAGATGGATGGAGTGGAACCCTGGCTTCCCACTGAGCATCGATGCCAAATGCCACAAGGACTTACCCCGAGATATCCAGTTCGACAGCGAGAAAGGAGTGGACTTTGTTCTGAACTACTCCAAAGCGTAAGTGTGCGAGAACTTGAGCAGCTGGGGCCGGAGGCAGGACTCCCGTTCCTCCCCTCATGGGGGTCTTGGGCTGAGGGGGCAGCTCTGCTGAGCAGCTCCTCCCAAATCACTAGATTACCTCCTGGTCATAGCACGGATCCTGAACGCACAATCCCAGGGGAACCTGTATGTAAACAAAGTCACAGCACACAGGACTCTAAATGCCAAACAGAGCTGTTTTCAGCCCAGAGTGAGGGTCTTTACCTGGAGTGTCTCGTCTCTCCGTGGACCAGTTCCAGGGTAGACAAGGCGTAAGCTGTCCCCTGACTGGCAGGGTCCTGCAGTAATAAAGGCCAGCATGCCAGATGGCTCACGCGCATCTCTGTTCATCTTTCACTGCAGCCCCATGAGGCGAGCACAGTTCTTAACCTCATTCTGCCGTTGAGGAATCTGCAGAAGAAGGAAGTCAGATACTTGCCCGATAGCTCCTGCTGATAAATGGCAGAGATCTGACTTACGTGCTCCTTCTTGGCAGCTGAATTACTGACGGTTTTCAGAGACTCCTCGGGTGCTTGTTACCAACGTGGAGCCCCAGGCCCACCCCGGGGCTAGTGAAGGGGTCTCTGAATCAGTACACTGGCACTTTAGGGAATTCTCTCAGTCATGCAAATCTGGAAAACCCTAAATCCACAGACGTGCTCCCTGACCAAGCCTTGGACTGCCCCGGGGCGCTTCAGCACCTCCTGGTGCTGGCCACTGCCTACCGCCAGGGAGAGTGTCCCCAAGTGGGCCCTCGCCTTGGCTCGGCATAACCAGGAGGCAGACAGGTTGAGAAGTGCCCATTTAGTTAGCCTCTGTGGCAACGTTTGCTTAGTTGCAGAGCTTCTCCCCTCAAGAAGTTACCTTATTTGGTCGAACTTCTGCACTTCTGTAAAGAAAGGGTGGGAGGCCACACCCCCAGGTCTTGCTCCTGGGGACATTTGAGAAAAACCCTACACAGACACACACACAGCCTGACAAGCAAACTCTGCAGGGAACCCCTCATATCAGAGAGACCCAGAGATCCAGTTTATCTGTCTTCCTGAGGCGTCTCTGGGAGGAAGAAAGTAATAAGGGCCTGCCGCCTGCCACGCCCCTAGTCAGTGCCAGGCTGTAGCTGTGGGTGCTTTCTCCATAGAATTGTCTGCTTTACCCTTCATGGCGACCCTGGGGGGAAAGCTATTAATCTATTTAAATTATAACACATGTTATCTCATCTCTAATACCCTTTTCAAGCAAGAGGTCGCCTTATCTAGAGCCTGGAAAGCAGTGGCCATTTCAGATTCTAGCTGCGCCATCTTGGGAGAGGTTTCTAAGTTTCCTGACTTAAAAGGTGCCTGACTATAAAGTAAGGCCGATGCTGCCTAACGGCCAGAATTGTTGTGAGACTGAAATGAAGTCACGCAGGCACTGCCGCTGTGGGGAGGCCTAGCACATGGTAGGGTGTGGCCTCTAGCAGCTCCATCTGGGTGACTGGGGGGCCTCCTCCTCCTTCCTGAGCACAGGGAAGGAGACGCCACCCAGGGCCCTGTCACTGCCCGTTTGCCGGCTCCTCTGGGCTCCCTCCACCCCCGTGGAAGCTGGCCCAGAGCAGGCCATCTGCTGCTCATCCTTTGACAAATGTTTATTGAGCTCCTGGGAGAGGGGGCCTGAGATGAATCGAAAGCTCTCCAAGAAGCTCACAGTGTAGTGGAGACAGAGCTGTGGGCGGCTCATCGCGATGGCACGGGATGGATATTCCTTAGGAAAGGAGCACCGGGGAAGCGGGAGGCAGGGAGGGAGCTCTGAGGCAGCATCAGGAAAGAGCTTTCTGAGAGGGAAGCCCGACCCGGGTCTTGAAGGCTGTGTAGGAGCTCACCGGGCTGACTGGAGGAGGAGAGGGGTGGCATTCGGGCAGCGACAGCTCCATGGCCCGTGAGGACTGGAGCTGGGGGCCTGTGTGGGGCAGTGGGGTGGGGCTGCCAGTGCAGGGAATGGGGCAAGGGTCGCAGCCTTTACTGGGATGAGGCTGCAGGACTAAGGGTTTGAAGCGCCCTCACCAGGGGTGAGGTCCCTGGGGGTCAGTGTTTTTAGTGTCAAGGAAAGAGAAGCTGGCTTGTCAGATGCTTTGGGGAGGTGAGGGGAGTTTAGAGCTGACGCTGTGGATACAGTGACTAGGCTGTGACGCCCAGTGCCCTGGAGGAGAGCGCTCGGGGACAGCGGGGCGAGGAAGCAAAGAGGAGCCAGTACCTACAGATTCCTTGGCGAACGGAGTGTGAAGGAGGAAGGGGATGAGCGGATTAGGCAGCAGGGCCCCAGGAAGGAGAGGGCGGGAAGGAGGCGCGAGCGCTGTGCCGTAGCCTGGATTGTGCGCTTATCCGCCGGTCCCCCCAGAACACCATAGCTGAAGACTACAGACTTTAATGTTAACAGGAAGTGATGGCCAGGGTGCTAGTCACTAATATTTGCTGAACTCATTTACATACCCGTGCTTTCTGTATATCATGTCAGCCCTGTGAGGCAGGGACAATCATTACGCCCACTTCTGGGCACAGAAGGTTAAGGATTTGCCTGAGACCACGCTTCTGGGAAGAGATGGGGCTAGGGTCTTCAGCCAGGCTGTGGCGACCTGCATCCATCTCAACTGTCCTCTTCGGCCTTGGCCTGGGCTTGCACGTGGACTCCAGCCCCACTCAGGATTCTTGTGTCCAGACCCCAGCAGTGGAGCTGGGGCTCCAAGACCCTCTGGTCCATCCCCTCTGTGGTCAGAAGGGGAAAAGATGTCCACCCTGCAGGTGGCAGCCCTACTGCCCTGAAGGTCCCTGATCTGACCTGACCTGGGTCCTGGCCTGCCTGCCCACAGCTCCCTCCATAGAGGCGCCACTCTGCCCTTAGCTAACCTCGGCCGGTGTTTTCTATGGAAAACAGACCCAGGGAGGAGATCCTCAGGGCCCTTCCCTCTTGGACCTCCGCCTTTGGACAGCCCGGTTTCCACGCCACTTCTGGGTAACTGGCAAGTTTCCTCGGAGCCACCTGCACTGCCTGGAACAGGGCTGGCCCTGTTCAGTAAGCTTGGCCCCCCACCCCAAAGAGAAAAACCATGAAATGCGAAATGGAGAAGCTGTTCAAAGAAGGAAAGGGGTGGAGGGGGCGGAGGAAGGAGGAGCCTCCCGCCTCTGTCAGTGCAGGGCCCGCAGCTGTGCCCAGCCCGGGCCAGCAAGCGTCTCCATGTGAGCTCCCACCTGGCTGTGTCTACATCGGGTTCTGTTTTTGCCTGGCTGTGCCATTAGCTGTCCTTGCTGTCACCTGGCTGTGTGACCTCAGACAAGCCAGGTGCCCTCTCTGGCCATGGGTTCTGTTTTGTGTATAACACATCTTTAAAGCCCCTAATATCCAGTTGTCTGTGAGTATGTAGCAATATTTTGCCTCCAGATGACTTGCAAATGATTCTCCTCCTAACTCCTCTTCTTCCTGGGTCTCTGGCTTCCTCGGGATAGTCCTACCACACCCCACCCTGTGTTTGGTGCCGGCCTTCTGTTTTAAGGTCAAAGAGACCAGCTAGGGAGACCCGGGACCCACGTGGGGCTGTGACACACTCCCAATCCCCCACAAGGTGCCCTGGGGTCCGAGACCTCTTTCCAGGGCAATGTGTGGTGCTGGGCCATCCTCCAGGCAGGGAGGATTGTACAGGCCTGGGAAGGCCTCTCCACACCCAGACACCAGAGACCATTAGAAGTTTGGTCCTCCACCTTGACAAGGATTCCTGTCCCAGGAAGCTCAGCTAACAAAGGAGGTTGGAGGAGGAGGGGTGGGGTCTGGGTGAGGAAGGAGGGACATGGCTGGTAGAAGCTTAGCTGGGGGCATTTCTGGAGGCCTGCCTGGTGGTGGTGAGGCTGCAACAAGCATATGAGTACAGCAAGTACGTGGGTAAAAGCTCCCCCTCCCCCATGAAGGGCTGGGATCAAATTGCTGGTGATAATAGAATGACACCAGGGTTCTTCTGAGGCGCTGAGCACCTACTGTGTGCAGCCACCACAGCCCAGGCTGTGCTCCAGCACATTCCAGGCCTCACAGTGTATCAGCCATCCGCAGGCAGCTGATTCCTCTAACTCGCCGAGGTCATTGGCCTTGTGGCCCCAGGACCTGCCCTCAAGCAGAGTGGGCTCCCAGGCCTCCAGGCGTCCAGGACCAACAAGAGCAGCATTTGCTAAACCGCAGCAGGACCCGGACAGGAGTCTTCAGGAAGGGGTGTCCTTTTCTGCATCAAGTGCCTTTCCTGGGACCAGCAGAGCCGGGAGGGGCCCCAGGATCTGCTGATTGTCTGCTGAGTCCCCATCTTTGGTCGCTGAGACTTGCTGCCCTCCTGCATGCTCACGGGTGTCCCCTCCCCCACCCGCCCCCCACCACGATGCTGTTCAGAGCCCTCTGTGCCCGTCAGCCAGGTTCACTCCAGACAAAACACCCAAACCTCAGTCCTTTGAAGGCGTGAGGAGGCTCCAGGATTCCCAGACCTTTGCGGACATTCTCAGTTCCCGCCAGCCCCCTGCCCCAGGAGTAAATGCAAGGAGGGTGCTGGGGTCTCTCCGTAAGGGCTGCTTTCTGGGGGAGGCGCCCTTGGGGAAGATGGGTGGGCAGGACAGGCAGCCCACTGGGGGAGCACCGCCAAGGTCCCCCACCCCAGGCCCTGACTATGCCTGACCAAGCCATGACCGCGCCCTGAGCCCACTGTTGCCCGGAGCCCAGCCCCAGCAGAGCAGTGCAGACCCACCTCACCCTCTGGCGCATGGGCAGCAGGCAGGTTTTCATGTGAGTGTGTTTGCACTGAAGCTGCCATCAGCGGCGTGGAAGTAGCATCGCAGGCCTGTGGGGAAGGGGAAGCTTCACGAGATCAGAGGAGAAGTGGGGCTCGCTAGGCAAAGCCCTCCAGGTACATTTGTCCCATATGCTCAGGAGGAGGAGAAAGAGGGGCACACGGCATCCCAAATGGGAGACCATGCATGCCGACACCACCAAGTCAGGATAAAAGAGACGGAGCCGGTGGGGAGGGCTGGACCCTGGAAGGCTGGGCGGCAGGAAGAAGCAGGGGGGGCTCGTCATTCTCAGCTGTGAGTGCCAGAGGCCGCCACCGTGAGTGCTGGCCAGAGTTCCCACAGCTCCGTCCTGCACCTTGCCTAGGTTACGTAGGGAAGCCTGGGATACCCCTTCCTGCCTTCTCTAGCTTTCCCAGACCCATCCCACTCCTGCCTCCTCCAGGAAGCCCCCCGGGTTGCTCAGGCCTCTCAGATCTCTCGCCTTGTTGCCTGCAGCCTGCCTTTTGAATTTAGTAAGTTCCTACCCTGGGTTGCTTTGCTTTACTGTGTAATGAATATTTGGAAGCTGTGTCCTCCTCAGCACCAGGCAAAGAGCCGGAGTTAGGCAGACAGTAAAGGATGGCTAAACTCCACTAAACTGCTCATCCTCCCAAATCCAGGAGACCCGGGAGAGCAGCTGCAGCGGGAACAGCGGTGCTCTGTCCCTGCAAGCTTGCCTTAACCGGGGGAAGCAGCGAGTCTGCTGACTGAATGCGGCATGAGCGCTGTAGGCTGTTGTTGAGGGCAGGCCCCTGGGCTCTTTCTCAAGGGAGTGCGGAGGAAGCCCGTGGGCGTGGGTGCCACTCTCGTCCCGCTCTCCACAAGGCCAATGAGCTGCCCCCTCGGAGCTGCCCCGGGTTCAAGGCCCCTAGAGGCCGCATGAGACCCGGGTGCAAAGGGACTGGCAGGGTGAGGCGAGGCCAGGGCGTGTGCCAGGGGAGGCAGGGCCAGGGCGTGTGCAGGGGAGAGAGCGTGTGCACGGGAGGCGGGCCAGGCCGTGTGCACGGGAGGCGGGCCAGGCCGTGTGCAGGGGAAAGAGCGTGTGCAGGGAGGCGGGCCAGGGCGTGTGCAGGGAGGCGGGCCAGGGCGTGTGCAGGGAGGCGGGCCAGGGCGTGTGCAGCCGTCGCCGTGTCTTGCTTTGCAGGATGGAGAACCTATTCATCAACCGCTTCATGCACATGTTCCAGTCGTCCTGGAACGACTTCGCTGACTTTGAGAAAATCTTTGTCAGGATCAGCAACACTATTTCCGGTGAGTGTGTTTTGGGGCACTCTCGTGGTGCTGGGTGAGCCTCTCCTGGGCATGGGAAAGGGCTGACCCCCCTGCTCCAGTCCGGGCCCTCCCTGTCCCCCAGGCTGGCACCGCCTGCACCCACACAGCGCCCTCTCCTGGGGACCACTGCCCTGGCCAGAGGTTTCTACTCCTTAGATGTTCAAGGCTGAACATCCTCAACCTCATTCCACCATCAAAAGTGTTGAAAATATCAGAATTTTTTCTTTACATAAATCAATCATTTTGTATGCTTCTTAACCAAAAAAAAAAAAAAAAAAGGCAGGAGTTAGAGTGGTTTTTTAAGCATTTACATGAAAGCAACAATGGGCTCCTTTGGACTAGGATGCGTTTGGTAGAGCAGGAGCATCGTATACCTGCCAGGGATGGCATGGGTTGGACCATGGAGCAACGGATAAGTCAGGAGACAGTAAGGAAGCAAGCACAGGGAACCGCCGCCCTCACCGACCCCTCCCCAGGCGGTCCCCCTGCTCCCCTCCTTCCGCTGCATCCCGGGCCCCCCTCCTTCCTGGCACAGGACCTGGGTTCTTTTTCTTTCTGTAGGTACAGTGTTGCACAGCAGGTCTCTAGAACCTATTCATCTTGCTTGACTGAAACTTCATGCTCATGGATTACTAACTCCCCCACTCCCTCCTGTCCACCACCATGCTATGCTGCTTTTTGTATAGACATTTTCAAGGGTTTTTTTTGATGTGGACCATTTAAAAAGTCTTTATTGAATATTTTTAAATATCATTTCTGTTTTATGTTTTGGTTATTTGGCCATAAGGCATATGGGAATCTTAGCTCCCCAACCAGGGATTGAACTCACCCCCCGCACTGGAAGGCAAAGTTTTAACCACTGGACTGCCAGGGAAGTCCCTATGCTGCTCTTTGATTCTATGAGTGTGACTAATTTCGACTTTTCCTGTAAGTAGACTCAGGCGGTATTTGTCCTTCGGTGGTGCTTTTCCCATTGAGCACAGTGTCCTCCAGGCTCATCTGTGCTGTGATACATTGCACGGATGCTTCTTTTTCAAGGCTGAATGGTATTCCGTTCGATGCATACACCACGTTTTCTTCATCCCTCGGTAGAGGAGCGTTTACATGGTTTCCACATATTGGCTGTTATGCATTGTGCTGCAGTGAACATGGGGATGCAGATATCTCTTCAAGATCCTGATTTCAGTTCTTTGGGATGAATACCCAGAACTGGGATTGCTGGGTCACGTGGTCATTCTATTTTGAACTTTTTGAGGAAGCGTCACACTGTTCCTTATGAAAGCTGTGCACCCTGCCTTCCCACCAGCTATGCACGAGGGGCCCAGCTTCTCCACAGCCTCACCAATACTTGCCTTTAAAAAATGATAATAACGGTGTCCTGGCAGGTGTGAGCTGGTGTCTCGTGGCCGTTTTGATTTGAATTTTGCTGATGATTAGTGATGTTGAGCATTTTGACATATGCCTGCTGGCCATCTCTATGCCTTTTTCAGAGAAATGTCTGTTCACATCCCTTGTCCCCTTTTTAATCGGGTTATTGGTGTTTTGCTATTGAGCCGTAGGAATTCCTTATATATTTGAAGAGTAGCCCCCATCAGATACATGGTTTGCAAACATTTCCTCCTGTTCTGTACGTTGACTTCTCACTCTGTGGTTTCCTTTGCTGTGCAGAAGCTTTTTAATTAGATACAGTCCCATCTGTCCATTTTTGTTGCTTCTGAGCCACTAAAGGCTAGCTCGGGGAGGATGGGGTGGCGCCCCGGCCTGAGTGGTCAGGCAGTTTGGCATGGTGGGCTGTCCAGTGAACGCCTGCACGAGCACCAGCAGGGACTCTGGCCCTCGGTCCGCATCAGGACGACCTCAGCCTGGCTCAGGCTGAGCTGCAGTTCTCTCCGCAGAGCGGGTCATGAATCACTGGCAGGAAGACCTCATGTTTGGCTACCAGTTCCTGAACGGCTGCAACCCTGTGATGATCCAGCGCTGTCTGAAGCTGCCAGACAATCTGCCGGTGACCACAGAGATGGTGGAGTGCAGCCTGGAGCGCCAGCTCACCCTGGAGCAGGAGGTCGAGGTAGGACCTGGTCTCGAGGTAGGACCTGGTCGGCTGGGGACAGTGGCCCGGGCCAGAGGCAGCTCGGATGGCCGGGTCACACCCAGTCAGGCAGAAACCACTTCCTGCTGGCCCACGCTTGCTGGCCTCCGGGCCACTATCTCCAGGCTCTGGTTGGTGGTCAGATTGGCCGCCTTCGGTGAAGTGGCCTCTTCCTTTTCCTGGGCATTTATGAAAATGGTCTTGTCCAACACAGGTGAGGGAATTGAGAGTAACGTTTCTCCACGATGCTCAGGTCTGAGAGCATAAGCTCAATGTTTTCAGTATCAATGTCGTAATTAAAAGAGCTCCCTCTAACAAAGGGCCTGTTATGGGTCAAGTGTTGTGAGAGATGCTTTACACGCAGAACCATCCATTGTTACCCACATTGCAAAGGTAAAGAAACTGGAGAAAAAGCTAATCTTACATCAGGACAAAACCAAACCAAAGCAACAGGAGAAACCTGCTGGGCCTCTGCATTTTTAATTAGACATGTTGGTCTGCTCCTGTCCTCGCCCCCTTCCCACCCCTCTTTTTGGCCCTCATCTGCCCGATCAGCTCTCTGCACTTCCAAGACTCATCCAGTTTTGAGACAGAAAGGGTTCAAACCTCCCCTCTGGTGGGACTTGGTGTCAGCCACCTCCATGCCGGCAGCGTGAGGCTCTGGGAATGGCCCTTCGTCTCTCGTCAGCTGGCCCCTTCCCACTAGAGCCAGGACGAGCAGGCCTCCTGCCAGCCGCCCCTCAGGCGCCTGGGGGCTTTCTGCTGCTTCTAGGCACCCCATGTTGCTTGCTCGGCTCATCTTAGGAGCCTGACAAGAGAGGGGTGGTGGGTGCCATTTGAAGATAGGCCTTCTAGCCCTCACACCCTGCCCACCTGACTCCAGAGGGCCGCCTGCCCAGGTAAGGTCCCCAGGCAGGGCTCCTGCCTAGCCCCATGGCCAGGTGACAGCACGTGCCTCCCTGCAGATAGGCACACACAGCAGGGCTTCTCTCTAGACCTGGTTGCTGGACCTGGTGACACTGCTTCAGTGACACTGATTTCAAGCTTCAAGTCAGAGAAGCACTGAACCCTGAGGGTCAGAGAATCCTAGAACTGGAAGGGGCTGAGAGCCAGCCAGGCACCCAGCGCCCCAGCAGGGGGTCAGCCGCCACTCAGGACTCCTTGCCCCCACAGCGGCCACCTTTGCTGTGAGTACTGGTCTTGGTGCTCAGCTGTGGTTTCAAGGGTGAAGCAGTAATCCAATAGCCACCATTGACTGGGTCCTTAGACATGCACCACCCGTCTCTCGTGCATACACGGCTCCATCCCCCGTCTCTTAAACATACACGGCTCCCTCCCCCGTCTCTCACGCGTACACGGCTCCATCCCCCATCTCTCACGCGTACACGGCTCCATCCCTTAAGATGTAGTTCTCAATCCCCACAATCTTTTCTGCTACCTCTTTTTGGCCCATCTTATGATCTACAGAGATCATAGATTTGTGGCCAACTAAAACTCCAAAGTTTTTTTTTTCTTCTTTACCTATGCAATTATTTTTTTGCAATATGAATAGGTAAATTCTACCCCTATTGTTTTTGAGTCATTGTCACAACTCTTCAAGAGTGTTTTAGTTCTTAGACTTTATATTAGGATTCTGTGGTTTCAAGTTAAAACCAGTTTAATCTAAGAAATGCCTTGGCTGGGGAAACAGCATGAAGCAGACTGAACTAGCTGGGTCTAAGATTTAGATAACCCATCAGCATCATTTCTCCAGTTATCAATTTTCTGCTGCTGTTGAAAATTTTTTTCCTGAGGGTGTGCTTAGGTGGAGGTAAATATGACCGCTAAGAACTTCTGACTTACCTTCCATCATTTTAGCAAACACTGCTGAACCCCAGAAAAAAGTCCCTATTTCCCAACACTTTCAGCAAATGTCATGGGTCCAGTTTGAGTTGTGAGACAATTCCCTGAGCCAGTCGCTACAGCCAGGAGAATGGAGAATGCTGACCAAACGGAGAGGACAGGAACACCAGACAAGCAAGACCACCCATATCTTCTACAGAACCTGTAATATCAGAATTGAGAGAGACAGCTGACTCCTCACTTTCCAGAAGGATGAAATCACAGCCCAGAGAGAGGAGGTGGCCTGGAATGACAGAGAAATGCCCCATAGGCAGCCCCAAGTCCCAGGCCTCCTGGTTCCCAGGGTTTCCCTTTGGCCTGACATTCATCAAGTTAAATAACTTGGTCTGCTGAAGAGTTGACTGGCAGACATTTCTTCCGCGCAGTGGTCACCGACGGCCACTCTGCTGTGGAAGTCCATTTGTCCAGCCCATCTCAGAAGCCCAGCCAGGCCCATGACCCCACCAGGCCTGGGCGTCTCCAATTTCCGGCCAAGGTGTCCTGAGGGACCATCACATACTCTGCTGGAGGCAGCCTGTCCCCACTTCCGTCTGCCCTGACTGGCCAAGGGCACCATTACCTCTTTCCCCCTCCCTGGCCCCTTCCTGCCCCGAGTGCCACTCAGGCCCATGCTCAGAGCTCGTCACTGGTGTCAGACAGCCGCAGGGTCCTACAGCTGGCGGTCCTGAAGCCTGTGAGCTGTGTTCACCCGGCGCCCTCTGCTGGCAGACTTCGGGACCTGCAGCTGACTTAGCGCCTGTTGACAGGTCTCTACCACATACACCTTGGCGGCCTTCCCCAGCCGGACGGCAGCCCCTGCCTCCATTTCTAGCTTAAAACACAAGAGGCTTTAGAAGAAGCACCACGTGTCCTCCACCCAGACTCTTCCAGCTCTGGCCTGAGCAGGCCCTGGCCCTGCAAAAAGAGCCCTCGCGACGCTCAGGTGAGGCTCCGTCTTGGTGGCCCAGACGGTAAAGAGTCTGCAATGAAGGAGACCCCAGGTTCGATCCCTGGATCAGGAAAATCCCCTGGAGAAGAGAATGGCTACCTACTCCAGTATTCTTGCCTGGAGGATTCCATGGACAGAGGAGCCTGGAGGGCTGCAGTCCATGGGGTCACAGAGTCGGACACAGCTGAGTGACTAACACTCAGGGGACTCAAGTGTAACCTGGGATGGGCAACTTGCTGCCTTCCCCACATGCATTTTTGTTTTAAAGTGTGATATCCACAGGAATCAAGAGTGGCCTCAAGCTCAATAATGGCTTGGTAGCACCAAGTTACCCTGCCATGCCAGAAGCTCACACCAGGACACAGAACACACACCACCCCTGCAGACCCCACCCCCACCCTTGTAGACCCCCTTACCCCTGAAGACCCTCCCTTGAAATCTCAGGGTCCGCCAGCCCTGATGACCCCCTCCTGGCACGGCGGACACCCACTTTTGAGCCTCAGGACCCCCCTCCTGCCACCTTTCCAACTCTCCTCCCAGGGGCAACCTTTGTCCTGACTCTTGACACTTGAGTTTGCCCAGCTTTGAACTCTTGTAAGTGGAATCCTGCAGCGTCACTCTTGGCATTTGACGTCTCTCATTTATTTCATCTAAATTCTGTCTTCTTTCGTAACTGTCACTGTGGGTGGTCTTTCAACATCTTTCAGGAGGGTCAGGCAGACTGCAGGTACAGCAAGTGTGTTAGGAGCCCCTGGCATTTCTTCACCTTGCTGAGCCCCACCATAGCCGATGGAAACTTCTGTCAGTCAGCCTTGGAGTCCCAGGACTCCAAAAACTCTAAGCTCTGAACTCCACTGTATTGATTGGACCTCCTATCCCTCCCACTGGGCCCGATTCCTGGGTCCGTCTCAGACTGAACCTGATTGGGATGTATTTCCTCTTACCTCCTGCAGCAAGGGAACATCTTCATCGTGGACTTTAAACTGTTGGATGGCATCGATGCCAACAAAACAGACCCCTGCACTCTGCAGTTCCTGGCCGCGCCCATCTGCTTGCTGTACAAGAATCTGGCCAACAAGATTGTCCCCATTGCCATCCAGGTAGGTGGCCCGGCCCGGCTCTCATCCTGGGCGGCTCCATCCTCAGCAGCCAGGGCTCAGGGAGCATTTCCTGGGTGGACCCAACAGGCCTCCAGGGGGGAAAGGCAGCAGTCCTGCCTGGAATCTCCTGCTTAAGGCTCTGCCAGGTGGACAGGACCGACAAGAGCACAGGGCTTCCTGCCAGTCTGGGGAGGGCTGACCGCAGTGGGCAGAAAGGGCTCCAGTCCACAAGATACCCTTGAGCACTTCCTGGCTCTGGGGCGGACCTGCCCGGCCGCCCCAGCATTCTGACCAGCCCCGAATCAAAACACCAGTAGGACATAGAAAACCCTGAAGACAGTGTCAGAAAACCGCTAGGGATGATCAGTGAATTTAGCAAAGTTGCAGGAGACAAAACCAATACTGAGAGATCACTTGCATCTCTATATACTAACAATGAAAAATCAGAAAGAGCAATTAAGGAATCGATCCCATTCACCACTGCAACAAAAAGAATTAAATATCTAGGAACAAACTTATCGAAGGAGACAAAAGAACTGTACACAGAAAATTATAAGACACTGATGAAAGAAATCGAAGATGACATAAACAGGTGGAGAGACATTCTACATTCCTGGGTAGGAAGAGTCAGTGTTGTGAAAATGACTATACTACCAGGTGCAATTACAGATTTAACTCGATCCCTATCAAATCACCAATGGCATTTGTCACAGAACTAGAACAAGAAATTTCACAGTTCATATGGAAACACAAAGGACCCCGAAGAGTCAAAGCAGTCTTGAGAAAGAAGAATGGAGCTGGAGCAATCAAGCTTCCTGACTTGAGGTTATACTACAAAGCTACAGTCATCAAGACAGTATGGTACTGGCACAAAAGCAGAAATATAGACCAGTGGAACAAGATAGAAAGCCCAGAAATAAACCGATGCACCTATGGGCACCTTATTTTTGACAAAGAAGGCAAGACTATACTATGGGGCAAAGACAGCCTCGTCAATGAATGGTGCTGGGAAAACTGGACAGCAACATGTAAAATAATGGAATTAGAACATTTCCTAACACCACACAAAAAGATAAACTCAAAATGGATTAAAGACGTACATGTAAGACCAGAAACTATAAACCTCTTAGAGGAAACCATAGGCAGAACACTCGATGACATAAACCAAAGCAAGATCCTCTATGACCCACCTCCTAGAGAAATGGAAATAAAAACAAAAGGAAACAAGTGGGACCTGATTAAACTTAAAAGCTTTTTCACAGCAAAGGAAACTGTAAGCAAGGTGAAAAGACAACCCTCAGAACGGGAGAAAATAATAGCAAATGAAACAACTGACAAAGGATTAATTTCCAAAATATACAAGCAGCTCATACAACTCAATACCAGAAAAACAAACAACCCAATCAAAAAGTGGGCAAAAGACCTAAACAGACATTACTTCAAAGAGGACATAAATATGGTTAACAAATACATGAAAAGATGCTCAACACCGCTCATTATTAGAGAAATGCAAATCAAAACTACAGTGAGATATCACCTCACACTGGTCAGAATGGCCCTCATCAAAAAGTCTACAAACAATAAATGCTGGAGAAGGTGCAGAGAAAAGGGAACGCTCTGGCACTGTTGGTGGGGATGTAAATTGATACAGCCACTATGAAAGTCAGTATGGAGATTCTTTAAAAAGCTGGGAATAAAACCACCATCAGTTCAGTTCAGTTCAGTCGCTCAGTCATGTCCTACTCTTTGCGACCCCATTAATCGCAGCACGCCAGGCCTCCCTGTCCATCACCAGCTCCCGGAGTTTACTCAGACTCACGTCCATCGAGTCAGTGATGCCATCCAGCCATCTCATCCTCTGTCGTCCCCTTCTCCTCCTGCCCCCAATCCCTCCCAGCATCAGAGTCTTTCCCAATGAGTCAGCTCTTCGCATGAGGTGGCCAAGGTACCGGAGTTTCATGACCCAGCAATCCCACTCCTAGATATATACCCAGAGGAAACCAAAATTGAAAAAGACACATGTATCCCGTTGTTCGTTGCAGCACTGTTTAGAATAGCTAGAACATGGAGGCAGCCTAGATGTTCATCTACAAATGGATAAAGAAGCTGTGGTCCATGTACACGATGGGATATTGCTCAGCCATAAAAAGGAAGGCATTTGAGTCAGTTCTGATGAGGTCGATGAACCTAGAACCTATTATACAGAGTGAAGTGAGTCAGAAAGAGAAAGAGAAATACCGTATTCTAACACACATATACGAAATCTAGGGAAATGGTTCTGAAGAATTTATTTGCAGGGCAGCAATGGAGAAACAGGCATAGAGAATAGACTTATGTATGTGGGGAGAGGGGAGGAGAGGGTGAGGTGTATGGAGAGAGTAACGTGGAAACTTACATTACCATATGGAAAATAGATAGCCAATGGGAATTTGCTGTGTGGCTCAGGGAACTCAAACAGGGGCTCTGTATCAACCTAGAGGGTTGGGATGGGGAGGGAGATGGGAGGGAGCTTCAAAAGGGAGGGGATATATGTATACCTCTGGCCGATTCGTGCTGAGGTTTGACAGAAAACAGCTAAATCTGTAAAGCAGTTATTTGTCAATTTAAAAAAAAACAAAACAAAAGTAGGGCCTGAGCGGGTGACGCTGCAAGCTGGGGAGGACCAGGGCGGTCAGGAGCCATGCCAGTCCTGGGATGCTCCCGGACTCTCGCCTCCACCGAGGACGGTGGGGGAGGAGAGGCGCGCAGTTCGGGGGAGGGACGGGCAGGGCCAGAGCTTCCTCTCTCCCCATTCCTGGCTGCCGGTGCTTTCTCAGGGTGCCACGGCTCTGCAGCGCTGTGGGAGGTGTTACCCAAGCAGCAGGAAGCCACACCGAGGCCAGGACCAGGTGCGGGTCTGTGAAGGAGGGAGGCTCCACAGGGCCCCAAGGGCACGGCGACCAGCGCTCAGCAAACAGCACTTTGAGTCAGTCGTGAACCGGGCACTGGGTGCCTTGGGCATGATAGCAGCTGGTTTTGCCAGATGTTAACCGCATGCCAAGTTTATCCCAAGGGTTTGCCTGCACAGTCCACAATCCCTTACTCCCAATTCTGAAATCGAAAACTCTTAGATTCTCAAAAAATTTGTAGCGGATTCATTGGCAGCAAAGCTTGCTCTGAACCAATGTGCACGCATGCGCCATCGCTCAGTCATGTCTGAGCCTTTGCAACTCTGCAGACTAGCCCACCAGGCTCCTCTGTCCGTGGGATTTTCCAAGCAAGAACACTGGAGTGGGTTGCCGTTTCCTCCTCCAGGGGATCTTCCTGATAGAAGGGAATACTTAAGAGGCTTTCTCCCACTCAGTGTGAAAGGTGTATGTTTCATGCAGAAATATTAACATGTTTGAGTATAAATATTGTGTTGCCGATAAGGGAACCGAGGCACCAGGGCACACAGTTCAGCGGCAGAACCGAGATTGGGGCCAGGTCATCTGGCTCCAGAGTTCGTGTCCCCCACGCTGTCCCCCACTCCCCACCAGTCTAATCAATCAAGGGCAAGAAGGGGATTCAGAAGCACCCAGACAGAGTCTGGGGAGCAGCAGCATTTAAGGGGGGAGCCGAGGAAGGAAAAATCAGGAGACCAGAAAGCAGCTGCAAGAAGTGGGTGGGACCGGGAGAGGGGAGAGATGGGGAGCGGGTGGGAAGCCCCTGCGCACAGCTCCGCACACCACAGCACTCACCCCGTGCTGCGTGCGCACCCTTTCACTCGCTTCCCCTGGTAGCTGCCAGGCTGTAGACTCGTGCCCTTGTTAACGACAGTGAAGCTGCAGTTCGTAAAGGCTAAGCTGTCCGGGGTCCCACAGGTAGTGAATGATGCAGCCGGGAGGAGAAACTGTTACAAACCTGGGGCCTCTGCCCTTCTCCGTGAGCCTCTCATGATTCAAAGTCTCTGTTGAAGAAATCTGGATTCTCCCGGCATTTCCTGAGAGGCCAGGCTCTCCTACAGTGGCAGCCTGGAGCAAAATATTGCAACGCCTTCTCTTTCTGCAACGCATCAGCTCAACCAGGTGCCAGGAGAAGAGAATCCCATTTTCCTCCCTTCGGATGCAAAGTATGACTGGCTCCTGGCCAAGATCTGGGTGCGCTCCAGCGACTTCCACGTCCACCAGACCATCACCCACCTTCTGCGCACACATCTGGTGTCTGAGGTGTTTGGCATCGCCATGTACCGCCAGCTGCCTGCCGTGCACCCCATCTTCAAGGTACAGCAAGCTGCTGCCTCACCTGGGGGGAGAGGACAGAAGGAAGGGAGGAGGGGCACCGACGTCCCCGCAGGACTGTGGCTGGGAGAGGCTGGGGAGGAGGGGAGGCAGCCCCAGGGAGAGAGCAGCTCAGAGCCTGCTGGGCCTGAGGACATCGGGCGGGGGCCAGGGCCTGGGCCTGCCCTGCCTCTGGCTAGCCTTGGGGTCGGGAGCAGAGTGTGAAGAGACAAATGAGTTCAGTGTTGCTCTGTCTGGTCCCAGCGGGCAGCCCCACTGTCACTGCCCTTCTCTCTCCTGAATCCTGCGGACACTGACTGTTGGAGGGGTTGCAGGCTGAAATTACCTCCATTTCCCCACCTGTAACACCAGATCAGATAGTACACCTGCCCCCCAGGATCGCTGCCAGGGTTGAAATAGTGGACACATTTGGAGAATTTCAGAGTGCCCAGCACAGTTACGCTCTATGTAAGCGCTGACGATGGTGATTTTCGTTACGATCATTCTTGCTGAGCATCAGCACGGCAGTCCCCAGGCTGCCACGCCAGCAGCTCGCGGCAGTGCAGGTCGGCACGCCAGCTTCACTCCCTCCGTGACCCTTGGCATCGCTCCTCCACGGTGCACCGGGTTGGGGTGGGGCTGGGGGGCCTGGGGACCCCGAGGAGGCGCACACGGGGCCGGGAGCCCCTGCCCTGGCCACCTCTGAGGCCCGCCCCTGTCGCTGCACCAGCTCCTGGTGGCACACGTGCGGTTCACCATCGCCATCAACACCAAGGCCCGGGAGCAGCTCATCTGTGAGTACGGCCTCTTTGACAAGGTGAGGGCCTCCTCCCGTCCGCCCGGCCCCCACCCGACCTGAGGCCAGCCCCTAGGCACCACCGGGGTGGAGGCCTGGAAGGGTGGGAGGCTGGGTGCGCTCCGAGTGAAGCCCCCCATGTTCTCTGGCTGGCGCCCACCCCTTCCATCCACCCTCTCTTCCTCCTCACCACGGTATCCTTGTCACCTCCTCCCATCCCTTCCCTCCCCTCCCCCTGGCATGTGGGTGTAAACCCTGCCTGCCTGCCCCGTGGCCCAAAGTAGGTTCCTGCATCTCCCCACCCACTCTGCCGCCCATCACTCCGAGCACAGCCTCCCACCCTTCCTCCCTTCCAGGCCATGGGTACACCCAGCCCACTCTTCCCTTCAGTGGGGCCTTGGGTCCCCTCCCCACCCACCCATCACCCCCTCTCAGGCAGTACCCCTTGCTGTGACCCCTTTGGAGGCTTACTGAGCCTGGACCCTCCCACAGCCTTACCCCCAACCTTGCTCCTTTCCCACCTCCAGTTAGTAAGTCAGCCAGACCATCCCAAGGGTCACCGTTTGGGCGGAAAATGACAAAACTTATCTCAGGCCAGCTACAGCTGGAATGAGACTGTCATCTCACACACCTGGACACGTTCAGGCCCTTCAGCTCCTCGCTCCAAGTTCCTATTGGGAAACGCTGGCCCGTGGCCTCCACCTCAGCACCTGGTGCTAGGCCCGAAGTCCCCAGGCACCCCCTGCCCTCTAGGCTGCCTCATACATGGGGCCCGGGACTCAGTGTCCCCAGGGTACAAGCCCATTGGCTGGCACTCTGCCTCACTCTGAACTGTGTGGGCGTCACTCTCCGAGATGGGCTCTGCAGACAGGCTTCCCCCAGTGGGAGGGGTACATCACAGCAAGCTCCAAGCTTCCGACCCCACACATGACATCATCTCCCATGCAAACAGAAAGTACCGGGGAGCAGCTCTGTTGGTCCCGCTTGGGTCAAATGCCCACCGTGGACCAGTGTCTGGCCCCAGCTCCCAAGTTCTCCTTGGAAGGTTCTGTGCCCTGAGCACTCAGCCACATGTATGCCTGCCTGCAAGCACGCGTGCTGGCATCTCTGCAGCTGGGATGATGACCAGCAGCCCTCACTAGGCACGCAAGAGGACCTCAGCAGAGTGGTGTGTGTCCTGGGGTCCCGTGTATGCCCCTGCCTTATGCTCAAAGATCGGGTCTGTGAGAGCAATGCTCGGCCCTGGGCAGCCTGTGCTCAGAACGAGGGCAGGCCTGGTCCAGGGGCTGCTCTGGCCTGGATTCCACTCTGCCTGCCGTCCTCACTGCACCACTCGGGTGGCGGGCTCACCCCTCCCTCCTGCATCTCAGCTCCTCATATTCGGGTCAGGACGAGGCTCCTCCCCATAACCTCCTCCTGGGGCTGCCCTGGGCATGCTCCGCGTTAAATGTCCCTCCCACTCCACCTCACTGGACGTGGGTTTGCTCTGGTGGGCCAGGACATCTCCCTGCCCTTCCAGTTTCTCAAGCTGAGCTTTGGCACTGGAAGAACTGGCCTTGGCTCACAGCACTTCCTCCCCTCCTGCTCAAGGCCAACGCCACCGGGGGCGGCGGGCACGTGCAGATGGTGCAGAGGGCCATGCAGGACCTGACCTACACTTCCCTGTGCTTCCCTGAGGCCATCAAGGCCCGGGGCATGGACAACGCGGAAGACATCCCCTACTACTTCTACCGGGACGACGGGCTTCTGGTGTGGGAGGCCATCAAGACGTGAGCTCCAGGGCTGGGGGGTCAGCTCTGGCAGCAGGAGCTGAGGGGCTGCAGGAGGAGTGGGCGGGGCTCTGGCGGTCATGACGGGGTGCTGGACCGCTGACTCAGTGGGTGGAGGCCTGGCTCCATTGTTAGGGCAACGATGGGGAACAGGGCTGTGCCAGACTGGACGGGGGTGGGGGAGAGTGTGACCTGAGTCCAGACATCACAAAAGTGACGGGGTCACGAATAGGGCAAGGGGCCAGTTCTGCAGACCCTGGCTGGTCACCCGCTCTTGGTTGGGCCTCTCCTCCTGAGCCAGGTTTGTGGCCGAGGTGGTGGACATCTACTACGAGGGCGACCAGGTGGTGGAGGAGGACCCGGAGCTGCAGGACTTCGTGAAGGACGTTTATATGTACGGCATGCGGGGCAAGAAGGCCTCAGGTGGGGACTGCTCTCCACCCCGCGGCCTCTCCTCTCTCTCCCCTGCACCACTGAATGGCTCTAGGTGATGCTGGCCGTTGGCCTCCATCTTAGTGGCTGGTGCTGAGCCCACAGCTCCCAGGGGACCCCTGCCCTTCAGTGTGCACCATGGGGATATCTCAGGGGCTTTCCAGAGCCAGGAGGAAAAGCAACTGGAGCCCTGGGCCAAGCGGCCGTGCTCTTCCCGTGCGCCGTGCTCGTGCCCGGGCCCCCAGCACTGGTGTGTGGACACCCAGCGACCTGTGCGGATGGGAGCGGGTGTCTGCTGGCCGAGTGGCCCTCCCTGGGGTTGGGGCCTCAGCCAGCCCAGGGCTCTCCCTTAGGCTTCCCCAAGTCCCTCAAGACCAAGGAGAAGCTGTGTGAGTACCTGACCGTGGTGATCTTTACGGCCTCAGCCCAGCATGCGGCAGTGAACTTTGGCCAGGTGGGCAAGGACAGGGCAAAGCCTTCTGGGCGGGAGATGGCCAGGCCAGCTCGGCTGCTTAAGGGCCCTGGGTGGGCTGCGCCACCTCCTCCACAGGAGCGGGGGTGGAGGGGCGGAGGGGCCAGGAGTCTGGTGTTCCCAGGGGCCAGTGGAGTTCGTGCTGGAGTTTGTGCTAAGCACTGGATGCCAGTGTGAGGGAGGGGGCTTCCCGGGCCCCACTGGAGTTGGAGGTGGGGGCTCGGGGAGGCGGCCCAGGCGGCAGAGGTGGGTGAGGGCTGCACTCGCTGGGGGGCACCCAGCCGGGTCGGTGACTGTCCTGCAGTATGACTGGTGCTCCTGGATCCCCAACGCCCCCCCGACCATGCGGGCCCCGCCCCCGACGGCCAAGGGTGTGGTCACCATCGAGCAGATTGTGGACACGCTGCCCGACCGCGGCCGCTCCTGCTGGCATCTGGGTGCAGTGTGGGCACTGAGCCAGTTCCAGGACAATGAGGTGAGGCTGGCTCCAACCCCTTCCTCAGCCCCAGGGCTTTATGATCCAGGGCTCAGGCTGGACCTCTGCCGGCCAGGAGCCCTGACTTGCAAGGCCAGAGGGACCTGTGAGGTCCTCAGGCCAGAGCCTGGATGGAGCTCAGAGTGGGGTGGGGCAGGAGAGCAAGGGTCCCTGCTCCACCGTGCCGCTCCCCACAAGGGCACACCCTGCCCGCCCCCACTGTTGGCAAAGCTCTTCCATGTGGGTTTCTCCCTGACACCCCACAGGTGAGGGCTGAGTTTCCTGGGTATCTTTTGAGACATACTCATACAACCTGTTGAACCTAATTCCAAAGGCCCCAAGACGGCTCTCAAACACCACCCCCTGGTGTTAGCTCAGTGCTGCTTAGAATGACTGGTCGGTTGGACTGGCCGAAGACCCACCAGCATTTGTTGGCAGTGTGTTGCTTTGGGACCTCTGTGTTGGTCCCTAACATCTTCACATATCAGCACATTTGTTCAACAGAACCAGTACTTGCCTCGTAGAGGAATTTCTTGGTCAAAGAATGTTGAGACTGAATGGCCCTCCACAAACTGAATCCAACATCCTGTCAACAGTCAGTGCAGAACACTTCTCCCACCCTGCCCAGCCCTGGCTATGAGACTTCAATTTTAACATTCTCGGATTTCGTTTCTAAAAGATACACCTAGTTTCAATTTGAAGACATTTGTGTGAACGTGCAAATGGGCACACCACCCCAGCAGAGCCTGGCTGTGGCCAACCTGGGCTGCAGAGGCCAGACTGGCCCTGTGCCCTCGTGGCCCCGACACCAGGCGGGAGTGCGCCTGGGGACTGGGCCACGTGCCCACCACAGCCGGGACCACCCCAGCCTCCACATCTGCCTGAGCCACTACCAGGCCTATAGCCACCCTGCAGCGGGGCACTGATCTCTGAGGCCCCAGCCCAAGCGCATACTCGGGTGCTCTCAGCAGGTGGCAGGGGGTGGAGATGCGGGGAGCAGTGATGAGCCCAGGCCTTGACTCCCAAAGGCTGGGCTCTAGGGGTGGGATGCGTCCTGTCGGTCTACGTCACCTCATCACAGGTTAACCTGTCTCTATCTGTCTGGGTCTCAGCTGTTCCTGGGCAGGTACCCAGAGGAACATTTCATCGAGAAGCCTGTAAAGGAGGCCATGGCCCGGTTCCGTAAGAACCTCGACTCCATCGTCAGCGTGATCGCTGAGCGCAACAAGAACAAGAAGCTGCCTTATTACTACTTGTCCCCAGACCGGATTCCCAACAGCGTGGCCATCTGAAAAGCTGCCTGAGCCCGTCTCATCGCAGGACGCCCAGCTGCTCGAGGCTGGGCTCGGCCTCCAGACTGCAGCCTGCCTGGTTGGGCAGGCTCCTGGGGCTGCCAAGGGGTGGGCCTTCGGATTCCTGGGACGTGGCCTGTGGGACCCAGGCTCCTGGCTTCAAACCAAACACTCCCCAGATTGGACCACAGTGTAGCTCAGCTTTGGAGCATTTTCCTGTTTGTGCCTCAATCTCTAGCAAATGCCATACTTTGATCAGTGTGTGTAAAGACTGCAGGGACCTTTCCTACACAGAACAGGACTGTGCCCCTTCCTGCCCTTACGCCCAGCTCAGCGCTTCACGGTAGGCAGCCCAGAAGAGCGACATGACTGATGGATGTTCTTGCTGAGAAATGGGAAGGTGATCTGCTCTATTTATGCTTAGTCCAGTCTCTTGCATACTGTTCGTATCCAGGTAAATTCTTGTTGAATGAATTAAGAACTGGTTGTCATAAAAATAAAGGAGTTTGCTCAAAACAAGTCTCCAACATGCTATGTTCCAATCACCCCAAACAGCTGACATCCCCTCCCCACACAAAAAAGCCATAATCTTTGTGATCCCATCTAGTCAAAAGCTGCCCATGTTCCGTTTGGAGAAAAGGTTCTTTTCTCTCTTCTTTGCCCACAAAGTTCCTACGCTTCCTTCAGAACACACTTCCTTCAGGACACTTACTATGTCTATAGAAGGAGCCCCAGGACCAGGGCTCTCAGCTGACTAGATTTTATGGACCAGAAAAGTTTTGCAGGAAAAATTAGGAGGGACATTGTTACCAAGTTTTTGTTGCAATGAACCAACCAATCCACAAAATCACCCCCAGCAGAGGGAGGGAAAAACCATACCAATGGCTGATTCATGCTGATGTTTGGGAGAAACCAACACAGTTCTGTAAAGCAATCATCCTTCAATTAAAAAGTGAATTAAAAAGTCACCCCCACCCAGAGCTGCTGTCTACTCTCATCTCTGTTCCGCAACGGGGATTTAACAACAGGAAAGCAGGAGAATGAGGGAAACGGACAACCTCCGCTGCCTTTTCCCATCTACGCCCTGGTCCCCCACAGTGGTGCCAGGCAACACACTGAGGCCAGCTCCCCTCGGCCAAGACCCTGGCTTTGTGTGTCGAGTGAAAGCGTGGAAGCTGGACAAGGAAACCGAAGTGGAGCCCGGCTCGGCTCCCCGGACCACTGGACCTCCAGACACCTACTTCATGCAGAGGGGACCCTGAGAGGCCCCCACAGAGCCTGGACTCTGCTTCTCTCATTTCGGCTTCCAGAAGCAGCTTGGCGAGGCAGGCCAGACGATGCTTCTCTGACAGCTGAGGGGCCGAGGGAAGCTCTCAGCTCAGGACAGCAGGCTCATCCCTCCTTCCTGTACTCCTGAACTAACCTCAGCTCTTTCCAGAACCAGCAACAGAGATGCATAGCGGGACAACAGGTCGCTGGGGCACCTCTGAGGCTGGGAGAAGGGCAGGCCCTAGAAGAGGGCCGTCTGCACCCCTGGCATCAGGTGAGCTGTGCACCAACAGCTCCAGGGGCACCAGTCACACAGACCAAGGGTTGGCACGCTTTTTCTATAAAGGGGCGTGTAAATACCGTGGGCGTTCCAGGACAAAGGATCTGACAGTGGACACAGCACGTCCACGAAGGGACAGGACTGTGTCTGTTTTACCAAACAGGAGGCTGGTCAGCGAGCACCAGCGGCCATCCCCTGACCTGGATGACTGGAGGCTCCCCTAGCAGTGTGCCTTCCCCATTAGGGGAAGGCACACTGATTGAAACCGTCCACCCTGGCCAGGCACCACAGTAACCATTTGCGTGAGTTGTTTTATGACAGGAGGTCCTGATAAGGAATACGGAACTAATAAGCCACCACCAACAGGAAGGGTTCCGGAAAGGTCTAAAGGAGACACTGCATGTCCATCTACTTCCCAGAATCCCTCTCGCTAGCACCCATCTTGGCTGAGGATGCGTGCACCACCAGGAAAGACTCTGAGTTAGAATGATTGGTCAGAGACCACCCAGAAACTAATCCCATCACCATAAAACCCAAGACTGTGAGCCACGCGGCAGAGCAGTGCTCCTGGGTTCCTTTCCCCTACTGCTCTCCACCCGGGTGCCCTTTCCCAGTAAACTCTCTTGCTTTGTCAGCACACGTGTCTCCTCAGACAATTCATTTCCGAGTGTTAGACAAGAGCCCAGTTTCAGGCCCTGGAAGGGGTCCGCCTTCCTGCAATAGTTCTGTGGCTCACATCGAAGGGCGAAGAGGCTTGGAGGTGGCGTTGTTTCAAAGCCTCACTGCAACAAGACTCATTCGGTGTCTCTTCAGCCAAACTCACTAAAATGCATCAGGTCCCCAAAGAATCGAAGCCCCTCATGGGAAGCCCCCTCCTCACATTCGTACGGATTTCTCTTCCAGCTCCAGGCTCCCAACAGTCCCTCCCACAAACAGTTGAGTGCAAGTGAGCCCAGGCGGGCACTAGTCTCTGTCCCTCCTACAAGAACACTGCTGAGCAGCTTCAGCTGTTCTGCGGCCATCCTCTCCTCTAGGAGCTTCCACAGCTGCGCTCAGTTCCCGGGACCTGTTCTCCCAAGTCAGGCAAGGACACTAGCAAAGCACCGCCCTGCCTAGGTCCCCAGTCTCCTGGCAGCCCTCTGTGGTGCCCTGCACTTGTGGGCCAATTCTCCTGGCTCACCCACACAGCATGTTGGGGCAGCCTTGGCCTCCTTCCTTTCATCTCGTGAGCACAGCTGAGGCCAGGCGCCCACCCTCAGCACTCCCAGCTCCAGGAGCGGTTTGCAGTCCCAGGACTGGAGATTGACCACATGGGCCTTATTCTGTTACCCCGCCAGTGAGAGGGGGACAGGCAGGAAGGCCAGGGGTCTCCAAGCGGAGGAAACAGGCTGCAGTGTCAGACATCTTTCCTCTCTTAGGGGGCAGGAGGAAACAAACTAGTGGTGTATTTTTCCCTTCTCTGTACAAATTTAAAAAGAGGTTTCTCTTAAAACTGTTGCCCTAACGACACCTGGCTCCACCAAACTTAACTTTTCTCAAACCTTGAGCTAAGATGCGTTTTTCTCATGGAAATGTTTATCTTTAGCTATGTTAACGTACTGTGCGTTTACCCCAGACTCTGTCTTCGAGTCGGTTCTGCCTATAGGCTCAGAACTAACTTGACAAACCACTATGTTATACTCATACATTGCTCTCCTAATCTATCTTAACGAACCTACTGCTGCTAAGTCGCTTCAGTCGTGTCCGACTCCGTGCGACCCCATAGACGGCAGCCCACCAGGCTCCCCCGTCCCTGGGATTCTCCAGGCAAGAACACTGGAGTGGGGTGCCACTGCCTTCTCCAGTTAATGAAGCTATTTGTATGGAAATCTGCCTTTCCTCAGAGTCACGTCAATCGTTTCATGCCCTCCCCCCGAACCATGACTCGCCGGCTGCGTCCGACTGGGCAGAAGCGCTGCCAAGAGGAACTACCCCTCGCCCGAGGTCAGGGGAAGAGCTACACCACGTCCAAGAAGAGGGGGCTGCGCAGGCGCAGGAGGGCCTAGAGGAGCTACTCCATGTCCAAGGTCAGGAGGGGCGGCTGTGAGGAGACACCCCTCGTCCAAGGTAAGGAGCAGCGGCTGCGCTTTGCTGGAGCAGCTGTGAAGATACCTCACGTCCAACGCAAGAGAAACCCAAGTAAGATGGTAGCTGTTGTGAGAGGGCATCAGAGGGCAGACACACTGAAACCATAATCACAGAAAACTAGTCAATCGAATCACACTAAGACCACAGCCTTGTCGAACTCAATGAAACTAAGCCATGCCCTGTGGGGCAACCCAAGACAGGTGGGTCATGGCGGAGAGGTCTGACAGAATGTGGTCCACTGGAGAAGGGAATGGCAAGCCACTTCAGTATTCTTGCCTTGAGAACCCCATGAACAGTATGAAAACGCAAAACGATAGGATACCAAAAGAGGAACTCCCCAGGTCAGTAGGTGCCCAATATGCTACTGGAGATCAGTGGAGAAATAACTCCAGAAAGAATGAAGGGATGGAGCCAAAGCAAAAACAATACCCAGCTGTGGATGTGACTGGTGATAGAAGCAAGGTCCGATGCTGCAAAGAGTAATATTGCATAGGAACCTGGAATGTCAGGTCCATGAATCAAGGCAAATTGGAAGTGGTCAAACAGGAGATGGCAAGAGTGAACGTCGACATTCTAGGAATCAGCAAACTAAAATGGACTGGAATGGGTGAATTTAACTCAGATGACCATTATATCTACTACTGTAGGCAGGAATCCCTCAGAAGAAATGGAGTAGCCATCATGGTCAACAAGAGAGTCCGAAATGCAGTACTTGGATGCAATCTCAAAAACGACAGAATCATCTCTATTCCTTTCCAAGGCAAACCATTTGATATCACAGTAATCCAAGTCTATGCCCCAACCAGTAACACGGAAGAAGCTGAACGGTTCTATGAAGACCTACAAGACCTTTTAGAATTAACACCAAAAAAGATGTCCTTTTCATTATAGGGGACTGGAATGCAAAAGTAGGAAGTCAAGAAACACCTGGAATAACAGGCAAATTTGGCCTTGGAGTGTGGAATGAAGCAGGGAAAAGGCTAGTAGAGTTTTGCCAAGAGAACGCACTGGTCATAGCAAACACCCTCTTCCAACAACACAAGAGAAGACTCTACACATGGACATCACCAGATGGTCAACACCAAAATCTGGTTGATTATATTCTTTGCAGCCAAAGATGGAGACGCTCTATACAGCCAGCGAAAACAAGACCGGGAGCTGACTGTGGCTCAGATCATGAACTCCTTCTTGGCAAATTCAGACTTAAAATTGAAGAAAGTAGGGAAAATCACTAGACCATTCAGGTATGACCTAAATCAAATCCCTTATGATTATACAGTGGAAGTGAGAAATAGATTTAAGGGCCTAGATCTGATAGAGAGTGCCTGATGAACTGTGGATGGAGGTTCGTGACATTGTACAGGAGATAGGGATCAAGACCATCCTCACGGAAAAGAAATGCAAAAAAAGCAAAATGGCTGTCTGGGGAGGCCTTACAAATAGCTGTGAAAGGAAGAGAAGGGAAAAGCAAAGGAGAAAAGGAAAGATATAAGCATCTGAATGCAGAGTTCCAAAGAATAGCAAGAAGAGATAAGAAAGCCTTCCTCAGCGATCAATGCAAAGACATAGAGGAAAAGAACAGAATGGGAAAGACTAGAGATCTCTTCAAGAAAATTAGAGATACCAAGGGAACATTTCATGCAAAGATGGGCTCACCCTTGGACAGAAATGGTATGGACCTAACAGAAGCAGAAGATATTAAGAGGAGGTGGCAAGAATACACAGAACTGTACAAAGAAGATCTTCAGGACCCAGATAATCACAACGGTGTGATCACTCACCTAGAGCCAGACATCCTGGAATGTGAAGTCAAGTGGGCCTTAGAAAGAAAGCATCACTATGAACAAAGCTAGTGGAGGTGATGGAATTCCAGTTGAGCTATTTCAAATCCTAAAAGATGATCCTGTGAAAGTGCTGCACTCAATATGCCAGCAAATTTGGAAAACTCAGCAGTGGCCACAGGACTGAAAAAGGTCAGTTTTCATTCCAATCCCAAAGAAAGGCAATGCCAAAGAATGCTCAAACTACCGCACAATTGCACTCATCTCACACGCTAGTAAAGTAATGCTCAAAATTCTCCAAGCCAGACTTCAGCAATACGTGAACCATGAACTCCCTGATGTTCAAGCTGGATTTAGAAAAGGCAGAGGAACCAGAGATCAAATTGCCAACATCCGCTGGATTATCAAAAAAGCAAGAGAGTTCCAGAAAAACATCTATTTCTGCTTTCTTGACTATGCCAAAGCCTTTGACGGTGTGGATCACAATAAACTGTGGAAAATTTTGAAAGAGATGGGAATACCAGACCACCTGACTTGCCTCGAGAAACCTGTATGCAGGTCAGGAAGCAACAGTTAGAACTGGACATGGAACAGACAGGTCCCAAACAGGAAAAGGAGTACGTCAAGGCTGTATATTGTCACCCTGCTTATTTAACTTATATTGCAGAGTACATCATGAGAAACGCTGGGCTGGAAGAAACACAAGCTGGAATCAAGATCGCCAGGAGAAATATCAATCACCTCAGATATGCAGATGACACCACCCTTATGGCAGAAAGTGAAGAGGAACTAAAAAGCCTCTTGATGAAAGTGAAAGAGAGTGAAAAAGTTGGCTTCAAGCTCAACATGCCAGAAAACTATGGGATCTGGTCCCATCGCTTCATGGCAAATAGATGGGGAGACAGTGGAAACAGTGTCAGATTTTATTTTTGGGGGCTCCAAAATCACTGCAGATGGTGATTGCAGCCATGAAATTAAAAGACACTTACTCCTTGGAAGGAAAGTTATGACCAACCTAGACTGCCTATTCAAAAGCAGAGACATTACTTTGCCAACAAAGGTCTGTCTAGACAAGCCTAATGTTTTTCTAGTGGTCATGTATGGATGTCAGAGTTGGACTGTGAAGAAGGCTGAGTGCCGAAGAATTGATGCGTTTGAACTGTGGTGTTGGAGAAGACCCTTGAGAGTCCCTTGGACTGCAAGGAGATCCAACCAGTCCATTCTAAAGGAGATCAGCCCTGGGATTTCTTTGGAAGGAATGATGCTAAAGCTGCAACTCCAGTACTTTGGCCACCTCATGCGAAGAGTTGACTCAGTGGAAAAGACTCTGATGCTGGGATGGATTGGGGGCAGGAGAAGGGGATGACTGAGGATGAGATGGCTGGATGGCATCACTGACTCAATGGACCTGAGTCTGAGTGAACTTTGGGAGTTGGTGATGGACAGGGAGGCCTGGCGTGCTGCAATTCATGGGGTTGCAAAGATTTGAACACGACTGAGCACCTGAGCTGAACTGAGCTGATGACTCACCTGGTGCCTTCTCTGAGCTCTGAGATGTTTCCTTTCTCTAATTAGTAGACTGCTAGTGACTATATAACATCCATCTGAAGACTAGCAGGGGGGCACTCTTTCTGCCCCTTCTGATGCCTATGTCAGAAGCTTTCTCTCTTTTATACTTTAACAAAACTTTATTACAGAAAATGTCTGAGCGATCAAGCCTCGTCTCTGGCCCTGGATTGAATTCTTCTCCTCCAGAGGCCAAGAATCCTGGCACCTTTCATGGTTCAGCAACAACCTTTCACCAGGAGCCAGGAAGTACAGCTCGGCTCAGCTATCACCAGCAATCCTGCCAGCCCTGCCGCACTTCCTCACTCTGCTGGACGGCATCAGCCAACGATTTAACGGGATGAGGCTAGTTACGCCATGGACCACTTCAACGGTCATGGTGCCTTATGCACCCTGAACTCGAGTCTGGCTTTCCTCAGTGCAGTGAGCCCCAGTACAGTCCGGATATTTGGAACCCGCACATCTGTGAGAATGACTTCAGCTTTCACTCCCATGCTTACACACTCTCCAGAACCCACTCCTCCCCACTGACCGCCGGCGTCTGGGGGATCCAGCCTCCCTTACAGGGACAGACCGAAGCTGCACGATCTCTGATACGGAAGCCAGAGGAACCCGGAAAGGGGATCAGACCACTGGAGTGCCTGCCAATATTCCCAGCTTCCTGGCAGGAAAACACTTGCATAGCAAAGCTCCTTTTTAAAGAAATGCTTTATTGCTGCAATTAAGACACTCCGTGTATAGTACAAACACCCCCCCCACCCATACAGAGAATTATTCAAGCAGTAATACTGAGAAACAGTGAACATACACAAAATGATACAAAACTAGACATTTAGATAACTAGAAAGTTCCTAAGTTGAGAAAAACTTCAAGTGTGAAGTGCCTGTTAGAAACTACACCACACATGCCAGTGTCAATTTGGTCTTTATTAACAATCAGCATCCTATAAACATTGCATCTGAATAGGTGATGAGCTGCACAATTTCATTACTTTCAAAACAAGGACAAATGCTCGTTTCCCTGTGTTTCAGTCTTTCCTTGGGCTAGAGACAGAAGCTGCAAACTTCAGATCAGATCCAAGAGGGAAAGTGTCTCAAAAGTGTGTCTGTGTCAGGCCAAATCCACACCGTCGTGGACCTTCATCCTGCGTGCCCTATCCTCCTCTGGCTCCAGGGCCGACCACCAGTCAGCGGGGGAGTTCTACACGAGGCTTTTGGACTTGCCCCACTGCCCGGGGCCTGTATGTCTGTAGCCAGCTTAGGGCACACCTGCAGGTTTTGAAAGTGGACCCATAAGATTGAAAAGAGTGGACCGAAGCAAAAAAAAAAAAAAAGGCAAGAGACAGTGCAGGTCGGAGACTGAAGAGATCCTTTATAATTTTCAGTAAAAGTTTAAACTCAGCCACGAAAGTGCTTCAGTGGAACTACAGTTTGAGGGGAAGCAGAGGCCGAGTCAGAGATGGTTGGCTGGCGACAGCCCAGGCTGCCTCCCTCTCCTGCTCGCCTGGCCTTCAGACCCCGGCCCTCCGGGCCCTGAGACCTGCAAGCTCACCCCGCGTTTCTATGATTTGTTCAGTCAAGTGCAGAACAAAGAAATGGGGGGTAATTAACAAGCTGACACAGAGGAGCGCCCGGCAGATGCAGAGCCCCCACTAGGCAGCAGCGCAGCACGGCCTCGCCAGGGCCTCGCACGCACGGCCGGTCCCTGCGGGCGCGGGTGGGGATTAGCGCGGGAACAAGTTGGGGGTCACAGGTGGTCACCAGACTTTGCAAGGACAGAAAAAGGCAATGGGGTAAGCTGTGTGTGCCATCCCAGGAAAGAAGAGGAGGACACGGGGCTGACCATCCATAGGCAGAGGCCTTTAGGAGCTTGGCTGGAGGTGACAAGATGGTGTGAGCGCGCTTCCCGTGACAGCCTGGCTGGGCCCTGCGAGCAACGTAACAGTGCTGGTTATGAAGCCGCCTCTGCCACAGGCGGGGCGCCAGCCACACCAGCTGGGCTGTCCTGGGGCTGTCCGCACCTGAGCACTCTCCTATCAGAAGTTTCCGTGCTCTTCAGGGACAGCATAAGGGGCTCCACTGGGGGAGGGGAATGGGGCCCACTTGGAAATCCAGCATTCCCTGACGACTCACCTGCCGTCAAGAGGGACAAGGGGCCTTGCCTGGGCAGTTCCTAAAGGGCACCGGCAAGGCAGACCTGGGATGTGGCTCTCCTGAGCAGACTGTAGCTATTTGGTGTCCCCAGGCTGGGAAGGGGTGTAGGTAATTGCACTTTGGGGCACAGTGAACGCAGCTACATGCTGGATATGGCCCGGGGGACGGAGAGGACGAGCTGACCTATTTCCAGGGGTGGGCTATGGCTGGATAGCCCTCCCCCGAGGGCTTAAGAACCTCCTGGCTTTCAAAACAAACCACAGGGCTTCCATGCTGAAACGCAAAGGAATCATCTTCTGTGTGCTTCCCACTCTTAACAGGCTGGATGAACACCTGAGGCTCGGAGGATGGAGGGCAGGACCCGGGGCTCCCACCCAAGACGCCCAGAGAGCTGCCTGGAGAGTGAGTGCCTGGGCACACTCATCTCACACTGCAGAACTCCCTGGGCTATTTTTCTGGAGTTGACTCTCTTTTGCCTGGTATGACGAAACTGGTCTTTAAAAACAGCATTTTAAGCAGACCTTATTAAAGGCACAAAGGCCATCTGATGGTAATGATTCTGGATTTATGAAAGAGTGGGACAGGAGGTAATCCCTGACGACAAGATGGACTGAAAGCTGGGCCAGGGCTCCGTCCAGTTAAGGCGGCAAACGGGCAGGGCTGTGGCTGGCAACGGGGCGCGGTGGGCCGGGGCAGTCCGCTGCGCGCTCCTGGCCCTCAGCCAGAGGCAGCCCATCTGCCTCTCTGCTCCAGGCAGCGGCCCACGGAAGGCGCCAGGGGCAGGGGCCCCTGACAGCGCCTTCAGCCGCGCCCCAGCTGGGCGACACGCGCCTGCTTCTTCAGTGTGAAGTCAGCCCGAACCGGAGCGCTCTGTCCGTAAAGGAATAGTTTCTAAATATTCCGATTTGTTCTGATACCTCAACTTCCTTTCATTTAGATCTCATGAACCCTTCTTCTTCAGGACTGACAAAAAAAAAAAAAAAGAAACGTTTAGGGCAGCCCTGTGACGTGAAGACTTGTCATAAAACAGGCTTAAAACCACAGGAATTACGCTCGGACTGCCATTTACCATCCATTCATCCCACGGAATGTTATGAAAAGTGCCTCTGAGCTGTCTGTTTTGCTTTACAAGTCCCTTTTATGGACACAGAGTGGAAGTCACATTTCTTAGCATATATAAGGCAAAAAGGGTTTCAGATCTATTACAATGAGAAGGAGATAATCAGGGTCATGAAAGGAAGGTTTCTAAACGGGACGTTCTTTCAAATGCCAATCCCACGTGACACACGTATTACAAAATAAAGATTCTCTTTTTGTAAAGTGCTTTGCTTCGCTTAGTGAATCACTCACCACCACGCACAGAGCACCACGGCCCGTCTGCTCGGGAACTGTCAGTGGCAGCCTCCCCGGGCCCTGTTTAGTGGTGGAGAAGCCTCTCCGCAAGGCTGGTCCTTCCCAGCAGTTCAGCTAGTGGGCGGAAGGTGGGGCCTGCCGGCCAGGAGGGGCGCGGCAGGGCCAGGCGCCACCTGCTCCTGTTCTCCCCTCAGCTCTGGCACGTTGCTCTCTCATTCTGCTCAAGACTACGAGCCAGAACCCCGCCAGCACCCCTCACGGGGCCACAGGCTCATCCACCCTCCCCTCCCAGAGACGCGCAGGCAGGAGCAGAACCCAGCCGGGCACAGCTGGCGTGAGGGTCTTCCAGGAGAGTCACTAAGGAGGGTTAGAGAAAAGAGAAGCCATTAAAAACAGTCACCTGCCCAGTCTCTGCTATTACAGGGCAGAAGAACATGCACACGGCTGGCAGAAAACGACTCCCTTCAGCTGTCCTCAGCTGTCCAGGAACGACAGCCTCCGTGCCATCAGACGTGAATGATCTCTGCTCCAGTGTCTTCAGGTTCTGTGCAACAGGAAGAGTTTGTATCGGAATGACAGACTCCACGTCCATCTTTATTTTCAAAGCTGGGCTCTGTTAGTGCAGATTTTTCAAAAATACTCCTTTTGCTTGTTTCTGGACAGTTCTGGACATAGATTACTCTGTTATAAGCCTTGAGTCTCCTCCATAACTGTACGTACACTTTGCACTGAACGTACATGAAAAGAAGTCCACCGGTAAATCCAATGGCCACAACCACCAGCTTAGTCCAAAAGGGCCACTCTAGGATTCCTGGAAGGGAAAAAGCCCGGTTAGCCTGCCAGTAGACCTTATCTAGGATGAGAAGGAAATAAAACACAGCTTCTGAGCCTGCCACAGCCGCAGGTAACTCATCAAATCCAGTCTTGTTGGAGGAGGCATGGAAGAGCTCGTCCACGCCCTTTCATCCTGCGCTTCCAGGGGCTATCTCTGGAATTCTCTCCATGATTTGCTCTCTCCTGACTGGGTTGTTTTGGGTTTTTTTTAAGATTTTTTTTTTTTTTTTAATATGAACCATTTTTAAAGACTTTTTGTTGAATTTGTTACAATACTGTTTCTACTTTACGTTTTGCTTCCTGGCAGCAAGGCACGTGGGATCTTAGCTTCCTGACCAGGGATTGAACCTGTGCCCCCCTGCATTGGAAGGCAAAGTCTTAACCACTGGATTGCCAGGGAAATCCCCTGACTGGGTTATACAAAGTACCACCACAGCCCAAGAAACATCCAAAAAGGATGTATGGTGCATCATAACGGATAGCTCCCTCCAGAAGACACTGGAGGTCAGACCTGGAAATCAACCTGGAGTAATCCCCCAATCCTAAGATCCACTGCACCACTCAGGATACACTGGCTGGGCACCCCTTTCGTTCTGACCACGTACCTGTCGCCTGCCCCTGCCTGATCTCCTCAGCGGTGCGGTCGATGAGCACATACAAGGACCAGACCACACAGGTGATGGCGATGACGTGGAAGGTCACGGAGCACATGATCTTCCTGCGCTCGCTGGATGTCATCTGCAGCTTCTCCCACTGGAGAGACAGCACACAGACGTGAGGCTCAGGCTCCCCGGCCTCAGGGGCTACAACAGGGTGAGAGCTTTGTGGATGGTAAGACTGGCTTCCCTCCCCGCTACCCCTCACCCAAGCTAGATGAATTTCCCCAGACACTGAGTCATCCCCTTTAAACCACGTGGCTTCAACCAGGTACCAGGCTCTGGTATTCTGTCGACAGCCAACTTTCTATGCAATGAAGAGAAGCCGGGATTGAGATGATCTATGAATCACCACCAGCCATCCAATCCCCCTGGCTGCTTATTCCTGCAAGCAGGCATTCACTGGCTTGATAAAAAGACTTTATGGTTTTGGTCCAGATGAAAACAGCATGTTGGGCCAAGACCCAGGGGGCACGTTTTTGTTTCGGTGAGCTGCTGGCTGGCGTGAGTGAGGGGAAGAAGGGGCGGATGGTACCGCGGCACGGGAGCAGATGGGCAGGCGCTGTGGCGGGAAGGTGACGCGGGAGGTGCTCACTCTGTGGTCCTCTGCTACTCTGGCAGCAACACCGTGAAACCGATGCTAAGAGCGCCTGGTACAAGCAGTCTGTCCCAGTCCCATCTCCTCTAGGAGCTCATTAATTTACTCCAAATAGCCAGATTTTCTTTCTCATTTACTGGTTTCCGAATCGGAAGAAAGCACATAAAGGTAGAGAAAAGAACGAGCGTGAGCGCTGCCCATGCCCCGCCGGCCCCAGCCACAGCCTCTCCAGGGCTCCATGCAGGACACGCAGAGAGCGGGGCCTGGGGGACTCCCTGCGCTGGTCACAGTGCCGCAAGGCCCGCCTGAGGGGTCAGGATAGAGTAAGGCACCTGGTAGATGACCGAGCTTCTGTGGGGAAGAGCGCTTTCCTTAGAGCAGCTTGGGCCTGCCTTCTCTAGCATCTGGACTGCTTTCTGCTGCGGTGCGATCCCGCATCTTCACTCCCCTGATTTCTAAGATACACTGTTTCAGCCTTCGTCCTCCTCTGAAATGCTCGCCCACCTTTAGGTGGCTGCTTTCCTCTGGAGGCAGTGCGGCCCCTCCAGACTCCTTCACTTTCCCTCTCAGTCTGAGTGATCTTTCAAGCACTGCTTCAACACCAGGCCTTCTATGGTGCTGCCCCACTCTGTGTCCCTGGCACTTCAGTCCACAGCGACACTCCCTTCCCTGGATACCTGACCCGCGCTCTCCCCATGCAGTAAGCGTTTATGGCACATCAAGGGCTACTACTTGATTATGTGATTCTCCCTGCAACTCATGTATTAAAGTTCTGAGATAAGAACAAGTCTTTAATTCTTCCAAACAAAACCTCTGCATATGCTGGGCCCAAAGACAAATAACACAGCCAGCGTTTACACAGGAGGCACGTGCCGGATGAGGCTCCTCTCAGAAAAAGGACGGGCACCAGGCCTGACGAGAGCTGTGCTTCGTGTAATGCCCGTGGTCCCGTTGTTCCCCATCTGCCGCCACCTCCTATCTAGCAGATATTTGTCCCGAGTGTATAAAGATACATTCACTGCATTAGGTTGAGCTTCGTGCAGGAGAGGCGCTAATCCCCACAATGTGGTCCTAATCAGAGGAAAGGCCTGGATAGTTAACACACGTAAAGTCTAATGCTGACTAAGACATCACAAAACGGTGTGTGGTCGAGGGCCAAATGACTGATACAGACAGACAAGCAAGCAGTCTTAGTTTCAAGGAAAAAGAAAACATGAAGACTGCACGGTCGGAAAGAGCTTGTTCCTGCAAGGAGGGACTTGGACGTCAGTACCGGCAACGTGAATGTACACACTGGCCCCCACTTCCCAAAGAAGCGGGCACAAGTCAGCTGTGGCCCACCCAGCCCCGCGGCAGGGGTGACTCTGCGGGCCTGAGCGGCTCCCGGGGGCCCTGCACGCACTTTCCTCAGCGGCTTCAGCCTGGTCTCCATGATGAACTCGTACTTGCACAGCTCACAGCAGCGCGCGTCAGAGCTCTTGATCCACTGCTGCAGGCAGGCCTGGTGCACGAAGTGGAGGCTCCCTGCGCAGCGGCAGGGCGTGATCAGGGGGCTCTCGTCATCCCCTTCACAGTGGCAGATCCTGCGGGGGAAGGACAGGCGGGCCTTACGAGGCGGGCCACACCACAGGGAAGACGACGCTTCAGCGGAAGGTCAGTCCGCCCAGGAAAACGTTCAAAAGAAACATCACAGAATGACTATAAGCACAAAAACATACGAACACAAAGGGAAACGGCTACCGCAGACTACAGCTCTCTAGCTTACCGCGCCAGCATGGGAGGTCTGGATGGCACTGGCATCAGAGAGGAAAAAGCCATGTGAGAAATGACAAAGCAGGCATTTTGGGTTAGGCTTTAGAACTTCACTAATAGGTGACTTTAAGGCAACGTGGAAGCATCTTCCAGAACTTATGACGTTAAAATAATCAGAGGTAAAATTCCTGTGTAAAACAAAACCAACACTCTACCTTTCAAAAATACCAGGAACTTGGAATGATGAAACATTGCTTGTTAGCTATAATCACTGACCTCACCTTCACACACCACACTACATATTCCCGTCCTCTATCAGCAAGTAAATAGAGAAACCACAGAGCTTCTCCTGGACCTGAAAAACCATTGTAAGACACTGCCATTTCATTTCTTTCTCAGGACCGCCCAGCAATGAGTGAGAAATTTAAGTCGCTATTTCTAAGGGTACATGCGACAGGATGCAGGCCCTGACCTCAGGAAACTTAACAGACTTTTGAGAAACAGAAGGGCCTTTTCCAGCAGCTGGAGAGCAGGTGGGGAGACCTGGCCTAAAAGGGGCTGGGCTCTGGCCCAAGCCAGGCTCTCAGCTGTTTGTGTCTATGAGGGGGGCATCTGATCCAGCTGCTGAAAGAAATGATAATCGCTGATCCTGAGGAGGGGATGCTGTGGAAAGGTTAGAATGGGGAAGAAGGCTAAGAGTGGCAACAAAAGGGAATTCTGAAAGCTTCTGGTGGCCTGACAAGGATGCTACACCCGGGAAGATAAAGGTGGGAAGTGGGTGGGGACCTGGGCAGAGGTGGCTGCATCCAAGTTAAAGAGAAGGAAGGAAGCAGCTGCTGGAGAACAGCCCTTCCCCCGCACGTGGAGCAGGGGGCCCAAACGAGGCCCGGAGGGGAAGCGCGCACTTAACATCCAGACCATCAAGCTGGAAGACTGGAGGTACTATTCCTTCTTCCACTTTCTTTATGCAAACGCTACTTATTTTTGGCTGAGAAGAGTCAGCTTGGCCTTTAATATGCGCAGCTTCTTCATCTTTCACCATGTATGAGACTATCTTGGGGGCCCACGTCATAGACACTGGATTTTCAAATGATATCAATAATCTGCTCTTCTGGAGAAAAACTATTAATCTGTAATTGTGTACAACTGCCTATACATTCTCCGGAAACTTCACATATTAAAGCAAGATGAGGCCGTGGAGCTATGGGGAGCAGAGGTGGCCAGGATGCTGGTTCTCCGCAAACCAACCTGCAGGCATCCCCTGCTGTGGACACAGGGGAGAGGTGGGGACCCTTTTCAGAGGTGGGGGAAGGACAGTCCAGGTCGCTGTCCTTCTCCGCGGAGCAGAGGGGGGCCCGCAGCACCCTGCTCTTCAGCTTTGCGGATGCGCTGTCCTCAAAGACGTCGTCATCCCCCATCTCATCAGAGTAGAAGCCAGCACTCCCGGCCAGCCTGCTGGAGGACTTGGCGGGCTGCGGGCTGGTGGCGCGGCTCTCCAGCTGGTAGAAACGGTGCAGGCTGCCGCTGCTTGAGCCGCGCGAGAATGAGAGCAGGTACTGCAGCAGCCTCCGGCTTCGGGAGAGGGCCTCGCCATCCGCCTTCTCGTCCAGAAGCAGGACATGCATGCCCCCCTTGCTGGCTCCTGCCTCTGAGGCTGCTGAATGATTGGCAGAAAGGGATGAAACACAAGAATGTTTGGAACTGCCCAGGGCTTTGCGATTCAGTATTCTTCTTTCTCTCTGGTGGAACCTGTTGGTTCTGAGACATGGGTCCTGAGGGAGTACCAGTTTCCCTTCAGAGCAGGTCCTCTCCACATAGTCAAAACTTTCCAAGGCATCCCGGGCGTTCTCACCCACATCATTTAGGGATTTTGAGAACTTCAGCGTTCTTCCGGCTTTGGTATTCTTAGCAGGCTTCAAGGCCTGGACCCACTCTGAACCACAGGGATTTCTCTTTGACGCCTGCGCTGTGTCTTGACAGACAACTGTCACAGTGAGCCCCTGGGTCAGAGAGCTCTGGCAGGGAGGAGCTTTCAAGACAACAGCAGACGGCACGGGACTGTGGTGACAACACTCAGAAAACACTGGACTGGAACTGCATGCAGAGAACAGTGGGATAAAAGCACAGAAAGTAAGAACAGTGTTAAAAGAGAACAGACATCAAAGGGAGAAAGAGACTCGCACGGTTGCCTGGTGAGCACATGCAGCCAGGCTGGCTGCTCAGAGCAGAGGCACACAGAGAGTCAAGCCTCTGCAGACACTGGCGCGCGCCCCTGGCGTGCACGCGAGCCACAGTGGCGTGCAGAGCGTTACCTGCAGATGTCCTGATTGGAGGGTGTGACCGAAGTGCGAGCGAAGGAGGACACTGGAGCCGACGCCACCGAGGAGCCCCCAGCCTGCAACACACACCTCTGGTCAGTGTTAGGCAAGAGCCAGGGGACCGCGACTGCCACCTCCCGAGCCGCACTGGGCCTGCTGCTGCCCACGGCTCAGTGCACAGTGCTCCTGGTAGGGCCCTACGAGCCGAGGCAAGAACAGCACCAGCAGCGCCCTTTTCTCAGATGAAGGTGAAACTGTAGTCAAGGATATCTGAGAGCGTGGAGCAGCAGCATCCACCTTGCGTGGATTCAGGGGTCATTCATCTCCTAAGCATCTAAACTTAAATTAGTTCAGCCATAAGCCAAGAAACCGCAGGCACGTGCACATACAAAAGGGGCGCGAGGCACCTTCCCTGCCGGCCTTACTTCCCCCAGCCAGCTGTATCTGGGGTATGTATCTGGGGTCATCCTTGCGGAGGCTGGCAGCACGCAACAGCCCTTCCGCCCTCACCACTTGGCAGTGGGCCCACGAGCCCCCAGGCCCCTGCCAGTGCTCCTCACACAGAGGGGAGACTCCCCGAACACGCCGAACTTGGAGGAAAGGTCCGGGAGGGTGAGGAAATGCCACGGTGGAAAGAGAAGCAGAGGAGAGAACCAGGAACAGGGAGCACAGCTGAGCTGAGGCTGCAGGACGGCTGTTTAGGGCATCCCCCAGCCTCCACTCCAGCCTCCGAGGGGCGCTTGCGAGGCCTCACCAAGACTGGCTCCTGAGCTTCCTAGGCCCCACAGCAGCAAGTGCGCTCTTCCCCACTCAGGACAGCTATTCTGAGGGAGCAGCTGCTCCGTGCAACCTCAGGGGCCACGCAGAGACAGCCCTGAGTCTGTTACCACGGGCAAGCCAGCATCTCCTCCCTACCCGCCGCAGGCCCTGTCCCTTGATACTGGAAAGCCCCACTCTGGCCACCATTCCCAGCTGAGGCCAAGCCTCCACCTTTGCGAAGTGTCACCCCCGGCGCATACTCTCATCCCAGCACTGCAGCTGAGGAACCCCTGACTTGCAACACCAGCTCCCCTGTCTAGCATGTGCACCAGCCTGGACAGAGCCAGAGAGAGCCGGCACTCTGCCTGAGGGGTTCACTGGAGAGGGACTCCTGTTCCTCAACACGGAGATGAAACATCATCGTAAACCCAAGTCAACCTAATGAAACCTGGTCCATGAAGTTATACATTATCATGCCACGTGTATATGCTAAAATTATGCAGCATTACTCAACCATCGCATCTTCTGAGTCACCAAAGAATCCACATTTATTTTCTAAAAGCATTTCTGGTCAAAGTTCTTAAGAATCTAACGTTTATTTGGAGCCAGAAAAATGACATTCCCCAAATAATCTTGCACTGTTTGGTTATGATTCTTTCTAAAACAAAAGTGGGGGGCTCTCAACTCTTTGCTACTACAGTCCCACTGCATGAGCTGCCCAATGCCCACACCCCACCTTCTCCTGTGCCCTCCTCCCAGACAGATGTCACGGAAATGGGGACAGGGAGCCTCTTCTGTTACATCACAGGGAGGTGGGCCACGGGGAGCCACTCTAATGTCCCCAGCCCCTACAATCGGCCGGGTCTCTAATACTCAGTCCCAACCCTGCTCTGAGATGGACAGCCTCCTTGAACTTCTCGCTTCCTTCTTTAACCTGTGAGGGTGACCAGTTTTGTTCAGTATCTGTAGGCGGGGCCAAAAGCCGGTCATGGTGTAGAGCAGGAGCCTCCCCAAGCAGACCTGGGGGGAGGGAGGACAGGAAGGTCAGTTCGCACTGTGCCCTCACACCTTCCTGGGCCCTCAGATCTCCTTCCTCGAGGTTGCTGGGTCAAGCTGAGTCGCTCGGACTGAGGCAGAGAAGGAAGCGCCCTCCCCACGTGAGGACTGGGAAAGAGCATGCTCATCCAGACACAAGGCAGCGTCTTGTTATCTCCTTCCCTGTTACATTCTGAGGACCGGAGCCTCACGAAACACACACACTGTCTGTGCTCTGGAGAGAAGGCAAACTCTGTGAAGGAGAGTCGGGTCTCATCTGCAGAGTGAGACGACCCCAGGGCCAGTGTCCTTGAGAGGAGGCAGGGGTCAGATGGGAGCTGAAAGCAAGACCAACGTTCTCTTACTGCCGTTCTGAACCTCGAGTAATTCACGTGAGACAGGGACATCAGGGTAGCAAGCCACACTGCCCAGGCCCTGAAGGGGGCAAGGCTTAGCAGCAGGAGGGAAGAGCCTGAAAGCGGAGCGAAACCCTGCACTGTGGAGGCGGCCGGACTGCCACACACGTGACACTGCCAGCCTCTCCGTGAGCCCCGTCTCAGGTGTGCCACGGGACTCCCACAGGCGTGTCTGCACTTGCAGCGGCTCCACGACCCGGCTCCGTCTGTTCAGCAAACAGGACCAGCTGCGGCGCCGCTATGTGCCCCCACCCTCACTTCATCCGAGACGCTCTCAGCAGCAACATCCAAGCCTCAACAAGCCTCCCACTGGCAGAGGCAAACTCTCCCTTCTTATTAGATAGGAGGTTATGGGAAAACCGTTGATTTACACACATACAAACCAACAAATGCCTTATCCTTCTCAAGAGCAAGAAAATGAGCAAGAGGCACGGGGCCATCACAGCCCCATTCCTTCCATTACCAGCTGGAGAAGAGCACGTGGTGAAGGTCAGGACCAGGCCTCCTGCAGAATGGTCCCCGAGCACAGCGACAGCACCTTTCAAGAGCTCAACTTGCTGCTGGTACCAGGCTGAGTAAAATCTATCAACCTGCCCATAAGGATTCAATGGCGACAATGAAACGAGGGAGACAGCTTCACACACAGCTCCAGGGTCCAACCACGGGTCTAGGTAAGTCGAGAGGCCGCAGTCCCCTCCGAGGCTCAGCCAATAGCACCCTAGCTCCTGCGGACAGCGACAGCGAGGGGGTGACATGTGGGAGGTTGTGGGGCTGCTGCTGCTGCTGAGTCACTTCAGGCGTGTCCAACTCTGTGCGACCCCATAGACGGCAGCCCACCAGGCTCCCCTGTCCCTGGGATTCTCCAGGCAAGAACACTGGAGTGGGGTGCCATCTCCTTCTCCAATGCATGAAAGTGAAAAGTGAAAGAGAAGTCGCTCAGTCGTGTCTGATTCTTCGAGACCACATGGACTGCAGCCTACCAGGCTCCACGTCCATGGGATTTTCCAGGCAAGAGTACTGGAGTGGGGTGCCATTGCCTTCTCCGGGTTGTGGGGCAGGGCTGGCTTAAGGGAGAAGGCGACTCTGCCCCACACAACACGGGGGAACATACTGTCCCCTCCTCGAGGGAGGATCAGGCCACACAGGACTCTGTAGTTACTGACAAAAGGTGTGAATGTTCATAACGTGAAAATTCAAGTGTGTTGAGAAAACTGAAGCCCTCTGTTCCTGAGGTTCTTTGTTGGTTCTCAAACAAGAGACATTCCAGTCATGAAAAAGAATGTAAAGCAATCTCACTGCAAAAATTTTTTAATAAAAATCCCCCCTTTTTTTAAGATGTTGTAATCAATTATGCCCAAACAAACCTCTGGACTCTGTCTAGGCCTAAGTCCCGGCTGCTCTTAATTCTCAGAAATGGTGAGGCCTAAATCCCGGCCGCTCTTACTTCTCAGGAATGACGAGGCCTAAGTCCCGGCTGCTCTTACTTCTCAGGAATGACGAGGCCTAAGTCCCGGCTGCTCTTACTTCTCAGGAATGACGAGGCCTAAGTCCCGGCCGCTCTTACTTCTCAGGAATGACGAGGCCTAAGTCCCGGCTGCTCTTACTTCTCAGGAATGACGAGGCCTAAGTCCTGGCTGCTCTTACCTCTCAGGGGTGACAAGTTTGCTTTGCTGTGCTCAAGTCACTTAGTGGTGGCTTTTCTATCAACTCGTTGTTCTAAATGATTTTATCAAGGCTGCCAAACACTTACAGCCAACAGAAAACTTTCCACATATCCCTGGTAGAAGCTGGCATGCCCCCCCCCCCCCACCTCTGTTTCCCTTTAAGAGGACAAACCGCCACTGGGAGGCCCTGGGAGGAACTCTGCACCATGGCGCTGGAGATGACTTCCTTCCCACGGGACGCCAGCTGCACCTTCCCTCCCTAACCTTCCCCACCTGCTTTTGCTTCACTTCCTTCCCTTGCTCCTTTCACCGCACTACTTTCCAGCCTTCCTCTCGGCCACTTCCTCCTTCTTCTCTATTGCAAAACTCCACTGGGCCCTTTTTCATTTACCAGCAAAGCTATTTTTAATACATTTCGTGCTCTACTAAAAGTGAATCTGTCCACCTGATTTTCATCACCAGGTGTAGGGCCACAGGAAATGGTCTGGTTGGGCCTGTCTGCTCTTTAAGCCAGGAGGAACCTGAGGAAGGACTATAGAAGGACGGCAAGACACAGAGCGCACGGGTTTCCAACAGATCTCAAATTATAGCATATCAAGCAATGACTTAATCCAAAACTGGAAAAGGAAATACAGACGGCTCTTACAACATAAGAAGATGCTTAGCCTTTCTCACAACAAGAAATACAAATTAAAGCTCAAATGAGAAATGCCTTCATCATTAACAAGAGTTTTTAAACAATAAAATACCCACGTTGGCAAAAGTATGAGCTAACAATCACTCTCACACATTGCCGGTGTGAAAGCAGCCTGGTAAACCTCCAGCTAAGATGGCAATTTGGCAATTTTCACTCAGAATTACAGATGCATGTGCACCCCGTCCCGGCAGCTCTTCTTTTAAGAATTCACCTTTATACACGTGCACGAAAAGGCCTGTACAAAACTGTGGGAGCAAAGGGCTTGGACATGACCTCGCTGTCTGTGGGCTTGGACATGACTGTCAACAGTAGCAGAGCAAGTCACTGCACTGCTGTATTTCTCCCAAAAACACAAAACCCCAAACGTCAGAATGAATGTTGTGAGAGCCACGTGTATTTCCTCCTTTAGAAGCCTACGGCTAAATTAAGAAAGCATGCCACACTGTCAGCACAGAGCTTTTGGAAGTGACGAGCTCTGACAGCTGCCGAGAGAGGTGTTTCCTCTACAGAGACGGCTCTTGCCACCTGCATCAGACTGTGATCAGCCTGTGAACAAGTCACTGCAAACCTAGTGGCTCAAACCCACAAATCTGTCGCCTGACCCACAGCGCAATGGGACCCTCTGCTCAGGGCCTCCCTTCTTTGCGGAGGCTCTGGGGAAGAACGCACTCCCACGCTCATTCAGGCTGCTGGCAGAAGGCAGTTCCCGGCAGCTTTAGGACTGAGGACCCATCTACTTCCTGGCTGTCAGCCAGGGGCTGCCTGCATTCCCCATCCATCGTTCCCCATCTTCAAGCCCACTCTTGCTTCCAGTCTCTGCCCCCAGGCAGGGAACGCTCTCTGCCTTTAAGAGCTCACATGATTCCTTTACAATGATCTTGTCAGCAATATCTCTCATCACACTGACAAGCTTTGGGCATCAGGGTGTGACATCTTGGGGCGGGGTGGAGGGTGGCACTTCAGAACCTCTGCTTACCAGACCACCTTACCTTTACTTTCTGCTCAGAAGTTACTAAATGCTTCTGCCCTCCTGCCCTCAAAGCAGCAGATAGAGATCGGGTCCTTACTGCCACTCAGCAGGTCTGACTTCAAGTAATAAAGCAAATAGCATCTCACCTGGAGTTTAGACAATGTACAAACTGAGACAGCATTTCAGAAAACTTTCTGCTTAGCGCAGAAGGTTCTCTGTGAAAAGAAATGCTTCATTCTGAGAGATTCTTGATTTCTAAAAATAAACACCCAGTTGTATTCAACTTTCAAAATGATCTACAATTAAAGGACAGGCCAGTTCTGTGGCTGCTCTGATAAATACATGTTGACTCCTGACAAAGGGCTGTGCCAAGAATGAGCTTTCTCGATAGCAATTAATTAAAACTGACCATTAAAAAAAGTCAGCACAGAATATGTACAATATAGGATTCATGGAGGAGAGTGCACTGAATTCTAAAATGGTTTCCATTACAAATGACTCTCAGTATTGTCTCGTGAGCAGCACAAACACTGAACTCTCTTCTTTGGTGGCCTCTTAGGGAGGGTTGGAATTACGTGAGTAACAATATATCCCCAGCATAACGAGGGGCCTGTGTCACACAGCACTGCTAGAGGGACGGCAACAGCTGAAGGGCTCGACCACGGCCCAGCTCACAACGCAGGCCTTTAAGCTCCTGTCGGGAACCTTGCAAATATAATTTGTTTCCAATAAATTGCATTGAAGGCAATAGTTTCTGAGCAAAGATGGATTCACATTCCCAGAAGCTCCAATTGTAACCGTATAAAGACCCCCAAAGTCACCAGAGATCAAATTGCCAACATCTGCTGGACCATAGAAAAAGCAAAAGAGTTCCAGGAAAACATCTATTTCTGCTTTACTGACTATGCCAAAGCCTTTGACTGTGTGGATCACAACAAACTGGAAAAATCTGAGAGAGAGATGGGAATACCAGACCACCTGGCCTGCCTCCTGAGAAATCTGTATGCAGGTCAAGAAGCAACAGTTAGAACTGGACATGGAATAACAGACTGGTTCCATATTGGGAAAGGAATACATCAAGGCTGTATACTGTCACCCTGCTTATTAACTTATACGCAGAGTACATCATGAGAAACGCTGGGCTGGATGAAACACAAGCTGGAATCAAGACTGCTGGGAGAAATATCAATAACATCAGATATGCAAATGACACCACCCTTATGGCAGAAAGCGAAGAAGAACTAAAAAGCCTCTTGATGAAGCGAAAAGAGGAGAGTGAAAATGTTGGCTTAAAACTCAACACTCAGAAAACGAAGATCATGGCATCCAGTCCCATCACTTAATGGCAAATAGATGGGGAAACAGAGGAAACTGTCAGACTTTATTTTGGGGGGCTCCAAAATCACTGCAGATGGTGACTGTAGCCATGAAATTAAAAGACGCTTACTCCTTGGAAGAAATCTATGACCAACCTAGACAAGATATTAAAAAGCAGAGACATTACTTTGCCAACAAAGCTCCGTCTAATCAAAGCTATGGTTTTTCCAAGAGTCATGTATGGATGTGAGAGTTGGACTATAAAGAAAGCTGAGCACCAAAGAATTGGTGCTTTTGAACTGTGGTGTTGGAGAAGACTCTTTAGAGTCTTTTGGACTGCAAGGAGATCCAACCAGTCCATCCTAAAGGAAATCAGTCCTGAATATTCACTGGAAGGACTGATGCTGAAGCTGAAACTCCAATACTTTGGCCACTTGATGTGAAGAACTGACTCATTTGAAGAGACCCTGATAGTGGTAAAGATTAAAGGCAGGAAGAGAAGGGGACGACAGAGGATGAGATGGTTGCATGGCATCACCGACTCAAAGGACATGAGTCTGAGTGAGCTCCAGGAGTTGGTGGTGGACAGGGAGGCCTGGCGTGCTGCCGTCCGTGGGGTCGCAAAGACTCGGACACGACGGAGCGACTGCACTGAACTGGACTCACCAGAAACACCGCGGTAGGGGGCTGGGTTTCTGAGTCGCTTACTACTCAAAAGGACCCTTCACTACTACAGACTTCTTTTAAATATTTAACTTTTCGAATATAACTGAGACACATTTTTATTTCCAATTGTTCCTGGAGAAAATTCTGAGGCGGCAGCACAAGCAGCGGCTTTGGCCTCCAAAGTCCTCAGTGTGTGTGTGTTCTGGGGCTGCCTGGCTAAGCACACCGCCTCCCAAGAGCACACCGCTCGGCACAGGAATCTAACCACTTAGAAATCAGGGCAGCAATCCACAGGGCTGCTACGAGGGTCTTATGAAATCAGAGATGCAGGACTGTGACACGCCATTCTCAGAAAGCCCCCACTGAGAAGGCTTCCAGCTGTACTGCTAGCCGCTGCTTGCTGGCCTGCAGAGTGAACTCTGAGGTGTTTCTGTGGTGAAATGCCCCACTCCAACAGGCTACCACTGGCCACTCACTTGCGATGAAAAGAGTTTCTGCTCAGGCTGCTCTCCTGGGAAACGCAACTGAGAGGAACCGAGAGACAAGAAGATGAACTCAAACGTAATGCTAAGGCTGTTCCCCTAAAGCCAACATGTTAGGTAACAAATGAGATCAGTAATCTCTTTAAGTACATGCCCCCCCCCCCGACCCCAAATCTAAAAGAATATTCAGAGACCTGCCTGAAACCCCGTCACCCCTCACGCTCTGCGACTCGGCGCTGGCCACCGCCTCGCACCTCACCCACTCCTGCCTCCCCTGGGGTGCTCCACACCCCACCCAGCACGACTGGCCCTTCCTCGGCTTCCTCCGCAGAAAAGGCTTCTCGCCTGTTATTCGCTATCTCTGTGCCCTGTTCACTTCTCCGCTGGCACTGTCAAGGTTTATAAGAAGGCGTCACTAGAACAACACGTTCATTCAGAAGTTGCTGCTACTTAGTTGTGCGTGGTGCCCTGCACACAGGGGCTGTTCAATGAGCATTTGTTGAATAAATAAAAGAAGGACACTCTGGGGCAACTGCATGTCTATTAATACATCTAAAACAGAGGTTCTCAAACTAGCTGGTGTCAGGGTCACTTTACACACTAAAAGAAAAAAAAGAAAAACTAATGAGGGCCCCAAAGAGTGTGTGTTTATGCAGTTACATCAACCAAAGATCAGAAATTCGTAAAACACAAGACTACCAGCACACATTCTTTCAGTGGCAGGCAGGAGACACCGTCTTGCACGCCTCTCAGACTCTGGAAACTCCACTGCACACGTGTGAGACAGCGGGAGCAACGCGAGCAAACCACGTCTTCACATTGTTCTGAAAGCAGTTTGAGCCTCTGGCCCCGTACTCTGCCGGGGGTCCAGAGCTAAGCCGAAAGCTGCTGGCCTACAGCTATGACCGACACCCAACTGTAACAAATCAGGAGGAAAAAAAGAAAACAGAGTCAGCCAATTTGTGAGAAAGGAGAGCCAAACAGCAAGACACTGAGCATGGAGCTTCATCAGGACCCAAAGTGAGGCTACGTGGTGTTCAGGACACATGGGAAGCAGGCCGCCCCCGCTTGATGCCAGTAACCCTGCCAGTTCATTCTCCTTGTTTCTACTGAATGAAGTAAGTACACTGTCCTCGAGACAGCTGCTTTCTTCAGTATAAACTGGGAAAGGCACATCTGCCTTACACTTAACCCACAGGCCTGAGTGAACTGTCTATCACTGGTTAACTCTGTATGCAGAAACAGGGAGAACTCGATCGTGACAATCAAACCAAGGTGTGTGGCTAGCGAGTCGCCACCCTAAGGCTGTGTTTATACCTGGCGCGTGGCATTCTGCTACTCCTGCTCCCTGCCTAACATTAACAAGAAAGTACTCAAGGGCTCTAGGAGCTCTGGAGATCTGCTGGCCAAACAACAGAACAGCTATGATTTTAAGTGTTCATTACATACGTCCAATCTGACTTCTCCCCAGGAATGTGTGATTAACCAGAGGCAGGCACATGATTCGTCAGATACTTGAATAAAATCAGGCAGAGCTCTAAAACACTCCGCTGGGTACCAGCCTTCGGAAACTGCTGGGGCTCAGTCACCTCACCTGGCTGCAGGGAGGAGGCGGCATGCGTGCTCCAGGCTCCGTGAGCAATGCCCAGCTTGCCGCTGTCATCTGCCTGTGGGAAGTGCTGCTAGCCGTGAACTTGTTCAAGCAACTGTGTCACCTGGACTAAATCCAGTTCCCAGAGTTGAATGAGAATGCTTCCCTAGGGGCAAGCTAATGCCCTGTCTGGGTGCTGCAGATAACTCTCCCAGAGAGGCGTCGGCAGAGGCTCGAGGAAGTACAGCTCCCACAGTGAACCTGGCCTAAGCTGATTCCTTGTATCTTAAACCATTTCATTTGGACAGCGTGAATTCTAGCCTCCTCAGGGAACCCCAAGCTTCCGCTAAAGGGCTTCTGGTCGAAGCACAGCGGCCCTCAGGGCTTCCCTGGGGGCTCAGCGGTAAAGACTCTGCCCCCCATGCAGAAGACACAGGTTCAGTCCCTGGTTGTGGAAGATCCCCTGGAGAAGGGAATGGCAACCCACTCCAGTATTCGTGGCTGGGAAACCCCGTGGACAGAGGAGACTGGCGGGCTACAGTCTACGGGGTCACAAAGAGTCAGTCACGACTCAGCGATTAAACAACACGCTAAGTTGCTTCAGTCGCGTCTGACTGTGTGTGACCCCAGAGACCGTAGCCCGCCAGGCTCCTCTGTCCATGGGATTCTCCAGGCAAGAATACTGCAGTGGGTTGCCATGCCCTCCTCCAGGGAACCTTTCTGACCCAGGGATCGAACCCGCTCCTGTCTCCCGCACTGCCAGGTGGGTTCTTTACTACTAGCATCACCCAGGGAGCCTTAAACAACAGTGGTCCTCACTGGAGCAGCCCCAACCAACACGGCCCCAGGGTCTACAGGGGCCTGCAACCTGGTGGCCAGGAGAGCCACCACTCTGCGACTGAGGCTGCAGATGCCTTCCTCTTCTCTCCACCTGAAGCACTGGATTTCCCCGGGAGGCGACAAACCAGTTTCCTACTACAGTTTAACCCATCCTGGCCAGCTCCTTTCAACCCTTTACGTCCTGCTGTAAGCATCCCCTTCTCAGCCAGACCTTCCCTGGGCAGCCCTTCCAACTCTGGTGCCTCATAACTTTGTACCTTAGCCCTTTTTCTTTCCCATTCATGATTCTCCCTAAAGGTATCTTATGGATGTCTGCTTACTCCTCTCTCCACTGTTTGGTTCAGCATGCAAAGCATGATGTCTGGCACAGAGTTACGTGCAGACAAAATCTGAACTCATGTAATACTCCTAAACACTGCACTGGGCCTCCTTGTGCACCTTACGGTTGAGGGTCCTTTATGCCAGGTGATGAGACAGCTTGCAGGTTGGGGGCAGTAATGGTACAACACCCCTGGACAGGGAGTCAGGTCACCTCACCGTTACACAGCAGGCCTCCCAGGAGCAACCTCTGTGACCACCCGAGTCCCCCTGAAGGCCACGTCAGTACCTGGGCGCATTCGCCCACCAGCTCACACTCCAAGTAACCCAGGAGTGACGGCCATCAGTCAGAGGCTGCCCACCACTCCGACAGCGGAGGCCCACCTCATGCCCTCCCTTCTCTCCAACACAAAGCCTCTCAAATCCCACTGCCTGTCAGAGCTCTAGTTCACAAAGGGCAGAATCAGCACCAGTGGTGGTTGACAGAATAAGAGTTTAGGCGACGTAACGAAGAACATTTTGTGAGCTTGTTAACCAGAGTGTAAGGCAGACTGCACACGACGGACTGGCACGAGCGCTGCCTGAAGCCCGGGGACAGGCCGCGGCGGCAGGAAACGCCCCTCGACAAAGACAAAATCCCAGGCGCCTGTCCATAGACTGACCTCCCCTTGTATCCTCTAGTCCAAGGGTAGGAAGCGTCTGCTTAAGTATGTCTGCTACACTGAAGACAAGAGTTTTACATGTCTTGGCCTAAAAGTAGCCTCAAATAACAGGCTTGTTTTATAAATAGAACAAGAAAGAACTGCATTCTCAAAAACAAGCTTCATAGCAACCCTGCCCTCTGTTCTTCAGCCCCATTTAACTTGCTCATCCCTAACATACTTAAGGAGGCTTTTGCAACAAAATTTCGTGCTGGTGAGATCACTGGGAAGTTAGTTGTGTGCGGAAACAAGACTCCCCACTCCTGAAGTTTTCTTTTGATCCCAGTGAAGTGTGCAGGAATTTCTGCTGTGGAAATGCAAGAAGCCCAGATCTCCTTTCTGGACTATGGAAAAAAGCTGTGGGCTTTCACAGTTCTTCATTAACTCTGAAGTAACACTGTAACTAAAAAACAGAGTGAAACTCGCTCAGTGGTGCCCGACTCTTTGCAACCCCATAGACTATACAGTCCATGGCGTTCTCCAGGCTGGTACACTCGAGTGGGTAGCCTTTCCCTTCTCCAGGAGATATTCCCAACCCAGGAATCGAACCCAGGCCTCCCACACTGCAGGCGGCTTCTTTACCATCTGAGCCACAAGGGAAGCCCAAGGGCACTGGAGTGGTGGGTAGCCCATCCCTTCTCCAGCAGATCTTCCAGACCCAGGAATTGAACCGGGGTCTCCTGCATTGCAGGCGGATTCTTTAACCAACTGAGCTATCAGGGAAGCCACACCTCAATTAAAAAATACATTATTGTTAAAAAATGCTAAGTATCACCTGAACTTTCGGCAAGTCGCAGTAGTAACATCAAAGATCACCAATCACAGATCACCATAACAAATACAATAATAGGAATGAAAAAGCTTGAAATATTTAGAGAATTACCAAACTGTGACACAGAGACAAGTGAGCAAATGCTGTTGGAAAAATGGTGCTGATTTACTGCCTCGAAGCAAGGTTGCCACAAACCTTCAATTTATAAAAAATGCAATATTTGAAAAGTGTAATAAAGTGAAATAAATAAAACAAAGCCTGCCTGCAGTTCTTCAATCAGCAGTGAAATAATAAGACTGTCCTGATTCAATCAATCAAAGGTCTCCAGGGTTCAACCAAGTTTAGCAAGAGTCACCTTATTTATTGACTCACTACATTGAGGAAGCTGCCACATGGCTTCTGGCAAACATTATCGCTAAGACTCACAACAAGCCTGAAGGTCGTATTATTATCCTAATTTTACTCATCAAAAAATTAAAGTTCAGAGGAGTGTCCTTACTCAAAGTCACATGGCTGGTAAACCTTTGTTCACCTTACCCTAAAACCCTTACCGAGTAACTGAGAAGGCCCACACCCCAGGTCTGTGCCAAGCCCATACAAAGCTCCTCTAGACACTGTTGGAGAGTTGTGTCTAGAGAAACACTTTGGACAGCTCCTTCAAAGAGTCACAGGTCAAAACTGGCCATTGTACTCTGACAGTAACCATGCACCACCATGCATTCTACAGCTCCTGCATTCCTGGCGGAAGGAACAGCGGAGGAAAGGAAAGGAGGCTGGAACGGCAGACAGGGTTCACTGAAAGGTATTCATATAAGGTGCCTAAAGCCACCCCACTGATGTGGGGGAAGGCTTCCTAGGTGGCACAGTGGTTAAGAACCTGCTTGCCAACACAGGAGACATAATGAGATGGGAGTTCAATCCCTGGATCCGGAAGATCCCCTGGAGAATGAAATCGCTACCCACTCTGCCTGGAAAGTCTCACAGACAGAGGAGCCTGGCGGGCTACAGTCCATGGGGTCACAAAGAGTCGGGCATGACTGAGCGACTTCACACACACACACAGGTCAGCAATGAACCAAGAAGCACTGTAAATGCTGTTCAGGCACACTAAGCACTATGGATTGTCTTTTTATGCAAAATCAGTGGCAGAAAGTCATGGTTAGATCACAAGCATGCCTGAGAGCAGACTGATTAATGTCTTACAGGATTTTCTACATTCTACTTTTAATTCCAAAGTATAATACAGAGTGATCTGAATAAAAGCCATTTAGCATATAATGTGACTGTCTTAAAGAAATTAAAGGCCCGAGGCAGCAGGCCGGGTTTTGCTGTACTGTCCAGATCTGACAGAGACTTGGGGAGAAGGCCCACCTCTGCCAGGAACCATCACAGACACACCTGCACGAACAAGGTGTGGGTCGGAGCCCGTGTCTGGGCTGAGAGATGAGCAGGGCATGCGAGAAGCTCACTGGCATGAGAGACACTGCCTGTAGGCTCTGGGGTCACCCCAAGCATCTGATGTACTCCTGACAGACTGCCCAGCTGACTATCCCACAGGTGATCAGGTGCTGTTGGCTGGCTGATTCACCCTCCCTGCCCTCCTTTTCCCAGCCACGTTGCAGCTGGCAGTGGTCTTGTGATCCAGTTCTCACCAGTGAGATCTACGCAGAAGTCAGGCAACTGAGTGGGGCTTCCGGGAAAGCTTTTGCCTTCTGTCTGAAAAGGGTCACTCTCAGCTGACAGACCACACAGCTAGAGTGTCAGCTAAGGTCCAGCTCCCACCCCAAGACCATAAGGTGTCAAACAAGAGGATGACAATGTGCCGAGGATGACAGTGTGCCAAGGAAGACGGCACACAGGAAGCAGAAAGAGCCTGGGTCCCCGGCAACATCTGTGAGCAACAGCACATCAGCCACGAGCCGTCCGCCTCCAGACATCCCGTCATCAGCTCAGCTCAGCTCAGCTCAGCCTCTCAGTCGCGTCCGACTCTTTGCGACCCCATGAATCGCAGCACGCCAGGTTCTTGTCATCAGAACCACATAAATCCAAGACTGTTTAAGTCAGGAGAACTGCTGTTTTGTTACTCTCAAATGCATTCCTTATTGAGGCGACAGATTCCCTGATAGCTCTCTGAGAATTCTTTTACCTGAAAGTAAATGATTTCAACTGGAAGAAATAGGGTTTTCTCCTATTACTCACTCCCCTCAAACACATGCTCAGAACTGCCTCACTAGAAAACCATGACTGTTATATACGTCACATATAACCTGGTTCCAGAGCAGATTAAAGCAATGTATTGAGATCTTTATGTCTTGAAAAGACTATAAAACACATGCCAGGTATAAATATGGAAGAAAAGAATATAAAAACCCCAAGCTATAAAAATAACATATTTCAGTGGCACCCTACCTTAGAAATGTTGCTTGAGTGACTCATGGAATGTCCCAAAGTCTTCTCATTCTGCAAGAAAAACAAATAGGTTTACTTTACCTAAGGCATTAAGTTTTGACTAAAACGGGCAAACAAGTAACTGAACATAATAATCCTACTAACAAACTATTCCCTCAATTAGAATTTGCTGTGCACCAACTACTGTGTACAGGGCCAGCTATTAGAAACCGGAGAATTCGGCAAATATGAATAAAACAAGAGTCTTGTCCCTAAAGGAACTTATAGTAAGTAAAGGACAGGACTTTTGAGCTAACTGTAAAAATACGCGGGTAATACGTATCTTAAGCAGCATTCAAGAGGAGGTTCAGAGGGGTTAAACTGTGTTTCCAGTTGTGTGTGATGCGGCCCCTGCGATGAGGAGCTGCTGTAAGGCGCGGAGAAAGGAGACAAGGCCAAAGCCCCAACAACGGTGGGAGAGCACCAGTCTCTGCAGGGGCCACAGCCCACGCCCCCCGCAAGCCCACTCCTCCTGGACGAGAGAGGGGCCACAGCCCACGGCCCCCACAAGCCCACTCCTCCTGGACGAGAGAGGGGCCACAGCCCACGCCCCCTGCAAGCCCACTCCTCCTGGACGAGAGAGGGGCCACAGCCCACGCCCCCCGCAAGCCCACTCCTCCTGGACGAGAGAGGGGCCACAGCCCACGCCCCCCGCAAGCCCACTCCTCCTGGATGAGAGAGGGGCCACAGCCCACGCCCCCCGCAAGCCCACTCCTCCTGGACGAGAGAGAACGGAGTCCTGCTAGCCCCCTCCCTCTCTCACTCCTCCGCCTTCAACCTCCAGTCTTTTCATCAAGTCCTTCCCCACCACATGGCTCTCAATCTCAAATCTCATCTCCGCTTCTACTGCCAATGCCTTTACGGTCCTTCATTTCTGACCTGGAATTCTTGAATAACTTTCTTCCTGGTCTTCCTGCTTGTAAATTGACCTCCCTGATACATAATTGTTAGAGACGGAATTGTTACCCCGCTCACAATAAACTGTGGAAAATTCTGAAAGAGAAGGGAATACCAGACCACCTAACCTGCCTCTTGAGAAATCTGTATGCAGGTCAGGAAGCAACAGTTAGAACTGGACATGGAACAACAGACTGGTTCCAAATAGGAAAAGGAGTACGTCAAGGCTGTATATTGTCACCCTGCTTATTTAACTTATATGCAGAGTACATCATGAGAAACGCTGGGCTGGAAGAAGCACAAGCTGGAATTAAGATTGCTGGGAGAAATATCAATAACTTCAGATATGCAAATGACACCACCCTTATGGCAGAAAGTGAAGAGGAACTAAAAAGCCTCTTGATGAAAGCGAAAGTGGAGAGTGAAAACGTTGGCCTAAAGCTCAAAATTCAGAAAATGAAGATCATGGCATCTGGTCCCATCACTTCATGGGAAATAGATGGGGAAACAGCGGAAACAGTGGCAGACTATATTTTCTTGGGCTCCAAAATCACTGCAGATGGTGACTGCAGCCATGAAATTAAAAGACGCTAACTCCTTGGAAGAAAAGTTATGACCAACCTAGATAGCATATTCAAAAGCAGAGACATTACTTTGCCGACTAAGGTCTGTCTAGTCAAGGCTATGGTTTTTCCTGTGGTTATGTAGAGATGTGAGAGTTGGACTGTGAAGGAGGCTGAGTGCTGAAGAACTGATGCTTTTGAACTGTGGTGTTAGAGAAGACTCTTGAGAGTGCCTTGGACTGCAAGGAGATCCAACCAGTCCATCCTAAAGGAGATCAGCTCTGGGATTTCTTTGGAAGGAATGATGCTAAAGCTGCAACTCCAGTACTTTGGCCACCTCATGCGAAGAGATGACTCAGTGGAAAAGACTCTTATGCTGGGAGGGATTGCGGGCAGGAGGAGAAGGGGACGACTGAGGATGAGATGGCTGGATGGCATCGCTGACTCGATGGACGTGAGTTTGTGTAAACTCCGGGAGTTGGTGATGGACAGGGAGGCCTGGCGTGCTGCGATTCATGGGGTCGCAAAGAGTAGGACACGACTGAGCGACTGAATTGAACTGAACTCACCTCCAATCATGTTGATGCCCTAACTCTAAATACCGAGAATGTGACTACATTTGGAGATGGAAGTCTTTAAAGAAGAAACTACTAAAATGAGGCCATCAGGGCAGGCCCTAAAACAGTGCGTCCTTATAAGAAGAGCAAATTAGGACACAGATATACGAACACAGAAGACACAGGGAGAAGATGGCCATTTATCTACACATTCAGGAAAGAGGTCCACAAGAACCTAACCTGCTGACACCTTGATCTTGGACTTAAAACTTCCAGAACAATAAGAAAATAAATTCCTGTTGTTTTAACCATCCAGTCTATGGTACTTCGTTATGATATCCCTAGCAAATGAATACAGCAATATTCCACACTACGAAATTGTTAAAAAAAAAAAAAAAACAAACAGAGAGAGAATGTTCCAAATGTAAATATGATTTTTAAAAATAATACAGTAACTTTCCCTGCATCCACTCAGGCTTGCTCTAAATCAAATGAGTAAAAAAAAAAAAAAAAAAAATCTACTGGAAATGGAAGAGACGATCTTATGTGTATTTTTAAGATTATCTATTCTCCATTCAGTTCACATGCCAGGCAATAACCACGGCAAAGACCACAAAATGCTGAGATGGAGGCAGAATTCTTCTATCAGAAGGAAGTACAAAGGAGCGGGTGGATGATATAAAAACTCCTTTGAGGAAGAGTTGATTCCATTCCACTAAGGCTGTCCTCCAAGAAAGCTGGCCACCAAGAAAATTCTGACTTTCCCCTTCCCCTCAATCCATCAAGTCACAGATTGCTTTGACTTTCGTACACTTGGCTTCTGTACACTTTGTATCACTAAAATGATTATGCAGAAATGTTTTACGACCTCCCAAGTAGCCTGCCACTCAGCACGTTTTGCCAATATTGTCTTGTCTTTACAGCAATGTGTTTGTGTAATTTTGAGAATAATTTTATTATATTCTCCCTTACTTTATAAATCTGAGTACAAACAGAAATTCATATCTCTTAGATGTAATACAATATGACAATGTTATTAAGTGTTTAGTTTCATGGACTGTTTCTTGGGCTTAAGCTCATCACTTAGCTAGCTATAAAGGAAAAGAATAAAATTATAAGGAATGTTCAAGGTGTTGGCAGTATATCACCAATGTCTATTTCTGTGGAAAATGAGAGTCCACAGGCAAGGTAAATCTATAAACAGCGAAGTTTCATTCATGAGTCAAGAACGCCCTGGGGACAAAGACAGGACACTGCTGCAAATCCAACCTAAAGGCTCACCTGCTGGCAACTCACTACTAAGTTTTAATCTAGTCAACTATATTAGAACAAAGATGCCATATGCTTTGTATTATTTGTACAGAAAACCAATTATAACCACTATCAAATTACCTGCTACCTTACAAGAAATAGCCAGTTTAACACCATCTGGAAATCTACAGAGAAGTTCCAAGCAGCAATAATTCACGTCCTAGACCTTTAAAAGACGCTTACTCCTTGGAAGAGAAGTTATGACCAACCTAGATAGCATATTCAAAAGCAGAGACATTACTTTGCCAACTAAGGTCCGGCTAGTCAAGGCTATGGTTTTTCCAGTGGTCATGTATGGATGTGAGAGTTGGACTGTGAAGAAGGCTGAGCGCCGAAGAATTGATGCTTTTGAGCTGTGGTGTTGGAGAAGACTCTTGAGAGTCCCTTGGACTGCAAGGAGATCCAACCAGTCCATTCTGAAGGAGATCAGCCCTGGGATTTCTTTGGAAGGAATGATGCTGAAGCTGAAGCTCCAGTACGTTGGCCACCTCATGTGAAGAGCTGACTCACTGGAAAAGACTCTGATGCTGGGAGGGATTGGGGGCAGGAGGAGAAGGGGACGACAGAGGATGAGATGGCTGGATGGCATCACCGACTCGATGGACATGAGTCTGAGTGAACTCCGGGAGGTGGTGATGGACAGGGAGGCCTGGCGTGCTGCGATTCATGGGGTCGCAAAGAGTCGGACAAGACTGAGCGACTGAACTGAACTGAACTGAGACCTTTCCAACAGTCATTATTCCATAGAGAACGGTACTGAGTGGGGAGAGCCTAGCTGTTGAGCTAGGTAACATTGTAAATCAAGATTGAGATCTAAAAGTTGCTCTTTACCTTGTGAACTTGAGAAATAAGCTTAATGATGTAAACTTTATCCTGTTTTCCTTGTTAGAACAATTCAGTATTCTGCAGGGTAAAAACAAATAACTAGCCCCAGAGCCCCGGAAGATACAGATGTTTTAAAGCCTCAATATTTGGCATTGCTTCTCTACTATTTGGTAGGAAATTAACCATTCAGTTCCAATAGACCGTAGTTTTTTAAAAACACTGCTCCGTTTATTTGGACTAACTGAAAGGAAGCAAGTCCCCGGATTCACTCTAATCAAGTCTCTCATCCATTCCGTCTTTATTTGCTCTGCGACTGCCGCCTACAAACTGAGCCAGGCACGGGGCGCTGACAAGCCAGTCCACGTCTGAGGCTGCGCCGGGGGCCGCGGGGCCGCAGCAGCGCCTCGAGACGGCGTCCCGACGGCGCGCAGCTGGGGGAGAGGAGAGAAGGACACCAAGAGCACAGGCGCCGCCGGCGGCAGAGCTGGCCAGGCCATCCCCGCGCAGCCGACGGGCTTCCAATGAGAAGGGAAGCTTGCCAACATCAGTATCAGGACCGGGCGTGAGGAATAAGAGAGCGCGTTCACTGCAGCTCAGGCTGGAACTAAGCGTCAGCGCCCAAGCGGCAAACCCTCCACGCCGGCACCAGCACATCCCGCCACTGCCCCGCAGGCACCGCCGTCTTCACAGAGGGCCTCACTGCCTGCTCCCTCCGCAGAGAAGCGCGGGGGTGCCAGGCCACACACCTCCCCAGCTGGCTCTCACCCCTGCCTCTCTCCGTGGGCTCTTTTTCTCTACATTCAACAAGAGAACGCCTCCGAACACAGTTCCTTTTCTCATCCGTTGCCTCTTTCAGACCAGTCCTTCCGAAACCTGCTACATCTGAATTACCGAGGGATCTTGCTGAAATGCAGACTGGTAGGTCTGAGGACAGCTGAGATCCTGTGTTTCTAATGAGCTCCCAGGCGACTCCCATGCTGCTGGCCCCCAGGCCACATTTTTTTTTTTTTCCAAGTATTTTTTTTAATCTCCAATTTTCTTTTTTTTCTTTTTTTTTTTTTTTTACTTTATTTTGCTTTACAGTACTGTATTGGTTTTGCCATACACTCACATGAATCCACCACGGGTGTACATGCGTTCCCAAACATGAACCCCCCTCCCACCTCCCTCCCCATAACATCTCTCTGGGTCATCCCCGTGCACCAGCCCCAAGCATCCTGTATCCTGCATCGGACATAGACTGGCGATTTGTTTCTTACATGATAGTATACATGTTTCAATGCCATTCTCCCAAATCATCCCACCCTCTCCTTCTCTGCCACAGAGTCCAAAACTCTGCTCTACACATCTGTGTCTCTTTTGCTGTCTCGCATACAGGGTCATTGTTACTATCTTTCTAAATTCCATATATATGTGTTAGTATACTGTATTGGTGTTTTTCTTTCTGGCTTACTTCACTATGTATAATCGGCTCCAGTTTCATCCATCTCATTAGAACTGATTCAAATGTATTCTTTTTAATGGCTGAGTAATACTCCATTGTGTATATGTACCACAGCTTTAGATGCAAGTCTGATTGTAAATCCGGGGCCAGAATAACCCATATAGGCTCTGACTCATGTTTTAGAAAAGTGAATCATGACTCCTGACAATGTGAATTTCTCTTTAAAAGATGGCAGTGAGCTCATAACTGAGTTAATACAAATAAATCAGTCAGGAAACAGATCGATAAACAGGTTTGAGAAAAACAGTTTAAGGGTATAAGAAAGCAAAGTTCTGTTAATGTTAAGAAGTTACCAAATCACAAAGATAAAGAGAATCTCTGTTGAAAAATATGGGACATTTCCCAATTTAATCGGTTCTGTCAATGATTTTGCAAGTCTGTGTGTGACTCCAGTAAAATGGACCTGGGGGCGGAGCCCAGATGCAGAGCCTCCTGAGACCAAACACACCACGAAGAGGCTAAGAATCAACGAGGAGACAGTGCAGTGGGCCGGCTCAGCAAGTAGTGGGGAATCTGCACCGAAGAGTCAAATGATAGAACCTCCCTCAAACTCTGACCACAACCAGTTACGTCATTAAACACACACAGCCCCCCCAATTTATGTGTGAAAGACACTGGTAACTAACCAAAATCCACCATCTCCAGCAGAACTCCAACAATGTTCTGAGCAGCAACAGAAGCAAAAGTCCTCACTTCCTCACACGACTTTGATTAAGGGTGAATATGTAAGATAGTTCTAAAGACATCACCCCGGATGTTTTCTGGGAGCACAGTTTCCTTTCCTGATGCAGCTGCTATTCCATTCTCTGGCATTCCTCCTGCCCTCCTCCACCCTGGAGGGGCACAGCAGTATCTGCCATGTATACCCCATGGCATATGCCAGGGGGTACAGCAGTACCTTTAGTCTCAGGACTCCTTAACAACATAAAATATTATTGAGAACTCCAAAACCGTTTTGTTTATGTGGACTATACCTATGGACATTTACTATATTCAAAATTAAAATGGACAATTTAAAAGATGAGACAGTGCACTCAGTCGTGTCCGACTCTTGCGACCCCATGGACTGTAGCCCGCCAAATTCCTCTGTCCGTGGAATTCTCTAGGCAAGAATACTGGAGTGGGTTGCCATTTCCTTCTCCAGGGGATCTTCCTGACCCAGGAATTGAACCCAGGTCTCCAGCACTGCAGGCAGATTCTTTACCGACTGGGGTTGGTGGGGGGGGGGGGGGGGGTGCGGTGGCGGTGTAAGAACAAGAAAGCAAATTGAACAGGGTGGACAAAGAGTGGAACGACTGAGATTGACGGGGGCTCTACCTGGATCCATTCTGCCATGGCCCCCCGACCCTCGCAGGCTCCCAACAATCACAGGGGTTTCAGGAATGCACCACACAGGACTAATTAGTGAAAGGATACACCACACACAACTGATTTGTTAAATATCACCCCTCCCTTACCCTCTGCCCCCAGCATACTCCCTAGAGTACTACAGGCAGGGAAGACCTAAACCACTGGGAGGAATCCCTAACACTTTTCCAGAGTAGAATTCGGCCATGTCCAAAAAGGGTCCTTCTTTTAAGGGTTTTGGGAAACTAGACACTGCAATTTTATCAGTATCGGCGACATGTGTTTGGAGCAAATTCAGCTCCAGGAGCTGCACGGTTGATTGCCGGAGGGGTTAACTAGGTATCTCTTAATTCATTTAGAATTAACAGTAATAAACCGGGTTAAATAACATTTCTACAAAAACCAACTATTTTTTCCAAACAAAGTCAACAGAGTAGCATGTTTTCACACTTTTATAAACCTTGTTATTGTCTAATTAATAGAAGACAGCTGGGTTCTCAAAGCTACTTATGCATTCAGTCTCCTCCGACACATTGTTTCGATTGAAGTAAAGACTATTTGGCTTTACACAGTTATGAAGTTGGAAAAGGAGTATGTATTTTAATAACCATGAAACAACTATGGATATCCCTTTGTACTACACAAAAACTCAGTAATTACCTGGGACTCAGACTCTGACACTAATGAGCTCTTAATACTCTAGTGAAATCAACAGCTCCATCTTTCTTTGGAACAATATCCTAGCCACGCATGACTCTGTAACATCACACACTGGCCATTTAGAAATTACTGGCTCACTGAATTATGCAAATCTCCAAGATTAACACATTGTATTATGCAATATCAAAAAAAACCACACTCATTAATATGACCATCAACTGTATCAGAAGAATCTTTAATTATCGAAAAGCTACTAAGCTCACAGTGGTGGATAATGTTTATCATCACTTTTAAAATGAGTTGCCATTGCTTTTCAAGTACCCATGATCTGATTTCTCTTTTAAATGCTCAAATCTCCTGAAAACTTCTGGGTTTTGTCTACACCAAATCAAATCTTAAATGTAAAATAAAATACAATATAAGTTTCATGATATCTTTCACTCCTAAACCTGTCTTTGAGACTTCCCCAGGGGCCCTGAAAAATGACAAAAATGTACCTTTTTTTTGTATCCCTATCCTATGAAGGGAGAGACACTGAGACTCGGTTTACTTGATTTGTCGCTGATGAAATGTGTAAGAAGCTATGAGTGAAGAGAGATTCGTGAGCAAGATCTATTCACACTCTATACAATATTGTTGTTATCAGACATGATTTCTGTTTTTTAACGTTAACTTGGTCACTACTTTAAATATTTGAATCTAGCATCATCTAGGGCATGGGTCTCAGTCGGGGATTCCCAACACTTACTATGGAGCTTCATTAATACGCAGAAAGTTTAGGACCTGTTCCAGGCTTACTGAATCTCTGTACTTGACAGTCCCGATAAATCTGTGTTGTACTCATGGTATGTTTATGTCTAAGGATTATAATATCTCAAGATTTTTTCTCTGCAAAGTTTATGCTCACTCATTCTTATAAACCAGATATACTGTTCACTGCATTCTTTGAACACTGAGTTAATTATGTTTATAATTATTTCTCCAAAATTGGGGGGTTGACTTAATTATCGTGCTTTGCATGTGAGAGAAATAACCAGATTTCCCTGCCAGTTACATTTTTCTTAAATTCTCTGATCAAATGTTTCATTTCTAAAATGATCACGAACAGAGCAAGCAGAGCCATCTAAGTCTCTGCCATCTACAGACACTTCCTATTATTTCAGTCTGATGTCTCCCCGAAGCCCCTTGCAATCAGCCACAGGCTAGATGGCTGTGCCAGAGGCTCACTGAAAAGGACTCTGCCAGGTACTTTTCAGCACAGCCTTCAGACAGCATCGTTTAAACAACCCTGAGACCCCACCAGTGGACCAGGTCACGATTTCCAGAACGCGTATCAAGAGTCAATGGAAAAAAAAAAAAAAGAGTCAATGGAATAAGAATTAATCGAATAAGGTTAAATGAATTGCGGGAATATTGTTAGTTTTGTTTTAGGCTTTCTTGATATTGTCTAAATGTTCTATTTTCTAAATATATTAAGGAAGCCTTTTCTCTTTCCTTTAACTCACAATTCAATAGACTCTGCTTTCATAAACCGAAACAAAATAATCCCTGTCAATGATCTTATTCTTCCTGTTTGGAGCCCTCCAGAATTCAGAAACTTTTACTGCATATTCTTATTTTCATAAAAATAAAGTTATCTGCATAGGTTTCAATAAGAATCTGTCCTCTTTCTGACCAGGACATAATTGGAAACACTGAGTTTGCAACCAAGCTCACACCTGAGGATGGTGTTCATTCAATCAAATACGATGAGGCACGTTTCAGGAATTTAGGTTGCATTCTCGGACCCATGAATGCAAAGCCTTTTTGGGAAGACTGGCTTACAGGGTTTCCAGCCTTACAGATAAGGACGGAAAGCCACTTCCTGGCAGGCCCAGAATACTTGAAATATTTATGAAATATCAAGAAATCAGAAATTTTTATAGGTACTGTAGGTGAAATTGGATAGCAAGTTCTTGGCTTGGCTACCTAAAGTTAGGACCATAGTTAATGAAGCTTTAAAAAATCCAATCTGATATTCCTTAGGAAAACTTACAGAAAAGCAAACTTAAGAAGGACTGTAAGAGAAACTATCACTTGTATTGTGCCTATACATATATACACACACATATATATATAAAATCATTAGGCCAAATATAACAGTATCTTAATTTTGATCAACAGTAATTCTTCTATGAGATTTTATTTTTTTATCAAAAGAGAGAAGGAAAAACTGTTGAGTTTCAGTCAAAAACTGTTGAGCTGTGTGCAATTCTTTCTGCACTGCAGACACTCGACAGATGTCCTCGGAGAGTGACTTTGACTTCCACCCCTCACCCCCATGGAAAAACCAGCTTTATCTCCATTTGAAATTATCTCAATATTTCCTTTACATAAATTGATGCTCTTTTGACTCTTCCTTTGAACTGGCTAAGCATCAACTTAGTTCTTTCATATCACATAAATATAATAAATTCCTTAATATGTGTTCATGAGAATCATGATTTTACCCTTTCCTGAAATATTTTTTCTGCTTTTTAGCTCATCTTATCTGCTTCATTCTTTCCATGTGTGGTGAAGCACACAGAAAAATCATTATTCCAACCATTCTAAAGCACACGATTCAGTGAGACTTAGTACACCTGCAACGTGCAGCAACCATCTTCACTCTCTGGCTCTAAAACATTTTCATTCCCCTAAAATGAAACCCCCTCCGCAACAATCATTTACCGCTTTCTCTCTCCGTATTTTACATAAATGGAGTCAGGCAACAAATACTGCGGCCTTTCGGGTCTGGTCTCTTTCACTGAATATAACGCTGTCAAAGCTCGCTGACGCTGCAGTATGTACCAGTACTTCATCCTTTTTGTGGCTAAATAACACTCTATTGTTTGGATTTGCCACATTCTGCTTATCCCTTTGCGAAGGGAAAGAGAAAGAGGTCCTTCTCTGTCTCTATACACATGATGTTTTGTTAAGGCAGCCCAAGCAGACTAACGCAGTTGGTAAAAAGGATTTGGAAAAATTATGCAACAATCTCTACCTGAAAAATAAAAGCAAAACCTAGGCAGTTTTAAGGAATAACAAAAACAGCACAAAATATCATTTTACCAAAAAATTCAAACTTAAATTTTAGGGCACATTTAGTCATCACAATTTTAACTCAGAAAAAAATATGGTGAAAAACCTACAATTTCTAAAACTGTATTTCAACAAATGGACTAATGCAATAAGAAGGCAATGGCACCCCACTCCAGTACTCTTACCTGGAAAATCCCATGGACGGAGGAGCCTGGTGGGCTGCAGTCCATGGGGTCGCGAAGAGTCGGACATGACTGAGCGACTTCACTTTGACTTTTCACTTTCATGCACTGGAGAAGGAAATGGCAACCTACTCCAGTGTTCTTGCCTAGAGAATCCCAGGGACGGGGGAGCCTGGTGGGCTGCCATCTATGCGGTCGCAGAGAGTCAGACACGACTGAAGCGACTTAGCAGCGGCAGCAGCAAAATAGTTGCCTTCAGTGAAATACAGCCTAAATTCATCATAGTGTGATCATCTGCTTCATTTTTTAAAACTTTACTGTGACAAGAATAAAGTGACAAGCAACTAAAAAATTTGAGCTTGTCAAGCATAAAACCTGATCAGCTAACCAACCATTTGTTCTTGAGCCATTCATCTATGTTTTCTGGATTCAGTTTTGTTCTTTATAAAGTGGGTTTGTGTGGGAGTGGGGAGGAGAGAGAATTTAACAGAGATAACTTCTTTTCATTGCACAAGGAGCTCTCAAATGTGATATTATCTATGAGGAAAAAGTTGCCCTGCTTAGCTCCACTCAGCACCACACACCCTGCTGTCTTAAACTTACCCTAGAAGTTATGAATAAACAGATTTATAGTTTAAAAAGCCTCTGACATAGACAAATAAATTCAATACCTTTTAAAATGTTACATGTAACATGGCATGATTATATCCCTAATAATGTCTTGATGAAAATAATCCTTTTCAAATCTATTTTTCCATTAAGTAATTTTCATTTTTTGAATATAAAGTAAAATGAACAATTTTAATTCCTGCTGTTTTAAAACTGTTTATATATCCAAAAATACATAAATCCTTGAAGTCAGCTGAAAAATCTTTGTCAATAAAATTCAGACTACATTTTTATAAAAGTTATTATAAAACAACTTCCCTGATACTGGGTTTTTGAGAATTCTCAAGTAACTGTTGCTTCAGTTTATTCTTTTTGTTGGCTCAGAATATTATGCACTCAAATTCATGTGTAATTTTATGCCAGTTTACAATCCATATAGATATGATTAATAATAAATACTAGTTATTACTTTAAAAGTTACAGAAGTGGTAACACTGTGACTACGACCACCTTTGTAGGAATGATTCTAAGCATTCTTTAGAATAGAACGTTCTCACTTAGGGAACACATTTATCAGCCACTATGTGCCTGCACTGTTCCAGGCCCTTGGGAATGATGAGTGAACGAAATAAAGATCCCTTTCTCTTGCAGAGCTTAAGAAATGATGCAGAAGGAGACTGCTGATCTCTGCTTGTGTCAGAGCTCTCAGTGCGTGTGGCTAAGGGATGTCTGCTTACTTGAGAGTTTCAAACTATAAGCAGTATTTCATGATCAAATATATATATCCCATTTGGCCCAGATTCCCGGAGACTGACTTTTTGCATCTTTACTATTTTTGTCTCTCCAGCTCAAGAGCAATTCATAGCCTCAGCAAAGTTAACAGACAGAGAGAGCATCCATACAAACTAAGACAGACACGCAAACGGCAACATTAGAATGTCCCCGGCAAATGAAATTACATGTCTGGCCTACTGAGAAAGACAGGGCAAGAGCGAGGCAGCGTACGCACACAGACACACACACAGTAAATAATACCAACAAACAGAACAAAGGCCCTTTGTCACCGTTCATCTTTTATGCATTTTCCATCTTATGAGAAGCTAAAAGACCTTCCCAGAATGAATGCTCCGGTAGAAAGGACCAAGGTGCTTTTCCTCTAGAAAACACAATGGACCCTGCAGCTGCAGTCACTCACATTATAAACTAAGTTGTCTTTCTCATGGTTTTCTAAAGCCATAGTTCCATGATTTTAAACTGCATGACCAATATTAAGTCAATTAAAAAAGCCATGTTTTTTTTTAAAAAAAAAAGCATGGTTTTTACACCGGGAGTAGGAGACGGTATTAAAAAATACACTATAACTTATAGACTTACATGTGTATTTGAAGCAAGAATGCTTTTCACAATTTCTAGGAACAGTTTTGTCAGAAACAAAGTACACACTTGAAAAATGGAAATAAACTGCTAAGCCTCTCTAGCTGGCGACCTTACCAATGAGGCCCCCTTCGTGCAACTCCACTTCTCTGCAGCCTTGTTCCATGAGGCCTAGTGGCATCCCTGAGATGGACGAGGAACTTGGCTACCGCGAGCAGGGCAGCTCTCCTACCTGAAGCTTCATCTTCTGGCAAGGAGCGTCAGGGAGTCCTCAGGGAAGCTCTCCGCCAGCAGCATGCTCCCTGGCCCTGCCGGCGGCGGCGCACAGCAGCGGCCGCCCCGCAGCCGCCAGCAGAAGCGCTCTGTCCCTGCTGCCGGACTTGTGAGGGCTTGCTGGAGCCCACGGCATGCCACTCCTGTGATCCAACCGGACTAACTACTTCCTCCAGCTGATTTCCTAGGCACTAGGTAGTGAGTGAATAATTCATGACAAGTCCATTCCAGCAACTAAGTTCTGCTCTACGATCCACTACCCCCCATGGCAATTTACAGTGTACGGATTCTAAGCCATACTTGGTGACAGGCAAGACACGAAAGTTCAGTATTCTGGTCAACTAAAGCAAACGTTAGTGGATTTGTTTGCTCTTCTTTCGTGCTAACCTATCACCCGGACTTACTTGAGAGATTTTTTTTTTAATGTAGAAAATGTCAATGATTAACCATGGGTGTCTGACAGAACACACACACACACACACATTTTTTTCCACAGAACCTGTCCTACAAAGTGGGCTCTGGTTGCAGGAAAAGCAGTTTGCCCTGAGCTCAGCAGGTCAGGATTTACATTTAACAAAAGACCAGTTCCTGCAAACCACAGAAAATCATCGTGCGGTGGGGGAGGGGAGCTTTTAGTATCTCTGCCAGGAAACAAATTGCTTCAAAGGGGAATTTTCCTGGTCTCTCGGGCTATAAATAAATCTTTCGTCTCACTGGTATTCTTCTAGGAAGAACATGAACATTCATTTTCACCATTTGTCAATGCTTACACATTTCCAAATGAGTGCTGTCTAAAGTGGTCAGTTTTCTGTAACAAAAAAACCTAACTCCAAGAGGAAGTTGAACAGAAAAACTGAAGGCCCAAACTTCTAGTTCAGCTCTGCCTCAGGGCTCCACTGGCCCCCTACCATTTTCAGCTGTTAGGGTCTTTGTTTTTTCTTCGGCACTCACTGAGTTTCTCAAGACTGCGCTCCATCAGTAAGTTGATTTCTCAGCCACGATCATTCCATTCCTTTGTTGTTCTCAGTCAGTAAGTCATGTCCGACTCTTTGAGACCCCATGGACCACAGCCCACCAGGCTCCTCTGTCCTGGGGTTCTCCAGGCGAGAAGACTGGAGTGGGTTTCCATTTCGTTCTCCAGGGGGTCTTCCCAGACCAGGGATTGAACCCGTGTCTCCTGCACTGGTAGGTGGAGGTTCTTTACCGCCACAGTGAAGCCCTAAAAAATGATCCTTAAGGAGCTGACGTAGCTGTTTATGTAGCTTAGCCGCCCCATGAGTGTCACTGAGCCACTAGGGAAGGCCACTCCATTCCTGATTGCTTCTGTGTGTTCTGCAAACTGGTTCTCTCTGAGTCTCCGTGGCTCCGCATTTTCCCCTTTCCACCTCATTCTGTTACTTTATCATCATCATCATTTCCGAGCCAATGTTCTATGAAACTCAGGTTCTTAAAAGCTCATGCAGGAATTCTCTCCTTTTTTGAAGGGAAGTTATTATTTCTTCCAGAACAGACTGCATCTTTTTTCCTCAGACACTGTGCCTTTCTCTTTGCCCTGCTGTGAATGCAGGGGCCTGGCCGTGTCTTCTGCTTGGCTCAGGACATTCTTCACAGGACATTCTGTGGAGCACTTCTGTTGGTGACCCGTTCCCTCCCAGCCACATCCTCAGCTGCTAGCAGCTCTGTGTGGGTGTGCTGGGTGGAAGGGAAGCTCAGGGGTGTGATAGAGGAAGAAGCTCAGCTGGGGCTGGGGCTCCAAGCAGCCTCACTCTGCTCCTTCCTCCCAGGGATGCCGTCTAACGCGCTCTGATTTCCGCAGTCCTTGTGAGACTTCACTCCCATCGGAGTCCGGTTGTTCCTTTGTAATCACTCCCTCTCCTCCTGATCCTGACAACCCCCTGCACAGCCCCACCTCAGTCATGAGTGAGATAAGGGAGCCCTGCCACCCTGGGTCACTCTGTGCCCCTTCCTCCACTTACTGTGCTCCAGAGACTGACTTTACCAAGGCTGCCTTCTGCCCGGGGTCCTGCTAACTCCCGGTTTACTGATGCAGACACTCAGCGCCAGGGGACAGTGTCATTCTGTCTTTTCTCCTCCTGTCCCCGCCGGAACATCTAAAGTGATGACCTCCAGTTTGCTTTCCTTGTCACACGAGAGACGTGCCCAGGGGAGCCCCCTGGAGATCCCAGCGTCCTGCAGCACGCAAGGCCTGTCCTCAGCCGCGCTCCTTCTATGCCCGCCACAGCTCCTGCGACAGTGATTTTGCAGGATTTTCTCACTGTCCTTTTCTCTCATGGAGCTTTTGCACAGTGAGAGGCTAAGAATGACCCTGAGCCAAACCCTCTGACTTTGTGAAAACTTTTCATTTCTCTCACTGACCATCAGCTGTGTTCTTTGAATTTGCTGCTAGCATATTTCTGCTAATTTTTTATCCATTTGTTGTTCATATATTTAAGTCTAAAAGGACGGATATTTTGAAATTTGGCTTTACTCTGCCATCTTAAAACAGAAGTCACACTACTCAGAAAAAAAGAAAGACACCTGACATGGCCACATAAACAGTTCTAACTCAAAAACCTTATGGCATAATAGATATCAAGACAGTAGCATTAAAACAAAATGAGTATTATAAATAGAGCGAGTATCATTAGCCTGCCTCCCCTTCTTCCTCCCCAACAGAGCCCCAGTTCTCTTCAGCATTCCTCTCTCCCCAGTTACCATCTCAGGATGCTGACCCCAGCATTTTTCTCCTGGAGTAGGTGGACTGGCAAGAACCCTCTCCTAGCTCAGGAGGTGAGATCTGCAGGGGGCATCCGGGGAACACCTCCTCTTCCTCAGAGAGAGCAACACGCTGCTTCACGTGCAGCCACGAAGGCCGACAACTAACTGATCATCAGTGAAAATCTGCCTGAGATGAAGTAAACCCCATTAATGGTAGAGCAGATACGCAGATGACACCACCCTTATGGCAGAAAGTGAAGAGGAACTAAAGAGCCTCTTGATGAAAGTGAAAGAGGAGAGCGAGAAAGTTGGCTTAAAGCTCAACATTCAGAAAACAAAGATCATGGCATCCGGTCCCATCATTTCATGGGAAATAGATGGGGAAACAGTGGAAACAGTGTCAGACTTTATTTTTTGGGCTCCAAAATCACTGCAAATGATGACTGCAGCCATGAAATTAAAAGATGCTTACTCCTTGGAAGAAAAGTTATGACCAACCTAGAGAGCATATTCAAAAGCAGAGACATTACTTTGCCGACTAAGGTCCGGCTAGTCAAGGCTATGGTTTTTCCAGTGATCATGTATGGATGTGAGAGTTGGACTGTGAAGAAGGCTGAGCGCTGAAGAATTGATGCTTTTGAACTGTGGTGTTGGAGAAGACTCTTGAGAGTCCTCTGGAATGCAAGGAGGTCCAACCAGTCCATTCTGAAGGAGATCAGCCCTGGGTGTTCTTTGGAGGGAATGATGCTAAAGCTGAAACTCCAGTACTTTGGCCACCTCATGCGAAAAGGTGACTCACTGGAAAAGACTGATGCTGGGAGGGATTCGGGGCAGGAGGAGAAGGGGACGACCGAGGATGAGATGGCTGGATGGCATCACGGACTCGATGGACGTGAGTCTGAGTGAATTCCAGGGGTTGGTGATGGACAGGGAGGCCTGGCGTGCTGCGATTCATGGGGTCGCAAAGAGTCGGACACGACTGAGCGACTGTACTGAACCGAATGGTAGAGCAGATGGACAGACAGAACCCGGGTCTTTACGCCCCAATACACTGGATCACCACCCCGGAAGCCCACCATGATGGCGTTACCAAAGCGCACGACGGACACCAATTCTCCCTAGACTATCAGTCAGCTGGCAGCAGGATTACGGCTTCATTAGCATTTAACCAGGTTATTAAAACGCTTTCTTATGGACCACATACATGTATAAATCTACCCTAGGTTTTGGAGACTTCTTCTACTCCTTACTCCAGGAGCGATAATATGTATATAGCTGTCCCTCTGTATGCACGAAGGGTTAGTTCCAGGGCTTCCACGGATATCAAAATCCACAGATGCTCAAGTTCTTTATATAAAATGTATTAGCATACAGTCTACATACACCCTTCCATACACCTTAACTCGTCCCTAAATTAGTTATAATACCTAGTACAATGTACGTGTTGTGTAAATAGCTGTGACAGATTCCATTCTGCTTTTGGGAAATTGCTGGAATTTTTTTCTCAAGCATCTTCGATCCAGAGTTGGCTGGCTTTGCGGATGTGGAGCCTATGGATGCAGGGGGCTGAGTATCTATGTGAAGGGGGAGCTCTCATGAGAAGGGCCTGCAACTGTTGTAAGAAACCAAAGCTTTAAAGGGAAGATGTCGGAACACGCTGTCATTCACATTTTCCGGTGTTTTCAAGTCCTCCTTAGTAGGCTAAGGCTTAGGCGAACCCGTCTTAAATGTATTTAACACAGGAAAGGGTCTTCAGCACTCTCCCCACGACAAAACACCCGAGAAGCACAAGGAATTGTGAAGTGACGCGTGAATTCCACGCGATAAACTGAGTCTCCGGGTTTAAGAAAAGCATCACCACGGTCACAATCCTCTTCCTTCTGTTTTTAAATTGTAAATTTACTGAGTTATCATTCTGTTTGTTCTTACTGTCTCTCAACTACTATCATCTATTCCTTGACGCATATCCTCTTTTCAAATCTCTCTGCCGCTGGGTTTAAAATCCCCACTGACAGAACCGTCCTTGGAGGCCTTAAAGCCTACGTGTTGCAGGTAAAGGCCTTTTTCCACAGAGCAGCCTCCCTGGCAGGTAATACAAGTGATGGACTCACACATGTTCCAAGTATCTCATGAAGAATTCTGATTCCCTTTGGGTGTGTGAAGTGAAAGGCTTGACTATCGGAGGGCCAAGTTTTTGTAAGAATTCTGAAGTGGGGCAAGGCAATAGTTGTCAGGCAAGTCCTTCCAATTTTCCTAAGAACTCTGCATCTAGATTGGGGCTGCCCCAGAGCACTTTTGATTCTATGATCCTGGTGCAACATGAAATGTAGAAAAGAGAGACCAAAGGGAGACAGAATACAGAGTTCACACTTGAGGATATGTGTATTCTCCTTACTACTGACATTCCCACGAAGGCCTTCAAACTCAAGACAAATGCAATCACACATCCCTGAAGCAGCAGGAATTATAAAAGGCAAGTATCAATAACCCTGCCTGCCTGCAGTCGACACCCATTCACGGACTGGTGAATTATCCGCCATTGCTCTGAAGACCCTTCATCTGATGAGCTTTTACTTCCCATAAGCTCGAAACTCGGTCCCTCAAATGTTGCCCAAAACTCTGAATGAGATATCCCGTTTGCTCTGACCTTTATTACAAGCTTATCTGAGCATTTCAGGAGGACTGGACTTCCTCAGCTATTAAAGGTTGCCTGAGGGAGTACCCTGTGGGAACCTTTCCACATTATCTCTATAATGTCAGTCCTGACCTGGTCAGTTGGTCCCAGCTCAGCTGGAAACCATGTCCTCAGACACTGGAACAGTTTTCTGCCTAGGACCCTCTTCTTGATCGGCCACATTCGAAAGCATTTCTGAAGTCGTCAGTATCGTAGCATTGCTCTAGACCACGATGCTTCCAATAACGGGTGCATCACACAGTAATTAAAACGACTTAGCTTTCAAACCACGGAGCTTGTCAGAGACCTGGAGAATGGGTCAGTTTCATAACAGAAGAACTGAGAATCCCACAGCTGTGGAAGCTCTAACAGATAAATTGGCAGGAAGCTTAAACAAGAAAATATTTTTCCAACTGCCATCTTATACTTTTTCTGACCTGCTCTTAACTTGAAAATATAAATATTGTATAAGAATTACAATTATCATTCACAAAAGATTGAGTATATGTTCATTCAAACATGGATAGCACCATCCTTAGTCACAAGGCATTTTTGTTGATGAAGAAGGTATCATCCCTACCAGTAAGGAATACATACTCCACAATGGGATATAGACAGGTAAGCAACCAACTGGTAACAACCACAGAGCAGAATCTCTTAAACACCACATCAGAGACAGAGATGCTCGCTTCTCTTTCTCTCTTTTACGTATCTACCCACTACCACCCATCCATGGAGAAAGAGAATGCAGGATGAAAAGGAAGAATGGAGTCACATTACAGAGAGTTTATAAAGAACCCACTTAAATAGAGAAAAAACACAGTTTCACAATAATAACATTCTCAAGCATTTAAGTGATCCTTGAACAGCTGACACAGCACATGGCACTTTTAATCTAAATTACATTAACAGCAGGTTAAATGTCCTCAGTGCTGGAAAAATCAATGCTGAAGTAGTGTTGGCCAGGATAAAATGTATGAATGAAGATATGTGTGATTTGGGCAAAGTCAAGTCAGACTTGAGATTCAGAAAAGAACGAGGGTCTAAATTGGGTGTCACGTAGGAGTCAGGCTTGGGCCAATCACCAGGTTTCCAGGAGAACTCAATCACATGCTTCTGTTATGACTAAAAACTTACGTAGGCCCTGAATTCCATTCTACCACATGAGAGAGTGTGGAGCAAATACAAGGTGAAATTACTAATAATTTACTGTGATTACAACATTGATAAAAATAAATCAGTCTGGCAGCAAGAATAAAATTTCATTCTTTATCAATAGGAGGAAGAAAGTATAAATTATTTTATGAGAACTAAGTATAATTGAAATAGATACTTCATGACATGACTCAGTAAAAGATGTGTTAAGTACTCTATGAATGACACTCAGTACAGTAAAACGACATTTACATTCTATCAGGAAGACATCAAACATTTTAATCCTCATACTTCACCTGGAATATCTTGAAAAACCGTATAGACCAAGAAAATATTCCAGTCACATTTAAAACAACTGGTTTCACACTAGCAAGTGCTACTTCAGCTATTCAAATGTGCACTAGTGAAGTCGCTCAGTCGTGTCTGACTCTTTGCGACCCCATAGACTGTAGCATACCAGGCTTCTCTGTCCATGGGATTTTCCAGGCAATAGTACTGGAGTGGATTGCCATTTCTTTCTCCAGGGGATCGTCCCGACCCAGGGCTCGAACCCTGGTCTCCCACACTGCAGACAGACGCTTTACCGTCTGAGCCCCAGGGAAGTCCTGGTGCACAACTCTATAGCTAATGACCATCCTAGCAATTAAGAACCAAGAATAGCTTAAAAATCAGCTATTTTTAAATAAGTTACATTTTAAACCATTTATTTCTAATAGGAGGATAATCGCTTTACAATGTTGTACCAGCTTCTGATGTACAAGAGCACAAATCTCCCGTGAGCACACCACATCCCCTCCCTCTGGAGCCTTGCTTTCACTCCCTCCCCTAACGCGCCCCTCGGCTGTCACAGAGCTCACAGAGCGCTGGGCTGAGCCATGCAGCGCGGCCCCGTAGCTATTTACTCATATCTGCTCTCCCACGCCTCTGTCTCTAATCCTGCCCCGCACACAGGCTCATCAGTACCATTTTTCAAAAAGCCATTTTGTCACTTGAAGTTTCCTTTGCTTTGCTCTTAAAGGTTCCTCCCTCAAAAGCTCTTCACTGGAGAATGACATTTTGGGGGGATGGAAGAGATGAAGTTATTTTTTATACTAACCTGTATCTACAGTGTATCTGAGTTCAGAACATGTAATCAATCATAGGCCAACATATCCTACTTCTGAAGCCTCAGAAATATAGTTTACGTAAGACAGGAAGAGATAAAATAACCAGGCAGGCACACAGTCATTTGATTATTTAGTAAAAGGAGATTCCCCAAAACAGTGATTCTGACTGTCCCTTGGATGCCTTGAGATTTTTACTTCCCAGGACAATGCTGCTGAGTGAGTTTTCCACTTGCATCTCCTTTCTTCAAGTGGAGGAGACGCAAGTGGAAAACTCACAGGAGTAGTTTTAGCTCAAGTATATGTGAAAAGGAAGACCTGAACACAGAGCCTCTAAGCCCACCATGCTTGTGTGCCCTCTGGAAAACCTGCACAGGCCTCCCAGCCCGGGACACACTAGTGTCAAGACTCTCCTTTAGTGCATCACAGAAGGAAGGGCACCGAGAGGCAGGGCAAGACACACATCTGAGGACACCCCAAGGACAGAGACTCAAGCATGAACGCCCAGACAGAGGGAGTGCACCTCCTCAAACCCAGCACAGAGGGAATCTAGCCTAGTCACAGCTTACAGCCTGAATATTCTAATGCGATGAATGAGAAACATCAACGATCAGCAGTAACAATTTAAAATAGAACTCTATTTCAACAACTGGACATAAATATCAACCAATGATACCATAATCCTAAAACATCTGCAATCAGATTTTTAAGTGTCTGAATACCTATGAAGCAGCTCATTAGATAATTCATCAACCAGCTTTTTAAATTATCTATCAACTGTAGCTTTACCTCACATTAGAAAATGGCCTATTACTTCCCAAAACTTTTTATTTTGAAAATTTAAGAAATCCACAGAAAAGCTGGAAAAACAGTATAATGAATACCCTATTATCCTTCAACAAGATGCAACAACTGTTAAAGAATTTGCCACAACTGCTTTCTTCCTCTCTTTCTCTGATACACACACACACACACACACACTTTTTCTTTTCCTTGCTGAACCATCTGAAAGTAAGCTGCAGACACACGTTAACCTCTACATACTTCTGCATGCATGTCCTAAGAACAAGAACATTCACCTGTATGACCACAGTGCCATTTTCACATATAAGAATATTAGCCATAATTCTATAATTATCATCTAAAATATAGACAATATTCAAATTTCCCATCTGTCTTAAAAAACTCAGCTTATGGCTGCTAATTTTTCCTAGCAGGTTCCATCAAGGTTTATACATTATATTTGGTTGCTATGCCTGTTTAGTTTTTTTAAACCTAAAGTAGTCTCCCCATAATTTTTCTGTTTTTCCTAATAAATACTTTTTAAGTAAGAGGGTTAAAGCTCAAATTTTCTTCAAAAATCTCTCAGCATTATCTCGAGCTTTAAGGAATAATTTTTTCAAAGGCAGTTTCAAACTTCATTTGGTAAAAGATTCTAGTCTCTACACCTGTGAGTTAGATTTAGGATGACAACTGCTATCTGGAGGTTGGTATAGGAGGGCCACTGATGCCCAGAGAGAAAGACGGTGACACTGAAAGGCCACAAGCACCATGCTGGCAAGCCAAGGTTCACACAGCAAATTTGAAGAGAAGATCTTCGCTCTCAGGGAACAGACAGGGATGAACCTTAGGGCACTGGACGACCAACCTGAGCGTGTCTTTCATAATTTGGGTGGTGATTCTGCTATATATTATAAGAGCTAACATGACAGCTAGCAATACGCAAGCATTATGCCTTAATCAGCCTAGTTCAGTTCAGTCGCTCAGTCGTGTCCGACCTAAGCCTAATTCAAAAGCCAAAGCCCTGAGGGAAAAGGTAGTATTGAGATGTTCCTGAAACTGCAGTCACTACTAGTTATTCACATATACTCAGATACTGTGAATCCAGAAGTAGCCTCCTGATGCTTTAGAACAGACAGGCTTCTGAAACGTGGTCAACTGAGTTCACCAGCAAACACAAAAAATGCACAAACGAAGCACAAGGACACCTGACGAAAGGGGGGCCTCTTCTGCGCAGAAGACGTGCAGCTATCAGCGCAGGGCGTCTGTGACTCAGTGACGCAGCACGGTGACTCTGCCGCCTTAGGTCCGCTCACACCTGGATTTCTCCTCACGCTCTTCATTCCAACTGAAAATTTGATCTATTCCTAGGGCATCCTTTACTGTCTGTATGTTACCAACTCTAAAATTTCTATCTCTGGCTTAGAGAGATTTTCCTCCAGAGATTCAGACGAAGCTGGATTCTGGATGCTTTCAGCGGGACACCCCACAACTACCTCATACTCCTGCCACCTGCACCTCATGCCACCCAACTCACCATCCTCCCCCTCACCTGCCACCTCTCTTTGTCAAAGCGACTGATGTTAGCCTGTAATCTGGGCCAGAGGCTCATCCATCTGGCCCTCTGACCACCACAATCTATCAGCCACCGGCACTGTCGTTCTAGTCTTCTGATCTCTTGACAACCTCCTTGCGATCTGCTCACTTTTCTCATCCTCAGCACCATCTCCTCGGCTCAGACCATCATCACCCAGTCTTAGCGCTACCGTAGAGCCTACAGGAGCTAGGGCTTCCCAGGTGGTGCTAGTGGTAAAGGGCCCAGCTGCCAATGCAGGGCACTCCCTGGATGGGGAAGATTCTCTGGTGGAGGGCATGGCAACCCACTCCAGTATTCTTGCCTGGAGGATCCCTGCGGACAGAGGAACCTGGTGGAATACAGTCCATAGGGTCACAAAGAGTTGAGCAGGCAGAGCCTGTGGACTCCAGGGCTGGAGTCAGGCCAAACAACTACTGTGGAGGGAGTAAAGCCTCACCCACCAGCAGACAATTGTATTACAGATTTACTGAGCATCGCCCTGCCCAACAGAGCAAAACCTAGTTTTCCCCATAGCCAGTCCCTCCCATCAGGAAGCCTGAAAAAGCCACTTATCCTCATCCATCAGAGGGCAGACAGAAGAAGCAAGAACTACAATTTCATAGCCTCCAAAACAAAAATCACAATCACAGAAAGCTAACTAAAACGATCACATGGATCAGTCTTGCTAACTCAATGAAGCTACAGCCATGCCTTACAGGGCCACCCAAGACAGATAGGTCATGGTGAAGAGTTCTGACAAAGCGAGGTCCACTGGAGAAGGGAAGGGCAAATCACTCCAGTATTCGTGCCTTGAGAAACAGTATGAAAAGACAAAAAGAATATGACACCAGAAGATAAGCCCCCCAAGTTGACAGGTGTCCAATATGCTACTGGGCAAGAGCGGGTAAATAGCTCCAGAAAGAATGAAGAGGCTGGGCCAAAGTGGAAACAACGCTCAGCTGTGGAAGAGTCAGTAGTGAAAGTAATATCCGATGTTGTAAAGAACAATACTTCATAGGAACCTGGAATGTTAGGTCCATCAATCAACGTAAATTGGACATGGCCCAGGCGGAAATGGAAAGAGTGAACATCGACATTTTAGGAGTCAGCCAACTAAAATGGACTGGTACAGGCAAGTTTAGTTCAGGTGACCATTCTATCTACAAAGAATCCCTTAGAAGAAAGGGACTGGCCCTCATAGTCCACAAGAGTCCTCAATGCAGTAGTGGGGTGCAGTCTCGAAAACGACGGGGCAACCTCAGTCCCTGACCCAGGCAAACCATTCAACACTGACCTCAGTCCCTTACCCAGGAAGACCATTCAGCACTGACCTCAGTCCCTTACCCAGGCAAGCCATTCAACACCACAGTAATCCAAGTCTACGCCCCGACCACTAATGCCGAAGAAGCTGAAATCCAATGGTTCTTTGAAGACCTACAAGACCTAGAACTAACACCAAAACAAAACAAAACAAAACAAAACAGATGTTCTTTTCATCACAGGGGACTGGAATGAAAAGTAGGAATTCAAGGGATACCGGGAGTAACAGGCAACTTTGGCCTTGGAGTACAAAATGAAGCTGGGCAGAGGCTAGCAGAGTTTTGCCAAGAGAATACAATGGTCATAGCAAACACTCTCTTCCAACAACATTAGAGACGACTTCACATATGGACATCATCAGATGGTCAGTACCAAAATCAGACTGATTATATTCTTTGCAGCCAAAGATGGAGAAGCTCTATATGGTCAGCAAAAGCAAGACCAGGAGATGACTGTGCCTCAGATAATGAGCTCCTTGTTGCAACATTCAGGCTTAAACTGAAGAAAGTAGGGGAAACCACTAGGTCATCCAGGTATGACCTAAATCAAATCCCTTATAATTATTCAGTGGAGATGACAAATCTATTCAAGGGATTAGATCTGGTAGACAGAGTGCCTGAAGAACCATGGATGGACATTCGTAATATTGTACAGGAGGTGGTAACCAAAACTATCCCAGAGAAAAAGAAATGCAAGAAGGCAAAGTGGTTGTCTGAGGAGGCCTTAACAAACAGCTGAGAAAAGAAGAGAAGTAAAAGGCAAAGGAGAGAGGGAAATGTATACCCAACTGAATGCAGAGTTCCAGAGAATAGCAAGGAGAGATAAGAAAAGCCTTCTTAAGAAAACAATGCAAAGAAATAGAGGAAAATAATAAAAGAGGAAAGACTAGAGATCTCTTTAAGAAAATTAGAGATACTAAGGAAACATTTCTTGCAAACATGGGCACAATAAAGGACAGAAACGGCATGAACTTAACAGAAGCAGAAATGATTAACAAGTTCAGTTCAGTTCAGTTCAGTCGCTCAGTCGTGTCCGACTCTTTGTGACCCCATGAACCACAGCACGCCAGGCCTCCCTGTCCATCACCAACTCCCAGAGTCCACCCAAACACATGTCCACTGAGTTGGTGATGCCATCCAGCCATCTCATCCTCTGTTGTCCCCTTCTCCTCCTGCCTCAATCTTTCCCAGCATCAGGGTCTTTTCCAATGAGTCAGCTCTTCGCATCAGGTGGACAAAGTATTGGAGTTTCAGCTTCAATATCAGTCCTTCCAATGAACACCCAGGACGGATCTCCTTTAGGATGGACTGTCTGGATCTCCTTGCAGTCCAAGGGACTCTCAAGAGTCTTCTCCAACACCACAGTTCAAAAGCATCAATTCTTCAGCGCTCAGCTTTCTTTATAGTTCAACTCTCACATCCATACATGACCACTGGAAAAACCATAGCCTTGACTAGATGGACCTTTGTTGGCAAAGTAATGTCTCTGCTTTTTAATATGCTGTCTAGGTTGGTCATAAGTTTCCTTCCAAGGGAATGGAATACTTTAGTATTCTTGCCTTGAGAACCCCATGAACAGTATGAAAAGGCAAAATGATAGGATACTGAAAGAGGAACTCCCCAGGTCACTAGGTGCCCAATATGCTACTGGAGATCAGTGGAGAAATAACTCCAGAAAGAATGAAGGGATGGAGCCAAAGCAAAAACAATACCCAGCTGTGGATGTGACTGGTGATAGAAGCAAGGTCCGATGCTGTAAAGAGCAATAGTGCATAGGAACCTGGAATGTCAGGTCCATGAATCAAGGCAAATTGGAAGTGGTCAAACAGGAGATGGCAAGAGTGAACGTCGACATTCCAGGAATCAGCGAACTAAAATGGACTGGAATGGGTGAATTTAACTCAGATGACCATTGTATCTACTACTGTAGGCAGGAATCCCTTAGAAGAAATGGAGTAGCCATCATGGTCAACAAAAGAGTCCGAAATGCAGTACTTGGATGCAATCTCAAAAACAACAGAATGATCTCTGTTCATTTCCAAGGCAAACCATTTGATATCACAGTAATCCAAGTCTATGCCCCGACCAGTAATGCTGAAGAAGCTGAAGTTGAACAGTTCTATGAAGATGAACAAGACCTTCTAGAACTAACACCCAAAAAAAAGATGTCCTTTTCATTATAGGGGACTGGAATGCAAAAGTAGGAAGTCAAGAAATACCGGAGTAACAGGAAAATTTGGCCTTGGAGTACAGAATGAAGCAGGGCAAAGGCTAATAGAGTTGTGCCAAGAGGACACACTGGTCATAGCAAACACCCTCTTCCAACAACATAAGATTAAGAAGAGGTGGCAAGAATATACAAAAGAACTGTAGGAAAAATGTCTTAATGACCTGGATAAGCATATGGTATGGTCACTCACCTAGAGTCAGACATCCTGGAGCGTGAAGTCAAGTGGGGTGGGCCTTCAGAAGCATTACTACAAAGTTAGTGGAGGTGATGGAATTACACCTGATCTGTTTCAATTCCTAAAAGATGATGCTGTCAAAGTGCTGAACTCAATATGCCAGCAAATTTGGAAAACACAGCTGCAGCCACAGGCCTGGAAAAGGCCAGGTTTCATTCCAATCGCAAAGAAAGGCAATGCCAAAGAATGCTCAAACTACTGTATAACTGCATTTATTTCACATGCTAACAAGATAATACTCAAAATCCTTCAAGCTACTCTTCAGTAGTACGTGAACAGAGAACTTCCAGATGTACAAGTTGGATTTAGAAAAGGCAGAGGAACCAGAGATCAAACTGCCAACATCCACTGGATCATAGAAAACGCAAGAGAATTCCAGAAAAATAATCCACTTTTGCTTCACTGACTATCCTAAAGCCTTTGACTGTGTAGATCACAACAAACTGTGGAAATTTCTATAACAGATGGAAAACCAGACCACCTTACCTGTCTGTCTCCTGAGAAACCTGTATGTGGTCAAGAAGCAACAGTTAAGAATCAGACATGGAACAACTGACTGGTTCAAAATTGAGAAAGGAGTACATTAAGGCTGTATACTGTCACCCTGCTTATTTAACTTATATTCAGAGTACATGATGTGAAATGCCGGGTGGGATGAATCACAAACTGGAATCAAGATTGCTGGGAGAAATATCAACAACCTCAGACGTGCAGATGACACCACCCTTATGGCAGAAAGTGAAGAGGAACTAAAGAGCCCCTTGATGAAGGTGAAAGAGGAGAGTGAAAAATCTGGCTTGAAACTCAACATTCAAAAAACTAAGATCATGGCACCTGGTCCCATCAGTTCATGGAAAATAGATGGGGAAACAATGGAAACAGTGAGAGATTTTATTTCCTTAGATTCCAAAGTCACTGTGGATGGTGACCGCAGCCACGAAATTAAGACACTTGTTTGTTCTTTGGAAGAAAAGCTATGACAAACCTAGCCAACATATTAAAAAGCAGAGACATTACTTTGCCAACAAAGGTCCGTCTAGTCAAGGCTATGGTTTTTCCAGTGGTCATGTATGGATGTGAGAGTTGGACTATAAAGAAGGCTGAGAGCCGAAGAATTGATGCTCTTGAACTGTGATGCTGATAAAGACTTTTGAGAGTCCCTTGGACAGCAAAGAGATCCAACCAGTCCATTCTAAAGGAAATCAGTCCTGAATATTCACTGGAAGGACTGATACTGAAGCTGAAACTCCAATACTTCAGCCACCTGATGCAAAGATCAGACTCGCTGGAAATACCCTGATGCTGGGAATGATTGAGGGCAAGAGGAGAAGGGGACAACGGAGGATAAGATGGTTGGATGGCATCACTGACTTAACGAACATGAGTCTGAGCAAACTCCGAGAGATAATAAAGGACAGAGAAGTCTGGCATGCTGCAGTCCATAGGGCTGCAAAGAGTTGGACATGACTTAGCAAATTAAAACTAGTGGTCTCCTCCCCAGCTCCCCTAACCAAACTACACGGTCACCTAGCTAAAGCAGAACTTCAACTCTGGACTCTATACCTGCATGGACATCTCAGTACCCTCAGCACCAATGTGGCCACTCCTGACTTATCTCACTGCCTGGCCTGCACACTTCAAGTTCCAGCACAGTGAGTTTTTTCTTAGTATCTCAAGCATGCCATGTGTTCTTCTATTCCCTAGGAGTTCTGGCCTTGCACCTCTCTCTCTGCCTTAAGCACTCTTCTCCTTTATCTTCACCTATCTCTTTCTTTGTAAGGACTCATCTTTGACATTTCTTCTTCCACAAAAACCTTCCTTGTCACCACGAGACTGGATCAGGGGTGCCTCCCTGGACTATGGCGCCTACCCCACTGAAGTGCATACACTTGTCCCCGCCAGCAGTGCCCAGGGCAGGAAGAGATGGGCTGAAGCATGGGGAGCGCTTTGTTGGCTGCTGCAGCAGTAGAAATAGTGAGGTCCTGGACCACAGCTGTGATGGGGGCTGCCAGAAGCACACGGCTTGAGAGACTTCAGCAGCACAGAGAGTGTCTCTGCGTTTATACCACATTTCTACTGAAAGCCACCGTGTAAAAGGTGCTTAAATACTTTTCAAAGAATGAATAAATTAATGAAGACATGATTTAGACATACAAAGTAAACAGAATACCTAAAATTGGCTCAGTATAGACTTATTAAGAGCTACAGGAATGCAGACACAAAGGGAGTGGTTCATTAAGAGGGACATGTGGCTTCAAGAGATAGCGGCTGGCGGAGTGGCATGCAAACAGCAAGTGAGTGGGCAGCATGTGTGTGGAGGCTGGATCTGAACAGCAGTTCCACAACGGGCCAGTCAGCAACCAGGGAACCCTGAGCAGTTCATTCAATTTTTCTGCGCCACACCTATAAAAAGAGAGCAGCAACAAGAACACCTGCCTCGTCGGGCTCATATGAGGACCAGATGAGTCAGTCTTTGTAAAGCCCTTAGAAGGCCAGTGCCTTGTACACAAGAAACATGATGAAAGTTTATACAAGTGCTAAGTCGCTTCAGTCATGCCCAGCTCTTTGCAACCCCATGGGCTATAGCCCGCGAGGCTCCTCTGTCCGTGGCATTCTCCAGGCAAAGATACTGGAGTGGGTCGCCATTCCCTCCTCCAGGGGACCTTCTTGACCCAGGGACAGAGCCCGCATCTCTCATATCTCCTGCACTGGCAGGCGGGTTCTTTATCACTAGCGCCACCCGGAAAGCCCACGTATATATACTATATTCAATTAAATAAAACAAATCCTTAGTGTGCCTTCACCCGCTCAGATGCTGTAAAAATGGCTGCACGTGCAGTGAGTAATCAGTGGGCAGCTGCACACCTCTACCTGTTAGAAGGTGATGTATCAAGCAGATTGACTGCAAACCATGGAGAATTTTCTTATCATCTAGAGTTTCAGGGTTTTATACATAAGCACAAAATTCATAGTACACTGGGAAAGCTAAAGGAAAGAAACCTGAATTATATGTTCACAGAGATAAATGAGAAATAAGAAAACATAATACAAATACCAGAAATTATGGGAAAAAAATAAAAACATGCAGACGTCAAAATCTCAATGGAAGGTCTAGACTTGGCCAAAGAATCAACTAACAGAAGAAGACAGTGAAGCAATCACCCAGAGCCCCGTGCAGAGCCAGCCCTGAAACATGGCGGGAGACACAGCGAGCTCCATCCCCAGGCAGAGAGTGAGGAGGGTGCAGGGACGCAATAGTTGAGGAAATGACGAGCGGAAAAACTCCACAAGAAAGAAACGTGTGGGTCCTCAAACTCAAAACCCGAAAAAGAGCCCCTAAATACCACGCAGAAATGAGATAAACAAAAGCACAGCTACAGCATCACAGATCAAAAGTTCCTGTTACAACGCACACAGGAGGCTGCCGTCGGAACGTTCACTGCATCCTGTGACGAGCGGTGTTACACTCTGCATTCTCTCTCCCGTCTCCCTGCTGGATGACAGGCTCTGTGAGGGCAGGATCGCTTCCAGTAGATTATGTTCTGTGAATACCTGCCTGATATATAACTGAGTGGAGTGCAGTTCACGTGAAACTATTTTTAAAGAGCAAATAAAATAACCTAGAAAAAAATATACAAATTCAAGTTTCCATGGGCAGGACATTTCTCTTTAGACCTATTTCTCCATCTGTGTAAAATAAAGGAGCTATCTTGATGACATTAAATATAAAAGTCATTCACAACTATTATAGGATGCTACAGCTATATTATTTTTTGAAACCTCTCCATCTAAAAGCAAATTTGGGTGGTTTCTTATTTCAATAGGCTTACTGACAGAAAGTCTGAGAAACGATCTGCCCCTCGATCCCGTAACTGATAGGACATCTCTAAGAGCAGAGTGACAGCCAGTAAGCCGTGGGCACTGAGCGCTGCGCCGGTGCCCGCAAGTGATCCGCGCCACTCTCGCTCGGTTCATGCAGAGCACACTGAAGCCAGCGGCTAGCGCCCCACTCCACACGCCCAAGCCGAACTCCTGGCTTGACCCACGTGACACAGACTCTTTTCTAGCGAATTCTCAACAAACCAACACCACAGAGGTCAGCTACAGTTATTCTGCACAGCCTTCCAATTCTATACCCCAAATAAGTAAAGAGCAAACCGTTACCAGTTTAAGACTTATGTGAGAGTTGGCTGGGAAAGCTAAGTTGCTAATACATAAAACAGCTAGAACCAATACTGCTGGCTTTTGACTAAGAATATTTAAAATGGCCAGACCTCATCGTTGTATATAATTTTATCTACATTTAAGCTTCAAAATCTATGTATGTAGATTACAAGAAAATGTAATGGTTCAAACAGATCAACTTGTATTTAATGTTTGATAATGTTATCACTAGAAAAATATCTAATCTTATTTCTTCATTCTCAAAGAAAATAAGTATATTTTATACATATATAGTTCTCAAACTGCAACCACACTATGACTTCCTGCGTGTACTCGAGCAAGCTAGAATAGCCCCCACCCTGTCATGTCAAATGAGATTTGATTGCCAGACAGGAAAAACATGCTTGGAAGCAAGTTTGAAAAAAACCACCCCAGGGACCAAGAAAAGGTAAACAGATGACAAAAGAAACCCTGGTTCCTAGGTACGAGGTTAAAACTCACGGGACTCTTGCACGTAAAGCAGACAGATGATTCAAGAAGCCATACAAATGATCTCATGGTGGATGACACCCAAACAAAGGCAGTAATTTGGGACAGGTATATTTTAAAGATGTATATTCATCTCTTTATTTAAGTGTATTTCTAGGAAGAAACAAGGCATGGTCTAAAACCCTGTACCATGTTTGAGATAAAAAATCCACCAAGCAGAGCTACCAGCAGATCAGACACTGAAAGAGAAAAGATTACCCTCCCAGGGATCAAACCCACGTCTCCCGCACTGTAGACAGACGCTTTACCGCCTGAGCCACCAGGGAAGTCTGCCCTGGCGGCTCAGAGGGTAAGGAAACTACCTGCAATGCAGGAGACCCAGCTTCGATCCCTGGGTCAGGAAGATCCCCTGGAAAGGGAACAGCAACCCACTCCAGTATTCTTGTCTAGAGAATTCCATGGACAGAGGGGTCTTATGGGCTATAGTCCAGGGGTTGCAGAGTCGGACATGACTGAGTGACTGACATACAATGAACTTAAAAACACAACAATTAGAATTATCCAAAATAAAACATCCAACAACAGCGAAATGCATCCTTTTAAAGTATACACGTAACGTTTACCAAACGAGACCCCGCTCCGTGCCGTGAAACAAGTCTTGACAAATTTAAAAGGATTTAAGTTATTCAAACTATGTTTTCAGACCAGAATGGATTTAAATTAGAGATGAATTAAGAGCAAGATCTCTGGAAAGTCCAGAAAATTTGGAAATTAAATAGCACACACTTAAAAATAACTCATGGATCTAAGAAAAAACGAAAAGAGAGATTAGAAAGTATTTTGAACTGGATGAAAATTAAACTCAACACAGCAGAGTCTGTGGAATGCCAAGAAAACAGAACCTGGGGGTTTACAGTCACCAAATCCCATGAGAGAAAATCAGAAAGACCTCAAACGGTCCTGACTCCCACCGTACAAAGCCAGAAAAGGAGTAACAAATTAAAGGAAACAGAGGAAAGGAAATCATAAACACCAGACCAGAAATGAAACAGAAAACAGAATGGCAACAGAGAAAAGTCTATGACACCTAAAGAATTCTTTAAGAAGACCCACAAAACTGCTCAACCTCTGGCTAGATCAAGACAAAGAAAAAAAGAGAGAAGATATAAACTGCTAGGATAAAAACTGATCAAAACCCTCAGGAAACCAGAAACAGAAGGGAACCAACGTTGAAGACTCTCTATGAAAAACGTAACCATCATCATATCCAGCGCTGAAAGGATGAGTGCTTCCCTCTGAGGCCACGAGAAACACAAGGATGACTGTTCTCTCCACTTCTACTCAGTACAGTACTGGAGGTTTTCACTAGGAGAAGAAAGATGGAGAGAGCTGTTCAAAGAGAAAGGGTAGTATAAAACTATCTTCATTTACAGATGACATGACTGCTTATGCAGAAAATTCAGTGGACTCTACAAAAAATTAACTGGAACTAATAAGTGAGTTTGGCAAAATTGCAAGATACAAGATCAAGACACAAAAAAATCAATTTTATTTCCTGTGCTTGCAATGAACAAGAGGAAATTAAAATTTTAAAAGCAGTATCATTTACAGTAGCATCAAAATTACAAAGTACTTAGGGATAAATCTGACAGAAAGGGTATAAAGCCTATGCACTGAAATCTACGAAACAGGGCTGAGAGCAGTTACATCACGTGGGCTTCCTTCGTGGCTCAGCTGGGAAAGAATCCGCCTGCAGTGCGGGAGACCTGGGTTCGATCCCTGGGCTGGGAAGACCCCCTGGAGCAGGGAAAGGCTGCCCACTCCAGTATGCTGGCCTGGAACGGACTGTACAGTCCATGGGTCGCAGAGTCGGGCACGACTGAGTGGCTCCCCTTTCACTTTGAAGAGGAGACGCCCTTGGCTCAGGGCTAAGGCTCGACACTGTCAAAATGCCAGCTCTCCCTCAAACTGAACTACAGACTCAACAAAAACCCAGGCAGACCTCTGTGTGTAAAAACGGACAAGCCGATTCTCAAACTCATACAAACGTGCAAGAACCTAAAACAGGCAGAACAAGTCTGCTGAAGGACACCGTCTGAGCTTTAAGGCTTATGAAGTCAGGGTGTTCATGACAGTAAGGTACTGATGTGAAGACGGGCAAATACCTCAGTGGAACAGGAGACTCCAAGAATAGGCACACCCCTATATAAGCAGCAGATTTAAAGTACTGCGGTAGAGAAAAGACAATCCATTCAACAGACGTTACTGGCCACAAGTGGATATTCATATAAAAAATAACACTGGATATATATTTCATACAGTCTACAAAAATTAACTCAAAATAGATCATAAACACATAAAGCCAAAACTATAAGACTTTTAGAAGATAAGATATGATTTGCAACCCTAGGTTAGCCCAAGATTTCTTAACAGAATGCCAAAAGTACAATGCAAAAAAGGAAAAAAAAATTAATAAATTTGACTTGACCAAAATTAAAAACATCTCATCTTTGAAAGACACCAGCAGAAGCATGAAAAGAGCATCTGAACATTTGGAGTAAACACGTGTAACGCACATATCTGACAAAGGACATGTATCTGGATTACATTAGAAGTGCTCAAAATTAACAGTAAGAAAACTGGTGGGATTTTTTAGATGGACAAAAGATTTGAATAGATAATCCAACAAAAAAAGATATATGGATGATAAATAAGCATGAGGGCAACGTTACTTATTTAAATCTTAAAAATTCCATCAAATAGATCGTATCGTTCAGTAAGTATTTACTGAATACTCACCTACAACAAATCTGCAATAGGGTTTTATGCAAAAGACATCCCTCTGCTACAGTGTTGGACACTTTCCTTTCTCTATTCCACACAAATATGTACAGCTTCCACATATAAACACATGCTAAGAAACTCCCATCTGGCACCCATTCAACGCTACAGTGAATGAAGGATTAACGGCCTCAGCTTGGTATAGGCAAGCACTCTAGCCCAAGGAAATGTCCTACTGAGTGGTATTTAAATATCCGTTTGGGCTAAGAATAATTATAAGGAGAGGCTCTTAACTTAACTGAACCTTAAATGAAGACTGCTAACTTAAATGACAACTGATAAAATATGGGAAACATATTTGGAGATATTTCTGCATCTGCAGCAAGTTGAAAAAAAAAAACTGAACATATGACACCCAGAACCATGTGCTCCGCCGCTCGAGATGACTGCAAGCCCTGACAGCCTAGAAACCCACAAAACAGCTCCTGGGTGGGACTGTCCACACCGTGTGCTTTTATAAGTTACTATCAGGGAAAAACTGAAAAAAAAGAAAAAACTGGGTCACCAGCGCTTACTCTAGACTGTTTTAATGAAAAGAACAAAGACATGAAGCTAAAGGCAGCACTCCCTCCATACCTGCTCTTCCCTCTCCCTCTCTTTGGCTTTGCTTCTGGAGACTCTGGCAGAGGTGGCATCCTGGGGAGGAACAGCAGAGATCTGGTGCAGTGACATGCTCATCCCAGCCTCCCGTCTGAGCTTCCTCTTCACGGAAGAGAGTCTCCAGCGGTAGAGTCATTTTGGGCCATGGACTTCACGCTGAGAGAGAGAAGGGAAGACAAGACGTAACTGAGCTGAAACGCTCAGAATTTCCAACAGTGAAATCAGTGTTTTATATTTATATTCATATTTATTTAAATAAGTTACAATGTCTAACAGAAATACTTCATCTTCAAAAATGACAGAATATCAACGCCTATGTGGGGGGAGGACTGCAACTCTTTCCTCATATAAGATGGGAGCACCTGAAAAAGGCTGGGGAGTCAGGCGCATGTATGCGTGTGCGCGTGCTCAGCCGCACTCCTGCCCACTCTTTGCAACCCCACGGACTGTAGCCTGCCACACTCTTCTGCCCATGGAACTCCCCAGGCAAGAATCCTTGAGTGGGTCACCACTGCCTTCACCAAGGGTGTTCCCAACAGAGGGACCAAACCTGTGTCTCCTGCATCTCCTGCACTGGCAGGTGGATTCTCTACCGCTGAGCCACATGGGAACCCCCAGGAACATGCGTCATCAGATAGTAATCTTCCAATGGCAACTTAGTTTTTAAACGTAGCAGTGTCATCCTTTAATAATATTTTTGAAGTTACACATTTTTTCTTGAACCAGTTGATATCAGTAGTGATCTTTCCTTAAAACCACAGACCTTGAGTCCATATAATGGCGAGACTAAACATTAAGAAGTCTAAAATAAGTTTAAGATATCTATAATCCATGCTTAACCTTCTGAAGTCCAGACTCTCTAGACCAGTTACTGGCAAACTTCTCCTACAGAGAGCCAGAAGCAAGCACTTTATACACTGCGGGCCCATTTGTTACAGGTACTCAGTTTTGCCAATGTAACCTGGAAGTGCCCACAGTGGACATGTAGACAGATGAGATGCGAACGGTCACACTGCAATAAACTTCACTTAAAAGCCGGTGGCAGACTAGATCCGGCCCATGAGCCTGGGATTCACTAACCCCGCTCTAAGAATGTTACAGGGAAGATGAGGGTCATCCCAGACATTCCTGGAACCGCTGAAGGCTGCCTGTAGGTAAAGTAACGTGTCTGAATAAGCTACATTCACGATTCCAGGGGGCCCTTACTCTTTTTCTCTAGTTTTCTCATTTTCTCCTACATTCCTCCAAAGTGCCTAGCAATTGAATTACATGTTCTTTATGTCTGCGTACACTGAGATCTATCAAACTCTGTGTATAAAACCAACTAAATATAAATCACCCAAACAATCCATAATGTTTAACAAGATGATGTTTGATGCTGCCTGAGTTTTAACAAAGGATGGAAGCCTTAATACAAAAGAATGAATCTCTAACTTGGGGATTTTCATTTATTAAACATGTACTGGAGCTGGGGCGGTAGACAGGGAGGGTGAGCAACGTAGGGCCTGATAACCCAAGGTTCACACTTGTCAAGCAGCCATTTGCCACAGCTCTCCCCTAACTGTGCTCAAGACCAAAGGTAGGTGTTTGAGTGGCTGCTCCCACCTGTGACAGTGTTACTAACCAAACTGAAGAGCAGCAGGACTCACAAAATTGATTTCTTCCACAGGTCTCCGATCAACAAGCCACAGGAAGGAACAACAAGCCAGAGAGAATCAACACACGTGAGAAAATTAGCTAAAAGAATATCCTGTTTGTAAAAAGCCTAGTTTAATAACTGGCAAGTAATCACTGATAACCAACAGAACAGGAAGAGACAGTTGGTAATATCGAAAAAGTGAAAGTGAAAGTTGCTCAGCCATGTCTGACTCTTTGAAACCCCATGGACTTTAACCTGCCAGGCTTCTCTGTCCATGGGACTCTCCAGGCAAAAATACTGGAGTGGGTAGCCATTCCCTTTTCCAGGGGATCTTCCCAACCTAGGGATTGAAGCCAGGTCTCCAGCATTGCAGGCAGATTCTTCACCCGTGTCTAGATATTATATTTAATAATGTATAATATGTTAAAGTCTAGACATTATACATCACATACTCTATTTCATGCCTTTGTATGATCCTGACCCAAGATGGAGGATTGCGCTCAAATAAGTGGTCTGAATACATGTATTCACATTACATAAGACAAGAGGCACTCATCCACTGCTGCGATGTCTTATACTAATGAATTAAATTCCTCTGTGAGAGATGACAAACTCCATGTGGCCTCAGAATGATTACTCAAACTCACCGTGCCTGGAGCCCCGCCACATGGCACACCAAGAGCAGCCTTTGGAGCTTCCGGTATAATCCTCATTATTACATCACTGGTACCTGGCCGTGTCAAGCCTGGGAGACGACGCACGCCACAGAAACACAAACCCGGAGTGTTTTACATTTTAAATTTTACTGCAAAGTTTTACAGGACCTCCCTCGTTACAGCCACATAAGCTGCTCTTCTGCTATACACTCCAACTCCAGGTACTATAGCTAAAAGCCTGCCTGAAGCAGTCCCTGTCCTATGCCAGACATACTTAGGATAAAAAAATGATAATTTAAAAAACCAACCTACAAAATAAACCATGCCACTCTGCATGTGAAGGTTCATACAAAAAGCATAAAGCAGGTATTACTCATATTATTTTCTTTACATAATTTCCAAAAATCATTTTATATCAATTCAAGTGATGCTTAATTAAGAGCAATATTTAAACTTCTGCACTATGCCTGACAATCCAGGCATGAAAACTTTAATTCCACCGAAGTTACCTTGCAAAATACAACACATCTAATATGACCACACATTATTTAGAAGAACTGAACTGAAAACACTGACTGCTGAAGAGAATATGGAAATGAACACAGCACGTTCATGGATTGGAAGCCTTACTATTGTTAAGACGGCAATCCTCCCAAAACTTACCTACAAAGAAAGCAATCCCCATCGAAAACTCTGCTGACTTCTTTGCAGAAACTGGACAAGCTGATCCTAAAAGTTATATGGACACAGAATTTCCACAACAATCTTGAAAGAACAAAGTTGGATAACTCATATCTCCTGATTTCAAAACTTAACTCAAACCAGTGTGGAGTTGGGTTCAAGATGGCAGCATAGGAAGATCCTAAACTCACCTCCTTCTGCAGACACAACAAACAGACAGCTACACAGGAGGATAAATTCCTCTGAATTTATATTGATTTCTATCAATAGAAATCTTAATAAATTAATCAACAGATCAATCAACAGACACACAAACAAATGAATGGACCTTCTCCCCAGGAAGTAAGGGGTTTATACCCACTCCAGGCACCACAATCCTTGGGTCCCAGATCAGAGAGAAGAGACTCACCCAAATGTCTGGATTTGAAAACCAACAGGGCTTATCTTACGGAGAAACTCAGGACTCCAGGGAACGAAGACTTCATTCCTCTCCAACAGAACCACTCACCCCAAGACCCAGCACAAAGAGCAACAATTTCTAAAGAGCTTAGACCATATGTGAAGGAAATTCATTTACTGACCTTACAGCATCTGTCAAAGGGGCAGAAGTCTGCTGGGACTCTGCAGGGATGGGATGTTGGCAGCTGCCATTTTTACAGGCTCCCTCTACCCAGCTGGCGCTGGCAGGCACCATGTTGCACTTTCATTCTAACCTGCTAACAGTGGCGTGTGAACAGCCCTGTTCAAGTCACAGCACCAACACATGCAGTTGGCGAGCAGCCACGCACCCCCATTCCACTCGCACAACCCCACGGGAGCCAACAGGCAAGCACAGCCTCCACAGGGGATGTCCCTTGAGTGCCAGGCTCAGGCTGACAGGAGGATTGTGTTTCTGGACCCCACAAAGCCCAACAAGTGCAAAGAGAGTTCAAGAAACAAAAAAAATTTGGGCAAGGTTAAGCAATAAGGCTCATCTCCCACACAGAGCCACCCCTTGGAGACAGGGGGAGACGGCTGCTTTACATGATACATAGAGGCAAGCACAGAGAGTCGAGCAAAAGGAAGACAGAGGAACACGCTCCCAACGGAGGAGAAAGGCAAGCCCTAGGGCAAAGCCAGTGAGGTGGAGATGAGCGATTTACCTGATGAAGAGTTTAGAGCAAGGGTCATAAAATGCTCACTGAACTTGGAAGAACAAGGGAGGAACACAGTGAGAAATTCCACAATGAGACAGAAAATATAAGAAATTTCCACACAGAACACACAGAGCTGAAGAACACAAAGTGAGCTGTGAAACTAGTGGGAATCAGTAGCAGGCTAAGATACAGAAGACCAGACCAGCGGCCCGGGAGACGGGGCATGCGACTCTCCAAACAGAACGGCAAAAACGGGAAAAGAATTGTTAAAAAATGAGGATGGTTTAACGGAGCCAAGGGACAACAGAAAATGCACTACCATCTGCATTACAGAGGTTCCAGAGGGAAGAGAGAAAGAAGGGGACAGAAAACGTATTTGATATAATGGCTAAAAACTTCCCTAACCTAGGGAAGAAACAGACATCCAGACCCCACAGGCAAAGAGAGTCTCAAACAAGATGAATCCAAAAAGATTCACATCAAGACACGTTATAATTAAAATGTCAAAAGGTAAAGAGAGAATCTTAAAAGCAGCAAGAGAAAAATAACTATGTACAAGGAATCCACACAAGGCTATCAGCTGATTTTCAGCAGAAATTTTGCTGAAAAGAAATATGGGTACACACTACACCACGCATGGCCCTTGAAAAGAGTAACTAAGTGAAGCAAGGGCCACACATCAGATTACACTTGTGTGAAATGTCTGGGGTAGGTGAATATATAGGCACAGAAAGTTAATTCCTGATTGCCAAGGGCTGAGGAAAGGACTTAGGGGAAGGGGGCAGTGATGACTAAGAGGGTTTCTTTTTAGGGCAAAGAATATGATCTAAAATCTATTAAAACATAACTCTCAAAAAAATTTATTATGCTGATGGCTGCATAACGCTTAAGTATACTAAAAGGCACAGAATTGTACCATTTAATGAGTAGACTGTAATGGATGTGAATTGTATCTCAATAAACTGAAAGTGTTAGTCACTCAGCTGTGTCCGACTCTTTGCCACCCCATGGACTGTAGCTTGTCAGGCTCCTCTGTCCATGGAATTCTCTAGGCAAGAATACTGGAGTGGGTTGCCACTCCCTTCTCCAGGGGATCTTCCCAACCCAGGGATCAAACTCAGGTCTCCTGCACTGCAGGCAGCTTCTTTACCACCTGAGCCACCAAGGAAGCCCACATCTCAGTAACAATGTGCAAAAATATGAAAATCACATGGATTAAGGCAGATTACTTTTTATTTTTCCTCTGTGCTATCCCTAATGTAACTCATCTGATGACATGGAGATGGCCACTGTTATCACTCTTCCTGTTTTAAGAAAGGTACCAGGGAGTACACAAAACTGGCAATCAGAAACTTAAGGTCAAGTTATGATTCTGTTAAATATTAGTACTAAGTACGTGAGGTTGGGCAAACTGATGAATTTCAAAGGCTGTTTCTTCATCTGTAAAACTGAAAGGTAAAAACCCTACTAAATTCACAGAGTTACTGTGAAGCCAAATAAGATTACGCCACATACACAAACATCAGGGTTTTCAGCATCAGCCTATTTTCCAGCCTGCTTTCTCAAGCATCTGAGATGAAGCCTCTTACTGCTTTACAAAGGCCAGCTTACTTGCTTTGTCTTTCCAGTACTATTTTCTGTCCTTCTGCCCCTCAGTCTGACACAAGATATACACCACTGGGACCTCAAGTCCTTTCTGACATTCACTTAGGACCCCTAGCAGCATGCCTCCAAGGGGAAGCATGGCTGACAATGGTATCCCTGTAACGGGGGACGCAGGAAGGCCCAGCCAGAAGACGACTGGAGTGGCTTAATAACCAGGCTGTTCTGTGTGTTCCCAGATGGTCAAGATAAGCGAAGGATTCTGCCCATTTCAACAATGCTGGGAACAAAGACACATGACAAAGAAGGCAGCCAGGAGAAGACACAAGATATCAGTGGCAAATCCCCTAGGAGACGATCACCCTGGGTCTGCATGCCTCCATGCATCCCTGCACACAGGGTACCAGGCTCCAGCAGCACCCTCCTCCTCCCCATTGTGAGCTGTTGAATTGCAGTATCCTGACTGGCACTCTAAATAAACAACTTTAAGTTAAGCCTGTTTTTATCAGAAGAATGGTTCCTATAAGCAATGAGAAGTCTATGAACAGCAGCTAGCAGACACACACACACACAAAGCGTTAGGAGTGAGGAGGCCAGTTGTAACGCACAGCACTGAATGACCGAGACCAGACCTAGAACAGAGCTTGGAGGGAGGAGAGAGGCCGTTAGAAAACCAGGACTGACATGGTCTAGTGAGCGGCCTAGACTGTCCCCTGGCTTCTGGCTGAGCCTTCACAAGACTGGAACGCAGCGAGGACTGGGAGAGGCTTGAGGGCTTGGCCACGGGCACACTGAGCTTGACACGCCTGTGGGAAACCCAAGGTATGTGCACAGCGCCCACTGGGAGTCACCAGCACACTGTCACACCTGAATACACAGGGACAGAATCTGGTTTCCAAGGAAAACCTGCAGAATCAACCATTTATGTCACCAGATGCTATTAATCTAATCAAGTGATAAAGCTCAACACCAAGGCAGGATTTTAAAACCTTTTAGGGAAAAGCAAAGGAAAATGCCTAACTATTAAAAAAAAACCTATCTCAGCCAAAACTTACCATTATATTCACGCAGCAAAACTCTTAAGAGTTTTAAATAAGTTTTAAATTAAAAAGCAAAATAAGCATATTCCTGTCATTATTATTTAATATTAATATATAGTTAGCCCTTTAATGATGTGGCAACACTAATGACTTTTCATTTCTCTATTTTCTAAACTTTCAGTAACAATGTAATACTTTTATAGTTTAGAGACATATTTTTAAAGTGTTACAAGCTCAAGTCATTCCACGCAGGTCGGTACAGTCAGAATTTCATGTTACTGATGAATGCATACACCGTGAGAGGGCTCATTTCTGTGATGAATACGTTTCTGAAGACCTCATGAAATCAAGCCTGAGGTTCCTGCGGAATAAAGTAGGAAGATGCACTCTCAGGACACTAATGTTTCCAGCTACCGTAGTGTTCGCTTTATGCTCCCTTTAGATTTTTTTCAGCAATTCCTCTAGTATTTTTGCAGAGTGCTTTTCCTTAAGAAAAAAAAACAAACAGCATAGTGTATTATGGGAATAGCTAGCCTTTCTCTTCAGGGTTTTATTAAATCTAACTTCCACTGCAAAGTTACTGATTTTGAAGACTGCTTTCTTTCATATTTTTTTGTATAGTAAGCCTTTATTGGGCTTCCCTGGTGGCTCAGATGGTAAAGAATCTGCCTGCAATGTGGGAGACCCAGGTTTGATCCCCGGGTCAGGAAAGTACCCTGGAGAAGGCAATGGCTACCCACACCAGTATTCTTGCCTGGAGAATTCCATGAACAGAGGAGCCTTGTGGGCTGCAGTCCATGGGGTCACAAAGAGTTGAACATGACTGACTGGCTTAAGACTTTCGCAACACAAGCCCTGATTAATATTTCCATGCCACACTACTTTCAGTCCACATATTTCCCGTGAAATGCAGCTGCAACGGGACGGCCTTTACACATCCTTAGAAACGGTAGCTCAGAGCATGCAGTGCTAGGGACGCAGCGTCACTACCGTGGCAGACAAGGGGAGGTCAGTGCTCGCCCACCGTCAACAAGTCCGAGCGTCTGCCCAGCACTGAGACTGTCTGTTGCTTACGCTGCTTTTTTTCCAGTATGTGTTTGTCCCTGTTACTATGGCAAAAAATATCTGCAGCAGGAACCATTATCTTTTGCAAATCACAGAAAAGAATAATAAACATGGGCTATTAGTAAATGTTTTCTTTTAATGATGGTTATAAAAGAAACCTCTTGTTCCAAAATAGTGAAAGACTTCTTTCCACCAGAGGAAAAGCGACTGTTCTCCCCTAATAACAGATTTCCTGTGTGAAGGAAGCCCCTGTGTGTCTGACCCTGAGATCAGGCACTTTTGCTGCTTAAATGACGATTTATTGCAAAAGTCCCTCAATTTCCCACCACCAACCATACAAACCTGCCCACTGCTCTCAACCCTTTCATGAAATACATAAATTATACTATGCAGCTCAGGGAAGAAGCAGCCCCAGCTTTGGAAGTGTCCCTGGGCTCTTTGCCATCCTCCCCACCTGGCTATTTAGGGGCCTCACTCTATCAGCCACCCCCTTACCCCAAACTGTCATCCCATCCTTTCTAAAGACTACTTCACGTCAACAAGGTAACAGAATCAGTTTTCCCCCAAAACGCATAGAACAAGTAGTTTATATCACTAGATACTGTAGAAGAATAATAAAAATCTACACTGACAGAATTTCAAAGTGCATTTTGGGTCTCATCTTTAAAGACAGAAGTAGAAAGAAAACGCTTTCAAGGCTCCTATCCACTTTCTCTCTGTAACCACTTTTTAAGTTACATCTCAGAGCTCTTCACTTTCTTGCTCCCACAACTCAGTTCAATGCAGTCTATGTAATCTCTGCTCCCTGTTCTTGGCCTTTCTCACTTAGGGATCAAACTTAGGAGAAGAGCTCTCAATGAAGGAACCAAAATAATACATAAGCACAAAAAGGAAAAAAAAAAAACCCTTGGGGAAATAAAGATAACTTTCTAAAGTTTTAAAAATCCTTTCACACAAGTCAATCAACATCCCTATAGATGTATAGCTAAGTAATAAATTTCCCATGCACACTTTATGGTAAATTCCTGGAAGATGTACTCTAACAAAATAAAGGACTAAATCGAGGAAAAGGAAAACAAAGAATGCACAGAACAGCCATTATAACTTCGGAGGGGCGCAAAGCCCAAGTCCCAGGATCGAAGCTGCACTGGCAGGTCTAGAGGCTACTGGTACAGAGTGGAGCAGACGCATGCGGGACTTCCCGAAGCAGGTCTCCGGAACAGGCGAAGTCTCAAGAGGGGGGACGGAGCGACAGGCAACACCAGGGACATCTTAGAAGAGCTAAGGGCAAGTCTACTACTGATCATACCAGTGAAAATACGCAGGAACAGCAGCAAAACTAAGGAGAAAGTCAGCACAATCATTTGTCTCTAAAGCGAACAGTAGTTCAATATTGACTATGGCGTAAACACTACAATGATACAGACAACATCTCGACATAACTAAATCCTATGGACAGGGAGAAGAGAGGTGGGGTATCAAAGGAAGTCAAGAGATAATGTCTAATATTTGTGAGTCAGGAAATAGCACGACTGTATCATCTGAAAACATGGAGGCAACAGTCAGAAGATGCAACGATGGCACGCGCGGAGCCGCCTCTGTGGAGCCGCCTCTGCGGAGCGGGACACACATGGAGCTGCCTCTGCGGAGCCGCCTCTGCGGAGCGGGACAAGGGCTGTGGGGGAGTGGAGCAAAGGACTGCTGCTTTCCATTATAGGAGGCTGGGTACTACCATCTCCCACACACACTTCTAAAATTCAGAAAATCACCAAAACAAAGCTAGCTTTTATTCATTTATATTTAGTAAAGAAACGTATAACAACATTATATACAATATTATATATTATATTATTATATAAATGTATAATAACATCTTATTTAACATTAAGTATTAGGTCTTATTTAACATTAAGACCTAATCTTAAAACTCTTTAGGGGCCAAAACCTGACCTGAACTAACAGGAAGCTATTTATATTTTCTATTAATACTTGTGCACTCAGTATAAATATTATACTTCAATAAGGAAATATTTATGAGTTTTATGGGTATCACCCCAATAAGAACACTCAATATTACATACCATGTATAGATTACCTTTCTAGAATCTGAAAATTTCTGAAGTTTAAAGTATTTCTGACCTAAGACGTCTGGATGAGAGAGCTCGGGCCTCCATTACATTTTTCAAAAAGCTGTGTGCACTTATTACTTTTTTCATTTTGAAAATACCTTGAAGAAATAAATGGAGAGGAAGTATAAATAGAAAACAGGCAGGAGGCTCATGCGACCTCAAATGGAACGATACCCATATCACATATTTTCACCAAATGTGGTATTATACCTGGGCCACGATTTCGGTACTGAATTAAGATATTCACTCTCTCAGCGAAAATGTGAAAAAGAAAGGGATAAAACTTCATCTGACTCACCATTTGTCTCCTGGGATCATCCCGTTTATCTTGCTTTTCTAGAGCAAAACAGGGCTCTTCCTCTATACCCTAGAGCTCTTCTCCACTCAAACTGACATTTTTTTTACCTCCCATGCACATTTCATCTCATCACAACCTAGCCTCAGTACAGTAAGGCCAACAGCCATCTCCATGGCGGTCAAGCCGAAAGGACACTCTCTGGGCCCATGGGATCTGACTCGACACATGACAGTAGGTCTTTCGATTCTCCAAAGCTCCATTCCACCCTCCCACTCATTCTGTGTTCCCTTTCCCCAAGTTATCAGACCCCTATCTCTGGCTTCAGTGACCACCTCTGCGCATTTTACTCCAAAGGAAAATACTGATAAATCAGATGGTCAAATTTAATAAGACTTCTGTGCTCTAAAAGTCACCATCAAGAAAGCTAAAAAGAGAAACTAGGGGTAAAATGTGACCATCATCTGCCTATAGACTCGTATCCAGAATATCTAAGGAACACCTACGACTTAAGCAACATAACTTAAAGATGGGCAAAAGTTTCTAATAGCCATTTCTCCAAAGGAGGTAAATGAATAGTTACTAAGCTCATGAAATGATCTGCAAATTAAAACCACAGTGAGGAAAGGCTATATCCTTCCTGGGCTTCCCTGGTAGTTCAGACTGTAAAGAATCTGCCTGCAATGCAGGAGACCCAGGTTTGATGCCTGGTTCAGGAAGATTCCCTGAAGAAGGGAACAACCACCCGCTCTAGCATTCTTGTCTGAAGGATCCCATGGACAGAGGAGCCTGGCAGGCTACAGCCCATTGGGACACAAACAGTTGGACATGACTGCGTAACTAACATATCCCCTGTAGAGGGGCTATAATCAAAAAGACCGACGATATCAACTGTAGCATGAGGAGAAACTGGAGCCCTTGAGAATGTGAAGTAGTATAGAGACATTGGAAAACAGTCTCAACAGTTACTATAAGTCAAACATAAACAACAATAACAACAACATCCCCAGGAAATCCCACATTTACAGGTCTTTATAGAATTGATGAAGAACCCCTACTTCATTAACAAGGATCACAACTGGAACTCTACTTTTGTTAAATTCTTTAATTAATGACATTCACCCTTACTGGGCAGTAAGCTCCCTAAAGGCAGAAACCCTATCTCACTTTGCTCACCCTTGTACTAGCACTCTCCAGCCCCATGTTGCCACATAATATCCATTCAGCAAATATTGACTAAAGCAGCTTTTCTCCCACAAGAGCCAGAACTAACTGGGAATTTCACTTCTGACTCAAACTATAACTAACACTGTTTACTGTCTCAAATGCTGATCAAGTAGAACAGTGGAAATTTAGACAACACAAAAATTCAGTATTTTTTATCCTTGTACAATTCATATCAAATGGCAAGAAACAACTGATCTTTAAATATGTGCAACAGTTTGCCCACATCAGACTAAGTCCAAAATTGTAACAATTCAAAATGCAATCCAAGTACTTTTAAGAATAATTCCAAAACGTTACAATTATAAGTTATTAAGAACTGCAGATAAGAGCTCTTTTAAGAGAGAGAAAAACAAGTTTCATAAAACACAGTTTAGCAATTTCAATCTTTGAGTCAGAAATACAGTGAAGAATAGGTGACAAGTTACTAAAGGCATAAAATATGCTATTTCACTAACAGTATCCTTAAAGGCCTATTCCCCTCACTCAACCAGGGAAGAATGCTCTCTCACAAGCAACTCATATCTGGCCACTGTCATGCCCACACCAGATCAAAAGGTAACAAGGCATCAAGATTACCCTATTTCCACTCTTCACTGAAATTAAGATCAAAATTTAAGTTCACGGTTCTGAGAATTTTAGGGAACACTATAAAGGCCTCCATATGCCACCCACTAAAAAACAGTCTGAGACAAAAGCTTTGACTTGGTCTGTTTAACACTATGATCTTCAAGAACAATGAGCTTATTAAAAATATCAAAATGAATTTTAAAAAGTTAAATGCATCAGAATAAAGTAGTAACTACCAGAAAATATAGATGCATTTACTGAAAGTGAAGAAAAAAATGATAAAACACACAAACATACTCCACAGACTAAATGAAGTTTACTCAGAAACAAACAAAAAAAGATTTTGTTAGTTTTAAAATCCCCTAGAGGGTACCCCCGGTACCTTCCTCAGTGGGAAAGAATTCACCAGCCAATGCAGGAGACAGGGGGGTTCTATCTCTGACTCAGAAGGATCCTGCATGCATGGAGCAACTAAGCCCGTGCGCCACAGCTGCTGAGCCCACATGCCGCAAGCCCTGACGACTGCGCGCTCCAGAGCCTGTGCTCCCACGACAGGAGACGCCACCGCAACGAGATGCTCAGGCGCCGCACCTAGGGACCAGCCCCAGCTCACTGCAGCTAGGGAAGAGCCCGCACAGCGAAGACCCAGCACGGTCAGAACGATTCATGTCAATGTATGGCAAAACCAACACAGTATTGTAAAGTAAAATAAAGTAAAAATAAAAATTAAAAAGAAAGACAGAGGTGTTAAATGAAATAAAACCCTCTGGAATAACTCAGAGGATGACCAGAGGTAAGAAAGAGTAATTTCAACGTGACATGAGGAGCAGCAAATAAGCAGTGCTGAGGGCAACGAGAAACTGAAACCCAGAGAATAAAAAATTTAGAAACGGTAATGCGAGAGAAGCAAAATGAGAAGCACAGAAACGGAACTTCTGGACAGTGGCCGTGGGGAGACAGAACCGACCAAAGCGCCGATGAACTGCGGCTTGCCGGGGCCCAGCCCCAGCGGATCCAGGGTGATTCGAAGGCGGGGACGGTGTCGGTGTCTTTGGAAATCACTTATTTAATTGCAGATAGAAAGGGATTAGAAGATTACCAGAGAAAAAGAGGCTGAATAACTTGGTTCACGTGGGATGCCAATCACCACCTACGAAGGCCGCAGGCGTCTTCCCATTCTCCCGAAGGAGAGGTGGCACTGAGCCCCCCCCCCCCACCCCCGGCCCCGGTCCGATCTTAGAAGCCCAGGCAAAATTAATAGGCTTGGTGGGTACCCATGCACCAGATGGGAATTCGGCCAGAAAATAGTAGGAGAGAAAAAGGGGGCTGAATAACTTGGTTTACGTGGGATACCAATAAAATTCAAGACAAGGAGTTTGCACCATCTACGTTGGGCCACCGGTGCCACTTGAATATCGGAAGGTGCCCCTCCTTGGGCTCCTTCTCGCCTGGGCTTGAAAACCGGGGCAAATAAGTAGACTTGGAGGGCACCCACGCTCCAGATGGGAATTCAGCCCGAAAAATGGGGAGCAGAAAAGAACGACATAAGGGAATCAGTCTTTCCGGAAACTGATCCGATTTCTTTATTTTTGGGTTTGCTTATATACCTTTTGTTACACACAGGGATGAATACAGAGTCACGCAGGGGTCAGCAGTCCTGACCTTTATCAAAATCAGGTGCTTCACATAAATGTATAAAAAAGGTACATCATCTTCTGGCCATGAGTGAGACCTGCTGACATTTTATGATCCTTTCTTTCTGATAACCAAAAAACTTATTTCTTCCAAGGGTGTTTTTTCTTAAACCAGGGGCCACCCTCCAAATAAAGTTACATTCCTATAGGGTGAGGGTGTAGTGAGTTACAATCAAGAAAGGAATTTATTTAACCCAAGGTTAACATGATTAGTCTTAAAGGTTAATACTTATTTCTCCTATATGCTTAAAGGTTAATACTTATTTCTTCCTATATGCTAGTTATATTTATTATAAGGGTAGGGAATATGGAGATTTAGCAGCAAACATCAGCCCAACAAATGAAAATCCTTTCACCAATGCTCCTCTTAAGATCTATTTAGTCTTAAGATATGATAAGGTTACATTTTTACATAGCAAGGACACAGTGATTTATAACAAAGTACAGTGATCTATTACAAAAGAGAAAATCCATTAACTCAAAAAGTCTAGTATTGCTAACATCAAAAACTACTGTATTTCCTTTTCTATATTCCAAATACATTGATTCATATATTCCCAGGTGCCTAAGGATATGGAGGCCTGGCGGCAATCATTGACTCAACAAGAAGAAAAAGCCCTGTGCTAATTAAGACTCTCAAAATACTCCAAAACTCTGTGCTGTTTATGGTTAAGAGGTAGTAAACAATCATGTGGCAGGAGTATGGATAATCCCGTCACACAAGCTAGTCTGTCAGCAGAGAGGTTTGACCTGAAACACCCTTGTCCCACCCAGAGCAGGGAATTAGCAGCAATTATTGACACAACAAATGAAAAACCCCTCACCAATATAATTCCTAACCAACCCATTATACTAATAATTTCTAACTCCCCAAAAGAATTTGCCTTTAGTAAGTCTAAAACATCTCGTGCCTCTCAGATTGGGAGGCTGTAAACAATCACATGTGGCTGGACGAACCTATACAGGCAGGCTAGATAACCTTCAGAGGAGTCCATAATCTGAAACACTCTTGTCACGCCCAAGAATTTTTATTGCCTTGGAGCTGCACGTTTACTCCTTCTCCAAGAGAAACGGTTATGGGGGAGAGCCCTCCGTAAAGTCAGAGGTGTAGGTGAGAGCATAAAACAGACTCTGGCTTTGGGGTTAGATGCTCGGGAACAGGGGGTTTCCTGAGGCTTGATCACGCCTTTGCGTATGCCAAGCCTCCTTCCTCATGACCTTTGCCATGGGCGGAGTTCCTCACGCTGGCCCCCGGCAGCGACTGCTTTCTGCGCATTTTCGCACTTGACTCTCCAGAAGTGGAGAAACTGGCTTATCTGCACACACGGCCCAGAGAAGTCAGGCGCCTTGCCTAAGGCTGCTCAGCCACACGTCACTAGACGTAGCAGCCTGTGGCGATTTACAAGGCGAATCTAGAATGTGTACGTTTCTCCTGTTTCATCCCACGGCAGCACGGCTGTCAGAAAAAGACAAAACCTGGTGTGCTGTTGGCTTTATTATGAAAAGAAGAGGTATCAGAATCCACAGAATCCACAGTTTTAAGTATTAAATAGCAACATGCTTTTTGCTGCAATTTTGTCTGCATAGGGGGACATCTGACCAAAGTAATGGATATACTTGTTAAAAATTTGACAAAATAATAATTTATATACTTCAAGGCTGTAAGACATGCCTGAAAAGTTAGGTCCAATTTATAACAAAAATTGGATATTTATCATTTTGAGTTGATTTACAAATATATATCACAAGCCACAGAAAAATACTGCATTTTAAAATTATAGTATATACTCTTAAACCATTATGTTACACATATATTACATATACAATAACATAACCTTAAACCACTTCAACTATTTAAAACTAAACCTGTCCCTTTAAAGTACTCCAGTAGATTACTCAAGACTAATTTTCTAACATGCAGCCTGAAAGGCTGGTGAAAAGAAAGTGCTAGTCGCTCAGTCGTGTCCAACTCTGCGACCCCAGGGACTGTAGCCCGCCAGGGTCCTCTGTCCTTGGGATTCTCCAGGCAAGAGTACTGGAGTGGGTAGCCATTTCCTTCTCCAGGGGATCTTCCTGACCCAAGGGCTGAACCCTGTTCTCCTGCGCTGCAGGCAGATTCTTTACCATCCGAGCCATGAGGCAGCCAAGAAGAAAGACACGGTGGACTCTAGGTATCCCCCAGAATGCCGGCCAGAGGAAGGAGAACGGGCCGCTACAGAAAACTGAGGGAGCCCGGTGCTGGAGGTCCTGAGCAAACAGCTGGGCCAGCAGAGGAGAGTGCTGCAGGCTGCAGTGTGCAATTCAGAATCTCAAGGAACAGAGGAAGAGAGGGGCAGGCCGAAGCCGACGGTGCGTGAGCAGCAGACGGCGTGAGGCAGGTAGCCTCAGATCCGAGCACTGTGTGATCTGTGACCCCCGGTGACCCAGAGGCCTCAGCAGAGCCACTCCCCCATGCGTGTGAATCAGCTGAGCCCGAGATGGCTGCAAGGAAGGGCCTGGACTCTAACGTCTGATTTTCCAGCAGAGTCTGGACCTCAGGAAAGTTAGGGAGGCATACCCACGGGCATTCTTCAGGACACACACAAGGATACTGAAAACACTAGTCCTTAACAAAAGGAAAAGGGGAGACTTGTTGGGGTTCTTGCAGCACTTCACTTCTGAGAAAGGGAAGTGTGAGTCTGGCAGACCTAAGGGATGGAAATACCTTCAGCGAAGTACAGAACTGATCTTCTTCCTCCAAGTGCTCTTTGATGCCTGTTCTGCAGAGAAAAACCTAATCCTCACAGACGAGGAAATGGGGACGGAGAAAGTCAAGGCCGCGGCAGCCAGGGCCCTCCCTGGGCACGCACCACACTGTACTGGAGTGACTTGCTCACACTTTCGCCCCCCTCAGCAGACTGAGGGCTCCTTGAGGGTTCAGGAGTGAAGCCAGAAATAAAATTACAGAGATGAATTCCCGCTATTAGTCACAGGATGCTTCTGTCTGCCATTGCTGGGTAACAAGCGAGCCCAGCCTTAGCGGCCTAAACAGCAGCGATGTCCTATTTCTCACAATCCCATGCGCTGACTGCACAGCTCTGCTGCTGCTCTTGCCTGATCTGCGTGCCGCTGCACTGGGCCCAGGTCAGCTGGGGACTGGGCTCAGGGAGGAAGGCTGGGCCTTCCTCTCCAGGTGGCCCTCCTCTCAGCGCCCACTCCTCCACTGCACATGGTGTGCGGCAGCAGCCGAGAAGCTGGCCCACTGCCTGCGGCACCTCTGCTTCCAGCCTGCCTGCTTACGCTCCCCTGGCCGCTGCAGGCCACGCGGCACAGCCCAGTACGAACAGCATGGAAACAGACTCTACACCTGACTGGAGAAACAAGCAGGCCCGCGCTGCCAAGGGGCACAGACACGGAGAGGTGAGTCATTCAGGCGCTGTTTTGTGCCATTATTTCACATACGTTGTTGTTGCTATTCTTCTCTCTGATAACTACTTTCATTGGTAGAATTTTTATTATAAAGTTTCTTTACACCAATTACATCTAAAACTTTGATCATGTTCCTTAATTTGTAATGAGGGGGGAGGGGGAGTTACTGGACTCTATTTCTACTTCAGAATGGATCCAAAAACATTTCAAGGCTTAAAGATTAGAATTATTACTGGCAGCAATTCACATCATTTGAAGATCTTGTTTCTTCACAAACATATACATCTTTTGAAGCAATTCATTAAACTAACTGAAGAAAGAATTCTGGGCACATTTTATAACAGAAAAATCTACGGCAGCTCTGTCTCATTTGAAATGCTTTATGCAGAACAGTTCTGATCTCGTTACGCTGTAGAATGTAGCATTAATGCTGGCGGTACAGACAGCCCTGCACCAGCCATGTGTCATCTCAGGCTGCAGCAAGCATCTTCTCTGCTTAACACAGAAAGCAAGGTAGAGAAACCAGAGCAGGGCCTGCCTTCAGTTCAGTTCAGTTCAGTTCAGTTCAGTCGCTCAGTCGTGTCCAACTCTTTGCAACCCCATGAACTGCAGCGCACCAGGCCTCCCTGTCCATCACCAACTCCCAGAGTTCACTCAAACCCACGTCCATCGAGTCGGTGATGCCATCCAGCCATCTCATCCTCTGTCGTCCCCTTCCCCTTCTCCTGCCCTCAATCCCTCCCAGCATCAGAGTCTTTTCCAATGTATCAACTCTTCGCATGAAGTGGCCAAAGTACTGTGAGTTTCAGCTTCAGCATCAGTCCCTCCAATGAACACCCAGGACTGATCTCCTCTACAATGGACTGGTTGGATCTCCTTGCAGTCCAAGGGACTCTCAAGAGTCTTCCCCAGCACCACAGTTCAAAAGCACCAATTCTTTGGCGCTCAGCTTTCTTCACAGTCCAACTCTCACATCCATACACAACTACTGGAAAAACCACAGCCTTGACTAGACGGACCTTTGTTGGCAAAGTAATGTCGCCTTACCCACTAAGAAATCTCTCTCCAGCCAGGACACATCCTCTCCTGCCCTGCCACGGTCAGCTCCACCCCTGTTCACTCCACCGCCCTCTCGGGACGCTGTACACACCTCTGCACACCAGGCCAAAACTCCCTGGCCTCCAGAGCACATCCTAAGGTTTATCTCCTCTGTGAGCAAAGAGACATCGAAACAGGCTCCCCCACTTGTATCCTACCACCCACCACATGTACCCAACATTCTTTACAGTTGGACATTTAATTATACACAGAATGCTTCTTCAATATATGTGCTGGCCAATTTCATGTATCAACTTGAATAGGCCACAGTACGCAGATGTTTGGTCAATGATTCTTCGAGATGTTTTTGTGAAGGTAGATTCATAGACATGATTAACATTTAAATCAAGAGACTTTGTGTAAAGGATATTACTCTCCATAACGTGTCATGTCCAACTCGTGTGACCCCAGGGACTGTAGCCCGCCAGGCTCCTCTGTCCATAGGATTCTCCAGGCAGGAACAGTGGAGTGGGTTGCCATTCCCTTCTCCAGGGATCAAACCCGGGTCTCCTGCATTGCAGTCAGATTTTTTACTGTGTGAGCCCTAGGGAAGGGCCTATAATGTGGGTAGGACTCATCTAATCATATGAAGGCCTTAAAACAAAAAACCCCTAGCCTCTCTTGGAAGAAGAGAGAATTTCGCCAGTAGACCTGTGGTCTCACATTTCAGATTCAACTCTTCTCTCAGTTCCCCAATCTGGCAGCCTCTACAATCACATGAGCCAATTACTTAAAATCTATCAGTAAGAATCTTTCTCCATCCATCCATCTTTTTATATACTCTTGGTTCTGTTTCTTTGGCGAACCGTGAACAAAGCACCATCTACTTACAGATAATCCCTTACAGTAGAGAACCCTTGGCCTACCAAAAAGGCGGAGCCCTCTGTGGACCATTACGTATTTCTTCAGCATTCCCTGCAGCGTTCTGGATCGCCATGCACTTCTTTTAAGCATTCCCCACAGTGTTCTATACAGAGCACGGGTGAAATATTTCTGAAAATTTAACTGGTGTTTCTTTATGACTAAACCTTGAATCCTCCCAGTTTCCTAATCTTTCTGCCTTAATTACTGTGATCTGCATGATAACGTATTACAAAGCATAAGCTGAAAGAAAGAAAAGCAACCCTGGCCCCATTTCCCTCTGGGTAAATCCCAAGGGTGGTTAAAGTCTATTAAGAATTGGGAATTTTAATATTAATTTGCACAGGTGGTACAATGTAGAAGTCTTCAGTTTACTGTTTGCTCTATGATCCTGAAACTCAGTTTTCTCCCTCTAGATATCATTTTTCAGTGGAAAAAAATAGTGAGAAAAACTTTTCAGTCAATCATCAAAGTAGTAACCCAGTGCAAGTCGCTCAGTTGTGTCTCTTTGTGGACCCATGGTCTATACAGTCCATGGACTTCTCCAGGCCAGAACACTGGAGTGGGTAGCCTTTCCCTTCTCCAGGGGATCTTCCCAACCCAGGGATCAAACCCAGATCTCCCTCATTGCTGGCGGATTCTTTACCAGCTGAGCAACAAGGGAAGCCCAAGTAACCCAAGATCTAATTTAAAAATAATATAAATGTAAACCAGGAAACAGTTATTTGCTTTTAAAGTCAGCTATCACTTCTCAGAGATTTTCACCTCATTAAAAAACCCTTCTCTTTGGGAAGACACATAAAACACCTGAATCAAAAAAACAGACAAGCATGTATTTTCATACGGACAAGAAAGTCAGCATGACCCAAACACTGAAATAACTCAGCTAATCTTTTCTGAGCACCTATAAATTCTGTTTGCTAAACATCTCCTCTGCTCTGGACCCTCCAATAACTCTAATCTGTTGATTCAATCTGTGGTAAAGGATGAATAAATAGAACCAAGTATAATGGATAAGGTAAAAAAATTCAGAACTCTGCCCTTAACCGTTTAAATCTATATTCCACAAAAGATGCTCTTTTTTTTTTAGTATAGGAAAAAAAAAACAAAATTTATGAAATTAGCCACAGTTCAAAAGTATTAATTATATTCACATTGTCAGGAAAAGATGTCCAAAACATTTTCAATTTCCAAAACTGAAATTCTATACCCTTTAAACAAAAGATGCAATAAATTCACCAAAGTTATGGTAGTAATCATTGCATGATGCATGTAAATAAATCATTTTTCTGTATACCTTAACCTTATACAGTGCTGTATGCCAATTAGACCTCAATAAAACTTGAAGAAAAAAAATAAATCAACAGCAAAAAAGATGCTTATTCTTAATACTTCCTACCCACTGTCTATTTTATTCTATACATGAAGGAAAATTATTTTCACAATAAACTTTATGGACTACTAGCAGAATAACAGCAGATTAAAAAAATAATCGTTCAAGGAAATGGAAGAGGTCAGAAGCATGACTATGAAGAGAAGATCCTGATGAGCCCCTGCGTAGAGAGAGGACACAGCTGGAATACAGCTTCACGGCCACCCTGAACGCAAGAGAGGGGTCAGAAGAGGCGGGCCCACAGCTGAAGCACGTCACACGAGGCAGCACCAACTACAGAAGCAGCGGTGCTCCGGTGACTGCGCCCGACAGGGGCTCACCGCTCCTCCGGCTGCGCCACAGTAAGGATGGCGAGACTGCTGGGAAGCACACAGTGCCAATCTACCAGGCGCACTGTGCCAAGCCTCATTCAACAGACTTTTAGCTGAATATGCCTTCACGCCTACAAAATAATAATAATAATAATGACTTAACTATAAATCTAGTAAAATAACCTACACAGTGTAAGTGCTTAACAAATAAAAGTATAGCTGATATTTTTCTGCCTGTTACTATACTTTAAATGTTTCTATTTTAGAAAGATGAACCCTGATTAAATCACTAGCTTTGAAAATCACTTACATACATTTTCTTCCAAAGCCTGACTCCCAGCTAAGCCTGCACTGGGACGGCTCCAGGAAAGATAAGAGGGATTTTGCACATGACTGAGGTTATGCGCAGGGTCAGTCCTGCTAAAGGCCAGTTTATAGAAGTCTGGGAACTCTCAAAGAGGCTGGGGGACAAGGGGTGGGGCGCCATTCATTCTAAACCGAAGTCTAAGTTTAGTCCAAAGAAAGCCACAGAGCATGAGAACAGAATGTGGCTTGGAAAGCACGCTGCCTGTCGCTCACACTGCTCTGCAGAAGACGAGGCAGTTATGAATAGAGAGTTAGAGGCACTTCTCAGAAAGACTGCAGAACCGTGGGAGCTCGAGGGACAGGCAGCGCAGGGGGCAGTAGCTGTTAGCCACGAAGCTGAGGGGCCCGGGGGCCAGGGACACTGCAGACCTTCCACAGGCCTGGGCCGCGAGCACTGGACAGCTCCAAAGGAGTGAGGAGCGAAGGCCAAGTCAGAGCCAGGAGGGGGCAGCCAAGCCCAACAGGAGGTCATCAGAACCCCTTTCCACTCACAGTCACGAGAATACAGTGTGCCTGTGAGGGGTACTTAGGCACTGTACCCTGAAAAGCGGACAGTGTTATCCATGACAAAGGTACACCCTGCCTCCTGGCAGAACTCCTATTCAGACAATCTCTTGAGGAAAATATCTTCAATTAAGGTCCTCTGGACTCTCACAGATTAAATCTGAATAAGAAGAAAAGCTCACAATCAAAATTTACTTAAAATTGCTAATTAAAATACAACTTATGAGATAATTTTATAAAATACAAATAGTTCCAGTTATATACTGCTTACGGAAGACACATGATGAATAATAACACAAAGAGCTGAAAGTAAAAGAATCTAAAATGTTAAATATTAACCGAAAGAAAACAAGAATGGCTCTAACAACAGCAAGTAAGCCTATGTTATCCATTACTCACTGTGAGTGAGAGGAAGTTCAGACAACACGGTCTTAAAGAATGGAAATCTCAACTGAGAAACGAAAACTATGAAACGGAACCAAACAAAAATCCTAGAACTGAAAAAGTGAAAACTTAATGGATGATCTTAACAGTAGTTTGGAGACGATGGAAAAGTTAGCAAACTGGAAAACAGACTAATGTAAATTATCCAAGCTGAAAAAGAAAAAAAGACTGTAGAAAATGGACACCCTCACAAAGCTGTGAAACCACATTAAGCAGGATAACATGCGTATAGCTGGCGACCAGCTGGCGAAGAGAGTGTTACTGGAGCAGGGAAAGCATGTGAAGGTCCAACAGCTGTAAACCCCCCAAATTCGATTAAAAGTCACTGACTCATATCATAAACCCAAGAAACTTGGTGAACCCTACACTTAGCTCAGTGCAGTCACTCAGTCGTGTCTGACTCTTTGCGATGCCATGGACTGCAGCACGCCAGGCTTGTCTGTCCATCACCAACTCCCGAAGCTCACTCAGACTCATGTCCATCGAACTGGTGATGCCATCCAACCATCTCATCCTCTGTCATCCCTTCTCCTCCTGCCTTCAATCTTCTAGCATCAGGGTCTTTTCCAATGAGTCAGTTCTTCACATCAGGTGGCCAAAGTATTGCAATTTCAGCGTCAGCATCAGTCCTTCCAATGAATATTCAGGACTAATTTCCTTTAAGATGGACTGGTTGGATCTCCTTGCAGTCCAAGGGACTCTCAAGAGTCTTCTCCAACACCACAGTTCAAAAGCATCAATTCCTCGACGCTCAGCCTTCTTTATAGTCCAACTCTCACATCCACACATGACTACTGGAAAAACCATAGCCCTGACTAGACGAACCTTAATAGGCAAAGCAGTCTCTACTTTTGAATATACTATCTAGGTTGGTCATAACTTTTCTTCCAAGGAGTAACCATCTTTTAATTTCATGGCTGTAGTCACCATCTGCAGTGATTTTGGAGCCCAGAAAAATAAAGTCTGACACTGTTGCCACTGTTTCCCCATCTATTTCCCATGAAGTGATGGGACCAGATGCCATGATCTTATTTTTTTGAATGTTAAGCTTTAAGCCAACTTTTTCACTCTCCTCTTTCACTTTCATCAAGAGGCTCTTTAGTTCTTCTTCACTTTCTGCCATAAGGGTGGTGTCATCTGCATATCTGAGGTGATTGATATTTCTCCCGGCTATCTTGATTCCAGCTTGTGCTTCTTCCAGCCCAGCATTTCACAGGATGTACTCTGCAAATAAGTTAAATAAGCAGGGTGACAATATACAGCCTTGACGTACTCCTTTTCCGATTTGGAACCAGTCTGTTGTTCCATGTCCAGTTCTAACTGTTGCTTCCTGACCTGCATACAGATCTCTCAGGAGGCAGGTCAGGTGGTCTGGTATTCCCATCTCTTAAAGAATTTTCCACAGTTTGTGGTGATCCACACAGTTAAAGGCTTTGCCAATAAACAGAAGTAGATATTTTTCTGGAACTCTCTTGCTTTTTCAATGACTCAATGGATGTTGGCAATTTCATCTCTGGTTCCTCTGCCTTTTCTAAAACCAGCTTGAACATCTGCAAGTTCACAGTTCACGTATTGCTGAAGCCTGGCTTGGAGAATTTTGAGCCTTACTTTACTAGCATGTGAGATGAGTGCAATGGTGTGGTAGTTTGAGCATTCTTTGGCATTGCCTTTCTTTGGGATTGGAATGAAAACTGACCTTGCCCAGTCCTGTGGCCACTGCTGAATTTTCCAAATGTGCTGGCATATTGAGTGCAGCACTTTCACAGCATCATCTTTCAGGATTTGAAATAGCTCAACTGGAATTCCATCACCTCCACTAGCTTTGTTCCTAGTGATGCTTTCTAAGGCCCTCTTGACTTCACATTCCAGGATGTCTGGGTGAGTGATCACACCATTGTGCTTATCTTGGTCATGAAGATCTTTTTTGTACAGTTCTTCTGTGTATTCTTGCCACCTCTTCTTAACACCTTCTGTTTCTGTTAGGTCCATACCATTTCTGTCCTTTATCGAGCCCATCTTTGCATGAAATGTTCCCTTGGAATCTCTAATTTTCTTGAAGAGATCTCTAGTCTTTCCCATTCTGTTGTTTTCCTCAATTTCTTTGCATTGATCACTGAGGAAGGCTTTCTTATCTCTCCTTGCTGTTTTTTGGAACTCTGCTATTCTTTGAAGAACTCTTCTATTGTTTGCTATTCTTTGGATCAGTGGAGAAATAACTCCAGAAAGAATGAAGAGATGAGCCAAAGCAAAAACAACACCCAGTTGTGGATGTGACTGGTGATGGAAGTAAAGTCCAATGCTATAAAGAGCAGTATTGCATAGGAACCTGGAATGTTAGGTCCATGAATCAAGGCAAATTGGAAGTGGTCAAAGAGGAGATGATAAGAGTGAACGTCACATTGTAGAAATCAGTGAACTACAATGGACTGGAATGGGTGAATTTAACTCAGATGACCATTATATCTACTACTGTGGGCAAGAATCTCTTAAAAGAAATGGAGTAGCCATCCCGGTCAACAAAAGATCCAGAAATGCAGTACTTGGATGCAATGTCAAAAACGACAGAATGATCTCGTTCGTTTCGAAGTCAAACCATTCAATATCACAGTAATCCAAGTGTATGCCCCGACCAGTAATGCTGAAGAAGCTGAAGCTGAACGGTTCTATGAAGACCTACAAGACCTTCTAGAACTAGCACCCAGAAAAGGTGTCCTTTTCATGACAGGCGACTGGAATGCAAAAGCAGGAAGTTAACAGATACCTGGAGTAACAGGCAAATTTGTCCTTGGAATACAAAACAAAGTCAGGGCAAAGGCTAACAGAGTTTTGCCAAGAGAACGCACTGGTCATAGCAAACTCCCTCTTCCAACAACACAAGAGAAGACTCTACACAGGGACATCACCAGATGGTCAATATCAAAATCAGACTGATTACGTTCTTTGCAGCCAAAGATGGAGAAGCTCTATACAGTCAGTGAAAACAACACCGGGAGCTGATTGTAGCTCAGATCATGAACTCCTTATTGCCAAATTCAGACTTAAATTGAAGAAAGTAGGGAAAACCACTAGATCATTCAGGTATGACCTAAATAAAATCCCTTATGATTATACAGTGGAAGTGAGAAACAGATTCAAGGGATTAGACCTGATAGACAAGAGTGTCTGAAGAACCATGGACAGAGGATCATGACATTGTACAGGAGGCAGTGATCAAGACCATCCCCAAGAAAAAGAAATGCAAAAAGGCAAAATGGCTGTGTGAGTCGGCCTTACAAATAGCTGAGAAAGGAAGAGAAGCAAAAGGCAAAGGAGAAAAGGAAAGAGCCCTACGTAGGATCAACAGAAACAGAACTGCATCTGAGCATCATTAACTGCTGGAAATCAAAAATAAAGAGAAAGATCTTGAAAGCACCTAGAAAGAGATAACAACAACGACGACAGCAATAACTACAGCATGAATTACCACTGTCTATCAGGAAAAAGCCAGAAAACAATGAAACGATAAGCATGATGTTGAAGGAATTCCATATGCAGCGAAAATATCCTTCAAAAATCAAGCAAAATAAAGAAGTCCAGATGAACAAAAACTAAAGGAAGTGTATTTCTAGCAAATGACCCCTGATCAAGACTAGAAGCTGCAAAAGGAAAAGAAGGGCAACACAGATGGAAATACGTGGATTAACAAAGAACTCTCTCTCGTTTTCTCCTCTTAACGCAGCAAGTGTAACATGGAGGCTTACAATGTGGATTCATGTAAAATATATGAAAACAGCGGCACGCTGAATCTAACGAGAATAGGATTTTACTGCTGCCAAGCGCTTCTAGTTTACAAGAGTTGGACAAACACTGATTATGAGAGTAGGACAGACTGCAGTAAGTTGAGGATGAAGGCGGCAACTGCAAACGCAACTGCTAAAACTAAGCTATTAAGCAGGATCAGCAGAGGAAGGGAGCAACAGAGAAACGGAAAAAGGGCGGGGAAAGAGATCTACACCCGACTTCAGGCAGTTCTCACTGTGTACAGCTGTCTTCTATAAAGTTGGCAGGAGCATGGAATTAGTAAACACAGAACCATTGCGCCTAGGGGAAATACAAGGTTAGGTTCCAGGGAGCCTCTGGTCACAACACTTCAGTCAAGCATCAATACATAAGCTTGTCTTAGTTTGCTTGCGTTTGAAGACATCTTATTTAGCAAATATGTTTTGTCCATTCATTAACATTGAACTCATGATCAATAGCATTTTAACTCCTGCTGGAGGAAGCTTGCCTAATAACAAGCCTATTTTCTCTGTAAGGCACGTTACAGTCTTCTTTACTTAGGAACACTAGGCAGCATCTCAGCACTATGCTTAGGGGCAACTTTAAACAGTGCAATCACCAAAAAAAGAACCACAAAATGTGAAAATCATGGCGCTGAGTACATCACAAAAAGGACAGTGTGAGAAATGCAACGAGAAGGTGGAGCGTGACTTGTTCAACATCGGTTCAGAGCCTGAATGCCAGACGACTCAAAACCTTAACTGCTTTGTGCGTGTCCGTGAGTGAGGCTGAGAGCACCGTCAGTACTGATCTGGGATCAGAATTAAATTTTAGTGAGTAGGTTTATAGAGTCTATTCTATATTTGCAGATATAGAATACATGAATAAAGAGAATCAACTGTGTAGCAGTAAGTACATTAAATATAAAGGGACTCCAATTAAAAGGTACAGACTGTCAGAATGGGGATAAAGAAAAACAAAACCCAAAAGATCAAGACCCAACCATACCCTGCAAGATATGCAGAGACACACCTTGAGTTTAAAAACATAGGTCTGAAGTAGGGAGAATGGAAAAAGAGAAACACAACTTTCCACAACTGACACATGCTGAAATTCTAAAAACCGGAATAGCAATACATCTGTTAAACAAATTAACTGGTTAGGCTACCCTTCTGCAAAAAGAGAACTCAAAGCTCAAATGGTTTCACTAGTGAATCCTATCAAACAATAAGGAAGAGAATAATTCCCACCTCATTTACGTGCTTTGCATAAAACTATCAGAAAAATCTAAACAATAAAATTTAAAAAAAAAAACTACAAATCATCAACATAGTTCATGCTGCTGCTGCTGCTAAGCCACTTCAGTCGTGTCCGACTCTGTGAGACCCCACAGACAGCAGCCCACCAGGCGCCCCCATCCCTGGGATTCTCCAGGCAAGAACACTGGAGTGGGTTGCCATTTCCTTCTCCAATGCAGGATAGTTCATGAACCCAGATGAAAACATCCTTAGCAAACTACTGGAAAAATCAGCAACTTATACAAATAATAATATATCATGACCAAGTGGCATTTATCCCAGGAGCATAAAGTCACATTAATACCTGAAAGCCAGTGTCATGCCACAGAATAACTGATGCAGCAAAAGCACTGAGCGAAAGTCAGCACCCATGCTGAGTGTAAAACAAAAAAACCTCAGCACACTAGACCCAGAGAAACTTCCTTCACCATATAAACCTACGGCAGATAACACACTTAACAGTGAAACCCTGAGGCCCTTTCCACTTGATTGGCAACAAGGGAAGCATGCCCATTCTTACCACTTCTACTGAACAACAGACAGAAGGTCCTAGCCAGTGTAATATGGCGAAGAAAAGAAATATAAGGGCTAAAAATTCGAAAAGAAGGTATAAAACTGTTTCTTTTCACAGAGAACATAATTACTAACAGAGAAATTTCTAGGAAATCTAAATTAGTCTAGCCAGATTAATCTAAGTCAATTTAGCAAGGCTGCAAGATGCAAGGTCATTCTACAAAATCCAAATATATTTCTACAGACTAACAACAAAATGAAAATGAAATTTTAAAATTTTATCTTAAAGAGCAGATTAATTATGAATCATCTTTACAAAAGACATGCATGTCTCATATACTGAAAACTAAAATACACTGATGAGAGAAATTAAATATCTAAGGGCATGGGGACACACACCTTGTTTGTAATCTGGAAAATTCATTATTGTAAAGAGGTTGTTTCTGCCCAGAATTCTGTTCATATTCCAAACAGATGTTTTTGCAGAAATTGCCCATTTGATTCTAAAACATACAGGAAAATGTGAAGGATGTAAAAGAGCCAAAACAATCTTAAAAAAGAATGAGCTGGAGGACTTACACTTCAAGACTTCCTGTAAAGCCACAGTAATCATCAAAGTACGGTCTTGGTCTAACGACAGACAAATCGATCAAAACAGAGAGTCCAGGAACAGACTCACACTGGCATTGTCACCCGATTTTCACAAGAGGCACAAAAGCAATTCAACAGAAAATGGAAATCCTTTCCAACAAACAGTGCTGAAGCAACTGGATGTTCATTTAGAAAAAATGATCAACCTTAACCCCTGACGTCATAAACCAAAAAATTTGAGATGGATCCAAAATCTTTTTTATATTTTTGATGCATTTACTTTGAAGAATAAAATAGTCTTCTGATGTCAAAATTTATAAAGTACGTTCCATGCTCAGAATTTTACTTTTAACATGCTGTTTTTCCAAGTCAGTTTCAAAGTATCAGGTTTTAACGAGACAGTAAACTGCAAAAGTTTTAGTTCAGTACGCACAGCAATTCTTTTTCCCTTCTAGTCTTACTGAGGTATAATTAACACACAGCACTGTGTAAATTTAAGGTATACAGCATAATGATTTGACCTACGTCATGAGACATTACCACCATAAGCTTAGTGGCCATAGGCCGTCTCATATAGATACAATATTAAAGAAAGAGAAAAATACATTTCCTCCCTTGTGATGAGAACTCTTAGGACTTAACCCCTTAACAGCTCTCATATGTAACACACAGGAGTGCTAACTGTGTTTCTCAGGTTGTCCAGGACATCCCTAAGTGCCTTTTACATGAGTGTCTGTACCTCTCAACCACCTTCACCCAATGTCCCTCTCCACCCCCACCTCGCCTCCAATAACAACAAATCTCATCTCTTTTTCTATAAGTTTGCTTGTTGTTGAAGTATAATTTACCTACAACACTATGTTGATTCCTGGTACACAACACAGTGATTCAATATTTCTATACGTTTTAAAATGATCACCATGATAAGCATGTTATCATGTCACTATACAAAGATATTATATAATTACTGATTATATTCCCCACACTGTGTATTTCATACCTATGAATCATTTATTTTGTAACTGAAAGTCTGTACCTCTTAATTTTAACCTAAAGCCAAAACTATGAAACTCCTAGAAATAAAAACAGGAGAATATCTTTATACCTTGTGTATAAACAAGGTGCAAAAGTATACAACAAATTCAATATAAGGAGGGGCACCAGAATGTCTTAATTAACACTGGGTAGTATCAATACGAGCTGACAGTTTTTAAAGTATGTAAGTAAAACCCACACATGTATGTGTGTGTGCGTATGTGTATCCACACACCCACAAACATATCCCAGCTCTGTCCACAAAACAGGAGTGGAAGTAATGACGCTAGCTGCAGGCGCCAAGCACCCGGACCTATTCCCCACCAACAGGAGCAAGGCTCCCTGAAGGAGAGCTGACTTGAGGGCTGAGGCACACAGAATGGGCCCAGAGTAGCTTGTTGCACCAGAAAGCAAAAAATGTTCAAAGAATTAAGGAGATATCTAAAATAATCTAAGTAGTGAATTACAGGCCACTAAATAATAAAGTGCTAAGTCACTCAGTTGCGTCCAACTCTTTGTGACCTCATGGACTGGAGCCCATCAGGATCCTCTGCCCATGAGGATTCTCCAGGTAAGAATACTGGAGTGGACTGCCATGCCCTCCTCCAGGGGATCTTCCCAACCCAAGGATCAAACCCATGTCTCCTGCGTTGCAGGCAGATTCTTTACCATCTGAGCCACCAGGCAAGGCTCCTCCATCCATGGAATTTTCTAGGCAAGCGTACTGGAGTGGGTTGCCATTTCCTTCTCCAAGTAAATACAGAAGGAAGGAAGTATTTCATTGTTGGATGCTAAAATCATCATTGGACGCAAACACATGTGGGTGAATGTTCACAAAGGAATAGGATTCCCTGGTGGCTGAGTCGGTGAAGAATCTGCCTGCAACACGGGAGACCCAGGTTCGATCCCTGGGTCGGAAGACCCTCTGGAGAAGGGAATGGCTACGCGCTCCAGTGTTCTTGCCTGGAGAACCCCATGCACAGAGGAGCCTGGCGGGCTGCAGTCCACAGAGGAGCAGAGAGTGAGACACCACTGAGGGACTAACACTTCCACTTTCTGATCCTTAATGACTTCGAAGGGAAAACCTGTATCTTGGCAGCAGAGAAATCTGGAAAACAGTGACTTAATCAAGCGTCCAAAGTCATCATCAATACTGGCACAAACTAGCACTGGGGGCTCCAAACGTCTTGTGCTGAGAACAATAAAATCACTTTCCTGTAATTCTGTCGACAATGTATCCCCTGAATCTAACCAGGAGGAAATTTCAGAGAAACACAAATTGGCAAACATTCTGGAGGGAAAAAGAAAAAAGAAAAAAACTGGTCCATAGTCTTCAAAAAGGTCAAATGTCAAGGATGAAAAATTCAGGTTAAGGAACGACTCCAAATCAGAAGAGACTAAAGACACACGACAATCAAATTCAGTGTCATTCTGGATGGGACCCTGAACAGGGGACTCAAGAGCAGCAACGGACACTCCAGGGGCAGCTGCTGGAGGAGCGCTGTGGAGCCTGAGTCAGACGACAGCACGGCACCAACCGTTAGACTCTCACAGGGGCACGCGAGACTGCCCCGGGTCTTAAGAAAGACACAACGCAGACTCAGACGAATCGGAGAGAACGCATTCATATACACACATAGAGAGTGATACAGCTAACGGGGTAGATTTCTAACGACTGGTAAATCTTAGTAAAGGGTATGTGGTAGCTCTTTGCACTCTTACACTTTGTCTCTAAATCTGAAATCATATCAAAATTAAAAGTCACACATAAAGCAAAAGCCACAACTGCAAAATCGGAAAAGTGTCTGGATAAACACGAAGGACAAACGATCACTTCCCTCAATATATAAACAAATTGTATAAAGGAATCAGAAAAAGCAGTAACATCCCCAAAAGATCACTGGGAAAAAACATGTGCAGCCAATTCACAAAAGGAACTAACGTACTTTTAAAGGAAAAGCAGTAACAAAAAGCCAACTTCACTAATAATTTAAACAGGCAAAGGAAGATAACAATGAGGTGTTTTCCATCTGTTAAATCAGTTATTTTCTTTTTTAACACCCAACATTGGCAAGAATATCCTAAAACGGCCACTCAACGTCCTGCTCGTGGGAATGTTAATTAGAAACTTTCAGCAATGCACTTCAGCAGTATAATCTAAGAATCTTAAAAATATCCATACCACTTCACCTAGTTCATGACACTATCCCAAGGAAGTCATCTGAACTGTGGATTCGAGTGTATGCCCGAAGTATTCATCAAAGGATATTTCCAGTAGCAAAGTTCTTTAAAATAAGCAACAGGGAAGTGGTTAAATAAACTAAGACAGAATCATAAAATGCAATATGCAGACCATAAAAGGTCTAAAAATGGGAAATGTCAGGCAATCAATGTTGAGAGAATAAAGCTTATAAAAACGGGCATTCAGGATGACTCCAATTAGGTAAAAAACAATCAGTAGTACCCAGGAAAAAGTACTAATTATGAAGATTGACTGTCTGAAAAGTAATAAAACAAGGACTGCAAACACTTGGCCTAGTCTCAAGTTTATCTATCTTGCCCACCCCCCCTTGCCACCTGCCCCTACCCGAGACAGAGCCACCATTCCTTCCAAGGTGGTATATTTGCAATTACCTGCTTCTGGCTCCCTCTCAGCACTCAGCATTTCTTGAGGGCATGGCACCATCCCCAGTTGCACTCATTAAATATTTGCTGCTTAATATTTACAAATTCTCCCATCTCATTTCATACACATTAAAAAAAAAAAAAAAAAAAAAGGAACTGGCTTTATCCAGCTACTGAAGTCACCACAAAAATGAAATCTAAATTGAATATGGAAGTTCACCAAGATGCAGCTTCTCTTTCCTTTGCCTCTGTCAAATGAAAACATTAAGGAGAAAAGCGCTTTCTCTCAACACTCCAGACTCGCAAGGCAGGCTTCAGGAAACACAGAGACGCCACATACCTGATGCGGGCCGTGTGCCGGGACCACCGGTGCCATTGTCATCTCAGGCTCGCATCAGAGAACACTGGTTTTTAAGTCTAATCATTAGCTGCCACCAAAAAACACACCCATCTGCACGGTGCAGCGCTCAGCCACTACCCAGGGCCACACCTGACTCCAGCCCCACCCTATTCCCCACTGAATCCACCTCCACTTGGCAACTTTCCACCTAATTAGATGAGCAGCGCACAGTCAGGAGGAAGAGGCCCTGAGCAAGGCTGGCAACACGGAGAAAGCAGACGGGAGGAGCATGGCCACAACTGTGGCACAGGGCTGACCGAGAGGCGCTCATCAGCCAGCGACCTTCGACCAAGGTGATTTTTGCCACGCGGGGGACTTCTGGCAAAGTCCTAGAGATATTTTCGGTTGCCCTAACTCTCGGGATGTTACTGGCATCCAGTGTGAAGAGGCAAGAGAGCTGCTAACCATTCTAAAATGCACCAACAGTCCCCACAACAAATTATCCATACCCAGATGCCAGCAGTGCTAAGGCTGAGAAAACTGCCATGAATTGATTTATCCACCGACACAGCAGAATCTAAACCCGACTCAGCAGGAACAGGACACACAGTGGACAAAGAAGACTTGAGGCATTTCATGAAACGTAAACACACACACACACATATGCACACGAAGCCTCCTCAGCCAGATGCTTAAGGCAGAGGAGTCATTCCCTTGGACCAGAATTCTACTGCAGGACTTGGGAACAAGAACATCACAATTTAATGAAAGTAATAAGAAAACCTCTTCTTCCTCAAGGGCTTGCTCTGCCACACGTCACATATTTCTTCAAAGACTGCCTCACAGCAGACACTGTAAGAAGATAATACTATCAGAATTGCCCAGACTGGTAAACATCTCCAGAGAAGTTGGCAATGCACCCACATAGTTGATGACAAATTTAGCTGCCTATCTCAAGGACCTAAGAACCCAAACTCACAGTTCCCAGCTTAGCTTAAAAGTGGCAAACATTCAAAGATCATCCAAAGAGAAGAAAATAATAGTGCTCCTTTCCCCATACAAATCATCAAAAACTACGTAAGACTTAAGAGAAGCAACATCTTCAAAACTGAGAACAAAAAGTATTTAGTCTGCACTTCAACAACAACAAAAACCTGCAGATAAAAAGGAATTTAGGATATAAATGCCATTATTATAATTCAGTTAAGGTTAGTGACCTCTGTGGCATACTACAGTATCTTCTTTCTTGATTACTTTAACAATTTTATCATGTCATGACTTCCACCCATGGGAGGCCAGAAAGTTAGAGACCTCATCCAGCACCATCCCTGGCTGAGACTTCCATAATTTTGACCTGACTCTGACACATCATTTGCCAGTCTGACCTTGACTTTCGTCCCTGCAGGGTTACAAAGCATCCTGTACTTAAGGTGGCCCATTTCAATGTTGGACAGGAGTATTAATAAGTGTTAGAAGCGTGTCCATTACCCTGAGACAAGAGTGGCCCTCCTCCCATCCACAGGCATTAGTTTTGCCCTCAATTAGTGTTGCGAGACAGAGAAGGCCATGGCGCCCCACTCCAATGCTCTTGCCTGGAAAACCCCATGGAAGGAGGAGCCTGATGGGCTGCAGTCCATGCGGTCGCTAAGAGTCGGACACGTCTGAGCGACTTCACTTCACTTTTCACTTTCATGCATTGGAGAAGGAAATGGCAACCCACTCCAGTGTTCTTTCCTGGAGCATCCCAGGGACGGGGGAGCCTGGTGGGCTGCCGTCTATGGGGTCGCACAGAGTCGGACACGACTGAAGCGACTCAGCAGCAGCAGCAGCAGTATTGCGAGAACAAGCTTAATTACTTTCAATACATTAGCGCTTAAAAGTTTCTGTAAAATTATCTTCTCCTCCTCACCCCAAACCCTTTTCTTCTCCAGGCTGTAAAATGCACTCTCCTCATGAACTCAATTATGATTCACTGAGACAAAAATAAAACCCCAGAATGGAAGAAACAGAAGGAATATTAAAGATCAACTAGCTCAAACTCAACCCTACTTTCATAAATGAGTAAAATAAGATAGAAAAGGATGGAGCAAGGCTGCTTGCCGAAAGTCAGGCAGCTATACAGGAAAGCTTGGAGTGGAACTCAGGTTTCCTAACTCTTAAGTCTAATCTCCGCAGAACTGTATCAAGTTGTATTAGATGCTGTTACTAGTAGAAGGGACATTTTTTTAAGTTTTATGATCAAATAGAAAAATATTTTCAGTTTTCACAAGTTCAAAACAAATCACATCATCACAATCACCTGATGAACTAGTGAAACTGTGATCATTCATACTTTATGGATGGAAGAAACCCAGCTCCAAGGTCTCCAGTAAGCACTGAAGCTGGCTCTAGAAGCCAAAATCTTAAGCCACTATGCAACCTGGGTAAGCACTGGAGCATCCCTAACACTATCACAGCTGAATTAACAAACTTAAGACTTCCTGTGAGTCTTTAAAATGTTAACACTTTGATGTAATCTAATCTAAAAGATACCATTCCTAAAAAAATATTTAAATTATTTTTTAACAAGTCAAGATAAGTTTAAAGATTTACAGTTTATAGCCTCCTGGCATAAAATGAAAGGTCATTTTAACTTAAAAAATTAGGTTATAGTATTACAGTATCATCTTCTACATCAACTACCCTGAAGAAATTCACCAAGAAGCAAACTAATCTTTTTGGGGAGTAACACAGGAGGAACTCATTTATCACAGGGAACTTTCTGAGAAACCCTAGGCAGGCAAAGCTTCATGCTCTCGATTATCTCCCAAAGGCTCCTCCACATAAGATGTGCGCCATGAATAATATATAAGCACTAAGGAAATGACATATTCAATCTGCCTAATTCACACAAATGCGATAAAATATTAAGAAATAATGAAGGTGTGGACTGACTGAACACTTAGGTTAAGTTCCTTTCCAGCAAGACCCTATTAAAATAATAAAAGGATTTTCTTAAAAAGAAGCAGCTTACACTTCTCAGAAGTTAGAGCACATGTACTTTTCCAATAAGGACAAGTAAAGGCTCTGCATATTTTATATAAAACAAATAGAAGACTTTCAAAGGCAGAAAGAAAAAGGCAGACTAGCTAGGGATCTCAGGATTCAAGGAATGAAGTCTTGTTAAGTCTCCTGAGTTTTCTTTTTGCCTCATATAATCCAAAGGTGGAGGCAAAGAATTGGCAAATCCAGAAACATCAGGAAGGGAACACAAGCTCCAAGAGAAGCTTGCTGTTCCTAAGCAGAGGAGTGGAAAGCGTCAGCCTGCAAAGTAAGAACAACAATCGCCTCCTCCAGACAGACGTGTTCTGCTGCTCATGTTCTGCTGCGCTCGGCTGCTCCAGTCACATCCGACTCTCTGGGACCCTATGGACTGTAGCCCACCAGGCTCCTCTGTCCATGGAATTTTCCTGGCCAAAATACCGGAGTGAGTTGGCATGCCCTCCGCCAGGGGATCTTCCTGACCCAGGGATCAAACGTGCGTCTCCTGTGTCTCCTGCACGACAGGTAGATTCTCTATCACTAGCCACAACACCACAGCGAAAAAACCTGTGGTCACATCCCTACCCATGCTAGCAAAGACCCAGGGTAGATAAGACATCTTCTCTCACCAAGATATAACCAAGCATCCCAACATCCTCATCAGGGTGGTGTCAAGAGGAGGTTGGGTAAGCAACTGGAACTTTCTTCCTTACCACTGCTATGTCTTGGTTTAAAAAAAAAAGGTGGGGGCGGGGCTCAGCAAAGATATAAAGAAGAACCAAAAGGAAATCTCAGAACTGAAAAATACAATTACCAAAATACAAAAACCAAGAGATGGGTTCAGCAGAATGGTGTAGACAGAAAAAAGCAGAAGACAGACAAATAGAAACTACCCAATCTGAATGACAAAGAGAAAAACAAACTGCAAAAGAAAAATGAACAGAGTCTCAGGGACCTGTGGGCCTATAATCAAGAGTCAACATTCATGTCACTGGAGAGAAATGAGCGGAAAAGTACTGAAATCATGGCTGAAAATATCCAAATTCGGTAAAAGATACATTTACAGACTCAAGAGTCTGAGCAAATATCTGAGCAAACAGGATAAACTCAAAGAAATCCTCAGTAAAACATGTAAACAGTTAAACTTCTGAACACTAAAGGATAACAAGCCTTGAAAGCAATGAGACAGAAAACACACCTTTCCTATAGGGGAAAAATTGTTTAAATAGCAGCATATATTTCAGCAGAATATAGAGAGGTCAGAAAGACACAACAGTTTTCAAGTACTGAAAGAAAAGAACTGTCAACTCAGAGTCCAATATCCAATAAAAATATCCTTCAAAGAGGAAGGGGAAATCAAGACATTTGAGATAAAAGTAAACTAAGAGACAGCATCACCAGCAGATGTACTCCCAAAGGATGAAACAGCTAAAGGAAGTTCTCTGAACACAAAGAAAAACCCTTAAGGTATTAGCAAACAGAATTCAGTAAATACAAAAAGAATCATAAACCATAACCAAGTGAGGCTTATCCCAAGGATACAAGATTCTTTTTCAATTTTTGAAAATTCATCAGGAAAAGGGAGGGAGTTTGGGGCTTACACATACACACTACAATACATAAAATAAGTAGCAAATAAGGACCTACTATATATCACACAGAACTGTGCTCAACACTCTGTAATGACCTGTATGGGGAAATCTTTCAAAAGACTGGATATATGTTACATGCTATGTAACTGATTCACTTTGCCATACAGAGTGAATCAGTTATACAGAAAGTATACACAAGCAGAAAGTAACCCAACATTGTAAATTAACTGTACTTCAATAAAAAATTTTTAATTAATCAATGTAATCTACAGCGTTAAGAGACTAGTGAGTAAAATCACAGGATGATACCAAGGAACAAAAAAAGCGTGTGACAGAATTCAGCATCAATTCATAATTTTTTAAAAAAATCTCAGAAAAATAGGAATAAAAAAGAACATACTTAATTTGAAAAAGAGAATCTACATAAAAAAAAACTTACAACTAACATTACACTTGATGATGAGAAAATCACTGCTCTGCCCCTAAGACTGGGGAAAAGGCATCTCTTATCTAATACAGTGCTAGAAGTTCCAGCCAGTGCAGCAGAGCAAGAAAAGGGAAAAAGGCACACAGATTAGAAGGAAGCAAAACTGCACCCACTTTCAGATTACATGGAACATCCCAAGGAAACTACCAAAAAAAAAAACTCCCCGAATAACAAAATTCAGCAAAGCTGCAGGATGCAAAATAAACATACAAAAATCAGCTGCACTTCTAAACACTAGCAATGAAAACAAGGACGTGGAAATTAAAACAACATCATTCACAATCATGAAAAAACGGCATATTAGGTATAAATGTAAGGAAGATCTATGCTGAAAACTCTAAAATGCTTGTGAGAGAAATTAGAGGACTAACAAAAAAGTAGTAAATAATTGTGTTCATGGACAAGACTCAACAAAGTGATAATGTCTATTATTCCCTAATGAATACACTAACTCAAGAAGATTCCTGTTAAATTCTTTTTTAAAGACTTTTGTAGACACAGACAGAAATATTTTTAAATGTACATGGAAAGACAAAAGCTAAACCACCTTTGAAAGATAACAGAACGGGAGAAATCAGTCTGCTGAATTCAAGACAAGGTCTGTATAGTCAAAGCTATGGTTTTTCCAGCAGTAATGTACAGATATAAGAGCTAGAGCTTTCGGACTCTGCGGGAGGGCGAGGGTGGGATGATTTGGGAGAATGGCATTGAAACATGTATAATATCATATATGAAACGAATAGCCAGTCCAGGTTCGATGCAGGATACTGGGTGCTTGGGGCTGGTGCACCGAGACGACCCAGAGGGATGGTACGGGGAGGGAGGAGGGAGGGGGGTTCAGGATGGGGAACACATGTATACCTGAGGCAGATTCATGTTGATGTATGGCAAAACCAATACAATATTGTAAAGTAATTAACCTCCAATTAAAATAAACAAATTTATATTTTTAAAAAGATATACGGATGTAAAATAAGCATATGAAAAGATGTTAAATATCATATGTCATTAAGGAATTTCAAATAAACATGAAATATCTCTTCATTTATTTTAAAAAAAAAAGGAAGGCTGAGTGCCAAGGAACTGATGCTTTCAAATTGTGGTGCTGGAGAAGACTCGAGAGTCCCTTGGACAGCAAGGAGATCCAACTCTTAAAGGAGATCAACCCTGAATATTCACTGGAAAGACTGATGCTGAAGCTGAAGCTCCAACGCTCTGGCCACCTGATGCGAAGAGCCGACTCACAGGAAAGATTTCCCCTTCCCTCGATGCTGGGAAAGGTTGAGGGCAGGAGAAAAAGTGGGTAAGAGAGGCTGAGAGGACTGGATAATGTCACTGACTCAATGGACATGAGTTTGAACACACTGCAAGAGATGGTGGAAGACAGGGAACCCAGGAATGCTGCAGCCCACAGGGTCACAAAAAGTAGGACACAACTCAGCTACTGAATGATGGCACGGAGCGACTGCAACCAAGGCTGGGTGGCACCAGCAGAGAGACACACAATCCAGCGGAGCAGAACAGACAACACACGAGCAGACCCACACAAGCATACCCAGATGATGTTTGATTAAGCAATTCAATGACGGAAAAATAACTTTTCAACAAACAGTACCAGAGCAATAGGGAAAAAAAGTTAACCTCAAGTGAAGTTTCAACCCTTAACTGAGACAGTTCATTCACTTACACGTGCAACCTGAGACCATAAAGCTTCTAGGGAGAAAAAAGCATTTTAAAAAGTCTTTAGGATTCAGGGCTAGACAGTTATTAAACTTGACACCAAAGACATGATTCTCAACTGGAAAAATTTATAAATTGAACTTCAAAGGGTGAAAAGGTAAGCCACAGAGTCAGAGAAAATATTTACAAATCACTGACAAAGGACTGCTGCTGCTGCTGCTGCTGCTAAGTCGCTTCAGTCGTGTCCGACTCTGTGCGACCCCATAGACGGCAGCCCACCAGGCTCCCCGGTCCCTGGGATTCTCCAGGCGGGAACACTGGAGAGGGTTGCCATTTCCTTCTCCAATGCAGGAAAGTGAAAAGTGAAAGTGAAAGTAAAGTCGCTCAGTCATGCCCGACTCTTAAGTCCTTCACTGTATATAAAGGACTCTCAAAACTTAACAACAAAAATCCAATTAGTTAGTGGGCAAAAGACAGGAAGAGACTTTCACTGAGAGCATAGACACGTGACAAATAAACACAGCAAAATATGTTCAATCTTACTGGCTACTGTCGCCGTGCAGTCACTCAGTGATGGCCAACTCTGCGATTAGGGAAAAGCTACTGAGAGCCACAATGAAGCAGCGTTACATACCTACCAGAATTATTAAAGTAAGAAACGGTGCCAACACCAAAATGTGGGCAAGGACAAGGCGAAACTGGTCATCCTTTCAGCACCGGTAGGGATGTAAAATGGTACATCCTCTCTGGAAAACACTCGGGCAACTTCTTAAAACAAACCAGGTGAATATCATACAGCCCAGCTACTGCACTCCAGGACTTTTATACCAGAGAAATGAAGTAATATGATTACAGGGAAACCTGCACACAAATGTCAGCAACAGCTTTATTCAACTAGATGTTCTTCAGCAGGTGAATGATTCAACAAACTTTGGCACATTCATATCACAGAATACTACCTGGAAATAAAAAAGGAATAAAAAAGAAATATTTGGACATGAAACAACCACGATCAATCTCCAGAGGATTCTGCTGAGTGATAAAAGCCTACCTGAAAAGGTCACATAATGTATAAATTCCATTCACAGAATATCCCTGCAAAGACAAAATGCAGAAGTGGGAGCAGAGATCCGAGGCTGCCAGAGGCTAAGAGGCAGCGGGCGCAGGGGAAGCTACAGAGAATAACATACAGGGTCCTTGTGGTGACAGACAGTCTGCGTCTGAGCTCCACAGATGTCAGCGCCACGGGCGTGACATTGTACCAAGACTTTCCGAGCCGTCAACTTCGGGGAAAACTGGATCTCTCAAACAGGAGCTCTCTACGTTATTTCTTACAATTGCATATCAACCTACATTTACCTCAAAATGAAAAATCAAAATTTGTAAAAAGGAAAGAAAAAGGACAAATCACAAGGCCACAAATGAGGGAAGAGAGCATTCAAGCAGATGAAAATTATTTCAACTGTTCTTTAAAGACAGAAAATATGGGAATGGTAATTAAATTAGCAAGATGGAGAAAGCCATAATAAAAAGCATATGAAATAATAGATAAATAATGAGCTAATTTATCTGTAAGATGCCAAAGAGCTTGTGCCTCAGGTCATGAGTAGTAGTAAAAATACTGGCTAAAAATAAAGATAAAAAAACAACTGGTACTTTGGCCACCTCCCCAAAAGAAACCGCTACCAGAAGCGGGGTGCTAGCGTAACGAGAACCTCAAGAAGCTGCGTTTTCCTAGTCACCAGTTTGTAGGCAGTGATAAGCTTCATGACGGAAAATGAAAAGGTGATGGTCCACTCCCAGTGACTGAGAAGAGTTACAGGATCTGGTGACGGCTATAATTCAGAAAACAGATCACACACGTGATGACTTTAAAACCGTCTGGGGAACAACTGGAAAATGAAACTTTATTTTCTATTGGCTATTATTGACTATTGGCTGTTGCTCGCAAAAACCAAAAATATGTTTGGCTACTGGTACTCTGAATCAACCAGAAATATCTTTACTGCTGACGTGGAGAAAGTTTTAGTGGTCTGTACAGAAGATCCTAATCCAGATAATTAATGAGGCTGCTACACTAAATGAGAGATTTTCAATGAAGATGAAACAGCATTATATTGGAAGAAGATGCTATCCAAAACTTTCATAGCTAGAAGGAAGTCAATGCCTGGTTTCAAAACGTCAAAGGACAGACTCATTCTCATTAGGGACTACGGCAGCTGGTTGCTTTAAGTGAAAGCCAGCGCTCAACTATGAGAATCCCACGGTCTCTGAGAATTATGCTGCGTCTCCTCTGTCTGTGCTCTATGAATGGAACAGCAAAGCCCAGGCGGCAGCCCATCGCTTCACGACATGTCACTACAGATTTCAAGCCCACTACTGAGGCCCAGTGTCTAGGAAAAGAGACCCCTTTCGAAATTACTGCTCACTGACAACACACTTGGCTACACAAGAGCACTGGGGGGACACACTGTGAGGAGACTACCCTATTGCTGTCTTCATGACCATGAGCACATCCATTCTGCAGCTCACAGATTAAGGAGTCCTTCTGGTTTTTATATCTCATTACTTAAGAAATACATCTCAGAAGGCGACAGCAGCCATAGACAGTGATTCCTCTGCTACATCTGGGCAAAACTGAAAACCTTCTAGAAAGGATCTCATCATTCTAGACATCACTAAAAACATTCATGATTCATGGGAAGAATTAAGGGGCATTTGGAAGCTGATCAGCTTTATCAAAATTAAGGGAAGTTTGGAAGTTGACAGGGGTTTCCCAGGTGACCCTAGCAGTGGAGAACCAACCCGCTGACGCAGGAGACACAGAGACTGGGGTCCGATCCACAGGCCAGGAAGAGCCCCTGGAGGAGGAAACGGCAGCCCACTCCAGTGTTCCTGCCTGGGAGAGCCCACGGACAGAGGAGCCTGGAAGGCTACAGCCCACGCGGTGCATAGTCAGGCACGACTGAAGTGACTAGCACACACGCATGACGAAACTTGATGGAAGAGTTACTTCTACGGATGAGCAGAGAGCGCTCTCTTGAGATGGAATCTGCTCCCGGTGAAGATGAAGCCGAGCTGCTGAAATGACAGTGAAGGATTTAGAATGGTACACGCACTCAGCTGACGAAGCAGAGGCAAAGGGTTAAGAGGACGGACTTCAGTTTTGGCAGGTGTTCTCCTGTGGATGAAACATCATCCAACCGCACTGCACGCTACAGAGAAATGGCTCATGGGAGGAAGAGTCGGTCAAAGCAGCAAGCTTCACTGCTGTCTTATTTTAAGGAACTGCCACAGCCAGTCCAGCCTTCACAGATGCCTCCGTCAGTGTCAGCTGCAGCCATTAGCATCAAGGCAAGACCCTCCACCAGGAAAAACACTGTGACTCACTGGGGGCTCAGATGATGGTGAGCAAATGTTAGCAACAGGTTATTTTTAAATTAAGGTATGTAAATTGTTTTTAGACACAGTAGTATGAGTATGCTCTGGTATACTTAACAGATTACAGCATAGCATACACATAACCTTTATGTGCTTTGGGAAACCAAAAAAAAAAAAAAATGTGATTTGCTTTATCTCAACGTTTCCTTTACTGCCTTGGTCTAGAACCGAAGACACAATATGTCCAAGGTGTGCCCATACTTTGAACTGAGAATGAAAGGGTTTGGGGACCGGGACGGACAACTGAAGAAGCGTCAGGGCTACTTATCCACCACACTGTCCCCTGTTCCTGGCAAATCAGAAGGCTACATCTGCCAGTCTCACTTGCAATTATGTCAGAGTTAACGTGACTGATTGCTGACAAATATGGGAAGAGTAACACTAGCCACTTCCAGATCTGGCCTTTAAGAACATTCATTGGGCTCCCCCAGCTCTCTTCCACTGCCATCCTCAAAGTCAGGTGGCGTGGCTACAGAGGGAGGGGTTCCATCCAACTTGCCTTAGACTTTGCAGCACAAACATGTTTGTTGCTATTGTCCCTGTTGCCATAGCACAGGCCAGCACTTTCAAAAATGTTGCTGCAAGTAAGTCATCTTGTTCTGACGCAGGCCCAGGACGTGGCCTGAGATCCTACATCTTGAACAAGCACAGAGATGATGCCAGTGGGGACAGTCTATGGAACACTCTGTGAGGAGCAAGAGCCTTCAGCGACCAAGATGAATACACAAGGGGAGGACAGATGATTCTCTGGAGAAACTGAATGACCCCAAGCAAAGGCCTCCCACAGGCACTGAGCAGTAAGGCCAGAGAATTCAGACTCACGTTCAAGCAAGACGGTGAAAGGCTTCACGAGGAAGACCACCCAGAAGAGGGCAGAGACTGACAGGGAGATGCGCTGCGGCATCTGTCAAAAGGGGTAATTCATCTACGAGAAGGTTTATGAAAAGAGCGATGTATGTGAAGTGAGGTGATAACTCTACTTTGCCAACAAAGGTCCGTCTAGTCAAAGCTATTTTTTCCCATACTCATGTATGGATGTGAGAGCTGGACTATAAAGAAAGCTGAGTGCTGAAGAACTGATGCTTTTGAACTGTGGTGCTGGAGAAGACTCCTGAGAGTCCCTTGGACTGCAAGGAGATTCAACCAGTCCATCCTAAAGGAGATCAGTCCTGAATATTCCCTGAAGGACTGATGCTGAAGCTGAAACTCCAATACTTTGGCCACCTGATGTGAAGAGCTAACTCACTGGAAAAGACCCTGATGGTGGGAAAGGTTGAAGGGAAGAGGAGAAGCGGACGACAGAGGATGAGATGGGTGGACAGCATCATTGACTCAATGGACATGGGTTTGAGCAACCTCTGGGAGTTGGTGATGGACAGAGAAGCCTGGCCTGCTGCAGTCCATGGGGTCTCAAAGAGTCGGACACGACTGAGCGACTGAACTGAGCTGAAGAAAAGAAATGCAGTCACAGACTACAGGTAAAAAAGAGCTGTCAGTGACTAAATACTAACTGCAGAAGGCGATGGCAGCCCACTACAGCACTCCTGCCTGGAGAATCCCAGGGACGGGGAAGCCTGGTGGGCTGCAGTCCATGGGGTCACGAAGAGTCAGACACGACTGAGTGACTTCACTTTCACTTTTCACTTTCATGCCCTGGAGAAGGAAATGGCACCCCACTCCAGTGTTCTTGCCTGGAGAATCCCAGGGACGGGGGAGCCTGGTGGGCTGCAGTCCATGGGGTCACGAAGAGTCAGACACGACTGAGCGACTTCACTTTCACTTTTCACTTTCACGCACTGGAGAAGGAAATGGCAACCCACTCCAGTGTTCTTGCCTGGAGAATCCCAGGGACGGGGGAGCCTGGTGGGCTGCTGTCTATGGGGTTGCACAGAGTCGGACACGACTGAAGCGACTCAGCAGCAGCAGCAGCAAATACTAATTATTGATTTCAATAAAAACAGGACTGTAACCACAACTGAAATGGAGAAAAGGTAAGTGAGGAGAGGTCAAGACGCCCACATTCTCAAAACAGGACAGCGATGCATAGCATTTAAAGCTGATGAATCACTAACAGTGAGATAGGCATTAAGTTATGGAGTATGGAGGCAACCACCATAACAAACAAGAAAGCAAAAGGTGCCTCTGTTTTTCACTACAAGCATTTATGCTTACTACTTTTAAACAATATCCAAGTATTACTGTGATAAAAATTTAAACATTAATTTTAAAATACAGAAAAATAAAGAGATTGGCAATAGCCAGTATGGGCAAAAAAAATGGGGAAAAAAATCAACATTATCAGGGGAAATGCAGATGAAACAAAAACTAACACAACCACCACTACTCAATTTAAATCCCCTTAACCAGACAATCCCACTTGTACCATTTTATACCACAAGAACACACCCACAAATGTTCGAAGACATTTACACAAGAATGGTCAGTGCAATACTGTTAAAAAAGAGAAAAGTCAGCGCGTACTAAATATTCACTAATTATAGGGGAAGAGTTTAATTACGAATAAACGTACCCAACCTGGGGGCTTCCGAGGTGGCGCTAGGGGGAAAAAACCCACCTGCTGATGCGGGAGACACGAGAGAGGAGGGCTCCATCCCTGGGTCCAGAAGACCCCCTGGAGGAGGGCATGGCACCCCACTCCAGTGTTCTTGCCTGGAGAATCCCAGGCACAGAGGAGCCTGGAGGGCTGCAGTCCACGGGTCACACAGTGCCGGACACGACTGAAGCGACTCAGCATGCACTCACCCACCCAACTTGACTCCAGCCTTCTAAGACAAAAAGCAGACAACCCCAGCAAGCCAAAGTCACTTCTGACCTACAGAACTATGAGATTAAAACATGTCTTGGTTTAAGCCTCTAAAGTTTGTGGTAATTCATTAGAGTTCAATAAAAAACAAATACTTCTAGAAAAGCTGAAGAAATGCTTTACCCTACAACCCAGACCCTATGGTTAGAAGTAATTATATATTCAGAGAAAGCACCAGAAGACAACAAAAAAAAAACCAACAACCTATCAAAAGTATAAAGGTAAAACCGTGGAATATTCATATAAAATAATGCAATACAACAACGAAACATCAATGACCCACAACCACACATGAAGATACAGATGGCAAGTCATATCGTGCGGACAAGAAAGCAAGTGACAGAAGTGCACACTCAGTACAATTCTAGCGAGTGAGTTCAACAGGGCATGCAGAGAAACAGCAAAGCTTAGAGAGGCGGTCAAACTATCTTAAAATAAGAAATAATAAACACAGATCTTAAGAGTAGCAGTCATGTCTGTGGGGAGGTAAGAGGATGGGGTGAAGGGGAGACCAAGGGATATTGAAGGTAACGTAAGGTTTTGGTCTTAACTGGTACTGACTACAGAGTAATAGTGTTTAAATTCTAAAACATAGCTGAGAATTATTACAATGTTTATTCAGTATTTAGAGGACAAAATCATCCAGGAATAAAATATCTACAAGACAAAAAAATCCTTCCTTTTCTTTTGTCAAGATAAGTTCATTGAAAAAATAAGTCAAATAATATATGAAAGTCCAATCATTTTTTTAATCACCTAAAAACCCACCATCAAGATACAACTGGTAACAACCTGAACACGCTTCGGGACATTTCATGTACCTATGTTTACACATTAAAGTATTTTAAATAAAATCATTATATACACACAAATATATTTGCTTATTCTATAAATGCTGTTTAGACCCCTGCTTTTTAAAACTCAAGTGTATTAAATTACATTTTACATGAAATGAACCCATATTAAGTGTCGGAAAAGCTCTGACAAAAGTGTACGTAGTGTAACAACTACCCAATCGAAATTCCGACAAAACATTTTCATCGCCATGAAAAGCTCTTTCCTGCGCCTCTGCAGTCAATTCCCTCACCTCTGACTGCAAGCAATCATTAATCTGCTTTATTATAGATTAGCTTTGCTGGCTTAGGACCAATGTGAACGGAATTATACAGCATGCATTCTCTTGTGTGGGGCTTTTGTTCAGCATAAAATTTACACTATCAATAGTCCCCTTTATACTGCTGAGTAGTGCTTATTTGTATACTCATTAATAGACATTTGGCATATTTCCAGTTTTGATCTCTAAACACTGAGGTGCAAGTCATTTGTGATATTAAGTTTTTACTTTATAATCAGGGATAGAATTGCTGGGCCAGTACACGTAACTTGAACAGGAAACGGCCATGCTGTCAGCTTCTGTGCCATCACACACCCCTCCTAGCAGTTCATGCGAGCTTCAGTTGCTCGGCATCCTGACCGACACTCGCTATTGCCAGTCTTACAGATTCCAACCACTCCTGTAGGCAAACAGCTGTTCATCTCTATTTGCATTTCCATAAATGACTAGATACGTTGAGGATTTTTAAAGCGCCTATCAAAAATTTTAAATGTCTTCTTCCGCGAACGGTCTGTCCAAATCTTTCACCAGCGTTGTGATTTGGGCATTGTCTGCCTTCTCACTGTTGATTAGCCACTGAGTCACGTCCAGCTCTTTAGCAGCCCCATGGACTGTAATCTGCCGGGATCCTCTGTCTATAGGATTTTCCAGGCAACAATACTGGAGTGGGTTGCCACTTCCTTCTCCAGGGGAATCTTTCCAAACGAGGGATCAAACCCATGTCTCCTGCATTGGCAGGTGGATGCTTTACCACTAAACCACCAGGGAAGCCCACTGGTGATTATGGAGGCCCTTTCCATACCCTGGATGAAGGTTCTTTGTCAGGTATATGAATCGCAAATATCTGCTCCCCACTGGAGCTTATGTTTCCCTTTTCTTAAAACAGTACATGCGTACATGCTCAGTTGCTTGACAGTGTCCGACTCTTTTCGACCCCATGGACTGTAGCCCGCAAGGCTCCTCTGTCCATGGGGTTCTCCGGGCAAGAACCCTGGAGTGGGTTGCCATTTCCTCCTCCAGGGGATCTTCCCAACCCGGGAGTGAATCCTCGCCTCCTGTGTCTCCTGCTCTGGCAGCCACCTGGGAAGCCCTCAAACGGTACAGAAAGTTTAACCTTTAAAACACAGAAGCTTTTAATTTTTATTAAGCCTAATTTAACAGTAAAAAACTTATTGTTAGTGCTTTACTTTGTATCATGTATATGACTGAATGTTTACCCCTCAGACTGGAAACAAAATATGGATGTCTGCTTACCACTTCTATCATCATATTGGACTTGAGGTTCTAGACAGGTTTAGCCACTCAGGCAAAAAAGAAAAAAAGAGAAAGGCAGGAGGGAAGGCAAGAAGTAATGAGCAGAAATGAATTAGTAAAACTGTCTTTATTCAATGATTATATACATAGAAAATCCTGAAAAACGGACCTAAAGACTACCAGAAATAAGTGAATTTAGAAATGCTGTGAGATACAGAGGGAATATACAAAACCACTGCATTTTTACATATTAGCAATGAAAAAGTGGACAATTACTTTTTAAATCCATTTATAATGACATCAAAACCCATAAAATATTAAAGATATAAATTTTACCAAACATGTATAGGACCTGCGTACACTAAAAAACTAAAAACAACATGTTGCAAAATATTAAAGAATCAAATAAATGACAGATTGGGAAATTCACTATTATGGTAGCAATTTCCTACAGATTGATCCAGAAACTCAAGGCAACTGCAACTGAAATTCCAAGAAGTTTTTGAAACTAACAAGCCGATTTTAAAATATTTATGAAAATACATACAACCTAAAATACCTGAAACAGTTTTGAAAATAATGAACAAAGCTGGAGAATTTATACTGACCAATTTCAAACCATACATAGAGCCACAGTCAGGCAGACAGTATGGCACTGACATACAGAAAGGAAGAGAGAGAGGGAGGCCGCTCCGTCGTGCCCGACTCTGTGCGACCCCGTGGACTGCAGCCCACCAGACCCCCCCGTCCATGGGACTCTCCAGGCAAGAACACTGGAGTGGGGTGCCATTGCGTTCTCCAATGCATGAAAGTGAAAAGTGAAAGTGAAGTCACTCAGTCGTGTCCAACTCTTTGCGACCCCATGGACTGCAGCCCACCAGGCTCCCCCATCCCTGGGACTCTCCAGGCAAGAGTACTGGAGTGGGGTGCCATTGCCTTCTCCAGGGGATTTTCCTGACCCAGGGATCGAACCCGGGTCTCCCACACTGCAAGCAGACACTTTAACCTCTGAGCCACCAGGACATGACAAATCAAGAGGAAACAGCCCAGAAACGACCACACACGTGTCGCCAGCGAAGTCCCAACAGAAATGAAATTCAGTGGGCAAAGGACGGAGAAATTCAACAGGGAAAGGATAATCCTCTCAACAAATAATACAGAAACAACTGTGTATCCATGAAGGAAAATAATGAACCCAAACCCATACCTCACACCACACACCTCCATCAGCCCCCTAAAATAGATCACAAATTTAAATATATGAATATATGACCTAAAACCATGAAACTTTCAAAAAGAAAACATACGAGAAAACTTCTATGGTCTACATTTTTCATACAATGATATCTCAGGTCTCTTCTAATGCTAATGAATATAAAACTCTTGCATTTTTTAAAAAGTAAGAAAAACAGAGAAAATCCTTACAATTTTTTGAAACATGTCTTCATTTAAAACAAAATTTCAAAACTCACTGTGAGTTCCTCATTCATATGGTTTCATGAGTGACGTATTTCATAAACATTTTCCCAAAGAGCTACACTGACATCTGAAGGTCTTTGTAATACAGAGACACTCACTGAAGCAGTGCCATGCTGATAAACTTACCACAGATGACAAGTATCACAGTGAGTCAAAACTACATGTAAACAAAATTATCAACTATTTTCAATCCAACAAAGTGTATGCTTTGTAGAACTGAGAAGATGATTCCCCTGCCCTTTCCAGCATCTTCCCACTTTTCTGTAAGCCTGTCTTCCTGACCCCACCTTAACCTCCATGACTCGGATTAAATACCACCTCCTCCGGGAAGTTCTGCCATGCAATCTAACCTGTTGGGTACTGATCTTCCTCTCAATTTCCACAACATGTGTATCACTTCAAGGTCCTCATCACATTATCCCTGGATTGCACATGATTAAACTCCTCTATCAGATTAAGCAGCTGAAGAACTAGAACACTGATCACATCAGCCTGGGTCAAAGGCGGCACTCATGCTTCTGCTGTTATTGGCTGTTAAATGAAAACATGAATTAGAAACTTCAGGAATTTCAGAGTGAGTTGAGCAGAGAAACTAGATCAGGCCTAGTCGGGTTTTTGTTTTTTTTTTTTTCATCCTCAAAATGAAGAGTTAAAAATTATACTCCTTGGAAAAAAATTTCAACGTTGAAAATCTTCAAAATAAAACAAACACAAAACTGATGAACAGTTAAAACTAAATGTCTACAGTGCCTATACTGGTCACTTCCATACTCACAGGCGGCCAAACCAAAAGCCCTAAGGACTTCCTGAAGGGTTATTTACTGCTGGAACAGTCCAATGCTTTGGAAAAATGTCTTCAAGTCAGTCAGATAACTGGAGAATAAGCGGGATTGTAAAGTACTTTTTCTAGGGGAAAAAAACAGTATATATCATTTCATGACCCAATTTTGCTGCTTTTAGAAATTCTAGCAACTTTTCTTTCAGTTATTTAAATTGTTTACCACCAAGAAGGTAAACCTAAATAGTATGTGATTATAGCAGAAAGGGAATTGCTACATGGCAGGTGGGGGTGGAAACCAATTAGAAACAGTGCAATTCTTCAAGAACTAGACACTGCTACTGATAACAAACAGGGGTCTTGACTGCTGAATCCATTCACCCCTGTCTATGCATCTATAAAATCTCCCTGGAACGAATTTAAAGAATTTAAAGAAGACAAAAAGGTTGGAGCTAAGGTTGTCAGATTTAGCAAATAAAAATACAGTAGACCCAAAAGTTTTACATAAACAATGAATTTTTAGTAAAGCAAGCCCTATGCAATACTTAGACTAAAAATTTACCCATTGTTTACTGAAATTCAAATTTAACGGGGTGTCCTGTATTTTACCTGGCAACCCTAAGGGAAGCCAAAATCAGTCCAATTTCCTCACTTAGTAGCAGAAACTATGACCCCGAGAAGGGAAGTGACTTGCCTAAACCTAAGCCAAAGATCAAGGAAGTGAGTCTGCTTTGAAAAGAGAAAACACACATCTACGAGGGTCACCTTGGGCTCCACTAGACCTCCAGTTCTCACACACGTCACTGAAGCACCAGGGAGACTCAACTACGGTTGTCCACTTTTAATAACAAACTGTTAATTCTAATACACTTACCAACTTCAGTCTTCAAAAGCAAACCAGGAGGGCCTCCCTGGTGGCTCAGTGGTAAAGGACCTGCCCGCCAATGCAGGAGACACGGGCTTGATCCCTGGTCCGGGAAGATCCCACATGCCACACAGAGCAACTAAGCCAGGGCGCCGCAACTACTGAGCCTCTGCTCTGGAGCTCCGGGGCTGCGAATGCTGAAGCCCTACTGAAGCCCACGCGCCCTAGAAGCCGGGCTCCACAAGAGCAGGCGCTGCAGTGAGAAGCTCCCACACTGCAACTAGAGAAGCGCGCCCCCTCACGGCAACAAGAGGAGGTCCACCTGCAGCAACGGAGACCCGGCACGGTCAAAAGAAAACAAACAAAAATTTAAAAAAGAACGGACAAACAACAACACAACAACAACAAAATAATAGGAAACTTCCTCTTGGCTTAAAAAAGGAGGACTGTGCTACCTCACAATCCAAACTTCTCTTGCCCCAGGGTTCCAAGTGTGGAATGTGTTCACATTCGTCCGTGGCTCTAACGATTTTACTTCCTATACTCTCCCAACTTCCCTGTTTTTCAGAGGAAATATCCTCGTGCTTTCAGCTGGTCTCAAATAAAAGTCCCATTCTGTGCCCAAGCAGCTAAACCAGCAGAAAGGCATGAGGTCTCACTATCACAACACGCTTTCTTTCCCGGGACCGGGATGCAACAGAAAATGGAAAGAGAAAGGTCTTTCTAGGAAATTTGGGGCCTTCTTCCACTATATATGCGGAACATACTTCATGTCATACAGTTGGAAAAAAATCAAAGGAAAAAATAGAAAACTTCATATCCTCATTACGGTCATCTTCGGGATCCCATCAAATGAACAAATACATAAAACAGTCGCTCTATAACAGCACTTCTCAACCTGGGATCTCTAGGGGCCTCCTGGGGTAGCGGGAACCGGGGAAGGCGGAGGCAGACAGTAGGCAGATAAAGAGTTTGCTTCTGACATATCAGGGTCCCAAACGATTTTAAGAAGGTTCCGTTGCATTCCTAAAAGCCTGGGGGGGGGGGGGGGGGGGTAACATACACCACTATGACTTTCTCTAAGTTTTCTATTAAAAACTTCACCCTAGTGAACAACAATCCAAATCGTGTCGGATGAAAAACTGAAAGCCAACCAGAAATTCCGAAATTAAAGGACCAACTGTCCACCTCTCCTTTCTCTCTGGCAGCTGCCAATGCACGCAGGTCTCTCTCGAGACCACACACGTCAGAAACGGAAGGTCCTCACGAATCGTCCGGTCCAGGCTTGCATTTCACGGAGGCGGGAACTCGGGGAGGCGAGGGCTGACTTGCCCACGGTCTCACGGCCCGTCGGCGGCAGAGCTGCAACTGGGACTCCACGCGGGCAGCCCTGGGCCCTCCGCTCCCGACGGCCCCCGAGGCCCGCAGCCTGGCCGGACCCAAGGGCGCCGGAGAGCCTGGGCGGAGGAGCCCACATCCCGGGGCCGCTGCGCACTGTCGGCCGGCTCCGCGCCGGGCCCCGGCCCAGGCTGGCACGGGGCGCCGACCTCGACGGCCGCCCCCGCCCCGCCCACCTGTCGCGGACCGCACGGGCGGCAGCCACACCCCCTGCCAGGCCAGGGGTTCGGCCGGCCTCGACGGCGCCCGGCACCGGCTGCTGCGCGCGGCGCGCGGTACGCCGGCCCGAAGGCCGCGGGCGTTACCTCCGGTGGGCGCTGAGCTCGCGGCGGGGCCGCCCCCGCCGGCCCGGAGCATGCCGGAGACGCGGACGCAGCAGGCGCTGCGGCGCGGCCACCGCGGCGCCTGCGTACACCCCTCCGCGGGAGGACGCCGACCGGCCCGTCACGTGACGCGCACGTCACGTGCCCGCCCGGGGCGGGGCGGAGGCGTTGCCCAGCGACGACGGCGCCCGAGGGGCGGGCGGCTGCGGCGACGGCGCGGGTCCTCAGCGCTGCCCCGTCCCCTGCGCTTGTAGAGTCGAGAAACGACGCGTCCTGAGCGACCCGGCCAGGAACAGGAGCGTCTCCCACCACCGGCTTCATCGTTTAGTGCCCTCTAGGGCTGACTGCATGTATTATTCGTGTCTTGGATGGGGAGGGAATTCCGTCCGGCTTTACGATGTAGGACTTGGAGAGAAAAATGGAAAATACTGCCTTACCTACCCAAAGCTAGCGAACAGACGGAGAGCAGAGGAATAAGGAATGACGATTTGAGCTTCATTAACGAACAGTCGTTTGGTTTTGCTGCCTACTGTGGAATGAAGGTCCGCAGCCAACCATCTCCCCCCCCGCCATAGAAAGGGTGTGTGAGGATGGCTTATGGGACTTCCGATTTTCATTTTAAATTATATTTCATAGTACCAATTTTTCCATGAGTAGTCTTTGTATATGTAAGTACAAACATGTCTGAGTAAATGTTTGATTTGGCGTTGAGCTTCTGTCCACATCAGACTTTCCCCATTATAGCGAAATCGCTCTGATTCTAGTGACTACTTTACCAAGGGTGCTTTTTCCTAGATCAGACTTTGCAGGAGCATAGATTGAGACACTGACAGGTTCTCCCATAATATTCACTATATACTGGGTAAAAGACATAGTTGATATTCTTACTGAATTCATGCGTAAAATGTGAGCAAATACCCCAAAATATTCCAGAGTCGTTCTGTTCTCAAGATGTGAACTATCGAATAATCATGTTCCTCCATTTATTTCCCATCACTCTATGAGCAAATTGACAGAGTCAAAACAGTGGACTCAAAATATCCTCTAGGTCAGTATTTACCCCCAGTGTGAACTATAGCCCACCAGGCTCCTCTGTCCATGGGGATTCTCCAGGCAAGAATACTGAGAGTGGGTTGCCATGCCCTCCTCCAGGGGATCTTCCTAGACCAGGGGTGAAACCCAGGTCTCCCGCATTGCAGGCAGATTTTTTACTATCTGAGCCACCAGGGGCAATAGGACAGGGTCAAATACCGTCTTCATTTCTGTAACACACCTAGAAAGCAGCACTGCAGAGAGTACAAAACAGTGATGAGTCGTCATGTTCATCCTGACCAAGGCAGGGTGTCGCAACCTGGCCGATGGCAGCAGATGTTCCATGAAGGCAGGAACAGTGTCTCCCACTGGAATTCCTTACGCCTAGACCATATCTACAAAGTTGTCTCATCTGTGGGCATGGAATCCTGCCATTCTTCTGTAGGAAGTGGCAAAGAACCTTTGTAGATCCAGAAGGATCTGTTAGGCAGTACTCAGAGGCAGTGAATGCTAAGCAAAGTCCTGGCTCACCCATTACTGTGTAGGCAGTTTAACATTTGATCCCCTTTCTCCACCTATCTAAGAAAATACCTATTGAATAAAGATGAAATAAAATAATGTTGGCACACCACTTTAAAGTGCCCGGCACATACAGTGCCCATTAAATGGCAATCATTTTATAGGCCTTTGGCAGGAGGCTAGTAGGACAGATCAGAGTCCCAAGGGAATGGGAGCTGACAACTTATCCAGATCCTAGGTCTGGATTCTCGCCACATGGACTGGAGCTGGGGGCTTCCCCGGTGGCTCAGTGGTAAAGCATCCTCCTGTCAATGCAGAGATGTGGATTTGATCTCTGGATCGGTGAGATAACCCTGGAGGAGGAAATGGCAACCCACTCCAGTCTTATTGCCAGGGTAATCCCATGGACCGAAGAGCCTGGCGTGCTATAGTCTATGGGGTAACAGAGGCAGACGAGACTGAAGCACTCAGCATGCAGGGACTGGGGTTGAGGACAAGAGTACCAGCAAGGAAATTATAAGTACATCCAGAAAGAAGTCCTTGCACCTAGAATGGGATTTTGCTGGTAAGGAAAGTATGGGTGACCAGGTGCTCACTCCAAAGGGAGTACAATTCCAAGTCTGTCTGTAGTGATGGGGACTCCTAATATACTAGCTTTCCATTGCCTAAACCCACAGAGAGGCATCGCCTACTCTGCTAGAGTTGTGGGCAAAGGGTCAATCCTGAGCCAGATGACCAGTGTTACCCCAAGAGCCAGTCAAACCTGACCATCCACCAAATGGTTAAACACGTGTAACCATTTCTAGTTTTTTAATGTTTCACTGCAAACAAGATAGACTGCAATTGTGTATAACTCTACAGCAGCATTTCATCTAGTACAGTGGCTATGCAAGCAGCAGAATGGCGACTATAAAGGAATAATGGGGACTTTCAGAGAGGGGACACAGTAACCTGCGAAGGTGCCACAAAGCTCTGAAGCTTTATGTTTCCTGATTCTAAGTGTCTTTTTATTAATAATTACAAAGTTCATCATACTATTTGCCTATTCCTTCTTGATTTTGAACTTCCTGTAGTACACTGGTGATAAGTTTATTTCACACGTTGTTTGGTATATTTCAAATAGAGAGTAAATGGGATTTTCAGACTGATTAGAGGTGGACGTGAAAGAACAGAGTGAAGGATGATGGGAAGGTTCCAGACCTGTACAACCAAAGGAGGAGAACTGTCATTTAGATAGAGAAGAAGGAATATCTGCAGTTTTGGAGGGAAATCAATAATTTGATTCTGAACAGTTAAACTCTACATGCCTAATAGACATTGAAATGGAGAAGTACAGTTAGCAACAGATTATAAGATAGTGGAATTCTGGGGAGACACACAGAGATAAAAATTGATTGGCCAGTGTATTAAAGACACAGGATTGAATGAGATCACACAGAGCACTGACTTTGATAACTTCTGACCTCAATCCAGAATACAAAGTATATTTTCCATACTGACCAAATACATGTGTATAACTTAAAAGTTTCAAGAAGCAAATTTACCCTCCTTTTATTTTGTTGGGTTTTTTTGTTTTTTTTTTTTAAACTTCTGCTCGCAACTCAGTTGATTTTTTAACTGAGTCCTGGTTGTGTCCTACAGTTTGAAAATCACTGAAAGTTGCTGACTAAGGACATTAACTACATAATTTCTGGCAAAAGAGAAATCCAAAGGCTAGTCATGTGGCACTTTAGAAAGGAGAAGATCAGCAAAGGAAACTTAGGAGCAGCCAGAGGTAAGAGGGGAAACAAAAGAGGGGAATCCTAAAGCCTGAAGGAGGAGAGTGCTGCGGGTGTGCCACTGGTCCTGAGAGGCTGAGTACAGTGAAAGCTGACCTTTGGGTTTGGCGGTACTACAGGCTGTTGAGAGCTTGAGAACAGAGCATTTAAGACAGTGCTAGGCTGGGACAACCCTGAGGGATGGGGTGGGGAGGCAGGTGGGAGGGGGGTTCAGGATGGGGGACACGTGTATGCCCGTGGCTGATTCATGTCAACATATGGCAAAAACCAGCACAGTATTGTAAAGTAAGTAGCCTCCAATTAAAATAAAAATTTTTTAAAAAGACAATTCTAGGGATACAAGCTTGGTGTTTTTCAAGTTTGAGTTTCGAGGTAGTAAATGGTGACAGCAAGTAGCAGGTTTTTTGTTGTAAAGAGAAGCAGGGGAATGGCACAACAGCAGGCAAAAGATGTGGGCGTTAAGGTTTTCTGTTTAAATATTTATATGTTAATAGAAAGGGCCCAGTGATAAGGAAAGTGGTGCAGGAGAGTGAAAGAAGGGGTCAGTCATCTGTGGATAGGTAAACAAGGGCTGGTGAGCAGACAGATATGGTTAGCTCGGTAGACTTGTTTGAAGCATGTGGAATTTCTTCTCCAGTGATTCATAGCCTAATTAAAAAAAAAAAAAAAGCTGAGGGGGAGAGATGCTGCTCTTGGTTTCGGGAGAGGGTGCAGATCGCCCAGGAGAATATGCTGCAGCCCCACCCAGCGCAGCCCCATGGTTCCTCCCATGGAGTGCTATACCTTTCCCTTTCCTGACTTCCATCCTACATTCTGTTTCTACACCATCCCCAGTATGAGTTTTCGAAACTTAAACCCAGTTTTCTCGATGCAGAATAAAGCCCAAAGTTCTTGCCTGTAGACCACTCCAGGAAACAGCCCTTTACCTCCTGTCATCTGCCTCACTTGCTTTGCTCCAGCCCCCAGGCCTCTCTGGCATTTCTTCATTCAGTTCAGTCGCTCAGTCGTGTCCGACTCTTTGCGACCCCATGGACTGCAGCACACCAGGCTTCCCTGTCCATCACCAACCCCAGGAGCTTGCTCAAACTCATGTCCGTCGAGCTGGTGATGCCATCCAGGCCTCTCATTCTCTGCTGTCCCCTTCTCCTCCTGCCTTCAGTCTTTCCCAGAATCAAGGTCTTTTCCAACACTGGCGCTCTTTCTCCACTCTTCTCGAGCAGCATACTGGGCACCTACCGACGTTTCAGCGTCCTGTCTTTTTGCCTTCTCATACTGTTCATGGGGTTCTCAAGGCAAGAATACTGGAGTGGTTCGCCATCCCCTCCTCCAGTGGACCACGTTTTGCCACACCTCTCCACCGCGACCCGCGCGCGTTGGGTGGCCCCACAGGGCACAGCTCATAGGTTCATGAGTTAGACAAGGCTGTGATCCAAGGGATCAGTTTGGTTAGTTCTCTGTAATTGTGGTTTCCATTCTGTCTGCCCTCCTTTCTTCATTACCTCAGGCAAGGAACACTTTCTCCCCATTTCTTCACTTGGTGACTCTCGTTAAATGTTAACTTTCTCATAGTGACTGTACGTGACCACCCTTTTTAAAACAGCACTCATATCTGTCACCCTTCTCGGACTGGTTTCTGTCTTAGCACTTACTACCATCTGTGGCTGAGACATTTCCAGCTCATGAACTATCCATTCCCCACCCCCACAATTCTTACAATTAGGTAGGGCCATACGCCTAGCTCCGACCAACGGGCTGTGAGCAGAAGGATGCTTCTATGCTTCTACGCAAAAGCATACTGGAGCCACCGTGCACGCCTCCAGCTCTCTTCTGCTGCTGCAGCGATCTCAGAGATCACGTGTTGCACCAGCAGGCCGTACAACAGAAACAGCCTGAATCACCGAGTCACCCCACCAGGCAGGCAGCTGCCTGAGGAGCTGCAGGCGTGAGGAGCAAACGTTGTTGTGTTAAGCCACTGAGCTTTGGGGGGGGTTACCACATCATAACAGCGTCTATTTATTATGGTCTGAATCATGTCTCTTTAAAATTCACATGTTTAAGCCCTAAGTCCCAGTACCTCTGAATGTGACTGTATTAAAGAAAGGCCCTTTAAAAAGGTGCCTAAGTTACAGTACGGTCATTCAGGTGGCCTCTCTTCCGTTATGTGTGGGCGTCCTCGTAAGAGGAGGACAGAGGCCCACAGAGGGGGGACAGCGTGAAGACTCAGGGAGCAGGCCCCTATCTGGGCACCGCGGAGAGAGGCCTCACAGGCGACCAGCCCCGCCAGCTCCTTGACCTCAGACTTCCGGCTTCCACCTGGCAGAGAGCACTGTTTCAGCCAGCCAGTCTCTACGGTGCGTTGTCACGACGGCCCGCGTGAACGCACACACCCTAACACCAGTGCTCTACCTGGCATGTTTCCTTCTGCCGTTTCCCTTCTCTAGAATATAAGCACACCAGGAAAGCGCGCTACGTCCACAGCCTTTAGAGCAGCATCTGACACCTAACCGCACAGAGGCCCAGTAAATGTCGAATGAATGAACCCTGTATTTAAATGGAGTTTAGACTGAGGGGAACCCTTAAACTGTTATGAGTAGAGATAAACTGGTAAAACCTACTTTGGAAAACTCATTACTCTCATCTAATAGGTCTGTGATCCAGCAACTCCGCTCTTAGACACAGACTCCAAAGAAACGTGTGCACATGTGCTCCAAGAGACGCACGTGCCAACGTCCACAGCAGGGCTGTGTGTAATGCTCAGAAACAACCCAGACGTCCGCCGACAGTGGAGGGAAGAATTGTCGCAGAGGCATAGACCGGGTTGGCCACACCGTTCGGGTTTTTCTGTAACATGGTACAAAAAAATCTGAATGAACTTTTTGGCTCCCTTCAGAGAAGAGGGGTAATGACTGGGGAAGGGCAGGAAGCAGGACTGAGCTCTGGGCTCGTGTTTCTTAACATGGGCAACAGTGTACACAGTGATTTGCTCTGTGTAATGTATTTTGTATATATTCACTTTTCTGTGTTTTTAAATGGTTAAAAATGAAAAAAAAATCAAAATGCAGGCTTTGTCTAGGGGACCAACCATCCAACAGAATTATCATGATAAGAGAATAGAGGCAATGCAGAGATTTATTTTTTAAATTAAATCCCTGAGCTACAGAAAATGTTGAGACTTCAAAACAAGTAGACACACCCGACATCAAGAAAAACTCATGCAAGTGAAATCTCAGACATCTAAAAACTAAGACAAGAATCTGTAAAGTCTCCAGAAACAACCAAATTAAAAACAAACCACCTTACTATCAAGCCCTAAGTATTAGGCTAGCACTAGGGTCCTGTCAGCAACACTGCGTACATAAGTCAGTGGCCAGCTGTCTTCAGACTTTTGAGGGAAGACTTCTAGACCCAGGCCAACCACCAGTCAAGTGTGAGGGCATATGAAAGACACTTATACCCGTCAGGAAGGCCTCAAAGCTGCTATTTCCTAGGCCCTCTGAGATTTTCCTCAAGGATCCTGAACAAGAGATGAAAAGAAACACTTGTCTAAGTTGGTGAAGTTTGAAGGGGGTGTGTTAAGACTGGATGGTAATATAAAAGTCAATACTGATTTCCTTTTTCAGAGAGTTGGATGGAAGTTGTATAGGAGTGTCCTTAGAGGAAATAAACTCTGGAATCTTTATTGCTGGATGGGCATCATGTCTGCATGTTACTCTTAAATGGTTCAGAAAAAGACTTAATGAAAATGGTCATATACACTCAAAGAGAGTACAAATATGAAAAATCAACAGCTAAGGAAGCAGTGAAAGGACTGTGGGCATTTTTTCCCCTTTGCTTATAACTTTTCTGTAAATTTAAAAAGAATTTCAAAATAAAACAGGCTAAATTAAGACAGAAGGCAAATGATTATGTGAAGAATGTCTTCAAGACTAATTCATAGGGAATTCTCTAGCAATCCAATGGACTCTGCGCTTTCACTGTCAAAGCTGAGGGCCAGGGTTCATTCCCTGGTTGAGGAACTAACACCCCATAAGCCATGTGTGGCATGACCAAAGTGAATGAATTAATTAATAAAATTAAATTATTTTAAAAAATGAAGAATTCATAACAAACAAATATGATTGAGAACATGAACATTCTTAATCTGATAAAAAGTAAGTGCATTTTCTTTATCACATTAAGAGAAAAAGCAACTGGAAACAAAACAAAACCCCATGAGCTGTACAAAAAAGGAATAAAAATGACAAAAATATGTATATTTTTGAGCAAAAGAAAGGAATTAAGGGAAAGCCCATTCTAGCATCCCTGAATTATGGAAAAGAAAATATCATACTATCATACTATTTCTTCAATAATATTTCTATAAATTTAATATTTTAACTTATTTGTTGCCTTTTAATGTAAAATCAACCTGAGAGCACAGCAGAAAAGACTATATAATCACTTACAGTTGGTTTAACGAGGGTTTATATGCAATGCTTGAGAGCAAGGATGGACGGACGGACAGGAAGGCAATTCCTGCCTTCACGGACTCGCCATCTCATGCAATTCAAAGGATAGCACAAGTGTCAAAATGATACCATGGTATATTCTGTGAAGCAAAAGTATTAATGTAAGAGAGAGGGTACTGACTTAGAGAGAGATCAGGGAAGCCTTCCTTCAGAAAGTAATGATGGAGCTGGCATCTGACAAAATAGAATAGGTGTTAATGGGCAAACAAGCTAGGAAACTAAACGTTAGTGTGGGCAAATCCCAGGAAGCGTGGGTAAGACAGTGCGGCATGAGGCCGGAGAAGCAGACGGGAGTGGAATACAGGGGCCTCACTAGGAAGGAGGGTTGGGAGTCGAGTCTTTGAATAAGAACACAAGAAGTCACTGATACATTTTGACGCTGATGTGCTTGATTTCTTGGTTCTCTAAGAACAGTACGTTTAAGAATATAAAATGGGTCATGAAGGGCACAGCGCTAAATTCAAGGAGCTTGGTGAGGAAGCTACTGCGATGGCTCGGGTGAAAGCTATGGCAACATGGACTACGGTTAACTGCAGAGGAGTCGGTGAATTTGAAACCTTCCCTGGTGGCTCAGATGGTAAAGAATCTGCCTGCAGTGTAGAAGATCTGGGTTCTATCCCTGGGTCAGGAAGATCCCTGGAGGAGGAAATGGCTACCCACTCCAGCATTCTTGCCTGGGCAATTCCGTGGACAGAAGAAACTGGCAGGCTATAGTCCATGGGGTCACAGAGAGTCAGACAAGACTGAGGGACTAACATTTTCCCTTTTTTCAATGTAACCCAGCTGACGACTGTGGGCTAAATACGTGTCTCCGCCAAATTCCTACGTTGAAGCCCTAAACCCAGTGAGGATGTATTTGGAGTAAGGAAGTAATTAAGATTAAATGAGGTCGTAAGAGTGAAACTCTGATCCCATGGTATTAATGTCTTTTCTTTAATCTTTATTGATTTGCCCTCGATGGGTCTTAGTCGTGGCACGCAGACTGACTCTCTTAATTGTGGCTCAGAGGCTTAGCTGCTCCAGAGATGTGGGATCTCAGTTCCCTGAAGAGGGATCAAACCAGTGTCCCCTGCACTGCAAGGCAGATTCTTAACCACTGGCCCACCAGGGACATCACGCTATTAATGTATATCTTCATGAGAAGAGACGTCAGAGTTCCACGTGCACACACTAAGGAAAGGCCATGTCTGAAAGCAGCTCTCCGCAAGGCAGAGAGAGAGAGAGGAGGGCTCACCAGAAGCCCAGCCTACTGGACCTTGACCTGGGACTTCTAGCCTCCGGAACTGTGAGAAAATTAACTTCTGTGGCTTAAGCCACACAGTCTGTGGTATTTTGTGATATGGCAGTATGAGCACTGGACTAGCGCACCAGAAACTGGGGAGTAAAAGTCTAAAATGTGTTATCACGCTAAACTCCTTACCTGTAACAATGTGGTGTCGAAAATAATGTCTGCTTACCTTGGCTACTGTCATGCTGGTAACCACCAAAAAAATAAAATTAGAAATCATTACGAGATTGGGGAGGTATTTGGTGAAATCTTTACTTTCATTTTTCATCCTTTTATAGCTTTCCTGAAACTATGTAATTTACTTTCACCACTTTGAAAGGTCAACACAATTTTCACAGACAAGTGAACGCCTCACACTTTTTCCCTGCAATCCAGCCACTCACATCTACTTTCACAGTTTTTGTTGTATGTAACCTTGTCAGTTTTCAATCAGCTTTCTTAACCTGTATAAATTTAGTTTCTACTTGTTAGAGTTACATTTTTCTTCTGATACACATTAAAAATATATAATTATTCTTAAAATGTTCAGCTGTGTACCACTTAAAATCGTCTCATGTTCCAGGAGTGGTACAGGGGTCACAATTTGGAAAACACTGCTAAATGCAAGACTGAATTATCTGTCATAATGGTATAAAACCATAGAATTAAACATGTATCACAAAATTAATTCCTGTCTTTTTCATAACTAAATACCTCCATAAGTCACAACACTTATAACATTTTTAAACATCCTAGTGTGTAAAATTCCCATATCAGAATGACTAAAATTCACTGAACTTAACTATGTGAAGGAGAAGGCAGGGGCACCCCACTCCAGTGCTCTTGCCTGGAAAATCCCATGGATGGGGGAGCCTGGTGGGCTGCCATCTGTGGGGTCACACAGAGTCGGACGCGACTGAACGACTTCACTTTCACTTTTCACTTTCACGCACTGGAGAAAGAAATGGCACCCCACTCCAGTGCTCTTGCCTGGAGAATCCCAGGGACGGGGGAGCCTGGTGGACTGCCGTCTATGGGGTCACACAGAGTCGGACACGACTGAGCGACTTCACTTTCACGCACTGGAGAAAGAAATGGCAACCCACTCCAGTGTTCTTGCCTGGAGAATCTCAGGGATGGGGGAGCCTGGTGGGCTGCCGTCTATGGGGTCACACAGAGTCGGACACGACTGAAGCAACTTAGCAGCAGCAGCAACTATGTGAAATATTTGCAAGTTAAAAGTTAAAAATTTTCAGACATTTTTAGTGCTGCTAAAACCAAATGCTTACTGTTTTTAAAAATCCAGAAGCTAGATTTTATGTTATATAAAACAGTATAAATGCATTTATTTTTATCATGGTTTTACTAGCAATGCAAGGATAGATCTGAGGTCTCTAAAAATTACGATCACTTCCTCATAAGAATTTAAGACATTAAGAAATGCCTCCCAATAATTATATAATACCTTGAATTAAATTGGTTTATTTCTCAGTGACTTAGAAATTAGTAAAAAGACTCAACTTTGACCAAAATCTTCGGTAAACTTAAAGCAAGAGTGATTTCCACAATGCATGGTCTTGGTTTAAAAAGCACAATGCACTAAGCTTATATCAAATGTGTCCTAAGCATTCATTTTCATCTATAGAATAAAATGCTTTGGCCCATTTTTCAGCAGCCTATCCACATAACATAGAGTTCTTAAGATTTTAAATATCTAAAGCACAGGTGGTCTTGATAAAGGGAAGAAAAAGTGAACTGCGTGACACAGAAATATTCTTCACTAGCCTGTACAGATAGCCCCCCTTAGAAAGTATGCTATTAACCCTTAACAGCAGAGGGGAGTAGAGGGCTTCCCAGCTGGCACAGTGGTAAAATATCTTCCTGCCAATGCAGGAGACAGAAGAGATGTGGGTTCGATCCCTGGGTCAGGAAGACCCCCTGGAGCAGGGAATGGCGACCCAGTCTAGTGTTTCTGCCTGGAAAAATCTCACACACTGAGGAGCCTGGTGGACTGCAGTCCACGTGGTTGCAAAGAGTTGGACATGACAGAGCACAAGAAATAGAGGAAGGGTAACAGAAATCTCCGTTTTGTTCACTTCTGTATTAGCCCCTAAGACCCTGATGCTGGGAGGGATTGGGAGCAGGAGGAGAGGGGACAACCGAGGATGAGATGGCTGGATGGCATCACTGACTTGATGGACGTGAGTCTGAGTGAACTCCAGGAGTTGGTGATGGACAGGGAGGCCTGGCGTGCTGCAATTCATGGGGTTGCAAAGAGTCGGACACAACTGAGCGACTGAACTGAACCCATGCACATCCCACCCGGGTTGGACCAGAGTTGCAGAGTCCACTTGGGTTACCTGTTAGCTATTTGCCAGGGTTCAGCATCAGATTCAACTAAGCTTCCATAAAGCAAGCAGCCTCCTCAAACCTTGAATGCTGTATTAGTTACATCTGAGGAGCAGGATTCTTATACTGTAAAAGAATTCTTTTATACTGATAGTCATTTTTTCCAAGCAGGATAAATTACTGATTTATTTAAATGGTTTTATTTTTTAAGTATTTATAAGAGAAAATTATTGTAAATAATCAAATCAAAATCATAATGAAATTGAATATTTATTTGAATTTTTCCTGGTAATAGCACTCAACATAAGAAAAACAAACCAAGCTGTGAGATTTTGTTTTCAATATACTCATTTTTCAAAAAGTGAAAAGTTGGGTTCTCTATTTAATGGCAACAAATGGGACTACCATTCAAAAAGCAGTATTTTAAGAGAGATATACTATGATTAACATGATGTGTTTTGTACTGTAGAATGGAGACATATCCAAACGCCAGTCTGAATATAGAAGAAATACATGTGTTAAAACCACACTGGAAAACCAAATGTTCTTCTTTATAAAAAGCTTGACATAAAAAGGAACTTGCCAGTAAACTCAATGAACTTTCACGTATAGGTTTTTTTTAAGTCGCACCCACACCACCCCCACAAAAAAACTGTAGATTTGAGTAGAGCCATTACATGACAGCTCATTTCTGTGCAACATGGAAGCTGGCTACACAGTCAATGCTAGCTTCCTAAAGTGCATCTCTTGAAGACTTCTCTAGTGAGACTGCAATATCGGGTACACAACACTGAACACAAGACCTGTAACGACAGAGCTACATCATTCGAACGGTTTGAAACCACTTTTTAAACTTTTGATTCACCAAAGAATAAAGGTGTCAAATACAGTAGTTTTCTCACTCTCCAACAGGGTACATAATAAGCTTTTGTTATTTGGCAAGTCTTTGGGAGTCGTCTAAACAACATCCCCTCTGTCACTGTAATGCGGCTCCTTGTGCAAAACAGTGAGGCGCAGAGCAAGAGTTAGATTTTCGGAAGCTTCGGTGTGTTGACCGCAGGATTTGCCTCCTGTAAGTATCTCCTCCCTGCACTCTTGTAATCATAGGTGCAGCTGTGAGTCTCTGCATACCGATGAGATGCACAGAAGTTGCTTCCACATCTAAAGCACAAAAAAAGTTTATGTGAACAGCCACATTTCTATAAGAGCCTCCTCTCTTTGGGAGATCAAGGCTTGACTTCGGGTAGTCCAACAGGAGCCTTTTGGTTCTCTTTAGCAATTCAGAATTGACATTTCCCTTATACTTATAAACAAGCACAGGCACCTCCCCCCCAAAAAAGAACAAGTCAATTGTCCATGAATGTGCAAGTGTCAAATAGAGAACCTCCTCTGAAGTGAAAGAGTCTGTAGGCCTTTATGAAGCAGTAAAACTGCGAAAGCCAGTGCATGCATGTGCCGCCTCCTTGCGTATCTAGGAAGCCTGGGCAGACTGGATTTCTGAGAAATTCAGTCTACTAAGAAAATCAAATTATGTGAAGCCTAACTATGCCATGAAAGGATTTTAAAGTATGTCAGCAACAAGGTGAGCTGTTTCCATTTGAACAGAATACACTCTAAAAAGCCGCAGCTTTACTTAATGCCTGGCCTCAACCTAAGGGCAGGCACCATCCTGGGAGCATATTAATCAATACTACTAAATAGTTATTGGTAGAAAAAACTCATTATTTTTGTTAACATATTATTCATCTCTTTTGAAACAAAAGTGTACCATAGAATTAACAGTACATTAACATTAAACTTAGTCCTTTTTATTCAATTTAAAATAGAATCTTGGAAGAGGCATTCTCCCAAGCTACATTCAAAGAAAAACCAAGTCTGTCTATCGTAAGACAAAGAGAACACACTCTTCCATTGGTTTATGCATCCTACTTTAGAGGGCAGGAGAGGGTCTCAGGAGTTTGGAAATGCATAGCCTATCTATTTGCTCTTTACTTCAGCCAATAAGGAGTTCAGCCGAGGACTGCTATTTGAACATCATCTAAACAGTCTTATGAAGAGGCAATTTAAAGAGCATTTTCTACTGCGTCCCTAAGCTGGGTCACCACAAAGCAAGCATCTCCGCTTTTCAGCTAGCCAACCTGCCTGCACTCGTAGCTAGTAGCCAGTCCAGTTTTCTTTCCACAAAGGAAACAATGCTTTGTTGTCTTCTTTGTTTGAACAGGGGCTTTCACAGGTGGGAGGTGATGAGTACATTCTCCTGTTCAGAGAAAGGACACCTTGATTACTACAGAAATAAAATTCTAAATGTGAAATACTATAAAACAAAACATTAAACACATTCCTGTCACGGCAAACCTCTCAGCCATAAATATTAATTCGTGCTTTTTTATATCTAAAATTATTTACAGAGTCTGTAATGGAGATGAACTAGAACTGTTACTTCTCTTAAGACATGCTAATTTCTACTAAGACTTTTTTTTACATTTTTATAGATATCAACACCTTTCTGATTATTTCTGAAGGCAATATGTATATTTAAAGTACACTAAACTTTGACAGAGAATCAAGAAAAATGTCTGGCTCAAAATCGTATTTATGAAGCTTCTGAGGAACAACATAGGTATTAAAATCACCCTGTTCTTTCACACCAAGAAAGAGCATGAGGACATCATGAAACTGAGCTCTTGGTGCTGATTATACCACAGAAACTAAATGCACCGAGCCATCAGCAAATTATTTAAAGCTTCAATTCATCCATTTTTAAGATAACAGGACATGTATTTTTCTCCCTAAGTTTCTAAGTGTTCAAAGGTCAACTCAGTTCTCACAATAAAAAGCATTCTGAATTTTTAAAATAATATAATTATATAAAATACGGTATCATCAATAGTGACTTGTAGGGTGCACTGTTCAATTTCACAATACCACAACCATTCCAAAACTATTTACTAGACTCTGGGCTATAGCACCAGGTTGATTTTTAATCTTACATATAAGAGCACATCTGCTATTATATGAGAAAGAATTAAATCAGTTTAATACTACAGAGCAAAACTCCAACAGACCCCACTCATGGGCAGAGAGGCTCAATGTCATCACCCACAGCTGTTACACAGAAGCACAAGGACACAGTGCTTGGTGGCGCCCAAAGGCCAGAAGGAGAAAGCAGACGAAGCCAAACAAAGGGCAGGGGTGAGAAGGAAAGCAGTGCAGAGTGTCAGTGGGAATGGCGCCCATTCCCTACCACCAAGAAAGGTTTGGGAGGCCTGGGCTTAACTCTATGTAGCAGCTAAAAGTAATCCTTCAAGGGTTCAAAAAGTTGGAATTACATTTAGTTGGCAGTATGCCTTTTGCCACAAGCCAGATTGGGTTCTGTATATACAAGCAGAATAAAATTAATGCTTTATGACTAGTCTAAAATACACTCCCAGATCTTGCCCAAAACTGAAAAAAAAAAAAAAAATAATGCCCCAAACTGGAAACTAACTTATGACTCGTAATGGTGGTCAGGTACCAACTTAAGCTAATAAGCATTTTCTTCTTCAAGGGCACTTAAGAGTTATCAAGAACATTTCACAGAGGTGATGGGATACTTTCCTCTTCTTGAATAATGAAAATAAGACAGGCATTTGCACGGGACATAGAGGAAAGGCATGCACTGCCCGATACCCTCTGAAGTGCATCCAACTGCAATTATCTTTGGGATTCAGGCTTAGGGTATTGTTCCTTAAACAAAAGTTAAAAAAACAATCTGTTGACAAAAATTTAGTTCAGCGTAGTCGTATTTTCATGTTTTTCTTTCCTTGGGGTACTTAAGTGTCCCAACCCTTTGTTCATGCAGAAGCTCTTGTGAATGTGCGGGCACAGAGCACAGTGGTGGCCAGCAGGAGGCGGCACAGAAGCGCAGCTGCAGTCTCCCCATGACAGTGGCTTCGTTCATCCTTCCCACCACAGAACAAATCAGCAGTCACACGCTCTGTGCCGGGAACCTGCCCAAATAGGTAAGCTCCCTCCTACAAAGAGGGAAAACTCAAACTCCATGGGCTGACATTCAAGGACTCGTGTGTCCAATATGCCGTTATGCTTTGCAGGGTCATTTTCTGTCATGCGCCACATCATTCCCACCCTGAATGACGCACCAGGTGCATTTACACATGCCCTCCCCTCTTCTGAACTGGTCAGGAACTTTGTCAACTTAGTAGAATTCTACTTGTCCAGTAGGAAGATGTCACCAATCATTAACTCTTCTCTGAAGCCTTCTCTCAAATATGTAATAAACATATATGAAAAAAGAAAGTCAATAAAATAATGCCGACGTGAAAAGTTGCTTTTCAGAATGAGAATAAAGATATTTGGATTAAGGCACTTGTTTGGCACTTCCTACTTTAATATTTGGTCTAACACAATGATCTATAAAAATTCACCCAAAAGAAAAGTCAGGCAATTAAGTAGTAAGGCAGTGTTTGTGATACAAGTTTGGTAGTCATCTGCCTAAAAATGATAACTAAAATGATGAAGATGGGTACGATTTCCAAGGAAGACCCTGCAGTGAAAAGCAAAGAGAACCAATGGAAAAACTTAAACAAAACTTACGCCAGAATTTTCACAAACTCTTCTAAGTAATTGCGAATGATACTGTTATTACTGCATGGCAGGAAGGAAATGGCAGCAAGATACAGAGCTCTAGTTCGGAGAATCATAAACTGCAGGTAGCAGTTGATGACTTGACCTAAATGAAATCAATCAAGAGTATATATCTGGGGACAAGCAGAGGGGCTGGTAAAACACGTTCAGAAGAAAACTGAAGTTTAAAAAAACACAAAACCAAAAATCTACAAAAATGTAACAGCCCAGAATAAAAAAAGAAAGGAAAGAGAAAAACTCTTTTAAGAAGAAGGGCCACAACCATCAAGATAAGCAGAAAGAATCATCCACTGGATTGAAAATTCTGAAGATCTTTCCAGCAACAGCAGTTTCAGAAGAAAGTACTGTAGCTTGAATTAGAGTTTAGGGAGATAGACCAAGTACAACTCAAACTTCCAAGAGGCTGAGCTGCGGATTAGTGCAAGACAGGTTTAAATAGATGTCAAAAGGAAACTGCCATCTACTTGGGGCTTTCCCGGTGGCACTAGCGGCAAAGGGCCCTTCTGCCAATGCAGGATCTGTAAGAGATGCAGGTTCGATCCCTGGGTCAGGAAGATCCCCTGGAGAAGGGGATGGCAACCCACGCCAGTATTTTTGCCTGGAGGATCCCATAGACAGAGGAGCCTGGCGGGCAACAGTCCATGGGGTCACAAAGAGTTGGACACAACTGAAGCAATTTAGCACACACACACAAAGGAAAATAATTATAATATTAAAAGTAGATACATTAATCAGAAACAGTATGGCACTGGCATAAACACAGACATATGGATCAGTGGAACATAACAGAGAACTCTGCAATAAACCCTCACAAACATAATCACACGATTTTTGACAAGGTACTAAGAAGAACATTTGATGGGGAAAAGGACAGTTTTTTTGTTTGTTTGTTTTTTGTTTTTTTTTTTTTTTACGAATATAGCCTCAAAAACTGGATGAAAAAGTTGCGACCCCGTGGACTATACAGTCCATGGAATTCTCCAGGCCAGAATACTGGAGTGGGTAGCCTTTCCCTTCTCCAGGGAATCTTCCCAACCCAGGGATCAAACCCAGGTCTCCCGCACTGCAGGCTGATTCGTCACCAGCTGAGCCACCAGGGAATCCCAAGAGTGCCGGGGTGGGAAGCCTGTCCCTTCTCCAGCGGATCTCCCTGACCCAGGAATCGAACTGGGCTCTCCTGCATTGCAGGCAGGTTCTTCACCAGCTGAGCTATCAGGGAGGCCCCGAAAACTGGACATCCACATGGAAAAGAATGAAGTTGGACCCTTACATTACACCATGTATATAAAAATTAATTCAAATGTATTAAAGACCTAATGTAAGACCTACAACTACACAACTTCTAGAAGAAAAAAATAAAGGAAAAGCTTCATTAAGGGTGGATTTGGAAACAATTTATTGAACACAATACCCCGCACAGGCCACAAAGAAACAAAATACACAAACTGAACTTGATGAAAATTAAGAACTGTTGAGCATCAAGACATGACCAATAGAGTAAAAAGGTGACCTACAGATGGGAGAAATATTTGCAAATCATACGTAAGGGATTAATATCCAGAATATATGGCAACAAGAAAACCAAGAAACAAATTCAAGAATGGGCAAGGTATTTTTTTTATATCCCGCCTCCAGGGCAAGGAATTTGAACACACATTTCTCCAAAGATCTCTAAATAGCACATCAAGAGATACTCAACATAACTAATCATCAGGGAGGTGCCAATCTAAATCACAGTAAGATGCCACCTCGTATCTGTTACGATGCCCATCAAACAAAACAGAAGATAACGAGCATGGTGAGAAAGTAGAGAAGTTGGAAACCTGGCACACTGCTGCTGGGAATGTGACAGAGCACAGCTGCCATGGAAAAGAAGACCGTAATTCCTAAAAAGTTAGACCAGAACTGCCATATGGCCCAGTGATGCCACTTCTGGGTATGCACTCAAAAGAACTGCAATCAGAGCCTCAAAGAGATACTCGTACACTTGTGTTTGTAGTGACATTATTCACAGCAGCTAAAATGTGGAAGCGACCAAGTGTCCAGCCACAGATGCTCAGGCAAGCGAGATGCTGTACACACATACAATGCAATGCTACTCGGCTGGAGAAGTATGGGGATTTTGACACATGCCAGCCTGGAGAATCCTATGGACAGAGGAACCTTGTGGGCTGCAGTCCATGGGGTCGCAAGAGTCGGATGCGACTGAGTGACTCTGACTACTACTACAGCACAAACGAACCCTGGGAGCTTATGCTGCATAAAGTAAGCCAGGCACAAAAAGACAAATTCTGAGTGATTTCACTTATGTGAGGCACCGGGAGTAGTTAAAATTATAGACAGAAAACAGAACGGTGGTTGCCAGGGTCTGGGGAGAGAGAGTAATGAGGAGCTAAAGTTTAATGGGTACAGAGTTTCCATTTTGATGAAATGAGTTCTGGAGATACATGGTGATACTGGTTGGCTAAAAATGTGAATGTACTTAACACCATTCAACTGTACACTTAAAAATGGTTAGACAGTAACTTTCTTACAATAAAACAATTGAAAAAAAAGTAGATATGTTACAACTTTAGAACCTTGGGCTTTATACAGTAGTGGAAACAAACCTCAGTTATCTCTTTAATGACATGAAACTCACATGACAATCATAATACATCATGTGCCCTTCAGAACGTTGGGGCTACAAACGTGGTACTCATTTGCTAGAGTTTCCATCTCTAGACTGGGTACTGGAACACAAGAGGTGATAGTGATGGCTTCTTCAGAAGTGTTTGGCCTGTATACCTCTAAGATACTACTGGCAGAAGTGATGCTAATAATATAGTCATTTCTGCTAGCATGCCTTGGAAAGGGCTAGTCAAAGAGACCGTCCCTTTCTTTTATCCAGAAATAACCAGTTCATCAAATGGAGCTCTTACCATCCTTGACATCGGACCATGAGTTTAAGAAACGCCTTTCTAGGGCATTTTCTCAAAACTCATCCTGCACCCAGCATGGCTGCGGAGTAGCCAGGGACTAGATACATTGTGAACACATGGTAATTTTTCATTCATCTTATCTTTTCACATAGACCATATTCTTTTCCAGACAATAGAGGCCTCAATTTCAATTTTTGTTTTATTCTTCAAATATACCCTACAGTCAGTTCTCTTAATCATTTTCTTCAGTAGAACAAAGTCTAAGGAAGTTTACTCTGCATATACCACAGAGAATGTTCTTCCCATTACTCTTTGAAAATTCTAATTCACAGTATGCATAATGCTATGATTATTAGCCTTATATTGTTTTCAAAATTATCTGTAGCTTACCTACTCTTTTCCCTGATGTTGTATTATTTCCATTCATTCCAATACCACGGGCAGACTACAATTAAAACACAAAACATCTATAGAGGTGAGTTAACGGAAAACAGAGCAGAGATCACCTAACATGAAATAATAATATTTTATGACAAAAATGGTGATGAACTTTCATTTTAAATTATTTAATCTCTTTTTAAGTAAATTAACCTGTGACCTGGCTGTCACATCCATCAATATTGTGCTTATTCTTTACCTTCAAGAGACTAAAGGTTGTCTATGGCCACACGACTCTGAATGTGCCTGATCCTGTCTGACCTTGGAAGCTAAGCAAGGTCAGGTCTGGTTAGAACTTGGATGGAAGAGAGTAAAATCTGATGGCTCAAATAAAATTTCTTATTAGGGAAAAACATTAATTAAAATATTTAGCATTTTTAAATATATGATAAATTGTTTAAAATTAAAATAAAAACTACTTTCAAATTATAGTTCTAAATTTAGAACTAAAACATTATTTAAAATTCAACTGTCAAAAAATTTTCTATAAACTAGAAAGACATTTGAAGAGGAAGTTATGAAAAGAATTCAACCTTAGACCTCTTTATTTAACATGTAAACAAAAAACAAAGTACCCTGAATCACTACAAGGATAACTAGCAGAACACATTGAAAGGCAAATACTTACTAAAAAAAATTCTGTAGTTTCTAACTGAGGAGAACTTCTCCTAAGGCTCTCTTCCTGAAAATGCTGGAGGTTTGTAGACAGCCCAATTCCAGAGGTCCGCAGCCTGCCTGCCCCACGTGCACTCTGTAAGCTGTCTCTGCTTGCACTCCGGGCCAGCGAAGCAAGAAAACCTATATTATTTACAAAACCCACAGGCTCTTTGGATGCCCTGTTAGCCATTTCTGTGATATCCCGAGCCTCAACTTTAGAAATAATATCAGATCTTTTACCAGTTGAATCAACTTTAACGGCTCGAAAGCGAGTAGTCCTAGAGAAAGAAGAATCAGTTATATTTCGAACATCCAATGACCGAAGCACGTTTTGTGAAGCAGAAGACTGGAGGCTCCCAGACTCAAAACATTTGGACTGTCTCTGTGGTTTCGCCAGAGAATTATGGAGTGACGTTGGTGCAGAACAGCGAAGAGGTGATAAGAGTCTGTTCTTGTGAGGACTTAATTCACGGTGGCTGAGAACTGAAGCCTCTGACTCACCATTCAACACTTTTGCAGCGTGCTTAAGATGCTGCTCTTTAGCTTTCGAGCCTCTATCCCCATTAAGGAGAGAGGATTCCAGGTTTCCCTTCCGTGTGCCTCCCACGCCACTGCTCTGTTCACCAGCATTCCCTTCTGTAAGGGAAGCAGACGAACCCGCTTCAGGTGGAAGTGGCTCTTCAGTGACACACCCTTCTGAGGTTGGAAATAAACCAGTGTCATCCTCATTGTTAGATGACAGCTTTCCCGAAAAGTGCTTTGTCCGCCTAGGCAGGGACGATCCGAGATGGCGAACAGTATCAGCAAGCTCTTTGTCAGTTTCAAACTCCGTATGAGGCATCTGAGATGGTAGTTTGAGGCCACTACTGGAATGCGGCAGTGTGTAACTCTCCCAGTTACCACCTTCCTTAAGAAAATCACCAGTGATAGATGATACGGGTCTATCAGCAGGGGGCGGAGCTGCCGAACTTGAAGCTGCTCTGCTGGCTGAGGCAGGCAGACATGTGTTCCCAGGAGAAGGTAAACAAGACTGCCCAATGTGGGGAAGAACTCTTAACAATCTATGGCGAGCAGCTGCTGTGGAACTACTAGAAGGTCGAGGAGCTATGGGTGGCCGAGGTTTTACCTTGACAGCTTTCTTAGGCTAAAAGAAAGGAATGCATACATAATTCTTTACACAGTCATTTTCTCCACCCAATAACAAAGATTATCGGAGTAAGAAAAGGGTACTTACATATTGGCATTTGGATTACCTCAATCTAAAATATTTAAAAAGATTAAAATCTTAAGCTTACGATTGAGAAGAATTTTGCTATCTTTCCTCATTGAGTATAATTTCCAACAATGTTAAAAGAAAACCAATTTTGTTTTTCATCACTATTGATTATTTGTCAGTTTTGTTGAGAAGAAAATTGAGTATATTAGATATGGCATAGCTGACCTATTTCAGATCCCCAACAACTTTTCCTAGTAAGATGAGTCAAGTGTTTGGATAGGTAGCTACTGCAGAACAGAGTTAATAGATGACCTAAACTGCTCTCCTTGAAAACGCCTGCTTGCAAGTCTGGCCCTTGGCTGGCTTCTAGAAACTTGTATTTCAAGAAGGTTCCTGCTACCCTAACTTGTAAGAGACACTCATTGTGCCTTACTTGTTTGTGCAAGCAATACGGTTTATGCTGAACATCGACTTTTCTTCTGGGAGTCTGGAATTTTGGCACATGATAGGCAGAGGGTGCCTTCATTAAGAGCTCCTAATGACATCCCTGGGCACAAAGTCTTTAATGAGCTTCCCTAGTAGACAACATTCCACATGTGCTGATAAAGCTCACTGACAAATAATTATATACATCTTATGAGACTTCACTGGGAAAGTGTGTACCTGATTTCCTCTATACTTCACCCACCATGCTCCTTTTCCCTTTGCTGATATTGCTTTGTACCCTTTTGCTGAAATAAATCTTAACCATGAGTAAAACGATATGCTAGTCCTGTGAGTCCTTCAAGCAAACCATCAAATCTAGGAGTGGTCTAGGGGTTCCCAATATGGTTATTTTAACAGAAGTGTCACAACAATTCATGATGTATGGTTAAAGTTGAAAATTAAAAATATGAAGCCTTAGCACTTATCTTCAGATATGGACTGATATGAGCATGACAAAGAATGGAATACCTGATGAAATACCAAGACTCCCAACCTAGAAATATAAGAGAATGAGGTAATGATATCCAGCCAAAAATGTCTGACTTGCATCTAATCATGATGGAACAGCAAGATAAATTCAAACTGAGGACATTCTACAAAACTAACCAACACTCCAAAACTATTTGACATGAATGTTTAGCAAAAGGCTAAGAAATAATTCTGCATAAAAAAGCAGACCAAGAAAGCATTACAACTAAATACAACACATGATTCTTGATTGGATCTCAAATTGAACAGAGAACAAAAAATCAAAATAAAACCTAATGCTAGCAAATACATTATTGGGAAATGAAGACATATGAATACAGATTATATAATGTGTATCAGTGACAAATTATGTGTATGATAACTGTATTGCAGTTATATAGGAGAAGACTCTATTCTTAGGAGTTATATACTGAATATTTAGGGGGAAAACTGAACTGAACTCCCAAACGAATCAGGTTAAAAAAAACAGAGAAAGCAAATGTGGAAACAATGTTAACTGTTGAATCTAGGTAAAATTTCCATGAATGTTCACAGGTACAACATTTCTAAATGACTGGACATTTTTCAAAATAAAAAAAGGCAAAGTAAGAATTCAGACAAAGACTGAGAGATTTAATTGCCAAGAGGCATAAATGAAAAAAAAAAAAAAGGCACTAGGAGATTCAGAAGAAGGAGAATAATCTTTAAAGGAAGCAAGTAATTGCAGGAAAGAATAAAGAGCAACAGAAAAGGTAAATAGGTGGATAAATATAAATAGTATTGGCAATATAAAACAACTTGAGGTGTTCAAAATATACGTAAATTAAAATGCATGACAAAACGACACAGAAGATGTTCACATGTGTAACTGGAGTTACTGTTCTAAGATTATAGCATTAAAAGAAAAGGGATAAAAATCATTTGTATTATACTATAGTCAAGAAGGTACAAATAATCTCTAGAGTACCCATCTGAAAAGACTAACAATAACAAAGTAATAGGATAAAAACTGAAAAACAAAAAGTAGATTAAAGAAAGGGAAAGAGAGAGAGGAAAAAGAAACATGAGACAAGTGGTTAAACAGAAAACAAACAGTAAGACGATACAAATTCACACGTACTGGGAATTATATTCAATGTTACAGAACGGAAAGCTTGTCAGTCTGGATAAAAAAATAATAAAAAATCCACCACCCATTGATTATAAGAAAAACTCTTAAATATAGAAATATAGAAGGAGAAAAAGTAATAAAGTGGAAAGGATATATGACAGAAACATAAATCAAAAGAAAGCTCGCTTAGCTATACTAATATTAGACAAAATAGCTTTTAAGACAAGTGCATTACAAAACAAACATTTTATAATAATAAATAGCAATATTTATAATAATACAAACTACAAGAAAGATACCGTAATTCCTTGGATATCATACAAATCTGTACTAGATCATCTGACCTAGTTTGACAGTTTCAAAATATATAAAGCAAAAATAAACATACTAAAAGAAGAAACACAAATTCACAACCAAAGGGCAGATTTCTAATGAACTTCTCTCAATAACTGATGGAAAACAGACACACACAAAAATCAGAAAGTCTCCAGAAGTCCGAACACCACAAATAACAGTTGTCTAACTGATATATGCAGGCCACACGCACGCACGCACGCACACGCACACACACACACACACACACACACGCACGCACGCAGTGACTAGACTACAGTCTTCACACACACACACACACACACACACACACACACGCACGCACGCAGTGACTAGACTACAGTCTTCCCAAGTGGCATATACCAGTATGCTTAGTCACAAACCAATCCTCAGCTTATTTCCAAGGTCTGAAATCATCTGTTCTCTGACTACAGTGATATTAAACTACAAATCAACAAAAAAGATATATAATATTCCACATATTTGTAAACGAAGGAGTTCAGACCATGAGTCTCATGGATCTAAAGATTAAATATAATTCCTATCAAAATCCCAATGGATTTTTTTTTTTTGCAAAAATAGAATCATCCATCCTAAAATTCTTAAGTGACCACAAGGAACTCCAAAGAGTCAAAATAATCTTGACAAAGAACAAAGTTGCAGGTCTCACACTTCCTGACTTCAAAACCTATTGCAAAGCTCAGCAATCAGAAAAGTGTGGTACTGGCATACATAATGGCCAACAGCACAGAATCAAGGGCCCAGAAGTGCTCTACACGTCCACTCCCAGCTACAGGCCCCAGAGAAACGAGCGCATGTGTCCACCAAAGGCGTGCACAAAGGACGCTCAAAGCAGCTTTGGTGATGAAAGCCACAAGTGTCACAAGCAGACAGACGCAGCGGGTACAGGCATACCTCGTCTCACTGCACTGGGCAGATATTGCTCTTCCACAAGCTGAAGGTTCGCTGCGGCCCCGCGTGGAGCAAGTCTAGATTGATGCCATCTTTCCAACAGCATCTGCTCACTTCGCATCTCTGGGTCACATTTTGGTAATTCTTGTAGTATTTCAGGCTTTTTCATTATTACTATTATATTTCTTATGGTGATCTGTGATCAGTGATCTTTGATGTTACTACTACAACTCACTGAAGGCTCAGATGATGGCTAGCATTTTTTAGCAATAAATATTTTCAAGTAAGGTATGTACATTGTTTTTTAGACAGAATGCTATTGTACACTAAACAGACTATAGTATAGTGTAAATATAAATTTTATATGCACTGGGAAACCAAAAAACCCGTGTGACTCACTTTATTGTGATACTCGCTTTATTGTGGCGGTCTGGAGCCAAATCTGCAGTACCTCCGAGGTATGCCTGTATAGTCACACAATGGATTAGTGCACAGCAGTAAAAAGAGAACGGACCGATTCACGCAACAAACGGATGAACTCCAAAAGCATTATGTTGAGCAAAGGAGACCAGACCGAAAAAAAGAAAGTAAATTACACATGATATCTTCTATACCACGTTCAGGAACATTAGACGCTAATTTGTGACGACACAGTTAATAGTAGTTATCTGGGGAGTAGGTAAAGGCAGGCATCAACTGGGAAAGGCTATGAGAAAGCCTGGAGCGAAAAACAGGTCCTAGTTTAATTTGAGTTGTACCTACATAACTGTATATAAATGTAAAAATTCATCAAGCTATATTAAACACTTGTGAATTTTATTTTATGTACATAGTATATTTCAATAAAGAAACAGTTACCAACAGAGTGAAAAGCAAAGTTTTAGAGTAGTGCTATACATATGACAAAGAACTAATATACAGAATATATAAAAATCTCCAAAAAAATCAGTAAGCAAAATGAACACAATTCAATTTTTTAAATGGGCAAAAAAACTGAATACACATTTTTACAAAAAAGGATATCCAAACACCCAATAAATACATGAAAGGTACTCTACTTTATTAATCAGAGAAATGAAAATTAGAGCTATAATGCAATGAGAATGACAAAGATGGAAAGGAAGAACCAGATCAAATCCTGGTGAGAATCCATGAAACCTGCAGCTCTCATTCACTACTGGAGAGAAGTCATCCAATTATTTTGGAAAACTGACAATACCTAGGATAGCTAAACATTCCTATCAACACCCAGACAGACCTATCCATAATAAGTAAATATTAACAGCATCTTAAAAAGTAACTTGCAAAGTTAAGGTTAGGCTCTCTTTTATTATCCTTCTTAGTTCTAGAATCATGAAAGTTTTTAAAGCCGTGAGTTATTTTGAGTGCAATATTATCACATTAAATACACTGCTGGCTGAAAAAAATTAATTCTTTGCAGTTAATATTTCAATAAATGAGGTCAGAAACTTGAGATGAATAATATTTTATATAAATTTTCTTCCCAACAATTACCAACAGACCTCAGTGCTGCGAGCCCTGCAAGGATAAACTGAAGAAAGGCCTGGCCAAGCTTCACCTTTTTGCTGAGATTCATGTTCTCCATCTTAGCCTTCAGCAGCTTCATCTTATTCATAGTTATTGAATTTTCAATTATCTGTTGCCCAGAAGGAGAAGGCTCTATTTCCTCATCTTCATCAGCATACAAGCTATACACAGAACCACTACTGCAAAGAAAATGATAATTGCTGTTGAAATGCACCTGACGCCCCCAATTACTAAAAACGTTCAAGGACAACACAAAGCTACAGATGATACTAATGACAAAATAGGCTCATTTTCTCAAGGGAAATCCAAGGCAAGTATGCTTCAAAACTGTATTTCTTATCAGAAAAAATAGATGGGGATAAATGTCATGATTTAACTTTATCGAAAATCTAGTACAACTGAGCTTTTCTTTAAACTCAATATCCCATAAGTGAAGACTCTGTTTGGAAACGGAACCACTCACAACAGCATAGATTTTACAATGAAAAGACACACTTTGGTCACATCATGACAAATTATTACAAATGTAAAACACTCCAATTACTGATCAATCACAATAACATTTATTCATTTTATTATTTGGAATCCCTTCTGACTGCATAATGCCATAATATAATGGTACTATCACACTGTCCTACTATTCTATGTCTATCTTTCCCTCTTACTCCCCCATATGTGAGCAAGTTGAAAGCAGGTATTAACACTGGGCTTTTTTCATCTGCCCAGTCTTAGCACCTGGCACAATGCCTGGCACAAATTTAATAAATGTTTGCTAGATTTATTAAACATTTAATAAATGTTTGCTAGAACACAAATAACTGTAATTTCATTCAACTTTTTCAATAATGGGAAAGCTTAAATGGTTACATAATCTCAGTGATTTGAAGAATGACTGAAATGTTAAATAGAGCATAGCAGAATGTACATTAGTCACCGTGTCCAATGTCCTACAGGAGAACTAAAGGATACACGCTAAAGCAGTATGAGAATTAAGAAGATTTCCTGTTCTATATGATTGCTAAGAAATGGACACAACCTACGATAACCCTAACAAGGCATATTCCATACCACTTCTGAAGGACATGTTACCACCACACAAGGGTGAGGCTGAGAGTGGCTATGTCCATCCCTAAAATTTACATTCAGGAAACTAAATGTGAAACTGGCGACGTTCCGGAATCATGGGGTAATCACATTACACAGCAACAACGGGCATCAGGAGGAATAACGATGGGGATTGGTCTCCACAAGCAATTCGGTTCCTCTGCTTGACCTGCGACTATCATTTCTACCTAAATGCCAGAGATGTCAAAGTCTAAAATTAAAACTGGCACAATGACTTAAGACCACATTAACACTGCTACTGTTCACTGAACGCCTAACCTGCCAGACGCTTTCCACATAATATTTCTAATCCTCACAACATTTACACACAGTGAGATTATATCCCATTCTTATAAGTGAGGAACCTGCAGGTGAGAGAAGTTAAATGATTCTGTTCAATACTTAGTAAAATCAGAGCTCGTAAATGAGGCATCTAAGATTAAAATCCTTCGTCTCTCTGGTTCCAAAGCCTATTCTTTATACGACTTCCTGTTGCTTCCCCAGGCACCAACAACAGGCCTTACTGCACCATGCTTATCCACATTAAGCGACAGAACTTTAGTGCGTGAAGGCGCTCGTCTGGAGGTTAATTAACTACACTTGAGAAAGAGGGCCGAGGGCAGATTTCTGCCGGTTCTCCCTTGGAGTTGGACGGAATGACTCAAGTATATTCTGTTCCTGCTCATCTTATAATACTTCAACTTCAACTACTTCTCGTTATATCTCCTGGCATTTTAAATTATCCATATTGAATACTGAAAGAGGTTTCTGACTCAATCTTCCTGTAATAAGACACTGCTCCTTTACCGTTCTCCCACAGAGATCAGTGTGTTTCTGTGTTTCTGTGTTTCTGTGTGTGATACACACACATACACACATATACACACACACACACACCTGAGAAATATTTCACGGGATGCATTTTAGCACATAAAAAACACTTTTAACTTCACGTAATTTTTTAAAGTATCACATTATTGTGTTATCTCTCACAAAGCGTAGATTCATGATTCACTGAGAAGCCGAACTCAATTGTTTTCTAAATGGAAAAATGTAACTAGGATAACACATTAATCTATCAACTTAATCCAAGAATATCTTTCTTTATATTTAAATGCTGTAAATATTTTCTTGAATGCTATATTTAACTTTTTCTAAATCTTTAAATCTAATAATATGATTAAAGAATAAGAGATGTGCAAATGCAGTATTTATTTCAACAAGAATACTGTTCATCCTGAAGCCAAGTCCTCATGCGACATTAACAGATAAGTTACCATTTGAGTTACCATTTAATTAACTTTTGCAATGCTTCCTTTTATTTCTTCCCACTTAAAAAAGCAGTAAGGTGGAAAGATTGAGATTAATAGCGATGACTGATTTGCTGCAGCAGCCGTGAAGAGATACCCCACGCCCAAGTTAAGAGAAACCCAAGTAAGATGGTAGATGTTGCAAGAAGGCATCAGAGGGCAGACACACTGAAACCATGATCACAGAAAACTAGACAATCTGATCACACTAGGACCACAGCCTTGTCGAACTCAGTGAAACTAAGCCATGCCTGCGGGGCCACCCAAGACGGGCGGGTCATGGCGGAGAGGTCTGACAATGTGGCCCACTGGAGAAGGGATGGCAAACCACTTCAGTATTCTTGCCTCGAGAACCCCATGAACAGTATGAAAAGGCAAAATGATAGGATACTGAAGGAGAAACTCCCCAGGTCGGCAGGTGCCCAATATGCTACTGGAGATCAGTGGAGAAATAACTCCAGAAAGAATGAAGGGATGGAGCCAAAGCAAAAACAATACCCAGCTGTGGATGTGACTGGTGATAGAAGCAAGGTCCAATGCTGTAAAGAGCAATATTGCATAGGAACCTGGAATGTCAGGTCCATGAATCAAGGCAAATTGGAAGTGGTCAGACAAGAGATGGCAAGAGTGAACGTCGACATCCTAGGAATCAGCGAACTAAAATGGACTGGAATGGGTGAATTTAACTCAGATGACCATTATATCTACTACTGTGGGCAGGAATCCCTCAGAAGAAATGGAGTACCATCATGGTCAACAAAAAAGAGTCTGAAATGCAGTACTTGGATGCAATCTCAAAAACGACAGAATGATCTCTGTTCGTCTCCAAGGCAAACCATTCAATATGACAGTAATCCAAGTGTATGCCCCAACCAGTAATGCTGAAGAAGCTGAAATTGAACGGTTCTATGAAGACCTACAAGACCTTTTAGAACTAACATCCAAAAAAAGATGTCCTTTTCATTATAGGGGACTGGAATGCAAAAGTAGGAAGTCAAGAAACACCTGGAGTAACAGGCAAATTTGGCCTTGGAATGCGGAATGAGGCACAGCAAAGACTAATAGAGTTTTGCCAAGAAAATGCACTGGTCATAGCAAACATCCTCTTCCAACAACACAAGAGAAGACTCTACACATGGACATCACCAGATAGTCAACACCGAAATCAGACTGATTATATTCTCTGCAGCCAAACATGGAGAAACTCTATACAGTCAGCAAAAACAAGACTAGGAGCTGACTGTGGCTCAGATCATGAACTCCTTATTGCCAAATTCAGACTTAAATTGAAGAAAGTAGGGAAAACCGCTAGACCATTCAGGTATGACCTAAATCAAATCCCTTATGATTATACAGTGGAAGTGAGAAATACATTTAAGGGCCTAGATCTGATAGACAGAGTGCCTGATGAACTATGGAATGAGGTTCGTGACATTGTACAGGAGACAGGGATCAAGACCATCCCCATGGAAAAGAAATGCAAAAAAGCAAAATGGCTGTCTGGGGAGGCCTTACAAATAGCTGTGAAAAGAAGAGAAGTGAAAAGCAAAGGAGAAAAGGAAAGATATAAGCATCTGAATGCAGAGTTCCAGAGAATAGCAAAAAGAGATAAGAAAGCCTTCTTCAGCGATCAGTGCAAAGAAATAGAGGAAAAGAACAGAATGGGAAAGACTAGAGATCTCTTCAAGAAAATTAGAGATACCAAGGGAACATTTCCTGCAAAGATGAGCAGAAGATACTAAGAAGAGGTGGCAAGAATACACAGAAGAACTGTACAAAAAGATCTTCAGGACCCAGATAATCACAACGGTGTGATCACTCACCTAGAGCCAGACATCCTAGAATGTGAAGTCAAGTGGGCCTTGGAAAGCATCGCTACGAACAAAGCTAGAGGAGGTGATGGAATTCCAGTTGAGTTGTTTCAAATCCTGAAAGATGATGCTGTGAAAGTGCTGCACTCAATATGCCAGCACATTTGGAAAACTCAGCAGTGGCCACAGGACTGGAAAAGGTCAGTTTTCATTCTAATCCCAAAGAAGGGCAATGCCAAAGAATGCTCAAACTACCACACAATGCACTCATCTCACATGCTAGTAAAGTAATGCTAAAAATTCTCCAAGCCAGGCTTCAGCAATACGTGAACTGTGAACTTGCAGATGTTCAAGCTGGTTTTAGAAAAGGCAGAGGAACCAGAGATCAAATTGCCAACATCTGCTGGATCATGGAAAAAGCAAGAGAGTTCCAGAAAAACATCTATTTCTGCTTTATTGACTATGCCCAAGCCTTTGACTGTGTGGATCACAATAAACTGTGGAAAATTTTGAAAGAGATGGGAATACCAAACCACCTGACCTGCCTCTTGAGAAATCTGTATGCAGGTCAGGAAGCAACAGTTAGAACTGGACATGGAACAACAGACTGGTTCCAAAGAGGAAAAGGAGTACGTCAAGGCTGTATATTGTCACCCTGCTTATTTAACTTCTATGCAGAGTACATCATGAGAAACGCTGGACTAGAAGAAACACAAGCTGGAGTCAAAATTGCCGGGAGAAATATTAATAACCTCAGATATGCAGATGACACCACCCTTAAGGCAGAAAGTGAGGAGGAACTAAAAAGCCCCTTGATGAAAATGAAAGTGGAGTGTGAAAAAGTTGGCTTAAAGCTCAACATTCAGAAAACGAAGATCATGGCATCCAGTCCTATCACTTCATGGGAAATAGATGGGGAAACAGTGGAAACAGTGTCAGACTTTTTTGGGGGGGGCTCCAAAATCACTGCAGATGGTGACTGCAGCCATGAAATTAAAAGACGCTTACTCCTGGGAAGAAAAGTTATGACCAACCTAGAGAGCATATTCAAAAGCAGAGACATTACTTTGCCGACTAAGGTCCGTCTAGTCAAGGCTATGGTTTTTCCAGTGGTCATGTATGGATGTGAGAGTGGTACTGTGAAGAAGGCTGAGCGCCGAAGAATTGATGCTTTTGAACTGTGGAGTTGGAGAAGACTCTTGAGAGTCCCTTGGACTGCAAGGAGATCCAACCAGTCCATTCTGAAAGAGATCAGCCCTGAGTGTTCTTTGGAAGGAATGATGCTAAAGCGGAAACTCCAGTACTTTGGCCACCTCATGCAAAGAGTTGACTCATTGGAAAAGACTGTGATGCTGGGAGGGATTGGGGGCAGGAGGAGAAGGGGACGAGAGAGGATAAGATGGCTGGATGGCATCACTGACTCGATGGACCTGAGTTTGGGTGAACTCCGGGAGTTGGTGATGGACAGGGAGGCCTGGCGTGCTGTGATTCCTGGGGTCGCCAAGAGTCGGAGACGACTGAGCAACTGAACTGACCTGATACTAGATGTTGCATCAGAACAAATCAAATAATTCTATTTCTTTTTTAAAGCAAGAATTGGCAAACTGAGACCAAGATCAAATTTAGTGCACCACCTATTTCTTATTGACCCATGAGCTAAGAATAGCCTTTATAACTTTTAAATAGTTGAAAAAAATCAAGATAACATTACATAATGGGAGCATGTGAAATTCATATTTGTGTCCAATACACGTTCTCGGGAGTACAGCCACACTCGACCACACGCTACACACGCTGCTCTTGCGCTACAATGGCCGAGCTGATAGCTGCTACAGAAACTGCATGTGGCTCTCTCCTTGCTGCCCACTGTGGCTTAGCTCTATAAAGCACAGCGGCACAGGCATGATTCAACAGCATCGTGAGCGCCATGCGTGTCCCTGCACAATGGTATTTTTACTAGTACATACCCAACGTGTCGAAACAAAGAGAAGAATGCATTTCAAAAGCTGCAGTTTTAAAGCGCTGCAGAGCGCTCAGTGTGGTCAGACTCTGCGAGTCCGTGGACTGTAGCCCATCAGGCTCCTCTGTCCATGGGACTCCCCAGGCAAGAGTAATGGAGCAGGTTGCCACTTTCTCCTTCAGGGGATCTTCCCTACCCAGGGACTGAACCCAGGTCTCCTGCTTGGCAGGTGGATTCTTTACCACTGACCCACCAAGGGAGATCATTTTGCTATCAATTAAGCAGCAGAGGACTGTGTTTATGATACAAGGACACTGCAGGTATGCTGAAGAAAAACAATATATTTGGACATTATCAGATTAAGGAATCATGACAACATGCCCAACTTGCAGGAAGACAATGATAAGAAAGAGCAGAAAATTAAAAATGGAATACATCATCACAGTAAGAAAATGAAAATGAGAGTGCAACCAAAAGAAGTTTCAAAGTGGCTTATTTACCAGCCACAAGGAAATGTTTACCAATTGTGAATTAAGCAGTTGATCACAGCAGTTGAAAAAATGTGGCCACAGAAAATAAACTTGTTTAAAGACTATTTTTTGGCAAGAACAATTTCTAGAAGAGCTGAGAACAACGGAAGCAACATCAATAGTCAGTTAGAAGATGAGCAAATGAGTCAGTTTCTTCCTTGGCTTTTGATGAGTTAATACAAGCCACATGTTACTCAGTTGCTTTTGTTCATTCAGGGTGTCAATACCAAAGTGGAAGTGACCGAAGAACTAGGCCCAATGTACCGTCTGCATGAAACAACTACAGGTAAGAACATTTTCAAAGAAATTGCTAAAACACCAAGGGCACCTTGAAGTGAAGTAAGTGAAGGTGTCAGTCACTTCGGTCCAGGCACGCTCTTTGAGACCCCGTGGACTGTAGCCCACCAGGCTCCTGTCTCCCTGGATTTCTCAGGCAAGAATACTGGGAGTGGGTTGCCATTCCCTTCTCCAGGGGATCTTCCCACCCCAGGGAAAGAACCCCAGGTTCTCTGCACCGTAGGCAGACTCTTTACCATCTGAGCCACCAAGAAGTGAAACCCGCTACAACTGAGAGAGCAGGAAGCAACTGTGCTGAACAACTGTACAAAGCTAATGAAAACGTGAGGTGTTTAAACCCTGTGCTTATCTGTGTTATTCATCAGAAGGTATTCTGCAGTAAGTATCTGAATCTATCACATATTACTGAACCAACAGTGTCAATGGAAGTTAAAGGAAATCTGCATATTTCAAAAATCTGTTTAAATGTGCAATTGAGACGCTCCACCTATATTCAACTGGAAGCACAACACAGTAGCATACTAAAGGCAAATAGCAAAAAATGACTCTGAGAGTATTCTCTAAATGCCTTCCTAGTGATGAAAGTGCTCAATTAAAATCATATGCTCATGGACTGCTACCAGTATTTGGAAGTACAAAGTTTTAAAGAGGAAATAGATAAGATCTCATTCCAGATCAATATTAACAAATACATTTTCACAACTGACTCCACAACTGTGACAGGTAATGCTTTCAACCCCAATTAACTAAACTATTACTCCCACAAAAAGGAACTCCATTCTTCTCGTTAGTAGACCTGAATTAGATACACACACACTCAATTATTATATTTTGAATTGTCTGTAAAAATTTTGTGAAAATTTGTTTTATCTGGTTATATAAGTACTTTTACATGGTATCCTTAACTTCATCTCTTGGCCTGAAAACCCTAAAATAGTTACTATCTGGCCCTTTACAGAAACGGTTGCTATCTCCTATTATAAGAGTTAAGAAAGCCTCTCTCGGGATAAGAAAAGAGCTTTCTGCTCTGCTTCCTCATCCACCCTATCCCTTGTCCAATTCTGGTAAGTGAATAGAGAGGAAAAGTAAAAGAAACAGAGAATATATTAAGAGGAATAATAATACAATTTTAATTGAAATCCATAATAACATTTGGATTATGTCTTAAACACAAATAAATGTTTTGTGTTTACTCTTAGTAAAAGGAGTAAGTGATGTTTCAAGCAAATGAAAAAGAAGTACAAAAGCATGGCATAATCAACAAGAGCTATAAAAATGATAACAGGGTGTAAAAGGCCTTCCACGCCAAGCTATGGAGCTTAGATTCTCTCCTCTAGGAAAGGAGAGCCAAAAGAGGATGTCCTGAGCAAGAAAACCGAAACAGCAGCAAAGTAGCAAATGGCAAGATGGGCGTAAAGCAATCCTGCTCACGGCCTAGAGCAAGAGGTGCTGGACTGGAGCTGCAGCCCACTGCTCCCGCTGCTCTGCGCTTCTGTTGAAGGCACGTCTGCAGTGCCAACCAGATTCTGACACACAGAGTCAACAAAAAACACCATTCCTGATGTCTGCTCTCTGCCAACACAGTAAGCATAATCTTTCTTCCACATAACACACTGAGGCGAGGCAGAATCCTAAAGGAATTTCCTGATTCCCAATTCTAGGTGCTCACACCCTGCATATTCTCCTAACCTTGAGTCTGGCATGACTTATTTAACTTATATGCAGAGTACATCATGAGAAACGCTGGACTAGAAGAAACACAAGCTGGAATCGAGATTGCCAGGAGAAATATGAATAACCTCAGATATGCAGATGACACCACCCTTATGGCAGAAAGTGAAGAGGAACTCAAAAGCCTCTTGATGAAAGTGAAAGTGGAGTGTGAAAAAGTTGGCTTAAAGCTCAACATTCAGAAAACGAAGATCATGGCATCCGGTCCCATCACTTCATGGGAAATAGATGGGATAACAGTGGAAACAGTGTCAGACTTTATTTTTCTGGGCTCCAAAATCACTGCAGATGGTGACTGCAGCCATGAAATTAAAAGACGCTTACTCCTGGGAAGAAAAGTTATGACCAACCTAGAGAGCATATTCAAAAGCAGAGACATTACTTTGCCGACTAAGGTCCGTCTAGTCAAGGCTATGGTTTTTCCAGTGGTCATGTATGGATGTGAGAGTTGGACTGTGAAGAAGGCTGAGCGCCGAAGAATTGATGCTTTTGAACTGTGGTGTTGGAGAAGACTCTTGAGAGTCCCTTGGACTGCAAGGAGATCCAACCAGTCCATCCTAAAGGAAATCAGCCCTGGGTGTTCTTTGGAGGGAATGATGCTAAAGCGGAAACTCCAGTACTTTGGCCACCTCATGCAAAGAGTTGACTCATTGGAAAAGACTCTGATGCTGGGAGGGATTGGGGGCAGGAGGAGAAGGGGACGAGAGAGGATGAGATGGCTGGATGGCATCACTGACTCGATGGACGTGAGTCTGAGTGAACTCTGGGAGCTGGTGATGGACAGGGAGTCCTGGTGTGCTGCGATTCATGGGGTCGCAAAGAGTCGGACACGACTGAGCGACTGAACTGAACTGAACTGATGCCTTGCTTCTATTCAACAAAATATGGCAAAAGTAGAAGGATTTTTCAGATATAACTCAGGCTCCAAATCAGCTGATTTTGAGTTAATCAAAAGAGAACTGAAGGCAGCCTCTACCCAAAAGCCAGTAAAAAAACCAGGGCCCTCAGTCATGTGACTGTCAAGAAACAGGCCCACCAAGTGAATGAGCCTGAAAGCAGATTGCTTCCCCTGAAATTCCCAGGGGGGCGCACCTTTGCTGACACCGGGCCTGCAGCTCTGCGGGAACCTGAGAAGAGTGCCCGGCTGAACTGTGCCTCGACTCCCAAGCCATGGAAACTGACTGCAGACTGCAAGCTGATTTTCCCATGAGTGGAACTGCCACTAGGTTTCAACGCCGTGGAATTAAATTTTCGTTACCTGCAACCTTTCCTTTGTTGCCTGTCCTACTGCTCTTTTAAGGTCACTTTTTCTCAGAGGTTATTCCTAACTCCCTACCTTTCAGATAAAACGAAGGCCCTCTTATCTGCTTTTCCAGAGATTTTAATGTCTTTTTACAACAACTGACAAAATTATATTATAGATACAATTTATAGCAGATTTCATGTTCCATAAAGGAATATAATTTTTATAACTTAGTGTGTAGTATAAAAATAGACTATAAAAGTTCAATGTTTAGTGAATGTTTTAAAGTGAAATAAGGTTAAAAAAATCATAGTAAGGCAGAGTGCCTTAGTAAGTGCCTTAGTAAGGCAGAAACTTAAAACTTACCTTACCCATTTACTAACTTTTCTACTGCCTAGCCCAAGTACCTTTGTTTCCTTCTGACTTTAAAACAACCCTCCTTCCTTTTTTTAAGGATTATACATTATATAATTTGTTTTTTTATTTATTTTCATTTTTTGAGGCTGTGCCCCACAGCTTCTGGGATCTTAGTTCCCAAACCAGGGGCTGAATCTGGGCCCTTGTCAGTGAGCACACTGAGTCCTAACAGCTGGACCACCAAGGAATCCCCCTCCCCCTTTTACAGAGTAGGAACACAGGACTAGAGAGGCAAAGATGGATCCACCTTTAAGCAACAGCTAAATTCTGGGGGAAAAAAGAGAAACTTTAGGCTTAATCCTTTATATTACGCCATGGCTATACTGATATAACATCACACTACTATAACAAAACTCAATAATCTAGTAGGCATCTTAGAGTTTTAATGACAAATATTTTTACAAAAAAATCCTACTCCATAAAGAAACTTCAGTTTTAGAAATTACTCCTATCAATCACAGGAAGAACAATCTCAGAATTATGTAACTGAGGTGGGATGGGGAGAAGGGGAGGATGCATGAAATTTAGTCAATCTTGTGACTACAGTAAGACTATTCTGACAACCCAAGGCAGACATGCAGCTTATGGGCACACCACACGATGTTCTCCTTTTCTAAGTGAGACGCGTAAATGAAACCCTATTCACCTTAAAGACTCAGACAACGGTGTTAGAGTGCCGTCTCCCCTGTCTACTACACGGAAGAAATTCAACTGATCTCCTTCTTGGTACACCAAAAGTGTAACTTGCTTGTTGCAAGAGGTCTTCTCCCAGACCTCATCTCGGCTGGACTCCATGTACTCAGCCATCTCCTTAAGCGGATCTTCCACAGGAACTACAAATGGAAACACTGATAGATAAGTTTTCAATTCATATCAAGTTCAATGCATTTTTGTACACCATCAGGATATAACATGTCAAATTTGAACAACAATCAAATTGTATTGAACAACAATTGTATTGAACAACAATACATATATATTATATTCTTCAAATAAGTTTTTGGTCTTTTTATAGTTAATACAACATTTTCTATGCTGTATTAATATGAAAGAAAAGAAATATGTTGTTACATACAAAGACAGGGTTTAACCAAATACATGAGGTTTTCCTGTGCCACTGCAGTGAATATTCATTGATTCAATGATGGAATTATCTATAACTATTTTCACTTCATATCTTCCACTCCCTATAGGTTCCAATATTGGTTTCAACAATCAGTAATTAAAATTTAATGTAAATTCCACTTACTTTACATTTAAAAAAAACACACAACCGGGAGACATATTTTAGAAATTAGAAGTGAATCCCTTTTTTCTTTCCGGTTTTATATACAGGCTGATTCTTCTCAGAGTTCTTTCTTGACGTGAAGACAGGTGATTTAAAAAAAGGAAAAGTGAAGTCGCTCAGTCGTGTCCAACTCTTTGCGATCCCATGGACTGCAGCCCACCAGGCTCCTCTGTCCATGAGGTTTTCTAGCCAAGAGTACTGGAGTGGGGTGCCATTTCAGTACATGGTAACTCAAGACCACAATGGGGCCACTTATTATACAAAAACTGCTATGTCTGTAATGATTAATATGTTGCTACTTGAAAGCATCCGCCCAGGACCCCACTTGTTCTGGCAGACATCCATGTGTCTAGTCAGCGCACACGGCTCTAGTGGTCTAGAGCAGTCATCAGGTTTGGATGATATTGCTAGCATCATCTCAAGCCACTCTCACCCACGGCAGCCACAGATCCTGCTCTTGTGGTGGGAACAAGCCGCAAGAGGTGGCTAGCTCACAGGCTGAATGTTCTAAAAGCTCCTGAACCCCAGATCAGGGGTCTAAGTAATGGCTTCAGCAAAAAAAAAAAAAAAGGTCATTCCCAAAGACAGTTTCATGTCAAGTTGCACAAACACTGTTCTTTCTTAAAAGAGGCAACAATTTCTCAAACTCCATAACTTTCATTCAAGTAGCTTATTTATTAACAGAATCACGGTGCTGAATTACCCTCTAAAAACTCACAACAATAATGAATATTAAGTCTGAAGCTAATTAACCATTACAGATGTCTCCATATCCTAAATTCAATACCACTACTATTAATAAAACACAGAAACTTCAGAAACACAGTAAGGTCTACCTTGTTTTTGATAAGACTTTCACAGATACAAAATGTATTTATGCTACACTTTCCACACTGCAGTAACAAGAAACAAAAACTATGTGGCTGCCATTACTAAAACCACAGGAAAGTCTTGTTTAAACCAACAAGCGTGCCTTACTTCAGGAGTCACTGGCATTGGCCATGTGTATGCACTTAATGGCTACACACACACATCCCTTTCATAATAGAAAAATCATTTAGACTTCATCAAGTATAAAATATTATGCATCTAGTTTAGGATAAAATTTAGTTTTAGAAAGGAAATATTTTCCTTTTTCGGCTGTGCCACGCAGCTCGCGGGATCTTAGTTCCCACCAGGGATCAAAATCATGCCCCCTGCAGTGGACGCCCAGAGTCCAAACCACTGGACGGCCAAGGAAGTCCTTTTCTAGGCTGCTCTGATAATGTTTAATTCAAAAACAATTTTAAAAGCTAAGTATTACTAGCATTCACATGATAAAGATATTCTCTAAACCACAAATTTCAAGTAACACTCAGTAGCTAAAAATAAGGTTTCTGATATACAGTATGGAGAAGTTCTAGATTTGGGGAGTTTTTCCTTTTCACAAAGTTTTCAATGATGTAAAGCAGACAACTGGAGAAGGAAACGGGAACCCACTGCAGCATTTTTGCCTGGAGAACCTCACGGGGAACGGAGACGAGCAGGCAATGGAGAGAGTCCAGGAAGTTGCAGAGTCGGATACAACTTAGCAACCAAACCAACAAAGGCAGACAGCAGCAAGCTGTTAAATTTTAAAGGCTGATTCAACAAAGGCAAACTTATTAAAAACTCCATCTAAAATATCAAATAAGACAAGTTCTAGGGCCTGATTTTTTCAGTTACAAACAAAGCACAGGCAATTGTAGGAAAAAGTAAGACAACACTTCAGCTACCAAAGGGCAGTGATAATACTTTACATTTAAAAACACATATATTTTAAATTCAGAACCTGTGGTGCTCATACTCTTCCTCACATATATAACTGCAGTCCTAGTAAGAAAAGCAGGTAATAAATAATAATAATAAAACATCCATGTTTAAAGACAATACTATACACAAGTAACAAACTTTGAAAATACAATACAATGAAATTCACATGTCATTAAACTCACGTCTTATCGTGACGGCTCAGTGAATGCATTAGGGCTTTTGTACTACTCTCAGAATCGGTAGTATAGACGTCATATGTCACATGGGACAATTTAAGTCCAATTAACTGGAAGTCCCTGATATTACAAGTCTAGTTAATCAGCTCTCACAGTACTATCTTTGCTTTTTTCTAACTTATCCATAAGAGTTCAACAGTCACAGTAACCTATCTCAAAAAATCCTCTTGAAATAGCTAAGAAAAAGACGGTGATCACCCTATTTTCTAATAAAAATTAGAAAGCGTGGAGATGGAATCTGACTTGTGGAAGAAGCATTAAGCCATCAGTGGAATCAATACTTACCATCCAATTTCCTGGTTAGTAAAGGGTCAAACACAAAGACCTTCCCCAAAATGAGGCCTACAGAGCAGGCCTGCTCCAGGAAGCGATGGGTGCCTCTGCTCTGCGGGCACTCATGCGAGAAACCTGAACCAGGGACACAGTGAGCACTCCCGTCTCTCCCGTGCCTGGCGCTTTCTTGCTGCTCCAGCCTCTGCTCACGCCGCCATCCCCTGGGCTCTCCTTCCGCCCCGTGGCCCTACTCCCACAGACACTGTCAGGCTGCTACATGACAGCCACTTAAAGGGACATCGATTCTGCTCACATCTGCTGTGGCACTGTGATGAAGCAGGGACACTCTCTCCCAAGAAACACTGCACTGAAAATCTAGGCGATGCCCAAAATGTGCTTCCTGAATGAATGGATGGATGGACTCTCAGAGACACCCACATCCTGAAAAAAAGGCTTTAACAGCAACATGATAGTATCTACAAAATCCAAATGCATCACAAACCAGGCTAAGAGCCACCTTTGGAATTTCCTGTAACAATCATGAGTTGGAAACTCAGTGGACTGAAAAATGCAACAAGACCAGTAAGCTGCACCTAAACACAGGGATAACAATGTAATATTTATACTATGCCATCCCACTGTCCTTTCCTATACTGGTGAGGTTTATATTTAATCCTTCTGGATTGAATGAGGAATCATGAGATTTTCTGGAATATGAGTTCCTGCCTCTGTGCATTTAGGCTTTATAAAACAATGCTGAAGGACCTATTATACGGCACAAGGAAGTATACTTAATATTTTATAATAACCTATAAAGGAAAAGAATCTAAAAAAGAGACATACATATACAAATAAACACACATATAAATATGTATGGCTGAATCACTTTGCTAGATTCTTGAAATTAACACACCACTGTAAATCAACTATACTTCAATAAAAATAAATACATTTTTAAAAAATAAAAAAAAATGCTGAGGGAAACAAGTGTGGTTCTTCTAAGACGTAATAGCTGGGGAAAAAAACCTGAATAAAACCTGAGGCTATAACATCATCTGGCTTGAAGATTACTACTGTCAAATTGCTTTAATATACGTAATTTTAACATATGCCTACCTCTACTTGTATTTATAGGTCCACCGCGCATAGCCAAAACCAGCTTCAAGGTACAACCTTCTGAAATGCTGTGGACAATTAACACACACACAAAAAAACCACAAACATCAAAATACATTCAGTGTTAAATATACACATTCTTATGTGTTGGTTTATCAGGCATAGTGCCTACTCTAAAAGGTTTTTTAAAAGATATAGCAATGTGCATAAATATAAAATGTTAACTTATTTACTTGCATAAATAATGAAAACATGAAGTTCTCATAAGACTTAAATATGAAATGAATAAAAAGTATGAAAAGGACTTCTGTGGTTTAGCCTCATCATTTCACATTAGGCCCTAAGAAGACAAAAAGCTGTTAAGACCCGAAGTGTCAGAAATAACAGATCTAACTAATCAATAGAAAAACTGCAAATCTACAAACCTCCCCATGCCCAGTGCGCTCCCAGCTATTCCACATGGCCTCTGACCTTTTTGTTTCAGGAAAGAAGGAAGGCTTATGTGAGAGAAGGGAGAAAGACGCGAGGTCAGACGGCGTGTCTGCAGTCCCTGAGGCACACAGTGTCACGCAGTGTCACGTCAGGAGAGCTTCAGAGAAGTGAAAGCCGTGAAGAGCAGCACTCTCACCCGGCACACTCGCGACAACGAAAGAAAAGGAATGCAGCCAGGTGGTAATGAGCCAATATTCAAAGGCGCAAAGAAGGTGAGATAAGAAGGAAGTCTAAAATGCAGGGGTAAATAGCTTGGTGTAAATAAGGAAAAGGTGAACAAAGAGTCAGAGGACAAGGATCAGGTAGCGTGGGCATGGAGCCAACACGTCTTAAAGTGCGGGATTTACACTGAAATCCAGGGCTAAGAATTGTTCAGAGGGAGACGAGACACGATTCAAGGGTTCAGAAGAAAAACAGTGGTGAACGGAGTCATAACTCTGAGCTTCTATAAAACATCTGACATGCAATTACACTCACTTGTAATAATTCAAGCAATAATCATCTTCAAGTTCCATGTTATTCCAAATTAAGTGCTGCTGACAGATGGGAATACCTTAGGAGAAGGTTATAAAGAAACTGGTTAAAAATTCAATAGAATCTTTGGAAGAGTATGATACAAATCTACTTCATTAAATAAATAATAATAAACACAATTCTAAACTGAATGATAGATGCTTAGCTAAAATGTACGTAAAAAGGCGTGGCTAAAAGTAGGTAAGGTTCTATCCACACTCTAGAGAACAGTGAGAACGGTATGTTTCAGTAACTCTCTGGCCTTGAAACAAAGTTTAAGAATAAGAAGTCATTTTTAAAAATATCTTGATATCAGCTCTGAAGAGTTTATGATCTAAGGCCTAGAAAACAGTTCTCAATATTGCAAAGTACAGCCTCCATTTAGTTACATTAAGCATTAAGAGTGTATTATGAGTGGAAGGTGAGCAGTATGGGTGAAGGGGTTAAATGTGTAAACTCCAAGCTGTAAAATAAGAAAGTCATGGCAATATGATGCACAACACGCAGACTACAGTTAATAAGAGCTTGCTGTCCATCTAAAAGTTGCTAAAAGAGTAGGTCCTCAAATTTCTCATCATCAAGAAAACAAAATTTTGTAACTGTATGGTGATGGATGTTAACTACTAACTAGACTTACTGAATTGATCATTTGACAATACAGCAGCCCCTGGGTATCCGAGGGATACTGGTTCCAGGTCCCCCACAAATACCAAAATCCCTGGATATTTAAGTACCTTATATATAAAATGATGTAGCACTTATCTGTAAATAACCTTACACTCATCCTCCTGTATACTTTGAGTCAGCTCTAGACTACTTACAATACTTAACACAATATAAACACTATGTAAATAGTTGCTAATGATGCAAATTCAAGTTTTGCTTTTTGTAATTTTCTGTAATTTTTTCCCCAATATTTTCAATCCATAGTTCATTAACTCCTGCAGAACCAGAGGGTATGAAGTGCCAACTTTATATACAAACATCAAATCATTATGCTGTATACCTCTGAAATAATATAATGTCAATTATATCTATATTTAAAAATACAACATTTAATTAAGTTTACTTGGCCTTAAGTATTTGTATTCTGAAAGTCTGTTCCCAGAGCAGCACACACACACATGGAATAATGATTGTTTATATGTGAGATTATTTAGCGATTCAGATGGCATCTTTCATACCTCTTCCAAATAGAAAGGTCAATAATCTTGAAACAGGGCATAGAATATAATTTACCATAAAACATTAATATATTAGAAAATTCCTTCCACCTTGAATGTGATTACAGTCCATAACCGCATATTAACACGCCTTTTGTAGTCTGAACGCTGCTGCTGCTGCTGCTAAGTCGCTTCAGTCATGTTTGACTCTGTGCGACCCCACAGACTGCAGCCCACCAGGCTCCTCTGTCCCTGGGATTCTCCAGGCAAGAACACTGGAGTGGGTTGCCATTTCCTTCTCCAATGCATGAAAGTGAAAAGTGAAAGTGAAGTCGCTCAGTCGTGTCCGACCCTCAGCGACCCCATGGATTGCAGCCTTCCAGGCTCCTTCATCCATGGGATTTTCCAGGCAAGAGTACTGGAGTGGGGTGCCATTGCCTTCTCCAAGTCTGAAGACTAAGTAAAGAATAATTTAATCTTGAAAAAAAAAGTGTATCATGGACTATTTTCAGGCTTACCTGGTGGCTCAGATGGTAAAGAATCCAACTGCAGTGCAAGAGACCCGGGTTCGATCCGAGTCGTGAGGATACCCTGGAGAAGGAATGACTACCACTCCAGCGTTCTTGCCTGGACAAGAACACTTGAGAAGAGCTGGGCATGACTGAGTGACTAAGCATGCACGCACATGGGCAATCTCCAGTGCTGAAAAGTATGGTCCACAGGACAGTGTCTTCGCAGCTCCGTGATGCTGAAAGAGTGTTACGGCACAGTCCATGTCTGAGTGTGTGTGCGCATGCACTCGGCCGTGCCCAGCCCTCTGGGACCCATGCGCTGGAGCCCACCAGGCTTCTCTGTCCATTGCACCTTCCAGGCAAGAATACTGGAGTGAGTTGCCATTTCCTACTCCAGGGGGTCTTCCCGACCCAGGGATCCAACCAGCATCTCCTGCATCTCCAGCATTGGCAGCTGGACTTTACCACTGCAGCAGCTGGGAAGCCCGGATTCCATACTTCAGGTAAACTCTTTTTTCTGCAAACCGCACATTTGAATGCCTGAAGACTGTACTAGCCAGAGTGAGCATTATTCTCGAGAGAACACTTAATGGCTGATATGCTGATGAACATCTTTTCCAAATATTTCACATACTGCCTTCTCAAGTCACTTTTGCTTATGATGCTACAAAGTAAGTTGACCAGAATGATAGCAGTAAGTGCAATGTGTTAGTTTTTATTATTATAAGCTAGGCACTGTTATAAATGCTTGGCCTGTATTATCATAATGTAACTGCAACAGTGATAATCCTGTGAAGCAGGCAACACTACTATATATATTTCACAAATGCTAAAACTGAAGCATTGAGAGACTAGGTGACACCCAGAGAGTGTGGGTTAGAGAGGTAAGGCCCCGACAGGCTGACTCCAGAGACTGCAGTCAACCTGCATGCTGACCAGTCTGAAGACAGTCAGTCTCCACAGAGCAAAAGTAGCTGTCTGGGTGTATGCTTAAGTAGACCTGAACGGCTACTAAACATTCTTCAAATGTTCCAAAAGATCATCACGAAATACAGCCTATGGGCTCAGGAGGTGGATATACACGTATCTCCCAACTGGGAACAGTTTACCTTTTTTGCTTCCAGTTAAAAAAGAATGCCACTGAGGAAAGGCTTTTAAGCTAGAAATTATTTCATGCTAAAAGTACTTTCATATTTTAAAAAAGTTAGTGCTTCCCTGGTGGCTCAGCGGTAAAGAATCTGCCTGCCAATGCAGGAAACAGGGCAGGTTTGACCCGCATCCGGAAAGATCCCACATGCCACGGGGAGCTAAGCTGGGACACCGTAACTATTGAGTCTGGGCTCTAGAGCCCAGGATCTGCAACTGCTGAGCCCTCGGGCCCCAGAGCCCATGTGCCACGTCAGGGCCACTGCAATGAGAAGCTCATGTGCCTCAGCTGGAGAGCAGCCCCACCCAGCACAGCCAGAGCAAAGCCAAGCAGCAACAGAGACCCAGCAAGCCAAAAACAAACAGATAAACAATTTTAAAAATGTGTTTAATAGGCTATGGTCATCTTTACAACCTAAACTATAGGATTTCGCCAGAATAGCTAGATAAAAGCAATATGGGCAGGTAGTGAAGTGAAGTGAAGTGAAGTAGCTCAGTCGTGTCCGACTTTTTGCAATCCCAAGGAATTTTCCAGGCAAGAATACTGGAGTGGGTAGCCATTCCCTTCTCCAGGGGATCTTCCCAACTCAGGGATCGAACCAAGGTTTCCCACATTCCACGCAGATTCTTTACCAGCTGAGCCACAAAGAAAGCCCAGGAATACTGGAGTGAGTATCCTATCCCTTCTCCAGTGGATCTTCTGACACAGGAATCAAACTCAGGTCTCCTGCATTGCAGCCGGATCCTTTACCAACTGAGCTATCAGGGAAGCCCATGGGTAGGTAAGACCATTATTTATTCAACCAACATTGTATAGCATTATTGTGTTAAAGAAAAAAAAACTTTAGAAGAGGATTAAAGACAAAGTAACAACACTGCTTAGATTAACTCCTATAATCACTGTTAACAGAATCTAGCGCTCAGTTAGCAAGCTAAAAATATAGAAGGTCGACACGCAAGACAGAGGGGCAAGGACTGTGCAAGGCTGAGCTGTGGTCCTGACGGCCACCTGAGCTGCTGGACGACCTTGAGGAAGTCATCAGCCTCCACGACCCTTAACCTCCGCACTTGCACACTGAAAAGTATTTGGGTTCTTTCTACTATGAACAGTTTTAGAATCTCAAATATACAAAGTAAATCATATTCCTTTAATATAGGGTTGTCAGATTTAGCAAAGACAAATATGGCATCCCTCTTTAAAGGTGGCCCTTTGCCTTTAAGCCTCAACTCTTAACTATATTCAGAAAAATTAATTCCTATTAAACAAACATGTCTTCTCAAAAGACAGATTCCATATATATGATTTTTCCATTCAGTGTTTTTAGAACTTTTCACAAATTCAAATATTTATGATAAAAACAACAATTTATTAAAAAGACAACACAGAAATATACAAAAGAAAATTAAACTACATGTAGTCCTAAGTCCAATAAAATCTATATTCAATATTTGGGGTAAATTTCCTTTAAAAATTTATTCTTTTTAATAAAACTGGAACATACTTTGAGCTGTTTTATAAAGTTTTCACTTTATATACTGCATATGTCTTTCATATCAATAAATGAAAATACACATTGTATACAATGACTAGATGATATTCCAATATATGTTTCTGTCGTAAGTTTTATTTACCCAGCCCTTTACTAAGATACGGTGTTCTCACCGACTCGATGGACATTGAGTCTGAGTGAACTCCGGGAGTTGGGGATGGACAGGGAGGCCTGGCGTGCTGCGATTCATGGGGTCGCAAAGAGTCGGACACGACTGAGCGACTGAACTGAAATGAACTGAACTTACTAAGATATATTTTCACACATCCAAATTTTTTACTGTTACAAAAAAACTGTAATAATATACAAGTGTACATGTATCTGTTAGTGTGTGTGCGTGTGTGTGTGCGTCTGTGTGTGTGTGTGCGTCTCTGTGTGTGTGTCTCTGTGTGTGTGTGTCTCTGTGTGTGTGTGTGCGTCTCTGTGTGTGTGTGTGCGTCTCTGTGTGTGTGTGTGTGCGTCTCTGTGTGTGTGTCTCTGTCTGTGTGTGTGTGTGTCTGTGTGTGTGTGTGTGCGTCTCTGTGCGTGTGTGTGCGTCTCTCTGTGTGTGTGCGTCTGTGTGTGTGTGCGTCTCTGTGTGTGTGCGTCTCTGTGTGTGTGTGTGTGTGTGCGTCTCTGTGTGTGTGTGTGTGTCTCTGTGTGTGTGTGTGCGTCTGTGTGTCTGTGTGTCTGTGTGTGCGTCTCTGTGTATGTGTGTCTGTGTGTGCGTCTCTGTGTGTGTGTGTGCGTCTCTGTGTGTGTGTGTGCGTCTGTGTGTGTGTGTGCGTCTGTGTGTGTGCGTCTGTGTGTCTCTGTGTGTGTGTGTGTGTCTCTGTGTGTGTGTGTGTGTGCGTCTCTGTGCGTGTGTGTGTGTGCGTCTCTGTGTGTGTGCGTCTGTGTGTGTGTGTCTCTGTGTGTGTGTGTGTCTGTGTGTGTGTGCGTCTCTGCGTGTGTGTGCGTCTCTGTGTGTGTGTCTCTGTGTGTGTGTGTGCGTCTGTGTGTGTGTGTGTGCGTCTGTGTGTGTGTGCGTCTCTGTGTGTGTGTGTGTCTGTGTGTGTGTGTGCGTGCGTCTCTGTGTGTGTGTCTGTGTGTGTGTGTGCGTCTCTGTGTGTGTGTGTCTGTGTGTGTGTGTCTGTGTGTGTGTGCGTCTCTGTGTGTGTGTGTGTGCGTCTCTGTGTGTGTGTGTGTCTGTGTGTGTGTGTGTCTCTGTGTGTGTGTGCGTCTCTGTGTGTGCGTGTGTGTGTGCGTCTGTGTGTGTGTGTGTCTCTGTGTGTGTCTTTGTGTGTGTGTGCGTCTCTGTGTGTGTGTGCGTCTCTGTGTGTGTGTGTGTGTCTCTGTGTGTGTGTGTGCGTCTGTGTGTGTGTGTGTCTCTGTGTGTGTCTGTGTGTGTGTGCGTCTCTGTGTGTGTGTGTCTCTGTGTGTGTGTGCGTCTCTGTGTGTGTGTGCGTCTCTGTGTGTGTGTGTGTGTCTCTGTGTGTGTGTGCGTCTGTGTGTGTGTGTGTCTCTCTGTGTGTGTGCGTCTGTGTGTGTGTGCGTCTCTGTGTGTGTGTGCGTCTCTGTGTGTGTGTGTGTCTGTGTGTGTGTGCGTCTCTGTGTGTGTGTGTGCGTGCGTCTCTGTGTGTGTGTCTGTGTGCGTCTCTCTGTGTGTGTGTGTGTGCGTCTCTGTGTGTGTGTCTCTGTGTGTGTGCGTCTCTGTGTGTGTGTGTGCGTCTGTGTGTTTGTGCGTCTCTGTGTGTGCGTCTCTGTGTGTGTGCGTCTGTGTGTGTGTGCGTCTCTGTGTGTGTGTGTGTCTCTGTGTGTGTGTGTGTCTCTGTGTGTGTGTGTGCGTCTCTGTGTGTGTGTGCGTCTCTGTGTGTGTGTGTGCGTCTCTGTGTGTGTGTGTCTGTGTGCGTGTCTCTGTGTGTGTGTGTGTGTGCGTCTCTGTGTGTGTGTGTCTCTGTGTGTGTGTGTCTCTGTGTGTGTGTGCGTCTCTGTGTGTGTGTGTGTGTGCGTCTCTGTGTGTGTGTGTGTGCGTCTCTGTGTGTGTGTGTGCGTCTGTGTGTATGTGTGTGTGTGTGTGTGTGTGTCTCTGTGTGTGTGTGTGCGTCTGTGTGTCTTGGTCTACGTAGGCTGCCATAACAAAATACAACAGACTGGGTGGTTTAAACAACAGAAATTTATTTTTTCACAATTCTCAAGGCTGGGAAATCCAAGATCAAAGGATAAGTTTCATTCTGAAACCACTTCTCTTAGCTTATAGGTGGCTGACATTTTTCTGTGTGCTCACGTTTTCTTCTTTACGAGCATGCCCAGAAAAAAGAATTCCCAGGTATCTCTTCTAAAAAGGGCACTGTCCCATTAAGGTGGGGCAGGGGGGTGTCCCCACACTTACAACCTCATCTAACAGTATTAATGACTCAAACGTGTTTCCTATGTCTTTTTTAGAATTTTCACACAGATACTTGTATGCTTGAGAACATGTTTACATCTACATTTATAAAATAAGCCCAGAATCAATACCACTTATGGATAATTTAAGTCAGTGGTGGGCCATAGCTCCCCTCTTTCAATATTTTCTCCCAAAACAGTACAGAACAAAAAGAAGGGAAGTGAATCTACCCAGAAACTATGCCCTCAGCCCTCATAATTTGAAGACTGAGAATGTCTAAACTTCAAAATGACTGGAAATAAAAAGGGGCGAGCCCCCTGTCCCAGAGTGGGAAGTCTTCCTCTCCTGCCCCTGCAAGGCTGATCAAGAAAACTTTGGAAAAGTTAAGGTTGATGGCGGTATACAAGTTCAATACAAAACCATCACAAGGAAGAGGAAGGCATTTGAAGTCTGAAAAGTCTACAAAAAGGACTCACACCAGAAAACTGCCTACAAGTAAAGGACTTTTAAGGCCAAACAATTTGAGGGAACTTCCATAGGAGGCAAGAAGCAAAAAAGGAAGAGCATCCGTTAGTAATTCCAGTGTCGGGGGGGAAAGAAACAACGGGTAAAAACGTAAAGAGTCCTGCAAGTAAACTGATAACCACGAAACTGGAGAAACTCCTCTCTCCGCACTGTCACCACGAAACAGACACAGAACATCTGCGTACATATCTGGACATTGGTAAACTGGCAGAGCACCATTAAACAGAGTCTGCAGAATACCTGAATATCACAGAAATCAGCAGGAGAGACAATAACTAATACACAGAAAGTGAACAGTAAAACCTAAAAAATGAAATTCCGTACCTATCAACCACGGTAAATTTTACCCAGGACAATATCCATGAAGCAAAACTGTAAGGCCACACCCTAAGCATACTGAAGCATCTGAAATATTCAACAGTCTGAATCAGAAACTCAAAAATTAAGCACAGAGAATGTCCAAAAAGGTAGAGGAGATACCATGACTGCTGACAGAACTCAGAAAAGATAATTGACAGTTCAAGCAAAAAGATAATTGACGGTGCAAGCAAAAAGGAAGACAACGCATTGTGGAGTTCACAACACATATAAAGGAAAATGCGTGACAATAACAGCCTAAAGGCCGCAAGGGGAGAAATGAAAGCGACCTACTGTAAGGTTCTTGTAAGATATGGGAAACGGTATATCACTTGAAGACAGAAAATAAGTAAAGATGTTATTACAGACCACCAAAGCAACAGCTAAAATATTAGGGCAAAGAGTTATAACTGATAAGCCAACAAAGGAGAACAAAATAGAATGATAATAAACACTTAATTTACTCAAAACGAATGTGGAAAAGAGGGAAAAGGGAATAAAGAACAAATGGAACAAACAGAAGACAATAAAATGACAAACTGAAACCTAATCCCGACTGCAGTCGTCATAGATGAAGTGGTCTCAATTAAGCTGAAAGTTAAAAGGCAAACACAGACTGGATTAACTAGAAATAAAAACAAAACTCAATTATATGCTGCCTGCAAGAAACAGACATCTTAAATATAAAGACATAAATAGACTAAAAGGACAGAAAAACATATTTTATGCTGACTACTAATCAAAAAATTCTGAACTGACGACATTAACATCAGATATGGTGGATTTTAGGGTAAAAATTATTACCAAGGATAAAGAATTTAATCTCACAATAATGAAGAGGTCAATAAACTCAAGAGGACACACAATCCAAAAAATGTATGCACTCGATTCCAGAGCTTCAAAACTCATGAGTCAGAGGTTGACAGTACTGGAAGAAGGAAAAAGATAAACCCACAACTGTAGCTGGAGATTTCACTGCTCCTCTCCCAGAAGCTGGCAGAATAAGTAAACATACAGAACATGTACAACGCGACCAGAGAAACTGACCTGACTGACACCTGTAGAACACTGCACACGTCACTGACAGGATGCACACTCTTCTCAGGCACACAGGTAACTTTTACCAAGAGAGACAAGACTGCGGACCACAGAACAAGTTCCTCAACTTTAAAAGCATCAAAATTATGCAGAATTAAAAGCCAATTTAAGAAAAATTTCCAGAAATTCCCCAAATGTTTAGAAACTAAGCAACATATTTCAAGATAACCCATGGATCAAAAAAGGTATCAAAAGAAAAATTAGAAAACAATTTAAACCAAATGAAAATGTAAACACAACATACCAAAACATATGAAATACCAAGAGGACAGTAGCGCTCAGGAGGGAGCAAAGCTCTAAACACCAGTATTTCGTAAGAAAAAATGAATCACACATCAACAACCCTGGTCTCAAGAAATTATAGGAAGAGTAAATTAAATCCAAAGTAAGCCAAAACATTAATAAAAATCAAAACAGATTTCAACGAAGTAGAAAAAAGAAAAACAGGAGGAAGAAATCTAAACAAAATCTGATTCTTTAAGAAATTCATTAAAATTAATAAAGGCTAATTTGTTAAATAATATGCAAATTACCAGTATTGGGAATGAAAAGGGTAACATCATTACAGACTACAGAGACATTGAAAGAATAAGGGACTATCATGAACTCTAGGCCAATAAAGTTTAACAACAGATCAACAAAATCCTTGAAAGACACAAGCTACCCAAACTCACTCAAGAAGAAAAAGATAACCTGAATAGCCCTATATTTATTAAAGAGATAGCTTCACATTTGAGGCTGTAACACCAATTCTCCTCTATCTAAAAACTGCAAAGGAAAGAATAGCCCCAATTCATTCAATGAGGACACTACTGCCCTACCAAAACCAAACACAACATTATAAAATAAAATCAATAGTCTTCATGAAAAAAAGATACAAATATTCTGACACAGTCTTAACAAACAAAACTTAACAATACATTAAAAAGACATACAATATGATCAAGTAAAGGGAGTTCCAGACATGCTAATCTAATATTTTAAAAACCAGGGTAACTGGGACTTCGCTGGCAGCCCCGTGGCTGAGACTCTGCTACCAGTGCAGGGGGCACGGGCCTGACCTCTGGGAAACGAGTCCTGCCTGCTGCGCTGCGGCAAAGACAACAGAGACCAACGCGAGTGAGCCCTACAGGGACACAGAGAGGGGATTTGGGGGATCTCAGATTGACATATTCTTAGATAAGGTATCCATTTTCCTATCCATAAATCGGACTTCAGCAAAATTAACACTTTTGCTTTTCAAAAGATACTGTTAAGAGAATAGAGACAAACCACATTCTGGGAGAAAAATCTCAGCAAAATGTGTATCTGATTAAAAACTTGTATTTGGAAGAAAGAACACTTCAAACTCGACGATTTTTTAAATGGGTAAAAGAAATGAATAGATACTTCAACAAAGAATATATAAGGATGGCAAATAAGTTCATGAAGATGCTCAATATCACTAATCATTAGGGAAATGCAAATTAAAATCACAATGAGATATCACTATACCTACTAGAATGACGAAAAACATTGACTATACCAAGTGAAGGACATAAAGGAAAGATGTTCCTGCTTCTCCACATCTACATCCTCTTCGCTGCACCCAGGGGACATCACTGTTCTGAATGTGGGATGATGATGCCTCTGCTTTTCGTCAATGCTCTACTCCCAGCAATAGTGGTTTCTGTGCCGCCTTCTGACCTTTACATAAGTAGGACCATACTGTGTTCATCTGTCTTGTTTTTTTTAATTCACCACTGTTCTTAATTTATCCATGCCGTGTACAAAGCTACTATTTCGTTAGTTTTCCTTGTTGTCAATCCACAGAATTTGATTCCACCGTATGACACAAATATTTACAGATACCACAACAACTTATGAGTTCCAGCGTCGTCACTCAACTTGTTGCTAGATTTCTAACGTTATCAACAAGACTACCAGGAATATCCCTCCACAAATCTGGTTCACATGTTCACCTTTGAAGTGTATTTTACAAAACTACTTTAGTAATACAGACACACCAGCTTTCTTCAGGTTAGTATTTTCCTGGTATACTTTTTTCAATTCTTTCAACATTTTGAGGGCCTTTTATTTTAGATTAGGTCTCTGGCAAACAGCATTTGATATGATTTTTTTAAAAAACAGTCTGCTAATAGCATTTCAGTTAGAAAGTTATATCCGTCTTACCTTAGGGGATTAATGACGTGTTTCTATTCATTTTTACGGTCTTATTCTGTGCATTCTAATTGCTCTGCTTTATCCACTTGCCTCCTTCACGTATTAGTTCTGAATGATGGGAAAAGGTGAGGCACTTCTGCCATTTCGAAATTAATTCTATTTCTAACCTCAAGTGATGAAGTTAGAAATATTTGATCATATTTAACAAAATAAAGTCCAAACTAATCACATCTTTATCCTCCTCATGAACAACGCCAAGAGCCTTGTGACTTCCGTTATGAACAATTCCACCTTGATTTGCATGCCAGTCACTAGGATTTTAATTCAATTTTTTCAAACCTTCATATACTGCTTTTTTAAGTAAACGTTTATTTAGATTTTCCCACAAATATGCCATTCCATCTTGCATCATCAACTTCCTTTAGGGATCAATTGCATTCTAAGAAATATCCTTCGGAAGTCCCTTTGGCAAGAATTTGTTGTTAGGAAATTCAAGCTTTGTTTTTGTCTGGAAATGTCTTTATTTTGTCTTCACCCTTGAAAGTTAAATTCAATTCTAAGTAGAAACTGTTGTTTCTCTCAGCACTGTAGAGATAATATTCCACTGTCTTCTGGTTTCTATTAGTGTTGCTGAAAAATCAATTGTCATGCCCAGATCTTGGTTTTTAATACCATACTCCAAAAAAAGGAACCAGAGCTTCTTGAAGAAATGGCTAGTTCTAAGATAGGGCACAAAATATACAAGATGATCCTAGAGCATCTTGCAATTCCAGAAAGCAGGTGGGAAAACAAAACAAAAGAACAGAGTGGTTCTGTGGTTTGGGGAACAAAGGTTTACATCGGAGCCAACCCGCAACTCTGCTAAGATACACTTGAACTCGTAACGTCAATAATCTACCTCATCAAATTTTTTCTTCCTGTTTCCTCTATACCACACATGAATTTTTATAGAGCCCCACGTTGCTGTAAGATTCAAAGACAGCTGTGCACATAAATACCATGCTCACCATAAACAGCCTGTGTACTGACCGTCTGCGATTAGATTTACAATTAATAGTAAAATGAAGCTTTTAAATTCCCCTAAGTATGGAAATAAAAGGGTACTTCCAAAACTTCAGGGGTCAAAGAGGACACAAAGAAACATATGAAAAATTTAAAAACACTAGGACTTTAAAAACACAATAATAAGAAAACAACTCAATTTTTTAAAATGGGCAAAGGTTGAATAGAAACTTTACCAAAGAAGATGTAATCAACAGGCAAATAGAAATATGCTCAAAATCATCAGTTAGGGAGACGCAAGTTAACACCACAGTGAGATATCACCAGTATCTATTAAAATGGCAAAAAAGAAACAGAAACACCCAGACAGTACCATGTTCTGATGATACAGAGCAACTAGAAACTTGAGACCCTATCACAGGAATACAAGACGGTGCAGCCACTCTGGAAAAGTTTGGCAGTTTCATATTAAGTATAAAAACCACTTACAACACAACTCAGCAATTCTACTCCTAAACAGACCCAGGTGAAATGAAAACTGATGCACCCACAGAAAACTGTCATGAAACTTAAAAATGGCTTTATTCAAAATCACCAAAAAGTGAAAGGTCCCTCAACTTAGGAATGAATAAGCATAGTATATCCACACAATGGAACACTACTCAGCCATAAACAGAATGAACTGCTGATATGCAGAACAATATGAATAAGCCTCAAATGCACGTGTATCATGTGTAAGCAAAAGAAAGCTGACTCAAAAGGTTACATACCATTGTATACAGTTATACGAAATTTTGGAAAAGGTACAATTATGAGGACAAAAACACGTTGGCCAATGCCAGGCAGCAGGCTTGAAGGGAAGCTGACCAAAAAGGAACAGAAGAATTTTGTGGGTGATGGAGCGGTTCTATACCTGGATCATGGTGGCAGTTACGTGACAGCAGCATCTGTCAATATGATACAACTATTAACACAGACTAGTTATGGGAGGAACTGCGTCTCCCAAGAGTTCATATGCCTAAGTCCTAACCCTCAGAACCTCAGCATCTGACCTTACTTGCAGAGAGAGTCTTCACAAATTCATCAAGTTAAAATGAGGTCATTATGGAGGGCCCTAATTCTGTACAAAAAAGATCTTCACAACCAAGATAATCACGATGGTGTGATCACTCACCTAGAGCCAGACATCCTGGAATGTGAAGTCAAGTGGGCCTTAGAAGCATCACTATGAACAAAGCTAGTGGACGTGATGGAATTCCAGTTGAGTTGTTTCAAATCCTGAAAGATGATGCTGTGAAAGTGCTGCACTCAATATGCCAGCACATTTGGAAAACTCAGCAGTGGCCACAGGACTGGAAAAGCTCAGTTTGCATTCCAATCCCTAAGAAAGGCAATGCCAAAGAATGCTCAAACTACTTCACAATTGCACTCATCTCACATGCTAGTAAAGTAATGCTCAAAATTCTCCAAGCAAGGCTTCAGCAATACATGAACTGTGAACTTCCAGATGTTCAAGCTGGTTTTAGAAAAGGCAGAGGAACCAGAGATCAACTTGCCAACATCTGCTGGATCATCGAAAAAGCAAGAGAGTTCCAGAAAAACATCTATTTCTGCTTGATTGACTATGCCAAAGCCTTTGACTGTATGGATCACAATAAACTCTGGAAAATTCTGAAAGAGATGGGAATACCAGACCACCTGACCTGCCTCCTGAGAAACCTGTATGCAGGTCAGGAGGCAACAGTTAGAACTGGACATGGAACAACAGACTGGTTCCAAATAGGAAAAGGAGTACGTCAAGGCTGTATATTGTCACCCTGCTTATTTAACTTATACGCAGAGTACATCATGAGAAACACTGGGCTGGAAGAAGCACAAGCTGGAATCAAGATTGCCAGGAGAAATATCAATCACCTCAGATATGCAGATGACACCACCCTTATGGCAGAAAGTGAAGAGGAACTAAAGAGCCTCTTGATGGAAGTGAAAGAGGAGAGCGAAAAAGTTGGCCTAAAGCTCAACATTCAGAAAACGAAGATCATGGCATCTGGTCCCATCACTTCATGGGAAATAGATGGGGAAACAGTGGAAACAGTGTCAGACTTTATTTTGGGCTCCACAATCACTGCAGATGGTGACTGCAGCCATGAAATTAAAAGACGCTTACTCCTGGGAAGAAAAGTTATGACCAACCTAGATAGCATATTCAAAAGCAGAGACATTACTTTGCCGACTAAGGTACATCTAGTCAAGGCTATGGTTTTTCCAGTGGTCATATATGGATGTGAGAGTTGGACTGTGAAGAAGGCTGAGCGCTGAAGAATTGATGCTTTTGAACTGTGGTGTTGGAGAAGACTCTTGAGAGTCCCTTGGACTGCAAGGAGATCCAACCAGTCCATTCTAAAGGAGATCAGCCCTGGGTGTTCTTTGGAAGGAATGATGCTAAAGCTGAAACTCCAGTACTTTGGCCACCTCATGCGAAGAGTTGACTCATTGCAAAAGACTCTGATGCTGGGAGGGATTGGGGGCAGGAGGAGAAGGGGACGACAGAGGATGAGATGGCTGGATGGCATCACCGACTCGATGGACATGAGTTTGGGTGAACTCTGGGAGCTGGTGATGGACAGGGAGGCCTGGCGTGCTGCAGTTCATGGGGTCGCAAAGAGTCGGACATGACTGAGGGACTGGACTGAACTGAACTGAATTCAGTACGATTGGTGTCAGTATAAACAGGGGAAATCTGAAGACAGACACAGACATACACAGGGAGATGTAAGGAGACTGGGGTGACGCTTCTGCAAGTTACAGAGCAGAAGAGACTGCCGGAAAGCTACTGGGAGCCAGGCAGAAGGCATGTTCCGGATTTTCTCTAAGAGCCCTCAGAAGGAATTGATAATACCAACACCCTGATCTTGGACTTTAAGCCTCTGAAACTATGAGACAATAAATTTCTATTCTTTAAGCCAGTTGGTTTGTGGTACCTTGTTAAGGCAGCCCTAGAAAATGGATATAATACTAAAAATAGTGAAGTTTACAATATGCAGAATTGTACATCATAATATATAAAATTATCTTTTTGTCTTCATTAAAAAGTGGAGTAAAAGAGTTTGCTAAATCTTAGAGACAAATGAAAACATGTTATAATATTGGTCAGAATATTGGGAGTGAGTATAAACTATAAAAAGTGATCAAATCATATACAAGCAACTTCTGCAGCTCAATACCAGAAAAATAAACAACTCAATCAAAAAATGGACCAAAGAACTAAACAGACATTTCTCCAAAGAAGACATACAGATGGCTAACAAACACATGAAAAGATGCTGAAAAGCACTCATTATCAGAGAAATGCAAATCAAAACCACAATGAGGTACCATTTCACGCCAGTCAGAAGGCTGTGATCCAAAACGTCTACAAACAATAAATGCTGGAGAGGGTGTGGAGAAGAGGGAACCCTCTTACACTGTTGGTGGGAATGCAAACTAGTACAGCCACTATGGAGAACAGTGTGGAGATTCCTTAAAAAACTGGAACTAGAACTGCCTTATGACCCAGCAATCCCACTGCTGGGCATACACACCGAGGAAACCAGAACAGAAAGAGACACGTGTACCCCAATGTTCATCGCAGCACTGTTTATAATAGCCAGGACATGGAAGCAACCTAGATGTCCATCAGCAGATGAATGGATAAGAAAGCTGTGGTACATATACACAATGGAGTATTACTCAGCCATTAAAAAGAATACATTTGAGTCAGCTCTAATGAGGTGGATGAAACTGGAGCCGATTATACAGAGTGAAGTAAGCCAGATAGAAAAACACCAATACAGTATACTAACACGTATATATGGAATTTAGAAAGACAGTAATGATATCCCTGTATGCAAGACAGCAAAAGAGACCCAGATGTAAAGACAGACGTTTAGACTCTGCAGGAGAGGGTGAGGGTGGGGCTGTGTGAGAGTGTGTGTATTACCACACGTGAAACAGAAGACCAGGGCAAGGTCGGTGCCTGAGGCAGAGCATTCAGAGCTGGCGTTCTGGGACACCTCGAGGGGTGGGGCGGGGAGGGAGAGGGGAGGGGGTTCAGGGTGGTGGCACACGTGTGCACCCATGGCTGATTCACGTGACGTGTGGCAAAAACCACCACAATACTGCACAGTAATTAGCCTCCCATTAAAATAAATAAATTATCTTTTTTAAAAAGTGATCAAATGTATCCAATTCTATATATAACTGTGGTTACAGAGCCCCTAACATAATTTTTAAATAGTAAAATAAATATTTTTGGTAAAACAAACACTGAGAATTTAATGTCAACAAAATTCAACTTATGAAAACTTGTAGGATTTGGCTAACACAGTTCTTGGAAGGAAATTTTAAATCATAAATGGTTACATTCAGAAGAAAGTTTAGACTTCCAGTTTTAGGCAAAACATGTAAAGGGCATGTAAGCTGCCACTCCCATTCTTACAATAAGAAAAAGGTTGAACAAACTGAAATTCAACAACTTTTCTTGGAGCCACCAGAGAAATGAGGCAGGATGGCAAACCACCACCTCCAAATCTACAGATAGGAAAATCCAGAGAGTTACAGCCAAGATCTGCTTACCTGCAGCAGAAGCCTCCAGAGACATAAGCTGGAAGGAAAGTTTAAATGGTAGTTTCATGATCTGGTAGAGGCTGAGTATGGGCTGACATGGGACTTAGGAGTCCCTGAAGTCACAGTCTTCGTGGAGCTGTAACACTTTTCAGAGTTTTATCTCTAGAAACTCCATGAGGTCCTTACTCAGAAGTCAAGAAAGATTCCCCTACAGCTCAGGCAGAGGGAGGGGGACATAAACATTATGAAAAATTCCAGAGCATTCTCCATAATGGAGGCCAACTCACTTTATTAGGGGCTGATCCCACCTGGTGCAAGGATATTTCAGTGATGCCAGACTCCTCTAGTCTTGCTTTTTCACCTAAGCGATTATCTGGTGGGGAAAGGTAAGAAGCTAAGAAACACTCTGCCCCAGACACATGGGCCTGCTGAAAGACTGAGATTTCATCATTAGACAGCAGTTTCCCCTCCCCGATACCTCGCCGCCACACTAACGGCACCCTAGTGTAAGGCAGTCGATTACAGCAGCAAGAGATACAGCACACAGCTCCTCTCCACGGAGGGGCTCTCAGGGAAACCCAAAGAGGACCGAGGAGGCAAAGCAAGGCAGCTAGAGCAGCCTGAAGCCTCACAGACAGACCGACCGACCGACACTGGCACAGGGAGGCGCACCGGGTGGTGGACAGGCGCGTGCACACACAAAGCTGTGGCAGAGACAGGCACGAAGCAGTGAGGAGAGACGAGACTGACTCAGCAAGTGGCATCTGGATAGCTATTTATAAAGTAAAAAAAAATGGATGCCTACTTGATACTGTATGAGGCAAAATAAAGTCGGTTAAATTGAACTTATCCCAAACCATGCCTAAACTGTCACTGGTCTAAGTGACATTTAACTTATTTTCTGCATAAGTTACATGCCTACTGCATGTCACGATGAGGGCTCTGCTCACTATCGCCACTCAGAGACTCAGGCTGAGGGAGACTTCCATCATAGCTCACTGGTCAGAACCATTAACATGGTCCCATCTACGCATGAAACTGTCCAGGAAAACAATCCTATCCCATGAACAGAAATCTTTATTAGGAAGCAGTAACGCCAATGACTTGATGGCAAGCCCAGGGAATCCACTGCCCATAGTGGATTAAGAACCAGTTGAATTAAGAACTGGATAAAGAACCAGCTGACAATAATTCCTTACATTTCTTGGCACACTTTTTCTTTCCAAATTCCTATCCTCTGAGTACTATGTACTCTTCTCTACAGATCACTGCTCTACGTAATGATAGGCTCCAATTTCCCTTCTCCGGAAACTCAGGAGAACTAAATCGCGTCTCTTCCCGAGCACACAGCATTTATATTCCTCAGCACATATCGCACTATCTGCACAGACTAACAGGGCACAGAAGCTCTGCCAAGTGCTCTTCGTTCAATTCATTCGATTCTGAGAACAACTCTTTGACATACGTATTATTATTATTCCCACTTTTAATTAGCACAACTGAGGTAAAGAGAGGGTAATTTATTCAGCTGGTAATCTGAAATCAGGCAGTGTGGCTTCAGTGCTCCTGGCCCATCAAGGCCCACTGAAATTCCCTTGTCGGTACTGCTCCTTTCCCATTGAGCCTCACCATGTCTATCCGGCACACGCCTTCCTCTGCAGTGCTCTCCATCTCCCCGCTTATCTTCTGTGATGCTCTAGTTCCCAACTTCCCAAAGCCTCCCAACAGGAAAAGCAGTCCAGCAGAGACGCCGTCGTCCTGAACACTTAGACCGAGCAGTGTCACCTCTGCCCCATTCCATCCTCCTCTATCTTGGGAGACTGACCCAGAATGTCGCTCTCAAATGCTGTCCAGGGTGGAACTAGAAAGGTCCCCTACTAAAGGACTAAAATATACTTTACATGAAGGAGTCCCTCTTGAAGCCTCCTGAAGAAGAGTGACTGTCCCTGCCCACATGCTACAAGGAGTTACCAAAGCTTAAATAGGAAGGAAAGAAGGGTTGAGGACTATAAGGATGGGGAATGGGAACACGAATTAAGATCTACTGACCACTAGAGGTGCCTCCCACCCTTCCACTCCCTTGATGACAGTCCAACCCTTGGCAGAGAGAGTTGATCCTAGGTCTCCAGGTACCTGAGTGAACTGCTCACAAGTGGGTGAGTCTCAGGTGTGAGTTTTTCTTCTATGCTGCTCCTCTGATCGCTAAGCATGCTAATCCTGGTTTGAAGGCATTTCCAGCCTAAGTGAGGAACACAGTGGCATATTCTGTAATAAGGATTCTCTCTCCTCCCAGGTGGTGCCGCGGGAATGCAGAAGACACGAGAGACTCGGGTTCGATCCCCAGGTCGGGAATATCCACGGAGAAGGAAACGGCAACCCATTCCGGTATTCTTGCCTGGGAGCTCCCATAGACAGAGGAGCCTGGCGGGCTGCAGTCCACGGGGCCGCAGAGCGGGCGTGGCTGAGCACACGGAGCACGGCCACTGGTGAGCGTGCTGCGAGCTGAGCGGCAGCCGCCAAATGTACATCCCCAAGTCCAAGCCCCCAGAGTGACGGCATCTGGAGGTGGGGCCTTTGGGAGGTTCGTAGGTTCAGACGAGGTCGTGAAGGGGAGGCGCTTATGGCTGAATCCGCATCCTTATAAGATGTGCCCGTGTGAGGACTGAAAACAGACCTACCTACAGGCCAGGAAGAAAGCCTCACCAGAACCTGACCGTGCTGGCGCCCTGATCTCAGACTTTCAGCTTCTGGAACTGTAAGAAAGTAAGTTTCTGTGCTTTAAGCCTCCTGCGCTATGGTATTTTGTTATGACGGCCCTAGCAGACAAAGACAGCAGAGATTTTACGTTACCTCATCTAATCTCTCAATAAGCATATTTGTTTTGCATGTCTAAACTAGGATCCAACTGTCTAATAACTACAAAGCACACCGCTTTTATCCTGACAACGTCTCCCTACATCTTGGCTCTTGTCCAACCCTGTCAGTAAACAGTTCTCTTGGATGAGTCCCTAATCTTCCCTAAGCCCAAATTTACTCTTCTGACATTAACACAACTAAACAGGATTCCCTCTAGAGTGCTTTAGCTGCTCAGAGATTATGCATGAAAGCAAGAAAATAATGCAGAGATTATTTAGAACACAAGAGGTTTTGTTTTTTATTCATCTTCCTGCTCCTAAAAAGTTACCATTACATCATATAAATAAAAAAGCAGAACAAAGTAAAAAAATGAACTATCATTCAGAAGCTCAAGCACCAAGATCTTTGACTTTACAAAGATAAAAAATTCCAATCCTCCTCATCCTTCTTTAATGCTGAACTTAAACGGGGCTGGAGGGCAATGCTAGTTTCTGCCTTAAATTATAAGCTAGTTCTAGCTGGCTCAAAATGCAAAGATCCATTTAGTGTTACATGGAACAAATTTCTAGTGTTTACTGTATTTCAACAACTGTAAATGGCAAAAAACCACTTCTTTCAGAAATCTGCCAAAGAAAAAGACTAATTTTTAACACAAAGTAACTCATAACACTTTTCACAAATACACCAGTCAAAAAAGAGATATTATACGGCATTCAGTATCCCTCTATACTGAGGAAACTTCAAATCTATGTAAATGTACACCAAAAACTCTCCTCAGAAAATCTCCACATTAAAAAAAAAATAGTATTCACCAAGCGCTGTAAGAAAGTAAAAAGAGCCACTGAATTATTACTGTAATATAGTTACGGCAGAATCCGCTCATCATCACAACCTGCTAAAAACCATTTTAAAATGTTGTTTCACACCATTAACATAATGCCAGGGACTTGCTTCAAAAACTCTGGTAGAAAGGAAGAGTGGGGGAAATGCAGGAATGGAAGCAAGACAGTTCATGACTGCTGAGGCGGAAGAGGGGCTATATAAGGACTCATTAGCCGATTCTAAGTCATGTACGGTTGACATTTCTCCACAAGAAAAGCTAAAAAAGGATTACACAATCTTGAAGAACAAATTTAATCCTCATATCCTAAAAATTAAAAAAAAAAGACTAGTACCTTCCAATCTTTGAATTTTCGCTTTCACCGAAATAATAGCTTCAAAGGGTGAAACTCTCAGCTCAAAACAAGTTCCAGTCAGTGTTTCAATGAAGAGCTCCATGGTATCATAAAAAGGAAGTCTGTAGCAAAATGGTCCCACGTTATCTTCATTGAAGAATGGAGGGTCTTTTCTGTTACCCATCACTTGGACTTTTCCAATTCCTCTGGAATATGCTGCAGGCAACTGTATTCCAGTTCTAGCCAAATCAGCTTTGAACAGTGGTTATATATATGGTTGCTCATGTTTTGAGTTTTATACCTAAAAAACAAGAATAATTTTTTTAACAAGCCCTTGTGAAAGTCTCATTCCTCCAGAGATTTTCTGAACAACTCTGGCCTATATCAATCTTCCAGACAGCCCAGAATTCATTTTACTGCTGACTGTGTCTACTCCTAAACTATTCACGATTGTCTTTGAAAGCACTCCCTACCAGCTAGAATGCAAGATTATCAAGAATAGGTGTATTTGCTACATTTTATCTTACTAGAGCTCAGCAGTTACTTATGCATACTACATGCTGAACAATTATACGTCTTCTTGTTAATGATACTTAAACGAATGGTTTCAACATGTAGGTATACATTTGCAAGACCTTGAATGTTATGCACATCCTTTCCTGAAATACACAAGTTGCATTCATAACCCATATAAAGCCTGATGTTATAGCCACTGTACATCTGAATCACACTGAATGGGTAAAACCTCCGAAGTGGGGGAAGAATATCCGGAAGACTAGGCGAACAGAATGGGAACACAAGAGCAGTGCAAAAATCAAGAAGAAAAATGAATGATACATGTTTTACTTTTTTTTTTGCCAAAGCATGTATCACTGAACTCACTGCAATTTTCATTAACAATGTGAGAGAGCACTTATTTTTTTAAAACGTGTGGTTTAATTAATAACCTATATCTCCATTCTGTAGACATGATTTCCACAGGCATCTGAAATCCAAGTACTAGACAGACACCTGAAATCCAACACATCCAAAACTAACCATTTTTTCTACAAACCTCCTTCTTGTCCTAGTCTCCGTCCTGGTACAGAGTGCCACCGTCAACCTAGTCACTCAAGCCAGAAATCTAGGAATCATTCTAGATTTTTTTTCACAATCCTCAAGGTATCCAGATGTGACCAATTCTAACAGGACAACTTAACACTTCTATAATACATGACCCTCTCCAACCTCACTGATTAGGACGTGGTTAAGGCCATAAGTAGCTCTTAATGGAGACATTTTGACAGCCTAGCTGTGGTCTTTGACTCTTGCCCTTCATTCTTCTGATCCATTCTCTAGAATGTCAGTTATCTTTTTTTAAAAAAAGGAAAGTTTAATGAAAACTGGATTAAGGTATCATATCACACAGTTCAGAAATTATTTTATTCTTAATTATATTTAAGCAGGGGGAAAAGGTCACACAAAATTTTAAAATTACTTAATATTTGACTTTAGAATGCACTGCAGTGAAACCACTCATTCAGACTAAATAAGGAAATGAACCTAAGATAGCCTAAAGCCTGAATTTGTTTTCCGCTTAAATAAACTATTTTCAGAGCAGGTTTCGGTTCACAGCAAGATAAAACAGAGAGTACAGAGTTCCTAGAAAGTAGAGTCTCCAAGCACAGAGGACAGTGAAAAAGCTATTTTGAAACTCAACATTCAAAACACTAAGATCATGGCATCCAGTCCCATAACTTCATGGCAAGCAGAAAGGAATAAAGTAGAAACAGTGACAGATTTTATTTTCTTGGGCTCCAAGATCACTGCAGACAGTGACCGCAGTCATGAAATTAAAACACACTTGCTCCTTGGAAGGAAAGTTATGACAAACCTAGACAGCACATTAAAAAGCAGAGACATCACTTTACCAACAAAAGTCTGTATAGTTAAAGCAATGGTTTTTCCAGTAGTCATGTACAGGTGTGAGAGTTGGACCATACAGAAAGCTGAGTGCCAAAGAACTGATGCTTTCGCATTGTGGTGCTGGAGAAGACTCTTGAGAGGCCCTTGGACTTCAAGGAGATCAAACCAGTCGATACGAAAGCAAATCAGCCCTGAATTTTCATTGCGAGGACTGCTGCTGAAGTTGAAGCTCCGAAGCTTTTGCCACCTGATGAAAGAAGCCAACTCCCTGGAAAAGACCCAGATGCTGGGAAGACTGAAGGCAAAAGGAGAAATGGGCGGCAGAGGACACAATGGCTACAGAGCACTGCGGACTCAATCGACATGGATTTGAGCAAACTCTGGGAGGACAGGAAAGGCTGGAGTGCTGGAGTCGGTGTGCTGCAGAGTCAGACACGACTTAGCAACTGAACAACAGAGTTTCCATACACTCTTTGCCCACACACACGCACAGCCTCTCACTACCAACAACTTACCTAAGGGTAGTGTATTTGTTACAATCAATGAACACATTGACACAGCAACATCACTCAAAGCCCACAGTTCACGTTAGGGTTCACTCTTGGTATTGCAAATTCTATCGATTGTAGTAACATCATTATAGTAACACACAGAACAGCTTCACTGCCCTAAAAATCCTTTGTGCTTTGCCTCTTTATCCTTCTCTCCCTTCAATCCCTGGCAACCACTGATCTACTGATCTCTTCACCATCCCCCCAGTTTTGCCTCTTCCTAAGCCTCCCTGGTGGCTCAGAGGTTAAAGCCTCTGCCTGCAATGTGGGAGAACTGAGTTCGATCCCTGGGTCAGGAAGATCCCCTGGAGAAGGAAATGGCAACCCACTCCAGTATTCTTGCCTGGAGAATTCCATGGATGGAGGAGCCTGGTGGGCTACAGTCCATGGGGTCACAAAGAGTCAGACACGACTGAGCAACTTCACTCAAATGTCACACAGTTGGAATCATACGGTATGTAGCCTTTTCAGATCGGCTTCCTTCATTTAGTGATTTGCATTTAAGTTTCATCTACGTTTTTTCATGGGCTGATTCAGCCCATTTCTTTAGAGCACTGAAAAATATTCTGCTGCCTGAATGTACCAAAGTTTATTTATCCATTCCCCTACTGAAGGACACCTCTTGGTTGATTCCCAGTTTTGTCAATTATAAATAAAGCTGCTATAAACATCCACATGCAGGTTTCTGTACTGACGTTAAGTTTTTGACTTATACCAATGAGTATAACTGCTAGATCTTATGGTAAATATGTTTAATTCTTAAGAAACTGTCGAACTGTCTTCCAAAGCGGCTGTTCTACACTGTTTTCCCACCAGCAATGAATAATAGCGCCTACTGCCCTACACCCTCATGAGCATCTGACACGGTCAGTGGTCTGGATTCTGACCATTCCAACAGGCGTGTAATGGGAAGCCTGGCGTGCTGCGATTCACGGGGTCGCAGAGTCGGACGCGACTGAGCTGAACTGAACCAAATGGTATCTCACTGCTTCAATTTGCATTTCACTAATAACATGCAATTTAGAGCACTGCTATCTTGTTATAATGTAGAACTGATCATGTTATTCCTTAGCTCAAGGCCCCACCGTGGCTTCCCACTGTCTACAGATGTGACTCCTTAGAAAGGCTGCCAAGCCCTACTTCATTTATACACGTACCGCATCCCATCCTGCAATACCTCTGGCCTTCTCTCTGCTAATCATTTGCACCTGCAGCTTCAGAATACATGGTCTCTATATCGCTGCTCCTGCTTTCCTCTCCTCACTGCCATCCCCACACCTGGCCGCTTGACAAGCTCCTATGACCTTTCAGGACTCAACTCAAATAGCAGCTGGTCCACAAAGCCTTTTGTGGTTACCCCCCTTCACACTCTGACCTCCATAATACACTGCACCCATTACAATCAGTTTCATTTTTAAGATGGCTTTTTTACTCTACTTAACTGTAAGCTACTTAAGGGAAGAATTTACCACCCCATCACCTAACACAGTATTTTGTACATATTGGTGCACATTAAAAGGTTGTTCAATGAGAAAGTAAATAAATTTTCACCCTCTCAACTGATTTTTGGAACAAAACTATAATACAGGGCTTCCCTTGTGGCTCAGCTGGTAAAGAATCCACCTGCAATGCAAGAGACCCTGGTTCAAGCCCTGGTTTGGGAAGATCCTCTGGAGAAGGGATAGGCTACCCACTCCAGTATTCTGGCCCATATTTAATATAATGAAGTATATTTAACATAATTAACTAACTAGGGAAGCTGAATTGCATTGCGCATATACTGCAAAAGGTCCTGAAGATATGATGGAAGGTAGGCTTTTGCGGGCAGCACAGCTGCTTCACATGCTGTTATACTATCAAAATAATGAGTAATAAATATAACAACACAGAGTGAAAGTGAAGTGGCTCAGTCGTGTCCGACTCTTTGCGACCCCATGGACCATAGCCTACCAGGCTCCTCCGTCCATGGGATTTTCCAAGCAAGTATTGTGCTAATACTACTGCTGGCGATGGTGGTAAAAGATCATTACTTTCACGTAAAAGCCAAATAAATGGCTGTATTGCTCAGGCTGTGTTTCTCATTTCCTTCATACATTCACAGAATAATGAATGTATAAAATGAACCCCAACCCCTTTTTCCATCTCACTGAAATGACTGCTTTTGGATTCAAATTATGACTTTGGGTAGAATGTGGATTCTTAAGAACATACTTATCATGCTATATCAAATAAAAACATACTACAGAATTATCAATGTCTGTACCCTCAAAGCCAAGAGCCCTCTTATCTACCTAGTAAGAGATCTCGTAAGAGAGGTCAGGGGTCAGGAATATTAAACTGAGCATTAGAAAAATAAAGCCATGGGTGACTAGTGCCTGCCCAAGGAATTCAGAGACAAAACATAAAAAGCATTTCTTTCACCACAGTAGACTTCCACAGCAATACCCTGGATATACTAAACAAGGGGTGGGAGAAGGTAACATAAAGACAAATTTGGAGGCCCTTCATCTACAATGAGAATGGATACAGTAATTATGGTCTAAAAAAAACCAGCAACTTAGAAGAGCATCACTGGTACCAGAACAACACTACCACAAACTTGGGTCCTAATCATGCAGTAATTTCCAACATCCAAAAAGAAGCAAGACTGGTAAATAAATTCGAAACTGAAATGTATGCCTCTAAGAAATAATTATACCTTTCCTCAGTAGTAGAAATCACTGCATCAGGACACTTTCTGAAAGTTGTGGGTGAATATGCTTGACTGAGCTTATTATGGAACGCTAAGATGTTGGAAAATGAGGGGCAATGAAGAATCAAAAACAGGATGGAACATGATACAAGGACAGCTTAAAAAAGAAAAAAGCAGAAGAGGAAAAAGAAAGGAAGAATGCAGGGGGAAAAAAAATTCCTTCCAGAATTTTCACCAATAATTTTTTTTAAATGCTTAGCTACTAAGAGTAATGGCAGCAAACATTTCTAAATCAATTTCCAAAATATTTCTCTCGTCTTCTGAAAAAGTTCTTAAAATACAATCACCACAGATGTAAGGGAAATGAAAGAGGTAATGCAGGACCCGTGCTGAGTAATTTCAGTAACTCAAAATCAGCTTTATCTTCTCTGTTCTAAAGAGTATTACTCATAGAAAAGCAGTTCTTTTAAACTCTTCTCCCGACATGAAGAGATCCAGCATATTACGCAGCCCTTAAATATACCAACTTTTAATGAACTGTTTTTAGTAACGTCTGGAAATATCCGTAAGTTTTAAATATAAGCTTCAGAATTAAATCCACCACGTCACGCATCTGTACCCTAAGCTCTGAAATCGGTTTTCCAGCAGGATTGGGAAATTCTTCGGAGCCAAAGCCTTCTCGAGCCTTCAGACATTTGAAGAGGACGGAGTCACCTGCGCAGCCCGTGCTCCTCCAGGATAAACTCCGGCTACGCATACGCACTGGCCCGATCAGGACCGCAGAGGTCAGGCTCCGCGTCCGAGTCGGCGACTCGAAGGGCAGCACCTGTCCGGCGGGCCGGGCGTCCGGCGGGCCGGGCACCCCGCGTCGCGCTCGCGGGGGGACGGAAAGTGGAGAGTCTCCTCCGCCAAGGCAGCCCACCGCGCCGGTCTCGGGGCAGCGGCGGCGAGGGGGCGCAGCCAAGAGGCCAGCGGCAACAGCGCGGCCCGACTCAGCGGCCCGCGGCCCGCGGCGCCCCCCCCGTCCGGCCCGCTCGCCCTCACCGGCTCTCTTCCACTCGCCCGCCCGCCCGCAGGTCTTTAAGGAGGCGCGGCCCCACGAGCGACGCTGCTGCAGGCACCGGGGGGAAACGCTCCGCCGCCGCCGCGACCCCGCCCCTTTGTGACACTGCGTACCAATCGCCCGCCGGCGCTCGCGTCGCCCTCCAATCAGTGGGGTCGGGGGCGGGACCTGACCGCCGGATGCCGGCGGTTGCTCGGGAGCCCAGGCTTCTTTCGCGTTCGGTGGTGGTTGTCGGTTAGGAGAAGCCCGGATGTTAATCCTTTATTACTAACAATGGCCGCCTGACCAGGGCCAAAGCGGGCGACCGGAGAACAGTCGCACAGCCTTCTGGGAACAATAGGGTTGGCCTCTGGCCGGACGAGGGTGCGGACAGCACCTTTACCGAGACCAGCCTAAGGCGCTCTTAGAGGTGCCTGACTTGCTGGAGCCAGAGCCCCAGTCGATGGTCTTCCAAGAAGCTGTGCACTTCTAGTGCGGCCCAGGAGGGATGCCTTGAGTGGACTCTTCTCCACGCACTTCCCTGTCCCCTAACGTTTCTAGCCCTGCCTACCTCATCAGAAACGTGGGGCCATTGCCATGGCTGGTTGAAAGCAAGGGGGAAAGAAAACAAGCTCTGTAGGTCTTAACCATTTTTTCCTCATCCAACCTACTGAGAATTGTGTAGAGTTGAAATTGAGTGGGTACTTTGGGTTGTTTAACTGCAGTGTTGGGTATGCCCAGCCAGCCAGCCAGCCTCTTGTGTTTGCTAATTCTCAAGCTGCTGAGCTCAGTGTACACCACAACAGACAAGCCTTTCAGCCTGACATGGGCCTCCATTGCTTTTTCTCATTTCCCATAGATGTTCTATATCCAGCCCTTACAGTTTTCCAACTATCCTGGCCTACTGTCTTACTAGGTGGATTAGTTAGCTGACAATAAAAGTAATCTCCCTCTCACAGAAGCTTTTACTAATCCTCGTCTTTTGACTCAGAGGAACCAGTCTGAAATGAACTGCAGTATCTAATCTTTGTCACCCATCCTTTCTCATTCTCTGAGACCCTACCCCCCAATTTATCTCCACAATTCAGAAAATTGAGAATACACTGAAGTTTATGAGGAGGTACTGGGCTTTCACACATCTTCAGGCTGTCTCGCCAATGATTCCTTCTTAAATTCTAATACTGAGTAGATTGGAGCTCCTTGAGGAACAAGATAAGATTATCTTTGTAGACAGCCTATGATGGAGTGAATCTTACTGAATCAAACCTTAGCTTCCGAACCTGCCTCCCCTCTCAGTCAGGAGAACTGAGAAAACAAGCTAGAGAGTCAGGCCAAATGAGCTGATGTCAATGTATAGCAATAGCCACAATACTGTAATTAGCCTCCAATTAAAAAAAAAAAAAAAAAAAGCCTTGGGTTCCAACTCTGGAAGCCAATTCATTCATCATCATCATCATCATCTACCAAGTTTCAAGTGCCAGATGGTTCATGAGGATCTCTGCATATTCTCTCCCATAACAACCCTGCAAGGTTGGTACTGAGGCCCCTACATGACAAAGAAGGAAATAACTAAGGTAAAACAAATTGCCTACACTCAAAACAGTTCTAAGTGGCAGATTTAAATATAGGTCTCAATATAAAAGTCCAAACTTGTTCCACTGTGCTACTTTGCTTCCAGATTTTGCTTCATCTGTGAAACGAGGGCAGGATCTATCTGGTCGAGTTATGGAGACTGAATGTGTGTGCGCATGCTCACCAGGTCCAACTCTTTGCAACCCCATGGACTGTAGCCCCCCAGGCTCCTCTGTACCTGGAATTTTCCAAGCAAGAATACTGGAAGAGGTTGCTACTTCCTCCTCCAGGGGATCTTCCCAACCCAGGGATCAAACCCACATCTCTTGCATCTCCTGCACTGGTAGATTGATTCTTTACCACTTGAAAATGGGAACAGTGCCAACCATTGAACCAGGAAGTGTTAAGTTTCCTCCCCCTTTCAAGCATCTCAAAATAGCAATTTGCATATTTTCTAACTCTACTGTCTCTTGAATTCCCTGGAATCAGTCCTAACGGTGGGTCAGCAGATTTTATCATTCCAAAAGAAACACATGTTTAACAAATGCTTACTGAGTGACACACTGGGCTCTGACTCAAGAGCATACAAGTAACTCTGAATGCAAATAACCTAAGGCACAGAAGGAAGACGCCTTAAATGGGTCGGGAAAAGGAACAGGAAACCAGTATGTACCGTCTGGGTCATTCTCAGCAGAGAAGGACAAACAGCTGATCTGTGACAGCTATACAAAATCTCTTGAGAATAAGCAATTCTCAATTCAACTTTAAAGTATCCAAGAAAGAAGAAGTGGCTTCAGAATGGGTGAAGCCAACTGGGTCTGCTTACAAGATTGCACCACATTACGGACTGAAAGCTCATGAGCGAGAGAGCACCGCACAGGAAACCAGACTGGGAGTGTCAGCCATCCACGGTGGGCAGCAGTCTAGAACGTTCCCATCAGTGAGGAGCTCTGCGGAACAGTGGCGCTCTAGAAGTTGACACGCCCACCCTCAGCATTTCTCCCTACCACTATCTGGGTTCCTTCCGCCTCTTTCAAAAATAACGCAAAGCTCCAAAGAGTGGAATGCATTACAAGAGTCAGCAAACTGTTTCTGTAAAGGGCCACAAAGGACACATCTTAGACTCTGTGAGCCATCCAGTCTCTGATACGACTGTCAGCTCTGGCATTTGCCTCCTAAGAGTGAAAACAGCCATCAGTTCAGTCGCTCCGTTGTGTCTGGCTCTTTGCAACCCCATGGACTGCAGCATGCCAGGACTCCCTGTCCATCACCAACTCCCAGAAAAATGAATGGGTATGACTGCCTTCCAGTAAAACTCTATTTACAAAAATAAATAAATACGTAAACTGTAGAGGACTGTAGTTTGCCAACTCACTGTAGTGGACCTGGAAGGTATCTTCAAAATTCAGTGGAATGAGAGGAAACCTGCTCTCCTAGCATAAAGACACATGAAGTATATAATCTCTCATCCTCTTCTCCTATCTAGTGCCCAGGCTCTAAGTTAGGGCTCCCATATATTTAGGGAAGACTTCTGGTCATGTCAGGCATTTGCTTCCTCTGGGAGTCTCTACCCACCCATGAAAGGCACAAATAGGTTTCTTCTCTTAAGAGACCCTAAACCATGGCCCTACCAAGGCTAATCAAAATATGGTTTTAAAAAAATAGTAACACTGTGAAACATTTATTTTTGTTTGCAGAATTAAGCATGATTTTAAAACCAGTACAGAAAAATATTAAGTATGCTGGGTAAGAGGTGAGCAAGCTGTTTCAGTATCTGTTTTCTATAATTCAGTTAAGGAGCACAGAAGACAGCATCACTGACTCAAGGATGTAGCTGAAAGATACCCTGGACACTCTACTGGCCTCCAAAGGCATTCAAGGGGTCATCAAATATGTTGGAAACCTTCTGTCCGGATCTTGATTCAGTCACTGCCTGTGAAGATCCACTTTTTGATTTGGTTGTCTTAGTCTGGATACCAGAGGAGAAGATATCATCTTTAAAAATGGGGGGAAAAAAAAAAAAAGAGTCACAGAATAGGCAAGAAAATGAGTGCTTTTAAGACATATCTACACAAACCAGCAAAGACTCAAGTCTGATAACAGCATGGGATGCCTAAAACCACTAAGAGGAAGCTAAGCCTCTAAGTCTCCCGTCCTGACTCTGCTACTTAACCAAGTTCTCTGATCACATACAAGTGACAGTTTCTCTCTTGAGTATAAATTTCTCAGCTACAAAGCCATGCGTGCACATGCAGGCGAGGAAAAGGAGAGCTAATCTCAAATCCAGCCCGTGACCTTACCATCTGTGACATTACACTTATTTCTACACTACATTCTTTTCCCTTTGGATTTGAAAAGGAAAAGGCACTAAAAATAAGCAAAGGGAAAAACCCAATCTCAGTCTTTCAGAATAAATACACCAATTTGCAGGATCTCAATGCCAAAAATGCAGTCTTTAGCCTACTTTAGATGACTGCCAGGGGCCACAGTAAGGTAAAAGTTAAACTAGACTTCAAGTTAAATTAGACTTCACAGTCAAGCTCTAGGCTCTTCACCGCTATGATATATATCAACTTTCTTGACGTCCATCATAACAAAAGATGGTTTCACCAAAATGACTAGTCGATGTACTTATCCACCTTCAGTCTATCTCAGGAATACAGAACAGGTCAAAGGAAACCAACAAGGGAACATCTTTCAGGAAAAGGGTCAACACGAAGATAGCAAGAGAAACGTCAAGTCACTGAACGGTGATGACTCTCTCTGTCATGTACAGAAAACCAAACTTACCTGTATCATCGTCAAATATAGACTTAGCTTCCACTTTCTTTTTAGACTTTTCTTTTGGTTTTACAGTTAGGTCAGCAAAGATATCAATGTTATCATCAAACAAGTTGGAGTCAAATGTTCTTTCCTTCTCTCTTGTTTTTTGTGAGGGTTTAATTGCTTCTGTAGCAAATATATCATCCTTGTAAGCCAAAAAACAACCAAAACAATTTTTAATCAAGGTTATTTTTTTTCATTACATACATTCATTTCGACAAATTGCACAAATGCCAACTGCCACGGTATTCTGTAACAGCCACGTGAGCTGCTCCTCTGTCTGGAGAGTACTACTCCAAATCTCTGCCTGGCAAAGTCCTTTTTATTCTTCCAGGTCCCAGCTAAAACACAAGCTGTACCGAGAGCCCTTCTCTGCCAGTGCTACCTGGAGAAGCACCTCCCACACCAATCCACCACTCTGCCCCCCACTGCCCTGAGTTGTTTCCAGACACTTAACATTACCTGGAAACGTTACTTGTATGCTGCCCTGTCTGATCCAGTTCCCCTCCCTGAGCACTCTGGGGAGCGGAGCATGGGTCTTGATTCATCTTCTGCATCCAGTATCCAGATGCTCAATAAACATCTGCCTAATGACATCCAGTACCCAGATGCTCAATAAACATCTGCCTAACGACATCCAGTATCCAGATGCTCAATAAACATCTGCCAAAAGATATCCAGTACCCAGATGCTCAATAAAAACGTGCCTAACGACATCCAGTACCCAGACGCCCAATAAACATCTGCCTAACGACATCCAGTACCCAGACGCTCAATAAACATCTGCCTAACGACATCCAGTATCCAGACGCTCAATAAACATCTGCCAAAAGACATCCAGTACCTAGATGCTCAATAAATATCTGCCTAACGACATCTAGTATCCAGACACTCAATAAACATCTGCCTAACGACATCCAGTACCCAGATGCTCAATAAACATCTGCCTAACGACATCCAGTACCCAGATGCTCAATAAACATCTGCCTAACGACATCCAGTACCCAGATGCTCAATAAACATCTGCCTAACAACATCCAGTACCCAGATGCTCAATAAACATCTGCCTAACGACATCCAGTACCCAGATGCTCAATAAACATCTGCCTAACGACATCCAGTATCCAGACGCTAAATAAACATCTCCTGAAGAGTATCACTCAAGGCCTGCCTTGTTGTCTGCGTTAAATCATCACCTCCTGCCATGGCCTGTTTCCCCCAGGAAACAGATTAAACATCCAAGCTGTAGAGATACCACTTTATGTATGCTGATTGCAATAACATCTGTATAAAAATGATAAAAATCAAGACTTGTGTCAATGGTAATGGCCAAGAACAAAACAGAAAATCACTTCTGAATAAGTTTCAGTTATTTAATGAGAGAAAGAAAGTGAAAGTCGCTCAGTCATATCGGAGTCTTTGTGACCCCATGGACTATAGAGTCCAGGCCAGAATACTGGAGTGGGTAGCCATTTCCTTCTCCAGGGGATCTTCCCAACCCAGGGATCGAACCCAGGTCTCCTGCACTGCAGGTGGACTCTTCACTGTCTAAGCCACCAGGGAAGCCCTAATAAGGTAACCTAGTAAGAGAACCTGTGTATAATTACTAAGCAAGCAGATACTGAGCAGCAACAAAGCAGCTTTAATGTACCCTATGGTTCAAATGAGCCAATCGCATATCTTCCTTAACAAGGAACCAGGCACAAATGTATTTTTATGTCCTATTACCTCAAATATATCTTGTGCTTTTGAGATATCCTGTTGACTGTTGGATTTTGACCCATTCTTCTTGCCTTTCTGGTCTGTAAACAGATCGTCCTCATCTTCCAGGAGAGGGAAAGGATTTGTTTTCTTTGCTGGTTTTGGTTTAACAGACTGAAAGAGATCATCATCACTGCCCGCCTCACCGAGAGCAGGGAACATGGGGCTTCTGTCTTTACTTCCCTCCCCCAGGTTGGCCAGGCTGCCGGCTGCCTTCGCCTTGGTATTTCTTCTTCCTGAGGACTGAGATGCAATGCCTTTGGAAAAGATATCCACAGAATCAAACAGATCATCCTCAGGAGGCTGACCCACAGATTTCGCAAATGGGCCACTGTTCATTCCAGGCACAGGACCACCTGCCCACGTTGGAGTGGCAGCTGCCACTGCTTCTTCAGAGGTGTGTGCTCCACCAGCTGCCCTCAGCGGTGGCTGACGACCATCTGGTGATGTGGTGCCATCTGCCAACTGCGCCACAAATCCCGTGGGGGAACCCATATCCTCGGCCTCAGTGGACTCCTGGGCAGCCAGCTGCCGGGCGGCACGCGTCTGCGGTCTGCGCTTCCCTCTCACTTTGACCCGGGTCTGCAATGGCAAGAACCACATGGTGACCTGATGGTTTTTTAAAAGCTGCTCCAAGGTAACCTAGCAAATGGCCAACAACTCAAAATACTGTAAGGTTGTCTGGTCCATTTCAATTAAGATACTATTTAATATACAGACAAGGTTATTTGTGCAAGATTTCCAAAGGCATTTAACAGCTCCTACTACTCCAAGACTAGATCATTCTTAATCCTTTAGCACCCCCCATTTTTGAGTCTTTTAAGGACAGTTTTTGTTCAATTTGATAAAGGCTTCCCTTACCTAGAGGCCACACTACTCTGTGTCCCACAGAGCTCCCTGGGCCCTACTCTGCCCTAGTTTAAATGCAGATATCTTTCAAAACAAGAAAGAATCAGGGGGATTCTGGCAATAAGCTTTCTTGGGGCTAATCAAAAATCAGGCTCCAAAAACAGGGATCTAAGACAATGAAGAAAGAGAGGGGCTCTTTTCTTCCAGTCAACAAATACTAAATCCAATTTTAAATATTTCACATGAAAAAAAAAAATGTGGCCTGGGAATCAGAACTTTCAATATAACCTCAAAATATGCATCACTTATTAGTAATAACCTGGTATTTATAATACTTTTCCAAAACACACTGTCAAGTAGCTTTAAAAAGGCACATGCTACTTTAGGCAAAGTACTCAATGGGGTTTGCCTATTTCAAGGAAATTTCATAAACTATCTCAAGAAGTAGTCCATTTAAACTTAACAAGAACAACAGAAAAGCTAACACAGAAATATAACAAAACCAGGAATGTCTTTTTTTTCGTAAGGAAAACAGTTTTGAAAATACTTAAAAGGCATGTATTTGCAGGGTCATCCTATGTACTATTGCTTCCTCAGAGCGCAGCTAAGACATCTTAGAGAGGGAAGACCGGATAGAAAAAAGAGAGAACTGAACTAAAAGCAAAACCCCAAAGAGTCCACGGTCTTGTGCAACAGTGTGGCATGCGGCGTCTCGGGCAGGGAGCCCCGGACGAGGAGCAGGAGGGGAACTGTGCCAGCAGCCGTGCCGTCTGTGCAGAGCTGTCACTGAGCAAAGAGCACTGCTGACACAGAAGGCGGCGTGAAGGGACAGCGGCACGCGTGTTCAGGGAATGCTGCCTGGGGGCTCGATTTAGGCTGGCAGTGCGAGGGGACTAGTGGGAGCTGGAAGCTTCAGTTAGCACAGACTGTAAATGGCTTTAATACTAAACCACGGAGCCTGAACATTCTCTTTTGAGCAGTAAGGAGGCAGCAGAGGAAGTGCATGGTGAGGATATGATCCGCTCAGCATCTACAAGGTCTCCAGGGGCAGCCGGGAGCTAGTGAGCTAGCCACTGAGTTAGAACATAAACATAACAAACGTGGGTGGTGGAAGAGTGGACACAGAACTAGGGGCGTGGAAGGGAGGCGAGGAGGCTGAAGGAAAGAAGTGGCGCCTCCTTCAAATGAGCAATCGGGGTCAGCAGATCCTGTGTAACCGACGAACTCAGAAGAAACATACAAATTGTTCTGGTTTGTTTTTCTTTAAAAAAAAAAAAAAAGGCAGGCAAGCAAGCAAAAGAGGTTTCATTACCTTGTTTGCACAGTGTAAGGTATCTGCCTGAGCCGGAAGGTCAAAACTCACACCAGCCTCCCCACTCCCAGAAGGAGTGGGCACACTTTCCAGACTCTGCATCCTCCCAGGATCAGACGAAGGAACACCAGATTCTGGCAAAACAGACTTCACTCCAGAGGTATGGGGAGCTGCTGGAGGCAGCAAGGCTGCTGGGTTGATCGCTAAATTTGCCTAAAAAAAAAAAGGAAGCTGACTCTGTATTGTTTTCTTAAACACAACTGTCAGTTGTTACTGTGACACATGACAAAAGACTTGGTGTACATGATGTATAATATGAGAGGAGAAAGAGAAATGCAGGGAAATCTCCTGATCCACTCGTAAGAGTTGAGATGGAGGGCTATCACCTGTGCCCATCACAGGGCCCAAAGAAGAGATGTTACAGCCCCAGCACACAGGAAGCAACAACTGGAGGGTGGGGAAGAGATGAGAAGACACCCGGCAGCAGCTGACAAAAAGGAAAACCCAAAAAAGTGTATAGATGCCACAAGGCAGGCAATGAAGATTCCAGACATGTTATAATTACTTGTATTTTCCAGATCCGAGGGGATGGCTCTTTGGTTTTAAGTGGAGCGGGACCTGGTGAGTCCTGCGTGAGATTACATTCAGTTAAAAATCCACTGGGGAAAGGGAGAAGTGTCTCTTGGATCACATGTATCTCTGAAAGTAAATCTGTGATGGAACAAAGCTATCGGCTTCTGTAATTCTACAACGGAAATGGCATTTGGCTCTTTCTTGGACTCTCAGAACATTTCTCTAACATTACTTCATTTGTGCTTCCTTATCCATTGTGTTAGTGGAAGGCTGTAAGACCATACATACATGGAGTTAAGGGAGAGAAAGATCATGAATCCGATTCCTAAGAATTACAGTGTTCAGAGCACCAGCTGGAAACACTATCACGCTGGTTATCTCACACAGCCAACATCAGCGCACACAGGGATTCACCCACAGCTTAAAGCACTGGAAGCGAAAGCAGCCGAGACTTGAGTCACTGGGGACGCGCCCGAGTCCCGCAGCTTCATCCCCACAGCTCAGAGCGCGGAGGCCTCAGTGGCGCACCCCGGGACGGCTGTAAGCCAGGGCTGAGACACACGGTCCAGGCCTGCTCTGCTCTCGACGGAGCGCCTCAGAGAGGACTGCTGAGAGGCCGGACAGCAGCAAGCTCAGAAGAGCCACACAGAGAGGGAACCGAGAGACTGGGTGCAATCGATGTTCCGTTCGAACGAAGTCCTACTCCAAGGTAGCCCAAAGGGAGAAAGGAGGTTCTAGTGGGAAGGAAACGTTCATTCTATCTTCACTCTACCTTGGAATCGAGTCTCCAGGTGCTCCAAAAATAATAATGGTAAGCATCGACTCATGGAAACACCGTGCAGGGAGGAGAGGAGAGAGAAGCAGGGGCTGGGGAAGCAGTCCTAGTCGCTATTTCTTCTTAATTAAGAGAACTCTGAATGACCCTGGGGCGGCATGATGGAGTTACTCTGTGTTATAAGGCAAACAGGAGAGGGAAGTCCTTAAAGAGGTCAGTTCTAACCTGAGATGCTTCCGATTTCCATAGGTCTTTTTCTTTGATACCCTGAGTGGATTCAGGATGCTTCTGGTTCTTGACAGAGGAAAAGACAGAGTTGTCTTTTTTCACTACCTTCTTCTTTTCTGGGATCTTCAAAAACAAAGAACACCCAAAGTCTGTCGAGTATCCTGAGACATTTTAAGGAAAAGTCATAATGCAAAAAAAAAAAAAGGCTTCTGAGTCTTTAAAGTCATTTCTCAAATAAGGGCTGGACAAACAAATACAAAGGCAGCATTTCAGAAATAGCTTCCTAAAGACTGTGACTTTGCTGGCACCCTCTCTATGGTGAAGAGGAAACAAGAGTCCTCAGAAAAGCTACTGCGCAAGCGGGGGCGGGGGGAAACGGCGACACAGGTTAACACTCAGATTTGAAACTTTGCAGCTGAAAGGCATGAATATTCACTCATCGTATCAAATGCAGTGGTCTTTCAACGAACAACTTTAAAATCACACAAGATTTGTAATAGAGTAAGAAAACCTGGTGAGTTATCGCTTTAATGCTGGTTAACTAGGAAACATGAGATGGGGGCAACATGAACGCCCTCATCAGCACATTATTTGCTGTTCATTTACTTATGAGTATCTTCCTTAACTGTATAATTGGACAATTCATTTCCTTTCTCAGAAGTTTCCCCACATGCCATAGTATTGAGAACAAAAGGCTGGTACCGAAGGCTGCGACTTGGCAGAGCCAAAAAGATCATCGTCTTCGTCGTCTCCAAACAGGCTCCCCACACTGGGCTCGAACAACTAGGACAGACAAAACTCAAGTTCAACATCCAGAACAAAACCAGTTTACAGAGTCAGGTGAGCCGCAGAAGTGACGCTTAATACAATAACAAAGCTATGTTGTGGAGAACCACTTGGAACTGACCCTGGATTTTTTGGTGCCAGAAAAAAGGTCAACATCTGGGTCGTTGTCCTTTTGGAGCTTGTGACTAAAAAGGAGCTCTTCATCCTGAAAGACACCTGTGCTCTTGGGGCGGGTACCAGGATCAGGACTCTAGGAAAGAGGGAAGGTCATGTATAGACTCCCAGGGATTTATCCAAAGAAATAACACAGATATAAAGATTAGACAAAAGATGTCCCCTGCGGCTCTGTTTATAGTGTCCAGAGGTTGGACACAAGCTGAGCGTCCATCACGAAGGGAACGACACATCCCCAGAACAGAACACTCAGGAGATACCAGAAACAGTGGAGAGTATGCTTATAAAAACAGGTGAAACACACATAATCTGGGAAGATGATCTTCCAACCTTTGTGTGGTATCTGAATTGTTATTTACCATCAATCTTTAGTTCTATACTGAGGAACATTTTAGGAATGAAAATACAAAATTAAAACAAGTTCTTTCTATCTCATTCCCAAAGGGAAGAAGAGACAGCAGGTGATTTAGTATCAGAAGGTCACAGGTGGTCAAGCACATTCACCTAACTTCTGCTTACCAGCATCTGAGGCCAAATACCGGGCTCAGTGGACCCGCCAGCCTTCCACTTCGTCCATCCACATTCCACCTCATTACCTTCAGATTCCAACAAGTTCTCTCTGTTTGCTAGGGTATCTGACATTTCCAAATTTACTACTCACATTACTTGTTTTGATACTATAATGCCCCAGACCTCACATTCTGAAATTCTTCCTTCATTCTTTAGTATCACAAACAGATAGAAACAAACAAAAACACTCATTTCTGACAAAATGTGTCTCATTAAAATTAACTAATGATTACTGATTACACATAAAAGTTAGTGTAACAGCAACTAACACTAAAAGTTTCATATCTGGAATTTACATACAAAATCGTACAAAGTGAGAGAGGGGAAGAAAATACAGCACATTATTACATTTACTACGTGCAGCTCTCATTTATAAACAAGGCTATCCTACTAGTATAATGAAAAATTCACTAAACATTTGTTGTTGGGCTATATCCTCAGTTTGATTTACAAGAAGTCCTGGCAATCTATGGCCCATCGCCATAGATTTTCTTTTTTTTAACACCTCTGCTGAGATAAAATTCACCTACTTAAAGTGTGTAATTCAATGGTTTATAGTATATTCACAGAGTTGTGCAAATACCACCACAATCTAAGTTTAGAACATTCTCACCATCCGAAAAAGAACCTCCAAACCTACCAGCACTCACTCTCCATCTCTGTCCACTTCTTTCCCCACATGCAGGAACCACTCATGTAATGCTTTCCATCACAATGGATCTGCCCATTCAGGACATTTCAAATAAATGAATTCATATAATAATGTGGGTTTTTGCCCCTCCCCCCGCCCCGGCTTCTTCATTCAACACGTTTTCAAGGCTCATCTGTGTTGAAGCATGTGTTAATAATTTACTCTATTGCCAGAGAACATTCTCTCGGACAGCTGTAACACATTGTGTCTATCCGTTCATCAGCTGATGGACAGTTGAGCTGGTTCCATCTTTTGGCCATTATGAGTAATACCTGTTAGGAACGTCACATTCAAGGTTTTGCATGAACACATGTTTTCACTTCTCTTGGATCTACACCTTGGAGTGGAACTGCTAGGTCACATGGTAACTCTTGCTATTCAAGAATCTGAGGAAGCACCAAACTGATGTCTGAAGCGGCAGCACCATTTCACCTTCCCATCAGCAGTGAATGAGGGCACCCGCTTCTCCACATCCTCACCAGCATTTGGCCATCAAAGAAGTCAGCAACGGTGAGGCTGAGAATGTGAAGAAACCGGAGTCCTGCATGATCCAGCAACTCACGTCACGGAACTGACACTGAAATGAGACACTATCATCCTTCTGAAGGCTTGACCTTCAGAGCCTTGGCTCACCTTTCCTACTTCCTTTTTCAGAGCCTGGAAGCTGCTTTGATCTTCTGGTTTATCCTCCTCCTCATCAAATAAGCTAAGAACCGTTTTGGTTCTACTTTTAGGCCCTTTGTCCAATGGGGACGATGAAGAAAACAAATCAGAGTTCTTGGCTGTTTCCTGAGTAGGTGCATTCAAAGATCCTTCCTGAAAACGGAAATAGTAAGGTAAGGGAAAAAGCGAGTAACATCTGAAAACACAAACACTATGGTGGGGCCTACCCAGCTCCTCACTAATTCAGTTACTAGCATGTCTGCTTGTTTCCGGGCACGACACCTAATCGCACTTACTCCTAGGTGACAAAACACTCGGGCCAATTCTTGAGTCACTCTAGCGGAGAGCCTAGAACAGATAGTTCGCAATCAAGGATGATTTTTCCAAGCAAAGATTGTTTTTCCAAAAAGAGATGATTTTTTATACATACAGTTTAAAACCTGTATGTGTAACTCCATCCAACCAAGACACATTATCAGTTATAACCCTGAATCACACAGCTTGCTCATGCGCTACAAATGACTTCAAAGTCACAGATGGAGCACAAAAGCCAATCACTGCAAAAGGATCATGTGTCCCTAATAACGAACACACAACTCCAAGGGCGGAATCTAACTGGTGGAACTGGACCCTAATAACGAACACACAACTCCAAGGGCGGAATCTAACTGGTGGAACTGGACCCTAATAACGAACACACAACTCCAAGGGCGGAATCTAACTGGTGGAACTGGACCCTAATAACGAACACGTAACTCCAAGGGCGGAATCTAACTGGTGGAACTGGACCCTAATAACGAACACATAACTCCAAGGGCGGAATCTAACTGACGGAACTGGACGCTTAAATTGCAGAAAGCTTTTACTATATTGCGCAACTAGAAGAATCTCTAAAATAATCGTAAAATGCAGCATTTATTCGTTCAACAAGCACCACGTTTCAGGCAAGATACCACTGATTAGAATAACCACCGTTCCTGTATGAACTGCCAAGAAAAAAAAGGGACAGCTTCTAATTAAACATGCCATCAATTGTGAGGTGCATCCTAATTTCACAGTGGTTAAACTGAAGAAAACATGCTCCTTTAAATAAAGCAGGTGAGTTTGAACGTGGCTACTTGGTGCAAGGCACTGCACCAAGCACTCTCACAGATGCCACGGATGGCAGAACGAGTGTGGCCCCAACCCTTCAGGCGCTTAGCTTCAAGGAGGGGAGGCAGCACCGCGACAGCAGCTGGAATTCAGGGGAAAGTGGGCGGCAGCGCCGCAGGAAAGGCCACATGGAGATGAGGAGGAGAGAATGCCGCACGACTCAGGTACAGAGAGAACGCTCGCGTCACGGCAGCCCCAAGGAGCCGCAACAGGAAAAGCGTTCGCGACATTTCTTCACGTAGGTCCTAGAGGAGAGCTGACTGCACACAGCGGAGAAAAGCTACCAGTGAGAGGAAAGGGAGAGACTAACGAACTGCAGATTCCCAGATGCGGCCAGCAGTCTTATTCACAGGCCTCCCGTAAGAGAGGACAGACATCCCAGGAGAAGAAAGCGAATGCGGAAGAAACAATTCGCTTCACTCTGTAACTCACAGGCAATAGCATCAAAGACTGGTCAATGAAAATGAAAATTTTCTTAAAAGTTGTCACAGTAAATGTGATATCCTGGAGAAAAAGGGAGTGTATCAGGTTAAAAACTAAAGAAATCTGAATAAAGTGTGGATTTTAGTTAATATTTTTTTTAAAAAGCTGTCACTATAATTCAAGTACAAGTGGAAACTCAAAGAAAGCAAGGGGAAACGGACTACAGAGAACCGAATAAGAACGAATCGAAAAGAACAATGTGCAGAGAGAAAACCGAAACGAAGAAAGAGCCGAGACAGAGAAAGGCAAACGGCACTGACACAGTGACACAATCGGGACACGCCCGTCACGGTGTGCACACACGTGCCTAGGAAAGAGCACAGAGGTGCGCGCGGCGCCGAGACCTCCGGGGACGGGGAGATCAGGCATCTCCTTCTCCGGGCTTTCAGTGTTCTCAGAATTTGCAACAACTGAGTCATCATTTTCTGTGGCAGGAAAATGTAAGGGTAAGCGCGTACATGTATGGGTTTTACAAGAACATCTGAGAGACAAAAATAACAGATGATACAAGAAAAAGAGTCCACCTTTCCTGGCTCCTTGACCACAGGAGTTCTCACAAATTCTGAGGTCCCCTTGGCACTCTCAGCCTTCTTAGCTGCAGGTTTCACTCCAGACTGCGCCGCCTCTTCTTCTTCATCACTGAACAGCAAAGGCGGTACTTCAGGGACAGTCTCTCTTTTCTGTCAAAAGAGGAGTAAATGATATCCTCAAAACAAGCCAAAGGAAAGGGGCTTCCCTGGCCGTCCAGCGGTTAGGACCCTGGGCCTCCACGCAGGGGGCACAGCTCCGAACCCTGGCCAGGGAGCCAAGACCCTGCATGACTCTCGGTGAGGCTGAAAACAAAGAGCGCGTGCCTGACAAGCATGGCCACGCACAGAAGGCGACAAACGTGCGCTCCTCTTCAGGGTTCCTAGCTGAACGCTGGGGTCAGGAGAGATAGGACAGGAGAGTAAAGGGGCGCGGACAGGCAGGAGCAGGCCTACCACGGTCTCACACCGCAGGCAGTTTCTGCCGCCAGAGTCTAGCTGACGCCTGTGTCTGTTAACCCCTTGCGCGCGCCACCAAGTAGACTGTAACCTCTGCTACCAGACGATCATCAGTCTCTCCTCTCTGCCTCCCTCCCTCCCTCCCTACACATTTCAGCAATGTGTCATCACCCAGAGCCGACTTGCTAAAACAAAACACCTACCAGGTTACTCCGTTTCCCATCCCAAACGTGCATAGGTTTCTATTAATCAAACCCTCAACATCCCATCAACAGGCTCCTCTTCAGACCCGCATCTACCTGCACCTCCTCAACCCTCACTCTTCCGGACACCTACTGTAAACTTCCACGCCTGATCCCCAGTCTGGAGATGCAAATCCTCTTCATCGTTCCAGCAAGGCTCAGCTCAGGTGTCACCCATACAGGTTCCCCGTTCTCTTTGGTAAGCTACCAGTTGCTTCGTTGGTAAGAATATTTATATCTATACCTAGCCTTTACTGCTTTCCTGACTTACCCTGAGAGCTGTCATGCATCTTTATCCATTCGTTTGAAAGGATCACGCAGTTACGTTTCTCTAGCTATTCACAGTGTTTTATACCAAGTAAGGGCTCGGCACAAGCTCAGCACAAATACTACCATAATGCCACCATCCTCTCGTCCTTTAATACTCCTTTTGATATAATTAACATGAAGACTTGCTAATTTTTTAGCTCAAGTGATCATGGTAGTAATGCCATTTATACATAATTGCTGAAAGCTATTTAGACTAGCTAGGCACTAATTAATGGACTTTTCTTATCACATACTATTACCAACTTTTGAAAAAAACTTTAATGTTGATTTAAGAAAAAAAACACAAAATTTACCATCTTAATCATTTCTAAGTGGAGAGTTCAGTACTATTAAGTATATCCACATTATTGTAAAACCAACCTCCAGTATTTTTTCATCTGCCAAAACCAACTCTCTACCCATTAGACGAGTCCCCATTCCCCTCTCCACCACGCTCCAGGCCCTGGTAACCACCATTCTACTCTTTCCGTGGATCTGACCACCCTAAGTACCCCATGTAAGAACGATCATACAGCATTTGTCTTTTTGTGACTGATTTCACTCAGCACTGTGTCCTCAAGCTTCATCCATGTTGTAGCCTGTGTCAGAATTTCCTTCCTTTTTCACTTATTTACTATTAATAATGATAGTGAATAATTATAATCCAGGACCAAACTGTTAGTACTTGAAACTTGCTCTTATAAGGGATAACCTGTACATTAACTGGCCTGGCCTAGCGTTCGCAGAATTCCATGCCACTGGGACTAAGCCCAGCAGTTCCCCCGGCGGGGGCAACGGTGCTGTTCCCTGGTCTCCCCTGAGACTCAGACGCCTACAGCTCACACTGAAGGGCTGTGTGATGCTTTTCTCCAGGCTTTGCACGTGTACTTCACCTGTAAAATACCATTATCAGAAGATCTCTGCTGCTGCTGCTAAATCACTTCAGTCGTATCTGACTCTGTGCGAGCCCACAGACAGCAGCCCACCCAAGGCTCTGCCATCCCTGGGATTCTCCAGGCAAGAACACTGGAGTGGGCTGCCATTTCCTTCTCCAATGCATGAAAGTGAAAAGTGAAAGTGAAGTTGCTCAGTCATGACCCCATGGACTGCAGCCCACCAGGCTCCTCCGTCCATGGGATTTTCCAGGCAAAAGTACTGGAGTGGGGTGCCATCGCCTTCTCCGTCGGAAGATCTCTAAAGTCAGGCAAAGGAGTTTTTCCACAAGACTCAGGCTCCAAGGTTCGGTTTTAGGACCTCACTGAGGGAACCGTCAGTATTCACGTAGCGTCATCCCAAGGATGCTTCCTGGGCTAAGAGGTTAGGGATACCGTGGCTGCAGGAGCAGCAGATGCGGGAGGAGAGCCGAGCAGAGAGCTTCCGCTGCCACCGTCGTCCTCGAACAGCAGTGACGCTCTCTGGGCCTTCTTCTGGCTGTACAAACAGAGTCCAGTTGGAGGCAAATGTGATTTTACAAATACAGTATTCTTTCCAGGCCATACCTACAGGAACCCACCTACCACCAAGTCAATCGCTGACCTTACACAGGTGCGTTTCTATCCAAGTGACAAACTTAAGTAATTTGGACAAAACTTCACATTCTTTAGGGTATCCCGGGGAAAAAACAAATTACACTTAAACCCCTAACAAACTTAGGAAAAACAATATTTTAAGGTTAAAAAAGAAAAAAAAAAAGAGAGAGAGTGCTTCCCTGGCAGCCTAGCGGTTAAGACTCCACGCTTCCAATGCAGGGAGCGTGGGTTCCATCCCTGGCTGGGAAATGAAGATCCCATAAGCCATGCAGAGATAAGCAGAAGAAATCAGGTAAGAACCTATGAAGAAAAACACTTCACAGTGCCAAAGGGGAACACCGTGCAAGTGGAAACCACAGACCTTCTCGCTGGGACCATCACCAGGTGATGGAGGGTCAGCAGGTCACCCCCAGAAACTGACATCTTGCTCATCAAACACCTTCACCCGTCACCAGACACGGACGAAATGGTTTCTTACAAGGACTGTCTCACCTGTCCTTGGCAACAGCAAACAGGTCATCCTCGTCATCCTCCTCAAAGAGGCTGGTCTTTTTCACGGCCTTTACCTCCTGGTGGGTGGTCTCAGTGTCCCTAAGTTCTCCTTTAGACTTGTCAGATGTCGAGGTGGTCTGTGAGTCAGTAATATGCCACTGGTCCTTAAAAGATAAAATACGTGTTAAAAGTCCTCTGGCAACTCAGGTTAAGAAACCAGGAAAATAGAATAAAATCCCCGTTGGGTAAACCAAGCCGCATGTACACTAAGGGTGCCACTTCTGAGGCAAGTTCACGTACGAGGCTTTTCTCTGAACTCAAGTCTAGACAGCGAGGCCCACTGCGCTCACAGGCCTGCTGGCGTCTCCCTCCATCACTGCCTACCACACTCTCTCTCTCTGTGTTAGGATAAGAGATCTTCTCTACTTTAGAGATCAAAATTAATTACGAAGGGAAATGAGAAGGAACAAGAATGTTTAAAAAACACTCAAGAACTCTCAACTTTAGAGGAGAATGATATTTGAATTAAAAAATTTTAAAATTCCAAAGTAAGCTGGGGAAAAAAATGCATAAAAAGCTCATGCAGGGGATTTCCCTGAGATTTCCCTTGGCAGTGGCTAAGACTCCAGACTCCCAACACAGAGAGCCCAGGTCGATCCCTGGTCAGGGAGCTAGACCCCACGTGCCGCAACTGAGAATCTGCAAGCTGTAACTAAAGATCCCACACGCTCAACTAAGACCTGACTCAGCCAAACTAAAAGGGGGAAAAAAAAAAGCTCACACAATGTAAATAAGACACAACGAAATCTGCAAGTGATCCTTATCACAAAATTCTGAATCTGGCCTTCAGAAAGCATTTAAGGAAACCCCACCTGGCTATGCTCACCCCTTCAAATCAAGGATCTCCTGAGCACGTGCTGAAGTGGTCCTTTGGTCTCTGGAGTTTAGAGCTTTACAAATCCAAGTGGGTTTTGTAAAGCAGCAGCTGCTGTTATATAGAGTCTCAGGTTCTACCCCCAGACCTTTCGAATCAGAATCTGCCTTTGTTAATAGTCTATCCAGTGACTTCTTCACAAGTTACAGTTTGAGAAGTACTTCCCTAAAGAAGTCAGACTCAACACTGACCACAAGCCAGAACCCCCAAATGAGCTTCAGAAAACTCCACTGATGGGTCATCCCCCAGTTAATTCAGAACCCCAGGGGTGGAATCCGGGACCAGTCCTCTCTCAGGTTCCACATGACCTCAACGGCAGCCAACGTCAAGCTGCTTTTCTATAATGGAAGCCTGTTCATCTTTACTCTGCAGGTACTATTGCTCCCTACTTTAGCTGGCATTCTTATTTTCCCTGAACTGCAATACGATAGAAAATTCAAATGGTGGTTGGCCATTACTACGGGAGAACCACCCACTAACAATGCTAGAAAGAATAAAAAAAAAAAAAAGGAAAATCCATCAGCGTTCACAGGTTTGAGTAGAAAAAGCAAATTATGTTGTATCATTTTAAGTTTCTTTCAATAAAAAACTGAACATGTCTATGATTTATATATCTGTATCTTACCCTCAAAACTCAACAACAATGTTAAAACAGTAATTATTATGAAATAAGATTCTTAATGCTCACAGTTTTTATTATGATTATACTTAGTCTTTTTCTACACAGCTATATCTGAACAGCTGCTAAACTGTATTCTCCACTGGCTCCAACAATATGTAAAATCCAGATACCAAATGGCAATCCTGTGAAGACTCTTACAGAAAAGGAGCGAGCCGAAACCAGCATAAGCCACTCCTGCCTTGCCGAGCTACAGTCCTTGATCAATGAAACACAGCGATCATTTAACAAAGTGGAATAAGCCCTAATTCATTTGGATAAGTATGTATTATAAATCTGAGGACCATACTCACTTTATGCCCAAGCATTCTGAAAAGATTACCCTTACGTTAATGTACTGTAATAAACATCTTTCTTCAAGAATAGAATGACAGTTTTGTGAATATAGTCTTTAGTGGCCAGACTTCACTAGATCTACACTAGGGAGAAGATGTTTAGGACAGCCATAACTCTTAAATCCATCTAACCATCCCCTACTCCTCACCAGGAGATAAATTTCCACCCACCTCCTCATCACTGCTGAACAGTAAGGCAGATGCTTTCTTTTTGGGAGGCTCAGAGGGCTTTGCTTTCTTTTGGCTCTGAGTCAGTAGAGCCGATGTCTGCTTCTTAGCAGCTGGAGTATCAAAAAGATTATCCTAGAAATAAAGGGGGGAGGGCAAAAGAGTATGACAACTTTGAACACATGAAACAGAAAACTAGATATTCTCTTGCGTTAAATCATGAGAGAGTAAGTCTCCAGTCAAGTGAAAAAAATATATATAACATCTTTGGGGAGAAGAAATCCTGCAGTGCTAGTAAATGGCACTTCTCTCTTCTGTATAACCCTTCAGCAACAGCTCACCGTCTTCCCTAACTGTATTCAGTCATAGACGTGGGACAGGATTCAAAGGCAGAACACTCGGGTGGGAGCACAAGGGGGACAAGAAGAAGACAAGCCACAGAAACGGGGGAGCTTGGCTCCGTCTGGCCCTCCTGGGGGGCCTTCTACGCCCACCAGGAGGGCCCAAAGCCTACAGACGGTGTGAGAACAGTACAGCCCCTGCCGCAGCCAGCAACCTGCGCCTTTCTGTGAATCACAGACCGTAGCAAAGAATAAAAAGAAGGAAACGGGAAGCTTTCTCTACTCTCTCACATTTATGAAAGACACATTCCTGGGGAAGAGAGAACAAAACCATCAAAGGGCCTGAGCCCAGGTCAGACAGGAGAACACTCTTAACAATATACTACAACAGGTGAATGGTCCTAAGTGTAAAGATCAGATAGAGGGAACCTTTACAGAACTCGTGGAAAGGCAGGAAAGGCCATGAGTACGAACTGGCACTCACTGGGGACACCCGAGACAGAGCTGACATCTGCCGTGCACGAGCTATGTGCCAGGCACGGTGCCAAGGGCTGTGCGCCAGCTGTTGCAACCGTCACAGTGAGGTATGAACTATCAAGCCACGGAAGATTCAGGAAGGCCGCTACCAACACTTGCCCAAAGCCGCTGACCTGCATGTGGTGGACCCAGGATACGAACATGGGGGTCGGGGGCCAGAGCCCGTGAGCTCAGCCACCCCATGATTCTGCGTAAGAGCGAAGGTTTGGTTTTTCTTCCCTCTCATTCCTGTCCCCCACTTTTCTCTCCCATCCAGAGTGGGGAAGAAAAGCAAAGCAGGGACATGGCTGTCTTCTCCCCTCTATTCCTACTTCATCTGAAACACTCTTGTAGATCACTGGGTTTCATCCCCTAAAAAGTATTCCTTAAGGGCAGATTATACAAGTGAAATCTACAAAGTCTTGCACAGAGCGGGGTCAAGAAATCCAAGGGCCTGCCCACCGTGCAGCCGGGAACTTGAAAGGTCAGGGCGAGGTCAGGATGAACGGTCAGGGAAAGGTCAGGCGTGTTGAGGCATGCCTGGGCATGTCGGGACATGCCCCAGCAGAGGGAGCTGCAGACACACCCCGGAGACGGGCCGGCAACCAAGCCGACCAATCAGGAGCCGACACGAAGCCCTCGCCGTCCAATCAGGAGCTGACACGGAGCCCTTGGACACCAATCACCGCTGAGCCCGCGTTTTCTTCCTTATATGGGAGCCCCGGGCCGGGCTATAAAACCCCTTCCCCACCCCTCACACCTCGCAGACTCCGCAGACTCCTTTTCCTCCGCGGACTCCTTTTCCCCCACAGACTCCCTTTACCCCGCTGGCTCCCTTGCTTACCCGCCCCCGGGAGTTATGCCCCAGAGCGACCGCCCAATAAAAGGCCCTGTTCAACGGTCCATAGGGGTGGTTCCTTCTTCCCGCGGCGTTTCTTACAGAACTTAAGAAGGGAATGACTGAAATAAACACCGAGGCTATTTGCTCCATATGCCTCAGGTGGCTTGGCTGCTTTCCCGTCGCCCTGTTCTACGGTAAGAGCCTCCGGCTGCAAAGCTGCGTGGGCAATGGCCTTCTACTAACTGAAAACTCGGTTAGCCTGTGTGGCAGTGACAGTGTTTACCTGTCCATCTTCATCATCGAAAAGCAAGACTGAGCTGGGGGGTCTGCCAGGCAGCAGAGTTGCATCTTTTGGCTTACTCACACTTTGAGAAGAAAACAAATCCTGTTGGGTCAAGATTAAAGTTCCTGGTTAATAAAATGTATCAGTTTTAAAGTATCAGATATAAAATACTGAAGTTTATGGCACAACAGATGCCATCCATCCAGGTCTCTCTTGTCAGAGAGGAAAGCGGGCTGTCACAGTCCTTGAGGAACACACATCAGACTCTGTCCTCGCCATGTGCAGGAGAGAAGGGAGAGACCCACACCTGACTCCAGGTGGCCTCACAGGAGCCCAGAGGCGCCAAACTCCCACCTGGGTGACAGAGGACAGGGAGAACTTTGCCTGCCGGGAGCCGCCCCGGGAGATCCCCCCGTGACAAGGTCGTGTGAAGGAGAACTGTTAGGCAAGGCTTCAGGACTCAACGGGCTCCCTAGGCTTTCTCGAGCATCCACCCCAAAACCAGAATCTGTCTGTTTTACTATTTCATGACTTTCACCAACTCTGACATTAACAGGGGGCTATCCCTGACCACCTTTCTCTGGAGAAAATTAACTTAGGGCTATAGCTAATAAGTCTCCTGGCCATGAGAGAAATATTTCCGATCAAAACCCCTCTGTTAGCATTATAGCTTGCTTGGCAAGTATATCCAGACTCTTGCAGCTACACATATGATTGTTTACATCCTCCCAACTGTGAGAAGCATGGAAAGCCTAAAACATAGAGCCTTTCAAAGAGTTAAAAGTTATTAGGGTAGTGCTAGTGCTGATGTAGGATTTCATTATTGGGCCAATGCTTGTTGCTAAGTTCCCATATCTCTTATCCACTGTGCACCTGGGAGTGCATTAGTTAACATAGTTGGAAAGTAAGAAAAACAAGTGTAGCCTTGAAATTAACCACATCAGACTTTTGAGCTAATTGGTTCTTTCTTGTAACTCACTGCACCTTGGCTCCCTGAGAAATGTAACTTGTTTAATACTTTCTGAGGCTGACATAGATTAGAAATATAAAGAAAAAACACTTTGAGGGAAAATAAGTTTTCTGGTTGAGAAGCCTTTATCAAAAGAGGGTCATAAAATGTTCACAGGCCTCCAAGGCCAGAAGATACTGTACACAACATTGTCTATGGGAAAGGTTTGCAGAAAAATCCTGGTTTCGATAAAGACAAAACAGATGTAATATTTGGGCTGACTCTGTATGACTTTGCATCTTTCATTTCCCTCTAAAACGACGTATAAAAGTACCTTTAAAAATAAAGCTATTGGGCCTCGCTCACCGAAGTAGCTTGGTCTCCCCGCATCAATCATTTTCTCCCTCTCCTTCCCTTTTTTTTTCAGGCTGATCCCTTGGAGCATAGAGGCTCCCTGCGTTCACTTATCTGCCCGGGTTTCTAAGACCTGAACGGGAAGACGTTCTGCATCTTCATTACCTCAGAAGACCGAGGGCACCTGCGGCCTCAGTGAACAGGGCAAACTTCTTGTCTCGGAGTTTTATTGGTCCTCTATGTAAACCAAGGAATACCAGCCTCTTTCTCTCCTCTATTTTCTTATCTTCAACATTCTTTCCTTATCTCTCTCTAAATCAATCGCTGACGCAGTTTTTCCTTCAGGTTCCCCTGGATCCTGCGGGGGCTGGACCCCGGCATTTGCCAATCAATTTCCTACCATGCTGAGAAAATAACTTCCTTTTTCTGTCCAGAGAATCAGAGAGATAAACACATGTAACAATGGAAATAGAAGCTAGATTCCCAAATTACGGGACCTGTGACACTGTTTAATGTAGTTATACCCCTTTTTCCTCTAATAAGAGTGGGATATCAGTCAGTTCAGTTCAGTCAGTCAGTCCAACTCTTTGCGATCCCACGGACTGCAGCATGCCAGGCTTCCCTGTCCATCACCAATTCCTGGAGCTTACTCAAACTCAGGTCCACTGAGTCGGTGATGCCATCCAACCATCTCATCCTCTGTCGTCCCCATCTCCTCCTGCCTTCAATCTTTCCCAGCATCAGGGTCTTTTCAAATGAGACAGTTCTTCACATCAGGTGGCCAAAGTATTGGAGTTTCAGCTTCAGCATCAGTCCTTCCAATGAATATTCAGGACTGGTTTCCTTTAGGATTGACTTGTTGCATCTCCTTGCAGTCCAAAGGACTCTCAGGAGTCTTCTCCAACACCACAGTTCAAAAGCATCAATTCTTTGGTGCTCAGCTTGCTTTATAGTCCAACCCTCACATTTATACATGACTACTGGAAAAACCAAAGGTTTGACTAGATGGACCTTTGTTGGCAAAGTAATGTCTCTGCCAGACCACCTGACATGCCTCCTGAGAGTAGGATGTGATTTAAATAAATATATATTCAGTTTTAACTTTAAAATCTTTTGGACTCTCGACATGACAGCTAGGAAATGTTGCGAACTAGGCAAAGGTCTGGTAGATTATGAAGAAACTTCCAAATGCTGTAAAACATCAGCCTACAATGCAAAGTAAGCCCTGCAAACTGAGCTACATGAATCATAAACATGAAATAGAACGACTATTCCCTCAGGAAGAAAATCTTCAATACGTGAGTCAGACAAATAGGACAAAAACACAGTTTCAAAGACTTCTCTCGAAAATTTTTTTAATCATGGAATCAATGTTTACTCAGTATAGTGTTAATGAGTTCTTTAAGTGAAAAGAGCTACACTCAGCCCAGTGGTTTTCACCTGGGCCCCAAAGAGCCCCAGAGGTCTGTTTAGGTAGAAGAGCCACACAGGAGGAGTGCCATGCTTCCTGCGCCTCTCCTGCATGTTACACACTGGCAACAGTCCACTTAAAGAAAGGGCTGTGTTGCTTTAAAAAAGAGAACATGAGTCTAACCCAGAGTTCACAATTTCCTGAAATTACATGTAAATTTCTGCCATGTCCACGTCTTTCTCTGTGAAGGAAGTCTATTACTTCCAGTGACACGCAGAGTGTGTGTATCACTGCATACGATACCCACTGTTCATACGATACCCAATTCCTCCTCAAAGCAGCAGCTGTGTGTGTATTTCTGTCCTGGGAGAAACAGCTCATTACACTGCGCATCAACTCACAGCCTAGAATTGGCGCATCCTGAGTTGTCCTCCTAAGAGACGCTCGAGATTTAAACGCGACAGTGAAAGGACTGTACACACATTGCTTTCCAAATACCATGTGTTCTCAAAACACTGTTTTCAAAGAAAGAACTAAAGTACTGACCGAGTAAGTCTTACACCTCTGAGACATCCTGAATCAGAAATAGTTCCCAATGTCATATCCTTGAAATAACTTCCAGACCTGAGAAAAAGAATTCCTTACCTCAGAGTCCTCCTCATCTGAAAATAAACCTTTGTGAGTCTTTGTTTCCGATGAGAGCTTGAGATTTTTGCTGGAAGGTAGCATAACCTGTGTTGAAAAAAAATTAAAGAATTAACAAACCAGAAACCTGGAAATAAGGGTTCATTCACTCGTTTGTTCAGAAGCTGTCCTGAATCTCTGCTAGATAAGGCAGGCCATGCCCCAGAGGAAAGAAAACAGCATCGACGCTGGCCACGTACCAAGTGCATATAAAGAACTGACGCAAAGAGAGAAGCACCACGAGAAAGGGTTTAAACCTGGTGTGTGTTAGGAAAGAAGGAAGCAGCAGTCCTTGTAAACTGAATTTCTCAGGACAGACGGGACCTGGACAGGGGCCACGGTTTGGGGCTCCTCGGGGGCGTCGGTGTGGAACGGACTGCCCACAGCATGCAGAGCGTGAATGGGGCGTGCACGGCTGCAGCCAGTGCAAGAGCCTGCCGAGTTCTGAACGCTGGCACCCAGGCGGACGGTAGCGGGAAGGCCAGGGTCTCATATGCACACACGACAAGAGATGATGAGCTTCAGAAAGAGGACCGACCAAGCCGTGCAGGACAGCAAGGGAAGCGACAGGAGCAAGCAGAGCGTAAAGCCTGAGGGGGACGCAGCCCGCTCGCCAAAGACAGGCCAACCTGAGCATCAGCAAAATAACAACGTTAAGGGATGATAAGATAACGAGTGGGGCATCCGTGATTCTATAATGAGACGAAAAAGGCAAGGAAGAAGGGGGAGAGCGAGCTCTTCTGTTCAGAAGAATCCCAGCTAATAAACACAGGAGAAAGGACAGGAGTAAAACAGTATTCTTTTGCACATGATAAAGCATCAATTAGCACATCCATTAGAACCACTCAGGAAGACAAAATCCAGACACTGCTTAATCTAGGCGGCAGTAGTTACTCCGGTGCACGCTGTATTCTTTCAACACTCTACACATCTGCAGGTCACTATACACTTGAAAGGAAGCAATACTTCCTTCGGGCTCCAAATGAATTAACAAAACGCCCCATATACACACTCCTCAGTATAGTCTTCCCTCCTGCTCACCTTTGTTTCTGCTCTCGCTTTATCTTCGTCTGTCTGATTCACAGTAGCTTCTGGCAAAGCCACTGTTTTTTCTTTGAACAGATCTCCTTCTTCATCGTCAAAGATGCTGGCAGTGGGTTTGACTTTGTCTTTAGAAAGAGACCACAGCATAAAGTTACAAAGGTCAAAAACCCCACCACAGAATTCGAAGATGAAAATTTCTTCTCTCTCAAAGAATAAACAGAACAAGCATGTTATTGCTCAATTCGTTACAAAAGAAATATTAAGTGGACTAGCTGGAATTTTTCAAAGAGCGTAAGAGCTGCTCCAATGAAACACACAGGACAGACAGTTTAACTATCTGGCTTACATCCTTCTCCAAGCAGCGGCACAGGCTTTGAGGAGTCTGGACTGGCATAAAAGGCAAAAAGAGACCTACAGAAAGATCATTTACAAGGCAATCGCTCTAGGAATCTGAGAAGTGAGGGCTGCCTTCTGCTACCCAGGTTCAATCCTTGGACAGAAAACTAAGATCCCACAAGCTGCACAGCCAAGGAAAAAAAAGCCAGGGACTTCCCTGGAGATCTAGGGGTAAAGAATTCTCCTACCAGTGCAGGGGACAGAGGTTCTGCCTCTGGTCTGGGAAGATCCCACATGCTTCAGGACAGCTAAGCCTGTGCGGCACAGCTACTGAGCCTGTGCTCCCAACAGGAGAAGCCACCCAATGAGAAGCCCCCACACCGCTCTCCACAGCTAGAGAAAGCCCACGAGCAGCAGGGAAGGCCCAGCACAGCCAGACATAAGCAATCTTTTAAAAGTACCGAACTATACAGAATCAAATACTGACACATCCCCCATAATTCCACCTGCCCACCCAAACGGGAAGGCCAGCAGGAACAGTTTGATGCACATACCTCTAATTTCCACAAAAGATAAAGCAACATGTTAACTCTAGCAATCCACAAACATGGCTCTAAACAACATCATTTTAAAAAAATCTTATGATTTGCAATTTTCCTTCCATGTACCTAGGGTGTCATATCTTCCCATGTCAACACAGATAAACTTCAATTTTTTTCACAGCTTCACAAAATTCCACTGAATGGAAGGAACATAGCTTACCCTACTGGTGACTATTTGGGTGGTTTTCAACCGTTCACAACCACAAGCACTGCATCACTGAATGAGGTGTGAGGTGTGTGTCCCTGAAATGAGGGCACTGGTTCCTGAAAGTCCCAGGAGAGCAACAGGTCCAGCCAAGTGGCGCCCACTTACCTGTGATTCCAAATCAGTTAAGGGGCAAGTGAGGCCCCTTCCAAGCCACGAGAAGCAGTGCGGCCTTTACTCACTGTCATCCCAGTGAGCCTTGATGTGAGCACATCATGCGTCCAGTCTGCACCCTTCCTAAAGCAGGCCATTATTTCCCTTGCGTTTCTGCTGCTATCCTTACTTCCACACTTATTGCTGGAAAATAAGCTGAAGTCGAAAAGCCTGCTTCTCGATGCTTCCTGGCCCACAGTCCTTAGGAGAAAGAGCTCTCTGCTCAGGTTGCTGGAAGCTGTGTACACCTCAGTGGTCCGCCTTTCTCTTCCGGAAAACAAACCAGCGAACCAAATTCTCTGCTAGTCCACGCGCAGCGAGCAGGCCAGTGATCTCTGCCCACCAGGGCGCCTGTTAGAAACAGAGGCTCAGGGGCCCCACCCTAAACCCACTCAACTGGAATCTGCATTTTTACAACAGTCCTGGGAGAGCCATCTGCTCATTATACAACTGACTCAGAGAAGTGAATTCAGGAGTGAAATGGCTGAAACTCGAGGGGTGAAGAAAGGACAGTGCCAAAGCGGTTAAGGGGCTGAAAACTCCGTCACAGACGAGAAAAGCCAAGGTCACCTGGGCTTGCTGGAACTGAACACCTGGCAGAGATGCTCTGTTCACATACAGTGTACTAAGGACGCCAGAAGAAAGCACAATCAAAACTCTCTTGGTAGCTGAGAAGGTCGAAGCTAGAATCCTGATCAGCTATTAGAGGGGAGCAGATTTTTCTCCCTATGAGGAAGACAATCCTAGTAATTAGTTTCTAAAGAAGAAAAGATTGGTCCGTAAAACAGAGACTGCCAAGGCACCATAACCAAACAGAGATGAGACACCTCTGACACGAATGCCTGAGGAGGGATTCTAGCACTGTAGGAGGTGAGGAACCAGAGGGACTTCACGCCTTTTTAGGTCAACGTTCTTTACCCAGCTACATTCCCTGAAGCAGAGGCTGGAGCAGTACCTGTCTTGGGAGGTTTGCTACGGGATGCCAAGAAAAAGTCGTTGTCGTCGTCGTCGTCGTCATCGAAGAGGCCAGCAGATGCTGGGACGTGCGCGCTTTTCCCTGGAGGGGGCCGCTCGTGCTTCTGGGGCTCCTTCAGTGCCGGGGCAGAGGCGCCACCGAACATGTCAGTATCCCCTGGGGGTGGAAGGACAGGACAGAGCAGCTGTGAGTCGCTGTGGGTGGGCTTCCTGACTCACAGGAAGAAAAAACAGTACCACCACCAGAACTAGTCATTTCAGTTCATCCACAAACACATTAACGGGACCCAACAGCATGCATGTCCCACAGGGCAAAACCAGCTATCCCCCAGACTGGAAAAAACCCAAGGCCGCTGGTCTCTAAGGGAATACGAGCTAACACAGGTAAGTCAGCTCTCTGAGGATGCCCTCTGAAGCTCTTCCTATTCTCCTCCCCAGTTAGCTCTTTGAAGAGGACAGTATTAAAAGTTACAAAACACCACTACATAGTTCTCAAAAACAAACTCTGAGTTACGATACCTAAAAATACAGAAACAGCTCCTGCCGGGATTTTCTTTCCAGGTTTAGAGGATGAAGATGCTAAAATGAGGAACAAAGAGAGAACATTTCAACAAAGAAAGCAACTTTCCTTGCTAAACGCACCTTCCTGAAATATGTACAACATAACAGAAAGCTAACAGGAGACATTCAAAAACTAATTTTTCCTCAAAAAGCCATTTACAAATCCCTTAGTATTATCTTCACTACCGACACCATGACTTTTCTCTTGGTGTTAAACCAATCTAGGCTGTGACTCCCACGGAAGATCACGGACTCTGGGCAGACAGTCACAGTGGGGCTGACTGCCGAGGCCAGGAAAACGCAGCGCACAGGTGGGGAGGCGGGAGCAGAGCGAGCAGGGCTCAACGGTTCTGACTCTGTCCGTCCCATTTAATGAAAATGTGCAAGCAAAAAATGAACAGCCAAGTATCTGAGACATTAGTGCCCGGAACGAAGTCAGTAACAGAGAGCAGGAAAGCAGGCAAGTCACAGACGCTGAAAACTGGAGAGTGGGGCCCTCAAGACAGTCAGGGCAGCCAGCGTCACAGCAGCCCAAAATCTGATGACTTCTGGCCTGGGAGACCAAGCCACTGAAAATAACTCATTCCCAATTCTCAAGACTATCACAGACCTAACAGAATAAAATTTTTAACTTTTTTAATAGCATATGTGTGCTTCTTAAAAATGTCACATATTATTCTAATGTACACTGGGCTAAGGAATTACTGATCTCCAATGCAGATGCAGAATTTCAGAAATGTTTCTTTGAACTGAATTTGATTACATTAAGATATCCGCAACACTGCCAGAGTGCTTTCCCTGGTTGACTTTTTTCTGTTTTCTCTATGAAAGAGACAAAATCATGATATGGGTTTACAAATGGTGCTTTTTTGTTTTTGCAAGACACGAATTAGTGCAAATGAACCGCTTTTAACCAGATGAAGGCGAACATACAGCTTCCTGCCTAACAGAGAAACAAAGTTTGGGGATAACTTCAGGGGCTCCATCTCCTGGTGGGAAGGAGCCAGTTCCGGAAATCTCTAACGAAGCAGCGCAGTCAGCCCCAATCCACACTCACCTTCCTTAACAGGGGTTCGGGCTCCCCGATCCCGAGGGGCTTCTGTGAAGAGGTCACTCTGCTCATAATAAATTAAGAACACAGGTCAAAGCAGCACAGGAAAACGGAGTTGTACTCCAAGATTTCTAAAGAAAAGTGTCTTATAAAGTTTAAAAAACACACATCTACTGTTCTGCCAGAAAATCAGTTCCAAAGTGAAGACTATGATGAAATCAGACCCCGAAACAGCTTAGGTCTTATTGTTATTATTCAGCCGCTAAGTCATGTCCAGCTCTTTGTGGCCACATGTAGCCCCTCCAGGATCCTCTGTCCATGGGACTTTCCAGGCAAAGATACTGAAGTGGGTTGCCATTTCCTTCTCCAGGGTATCTTCCTGGACCAGGAATCAAACCCCCATCTCCTGCACTGGCAGGCAGATTCTTTACCACCGACCCATCGCGGAAGCCCGATTTAGTCTACAGAGAAATTAAATACAAACATGGACGAAGATAAAGACAAGGTCAAGAAACAGCCACTTAGGCAAGTAAATGCAAGTTTTCCACTGGTAACACTCTCACATCCTCTCCCTGCTTAACAAAGGCATCGAGATACAGTGTTTCCTCACTTTGTGATCCTTAGTTCAGAATCTCCTAAAATAAAAAGTAGAAGCAACTTCCAACTAAGAAGCCACTGTTTCCTTACTAAAGGAACTGAAAGTTATTTCTTCCTTGCAAACCCATGACACAGCTATGGAGAGCTTCACTGATTACCGCGGACTCACCTCCTCATCCTCATCATCAAAAAGTCCCTTCCCTCCACTGAACAGGCCGCCTCTAGAACCAAACGGCGAGAAGTCTTCATCTGTCAGCTTCGGGGGTGCGAATAAGTTATCTTCTTCATCTAGCAAACAGAGGGAATGCTTTGCATGGAGAATTAAAGATGGGTTTGGAACTCCAATTCTGGGGATCCACATTACAATACCTCCAAAACTGGCAGGGGGTTTGTCTAACCATATGTAATAAGCACTATTTGGATGCTGGTGGTCTGAGGGCCTTCAGACAAAAACCCATCGAATTCCTTAAAAGGTTCTTCGGGTTCCCACTCTCAAGTCCCTTACGTGTCTGGAGCAGAGTGAACTCTGCAGGTGATCCCTCTCATCTCATTTCTTCTGAAGCAAGTATATGCTTCAGCTGCCATCAAGACCTGTCCCACCAGAATTTGGGCGACAGAAGGGCAGACTTAGGAGAGATCAGGTTGACACAGCCCCAAAGGAAATACAATGGACATTGCTGCTGAACGTGAAAGGGCCTGACACAATATTCCTTACTGGAAACAAAGGCTAGCAATCCCTAGTTTATAAATGTCTAGAAAGACAGCTAATGGTCCCTGTAAAATCCAGTGAATCAAACCTTTAAAGCATTTTTAACCCACACTCACTTCTCCCCACACCTCTAAAAGTGAACGGAGACAGACCTCATCTGCCAGCTTTTAAAGAAGCATTTTAATGAATTAGGGAAGCAATATTCCCCTTCCTGAGTCAAGAGCCTCCTAAAGAAGAGGATCGAGGGGAAAGGCTTACCATCTGAGGGAGTTTTCCTTTCCTTCTTCTCTTTCAACGTCTTCTGAGGTTTTGCTTCCCCTGGGGATAAGGCTTGAAGAATATTTCACAGTTTAATAACACTCAGTCTATTCTTAATATTTATCTACTGAACCTTCACACACATCCGCCACCCTCACAATTCCTAAGATGAGAGCAAGACATTCAACTTTGCGTCTCTGCTGCACCTGAGCACCTACTCAGCGCCCTACCCAGAGAGGACACTCAGGAGTGCCTCTTTTTAAGGCAGAAGGGTCCAGCTATCACAGCAGGTCACGTGCATACCAGGACTGCACTTGCTGAAAGATTCTTCTGATAATCTTTCCACTTTGTTAAATCACTAGAAAATACTGCATGCTACATTTTTATTTAGTCAAAATAAAAAACAGGAGTAAATATGAAGCCAGGGATTTTTAATCCGGGGCCGATGGTTCTCTGCATTATTCATTAATCCCCTGAAACTTCACAGAGATGTGTATATGTGCATTTTTCTTGGGGGAGGGGGCGGTCCAGTGTTTGCTTATCAGAGAATCTATAAAGCAAACCTAATAAGAACTACAATTTATGCTTCTTGCGTCTTAGTAATTAAACAAGGAAACCCACCCTCAGGGAAGCCCAGAGAGCGGTCCCGACGGCCCCACCGCCCTGTGAGTGCCTCTCAGAGGAGGCGACGTACTTGTGTGCTCCTCTTCCATCCGGCTCGAGGCGTCCCCTTTGATCCGAGCTGCCAGTTCATCAGCAAAGGATGTAGGCCTGCTTCTTTTCTACAGCCAGGGAAGACCAACAGAATCACTTTTTGTACTATTTGTTGTGACTAACTGGTATGGTTTATTTTGGGACACCTAACAAAACTACGCAAACAACGGCAAAGAAACTGATCCGATGGGAAGATACGTTTAACTAAATAAATGTAAACACATGCACCCTATAACAGGCCACCTGAGAAAGAGGCCTCAGTGTTCCTTCAGAGGGAGATGCTCTTTACTGCCTTTTTTTTTTTTGATATTTCAACTTTAATACTCAAAGATCTAGATAAGAAAAATACCACAAGGTCCTTGGGGGTTGGAGTATTAGGATCTTGAAACTCTGAATGTGAATATATATTGAATGATCTAACTAGCAAAATCTTAATATTTGGAGAACAAAGTGGTACCTGTTTGGCAACTTGGGATGCTCAACTATTATAATTTCCAAAAGTGAAAATGAATTACTGATCAAAGTGATGAAGTGAAAAACGCTATGACGCAAAATGAGACAGTTACAAACATCCATGCCAGTAAAAGGAATGAGTCCTAGGAATCATCTCTAAAACCTCGCCAGGCGATGGGGGTCACAGCCCTTCTTACGGGTCTAGAGTTTTCTTCAACGTCTTCGGCATCCTCCTCCTTCTCAGAGTCAGCAAAAATGTCGCAACCATCGTCCTCTTCTTCGTCACTCATCTGTGCAGTGTGCTAAGAGCGTAAACCACCAGATTATAAGCATCAGATACGGGCATCAAGCTGAAAGAGACACTACCACTCAGACTTCAGACTTCTCCTTCAAAGTGGAAGAGCAAACAACTCACCACAAGTTCCGAAGCAGTGAACGTGCAAGAGCAAATCCTGCGCAAAACCCACCTTCAGCGCAGCAGCAAAAAGTGAACACTGAACACGCCCACCACGGGAGAAACGAGTCAGCTGAGTAAGTGTGCTGTTATCTCAATAAAAACGTTAATGGTCAAAAAGAATAAGCTGTACCAGCTGGAGAGGCATCCGAGGCTGTCCAAGGGACACAACAGCGAGCGATAAACCCAGAATGGACTCACCACCCTGACACACAGCACGGCTACAGACACGGGCATGTTTGTAAAAGCAGAGGACAACACGTGGAAACGTGCTTTCCGGTAACACCCGTCATCTCTAGAGAGTGTAAAGATATGAAGAATAGATGCTCAAACTTAACCTTATGTGTTAAGTTCTGATTTTTACAAAGGTAGCCACTGTATGTAAAAACTGTTCCGTTTTTTAAATTTTTTAACATTTAAATCAATAAACTGTGCCAATCACTACGTTTAAGAGCACTTTTTCAACGAATTTAATCCTTTGAACACTGAGATTAGCAATGGCACACAAAAAAGTCTATTTCTAACAACATAAATAGTTGCACCAATGCTTTTAAATCACCATATTATTAGAAAAACTGTCTGAATTTATCAATCTTAATAGTAAATTCCATAGAAATACATACACTCTCCAGAAGGACCGATTATGAAAATCATAAAGACAAGCCACGTTTGTGAAACACAAGAGTGAAAAGTGCTGAATCTTTCATCTGATAGTTGGAAATTTTTCGGCAAATTTTTTTCTCAATTAGGAAAGTGAAACACAAACTGGAATCATCTCAATATACTGCCGAACATACACTATGGTAGCAGAATTCATACATAATTCCAGTGCTGATGAGATTCTGGGAAAATCATTATGCGCCTGTTAATCTGGAATGTCTATTAAACAGTAGTTTCAAGTAGTGTTAGATCACCTAATTCCTAAGAAAGAGGTCAGAGGCAAAGGGTTTTTATGACTGAAAACTCTGACCGCAGTATTATCGCAAAAGTAAGAATCTTAACTATTTCCCATACACATTTAGAGACTACAACAGAACCATACATGTATGGTGAACAAATACGTAAGTTTACAAAGCAAATTACACAGACTATTTAAAACAACAAAGAAATTCTTGTGATGAGTTAATATGAAATGACAAAAAAATAAACTACGCGTTAACGAAAAGAACATGTCCTTAGAAGGATATATAAAAATTAAGACAGCAGTGCTAAGACCGTAGGATAAGATTTCCACTTCTTGAGTGTTCCTTAGCCTTGCTGCAAGATTATCTTAGATTTTAAAATAGGAAAGGTGAATTCATAAGAAAATTTCAATATGGGCTGCTAACATTTTAGAGGCTCTGTCTCTCAATTGTTTTTTTACTTGTTGTCCAAGAAAAATGAAGAAAATATAAAGTAAAATTGAGAAAAAATAAACAAGGAAGTAGTTAGCCTGAAAACCTTAAAATCTGAAGGAAACATGAGTATCTATAAATGTGAATAAATCCTTACTTTCCCGTAAGTCATTCAAAAGCAATTTTACCATAGATTCATTCTACATACTGTGCTTACAGTTTAAAAGTCACCTCGATAAACACATCTTACCCGGTTTTGATCACTGTCACTGTGATTGGCAAAATCTTCATCTGACTCCTTTTCGGGGGGAAAAGAAAGGCTTTGTTAACACTGGCTCTACTTGGAAGTACAGAAATGATGCCATGTCTAAGTGTCTGGGGCAGCCACCACTGACTGGTCTCCAAACTGACTACTCACCACCTGCAGTACCAAGGTGCAGACGAGGTGGAGAGTTGGCAATGTCACCAAGGGCTATTCCAGCTACAGGTCATCTTCATATTCTTTTAAACCTCTCTGACAATTCACTCTTATCAATCTGCCCCATCATTTCTAACCTCTGGACTAAGAGTTGCACATGGAATCAGCTAAATTATTAAGATCTAGTTTGCACTGGTTTGCATTCTCTATTTTCCTTCTAAGTAAAACCATTACTTGATCAGGCCCAAGAAGGGAACATTAGTATTTAATACAAGCCATTAGGTAAAGAGTTGCTTCAGCGGCTAATGACAATCAGTGAAAGAAAGGCTGTTTTTAAAAAGTTCATTTCCTCCTATCAGGTGTTTTGAGGGGAGGGCTGCAGGCAGGAGGAAAGGAAACCGATTGTGCAAACAGAGGAGGCGGCGCGGGAAGGAGCATGCTCAAGACTGTGGCCTTATAGAAAGCAACATTCAGGAATGATCCTCCAGAGAGTTTCTACCCTTTGCAGTAACAAATATTCCATTTAAAGGAACAACGCCAGATACAATCGGGGTCAAGGCCAAGCCCACAGACTCTGAGGCCTTAGAGAACAGGGAGTCAGACCAGGCTCTTCGGGTGGGAAGATGCCAGAGGTAGCAGTCAGGCTAACATTTAAGTGGACGCTTTCAGCAAGCTTCTGGTCTAGAAGGTTTTAGGGTAAAGAATGTTTTAAATATGGACTGTTCTCCTAGAATTACTCAAAGATAGAACTTACTCAAAGACTGTATCTCAGGCAGAGATTCCACCAAACTATCTAAGTTGTCCCCCTCGAAATACACTGGTAAGAAGAGGATTTGGTGGGGCGGTGGGAGGGAGGGCAATGGTACAGGTGATGTAAAGGGTTAAAGCGGTTTCCTTTGGTTTTGTACACAAGAAAAAAAGGAACTTCCCATCCCAAGGAAAAGACCTGTGAACATGGCTTCTATTGCTACTAAGAGACTGTTGTAAACGAATTGGTAATCCACGAACATGTCATTTACTGATCCTGCTAAATGCACCCTAAGTTTCCTGCCCACTATGACCTGGACACACCAGCAAGCCCTTACCTCTTCTTCGTTCTCTTCCTCACTGTCTGCAATACTCCCGCGATCACTGCCCACTGAACCTTCTGGTTAGAAGAAAGATAAAGGTTAAAGCCAGTATTCGTAAGGAAACATTCTTAATTTCTTCTCAAGATCACAAAGCACCATACATCAACATGAAAAGATTTTGATAAAACCATCCATACTCATTCATTGGAATTAAAAGTATCTTCACTATAGTGAGGAATGGAATATTTACATAGGCTCAAAGTATTTCCCCACGGGGTATTTATTAATAACAATAGTGACTATAGTCATATTTATAAATTAGTCACATATATTAGTTACAAAGGGAAAAACTGGCTTATACTCTCTGAAGATGTCACGGTTGTGAAAAGCAAAAAAAGGCTGAGAAATGGTATCAAACTAAAAGACTAGAGATTTGACGACTACATGCAGTGAGTAGATTGGATTTTGAACCAGAGAAAAAGAGGGACTGTAAAGGACATTACTGGGACAACTGGAAAAATCTGAGTATGACTGAGGATTAGCTAGTGTCAAATCCAGTAAAATTTCCTAACTTTGGTAATTATACTTTTTGCTACTGTTGTTGGAGACCTGTCAATTGGTGACTTTATTTCCTATAAAAGTTACTTTGGGAAGAGGTTAAAAAGTCAAGTATACTTGATTTGTACATTCTTGCCAAGTCTCATAGGATTCAACCACTTGGATTAATTTTTTCTATTAATAAGCAGGATACAAAAATTAAAAGTCTCACATCAAAGCCCAATGCACACATCCAACCAAGATGACAGATGGGCAAATCAATATGCAGAACGTGCAACTAAATAAGAGAAAGTTCTTATTCTCAGAAAATACACAAAGAAATACAGCTGTCCCTCAAGGGATAGGTTCCAGGACCCCCTTTCCCCAATGGACACACACACAGACACCAAGATGGCGTAGCATCCACGTATAACCCACATCCTTCTCCTGTAGTCAACCTTAACTCGTCTCCAGATTACTTGTAATACCTAATACAACCTAAGTCCTATGTAAGTAGCTGCCTATGCAGCATTGCAACTATTTGCTTTTGAGACTTCCTGCAATTTTTTACTCCCAAGTATTTTCTATCCATGTTGGTTGAATACCCAGATGCCAAACCCATGGAGATGAACTGCCAACCGTATACGTGAGTCAGGCGGCAGGATGTCTATGTCTCCTAAGGAGGCTCAGGAGAAAGTAATACTACACATATAGAGAGAGAATGATACACAAATACGGTGAAATATTCACAAATGGTAACCTGGGCAAACGGTATGTAAGAGTTTCTTGTCCTAGTCTTGTAACTTTAAGACTTTAAAGTGAAGTTTGAAATTATTTTTAAATAAAAAGTTAAGCTATAAACGTTAAAAGCAACAAAAATATGCAGTGCAAAAGTGTACCTTCACTAGAAAGCTCTCCAAGACCTACATCTTCCTGCTCCATGAACAGCTTTGACCCAATTAAATAAGGTAAAGGACGGTCAATGTACAGATCCTGTAAACAATGAAAAGGAATAAGCAGTTAAATATTTGAGTTGAAAATAAAATCAGGTATTCCACTTGACATCCACTTCCATCTGACTACCCCAAAAGAGTTACATAATAAAAGAGAAGAAGAAACACAGCAGGATTTTTTTTTAATCACTGATTTAAAAAAAGTTAAATCCCAGGTAAAGATAGAAAAGTAAAGCTGATTCATAGAGGCTTTCCCTTCTCAAGTACCTGATTGTATTAACACAAATGGCAAAGGCTTGTAAAAAGTTTACCGGCAGTAACTGAACAAAGGGGCACAACTTCATAGCAACACTCCCCAGAGGAGGAGGACCGAGGGAAGAAACTGGAAACCCTGACAAGCTTTCATGATGGTGACCTATCTGCCTCCCCTGAAAAGCAACTTGGTGAGCAAATACCAACCCATCAGCGACTCTTGAGAACGAAGTCCTAAATTTGGAGAGGCACACGGAGGAAATAACACAATCAGCAAGCGGGTAGTGGGACGTGTGGACAAACAGGGCACAAGGCACAAAGGAAGGGAAAGGAGAAGGCCGCCTCCACACTGCATCGGGGAAGAGGCAGGAGCAGAGACATGAAGTGTGGGTTAGACGGAAAGAAACAGTATTTACCGTCGAATATCAGCTATCCACAGGGCAAGTATCTACAGTCAACATAATTAACTACAGGAATGTTTCCAACAGACTGATAAGAACCTATCCAGGAGAGGGAGGAAAAAAAAAAAATAATAATACCCCTGAGAGGCTCACACGGCAGAATTCAGAGAAGTGAAGCTGGTAAAATAAGATCAGAAGGTCAAACAGCAGAACAAAACGAAGTAGACTGTCCACGGGAGCATGTTAGAGATTCTCCCGTGTCAGGCCACTGCCAACACCAAAAATTTACAGCCGAGAAGCACTCCACCTCGGAGGCGTGGTCCTTCGGCTTTAACAACTCTTCCCTGTAAAACAGGCCCTAGGGACAGAAGAGAACAGCTCTGTCCTTGGAAAATGACAGAAAGTTTGGGAAGGTTAATGTAAAGGTCAAGGATACAGCAAAAACTAATTCAGTGCAAAGAAATCAAAGTGCCAACTGGGCTGACTGTTCACGGACTCAGAAGGCCTGTTCCCATGTCCTCCTGTAACAGGAAAACTGGTGAGACTTTCGAGGAGGGAGTGTGGCCCAGGCACCACAGTTCCCAGGGTCTGCTGTGTGAGTCAGTCACGCAGTCGTGTCCAGTTCCTTGCAACCCCATGGACTGTAGCCCACCAGGTCTGTGCATGGATTCTCCAGGTAAGAAGACCGGGTGGGTGGCCATGCCCTTCTCCAGGGCATCTTCCCAACCCAGGGACTGAACCCCGGTCTCCTGCGCTGCAGGCAGACACTTTACTGCGGCAGCCACCAAGGAAACCCAGCTGCCTACTTCTAAATCCCTACAGTGAAAAAGCAAGATGACGAACGCACATCAGGGTTAAAGGACCAGCCCCAGCCCGGCCGGGCCGGGCCAGCTCAAACTGGAAGAGAAACGTGCAGTGAACACATGATTACGAGAGACTGCTTTTGCTTCAATTCACAACGCACTATGTGTCAAAAGGACTCTCAAATCCAGTAAGGCAACCTCTTGTGTTTGCTACTGAGCCAACCTGAGAGAAAGCACAGTGAGGCCAAGAGCACCTGCTAGGCCAACAATCTCTTCATGAACACTCACAGCACTTTCATTCACGTTGGCTGAGACCTGGAACAACCCACATGTCTTTTAACACTTCTGAGGTCCCTCTTTGTGCAAGCTACAGAATGTCAGTTTCCCAACAACCCCCGCCTCTCATGAGCCTCCTCATCCTTCGAAACCCAATTCACATCTCACCTTCACCCTAACTTCTCCAGCTAGAAGGCAAAACATCTATGCTGGAGACTTTTGTAACTGGCTCCTTCCTCTGACCATCTGGTATGGTTGTAACAAGCATCTTGAGAGTAGGAATGAAGCCCTGCCTCTCTGTACTCCCCAAGCTTGGCACGCTGGAGCCTAGTGAGTACGCAAGCAATGCTCCTGTGCAGCAACCCTCTGACTGGTGGGGTCAGCATGAGAGCGCCAAGTGGCATCCTCACTTCTTAGACGTGAAGGCCACATCTTAGTAATTCTGCGCCCAAGTAAAGGACCCAAATCACAACAGGCCTAACGATAAATATTACAGCTGAGTGTCTTTACCTTTGGCTCAAGGATCAATTCCATCCGCTCATTAGCATCATCCTCTTCAGAGTCTGAGTTTCCTGCTTTTATATCTAGTTGCTCAAATGCACTGTCCAACACTTGTAAACCGTAGTTCACAGCCTCCTGGACTTTAGGAATCAGATCTACTTCTTTCTGTTCCCGGGTCTTTTCCTAGGAAAAAGTAACTTTTAGTAAGATCTCCAGTATATTGATACCACCCTAATAAACACTGGGAATGTTCACTGAAGCCTAGACTCATGCTCGAAAACAAACAAAATCAAAAAAACTTAATTAAAAATGTTGTTCTTAATCATTTGCAATGTTAAAATGCTGAAAGTCAAAGATTTTGCTGAACGCTTCATCTCAGACTTCGGAGTGCTGAGCCCCAAATGTGTCTACACATTGAACACGCACCAAACTACAGAAGGTTCTGGAGCTCCACGTTCATCATTTACAAAAACAAAAGCACAATGGAGTGATGGTGCAGCCTCTATAGACTACGTAAAAGCGCCCTAAAACAATGATGGCACATCAGAAGATATCAGGGGCACGTTCCCTCCCTGCTTCTGAAGGAACAAAGGGCCTGGGGTTTCAGCTTTGCCACGACTGTGCCCACTCACCTTGGCTAATGGTCCTTAGGACAATCTCAGAGGTTAAGACTTAGAAGAAAATACTCCAGGCAAACACGTTATTTTTCAATTACAGTTTAAAAAAAATAACTGGACAACTACATTTTATAAACTTGTTTCAAACCAAGAGAGAGTCGGTTTCATCTCTAATCTATCCTGTAGGTTACCCTAGAACAATGCCCCGACCTCGACAAAACTTTGTCCACAGCACCAACCTGCTGAAAATAGTCCACCCATCTCCACTTCCTATAACAGCAGCTCTCACACACTCAACTGTGTCATCAGTTGCAGGAAGTAGTGCAGAATACATTTAGTGTCATTTCCTCTCCTCACAAATATTCTGCAAGTTGATGTATAATTACAGAAACAAACAAACCATACAGTTTTCCCCTTTGTTTTGTTTTTCTGGCACACCGTGTGGCATGTGGGATCTTAGTTGCCCAACCAGTGACCAAACCTGTGTCCCCTACATTGGGACAGTGGTATCTTAAGCACTGGACCCTGGGAAGTCCCCGTACACTGCTGCTTTGAAAGCCAAAAGGGAAAACCTGAGGAGTGTTTTATACTTCTACCTCAAGTGCAGAAGTCTTTCTAACTTACCTTTTTTGTTTTGGCTGCATCTTTTTTGCACTCCGGTATGTTTGATTCCAAGTTAAATAGCTAACATTGTACTAAGTGTGCAGACACATGCTTGTGGATTTTTTAAAGACAATTCACTATAATAACTATCACTTTAAACTGAACCTTGACTTGGTATAACCAGATATTACTACACTTAAAACAGTTTAGCAAATCTATTAAAAATAAAAAAATTTTTTAATAAATTTTTAAAGGCTGCTGCTGCTGCTAAGTCGCTTCACTTGTGTCCGACTTTGTGCAACCCCACAGATGGCAGCCCACCAGGCTCCCCCATCCCTGGGATTCTCCAGGCAAGAACACTGCAGTGGGTTGCCATTTCCTACTCCAATGCACGAAGGTGAAAAGTGAAACTGAAGTCGCTCAGTCGTGTCCGACTCTTAGCGACCCCATGGACTGCAGCCCACCAGGCTCCTCCGTCCATGGGATTTCCCAGGCAAGAGTACTGGAGTGGGGTGCCATTCAGGCAAAATTGTAACTGGTTTCTGGTACCCTTTCTTGGTCTAACACGTTCATATGTTACAAGTAGTCTGGCTTTCTTCTTACTTTTATTTTTAAACTGGTGGTAATAAGCAGCAAAGCAGGCATAAAGAACAGGGATACACAATCTTCAAAGAACTCACCACCTACTGCCCAGTATGGCCCATTTTGGTTTTTGTTTTTTAAGTAACCCTCAAGGTAAAAAAGGTTTTTACATTTTTAAAGAAGGAAGGGGAAGGGATAGGAGAGGAAGAAAAGAAGAAAAAGAAGCAAAGGATAGAGATCAATGCAGCCAGCAAACAAAATATTTCTTACCTGGTCCTTTACAGAAAATCTCTACACACCTCTGCTCTACTCTTAAGCCAGAAATCGGGAACTTAATCTATACATTTCTTCATACAATAAATTTCAGAAACAAACAAGTTCAATTCTTGAGCTGTCAAAACCAGCCTCTCCCATTCCTCCCAAAGTCCATCTCCCTGCCCCACTCTCCCTCCAGCAGCTGTATCATAAACCACTACTTTTCTTCTTTAAAGGAGCCCAAGAGAAGAGTGATTCAAAGCAAGTACCTGTTCTGGTTTTTCTGCCTCAGTCTTGAGCACCGGCTCCTCCACCTCCTCATCATATACACGCTAAACATGGAAGCAAAGTTCAGTGTTTAGTCAAAACAGCATTTGGAATCAATCACGATGTAAGCGTTCAATACACAATTTAAAAAAGAGAAAGACAAGAAGAAATGATTATTCAAGAAACGGCTGAGGCCAAAGCAGAGAAGAGCAGACAACTTTCCCAAAATCAAGTTTAAAGAAAAGACACAGAAGACTAGGAAACATGAAAAAACAAACAAAAAACTTTCCATCTCACGGTTGACCACAGTCACAAAATCAGTAAGCAACCAGGGTTCACACTGTCAGTCTAACCTGACACAGCACTGACAGGGCTCTGATACAGGCCCTCACACGCGAGGCCCTGAGCGCGTCAAGTGGTGAAACTTACCCACTGGGTATAACAGCTTTTACATTTTATACAGTAGAAACCATGAAGACATTTTTATCCTGTGGCTTAAAATGGTTGATTTTTATTATCTCATTTATAAGAAAACAGATAGGCCAAGCCCACCACTGATTGGCCAGAAGACCAGTCATGGGATTCACCCATACAGCTTGGGCAGGTGGCTTCTTTTTTCCAATACAGGGCCATCATTCCGGCAACTCATTGTGATTTTTTTAACTATTTATTGTTGCTTAAACTCCCAAAGTAAAACATTCTCATTATAAATAGTGCAGTGATGAAAATGTTCTAGAATTAGATACTAGTAATGGTCACAAAACTTTAAGAATACAGTAACACCTACTGCCTTCTACACTTTTAAAAGGGTCTATTTTATGGTATGTAAACTCCACGTCAATTACAATTAAAATGTCAATATAAAGCTAATTGCAGAGAGATATATTTAAAAATAATCCCATCCCTGCCTCCAACCTCATCCTCAGAATAACTAAGTTAAGTTTGGTGTGTGTTCCTCTCTGTTTCCCAAGGCTCTTACACAAATTTATACGGACATATGCACACATCCAGAGCTTTCTGCCCTTCCAGCTTTGAAACAAAACTGCATTCACATGACACACATCCTTCTGCCCCACTTTTTCACTTGATATTCTCATAAACCACTTTCTAGGTCAATGCATATAGATTTGACTCAATTGTTTTTATATCTGCATACTATTTTATGGTACGACGTTGACTGTAGTTAGTTCAAGAATCCTTTATTAGAGAACATTAAGGACATTTCCAGTTTTTGCTAGTGCCAACCAGCTGCTGTAAATATATACTGAATTCTCAGGTCAGGGACCCTTTATTTCTACAGGCTTCTCGAAAACACGATTGCCAAGCCAAGGTCAAAGCTCTGGTTGACTCTTCACAGCTTCTTCCGGACCTCTGTGTGGGGCAACTCTCGCTGCCGCCACACACCTTCAGTGCCCACGTCCCAGACCTTTGCCGGCAGCTGAGTGAGGCTGCCCGTCTTTTCAAAATAACTGTCAATCTGATTAGACAACCTTATTTTCAAATGTTCATATCTTCTAACCCAAGATGAATCTGATTAAACGGTGTTGTTTTTAAAAGTTCCCATCTTCCAACCCAAGAATTCTACTTCTTGAAATGTAGTTCCAAGAACAACAGACACAAGCAGTAAGATGCTCATGGCACCAGATTTACATTCAAAACCACAGACACCAAATCTGTTACTCTCTGCAATTCCAATCAAAATACTAGCAGAATCTTCCGGGGAAATTAGCAAGATATCCTCAAATTCACAGAAGTGAAGAAGCCAAGGATAACCATGAAAATTATGACTAAAGAGAAGTCACAGAGATTTGCCCTATTAAGACTCCTTAGAAATCTCTGGTCTTTAAGATTGTGATACTTACTACAGCGGATAAAGGTAATAAAAGACAGGTAACAGACAGACTCACAGTTACACGTAAGCCTACTTATATTCGCAAGAACACACATTCATACCCATGTCACTGAGGAAAAGAACTACGTAACAAAAGTTACCTATGTGGGAAAGAAACAAATGCGATCCCTACCTCATATTACATACACATGTACCAATATACATCCAAAGACTATATATACACTCTCCACATAAGAAGAGTAAAGAGACAGCAAAACCAGCAAGCCCACACCCAAAATATTTACAGCTAAGGAAAAAAAATATTAAAATCTGTTAATACAAGGTAGTGCACATTATAAGCATTTGTGGTTATTATCTGCTCTTTCCTGCTACTACTGCTAAGTCACTTGAGTCGTGTCCGACTCTGTGCAATCCCATAGACGGTGGCCCACCAGGCTCCCCCATCCCTGGGATTCTCCAGGCAAGAACACTGGAGTGAGTTGCCATTTCCTTCTCCAATGCATGAAAGTGAAAGGTGAAAGTGAAGTCACTCAGTCGTGTCCGACTCTTAGCGACCCCATGGACTGCAGCCTACCAGGCTCCTCCATCCATAGGATTTTCCAGGCAAGAGTACTGGAGTGGGGTGCCATTGCCTTCTCCTCTGTTCTTTCCTAGATACACAAAATATTGTATCTTTAAAAGTTCTGTATGGGGGATTGTTAAATAATGGTAGCCATAAAATGAAATAGAAACAGAAATTAAGTTCAGTAAATCTTACAGATGTGTTAAAATGCTTATAAAATAATACGCTAACATGAAGAAAAATGCAGGCTGAAAATACATACATACAAAAAAGGTTAAAGTTATATACATACATGGGATTAGAAAAAAATATGCCAAAATGTTCAGTGGCTGGTTAATTTGGGGTGGTAGAATTATAGTTGACTTCTGTAGTTTAAATTTTTTCACATTTTAATACTTTTTATACATTATTCTGACAACAAAAAAGGAAAAAAAGTCCAATGTCTGCATGAGAATGAACTTGGAATATACATGTCAAAACGTTGAGAGGCTCTTCCTTAGTATCTGAAATTTCATATGCTGCTTCTTTTGCCGTATTAAAAAAATAATAATTCTATAGAGACCAGAAATTAGGGGAGTAATTTTCAAAGGCATGAACAAAAAATGGCAAATAAATCTTAAAATTGAGACTTTAAGACAAGACAGCTGCCCAGGTCACTTCAGACTTTAAATAGCAAGACCATTTAACTTAAAAGACTGAGCTTCAAGCTTAGGTCTGAACAGCATCAATACCCTCCTTCTTCTCCTGCCTGTCATTAGAAACACCTCACCAGACATCAGCAGCCTTCAGAAAGCCAAGCAGGACATCTAAGAAACCAGCCAACAAACACACAAAGCCCGCAGGATCTTTCAAGGGTGGCCAAGCAGGACCATGAATCCCAAGTGCTCAGTACACAAGCAGGTGAGCAACGCTAACTTACTTCACCCTTCAGAACTCACAGCTTCACGGGTTGCCTGATCATTTTAAAATCAGGTGGCCATTCACAGAACTGTCAAATATCTTTGATATTTCTACTTGAAGAATCTTTTCCTCATTTGGGGAGATGAGGTAAGAGGTGAAGGTGAGGAATTAAGAGAGAAATCTGACAACAGGGAGATTTCTCACACATTACACCCAGCCATGGTCCTCTTTACTTTTATAATCTCTCATCAACGCATTCAAATATCCACTGAGTCTCTATATATCAGGCTCACGCTGAACCCAAAGAACATAACACTTAGTAAAAACGTGGGGCTTGATTTAGCAGAGAAGTTCAACACATCAAACCGTATTGATAGATGCAGAATTACAATCATAGGAAGTGCTGTGAAAGAAGTCGTTAATTAGGTCACTCAATGTTTCAGGACAAAATTCCTAAAGGAACAGATTAATGAAGCTGCAAGAACTGTATTCCCTACTGATAACACACTGATGCACTGGCCACAGTGTTAATCAGCATTTCTGCTCCTTCAGAATCCCCTCGTGAGCCTTTACTAAAGGTACTAATTTTTCTTGCCCTAAAAAGTCTTGATTGCTCTTCAGTTTCACTAACTCTATAATGCAGTTCGCAATCTACTAGCTGCCTCTGAGGTCAGTTACTAAAACCCAAAAAGCTATTTCTTTGTGTATCTTTCCAATAAACTACCATGAAACCAAATGACACCATCGTTTAAGACAGAATTGTAATACATGAGTCCTGATGTCAGGGTCTGAAGAAAAAGCCAAATCCCTGCCAAATGTATTATCGGCAGGTAGATTCCTTCAGTTTTATCAAGCGTCAGCCATCCTTTTAACAGCATGACGCGCTACCACGAATGGGAAGAATGTAACACGTGGCATCACAGGGAGGTCTGGGAAGCAGCTCGAGTTGGCAGTGGCCACAGCACATCTCGAGGGAAACTTGGCCGCAGACTGGAAGCGGAAGCAGCGCAAGACAGTGGAGACAGAGAGATGGACGCAGGGAATCCAAGAAGCGAACAGAAATCATGAACCAAAACCAAAAATAATCAACAAAAACAAAAGTAAACAAAAAACCTCCCACAAAAACCAGATCAGAAACTCAGAATCTAACAAAACTTGGAAAGAAAAGAAGAGCTGGGGAAAGAGAAGACCTGCAGGTTACGATTCAGAGAAAGGAGCTTATAACGCCCATTTCCCCCGAAGTATCAGTCAGAACCAAGCCAGTATCAATGTGCTTCAGGCACATCAGGTACAAAAGAAGGCTCCCAGTTCTGTCCCTTGCCCAGTCGAGGGCTGCAAGACTGACTGCCGAGAAGAGCTAAGCACCCGATCCAGCAAGAAAGGCACAGAATGAGAGCAACAGACGTAGTTAAAAGGACACAGAATTCAGCGAGATGAAGAAGTGATGGGACTGCACACACTACTGAAGGAGAGTCGAGGGTCCTACACCGCCTCTTCCAATAGCAACGATGCTCAGGACCAAGCACCGACATTCTGCGCAGATGGCCAGAAAATGACTACAGATTTAACCAGAATATCTGCTGTATCTTAGATTACAGGCAAAAAGATACTTAAAACCTTTATTAAGATCTTTATTTTACACACAGGTTCCCCCAAAAGCCCAGTAGTGGCACTTCAACCTCAATTACTAAAAATGTACAAACGTGCTGTGTAAGATATCTGCATGACAATATTTAGTCTCCTCTTAACAATCCTAAATCTTTGTATAATCTTGCAATTTTCAAAATCATTTTTATTACTTTGTATCTAACAGTCTCAGGAGATAGCCTAATTTAATAATCCTCTTTTCACAGTATAACTAACACTGATACTTAGAAAGTTAGTCACCCTATGAGAAACACAGGTCAGCTTAACTAAGCTTTCTCTCCATCTTCTAGAATAATCTCCCCTACAGTCATGGAGCTCCAGCCACATTTTATTCCTTTTTATTCTGGAATGACACTATTACAGAAAATTGTGATATTATCTAAGAAGGGGCTCTAGTTTATCTATGTGTTCCTAGAACCTAAAACTTTGAAACTTGATAAACCGACAAAATTGCACTTGGGTTAAAGTGCAACAATCTGTTTAGAGTTGATTTTATGACACAGGTTCAGCCAGCATAACAAGGCATTAGTTCAGAATAGTCCAAGTAGACACACACATGCTTTTAATATAACTTAACAGAACATAATGCATACAATTAGTAACATGCTGGTGCCCAGAGGGTCAGACCAGGTGTATGGCTTTCCTTACAGAGGATAACAAGGCTTGCTGGAGGGCCATGCAATTCACCAAAACTGCTGACAACTCCAGAATTAATAATGGATGAAAACATTGGAATATGAGGAAGTTTTTATCATTAGGTTTTCTCAAAGGCTTGAAAAAACAGGTAAACTTGACTAATAAAAAGGGAGGGAACATCAATTACCAAGAAGTACTACTTACCCCAGAATTTAAGAGAACCTAACAACAGGCCAGTTAATATCACAGTTTGACTACTGCTCCCTCTAACAGTGTTACTTCTTTAAAACTCGGATGCAACTAAGTAACTCACGTTTTCAATGAACTGGGTATTAGAGAGCATAAGGAAGTCATTGAAGACATTGTGCAGGCGGCAGTCGGTGGCTTTAGTCTCCCGGATTAGTCCGTCCACTTGTTTCTTGATTTCATGAGTCCTAGAGATAGTCTGTTGTGAAAATTCCTGCAGAAACTGTAGTAGCTATTTAAAAGACAAACATATACAGCAGTATCAATATGCGTCTGTACTATGCATCTATTCTGCATATCAAAACAGAAAAGCAGCCATTTTCTTTCGTGTGTGTGTGCGTGCGTGTGTGTGTGTGTGTGTGTGTGTGTTGGAACGGAAAAGGGATGCTGCTTTTGACAGTACCAAGGCCAAGCAGCATAGAAAAACATTAAGAAAGCTCATCAAAACAGTGGACACTTCCTATCTCGTTTCTGGAGAAACTTTAAAGTGGTGTTTGATTGTCATCCTACAGGGATCACACAGGAAAGGCAAAATGACAAAGCACTGCTCATCCAAAAATCCTACTCAAACGGGACTCTGGAACCGCGGCTCTGAGCTTACTGGGTCCCAGGCCTAAGGTGTCTTACTCAACGATATTCATATACTGGTTTGTCTCCCAACCCACTCAGTCCAGATCTCAACAAGGAGTCGCCTATGAGGTGCCACTGCAAGCCTGCGGCGCGGTGGAAGCCGAACTCTCCGCTCAGGATGGAGCTGGCCCCTGGCCGAAAAAACCGAACAAGGAAGCGAGCGCCCTGCGATGGGCGGCAGCCCGAGGAGCAGCCCTCAAGAGAGCTGAAGTCAGCCGGCCGGCATCCGCCCAAGGGCCTGAGGACTGCCACCAGGAAGTTTTCGAGAGCAAGAAGGGGTGTTATTTAGTCCACGAGAGACAGAGCGGGGTCGACTGGGTGGAGAGGGGCTGGGGCTGATGTCCTCCCGCTCGCAGGCCGCGCATCCCCCGCAGACGGCCCGCCTCCGCTCCCGTCCCGGGTCCCGCCTCTCACGCCCGCGTCGGCCGCCAGCGACCAGCTCTGGCTGCTCCTGCGGATCTCCTCCACCGACCAGGGACGCTCCCACACGGGCTCGGACGCCGGCGCTCGCTCCTGGTCGGGGGTGGCCCGGCTCATCTGCAGCGGGAAGGACGGGAAGAGGGGCTGAGCTCCGGGGAGGCGGCGGACGCGGCCCAGCCCCAACCCAGAGCGCCGCCCTCACCATCCCGGCTGCGCAGCTTGGGGGGCGCCGAAGCCGCAGGCCCGCACCCGCCGAGCCCCAGAGTCTCCGGAAGCCTAGCCCCTAGCAGCGCGGCCCTGGCACGTGACCAGCCTCACGTGACCAGAGCGCCGCGTGACCTGCCCCTCACGTGACCGGATGTGGGCCGCGGAACGGAGGCTGGGCCCGCTGGCTGCGGATGAGTCACGTGCCTGGATCTAGCGATGGTCGTACTGAAGGAACTAAGTGAAAAGGAGAAAGGAAATACATGATATCACTTATATGCAGAAACTGTATGTGAAACAGACTCGCGAATGTAGAGAACAAACTTGGTTGTCAAAGCGGTGGGGGGTCAGGGGAGGAAGGGATTGGGAGTTTGGGGTTAGCAGATGCAAACTGTTACATATTTAACGGACAAACAACACAGTCCTAGGAAACGATATTCAATATCCTGTGGTAAATCGTAATGGAAAAGAATATGAAAAAGAATGTATATAACCATCACTTTGGTGTACAGGAGAAATTAAAACACTGTAAATCAACTATAATATAATTTTTTTTAATCTGTTTCACTTTAGAAAAGGGGGGAAAAAAAAAAAACAGGAAGACTGCGGAAGCCAGGGGGCGCTTAAGGGGTGCGGGAGTCAAGTTTAGCTTCAGCTGAAGGACCCGAGTGGCCGGCGCGTAATTAGTCCGGAAGTATGCAGGGAACCAGATGTGTTCAGAGGGGAGCCAAAAGGATCTTGGAAGACCCATCCAAGGAGCTTTAAACGTCCGGAGATGTGTGCAGAAGAGCTCGCGGCTGCTGCGCCTCTTCCTTGCTACATCTCCGCTGACGGTCACTGGGTCAGCACACAGAAACCTAGATTTACTTGGAGATGGATCTATCTCGTTATCATCATGCTTTTGAGGACATGCTCGGGTTCAACTCACTGGGCCGGGCCTCCTTAAAATCCTTTACTCCGTAGGCAATGCCCTCAGATTCAAGTCCAAAATCCATTTGTAATCTGACCCCTGCCTGTGAATCCATTCTCAACTTTCCCGGCTTCCGGCTTCCCGGGAGCGCTGAGTGATTCAGCTGTTCTGCCTCACACTTCCCCGAAGGTCCATCTGCAGAGACCTTCTTCTGCCAGACCAACTTACTTTTTAAAATGAAGATTCCAATTTCTTTCCATTGCTCTGTGCCCATGGGCAGGTTATTTAATCCGTGTAAGTTACCTGTCTTTCAGGAATGTGGTGTTAAATGTGTTAAATGTGGTATTTGTAAAGTACCAGGGTGCCTGCCATACTGTAAGCATTAAACATAGTTCTGCCCGTGTTTTCTATGCCCTTTCTTTATCGAACTCTTGCCCTGTGTTTCGTGTTTGCCTCTTTCTCTTGAGTGAAGACTTCCCTGATTACCCCAAGGATAGTTTTGAGTGCCCCTCCTCAGTTATTTGGGGCTTACCTCCTAGCTCAGTTCCTAAAGAATCTGCCTGCAATGCAGGAGACCCGGGTTCAATCCCTGATTGGGAAGATCCCCTGGGGAAGGAAATGGCAACCCACTCCAATATTCTAGCCTGGAAAATCCCATTGAAGGGGAGTCTGGCAGGCTACAGTCCATGGGGATCACAAGACTCAGATACAACTTAGTGACTAAACCACCACCACCACCTCAGTTATTTTCTAATGTTTGCACAAATATCCAGGCTTTCCTGGTGGTTCAGAGAGTAAGCAATCTGCCTATAATGCGAGAGAGCCTGGTTCCATCTCTGGATTAAGAAGATTTCCTGGAGAAGGGAATGGTTACCCACTCCACTATTTGTGCCTGGAGAATCCCATGACAGGGGAGCCTGGTGGGTTATAGTCCATGTCCCAAAGAGTCGGACATGCCTGAGCAGCTAACACTGTCATACTTTTCACAAATATTCATCATAGAGTATCACATTATGTTTTATAATGTCTCATGTATAATAGTAATACATAACGTTTGAAGTAGTAGGAGTTTACTACTTTATACATATTATTTCATTTGATTCTCACAATGACTGTGAAGCAGGTACTCTTATGCTTGCATTATAGTTGAGGAAATAAGAGGCACAGAGAGGTTAAGTAACTTAGAGTTAGACAAAACACTAAACAAAGGGTGCCTGGAACCCGCACTGTTAGCCACTATGTTGCTCTGTAGCTAGTCTTGCTTTCTTGAAGGAACTTCGTTTTTAAGTTGCAGTCTAGCAACCTCCTGGCCATTCCTTCACATTCATTTAAAATATTTTTAATAAATAAAACCACTTTAGAATTTGGTTGGTAAAACTGGGCCGAGCCAATTACCAAACTTACACCTCGTCTAACATCATCATGGACAGCTGCAGTGGGCACATGGGTAAGCTTGGCCTCAATGTACCTTAATCTGCATTCCAATTCTCAGAGCCCCTGAATCACCCACACCCTGGACCTCAGCTGAAACTGCTGGCTTCTCACTGTGGACTGTAATAGAGCTGCCACTTAAACTTCCAAGGCCCTCTGTTAATGCCTGGTCTTTTCTCAACTAAGCTGAGTCTCTCAATGCCCCACCGCGCCATTTCACCCTCTCAGCTTTATTTCCTTGCTTCGTCTGCCTAGAGCTTACGATATTAGCCTTCGACTTCTGTTGACAGCCCATTAATAGGCTCACTTCATAGTTTTGACACATGGTCCCTGCTAGCTCCTAGCTTTGAATCAGTCTGACTATGCCCTTTCTCCTTCCTGATACCTAGGTTCCTGAAGGAAGTCACTGCGATTTCATGTTCTGCAAACTTAGCTGGCCCCTCAGCACTGGTTAACAGCTCTTTCACTTGATCCGTGTACCTAACCTTGATTAGATCTCTTCTGTAACTTTACCGTGTGGTTCAAACTGTCCACTCTATTTGCCTCTCCCAGAGAAAGCAGACTTCCACTTCTCATTTCAACTTAAGATGTTTCTATGTCTACACGTTCTGTGTCCCATACAGTTTTTTTTTCTTTGCACACAACAGAATATGACTGGCAAACTCAAAACAGAATTGGGGGTGGGGGAAAGATATTATAGAGCTCACTGAACTTAAGGAAAGCCAAGCAGACACTGGTCTTGGGAAGACCATACATACATCAGAACGTGGGACCGTCTCCTCTGAGTCACCACCATCAGAGCTCAGTTCCAGTCTTCTTCCTTCTTGGTTTTTGCCTCTGAATTTCACATTCCTGAGATGAACAGAATCTCATTAGCTTCCCTTGGATCACGTTCCCACTTCCGTAAGTGGTTCTTCTACCGAGATCATGCAGGATGGAGAGAAGAAGTGCCCAGATGAGAACTCGGGACTGCTACCAAGATCAGGAAGACGGGGGATTCCCAGGTGGCGCTAGTGGCAAAGAATCTGCCTGCCAGTGCAGGAGATGCTGCTTCAGTCCCGGTTGGAAAGATCCCCTGGAGCAGGAAATGGCAACCCCCTCCAGTATGCTTGCCTGGAAAATCCCATTGACAGAGGAGTCTGGTGGGCTACACTCAGTCCATGGAGCTGCATGGAGTCAGACACGAGTGAACACGCATGCACCCAAGCCTATGGTAAGAAAAATGCTGCAAAAAGTGGGAAGAAGGGATGCTTGGCAAGCAAAAGAAACAGGCTACAAACTGCCTAGCCCCTTGTTTCCAGTCTCTGGAAAAGTCAACCCCTTTTTGCCCAAGGCCAGTAACCACTATGTTCTTGACTGAGCCTTTCCTGCTTCCCCTGGGATGGTGCTGCTTTGAACTCCCTTCCTGTGTGTTCAGTCTTACTGTCTTTACTGGTATTCCTTCACGTGTTTTTGAGTCGTGTTTTGTATTGAATTTACTCATGTTAAAGAGATCTTTAGTTTCTTTGGGTAGATATATTCCTAAGTATTTTATTCTTTTCGTTGCAATGGTGAATGGAATTGTTTCCTTAATTGCTTTTTCTACTTTCTCATTATTGGTGTATAGGAATGCAAGGGATTTCTGTGTGTTGATTTTATATCCTGCAACTTTACTATATTCATTGATGAGCTCTAGTAATTTTCTGGTGGAGTCTTTAGGGTTTTCTATGTAGAGGATCATGTCATCTGCAAACAGTGAGAGTTTTACTTCTTCTTTTCCAATTTGGATTCCTTTTATTTCTTTTTCTGCTCTGATTGCTGTGGCCAAAACTTCCAGAACTATGTTGAATAGTAGCGGTGAAAGTGGACACCCTTGTCTTGTTCCTGACTTTAGGGGAAATGCTTTCAATTTTTCACCATTGAGGATAATGTTTGCTGTGGGTTTGTCATATATAGCTTTTATTATGTTGAGGTATGTTCCTTCTATTCCTGCTTTCTGGAGAGTTTTTATCATAAATGGATGTTGAATTTTGTCAAAGGCCTTCTCTGCATCTATTGAGATAATCATATGGTTTTTATTTTTCAGTTTGTTAATGTGGTGAATTACATTGATTGATTTGCGGATATTGAAGAATCCTTGCATCCCTGGGATAAAGCCCACTTGGTCATGGTGTATGATCTTTTTAATGTGTTGTTGGATTCTGATTGCTAGAATTTTGTTGAGGATTTTTGCATCTATGTTCATCAGTGATATTGGCCTGTAGTTTTCTTTTTTTGTGACATCTTTGTCAGGTTTTGGTATTAGAGTGATGGTGGCCTCATAGAATGAGTTTGGAAGTTTACCTTCCTCTGCAATTTTCTGGAAGAGTTTGAGTAGGATAGGTGTTAGCTCTTCTCGAAATTTTTGGTAGAATTCAGCTGTGAAGCCGTCTGGACCTGGGCTTTTGTTTCCTGGAAGATTTCTGATTACAGTTTCAATTTCCGTGCTTGTGATGGGTCTGTTAAGATTTTCTATTTCTTCCTGGTTCAGTTTTGGAAAATTGTACTTTTCTAAGAATTTGTCCATTTCTTCCATGTTGTCCATTTTATTGGTATACAACTGCTGATAGTAGTCTCTTATGATCCTTTGTATTTCTGTGTTGTCTGTTGTGATCTCTCCATTTTCATTTCTAATTTTATTGATTTGATTTTTCTCTCTTTGCTTCTTGATGAGTCTGGCTAATGGTTTGTCAATTTTATTTATCCTTTCAAAGAACCAGCTATAAAACACTGATGAAAGAAATCAAAGAGGACACTAATAGATGGAGAAATATACCGTGTTCATGGATCGGAAGAATCAATATAGTGAAAATGAGTATACTACCAAAAGCAATTTACAAATTCAATGCAATCCCTATCAAGCTACCAGCCATATTTTTCACAGAACTAGAACAAATAATTTCAAGATTTGTATGGAAATACAAAAAACCTCGAATTGCCAAAGCAATCTTGAGAAAGAAGAATGGAACTGGAGGAATCAACTTGCCTGACTTCAGGCTCTACTACAAAGCCACAGTCATCAAAACAGTATGGTACTGGCACAAAGACAGACATATAGATCAATGGAACAAAATAGAAAGCCCAGAGATAAATCCACACACATATGGACACCTTATCTTTGACAAAGGAGGCAAGAATATACAATGGAGTAAAGACAATCTCTTTAACAAGTGGTGCTGGGAAAACTGGTCAACCACTTGTAAAAGAATGAAACTAGATCACTTTCTAACACCACACACAAAAATAAACTCAAAATGGATTAAAGATCTAAATGTAAGACCAGAAACTATAAAACTCCTAGAGGAGAACATAGGCAAAACACTCTCCGACATAAATCACAGCAGGATCCTCTATGATCCACCCCCCAGAATTCTGGAAATAAAAGCAAAAATAAACAAATGGGATCTAATTAAAATTAAAAGCTTCTGCACAACAAAGGAAAATATCAGCAAGGTGAAAAGACAGCCTTCTGAATGGGAGAAAATAATAGCAAATGAAGCAACTGACAAACAACTAATCTCAAAAATATACAAGCAACTTATACAGCTCAATTCCAGAAAAATAAATGACCCAATCAAAAAATGGGCCAAAGAACTAAATAGACACATCTCCAAAGAAGACATACGGATGGCTAACAAACACATGAAAAGATGCTCAACATCACTCATTATCAGAGAAATGCAAATCAAAACCACAATGAGGTACCACTTCACACCAGTCAGAATGGCTGCGATCCAAAAATCTGCAAGCAATAAATGCTGGAGAGGGTGTGGAGAAAAGGGAACCCTCCTACACTGTTGGTGGGAATGCAAACTAGTACAGCCACTATGGAGAACAGTGTGGAGATTCCTTAAAAAATTGCAAATAGAACTCCCTTATGACCCAGCAATCCCACTGCTGGGCATACACACCGAGGAAACCAGAATTGAAAGAGACACATGTACCCCAATGTTCATCGCAGCACTGTTTATAATAGCCAGGACATGGAAACAACCTAGATGTCCATCAGCAGATGAATGGATAAGAAAGGTGTGGTACATATACACAATGGAGTATTACTCAGCCGTTAAAAAGAATTCATTTGAATCAGTTCTGATGAGATGGACGAAACTGGAGCCGATTATACAGAGTGAAGTAAGCCAGAAAGAAAAACACCAATACAGTATACTAACACATATATATGGAATTTAGAAAGATGGCAATGACGACCCTGTATGCAAGACAGGAAAAAGACGCAGCTGTCTATAACGGACTTTTGGACTCAGAGGGAGAGGGAGAGGGTGGGATGATATGGGAGAATGGCATTCTATCATGTATACTATCATGTAAGAATTGAATCGCTAGTCTATGTCTGACGCAGGATACAGCATGCTTGGGGCTGGTGCATGGGGATGACCCACAGAGATGTTATGGGGAGGGAGGTGGGAGGGGGGTTCATGTTTGGGAACACATGTAAGAATTAAAGATTTTAAAATTAAAAAAAAATTAAAAAAAAAAATAAAAAATAAAACTGAAATCATAAAAAAAAAAATAAATAAATAAAGAGATCTTGTACTGTAATAACCATGCGTGAAAATTCACATAAATCTACCTACCATGCGGGTGACCCTCTTGCTATCCTTACATGATTAAAACTGTCAACCAGTGAAAATCCTAGAAGAGTTTCCTGTAGGGGTATTTGTGAAGTCAAGTGTATCAGGGGAGATCTCAGACCCAGAACCTTAATCTGAGTTTCTCTGAGTTAATCTGATTTTCTGTCCTGAGGTGTCTCCACAGGGATCTTGCTAAAATGCGGATTCTAAATGAACAAGTACGAGATGGGGCCTGAGACACTGCATTTCTGACAAGCTCGCAGGTGATGCCCAGACTCCTCAAACCAAAGAGTGTTGGAATAAAGAGCCAGGCTGAATTCCCTGGTGAGCAGTACAGCTCCATGGCCAACCCTGTCAGCCAGTGTGTCTCTGTGCCATATGAAAAGTCACTAAGAAAGGTTGTCATGGAGGAAAGAGGCCAAGTCTTGCTTTGGGAGGCTCCCATGGAAGCCAGGAACTGGGGCCTACAATTTATGTAGAGGGTCTTCGGTGGGAGTGCAATGTATTAGGGTCAAACCCTTTGGATGGTAGTGGAAGAAAATTGCTTAGGCTTAGAAACTGAAGCAGCCCTCTCTTGAACTGTTGGCTTTAGGGAGGCCCAGACATAGCAGGACTCCCCACAGTTTCCCTGAAGCTCACTGGACCACAGGGGAGAAAGAGAGGGATCTGCCCAGTCATTGTCCCAGGCACTGAGCCAATGCAAGTTCAGGGAATCAGGCGTTAATGATGTTTATACACCAGGAACTTTGAGACTAGTCAATTAAGTAACCCGTAACCACTGCATTAGGAACTTCAAAGGAGAGAAAGAGAGAGTCAGTTCCTAGGTGGGTTGATAAGAAGTCCAGGGCCCCCAAGGAGGAGAAAGGGGTCCGGAGCCCTTGAGAAGGAGAAAGGAGCCTGAGGCTCTCCAGGCGAAAAGTACAAACATTTTCTTCCACATTGTTTTGTCTTAGTCCATATAACAATGTGTCTTACTTGAGGACGTGTTTCTCCTTGAGGTTTTCTGACTAGTCTCCTTATCTTAAGACATGTGTTGTGGGGGTGGGTCTGATAAGACCTTTCTATTGTTAGCTCTGCTGCGGCTGCTGCTGCTGCTGCTGCTGCTGCTGCTGAGTCCCTTCAGACTCTGTGCGACCCCATAGACCTTGTTAATTTAAGATGTATATTGTGGGAGTGGGCCTGGTAAAAGTATCGAAGGCCTTGACAAGGCCAGTGAGTGGGGCACTGCCTCTGCCCCCTTCTTAATGTCTATGTCAGAAGCTTTCTCTGTCCCTTGTTATACTTTAATAAAACTCTGCTACATTAAAGCTCTTGAGTGAGCAAGCCTGGTCCCCGGTCCCGAAGCTAAATCTTCTTCGGAGATCAAGAATCCGACATCATTCACCGTAAGCTATCAGTACAATACAATTAGCAACACTGTAAAAATTCAAAATGTAAATTCCAAATAGATTCTGAAAATTATGACTTAATACTGGGGTTTCAGAATATGGATAAAGTTCTGAGGGCTGTGGGGGTAGAGAGGAGATACTTTAGACTTTGCAGTATGAAATTTGAATTTAATGTTCTCATAAGTATTTTATTTCTACAACAGCATCATTTGAGAAGAGCTCTAATTAAATTTTCCAGGTTGCCAAACAGAAGGATTTATAAGCAGTTGATTGGAAATAAGGGACAAATTTAAAGTAGCAAAATGCATAAGCCTGATACTAATTAGTGACACAAAGAGTTGTTCTGAGTGTGTTTCCAGCTTCTCACTGCTCAAGTGGAGAGGATTTCCCTTTTTCTTGATATTATTTATATGTTAGAGCTCGGAAAGTGGATAGCTCGAGAGGTCACAGAATAGCTTTAATAGTCTAGAAACTATTGGGTTGGTTTCATTATGTCACTGAAACCTTATCTGAAGTATAATTTTTCCCACCTGCTTATATAAAAGATGACTTTCCCATACACACACACACACACATGCAAACACAGACATACACACACACACATAGCTTCGCTTAGCAAGGTGCTAGTAACCTGCATATTCAAGAGTGGGTGCTCCCATCCTTAGTCCACAGCTGAATATGGCGGACGCCTCTCCTTCCTTAAGATTCCAGCGTCTGGTGAGTACCGTGGGGTAGAAGGGAGGGAGAAGAAAGAGATCATGCATCCTGTTGTGCAAAGGTTGGTAAACCACTTGTGCCTACACAGCCCATTCCCTGAATGCATAGCTGGTCTAGGTTAGCAGATCTGCCGTCTGTGCAAAGGCAAGCGTGTCCAGAAGGAAAAGAACTGTAATCAAACTCACTCAGCAAATAATCAGACTTTGAAAGTAAAATCAGACTTTACAAAGAAGACTAAAGCCTTCGTATGTACCCCACTCCAAACTCTCCCTACAAGCCAACATGTACCACTCACCCCACTCTCCATCTCAGCTCATCCCTTAGAGATGACCTTGACTCTGAGTCTGATGTTGTTGTTTTCAGAGCTTTTTCTAGGTGTCTATGTATATGTGTCTACATATCTATCTGATCTATACATACAGTATTTATTTATGTGGTTCTACACATGGAAACTGCTACCCTGGTGGCTCAGTAGTAAAGAATCCTCCTGCAACTCAGGGAACCCAGGAAACTTGGGTTCAATCCCCGGATTAAAAGGATTCCCCTGGAGGAGGAAATGGCACACCACTCCAGTATTCTTGCCTGGAAAATCCCAGGAGCCTGGTGGAATACAGTCCAAAGGGTCACAAAAAGTCAAACGTGACTAAGTATGCATGCCTGCACATATGTACATGAATTTTGTACCTTTCATTCTGCATATTATTAAATATTCACAATATACCTATCCATATTATCAGAAGCTAAATTATTCTTTTTAAGTACTGTGAAGTATTCTGCAGTAAGAACATGCTATGGCTTATTTAGTCGTTGCCTCACTCACTTAGTTTCTTTCTAATAGCTCACTGTTACAAGGCAAGCTGCTAGACATCCTTGGCTGTGTTTCCTTGCACCCATATGCAAATATTTTGATTTTAATAGATATGCTAAATTGTTCTCCAACTTGTGCCAAACAACACCTCCAATGGTGGTCTGTGAGGGTGTGACTGTACTAACGTGTGCTATGATCAGAATTAAAATACTTCCAATCTGATCAGTAAAAAAATGGCATCTCGGTGCCATATATTTGTATTTCCTTCATAACTGGGGAGATTGAGCATCTTGTCCTTAGCTTATTGGCAATTTTCATTTTCCTCAAATGGTTTTTTCCACAAATCTCCCATTTTTTTAATTCACGTTAAATGTTTTTTTCTTATTACAGTCAATCATTTGTTTGAATTTAACCGTGTTATCTTACTTTGTGTTTGCTATTTCCTGTGGTCTCCTTTTGTTTCTTTTTTCTCCCCATTCCTGATTTCTGTTGGGTTGATTAAATTTTCTTTGTTCCATTTTTTTCCTCTGCTGGTGTGAAATTTATATATTCCATTGCTATTTTTTACTCAATTTTTTATATCCACACAGAAAGTTATACTTGCCTAAGAAAAGCTAAAGTTAATCACTATGTATATACTCTTCCCAAACAGGACATTTTCACTTCCTTCTGCTGTTTCCCTTCTCCCCAAATCCTCCATTGATATCATCCAGAATTCTAATTCTAGATTGTTCTTTTAAACATTTTTGGTAATCAGTACTAACTTAGTCTTAAACTATAGGAATAGCTGATGAAGTGGTTGAGATTACTTTTTTCATCCTGCTTTTTCTTCTGGATTCTCAATCTTTCTCCTGTGTAGGTGTACACCTTAAGTACTTGTTTCAGTGAGAATCTGCTGGTGCTGAACTTTCTTAGATGCTGAATGCTTAAAATATGCCTTTTCACCTGTGCTTTTAGGTGATACTATCTGAGTGTAGAATTCTAAAATGACAGTGACTTTTCAGTAGCTCGTTGCAAGTATTGCCTCAGTGTCTTCTTGTATATAGTGCTGCTAATGAAATTGACAATGAAAATCTGATCCTTATTTCTTCAAACCATCTTTCTGTTATGGTAACTTTTAGCTTTTTTCCCTTTATTTTGATGTGCTGAAATTTCATAGCTTTCTTCACTTCTGGGGAACACTTAGCCGTTGATTATGTAATTTCTCCTCCTTCTCTCTATTCTCTCCCTCTGGAATTCCTAAATGAAAGCTAAAATGCCCTTATCTGTTCTTTATGTCTCCTAGCTTCCTCATTTTCCTTTCTTCTTTGTACTACTCGGTAAGACCCTCTCAGCTTAATCCCCAGCTGGCTAACTTACACTTTGTTTGTTCTGTTATTCAGAATAAAATTTGACTTTTTTCTTTTCAATAATTTGGGCTTAAATTATCAACATTTCTAATTGGTTCTTTTTCATAATTCTTCGGTTTTATTTTGCTTTTTTAAATTATTAATTTATTATAACAATAGTAAATCCATTGCATATCAGCATAAATTACAGATTTTCATGAAAAATTAATTATATATTCACAAAAACAATTTAGTCAGAGAGTGCATTGGCTTACATTTTTGCAGACCTGTTCAACACCTGGCTTAATAAAACAGTTGGGTAAATAGGAGAAATAAAAGATGCCTACAGAAATAATAGTTGACAAATAACATAACTTTCTTAAATGCGCAGAATAATAGGCTATGGCTCATAAAGAACCATAAGTTGAACTTGAGTTAACAGTGGAAACTTACTCCAAATTATCTAACACAAGGTTCCACAAGTTTGTTTTTCTTTATGGTGCTAGGACACTGAGTGAATTTGGTTTAATAATCTATTGATCATGTATAAGATCTTTCATCTGCTCAGTGGCTTCCTCTGATACTGGCACTTCTTGACTGCACACTAATTTTCTGGTTTAGAATTCTCCCACCTGACTCAGAATTCAGCAGAATCTCTTTGTGGGTGTAAGCTCAGGCTGCCTGAGGCCTTGTCCTCTCTCCTGGCTCCCTACCAGTCTCTTTCTTGGGGGACCTCGTTGTTTGTGTCTGTACTCGCAAGCACTCCCTCATGATTTCAAGCTCAGGCGTGACCCCAGAGGTTTAATTCTTATATCTGTTTTATCGTGTATAAGGATAGGGCCTGCAGATGAGTGATTTTCAGACTTTTTATTGCATAATCTTAAATCCCTAAAATATTAATACATTTTTTTTAAAAAATCTCAGCAAAAGTTTTGCTTTTCACTTAGGGAGGTAGAGAGCAGACCTCAGCTCACAGTAGGTCTGTGGCTTTGCGAGTGTATGTGTGAGTGTGTGTGTGTGAGTGTGTGTGTGAGTGTGAGTGTGTGTGTGTATGAGTGTGTGAGAGTGTGTGTGTATGTGTGAGTGTGTGTGAGTGTGTGTGAGTGTGTGTGTGTGAGTGAGTGTATGTGTGGGAGTGTGTGTGTGACAGTGTGTGTGTGAGTGTGTGTGTGACTGTGTGTGTGTGTGTGAGTGTGTGTGTGAGTATGTGTGAGAGTGTGTGTGTGTGTGTGAGTGTGTGTGTGACTGTATGAGTGTGTGTGTGCGCATGTGTGTGAGTGTGAGTGTGTATGTGAGTGTGTGTGAGTGTGTGAGTGTGTGTGTGAGTGTGTGTGAGTGAGTGTGTGAGTGTGTGTGAGTGTGTGTGTGAGTGAGTGTATGTGAGTGTGTGTGTGAGTGTGTGTGTGACTGTGTGTGAGTGTGTGTGAATGTGTGTGTGAGTGTGTGTGTGTGAGTGTGTGTGAGTGTGTGAGTGTGAGTGTGTGTGTGTGAGTGTGTTCGCATGCCCATGCTGTGACATTTTAACTTGAAATGATGTTTTAGTGTCAGTACACTAAATAATTCAATTTAGTTTATGTAAGTCGATCTGGAATCTCCTGTTTTTAAAAATAAGAGGGTTGATATCTATAAGGAATATTTTAAAGGAGTAACTGATAAATAATTCCAAATCTCATGATAATATAATCTACTTGTTTTTGTTGTGAATACTGTTGCTCAATCCAATAAAATAAAATTCATAGAGCAGCAGGTTCAGGTAGCTCTGTCCTTGGCTTTCATTATAATCTGCAGCAATGTTGAGGACTCTCCTCTGAGGCTTGGGCTTAATGCTTCAACCACCCGGCAAGTGCAGTGGAAGACATCCTCTCTGCCTTGCCTGTAAATCTTGAGTCCTCTGGCAAAAAGCCACAGGGTGGTAACATGATGCTTTGGAACGAGATGTGCTTCCTTATAAACTGGGACTGACTGACTGCAGCTTCTCTTCAAATAAATTTTTCTTTATTGAAAACAGGAAACGATTTTAGGGACTTTTCTCTGCTGAATCTAAGAATTCAAGGTCATCTTATGAATGTCTGTGTGTCTAAGCTTTGGAGAAGAGTGTTTTTTTAAAGAATTTTTGAGATATAATCAACATAGATTTAGTTTTGGGTGTACGGCATAATGATTTTATATTTGTATATTTTGAAAAATGATCACCACAGTAGGTCCACTTAATCGGCATCACCAAACATAGTTACAGATTTTTTTCCTGGTGATGAGTACTTTTATGATAAGATTTACTCTTGGAAACTTTCAAATATAAAATAAGTATTATTAATTGTAGTCACCATGCTGTAAATTACACTTCCATGACTTCTTTATTTTATAACTGGAAGCTTGTACCCTTTGACTTCCTTCACCCACCTCTCACACCCCTCCACCCTCCACCGCTGGGAACCACCAATGTGTTCTGAATAGGTACGAGTTCATTTTGAGGAGGAAGTTTGTTTGCTTGTTTGGGTTTGTTTTTGTTTTCCTATTCCACACATAAGTGACATTATATTTTATTTGTCTTCCTGGAGAGGAATCTTTGTGACCTATTTGGACCCTCTGGAGATTAAAAACATCTGTTTAAATAACTTTTATTGTTATCTCTTGCTTCCTTGATCTGTGGATACTATGCCATCTTCATCTTCTTTTTCTCATCTTCTCTTTTGCCATCTGGGTCCAAGTTCCCATCCTTCTGGTCTTTGCTGCTTCTTCTTTTCTGACCATATGTGAACCAGAAAAAAAATTATAAAAATGATTTGTTGTTTTAGGTGATATAAACATATTATCCCTGTTTTCACTGCGAAGCCAGTAAATAAGACTTTTAAAATCATTTCTTTACTGTAAAAACAAAAAACACTCTGCCAAAAGTAACAGAATTATTTGGATTATAATGTACCTTTAGAAACGCACACCTATTGTAGCTACAGAGCTCAACGAACTTTCACAAATGGAACAAAGCCACAGAGCCGGTACTTAGATCAATAAACAGACCACTGCAGACACCCCAGGAGCCCCTCCTCTGTCCCCATCCAGCTCCACTCAGACTTCTAATAGCATAGATTAATTCCAGCTATCATTGTGCTCTGTTTTGATGGAAAGAAGTACCCTAGTTTCAGGTCCCTTAGAAGCTGACCTTGAGAGAAGGACTTCAGAGCCGGCAGTTTATCGCAAAGGCAGAGTGAACACGAGGCAGGGAGTGAGCAAACAGAGGATGCACGGCGGCTGCCAACAAAGGGAAGCTTAGACATCAAGCTACCACGGTGAGTGGCTGGAGCCTACTCCTGCAGGGAATCTTTGGAAGATCCTTCAAACACACGCCTCAGAATTCTCTCTCCAGGGGGAGGAGGGAGTTGTTATATTCATACAGCCAATTACTACCTGTCCCTCTGATGCCTTTTCCTGCCCCAGCGCCCACCCCACACCTCACACTGCGTTCAGCTGTTATGCCTCTTGGTCGCCCTTAGTCTAGAGTGGTGCCTCGGTCTTGCCCTCGTTGGCTTCCTTCCGTGGGCTTGGCTCGTCTGGAGAGCATTAGCCAGCCCTTTTGTGGGGTGTCCTGGCCTGGGGCGTGTAGGCCTGTCTGCACCACTCCCCATTTTAGGGTGAAGAAACAGAGACACAGGAAAGGGAGATAATTGTTTCAAGGTCACCCAGCTCATGAGTAATAGAGTCTGTACTTGAATCCAGACCGTATGGCTCCAGGTGGCTGGTTCTTAACAACTAAGCAATGATGGATTCTTGGACTATTTAACTGAATTATTGTATGTTACAAAGTGGTGATGCTGTTTGCTCCCGGAGCAAACAGTGGTGATGCTTCAACTCCCAGAAGTTACTCAAACTCATGTCCATTGAGTCGGTGACACCATCCAGCCATCTCATCCTCTGTCATCCCCTTCTCTTCCTGCCTTCAATCTTTCCCACCATCAGGGTCTTTTTCAGTGAGGCAGTTCTTCACATCAGGTGACCAAAGTACAGGAGTTTCAGCTTCAGCATCAGTCCTTCCAGTGAATATTCAGGACTAATATACTTTAGGATGGGCTGGTTGGATCTCCTTGCAGTCCAAGGGACTCTCAAGAGTCTTCTCCAGCACCACAGTTCAAAAGCATCAGTTCTTCAGTGCTCAGCTTTCTTCACAGTCCAACTTTCACATCCATACATGACTACTGGAAAAACCACAGCCTTGACTAGACAGACCTTTGTTGGCAAAGTAATGTCTCTGCTTTTTAATATGCTGTCTAGGTTGGTTTAACTTTTCTTCCAAGGAGCAAACGTCTTTTAATTTCATGGCTGCAGTCACCATCTGCAGTGATTTTGGAGCCCCCCCCCCCCCAAAATAAAGTCAGCCACTGTTTCCTCTATTTCCAGGTATAAATATACTCAGTCCTATTTCTTTGGTCGTTTATTTCCTTGTAAAGTGTCTTGTATCTCATAAAACTTATACTGAATGAATTTGTACAGGTCTTTCTCTGATTAATCCGTTTTTGTTAGTTTATTTCAAACCCAGCAACGAACTTTAATAGAGTTAACGGAAAATGTTTTCCTTCTCTATAGTAGAAATCCCTAAGTATTGTACAAAATATCTGTCAGAGATGATAAACAAATTCAGCAAAGTGTCAGGACAGAAGATGCACTCACATAAACTAATTGCATTTTTATATACTAACAATGAGCAATACCAAAGAAATTAATAAAACAATTCCATTTATAACAATATCAAATAGAATAAAATACTTCAAAATAAATTTAATTAAAGTCTTGTACTCAAAAAAATGGCGAAAGACTTCTACAGTAAACACTACACAAAACTGTTGAAAGAAATTAGAGAAGACATAAATAGATGGAAATATAGCCTATGTTATAGACTGAAGGACTAATACTATCTTAATATTGTTCAGATAACAATGCTGCCCAAAGCAATCTACAGACTCAATGCAACGCCTATGAAAACTGCAAAGACTTTTTTGCAATCTGCAATTTAGAAATAGAAAAACCCACCCTAAGATTCGTATGGACTCTCAAGGGACCCCACAAAGGCAAAGCAATCTTGAAAAAGAAGAACGAAGTTGGAAGATTCACACCTGTTGATTTCATAACTTACTACAAATCCATGAGGTAATCAAGGTACTATGAGGTTGGCATAAGGACAAATGTATAGACCAACAGAGCAGAGAGCCTGGAAATGAGTCCTCATATATATGGTCAGATGATCTTTAACAAGACTGTCAAAGCAATTCAGTGAGGAAAGAGCAGTCTTGTGGCATTGGGAAAACTACCATTTGGTATTAGGAAAACTGAACATCCATATGCAAAGAATGAGGTGGAACTTTATACCAAAATCAACCCATCCGGCTGTCCAGTGAGTAGGGCTCTGTGCCTCCACTTCAGGGGCCAGGGTCCGGTCCCTGGTCAGGCAGCTAGGATCCTGCATGCCTCATGGGACAGACCGAAAAAACTAACTCAAAACAGACCAGAGACTTTAAATTACGACCTAGGCTCCTTCCCTGCCTTAGCTGTATTCCTTTAGAAAAGGCTTCTGTTGGGGTCCGTCTCCCACGGATACAGCTTCTGGTAATGGTTCCCACCCCCAGGGGTTAGAAAGCCGCCCTGCTCCTGGCAGCCTCTGGGAGCACCCCCTCCTGTACCCCACCTGTACGCGGAGCCCTTCTCCCAGCAGAAGTCTGACTGATACACCGGGTGGGGAAGAAGGAATGAGGAAGAGCACATGCGACGCAAGGAGAGTAAACAGCCTCTCTCACATGCAGACACTGTCAGCTTTGCATTTTATTTTATGTTATCCTCACAACAAACTTGTGATAAAGATTCCATCATCTCTATTTTCTGAGAGATTAAACAATTTCTCTGGATCCCCCAAATAGTGAACAGAGTTGGGGGGATTTAAACACAGGTCTTCCTAAAACTAAAACCCATATTCTTTCCCCTGTAAGAACTGCAGATATTATGCAGGATTCACTTCTGTGCTGCAAAAAGTGTTATACAAATGAAATCAATTAGTATGTGCCGTGTAAAGCCTTCCCAGGTGGCGCTAGTGGTCAAGAGTCCACCTGCTAAGGCAGGACATGCAAGAGAAGAGGGTTCGATCCCTGGGTTGGAAAGATCCCTGGAGGAGGGCATGGTGGCCCACTGCAGTACTGTCGCCTGGAAAATTCCACGCGCAGAGGTGCCCGGCAGGCTATAGTCCATGAGGCTGTAGAGTTGGATATGATGGACCACCATAAAGTTCCACATGAGAAATTTATTTTATAAATTTTTTAAGGGATTTCAAGGAGTCCCTAAAGAACACGTTTCATGTACCTTTGTATCACTTTGGGTTGTACTGGGTCTTTGCTGATGCGCTGACTTTTCTCTAGTTGTGGCGGGGGCGGGGGGCTACTCTCTCGCTGCGGTGTTACTCTTCTGCTGCAGTGGCCGCTCTTGCTGTGCAGCCCGAGCTCTAGGGCACGCAACTCCTGTAGCTGTGGCAACAAGCTTAGCTGCATGTGTGACCTTCCCAGACCAGAGACTCAACCCTCGTCTCCTGTATTCGCAGACGGATTCTTTACCACCGAGCCACCAGGGAAGCCCCTATTTTATAAAAATTTAATTAAAAACGTCAAAAAATTTTTTGTTATTTAAAAATGTTAGAAATCCAGGATGAAAACTGTTAAGAATCGAGAATGCTTCTCTCTTTCTGAGAAGAATTATGTAACTTGCTTTTTTTCTTGTTGCTGCCTTCCTAGAAACCAAGAACCTCCAGCCCAAGTTCTAATTGTTGCTACAATGGCCCTTTTACTCCCATGAATTCTTTGGCCTTATTTCCTTGTCTTGATTTGCTAATTCTATTCAATCAGCTTAATTGTATGACTCTCATTCAAGCTTTGTTTAGAATCCCTTTTGGGATAAGTATGAAACTGATCATGTATTTCACTTAGCTTTTTCTGATTTTCAGTTGAAGACCCTGGCCTAACATCTTAAGAATGACACTAGGAGGGTCAAAGTTGGGTATAGATCTCTGTGGGGCCTTAACCAGCAGCAGGATAACTTGCCCTATAGCAGGAAACCAGCAGAGCTGTTTTTCTTTACAAAGAAACTCTTTCCATTGTTAATCTGAACTTTGACAACAGTGAGCTGATGATTATTTAATGAAGAACCAGTATGTACATGCCATGATTTAAAGCTAAAATATAAACATCCAATGCATCTAAAGAAGTTCCTTCTTCTTTCATCAAATCCTGTTTGCCCAATGTATTTCATGGGTAATTTGATAAGAAGTAACTTTCTCAGATAAGAAATCCCAAAAAGCCCCAAAGCTAATACTGCGACTGAAAAACTGGGAACATGCCAGCCCCTACGTGTCACAATCCAGATAGGTTATGGCTATAAAATAATGGAATTTTGTTCACGAGAAATGCAGGTCCAAATTCTTCTCTCGAATGAGTCAGTTTCTTTCAACAATGCCAGTCCATTCCTTGAATTCAAAGCTCTGTGGCAAATTCTGGCCTCCAAATTTCTCAGAATCTGACATCTGAAAACACAATACTTTTCTTTCATGTGGTGTGTGGGGTGTGTGTGTGTGTGTGTGTGTGTGTGTGTGTGTGTTGTCTGTAGCTGAGAGTTAACTGACCCTAACAGCAGAAAGTAGAAGCTGTGAGCCTGCACAGGAAGAATCCGCCACGGCTACAGATGAACTCAAGCGTGGGCTGAAGGGATGTGGAACAAGCATCGATAGCATCTGCTGCAACGACATTTAAGAAAAAGTCACTGACCACAGACTCCCCCACCCCCATAAAGGAAGAACTTGCTGCCCAGCTTCAGGGAGTGTGGTCTATCGATGGCCTCCAGCTGTCAGCTGTTTCGAGGTCCCTGGTCTTCCAGAGTGCCCTTGGATCACCCCGGCTGCTGCCTTCCTGGGGCAGCCTCATCCAGCAGTGAGGTGAAGTAGAGTCCAAAGCCCTGACCATTCTGGTTTGAAGTGGACACTGATGGCACAGTTGCTCTGTGGCACCCCCAGGTAGGCGGAGGCTTGGCAGTCTCTGCCCATCTGCTTTCGTCTCCTTCCCTTCATAGATGTTGAACTCTATTAAATATCACACACCTCAAACTCCATCTATGCAGCTGCTTTTGGAGAACTGAACTCTCAGCAAAGCCCACCAGATGCCTCTCCCTGTCTTTATTCAGAGTACAAGGAAGGGCAGCTTTTCCCCAGAAAGACCTGCCCGCCCACAATCACTTGTCTCCTCCAAGATCAGGCAATTGGCGAAATCACATTCTACGTTAGCCGGTACCACTGCTGCTGCTGCTGCTGCTAAGTCATTTCAGTCGTGTCCGACTGTGCGACCCCATAGACGGCAGCCCACCAGGCTTCCCCGTCCCTGGGATTCTCCAGGCAAGAACACTGGAGTGGGTTGCCATTTCCTTCTCCAATGCGTGAAAGTGAAGTTGCTCAGTCATATGGGACTCTTAGCGACCCCATGGACTGCAGCCCACCAGGCCCCTCCGTCCATGGGTTTCTCCAGGCAAGAGCACTGGAGTGGGCGCCGTCGCCTTCTCCACCACTGGCCATTGTTTGTTCCAGTCATGGACTCGGTCATTCTCTGCTCCTCAGTGGTCATGGGCCAGTCCCCTGGTGCATTAACCACACAACCATTAAGAGTTACCCTGCCTAGAAATACCGCAGAAATACTCTCTCCTGGAAACCTGGTGCTCGACGGGTCGGTATCCCAGAAAACTCTGTGACAATTAGACTATTCTCCAGTTGTTGATGGAAACCCATCTCCAGTTCAAGAATGTTTCTGGCATTCATTGCTGACAGAGATCCCAGGAGGCACCAGCATGGAATATAAGCACAGTCAAGCTTTTATGGTCTGACTCTGAACTAACTGCACAAAATTGAGATCTAAAGGCTTTGCCAGGTGTCTCTTACGCCCTAAAACCACACATTCAAACTAATTGCAACATGATTCTGGTTAAATAAACAACAGTGCTGGTCATACATTTTTGCTTCTGGGTGGTAGAGCTCGGTGGTTAAGTCTCCCGCCTCACTAGCTATATCACCATGAGCCAGCTACCTAATCTTTCTGAGAATTTGTTTCTTCACCTGTAACATAAGGATAGTGATATTTGGCTTATAGATCTGTTGTGAGGTTGACATGATGTATTTGAATGATTCCAATACATTGTGGGCCCTTTGCTAAGGGTAGTTATCATGACCCTGATAGTTACCTTACTAGGATACCTTCTTAGCAGTCATCATCTTTTAAGGTCTTCAGTAACTAAGAGAATATCAGAATATTAGGTTCACAAAGGCTTGGAAAGTATCACTGGCCTCATAAAGATCACTAACCTCATGGTGAAGCAGAAGCAGGTCATAGGAACAAACATTTGTGATATTAGAATATCTCCACGTCTTAACGTCTTTCTCACTCTTACTCATGAGGCTTTCAGCATCCTGACCGCCCACATCCCACAGATAAGTAGCTGGGACTCTTGTTAAGAGAGACAGAAAAAGGGGCATGATGTTTCCTTCTTGGCTCTTTCCTTCATCTTGCAGATACTTGTCATTGCATGGTTTTTAGAACTTGCCAGTTAGTTTTCTGAAAGTTTCAAGAGGTTCCAGGTGTTTAAGACTTCGAGTTTTTTTTTTAATCCCATTTAAATCTATTATTATTCTTATTCTTTTTCAGAATTATTTGAACTACTGTTGCTTGATTCTTTTCCTAAGTGAACATTAGAATGCTAAAGCTGAAACTCCAGTACTTTGGCCACCTCATGTGAAGGGTTGACTCATTGGAAAAGACTCTGATGCTGGGAGGGACTGGGGGCAGGAGGAGAAGGGGACGACAGAGGATGAGATGGCTGGATGGCATCACTCACTCAATGGACGTGAGTCTGAGTGAACTCCAGGAGCTGGTGATGGACAGAGGGCCTGGCGTGCTGTGATTCATGGGGTCGCAAAGAGTCGGACACGACTGAGCGACTGAACTGAACTGAACTGAACTGAGTACCAAAAATATCCTGTGAATATTTTAAAAATAGATTTACGAGTCAACAGGAAGAATTAACATCTTCTCTGTTTCTAGTCAAGAACAGAGCATGCATTTCCGTTTAATCATGTTGTCTTAGCTGTCTTTTTATTCCTTGGTAGAATTAATTCTTAATAAAAACTTTATTGAGATATAGTTCAAAACCCACAAAATTCACCTTTTTAAACTGTACAATATACTGGGTTTTAGTTGACTTTTCACTTTCATGCATTGGAGAAGGACATGGCAACCCACTCCAGTATTCTTGCTTAGAGAATCCCAGGGACGGGGAAGCCTGGTGGGCTGCCACCTGTAGGGTTGCACAGTCAGACACGACTGAAGCGACTTAGCAGCAGCAGCAGCAGTATATGCACAGAGTTGTCTAACTATTACCAAAATCAATTTCAGAACTATGTAGAATATTAGAATACTCGAAGACAAGCCCCGTGGCTACCATTCCTCTGTCCTCCGATCTCCCACCCCCTAGAAACCATTGATCTACTTCCTGTCTTGTGACTTTTGCTTGCTCTAGACACTTCACATAAATGGGGTTACATGATACCTGCCTTTTGCAACTGGTTTCTTTCAGGGGGCAGCGTTTGAAACCCAGCCTTGTCACGTGCATCAGCACTATCTCCCTTTTTATCGCCTGATTCTATGTTATTGAATGGGTATGCCACATCTTTTTTACCCATTCAACAGCTGATGGACATTGCTCCTGCTTTTTGACTATTGAGACTAAAACTGCTGTGAGCGTGTGTGCAGAAGCATTTGTTTGAGTATCTATTTTCAGTTATTCTGGGTGTATACCTAGGAGCAGTATTTCTACCTCATGTAATGACTCTATGCTGAAGACTTGCAGGAACTGTTAAACTGTTTTCCAAAGAAGCTACACCATTTTACGTTCCCACAGGATACGTGTGAGGGTCCCAGCTTTTCCACGTTCTTAACAACAAGTGTTAACTTCTGTCTTTTTGATTTACGCATCCTGCACGATAGGAAATATCTCGCTGTGGTTTTGATTAGTCATTAGTCCCTAATGACTAATGATGATGAGCATCTTTTCATGTGCTTATTGATGATGGAGACGACATTTTTAAAAATTTTCTGTTTTGACATAGTTTCACATTTACAGAAAAGTTATAGAAGAGCTTCCCTAAAAAGTCTTGATCAGATGCGGGATACAGGATGCTGGGGGCTGGTGCACTGGGATGACCCAGAGGGATGGTATGGGGAGGGAGGTGGGAGGGGGTTTCAGGATGGGGAACATGTGTGCACCCGTGGCAGATTCATGTTGATGTATGGCAAAACCAATACAATACTGTAAAGTAAAAAAAAAAGAAAAAAGTCTTGATTACCCTTCACCGGTATTCACCCTAACTGTAAGCGTTTCATCCCATTTGTGTTATCATTTCTTCTCTCTGTCTCTTTCTACACAGTTTTTTAGTAATCTGAGAGTAATTTGCCTATCGTGCCCCTTTACCTATGAATGCTTGTGTGAATTTCCTGAGAACAAGGGCAATTTTATTTAGTATAACTTCAGTATATTTATCAAAATCAGGAAACTTAACATTGGCAAAAAAAGTTGGCTAATCCACAGTCCATTTTTGAACTTTAGTACTTGTCTCAATATTCCCGATTCAAGCCCAGGATCAAAGATTTTACCCTGTTTCTTATTTTTTTAGTTGCCTTTAATCTGAAACAACTCCTCGACCTTTCTTCATCTTTCACGGCCTTGGTATTTGAGGAGTAGGGGCCAGCTGTTTTGTAGAATAGATTTGTCTCATATTTCCTTGTGATTAAATTACATTGTGCATTTTTGGCAGGAATTCCACAAAAGAATGTCCTAGGGCATTGTGGCAGGAAGCTTATTTACCCCATCATTGGCAATTAACTTTGAAAACTCGGTTTAAGAGGTATTACTTAGTATGCATTGAAAAATCACTATTTTTCCTTTTGTAATTAATAAGCAATTTTGAGATGGTGTAACGTTCTGTCCTTCATTAACTTTCATTCACTGGTCTCAGCATATTGTATCCTTTTTTGGACAGTGCTGCATAGCTTGCAGACACCAAAAGCACAACGTCCTCACCACTGGGAGCTGGAAAATTTCCAGCATCCTGTGTCTTGCTTAGAATAAGTTTTGGGGTATAATTTGTATACAGTGAAAATTTATCTATTTTGCATTTCTAATTGGGTTAGTTTTGACAACTGTGCCGAGTCATGCAGCCATCATCATCATAAAAATGTACGTTTCCATTACCCTACAAAGACCGAAAGGGAGTCCTTCTTAATTATGTGGGACATAGACATGTTCTAGACATAAGCTAGACATATTCTAGTCTAATCTTAAGAAACTCAATCTCTTTCTGACTCAGGCCTGGTCTTCAAAATCATTGTCTTGGTAGGAACCCAAAATAGAAGCCAGTGTTGAGGCCCAAAGCAGCACAACAACCCCTTTGTCCCAGGTGGTACCCACCTCTTCCCGGACTCAGCAGGTGAAAGGACTCTAGGCAACAGGACTCACGGAACAGGAAAACCCATCTGGAAAGGTTCCCAAAAGTATTTCTCTGCACACTCAGAGTTCTGCTTGTCCTCAGCACAAGGCTCGCGCCCCACCGGTGGCCTCTCGGGGGGCACGGGGCGCTCTGCCTGCCCAGGAGCCTTGGGGGACGGGGCGCTCTGCCTGCCTGGGGGCCTCTCGGGGGGCACGGGGCGCTCTGCCTGCCCAGGAGCCTTGGGGGACGGGGCGCTCTGCCTGCCTGGGGGCCTCTCGGGGGGCACGGGGCGCTCTGCCTGCCCAGGAGCCTGGGGAGACGGGGCGCTCTGCCTGCCCGGGGGCCTCTCGGGGGGCACGGGGCGCTCTGCCTGCCCAGGAGCCTTGGGGGACGGGGCACTCTGCCTGCCCGGGGGCCTCTCGGGGGGCACGGGGCGCTCTGCCTGCCCAGGAGCCTTGGGGGACGGGGTGCTCTGCCTGCCCGGGGGCCTCTCGGGGGGCACGGGGCGCTCTGCCTGCCCAGGAGCCTTGGGGGACGGGGCGCTCTGCCTGCCTGGGGGCCTCTCGGGGGGCACGGGGCGCTCTGCCTGCCCAGGAGCCTTGGGGGACGGGGTGCTCTGCCTGCCCGGGGGCCTCTCGGGGGGCACGGGGCGCTCTGCCTGCCCTGGGGGCCTCTCGGGGGGCACGGGGCGCTCTGCCTGCCCGGGAGCCTTGGGGCACGGGGCACTCTGCCTGCCCGGGGGCCTCTCGGGGGGCACGGGGTGCTCTGCCTGCCCCGGGGGCCTCTCGGGGGGCACGGGGCGCTCTGCCTGCCCGGGGGCCTCTGGTGGGGGGGCGCGGGGCGCTCTGCGACTTGCGCCTCCCGTGCTCCGGAGCCGAGCAGGCAGCACACTTGTGCTGGGCCCCGGGGCTGGCCGAGCGCCATCCCATGGGGATGCTCCGACACCTCCTCTGCTCTCCCTGGGCCCCTGAGAAGTGAGTGCAGCTCTCCCTCCCCGACCCCAGGGCCCTCCCAGGGGGGTCTCTGTTTTGGGGGCTCCGTTGGTTTCCCAAGTGGCTCAGTGGTGAAGACTCCACCTGCCAATTCCAGCAGATGCAAGAAATCTTCCTTGGGTGGGGAAGGTCCCCTGGAGGAGGGCATGCCACCCCACTCCAGTGTTGTCGCCTGGGAAATCCCATGGACAGAGGAGCCTGGTGGGCTGCAGTCTATGGAGTCGCTCAGAGTCGGAGACGACTGAGCGACTTCACTTTCACTTTTCCTTTTATGCATTGGAGAAGGACATGGCAACCCACTCCAGGGTTCTTGCCTGGAGAACCCCAGGGACGGGGGAGCCTGGTGGGCTGCCGTCTATGGGGTCGCACAGAGTCGGACACGACTGACGCGACTTAGCAGCAGCAGCAGCAGCATCAGTGTTCAGGCTAAGAACTGAATGTATTAATGCCCCCAAAGCCTTTTTCTCCTAAAGCTGTTGTCTCTGCCATGAGTTGTGAAAATCTGTTTTGAAAGTAAAAGTTGAATGCTGAGTCACTTTTTTCTGAATTACCACAAGAAACATCCCCCTCTCAATGGACGGATATCAGAAAGTAGAGGAGGGTGGGAAGAAAGGACAAGTCTCATTGCCTAATATTTGTCAATATGGGCAAGTCTCATTGCCTAATATTTGTCAATACCATCCCATCATTGTACAGCTGATTTGGGAGAAATAAACACACAACTTCATGTTTACCTACCTTAAATATTATCATTATTTATCTACATCAGTCTCTCCTTCTTCTGACTTCTGAGCAAACCAGATAAGGAAATATCTTTATTTACTTTTTATTTTTCTTTTCCAGTAGTGTAGCAAATGGGAAGGGACATAAAGGCAAACAAAGATGACTAGGAAAGCAATAAAGGATTAGATCTTGTGATGGGATGTGAGTTTGGGCTTGGTAGAACAGAGTGCCTGGGCCTGAGGGAAAGAAAGGGAGCTTACTAAGCAGTAAGGATGATGGTGTCTGGGTTGATCAAACAGAGTAAGGTTAACTGGAGAGAAAAGGAGGCCATTTCTTCAAAGTTCATCTCAACATAGGTACGTTCATTGTACAATAAATATAAAATGTAATGAATCTAGAACCACTTTCACTTCTCCTGGAATGTTATGGATAGTTCTCAGTGTCCTCCCTAGACCTCAGGAGTGGGGGCTCAATGCTAGTAATTCTAGTGCAGGACATCTTCCGTTCTGTGTGGTGAGATCTGGGCATTGCTTTAATCAGTATGAGCGAATCAAAACCACAGTAAGCTGTCACCGCCCACCTGTCAGAATATAAAGCGTACAAACAACAAATTGTTGACCTGGATGTGGAGAAAAGGGAACCCTTTCCAAATGTATTGTTGGTGGAAATGTAAATCGGTGCTTTCACAGTGGCAAATAGTATAGAGGTTCCTCAAAAAACTAAAAATAGAGTTATCATATGATATGGCAATTCCACTCCTAGGAATATATTTGAAAAAAATGAAAACACTAATTTGAAAAAAAAAAACCACACACATGCACCCCAATGTTCGAGCAGCACCATTTACAGTAGCCAACACATGGAAGCAGCCCAAATGCCCGTCAGCAGATGAACGGATAAAGAAAATGTGGTATATACCTACATAACGAAGTAATACTCAGCCAGAAAAAGAAGGGACTCTCCCATTTGCAGTAACACGAATGGGTCCAGAGAATACTGTGCTTAGTGAAATGAGTCAGACAGAGACAAACACTCCATGACATCATTCATGTGAATCTCAGAAATAATCCAAGGAAACGCATGTGCAAACAGACACAGACTCAAGGATACAGGAAGCAAACTAGTGGTCGCCACAGAGGAGGGGGGGAGGGGCAAACAGGGGCACAGAATTCAGAGAGATGAACTGTTATGTGCAAAATATCAGTACATAAGTGTAATGGTATATCGTAACCATTATCTTGTAGTAACTTTGCTGATGCTGCTAAGTCACTTCAGTCGTCTTCGACTCTGTGTAACCCCAGAGACGGCAGCTCACCAGGCTCCCCTGTCCCTGGGATTCTCCAGGCAAGAACACTGGAGTGGGTTGCCATTTCCTTCCCCAATGCATGAAAGTGGAAAGTGAAAGTGAAGTCACTCAGTCATGTCAGACTCCTAGTGACCCCATGGACTGCAGCTACCAGGCTTCTCTGTCCACAGGATTTAATAACTTTAAATGGGGTATAATCAAATCTGTAAAATACTGAATCCTTATGCTGTACACCTGAAACTAATATACTACTGTAAATCAAGTATACTTCAATAAGAAAATAATAAAAAAAATAAAGGTTTACGATTACAAATAAGTAAGCAATATAAGGGACAGGAATCTCCATGAACTTGGATATAACAGATGAGAATCAGGATGGGATTTGAGAGGAGATATAATTTTGGAAATATTTAGAATTGGATTTGAGCCCCTAATAGCCTAGGCACATTTTTTTTTTCCTATTTTGGGGGGGCCATGTTGCTAGCCATACAGGACCTTAGTTTGCTGACATGGAGTCTTGAGCACTAAACCACCAGGGAAGTCCTAGGTACCTTTCAAGGTCACTCAGCATGGACACCTGCAGAATAAGTATAACTGGACTGCAGAGCTAAAACAAAAAGACAATGTAAAGGGAACCATAAGCCCTATAGAAATTTAACTACTATTGCTCTTTAAGCCAGCCAATCGCTTTACAAGCTTGGAAATTGTCTCCCAAGTTCCCTTGCTACTGTCAAAATTCTGCCTTAGGTTCCTTAAGACTTGTGAACCTCCACCTGAATCTCCTTGTGTACTCTTGCCTAAACAAAGACGCACATCCTTGATTTTATGTGTGTGTCCATTTGCTTTTATACTGTCGTTAAAGGCACTCGGTATTAAAAATTTCCCAGCCATTGGCATACACAAGCTTGCAGTTAGTAGAACCTGCCAGATATATCCTTAAGAGAGGATCACGATGGTGGGGTAGGACGTCCACATATGTTGGGGGGAGGCACAAACATTCAGTCTATAATACCTGTCTAAAAGGAGTCCTGTTTGTTTTCTGATAGTGTATTTGACCAATATATCCAAAGAGTAAATATACGCCCTTTTAAGTTTGTATGGTTATTGCCTATGTCTTCATTTATAAATAATAATAGGGGCTTCCCAGGTGGCTCAGTGCTAAAGAATCTGCCTGCCAAGGCAGGAGATACTGGTCCAATCCCTGATTCGGGAAGATCCCACATGCCTTGGAGCAATAAGGACTGTGTGCCACAACTGCTGAGCCTGCGCTCTAGAGCCCGACAGCCACGGCTGCTGAGCGTGTGCACTAGAGCCCGACGGCCACGGCTGCTGAGCCTGCACGCTAGAGCCCGACGGCCACGGCTGCTGAGGGTGCGCACTGCAGCACCCTTGCTCCACAGCGAGAGGCCGCCACAGTGAGAAGCCCACGCGCCACAGCTAGAGAGCGGACCCTGCGCCCCGCAACCAGAGAAAAGTCCGTGCAGGACAAAGACCCAGCACAGCCATACATGGATAAATAAGACTATTAAAAAATAACTAATAGCAGTATCAGAAAATATCAGAAGTCAAAGCTATAACTGAGGCCTTGAAACAGCTGGCTGATGTGTAGCTGTGCGGGCCCTTTGGTCGTGGGTTACTAACACTCCCTGGGCCAGCATGAAGGCTGCCACTCCTATCGTCTTCTTAAACTGGGTGTCAGCAGTCACTTATCACACTGGCCCAGTTCCCGGTTACCTTTTACACACGTCTCCATCAAAACTGAGATAAAGCAAGACAAACTGGAAGTGATAATACATTTCACGAGAAACAGAATGCAAATATACTGAGAAGGGAAGGCTCTTAACTCGTGTTTAACATCTAAACGCCGCACCCACTCCACTCATGTTTCCTAACTTGCCACTGAAGCGTTTGAGCTTGTCATCTCAAGAGTCCTCTTGAGGACTCTCCTTCAGTCGCCAAAGAGGAACCCGAGACCTGGGAGAGTGATCCATTTGCCCAAGGTCACATACTGAATTAGCTGGATGCTCCTTTTCAGTTAACCATGGTTAGTTAACAAAGTCTGAGAGGCACTTATTTCCCTAGTGAATGCCTATAAGGAAGGGTGGATTTGAAAAATAAAAATGAGAGCATGTGGGTTGTTAACCTCAGCGAGATTGTTACACTGATTAGCATCTGTTGGAATTTCCTGATGCCAAAAGCCATGGGAAGCTCAGACCCGTTGTCAAGGGAGCAGGAAGGGGAAGGAAGAGGGCCGTGGATTTCCCTGACCTGAAAACCCCATCCAGGTAGCAGCTGCCATCCTGGCGCTCTGGCTCCACGGTGCTTATTTCTTTTTGCTTGAATCCAGCGGCTGCGGGGCCCTTCAGGCAGATGTGGGAAGAAGACCATAAAAAGAGGACAGTTATATCAATGTAGGAATCTTAAAAAATGATACAAATGAACTTATTTACAAAACAGACAGAAACTCACAGACATAGCAAACAAACTATGGTTACCAAAGGGGAAGGAAGAGAGGAGTAAGTTAGGAGTTTGGGGCTAAAATACACACACTGCTGCTGCTGCTGCTGCTGAGCCGCTTCAGCCGTGTCCGACTCTGTGCGACCCCATAGATGGCAGCCCACCAGGCTCCCCCGTCCCTGGGATTCTTCAGGCAAGAGCACTGGAGTGGGTTGCCACTTACTGCTATATATAAAATAGTAAACAACAAGGGCCCTGCTGTGTAGCGCAAGGACCTTCTCTTGTAATAACATATAATGGAAAAGAACCCAAAACATAAATATATACACATACATATCTATATACGAATCGCTTTGCTATACACCAGAAATTAACACAACATTGTAAATTAACTCTACTTCAATGTAAAAATAAAAGGTTTATAAAAAAAGACCACAGGCTTTGAGTCAGCAGACTTGAGTTCAGATCTTGCCTCCTCACCACCTGAAAACCCCAGATAGATTTCTCCATCCCTCTAAACCTCGGGTGTCCCATTAGTGAAACGGGAGTGAGCATGCAAGGAGGCGCGCGTGTCAGCAGTTATGAGGGCCTGCTGTGCTGGCTCCCGCTCTGTTCCTGCCTCTTAGCCCTCACTGCTCAGGTGGCTCTGGGAGGTTCTGCTCATAGCAAGACTGTGAAGGCTGCTGGCTGACTGTCTTCTCTGGTTCTGGGGGGTGCTTTGCTTTGCAGGTGCTCTGTAGGAGAACATCAAGGCTGGTGATGCTGGCAGGCATCAGTTCAGGCGTCCTGGCAAATCAGTGATCACTGGCTCGAAACCCCCGAGTGCCTCCATTCAGCTAAGAAACTGACCCCTCCATCGAAAATCTAACACCTGGTACAGCAGGGTCCCCCAGACACGTTGCCAGCTGTACTGGTGGGTCAGTGGTTGAGTCCTATTGGTTGCTCAATGTTTTGAATACTATTCCAGAAAGAGGGAACAAGCTGTCTGTCCACAGAGCCTCACTGTCACCGCCTTATCTGCAAAAGAAGGCAAGCATCAGCTTCACAAACGGTGCAGTCTTTGGACAGCCCCGGTCAAGGTCAGGGAGGCAGTGGTTCCTGGGTTCTTTGCGCAGTCACTCCAAGCTGTACACACGTGATCCTTGACCAAATAGCCTTTAATCCACTTGACAAACCAAATACCCTTTAATCCGAGCTTCCTTGGGGTGCTGGGTCTCCGGTTTCTCTGGAACAAAACTTGCTTTTGTTTCCCAGGTTCTGGGAGTTAATCCCAGATGTGTTTGCTTTAGCTCAATTTCTTTGTTTCCATGCTTCATTTGTGTCTGTTGTTTTTACCCTCCTCCAGATAAGGGTTCCCCACTCCAGTCCTCTAGCCTGGAAAGTCCCATGGGCGGAGGAGCCGGGTAGGCTGAGTCCACGGGGTCGCTGAGGGTCAGACACGACTGAGCGACTTCCCTTTCACTATTCACTTTCATGCACTGGAGAAGGACATGGCAACCCACTCCAGTGTTCTTGCCTGGAGAATCCCAGGGACGGCGGAGCCTGGTGGGCTGCCATCTATGGGGTCGCAGAGTTGGACACGGCTGAAGTGACTTAGCAGCAGCAGATAAGGGTCCCAATTGCCTTACAGGAAAAAAAACCAGCAACTAATTCACCAGAAATCTTCCTGGTCCCTGGCTTGTCAGCTTCAAGCACATTCTTCCAACACCTGTTCAAGCGGACACCACTCATGGCGTCTACCTTGTCCCGGGGGGGTCCAGGAAGCCACGCCTGACACGCCCGCTGCTCTGCTCGTGTGCGTTCACCTTTTTCCGCCTGACTCTCCCGCTGCTCTGTTGGTGTGCGTTCACTTTTTTCCGCCTGACACTCCCGCTGCTCTGTTGGGGTGTGTTTACCTTGTCCCTGGGTGGTCCAGGAAACCACACCTGACACTCCTGCTGCTCTGCTGGTGTGCGTTCACCTTTTTCCGCCTGACACTCCCTCTGCTCTGCTGGTGTGCGTTCACCTTTTTCTGCCTGACACTCCCGCTGCTCTGTTGGGGTGCGTCTGCCTCGTCCCGGGGTGGCCCGGGAAGCCCACGCCTCACACTCCCGCTGCTCTGTGGTGTTAAGGCTCCTCTGCGGCGTCTTTGGGCAAGTGGCAGTGGATTCATCTTATTGTATTAAAATAGATGGAAACACTCATTTGGCATGGATTAATATATGGACTTTCATCGGCCTCCATCGTTTTGATTTCTGGAGAGTAAACTTTTCCTTTCATTTGTTTTTCTTTGGCCATGCCGTGCAGCATGTGGGTTCTTAGTTCCCTCCCAGGGGTCAAACCCATGCCCCCTGCAGTGGAGGCAGGGAGTCTTAACCCCTGGACAGCCAGTGAAGTCCCTGGAGAGTGACAGTTTATATCACAAGGCCAGACAAGGTCTGATCCCCTAAACCCGGAAGCTAGTTTACCCCTGGTCTGAATGCGTGAACACAAAATACGGCCTATGTTCATTTGAGTTCATTTTTCTAATGGACGGCATCCTGGCTGATGCAGAAGCTGGTCCTCCCGAGGATGGTGGTGCTGGTGGTGGTGGACTGCCGCCCTGCCGTGTCCAACTCTTTGCGATCCCATGGCCTGCAGCATGCTAGGCCTCCCAGTTCCCAGCGGTGGGGTATCAGGCTCTAAAGTGAAAGACTGACAGGGGGCTGGGTGGGCCCTCAGGAAAGATGGCTCTTTGGTGAGGATCACACTTTCCCTGGCTGGGAGCTCAGCAACTCTCGAGTGCTGGGTGCTTTCCATCTTCAACTTCAAGACCTCCTGTCACCAGGGAGGCTGGAGGGGTCCCTGGCAGGGGTGTGTGTGTGTGTGTGTGTGTGTGTGTGTGTGTGTCGGGTGGGGGCGGGGTGGGATACAGACAGTAAGTCTGATACAGAAAAGGGACCTGGAGGGAAAGGAAAGGAATAGAAGGTGCAGGTCACAGTGGGCAGTTCTCACCTCTGTTGCCCGTGCGATTATCTTCTGGATGTGAAGGAAGCTTCACAGGTGGGTGGGAGGTTTAAGAGAAGTGAGAACAATTTGGACAGGCTCTGGAAGGAATGCAGAGGGACAGATGGGAGATAAGTAATCACCTTGAAGACCAGTGAGCGGGGGCCGCCCTGATCCTGGGTACCCACCTTGCAGCAGCCTCCACTGTGGGCTCTGTGATTCTGTGGACGCTGAGCGGCTCATGGGGCAGAACTGAGGCTGGGGACTCGTAAAGCTGCTCCCCAGGTTTGGCTCCGGTGGGTGCAGCGGGAGGTGAGGTGCTGAGGACCTCACTCTGGCTGATGTCTCCCTGGAATCCACCCTCTTTTGTGTGACAAACGGCAAGTCAGAGAAAGTCACACCTCTAACCACAGCAGCCCAAATTCCCAGAAACAGCAGCTTAGAAGACACAAGAAAGTGGCTGAGACTGAGTGGGAAATGTGCCTTGACCACTCTTGTCTGTCTCTATAGGCTCTGTGAAAAATTATCTACAAGAACAGTGTCTATTATGGAGACTCCATTGCAAAGCTTGGTTTCCCAAGGTCATCTTAGAGAATGGCGTATTCTCTCTCATCATCATCTGCTTAATCCCAAGTGTCAGCAGGACTGAATTCCTGCTGGCAAAACAGTATTTTCCATTTCAAAGATGGCTCATCCCAAAACACTTTAGACACATTTCTCATTATTTTTTCAGGCCAATTCTTTGGGATTGAGATCATCATCTCTACTTAATAAATGAGAAAAATAAGGATCAGAAATGGTAAGAAATTTGCCCCAGGTTTGAGGCGGGGCAGAACTTGAGATTAGAACTTACTTCTGTTTTAGCCTCTAGTCTAAATCTCCCTCTGATTCTGCGCTCACCCAGCTCCCCAGGCGGCATTTTCTAAAAGCAGAGCCTGGCCCACAGATGCAGTGGGACACGGGGGAGAGTGGAGTTTGCAGACGGCGTGTCTGAGTTCCAATCAGGCGCTCTTTCTCATGGGCTCCTGGATAGTGAGAGGGTCTTCTGTCCGCGGCTGCAGAGTGGGAGAGCTCAGAGATCTTTCCAGGAAGCCCCTCGCTGGGCCGCTAGAGTGCCGCCACAGGGCCGCCTTCTGGCACAGGCAGTTCCTTTTCCATTTTGTGCTAGCCAGTGTGGTGAACGGGCCTTGTCAGGTCAGCATTCATCTATGGGCTTCTGGGGAGTTTGGTGCAACCCTGTGGGAAGACCCAGCTTCCTCTGCAGAGCATTACAGCCTAGAACACGGCAACCCCACCAGGACACTGCTCCCTCTCCATGCAAGCCAGCTTCCCCCGGAGAGGGTCTCCACATTGTCCTTTTTAATTACAGCAAGATGAAATACTGGCACAACACTCCTTGCCTAGAAAGTGAATTTCAAAGGAGAGTCATGGAAAATTTTCTCTCCGGACAGTTGGAGCCTGGGATGGCATGGTGAATGCTCCCCAGAGGTCAGCAGTGACTTGGGTGGAGGAAGAGACTGGCACACATTTCTGGAACAAGGTGGAGAGCACATGTGCCGCCTCGCCAAGCGTTTATCCTGGCCAGTTGTGCCGGCAGAACATGGAGCAGTAAGCTTTGCACCCTGATGGGGACAAATGAACCTGCCTGCCATGGTTATTCTATGACAGGCTGTGATCTGTTGAGACCCGAGGATCAGCCAGACAATCAGTGAAGGTTCTAATGAGTAGAAAGCGTATCAATAAACAGCCTTGTAATCAGAACGCTCCTCCCCTGTCTGCATAGCACTTTACAGTTTCTACAACTCTTCCAACATACACGGCTTAGTTTAAATCTCGCGGCAGGCCTGGTGGGTGTCCCCATCATTCTCAGTTTATACGACAGCAGCAGCGCAGCTGTGGTTCCGTGTACAGAGCAGGAACTGGGTGTTAGGAACTGGGCAAGCGCCTTTTTGTTTCTGATTCCCTCAACACATATTGTTGAGCCCCTACTCTGCACCAGGCACTTTTCTGAGGGTTGGGAATAAAAACATGAATAAAAGAGGGGAGTGCCAGCTCTAAAGGAGCTGATGTTCTAGCTGGGGGAGGGACAGACAATGAGAAACAGGGTAGATGGTCTGTAGCTGCTCAGGAAAGGACCTCCAGAGAAGGTGACTGGGGGTCTGCAAGGAGGGCGAGGCCAGTAGGCATGGATCCTGTGACTGGCCTGCAGGGAAGACAAGGTCAGAGGGGCCAGGGGGCCAAGGGTCGTGGAGGAGCTGATGGGCCCTGAAGGACTCCAGCCTGACTCGGAGCAGGAGGAGAAACCGCTGAAGGTGACCTGGCTTTACTCTTAGTACTTTTGCCCCCTTTAATTTTCAGAACGAATAGTTAGATGAATAGTTAAACTCAGAGAGGTTAGATGAATAGTTAGATGAATAGTTAAACTCAGAGAGGTTAAGTAACTTGCCGGAGAACACACAGTAAACCTTTTGGAATCAGGAGTCCAGCTCTGGTCTGTCTGCCCGCAGAGCGCACGGTCCTAAGCCTTCCTAAGCAACACTGACTTTTCAGCACTAGGAAACTTGTGCCACTCCTTCAAGTGTGTTGCCCAGGATCACACACCCAGGCAGCTGTGCAGTCACTGGACTAGTTGAAATCATTTTTCCCTTGCACCAATATGTCATATTTGTTTATAATTTATCATGTCCATCTTTATGGAAAAAAGTAGGGAACAAATTTGTGAAACATTTTTTAAAGTCGTATGAATCCTAGACTTTCCCTGCTATACCAGGCTCTCTCTCACACACACACACACACACACACACACACACACACACCCAGAGATGAATAGAAAATGAATCAAGGACCTTTATAAAAACCATCTGGCAGAGATTGTCAATCGTGAAAAGGTTAGGCAATGTCCAGTGTTACTTGGGCAAGGACAAAGCTGTTGTAAGATGTCACGTGTGCTGGGGCACCTCCACTTATCCCACCCGGCTTTGAAAATAACACGAGTAGAAAACGCCCAGAAAGGCAAGTGGGAAGTGCTGTTAAGTGGCAATTGGACCCACAAAATTGCCATAAAGTGCATATGAAAACTGATAAAATCAGAATAAAGTTATAGTTTAGTTTTAGTACGTTACCATTGTACCAAGGTCGATCTCTTGTTGGTTTGAAAATGTTCCATGGTTATTTAAGATGTTATCATTGGCAAAAGCTGGCTGATGATACACAGGAACTCTCTGTACTGTTTTCGCAAATTCATGTGAATCTTAAATTATTTAAAGATACAAAGGTTTCCTTTTTAATGGGAATGGGATTCAAAGGCATGTTTGTAGCAGCGCAACTTAAATAGCGATTTCGTCAATAAGAGACTAGTTACCCTACAGCCAGATGGTAGGTTATTGTTATTGCTTAGTTGCAAATTTGTGTCCAACTCATTTGTGACCCCATGGGCTCATTTCAAATCCCATGGACGGAGGAGCCTGGTAGGCTGCAGTCCATGGGGTCGCTGAGGGTCGGACACGACTGAGCGACTTCCTTTCACTTTTCACTTTCATGCATTGGAGAAGGAAATGGCAACCCACTCCAGTGTTCTTGCCTGGAGAATCCCAGGGACGGGGGAGCCTGGTAGGCTGCCGTCTATGGGGTCGCACAGAGTCGGACACGACTGAAGCGACTTAGCAGCAGCAGCAGCAGCAAACTCTGTCCATGGGATTTCCCATGCAAGAATATTGGAGTGGTTTGCCATTTTCTTCTCCAGGGGATCTTCCTGACCCAGGGATCGAACTTGAATCTCTACTAGGCAAGTATTAAAGAGAACGGAGCACTAACAGAAGAGGAAAAAGCAAAATGCAGAACAGTGTGTGCAACACGCTATGAATGGTGTTTCAAAAGGCAAGTGCGCACAGATACGTCTGTATAAACCACCTCCAGGAAGGCGGATATTTAAGGAATCAGTAACAGCCGGGAGTTCTAACGAGAGAAACTGAGAATCTGGGAGACAAGTGGAAGAGAGGCTTTTTCTTAAAAGAAAAAGCTTTTTTTTAAAAAAAAAAAAAATCAGATACATGCTATTACCCTTGTAGCTCAGTCGGTAAAGAGTCTGCCTGCAGTGCAGGAGACCCAGGTTCGATCCCTGGGTTGGGAAGATCCCCTGGAGAAGGAAATGGCAACCCGCTCCAGTATCCTTGCCTGGAAAATCTCATGGACAGAGGAACCTGGTGGATTGCAGTCCATGGGTCACAAAGAGTCGGGCACGACTGAGTGACTAACACACACCTATTTGAAAGCAAAATGTTCTGAAATGTGGTACACCACCGAAAGGGAACCTCATGACCTTTCTAGTTATTAATCGTGCATAAATAAAAGCAGGGGCTGCATAGCAAATACCTGATAGGTCTAAGAAAAAGCTTAAGATCTCTGTTTGTCAAAATACCACATTAAAGGTAAAAACAGAGATGAGGAAAATTACTCAGCCCTTAGTTCAATCTTCAGAGTCAGTGTTTTAACTTAAAAAAAGTGAGGAAAATATTTTAACACTTGTGACAGTTGAAGATTAATATCTTTACTATATTAAAAGCCTATTTACTCATCCAAAAGAAAAATATAAATACCATCAAAATAGATAAGTCCGTAAAAGAACAAGGCAGCAGGCTACCCACAAAAGGAGAAATGCAGTCGGCAAATAGATATACCAAAAATATCCACTCTGGCCAATCATCAGAAAAAAGTAAATTAAAACAAAGTAACATTTCCCACCTTTCAGGTTAACAAGTAATGAAATAATAATACTTCCAACCCAGAATTTCTACCTCTATGAATATATCCTAAGGAAAGTAGTATAAGTGTGGGGAAATTTTTATCTAAAAAACAAAATTCCTAGGTTGGTGTTCCTAATTCTTAAAAAAAAGTCAGAAACAGCCTGAGTGTTCAAGAGGAGGCTGATTAAATAAATGAGAGCCCAGCCATTCTATGGAGTGAAATGTGGGCATTAAAATAGTTGCTATACAAGATGGTCAGAGTATTGCTAGGTGAGAAAAGCAGATTCTGTAATGACATTCTATAGCCTACGAACAGTATTATGTACATGTTCTATCTTGGGAAAAAGCACTTATGATTTTTGCCTTTCCTTAATGAAAATATACCTGGGGCTTCCCCGGAGGCTCAGACAGTAAAGAATCTGTCTGCAACGCGGGAGACCCAGGTTCGCTCCTCGGGTGGGAAAGATCCCTTGGAGAAGGGAATGGCTACCCATTCCAGTAATCTCGCCTGGAGAATTCCATGGACAGAGGAGCCTGGTGGGTTACAATCCATGGTATATAGATAGATAGATATACCTAGAAAGTTCTTAACGGGAACCTTCCAAAATGCTGCCATTAGTTCTCTTCAGACAGGACAACCACAGAATTTCTTTAAAAAATTTCACAGGATTTATTTTGCTCATCTCCATGTTCTCTTTGTTTCTACCACTGTATGCATGTATGTGTATAAAAATCTAAAATAAGGAGGTAAATAAAGTCCCTCCAGTCTATGAAACTGAAAGAGGATCAAACCGTGAAGATGTGTCAGGCAGGTTTGGACAGAGCTGCCTGCAGTATCGTCTGAGGACTGTTCATTTCCTCACTCCTTCCTCCCCGCTCCCTGTGGACCACCCTCATACCTGCTCACAAAGTCCCTTCCCCATCAGAAGCCCCAGCTCAGCTCCTCTGGACACAGACAGGCACTGCCTTCCTCGTAGCACCTGGTGAATACCCGGTGAGTACTTCCTAGCTATGGCACTGGTTGACGACGTCAGGATCTTTCTCCTTCGCTGGAACACTTGGAATCACCTGGTGGGATTCTATCCTGCGTGCCTGCTCTGTGCCAGGCATCGGGTCAGTCACTGGGAGGAACGTGGACAGGAATAAGTTATGATCACTAATTGGTCACGGAGCTCTTAGTGGCAAGCAACAAGCCTGCTCCAGGCTGTGAGTAGGAAAGAAATTTATTAAAGATGTCAGACAGCTCACAGGCTTTGTGGAAGCCCAGAGACACAGGCTCGGCTGCCACGAGGCCAGGTAGACTCCCAAACCTTGCTGCTCCAGCGAGATGCCACTGCCTCTGTTCACTGTCACGGCCGCTCAAGCCGTTGACGCTGCCCCCTGGACACCATGCGCTCGGAGCAGCATCAGCCACTGCCGTCTTTCCTGGGGCACTCTGTACAGTGGCAGTTCCCATGTGGCCCTTAAAGAGGGTCCTGCTCAGCGTGTCTGCTTGTGGAACTGAAGTCACACACCTGTGACAAGGATTCTAGGATGGCAAGTCCTAGATGCTACTTAGGTGTGATGGGACTCACATTGTGTGAGATCCTTCAAACTTGTTTACAAAGAAACCAAAGGGCCACGAACCACGACAAATGTGCCCCTGACTTTCAGGAACTTCAGGGCAGCAGTGGGCAGTTTAAACACATGAGAAGACAGCAGAAGTGTGCAGGGGCCTGTGGGGTCCCTGGTGAGAAGGGCGGCAGCCCTTCAGGGGAAAGGGAGAGCTCCCCCAAGCGTGGGTAAGACTTATTTCAGGGGAGGTAGAGGCAGGCACTGGAAAAGATCACCATGGCCAGCTCTGCAGAGCTCTAAGAGTCAGTCAAGAAAAGAAGTGAGCCTCTGTGGGCAGAGGAAAACCCAGGGTGAAATCTTGGGCACTGTGGCAGACTGTAGGGGACATTTGGGGATACAGTGGTGCTATGGGTTGAATTGTGTTACCCCCAAATTCATATGCTGAAATCCTAAGCCCTAGCACCTCGGAGAAGGCAGTGGCACCCCACTCCAGTACTCTTGCCTGGAGAATCCCATGGACGGAGGAGCCTGGTGGGCTGCAGTCCGTGGGGTCGCTAAGAGTCGGACACGACTGAGCGACTTCTCTTCCACTTTTCACTTTCATGCATTGGAGAAGGAAGGGGCAACCCACTCCAGGGTTCTTGCCTGGAGAATCCCAGGGACGGGGGAGCCTGGTGGGCCGCCGTCTCTGGGGTCGCACAGAGTCGGACACGACTGAAGTGACTTAGCAGCAGCAGCAGTAGCAGCAGTATCTCAGGAAATGACTGTATTCAAGATAGGGCATTATTAGACTGTACCATAATCCAATATGACTGGTATCCTCCTAAGAAAAGGAGATCAGGACACAGATGTGCTTAGAGGGAAGACCACAGCAAGAAGATAGCCGTCTACAAGCCCTAGAGAGAGGCTTCAGTAGAAATCGACCCTGCTAACAGCCTTGATCTCAGACTTCTAGCCTCCAGAGTTGTGGGAAAGTAAATGCCTGTTGCTTAAGCCACCCACTCTAAAGTATTTTGTTATGGCAGGCCGAGCAAACTAGTAAAATGCGAAGCTCCTCGAATACACCAGAAGGTTCTGTTTGACGCCACTCCCCAAAGGCCATCCTGGGCATGCAGGGCTTTTCAGAAGATCATGGTTGCACAAAAAGAAGGGAAGCTGGCCTGACGCAGTCCGGAGCGGCGACTTCAGATTGAAGAGGGCCTGTAGAAAGTCTGGGTTGTCCAGGGAACCCTGTCTGCAAGGGTGCTGTGTTCTCAAGCCATGGTGGGGGGGGGTGGTGGGGTTGGGGCATTTCTGTTGTCTCACAATATACCCTCAGGAGGCCTGCTGGGCTGGCTGCTAAGCTGTTCTCACGTTCCTTCCTGAAGCCCATCTTGTACACTTGACTCTGTAATTCTTCGTTTCTTTGTGTGTGAAAGGAAAAAAAGATGCATGACCTGTGCCTAACCACCCACTCAGCACAGGGGAAGGCTCAGGGAAGGAGGGTTCTCTTCCTCTGCTCTTTCACAGCAGAGGCGAATGCATATTGGGGTGGGAACAGCAAGGGTAAACATATGACTGGGGTGGAGACCTGATCTATGAACGACTCGTAAATCATCTGAAACGATCCTTTCCTGTTGATAGCCAAGCCTCTGTAAACACTGAATGTGACCTTGGCGTGTTATCTTTCCTAATGATGCCAAACGTGCGGTTGCCGTCTCTGATATAAGCCCAGTGTGACCTTCCCTGGATGCACATGCTTGCAAGGACTCCTGCTCATCACAATGGTGGGTGACCGGGTTTCATACAGAAAGGAAAAGGAAAATAAGATATGTACCATCTTTATTTTCATAAACTGTGGTGGATGTTTCTACTGGGTACTATTCTGGGTAAATGTGACCTGGTCATGAATCTTCTCTACTTGAAATACCGTGTGTAGGAGGATGAGCATCTGGGAGCTTGGGAACAGCTTTGTGAATTTAGCATTATTTCTGTTCTCTAAGCTGTTATTTCTTCCAGTAATTTTGGGATCAGGTTGGGTTTCATATATGTCTCTAATTCTTTAATTCCTTGGCTTTGAGTGAGTGATTTGTGAAATTAAATATAACTTCAGAGCTACAGCATTGTGTCATTTTACAGGAAACTGGACCTGGGGAAGGCAAGAAGCTGCCTCAGGGACCTCACCAGGAGCCTGTGGGGCAGCTGAGCCCCTCTCTCTAGGCCAGTGGTCCCTAAACTTGCCTGTGCGGTGGAGTCACCTGGGGGTCAGTGAAAAATACTGATACCTGACTCCCACCCCAGATATTCTGACTTAATTGGTCTGCAGTGAGGCCTGCCTGAGTTTCAGGGTTTTTAAGCTGCCCAGGTGATTTTTATGTTCTGCGAAATTTGGGGACAATGCCCTAGGCCCTTTTCATTGCTTCATGCTGTATTAAGAAAGAAATGTGCATCAAAATCTGTAAAAACTCATCCAGACCCTTCTCTGTCTTTAATTTAAACTTGATCTTTTTCAAAGTATCCTTTCGTAGAATGAGTAAAAGGGAATGGAGTGGGCTGCTCTCAGGGTGCAAGGGAAGTAGAAGGAAGTGGCCCCCCACCCCGGCAGGAGCAGCAAGTGAGGCTGGAGAGGATCGTCCCTCGGGCCACACCTCAGAAACTGTCTTGAGACAGAGCTGGAAATAGTAGAAAAATGATGGGATCCTCCCAATTCCACTCAGACCCCCTCCTCCAGCTTCAGAGTGAACTTAACCCTAACCTACAGCCCTGGCAGGGCCCCTGCCCAGCCTAAGACTCCCTCTGAAGACACCTGACTCTTGATCACACAGGACAAGGCTCTTCGAGGAGCAATGACATAGCTCAAAGGACACCGTTTCTAGGAGCACCACCAGCCCACTTCATCTCAAGGCTGGGCACGAAGCCGCACCATCTAGAAACGGCAACAGATGCCAGCTTGATCGCTGCACTGTCTCCCGTGCCTGCGGGTGCCCGGGGCCCGTGTTCACTGAGGACAGGAGAGGAAGCGGAGAAAGGCGGGAGGGGCTGTGGAGACCAGAGCGTGGAGGGCAGTTCAGGGTTTCTCTGCTTAGAAGTGGCCCTCCGACCAGCAGTACTGGCCTTGTCAGGGAGCTTGCTAGGATGAGGACTCATTAAATTCCACTGAATCTGCTTTTTATTTAATGAGATCTCCCAGGGATTCACATGCACATTGAAGCAGCACGGGTTTTGATCGTTTCTCTTGTGCGTCTCACCTGGGGCACTGGGTAAATAGTCAAAGGCCCAGGCCTCTGCTTCAATGAGCTTGAGACTGGGGGTTCCTTATTAGCAACCCCGGTGATGCCCACCCAAGTAGGGGAACCTCTCTTTTCACGAGGGGAGAGAGAGGGAGAGGGAGAGAGAGAGGGGAAACCATGCCAGTGACGAGCATTTTCGAGATGGTGTCAGTCGGGTAACGAGTAACTGGTTTTCCCTGTGCCCCCGTGTTCGGACTCCACCGTCCGGTCACCGCGTCACAGGCCTGTGCTCAGAGCCGCCGCGGGAGTCGTGGGAATCCTGCGCTCCTCACTCACCCTGGTCCGCAGCCCTGGCTCCGTCCATTGGCCCCTCTGTTCTGAGACTCGGTGAAACGAGACTTTCAAGATTTCTGCGGTCATTTCCCTGCTTCCAGTAGCCCCCTTTAGGGATGAAGAGAGCAGAAATTTTGCTAATGAGGCTGGCTTTTTTCTTTTTTTTGAGAGAACATTCAGGTTTCCACAGTGATCTTAAGCTGAAGATTATTCAAAAGAAGGAAACAGGGAGAGCAGGTGCAGCCTCAGGTCCTGAGCTAAACGTATGGAGAGTTTGCTGTGAGGATTTGTTTACTCCTTTGGTTATAAAATCAAGGCATTTCATTGTGGACAATTTAGAAAATGAAAGTCCAAAGAAGAAATAGTCATAATCCCTCAGCTCAAAAATGACTTGCTGAAGTGTGCCACAAAAACATCAGCCTCCCTCTCTATCTTTTTACATTGTAGGAATCACTCCAAGCAAACTGCTTTGCAACCTGTATTTCACTTAATGATATATAGTGATCATTTACTCACATCACTTCATTTTCTCTTACTTCCTCAGTTGACCGGTTTCTTCTCTGAATCTCCATCTTCTAAACCAGTCCTGTTCTTGAGCACTGGTTATTTCTGTTTTCCCACAGCAGTGAACATCCTTGAGGAGAAGCTGATATCCTCTGTGCCGTTCTATTTAGGGTCAAGTCTTAGAAGTGAAAAGACTTAGAAGTGATGAAGGCAAAGGCTGTAAAGAGTTTTAAGAATTTGAATGGGTGTACACTCCGTAAAAATTGTTCTAATACACACCACCGTCGTGCGTCTTACTTCCCATATATGTCTGTTTCCCTCTGGGTGTTATAAATGAAATCACCATTTTTGTCATCCCGTTATGACTCTGTTTTCTCTATGGTTACATTTCCCGTGCTGTGTGTCAGCGGAACTCTCTCCTGTTTATGCATCGCTTCTATCAGGGTCTGTGCCTGTGTGTGTGAAATGTCGCTTACCATTTTTCAGCTATGCTTCTCTTTTTCCCATTGATATATAGAAACTCTTCATGTATTGATGTTCTCCAAATTTGGTAATTGTTTTTTTAATTTTATGACTTACAACTTTACATATTTAAGCCTATTTATTTTCTTTTCCTTTTCTGCTTAGAATATTTGCCTGTATTTCTGTGATTAGTTTATGGTCTTATTGTAAAAATGTAACCTTTGAATCCTTTTATTTTATTGTGATAACTAAAGTAGAAAATTAACTTTTTTTCTTCCTCAAATAGTTCACCATTTGTTCTAATACCATTCACTGAATAATCATTCTCTACAGATTTCAAAGACTAAATTTATTTTAATAATATATATTTATATTTATTCATAAATAAGTCTATTTTTCTGTTTTTTTAAATTTTGTTCCATTTATTTCTCTCTCTTTATATCAGCAACACACTACTTTAAGTAGCGTCAGCTCATAATTAATTTTAGACACTTGCAGAATAAGTACCCTCATCCCATCTTCCTTTTTAAAAGGTTCTTGGAAATTCCCACCTTATAGTTTGTTTAGTTTGCTCACCTCAAGAGCAACCTGATGCTTCCCTTTGTTCTACAGATCCGATGCCAGCCATCAGCAGTGCCTTTATCATCTGGAAAATGAAGTTCTTAGCCTTGTGGTCTAAGAACCCTGACCATCCCAATTAGCTCCAGCGAGTCTCCACCTGTGGTTTACTTGTCTTCGTATCTTTGTCAATGTTTTATTATCTTTGTCATTGTTCTACTATCTTCTTGAAACTCGTTTCAATCCCTTATTTCTGTCGTTTAGATTATACATGCCCTGTAAAGCAGCTACAAATCTCCTATCCACGAGGGCTTCCTGAACTCCTCGGCAGTAAAATAGCACACTAACATTATTGCTCTGTGACTTCTCACTCACGTTTCGCTTTTTCCCCAGTTAATTCCAGTAACTTTATAGCTCTTGCTTCTTTGTTAGATTATCTGAAGATAGAAGCTCTACCTTCGCACCACCCGTCAGGGCCCAGCACGGCCCTCCACACAGGACACTCAGTCAGTAATCAGCACCTGAGTCCATTCACCCTTCTTTCCTGCACAGAACGCTCTTCTGATCAGCTTTGCGGCCTTAGCCACCTTCGTGAGTTTATGCGATGCCCAGTGCTATGTCATACCTAATGAGAGCTCTGCCTCTGATGGTAAGTCCTGACTCCTATGTTTTGTTATTTGATTGCATCTCAGTAAATATAAACTATTGGCAGATGAATAACCTTAAATCTGCATGAGACAGAGGGTTAGGGCAGATGTATAAATGGAGTAAAATGAGGTGCTTCAACATTCCATTTATATAAGAAAGTGGTTCTCAATCCTCTCAATCCTAGCTGTATGAGAATTGCCTGGAGAATTTTTGACGCTTACTAATGTTCAGGCTCCATTCAAAACCAGGTAAGTCAGACTCTCAAGGATAGGATCTACATATTTAGAAGCTTCTTGATTGACACCTATATGCAGTTAGGGTTGAGAGTCATTGATTACTCCAGTACTTCTCAAATGCTGAATGTGTGTGCAAACCCTCTGGGACTCTTACTAAAGCACAGATTCTGATTCTGTGGGCCTGGAGTGGAGTGAGAGTCTTCATGTCTCATGATCTCACGTGGTCCTAATGTTGCTGGTCCCTCAAGCATACATGAGATCCACGGACCACCGTGGGTCTCCAACAGTGGTTCTCATTCATGGTTGAGCATTTGAACCAACTAAGGATCCAAAATATGGACCAAATGTCCAAAAATATGGCAGCCTGGGCCCCATGCCCAGACATTCTGATTTCTTCATTCTGTGTTGGTACCCAGGCACAGGTTTTTTTTTTTTTTTTGTAAAGTGTCCAAGATGTTTCAGATGTGCTTTGGGGGTTAAAAACCAAGTAAAAGAGGAGAAAAGAGGCATTTATCCAGATATAATATAGCAGAAAAAAGTTGCCCTAAGTACTCCTGGGCTCATAATTTGTTGGTGTTGTTCAGTTGCTCAGTCAAGTCCAACTGTTTTGCGACCCCATGGACTGTAGCCAGCCAGGCTCCTCTGTCCATGGGATCTCCCAGGCAAGCGTACCAGAGTGGGTTGCCGTTCCCTTCTCCAGGGGATCTTCCTGACCCAGAGACTGAACCCAGGTCTCCTGCATTGGCAGGTGGATTCTTTTTTTCTTTTTTCTCTATCTCAGGTTTGACAGGTATTCTTTCCCCCTGAGCTATCAGGGGATTTTGGCTCATCATAGCTATCTAATTAAAGAGGGAGGGGCTTACCTTTTCTTGAAATGTTTATTCTGAAATGAACTCTGGATAGATTTAATCTTGTTGTAAGGAAAACATGATGAGTAGTATGAGTTAGAAAGTACTGAATTTAGCCATGAATGAATATATGAGTACTTTTCTGAGATGCTTGTAAAATCATTGAGATTCTCTCTCTCTGAGTGGGGTGGAGTACAGATGGTACCAACTAGCCCCAGTGTCCTTTTTCTGGTTGCATGACCTTAGGACTCTGCTGATGATGCCACATGTATTATTTTAGGATGCAAGGATCTCAGTGGAGTCACACACCAGCTGAAATCAGACTGGAAGACTGACAACTGTGAAAGCTGTCACTGTGACGATGACGGAATTCAGTGCTGCAGCACGTAAGTCTCAAGCCAACCGGGCTGAGAGGGGGAGGCAGCCACTGTTGGGGTGCTGTCTGAGGAACAGCTACTCCCTCTTTCAAAATCCCATCCTGGGGCTTCCCTGCTGGTCCAGTGGTTGAGACTCGTTGCTTCCAGTGCAAGGGGCCCAGACTTGATTCCTGGTTGGGAGACTAAGATTCCATATGCTGAGCAGCCATGCCAAAAAATTTAAAAAACAAACAAAACCCCCCCAATCCCCAAATCCCATCTTGAAGGAAGTTTAGTTTTCAATCCTATTTCTTTCTTTTCTTTTTTTAAATCATGGTAAAATATACATAACATGAAATTTACCATTTTAACCATTTTAAAAAGTAACTTTCAGTGGCATTAAGTATATTTGCGATTTTGTGCAACCATCTCCACCATCCATCTCCAGAAATCTTTCTTCTTCCCAGACTAAAATCCCAGACCCATTAAGCAATAATTCCCCACCTCCTGCTCTCCCTAGTTCCCGGCAACCACCGTTCCACACTGTTTCAATGAATTTGACAACCCTAGGTGGAATTGTACAGTATTTGTCCTTCTATGACTGCTATTGGGAAGGAAGAAAACTATCCCCACCCCCCCCCCCAGGTTCTTCTGGCTAAGAACTAAATTTACATGAGACTGATTAACAGGAAAAAATCAAATTTATTTTCATATGTACGGGAATCCCACAAACATGAGAGGTTTAGAGACAGAAGCACAAAGGCAGGTAAAATGAGGTACATATGCCATCCTGTGCTAAGGAAAGAGATCGGGGCTTGGGCTTTGCAAGGACAGAAGCGTCATTCACAGGATGAAAAGAGTAAGAGTATACGCTTCATAATTAGATGTTTCAATCAGCTCAGTCGCTCAGATGTTTACCCTGACATATGAATGGGGTCACTTAAGTACAATTTGTCTCTGGTGATAACGCTTCTCTGGGAAGAATCCTCAGCTTGAATGCTTCCTAGGGAGCTGGGGGGTGGGGACAGTAGTTTCTTTTGAGCCTGCGACGTGTCTATTGCTTTTAGCTCAAAATAAGCTTCATGAAAAAGTGGCGCATGCTGGGGAGGCTCGTCCTGAACACCCGCGCTGGCTCATGCCGGCGTGACGTCCTCAAGCTCCATGCGTGTTGTAGCATGTCTAGGAATTCCCTTCCTTTTTAAAGCTGAATAATGTTTCACTGCATATATACAGTAAACATTTTTCACCTTTAAAAAGGAAAAAATTACATTCAATATATTATATCACATATATATTAGATAGATAAATATATTAAATTTAAATATATAATAATACATGTTATCTATAAATTTAAATGTATTAAATTATGTCCACATTATATATAGATATATAGATATCTATAGATAATCTGTATGGATACAGAGATATCTATAGATAATATTATATATGTATATACATATATATATAATCACATTTTGTTTATCCATGTATCTGTTAATGGCTTCCTTCTACCTCAGACTTTTTTCTTTTAGGTCATTTTTGAATCTTGATAATAACTTTTATTATTAAATATCTATATCCATATGGGTTGCTAAAAACAGGAAAGGGTACCCAGCAGTCTGAAGCTGTTCTGGAAGGGATCTGGCTTTCGGGCAGCCTTGCTTGGCCTGTGGCAATTTGCAGGAACAGGAATGTCTCTGAACACAGGCAGAGGGTATGGATGTGAGGAGCAAAGGATGCTCTGTAGTGGACCTTGTACTCTAAACCCGAAGTTGATCCACTGCTCAAGTTTGACTGAGTTTGTGCAGATGTTTTCTCCTGGATCTCGGAGTTCTGGTACTCGGGCCAATAAAGCAGAGAGTACCTGCAAAGTGGTCCTAATTCTCCTGTCTCCTCTGCAGTTACATCCAAATCAGCCATCCCACCTCCACTCCTCCCATCCCCATCCATCTGCTGTCTTAACATCAGTCTTGGCCCCAGTGTTTGACAAGGACAAGAGTGGCTTTGCTGATAGAAGAATTAGTGTAAAGAAGTGTTCCCCAAACTTGCCCGATCACAGACTCATCTGAGAAGCTTAATGAAATACAGATTGCTGGGGCCCACCTCTGAAACCTACTGAGTCAGGATCTACAGGAGGCCATGCAATTTGGATTTTAGTAGGTGCCTCAGAGAGTCTTGATACCTATCACCAAGGAGTAGAAGCATAAACACTTGACTTAAATCAAAACACCCGAGTGCTACTGAAGTTTAAGTACCTGGAAAGTCCTGAATCCATTTGTTGAGCATGCCCCACGCCGAGTGCTAAGTGGAACAAAAGGAATATCAGATCCAGAGTCTGTCTGTCTGGCTACCTGAAGCAGGTTTGCAGGCATTGTCTTGACTGAGCCGTATAGCATGGCTGAACCTCGATTCGGTGCTCCTGAAACCTGAGTTTCGTCTTTGTATCGAGTACCGATGTGACTCTGGAGTGCGAGAGCATCAGCAAGGTTACGCCCAGTGAGCCTTTCCTATCTGACACCAGAGTGCCCCTCCACAGTGGCCAAAGCATCCCTGTGCACTAGATTTGACCCTCCCCACCCCACTCTGTGATGCCTCATCACAGCCACGTCAATGTGATCCTTTTCTAGGGGTCTCACAGACCTAGTGTGGAAAACAGTGAAGTGAAAAGAGCCTCGATGCTGGGGCCAGAGTACCTGAGTCTGAATCTCCATTCCCTTGTATAGCAGCTATGTGACCCTGAATAAGTTTCTTAATCTCTCTGAGACTCAGTGTCCTTACCATAAAGTAGGGATAATCAAGTGAATAGGAGAATTAAATGAGGGAGTTCCCTGGTGGTTCAGTGTTCAGGACTTGGCATTTTCGCTGCCATGGGCCTGGGTTCAATGTCTGGTTGGCGAACAAAGATCCTGCAAGATGAGAAGTAAGGCCAAAAAAATAAGTTAATTAAATGAGATTCTTCATATAAATTCAGCCTACCCTGGCGGCTCAGTAAAGAACCCTCCTGCCATGCAGGAGACATAAGAGAAATGGGTTGGATCCCTGGGTTGGTCCCCTGGAGAAGGGAATGGCAAACCACTCCAGGATTCTTGCCTGGAGAGTCCCAGGGATGGGGGAGCCTGGTGGGCTGCCGTCTATGGGGTTGCACAGAGTCGGACACGACTGAAGTGACTTAGCAGCAGCAGACATGCAGGAAACATAAGAGAAATGGGTTGGATGCCTGGGAAGGTCCCCTGGAGAAGGGAGTGGCAAACCACTCCAGGATTCTTGCCTGGAGAATCCCATGGACAGAGGAGCCTCGGGCAACAGGCCATGGATCACAAAGAGCTGAACACTACTGAGCGACTAGCACGCAGATTCACTTAAATTCATTCACTTAAAACACATTTAACGTCTTCTCTAGACCGGTTATGTCCCTCGATCCTGGGATAGAAACTGACTTCAGGTCAGAGCCCTTGCTATCTCACTCAGCACAGAGCTCCACATGGAGGAGACTGGCACACTTTCTCTGCTGCTCAGAGTCTTCAGCCCCTTTCTCCTACAATTATATCACCGTCTATGGAGTTTCTCTTGGGAATTTTTTTTTTTTTTTGGTGATACATGTTTTGATAAAATTTTCTCTGGGGGAATTTCTCCACTCATTGCACTCTTTAAGGGACACTGTCCAGATTTGAAGCTGCCCAGAAGCAATTGAGCTTGAGGTTGGTGGCCCAGGCCCAGGCTGCTCTGGACTGCCCACTACCCAGGTCACCCACCCTTGGGAAAAGCTTCTTCCAGTGTTCCCTTTGGTTTCCATATTACCCTTTGGGAATAGGATTGAAATGTCCTCTTTTGTTAAAATAAGTCAAAGGTTACTTTGTGGAAGGAAACGTTGTCACAAAGGCCGTGGAGATGGCTATTTTGTATGCCCTTTGAAGATGGGCAATTTAAATCTGGAGTTTACTGGAGGGTTTCAAGAGGGCAATGAGCCCTAAAATTGTTTGCACCCTTGAATGTGTGGGTGGATTCTCCCCAAGGAGATCTTTGCCAGTTTTCATCCGCTTCTCCCTGGGCTCCATGGCCCCTGACTGAAGTGATGCATTGTTCCCGTTGGCTGAGATAGCTCCTGACAGAACCGGTCTCCGTGCCAGGGCTGGGACAACTGTTCCCTTCCCGCATTCAGGCAGCAGTAGTGCTGGCTACTTCCTGAGCAGCAAGGACAAGAAGAGTCAGGCTGGAGCAGGCTGCCCGGCCTCGGAGGAGTCCAGACCTCTGGGCCTGTTGGGACTTGCTGTGGTCCAGTCTGTGCAGGATGGAATTTAGCCATGATGTCAGGGATGGTCTGCATTCATAGTTCAGGCCCTGTGTATTGGGGTGCAGATTTCTGAGAGTGACATGTTAAGATTCCCTTATGTAGGTGAGGGGCACTCCAGACACCTGGAGTGTGGGCGGCCTCCAGCTCAGTTAGCCCCCAGGGAGGCTGGGCATCCTGTTCCTTCTAACACATGTTCTTCTCTCAATGACAGTGCAGCTACACCTATGGGTTATGACAGAGACAAGTGCCAGGCAGTCTTCAACAAGGAGACCTGCACCTATACAGTGCTGGAGAAGAAGAACCCATCAAAGACCTGCGCTGTCGAGGCCTGGGTGTTATAATGCGCCGTTCATGGGCCCAGAGCTCCCCACCTGGGGGGCCCCAGGTTCTCCCAGGTCAGGCTTCCTTCCCCTATGGCCTCTAACAGCCTGATTGTATAACCCTACCTATTAGTAAAGAATGTTTTAAGCAAACACTTGAGTATGTGTATACTTTTAATTGACAAATTATGTATGCATTGATATAAACACACATTATAAAGCATGCAAACAGATAAAGGAGGAAACAAAAATAAATGTTGATAAAAGTTACAACTTTTTCCCTCCACTGCAACAGATCATTGTGTGTCCCTCACTCAGAGGAGCGCTGCTGCTTTTCTTGCTTTTGATCATCTGTGCCCTGCTGCCCCAGGGTCCCACTATCTGGTGAGCAATTCAAAAAATAAATACGTCTTGGAGATGAAATCCTCTTTTCTTTGAGGTTTCCATGCTCATTCTTCCTTCCTGTTCTTCAGAGAGCATCTGCTGGGTCCCTCATATATGTCCGTGTTTGCCTGAAGTTAACCTGGAAGAAGTGCCTCCAAGGCCACAGGCAGCCCAGTGGGTGTGAAAAAGCCAGGAGTCCTGATTTGCCGTTGGGGAATGGCTTGGGTACAGGGCTCCAGTATCAGTTTTCAAAACCTAGGAACTGAAAATGGTGACAGTGTTGATTGTCTCTTGCTGTTTCTGTGAACAGAACATTCGTTCAGTCAACAGGTCCTTCCTGGGTGCCTGGCAGTGCTCTGGGCCTGGGGACACAGTAGTGAGCCAGGCCCCTGCTCTCTTGGGGCTTAGAGGTGGGTGTGTGTGTGTATGTGACGAATCGCAAGTGAGCAAACAGTCCTCTGTTGAACAATCCGTGGACAGTTGGTAAAGAGATCTATTTCACCTCTGGCCTCTCACCCCATCTGTGCAAACACTGCGTGGGCTAGTTGAGCAATCTTGGTAGGTCCTGAATCTTGGTCACCAGAAGATAATTTTTTAAAAAGTCCCTTGGTCACTTTTAGTTGCAAAGAAAAGAAAAAAAAAAAAAGTCTTAATCCAGAATCCTCATCTGAATTAAAAAAGAATGAGGGACAGGAACATTAAGAGTTATGATGCCATTTTGGCTTCATCTGCCTGGCAGTGTTCAAGATGATTTACTTCCTCATGGGGCTTCCATGGGCTTCTTAGACTTTCCCTCTTGCTCCTCTTTCTCCATAGCTCCCTTTCCAATCTGGTTTCTCTGGTAACTCAGATGATAAAGAATCTGTCTGCAACGCAGGAGTCCTGGGTTCAAGCCCTGGGTTGGGAAGATCCCCTGGGGAAAAAATGGCAACCCACTCCAGTATTCTTGCCTGGGAAATCCAATGGACAAAGGAGCCCGGCTGCCTACAGTCCGTGGGGTCACAAAGAATTGGACACAATTTAGTGAAAACAACAACATCCCTTTCCAGTCCCCTTCCATGACAGCCCTTTTAGCTTCTGCATTTGCTTCCTGTTGCCCTCTGCTGAGGTAGCCTTGCCCGTTATCATTCTTGGGTGAGTTGCAAGCTGTATCAAAATCATTTCCCTTGCAAATCCTACTCAGATGGTTTTCCATCTTTCTGGGAAATCTGAGGAGCAGGTTAGCAGCTATTAATAGTATTAGGGACTTCTTCAAAACTAAGACAAAGATCCTATTTTAACATCTGGTAATAAATAAAATTCCAATGTGGATAATGTCAAATTGTGAGGGGAGGTGTGTGGTGGTGGTGCGAACAGAGTGGTGGAATGCGGAGTGTAGAAAATTGTGTGGTGTGTGATATGGTACAAGCAGACGAATGCTTTGCAGTCAGATAGTGAGGAGAAGGCAATGGCACCCCACTCCAGCACTCTTGCCTGGAAAATCCCATGGGCAGAGGAGCCTGGTGGGCTGCAGCCCATGGGGTCGCAAAGAGCTGGACACGACTAAGCGACTTCACTTTCACTTTTCACTTTCGCGCATTGGAGAAGGAAAAGGCAACCCACTCCAGTGTTCTTGCCTGGAGAATCCCAGGGACAGGGGAGCCTGGGGGGCTGCCGTCTATGGGATCGCGCAGAGTCGGACCCGACTGGAGCGACTCAGTAGCAGCAGCATTAAGCTGGCAAAAAGACTCTGGTCTGGGGAGCAGGAAGACTTGTGCACCTGCACTCTGCACCCTCTGGGGGGCAGGCGAGAGCCTTGGGCTGGCCCCGACTTGAGATCTCGCGAGACTGTCAAACGCGTGGTGTGAGGCGTGGGAGGAAGGTTGCGTTCTCGCGGGAACTGTACCTCTGGGCCCTCGGCGGGCGTCTGGCCGGCGGCGGCTCGGTGAAGGTCTCTTCTGAACGCCCAGAGCGACCCTCGGCGGTGGTAAGAACCGGAGCGGCCAGCGGGCCGGGCGTGCCTCCTTCCGCTCTCACGCCGCGGGAGGCCCTGGGGCGTCGGGGCCGTTTCTCGGGCCGGCCCGGGCTTGTCTGGGCCTGCTTTTGGAGGCCAGCCTCCCCCTCGACTTGCCTGCCCGGCGCGCGACCTTCTCCCTGCCCGCCGGCCTGGGCTTGCCCTCCTCTCTCCGGCCCGCGACTCTCGGCCTCAGCGGTCACCTCTTTCTTCCTGCCCAGCCTGCCCTCCTTCGTCCTTGGACGCACTTGGCCCGGGAACCACCAACGCCAGGCTGCCCTTCCGCCTTGCCCCCAGCCCCGGGGGTGACAGCTCCACGCTTTTGCTCGCTCTGGCCGAAGTCTCTTGGAGCGAGGAGGGGCCTGTTTTCCCGAACGGCCCCAGAGTAAATACATTCCTAGCCTGTTGGGTGGAAACAGACAGATTGCAATTTTTTTCGGCCGTCTACCCGCCAACCCACCGTGACTTACGGTAAAGAGCTTGTAATTCTCTCCAGAATCCTGAGAGGTAGCTCCCTTATCTCCTTTTTACACATGAGAAGAGCGAGGCCGCTTAGCCCATTGCTTCACTCCACCAACAGTTGTTTAATTTAGCACCTGTATGTTCAGGGTGTTGAGGATATGACACTGGAAAAAAATATGGGCACAGTCCTTATTTTCATGGAACTAAATAATCGGGGCAGGAACAATAATCGAGTGAATAGGCTTAAGTGCCACGTGGTATGACAGGGGATGGTGAGATCAAGAATGGCAGAAGGCAGAGAGTGACACTTGACCCCAGAGGCAGAGGCTTCTCACCGTACTGTTCTGTGTTGATTTCTAATCAGGCTGAGGCTCATTGTGCCATAACTGTTGCCCCTACCCGCTTGGTAATATGGACGCCTAGTTGTAGGGACTGTTGAGTTACTTCTGGATGGGGATGGGGCAGTTCATCATAGTTGACTCATCTCTGCACGGGGGTACTAGTGTGACGTTTTCGGAGTCTTTGAGGAAGACTCACTCAAATGCTGCAGTGGAGTTGGGAGTGGGTGCATGGACCTTGAGGCAGGTCACTTGTTTTGCTCTTTGAAGGTCTGCTAGTTTGCAGATTTGTTCAGTGAGATGACATAGGTAAAGTCTAGCAGGGTAACATATCTTGCACTTTATTTTTCCCTCCTTTTCTGTTGTTCTTGGGTTCCTAGGGAGAATCCTCAAGTTTTATGATGTGTTTGTGTTAAAATTCACTTCTCCAATTACCTTATTTTGGGCAAATAGGTATTTTAAAAGTGGAGAAGCATGGGGAGCCACGTAGGGAAAGGAAGATGTGATTCTCAAAGAGGGAGGAGATATCTTATTTTAAGAAGTAGATCGGACTCCCTTCCCCACCGCCATTTTACTTAAAGTCAGTTTAGCTGTGCCAGAATCTCAGGAGCCTCTGTAGGGGTTTCATAAAACTGTATAGGTGATTCTGATACAGATTCCTCCCCCACTAGCTTCTTGCTAGAATTTTATGATAATTTCCCTCCCAGAGTAAGTCTTAGCATACTTGAAGGCATTCAGAGCAGTCATTGCGGTGACTGCTGCACTTCTAAATCTCGGTCTCTGGTTTCAAAGTTTTCTTATCTTCTCAGTTTTTGGTGACTCAGTGTCACAAATTTTCCCCTAGATGCCAAGTTTACCATTGTGTCCCTAGGGACTATCACAGTATGTGTCAGTGTAGACAGTAAATCTTTGTAGAATGAGTAAGAAAATAACAGTGCAGTCTTAACACTTAAATGGTCCGTTCACCATCCATTGTGTGGTTAGAGAACACAGGCTCAGATCTTGGATTAAATCTTGGTTCTTTTACTTGGAAGCCTGTGACTGTAGGTAATACATCTGACCTTGTCAAGCCGTAGTTTCCCTGTTTTAAAAAGTGTATTTGTAATATGTAGGTACCTTAAAGTTTTGTGAGGACTAAATGAGATGATGTGTTAAAAAAAGAAAGTCTTGCTTCATAGATATATTAAATACTTACCGAATCCATTCCTCCAGCAACTACTTACTGAGCACCTCTGTAACAGTGAACAGAGAGACAGCCTCTGTCTGTGCGGAATGTACACAGTGTGCGTTCCTTCTAGTGTGCTTTCTCAAGTGGGATCAGAAAACAAATGGCTTCTCCGTGCCAGATTGTGACACATACTATGGAGATAATGTTAGAACATGTTAAGGGGAAGTGTGTGGAAGGAAGACTTATTTTATATAGGATAATAAGGAAGATGACACTAGGGAGAGGAGCAGGCACAGAAATCTGGAGGAAAATGCAAGTGCCCTGAGGCATTCCTGGTATGCCGGAGGAGCAGCAAAGAGGCCATTGTGGCAGGGCTGAGTGGGCTCCGAGGAGGGGAGAAGTGGGCAGCAGTAATGAGGTTTCTGCAGGAATCCTGGAGACAGATGAGGGTGACTTATGTAATTGATGAAAAACTACAAAAAAAGTCTTCCTGTATTAGCATACTCATTCTCTTATCAGAAGTGATCAAAACTATTCTAAATGCTGTATCATATATTAGTTACATGTGTGAATGTACTTTATAATATTATATATTATAATATTACTTTATAATAATGTATTACAATACATGTATACCATACACATATTAATGATTACATGTATTAATCTTTGACTCTTTCCAAAACAGTATGCCCAGTCTCAGAGAATCAAGACGCATTTCTGTGAAGGATACACAGTGGCATGTGTTGCTAGACCAGAGAGCATTTTCTGAGTGTTACTGAAATCAGGGAATTCAGGGTCTCTGTATATGTACTAGTTAGCTTGCAAGTCTTAAGTGATTGTTAAAAGGGACAAACCAGTATGTAAGTGCGGGATTAAGTTCAGTTTCATGAAGGAACCATAGATTGCTGTGGCAGTTTTATTAGTCTTTTTGCCACACTTTGGCCCTCTTAAAATTTTGCTATCAGTTTTTATGTTGGCTTTTGTTTTCAACATAGGTATGTGTAAACACATTGTTGCACATAGAGGAGGCAAGCAGTGCAGATGGCCTGAGCTGATAAGGGGGCCAGGTTGACCGCTTCTGCTCTGGTGGATTGTTTTAGTAGTGTTTCTATCCTTGTCAGTTAGAGGAGCAGCCATATGGTCCTTCTCAGCTTGTCTTCTTTGCTTGCTAAATCCTGACATTACGGTCAATTTGTGAACTTCCCCCCTAGTCTACCATTACCTGGAATCCTGGCATGTCATCCTTACTCTTTGAATTAGGTAGATTCACTGGCAGGTCAACAAAAGGTTATCTTGAGGGTCCCTTTAAAACAACAACAACAACAAACTTCTGCATGAATGCTTCATTCAGACTCTCTTAGTCTCCCTGATTAGACTCTCTGACATTCTCCCTGATTCTCTTGTCACCCCTGATTGTACTTGGCTTGATTATGCGATGAAATCAAGATAATCTGTTTTGAGGCTGAGGGTATGTTTGGGGCTAAATATTCCTTTTAGCTAGCATTGTCTTGAGTCCTCTAGAAACATGACAGTTTGGTTCAGTGAAGGAGTGGGTGACTGGCAAAATAGGTTAAAAAGTTTTTTCTTGTCAGTTGGTCATAGACAGGAAGTTAAGTCTTTTAATGCTTGAACAATTACAGATTTGATAAAATGATCTTGGGTATATTTTGAGTTTTAGTTTGGCATTATTTCTAGACCTCTAGGCTTCAGAGGAGGGAAAGTATTTTATCATTTGCTTGTCTCTGTCAGGAAAACCACAAGATATTTACCATATAAAATTAGGGATAAATTATTCCTGTGATGATAGATAAATAACATCTTTTCCTATATTATGGCAAGAAGTTTCAAGTTGAAGATAGAGTACAGCCCTAGTTCTGAAAGCTTACCAAACCTCTGTGATGTGGGTGGAATTTCTGTAAAATCAGAGGGAAAAAACCCAGAGATGGCTGTAAGCGCAGTTACTGCTTCCCCTTTAACTCATACATCAGCTAGTGCTTGTGAATCTGCATAGTTGGGCTTTGATGGTTCTGGCATTGGGAAAGGCACTTTACATCAGAGCCTAGCCTGAAATCATAGTTTCAGTAGCAGTATCCTTGCTAGTTTTGTCTTGTTTGAAAGCAAACAGAAAGTAACAGTTGTGGTAGAAACATCTCCAGTTCTGAAAAACCTTTCTGAATGGGACATCAAGTTGACTGCTTCTGTTTAAAGCAGAACTTTACCACACTTCCCCTGGCTGGTCTGAAATTGAGCATTCGTTTCTCATATAGTCATCCCTCCATTTATCAAATAAGTATGGAGCCTCTGTTGAGTTGAGGGTTGAAGCACTGCACAGCTCCAGGGACACCATTCTCTAGGTCAGCTCCGAGAGCACAGGGAATGTGAAGGGGGCTTGGTAGTGCCGTGATGCTGACGCCAGGCCAACAATGCCTGGCCCTGCTCTCAGGACCTCAGACTAAGGAGGCAGACATGCAGCCAAGGGTGTGTGTTAGAGGTGTCAGAGTGGCAACTTACTCGCATTACACCCGGCCCAGAGGAGGCAGCAGCTAACTCTGTGTGTATGTTAGTCACTCACTCGTGCCTGACTCTGCGACCCCATGGACTCCTCTGTCCATGGGATTCTCCAGGCAGGAGTACTAGAGCGGGCTGCCATTCCCTCCTCCCCTGTCCATGGAATTCTCCAGGCAGGAATACTGCAGCGGGTTGCCATTCCCTTCTCCAGGGGATCTTCCCAACCCAGAGATTGAACCTGGGTCTCCTGCATTGCAGGCAGATTCTTTACCATCTGAGCCACCAGGGAAGCCTCTACAGGTTAAAACTATTGAGAAATGGGATGCTTGGTTAGAAAAGGTTTAATAGTGGTGACTATGCTTTTCTGATTTAAGTATAGTCAGAAAAGCAGACAGGTAGGGAGAAGGGAGAGGTCTGGCATTGCTGGCAGAGAGAGCTGGGAGAGCCAGACTGGACGCGAGGAACCGGCCAGGTCTACGCGTGAGAAACTGCTGTCCAGAAGATCACGGGGTGGGGGCTGCTCTGGGGAGATAGCAAGAGAGTCAGGCTGAAGTCCGAAGACTCCGAGCTTTATTAGAGAAATTTGGACTTTAGCCTGTAGGCAGGTGGGGAGCCATTGGCAGTTGCAGTTTATGCTCTAAATGAGATGATCTGCTAATCTGCTAGGAAATAGACGGTTCTCTTGTCGGGAGACAGTGAGGAAGTCTTGAAACAGAAGAGAGGTAAAATGTCTCATGACTTTTTCCCCTTTAGAACCTAAATATTTCATAAATATGCAAGGGCAAATAACAAAGCTTAAGGGAGTGAAAAGCTCCCTGCAATGTCTGAATGCAGAATTTGTTTAGATTTTTATGAGTTTTTTCTCCCTCCGGTCTTTATGTTTGTACAGTCTTTAGTCACTTCGTTATAGTAACAATTAAAGCTGCCATAAATAGAACAGCACTGACTCTCAGTGACTGTGTAGCTCAGTTCAAGTGAAGGAGAGCAGGCATGGGTCAGGATCTGGTAGAGAGGGCATAGAGACCACTGGTTATGTAGGTGGTGGTCAGCAAATTCCCTGTTGTATTCATATTGTAACTATTTTTAGGGGCATATAAGAGAGATGAAAGTTCTTGACATTAGTCATATTTTTACAGAGTTGCTGTAAAATACGGAGAATTGCTTCTTTCTAGCCACTGACTTAAAGTACAAAGGGCTATCAAATTTTAACTTTCATCATTCAGAGGTATGTCTAGCTTTATTTATATCTTCACAAAATATGCTACCCAATGAAGATATTTTGAATTAAGACAGAAATTGTTTTCTCACTAATTTTCGTAGTGAATGACTGACATGGGACCCCAGAAACTGTGCCTCGCAGATGAAGCAGGCACGTCCATAGATTGTGTCCGTCTGGAATCTGAGGGACGCTTAACTGAGGTTTCTAGGTTTCCGTGTTCACTGGCCTCTGCTTTTTGTCAAGTGGTTTCACTCTGCTCTTAACTGTCATGAAAGTAGCTTCAGATGCATAGATGAGTCAGTCAGTTCAGTCGCTCAGTCGTGTCCGACTCTTTGCGACCCCAGGGACTGCAGCACACCAGGCTTCCCTGTCCATCACCAACTCCTGGAGCTTGCTCAGACTCATGTCCATCGAGTCGGTGATGCCATCCAACCATCTCATCCTCTGTCACCCCCTTCTCCTCCTGCCTTCAACCTTTCCCAGCATCAGGGTCTTTTCCAAGAGTTAGTTCTTCACATCAGGTGGCCAAAGTATTGGAGTTTCAGCTTCAGCATCAGTCCTTCCAGTGAATATTCAGCACTGATTTCCTTTTGGACTGGTTGGATCTCCTCGCAGTCCAAAGGACTCTCGGGAGTCTTCTTCAGCACCACAGTTCAAAAGCATCAATTCTTCAGCGCTCAGCTTTCTTCACAGTCCAACTCTCACATCCATATGTGACTATTGGAAAAACCATAGCTTTGACTAGACGGACCTTTGTTGACAAACTAATATGTCAGCTTTTTAGTATGCTGTCTAGGTTGGTCATAGCTTTTCTTCCAAGGAGTAAGCGTCTTTTAATTTCATGGCTGCAGTCACCATCTGCAGTGATTTTGGAGCCCAAGAAAATAAAAGTCTATCTCTGTTTCCATTGTTTCCCCATCTATTTACCATGAAATGATGGGACCGGATGCCATGATCTTAGTTTTTTGAATGTTGAGTTTTAAGCCAGCTTCTTCACTCCTCTTTCACTTTCATCAAGAGGCTCTTTAGTTCCTCTCTACTTTCTGCCATAAGGGTGGTGTCATCTGAATATCTGAGGTCTTGATATTTCTCCTGGCAGTCTTGATTCCAGCTTGTGCTTCATCCAGCCTGGCATTTTGCATGATATACCCTGCATATAAGTTATACAGCCTGATGAGAATTAGTATTTCACAAAAAAAATTGATTTAAAAGGTGTGACAAGGTTGTATGGAATTTTGTCTTTGGCCTGATTGGATATGCAGGCTATAAGGATTATTTTCAGGGAAAATGGCATCAAACTAGAGTACCATGAGCATGACAATCATCAGGCAGGAAGTACTTATGGGGGCCAGGTACTGTCCTAAACATTTTTTATATACCAATTCATATAATTCTCATTGAGTTGACCCATTATTATCGTCCTCATTTTACAGATGGGGAAACTGAGGCGTAGATTGGTTAAGTGACTTGCCTAAGGTTACAGAGCATCTCAATGACAGAGCCAGGTTTTGCACCCAAATGGTGCAGCTCCAGAGTTCATTCTGGTAACTACTCCGTGTTACTGCCTCTCCAGGTAGGGCTTTTATTTCACTACTGTATGCCAGCACCTAGAATAGAGCTTGGCATCTGGCTGGTGCTCACTCAGTCTGTTGAATGAAAAGCATCCATGAGCATTAAGTGCGTAACTGGGCTGAGGCCATGTGGGAGTGTGTTTGAGAGTCAGAGGGACACCGGGGCACAGGTAGAGGAGTGTCACAGATGTGAGGAAACGGCAGAGCCTGAAGCAGAAGCCGAGACCTGAGCCTCAGCTAGGCCGGCGGCGGCGATCTCAGGGGGAGTCACGAGCTACTGCCAGGAACTCCGACAACTTCGGAAACCTTACTGACCCGCGTTTGGTATTTCTTTGTCGTGATTAGCAGCAAAATCCTTAAAGACGTCCTGACGCTTTGGGGTGTGGATGAGGGTGGACACAGAGGCTAGACGCAGGAGCAGGTGGGCCGCGGAAAGGCTGGAGAGGAGCCCCTGGTGTCCCTCGAGGCTCTGCGGGCTGGCTTCGCCCGGAGTGGCCAGTGGCGGCGGCGCCCACGCGGCTCGGAACCGGGAGTCTTGAGGGAGACGGGGAGGGCGTGGGGGTCCTCGGGCCGCGGGGGCACCTGGGGGCCTCCCGGGTGGGCGGAGCCTCCGGCCCCGCCCCGCGGCCGACGTGCGCGCTCCCGCCCGCGGGGCGCGGCCGCACGCGCTGGCGGGGCGGGGCGCTGGCTGCGGGCCCGGGGCCCTGTCTCACCCCGTCCCGGTAAAGCAGTGTCCTGCTTGCTGGGCAGCTCGCGCGCCGGGGCCTCGCTGGGGAGGAGGTATGGCCGGCAGCCCAGGGCCGCGGCGGGAGCCCTCCGGAAGGGCTCCCCTGGGCGGGCTGGGCATGGGCCCTGCTGCGCGCATGCGTACTCTGCGGTACCGGTACCTGCTCTGAAACAGAGTGGACTCGCGGCCGTGGCTTCCCGGGAGGACCAGACGCAGGCTTCTTCGGGCAGCTGTGCTCCTAGAAAGTGTTGGGGAGCCTGGAGAGGCGCGTGTGTCACTGTTGCTTCTGAACTAGAAATGCCGCACTTGGCATTAGAGGGTGATGGCTAATATTGTGGTTCGTTCTCAGTCACTGCTTGGGAAAGTTGATGTGCAGGGATTGGCTGCTTATAGTTACATGTATAAAGGTGGACCTGAACGCAGTACGGCCTCAAGTGTTAAGCGAGCCTACAATGTGCTGTCGTGCATTTATTATCCCTTATTTTGTGCGTTTCTTCAGGCGTTAACCTTTGCTTACATGCTTTAAAAAATTAACAGAATCATCCTGAATTTCAGAAACTGTGGGCTAGGATGAGATACGTAATATATAACCTTTGAGTTAATGATTTGTCATATTGAAAAAACCTTTAGTTTTAAAAGCTGACAGAAGAAAAAACCCATTAAGGAATGTGTCAGGGTAAAATTGCATGTGGACTATTAGTGTCATTTTTTTCTTGAAAATTTGTACAAACATTCGGATATGTGCTGTCTCATCAGAGATAACCAAATGGACCATCAGTATTCTAATTTAGTAATTCATAGAAGATAATAAGTACCTTATGGGTCTTTTAGCAGTGATTTAGATGCTAGGAATATAAATGAAAAATGGACATCTGTTTTGGAGAGGAGAGCAATTTGGGAAGGAGTCAAACAGCGAGACCTGGAAGGTGCAGTTAGAAATGATACAAGCCGTCGTTTGGACAGAGGATGCAGAGTGGTTGTGAGATGTGAGGTCAGAGCCCAGGGCTCTTGCTCCTGTCTTTCGTGCTTGGAAGTGTTTTGGTTATTCTGAGCCTGTCATGACATGTTTATTTTTGTTAGCATTATCTACGGAAGAAGGCTATGAAAAATTGTTTTTTTTGAGGATTATGAATGGACTGAGATTCTTAATGGAAGTTGTTCCAGGAGTAACGCGTTGGAATGTTGACTTTAACCTCCTGTTGGCAAATAAAAAGAATATATGGGTGATGCAGTAAAGGAAGAACAAACTGGCCAGGAGAGAACCCAGGCCTTGACCCTAGGAGCTCTGGCTCTGAACCCGACTCTCCACGTTGCGGCTGTGGTGGCCCTGCAGATGGGTCACTTAAGCTCTCTGGGTCTTTGTGGCATCATCAGTGTAATGAGAGCAGTCCATCACAGAGATGCCCAAGATTTTTCTGACTTTCAATTGTGGTTAGTGTTGGTCACAAGAGGGTTATAGCTCTTTGGAAATTTTATGGTTAAACCATATGACAAGGACTTAGCTTCATTTGCGGTTTAGTTGCTCCATTATTGTTGCCTGTCCTTTGGATTTCATGACTAGATTTGTGCAGAGTTGTGCAAATATGGCACATACAGTTTGTGGAACTCTTCTTTGAGGAAAGAAAATGAAAGTTGCTCAGTCGTGTCTGACTTTTTGCGAGTCATAGAGTCATTCCACTCTATACAGTCCGTGGAATTCTCCAGGCCAGAACACTGGAGTGGGTAGCCTTTCCCTTCTTCAGGGGCTCTTCCCAACCCAGGGATCCAGCCCAGGTCTCCCACGTCGCAGACTCTTAACCAGCTGAGCCGCCGGGGAGGCGCTTGAGGGGAAAGGGGTGGGGTGGGGGTGGGGGCTCTCCGGCAGGAGGAGGGCCTAGTGGGCTGCCCGAGTGGGCAGAACCTGCTTTGAGGAAAGTATGTTTTTCCAGGAGCTTTATTTATGTGAGGAATGTGTGTATTTCTTGCTTGATCTCTTTCCTCCCCCAAAACCTTGAACAGAAATCCTAGGGGAAGGGAAACTTTAGAAAGCACTTAAACTTTTAACTTGTCTCAAACAAAAACACCCCACACATTTAAGGCAATACTTTTTTTTTTTAAGTCAATCCTCTTTTGAAGGTAGTAGGGCAGAAAAGTGTGTGTATACTTAGTATATTAATATATTAGAGGGTTTGCTCTGTTATATAGTGAGAGAGAAGATAGAGAGCTATACAAGTACCACACCCTGGCCACCAAGTCTCTGAGGTAGATCTTGTTTTCTTCACTTGTTAATTAGAACATTAGGTTCAAAAAGGGCAGACAATTCAAGGTCATAGCATTAATTGATGGCTAATTGATTCTGAGTCAGAGCTTTGTCACTTCAGAGCCTTTTCTAGTTTCTGTGCTTCTTTCTATAGTCCAAAGGTAGAGATTCCGAAGGTCCCTATAACTCAGCTAAACCTAATTACAGAAGCAACCAAACGTTAAAAAGTGCAGTGTGCAGGGCTTGGGTTAAGTGCCTGTAGGCAGATATTATCTGTTTATCGTTATTGCAGCACTTTGTATTAAAAGCTACTGTTGTCTCCGTTTTTCTAGAGGAAATTGTGGCCCAGAGAAGTTAAGTATCTAGCTCATGGGTCTCAAGGTTGCAGATGCAACTGGAATTCTGGTTTCTCAGGCCTTAGAGTAATCTCTTCAACATCACACTCGCTACAGTGGCTCTCCAACCTGAAACAAACAAATTGTTGAAATTGACTGGTATGGACTTAGATAACTCAAACAAGTGTCTCTGAATGTGGCAGTTCAGGACTGGCTTCACTTTACTGTGGTTAGAATTCACCTGTGGGGTAGAGTCCTTGAGTTCAGCTCCGAGGGTTTCCTCCTCACTGCAGAACAAGAAGACAGACATACACAGCTTCTTCCTCGGGATCTAGGCTACGGCAGCTGACCACCCCGTGACTGCGCCGCAGGAAGGAGCAGGGTCAGAGCCAAGGGCAGCAGAGGGACACATGTCCCTGGGCTGGGTGTAAGAGGATGAAGCAGGTTCTTAAAGACCCTTACTCTAACCAGGTGACTGTTCTGAAGGATAAGGCTCCTTTTATTTTGAAAACAAGATGGGTAAATATGTGGCGAAGAATCAGTTTTGTAACTTTGAAATCGCATCCTAATTTGTATCCATAGCTAATAAGGGTCCAATTTGTGTGTTTCTGCTATATTCTGTTCTTGGTAGGCAGAGTGCAGTATTTGTGATTGCTTTGAGAAGACCTACTTTTCTACATTGTATGCATTTGAATTTGTTTCCCACATGGTCTAGAGCTATGGAGTTTTTTAACACTGTTTAATTTAATGTTATTGCTTAAAATGTACACTGCGCCAGGCATTGTGGCATCCCACACAAATGGTGAGGAACTAAGAGTGGGAAGTGAGGCACAGGTGAAAGTTGTTTAATATATTTGAAAGCTGAACATGCTTTCGTGTAACTTACGTGCAAAGTGAAGCAACTTGTGATGAGGTGACGTTCTGCTCTCCGACTATGAGCCAGCATTTTACCCACGTTTTGCAGGTTCCTACTGTGTGCTCTGAGTGTACACTAAGGGGTGTGTTTAAACAGGGCAGCTTACAGTGAAAATGAAGGTAGCAAAGTCATGTTTTAAGGGGTAAAAAAATCTCCAAGGGGATTCCTGTCGAGTCCAGTTAATGAAGCCCTTCCTTTTTCAGAGATGACTATAGGGAACCAGACTGTGGCAACAAAATAGCAGGGGGAAGTTAGAAAATTTCCTGAATCTTTCTGCTGTTCTTAGTGAATCCAGCTCGTGGTCAGGAGTAATTCCACTGCATTTCTTGCTCCTGTTGCCTTGTCTCTGAGGGGGGGAATCTCACTGCATTTGGCTTTTCTTCGATTCTAGCGAGTTAGCCACCTGGCCCTAAACTTCAGCCTGAAGATGCAGCGTAGGCCAAGTTCCTTGCGTCTCACGTGAATTGTCAGCCGTTTGCAGGACTCGGAGAAGGTGATGGCACCCCACTCCAGTCCTCTTGCCTGGAAAATCCCATGGACGGAGGAGCCTGGTAGGCTGCAGTCCATGAGGTCGCTGAGAGTCAGACACGACTGAGCGACTTCACATTGACTTTTCACTTTATGCATTGGAGAAGGAGATGGCAACCCACTCCAGTGTTCTTGCCTGGAGAATCCCAGGGACGGGGGAGCCTGGTGGGCTGCCTTCTGTGGGGTTGCACAGAGTCGGACACGACTGAAGCGACTTAGCAGCAGCAGCAGCAGCAGCACTGGGTAGACTGCTGTTCCCCTGAAAGCTGGCTGGCTTCTCTGCAAAGGTCTTTTTCCTTCAGGATTGTTAGGAAATTTCTTTTATATGTTGCCTCAGATATCTGCAATTAATCCTTCTCTACTCCTTTTGGGTCATTCTGAACAAGTCTAATTCTATTTGACAGGTCTCCAAATATTCCAGAATAGTAATCTTGTTGTCCCAGAAACTTCTCTTACCTAGACTAAACAGCCTCTCTTCCTTGAGAACTTTTTCATGGTTTTGAGGCCCCTTTCTTTTTCTTTTTTTCCTAAATGCCTGTTTCTGAAGTTTGTTATTCAGAGGGAAATTTCAAAAATAGTCTAATAAATGTGGAACAGATTAGTCCTGTGGTGAATGTTAGGCTTTCGGTAAATGTAGTCGTATAGTAAGTAATTTTTTCCTTGAGATCCAGTGTACTGCTAACTCATATAAAGCTTGCTTTCAATTAAAAATCCCCATTCTTTTATAAATACTGTATCCTAATGCATACATATGGAAATCTAGAAAAACGGTTCTGAAGAATTTATTTACAGGGCAGCCGTGGAGAAACAGACATAGAGATTACATCTGTGGACATGAGGAGAGGGGAGGAGAGGGTGAGATGGATGGGAAGAGTAACAGGGAAAGTCACATCACCATATGTAAAATAGATGGCCAACGGGAATTTGAATTTGCTGTGTGGCTCAGGGAACTCAAACAGGGGCTCTGTATCAACCTAGAGGGGTGGGATGAGGAGGGAGATGGGAGGGAGCTTCAAAAGGGAGGGGTTATATGTATACCTGTGGCTGATTAATGTTGAAGTTTGACAGAAAAAATTCTGTAAAGCAATTGTCCTTCAATAAAAAATAAATTTAAATCTCCATTTTTGAAAAACACTGTTTTCCATTTTGTCCTCCCCCATTCAAGTAAAAACAAAAGCTGCATTTTGTTTTACAAGATTTAACAGCTCTGTAGAGAGTGTCTTGAAATCTGTTCTTGTCACAGCCCCTGTTATCTCCAGCTTTAATCTCTTCTGTGTTTTCATCCCGGCAATTAGAGAAAACTGTTGAGTAATCGGGGAAAACAGGGGCATACCTCTAAAAATTTAGCATACTGGTTTTAATCCATTATCCTTTGAGTACTTTGTAAAACATAATTTTATGATTCAGTTTAGTTGTCCTGTTTGGCCTGTGTTTACTTTGTCCACAAAGGTAGTATACAGCCTTGTCACGGGTCTTACTGTTGTCCAAATATGTCTACAGCGTTGCCTGGACGGGTCAGTTTAGTAAAACTACCCAAGAAGGAAGTGACTTTGGATTCTAAGTAAAAAAAATTACTTGGGATCCATCTAAGCCCACGGATTCACAGGGGTTAGTGAATCCATGCTGGGCTACTGTGATCACGGCCTCCTTTTTCTCAGTATTTAGAAACCATCTCTGATTTTAGATTTATCCAGGATAGATAGGGCAGGACAACAGTAGCGCTGGGGGTGGGGTGGGTGCGGCGGATAGACAAGTTATATTTATTAAGGGGATGCTGTGTGCCAGGTCCTGTGTTGGAAGTAATGTTAAGTAGTCATGAATAGTAACTGGGAGTTGGTTGGATAATCATTTGGGGGAATGATTGCAAGGTGTTTGGTTGTAATTATAGTGCAAATTGGATTTTTTTTTTTTTCTTTTAAAGGAACAAGGTGCAGAATGAGTGGCTCACAGGACCAGAGTGGCTGCCCCGCTAACAGAGAACCCCTTTTGAGGTGTTGTGATGCACGAAGGGACTTGGAGCTTGCTATTGGTGGAGTTCTCCGGGCTGAGCAGCAGATTAAAGATAACTTGCGAGAGGTGTGGCGTGTGCTTTTCTTTCCCCTTGTCTGAACTCTTAGCACAGGTCTAGTTAGAGCATAGCCAAGGGATTGGCTTCTCCAAACCAAAAAGGTTTTATCCCATACCTTGCATCATCTGCCTGAAATGTTGGTGCCTTTGATTCCAAAGGGAAAATGGAGCAGATGTTAGAAGAATCTAGAAATTCTTGTACCACCTTACAGAATCCACTTTAGCCTGCATTTCGGCTAGCTTCTCTGTGTGGTGGCTGTGCCAAGCACTGCCATCTACTAAAAAGTAGCGAAAGGAGTGAGCTCAGCTCATTGAACTGGCCAGTTGTGTTCCTGACGCACAAAGGATGGCATTTCCACATCCCCTACTATCTTTTAATTTGGTATTGGCATGGCCTGATTCTGTAAATGAGTTAGTTGTTAAGAGCAGGCCAAGATGAAATCCGTTCCTTCTGTTGGCCTAACAGCATTCTGTTGGTGAATTGGTAGACCAAGTATTACATGACTGAAATACTATTTTACTATACAGAAAAAGGTGTTTTGAAATACAGTTCCTTATGTGGATTCTCATGGATAATTTATAGCCATTAAGATTTTCTTCCATAGGATTTTTATATTTATCTCTCTTTTGCATCACTGTTGATACTTCCAGAAACATTTAGCGAATAATTTTACGTAAACTGTCTGCCCTTACAGTCCTCTGGCTGTTGGCACGTAGTGGTTCACCTCGTCACTAAACTGGCCTGCTGTAAATGTGTTCCTTATTCATAGGGTGAGAAAAGGGATAAGGGCTAGCTAGTTACATTCTTGTCTTATTCCACTGATGATTTTGTAAAACTATAGGTTTTCAAATTATGTGGAAAACATAGGGGAATCAGTATTACATGACATATCCTTGTATTTTCTTTTGACTCCTTTAGGACACCCAAAATAAACCTTATCCTCTTAGAAGGAGGAGTATTGAGGGTTTTAGAGCTTAAAGATGCTTTTATGACTGAAAATCTTAAACTGGGTCCACGGGGCTTTGATTCTTCCATGGGTGGGCTTTGGGACACTCAACCCTGAAATTATAGGCAAAATTTTCAGTGCATGCATTTTTCTGGGGAGATACTCCATACATGTCATCATTGGATAATCAGAGGATTTGTGACCCCCAGAAACTTAGGAACCTTACCATTCTGTGGGAAACACTGTTTGGTGAAGCTAACATATTTATGTTTCCTAGGTCAAAGCCCAGATTCACAGCTGCATAAGTCGCCACCTGGAATGCCTTCGAAGCCGTGAGGTGTGGCTGTATGAACAGGTAGACCTCATCTATCAGCTTAAAGAGGAGACGCTTCAGCAGCAGGCCCAACAGCTCTACTGGGTAAGACGACTGCAAGGCCATAAGACGGCTTCTGGTCTCCAGAGACTGTCTTTCCTGTCATGAAGCACTAATACAGATCAGATAAAAACCTAATCTCAAGTGCTGTTTGCTGTTTGTTAGCTTGGATACACTTGGTGCTTTTCGTATCATTGTGGCTCTATGATTTCATTTTTCTTCTAGTTGCTGGGCCAGTTCAATTGTCTTATTCATCAGCTGGAGTGCACCCAAAACAAAGACCTAGCCAATCAAGTCTCAGCTTGCCTGGAGAGGTAAAGACCCTTCTTGTGTGTTTTGATTTTGGCCCTTTGACTTTGGTGTATTAAAAAGTCACTTTGTAACTCTTTGCATGACTTGGATTTAACTTAGTGTTAAACTTAACGTTTGTTTGATAATATCATCTTGCTTTAAATATTTAATATCTTACTTGGCGTTACATGGTTAAGTCATCTAATAGCTCTTTGCATGACTTGGATTTAACTTAGTGTTAAACTTAACGTTTGTTTGATAATATCATCTTGCTTTAAATATTTAATATCATACTTGGTGGTACATGGTTAAGTCATCTATCTTTGGTTGAGTTACTCAACCAAACTTCAAATAACTCATAATTTGGTTTTTATTTTGGATGAATTTGAAATAGATATTTCTTTAAAATAGCCAGATTTTGTTTACTTTTTTCTCCAGATTGGGCAGTCTGACCCTCAAACCTGAAGATTCAACTGCTTTATTCTTTGAAGCCGACATAACTGCCCTGCGCCAGGCAATCACCACATTTGGGTCTCTCAAGACCATTGTAAGTAAATGTTCATCTCAGAAGGTGCATAGTGAGCTTCTCAGGTCTGTGGCCTGTCACATGGTCTTAAAAATAGCACATTGTCACTATGAAAAGGGACTTTCTTGAGAATTTGGCAAGCTTTAGAAACTTAATGTTCTGATTGCACTGGCAGTGCTTGGAATACATTATTGACTGGTTGGTTGTCTCTGGAATTCCTCTTTGTACCTCTAAATACCTTTGACTTATTTCTTAAGAAATTTATGGCTTGAATGGTCTGTATAGTCAAATGTCGTCTCATTTGGGTCTTGTTAGTAGTTGTGGTGCCACCAGCTCTGGTGAAGGTCTCTTCTGTGAAGGTAGTTATGTGGTGGATGGAGAGTTCTCGGCTTCTGTAACTACTCCACAGGCCGCTGAATCTAGTGTGAAGATTCATTCTAGCGAACTGCAACACTTTGCTTAGTACTTTCGGAATTTAGGGGTCACAAGTTCACTGTTCTGGTCTGAAAGCATCACGTTAGTGAACACGACTAATTTGCTGTTTATCTCACAGCAAATTCCGGAGCACCTGATGGCTCATGCTAGCTCATCAAGTATTGGGTCCTTCTTGGAGAAGAGAGGCTACATCCCATTGCCAGAGCAGGTAAAATGTCATTTTGTTTCTGGTAACTGAGTTATTACTTGGCTTGTATTTCTTTGGGGTTTTGATTATATCACTTTTTTTTTTTTTTGGCTATTATTTATTTGTAAAGAGGCATGAACGGTAATAAATGAGTTTATACAGTTAAATGCTTCCCTTGAGACTGAATGTCAGAAATTTAGAGGTTTTAGACGTGTTCTATAAGAAAGTAATTATTATCAATTAGTTCATAAGAAATTATCATTAGCTCTATGATTGGGTTGGTTCTCTTAGGGATCCTTCTCTTGATCATTTACTTCTGAAGGCAGTGTGAGAAGTGTGAATATAGGATCCTAAAAGTTTTGAGTTGAGAAGCTGATTTCCAGCTGTACTCTTTGATTTGTAATTGTGAAAATGGAGGCTTAGGGGAATCATTTGACTTGTGCAGGGTCAGCACTGGGCCAAGATTAAAGAGCTTGGGTCTCCTGTTTTTCTGGCAAACTTTCTGCTGCATTTGACATTGCCTTGTTAAGCAGCAAAGTATTGTGTGATTAGCAGAAGTCGGCATCCAGCGCCACAGCTGTCCCTCTCAGTGAATGGCTCCTTGGAAACAAACCTGCCGTTGGTCACCAGGCTCCTTACCTGCCCAGCACCAATCTCCAGGACTGGCTCAACCAGAAGCAGACCGTGGAGAACAGCCAGGTGTGTCGCTGCCCCTATTGGTTCTGAGATAGATGATGTAATAGATGGGATTAGTTACTGACAGCATGTCTTTGGTTTTAGTTCTAGTCTGGGAAACATATATTTTAAAGATAACATTTTATTACAATAGTGACAACCTCTTCACTGTAGAGAAAAAGCTTAGGAAAAAACTATATGAAGAAATACAAGCTCATAACCCCACGTGCAGAAACTACCACTGTTTAACATTTCGTTTATGCGTACATATACGTGCATGAATATCTGTCACTTAATTTCTTCCATAAAATCCCTCACAGTATATATAGTATTTCATTGATTGGCTATAAACTTCAGTTTTTCTGAATATAAATAAATTTCTTTTGCATGTCCAGGAGATAATTATTTATATGCATTCTTGATTAGTTCTTTAGGAATGAATTCTTAGAAATTGCATTCCTATAGTTCTGCAGACCTTTTAAGGCTTTCAATACATTCTGTCAGTTTGGGTTTCCAGAAAGTCCATACCAGTTTATATACCTTCTTCCCTAAACATCTCTAACAGTGGTAGTCATTTACAAGTTTTTCTCTGAATTTAACACAAAAGAACAATTTTACTTTTTGAGTTTCTTAGGTTACTAAGGAGATTGAGTATTTTTCATTTTTATTAGCTAACTTTGATGACTTCTCTAATCATATTATGACTCATTTTGGTCTTTATTCATAAATGCACATGTAGAAACTACTTGTCTCTTTTCTACAAGATGTGCTATAAATGCTTTCTCCTAGTTTGCCTTTTTTTTAGCTGCAGAAAATTTAAGTTTTAATATAATTATGTATTTTAATATCTCAGAGAAATCCCTTAAACTTAGAAACATTTTGTAGTGTGGTAAATATAAGTAGAACTCTTATCATTGAATTTCAAGGCAGTCATAATATTCTAGCAAAGTAATATTGTGTATTTTTTGTGTAGACATCTGCTAGAGCCTGCAGTTTCTTGAATAAAGTCTGGGGCAACCTAAAGGGTTTGGAAAACTGGCTCCACAAGAGTCAGCAACAAGAAGTTTCTGAAAAACCAAGCTACCAAAGGTCTAACAGCTGTTCTACTGCCAGTTCTTGCTCCGTGGAAATCGAAGTGGTTGAAGATGCAGAGCCTCTTGATCAAGATGAGATGGATCTTTCTGACTGGCTGGTAACTCCCCAGGAATCCCAAAAGCTTGAGAAGCCCGAGAATGGCAGCTGCGAAACCGCCAGTGAGAAGTTTAAGCTCTTGTTCCAGGTGTTCCAGGAGTCCTACAATGTGAATGATTGGCTTGTCAAGTCCGATTCCTGTACCTGTTGTCAGGGTAACCAGCCCAAAGGTGTGGAGATTGAGAACCTGGGCAGTCTGAAATGCCTCAACGACCACTTGGAGGCCAAGAAACCCTTGTCCACTCCCAGCCTGACTATCGAGGATTGGCTTGTCCAGAACCATCAAGACCCATATAAAGTAGAGGAGGTCTGCAAAGCCAATGAGCCCTGTACAAGTTTTGCAGAGTGTGTATGTGATGAAAATTGTGAGAAGGAAGCTCTGTGTAAATGGCTTCTGAAGAAAGAAGGAAAGGATAAAAATGGTATGCCTGTGGAACCAAAGCCTGGACCTGAGAAACGTAAAGATTCCCTGGACATGTGGCTCTCTCCATCCAGAAGAGAGGCAGCAGAGCAAGCTAAGGCACCCAAGGCAAGGGCTTCTAGAATTGCTGATTCCTTCCAAGTCATAAGGGACACTCCCTTGTCAGAGTGGCTCATGACCCCCTCACACAAAGGATGTCCCAACAAGGAAGTGCCTCTTACTGAGGACAGGGCTGGCAAACAAAAGCCTACAAGCCCCTTGGCCACTGCCTGGTGTCCCTTTAACACAGCTGACTGGGTCTTGCCAGGAAAGAAGACAGGAAATCTTAGCCAGTTATCCTCAGGAGAGGACAAGTGGCTACTTCGAAAGAAGGCCAAGGTGAGCCAAGACATTAAAAAAGCACCATTTGAAGTATATTCAGTAGGTTTTTATTTTCTTAATCCCAAACCTTGCATTTTCTTAATCCCAAACTTTGCATTTTCTTAATCCCAAACGTTGCAAATAAATGGACCAGATCCTTAACTATCTTAACTGTTAAATGCAGCTTAAGTATTAATTTTGGGGCCATGTTAGCAACGGAATGGAACATTTATGATTATTCATACTGAAGTTTGTATTTTCTATGCCCCAAATCTGCATCTGGCCTATTTTATTGCAGTTTATGGAAAAATTAGGGGCAGAGAAAATAGTTGTCACTTTGCTCTGTTACTAGCATGCCCAGCGTTCGCATCACTCTTTATAGACACTAGACTGGAAGATGACTTGTTGGCATCACGCCTCCCAGCTGTCATGGAACAACCCACCCTCTGTCTTGTTGCAGGAAGTGTTACTCAGCTCACCCCTACAGGAGGAGCACAGCTTTGCCCCAGACCGGTACGGCCTCCCAGCAGTTTGCGATCTCTTTGCCTGTATGCAGCTCAAAGTTGATAAAGAAAAGTGGTTGTATCGAACTCCCCTACAGGTCGGTACATGGCGCTAGTGCAAATGCTGCAGCTCTGGCTGCTTATGACTTGTCTTACGTATGAATCCAGTTTGCTCACCAAACTGTATTTCTGTTAATGGTTTGTTTGTGTATTCGGTGAGGTGGGAAAAGAGAGATCATAGAAACTTCATGTTTCACTTGAACTTGCTCCATGAAATAACTGGGACATACTTGAAAGTAACCTTTCCAGATGATGTAGCTGTCAGAATTTTTGGAGCCTGTGTGGTTTCTAGTAGCTTATTGAGAAATGAGAGCTTTAAAGTGGGAAGACATTTGCTTTTAATCTTACAGTGAAGTGACTTTTTATGTGGACTTTTTTTTACAGATGTGAAGGAATCGAGTACTAGTCGACCAAAATTTCTGCAGATTATCACAAATCCATGAGCTGAGTGACTGTGGCTTGCTAAATCATTGTCTCTGGGTCTGATGTAGTTCCTTTCCTCCCCAGTTTCGAACTAGTGAAGAGAAATTAGTCATCAAATTATGAATTACTGTGGAAAAGAAAAAGGTGGTTTGTTGATGCTGAGGTGATTCAGGTTCTTTCTTACAGAAGTATTAATTCACCCCTGTGCTAGAAATGCATCTTAGTGGGTAGGTCTTTCTCATAAGCCTCCGTGGCTCCTTAGATTGGGTGGTTATTAGAAGTACATTAAAACACTGTAGTTTTGAAAATGAAATAGTTCTATAATCAAAGTGTGTTGATGTATTCTAAAGCTAGTAAAATTACCTTTCGATTGGCAGTCTTTGGATGCTTCCCTTATCCTGGGTTTTCTTCCATTAATGGTGAATTTTCTATTTAATTAATATTCTATTATATTTTACATCATTAACCTTGCCGATATAGTGGTTTTTTCTTACCAAAACACATATTGAAAGTCTTGGCAATTTTTGACATTTATTACAAAACATTTTAGCTTAGGTGCCAGATTTTACATTTCTTCTTTTGAAAGACATTCAGATTTTGCAAGAGCTGCCTGTATTTCCTTCTCTAAATGATATTATGAAAGAACTTCTCTTTCAGAAGGGCTCCATATTGCTTGAAGACTATGTTCAGAGTAGTTCTAGTCTCTTCTAAAATATTCTGAACTACAGGCAGCAGAGCCCCAGTGCTGACTAATCACAAAGCAAATATGTTGGAAATGTACTTGAACTGTTCACTATCCTGTTATTGGTGCATCCTGTGTAAATGGAAGCTGAACTTGACACCTGGTGCTTTTAACTAGGCATAAATTAAACGTGCGCTCACTGCAAGCATAGCATACCTATACCTCTGATAAAAGTGTAATGCAGTGACATTTTAGTGAATAGGAAGTTTTGAACACTTGTGCCTTGGGGTGTTTATTGAAGCTTTATGAAAACTATCAATGTTTCCTTAGTATCCTTAAAGTTATGTCCGTGCTTTAAAAAGTTTCTCTGTAGGAGAGGTGGTATTTATACCATGTTTTAAAATTCTCTAAAATGAGACGTCTTAGCTGCTTTCCACTTTTAAACCATTAAGCCACTCAACTTGCCTGTTATTAGAAATACCTTTAAAGTCTGTGATGTGGTCATCTGGAAAGCCCCTTTGGGGAAACATCACAGTCCCACCCAGTGTCACTGCCATACAGCTTCACTAGAGTTCTTAACCACAGCTGAAAGGAGCCTATTACTTTTTAGTTCTTCCAGATACCATTTAGAACTTTAAAAGGTGGTGGGTAAAAACTTAAGCAGCTTCTCCATTATCTTAGGTTGCAGGAAACTGTAGTTGAGGTTTAACAGGCTGTGTCTCCCTAAATTAACATTAATCACTATGCTGAGTATCTAAACCATTCTTTTGCATCGATGCATTTTGTATCTGCCTCCATTCATTAAAAGCGTAACACCCATATAGTTGTCCTGTGTATTTGTAAAACATCTTGTCACAAAATTATATGAATGTGGTATCTTTTGGTTACAAGCACAGCTGAGAAACACTTGAACATAAAAAGTTCTTATATTCACTTAAAATAAAATGCTGTTTTATCACTCCTGAATTAGCAAACAGGTATGTTATTACTATATGCTGTTGTCCTCTGGTTTTCTGCCAAATTCCTCCTAGCTAGATGTGTTCAGAAAGGCTCTACTTCACTTTCTCTGTAATCATAATAGCCACCAGTTGTTTATTACATATATGTGTGACCTAGAGTGCATTATTTGATTAATTTCATTTCATAATGAGAAAACAAACTCAGAAATCACGTAACTCGTCCCCCTTTCTGTCGCTTTCCCGGGGCTTCCTTAGAAACTTCCAGCTCTGTCTATGCCATCTCTCTCATCGTCCCCAGTGAGACTGAGTTAGGATTGTTTTAGCACAGTACACCGACGGTATAATAGTTAACCTGAGATATCTTGAGGCTGTTTAGTGTCAGCTCTGTTGGAGAAAAATTTTTAACCTAGTTGCTAATGCTGCTAGTAGCCCTTCACTTCATCACAAACATGAAAACATGCTTTGGCCTATGGGAGCAGAGATAAGTCAAGAGCAACTTTGGAGAAACACCCACTATGTTAATGTTGGAGTTAGGACTTCAGTTCTATTTTCACCCTTTATTGGGAATACAGAGCAATACTACAGTCTTGGATCATTAAATGAACAAATGTGGCTGGTACAGTATTGACAAGCAGGCCTGCATTCTGGGATTAAGTGGTTTTCCAGAAGTGGGTACGAGCAAAAACAGGTGCAAGGTCTTCTTAGGAGAACCACATCACTCAGCCGCCAAGGGGTGTTTTGTCTTCAACTCAGTAAAGGCTGGAAGGAGTGCCAGTCCTGGTCAACCATCCATGTTCTTCATCACAGCAAATTGGAATCTCTAGTTTTTCAAATTAGTTGTAGAAGAGTAAATGCCTCCAGACTGACTTATAAACTGATCAGGGTGACTACTAAGCGTCCTCCGTTTGTAAACTAGCAGAATCTTCAGAGTGACTGCTGGAGCACAGAACCCTTCATGTGCTCCCAGTTGTTGTACAGAGCGTAGAGGCTCGTAAGCGTTAGTCCTGCTAGGCCGCCTCGTGCTGCCCCTCGAAGGCCGCCTGGGAGAGGAAAAGGGAGAGTGTCATTACACACTTGGGCTGCACACTGTCCCATCAGAGGGCGACCTAAGAGGTTTGCGAAGCTGAGACACACTCTTCAGATTTATGAAGATTCCATCCCAAACAGGAGAGTAAGCTCTGAAAATAATAAACCAAGACTGAAATTCAGTAGACACAGATTCCCCCTAAGTCACCTGCTTAATATGTAAACGATGCATCCATAGTAACAGCCTGTTTTCACTTTTAATCTCACAGTTATCAGCATGGTGTTTTGACTTTCCTCAATCTGACTTGATCCTAGGACATTTTTGGACAAGACCTTATGCTTCTTACTGAAATCCCAGGCAGATCAGTAATTCCCTGCTAGTCCTAACTTTCAGAACTTCACTGGCACTGCCAATTGATTTAAGGTGGTATGTAAACAAGGCGATACCCTCTTTGGAGACGGTATTAACAGGCTTTGGACTCTGCACAGGTCCTCTAAATATTAATTTTGAAGACTCAAGACAGTGGTGGGAGATAAGATGGCTGTAATCAAGGTCTGAGTTGGGTGCTGATGAAGCACCGACTCTCCCATTACCTATCCCTATTCTGATGTTTCAGAAAATCTCCAACTAATGAGCAGAGACGTAACTTAGCATCATTTAGTCACTCAGTCGTGTCTGACTCTGTTGCAACCACAAGGACTACAGCCCACCAGGCTCCTCTGTCCCTGGAATTCTCCAGGCAAGAACACTGGCGTGGGTTGAATACTGGAGTGGGTTGCCGTTTCCTTCTCCAGGGGATCTTCCTGACCCACAGATCAAACCTGGGTCTCCTGCTTGGCAGGCACATTCTTTACCACTGAGCCACCTGGGAAGCTCCAAGCATCGTCATACTAGTGGAAAAACATTCCAGGATTAGGATTAGACTTTGAGCTATTTTTGCTTAACAAAAGAATTTTTTTCACGTGGAAAAAGATTATGGAATAGCTATTTCATTTGAAATGCAGAAACAGTGTTTCAACCAGTTACCTGAAAATAGTCACCAAGTCTAGTAAAAGGAATGGGGGTACCCAAAGCAGCTTTTAAGAAATGCTTGATGTTCTCTTAACAGTTTCACAAATAAGTAGGGATAACAGACTTCAGGTAGTCTGTATGGTATCTATGGAGTATTTGTTGCAAGTCATGTGTTAGGAAAGCAAAGGTCCAGTGTTTATGGTATACCCTATTAGAAACCCTTTAGCTACATTCCAGTAAATTCCATGAAATTCAGTGACACTGGTGAGTTAGAACACTTCAGACCAACCATTTCTGCAATGCACGTCCTGCCAGATGGCTTCAGGTGATAGATTAAAGGGTTACTCCCTCTAGGAGCCTCTCTAGCCTGAAGACTTTAGATAGCTGACTGGCTTAGGCTTCAACTCTGAAGTACCCCAATTATCTCTCTTAAACAAACCCAAATAGAAACTGCAGGCATCATCTATAAACAGCCATCAAATATGTAGGAAGGGGGATGATACACAAAAAAATTTAATCACAGTAAATGGGAGATATTTCCTTCAAGTCTATCTCATCTATCTTGCCACACTTAAGATTAGGCATGACAGCTGCATTTGCAACTATTCAATGTGGCTGGAAAATGGGCTGACAGTGAACTTCAGACCAAATTTCTAGAAATGGAAAAAATAAGCAATGAAGCCCAGGAAAAATAAATGCCATCTGAGACAGCATCGCTATGGTTCAGATATTAGAGTGAAGTTTTCTGAGTGTAATGAATGTTCTTTAAGCAGGTTACAAAACCAGAAGACTCCAGTGTAAACCGGAAGCTATAAAGATTTAAGAACTTTGGGACGTCAGTGGCATATTAAGTGTCTCTTAACAGTTTATCCCCTAGAATGCCTTCTACTTCCATACCAAAATGAAACAACCTTAGTACAAAACATAACCCTTTTGTACTAGCCTTCTCTGAAGGCTAAGAAAAAATTGTTTCTAGCACGACTGAGCAACTGTTTCTAGCAAGAAGATACCAAACATGTACTGTATGATTTACTAATAATCACAGTAATCCTGACTCAGTGAAATGTGCTCAGTCATGTCCAACTCTTTGCAACCCCATGGACTATACAGTAGCCCATGCAGTTCTCCAGACCAGAATACTGGAGTGAGTGGCCTTTCCCTTCTCCAGGGGATCTTCCCAACCCAGGGACTGAGCCTAGGTCGTGCTGCAGGTGGGTTATCTACCAGCTGAGCCACCAGGGAAGCCTGGCTCAAGGGTAGCCTTTCATTATGTTTTAGTTTTAACTCTTTCCAATAATGTCAGGGTTTTCCATCTGGTTGATCTGTTAAAGAATTTAACAGCCTTGGCTTTAGGCTTTCTGTAACAAAACAACCTTTGCCCAACTAAGTACAGGAAGTTGATTAGCAAATACACTTGCTCTGAACACAGTGAACCAAATGAGGCCAATGGTTAACCTCTATAAAGCAAAACAAACATGAGGCTTCTGTTTTATTGTCTGTCTTTTGGATCCTTATACAATTCTTCCAAAAAGGGCAAATGTCATCTCTTCTAAACCTGGGAAAATGAGGCCCAGAATATTTAAGTGCCTAGTTTATTTGGTATAGAGCTGATTACTGGCAGAGCTAACACACTGAACTGATAATTACTTCAGTACAGGGGTCAGCACATTTTTTTTTGAAACAGATGGAAAATAAACCCACTTTTTACCCGCATGTTTCTAAAGAATATGTATCTTGCTATTTCTTGATGTTTCGATCCTACATATTGTAGATACATATAACCATGTAAAATTTTCACTATTTTACAATGTAAAATACATTCTTAGTCTGCAAACTGTGAAGAGACAGGCATCTGGCCAGAAGGAGCCTGTTGCCCTGTTTTAGGGGAACGGTCTTACCTACACACTGAGACAGCTTACAAATTCAACAAATTTCTGCACTATTTAACTTAAATTGTTTTTAAAAAATTCTTTTTAAAATTGTGATAAAATACACGTAACAAAAAATTTACCATTGGTAAGTGTACACTTCAGTAGCATTACGTACACTGACACTGGGCTACCAGCATCCATCTTCTTTCCTTCGTGGTTTAGGCTGACTCTAGACTAGAGGAGTACCTAAACTGTCTTCCAAATCCTTGAACATGGGAGTTTTTAATAAATTCCTGCCACACAAAATTCTGTGCTTTGTTTTAAGTGGCGTCTAAACCAGAAATCAGTAAAAGACACTGCTTTGCCTCCGTCCGCAATTTTGATGTGCTGAATTAAACTAGTCAGCTGGGAACTAGGAACCAGTGTTGGAATTCTGGGTCAGCAGGTCATTCACCTCTTCTGTGTTCCACAATTGTGGTGGAAACTGAAATCTGAAAAACGGAAACCCACTTGTCACCTGACAAAGCAGTAACGAATGTTCTTTTTCGCTTTTCCTCTTCTGAGCCATGAGCATTCTTTTCCATAATTTCTGTCGGAGGCGCCCCAGGCTGGGAAGATGCTATTCCTGCAAGGAAGTCCTGGACACAGAGCACTAGGCTCTCATTTTTCTCCTGTGATAACCCCAAGTCTTCAGCCTTCCCCTTTGTATCTTTAACATATGTGTGATGTGTCTTAAACGAGGTGGTAATTCAGTCCATTCTTATACTTAAGGCTGCCCCCAACACAGGAAATGCTGTAATGGCTGACGCTGAGTAAGAAAGCAGGGACTGGTGAGGATTGAGCTGAAGCTCCCGTGTCCATCCCCTGGGGTAGCAGCGCCCCCAGTGCAGCTCCTGCCATCTGCTACCGTATACAACGTGAGCCGTGTGTCTTCCATTTTTGCAAAAGAAGCTAAAATCTCCAGATTTTTGTGTGGAATCTCCTGTTCCTTAAATTTTACTTTGATCTTTCCATAAACACAGTTTGGGCCGATTAAACACTTGCTGGCTGAGTGCCACCCCTGTGGAGCCAATTAAGGTTTTAAACTCCTTTGTCTGACCCCAAAGATTTTCAGTGTGAAAGCATTTTTAGGTTTTTAACAAGGTTTTTCTATGCCAACATTTTCGTGTATACAAAAGATATGTCCTGTCTTATTGTGCCTAGGAGATATTTCCTGTCTTATTATGCCTAGCTCTGCTGATGTGTATCAGAACAGGCACGTGTTGCAAGAAGTCTTGTGAGCTCTTAGGGGTACGATTCCAAATGTTACCATTTTCAGTATTAAAAAAGCCTCTTGCTCTCAGACATACCATGAAATTTTAGATTTTATATCCTGTAAGAGAGACTTCTCTCTCATTTCTAGTAAAAGTGAGGCAAAAAATGCTACTTGATGTTTGTGATGGAGGAACTACCTAAGAACAAAAATTACTTAATCAAGTGTCTGAAGCATAATAAAACAAACAAAAGTACTGTTCAGAGGCTTGAGTACAAAACATAAATAGGCAATTATGGCATAAATTTAGGCAATTTAAAACAGAAATGTGGGAAAAATCTGGGGCTGTCACTAGTTTTATGATCTTTTGAAAAAGAACGTCTTTAATGTGCTCATCCATAAAACTGGGGTATTGTGATTATCACTTCACAGAGTTTGACAAGTTATATATTAAGTGATTATTACTGAGAATATAACCATAACTCAGCAAATGTTCATTTCTTTTCCATCTTAGAGGACAATTTGATATTTGATCTTCATCCAAGTAATTCTGATTCAACACTTAGGATTTACTCCACCACTGTTCATAACAACATCACGCACGGCAGCCAAAGGCAGAAGCAACCAAAGTGTCCACTGACAGATGAATGAACAAAATGTGGTATATATGTATGATGGCGTACTATTCAGCCTTAAAAAGGAAGGAAATTCTGATACATGCCATACTGTGAGGTTATACTAAATGAATAAGCCAGTCACTAAAAGAAAAACACTACACGCCTGCACTCCCATGAGGCCCCTCGAGGCATCCGATTCATAGAAAGTAGAATGGTGCTTGCCAGGGGCCGCAGAAGGGGGAAGGGCAGAGTTGTTGTTTAGTGGGCCGAGTTCAGTTTTATACGATGAAGAAAAGTTCTGCAGTTGCATAACAATGTTAATATACTTAACATAATTGAACTGTACATTTAAACAGTTTGGATGGTCAATTTTATGTGTATTTTATGAAAATTAAAAAATAAAATCGCAAACCGTGAGGTATCAAAGAACACTATACTACCAAAAAAAAAATCCTTTTAAAAACTACAGTATGGCCAAAAAGCATACTTCAACTGTATTAAGAGACAGTCCCACCATCTAATGGCACCTACCTGTACATTTATACAGCAGGCCTGTCACAGTTCCAGCTGCTACCGTGTTAAGGTCATCTTCTGCACCTCTCGTCTTCTCAATGATGACTCCAAATGCACTATAAAGCAAAGCTACAAGGGCGATGGAACGGGTCACAATAAAGAAGTGAACTGAAAGTCAGTGTGGCAATGATATTCAGACAAACGCCTTCTACAGACATCATGAGACATATAAGCAATGATCACTGGAACACTGTTTGTAGTAACAAAAGCTTAGCAACTAATCAAGTGACTTTCAAGAGGGGACTGATCCAGAGAGACTTTCCACACAATGGAATACTATGCACTCAAAATGCAGGAAGAGCTCTGCTCACTAACATGTAAAGCAGGCACATGTGTGTGTGACTCTGGATAGGCAAAGAAAATGTTTGGAAAGCAAAGAAATTTATTAGCTATTTATGGAAAGTAACACTGCGGAGACCCAGGAAGAGTATCTTTTTCACTTCCATTTATTTGTTAACAGCTGTACTTAGAATTTAGAAACAAAAGCAAAACACATGCATTTCTATTTTAAGAAAAATACAACTTCAAGACAATGAGCTTTAGTTTCTGCACATGTGAAAACTCTAACAATAGCACTATTGAGTTTACCAAGCGTTTCCCCTAAATCGCCATTCTCTTCCAGCTCTAAAGAGACATAATGCATGAATGCATTACCTCTTCTCCTGCCCTTTTTCAAAATTACAGCAAACTCGGCCTCACAACTCCTCTGCTGTGAAGTTTTTATACTTCTACAAAGGCTCTTCTTCCAGTTTCCATTTATTTAACTGAAACTAAACTTGAGCAAAACATCATAACTGATCACATTGTAAGGAAAACATACAGGGTAACTGACCATTCCAGCTTGCTCAGAATGGGTATTTCTGGAACATTAACTGAACTGAGAATGTCCAGGGCCTCACTCTAGGTACAAGCAATCTCACAAGCATCGACTCAAAGGAGGGTGGCTGCAAGGGGGAGGGGTATTGGGGGCACAAGCAGCACAGGGAAGTAGCCCTTTACCAGGATCCCAAACGCAAACCTGACTGTCTAAGGGTGACCATGTCCTGCTTCCAAAGCCTATGACAAGGCTAGGATCTCTGTCACACAAGAGGCCTCTCTTATCTTTTGACAAGCTACCTACATTTTCTATTACTTAATCTGCCATCAGTTAAAAGACTTTCAGATACAGAAAACTTTGGTCGAGGGCATAAGTGCCGTAAGTAAGCTTCTTATATTAGTCACGAATAATCAAGAGAGTCAATCATTCATAAACACTATAGTATGAAAGCATTTGTTGCTAAGTACTACTAAATTATACCTTCCTTAGAACTGCAAATATTTCCAGTATCTACAAAGGCCCTGTTGCAACTCAGGCAGTTAGTCTGAGAAATCTCATTAGGTAAACAGGATGATGAATGGGCTATTAGGAAAACATATCAGGAGGGCTGGATTCCTCCTCATATCTGCTATAGAACCTTGAGCTTTTCCTAACACACAAAAACATCTGCCTTGTTGCTAAACTATCTGGATTTCACTGAGTTAAAATATGATTTTATTTGGTGCCTTGATGCGATAGGAGAGTATGTAGTGTTTAAAACATTTAGCAAAGAGTATATTCACAATGGTATTAGTACCTGGCATTATTTTGCTATGTATCAATAGTTTATGATCTTTTCCTAAGTAGTATTTACACTGCTCACCAGAGCGGATTTAAACATAATTATGAACATCCCAGCACCAGAATTTTAGTTGATCAAATTGTTCATGATACATGTACATTCTTTCTTTGTAATGATCATGATTTATTATAAAGTGAGATATCTACTTACCCAGAGAACCTAGGGTATTAGCCCAAAGTGCCCCTTGCCTAGTCACCATATTCAAGATCCTACCAGGGCAGAAAGAGAAAGAATCTGTATTTAGAACCAGTATTGCTTTAGTGTTTAGAAAACCATATAACATCAATTTTAAATATATAAACACAATACCCAAAGTTTTCTTAATTTTATTTTTTTAATTTTAAAACTTAACACCTCCTTAGAATTCAATAAGGAATCCTTTTACTTTACATAAATGAAGGTTAGGTTAAAAACTCCCAATGTTTTGGTGCAATGCATAAAGAAAATTCTAATTACTAAATACATTAAATTATTAAATATATAAAAGGTGTGAATGATATCCTGGACTGTATCTTACAAGCACCCAGAGAGAAGGAAAAAGCACCCCATTAGAGACCTGAGGAGTGTTCTGTGTCTGCTCCCACACCAGCGCTAAGCGGCCACGGGGAGCACTTAGCACACTCTCAGGGGAGCATGGCCCTGCCCTCACCAGTGCCGGACGCCGCCAGGACAGCGGCGGAGGCGACTGGAGCAGAGGACAGAGCCTTCCTCTCCCAGCAGAGCAACACTGTCACAGGAACGGCCGTCCCGACAGCTGACTGCTGCTGGGAACCACGGAGTTACAATAGCAAGCAGTAAAGAGCCCGTTTAAACTAATGCTCAATAATAACAAAACTCTGTATTACTTCTAAAGGATTATTTAAAAAATTAGTAATGGTTACAAATATTGTTAAACAGTGAATTGCTACATATTTACTAATATTTTAAGTTTAGCACTTAATTGTTTTTCATTTGTGATAAGCTTCTAAAACTATTAATTTTCATTACTGTATTGCTGGTGGCACTGCAAAGTGGCAAAGTTCTTTGGAACATGATTGGGCAACATACTTTCATTTACTGGGTCCTTACCTACTTCCCACTGTAATCATCTCTTAATAGATTAAAGACAGAAAGTAGAGAAACTTACCCAAGATCCCAATAAGTAATGAATCTGGGCTTTGAAACTATATAGATCTTTTCTGGCCTGAAACCTGATTATCTTTCCATTTTTTAAATGCTATCTCTGTCTAAAAAAATCAGAATGAGTATATAAAAGAAAATGATGTATAAGATTTAAAAAATCTGACTTTAAAAAGGCAAACTAATTCAACTCTCTCAAAAATTTAATAACTATGATGGTTTTCAGAAACAAAGGTTATCTTTTCTAAGAGACTTTCCAAATTGTTATTTAATAATATGATGCTGGGGATTTGTTTCAAAATAATATGAGAGGGGAGAAAGTGATGGGACACAATTGGTCCTGGTGCTGGTTAGTGGTTGTTGAACTTGGGTTATGGTATATATTCAAAACTATCCATAATACAAAAAGTAAAAAAAAAACAAAACTGGAGTAAAGAATGAATATTACCAACATAAATACAAAAATATTCAAGGATCTGAGCTTGTAAAGCAAGGGCAGTGATCCATACAGTAACAGGAAGGTGAAAAGTTTGAAAGGCCTTCATGTTTCCCAAGATTTCATTCTAACACACCTGCTGCCATCTGCTGGCTAAGGAAAACGGAGCTTAAAGAAAGACACATACTGTGTCCTTCCACTCATATGAAGCATAAAATGCACTTTGTTTAGAAAACCTAAAAAACATTATTTAAGGAGCAGCAAAAGGGTCTGGTCATGTTTGCTTCTTAAGTAGGGTGAAGATGCACATTATGTACACTTTCTGACTTGTTTATTTGCACTTTCCCTTCTCTACAAACTTCAGTTTCCTAAGATAAGACTATCTTACTCCTTTCAGAACTACCTCTAAGTTCTAGGAATTTCATGGACATTTTCTGCGCCTTTGCATTTCAGAAATGGAGGGTGAAGTCAATGAGTAATTCAATCAAATGACAGCAAACTTAGTAATTAGTCTTATGTGCTTCTTATTTCTTCACTTACCATGTCCTATGGTTTTGCACAGCCCTGAACAATCCAAATAATGTACTAGTAATTCAACAATTTGAAAAGCATGTGATACAGGCCTGCAAAATAGAACAGGTGCAGCTGAGAAGTGAGGCTGGAATAGCCCCAGCTGATGGACACTGATTCAAAAATCACTCCTAAAAGCTTAGACCCAGCAACTTGATTCCTAAATTCCTTTTATAATGAATAAGGGGAAAACACCAGCAAAAAAATTGACCAAAAATTATGCAGTACTCTAAATATTGTAATCTCAAGGTCGTGCTCATTAGGCCAACAAAGTAGAGATTAATACTCAAACATCAGTATGTCATCACATGAGACTTACTGTACATTTCTTGGTTTGGACCAGGCCATGTTCTGGGTTTCCTTCAATCCTAGCCGTAGACCATTCATTGCCCCAAATGTGGCCCCTGGAAAATCAGAGTAATAATTCATTCAAATAATCAGCTTTATATTAAAGAACAATTATACTTGATTCTTTTCCATTTTTATTTAATAAGAAAAAATGTAAATAATGATTTTTTTAAAAAACACCCTGAAACTATTATTTTAATTGCCTTGGATTTTAAGCACTTTTGACTACCTGGATTTAGGACACTTAAAAACCATATATAAATACCAACCTGTCATACAACATCCTCCAATGGTAAAGAAGGCCAGTTCAAATCTGCCCCGGGTTTTATTAGCTCCAGTTGGTAAAATAAACTCATCTGTATCCTACAGGGATAATAATAAAATCAAGTTCAGCTCCCCTCAACACATGTATTACACTTGCAAAATGTTTAATTTTTCAAAGGAGTTTTTCACAGAATGTAAAACGTAAATTAAGGAAAACTCCACTATACTTTGTCAAACAAAGATAAAACTTTCTGCAACAAAAGCAACATATAAACCAAAGTGAAATGAAGTACATAATATATACAGTTATGTTCATTAGTTCTTAGGAGAAATTCTTGCTCAGAATTTAGCTTCTCAATGTGAATTTGATAGATTATACGTAATTTGCCTTCACGATAAATTTGACAATTTAAGAGTGCCATCTCTATAGAAAGGCAAACTGAAAGCTATGAGAGGTAACAAAAAACCAGTCTGGAAGGAGAAAATAACTCATTCTGTAGCTATTAATACTATTTATCAACCACCATTTTACTATATGTTAAGACCAAATGTTCATGAAAAACGAGCAGAAACGAGAGAAGTATAATAGACTGGATCACTTACACAAGGGCAAAAACACCACTTTAACAGTTCTTAACTGTCTGGAGGGCATGTATTCCTTTTATAATCTCGGAAAGCTACTAGAAGGAAAGCTACCCTCCTCCTAGTAAGCGCACACACAAAATCTGGTATGAGCTCCCTGCCCTGAAGATCACGCAGGAACACTAGGTCGAGAGGCATCACTGCCAGAGCACGACAGGATCGATTTTGCAATGCAGTGCACTTTCAGGAAGAGCAAACACACTCACACTTCTGCCAAGCTTTCTATATAAAAATAGCTGAAATCAGCTCCTGAACCATAGCACACACCCTTAACACAAAATGTGAACAGATAAACATCACTTTGGCAAACACTGGCCTTTGGTAAATGCGTTCACGACTAGGAAAACTCCACCTCTACACTAGCTCTGATTTCTGGCTTGTGCATAAATTCTTACCCAAAATTGCACAAATAAATAAACACATGTACTCTCATCACACAGAAATGGTCTGCTGAGCAATAATAAGCAAATCTGAATAGATTCTATGTCTAAATATATTAAACATATATTTGTAAATTCTGAGTGCTTCCTGACTTTTCAAGTAATGACTTAGTTTTACATTGTGCTTCTTAAGGTTTTTAGGAATGCTGTATTTAATATGATGAGGTAGACAAATATGATGATTATTTATGATCCAGAAATGAACCCTAATACAAATGGGGGGAAACACGGTGGCCATAATCAACATTAGCAGGTACAGTGCACGTCATCACTGACTCACTCCTCAGTGAGTGAGTCAGCCTTGCATTCCTGAGATAGCCAGCAATTACTCTCTGATGTTGTGTGTGTGTGTGTGCGTGCATTAAATAGCTCAGTCATGTCTGACTCTCTGCGACCCATAGACTATAGCTAGCCAGGCTCCTCTGTCCGTGGAATTCTCCAGGCAAGAATACTGGAGTCGGTTGCCATGCCCTCCTCCACGGGATCTTTCTAACCCTCTAGCGTGTTCTGAATTGGCAGGTGGGTTCTTTACCCTCAGTGCCACCTGGGAAGCCCTTTTGATGTTGTAAACTGAGTTTTTGCAACTTTATTTGTGTTGAATCAGCAATTTCTCCAAAAAAAAAACAAACCCAAAAAACAAATCATCAAAACCCCACAAAAACAAACAACAAAAAACTGAGGCTAATATAAACCTTAAAATGTATAACCCCTAATTTCAAATGTTTGTATTCATCAGACCACTCTTATTTCCATAGGCTTTTGAATAAAAATAACCTGATCTAATAAAATAAACTCAGGTAGTAAAGATTTTTTCTTTTTCACATGTACTGATTTGGTTTAAGATTAAAAAGATTCCCACTTTAATGATCTCTTAAAACTTTGTTAACTTCTCACACAATATTTTTATGGGGTTCAAAAGCTAATTACTTGTTGCTTCTACATGTAAATCTCCCATCTGTGCTCTGATCTCTGCTCCTGATTCAGAAGTGCACACACAGAAGCAGGCGGCCACTGCTGCTGAGCCCCCTCACCCCTGCTCACTCCTAGGGTTTTGAAGAAAAGCTGGGAGCTGCTTGCCTTACTGTTTCCTCCTTCATGAACTGGACATTAAAGACTAGAACATTCAAAAGCAATTTTATCTAAAGGAAAAATCAGAAAGAGACAACACACGTCCAGGAAAAAAGTGTAGGCTCTGAAAAGGACTGAGAAGAGCTTCAGTTTATACTCCAGGCTGGCCCTCAACGCAAAGGCAGCCTGTATGAGTAAAACCCAAACAACAACCAAATAAAGGCAACCCTCAGGGAAGGCAAGAGGGTCTCATCTCCAGAGTTAACCACGTTGTTAGAAATGTCCGATTTTCAACAACAACAAAAAATCACAAGGCATACAAAGCAATAGGAAAGTATGGGCCATTCAATGGGAAAAAAAAGATCAACAGAACTGTCCCTAGGAAACACCTGATAGGAGATTGACTAGGCTTTAAAACGAAAGCCTAGATCTAAATGACTTTAAAGTAATCGTCATAAAGATGCTCAAAGACCTAAGGAAGATGTGGAGAAAGTTAAGACAATGTATGAACAAAATGGAAACAGAAGGAAAATCTAGAAAGAAACCAAAAATAAATTCTGAAACTGAAAAGAACAGCTGGTAAATTCACTAAATGGATTCAAAGATTTGAGCAGGTAGAATGGACAATCACCAATTATAAGACGATAGAAATTACTGAGTCTTAGGATCAGGAGGAAATATAATTGAACAGAAGTGAACAGAGAGCCTTAAGGATCTTTGTGATATTGCAAAGCAGACGAGAATACAGACTGTGAGTCACAGGAGAATGTTCGAAGAAGCAATGGCCGAAAACTCCCCCAAATTTGATAAGAGAGATGCAAGTGAACATTCAAGAAACTCAATAAACACCAAGTAAGATACATTCAAAGAGACTCATACTGGGATGTATTAAAATCAAAAGTTTTGAAAGCTACAGAGAGAGATTCTTGAATGTAGCAAGAGAGAAGCAACTTATATATAAGGATCCTCAATAAGATTATCAGTCAGTTTCTCAAGAGAAACTTTGGAGGCCACTAGGAAGTGGGCTGTTAATTATCAGTCAATTTCTCAAGAGAAACTTTGGAGGCCACTAGGAAGTGGGCTGACGTATAAAACTGTCCTTCAAAAATAAGGAGATATTAAAGATTCCCAGAAAAATAAAAGTTGAGCGAGTTTGTGACCACTGAACCTGCCCTGCAAGATACGATGAAGGGAGTCCTGCAAACCACAATGAAAGGACAAGAGAGTGAAGCACAGCCTGATGAAGGGCAGAGAGTGTAATAAAAGCAAATAAATGGACAGTTGTCAAAGGACTACTGTAGCTTATGTTTTTGACTCCACCTTTGTATTTCTACATAACTTTAAATTTTAAAGGGTTTAAAAGAATTATTAGATTATGTTTTTGAGCACATGATGTATAAAGATACAGTTCTGTGACATCAACAATTGAGAGGGGCAGGGACAGGTGGTAAAGGAGCAGTATTTTTGTATGTTACTAAAGTTAAACTGGTATAAATTCAAATTAGTGTTATAACTTTAGAAAACTGCTATAGAGTATATATATATATATAAAAAAAAGGTCATGAGAAAGGAATTTAAACAATTCCCCACAAAAACATCAAACACAAAAGAAGTTATTAATGTAAGAAAGGAGAGACAAAAAAGTTAGGTTACAGAAAATGAAGAGCAAAACACCAAAATCTCTCCTCAGCAGCAACCACTTTAAAGTGTATTCAACTCTAGACAAAAGACAGAGATTAGCGCAATGCACTCAGAAATGTGATCCATTTATACATACGGTGGCTACAACAGATTCCCTTTACTTCCAAAGACACAAAATGATTCAAAGTGAAAGGACGGAAAAAGATAGTCCATGCAAATAATAACCAAAAGAGCACGGTGGCTGTATTAAAATTAGAAAATAAAAAGTTTATAAGAAACAAAGAATGATATTACATCAGTAAAGTTTCAACACAGCAAGAAAATACAATTATAAAATAAACATTTACTTATCTAGTAACAGACCATCAAAATAAATTAAGCAAAGTGTCAGTCACTCAGTCATGTCTGAATCTTTGTGATCCTATGGACTGTGGCCCACCAGGCTCCTCTGTCCTTGGATTTCCCAGGCAATCCTGGAGTGGATTGCCATTTCCTTCTCCAGGGGATCTTCCTAACCCAGGGTTGGAACCGGCATCTCTTGCACTGGCAGGCAGATTCTTTACTGCTGAGCCACCAAGGAAGACCCCGTAATAAAGATTAGAGCAGAGATAAATGAAATAAATTACTGAAATCAGAAATGAAGGTGAGGATATCACTACTGATTCTAAAGAATTAAAAAGGATTATAAGAAACTGTCATTAACAAGTTTGTATGCCAACAAACTGAATGTTCTTGATGAAATGTACAAATTCCTAGAAACACAAAACTCACCAAGAAACAGAAAATCTGAAGAGACCAGTAAAAAGACTGAATCACTAATTAAAAAAAAATTTCACAACAAAGAAAAACCCTGGACCTGATGGCTTCACTGGTAAGTTTAATCAAACATTTAAAGAACTAACCCCCACTGCAGGGGTTCCCTGGTGGCCTAGTAGTTAGGATTCCAGACTTTCACTGCCATGGGCTGGGTCAATCTCTGGACAGGGAAGTCGTGGAGCACAGATGCAAAAAAAAAAAAAAAAAAAACACAAAAAACTCCAAAACCCTAACACCAATCCTCAAGCTCTTCCAAAACCCTGAAGTGGAGGAAATGCTTGGAACATTTCATGACTCTGGGTGTGAGGCAAGTATGGTCATACCAAAGCCAGACAGAGACACTGCAAAGAAACTACAGGCCAAAACCCCCCATGAACAAAAGACACTGCAAAAAACTACAGGCCAAAACCCCCTATGAACACTGCTGCAAAGTCTTAGACAAAAGTCCAGGAAACCAAAGCCAGCAGCATAGTCAAAGGGTTATACCTCATGACCAAGCGGCACTCCAAAGAAGCAAAACAATCTTGAAAAATGAGGAGCAATCCTGAAGGACTCACACTTGCTGATTTCAAAACTTACCAAAGCTACAATCCTCAATAAGCCTGACTGTATGCTGGTGCGGTGCTAGTATACATAAGGACGTGCACATCAACGGATAGAACAGAGTCCAGAAATAAACCTTTGCACATATGGTCAGACGATTCTTGGCTAGAATGTTAAGGCCATTAGACAGGGAAAAGACAGTCTTTTGAGCAAACGGTACTGTAAAAGCTGGATAGCCATATGGAAAGAGTGAAGCTGGATCTTTACCTAACACCACACACAAAAATTAACTCAAAATGGATCAAAGACTTAAATGGAAGACCCAAAGCTGTAAAACTCTTAGAAGAAAACACTGGGAAAAAAGCTTTGTCATAACACATTTAGCCATGATTTCTTGGATATGGCACCAAAGGCAACAAGTGATAAAACACAAATATTGGCCTTCGTGATTTTTATGCACCAAAAGACAACATCAAGAGTAAAAAGACAACTCACAGAATGGGAGGAAATACTTGCAAGTCATATATCTATAAGGGGGTAATACTCAGAATATACAGGGAATGACTAAAATTCAACATAATTCAAATGAACTGATTCCAAGTTGGACAAAGGAGTTCAACAGACGTTTTTCCAAAGATAGACAAAAGGCCAATAAGTACATGAAAAGTTGCTCAACATCACTAATCATTCATCAGTTCAGTTCAGTCGCTCAGTCGTGTCTGACTCTTTGTGACCCCATGAACTGCAGCACACCAGGCCTCTCTGTCCATCACCAACTCCCAGAGTTCACTCAAACTCACATCCATCGATTCAGTGATGCCATCCACCCATCTCATCCTCTGTCGTCCCCTCCTCCTCCTGCCCCCAATCCCTCCCAGCATCAGGGTCTTTTCCAATGAGTGAACTCTTCGCATGAGGAGGCCAAAGTATTGGAGTTTCAGCTTTAGCCTCAGTCCTTCCAATGAACACCCAGGGCTAGAAGACCTACAAGATCTTTTAAAACAAACACCCAAAAAAGATGTCCTTTTCATTATAGGGAACTGGAAAGCAAAAATAGGAAGGCAAGAAACACCTGGAGTAACTCCAGCAAATTTGGCCTTGGAGTACGGAATGAAGCAGGGCAAAGGCTAATAGAGTTTTGCCAAGAGAACGCACTGGTTGTAACACTCTCTTCCAACAACACAAGAGAAGACTCTACACATGGACATCACCAGATGGTCAACTCCAAAATCAGACTGATTGTATTCTTTGCAGCCAAAAATGGAGCAGCTCTATACAGTCAGCAAAAACAAGACCAGGAGCTGACTGTGGCTCAGATCATGAACTCCTTATTGCCAAATTCAGACTTAAATTGAAGAAAGTGGGGAAAACCACTAGACCACTAATCATTAGGGAAATGCTAATCAAAACTACAGTAAGTCACCACTCCAGTCATTTTAATAATGATTCTCAAAAAATTCCAGATAATAAAAACTGTTGGTGAGAATGTGGAGAAACTGGAATCCTTGTGCACTGTTGGTGGGAATGAAAAATGGCACAGCTGCAGTGGAAAACAGTGTAGCAGTTTCTCAAAAAATTACAGATATGATTGCCCTGTGATGGGACAATTCTACTTCTGGATGTACAACCAAAAGAGCTGAAATGAGGATCTGGAAAAGGTGTTTATACACCAAAATTCACAGTAGCACTACTCACAACTAAAACCTGGAAGCAATCCAAGTGTCCACAGGACACGTGAATGGATAAGCAAAATGGGATATTACACGGCCTTGAAAGAAAGGAGACTCTGACACACGCTACAATACATACGAGCCTTGAGGGCATTATGCTGACTGAACTAACTCCGCCACACACACACACACAGACTGTATGATTCCACTTATTTCAGGTGCTCAGAGCATTCAAAAATCGTCAGACAGAAAGCAGAAGGGTAGTTGTCAGGAACTGGGAGGAAGGAAAAAGGAGCTACTGTTTAACGGGCACAGAGTTTCACTTCACAACATGAAAAGCATGGCACTCGTAGGTGGTAACAGCTATACAGAATTAGGAATGCAACCACTGAACAGTACAGTCAGAGATGGCAAATTTTGTTAGTTTTATCACAACCTTAAAAAAAAATGAAAAAACAAAACAAAAAACCAACCAAACCCCCAAATCCTTTAATCAACTAGTGTCAGGAAGGGATGCAAGGCAAACCCGTGGAGTTTGTGGGGGAAAAGGGTGAAAGAGGAGCAGAGACTTGATGCCTCTAGAAGCACATATCACAGGTCAAGTCAACATAGGTACCTGCGGTTATTTTTTTAAATGGTAAGGTAGAGGACCAGACCAATAAAGTTCTTACCTGTACGAGATACCGTGGATCCACATTTAAATAAGGAGACAGAGGGTTCATACCAGTTACTAGAGAGAAAAGAAAGCAATATATTGCAATAAAAATTTAGTTATTTCATTTAGCATTAATTCTGCTCTTGATTCTTCAATGTGTTCTGCGATTCTGATTTACAATGCCTGCAAATTTTCCTCCCACTTTTCTGTCTTATCCTTCCTGCCTGGCAGTTTAGGGGCTGACTCCTCCTGGCGGCCTCAATCCTGCACTGGTGTTTCAGGCTCTCATATCAGGACACCGGCAGTAACAGGGACCAAATTACTGAAGTAGCAGGAAGCATAGCCCAGTTCATCCATAAAGCTAATTTCCCTCCACTTTACTACAAAAGTACCTGACAACTGTGTGTGTGTGTTAGCTGCTCAGCCGTGTCCGTCTCTTTGTGATCCAATGGACTGTAGCCTGCCAGGCTCCTCTGTCCATGCAGTCTCCAGGCAAGAACCCTGGAGTGAGGTGCCTTTCCCTTCTCCAGGGATCAAACCTGGGTCTCCTGCGCTGCACGCAGATTCTTTGCTGTCTGAGCCACCAGGGGCTATACACGTTGCAAAGTAAGACTGAGAACAGACAAACCAATTTCACGAAGGGGAAAAAATCACTCGGGTTATGTGTTGTGTATAAACATTTTAAGGCAATCCCTTCAGATCTAAGTGTTGACAGTTGCTGACAAAGTTGATTTCTATAATAGAGAATTCTAGGTCATCACCAGAAGGATGGAGGTCAGGGCAAAAGAAAACGGGAGCTCTCCGAGGGCCAGACTTGAATTCCATTACCTTTGAAGAGAGAAAAATCTATCACGGAAAAGTCAACTTCCTCATATTTTAAATTGAATCTTTGGATCCTCTGTATCTCAGATGGTTGTTCTCAAATCTATCCATTACCCAGGACTCTGGTCTTCTCATCAACCTGAAGGCCTGTTAGTTCTATATCCAAAATCTATCTTGAATGGTACTCACCGTCTCTACTGCTGCCATCCTAGTCCAATCACTACCTAATTGGACTCCATACTTGCTCCAGTCTCTCCAATTCACTTTCTAAATGGTAATTAAACTGACTTTTTTTTTTCCAGAAAAGGAAATCAATCTAAATGGCTTCCATTTACACTTGTAACTAAGTCCAAACTCCTTATAAAACACTTCATTAGCTGCCATTCCTTCGCCTCTAATCTCAGTATCTCCAGCCTCACCACCTCCCTTGTAGATTGTAGACACAATGGCCTAACAGCTGTTCCTTAAACACTTACCTCCTCTCAGACCTCCTGAATACCATTTGAATGGTATTCAGGTCACAGCTCAAATGTCAACAACCCTGAGTAGTTTTTCCTGGGCCATTTTTAAATGGCTTCAGCTCCCATTTGGAGAAGGAAATGGCAACCCACTCGTGTTCTTGCCTGGAGAATCCCAGGGACGGGGGAGCCTGGTGGGCTGCCGTCTACGGGGTCGCATAGAATCAGACACGACTGAAGTGACTTGGCAGCAGCTCCCATCACCATCTCAAAATCCTATCTGCCTTTACACATTTACCACTAATTGAAACACTTTACTTACTTGGCTCACTTCAATGGAATGGAAGCTCTGTGAAAACATCAGTCATTTTAAAAAATATAACTGCTGCAGTCCTGCACCCAGAAAACTCCATCTCACGAACTCAATCAATAGTGTGTACTCCTTGATCTCTTAATTCACCCTGAAATCTTAATGCAATAATGCCTTTTCACATTAAGGCAGTGCGCTTTGTGCTCCGAAACTCATGAACTAGCCATATCCTATAACTTACACGCAAACTATGTTCTAGATTCAGTTTTCACACAGGTGACACTAGGAATTTTAAAAGCCGTTTTTGTTTTTGAGCATAAAAGACCTAAAGAAAGAGTAGAGAGATTCTCAAGATAAAAGTTTTATAAAGCTCTTATCCTTCACCAACTTCCCACTATCTTTAAGTCCACGTTTTACTCATCCAGGTGAATACCCACAGTTAGAAAGTTCCAAAGATCAGGAATCCATGTTCGTGGTATTTAGGAGAGGGCGCAGGCAGGGTGTTCGCGCCTCCTTTCCTAAAATTCCTTCTTGGCTTCTTTTCCATATCTATAAAAAAGTTCAGTTCTGCAAGTTTCTCCACTTGACGCCTATTTCTTTCTCATCTGTATGCGTTATTCAGAGTGTTTTGCCCTGAAGGCTACTACTTCGTGGCTTAGGACATGTGACTTTGTGTTAAAAAGTTACCTATAGGCTCGATATGTGGGAGGAACGGTAAGGCAGGAAGCCTGAATACAAGGGGGAAAAAACATGCAGTATCTCCCGGATCCAAGTCAGCCACAGAGAGCTTCTCCGGGTCCACGGCTCCAAACACTCGTTCAGTGTTGGAAAATGCGGCCGTGCAGACACGCGGGCCCCACTACTGGTACTGAAGCTTGCGACCGCAGCAAAAAAAAGAAAAAAAGAAAGAGAGAGAACAGGACACACCGCACGTGTGGGGCGGTGGCAAGAACCAGTGAGAATGTTCGCAGGCGAGGCCTGATACTTACGCGGGACTCCAGCCAAATCCGCGTGCGAGTAGCCTGCCCCGCCGGCTCCGAAAAAGCCGGCCAACCCCCCAGTGGTTTTGTTGCCACTACCCCCGCCGCCCTCCATGGTGTCGCAGCAAACTGCCCGTCTGCTTCTCCCCGCCGCCTCCGGCCGAGGTAGTCTGCTCGGCCGTCGCTCCTCGGTAAGAGCGGGGAGACCCGCGTTACCACCGGCTCCTTCACACGCTGACCTTCCGGGCGCCGGTGCTCGCTAAACCTCACACTTCCGGTTTGCGACAGCGTACGTCGCGGAAGCCGGAAGCACCTGACGGCAGCTTTCCGGTGGTGGGAAAGTGAACGAAGCCGGAATCAGAACGGCTCATCCGGAGGCTGGTAGGGTGCCGGTGGAAGAGGGAAGGCAGGCGTCTGGCTAGGGCCTGGTTCGGGAGGCTGTCAGAGCAGGAGCTGCGGAAGCAGTCAGCGGCAGAGGGGGCATGGTGCCGGGCGGCACCGAGGAGGGGGCGCAGTCCGTCCCTCCCAGGGCTAGTGAATGAGGCTCTACGTCCGGGCTGGCCCGGAGACTCAGTGCTGCGGGTCCCAGCATGAGTGCGGGCCCCGGCTGTGAGCCCTGCACCAAGCGACCCCGCTGGGACGCCGCTGCAACTTCTCCGCCGGCCGCCTCGGACGCCCGGAGCTTCCCCGGCAGGCAGAGGCGCGTCCTCGATTCCAAGGACGCTCCGGTGCAGCTCAGGGTCCCGCCGTCCTCGTCAGGCTGCGCCCCGGGCCGGGCGGGACAGCACCGAGGCAGCGCCACCTCTCTTGGTACGTGGGGAGGTAAAGCTCTTGGTCCTTCTCCTTGGCCCAAACCTCTTTTTGGTCTGTCTCAGGAGCCAGGGACTCTAGCATCTTCCTACCCCCTTTCTAGTCTTGTTACACCACTCTGAACTCCGAGGTCCCCTTGCTAAGCCCCCCAAGACCGCTACTGGGAAAATAGAGTCGCATTTTCCCCCACGGCGATTGGTGGTGTGAGAAACCTTGATGAACAGTCACTTACTGGGCGGGAAGTGATAAAGATATTCCACCTGTTTGCTTTTTTCGCGTTTGAGTAATTGCCTTAGTCGTTGCTGCTGCTGTTAAGGAAGTTTAATTGTGGATGTGAAGCTTCAGCCTCTAGATAAAAAGAAAGCTACAAAAAAAGAAAATCATAGCTTATCTCAATTTAGATTCTTAGTCCCTGAATGCAGAGCCGTTCATCTTAGCTGGCATTAAACTTGGCTCTGGCATACTATGTTGAACAAAAGTTACTTGGTCTCTGTGTTCAGACCCTAAAGTCTGTCAGGAGAGATGGACGATTATAAAAGTCAACATAATAAACGGTAATGGATGTTCCAGTTCATAAGGGAACGGAACATAATGGTAGAGTAAGGTGTACCTAATCCAGTTGGTAGGCTCAAAGATAATCTCCCAGCCAGAAGATAAGAATTTTATTCTGAAGACTAAAGAGTAATGCAGATGACACCACCCTTATGGCAGAAAGTGAAGAGGAACTAAAGAACCTCTTGATGAAGGTGAAAGAGGAGAGTGAAAAAGTTGGCTTAAAGCTCAACATTCAGAAAACGAAGATCATGGCATCTGGTCCCATCACTTCATGGCAAATAGATGGGGAAACAGCGGCAGACTTAATTTTTTTGGGCTCCAAAATCACTGCAGATGGTGACTGCAGCCATGAAATTAAAAGACGCTTACTCCTTGGAAGGAAAGTTATGACCAACCTAGACAGTATATTCAAAAGCAGAGACATTACTTTGCCGACTAAGGTCCGTCTAGTCAAGGCTATGATTTTTCCAGTAGTCATGTATGGATGTGAGAGTTGGACTGTGAAGAAGGCTGAGCACCGAAGAATTGATGCTTTTGAACTGTGGTGTTGGAGAAGACTCTTGAGAGTCCCTTGGACTGCAAGGAGATCCAACCAGTCCATTCTAAAGGAGATCAGTCCTGGGTGTTCTTTGGAAGGACTGATGCTAAAGCTGAAACTCCAGTACTTTGGCCACCTCATGCGAAGAGTTGACTCATTGGAAGAGACTGTGATGCTGGGAGGGATTGGGGGCAGGAGGAGAAAGGGACGACAGAGATGGCTGGATAGTATCACCGACTCGATGGACTTGAGTCTGAGTGAACTCCAGGAGTTGGTGATGGACAGGGAGGCCTGGTGTGCTGCAATTTATGGGGTCGCAAAGAGTCGGACACGACTGAGTGACTGAACTGAACTGAAGAGTAATGAGGGGTTAGCTAGATGAAGAGAAGTTAATGAAGTGATCCCAGAGTGCAGCTGATGAATATTGTGGACAGGGGAGAGTAGTGAGAGATGGGGTTGCAGAGAGAGAGGCAAAGATCAGGTCATACTGGGCATGCTGAGGGTTTTGAACTTTATTTCTAAGGGCAATAAGAAACTATTAAAAGGCTTCAATAGGGGAGTGACATAATTGGATATATATTTTTAAAATACATATTTACGAAAATATACATATTTTAAAGATCCTTGTTGCTAGTGTGTGGAAAATGAAGAACGGATTGAAAGGGAGCAGAAGTGCAGGCCCAAGACTGGTTAAGGAGTTAGTCTACATGGGAAATAATGATGGTTTATACTTGGTTGCAGGCAGTAGTTGGAGAAGGAAATGGCAACCCACTCCAGTACTGTTGCCTAAAGAATTCGGTGGACAGAGGAGCCTGGTGGGCTGCTGTCTGTGGGGCTGCACAGAGTTGGACATGACTGAAGCAACTTAGCATGCATGCATGCATTGGAGAAGGAAATGGCACCCCACTCCAGTATTCTTGCCTGGAGAATCCCAGGGACAGAGGAGCCTGGTGGGCTGCCGTCTATGGGGTCGCACAGAGTCGGACATGACTGAAGCAACTTAGCAGCAGCAGGCAGTAGTAAAGGGGAAAAGTGGATGGATTTAGGAGAGAACAGGACATAAGGGTTTGTACCTCGTAAGAAATATATATGAGCTGGAAATATAGATTTGGAAGTTCTTACAATATACACCGTTACTGATGCTTTGGAAGTAGATTAGATGGTATAAAGCATATACTGAAAAAAGTGACCTAGGACAGAAACTTTAGGAACACTGCCATATAAGAGTAGACTGAAGGGAAACAACCAGGGAAGTAGGAGGGAAGCCTGGCTCTTGGTCGTGCAAGGATAAGAGCGTTTCAAAAAGGAAGCGTTGGTCAACAGTGTAAGAGAATGGACAGAGGTCAGGCTGTCCTCTGACAAATGGTGTACACTTAGTCCTCTCAGGACTTACAGGCAATGGGGAAGCAGACCTCCAATGAGCAATGAAGGATGAGCAGGGTTTGATTTATAAACCAAGGAGAGAGAAAACTATAAAGGCCGAGGGAATGGGATGTACAAAAGGTGGCTTGATAGGAGCACAGGATGACAAGACTGTCAGTTAAGGCTGGGAAGGAGCAGAAGAGCTTATTTATGGACAAAGTCAAGTGCCATTTCAAGGAGTTTGGACACTATTCTGTGGTTAATGGGGAACCACTAAACTGTCAGTTTCTTTGGTGGCTCAGGTGTAAAGAATCCTGCAGCGGGGGAGACGTGGGTTCAATCCCTGGGTCGGGAAGATCATTTGGAGAAGGTCATGGCAACCCACTCCAGTATTCTTGCCGGGAACATCTCATGAACAGAAGAGCCTGGCGGGCAAGGTCCTTGGGTTGCAAAGAGTTGGGCACAACTGAAGCGACTGAGCGCAGAGTATGACTAAAAAGCTTATAAGAAAGGGTTACAGTCGTTTGGTTTATATTTTTGGAAAGGTGGCTTAGGCAGTGATCTTTGGACTTTTCTGACTGCCACCCACAGTAGATATATCTCCTGATTAACATGCCATATTTATAACAAACGTTTCATGAAATAAACTTAGCTTTACTATGTATGAAGCATTCTCATGTTGTCTGTAATATTTAACTAAAAAATGTTGGTCATTTGTAGTTTCTGGGACACTGGGTTAGAGAAAGTCGAGACTGCAGACAGGGAGACCACTCATGAGACCAGTGCAGGTGAGCTGGCCCAGTGAGTGATGTAACTATGCTTGTAATATTGGTGCTCTTTTGAAGATGGGGAGAAAGGTGGATTTAAGATTTAGGATGTAGATTTTAGAGGACTTGTTGAAGGAGGGTGGAAGGGAGAGGAACTGAGGGTGACCTCCAGGTACTGTGACTTCTGTGACAGGCTCATTTGTGGTCCTGTTATAGGTCCTATAAAGGAGGAGGAGTGAGTGGAGGGAGAGGGGTGACTGTCAGTCCTTACTGATTGGATCTTCTGATTTTCTGCAGAAGAGGAACTGAGTTAATACTTGGGCTGTACTTGTGCATGTGTGTAAATGTTTTCTGTATACCTGGCAAAGGACGCCAATGAACAAAATATTCAAAGTGTAAATTTGTATCAAAATCTGTTGGTTGAGATTTTGGAATTCTTTTAGGAACTTGGTATTTAAAATTTTTATATGTGCTTATCCTAGGAGAAGTAAGGTAGGGAAATGGATATTTATTCAGTGCCTTTAAATTCTGTGTTATTTATCTTCCTGGGCATTTTTCTTATACTGATAGAAATCTGCACGTCTGCATATAGGCAGAACTCCGCTTCTGACTCACATTCCAATGGGGAATGGTTTATCCAGTTGTACTGGTATAGGAGCTTCCCTTTTCCACCTATTAACAGTTACCTGTAAACAGTGAGGAGTTTCTCTCCTCACTTCAGGGATGGCCCCAGTGTAGGTCGTTGGTGGTTGGGGGGTTGTCTGGAGCTATATTGTTCCCATCTCCCTTATCGTTTTTTTAGCCTTAGTGCCGTCAAAAGCATCTTCAAACCTCTTTGCTCATCTCAAAACTTTCCCACTGTCCATTGCTCTTTGGACTCACCACACCGTTCCTTCCCATGCCTTATCGTCCTGCTGCTGGAGGAAAGAGGCTTTTTGTGAAGGTGGGGTGTTCCTTTGAGTACAAGTGAATTTTTCTGCATTTTATGCCTTTTGACTGTATCTCTAGCACCTAATTTAATGATTTGCTCATTGAAAGATGCTGGATACTGAGTGAGGTTACTGAGATTATGTGATGTAAAGTCAGAGTAAAGATGGAGAACTAATGATCTCAGTGAAAAAAGAGATTGGGTGGAAATGTTGGTAGAGGATACATTTCTTGAGTTTCTTCTTTGTGAGACTGGCCACTTAGTATTTTCCTCTCACTGATCCACATAAGCCTTGGAAATAAGTATTGTTAATCCCAGTTTATAGGTGAGCAAGTAAAATCTCAAAGAAATGAAGTACATTATTACTAAGTGACTGAGCAAATATCTCAAGTGGGCCTTAGGAAGCATCACTAGGAACAAAGCTAGTGGAAGTGATGGAATTCCAGTTGAGCTGTTTCAAATCCTAAAAAATGATGCTATGAAAGTGCTGCACTCAATATGCCAGCAAATTTGGAAAACTCAGCAGTGGCCACAGGACTGGAAAAGGTCAGTTTTTGTTGTAATCCCAAAGAAAGGCAATGCCAAAGAATGCTCAAACTACCGCACAATTGCCCTCAGCTCACATGCTAGTAAAGTAATGCTCAAGATTCTCCAAGCCAGGCTTCAGCAATACGTGAACTGTGAACTTCCAGATGTTTAAGCTGGATTTAGAAAAGGCAGAGGAACCAGAGATCAAATTGTCAACATCCACTGGATCATGGAAAAAGCAAGAGAGTTCCAGAAAAACATCTATTTCTGCTTTATTGACTATGCCAAAGCCTTTGAGTGTGTGGATCACAATAAACTGTGGAAAATTCTGAAAGAGATGGGAATACCAGACCACCTGACCTGCCTCTTGAGAAACCTATATGCAGGTCAGGAAGCAACAGTTAGAACTGGACATGGAAAAACAGACTGGTTCCAAATAGGAAAAAGAGTATGTCAAGGCTGTATATTGTCATCCTGCTTATTTAACTTCTATGCAGAGTACATCATGAGAAACGCTGGGCTGGAAGAAGCACAAGCTAGAATCAAGATTGCTGGGAGAAATATCAATCACCTCAGATATGCAGATGACACCACCCTTATGGCAGAAAGTGAAGAGGAACTAAAAAGCCTCTTGATGAAAGTGAAAGAGGAGAGTGAAAAAGTTGGCTTAAAGCTCAACATTCAGAAAACGAAGATCATGGCATCTGGTCCCATCACTTCATGGGAAATAGATGGGGAAACAGTGGAAACGGTGTCAGACTTTATTTTTTTGGGTTCCAAAATCACTGCAGATAGTGATTGCAGCCATGAAATTAAAAGACACTTACTCCTTGGAAGAAAAGTTATGACCAACCTAGATAGCATATTGAAAAGCAGAGACATTATTTTGCCAACAAAGGTCTGTCTAGTCAAGGCTATGGTTTTTCCAGTGGTCATGTATGGATGTGAGAGTTGGACTATAAAGAAAGCTGAGCGCTGAAGAATTGATGCTTTTGAACTGTGGTGTTGGAGAAGACTCTTGAGAGTCCCTTGGACTGCAAGGAAATCCAACCAGTCCATCCTAAAGGAAATCAGTCCTGAGTTTTCACTGGAAGGACTGATGCTAAAGCTGAAACTCCAGTACTTTGGCCGCCTCATGCAAAGAGCTGACTCATTGGAAAAGACCCTGATGCTGGGAAAGATTGAGGGCAGGAGGAGAAGGGGACAACAGAGGATGAGATAGTTGGATGGCATCACTGACTCAATGGACATGAGTCTGAGTGAACTCCGGGAGTTGGTGATGGCCAGGGAGGCCTGGCGTTCTGCAGTCTATTGGGTCGCAAAGAGTCGGACATGACTGAGTGACAGAACTGAATTGAGCAAAGCTCTCAGGCCAAGATTTTGTTTGACTCTGTTTTGTGTCTATTTCATCACCTCCTATGGCCTCTGTCTTTGTTTACTGTGATTACTTCTAGTTAAAAGAAAGATTCCCTGGAACCTGGGACACGTCATTTTATGCTTTGTTGTTGTTTAGCCGCTAGGTCGTGTCTGACCCTCTGCGACCGTGGGCCTCCCTGTCCCTCACTCTCTCAGAGTTCGCCCAAGTTCATGTCCATTGAATCGGTGATGCTATCCATTTTATGCTTACTTCAGGAATAAGAGGGATACAGCTGAAACAGCCCTGTGATGTGCTGTAAAAGAAACCTTTGGAAGCCAGAAACTGTAGCATTGGTAGGCTCTCCTTTCTCTGGGGTCCTTGGAAGAACTGAGGACTGTTTTATTAGCAGGAAATGATGGTTCCTAGCCTCTTACTTCTCCTTCACCCTGTTCTCAGGCTTCAGGAATTATAATAGGAAGCCTGAAGCTAGAGAGAGAACACATTCTCAGTGTCAGAACTGCAGGAGACGCCCTCCCCTTTAGCTGCACTGTAACACTCTTCATAGTTTTTTACGAAATGATGTTGCCTGCACTCTTTAGGTTCAGTTGACTTGTCATGATAGTGTCATGCTTCGTGTGTGCTATAGGAACACAGTCATATCGTACCATCAGATCTTTACATTTATGGAAAAAGGTATTTTAAATTCTATACTGACTCAGAAAATGAATTTTTTGGCCCATTTGCTGTGCTTGATATAATGAAATTAAATAGAGAAGATGGAACTGTAGAAAAAGTTTCAGAATCAACTGGTTTATTCTCACTCTTTTGTGACTAGAATTAATTTTTTCTCTGAAGTCTAATTTACTGTAGAAGTATTAACTTCATAAAATGACTAAAGTCGTGGTGTTTAACAAGAAATATCAAATATATATGTACAATTTTTGTGACAAATGATTTTTAAACTGCTGGTAAAAGATTTTGACTAGTTAGAATGTTAGTATTTAGTATAAAATGTGAATTATATGGCACTCAAATACAGTGATGAATGATTGATTTTCATGTATTTGGGACGGCGTCTCATGTTATGGTGTTTGAAGGGACATGGGTAAATAAGAGGGTTTGTGATCTAAGGTGCTTAGATTCTTACATTGCAATTTAGACAGTAGTTGAGAATGTTCAAGATTTTATGGTTTCTCATATTAAAGAGCTTCCCTGGTGCCTCAGATGGAAAAAAAATCTGCCTGCAGTGCAGGAGACCTAGGTTCAATTGCTAGGTCAAGAAGATCCCCTGGAGAAGGGAATGGCAACCCACTCTAGTGTTCTTGCCTGGAGAATTCCTTGGACAGAGGAGCTTGGTGGCTATAGACCATGGGGTCACAAAGAGTCAGATACAGCTGAGCGACTAACACTTTCACTGTCATGCTAAAATGTTATATACATGTAATCCACACGCAATACATTAAATTTAAAAGCATGCTTAAATTTCTAATGTTTATATGAATCTGGCTTCCATTTATTTATGGTTTATGTACCTTGCTGAACCATTAATTCTACTTTTGCTACTATCTCCTGGTCATCTATCTAGTTATCTCTTTGGCATTTCAAATTTAGTGTGTTCATATTGACCCAACCATGTTTTCCCCCTACATCCAGTTCTCTTACTGTCTGCATTTCCAGTTAATGTTCTCACCGTCTTTCAAGTCTCAGGCTTAAAGTTTAGTGCCACTTCTAACCTCTGTCATTTTGGAATCTGTGATGACTCTCACTTCTCAACTTCCGTTCTCTATTCTTACAAAGACAAGACTAGTTTTGGATCTTGACCAATAGTTCTTCAACTTTGCTGATCATCAGAACCACTTTTTAGGGGGGAAGAAAATACAGAATCCACCTCCCCTCATACCTCCATCATCACATTATAGATTTTCATTCAGAAGGTCTAGATGTGGCCCTTGGACCCCTCTGTTGTCAGCCTTGACGATTCAGTTGGCTTGGGAACCACTGACCTAGACCAGTACCTTCCTCATCAGCTTCTAACGATAGACTCTTCCTTCTTGCCCCTTCACACCAGCTGTCTAGGCTGTGTATCCTGCCTGACTGGGAGCCTCCTAGATTTGAATTCTGGCATTACAGCTCTGAATGTGACTTTAGACATTATTTTGTACCTCTCTTTGTGGGTTTTTCAGGAATCTCTTTGGTTCCTTGCTGACCTTTCAGCCATATTTTCTGTTGTTTTCTTCATATTTCTCTACCATTGGTTCTGTTCTTCTGATTTTTTCCCTTAATGTGACTGCATGCTTATTCTTCAAGAACTGCTTATCAGATGATCCCACTTTCTTCAATTCCCTAAAGTAGTCCTTTCCTCAGAAATATCTTAATTTCTAATCAGGGTCTTTTTGAATTCATTTTACTTTTTAAACCTATTATTACTATTATTTTGGCCTCACTGTGCACTTGCAGGACCTCAGTTCCCCAACCAGGCGTTGAACCTGGGCCAGGTCAGTGAAAGTGCCGAATCCTAAACACTAGACCACCAGGGACCTCCTTTAGGATCTCTTTTAATACCAATAATAACTAATAACTAACATTTACTGAGCATATGGTAAGCGGTTTGCAGTGGTTGTTACTTTAAATCTCACAATAACCCAAGAGAGACACTATTAATTTGCACATCTACTGATGATGAGTCAGACACAGAGAGGCGGCTCTTCACGAAATCACACAGGAAGTGAGAAGGAGAGCCAGGGTTTGGACCTAGGTGAAGAATCCGCCTGCAGTGCAGGAGACACAGAAGGTGCGGGTTCGATCCCTAGGTCCAGAAGAGCCCCTGGAGACGGAAATGGCAACCCACTCCTGTTCTCTTGCCTGAAAATTCCCATGGACAGAGGAGCCTGGCAGGCTGTTTAGTCCAAAGGGTCACAAAGAGTCGGACAATGAGCGACTAAGCACACAGTCTGATTTCAGAGTCTGTGGTCTCATCCGTTAGACCAGACCAGTTCCTTTAAGGTCTGGTCACTTTTATCTTCTGTGCCAGATGTATTTATGTTTATGTTCCTGTATTTTCTCCCATTGCTGGCATGAGGAAGCAATGATTGATCTTTTTTTAATCCGCAGAACCTAGCTTAATGCCTTCCATGTGTATCTGCTGCTTCCATAGGTGTTCTCTCCTTGAAGGTATGCATGCACATAGATTTTTCTTTCCTTCACAGTTTTCAAGCAGAAGACGATAACCAGTTGGATGGACACTAAAGGAATCAAGACAGTGGGATCAGAAAGGTACAGAAACATGCTCGTCTAGAGGAGCGAACAGCCTGATGCATGGGTGTTGGGTCGCGGCTCACGCTGGTGTCTCTCCTTTTTGCTCTCACGTTTTCCTGTGTTGGCGTTTCCGTTGATGCTGTGCGCCAGGGATGGTTTAGTGACCCTGAGATGCAGAGATGAAGCAGCAGTGGTCTCTGCCTTTAAGATGCTTACAGTGAGTGGTGCTGACAGACGCCGAAAAGCGCGGATTCTTACATGTGTGATCGACGCCGCAGCAAAGATGCAGACAAGGCGCCGTGGCAGTTAGCATGTAGAGCAGACAGTCAGCTTTACCTTTGCAAGAGGGGCCGCACAGGAGGCGAGAGAGGGTTAACACTGCTTTCTGGCTGGTGTTTGCCAGGCACACAGTTGGGAAAAGGGCATTATAGGCAAATGTGCAAAGGTATGGAGTCGTGAAAGAGCATGCTGTATGCTCAGGTAATCGCAAGCTTAATTATGGCTCTGATATTGTAGGGATGTGTTTGGGTCAGTGATCTTTTTGTGTCATAAATTCTTTCTGTTGTGTCATAAGTTCTGTTGTATCATTCTTTCTGCTCTTTTACAGTTTGCATAGTAAAGAAAACAACAATACAAGAGAAGAATCCATGATGAGTTCTGTACAAAAAGATAACTTTTATCAACATAACATGGAAAAATTAGAAAATGTCTCTCAGCTAGGTTTCGATAAGTCACCAGTTGAAAAAAGTACACAGTGTTTGAAGCAGCATCAGACTGCAGCTGTGTGTCAGTGGCAGAATGAAGGGAGACACTCGGAACGGCTTTTGGACTCTGAACCTCCTGCAGTAACTCTGGTGCCAGAGCAGTTCAGTAACGCTAATGTTGGTCGCTCACCCCAAAATGATGGTCACAGCGACACAAATAGTGAGGAGAGTCGAGATAACCAGCCGTTTCTGACACCTGTGAAGCTTGCGAACGCACAGCAGACGGTGGAAGATGGACAGGGCAGGGAAGCCAGAAGCTGCCAGAAGTGTAGCGGGGCTCGCCGTCCTGCAGAAGCCCGCGCAGGGTGTCGGCAGGAGGAGACAGACGTGCTGCCGGAGAGCCCCTCGTCGGACGCTGGCTCTGAGGATGCTGGTACTGGACTGAAAAATGCCAACAGGTTGAGCAGACAAGAAAGTGGCCTAGGAAATTCTCCTCCGTTTGAGAAAGAAAGTGAGCCCGAGTCACCAATGGACGTAGATAATTCCAAAAATAGTTGTCAGGATTCAGAAGCAGATGAAGAGACAAGTCCAGGTTTTGATGAACAGGAAGATAGCAGTTCTGCTCAAACAGCAAATAAGCCTTCAAGGTTCCAACCAAGAGAAGCTGACACTGAGTTGAGGAAGCGGTCCTCTGCTAAGGGAGGTGAGATTCGATTACATTTCCAGTTTGAAGGAGGAGAGAGTCGAGCTGGAATGAATGATGTGAATGTCAAGCGACCTGGAAGTACTTCTAGCCTGAATGTAGAGTGCAGAAATTCTAAGCAACATGGGAGAAAGGATTCTAAAATCACAGATCATTTCATGAGAGTGCCCAAAGCAGAGGACAAAAGGTAATTTTTACCATCAAGAGTGTCTTCAGTAGGGTAATGTGTTATATAATTTTGTGAGGGGGAGTTTCACGAAGTTATGGTTTGCACTGAAGGCAAGAAATAATTGCCTTTCTTATTAATTAATAATGCATAATTCAAACTTAGACTCAAATGTTAAATTCTAAAAATCACAGAAACAGAAAAGAAGTAAATAATCAGATTTTACTTTCGTGAGCCTCCTTCTGAGGTTTATGGGAATCGCTCGGTCATAAATATGATGGTAGCTGCCGCTGCCTCAGGCTGCTGCACCTGTGCTTTCGCTAATGCTCTGACAGCAGGCAGGCGGTGTCGCACTCAGCTCGCAGGCGAGAAGACTCAGATTGGTTCGGAGAGTCACTGAGATTGTGTGACTTGTGGGGAGTAAAGCTGGGATTTAAATCCCGGCCTGTATGATTACAGAAAAATGTAAGTATAAAAATTACCTTAAAGCCCACTCCATAAGTTTTGTGATCTTTTATGGCAAGCACGCCATAGTAAGTTCACTTCATCGAAAATTGTTGTCTAGAGTCCTAAGAAGTAGCGGACACGGTGCACCATGACTTGTTTGGCAATGTACCTGTTGTTTTATAAGGCCCCTTTTTTCAGAAGGTGATTTACATGTGTTCGGAAATTCCTTCCACAGACTATTGAAAATAAGCTCTTGGCTTTTATTGTAAGCCTTATTAGCTTTTTGTTGTTTTGTTTTTTCTAAATACCAAGGAGAAAGAGCAAGTTTGGCACATTTTAAACAATAACTTCTGGGTAAGTGTTTTTACTTGTGTATCTTAGTGAATTTAAACAGTGAGTGGTTTGTGATGGAATATATTTGTTTTGATCTTAGAAAAGAACAATGTGAAATGAAACATCAAAGAACAGAAAGGAAGATCCCTAAATACATTCCACCTCACCTTTCTCCAGATAAGAAATGGCTTGGAACTCCTATTGAGGAGATGAGAAGGATGCCAAGGTGTGGGATCCGGCTGCCTCCCTTGAGACCATCTGCCAATCACACAGTGACTATTCGGGTAGATATTACCTCTTGCCTATAAAGAGAGAAGGTGCTAAGTTTCCATTTATTGTGATACTTGTGAGAAACAGACCAGTGCATAGAAAGTGGTTCTCTTTTCTGCATATATAAAGTACTGAGAAGTCTATAGAACAGAGAAATACGATGATAGGTTACTTAACACGGTACTTAACACATCTGTAAGATGAATCACTGTTAACTGCTGAGGGTATTGAATATTCTGTATTGTGAAGAAAATTTATTGAATAAAAAAATTCAATTGACAATATTTATTGAGTACCCACTACATGTTAGATACTAAAATTCAAAATTGTATGTTGTTCAGTATCCTCAAATTCTTCTCCGGTTTGATCCTCTTTTTCTGAGCTTTAGATTCTTCTAGACATCCCCATCACTATCCCATAGGTATCTCAAGCTCAGCATTTCTAAAACCAACCTTATTTTTAAAAAATCTGTGGTTAAATGTACATAATATGAAGTTTACCAACTTGATCGTCTTTTAAGTGTGCATTTCAGTGGCAGTGTTGTGCAACCATTACCACTGTTCATTCCCAGAAATTTTCCGTCTTCCTGCACATAAGCTCTACCTACTAAACAGTAACTTCTCATTCCTCACTAACCCTGGGAACCTCTTTCATACTTTTCATGGGTTCTTTTAAAAAAATGAAAAGAAAAACTTTATTGAGCATATACGTGTTCAAGTATATTTAGTTAGTTTACTGAGTTAGGCAACCATGGCCGTAATCCAATCTTAGAATATTTCTATCACTCTTAGAGTAGTTTTAAATATCCATGTCTTAGAAATTTCTCTCCACTGGTGAGGACTCAATGCTTTCACTGCCGTGGGCCTGGGTTTGATTCCTGGTCAGGAAATTAAGATCCCACAGCCATGTGGCATGGCCAACAAAAACAACAAAAAAAAGAATCCATGCAGGATTAAATATTCATCTCATTTATTAGATTCTATATTGGATTTCACAGGGGCTACTTAAAGAAACTCTCTGCTCTTAAACAACTTAGCCTGCTGCTGCTGCTAAGTCGCTTCAGTCGTGTCCTACTCTGTGCGACCCCATAGATGGCAGCCCACCAGGCTCTCCCGTCCCTGGGATTCTCCAGGCAAGAACACTGGAGTGGGTTGTCATTTCCTTCTCCAATGCATGAAAGTGAAAAGTGAAAGTGAATTCACTCAGTCCTGTCCAACTCTTAGTGACCCTATGGACTGCAGCCCACCAGGCTCCTCCGTCCATGGGAGTTTCCAGGCAAGAGTACTGGAGTGGGGTGCCATTGCCTTCATGTGATTAAATATTGTGAAGTACGGAACTCATTAGTGTGGTTAGGTAAAAGCAACATTGAGCAGGGTGTTGGAGTTTGAGCTGAGTTCTTAAAGATGAGAGGAAATTTCTGAAATGGAGTTAGTAAGGCAAGGGAATTCTAGATAGATATATAACCTTTATAGGAAAAGGCTGTGCAGTTTAAAATTTTTACCAATGGGAAGCAATTGATTTGCTTTTGGATGGAAAATGGTGGAAGAGAAGACTTGAAAAGTAGTTTGGGTCCATTGTAGACGGCTTTAGGTATCAGAAACTGAGTCTGTAAGAAACTGAGTCTGTAAGAATTGGAAATCATGGGAATGTCTGTGCAGACGATAGTTGTACTACATACACAGCAAGGTTGATCAGACGGCTATGTAAGGATAACTGAAGAGAGGATACAATGGAAGCAGGAAAAGGTACGAGCTCGGTTAAGAGATGAAGAGTAAGCAAACAGTGGTGATCGAACTGTGCTTCATGAAAGTGGCTCAGGGCTTCTTTTGACACTAACTCAGATTTCCTTTCTAAGCTGTATATTTAACTATGAAAAGCCTCTCGTGAAAGAACTAACCTGTGTTTACTTTTAAAAATGCTTAATACTTCTTTTCTTAATACCATATTTTATCCAGCAGGTTTTACCAAGAGAACTCATTTTTGTGCAGGTCATAGAATCAGGGTTCTCTTGCTACTGCTGTTTGAAGCATTTCCTTAAACATCAAAATAACAGTGTAAAAAAGTTACCATCTGCCAGCTGTTTAGGTGTGTGGATAGGATTTTCTTAATATTGGATGAGAGATATAAATGAGTGATGAAAGCTTCAGCTGTCGTCTCTCGATTTCACAGTCCTCCAGTTAGTCTCTTTGCTATTGATAGAATACGTATAGTCACTCTAAAAATTGTATTTATTAAAATAGCTTTTATTTAAATATAATGATTTTGTATTAGAACTCGTAGGGAAAAAAGAGTTCTGCTCTTTAAAAAAGTTTGGAAATTACTGAGACAGGGTAGTAATTGTGGGCATATAAAAGAATAAATGCAAGTTGTTTTGAGATTATATTGATAGGACACTGTGAATTCTTAACTATGGGTGATACGGGAAAAGGAGGCATTGATAATGTATGTGAAATTAAAAAAAGGCTTGAGTGACTGCCAAGATGTTAATGGTTAAGATTTGGAAAAAGATTGATCAGGGGAAATAAGTGATATTTTGACTTTTCCTGCTTCCTCTCCCCCACTGCCCACAAAGAAAACCTGAAGCATCTTATACCACCATTAATTAATCTCTATAATTACTGTTTGTCAAATATCCAATGAATTTATAAAAATTTTATTACAAAAGTAATACAGGGTCAATGAAAAAAGTTTAAGAATTTGGTGTGTTTTCTTCTAGATTCTTTTTCCTGAATATGGTAGTAGTATGCCATATGTATGGGCTTCCCTGGTGGCTCAGATGGTAAAGCGTCTGCCTACAACGCGGGAGACCTGGGTTCGATCCCTGGGTCGGGAAGATGCCCTGGAGAAGGAAATGGCAACCCACTCCAGTATTCATGCCTGGAGAATCCCGTGGACCAAGGAGCCTGGTGGGCTATAGTCTATGGGGTCGCACTGAGTCGGACATGACTGAACGACTTCACTACACTCACTATGCTATATGTATAATTAATGGTTGTTAAATAGATAGTCTTTGGTTACATTTCTAAGATGCCAGATATTAACAGTTACAGCATGTGAAGTCATGCTATAACCTGGCATTTAGTGTTAGGAATGGAAGACAGTCTGAAATTGCGTGGACACGATAATGCGTGATTGTCTGTAAATGCACTCATGCACACGACACTCACTCACACACAAACATGTACACACATACAGGCAAACGCATGTATAGGCGTGTGCTGTACACACGCATACACACATCTGAACTACAGACACCCAGAGACACGTCTGTTCTTATCTATTATGTTCCCCTGTGTGTGAGGCTCTGCTGGTGCCTGGTCTTGTCACCCTAGATCACAGGGAAGGTCTTTACAGAGTCACCTTTGGGGTCCCCATATGGAGGATAAATACTTCTGGCAGGATGGACGTCTCAGCCACTTTTGAGTCTTGGACGTCCCTTGTTGTTTCTTCCTTGGAGTATTCTCATCCTTTGGCTTCTCGGACACCATATATCCCTGATTTTCCTCCTGCCTCCTCAAACCCTTGCTTTGTTCCTTTTAGCTTCTTGTCTGCATGTGGCCCTTAAACGTTGTTAGAGTTCCCCACGACTTTCATAGGTCCTCTTATTTTTTCCTCTCTTGGAGTAGTCTTATACACACTTGTGGTTTTAATGGTTACCTGTATAAAAGGCCCACAAGTTTATTTCTCTTTGGTTGCAGGCTTTTAATGAAGCTGCCTATTTAACAGTCTTTCCTTCCATAGGCTGTCCCTTTTTTTGGTCCCTTTCATTTTTTCCTACTTCTTTTTCACCTTTGGAGTTGAGCTCAATTGCTACTTCCTGAAAGAAGGATTCCCTAAGCTCACCGTATAAGTTAAAATGGTCTAGAAAGATCCTTGTGACATTATGAACCTCTCATTTATAGCATCTTACAGTTGAAATTTTATATTATTTGATGATCTTCAGTGAAGTTCTGATTCATGCTATAGTATGGATGAACCTTGTATGTATATATATATATATTTATCCATGTTCATATATACACGTTGAAGGCAAAGGAAAAGGGAGCAGCAGAGGATGAGATGATTAGATAGCATCACCGACTCAGTGGACGTGAGTTTGCGCAAACTCCAGGAGACAGTTGGAGGACAGAGAAGCCTGGTGTGCTGCAGGCCACAGCGTCACAAAGAGTCGGATACGACTTAACAGTTGAACAACAGCAACAATGTGTGTGTATATAGAGTTGACCCTTGAACAGTTTGAGGGTTAGGGTGCTGACCTTCTGGGCAGTCAAAAATCCGAGTATAACTTTACAGTTGGCCCTCTGTAGCTGAGGTTCCCCATCGAGCAATTCAATCAGCTCCTGACTATGCGGTGGTGTAGTGTGTCTTTATTGAAAAGGATAACTGTATAAGTGGACCTGCGCAGTTGAAACCCATGTTGTTCAAAGATCAACTGTACGTATATAAACATTTACACATATTGAAAACATACATGTTTGGCTCAGTTGTAATCATTCAAAATACAAAGTTAACATAGTTATTATTCTTAAGTTTAGAGTCCAGTGGAAAAAGTGTGCTCTAGTATAATGATCCAATGAAATGAGAGAATAAGCTTACTGCCTATTAGAAAGTTTTTAAAGACTTCTTATAGGAAATGAAAATTGAGCTGGGTACTGAAGGTTGATGGTTAAATAGATAGTGTTTTGGGTAAGAGAGGATGTTAAAAATTGGAATCATTTAGAATCTATATAGGCAGAAGGGAGCCGTTATAGGATTAGAAGGTTGGGGATACTTTAGAAAGATAATATTATTCCCAAGTGGGAATAAGGGTATTATGTGGGATGAGTGTATCTGGGAGCAGTTGGGAGTTAGGAAGAGGGATAGAAAGCTGTTGCCGGAAATTCAGTCAGGGATTAGTAAGGACCAGGGAACTGGATGGGATGAAGATAGAGTGCCCAGGCCATGATGATTTGGAAACAAACTGAAGGGAAGGAGTGGGAACAACTGAAAGAGACTTCTGAGGTTCCTTGCCCAGGAGCTGGTCTGTATTTTTATAGCATTTACTTCAGCTGATTTCTTTGGATTATTTTACAGAATATAGGCCTAGTTTTGATGCACTTACAGTTTTCTTGCATTTCAGGTAGATCTTTTGCGGATAGGAGAAGTTCCTAAACCTTTCCCAACACATTTTAAAGATTTGTGGGACAACAAGCACGTTAAGATGCCTTGTTCAGAACAAAACTTGTACCCTGTGGAAGATGAGGTGAGAACAAAACTGAACTGAACTCATGTTCTTTTAGTCTCTGAAAGCTATTTCAATGCTTGCTGTTTGGCTCCTGATTCTGCATGTTAAGAGAACTTGGAATTGTTTCTTCATGTTTTTCTTTTCCTTAAAGAATGGTGAGCGAACTGCAGGGAGCCGGTGGGAGCTCATTCAGACTGCGCTTCTCAACAAGTTTTCTCGACCCCAGAACTTGAAGGTGTGTTCTTTTGTAATTTTTGTCTCTAACATGAGATGAGCCCTGGTCTTTTCCTTCAGAGATGTTGTTTGATCTTTAAGACTTAGGTAACAGCATTATTTATATGCAAAGTGCTTGCTTCCTAAGGAGCTCTTCTTTAGAGACATTCTTGGTTTATACTCCATCTCTAGGTAATGAGTAGAAGAATTGAGAGTTGTAAATGACTTGCCTGGAGCCACACGGAATAATTTGGAGAACCAGAAATAAGACCTGTTTCTTGATTCCCCATCCAATTTCCTTTGATCCTGGGTTTTGCTTTTCTTTTTGTTTTAGAATTATCCTGCTTCTGAAATGTCTTTAAATCAGGGAAGAATTACGACTTCAGCATTGTTTGCCTGAAGGGAAGCTGAGTTTGCTAATGATTAAGCATTGTACTTTTTATTGCTTTTAATAACAGCTTCTAGCAGTTTCATAATTTATTAATCTTATATTTTGGCAATAATTTATTTTTTGATTTAAAAAATATTTCGTTTAAGTCTGTAAGGGCAACTATTAGTTTGTTTTGAGTATAAATTTTGGCACTATAGCCTTATATAAGCTTTTAAAGTTTTTACAACTATAAACAGATTTCTTATACTTCTGTAAAACTTGCTTCGTTCTCTTTGAGAAATTAATTTATTATGTACTGTTTCTTAGGTTTTATACTGATTTTTCATCTATACTTACAAGTTAATCTTAACTTTCTGTACCTTTTCCATCGCTCCCTTTTTTTCCCTTAGCTCTTGTTTTCCCTTCATATGAAAAACAGTGATGCATTGTACCATAATATATTTTGAAAATTTGATTTCTTAGGGATAGTGTTTCTCAGCCTTGTAATTACCTTTTTAAATGGGAGAAATTCTCAGGGTCTGCCAGAGCTTACTTATTGTTAATATGTTAATTACATGTGCACAAACGTAAACATACATTAATTACATATGTACAAACATAAAACTAAATAAATCTCTTTATACTTATATCTAGTTATATCAATTTGATTTTTTCCATTTTATACATTTTGACCCATCATTTGAGTTGTGTTCATTATCACTGTGAAAACAATTTGTAATCAGTATTTGCTTTTCGCACAGATTTTTAAACACATATCTGAGCCCCAGAATAGTATGCTGATGAACTTAAAAATTATACTGTATAAAGATAAAATTCTCTGTGTTTACTACTTTTTAACTTATCACAGTTGGTGAATGTTGGTAAAGATAGGGGTCTCTATGCAGAATATCAGCTTGCAAATAAATACGATAGGTCCAGGTTTTAAAGAATTTGACAGTCCTCTACTGCAGTGCATCTTGCTGCTGCTGCTGCTGCTGCTAAGTCGCTTCAGTCGTGTCCGACTCTGTGTGACCCCATAGACGGCAGCCCACCAGGCTCCGCCGTCCCTGGGATTCTCCAGGCAAGAACACTGGAGTGGGTTGCCATTTCCTCCTCCAGTGCACGAAAGTGAAAAGTGAAAGTGAAGTCACTCAGTCGTGTCCGACCCTCAGCCACCCCATGGACTGCAGCCCACCAGGCTCCTCCGCCCATGGGATTTCCCAGGCAAGAGCACTGGACTGGGGTGCCATTGCCTTCTCCGGCAGTGCATCTTAGGTACTTCTTTATTTAAAATACCAGCTTTCGTTTGTACAGTGTGTTGTTTTCTGGCCTTTGTATTCATTCCAAAGTGACTGCAGCCGTGAAATTAAAAGACGCTTGCTCCTTGGAAGAAAAGCTATGACAAACCTAGAGAGCACATTAAAAAGCAGACACATTACTTTGTCAACAAAGGTTCGTCTAGTCAAGGCTATGGTTTTTCCGGTAGTTACGTATGGATGTCAGAGTTGGACTATAAAGAAAGCTGAGCACTGAAGAATTGATGCTTTTGAAGTGTGGTGTTGGAGAAGACTCTTGAGAGTCCCTTGGACTGCAAGGAGATCCAGTCAGTCCATCCTAAAGGAAATCAGTCCTGAATAGTCATTGGAAGGACTGCTGCTGAAGCTGAAACTCCAGTTCTTTGGTCACCTGATGCGAAAGAGCTGACTCATTGGAAAAGACCCCGATGCTGGGAAAGATTGAGGGCAGGAGGAGAAGGGGACAACAGAGGATGAGATGGTTGGATGGCATCACCGACTCGATGGACATGAGTTTGGGCAAGCTCCCGGAGTTGGTGATGGGCAGGGAACCTGGCATGCTGCAGTCCATGGGGTCAGAGAGTCAGAGATGACTGAGTGACTGAACTGAGCAGATTCATTCCAAAGCCACATTTATAAACTCTCAAGCACAAGCAGACCAATCAGGAATAGTGTCCAGACTCTATATGGAAAATAATGATTTAGGGCCTTTAATGGCCTAACAAACAGGATTATTTAAGAATTTACGTATTTTTTTCTTTAAACACAAATCCATAATAATCAGTGTTCTAAATTACATTGCTGCTCACCTCTTTTAGCAATTCCTTAGTGTGCCATGATTATTTTAAAAAGGGGTAATTAATTTAATCTGAATTTCCCTTTCTTGTTTATTTTACGGTAGATTCAGCGTAACAGAGTAATCTATCAAGATTTTCTTCTCTCGACTTAGTGGTAATTGTTTCCTTTGCTGAAGGAGCACTATGAGAGGGAGGGGAAAACATTAAATCCTTCTTATAGAATATAATGATATTTTTGCTGTTTTTTTAATGCCATTTGATGTTGAATTAAGAGGGATTAGAGATGTTATAAGTTTAAAAAAGCAACAGTGTCCTCAAAAGTTGGTTTACACTGTAATATTTCTATGAATAATATGTCTGATAATTTGCAAAGAATGGGCTTCTTTGTGCTTTAAGTTGTATTTATTGTGAATTATGAACTGGAAAAAAAAAATCACCTAAGAATACTGTGTGGAGTAGCACCCAGGCTCCCCAGGCGGCGCTGGTGGTGAGCAAACTGCCTGGCAGTGCAGGAGGCAGAAGGGGCTCGGGCTCGATGCCTGGGTCAGGCGGATCCCCTGGAGGAGAGCGCGGCGGCCCACCCCAGTGTTCATGGAGAGTCCCAGGGACAGAGGAGCCCGGTGGCCTACAGTCATAGGGCCACATAAGGTTGGGCACGACTGAAGCAACTCAGCATGCACCCGGGTTTCCTGGTGATAGGAGACCTCCGGTGGACTACTTCTGAGACTCGAAGACTGAAGTAAAGTGAATATTAGTTAGGAGTTAATGCTATTTATACAACTCCATTAAAGAATCAGAGTATAAGTGCTATTTAGAATGTTTTCCCTTACCAACTTTGAGGAATAATTTACATATAAGCTAGTACATCCTTTTAAAGAATGTAACCTGATGAAGTTTGACATTTGCATAGACACTTGAAGCTCTCACTGCAGTCAAGATGCAGAGCATTCCTGTCACCCTGCAAAGATTTTTCTTAGCCCTTTGCGATCAGTTTCCTCTTTTCTGCACTGGCTGCGGGCAACTAATGATCTTCCTTTAAAAAAAAAACCACTGAGTATCGGCCACATTTTACGTGATGGAATCATGTGCTAGGTATGCTAGTGTGTCTGGCTTCTTTCACTCAGATGAAGATCTTTGCGATTCATCCGTGTTGCTGAGTGTATCAGTAGCTTATTCCACTGTATGTGGTGTCCGTCAGTTTGCTGTTATAGACATTGCTATTTAATATTTTGTTTGAGGTCCTGAAATCAAATACCAGTAATTTTGGGGAAAAAATTCTTAAAATCTTTTCCTTCTTAATGGAAAATGTATTATAGCTGTGAGAGTAAATTAAAGTCTTTTTCTTGTCATGTTATTTCGTGGTTGATGACTTTTCCTTTCCTTTGTCCAGGAACTTGGATATCTTCTTATTTGTAGTAGATTATATACTTTTTTATTGCCTCATTTCTTTTAGCCGAGATGCTTGGTGATAATTTGTGTGACATGAAGTATTTTTCAGGAAGCTCTTTGGCAGAATGTAAATTTTTAAAAACTTTTTTCAATGATGAGGAAATTTAGGTTTATAGTAATAACCTAGCACAATGTTTTTCAGACTTAATATGCCTTCAGTAAAAAGTCTTGAGGTGTATATTGCGATTATAAATGGTATTTTAGAAATTCTATATTAATTTAACATGTATTATAAAATATAATCAAATAGAAATTTAAAAGGATGCGATATAATAGTTCTTTCTGCGTAACTAATGGATTGTCTTGTGCCCCACAGGTACTTTACCCCATAGGTAAAGTACTGCGTATTCAGACAGTTAGGGTTAAGGAAAAGAAGGAAATGGAAACCCACTCCAGTATTCTTGCCTGGAGAATCCTATGGACACAGGAGCCTTGCAGGCTTCAATCCATAGGGCCGCAAAGAGTCGGACACGACTGAAGCGATAGAGCATGTAGCATTCAGACAGTTAAAATTACTCCAGTAGATGGCACACTAGTTTGACCTCAGTCTTTTTTCTTTATTGCTCTCTTCCCCAGGGAGCCTTTTAAGATAGTTTTTTCCTAATTTACTCTCCTAATGAAATCTTAATACTAAAACACTATTTATATCTATATATGTAGTGTGACCCTATTAAAGACCAAAAGTCACTATATTATTACTATTTCCTTTTTTTTAACCACCAAGATCCAACTTTTGTCCATTTGGATTATATTGCTTCTGTTTAGAGTACATGTTTTAGAGGAATTAAATTTCCCCCTCTATTACTTGACCTTTCTAGTCTCAGTTTTCTTAAGTGAATGCTAAAGATTAGTATGCATTCTGTTCATTCATAGCTGCTGATATGGAGTAGCTAATGGTGGAAGAAACTTGTCCAACGTTAAGGAATATACTGGAAGTAATTCATAAAGGAGACAGGCTATTCCTAGATAATTCGCTTTCCTGTGTCATGACATTTTACTTATGCTTTCTCCATAGGATGCTATTCTGAAGTACAATGTGGCATATTCTAAGAAATGGGACTTCACAGCTTTGATTGATTTCTGGGATAAGGTAAAAGTATGCTTATTTCTTAACCTATGAAACTAATGCAATGTCTCTAATGGAGAAGCTTGAGGAAAATGCACAGAATTCCGTCATGCTGGCACCGTTGTCATCTTTCATTTCTATGAGAAATGCCTCCTGTGGCTTTTGTGGCTGATCTTCGATTCTGCTTTAGTCTCGCGCTACATGCCTTTCCTCTTGTGTTTTTGTGCCATTTTCAGGTTTATCGAACGATGGCGTATTTCATGCCTAAATTTCGAGAATTCAGTGATTCCCGTATCCTCAGACACCTAAAGGTGCACCAGTTTCACTTTGTTTTAGTGTAGTGATATCTTTACATATGTATGTATGTAAATGCATATATATGTTTTCCCAAATCTGATGTTTCTTTAGGTGATTCCCAGAAATTAAACGGCTAGGTCAAAAGCCACAACTTTTATGGCCTGGGATTTATGCTATAGAACCATTTTTCCCGAAGGAGTCTGTAGCAATTTAGTATGCTCTCAGCAAGGTGAAGAATACCACTCTGATAGTACTATTAGAAGAATGGGTTTTATCCATTTTGAAAAATTGGCAGTATATATGTGTGTGTGTGTGTGTGTGTGTGTGTGTGTATATATATTTTTTAACATTTTGTTTTGATATGATAGAGTCACAGGAAATTGTAAAGAAATATACAGGGAAGGTCTCACGCGCTCTTTATTCTGTCTTCCCCAGTGTTGGTTGCTTGAGTAAGTATAATTCAGTATCAAAACTAGGAAGCTGACATAAGGCCTTATTCAGAGTTTCCTAGTTATGCTCATTTGTGTGTGTAGTTATGCCGTAAACCGGATACACTTGTTAGTTTTGGTGGGAAATAATGCTTACATTTAATGCCTTGTGATGGCGATGAAGCATGCCACAGATTAAAACACCTCCGTCCCCTTGCTGTGAGGCAAGGAAGTCGTTTATCCTCCCTTCTGAATCAGTCTGCTCAGACAGGACCTTGTTTCCCTTTTATCTGGTGACCTTGCCCAGAAGCAGCCCCATAAGAGTACTGTGTAGCAAGTTTTGGTGTGTTTAGTGTAGATCATAAAACGAGGTGATTACTAGGTGCTGATGAGAGTTTTATAGTTGTCTAGAGAGAGGAGTTATTACATTTTTGACCTTCTAGGTTTTCTTTACTTTGTAGACCTGTGGGAGGGTTGGGGGAGTCCTCACAATTGTACCAAATACTCATTTCTTACTGTTTTCTCTAAGTTTTTCTCTCTGTTTTTGTAGTTATATATAGAGACAAAAGCATATTTAAAATAGTTAACGATATGAAGCTACATTGCACAAGTTTATCATTTTTAGTCTTAATGGTTGCATAATATTCCATCAAATGATGTATCATTTGCTTAGCCATTCTACTATTAGAGACTCAAGGAATTCTCTTTGTGTAAAGCATGTCTAGATGTTAAGGCTCTTCTTCTCTGTGGCTGTTATTCCGCTGTTGTCAGTGTACTTAACAGTAGACCTTGGCTGTTTAAAGGGTTGTGTGTTTTTCTGTCCTTCAAAGCTCCAAATGTAGTAATATAGAACTTTACCACGCCACAGCCCACAGGGGTAACGTTGCTCAGGACTGTGGGGTTTAGTGAGAAGTAAGTATTAGACAATTAGGCATGTATGTGGGTGGAATTGGAGGAGTAGAAGGAGATCTTGAGTGCAAGGGAAACAGGTGTTTGGCTAGGTTTTAAATTATAAATGAATTATATTTGCTTTTCATTATCTATGTCCACATTTTGAAGTAAGAATGCTTCTTTAAAAAGGGCTCTTAAGTGTTACTAATTAACAGTATTTAGGAACTCTTTACTTAAATGTCACATTCCACTCTGAATGGCATAGTTTGCTAAGGAACAAAATGAAGTTTAAAGTCAACATCATATCAGTTTTAGTATTTTACACTTAAGTTTATTTGGGGACTGTTAACATTTATCTTGTTAAACCTTGCTTTGGCTAGTTCTATAAGGAATAGGTTTTTCAAATTCATACTACCTTAGAACAGCAGGTGTTAACATAAACAGTCATTAGTGGGATTCCATGCTATAGTTATTACGTAAATGCTGGCATTTAATGTAAGAAATAAGAGACCCAGAATCATGGCAATCCTGCTGTGTGAGCACCCTTATTTAGGATGAAAGTGAGAAGTATTGACTAAGCTTTTTTTAATTTTGTCAGAGACCAGGGAAGATTACAGAAACCAGTATGTTATTTTGTAATTTATAATTAAGTATCTAGGTGCCACTGAGTTGCAATGGCCGTTATTTAGTGTTTTTTTTTGCATCTTGAATGCTAATAGTGGTCTTCCTCCCTGCCAGCTGTTGGAAAAGCTGGGGAAAAATAATCTGTGTTTTATGGCCCTCCTGTGTGGTGTTCCACAAAATTAAATTCAAACACTTCTATAATTTGTGTTCTAAATGGATCGATACTCTTATTGCTGGCATTTTTCACAGCAAAGTATAGCAAAATGTCCTATATATTAGGAACGTTTCTCTATTAATGCATTTTGTGCTGTGCTGAGTCGCTCAGTCATGTCCGATTCTTTGTGAGCCCATGGACACAGCCCGCCAGGCTCCTCTGTCCGTGGGGACTCGCCAGGCAACAATACTAGACTGGGTTGCCATGCCCTCCCCCAGGGGATCTTCCCAACCCAGGGACTGAACCCTGGTCTTCCGCATTGCAGGCAGCTTCTTTACTGTCTGAGCTCCGAGAGAAGCCCATTAAGGCATTTTAGAGGTGTTTTAAATACTTCCTCCTCACATAAACTGTGGCCCTGTTTCTTTTTGTTCTCAGTGAATTAGCTTGTGAAATTCACGTAGCATGTCAGGGTAGTAGTGACTGAAGAGGGGTGTGGAGGTGGGGTGTTTTAAGACAGCTTGCTTCTGCTTCTTTGATCCTGGTTTCTCTTTCTGGACTTGGACAGTACGTAAAAATTGTCTGTTTGCCTTATAATCATTCATTAGGCCATCCATATTTGATATATTCTGTGTACTTTTTGAACACATATTTCACAGTATATGTAAAAGTCAATTCAAAATAAAGAACTTTAATTCTAAAATTGGTTTGTATAATAAGTTTTTTCAGTAAATGGAATAGTTATTGAAAGGAAACCTAAGGTTTTAGCAGCTATTTCATCTTCTTTTCCAGTTTTAGTTCTATGTATGGAGTAGAAAAGATAGGAATGACTAGGCTTCTTATTTCCTCACTTGTGGTTAGTTCAGTTCAGTTGCTCAGTCGTGTCCAACTCTTTGCGACCCCATGAACCGCAGCACACCAGGCCTCCCTGTCCATCACCAACTCCCAGAGTCCACCCAAACCCATGTCCACTGAGTCAGTGATACCATCCAACCATCTTATCCTCTGTTTTCCCCTTCTCCTCCTGCCCTTAATCTTTCCCAGCATCAGGGTCTTTTCAAATGAGTCAGCTCTTCGCATCAGGTGGCCAAAGTATTGGAGTTTCAGCTTCAACATCAGTCCTTCCAGTGAACACCCAGGACCGATCTTCCTTAGGATGGACTGGTTGGATCTCCTTGCAGTCCAAGGGACTCTCAAGAGTCTTCTCCAACACCACAGTTCAAAAGCATCAATTCTTCGGTGCTCAGCTTTCTTTATAGTCCAACTCTCACATCCATACATGACCACAGGAAAAACCATAGCCATGATTAGACGGACCTTTGTTGACAAAGTAATATCTCTGCTTTTTAATATGCTGTTTAAATTGGTCATAACTTTCCTTCCAAGGAGTAAGCGTCTTTTAATTTCATGGCTGTAGTCACCATCTGCAGTGATTTTGAAGCCCAGAAAAATAAAGTCAGCCACTGTTTCCACTGTTTCCCCATCTATTTTCCATGAAGTGATGGGACCAGATGCCATGATCTTCGTTTTCTGAATGTTGAGCTTTCAGCCAACTTTTTCACTCTCCTCTTTCACTTTCATCAAGAGGCTTTTTAGCTCCTCTTCACTTTCTGCCATAAGGGTGGTGTCATCTGCATATCTGAGGTGATTGATATTTCTCCCGGGAATCTTGATTCCAGCTTGTGCTTCTTCCAGGCCAGCGTTTCTCTTAATGTACTCTGCATGTAAGTTAACTAAGCAGGGTGACAATATACAGCCTTGACGTACTCCTTTTCCTATTTGGAACCAGTCTGTTGTTCCATGTCCAGTTCGAACTTGCTTCCTGACCTGCATATAGGTTTCTCAAGAGGCAGGTCAGGTGGTAATGGTATTCCATCTCTTTCAGAATTTTCCACAGTTTATTGTGATCCACACAGTCAAAGGCTTTGGCATAGTCAATAAAGCAGAAATAAATGTTTTTCTGGAACTCTCTTGTTTTTTCCATGATCCAGCAGATGTTGGCAATTTGATCTCTGGTTCCTCTGCCTTTTCTAAAACCAGCTTGAACGTCAGGGAGTTCACGGTTCACGTATTGCTGAAGCCTGGCTTGGAGAATTTTGAGCATTACTTTGCTAGCATGTGAGATGAGTGCAATTGTGCGGTAGTTTGAACATTCTTTGGCATTGCCTTTCTTTGGGATTGGAGTGAAGACTGACCTTTTCCAGTCCTGTGGCCACTGCTGAGTTTTCCAAATGTGCTGGCATATTGAGTGCAGCACTTTCACAGCATCATCTTTCAGGATTTGAAACAGCTCAATTGGAATTCCATCACCTCCACTAGCTTTGTTCGTAGTGATGCTTTCGAAGGCCCACTTGACTTCACATTCCAGGATGTCTGGCTCTAGATGAGTGATCACACCATCATGACTATCTGGGTCGTGAAGATCTTTTTTGTACAGTTCTTCCATATATTCTTACCACTTCTTAATATCTTCTGCTTCTGTTAGGTCCATACCATTTTTGTCCTTTATCGAGCCCATCTTTGCATGCAATGTTCCCTTGGTATCTCTATAATTTTCTTGAAGAGATCTCTAGTCTTTCCCAATCTGTTGTTTTCCTCTTATTTCTTTGCATTGATCACTGAAGAAGGCTTTCTTATCTCTTCTTGCTATTCTTTGGAACTCTGCATTTAGATGCCTATATCTTTCCTTTTCTCCTTCGCTTTTCACCTCTCTTCTCTTCACAGCTATTTGTAAGGCCTCCCCAGACAGCCATTTTGCTTTTTTGCATTTCTTTTCCATGGGGATGGTCTTGATCCCTGTCTCCTGTACAATGTCACAAACCTCATTCCATAGTTCATCAGGCACTCTTATCTATCAGATCTAGGCCCTTAAATCTATTTCTGACTTCCACTGTATAATCATCAGGGATTTGATTTAGGTCATACCTGAATTGTCTAGTGGTTTTCCCTACTTTCTTCAGTTTAAGTCTGAATTTGGCAGTAAGGAGTTCATGATCTGAGCCACAGTCAGCTCCTGGTCTTGTTTTTGTTGACTGTATAGAGCTTTTCCATCTTTGGCTGCAAAGAATATAATCAATCTGATTTCGGTGTTGACCATCTGGTGATGTCCATGTGTAGAGTGTTCTCTTGTGTTGTTGGAAGAGGGTGTTTGCTATGACCAGTGCATTTTCTTGGCAAAACTCTATTAGTCTTTGCCCTGCTTCATTCCTCATTCCAAGGCCAAATTTGCCTGTTACTCCAGGTGTTTCTTGACTTCCTACTTTTGCATTCCAGTCCCCTATAATGAAAAGGACATCTTTTTTGGGTGTTAGTTCTAAAAGGTCTTGTAGGTCTTCATGAAACCATTCAACTTCAGCTTCTTCAGCATTACTGGTTGGGGCATAGACTTGGATAACTGTGATATTGAACGGTTTGCCTTGAAGACGAACAGAAATCATTCTGTCATTTTTGAGATTGCATCCAAGTACTGCATTTCGGACTCTTTTGCTGACCATGATGGCTACTCCATTTCTTCTGAGGGATTCCTGCCCACAGTAGTAGATATAATGGTCATCTGAGTTAAATTCACCCTGACAGAACGTGGTCCACTGGAGAAGGGAATGGCAAGCCACTTCAGTATTCTTGCCTTGAGAACCCCATGAACAGTATGAAAAGGCAATATGATAGGATACGAAAAGAGGAACTCCCCAGGTCATTAGGTGCACAATATGCTACTGGAGATCAGAGGGGAAATAACTTTCAGAAAGAACAAAGGGATGGAGCCAAAGCAAAAACAATACCCAGTTGTGGATGTGACTGGTGATAGAAGCAAGATCCGATGCTGTAAAGAGCAATATTGCATAGGAACCTGGAATGTCAGGTCCATGAATCAAGGCAAATTGGAAGTGGTCAAACAAGAGATGGCAAGTGTGAACGTCAACATTCTAATAATCAGCAAACTAAAATGGACTGGAATGGGTGAATTTAACTCAGAATCTCTATAAACATCTAAAAACATTTCATGGAACATCATTAATTAATTTTTAGGCTAGTTTTGGAAACGCTGAGGTAAGGCACCAGGTTGTTAACTACTATTTCAAATCAGAACAAGTTTCTTTAACGAAGACCCAGTGAAAATTGTGGCCTTTCACAATAGCCTTTTTTTTTTTTTAAGTAATGTAGAAGTAAGTTTCTGAATGTATATAATAAACATATTACTCCTTAGCTTTCAGTTCCAAATGGAATTCTTCTTAGCTAATTTATTTTTGGGCCTTTCTTCAAAGCTTAAAAGATTTAACGTGTCCTTGTTATATTTGTCATAAAGAGCCCGTAGCAAATTCCTAATCAAATGAAAGCAGCCTTGAATATTTCACAAGACTACAGCTAATGTCTTTATTCCTCTAGCTTTCGAACCTCTCGTTTGAGTTCACTGGAAATTTCACCTTCTTGGACTTCTTCCCTTGGTGACTCACAGTCTCTAAAATCAATAAAGTCTGCATTGCTTTACAACTTGACTTGATTTAATTCATGAGGACTGTAAGAGCCAAAAGAGAACTGAATAGGGTCAATAAAATATTAAATTTTAGATTATTATGAAGTATGTGGACTTTCCCCTTGGTTTGGTTATTGTATGTTTTTGGGTTGGAGTATATGTTGAGGGTCTCATTCATGATTTATTTTAAATAGTGCACATCTCATGGAACTAATTGCTCCAGTTGGCACTAGGCACCTTGCTTTATAGACTTGCTGAGTTATTATAGATAATCACTCTTGGTTGAGCCTTCCGTGCCCTGGATCACTGAAACGGTGATCACAGTGTTTGTGAAACATTGTTATATTTACGTGTGTGGAGATGAGGCGGATGGAAATTATAGGCATCTGAAAGTGAAAATTTATTTAGGCAGAATTCCTCCTGTATTCTAATGGAATTAATCTAGTATATTAATGTCCTGTAACTCCAACCTTACCTACTTTGATCGAATAACTATGGAAGCCCTTGGTTTTAAATGTTGCTGTGTCATTGATTTCATGATCCAGAAATCTACTCTGATGGAGTAGTGATGATAATTTCATGTTCTAATGTCTTCCATGATTTATATCTCTCTGTCAACTAGCTCTGAGGTGGGTTTTGTTTTTTATGCAATTTGGCATAATACTTCGATTTATAGTCACAGTCCAGTCATCGTCCTGTTAGGTGGCTTCTCAGATCGTTTACTCATCTTATGCTTCTGCTCATTAAAAATAAATTCTGTGTTCCTTTTGGTTAAGCTCCTGATAACACATATAAGATCTCGTATTTAACACTAAAAGGATTTTTGTAGTATATATCATCTGAAGATAAAAACAGTAAAAAGAAATAAAAGCAGTGTAAATCTGGCTTTCAAGTTTATGTGCTGTTTCCGCGAGTAGCCTGTATAGACGCTGCAGTGCAGCCGGTGGGGACGGGCTGAGCAGGCCCGTTGTCCCTGAGGTGTGGGGGTGGCACGCACACCGTTGGCGCCGCGGCAGCTGTGCGGCGGCTGCGTCTCCGGAGGACGGAGCCCGCGATTCTTCCTGTACCCACTTTTGGTGCTGATTGTGAAAAGTACTTACCCATCATGTATTGTTATGGTACTGACAAGTAATGATTAACTTTATGGGGCAGTCAGATTCTAAGCTATTTGAGCAATTATTCTTTACAGTGTTAAAGAAATTTTTAGTAAACTGAGTGGCCTAGTACCTTGTTGCCTCAGTTGCCCTTTGATTACATGGAATGCACTTGAAAAAGACATTTTCTGCAAGAACCATTTCCACCACAGTGAAATATGGAATGTTTTCAAATGGACTGCCAAGCTATGCTATTGGTCTAATCCATCTTAGTGCCGGGATGCCTAACTCAGAAATTAAACAGAGTGTCTTAATGCATTCAGATTGTTGTAACAGAATAGACTGCGTGGGTGACGTATTTCTCACAGTTCTGGAGGCTGGTGGGTGCACGGTCAAGGCCTTGGCAGGTTTGGTGTCTGCCGAGGACCTGCTTCCTGACTCACTGGTGGCCATCTTCTTTCTGTGTCCTCGCAAAGCTTCCCTGGTGGCTCAGACGGTCAAGCATCTGCCTGCAGCGCAGGAGACTGGGGTTCGATCCCTGGGTCCAGAAGATTCCCTGGAGAAGGAAACGGTAACCCACTCCAGGACTCTCGCCTGGAAAATCCCATGGACAGAGGAGCCTGGTAGGCTCCAGTCCACGGGGTCGCCAAGAGTTGAACTCGACGGAGCGACTTCACACACACACAAGGTGTAGGAGGAATGAGAGCTCCCTGGGGTCTCTTTTTGTCAGGGCACTAAATCCCGTTCACGATGGCCACACCGTCATGGTCTAATCACCCCAAGGCCTTAGCTCCAAACTACTACCACGTTGGAGGAACCGACTTCAACATTCGCATTTTGGTTGACAAGACATTCTAACTATAGAACCAGGGCATCTTCTTCCATTGGAAGTGGAATGTTAAAATAGCTTACTGGGTTAAGCAGCTGTATGCTGCTGCTGCTGCTAAGTTGCTTCAGTCGTGTCTGACTCTGTGTGACCCCATAGACGGTAGCCCACCAGGCTCCTCCGTCCCTGGGATTCTCCAGGCAAGAACACTGGAGTGGGTTGCCATTTCCTTCTCCAATGCATAAAAGTGAAAGTGAAGTCTCTCAGTCGTGTCCGACTCTTAGTGACCTCATGGACTGCAGCCCACCAGGCTCCTCCGTCCATGGGATTTTCCAGGCAAGAGTACTGGAGTGGGGTGCCATTGCCTTCTCCAAGCAGCCATACCCACAGCCTCTTTTCCTCATCGTTGACTTTTGTCTCCCTTTTTAACCCTTTCCTTTTTCCTGGCCTGCTGCTTAAGCTGCAGACCATGTCAGCTTCACTTCACATGCAAACTCTTATCCCTCCCAGGCTTAGCCTTACCTCTTCCTAGAATTAACCCTTCCGCAAGGTTCACCTTGTAGATAATCTCTTCTGTTTTATTCAGTATCCTCTGAGCTTATCTGCAGTCAAGGTAGTGGTGCTGCTTATTTTTAAGAGCTTTACTGTGTACCAAGTGCAGTATAAGCAATATGTTTTATTTCATTTGATTTTCACAAATACCCCATTATATAGACACTGTATTTTGCAAATGAACAACTGAAAACCAAGGATCAGAGAATGTAAGTACTCTGTTCGAGGGATGAAGCCGGGATTCCCACCTGGGTGCCACTCACTCCGGAATCTATACGTACTCCAGTCTATATCACCAGTCCAGTTTATGTGGTGGTTCTCACCTGTGAGTGATTCTGCTTTCTGGGGGACCTTTGGCAAGGTCTGGAGACATTTTTGGTTCTCACAACTGAGGGGAGGTTCTACTGGCTTCTGGTGGGTAGAGGGCATAGATACCACTGAACATCGTACAGTGAACACGATCCCCCCGAGCAGAGAGTCATCTCAGCCAGAGGCCGGCGGTGCCAGGACCAGGAAGCTCTGCTCTGCACTGGCTCTCGAGGGGGGACCCTGAGGCAGCAGCAACAGCACCACTTGGGGACTGGAGAGAGACAGAAACTCTCCTTCCTTACCCTGAACCTTCTGAACTAGAAATTCTGAAGCTGAGGCCCACTCATCTTTGCTTTCACAACCTGCAGCTAATTCTGATGTGAAGGTTTGAGCGCTGCTGTTGTCCCCAGCATCGTTCTCAAATCTCTCTCCTTGGGTAGTGCCTGTCCTTTAAAATCAACTCTTTACCTTGGCTGAAGGAGCTTTTCTTATTGGTAGCTTTTCCTTCTTACGTGGAACTTGCTGGAATGGAGAGGAGGAGTTGTTTTTCCCCTCACCCCCATTGCTGACTCTTATCCATTGTTGAATTGTCTGGCCCTGACCCAGATCTGTGTAAACCCAGGCTCATAACGTGTAGAGCTGGGCTGAGGTGTGTCTCATCTGTGCCCTAAGCTGTATGCCGTCAGAACTAGCCTCCGACTTGGCATCTAGAGAGGAACATACCACCCACAACTTAGGTCAACTGGAAATGGTTCGATTAAGGGACAGAACCGTCTTAGAAACCAATTAAACCAAATCAAGAGAGGCCTAAGAAGTTCAAAGATTTGAATTGTTGGTAGAAAGAAGAGAAAATCTTCTTTAAAAGAAAAAAAAAAAGTGGCTTTACTGGCCTGTGGCCTTAGATCTGGCATTATTTAAAAGCACTGACTTAGGAAGGGTACCTACCAATACCCAACTGCCTTTGTTCTTTGAATTCTTTGCCATATGGTTATATCCCCCCCTTCCCATTTTTATTTGCTCATTTTTGGCACCTCTTTTCCTCTCAGCCCTATTATCTGATATCAACTTGGGCAACTTCATTTGGTAATCACGTTGGTAACCTGTACACTAATCTGACTCAAGTTTCTGTGACACCCTCTGTTGTATTAACGCATGATCACACCGGATCTGATGGTGCCCTGGGCCAGCTCCTTCTCTAGCATCATCCTGCATTTCTTTCCTACCGTAGCCTCCTAGTTTTCCACTCACTTATTCCTATAGCACTTTTTTAAGGCTGTTGCTGGCATCCCTTTTGTTCTGGGCCAGTTTGCCAGGTTGTGTTGTTCTGATCCTCTTAAATAAAGGGTTGGAGGAGCGAAGTTTGCTGCATGTTACATCCTCCTACTGGGAATAGTTCTGAGGAGTCATACAGTAGAGAAACCTGCTTAGCTTTAGTTAACTAAATATTTTCCCCAAACTTACTTACAAGCAAAATGCCTTTCTGTGTTAGCAACTTACGATTTCTCTTGTAGCTTGTGTCCCATGGAACACAGCTAGCAAAACGCTTGTAATCTACCGACTCTCTCCTGCCTTCGTATCTTTTCCTGCCCAGCCTGGTACCTGGACAGTTGACCCTTCAGCAACCTGGGTTTGAACTCCATGGGTCCACTTATACGTGGATTTTTTTCCAGTAGTGAATACGGCGGTACTGCACAACCCACAGTTGGTTGAATCTGGCGACGTTTAGTAGTAGGGGCTGAGGCGGAGAAACGACTCCTCCTCTTCATTCTAATAAGTTCTACTTGAGAAGGGAAAGTTGCCAATAGGAAAAGCTCCTTCAGACAAGGCAAAAAAGCTGAGGGACAGGTACTATTTCAGAACCACGGATAAGGGGGAACCATGGATACACAGTTTTGTTCAGTTCAGTCACTCAGTCGTGTCTGACTACTTGCAACCCTATGGACTGCCAACACGCCAGGTTTCCCTGTCCGTCACCAACTCCCGGAGCTTGCCCAAACGCACGTCCATCGAGTCAGTGATGCCATCCAACCATCTCATCCTCTGTTGTCCCCCTCTCTTCTCGCCTTCAATCTTTCCCAGCATCGGGGTCTTTTCCAATGAGTCAGCTCTTCACATCAGGTGGCCAAAGTAGTGGAGTTTCAGCTGCAGCATCAGTGCTTCCAATGAATATTCAGCACTGATTTCCTTTAGGATGGACTGGTTGGATCTCCTTGCAGTCCAAGGGACTCTCAAGAGTCTTCTCCAACACCACAGTTCAAAAGCATCAGTTCTTTGGCGCTCAGCTTTCTTCACAGTCCAACTCTCACATCCATACATGACCACTGGAAAAATCATAGCCTTGACTAGACGGACCTTTGTTGGTAAAGTAATGTCTCTGCTTTTGAATATGCTGTCTAGGTTGGTCATAGCTTTTCTTCCAAGGAGTAAGCCTCTTTTAATTTCATGGCTGCAGTCACCATCTGCAGTGAGTTTGGAGCCCCCAAAAATAAAGTCTGACACTGTTTCCACTGTTTCCCCATCTATTTCCCATGAAGTGATGGGACCAGATGCCATGATCATAAGTTTTCTGAATGTTGACTTTTAAGCCAACTTTTTCACTCTCCTCTTTCACTTGCATCAAGAGGCTTTTGAGTTCCTCTTCACTTTCTGCCATAAGGGTGGTGTCATCTGCATATTTGAGGTGATTGATATTTCTCCTGGCAATCTTGATTCCAGCTTGTGCTTCTTCCAGCCCAGCATTTCTCATGATGTACTCTGCATAGAAGTTAAACAAGCGGGGTGACAGTATACAGCCTTGACATACTCCTTTTCCTATTCGGAGCCAGTCTGTTTTTCCATGTCCAGTTCTAACTGTTGCTTCTTGACCTGCACACAGATTTCTCAAGAGGCAGGTCAGGTGGTCTGGTATTCCCATGTCTTTCTCTGATAGCTCAGTTGGCTACACAGCGGCAAGTATAAATTATATGCAGGTTTTCGACTATGCAGAGGGTTGGCACTGCTAACTCCTGCATTGTTCAAGGGTCCACTGTAGTGTCCTTTGAAAATCTAGTTCCTCCTTCACCTTTGGTTTCTGCTAGTTTCCAGCTCTGGTAGCATCCGGTTACCTGTTTCCTTTGCTCTTGACAAATAGAGGGCTTTACTTTGAAAAAGTAAAGAAGGGAAGGAGAAATGCAGGAAATAAATCATAAATCTTATTAATGGGCCTTACTGAGACTTTACATTATTGAATCTTAACTTGGCCTTTGGTTGTTTGTACCATCTTTTATGTACTTCCTCTTTATTCTGTGGTTCTGAATGTTTTTGTTTTTCGGATCTTGACCCATATGCTACTATCTCCCTGCTCCTACTTCACACCTCACTGAGAGATCTGAGACCATCTAAAAGGTAGAATCTTTCATTTTTTCATTTTGGATTTTCAGAATTCTTCATTCATTTTTTTACTTCATATTCAAAGGAAAAGCCAGTTTTATTCCATTCCTCAAACTTAGCAGGTCCAGAACAGAATTAATTATACTTTAGGAACGCTTGTCGCTGGTTCTTTTCTGGCCTCGTCCTTGTCCCCTGATGCTTGGTTAACGCTTGCTTGTCTGTTAGTGTTCAGGGTAGCTGTCACTTCTGTTATTGGCTTTTTACTTGTCCATCTCCCATACCCTTCCTTGAAGGAGGCTGTGATTTGTTCTTTGTTATGCCCCAGTCACTTAACGTAGTGCCGAGAGCTTTAAATACCACTTAATGCTCAGCACACTCAGAGCTCTTTTATCTTAAGCTCCTTCTCTCTGTCCACTCCTTCTATTAAGACGTAACTCATCTCCTAAACACCGCTTGAGACGCACCTCTCTTTCTGTCACCCTTGCCTGGTCCTTGCTGCATGACTCAGATGGTATATTGCCGCATTCGTCCAGCTGGCCCCTCTCTCTGTCCGCTGGTGGTCCCTTCCAATCCATCCGTTACGCTGCTCACACATAGTGAGCTCCCCGAAGCATGTATCTTGAAACCCTGTGTGGCAGCTCGTGTGTTCTCAGTTCTGTTGGATGGTGTGTATGCTCTCCCGTGGCCTTGCCGCCCCCGCTTCTCCAGCGTCACTTCTTGCTACTTTCCTGCTCCAGTCCTGAAATCCTAGTGACTCCTCCCTGCTTATAGCTCTCCGGCACACCGTTGTCTTGCTCTTCATCCATCCTTCCAGACAGAGCTCAGTCTCCACCTCCTCTGCAAACTCTTTTCTGTCCTCCCAGCCTCTCCCAAAACTCTGTTCCGTGCTCACAGTGGTACCTGTGCCTGCCTCCAGGCACTTGCCATGTAGTACATGGTCTGTCTATGAAATGTGTGCGTCCTTCGTGAAGCTGACGTTTTCCCGGGCATCTTAGTGTCCTCTAACTTACGGCTGATGCTCAGTTAGCGTTTCTTAAACTTAACTTCAGTGAATTTAAGGGAGACACACAGATGTGGATCTTAAGCCCTCGTCTTTTATTGAAGAGATTTAGAAACGACTTGTGTAACGTGGTAGTTGACCATTTGAGATTGGCATTTGGTAGAGGGAAGGTGAGGCGTGTACCTATAGCCCTTATTTCTGTTTATATGGGATTGCTAAGTCGCTTCAGTCGTGTCCGACTCTGTGCGACCCCACGGACGGCAGCCCACCAGGCTCCCCCGTCCCTGGGAGTCTCCAGGCGAGAACACTGGAGTGGGCTGCCATCTCCTTCTCCAGTTTATATGGGATTTCTGCCCTAAAAAGTACTCAGTTTCTAGAGGACACTGAGCTTGGATTGCACTGTCTACCCCTCTGTTCCTCACAGTGCACAGTATGATGTCTTGGGTAGAGTGGACACTCAATATATGCTTGAGCTAAATGTCAGCATACTGCTAACAATTTAACTTAACTTGAGTTAACTGTAAAGTAGAGGCGGGTCAGCTGGGCTGTTCTCTTTGTTGGATTCCTGAGCACAGCTAACCCACTGTTCAGGATTCTCTGTATATAAGGAAAGAATGAATGTCCTAGATAACATTCATTAGATTGAATGAATGTGAAGTCTAGATGAAGACTTAAGCTAGAGTCTAGCTTGAGTTGAGCCTGAGCTCGTAATCTATTTCACTTGTTGTGACTAAACGCTCTATCAGTTGTCACATTCCTTCAGTTTTTATAGGCTATAAAGCCAAAATTTATTTCTGAAAGAATATATTACCATTTTCAAACCATCTGTATTTTCAAATGAATTGCAGTTAACAAAAAGTAACCCGATGTAATGGGTTAAAATTAGGAGCATTTAAAGCCCCGCACACAGATAGGCGCAGGGTCAGCCGTGTGCATTTCCACCGTCCAGCTGAACGTCTGGGAACGTCGACGCCTGCTTGCATTCCTCGGTGACTATTTCACTGGGGTGGGGTAGCAGGTAGGACCAGATCTGTGCTGTCCAAACAATAGCCAGTAGCTGTTACGACTATAGTATGTGACTGTTTAAGTGAACATTAACTGAAGTGAAGTAGAATTTGAAATGAGGTGGCTCAGTCACTCCAGGCGCGTTTCACGTGCCCAGCCAACACATGTGGGTGGCGGCTGCTGTCTTGGACAGTGCTGTGTTCTGCCCTGGACTAGACGATCTTGAAGGTTTCTTCTGCCTCTGACTTCTTACTAGTCCCACTAGCTAGAAGCTACTACTGGTCAGATCTCCTTATAGGAAGCTCCAGAGATTACCCAACATTCTTTGATCACACTTTGAATTTTTTCTAGATTGGATGTTATTGGAATAATAGAGTTGTTGAGTAGAACTTGGTCAGTTTCTTAAAAGGGTATTTTCTTTGCAATGGCGTTTGTGCTTTTTTTCCTCCCCAAAGTCTGCCACCAGGGGGTGCCCTCAAACCTTTTGGGAAATACGTTTCCGCCTAATTGACACGAGTGAAGTGTGAAGGAGAACCTGTGTGTCTGCTTAGTCCTTCAGTCGTGTCTGACTCTTTGTGACCCTGTGGACTGTAGCCCACCAGGCTCCTCTCGCCGTGCGGTTTTTCAGGCAAGGATCCTGGAGTAGGTTGCTGTGTCCTGCAGCTCCTGCATTGCAGATGGGTTCCTAACAGTAGACTATGGGGGATTTCCTTGGACTATAATATCGGCTATTAGTTCATACTGGATAATTTAAGAGATAAATTAAGGATGAAGCATTACAATCTGTATATATGCACATTACTTGATTAGTTTGGCAAATTATTTTCCTGGTGTGAGTGTGAGAACCTATCACTGAACTGTCTTGAAAATTAGAAGTAAAAATAAGTAACTTTAAAGTATTTCTTATATTTCAAAAATATTTTTATTGCATTTAAAACTGTTGACTGTAGTAAAAGAACTGAATTATTATTCACTTACATTTCTTAGACAAACTAAGTTCATTTTGCTTTCAGGACTAGAAAACTTAACATTAACCATCAGTTATTTCTCTGAAATTTTGTCATGCTGAGTGTGATTGCTTGTCTATAAAAGATGGATAGTAGTGTGACTGTATGGTATTGAAAATATCTGTTGGTGTGTGTGTAATAGCCTTGTGGTTTGGTGGTGTTTGCTAAAATGACTGATGGTTATGGCCATGTAGTCATACAGCAATAGGAGTGAGAGATGAGAAAGACCTTCCGGAGCATCTTGTGTTAGTCTGAGATCCCTCCCTAAAGAATAGTCATTTACAGTAACAGTCTTGAGAAGTAAATTCTTCTAGGAGGCAGAAGATAATGAGAATGTGTTACTATGTTTTATCCTATGACAAGAACACTTGGGGCATTTTATTATTAGCATGAAAAAAGAGATTACTGTTTAGAGAAGAGCTTCCTTTATGTGTCGTAAACCTACACAATTTTATTCCTAATGTTTAATCTAATGAAATTTGTGTAGGAAATGGTGTGACTGGTTTTGATTAGGGGTACATTTTGTTTCAAGAACTGGCTGACAGTATTCTTCCTGAAGTTTTTGTGTTCCCAAATTAGTTGTTGATTATCTGGGTTTTGGAGTATATGATGGTGAATTTTCCATACCCATCTATAAAAGCCTGTGAGTTTTAAGCTGCTGATGGCTAGTTTCCTGAAATGAGTTCTATCCTGAGAAACGGAACAGAGATTGGGAGAGTGGAAGCAGAGCTGAGGCGAAGGCCTGCAGAAGAGCTCATTCTCACTCCATCCCCACTTGCCCATTTACTGCCTGATGAGCGTTTGGGGATGGGATTAGAGATTAAGAATAAAAAGAGATTCTAGAGACACTGCTTTGGGAAAGACCCTGATAGTCTCCTTACTTGCTGCGAGTAATAATAAATCCTTCCTTCCCGTGGGGGAAAGAAAAAGAATAAAAGGAGCTCCTAACGCTTAGCACTGCTCTTCTCCTGCTGGCAGCCGCTAACGGGGAGGACAAGAGTGTATAGCAGCCGGATCTGTCCCATATTAAGCAACTGTCAGGGCAGCGACAAATACAGGGTATTTCCAGTGTAAGTTACATGATAAATACGGTAGAGACTCTTCTGTGCTATCTTTGAAGCAAACCTTTTCACGTGCTTGTAATGAGCTGTGATTCTTATCAGTGCCTCTCAGATTTGAGCCCACAGCATTTTGAAAATTACTTAGGAAGCTCTTAATAGCTGTTTGAAGAGGAAACCGAAACAAAGGGCGATCGAGAGCCAGGATGCTTCTCAGCACAGTCCTCTCCCCGGAGTGGCCGCTGCTGGCCCTTGTTAGCACTCAGCCTTTCGGGTCACCTGGCCCTCTGCCACCACCTTCATTTCGTACCTCTTTTGCTGCCATGAGATAAAAATTTTGGAAGTCTTATTTGTAAGTTCATAAATTAGCTCACTAATTTGTGAAGTATGCCTTCTTAAATATGAAAATGTTAGACTGGCTATTTCCTGAAAACCAATTGGGCCTTATTAAAATTTGGAGAAAATTTTTATTGAAGCCATCATTGTCATGGGTGATACACATGAGAAATCACCCTGTGGCTGGCCTGTCAGACTTGCATGAGCTTTCAGAAATTAAGGGGAATGCGTGCGCTTGTTTTCTTGTAAGCTGTCACATTCTTCTCTTCAAAGTGTCAGCCTGAATCGCACACAAATAAATGTTAGAAATATTCACCTTCTCCAGTCGATTTTTTTATCCTTACATATTTTAATGCCATAATTATTTTTTTCTCTAATGTTTAATTTTTGTAGTCTAAAACCATGCCTGAAGAGTAGGTGGATCTGCATGATCTTAAGAATTCTGACTTATGTTCTTTCTTTTTAATTTTTGAAATATGAACCTCTTTCAGACTTGGGAAGCTCTTGAGTTAGTTCCAGTAAGTTTTTTGAGGCATATTATAGAAAACCCAGTTCATATGCAGTTTAATTTACTTAAGGAAAAAAAAAGACCTTGTCCTAAGTGAGGGAGATTCTTATAGGCAATAGAGAGGAGGAAGAGGAAAAGCTTTGTAAAATCACCTAGCTGTGATAGAAAGTGTCAGTTAATTTAACAAGAATTTTTACCAAGAAGATTACATGTGACTGTGTTCCAGCATAGTGAATTAGTGTCAGTCTTGTATGAAAGGAACTTTCATACAAGCACTAGAACACTTGTCCATAAATAACTACAATATAAAGCAGGAACTCTTAAGGGTCTTATGAAAAAACATAGAATTAAATTATAAGAGGGAGAGTTACCTTGTAGCTGGTGAGTCAGTTTGGATAGATGTTGAAGCAGTGCGGTGTTTGAGCAAGACATTAGAAAGTTAGGTAAGGTTTGGAGTAGGAAGGATATTCTAGGCATAGCACAGATCTTACTTGTGGAAGCACATGTAGGAGCTAGAGAAGAGTAAATTGCAGAAATGTCTAGTATGTAAAATGCACAGAAGGTTGTGAGAGAGGGAGAGAGTGTGTGTGTGGCAAGACTGGATAAGGATCTAGGGCCAGAGAGCTTGGTTATTAATTCAGGGAGTTAACACTGTGCTGAAAAGATAGGAAAAGCCATTGAAAGCTTTCCAGTGGCACAAGGACACACTGGGGTGTACTTGGGCTGAAACTGAAGGTGGGCTAGCAGCAGGGCAGCAGTTAGATTATTGTAGTAATCTTGGTGAGACTGGATGAGGGGCTGAGTCAGGGTAGTTTAGTAGTGATTAAGAGGAGGCGGTGAATATATGAGGCCCTGCTGGATCGATCAGCAGGACTTGGCAGTTAATTGATGTGGGGGTGTTGAAAGAAAGAGGAGGCTCCAGAAAGGTTGTAAATTACTGGCCCATTAGATAATAATACTTTGCATTTATATATGAGTCTTTAGAATTTGTTGAACACTGTTATATCTGAGCCTTCATAACTCTGTAAGTTAAACAGAGTTCAAATTATCCGTATTAGGGATGAGGAAATAAAGAATTTGGGGATTTTGCCATGTTCGTGCAGAAAGCAGATGCAGGTCTGGCCTATGACTGTAGTCTCCTGCTCCACTTTCTTGGCGGAGTGCTCTGTTGTCTAACATACCTTTACTTGTGAACCTGGGGAGAGAGGCTCTGTCATCTAGTCCCAGTGTATGCCACTAAGTTTGAATGTGGAAAAATTGGCTTTACCTTCTTTGAGCTTCAGTCTCTCCAGATATTTTTATGCTTTCTATTTTGCATTGATATTTACAGGATAAAACGTAATTTTAAAATTTTCCTGATCTCTGTTCAACAAATAATGAGTACTAAATTTTATGCATGGTACTAGAATGAGTGACTTCACTTTCACTTCTCACTTTCTTGCATTGGAGAAGGAAATGGCACCCCACTCCAGTGTTCCTGCCTGGAGAATCCCGGCTGCCGTCTCTGGGGTCGCACAGAGTCGAACACGACTGAAGCGACTTAACAGCAGCAGCAGGATGCACAATGTGTACAATGCAATCCTTCCATTTGCAGTGTCGCGGATTAGAGAAGGAGAGGAGAAAAAATGTAAATAAGCCAAAATAAACGCTATCCTATAGGTATGTGCGTGCTTCCCTGGTAGCTCAGCTGGTGAAGAATCTGCCTGCCGTGCAGGAGACCCCAGTTCTATTCCTGGGTCAGGAAGATCCCCGGGAGAAGGGATAGCTACCTGCTCCAATATTCTTGGGCTTCCCCTGTGGCTCAGATGGTAAAGAATCACCTGCAATGCAGGAGACCTGGGTTTGATCCCTGGGTTGGGAAGATCCCCTGGAGGAGGGCATGGCAACGCACTCCATATTCTTGCCTGGAGAATCCGCATAGACAGAGGAGCCTGGCGGGCTGCAGTCCATGGGGTTGCAAAGAGTCGGACATGACTAAGCACAGAAGCACAGTGTATAGTTGTTTTAGCTTTGCTGTGTTTTTTATATTTTTCATAATGCTGGAAAAGTAATTATCACCAGTTGGGAATGGTGAAGAAAATTGTATATCTATACTGTGGAAAATACTGCATAGCATTTATCATTCTATTACATGGAAAGATGACTTTCTTTTAAGCCAAGAAACAAGTTGCAAAAATATATGGTATACCATTTAGTTTAAAAATTCATGTAACATCTTAATTTCTGTGTGCACATATGTAGAAATGCTTAGAAGAAGTTTGGGAAAAAGACAAGCATCTGTTTATGTCTTCGGACAGTCAGCAGGAATAGGAATTGGGGATTTGACTTCATCTGCATTGTTTGACATTTGTAAGCTAGAATGCATTCACATGTTACTTAAAAAATTAATGGAAAAGAAGGGTTAAGGCTCGTCACAGGGGTTTGTATCTATAGGGATAAAAAGTACAACAGCATTAATAATCAAAGAAACAGAAAATAATAGTGGTGTCAATTTAGTCTATCAAATTGCAAATAAAACAAGAATGTGAGAATTCACAATAAGATGGAGTTGAGTACTTTCTTATACAGCACCAGAATATAAATTGGTAGCATATATCAAAAAACTTAAAAAAAAAAAAGCCTGTTTTTCACCATAGCATTTTCTCTTATAGAGATATTCAGATAGTTGGCAGAAAGATGTGTGTACAAGGATATTCATTACAATGGTAATTATAAGAGTGGGAAATTGGCAACAACCTGTAAATCTATCATAAGAGAGTTAGGTAGGGAAATAAGTTATGGTATGTCTGAGTTATATAATAATATTCAGCTGTTGAAAATAGTGATGTAGGATTGTATTTATTTATACAAGAAAATGTTCACAATATAAATGAAAACAGAATACAAACTAGAAAGATATATGCCAGAATGTTAGCAGTATATATCTTGATATTGGGCTTGTGAGTTGTATTTGTTTTCTTTTTGTTTATATTCATTTTATACAGTGAAAGTACATGATTTTTTAAACAAACATGTTGTTTCTGATGGCAAAGTGGAAAGTTCTTTTGTCTAATGGAAAAACTATACAAGTGTTACAATAATGTGCTTTTAAGTGATTTTTTCTGTGTTAGAAGGTAGATAAGTACCTAAGCATAACAAAAACTTAAATGGTTATATTAACTTTAGGATCGTAGGGCTATGAGTTTTTTCCTGTTCTCTATTTAGATTTGGGGATGAAATACTTTTTATATTAAAAATTATTAATAAAATTCCATGTTCGAGACTTCTTATATAAACTTCTTTGAAATTTTTTATTAAAGAATGTTAGTAACTTTTAACAATTTTACTAGGATCTACTTGGGTACACATCAGTAGATAAAATGGTGTGACTTGAAGTGTTTATTATATTTGTTGATTTGTGACTGATTAAAAAGCTGTTTCCTATGAACTGAAGAAGCAGATCTATGGAAATTTCCCCCCTTTTTAAAATAACACTCTTTTGCTGATTCTGCTGGCTACAGTTTTCACTTACTCATTCAAAATTCTATAGTATTATTTGTTTAGTACTTGCTGTGTACCGGGTTCTGTGCTTAGTCGCATATGAATATGTCTTTAGTATCAGAGCACAGTTCACAGACTTGGTTTAGTTGACCAGGCGTTCTGAGGAAGAAGAAACAAGTACCAGCTCATTCTCTGTGTGTGTGCTGCTGGGTGTTTAAGCCTTCGTCGTGCTCTGACCTTTGGCAAACCCAGCTGCTCTGTTTGAGTTGTTTGTCCGTGCTTGTGTCTGCTGAGGAAGAAAGATAGCTTCTTCAGGGTCACTGTGACGAAACTGCAGTAATTACTGTCCTTCAAGGTGAGGGCTGATGCATTGAGGGGATCACAGAAAGAGCACAAGACTTCCTGCTCTGAGATTCACGAGGTCCGTGATCACGCCCATTATTGTTTCCAGCCCTGTTGGCAGTGCTGGCATGGTGTCTGGCGTATAATAGGCACTTAAACATTTACTCTCCAGTTGAGTGGATGAACAGATCTGTAAAAGGGCGGAAATGGGTAAAAGAGCATCATAATTTTGAAAATCTTTGTATCAATTCTGAATGAAGCATATACATAATCAACTTTTGGGATGAGAATAAAATGATAGTATGTACACACGGGTGCGCACACACACACACAAACAGTTGCCGTATGTGATTATCTGTGCCGACTGTCCAGGAGAGGGCAGGGAGAATTGAATGAAGCTTTCCATTTATCACCATGTAAATGCTTAATTTCTTTATGATCATCTTCATCATTATTGTTATAAGTAATATATGATATAAATAAGTATTTATGTTTAAGCCCCTTACTTCCCTTGAAGTTAGGCAATGATTTAAATTTTTAAAGCTTTTTGTTACTTATATCTTGGTTTGCATTGTATAGATTAATAAATTATGTGGATTAATAAGATTCATGTTGATGTATGGCAAAACCAATACAATATTGTAAAGTAAGTAACCTCCAATTAAAATAAATAAATTTATATTAAAAAATTAATATCAATTTGTAAAAAGTTAAGATTTGCATGAAGATGCTAATAATATATGGGAGGGCATAAGATCACACTAGGCTTTTAAATTATGCATTCCATCTAAAATGGTAGTTGGGTTGGTCACGTTCTCAAATGACATTTTTTATCATCTCATTTGTATTTGCAAAGCCACATTAGACATAGGTCTGAAGTGTTGACAGTTGTGAAGAAGTCCTGTGCAATGATGCTTCATCAGATAAATAAGTGATATTTTAAAGCTTGTGACAGTCAGCACAAGCTTGTGGCTGCAGCTACTCGTGTGTCAGTTTTAAAAGACAAGGACAGGTACCGAAAGGAGAAGCTGTCAGCCTCTTTAGTCACTTAAGGTTAAATGTCTTTAGGTTAAGAATGTTTGGATAGACACTTCTCTTTATCCCTCCTACTAAATATAGCTGAAAGGTGGAGTTAGACTGACCAGCTAGAGTCTCTGGGGCTGTGGGCACCAGGGTGGTATCAACAGAGGCCTGGTGGGGAGCCAGAACTCTCAGCGCCCGCCCCCCCAGAGGTATCAAGATGCATCTCCCCTCCCCGCCCTGGGAATTACCAAGGGCAGCAGAGTTGCCCCCAGCCCACCCCCCCCTAGAGGTATCAAGGTGCATTTCCCCTCCCCGCCCTGGGAATTACCAAGGGCAGCAGAGTTGCCCCCAGCCCACCCCCCCAGAGGTATCAAGGTGCATTTCCCCTCCCTGCTCTGGGAATTATGGAGGGCAGCAGAGTTTTCACTCCTGACGGATGGCAGTGAGCTGGCTCCTCCTTCCTGTGTCACAGAAGACCTGTGAAAACAGATTTGAAAAGATCCAAGGTCTCAGAACAATACCCCAGATACCCAGGTTTCAATAACAATCACTCCACCAAGAAGCAGGAAAACCTCAACTAGAATGTGAAGACAGTCAGCAGACACCAACCCTGAGACAACACAGATGCTGGAATTATCCAACGAGGACGTCAGTGCAGCCTTCAGTAAGCAATTACAGACCTGCCTGAAGCAAAAGACAGCAGCCCCAGCAGAAATGGAAGCTGTATAGAAGAACCGATGGAAATTTTAGAACCGAAAAGTAATAGTACCTGATTTTTTTTTAAACAAATGCAGTGGAATGGGCTCAGTGGAGAATGGAGATGACTGAGGAAAGAATAGGAGAACTTGAAAAAGAGCAAAAGAATTACTCAGTCTGAACAACATAAAAAAAAAAAAAGACTGAAAAAGTAGTTTAAGGATCTTTGGAACTGTTTAAAAAGATCTAACAGTCGTGCCTTTTTAGTATTGAAAGGGAGAAGGAAAAAGCAACAGGGCTGAGAAAATAACAATAATGAAAAATAGCAACTGGAAACGAGAAATAATAGCTGAAAATTTCCCAAACTTAATAAAAGACATCAAGAAGCTGAGCAAACCTCTTACATGAAACCCAAAGAAATCCATGCCAAGATATATCATAGTCAAACTTATTCCAACTAAAGGCAAAGAAAAGAATTTTGAAAGCATTCAGTAAGAAATGGCACATTGCCTGTAGGGCAAAAACTGTTTGAACGACAGTGAATTTCTCATCGATAACACGGAGGCCAGAGAGAAATGACACAATATTTTTGAAGGAGTAAGAGAAACGAACTGTCAGCAGAGAAATGTATATCCGTTGAAAATATGCTTCAGAACTAAAGAACAAACAGTGACATTCTCAGATGAAGGAAAGGAAGAGTTTGTCATTAATAGATCTGTCCTAAAAGAATGTGTAAAGGAATTTCTTGAAACAGAAAGGAAATGATAAGAGATGGAATCTTGTTATATGAATAAAGAAGAATAGTAGAAAGAGTAAAAATATAGTAAATATAGTAGCATTTTCTAAATAGTGTTTGACATTTTCTGTTTTGCTGTTTTCAAAAATTTCAACACTATCAAATGTGGTTCTCAGTGTATGTAAAGAAATATTAAAATTATAATGGGGACAGGTAAAGGGCCTTGAAGGTAATATTTCTGTACTGCAGCATATGAAGTGTTGACACCAAAATGAATAGTGATAAATCATATATAAAGAAATGCCTAGAGCAGCCAATTAAAAAACATCTGTTTAAACAGATGTGCTCAAATACAGTTTAGATAAATAAAAATGGAATTCTGAAATATATTCGGGTAACCCATAGGAATAAAGGAAAAGAAAGCAGGTAAAATTAAAAAAAATTAAAAATTAATAAGTTCTAACATATCAGTGATTAAATGTAAATGATCAAAGTTCACCAATTAAAAGACAGATTACAGAGTGGATTTAAAAAATGACACACTGTATGCTGCTTACAAGAAATTATTTCAGGCATAAAGGCAGGTGAACGTAAAAGGCAGTTTTGTTTGTAATAGCCAAAAATTGAAAACTACCTAAATGCCCCTCAGCAGGTAAAGTGGGTAAACAAATGATGGTATAGCCATACTCTGCAACACTACTCAGCAGCAGGAATTAACTCTTGATACGGTCCTGAACTTGAATAGATCTCAAGAATGCTAAACGGGGTGAGTAAAAAACTCAGTCTTTAAAGAACACATGCCACATGATCCCGTTTGTGTAACAGCAGAATTACAGAGAGGGACAGCAGGGTGACGCTTCCTCGGGTTCAGGGAGAGTTGGACGGAGGGAGTGACTGCAAATTAGTAGCAGGAGGGAGACTTTCGCTGGAGCGGAGCACTTCTGCGTCTTGATTCTGGTAGTGGTGAGACAGATGTACGTGTGACAAAATAGCATAGAACGGTATACACATGCTGTACCAGCATTAGCTGTGCTACAGTTAATCCAGAGCGCAGCCACTAAGGGACACTGGGCGAAGAGTCAACCGGCCTCCCTCTGTCGTCTTCACAACTTTCTGTGAATCTCTAATTGCCACAGTGTCTTCAGAAGCAAAGAGAGAAATCAGGACTAAGAAGAATTTGAATGTCCTCGATGCATCACTGCATTTCATGCATCTTCAGGTGCAGGAAAGCAAGCATCTTTACTGCTTACGTTAGAATTCTAAACGAGTAGAGTGCTTCCTGTTGTTTGACTTTTTAAATTTAGGTTTCCTTTTTTTGGCATTGTGCTCAGTCATTTCAGTCGCGTCCAACCCTTTGCCACCCCATGGACTGTGGCCCGCCAGGCTCCTCTGTCCATGAGATTTCCCAGGCGAGAATGCTGGACTGGGTTGCCATGCCCTCCTCCAGGGGATCTTCCTGACCCAGGGATGGAACCCTTGTCTCCTGCATTGCAAGTGGGGTCTTTAGCCACTGAGCCGTCTGGGAAGCCCTTTATTGGCGTTAAAGAGGCTTATAATGGAGAGGCTTTGAACCCTCTTTAGCCTTCATTTTATTCTTTTCAGTGTGCTTACTTCCTGTTAGAGACCTGTTGGATTTACCTGCTGTTTACTTAACCCTACCACCTCTAACACAGCCTTATTTCCGTTTCCCACTCTTCCACTATATGTACAATATTCCTTTCAGTTAGATCAGTTTTCTGGTTTTTTAGTACGATGGTAAAAACTGTTCATATCTGAGATATGATTCCTTTTCTACTCTTGTACAACTTTGTGTTTTCTCCAGAATTAATAATTGTCTTCTGTTCTTAACTTGCTTAGTTTTTTAATATACCTGTGATTAATTGAATCCTACACTCTCTGAATTGTAAATATCTTTCTGTTCATTTTGAGCATCAGTTTCCCCATTGTCCTAATTTAAAGAAGGAGTTGCGCATAGGTTTGAGTTTTAAAGCTTTGGTCTCAGGAAAATTCTCAATAGTGAAACCTCCTTGTAAAACCAAGGTGACTGTAAATCATCTTTTGCTACTTTTTCTGTTTACACACATACAGTGTGTAGCTGTAGGTAGACAAATGCATATTTATTTCAGTTTAGCTCCTCTTAGCTAAGGGAATCTAGATATTTTTAAAGAGTCTATATCCTCATCAGTCGCAAACATGGTAACGTCGAGAAGTGGGGGAGAGCCGTGGAGTATAGGCCAGAACACTTGGGTTCCAGTTCTGACTTAGCTGCTAATTCACATATTCAGTCTAGGATAATGAGGGTAACCTCCTTGGCCTCAGTTTTCTCTTCTCTTTAATAATGACAGGATCAGACTGGATTATAACTGAGACCTCATCTATCCAGTTCAGATGTGATTTCAGATAGATACATGTTTAATCCTGACTGTGTATATAGAATGTCTAAATTAAGAGTGTTTTCATTTTCACTGTTTTGAAAGAATTGCTCTGATGTTTTGAGAAAAATTGGATTAAATAGACTAAAGTAATTTCTAAAGCATTGAAGAGATGGGAAGTTATAAGACAAAAATGGGTCATAAATATCGTTTTTCTTGTACTTTGAATTATGATACAGAAATTGTGGTTTTAAGTTCCTAAAGGTCCCTGTGAAAGGAAAATTCTGAGTCACCTGGAACTTTTTGTTTACTATCCAGTAGATCAGATTTGACACATAAAAGTTGCTCTGAAACAATGTGTGGCTTTTATGGTGAGTTATTTAAATTATAGGCTGTAGACACTTGAGGGCTTCCGAAGAGTTCTTGGTGGTCTAATAGTTTTTAGTTGAAGTAACCAAGGGCAGAATGTACTGCTTTTCCTTTGCAAATATTTTATTTAGTTGTGGATGTGATATGAGAGAGATTTCACACGTGGGATACATCATTCCTTTTCAGAGGACATTAAGGTGAATTACATACATTTGGAAATCAACTTACAAGTTCCTGACTGTACCTGTTGTTACACTTTTGCGTGTATTCCATGATGGTAATATGCCTTTTTATGGGATCCTCTGAAAAGCAGATATGTAGTTTAATTTTAAGAACAGACATTTGTTCATTGGTTATTATTCACTGGTAACATATTCTGTTGGTTTTCAGGTACTAGAAGAAGCAGAAGCTCAGCACTTGTGTCAGTCCATTTTGCCTGATATGGTGAAAATTGCACTCTGTCTGCCAAATATTTGTACCCAGGTTGGTGGAAATGACTTCTTCCTCAGTAGCTTTCTTGAGACTTGCAGTTGAATCTTGTTTAAACTTGAATTATCAAGGTAAAAGAGAGAAGAGAGAGATGGAAACAGTTTTTGCCAGAGCCTGATAATTTTGCTCTGCTAGGGAGAAGGTTAGAGGTTAGGAGAACGCTGCGAGAGGCCATTAAAAATGCAGCACTCAATTTCCGAGCTTCGGTTCAGTGCTGGTGTTTGCTCACTCATACTTCTGTTTCTGTTTTTAAGACAGTCTTTAACTTTCAAAAAAGAATAGTCAGTATTTCAAAACATGCTAGTCGATTTAGAACATTTTATCTTCGAAATGGTTTAATACCTCCTCCTTCCTCTTCTCTCCCCCACTGTAAAGCAAATGAATTCACCGTACATTCTTTTTTTTCCTTTTTTATGTATGTGTTTTTTAAATGCTTTTTTATTGTGATAGAACCATATTTAACTGTACAGTTCAGCGGCATTAAGTATATATTCACATTATTAGGCAACTTGCACCATCGTCCATCTCCCAAATTTTTCACCTTGTAAACTGAAACTGTTCCCATTAATCATGATACATTCTTAACTTTTAAAATGAAAGAATCTGTGTTGTTTTGTTGTATTTATTGCTGTCTAACAAACTACCTTAAAATTTAGTGGTTTAAAGCAAGAAAATCGTATTATCTCAGATTCTGGTGGGAATCTGGGAGCAGCTTAGCTGACTGGTTCTAACTTGGCTCTCTCCTGGTGGCAGTCAAGGTAATGGCCTGCACTGCAGTCGTCCTAAGGTTTGAGGCTGCAGGAGCCACTTCTCAGCTGGCTCACTCACGTGGCTGCTGGCAGAAGGCCTTACTTCCTTGCCATGGGACTCTAGGCTGATGGGTGTCCTCATGACGTGGTCGCTTAACTTTCCCAGAAAAAGCCACCGGAAAGAGGGAGAGAGGAAGGGTCAGTGCCTTTTTTGGCCTCGTGTCTGAAGGCGCGCACGGTGGCTTTCTTTGCTTCTCCTCTTTGTTAGAACGCCGCCACTGCATCTGGCTCATACTCTGCCTCTCAAGGAGGGGGTGTCAGGGAATTTGTAGGCTGTATTTTCAGATAGCTATGAGGGACTGTTGGCTTATTGCTCATAATTGTCCTCCTCTATTTCCCGCAACAGTAGCTTGAGTTTGCCTCTGTCTGAGATTTCTAGGGCCAGCCCCTTGGCTGCATGGATGCTAGCCAGGTTTCTGCTGACACTGCTGATCCACAGGAGCCCTAGGGACAGTTTGGGTGGAGCAGTTCCTGAAGGTGTAGGATGGTCCCACACATTGCAATCTGTCATTGGAACACCGCAGAAAACACAAACATAGCCTTTGGGGTAACCAGAAGCCATGTCCAAATACTTGATTCCAAATGTTGAGTGTTTTCCAGTGTGCCATATTTGTTAGCATTCTATTGTGACATTTCCAATATTACATAGCAATAATTTCACCTCACTAGTTCATTTTACAACTCTTCTTGTTTATACTGCAAGTTATTTGCTTGCTTATATTTCATATTCATTCTTTTCTCTTTTCCTCCTTGGTTTTTCCCCTAGGTCATAAAATTTCTCACTACCTCTTGGACCCTGCCCCTTGTGAAGACTTTCCTACCTCTCCCAGCCAAAGTTAATCATTCCTGTGTCATTCAGATCATCCTTAGCACATTATTTTGTAATTTATGTCTTTATATATCTGCTTCCCTAGATTACATTCTTCCTGAAGGGAGATCATCTTTGTTTCCCGAGGTCTAACATAAAGAAAGAAAGCGCCAAGTCATGTCCGACTCTTGCGACCTATGGATTGTAGCCTGCCAGGCTCCTCTGTCCATGGGATTACCCAAGCAAGAATACTGGAGTGGGTTGCCATTTCCTTCTCCATAGTGCCTAACTAAATTCTTCTTTAATTCACTGTAGTTCATAATTGACAGAATATAGTCTGTTTGGGGGGCTTCCCTGGTAGCTCAGCTGGTAAGGAATCCACCTGCAATGCAGGAGACCCTGGTTCAATCCCTGGGTTGGGAAGATGCCCTGAAGAAGCGATAGGCTACCCACTCCAGTATTCTTGGACTTCCCTAGTAGCCCAGATGGTAAAGAATCCGCCTGCAATGCGGGAGAGCTGGGTTTGATCCCCTGGGTTGGGAAGATCCCCTGGAGGAGGGCATGGAGACCCGCTCCAGTATTCTTGCCTGGAGAATCCCCGTGGACAGAGGAGCCTGTGGGCTACAGTCCACGGGGTCACAAAGCGTCTGACGCAACTGAGTGACTAAGCACAGCACAGCCTGTTGATAGGAATCCCTCTCTCCTCTGCTCTTTCCTTCGTGCTTTAGAGAGAAGGTGGATTTAAGGGGATACGTATTCAAGAGCACCCAGGTTTGTAGTCTATAACATCTCAGGTGGTGGAACCAAAATCAGATTCATGGCCGTCATCTTCTTTCCTGGCTTAAAACTGTTTGTCCTTCCATTAGTGTGCTGATGGGGAGAGCATCTTAGTTTTGTCCTCCATCCTCGACTACAAAGGCAACCTTTGCTGTAAAAGTTAACGTTTCACTTTGGTATCCAAATATATCTTTGGCAAGTTAAATTGTTTATGTTGTTAATGAGTTAGTCATATTAGCATTCATAATAATGTACATATTAATGTTGATTCCTGTAGTATGATCGGGACAATTCTCTCTGCCTGTTGTTTTGAGATTAATGCAGATATCCAAGATTCTTTCTGGGTCTTACTGAAGGGAGAAGGAAAAGCACCTCTAAATATCATATTGGAGCATTTTGAAATTTAACAGCTGATATATAAATTGGCTTTCCCAGCATGTCTTTAAAACCATACAGTTTAAACATTTAAAATAAAACCCACTGAACACAATACTCATGTAGAATATGCTAAAAATAAAAGGTAAGTTAACTTGGATTTGGTACAACTTGAAGACATATCAGACATAAAAAGCTTGAGGGAAAAATGTCCTGCATCTTCCTTAACTTGGTTATGTAGGAAATGCCTATGTTGTTGCAAGTTATGTGGAAATAAGTCTGTACACGCGTTTTCCATTAATTGCGTTAATAAAATTAGGTTTGGGTCTTTTAAATTGTCAGTGTGAAGTGTGATTCAGAATTAGAAGGAAAGTACTTATTTATTGATTTATTTTCCATAGATCATTTTATTTTGGACTGAAATAGAAAAATTAGTCTGTCCAATAATCTTTAAATGAGAACAAAATTTAGCATATGCAGTAATAGCCAACCTCAACATTACATTTTTCTCTTCCATCCTTTGTTTTAATTTTTCATTACAAGGTAATGTGTTTTTACTTCTTACTTGCTAAAGGAATCTTGTTTGTCACTAATACAAGTAATGTTTGTGTTCTCTTCACTGTCGTTATTATTGATTAGAAATCTGCACTTTGTCAAACAAGTACATTTTCCCAATCATCCTTAATGAACTGCCCTTGACTTCAACCGTATTGCTGAATTAGGGATTCAGGAGTGTCCTGAAATTATTCCTACCTTAATTTAGCAAATGCAATTTGGTGCCTCTGCTTTTGAAATTGCTAAACTAATTATTGCTCTTCTTGTCTGTATTTTTTGTTTCCTCTATCAGCCAATACCGCTCCTGAAACAGAAGATGAATCATTCCATCACAATGTCGCAGGAACAGATTGCCAGTCTTTTAGCTAATGCTTTCTTCTGCACGTTTCCACGGCGCAATGCTAAGATGAAATCAGAGTATTCCAGTTACCCAGATATTAACTTCAATCGGTATGTTTTCAGAGAATACCTTTTTAACAGTAAAATACAAAAAGTTGGCATTGAGTGATTTGCCAGACATTTCATGTACAATTATGGAATTCAGTCTTTATAGTACAGTGAGTTAAGTGATACTTTTGGCATTTTGCAAGCAAGATGATTAAAATGCATCGTCGCAAAGCGTGCTTGGGGCCGAGGAGCCAGCGGGTGACAGAGGTAAGGCTGATCTCAGGCCTGTCTTACTCCGAGGCCCTCGTTCTCTCTACCCTGTCAGGCTGTCCTTCCCCTCTACGTGCCCTGGATTCCTGATGCCTGTTTGATGTGATTATTCATTCACAGGGTGTTTGTTGCACATTATATTTCTTGTATGCCGAAATAATTTAAGGCTGCACCATGAGTCTTCCTTTCTGTAAAGTGAAAGTGAAATAAAAGTCGCTCAGTCATGTCCAACTGTTTGTGACCCCATGGACTGTATGTAGCCTGCCAGGCTCCTCTGTCCATGGGATTCTCCAGGCCAAAATACTGGAGTGGGTAGCTCTTCCCTTCTCCAGGGGATCTTCCCAACTCAGGGATCGAATCCAAGTGTCCTGCACTGCAGGCAGATTCTTTACTGTCTGAGCTACCAGGGAAGACTCTGTAAAGTGTGAGTTAAAGTTGACTTTCCCTTTTTACAGACATGATTAATTTATTAATGCAATGTTTTTAAAAGAAAGACAAAAACATGTTTAAATTTTTATTAAAGTAGTTTATTGTGATAAAGTTTCAGATTCTAGCCATTTCCCCAGATTATCGCTTTCTCCATAATTTACACAAAAACATTGTCAAATCTTCTTGGCAAATGAATGTAATTTTTCTCTTCCTACACCCTCCCCTTCTCACCCCTCCAATCTCTGTTCTTCACATGAGAATTATCTTTATGGGATCTGTGGGTAGAATGTGAATTTTTCCCCCGGTGTCAGGAGCGGGCCTTCAGAAAATCGTTACAATATATGCCCCTCTTTCCCAGTCGACTGTGTGTAATGTCCCCATCTCCTGCCCCTGAGGGGTGGGGCAGCAAGGACAGGGAGCGGAGGAGATGCAGGCAGGGAGCAGAGTCACGTGACTTCGCTCACAGTTGACAGAGTTCCGTTTCTGTTCTGTATCTGTGTTCACAGCTCATTGGCATGCTGATGCAGCTTCTTTTAGTTTACATTTTTGATATTGTCTCATTAAAACTTTATTTCAAATTAATTTAGACATGTAAAAAGGTTGCAGAAATAGTACTGGGAATTCCTGTATATAACTCACCTAACTTCCCTTTATTGTCATGTTATTATGTACCCATACAGTGTAACCGTAGGAAAATTGTCAAAGCCAGGAAATTAATATTGGTGTAATGCTGTTAGCTGACCTTATTTTAATTCCAGCTGTTTTTTTCTGCTGTTATTTTTTGGTTCCAGAATCTTCCCACTGTCCCCCGTGGCATTTACAGTAGTCCCCTCTTATCTGTGGCTTGCTTTCTATAGTTTTAGTTACCTGTAGTCAACTGCAGTCTGAAAATGTTAAATGGAAAATTCCAGAAATAAAAAATTTGTTAAGTTTTAAATTGCACATCATTCTGAGTAGCATGATGGAATCTTGTACTGGCCCACTCCCTCCCGTCTGGGACTTGGATCATCCGCTTGTCCAGGACATCCCACCTCTTACTCACTTAGTAGACTGTCTTGGTTACCAGATCAACTCTTGAGGTATTGCGTTGCCTGTGTTAAAGTAACCCTTATTTTAGTTAATAATGGCTCCCAAGCACATGAGTAGTGGTGATGGCAATTTGAATGTGTCAGAGAAGAGTTGTGAAGTACTTCTTTCCATGGATTTGTGAAGGTAAAAGAGATTCACACTAGTTTTGCTGTTACAGTCACAAGATATGGCCACTCTGCCTGTAAGTGCTTAGTTAAGATGGAAAAGGCGTTAAATACGCACGAGAGGATATTCTGAAAGCAAAAGGCCACATTCACGTAGCTTACTATATTGTTATAATTATTCTGCTCTATTATTAGTTATTGTCATTAACGTCTTACCGTGCCTAATTTATCATTCGGTGTATAAGCATAGGAAAAGAATGCGGTATACACAGGGCTCCATACTGCCCAGTGCTTTAGGCAGCTACTGGGGAGGCTGGAATTCCCTGCAGGTAAGTGCTGTAGTTTGCTAAGTCTTCTCTACCCTGTTCTTCAGTTTTTCCTTTTTGTTCATGATGTTGACACTTTTAAAGACAACTCATCAGTTATTTTATACTGTGTTCTTCAGTCTGGGTTTGACTGACATTGTTTTCACAAGTGGAGTGAGGTCATTGCATTTTTGACAGAGATTCAGGAGAGCTGATCCTGTGTCCTTCTCTGTGCATCGTATCAGTGGGCTCTCGATGTTGGTGTGTCTTACTACTGGGGATCAGTGGCCTCACTAAGCTGGTGTCTGCTGGGACCTTGCCCTGTACATTACAGACTCTTTCTCTGGGATTAATAAATACCTTGGAGGGGGTGTGTGGACACTGAGCAAATGCTTGCATTGTGTTTCTCCCCACTCTCTTTAGCATCCCTCGGTGGATCTTGTCTCTAACAGTTATTACTGTGCTGTTGGCCTATTGTGATTTTTTTAATTTCTCTCTTTCCTTCTACATTTACTGAAATTCTGTTGTAAAGAAGAGCTATCCCTTCTCACCCAATTTTAGAATCAGAATGGACACATATATTTTATTCTGTGAGTTGATATTATTCCATTTGGCCATTAGGGCTCCTTCAGGTTGGCATCTGTGTTCTTTTAAAAAGCCCCCAACCTTTTTTTTTTTTTTTTAATTATTAAAGTATTTTTTTACTTTCTGGTCTCATATCTTATATTTTCTATTACCCAACTGTAGAATTAGTCATTTTCTCGAGGAACCCTGGTTTTCCTTTATTGGAGAATGGTGCTTGCAGGCTAAGGTCTAGTTTACAGGTGTGTTCAGTGTTCCTAGAGTGTGCTGTTTCTTCTTCTTCTTTTTCCTTTTTTTTTTCTTTTTTCTGGCCAAGCTGCACAGCTTGTGGGATCTTAGTTCCCCAACCAGGGATCAAACCCAGTGAAAGCACCAAGTTCTAACCACTGAACCCACCAGGGAATTCCCAGAGAGTGTCATTGTTTCCAATGCCACTTAGTGTATAAAGACAGCATTTCTGACAGCTCCACAAGGCAGCAGAGAAATGGGGTCACAATTCTTTGCAATGGCATAGAAAGTTATCCCAAATGCTTCTCTCTCTTATGAGGAGAAAAATTCTAAAATTTATCTTATTAGTTCTTAATATACATTTTTATTAAAAATAATACACTTTGGTATGTTTATTGTATTTTACTTTATTTCTTTGGCAAACAAAAGTAAATATAGGGATTGCCTGTGTGAGGGATTTAGGTTGCATGCACCTTATAAGAATCATCCCGAAACCATCTCCCTGAGCAGGTCCATGGAAAAGTAGTCTTCCACAAAACTGGTCCCTGGTGCCAAGAAGGCTAGGGACCCCGGATATAAAGAATAGGTGCACAGCATGATGACAGTGTATTAGAGAAGGATATACTCTAATAAGGAAACCCTTCCTTGAGGAAATAACTGTTGAACTAAGTGTGAAAGAGTGAGCAGGAATATTTTTACCAAGGAAGAAAGGAAAGTTGATTGCATTCTGGGCAGAGGGGCACAGCATGTACAGGAGTGTGGCAGGCTGGACACAGCCTGCCCAGGGGCTGAGAACGCCACTGTGGCTGCAGCCTGGAGAGAGAGCAGAGGCTGCAGAAGTAAGCGGAGGCCAGGAGGCTGTGCTGGGGAGGCCATCCTAAGGCAACAGGAAGTCATTAAAGGACTTGATATGGGGGAGAGGGAGGCCGGTGCACTTGATTCGATCTAAAGTTTGAAAAGTTTGTTTTGACTGCAAAGGGGAACTGAGTGGAGAGGGGCCAGATGTGAGTTTACCCGGTCGAGGAGACTACTGTGATGCCACAGGAAAGAGAAGATGGCAGCCGGAATCGGGTAGTGGTGGAGGTGAAGCTAGGGAGGCTTTCGAAAAAGAAGTCAGTGTGGTGGTGCTGGGCCAGATCGGCGGGTGTCTGCGGGGAGGCCTCCAGGGCGCTTCCTGGGTCTGTGCAGTCAGCTGCATGCCTGTAGTGTTGCCTGCTTTTCCTGAGGCACTGCCTACCTGACTCTGTTACAATTGCTTGTTTAATCCTTTCAGTGGGACAGAGAGCTTATCTGCTCTGTTCTTTATTGTTTTCACAAAATCTCATGCATTGTAGTCCTTCAGTAAATCCCTGTTGAATAAATGAAGGTAAACTTTATAAATGAAACATTTGAGAAATTAAGTGGCTGGTTAGTGGCAGTCTTGATCTCACTCTGGTCTTTTACTTTTCAAACTGCACTGTATTCTTAGGGATCATGAGATGCTTTATCTTTAAGCCTCATATAATTAAGCGTTTTTTACCTTTGATTTCTTTAGTATTTGGGATAGGATTAAGAGAAAACAAAGAACCTTGGTATCTGCAATTGTGGTTGTATAAAGAACCTGTTTATTAAATACAGCTTTTGTGCCTGTTTGAAAAATTATTAAAGAATTTTTCTTTACAAGTAGACTCACTGTTAGTTACGAGCTATTTATCTCTCACAGATTTTCTTTGTTAATATAGAAAAGGAAATGGTCAGATTTTGTATGTAAGTAAAGAAGTGGAAATTTAATTTTGTAGAAATATAATTATCTATTTCCATGAAGAGTATTATAGTAATAAGGGTTCTCCAAGGAGTAAGTAGCCTGTTTATTTGGAATAAATGTTTGGTCAGCTCTAGGATCTGTCAGAGATGCTATAAATTATGAAATTTCTATCTGGAATTCCAGAGACAATCCCAGTGATTTGGGGGTTGTTATTCTGAGTTTTGGTAAGAAGTAACTCTAATAATGGTTTAGAATTAGTGTTTCAGTGACTACTTAGAGTTTGTTTCTGTAGAACGAATAGTCAGCTAGTAATATATCTCAATGGTTCCTAAGATAAACCTTATGTCTTAGTTATAAACCTAAGATAAACTATGTCTTAGTTATAAACTTTCTCAGAAGATTCTTTGATTTAAACAGATTTAATTTTTTTGACAAGAATTGTGAATCAGTTCAGAAAGCCTCTTTTCTAGATAAGTTATTTTTAAACTGTATTATGAGTATTTTTAAAGATAACCCAACTTCAGTACTTAACAGTATCTGGTTTTTCTCTTTTTTTCACCTGTTTAACCCCACTTTGTTTTTCCCTAGAATATTTTAAAGCAAATTACAGACATTAAATTTTACTCATTAAGAATTCAGTATTTAAACTTGTCACAGATAACTTCAGTACTATATCTTGGTTAAATGTTTGTAGCCCTTTTCTCAGAAAAGCTTAAGGTTCTCTGTTGGTAACTATGAATATACATTCCACATTAGGTAAAACAAGAAAAAGCACAAGAAAGGGAACAGATGTTATGTGTGGTTAGAATCAGTAATTGTAGGTTTTTAAAAGAAATAAAAAATTGTATAAAAATGCAGTCTCAATTATGTCCCAATATCTGTATCTGTTAATATACTTTGTGTTTATACCTATACATAATAAATGTATGTGCGCAGAAAATGGACTGACAAGAAAACGAGTCAGAATATGATTTCCATTGGGTGGTGAGATACACACGCTTCGTACACATCTGTGTGTTTTCAGATTGCTTTTATTATGATCATATATTGCTTTTTTAATCAGAAGAAAAATCAGTTAAACAGGAGGAGCAAGTCAATTATCAGAAATGGTTAATAAAAAAGTAGACAGTTTTTGTAATTTGCTTTCGAGAGTAGAATCCCACAGAGATTTTGAGCCTTTCCAAAATAGCTAGTGTGGGTAACTTCTTCCTTCCTAATGACAGCCCTGTAAACACAGTACCATTGCCGCCCCTGCTCTCTCGGTTGACCATTCAGCCTGTCGAGGAAACGCGAGAGCACAGGGCCCTCTGATGGCCGCAACACTGACAGCCTTCTGTCCTCAGCAGTAAAGTGGACTGTAGGTTTGGGATGACTGACAGGCAGAAGTCAAGAGGTCTTGGGAAGCCTTGACTTCTGTGACTGCTCATTTCCTGCTGCCATAACCAGAATTTGTATTAATTTTAATATATGTTTTATTTTTAAAGCATCTTGGTTTGTCATGTAAACTTTTGACAGGAGAATGCTGGTTTGGCAACATCCTGTTATCTCTTTTCATTGTGCGTGGTGATTTATCCTGAAGACTGAGCTTGTTGGCTCGAGTGTCGGCATGTTAGGATTGATGGGAAAAGAGGCTGAGCCATTTTCCTTAATGAAGAGAATATGGATTAGAACAGTATAAGTGTTTTATGTAAACAAGTGTTGATTTTTTTTTAAGCTGGGCATTATGTAATGACTTATTCTATCCTCTACTTACTCAGCATTATCTGAAGTTTCTGCGTAAAAATATCTAATAACTAGTATTTATTAAGTGCCTGCCGTGTACCAGTGACTGTACTGTTAGTTTTAATCTTCACATCAGTCCCTATAAATTCAATATTGTTTTCTTATTTTTCAGATGAGGAGTTGGAGGCTTAGAGAGGGTAGTTCACTTCACCAAGTTAACTGGTATAATTGGAGTTCAAAATTCAGGGTATGGTTGGCCTTTTTTACCTCATAGCTAGTCAGAAATTAAAACTATGCTTTGAAATAATCCTTGATCTGTAAGAATTATTTCCAATCTAGAATGACCATGAAGGAAATAAGCTTACAGCATCCCAGTCGCATTTTTATCGAATAAGAGTTTAAGTGGCAGAAGTGGGACTTGAACACTGTCTTCTGTTCAAACTTAGTGTTGTTTCATTATGTCTCACTTCCTCCCAAGAGTAGGTGCTCTGAGTGTGCTCCAGAAATGAAAAACAGCCAGTAGTTCCCCCTTTTTCTTGTGGCTTATGGACAATCAGGTACCTAGTTTGGTGAGCCGTTTGGTAAGCAGATTATGGAGCATCTTGTTGCTGGCATGCTTTCTTTTTTGCCGTAGTTGCTGTTTATGATTATAGTTTCTGCCAGTTGGGAGTTGTGTGTGTGTGAGTGTATTTGGTCTTAAAAGGCCAGCTAGTTAATTGCATAAGAAAAATGGTAAGAGTATGTGATAGAAGGCTGACGTCAATAAATTGAATAAGTCTTCCCTTTTTTATTTATTGTTGTGTTTTTCCAGCCCTGTTTAGTTATGTTAAACACCCCTGACCTTTTCCCCTGCTTGCCTTTCAGGGCCTAAACATTCTTATAAAGGCTTCCAATGTGATTAGCATTGATGCTTCTGAAATTGCTTGGAAACTGATGGTCAGAGATTAATTGTAGGTTGCAACAGTGGGCAGCCCAGAAGGCTTTCACATCTGTCTCTTCCCTGGATTGGAAATGCTGCTGGGGCCATATGGCACACCGCTTCACAGCAAAGCCAAGAGTGACTTTCTGGCTGGGTTCCGGATTATCATTTGCTTCCACTTTAAAGTGGAGGTTATAGTGCTTTGGGTTTGATTTATTGTATACTAATAGGATTAATCCTTAACTTGAAATCACGTGGGAGTGTGTGTGTGTGTCTAGAATCCAATTCCAGTAATGTTATCAGTATTCCATTCAGGGAAAGATTTCATTAAACTGTGTTTTTCTTTATATGTATGGAAAGAAAAACAGTTAGTGCGTAGCTGACCCTTGAGTGACTTACTGAAAAGGAGTTTTGTTTAGAACACAAGGTCTGACTGGCCTTTTCTGTTTGTTCCCTTTAACGGTCTGTGATTACTATTCGGTTAGACGCTGAAAGGTCTTCGCTACATGAGGAGGGGATAGTATGGCCTAGTTCATGTGCATCTCCCCGTGTGCGCCTGCTGACTCTCAGTATGCCTTTAAATATGTCTGTGCATCCAGGGGCTTCTCTACTCTCAGTATGCCTTTAAATATGTCTGTGCATCCAGGGGCTTCTCTACTCTCAGTATGCCTTTAAATATGTCTGTGCATCCAGGGACTTCTCTACTCTCAATATGCCTTTAAATATGTCTGTGCATTCAGGGACTTCTCTGGCAGTCCAGCGGCGAAAGCTCTGCTTCTGCTGCAGGGGACGCGGGTTCAAGCCGTGGTCTGCAACTAAGATCCTGTGTGCCGTGTGGCAGAGCCAAAAAACCAAAACCGCCTTGGACTTGAAAATCTAAATTTAAAAAAAGTGGTATCGAGGCATTAAAACCATCTGGATGGAGCTTGATGATTGCGAGAAGACCTCAGGCTCTGAGTCTCTGTGTTTGCCGCTCTGAGTGTGTTTCTGTGAGTTTCTGTCTCTCACGCCCTCCCTCCGCCTCCGGCCCGGTGTCTGCTCTTTCTCTGCGCTCTGTCTTGCCAGCCCCGTCTTTCTGACTCTCCCTTTCTTGGGCTCTTTCCTCAGTGCCTTCGTCTCTTCCTCCCCTGCAAGCGCGTCCTTCGGATGGTACACTGCTTCCGTGGCTTTCGGTCCTGCAGAGTGCCTGTGTTTTTATGTTATTTTCACTTGCTGCCTCATTTATTTAGGTGGCTATGCACAAGTCTACGAATCAAAATCTGAGAACTGATGCAAGAGTTTTAAACCCTCCTCATCTTTGCTGTTCTGCCTCCTCGTTGTGTCCCAGACCTCAACCCCCACACACTTCCCCGTCAGAAAGATGGGAAAGCATATTTGGTTACACAGAGATTTGATATTAGACTTAGAGCAATGAAGGAAAAGAATGTGTTGAGATTCTGTTTGATTTGTATCTGTAAGAGTTGAACCTGAAAAATAAATAGTAGTGCTCATTTGTAGTGGGTGATAATAACAGCCATATAATCCTTCCAGGAAAGTCCATATTGCTTGGGTAATAAATCTGTAGTCCCAAGAGTCTCTTAAAGTTAATAATTTGTCATCATGGTTATGAAATATGTGAACTTTTATGTAATTTTATAAACAACTGACCACGTACTGAAGCTCGGGATGCCTTTTATGTTTGGGGGAATTATTTCTTAAGGGCAGTAGTCATTTTCACTCACTATGCAACAGTTCTGTGGAAGAGGAGCTTTTTCCTCTTAATTGAATTGTATACTATATCAATTCATCTCTTTAAAAACAAAAGAAGGTGAAAGCTGCCTTTATAGTGATATTTATCCTGCTTCTCTCTACTAAGTGATAAACCTTGGAAAGGGATTTTGCAATGGATCCCAAGGTATTCATTTAGTAAATCATATTTATTTGATACAGGATGTTTAATTAAACTGCCAAGTGGCTCCTTCATTTTGACTATCATTTTGATTTGAACAAACTCTATTCTGGCTGACGTATTGCAGAAGAAACCAAGCTGAAACCTGTGTTCTCATAGATTCTTCCAGAGGGCAGTTAGGTTTTAAGAGTATATTTAATAAATATTTTAGAAAATACATTGTTTTAGAAGAGTAAAAATTATCACATAGACACTCAAACTATTTTTTAACATTAATTAGATTTCAGATTTGGTTAAAATGCTCTCTGATATTTAGCATTCTTTTCAGGAAATAAGAGTTTATATAAATTGTTTTCTCAGAAATTGACCCTGAATAAAGAATTTCAGATCATTGAAAACAGGATTATTTGACATCTGCATTTCCTTCCCTTTTCCTAATTCATTTCATTTACTCAATAGGATTTGCTCATAGAATTAACTTTTCCCTCTCTGCATAGTTACATAAGCTTGTTTTTCTAATCATGGAAAATTTTACCCATTTCAGCACTTATTAAAGTGAACTTTTACTTGAAGGGTTTCTGGTTTTAAAGCGAGAGTATGTGACTAGAGGCAGATGACTAATACTTCATCATTTATAGCCACAGAATTTCTTTATGATTTTTAAATACCTTTGTGAAGCTAGCTATTGTGCCTGAGAGCATGCATTTGCGTTGGAAATCTTTTGGTGAACTACTTACTCAGGTCATATAGTTCCAAAGCCTTGCTTTTCTTTCCTCAGGATAAATTGCATTATGTGTTACCAATAACGGTGCCACACCATTTCAGAGAAAACTGAATTAAGCTGTGCAAGTCCAGGTTGCTGGAAACCGGATGACATAAGGTGGCCAGTGTTTCGGTTACCATACAAAGGGTATATTTGTTTGATCACCAGGGATCGGTCAGTCCGCCAGTATCTCACCATACCTGCTTGTTGTTGTCATAGCTGCCCCCCAGCACCAAGCAATCTTGTGGATTTTTTTCCTCATACCATTTTGTTCAATCATGTAATGACCTAGTAATATTATGGCCAATAATATTTGCCATGGGGGAAATGAGCATTAACTCCCTGGCCTGATTGTCTTTAGGGGGCCAGATGGTGCTTTCTCCCTGCAGGAAGACAGCCTGGAGGAGCGTGGTGGTTAAAGAGGGCCGTCTGATTTGGACAGCTTTGAGGAAGCCTGGCTCTCATCACTTTCAGTCCTCTCTGGGTGCTGTTTGAACCCAGACAGTTTCCCAGTTTCCTGTTGTTTCAGAATTGTCTTCTGGAATAATTACTTCTTTTGTTTCGGTAGCAATATAGATTTAGTTTTTTGTGAATCATTAAGGCGTTTAAAATCATCTTTACCCTCTTTTATTTCTGGTCTCTTTCAGGTTGTTTGAAGGACGTTCATCAAGGAAACCAGAGAAGCTTAAAACGCTCTTCTGCTACTTTAGAAGAGTCACAGAGAAAAGTACATTCCTTTCATTCTTACCTGTAATTTTTATCACTGATGGGGACAGTTCAGACAGGTCAAAAACATCGTGTTCAAAGTACACTTTCCTGCCCAAACCACATTAAAACTAGTAGTGCAGTAGCATACCCTAAAGGTTGTGCATATGCTGTGTGTACGTAAACGTGTCCTGTAACTGTGTGGGTTTTATATGCTCGGAATTTAGACCAGCGTAACACAAGGTAGTGGATGTTCATGAATAAAAACAGTAAATTAGTGCTTTCAAAAGAAAGTATATTGCCTGGGAGATACATTTTGGGCCTTCTTTGTTTAAAGAAACATTGACTGGCATAATTAGTTTATTTGCAGAGGCTAACCAGTTCGTTGCCTTCCTGCCACCCCTCTCGTCTGTGCCTCCTCTATGCCCTTATAAGGTCCTTGTGAAACAGTGTTTGTACTTAGAGTTCACGCATCTTGTCTTGTGTAGGACCTTGACTGTCTTGTTTTCCCAGAGGCCAATCATAGCACTTGAGATAGCAGTGGTGAAAGTCTAGCCAACGCTGGTAGTGGCCAGCTAATAATAGATCGGTATTGCCACTCTTATCCTAGGAGCTGGGGTGGCCGCAGACAAGGTTTTTTTTAACATCTCTAAACGGCTGTTTCCTCATCTGTAAAATGAAAGAATAATGATAATTTACTTCATAGGGTAGTTAAGTATTAATGAGAAGTTACATGCTTAATAAATGTCAGTTATTATCATGGGTGCCCTTTCCTGCAAATAGTTATAAGTTTGCTTTTGTTAAGTAGAGCAGGTTAACTCTGTCCCAGTGAAATGAGTTCTTTTTAGTTCTGGTCTTCCCAGTTGTGTGATTGTCTTAAAGTATCACACACTGAATTATTAATGTTACTGAATAATATAATAATAATATTACTGAATTATTTTAAGGTCATTTTTCTCATATCCTTCCCTTAGTAATTTATCACACATCATAGTGTACCTAGGATTTTTTTCCTTTTGAATATATTGCTGTTGGGCATGGTTCAGATTTGAGGTAAAGAAATCGATGATCAGGATTTTGATATTTCAGGGACAAATTCATAGGCTTCTTTTGATAGCGGGCTATTTATTTCTTAGCTTATCATTTTTAGTTTTGTGCCCTGTACTGAATGAAATAGTAAGGAAAGAAAGTGAAGGTTCACTAGGGCTTATGAGACATAAAACTGAGTTGAAATTTATACTAATTTGTTAGAAAAGTAAGTATATTTTTTGCTGTTGTAAATCTAAACAGAATGAATACCATTACTATATCTTAATAATTTGAAGTTTATTTTTCTGTCCCTGAAGTCAGATCATGCGTGTCTGCTCTAAAAGCCAACTTGCCTTTCCAAATTTTAGGATTTTAAGTGTTTTGAGGGAAAAAGCCTAAAATTTTGTTTTTTCAGCTAAAAATTTATAAATCATCATAAATATTGGGAATTAGGCTGAAAAAATAAATGATAATTAGACATTTTATTTTCTGACTTTTTCACTGTACATGGTAATTCGGTTCTTTGTAGACATATAGTATGATATGCTATAGGTTTTTAGGATGTAAAGCTACAGACTTCAGAAGGAAATACTAGGTAGAATAAAAGAGAGGTTTGCAATTTAATAATTACTTTATATATAAAGTTCTGGAGTTCTACTGAATAGAAACTATAGAAACCTATTTAAAGTACCATATTTCATCAGCTCTAGGACAGGATCTGTGACAAGAAGTTTCATTATCTTATACGCCACTGAGAATGGAAAAACACTCAGGATAAGGCAGTTGTAGGAGATCCCCTACAAAGCTGGGACGCCAGATCTCCGTACCTTTAGCCTAAGGTTGAATGAGAAATTGCCTTTGCCATGCAGAAAGGTGGCAACAGAGGAGCTGCAGGTGTCACCCTAGGTAGAGAGGGCGCCCCAGAGAGTCTTCCCTGAGAATATGAACCATGAGCATCAAGTCTGGGACCGGAAGTCTCATTACCAGGGTAATCCATAGACGCCTACAGCAGAAGGCTTAATTCCGACTGGTCTCAGGTTGGTGGTGTTCCCAGGAGATGGCAGAAGCAGATGCTCATCTTCTTTGGGAAAATTCAGCTTTGATGCAGACCAGTAGCAGTGGCTAGATACCTTTGACTATGCGAGGTATATTCGTAGTTTCAGAAACTTAATATATGAAAATATGCTTTTTAGAATTTATAAAATATGATTCCATCAAGACCAGCTTTTCAGGGTTGTCAGTCTGTGTAATTATAGTGAGGCTCTTGAGACTGAATGATTTTAAACAGCTTTCTGAATTATTTTCAATATAATTTTAGATAAAACTATCTTATAAAAGGAGTATTTATAAAAAGTGATGACTCGTATGTAGTATATACTACTAGTTTATTAAGAGAAATATTTGATTAACCAAAATAACCTATTCTGGTATAAAAGATGCCTTTTTATGAAAGAAAGGTAATAGGCATGTTCTCAAGGGTTTTTTTGGGGGGTTATTAATATATATCTAAAGAGTCATATTCTTCTGCCTTTTCTCTTGCTTTGCCAGAAATGTTCATTTTTTAAAAATTCTCTTGGTCTCTCCTAGTACATATGAGGGCCATTTAATGTTCTTATTTTTCTGCTAAATTACTGAATGATGATACAGACTTTGCTGCTGCTGCTGCTAAGTCGCTTCAGTCGTGTCCGACTCTGTGCAACCCCATAGACGGCAGCCCACCAGGCTCCCCCGTCCCTGGGATTCTCCAGGCAAGAACACTGGAGTGGGTTGCCGTGTCCTTCTCCAATGCATGAAAGTGAAAAGTGAAAGTAAAGTCGCTCAGTCGTGTCCGACCCTCAGCGACCCCATGGACTGCAGCCCACCAGGCTCCTCCATCCATGGGACTTTCCAGGCAAGAGCACTGGAGTGGGGTGCCGTTGCCACAGACTTGAGTCTCCTATTAGTAGAGTCACTGCTCTAGTATTTGAAGTATTTGACTTGTGAATTTTAATCATTTGTCTTAAAAGAAGTTAGACCTCTAGAGAATATTTTGTAACTCATGTTAACAAAACTCTGTTTTCTACTGTAACTGCCCCATATGATTTTTGAGTTGTTGCTGATTGTGACTGAAAGCAAAGAAATGTGGAATCATCCAAAGGAATGAAATGATTGCCGGCCTTTCACTGGGACTCCACCACCATTATCACTAATAGTTCCTGACATATCTCTCTCTGCTTAAGAGCATTCTTTTTTTAAACAGAAATGGCCTGGCCTTCTTGGTTTGTTCTTTGATTTGAATCAAACAGATTACTTCTGGCCAGCTGATTTATTTGTTGCTTTTGCTACTAGTTAAAAAAAAAAAAGTAAACCTAACACAGAAGGCTCTCATCCTCTAAAATTTACTGCACTTTGATCCTCTCATATCTGTTTCTCCTTGAAAACTATGTCATCATTCTTCTGTAGCCTCTTGGAATACAGTGATTCTTCCTTCTGGCTAAGACGCCTTATAAATAGAGCAACTGCGTGTCGTCTAAGCCCTGAATTTAGCTGTGGCACCTCAAAGTACATGCCAACGATTTTCTTTTTTAATCTTAGACATATTTATTATAAAACACATAAATGTATTGACATTCACCAGTCCACAGGTTTAGGGTTAAGACTTTTTTTTTAAAGGACTCTACAGATTAAAATTCAGTTTGTCTTTGTGTATAAACTATATCCAGTATGCATCTGCCCCCTGCCAGTTTTTTTTTTTTTTTCTAAGTATATTCAGTTTGGAAAACTTAACCAAAAGGTACCAGCACTCACATCCTACTGTTGTGCTGCTATCTGTATAGTTTTGTGCCTTAGGGAGGGCTTTCTATTTTGTGGAAAGAATTCCTACTGTAAGGATATTATTTTGAATCAACCTTCTATTGTATTCCAACACTAGGCTTAATATTTCCTGACTAGTTTTATAGCCTTTGTTAGACCCATTCTTTTACTAAATGTATAGTCTTTTCAAACTCAAAACTTATTTTGGATGTGTTTCTCTTTTATTGCTTTTGTAGAACCCACTGGGTTGGTGACATTTACAAGACAGAGTCTTGAAGATTTTCCAGAGTGGGAAAGGTAATAATAATGTAAATCTCTGTAATCTTAGAACTAGGGCTTTTTCACCATGAGAGGATTCATTTTTATAGCCCTTGAAAAGAGTCTTCCGGCCTCTTGATTGCCCTAGGACCAGGGAGTTTCTTCTTAGCACGATCGATTGTCAGCTCTCATCGTGGGAAAGGTCATGCCTTTTGAATCAGTCTGCAACCCTGTCATTTCTACCCTTTTGCCTTAGTTTTGTCTTTGGAGACAAAGTCCTATTTAGAATCTAGGAGTTTTCTGTGAAAGGCACTAGTGTTAAACATCAGTATTTAATATTCCTCCTTTTACCCTTGGATTTATGGTTAGGGTTTGTATTTTATGGCTTTTCTTTCTGGAGGACGAGATTAGTGCATTTTTTAAATTAAAATGAAGTGTAAATTGTAATTATGTAGAATTTGTCTGAGTGGCAAAGAATTTTGGAGTTTGGCTGTCCACGTGTGTGTGTGTGTCAGTCGCTCAGTCGTGTCCGACTCTTTACTACCCCGTGGACTGTAGCCCACCAGGCTCCTCTGTCCATGGAATTCTCCAGGCAGGAATAGTGGAGTGGGTAGCTATTCCCTTCTCCAGGGGATCTTCCTGACCCAGGGAAAGAACCCGAGTCTCCTGCACTGCAGGCAGATCCTTTACCAACAGAGAATTGGCAATTTTGTGGAAGTTTCTAATTTCCTCGGGTTTTTTTCCTTATTATTAACCTCATATGCTAAGGATAATAGTAACCAATGTGGGTTGATTCAGATTTGCACGTTCCTTAGTGCCCTGAAATAGTTGTAACCTGGAACGAATCCACAGAGCACTTAGAGCAGAATGGGTCTGCTTTTCAGTGCAAGTGAGGACGTGTCCGACATACTGCAGGCGTCGTTTGGATGCGCACCCATGCTAACCAGTGCCTCTTCATCTTCACTTTCTGATGGTTTTTATCATAGTTTGTTTTGTTTGGAATTAACGATGAAAGGGAGTTAGTTATTGTTCAAGGAATTAAGTTGAAAAGGTATATATGCTTAGATGACTTTCCTGTGTTTTCATCCATGAGAGATGTTTATTTGTGAGGTGAAAGAAAAACAAACTTACTTTAGGAGGCTGACTGCATGGCTGAGATGATATTATTATAGCAGAAGGAAGTGGATAAAAGATTAAGCAACCAAAAGAAAGACAAAAACAAGAACAAAATTGAGTCAGAAAGGAAGAGCCATGTACAGCATTTTGGAGTCATAGCATATTAGAGATAAAAGGGACCCAGGGAGTCATCTGTTCCAGCTGCCTACTAAAACAGTCGACTCCGTAATACCTGTTAACAGACAGAGACTAGACTGGCCTGCTGATGGGGATCCGTTGTTGGACCGCACTCTTCCCATCGTGGGCTGCTTGTGTTATTATCTGATACTTTAATGCGCTGAAAAAGTCTGTCTTCCGGAAATCTCCCTACCATGCCAAATCCCATTCCTGGTTCTTCTTTCTGGAGCTAAATCTAATTTTCTTTAACATTTGACCCTCCTTCATGTATCTTAATGTCTTCTTGATCCACCCCCCACCTGTAAAAATGCACATAAGTACATATTAAACTACTCATTTCACATGTAATATGGATTGTAAACCCTTTAAACTCTGCTCTTAACATACCCTAAGCAATTGGTCTTTCTTAAAATATGGTGCCTAGAACTAAAGTAACAATCTGCTGTGTCATCTGCCCAGAGTAGATACAGAAGGTTGCGTTTCTCGGCTCTGGTATTAGTCTCTGATAGAAATACCTGTGAGTACAGAAGGTTGCGTTTCTCGGCTCTGGTATTAGTCTCTGATAGGAATACCTGTGAGTACAGAAGGTTGCGTTTCTCGGCTCTGGTATTAGTCTCTGATAGGCATACATGTGAGTACAGAGGGTTACTTTTCTTGGCTCTGGTATTAGTCTCTGATAGGAATACCTGTGAGTACAGAAGGTTGCCTTTCTCGGCTCTGGTATTAGTCTCTGATAGGCATCCGTGTGAGTACAGAGGGTTGCCTCTCTCGGCTCTGGTACTAGTCTCTGATAGGAATGCATGTTTGGTGCGTGTCGCTTTGGTGTCGATTTTGCAGTTCTTTCAGAGGAACTGTTTCAGTTTAGCTCAGAATCACTCCTCTGTCTCTGCGTTCGTTTGGCACTCATGTCAAAGGGCACCTATTTGTATACCATCTGGGAGAGAAGGGATTGGTGAGGCTGCTGTGTCCATAAGATAATTCTGCCCCTTTAGGAAGATCAAGATAGTCCCCTTAACCTAGATAGGCAGAATTTAGCTTGATACGTTTAAAACGTTTTTTTTTTTTTCATTTCATTGATTCTTGTTTTAGTTGCTTCATAAGTGGGTTGGAGAATGTAATTAAAATCCATCTCCGAGATTCCACAGAACCAGAAACGTGTGTTCACTTGAAGAGAGAGGATGAAGAAGAGATGAGGACTGTCTGGTTTTCCCAAGAGCACAGAGCTAAACGGATACCAGGAAGCTAGAGGCTTTTCTGACTTCCGAATTTCTGGCGTTATAGCTACCCTGTGATTATCAGTAAATGTCTTAGTGCTGCTGCTGAGTCGCTTCAGTCGTGTCCGACTCTGTGCAACCCCACAGGCGGCAGCCCACCAGGCTCCCCCGTCCCTGGGATTCTCCAGGCCAGAACACTGGAGTGGGTTGCCATTTCCTTCTCCAATGCATGAAAGGGAAAAGTGAAAGTGAAGTCACTCAGTCGTGTCCAACTGTTAGCCGCCCCATGGACTGCAGCCTACCAGGTTCCTCCATCCATGGGGTTTTCCAGGCAAGAGTACTGGAGTGGGGTGCCATTGCCTTCTCCGAAATATCTTAGTGGCTTAATTAATCACAGAGAACCAGAATAATATTTGATTCCTGGGGCAGTGGTGTGAAGAATTTGCTGGGGACAGAAGGGGAAACCTATTAGAAAGTTGAAGGATGCTTATTTAAAAAAAACTAGTTTCTAGCAGTTTCGTAATTTTATTGAGAAGTGACAACTACAGTCACAGAGAATAGTTGACAACAGATGAGATTTCTGGATCATGCTTCTTTATCTTTCCCATAGTATCCTCACAGATGATCTCCCTTGGAATAAAACAGCTGGGAAAGGAGGATTTCTCCCTCCTTCCGAAAGGAAACTAAAAAGAATCAAACTTACGGTACTAACTTTCTCCAAGAGATTTGGGAAGTAATTTTTCTAAAAGTATAGCTTACCTCAGGCTTTCTGGATTCAGATCTTTGTTGCTTCATTTACTAGTATTAGGTTACTTAAATGCTTATTGTTTCCTTATCTGTAAAAGGGAGATAGTAATAGGGATGTTGTGAAGATTAAATGAGTACAAATGAAGCTTTTAGAACTACAATGAATAACCTGGATTGGAGCCTTACTAGAAATATATTTGGACTCATTGATACCAGGATGAGAGCAAATCCCAATAAATAAATAGAGCTCCCCAGGTGAATTGTTTTATTGTTTTTTTTTAATGTAATTGTTCTAAAAATATGCAAGTCCCCTCCAAAAAGTTTATGCCATGCTATGAAAGGGGTTTATATCTGTTACATTCCGTTGCATTCTATTATGGTTTAAATGGAGAAAAAAAATCTAAGAAAAAATGTCATCATCAACTGCTATTAATAAAAAGGAATTTTTAATATTAGTTTTATGTGACACAGGAACCTTTATGAGGAAATGAGGACCCAAATAAACAGATCTATGTACTTTTATGATAGGTTTGGAGAAGAATAGACAGTCAAGGAAGAATATGATGTGTAAAAAAGCGTGGAGTGATTATAGTAAACTGCAGGAAACAGCAGGTCTGGTCGTTAGAATTCTTCTTGGCATTTCTTTGTCTCCAGAGATAAGAATGCTCCTTTCTTCCAGGCATAGGTAGTGTCCCTCACGTGAGAGTTTTATGGCTTGTTTCAGGCAAGAAGCATGAGAGGGGGAGGAAGTCAGAGTGACCTTTCTGCTTCTGTCATTTTCTCAGACTTCTTCAGCTTAAAGTATTCAATATGCCAGGGTGCCAAATTTGGGGGTAGTTTATCTGAACCCTGTATACACCTTAGTGACCATGGTTTATGAAAAGGAAAGAGAATAATTGTGACTTGCAGGTACTATGCTTACCTGTCAGTTTCATTAATATGAAAATACCATAGGTCAGGGTTTCTGTAGGAGTTCTGTAGCATGTCATTAAGACACCCCCCTACACATGCAGACACAGTTTCCAAACCAGTGAAAATAGAGCCCCTCTGAGCATCGTATATAATTTTTGGGTCACTTTTTTCTGTTTTTCCTTAGGGTGCCAGCTCTAGCATAATAGTAACATTCTTAGATCCTAAGTTTCAAACCATTTTGAGAAATTTTTCAACTTAAAGAGGAGAAACTTAAACTGGTACAGTCACTGTGGAAAACAGTATGGTGGTTTCTCAGAAAACTAAAGATAGAATCACCATATGACCCAGTAATTCCACTCCTGGGTATACATCCAAAAGAAGCTGAAAGCTTATTTGAAAAGATACATGCACCCTAATGTTGATAGCACATTCACAGTTGCCAAGATACGGGAACAATCCAAGTGTCCATCAAGAAATGATGGTTGAAGAGATTGTGACACACACAGACGCACAGTAGAGTGCTGCTCAGTCCTAAAGAAGGACAACATCTCACACACACACACGCACAATAGAGTAAAGAAGGACAACATCTCACACATGCAGACGCACAATGGAGTGCTGCTCAGCCATAAAGGACAACATCTCACACACACAGACGCACAATAGAGTGCTGCTCAGTCCTAAAGAAGGACAACATCTCACACACGCAGACGCACAATAGAGTGCTGCTCAGCCATAAAGAAGAGTAACATCTCACACACACACACGCACAATAGAGTGCTGCTCAGTCATAAAGGACAACATCTCACACACACAGACGCACAGTGGAGCACTGCTGCTGCTGCTAAGTCACTCAGTCGTGTCCGACTCTGTGCGACCCCATAGACGGCAGCCCACCAGGGTCCCCCGTCCCTGAGATTCTCCAAGCAAGAACACTGGAGTGGGCTGCCATTTCCTTCTCCCAGTGGAGCACTGCTCAGTCATAAAGAAGAGCAACGTCTCGCCATTTGAAGCAGCATGGATGGACTTGGAGGGCATTATGCTGAGAAGTGAAATAAGTCAGACAGAGAAAGACAAATACTGTATCATATCACTTATACGTGAAATCTAAAAAATACAGTAAACTCCTGATATAACAAAAAAGAAGCTGACTCACAGATACAGAGAATAGACTAGTGGTTACCAGTGATGGCAGGGATAGGGTGGGGAGTTGAAGATATCAACTGTTGGATGTTAGATAGGCCCAAGGATGTTACTACATGGGGAACATAGCCAATATTTTGTAAGAACTGTAAATAGAAAGTAACTTTTAAAAATTGTATAAAAATATTTTTTAAAAAACAAAAAGGGGAGAAACTGGTATTTTGTAGGGGCAAACCAGTTTTCAAAACAGTATATGATCCCATTTTAATTTAGATATGTGTATTTATATATTTGAATAAGAAAAATTGGGGGAGACCGTCCCAGGGATGTGAAGAGAACGCGTCTATTTCTGACTTTTGAGATTTGGAATGGTTTCAGTTTTCTTTTCTAGTTAATCTGTATTGTCAGACTTTTCTATAGGGAAATACTTACCATTGAAAAAATAAATGAGGAAGTATCTTTTTAAATCATAGATGTGAGAAACTCCTGACTCGATTGCACGTCACTTACGAAGGTACCATAGAAGCAAACGGCCAAGGCATGCTGCAGGTAGGTGAATCACAGTGGTGGGGGTGTGGGGGGAGGCTCTGTTGTCAAGCTTCTGACAGCGAAGGAAATTTGAAAAGCTGCTTATTTTCTTCTAAGTTGATTTAATGCAAACAAGCATCATAGGAGAATGGAGAAGAACACTGAACAGGTCATCTTGACAGCCTGGGTAATGCTGTTACCTGCTGGCGTGCGTTCTCTGTATCCTACACGTGCCTCTTTAAAACGCCTTTGACAGAAAACCCCAAGATCTGGACAACATCAGGCCCCTCGGTTCAGACACAGATTGTAAATTGACAGTGGAGGAAGCTCCCAGGGTGTAGTCTTGACAAGCTGTCACCAGACACTTTTGTTCTTTTCCTTTAAAGGCTCTTGCTCTGCCCTAAATAATGACCAGCTTGAGATGTTTTTCTGCCACCAACCTTGTTTGGGTCTAGGAGGCAGACATCTAAAACTGATTGATAAGAAAGTCCTCTCTCCCATATGTAATAGTTTTAGGTTTGTGAGCCAAATACACTTGCTGTCTCACTGCTGACTCTTGATGTCCTGTTTTAGAGCAGGTAATGTTGTCCATCTCTCAATTTTTATTTTTGTATGTTACTGCCATTACTTAAAAATACATTTTTGGAAAAAGGAGTTAACAAATAAAACGTTTTGTGTATCTAGCTTTAAACTGTAGTGCCTAACCCGAACATTTGCTTTCCTTTTGCTTTATAGTGATCTTTAAAAATAAAAAATCACTAATCAGAGATGGAGTGTGAGTGCTTTGTGTTCTGTCTTATTTATGAGAGCATTGTAATCCTGATTTTCTTTGAACGAAACTTGTACACCATTTCATTTATGCTGAGAACAGCTGATTTTTCTTCAGAGCCTTATGTTTATATAGGGTTAGAAGTTAAATAATGCAGTTATTAAATAATGGACAGTTTGTTTGAATGTGGACTATTTTTAAAATATTTATTATAAAATGACCTGACTGATTTGCATTTGGCTAGTTACTTCATGCGTATGCTTTAGGTAGGTGCCTACATTCTTTTTAGAATGACCTTTTATTTAGACATATTTGTGTTTAATATTTTAAAAGAGGCAGACTGTATTTTGTTTTAAATCACCTTCGTCCAGTGATGAAGATTATAGACTCAAATACTTAGGATAACTGAATTAATTTTGTCCTGTACTTAAGTTTTTCTAGAATTTGTATTCAGTAAGTCCCTTTTCTGCTATATAATAAAGCAGTAATTTTGAAATAGGGCTAAAATTTGTTTTGAATGACTATCGCTTTTTCCCCCACATTTCCATCTTGACAAGTTTCTTAGCTACATTAACATCTTGGATTAACTGAGGGAGGCTAATACACATGAAATAAACAAAGCTGCTGCTTGTTAGCACCACAGGAATGCTGACCTTTCATTACAGTACAATTCAGCAAGGAATTATTCAACAACATTCAAGGTTGAGATTCTCCCCACTTCTTGGAATGTATTGTAGATAAGTGTGAAACCTTGGTGATTAAAAGAACACCATAAAGGTTTCTGTCTATTTTTCTCCCTGCGCACACCGTGTATCCCCAGGAGATCAGGGAATATTGTATTGCAGTGCTCCAAAGCTCCTGGTGCAGCGTATAAATTACATCATGCTGAATGGCAACAACAGCCAAACCTCTCTAAGGAGTGTTATCAGTTCTCTCTTCATCAAGTTATAATTCAGAAACTAAGTAAGCTGAACAAGTAGCTTTAAAGTAAAGTGAGTTGGAAAAAGGCTAAAAATAAAGAAGCACTCATATGCTTGTTTTCATGTACTGCAACAGGTTTCTCACCTGTAATAGAGAGCCGTTGATTAAGAACTTTTTAAAGTAGTAGAAACTTTGATTTTCTAAAAGACTGCTGCTTTCAGAGGCATGCTGAGTTAATTTCTGTGCATCCCTTTTAAGTAAGAAATGTTGGCCTTTTATTCAGAGAATGAACAGTAGCATGCACACTAACTGTATTTCATTTATCATTTTCAAGGACAATATAGATTGAATAGAGCTTATCTTTTAAATTTAGTTATGTATCTTGTTCCAGTAACAATTAAGTTTAGCTGATCTCAGAACTTCTTTGTTTCTCATTTCTATTCTCAGTACCATGATGTTTAGCCAATCTCTCAGTTTTCAAGAGCTGTCCATTTTATTTGTTTGCTGGGCCTCATCCCCGCCCCGCCACCCCACTGACCTGTTCGAGGCCCTAGGAGTGCTTCTTGTCTAAACTATTCACTACTTACCTAACCAGTCTTTCTGCTTTTCCGTTTCCAGTTCATTCCTTGAACTCTAGTCTAAATTATCTTTCTAAAACACAGATACAGTTGTTATTTTTCTTGGAATCTTTCTCAGAATCTTCAGAACCCAGTGTAAATCCCGTGGCCAGCTCGTTACCCACTGCGACTCTCCAGGTACTGCGCTTTGCAGCAGGCGTGAGGACTCTGCTTGCCGCTCTCTTCACGCAGCTCTTTGCACGGGGTTTTTCCCATGTCCTTGTGCAGTAATTCCTTCAGCCTGAATGTCAGCAAATTCTCAGTGGAGTGCCGCACCCTTTTGTAATGCCCCCCTGTTCCCCCCATGCTCCACTTCTAGTTAACTGTCTTATTTTGGAAGGAACAAATACATCCTAATAGGGTCTTTGATAATCATCTTACCATTCTAACTATGTGCCTGACTCCCATCTAGACTATAACTGCTGTGAAGTCAGGAACCACGTCTCATTCATCTTTGTATCCCATAGTTCTCAGCATGTCTCATTAATATTTGATGAATATTAAAGCAATTTAAGCAATGAGTCACCCAATGTATAAAGACTTTATGTGTGGTAGGTAACTATTTCTAATCAGTAGACTAGTTTAATGAAAATTATTTTTCTATATCAGCTAAAGTTTTAATGTTGATGCATTATGCCAGAATATAAGCCCAAATATATATGATTCACTGTGGTGACTTATTTCAAAAACTTGTCCAGTCATATTTTTCAGTATTTTCTAAGTTCTTGTGTAATGAAAGAAGACTACTTTATCTTCTCCTGATTTTTCTGTTTTCACATATATTTCTACAAGTCAGAAGATTCACATTCTTGGGAATTTCCTGGTGGTCCTTTGGCTTCCACACTCCCAATTCAGGAGACCTGGGTTTGATCCCAGGTCAGGGAGCTGAATTCCACATGCTGCAGCTAAGACCCAGTGCAGCAAAGTAAATAAATAATAAATATTTTAAAATTCATATTCTTGTTTCACTTTTGTAAAATAGGCCTCACAGGACCATTTCATCTAATTGCTTTAAAGAATACAAGTTTTAAGAAATCTTATACAATAGTCTGAAAGGATACGTGAAATCATAGGAAGTCTATGTATTCGTCTTTGCAGCCTGTTTTTGGCACCGACCTCCTAAAGCCCTGTGATCTCCTGCGTGGTGAGGGCACTGGGAATGCCTTTTGCTCTGATGTTTGGTCTCCAACCCCAGTTCCTAACTAAGAGTGTCTGAACCCCTGGAAATTTCCCAGGATGTCTTTGTTCTAATAACACAACTCTCGGTGGGCTCCTGGGTACCTTCAGTATGGGGTCTGGGCACCGGAAGGACTACGCCATGATTATAAGTTTGGGACTTTGTGCCCCACCCCCCATTCTCGGGGAAAGTGAGAGGATCTAGAGACTCAGATAATGATTCATGCGAATGTGCGGAAGCTTCCATAAAAACTTTCAAAGTACGGGATTTGGAGAGCTTTGGGGCTGGCGAATGTGTGGAGGCACTGGGAGATGACTTGCCTGGAAAGGGTGTGGGCTCTGTGCCCCTTCCCGTGTGCCTGGCCCTGGAGTCTACATCTGGCTGTTCATCTGTGTGTGTGCTTAGCCACTCAGTCGTGTCTGACTCTGCGACCCCATGGACTGTAGCCCGCCAGATTCCTCTGTCCATGGGGGTTCTCCAGGCAAGAATACTGGAATGGGTTGCCATGCCCTCCTCCAGGGGTGGAGGGATCAACCCAGGGATCAGACCCTGTTCTCCCACATTGCAGGCAGATTCTTTACCATCTGGGCTGCCATGGAAACCCTGTTCATCTGTATCCTTTACTTTATCCTTCACAGTAAATCAGTAAGTGAAAGTGTTACCCTGAGTTCTGTGAGCTATCCTAGCAAGTCATCAAACCTTGGAAAGGGATAATGGAAACTCTGATTTATAGCTGGTGAACTCGAAGTACCAGTCTGGGGCTTGAAATTGGCATCTGAACTGGGGCAGTCTTGTAGGACTGAATCCTTGGCCTGTGTGATCATTCACTGACTCCTGGTAGAGAGTGTCAGAACTGAATTGGATTGTAGGACATCCAGCTGGTTGTTGCAGAATTGTGGAAAATCCCCGCATCTGGTGTCAGAAGTGTTGTGAGTGTGGTAGTAGTGTGAGAGTAGAGACCCAGGAGTGAGTTCTTCCTATATAGTATAGAAGTCTCTGTTACATTACTTACTAAATTCTGGGTTTTTCATTGTATATGACTATGTATGTACACAATTTGTTGTATATGTGTAATCTCAGTTCAGTTCAGTTGCTTAGTCATGTCCGACTCTTTGCAACCTTATGGACTGCAGCACACCAGGCTTCCCTGTCCACCAACTCCCGGAGTTTACTCAAACTCATGTCCATTGCATGGTGATGCCATCCAACCATCTCATCCTCTGTTGTCCCCTTCTCCTCCCACCTTCAGTCTTTCCCAGCATCAGGGTCTTTTCCAGTGAGTCAGCTCTTTGCATCAGGTGGCCAAAGTATTGGAGCTTCAGCTTCAGCATCAGTCCTTCCAGTGAATATTCAGGACTGATTTCCTTTAGGATTGACTGGTTGGATCTCCTTGCAGTCCAAGGGACTCTCAAGAGTCTTCTCCAACCCCATAGTTCAGAAGCATCAATTCTTTGGCGCTCAGCTTTCTTTATAGTCCAACTCTCACATCCATATGTGACTATTGGAAAAACCATAGCTTTGACTAGATGGACTGTTGTTGGTAAAGTAATGTCTCTGCTTTTTAATATGCTGTCTAGGTTGGTCATAGCTTTTCTTCCAAGGACCAACCAGATGCCATGATCTTAGTTTTCTGATTGTTGAGTTTTAAGCCAACTTTTTCACTCTCCTCTTTCACTTTCATCAAGAGGCTCTTTAGTTCTTCTTCGCTTTCTGCCATAAGGGTGGTGTCATCTGCGTATCTGAGGTGATTGATATTTCTCCCGGCAATCTTGATTCCAGCTTGTGCTTCTTCCAGCCCAGCGTTTCTCATGATGTACTCTGCATATAAGTTAAATAAGCAGGGTGATAATATACAGCCTTGACGTACTCCTTTCCTGATTTGGAACCAGTCTGTTGTTGCATGTCCAGTTCTAACTGTTGCTTCTTGACCTGCATACAGAACTCCTCAAATAGAATAAGACAGAGTTAGAAACTGTTTCTTATGTGTTGCCCCATAGAGCCTGGCATACTGTTGAGGACATAGTAAGTTTAAGACAAATAATGCTGGCAGGCTGAGTTTGCTTTCTCTTGTTGTTCAGTTGCTAAGTCATATCCAACTCTTTGCAACCCCAGGCTTCCCTGTCCTTCACTGTCTTCTAGAGTTCACTTTCTCTTGAGGATTGTCTAACCCACCCAACTTTATTAGTAGGAACTTGGGGATCCCATCATAGTGCTCCATAGAAAACTTACATGTAATTTTAAACTAAATTTCAAGTATTAATTTCTTGTTAAACTAGATTTTTTTTAATCTTCATTTTCCGCCCCTTAGGTGTATTAAAAGAAAAAGTTCGTAATATTTATGCAGTTTGGGGCTTGTGATTGAATTTAGAAGGAAGAAATCTTTATCCCTTAAAAAGTTATTATACTCTGTATAATAGAGTCTAATAGGTTCATCCTAGAGCCTATTATGCAGGGTGAAATAAGTCAGAAATAGAAGAACAAGTGTCATAGACTAACGCATATATATGGAATTTAGAAAGATGGTCCTGATGAAATTATTTGCTGGGCACCAGTGGAAATGCAGACATGGAGAACAGACTTATGGACACAGGTGGAGGGTGGGCAGGAAGAGGGTGGGATGTATGGAGAGAGTAATGTGGAAACTTATATTACCATATCATTACCATATGCAAAATAGATGGCCATTGGGAACTTGCTGTATGACGCAGGGAATTAAAAACAGGGCTCTGTAGCCTAGAGGGGTGGGGTGGGGAGGGAGGTGAGAGGGCAGTTGGATTTTGTAAAGCAGCTATCTTCAATTTAAAAATAAATAAATTTTTTAGAAAAGAAAAAAAAAATTACTCAGAAAAGGTTACTTCCTAAACTTTTCAGATCTTTTAAGGACGAGTGTTTGATTGCCATGTTATATAAAACAGATACAGGCTATGTACCTTGAAGATATCATGGGTTCAGTTCCAGACGACCACAATAAAGCAAGTCACATGAACTTTTTTGTTTCCCAGTGTTTATAAAAGTTATGTTTGCACTATACTGTGGGCTTTTACGTGTCCAATAGCGTTGATGTCTAAGGAAATGTACATGCCTTGATTAAAAAGTACTTCTTGCTAAAAAAATTCCAGCCATCATCTGAGTCTTCCACAAGTCATAATCTTTTTGCTGGTTGAGGGTTTGAAATATTTCAGGGATTACCAAAATATGACACAAAGTGAGCAAATGCTGTTTGTTAAATGGCACCAAGAGCTTTGCTTGATGCAGAGTTGATATAAACATTCAGTTTGTTTAAAAAAAAAATTGCAGTATCTGTGAAGTGCTATAAAGCAAAGCACAATAAGATATGTTTGTGTAATTATATTAATGTCATATGAAGTACATAAACGGAAGCTGAGTAGTGAATGGTGGAGAGATGACCTTAAAACCTTTCCAGATAAAACTTCCCTGGATTTGTAGCCCTCAGAGCACAAATAAGGTTTCTAAACAAGAGCCCATATGATTACATTGAGGCTTTTGCCTAAACGCAAATTCTAAGGTTTTGGAATCCAAAGAAATATTCAGAGATGCTAACTGCAGTGAAGTGGAAAGAGTGCAGTCAACCACAATCCAATATCCCTGGGAAGATTGATAATTTGGGGATTGATTTATACAGGGAAGGAAAGGAAGGTCAGAGCTTAGAGGGAGTACTTCTTAATCATAAATGCAGGTATTTGAAATCAGCGTTTAACATGTCACATCTTCCCAAATAGGTGGATTTCGCAAACCGTTTTGTCGGAGGTGGTGTGACCAGTGCAGGACTTGTGCAAGAAGAAATCCGCTTTTTAATCAACCCTGAGTTGATTGCTTCACGGCTCTTCACTGAGGTGCTGGATCACAATGAATGTCTTATCATCACAGGTCAGTTCTGAGACATCTGGACAGTGGAATAGTTCTCCATCTATGACGGTCATGAAGACTAAAGGCCACTCAGTTATAGCTTTTCTTTTCCATGGGCATTGGTCCCAATATTTTTTTTTTTTTAAACTTTTTATTTTGTATTGAGGTACAGCCAGTTAACAATGTTGTGATAGTTTTTGGTGAACAACAAAGGAGTTAGTCTTAACATTTTATTTCATTAATTTATGCTTGTTTTTTTTTAATTGTTAGTTTCATTTTCATAATCTTGAGTAAGATATTTTATCCCCACATTTTCTTTGTTGGTTTCTTTATCTGAGGAACAAGGGTAAAGATGGTTCAGTTACTCTGTGGTTTGAAAATTTTATGATATAGTACCCTTAAAAAAAAGACAGTGATTTGTCTTTGAGCATGAATCCTATTACTATCCTTTTATTATACTTCCAGAGTGATTTGTTGTACTTCAGTATGAATACACTAAGTAGAAAAAACAGTTGCAGTTTGAAGAGGGTCAATACAACAGTAAGCTTTATAGAAGGGAAATGAATCCGTAACCTTATATTTATTCTAATTTCTAATCTTAAGAGAAAAAGTATGATTATCATAGTGCCTCTTTGACTTATGTTAACACGGGAGGAGAAAAGATGGAAACATAGTTAAATTTGTACTTACAGGCCTATTACCAGGATTTACAGCATTTTCCTTAAGTTTCTCCAGATTGCAATATCACTATGTCAGAGTATTTTCTTGTGTATAAGCTATCCAAAAAAATGATGGTTAACTCATAACTCTGAAGAAACTCTTAATCAGCCACTGTAGGGAAGGTAAGCCTTTTTTATTCAGGTACCTAAAAGAACATACTGTGTCGCGTCCAGCTGTTTACAACCCGATGGACTGTGTGGCCCGCCCGGCTCCTCTGTCCATGGAGTTTTCCAGGCAAGAATACTGGAGTGGGTTGGCATTTCCTTCTCCAGGGGATCTTCCTGACCCAGGGATTGAACTCACATCTCTTGGGTCTCTTGCATGGGCAGGCAGACTCTTTACCACTGTACTGCCTAGGAAGTCCGCCTGAGAGGACATTCCCGTATAAAAGCTGTAACCAGCCATCAGTTGGCGATGCTTTCCTTCTTTCTGCAAAAGAAGATTCATTTCCTCTTTCAGTCTATTCCCACTTTGAGATTAGTGCAGGAGACTCACAGACTAAGTGTAGAAGAAGCTGGTTGGCTGTCATTCTCAAAGATTACAGTGGGGTGAAAACCGTCTCCTGTCCTATCAAATGTATAACTCAGCTTAGTCCATCTGCCAAGGGGCATATGACAGGACTAAGACTCGGGGGCCGCAGTGTATACCTCAGATGCATTTGTAGGCAACCTACAGGGATGTATCTAAGTTTTGTCCCTTATGTTCTGCTTTCAGGATTCCCTCTTTGTCTTCCAACTGTTCTATGATGTGTAGATCTCTTTGACTTTATCCTATTTGGATTCATTGAATGTCTTGAATGTTTATATAAATTTGGTACATTTTTGGCCATTATATCTTTAAGTATTTTTTGTGTTCCTTTCTCTCCTCTTTCTTTCTAGGACTCATATTATGCATGTGTTGGTTCAGTTCAGTTCAGTCGCTCAGTCGTGTCTGACTCTGCGACACCGTGGACTGCAGCACGCCAGGCTTTCCTGTCCATCACCACCTCTCGGAGCTTGCTCAAACTCATGTCCATCGAGTTGGTGATGCCACCCAACTATCTCATCCTGTGTCATCCCTGTCTCCTCCTGCCTTCAGTCTTTCCCAGCGTCAGGGTCTTTTCCAATAAGTCATCTCTTCACATCAGGTGGCCAAAGTTGGAGTTTAGTTGGTACATTTGATGATATCCCATTGGTCTCTGAATTCTGTTCATTTTTCTTCATTCTTTTTGTTTCTGAAACTAGATAATTTTAATTGATTTATCTTTGAGTTCACTGACTCCTCCTTCTGCTATCTCTAATCTGTTTTTTAATCCTTTCAGTGAAATGTTTATTCCAGGTACTATACTCTTCAACTATAGAATTTCTATTTGATTCTTATCTCTATTGAGATTCTCTATTTGTGAGGCATTGTTCTCATATTTTCATTTAGTTATTTAGACATAATTTTCTCTAGGTTTTTTTTTTTTTTAACATATTTAAAACATTTGACTTAAAGTTTCTGTTTAGTAAGTCCAGCATCTGAGCTTCTCAGGGACAGTTACTCATGAATACTTTTGTTCCCTGAAGATGGACCCAACTTTCTTGTTTCTTTGCATGTCTCAATTTTTTGAAAACTGGACATTTTAAATGTGGCAACTCCTGGAATCAGATTTTCTCTTTTCCTCAGAGTTTGTCTTTGTTGCTATTTGTTCAGTGACTTTCCTAATACTGTGAAATCTATATTTCATGTGTGGTCACTGAAGTCTCTGGATGATTAGATTAGTGGTTAGCTAATGATTAGACAGAGATTTCTTTAAAAGCCTAGAACTTATAAGTCACTCATTCTTTGCCAAAGGGCTCTCTGTTTATGTTGGGGCTCACGTTCAACACTCCACCAGGCAGTTGACACTTCTTCCTGCTTGCATGGAGCTTCAAGATCAGAGTGAGGCTTGTTATCAAGATATACACAGCTTACTGTGTTTACCAGTATTCAGTCAATTTTTCTTTAATAAACACTTCTCAGACTGCTGCAAGCCTTTGGTTAATTCCTACAGTTCAGAAAAAGATTCTCACAAGTTTTACCAGTGTTCAGTTATTACTATTTTTATAATAATAATAATAATTATTTTTATGGGTAAGGAGTTCTGTGAGGTTTTTGTGCCATCATTTTCGCTGATGTGTCCTGATCTTTTAGAAGTGCTTGTAGGTGAAAGGGCTTTCAACAAGTTATTCCATACCTTTTAGATAATGCTGTATTATTTTTTATAATATCCTTGTGATTCTGCTGTATTGGCGAGGTAAGGCAAAAAAATAAAAGTTGTTGATTGAGTTGTGGGAAGTTTAGAACGGAACTTCAGCAAAGAAATTTCCTCTTTGATAGAAATGCAGCTATAACCTGAAGTTAATAACCTGAAGCATTTCATCCAGTATTCTGAGGTTGATCCCAAATGTACTAAAAGAGAAAGATAAAACCTTTTATTCTCAGCATTGTCTCAACTCACTTACTGGTCATCTGTCTGCATTTGTTGTGTATCATGTATGCAGTTAAGAAGGATGCAGTTAGAAGTCATTAGGGGACAAAAAGTGTGTGGAACTACAAACAAAAAATTAAACTGTCATAAATTCATTGTTGGGCCTATGAATACTTTGAATATTGATCTCAGACTGTTTTAGAGGGTACTGAAGGTCTGGAATGTGATTGTCTCCAGTATTTGAGTGTATCGAATAATACTCTTAAAAGATTTTTAATTTTTAGCTGTTAAGCTAGATTTGAACTGAAGACTCAGAACAAAGTATTCCATCCATTTTTAAAGATGAATTTGTAAGAGATGTGTTAGAGTGCAGGGCATCTAAACTGAAAGCTCATCTGTCTCACTTGCTGCGCTTTTGCTGCACGAGAGAAGCAGTCTCCTGCCATTTTCCATCAATGTTTCTGTAAATAAAGGATGTAATTTCCCCTGGGACTAGTAAAACATTAGATTTTTTTCCTTTTTTAAGGATAGTTTCTCCCCAGTCTAAAAAAGCTTCATCACTCTGGAGTTATATCTGGTCTGATTCACCTGCAGCCATTGTAAAATAGATGGAAAATCACAGACCCATGATTCACCTTCCCATCTGTAATCACCTCAGGCTAAGGACACCCGGGGCGACTTTACCTCAGCATTTTCCCCCATGTCCACTTAACTCTATTTTAGTGCCTCCTAATTAATATCTGTGATGTGATGTTCCCTTAATGGAAATGGCCATTTCATCATCTATTTGATGTTGGATTTCTGCCATCTCCCTTCTTTGGAGACTCTTAACCATGTACTGCAATCTATCTGCCTGATCAATTCCATTCCTTCAATGATTCATCCAGACTCAGTGAGCTAATGGCTGTGACTGTGCTGCCTGAATCTGTAGAAGAGTTTGAGAAATTGGAAATAAATTAAATTTATCATCATTGTGGGGCATCTGGTTGGTATCAGACTTTTAAATGAATATGAAACAGGTCGTGCAAACAGGCAGATACTTTTATCCAGACAGTGTTATTCCTCTACTTGCTGTAATTCTCCCTGGAGCAGAGTCATGAGTTAAAACCTTTCAATAAGTATGGATAGCGGGAAGGAATTAAAAACTCTAATCTTCCCCTAGAACATCCAATAAATAGCTTCGGTACTAAAAGGTGTTACTGTGGTGCTGTGATATTGTTTCGAAATTTCTGTGAGAACATAAAGAAGATGCCTAGGCATGAAACTTACTGAGCAGAATGTTTGTGTGCTTAATATAAAACCTGCCCTCTAGTGAATCAGATTGTCTTAAGCATCACAGGTCCTTACATCTTTTGTGAGTATCAACAGAATTGATAGAAAGGACAGAAGTGGACCCCCTTGTTTATAGTACTGGTGCTTTTCATTGAGTAACACTAGAGGTGCCCATCGCTACAAAAACAGCCCTCAGTTCAGTTCAGTCGCTCAGTCGTGTCCAACTCTTTGCGACCCCATGAATTGCAGCACGCCAGGCCTCCCTGTCCATCACCAACTCCCGGAGTTCACTCAAACTCATGTCCATCGAGTTGGTGATGCCATCCAGCCATCTCATCCTCGGTCGTCCCCTTCTCCTCCTGCCCCCAATCCCTCCCAGCATCAGAGTCTTTTCCAATGGGTCAACTCTTCTCATGAGGTGGCCTAAGTACTGGAGCTTCAGCTTCAGCATCATTCCTTCCAAAGAACACCCAGGACTGATCTCCTTTAGAAGGGACTGGTTGGATCTCCTTGCAGTCCAAGGTACTCTCAAGAGTCTTCTCCAACACCACAGTTCAAAAGCATCAATCCTTTGGCGCTCAGCCTTCTTCACAGTCCAACTCTCACATCCATACATGACTACTGGAAAAACCATAGCCTTGACTGAAGTGAAGTGAAGTCACTCAGTTGTGTCCGACTCTTTGCGACCCCATAGACTGTAGCATACCAGGCTCCTCTGTCCATGGGATTTCCAGGCAACAGTACTGGAGTGGATTGCCATTTCCTTCTCCAGGGGATCTTCCCAACCCAGGGCTCGAACCCAGATCTCCCGCACTGTAGACAGACGCTTTGCAGTCTGAGCCACCTTTATTGGCAAAGTAGTGTCTCTGCTTTTGAATATGCTATCTAGGTTGGTCGGCCCTACATCACTACTAATGACACCAGCTGATTGGGAAAGACCCAAATTCAGTTGGAGTTTGACTTTTCTTAATTTTTATTAGTCATGGGAATGAAAGGCAAGAGTGTTCTTTCTGCTGCATAACCACCACTGTTTTAATGATACTAATAAAATTGGGGTAGATGGTTTTTGTATAAACCTTCTTGCTAGGGGCATAACCCATTAGTATGTAGAATTTCTTTAATCTCCAATTATCTTTTGCTGTTCTCATCATAAATTTTCATTACTAATAAAAGAAAATAAGAATTTTTCTTACTACTACTAAATCTAAGAACTCATAAAGTTGTAATAAGCTCTTGAAAAGATTTAAATGGGTTCCTTAAGTTTTTAACTTAGGTGAAGATTTATCTTTGAGCATGAAGTCTTAAGGCTATCCCTAGGGAGAGCTATCACAAAGGTCATTCAGACTTTTGTCTCTTCTTTGCTGTTATCATTATTTACCTTTGCATTTTCAGAAAAGTTTTATCAACAAATTTAAATTTTCAACAAGCTAAGGGCAGTTGTCTTTCAGAACAAACAACATAGTTGTGAAAGATGTTTCCTTAGAAAACTCAGGATTTAATTTGTTGAGAGCAAAAGCTTCTATATGTACATTTTTGATTTCCCAAGCCTGAAGGAAATAAACCTAACTTTGTTTCTCTTAGGAAAGAAGACAGAAACCGCTCTAAAATGCAATAGAAATTGATCATTGGTATTTTATATTTTTCAGCCACTTTTCAAAAGACAGGTGTTTGTTATCTGTAATTAAGAGATCAGAGTAGGCATTATTATTATTATTATTATTGCTAAGAATAATAAACAGATTTGCCCACTGCGGGGCCAAAGACAGAAGAAGATTGTTCCCGTCTCTCTGTTTCCAGTCATGCCGGCAGACCAGGCTTCTTTCCAGCCTTGCATAAGTGGAGTCAGATGGCTTTGGTTTCTCTAGCATATGTGTCTGCGTGGTCAGTCGTGTCCAGCGCTCTGTGACTGCTGGGCTCCTCTGTCCATAGAATTTTCCGGGCAAGAATACTGGAGCAGGTTGCCCTTGTTGTCTCTGGGGGATCTTCCCAATCGAACCCGTGTCTCTTATGTCTTCCGCACTGGCAGGCAGGTTCTGTTCCAGCTAAGCCACCAGGGAATCCCTTGGTTTCTCTACTCTCTTACAAAGTTAAGTCTGATGACACCAAATACCAACTAAAGGTATTGAAGGGTTTTAAATTTGTTTTATTTGGTTTTCCAAGCAATTCTGTGAGATGAACAATATAAAAATTATTGACAGGCTTGATTTTTAGGTGTTGAAATGCAGTCCAGTGAGATTAGGCTACTCGGGGGTTCACTTTGGGTGATTCCTCACGGCTCTTGCTATGCCATGCTCTTGGTAAATGAATTTTTAAATATATGTCAGTTACATAACAGTCCAGATTAAGTATTACTGGATTCATCCTAACCTCCATGTACTTCCTGTTTTGCTAGTTAATTATGTTTATGCAGCAAGTACTTACTCAGCTGCTCCTGTATTCTTACATTGTGTGTGCGTGATAAGTCACTTCAGTCCTGTCCGACTCTTTGAGACCCCAGGGACTGAGCCCACCAGGCTCCTTGTCCGTGGGATTCTCCAGGCAAGAATACTGGAGTGGGTTGCTGTGCTCTGCTCCAGGGGAAGATGCTAATGTAGGCACAAACATTAATAATTTATAGTTCCTGCCCTTGAGAAGCTGTCAGTCTAGTGAAGAAGATGGATTACATTTTTAACAGTTTTATTAAAGTATAATTGGCTTATAACAAATTATATATATTTAAAGTATACAGTTGTGTAAGTTTTGACATATGGCTACTCACATGAAGTCATGTTTTTGCCTGTGTTTTAGTTGGGGTTTCTTTTCTTTTAAATGAATTTCTTTATTTTCATTGGAGGCTGATTACTTTACAGTATTGTGGTGGGTTTTGCCATACATCAACATGAACCAGCCATGGTACAGTCTTTTACTCTTGAGTTTTGGAAGTGCTTTATATGTTTTAGTTAAGTCTTTTATCAGGTACATGGAATAAATCTTTTCATTATCTTCAATTACTTTTGAAAAACAGAAGTTTCTAATTTTGAAGTCCAGTTTATTAATTCGGAGTTTTGGGTTTTGTTTTGTTTTCGAGGGTTTTTTTTTAAGTTCTTTCTGATTTGATTACTGTAGTTTTATAATAATTTGTGAAATCAGTGTGAGCCCTCCAACTTTGTTCTTCAGAGTTGTTTGTTGAATTTATCTACAAAAAAGCTTCTTAGAATTTTAAAAAATAATTTTGTTTACTTACTTACGTGTTTTGGCTGTGCTGGGGGTTTGTTGCTTTGTGCGTGCTTTCTCTAGTTGTGGCGAGTGGGGGCTTCCCTTCAGTGGTGGTGCCTGGGCTCCCCATTGTGGTAGCTTCTCTCACTGTGGAGCACGGGTTCTAGGCACACAGGCTCAGCAGTTGTGACTCACCGGCTTAGTTGCTGCACAGCCTGTGGAAATCTTCTTAGACCAGGGATCAAACCTGTGTCCCCTGTATTGGCAGGCGGATTCATATCCGCTGCACCACCAGGGCAGTCCTAGAAGTTTAATTTAATTAAGGCTGTTTTGAATCTACAGATCAATTTGGGAAGATTTGACTTTTAAAAATTTTATTGAAGAATAGTTTACCATTGTGTTGCTGTCCTTTGTACAGCACAGTGACTGAGTTATATATAGATTTGCATGCAGTTTTCTTCATATTCTTTTCCCTTATGGTTTGTCGCAGGATATTGGATACAGTGCCCTCTGCTCTACAGTAGGACCTTGTTGTTCCCACACTTTATATAATAATTTTCCTTTCCTGTTCCCAAACTTCCAGTCCTTCTCGCCCCTACTCTCACTTCCCCTTGGTTCTCTGTGTCTGAGTCTGTGTATGTTTTGTAAATGTGCTCATTTGTGTTGTTATATTCCATATATAAGTGATATCATGTGGTATCTTTCTCTGCTGACTTACTTTGCTTAGTACAATAATCTCCAGGTCCATTCATGTTACTGCAGGTGACGTTATTCCATTCTTTTTGGTGGCTCAGTCATAGTTCTGTGTGTGTGTGTGTGTGTGTGTGTGTGTGTGTGTGTGTGTGTGTGTGTGTCCGTGTGTGTGTGTGTGTGTCCACGTGTGTGTGTGTCCACGTGTGTGTGTCTGTGTCTTGGCTGTTGTAAACAGTGCTGCTGTGAACGTAAGGGTGCACATATCTTCTCTTTGAATACACTTGTCATACATTCTTTAAACTGGGACACTTTCTCAACCTTGTGTTTGTTCACCTTGATATTTTTAAAATATATAAGCCAATTACTTGGTTCAGTTTAGTTCAGTTGCTCAGTTGTGTCTGACTCTTTGCGACCCCATGAATCGCAACACGCCAGGCCTCCCTGTCCATCACCAACTCCCAGAGTTCACTCAGACTCACGTCCACCGAGTCAATGATGCCATCCAGCCATCTCATCCTTGGTCGTCCCCTTCTCCTCCTGCCCCCAATCCCTCCCAGCATCAGAGTGTTTTCCAATGAGTCAACTCTTCGCATGAGGTGGCCAAAGTACTGGAGTTTCAGCTTCAGCATCATTCCCTCCAAAGAAATCCCAGGGCTGATCTCCTTCAGAATGGACTGGTTGGACCTCCTTGCAGTCCAAGGGACTCTCAAGAGTCTTCTCCAACACCACAGCTCAAAAGCATCAATTCTTTGGCGCTCAGCTTTCTTCACAGTCCAGCTCTCACATCCATACATGACCACAGGAAAAACCATAGCCTTGACTAGACAGACCTTTGTTGGCAAAGTAATGTCTTTGCTTTTGAATATGCTGTCTAGGTTGGTCATGACTTTCCTTCGAAGGAGTAAGCGTCTTTTAATTTTATGGCTGCAGTCACCATCTGCAGTGGTTTTGGAGCCCAGAAAAACAACGTCTGACACTGTTTCCCCGTTTATTTCCCATGAAGTGATGGGACCATCACTTGGTAGAATATCTCTTTTGAGGTGTTGCCCCGTGTTTTTTCATAACTAGATTCAGTTTATTCATTTTGGTAGGAACCCCACGGAAGTTTGGGCTTCCCTGATAGCTCAGTTGGTGAAGAATCCACCTGCAGTGGAGGAGACCCTAGTTTGAGTCCTGAGTCGGGAAGATCCGCTCAAGAAGGGATAGGCTACCTGCTCCAGTATTCTTGGGCTTCCCTTGAGGCTCAGCTGGTAAAGCATCTGCCTGCAATGCAGGAGATCTGGGTTCAGTCCCTGGGTTGGGAAGATCCCCTGGAGGAGGGCATTAGAACCCACTCCAGTATTCTGGCCTGGAGAATCCCATGGACTGTATAGTAGTCCATGGGGTTGCAAAGAGTTAGATACACCTGAGTGACTTTCACTTTGCCACTGAAGTATGTCTTTTGAAGAGAAAAGTAGGACCATAAAATCCACATACAACTTACGTGTATAGGGAACTTACAAGCTAGCCCTTTGAATACCTGTTTCCTTCACTTATGGGGACTACATCTGTGGATTCAGTCAGCTGCCAATCGTGTAGCACTGTAACACTCACCACTGAAAAAAACTGCAGTGTAAGGGAGCCCATGCACTTCAAACTCACGCTGTTCAAGAGTCAGCTGCGCTAAGAATGGCATTGATCTTAGTTCTCAGTATTGTCTTGTTTCTCTTTTTCATACGTGAAAAGTATTGTCTTGCTCAGGGTCTTCAGCTTTGAATTTTACTGTTTGTTGATTCTTATCAAGCAGTTACTGAGTTGGCCATAGAAGTTGGAATGAGCTTATTTAGTGAAATAGTAGAAACTATTGCCACTCTGGACACCGCCCTTGTTCTTATGTTCAGGTCCCATGAATTAGACACCTGTGTTAAAGGCCAAGCTTGGTACCTGTTCTTATCAGATGTTAATTATGCTTTTCTCCCTCCCTGTCTTCTCATGCATAATATCCTGGTTATACAAAGCCCTTTGAAGTATTTTGCCTATTGGTAGGCAAATCCTAAATTTAATCTTATTAATACTTTTCTTAGGGAATGTTTTTATATAAAATTTATTTTCTCAACAATGCAAATTAAATATTACCATCAGATTACTGACACTGAAGACAGTGGACTTTTATAAAACACAGTCTTTATGTGCTCGTCAAAGAAAAAATGAATATGGCAGACTTTTATTTTCTTGTTGATTGGACCATTCATTCACTGTACGTTAAATATTGTGGTTGCTTCTGGAAGCATCATTTTTTTTCTTCATGTGAAATAATAAGTCATTAAGACTAGTGGGGTTTTTTATCTGCTTGTGTTTCTTAACAGAGACCCTTTAGAGGGTGTAGTTTTTAAGAAATAATTTTTTCTGAAAAATAATAGTGGCAGATTGTTTGTTTCAGGTACTGAACAGTACAGTGAGTACACAGGCTATGCCGAAACATACCGCTGGGCCCGGAGCCACGAAGACAGGAGCGGAAGGTGAGTTCATCTCTACTTGAGTATCACACGGCCCAAAACTAAGGAATGTGGGCTTGACCCTGGTACGTTCTGTCTTCCATCTACTCTCACTTCAGAAATATAATTTTCTTCTTGAATTCGATAGTACAGGTTCACTAGTAGTTAAAACAGATTCATCAGCTCTATATACTCAGAGAAGAACAGAGAAAGAAAGGCCAGATATCTAAACCGAGACCAGGAAGGGCACAGCTCTCTGCAGGCGTCTCTGCTGCCGATTGTAAGCATCCAGTGAAGGTTAACTTCCAACAACAAACTTAATTTGAGTGGATTCTAATTACAGCTTAAAGCCTTTAAACAGCCTTCTTAGTTGTCCTTAACTTCTGTGAGATTAGGTAAGTGGGGGAAACCTGTGTTGGGACAATTTGCCTAATACCATAAAACAGTTGCTGGCAGAACCTATGGTGAGCTTTGCTGCTGCTGTCTCTGGTTTCTTATTGAAGTACATTCTTACACTTCGACATTTTTGCTTCCCCAGAGGCAAATTTTTATTGCAAACCTGTGTGTGGCAAATGTGTGTGTGTTTCAGTGGGAAGAGCCATTGTGGCAGAAAAAATCAGCCCCTGCCCTTGTAGCCATACAGCCTTATTCTTTGTAATATCTCAAGTCCAGTTGCTAGTCTGCCTTTGTTTTGGATAAAGCATATGGCTGCAACAGTTACTAAGGTAGATTTTTAATTCTTTATTATTCTTTACAGACTAGCATGAAGGCTTCTGTTGCTATTCTTCAGTGTGAAGCATTGATGGGAATATCATTATATGCATGTTTATGAAGAGATGAATATTTAGAATTTCATGTTTCCAAAATCACCATCTCATCCAACTTTTCCTGTCTCTGCAGGCAAATTGTTATTGTTTGCTTTGATTTATTTGCCTTTTTAAAAATAATTTTGTGCACTCAGCAGTTGAAGGCAGCAGGTAGAATTTAGTATTGAATTGTTACACTTTCTTTCACCTCAGCACTTGACTCCTCGGGACTAGTTTTTGGACAATATACGGCGATGTTACAGACTCAGTGACTTAGAGAAGTTCTTCCAGAACAGAGGGAAGAGCTCTTGTCCAGATACAAAGGCCAGGTCTTTGGTGTTGGGAGGGAAACAAAGAGCTAAATACCTTTGGTTTGCCCACCAGGTCTTTTAACCTCGAAGACTCACTGTTAATGATGTATCTGTTTACAGTATATGCTATCTTTTCATTTTACTGCTTAATGCTTGGTACTCCACAATACGTGTGCCTTGGACGTCCTGATTTGCTGAGATATAAAGCCATTGTTTCGTTGGTTTGTAATGTATTAACCCCGCCGAAGTCCCCGACCCTGCCCTAGCGGGGGTTGTTGTCGGCTGAGTGTCTTTCCCCACTCCTCCTCGCCCCCATCTGTCCTGCCCCAGGGACGACTGGCAGCGGCGCAGCACTGAGATCGTTGCCATCGACGCCCTGCACTTCCGACGCTACCTCGACCAGTTTGCGCCCGAGAAGATCAGACGGGAGCTTAACAAGGCCAGTAACCTTATTTCTCCGTCCGTCTGGCAGCTGCATCTATCTGCTGCCGTTTTATTAATGCTGAATTAATGCTCTCTGGTAACTCCTGCAGCGTCAGGACGTTTGCCCACAGCGCTCCTGAGTTAATGGGTCTGTCAGCTTGTACAGGATATGCTTTCCGTTTTGTAATTGTTTGATGACTGATGCCAGATAGACTGTTGCTTGATATTAAGCCCCACACATGCATTTATCTCATCAAGTACATTTAGCTGCTTTGGAACATTATTATTTTAAAACGATATAGAAATGAATGAACCTTGAAAGTTTTTTTCAGACCTACCCAATGACACTTTCTCTGCAAGGTATGCTATCAGGATTAAAACAGATAAACCATGAAAGTGAAGTCACTGTTGTTCTCATATTGGTACGAGTCATGTAAATTATTTATTTGGCAATTTGACATATTTATGATGGAATATATGGCTTTCTGTGCTTAGTTTTATTTCCTGTAATCATTTTCTTTTTTAATTGTGTTACAGAAATATAAAAATGAGCTAGACCTATTGTTAGTTCAGGTTTTTACTAATTAACCATAATAAATAAACTAACTTACAATAGCATTCTTATTCTGTTCTCTAGGTAGATAGGGCCTTACCAAAACTGTCGCTTTTTTCTTTAGTTCCTCAAATTACTCTCATGGCCAAGACTGACCCAATTCTGAAAACCATTTTTTAGCTTCCATGAATAGGGTTTGGTCATGAAACTCTCTGCTTAGATAAGGCGTGTGTTTTGCATGCCCCCCATGTGCCAGTCCCTACATAGGCTTTTGGTAATGAGGGCCGACCGGGTGTTCCGCTGCAAGGGAGCTGGGAGTGCTGCTGGACTGGCGTGTGTGGCCCTCTGTATATCATCTTCACATCTTTTCCCTGGGTCTAACCACAGGAGTGGCCTCTGTGTGGTGCTCTGCTAATCCCAGCTCAAGTACCTTACCTTGCGTGTGGTTTATAAAATAGCCAAATAATCCAGATAGGCTTTTACTATGCTTAAAACTTAGGGGATATTTCCAATATAATTACATTTGCTATCTTATATCCTAATGTACTTGAGGATCTAATTTGCTGTTGAACATATTTTTTAAATATACAATTAGGTTATTTTAACATTTGAAGTTCTCAAAAGGGATCCCATAAAAAGTTTGAAGAGTAAATGCATTATTTTCCGAAATTGAACTTACATACAGATTCCATTTTTCTTTAATCCCTCAGAAAAGCTGTCCCAAAAGACTGTTCTTTGATATGTCAGCAGTTATAATTTCTCTTTTATATGACTCATGATACTAAGGAATATCTTTTAGGTACCTTTTAAATGTGAGCCTGCTTTCACTGCCTAAACTCTTGGCTTAAAGCAGTTGTCTCCAAGCACATGGTGTTTTTATTACACAGCATATCAAGTAGAATAAGATTTATATTTAGCTTTTCATCAAAAGTGTTTGTGAATGGGTCACATGGTCATTGATAGTAGAAGTAGTGGCTAATGGGGGTCCTAGGATACCAGGGAGGCCCTGATGCAATCTGGTATCCTTATAAGAAGAGATTAGGTCATACAAAAACAAACCAAAAAAAAAAACGAAACAAAAAAAACCAGGAGTGCATGAGCACAGAATGAATACCATGTGTGGGTCTACATGAAGGTGACCACCTGCATGCCAAGGAGAGGGTCTCAGAAGAAACCAAACACGTGGACACCCTGATCTTGCACTTCTAGTCTCCTAAACTGAGAAGAGTAATGTCTGTTGTTTTACTCACATAGTCTGTGTGGCACTTTGTTATGTCAAGAAATACATGGAAAGCTTAGAGGGACATGTATGAAAAGGAAATGTATTTAACCATTATTGTACATTAACACACATTCCAAGGTTCTTTTTTTTTTAATGGATAATATTTATATTCCCACAAATACTTTTCCTGCAGGAGCTGGATCATTCACTTTTACAGATATAACCCTGGACATAAATAAATATTCTCATTTTTAATTCCCCATGGCTAACTGATGATACCACAACTTGGAGAGCATAGTAAATTAAATGTTTTACATCTCACTGGGTTTTGTAAACTTAGGTTTAAAGCAGAACTCTGTATTAAATCACTTCAGAGATAACTTGTACAGTGCTTTTTTTTTTTTTTCTGTATGCCAGAAAGAAACTAGACAGGAACAGAAAAACTCCATTTTTCCAAATGAAGCAATAGACCAGCTTTCACCGTCAGAATTCAGTGTGGATCTCTGAGCTCCAGGGGCTTGCTGCTTTTAGGCGATACTCAGGCTTCCCCGGCGGTGCAGTGGTCTCTGAGCTCCAGTGGCTTGCTGCTTTTAGGCATTACTCAGGCTTCCCCGGCGGTGCAGTGGTCTCTGAGCTCCAGGGGCTTGCTGCTTTTAGGCGATACTCAGGCTTCCCCGGCGGTGCAGTGGTCTCTGAGCTCCAGGGGCTTGCTGCTTTTAGGCGATACTCAGGCTTCCCCGGTGGTGCAGTGGTCTCTGAGCTCCAGCGGCTTGCTGCTTTTAGGCATTACTCAGGCTTCCCCGGCGGTGCAGTGGTAAAGAATCTGCCTGACAACGCAGGAGACATGGGCGGAGCCCCTGGGCTGGGAAGATTCCCCTGGAGGAGGAAGTGGCAGTCTGCTCCTATATTCTTGCCTGGAAGGTTCCATGGACAGAGGAGCCGAGTCGACTATAGGCCGGGGGTTGCAAAGAATCAGACAAAACTGAGCGACTGAGGACAGACACACACAACAGATAGCAGCCCAAAGGCAGGCCCACAGAGCGCTTTATCATCTCTGGAAACAACTGGCTCTATCCAGGCTCCTCCCGGCCTACTGGACCCAGATCATGAATGACGAGAAGAGCCGGTTTTTAAAGGGATGAGTCAGACTCCTTTCATCTGACTGATACAGTGAAGCTGTGTTTTAAACCTGTGAAAGGTCAGCTAGATAACATGCTCTAGGAGAACTGTCTTTGGATTGAAACGATTTATGACTTCAGGATGTAAAAGTAACAAATAGCTCAGCAAAGGAAGAAAGAAATCGTCTGTGGAAAGTTGTGTTTAGCCATGTTAGACTCAATCCAATAAGATTAAGTAACGAATATATTCCGTGGAGTCATCTGGATCAGAAATTTAACAAAGTGAGGAGACCATCTGGGCAGGAAATCACCACTTCCCTTTTAAAAACTAATGTATTGATTTTGCTGTTTTTGTTATTATCACCAAATTCAGGAGTGGATTGTTACAGTGCTTGATTAACAAAACCGATCAGTCCTCGCTGTTAACAGTTCAAAGAAGTTCAATATCTGATCATTTATAATTTTTTCTTGAATTCTGTTACTTTACTTTTCAGGAATATTGGTTCAAAATGTATCATTTTTAGTGAGTTTTCCCTTCAGTTTCTCAATGTATAGAATCAGAATAACCATAGAAATATATAATCTAATCTCTGATTTCATACATGGGAAATCTAAGGTCTAAATGATGTTTTCATTTTATATTGCATCTTGAAAAGGCAACATCCATTTACTAAGGTTACAGTTATTTTAAAGACAAAATATCATCTATAATTTTACATTTCAAATAATTGTTTTCATTTTTGTAGGACTTTCCACACAAATATTGTTTCATATAAATGTGTTCAAGAGTGACAGAAATATTGTATTTATTTATCCTAATCACATTTTTCATACTTTCTAATGATCTTCATAATAATATGATAATGGCCATAAAATTGGTTGCATTGACATATGAGGACTTAGCTGATATACTAAGACTTAGCTATTAGTTTTTTAACTAAACTAATGGTGGTCCCAGGGTTCTCCTTATTATATACAAGGCGGTGAACATCTTCGTGGAGCTTCCCCGGTGGCTCAGATGGTGAAGAATCTGCCTGCAGTGCAGGAGACCTGCGTTCAGCCCCTGGGCTGAGCAGATCCCTTGGAGAAGAGAATGGCAGCCCACTCCAGTATTGTGGCCTGGAGAATCCCATGGACAGAGGAGCCTGGCCAGCTACAGTCCATGGGGTCACAAAGAATCAGACACGACTGAGCAACTAATACTTTCATTTTAAACATCTTTGTACAGTTGTCACTTAATCAAATAAAAGAAATTTACAGAGAAGAAATTTATAAAATTGTTACTGAATCTAAGAATAATTTTAAGACAATATTACTTTATTCTCTTCTAAAAGGTTCTTCAGTCGCTCAGTCTGGGAAAAAAAAAAATCAGGAGTGCACGCACACAGAATAAATAGCATGTGTGGGTGGGTCTACAGGAAGGTGACCGTCTGCACGCCAAGGAGAGGGTCTCAGAAGAAACCAAACACGTGGACACCCTGATCTTGAACTTGTAGTGTCTGGCTCTTCAACCTCTTGGACTGCAGCACGCCAGGCCTCCCTGTCCTTCACCAACTCCCAGAGTTTAGTCAAACTCATGTCCATTGAGTTGGTGATGCCATCCAACCATCTCATCCTCTGTCATCCCCTTCTCCTGCTTTCAGTCTTTCCCAGCATCAGGGTCTTTCCAGAGAGTCAGATCTTCACATCAGGGGGCCAAAGTATTAGAGTTTCAGCTTCAGCATCAGTCCTTCCAGTGAATACTCAGGACTGATTTCCTTTAGGATGGACTGATTGGATCTCCTTGCAGTGCAAGGGACTCTCATGTGTCTTCTCCAAAACCACAGTTCAAAAGCATCAATTCTTCGGCGCTCAGCTTTCTTTATAGTCCAATTATCACATCCATACATGACCACTGGAAAAACCATAGCCTTGACTAGATGGACCTTTGTTGGCAAAGTAATGTCCCTACTTTTTAATATGCTGTCTAGCTTGGTCATAGCTTTTCTTCCAAGGAGCAAACATCTTTTAATTTCATGCCTACAGTCACCATCTGCAGTGATTTTGGAGCCCCCCAAAGTAAAGCCTGTCATTGTTTCCATTGTTTCCCCATCTATTTGCCATGAAGTGATGGGACCCAATTCCATGATCTTAGTTTTCTGATTGTTGAGTTTTAAGCCAACTTTTTCACTGTCCTTCCACTTTCATAAGAGGTTCTTTAATTCTTCTTTGCTTTCTGCCATAAGGGTGGTGTCATCTGCGTATCTGAGGTTATGATATTTCTCTTGGCAATCTTGATTCCAGCTTGTGCTTCATCCAGCCCAGCATTTTTCATGATGTACTCTGCATTTAAGTTAAATAAGCAGGGTGACAATATACAGACTTGATGTACGCCTTTCCTGATTTGGAACCAGTCTGTTGTTCCATGTTCAGTTCTAACTGTTGCTTCTTCATACAGATTTCTCAGGAGGTGAGTAAGGTGGTCTGGTATTCCCATCTCCTTAAGAATTTTTCACTGTTTGTTGTGATCCACACAGTCAAAGTCTTGGCATAGTTAATAAAGCAGAAGTAGATGTTTTTCTGGAACTCTTGTTTTTTCGATGATCCAGCAGAAGTTGGTAGTTTGATCTCTGGTTCATCTGCCTTTTCTAAATCCATCTTGAACATCTGGAAGTTCACGGTTCACGTACTGTTGAAGTTTGGCTTGGAGAATTTTGAGCATTACTTTGCTAGTGTGTGAGATGAGTGCAATTGTGTGGTAGTTTGAGCATTTTTTGGCATTGCCTTTCTTTGGGATTGGAATGAAAACTGACCTTTTCCAGTCCTGTGGCCACTGCTGAGTTCTCCAAATTTTCTGGCATATTGAGTGCAGCGCTTTCATAGCATCATCTTTGAGGATTTGAAGTAGCACAACTGGAATTCCATCACCTCCATTAGCTTTGTTTGTAGTGATGCTTCATAAGGCCCACATGACTTCAAACTCCAGGATGTCTGGCTCTAGGTGAGTGATCACACCATCGTGATTATCTGGGTCGTGAAGATCTTTTTTGTGTAGTTCTTCTATGTATTGTTGCCACCTCTTCTAAATATCTTCTGCCTCTCTTAGGTTCACACCATTTCTGTCTTTTAAAAGATTCTAAAGGCACTTTAAAAAATCCCATGCCGCAGTCCATGTGGTTGCAAAGAGTTGGACACCACTGAGCGGCTGAACAACAACTGGGCCTTAGCTGTGGCTTGTGAACTCTTAGTTGCAGAATGTGGGGTCAAGTTCCCTGGCCAGGGATCACACCCAAGCCTTCTGCGTTGGGAGCGTGGAGTCTTAGTTACTGGGCCACCAGGGACATCCCTTTAGGCACTTTCTATGTTTGTTTTTAGGAAATCACAGTATTCTAAAACATAAAATCATTATCAGTATGAACTCTGGATTAGTTTGTTAGACAGATATGTTATATTGACTTAATATAAACAACTCCTTAGGACAATAATTAAATCATTAATCTAGAAAACAGTATGATGTATTTACGTTATAATGAAGGACGTGATTTAATTGTATTCTCTTAGGCCGGCTAGAGTTGGCTTTGCAGCCTGAGTCCCGCTTCAGCCCGTATGCTGGTGCCTGTGTGTCGCAGGGATGTTTGCACAGAATATTCACCTGAATACAGTCTGTTTCCTGGGCCCAGTTCTGGGCCTGTAGGTTTTGAAAATTGTTCTTTGTTTCCTTTTTCAGTTTCTTGGCTTCCTTTCCCCATGTCTTTTTACCACTTCCCAGCTGGGCGCTAGTTTTTAATACTAGATACCAGTATTTTCCTCCTGCCACTTGCTTCTCAAGGCTCCCCTTGGCATCCTTCAGGACCGCAAAATTCCCTCTCTTCTTAACGTCCCATCAAAACTCATTCACTCAGTCATGTCCTGCTCTTTGCAACCCCATGGACTACATAGTCCATGGAACTCTCCAGGCCAAAATATTGGAGTGGGTAGCATTTCCTTTCTCCAGGGAATCTTCCCAAACCAGAGACTGAACCCAGGTCTCCCGAATTGCAGGTGGATTCTTTATGAACTGAACTGCAAGGGAAGCCCAGGAATACTGGAGTGGGTAGCCTATCCCTTCTCCAGCGGATCTTCCAGACCCAGGAATTGAATCGGGGTCTCCTGCATTTCAGGCAGATTCTTTACCGACTGAGCTATCAGGGAAGCCCCATTCTGAGCCAGGAGTATTTATTGGTATCTTCTGCTTACTGAGGTTTGAATGCTGCTGCTTTCCCCCACTTTTAAGTAGTTTATTAATTAGTAAAAAATGAATAGCTCTGTCATGGTGAATGTTAGGTCAGGCTGTGATGAGAATTTAGTGAGCAAGGTCTCTTTTACTGCTCTGATTAATCTTCTCAAGTGCTCTAGCTCATGTGGGGAGAAATTTGCTGCCAGTGTGGAGCTCCTGAGAACTCCTAGCACATTCCCCTAGGAAGAAAGAACTTGACGATTCTTTTGCCGTCTCTGTCACTATCTGATCTTTGTTTCTTACCAAAGAAGCTCAGTTACAATCCTGATTAGTGCCCCTGTCCTGGTCTCTGACATGTGAGGGATCTCTCTCCTTACTGGGGAATGGAGAGAAGCAAGGGTTGTCCCTCTAAAGGGGACTCAGAGGAGCTTGCTGCTCCTCTCTGATTGCTGACCTTGGAAGTGGTTGGTTTAAACACAATAAAAGAATTCTGTAACAACAGCCAAGATATGGAAGCAACCCGAGTGCCATGCCCACCATCAGACAAATGGATAATGTATACGATGAAGCCTTATCCAGCCATTAAACAGAAAGGAGCTCTCCCCTTGCACAGCAGTGTGGATAGGCCTAGAGAGTATTTATGCTTGGTGAAATAAGAGAAAGGCAAATAGTATATGATATCCCTTATATGGGGGCTTTCCTGGTGGCTCAGATGGTAAAGAATCCTCCTGCAATGCAGGAGACCTGGGTTTGATCCCTGGGTTGGAAAGACCCCTGGAGGAGGGCATGGCAACCCACTCCAGTATTCTTGCCTGGAGAATCCCCATGGAGAGAGGAGCCTGGCCGGCTACAGTTCATGGGGTCACAAAGAGTCGGACACGGCTGAGCGACCAAGCACAGCACAGCACCATTTATATGTGGAATCTGTGTATACAAAACAGCAACAGGCTCACAGATACAAAGCTAGTGGTTACGGAGGGGAGTGGGAGGGATGGGGGCGCAGCAGGGTCATGGGATTAAGAGACACAAGCTATATAAAATAGGTACGGAGGGGAGTGGGAGGGATGGGGGGGCGCATCAGGGTCATGGGATTAAGAGACACAAGCTATATAAAATAGGTACGGAGGGGAGTGGGAGGGATGGGGGGGCGCATCAGGGTCATGGGATTAAGAGACACAAGCTATATAAAATAGATACACAACAAGGATATATAGGACAACACCGGGAATTTATAGCCATTATCTTGTAATAACTTTTAATGGAGTGTAATCTGTAGAAATACTGAATCACTTTGCTGTATACCTGAAACTAATATAATAAATCAATTAGACCTCTATAAAAAGGAACTTTGTATTTAATCATTAGTTATTCTTTTCCCTGTTTTACAAGTATTTCACATCATTTAATTTCTATCTGATTACCTTTTTAAAGTTTTATTTTGTTCGATCAAAACAGCAAATGCAGGATAACTTCAGTTTTATAGTTTGTTTCTGTTGGGGCCATTTTTCCTGATTTTTTTTTTAGTAAAGCTGGTTAGATTTTGCTTCGGATAATCTAAATATTTCAAATTCTCTGTTGTTTGGCTTTAGTTTCACTAAGCTATTTTTGCTTATTTTAAAGAAAATTTAGCCCAGATACGTAGAGATAGCAGTATTGGAAGAGACTAAAGTCGTTCTGATGGCATAAAATAGAAAACATTAACTAGGAGGCTAAGAAATTTTCCTCTTCATCTAGGCATGTTTGAAGGATTTGACAGGAAAGCAAGTGGCAAAGTTATGTCTATTCTGACAGAAGGTCTATTCCTTTGTTGGCATAAAGGCAGAGAATCTGTATCTTTCAAGAAGAACCTGCTCAAAAAAAATTGAGCTCTTTGATAGTTTTGACCTGAAAGAGATTTTCAAAAGCTCTGTGCATCTGATTATACAGGTAATTTGTGAGTTCTAGCGTAAGCTCTGTACCACAGCATTGAATAATGGTCTGGTACCAACTTATAATTAATATCTGCCAGGATTTACAGCCTATGAGGAGGTGGAAGAAATAGCCTTGTTAATCCATCCAGACAGTGTGTAAAATAAATTTTTATACCTTTGTAGCAACTTCAGAGAGCAGTTTACAGTATTACGTGTGGGTTTTGTAGAGGCATCTTTCTTTATCCTTGGTTTTTCTCTGGGAACATCTGTCACACATTGTTCTTTTTATTTTATTTACTGTTATACATAAGATATATTTTAGGCTTTGCTTGGTACTTGAGAAAGCCCAGGGGATATTTGCTTTGCTATTATATTAAACTTCTTAACATAGTCTGATGGTTTCAGAAAACTAAGAACCCTTAGGAGGCAGAAAGGCCAACTAGCCTGACAGCAAAAAAATGGAAATCAGAAACTCTAGGGCCTTAAACTGTGATCTTCTCAAATATAAAATGAGCTGTTCATTTAATTAATATGCAGCCAGCATCCTCAGGATATACTGTGCTTTTTGCAGGTAACTGGAAAATTTTAAAATAAAGTAATCTAGCTTAAAATACAGCTGTGAAACTAGAGTCTTGGAGCTGGAAGGGATATTAAAGGTTATCTTATAGCCAGGCATAGGAGTCCCTTTTATATATAGGGACTCATTTTATATATAGTCGCTTAAGTGTTTCAGTGGCAAGAAGCACATTTAAAAGCTAACCACAGTTATTAATCTAGTCCCAATAATTCAGAGAGAGAGCTGAGGAAGCCTAATAGTAATAACTCTTTACTGTGATGAAAAATAGTAATCAAAAGTTTTCAAATAAAACTCTGTCTTAAATGCCTTTCTGTCCATTAGTCCCCATAGTTCGTAACTGGAATCCCATTAATTCTTGAAATATCTCTGATACTTTCATTTGTATTTGTTTGAATTGGGGAAGGGGGACAACTGAGACCCGTATTGGCTTAAGGGCTTTGATTTGCCCAGCATCAAAGCAAATCAGTAATGAGAACTGGTCATTTCTTACTCTCTTCCTTGTGTAATCCCAGGATTTTTTTCTTTTTTCCGTCTCCTTTGGCCCCTAGGAAAGAGAGGAGAGAGAGAGAGAGAGAACGTAAGCTTGATGATGGACACTGGTCCTAGCACATCAGTCAGAAGCACTGCTAGTGTCTAGTTGCTCACACTGCTTTGATGTTCCTTTCACTGTTCAGGCTTACTGTGGATTTCTTCGTCCTGGAGTTTCTTCAGAGAACCTGTCTGCAGTGGCCACAGGAAACTGGGGCTGTGGTGCCTTTGGGGGTGATGCTAGACTAAAAGGTGAGTGAGTCCGTTGTTATAAGAAGGATAATGGTTTTTTGACTAAGGAATAGAGTTAGCCCTTCTAACCAGATTTCTATTGATCTGGACCAATAGACCACAAAAATCTAAAAGAAAAGAAAAAGAATATTTGATACCATCGTTTTTTTATTGTATATGCAGGAATCTGTATTTTTATGTTTAAATCTATATTTTTATTCCCTGCAGAGGTCACATCTCTCTGATCTATCAGACACAGCATTTAGTTGAATAAAGAGGCCAAAATGACTATGAAGTTTCAACCCAAACCACCCATGCAAGCCCATTCCTTTACGATAGTGAGTTTTACGGACAGAGCTGTTTCACTGAGTGCCTTGTTCATTCACCAGACTTAGGGCATGTCTGCCACTCTCTAGGCACTGTGGTAGGTTCTGAGAATACAGCGGTGGATAAGGTGTGGTCTCTGCTTTGGAATTCACAGTCTAGCATCTGAGAGAGAGGCCTGGACAAACACAGCACAGAGAAATGAGTGCTTCAGTAGAGGCGCATGATGGGTGGGCATACAGCATGGGAGAGCTGCGTGAGGAGGCATTTGGTACTCAAGAAGGATAAACATTTCTCGCACTTTAGGTTTGTACCTATCAACAGAGCTACTGGTTATTTATCATATTATGACTTTTTTTTCCTCTCAAGAGTATCAGTTATAGCAAATAGTATTTTACTGTTACGTAGGAAGGCTGCTCTTCTGTGTCAGCCCGGCTGGTCTGAAACAGCTGAGGGCGCTGCAGGACAGCCCGGACATGCCCTGGAGTCAGTGCAGACCCCGCAGGGCATGGGCACGCATCCCCCGCTGGACCACCCCGCTTCAGGCTCCAGCTGCAAGTCTGAGGCTCGGCTGTCCTGCGCAGGGCCACCTGCACCTCTGATCAGCCAGCCGCCAGTGGGGAAGCTCCCTCAAGCCTCTGAGGAACTCAGAACCCAGGAAGGTGCTGTGACAACTGTGTTACAAAGCATATACATAGGGTGAGATGGGGAGGGAATACAGAGCCTCCGTGCCCCGCCCCTGCGGTGTCAAAGCATATCACTTTCCTAGCACATGAATGTGTTTGTTAGGAAGCTCCACCGACCTTTGGTGTCCAGAGTTTCTAGGGGGGCTTCATTACATGGGCGCCATTGGTCATCCCTGGCCATGCTCCAGTTCCCCTCTCCCTAGAGTTCAGTGACTCAAAGTGCAATCCTCAAGCAGTTAGAGGCCCACTGGCAGTCACTCTCACCAGCATAACAAACACCCTATCACTCAGTTCAGTTCAGTTCAGTTGTTCAGGCGTGTCCAACTCTTTGTGACCCCATGTACTGCAGCACGCCAAGCCTCCCTATCCATCACCAACTCCCAGAGTCCACCCAAACCCATGTCCATTGAGTTGTGATGACATCCTACCATCGCATCCTCTGTCGTCGTCCCCTTCTCCTCCTTCCCTCAATCTTTCCCAGTATCGTGTCTTTTCAAATGAGTCAGCTCTTCGCATCAGGTGGACAAAGTATTGGAGTTTCAGCTTCAACATCATTCCTTCCAATGATCACCCACGACTGATCTCCTTCAGAATGGACTGGTTGGATCTCCTTGCAGTCCAAGGGACTCTCAAGAGTCTTCTCCAACACCATAGCTCAAAAGCATCAATTTTTCGGCGCTCAGCTTTCTTTATAGTCCAACTCTCACATCCATACATGACCACTGGAAAAACCATAGCTTTGACTCAGGAAATGGCAAAGGTTTTGAAGCTCCTGCCAGGAACCTAGGACAAAAATCTGACAGATATATTGTTTATACTACAGTTGTCAAAATAACAAGAAAATGAAGCAAATATAAAACAGCCAACTGGCCTTGATAGCTAAACTAGATACAGATGAAATCCTTCTCAAATGCTCATTGGGAATTTCTCTGTAACAGTTTATATAATCATCTGACATTAGCGGAATCACACTATGTATGCTATGCTCTGACCTCCTCTTCTAGAAAACCCTGTAGTCTCATGATGGCTCGCAACACCAAAAACTGCCCACAGTTTTTAATATTCTGTTGTATGTACCTATATGCCATTGTTTATTCCCCCAATTCTCCATTCATACAGTTTATTTTATGTAAGCAGAGCAAGTTTCTGCTTATATATGTTATACATAATTATTTTCTTAGGGTTAATTCCTAGAAGTGAAATTAATGACTCAAAGGACAGGGATACAACATATTTTAATGTTTGCCACAAACTGTTCTTCTGAAAGGCAGTAGCAATTTACAGTGTCTTCTTTGCAAAGGCAATCTCACCACAGTAGGGTTTTGTCAATCTTAATTTCTCTGAGGTTCAATAGTTTTCATATGTTTTATTGGTCATTTTTGTTTTGTGAATTGTTTGTTCATGTCATCTGCCCTTTAGCTTTTAGTCAATAGATATGGTTTTCATTGGCTTGTAATAACTCTTTGTATATTCAGAAATATTAATTATCTGTCATCCAACTTAGCAACTGAATAACATATGTTACAGGTATTTTTCTCTGTTTTTTTTTTTCATTTATTTCAGCCTGTTGAGTTGTGATCAGCCTATTATCCTATGGGGTTAATTTTTATGTGTTTACATTTTTGTGGCATGCTTAAAAAAATTTCTTCTATTCCTTATTCTAAAGACTTTCACAGACATTTTCTTCATATTCAGAAATAAAAACCACATTATTAGTTTCAGTGTTTTGAATGTCTATAGAAGAAAAAATTTCTGGTTTTTATTTTATGAAATTCTTTATCATCCTGAATTTGTTTGAGGAAACCTGTTTTTCACTCTGGACTTATTGATCTTATGACAGACACTTTTTTCTGTTTTTCTCTTAAGTAAAATAAATGAGTAGATTCACATCATCAATCCAGAAGCCGGGTCTGCCACAAGCCTTGGTCATTTGTGATGGACAATTTGGGAAGCTTTATAAATGTGTTCATTTTGTTTCTTTTCTTTATGGTGTAAAAAAGCCTTTCAGACTGCAGCTTTGCTTGCTCTGGTGACTGCTGAGGGTAGTATTCCAAGATTTTCATTGTGTAATTTATTTTCACAGTTATCAACAATTTCTGTTGTGAGCATGTGTTTTTTTTCCAGTTTTATTCAAAAATAATTGACATACAGAACTATGAAGTTTAAGATATGCAACATAATGATTTGACTTACGTCATGAAATTAGTATCAAGTAGGTTTAGTGAATATCCATCATCTTATATAGATGCAACATTAAAGAAGTAGAAAAAATTTTTTTCCTTGTGATGAGAATTCTCAGGATTTATACTCCCTTGCAACTTTCATTTACAATGTACAGCAGCGTTAATTACCTTTATCATGTTGTTCATTACATTCGTAGTGCTTGCTTATCTTGGAACTGGAAGTCTGTACCTTTTGGGGACCTTCTTTAATTCCCTCTCCCCCTACCTCCTACCTTTGGTGGCCAGAAATCTGATCATATTTTCCTATGCATCTGTTTTTAAAGTGTGATTGACCTACAGCACTGTTAGTTCTTGGCGCACAGCAGTGGTTCTGTGTTTCTGTACATTTCAGATCGGTCTCCATGACAAGTCTGGCTGTCTTCTGTCACCGCGCGAAGACCTTACGTAATTACCGACTGTACTCCCTGCACTGTGCATCCACACCCACGACCCCCTCCCACCTCACTTCCGGCAGCCACCTGTTTGTTCTCTGTATTTGTTGTTGTTTCTGTTTGATTATGTTTGTCCATGTGTTCCGTTTTTAGATTCAGCCCATAGGTGAAATCGCACAGTCTGTGTCTTTGGTTTACTTCGCTCAGGATAATACACTCTAGGTCCGTCCATGGTGTTGCGTAGCGCAAGATTTCATTGTTATGGCCAAGTAGTAGTTCATTGTATAAATACACATCTGCATCCATTCACCTATGGATGGGCGCTTAGGTTGCTTCCATATTTGTAAATAATGTCGCAGTGAACGCAGGGGTACTTGCATCTTTCCGGTTACCTTCAAGTTGTCTGGAGAGAGTGGAATGGTTATTACCGGGCTTCAGAGATACCACTGAGTTAATGGATTTGGAAAACGGCTCTGGGAGCTTTTTTTTTTAACTCCCTGGGAGTTGCTGATAATCAGCCAGGTTTAAGAAATACTACATTCTCTCCTTTCATGTTGCATAGTCACCCTTCAATCTGTGGCCTCATTTTTAAGATGAGGAAACCAAGGTTTTATGCAGAGGCTAATAAAACTGCCCGAAGAAACACAGCCAACAATCAGAACCAGCATTCATATTTGGCCTGTTTTCCTCAAAAACCAGTGCTGTGGCTGTGGTTGCTATTAGACAACATGTTGAAAGCGTTCTGTGTTGTACTAAGTGCTTTCCTTAGATGTACGAGTTCGTAGCAGCCTACTAGGTATGAGGCATTTTTGTCTTTGTGACGTAACTGAGGCAAGGAGGTAATAGCCTCAGGTCACGAGGATGGCAAGTGGCAGGACTAGGATTCAGACCAGGATCAACGCCCGAGGGTCCAGTGTCCGTGCGTTTAAACGTCATCTTTATTGGCCACAAACTCCGTATCTAGATTTAGATTTGGAAATTGCCACTCTAGAGATGGTGGCTGAATTCTTGACGTGAGTACAATTAAGGCACCAAAGATTGAGGCCTTCATAATATCCACTGGAGGATTGGAGGTGGTTGGTAGGGTCACATGGTACCAATATAAGAAACCGTAGCTAGGGCTTCCCTGGTGGTCCACTGGTTAAGAATCCACCTTGCAGTGTAGGGGACACAGCTCGATCCCTGGTCCAGGAAGATCCCACGGCTACAGGGCAGCTGCGCCTGTGCACCGTGACCACTGAGCCTGCGAGCCACAGCTGCTGAAGTCCAAGCGTCTGGAGCCCGTGCTCTGCACCCAGAAAAGCCAGCTCAGTGAGAAACCTGTGGGCCACAACTGTAGCCCCGCTTGCCCCAACCAGAGAAAGCCCACATGCAGCAGCAAAGACCCAGCGCAGCCAAAAATAAATAATGATACTTTAATATATATATATACTTAAAATAAAAACAGTAGCCAGAGCGCAAGACCAATTAGAAAATAAGAGTTGGCTGTTTGAGCTTTCATAGTAATCAAGACATGAGTTCACAAAACAACTTGGGTTTCATGAGAAGGACATGAGTAACACTTTCAAATCTATACTATTTTAGCTTCCTGCCAGTATGTATTTAAATAATGTAAGTAAACAATTTGAGGAGAGTCTTCTAACAGACATATGGTAGGTTGGCTTGGAGCATAGCAGGCTGGCGTGGTATGGCAGCTTTCCACCACAGTGGGTGAGGGAGAGCCCTGGCTTGGGCTGCCCACTTCAGATTCAGCTCCACCACTTTCTGGCTCCGTGACCTTAGACAGGTTACTTAATCTTTTGATGCCCTTATTTCCTGATTTTCAAAATGGAGATAATGCTAATATTTATTCAGCTTTTACAAGGATTGAGTTAATCTTAGTGAATCTTAAGCTTATCCTTGAAAAGCTGCTGGAACATTCAGCACGCTATAGTATAGAGCTCAGTGTTAGCAGTTGTTACTAATGTTACCTGTTGATGGCCTCAGACCATACCTGTGTATAGGTATCCATGATTTTACTCATTGTTTTGCTTGGTTCATTTGTTGTAAGATGACACTATGACTTGCTTTTTGATATTAGTGTAGTGTGTGTGAGTTGCTCAGTCATGTCCGACTCTTTGTGACCCCATGGAATGCAACCCGCCAGGGTCCTCTGTCCATGGAATTCTCCAGGCAAGAATGCTGGAGTGAGTTGCCATTTCCTCTTCCAGGGCATCTTCCTGACCCAGGCATCAAACCTGGGTCTCCTGCATTGCAGGTGGATTCTTTACCGTCAGAACTACCAGGGAAGGCTTTTTTGATTATTCATACTTATTTGAAAATTTTATTGCTTAAGATTGATGCCAAAAAGAAAATTAAAACCAAACTCCCTGCAGGTTAATTTAAGTGATTATTTTGGCACCTAGTTGTGCTTCAATTAGGAATTTGATGCTTTTGTATCATTCTTGGAATCAGTCCCCACATCCTATTACTGTGATTTATTCTCATCTAACTTGTGTTGCAGGAGAGTTCACTTAAATGGTGAGACTTAATTGTCTAGATGTGCAAAGACCTTGGGGATATAGTGAGGTCTGAAGACAGTTTTGTTTAAAATGATCTTTTGTTAGTGATTACTGATGGATTTAAGGTCAAGGTTGTTATATTTCTGAAAATTTACTCTGTGTATTTATAGTCTAATATCCAATGCAAGAAGAAAAGCTGTAGTAGAGGCTGTGGAACTCCGTACTCTGAAAGAGTCTTTAGGGATGATCTGATTTGACTTCCTCTTTGCATAGATGGGAAAATACAGGCAAGAGAGCGAAGTGACTTGGCCAGAGTCCTAGAGCTCAGATAGCCGGAAGAAAGGTGAGGCCTGAGCTCAGGTCTTCAGTCTCCGGTCCCAGCTTGTCTGCCACATGCTTTTGTTATCATGTGCTCCAAACAGAAACGGATGGGAAATAAGAATGTAATGTAAATTCATTCGCTTATTAGGATTCAGCCTCTTTTTTGGTAGATCTGTGAAACTTAACTCTGTGAGCCTATCCAGAGAGGCAGAATGGCCTGTGAAGCATTTAAAAAATAAACTCTATAGGGGGAAAAAATAAATAAATAAACACTATAGGGAGATACATTTTAAATGTTCTTATTAATATTTTATTTTCATAAGTGACAAGTGCCCAGTGAGCTAGTGTTTCGGTGTGTGAGGGGAAAACAAGACTAGAAGGACTTTCTTTGGGTCGTTCTCTCCTCTTAATAGGAAATATAGATAAATTTCATTCAAACCAAAAGATAAATACCTCTTGGTAGAAGAAGATTACAGCACATTGGTTTCCATTTTTATATGTAGTTTAGGTTAATTAGGAACCTTTTAAAATTGATGGTACTGAAGCTTTAATGTTTGCGTTAAGTTGGTTGAGCAGTTTTAATTAAAATGTATCTGTATTTTGGGATCAGTTACTCCAAGATTAATGAGGCCTAGTCGTGGTGCCTCACATGTTGTGGATACTCAATAAATATTAGTTTGGAAATTAGGAAATACTCGTGTATTCAGAATCTTGTATGTATTATAATATCTTAGATTCTTTCTCAAATCTGGGGATACTCAGCCATATCAAAAGTACTAGTTCAGTTTTTAAAAGTTTTTATTTTGGTTTGATCTCCTTGCAGTCCAAGGGAATCTCAAGAGTCCTGTCCAACACCACAGTTCAAAAGCATCAATTCTTTGGCCTTCAGCTTGCTTTATGGTCCAACTCTCACATCCAGACATGACTCCTGGAGAAACCAAAGCTATGACTAGACGGACCTTTGTCAGTCAGTAACGTTACTTTACTGACAAAGGACAAAGGACAGTATGCTGTCTAGCTTCATCAGCTTTTCTTCCAAGGAGCAAGTGTCTTAATTTCATGGCTGCAGTGATTTTGAGGCCCAAGAAAACGGTCTTTCACTGTTTCCATTGTTTCCCCATCTACTTGCCATGAAGTGATGGGACCAGATGCCATGATCTTAGTTTTCTGATTGTTGAGTTTTAAGCCAACTTTTTCACTCTCCTCTTTCACTTTCATCAAGAGGCTCTTTAGTTCTTCTTTGCTTTCTGCCATAAGGGTGCTGTCATCTGCATATCTGAGGTTATTGATATTTCTCCCGGCAGTCTTGATTCCAGTTGGTGCTTCATCCAGCCCAGCGTTTCTCATGATGTACTCTGCATAGAAGTTAAATAAGCAGAGTAACAATATACAGCCTTGATGTACTCCTTTCCCGATTTGGAACCAGTCTGTTGTTCCATGTCTGGTTCTAATTGTTCCTTCTTGACCTGCATACAGATTCCTCAGGAGGCAGGTCAGGTGGTCTGATATTCCCATCTCTTTAAGAATTTTCCACAATTAGTTGTGATCCACACAAAGGCTTTAGCATAGTCAATGAAGAAGCAGCAGATGTTTTTCTGGAACTCTCTTGCTTTTTCTATGATCCAACAGATGTTGGCAACTTGATCTCTGGTTCCTCTGCCTTTTCTAAATCCAGCTTGAACATCTGGGTTATCGGTTCCCATACTGTTGAAGCCTGGCTTGGAGAATTTTGAGTATTACCTTGCTAGCATGTGAGATGAGTCAATTATGCAGTAGTTTGGGCATTCTCTGGCATTGCCTTTCTTTGGGATTGAAATGAAAACTGACCTTTTCCAGTCCTGTGGCCATTGCTGAGTTCTCCAAATTTGCTGGCATATTAAGTGAGTACTTTAATAGCATCATCTTTTAGAATTTGAAATTCCAGCTCAGCTGGAATTCCATCACCTCCACTAGCTTTGTTCACAGTGATGCTTCCTAAGGCCCACTTGACTTTGAACTCCAGGGTGTCTGGCTCTAGGTGAGTGACCACACCATCCGGGTCATCTGGGTCGTGAAGACCTTTTTTGTATGGTTCTTCTGTGTACTCTTGCCACCTCTTCTTAATCACCTCTGCTTCTATTAGGTCCGTACCGTTTCTGTCCTTCATTGTGCCCATCCCTGCATGAAATGTTCCCTTGGTAACTCTCATCTTCTTGAGGAGATCTCTAGTCTTTCCCATTCTGTTGTTTTCCTCCATTTCTTCGCATTGATCACGTAGGAGGGTTTTCTTATCTCTCCTTGCTGTTGTTTGGAGCTCTGCATTCAGATGCATATATCTTTCCTTTTCTCCTTTGCCTTTTGCTTCTCTTCTCAGGTATTTTGTCAGGCCTTCTCAGGCAACCAGTTTGCCTTTTTGCATTTCTTCTTGGGGATAGTTTTGATCATCACCTCCTATACAATGTTACGAATCTCCGTCCACAGTTCTTTAGGCGCTCTGTCCGTCAGATCTAATGCTTTGAATCTATTTGTCACTTCCACTGTACAACCGTAAGGGATTTGATTTAGGTCATACCTGAATGGTCTAGTGATTTCCCCTACTTTCTTCAATTTTAGTCTGAATTTGGCAATAAGGGGTTCATAATCTGAGCCACAGTCAGCTCCCAGTCTTGTTTTTGCTGACTGTATAGAGCTTCTCTATCTTCAGCTGCAAAGAATATAATCAATCTGATTTCAGTATTGACCATCTGGTGATGTCCATGTGTAGAGTCATCTCTTGTGTCGTTGGAAGAGGGTGTTTGAGGTGAGCAGTGCGTTCTCTTGGCAGAACTCTGTTAGCCTTTGCCCTGCTTCATTCTGTACTCCAAGGCCAAACTTGTGTGTTACTCCAGGTATCTCTTGGCTTCCGACTTTCGCATTCCAGTCCCCTGTGATGAGAGTAACACCTGTTTGAGGAACACAGCGTTTGCTGCCCTTGTCTGCCCTCCGCTCATCGTTAGGGTGGGGCTGTGCATTCGGGACCAGAGTAGCGCGCAGGCGGCAGCATCTAGAGGCACTTGGTGGCCATCTGGCCCCACTGGTGACGTTAGCTGTGGCCACCATCTGACTTTCCACTGTGGAGATATTTTTTCCTCCCTTGTAGTTAATAAGTGGTCTGTGCGAAGGCGCTCTGAGTGAAACTTTCCCGTAGGTTTAGCGTCCTTCACTGATCTTTGCCTGACCCAGTCTTTACCGTGATGAATGGGGACGGGCTGTCTCGTTCCAGTGCTCCCTCCAGACGTGCCGGTTAGCCTTTAGCCTTCTCGTGTGAGCAAGAGCCCTCCTTCTCCATTTACTTATTAGGTGTTATCATCGTGGACTCAGGAATGGATAGTTTTTCAATGATTTGTAACTTACTACTATACATAATATTTTGGTGTTTCCGTCGCCCAGATTTGGCTGATAGATGGTCCTTCAAACTGGCCTCTATATCCTTAGGACAAGCACTCATCAATTTTTCCCCATCTGTTTTGGAGTACTTCTTCACTTCCTGGTATAATGAAACATTCTGGGTTTATCTTGTACCTATCCTGTCCCAACCATGGAATCAAGTATTCCTTGAGGAATCCAGCTGCTTTTAGGGGGAATGGTATTAGACCACTGTCTGGGCACTAGGTATGCTAACTGCTACTGGGGTGTCTTCTTTTTGGCCCTTTCAGCAGACAAAACTAAGCAATGCACACACACAGATGTTCATATTTGAAAGCCATGAGTGCACACCCGTTTCTTGCATTCCAGTTGCTGACCACAGTACCTTTTTGTCTTTCCCATTCCATGTTTGCATGTCCCCTCTTCCATTCTGAGAACTGTAACTCCCAGCAGCATCAACACAGCAACTCATTTATTCAGTCCTGAAATATATTTTATTAATAGTCTCAGAACTGTCTCACCTAGACTGCTGTGGTAAAAGCACATCCAATAAAGGAAGTCTGGGGTTTGTTTGCAGTTCTCTCCTCCTTGTCCAAGACTGAGGCATCTCCGTCAAATACTGTGTTCATAAGTTCCTTGGGCCAGTTCTTAACGTTTGTTCTTCCCTTTTCCTTTCCCTGTCGTGCTTTTCCTTTTAAATAAAATTAGGCTGTTTGTTTTCAGTTGTAAGCTCTTCCCCATTCCCATGTTTTATGTTTTGAAGATGTACAATATTAACATGCTCTCAAAAGTCAAAATTATATTTATCCTCCATAGTGTTTTGATTCCCACCTCCCCTTTTATGAAGGAGAAGATATGTTACTAGCAACAGGGCACTTATTGTACCTATGTTCATTTTTGGTATTTAAAGTAAATTTTGTCTATTGAGATTAAGATTGTAAAGGAATTTGATTTTTGGAAATATACTCCAGGCTCAGCGATTTGTACCTCTGATTCCTGGGGACAGGGCTTCTCCATGATTTTCCTATGCTAGCACACTGGAGTTAATGTCCAGTGTTATCAGTAACATTCACTCCATGCTCTAGTGATTGGGTGGAGGTTGGAGTGCGGAAGGGATGGGGGTGTCTTCTGCAACCCATTTGGAGAATGCCTGCTTGCATTCTTTCACAAAAGCAGAACCTCCCAAGTACACTGGTCGGGGAAAATCACAGACCTTTGATACAAAAAACCAGTGACTGTGCAGCAAGATAAATCAAGCAAGCAAACACAGAAATTCTGGTTCCAGATTAATGTGCGTGGGGGAAACCACCGTACCGCCTGCAGTGTGCCACTTCAGGTGCACCTTCCTCTGTTTTCCCGCGAAGGTGCTTATGTGGGAGTTCCGTGGCTTAATGAGAGTCTCAGCAGCATGTCTGGAAAGTCACACAACCAGATGATTTATATTCATCCTCTATTTGCCATTTCTAATAACGTGTATATTAGGTTTATAAATCTTTAATCCAGGATATAGCTATGGCATGCCAGCTATAATTTAGCTGGCTGAAAGAACTAAAGGTATCCTGATGGGAAGTGTCATAATATAGCTGTGTTTTCCCTCTGTGCTTCAGCCTTAATACAGATACTGGCAGCTGCCGTAGCTGAGCGAGACGTGGTTTATTTCACCTTTGGGGACTCAGAATTGATGAGAGACATTTACAGCATGCATGCATTCCTTACTGAAAGGAAACTGACTGTTGGTAAGTAGGGGATGGTTGGTGTCTAGATGGATTGTACACCATCCAAGAGGAGCACCTGCTAACTCTGGATAGATCCTAGTGGATAAGAACGAATGGAAATGTGACTTGGGTTAGGGTGGGGGACAAGGTCTCAGAGGGACAACGCTTGCAGATCTTATTTTTCTGGCAAAATTTCATCCTCAATATTCAATGAGTATGTCAGCTTATTAAATGAAGACCAAGAAGTTGGAGTTAGTGTCCATTTTTACTTTTGTGTGTATGGAAAACTGAATGAGGGGATGGTATTGGAAGGTACATTAAAACCTAAGAGGCCTTATTCTGAGTCACGTTTATCAGACAGGCCAGCACACGTTCCATCTACTGTGTTTCAGCTGGACCTGGAAGGCCTTCCTGTCATGGGAGCTAAATGTAAAATTGAAGTCGCCGTGAACTCCGAAAAGGACGTATGGATGATGAACCATGTGTAGCCTGCTGTAATTATGAACTAATAAGTAGTTTAAGGTATTTAAAAAATTTTTAGCTTTACATCAGGAAAGCCTTCCAGGCTTATGGACCTCATGCTCTATTTTCGAAAGCCAAATTTGAGCATATGTTATTTAGGATAGAACTGGGATGTTCTGTAGTCAATTTATCTATCTACATATCTTAATCTGCAAACTGGTTTGGCTTTCTGCTCTTCAGGAGAAGTATATAAGCTGCTGCTACGATATTACAATGAAGAATGCAGAAACTGCTCCACCCCTGGACCAGACATCAAGCTTTATCCGTTCATATACCATGCAGTTGAGTCTTGTACACAGACCACCAACCAGCCAGGACAAAGGACTGGGGCCTGAGGGGCCAAGTGACGAGAAGCTCCTTCCACTTCTGTAACAGGAAGGTGTCAGATGAACTGACATAGTATACATGTGTATATGATCCACATTTGTAGGCAGGATGCAGTCCCTTCCGCACGTGCACCCGTCAGTTGGTACTCCTACACCTCCTCCATCCCGACTTACATACACTGAGACATACTTTTTGTTTTTTTTTTTCCTATTTCAGCCTTGATCCTTTGATTTTTCTTTCTTTTGCCCATCACACTTGTGAAATTTCATCAGAGTTTGTGCTCAGCCTGTCAGGTGTCTTTTTTGATGCCTAAATATTATACAAATCACCTCTGCAGCTAGCAGATGCCAAGGAAGGTGGTGAAATCCTAGGAGCTGTTTAACTGAGTCTGCTGTAGATCTCCTTGTGAGCCTCTCACCCCCTACTCTTGTTATGATTGTGGTGTTGGAGGTTTTTTGATTTTTGAAATAAGAGTTGGGTTTGTTACATAATACAGATCTCCTAGGTTAAGAGTTTTATATTTAAGAATACTTTCCAAAAAGTTATTTTGAGATATCACCTTTATTTGTAATGGTAATTTGTCTGTCCCTTTTCCCCTGATCAATTTTTATTGACTGTTTTTGGAAATTGACCCAAATGAAAGGAAATATAAGAATAAAAGAGTTTCCCAAATGGTGTTTAGAAAACAGACAGATTCAAGAGACTTGAAGGACCTCATTTCTTGGGATTTGTTTTTTCTTTTTTTGAATTAGGATTATTGTTTGTTCCTTGGTGCTTGAGACATATTCATATAACCAAAGTTTAGGAACTGGGAACTTCATGGTGATTTGTACATATTGAAGTTTCTCTGGTATTCAAAGGTTATGTAGTTAATAAATTTTCATTAACAAGTCATTTGTCAAACTCTTATATCATCTAGTATGTATATATATACACACACACATATGTGTTCTTTTCTTTAAGTGTGTCTACATGCAAGCACGTAAAATCTAAAACTGGAATTGTGGAAATGATTAGATTTAGGCTTTATTAGGGGCTCTGTTTAAAATCTTTTATTTAAAATTGTGTCCATTTAAAACAGGCAACAAGCATAAATGATAATGTCTCTCAGAAGTTAAAAAGCAAATGCCAGTTCTGTGCTAATTAAAAGCAGAGTTTAATTGCAAAAGCACTTATTATTTCTAAAGTAATTCTAAACCATACTGTTGAAGTTCTAGCTTACAGTCAACTGTCAGGAAAGGCTATTGGTAGTCAAATCCTATTAATAAGGAGTTGTAAGTAGATGGTCCAACACCTGGTATTAATATTGGGAGGGTAAAAAGGGGCCTTGGCCAGCATCTGCAGCTCTTTTTATTTGTATACAGATGCTAATGGAATTTGGCACTGAAGTGCCTGAAGACAGTCACTTGTCATTAACAAAGTTCTTTAAGATTTGTCATCATCTCTGAGTCCAAGATATCTGGCTTTTTTTTTTTTTCCTACTGGTACTAAAATCCTTCCCGTTCTATGCTTTCGTTAAGCATTTATGGTATATTTCATTTCTTTTTATCTGTCTCCATATTCTTTCCCTCTTATCCAGCCCCAAGACTAAGTGACCAGTTCTTTAAAATGTTACGTGAACAGTTTAGGAGGTTCATGTGGCAAGATATCCTTAAATCCAGGTAAGACCACCCCTGACCCCGAGCCTAGTATTACAGCACACACATTCTAAGACTCGGCTCTTAATGCTGAACAGGTCGGTGACCAGGCCATCTGACTGCCTTTCTCCTCTTGAGGGGTTTTCAAGAATGAAACCTCCTACTTCTTTGTCTCAGTACATTCTTGAATTGTGACTGTGTGATCAAGTGGACTGTACAGAGAGAACTAATGTCCGTGTTCTTGAGGTGGAGAGGGAGGTGGAAAGAACTGATGACTTTGCTCCTAAAGCGTTAGTCGCTCAGTCGTGTCCGACTCTTGGCGACCCCATGGGCTGTAGCCCACCAGGCTCCTATGTCCGTGGGATTCTCCAGGCAAGAATACTGGAGTGGGTTGCCATTCCGTTCTCCTGGGGATCTTCCCGACCCAGGGACTGAACCCAGGGCTCCCCCACTGCAGGCGGGTTCTTTACCATCTGAGCCACCAGGAAAGGCCTTGCTCCCAAGGAAGCAAAGTCGCTCCGTTGTGCCCGACTCTTGGCGACCCCGTGGGCTGCAGCCCACCAGGCTCCACCCATGGGGTTCTCCAGGCAAGAGTACTGGAGTGGGGTGCCATTTCCTTCTCCAGAGGGTCTTCCCGACCCAGGGATCAAACCCGCATCTCCCGTGTTGCAGGCAGACACTTTACCTTCCCAGAGGCCCTCTGTAAAAAGGAAAAATCAGACATCTAATTAACATACATATTTTAAGACATTTAGCAGCACCTTTCTGTTCTCTTTCATTAGGGATTATTGTTTTATTTCATGTTGTTTGTCCTTCTCGTCTTTAATCTATTGAGGCACGAAAGGATATCTGTACTGTAGAATTCTTAGGTTTTTAATACAGCTCACTCACTTTTCACTTTCTGTCTGGCTCACTCAAATGTATAATAATGGTTTAAGGAAACAACGTGGAGTAATGGAAAAGGCATGAGGTTTAAAATCAAACAAGCTGGGTTCAAATGCTGGCTGTATCCCTGGCTAACACTGTAACCTTCTTTAAATAAAGTGACTTGCTGAACCCTACTTAACTCATTTAGAAAGTGGGCTATTAGTAACTATTGAGAAATACTGTATATAAAATGAACACAGGGTCTGGCACATGGTTAGTTCTTAATAAATGCCAACTATTATAGTTGACCAGGAAACAGTTATGGGGCACCTGTTGTATATTAGGGACTGTGCTCATTGCTCTGTATATTTTAGCCCATTTTCCCCATGGGCTAACAGACGCCCAGATTAGGGAATTACCATCTCAGCTCCAGGAGTTCATTATGAAAGGAGATTTACTTTGTCATATGATAGAGCAAAAGCTTTGACACTCTTGACCTCTACCAGGTTCCCAATGTAGCATAGTCTTCATCATGAATAACTAGTTATCAGTGGGGTATATTAAACAGTCTCAGAGAATTAACTCTTTTCTTGATGGTTGAATTGACATTAAAGGCAGGGAGAATCAGGATTTAAAAAGGAGACTATAAAGATCTAACCAAGCTCCAGGATTGCTATGTCAAATATATTCCAAAGCAATATACAGTGCTTTGGAAACCAAACATTAAGGTGCCCCACTCCAAGAATATGATGGTACAAGAATTCACAGGATTAATATTCTTAAACACTTCAACAGGAAGAAAAGTAGTTTCATAGGTTTTCACCTGTTTTCTTCCATTTTCTCCAGTCTGTGTGCTCATGGTTCATATGTTTTTTGATTAAAGGAAGTGAGTCCTGGGATGTCTGCATCAAAGACAAGCAGAGATTTAGAAGCTTGCATGTCCTTCTCTCAGCCCTGTGGCTCTGACCCAATCCTTTGTCTGGAGGGAAGGGGAAAACCAGCCATTCCTGGAACTTGAGCTCAGGATGTTTAACCCTGTTCTTTGGGGGCCGGAAGTGTGTCCTAATGTGATTTCAGAACAAACTGCCCAAATCCACTGGCCCACTACTCTTCCTGTGGTCACTGAGGTTCCCTTAGTCCCTCCTTCCCAGATGCACCCAGGTCTGCTGAGCCTTTAGACTGGAAGGGTTCCCAAACAAGACACTAAAACTGTTCATCTGACAACTGTTTTTACTTTTCCTGACTGTATTAAAGATAGTGCTAACAGGTCATGATTTTGAACTTGAGGATGAAGCGTGAAAGTGAAAGTTGCTCAGTCGTGCCCGACTCTGCGACGCCATGGTCTATACAGTCCATGGAGTCCTCCAGGCCAGAATACTGGAGTGGGTAGCCTTTCTCTTCTCCAGGCGATCTTCCGAACCCAGGGATTGAACCCAGGTCTCCTGCACTGCAGGCAGATTCTTAACCAGCTGAGCCACACAAGGGAAGCCCAAGAATACTAGAGTGGGTAGGCGATCCCTTCTCCAGGAGATCTTCCCAACCCAGGAATTGAACCAAGGTCTCCTGCATTGCAGGCGGATTCTTTACCAACTGAGCTAACAGGGAAGCTCGGGGATAAGGAGAGATCTGTGCTAATGTTTACAGGATTTTTCTAGGAAGAGAGTAAAGAAATTCTGGTCCCCTGGTCAACACCTCTTTAACATACATGCTCTCATTTTTTAAATATACTGTGTGTCTGAGGCATTTGTTTAAAATTTTCACTTGTAGGTTTGTTAGTTCTCATTCAGAATCAGGCACATAGAAATGGCCACTGGCCTAAGGAATCTTCCAAAGGGAAAGAGAAGGCTGACCGCACTAGTTTATCTTCCTTGCCAGGTTCCTGAGGTCATGTTCCCTTTCATTTCCTTTTCCTAGTTTCCATTTTCCCTCAGAAGAGCTCAAGTCAGGGAAGATGTCTTGAATCCATTCATTCACATATTCATGGACACTTTAGTGCTCACTCTGGGCAGCCACTGAACGGGGATGCAGAGATGAATGGCTTGTCCTCTGCACTCAGATCTAAACTAAGGCACAGAGAGAGGGTGGGTGATGTAAAACCCCACAGAGAGCATTTTCTTTTCACTACTTCACTTCGGCTCAAATCTAGAAAGACCAGCTGAATTTTTATGTTAACAGTTTTAGGAACGTGAATGGGCCCATGGGTAATGTCAGATCACCAGTGTCTAGCACTCTTACGCAGCTTTCTCTGTTGGAGGGTGTGTAAACAAATGGCTAACTGAGAACCTTAAGATGGGCACCTCACTGGCCTTTCTTGGCTTAATATGGGTGCTGTCATCTCAAGTGCCTGCCGTCTCTGGTTCTTGAGTTCTGAGAAAGAGACACGGGAGGCTAAAAAGTAGATTTCCTAATAGAAATGTTACTTTTCCCTATGATGAGTCCATACAAGGTCAGTAGAAGGTCAGGTTTATTTTATTTTAGCTGGAAATTATTATTGTATTGCCTCAGTTTGAATATGCATATTTAATAGATGAAAAATGAAAATTAGCTTTTACTTGATATCAAGTAAAAAGAATTTTACATGGTATCAAAATATTTCAAAGTATGGGAACCTTGAGGATAAAATAATAAAAGGGTCCTTGGTGGTAAAAAGATGGGAGACCATGTCAGAATGTTGCTTTTTCTATTAAGATTTGTCAGAATTATGTATAAAGTTGGGCTTAATATTTAGGAAGAAATATATTCTCAAAACTATATCCTGATCTGCTCTTGAACATGTATGAAGCCTCTTCATCAGAATCTTGACCTCAGAGTATTCATTTACTCCACAGATACTGTATTTTATTAATTTAAAATATTTTTCACATTGTAGCCTCTGAAATCCAAGTACTTTTAAAGTAGCATATTATAATTTACTTTGCAGCATTTTTTAATGATACATAAAAGCATTTTTGTAACATTTAAGTATTTTGACAGGCTTCCCTGGTGGCTCAGATGGTAAAGAGTCTGCCTACAGTGCAGGAGACCTGGGTTCGATCCCTGGGTCAGGAAGATCTAGAGAAGGGAATGGCAACCCAGTCCAGTATTCTTGTCTGGAAAATCCCATGGACAAAGGAGCCTGGTGGGCTACAGTCCACGGGGTCACAGAGAGTTGGGCACGACTGAGCGACTAGCTCACACAGAAGTCCTTTATATCTGTGGCCGCTTATATTTGAGGAAACATGGTAATTAGAGTGCCAACCATATGCCAGTGAGCTTTAAGCTTTGGGGCTGTAATTGTGACCAGGATAGACGAGGTCGTTATCATCAAGTTTATACTGTAGTGGACAGCACAGACAAGAGACGGTAATAAACTTAGACTGGGAGCCAGGAAATGCTTTTCTTTCCAAGAAGAATTTCAGACATAGAAACTAAAGGAGAGCAGTACACGTCTCCATACGTACCAGTGCCCGTCGTCAGCAGAGCGGTACACGTCTCCATACGTACCAGTGCCCGTCGTCAGCAGAGCGGTACACGTCTCCATACGTACCAGTGCCCGTCGTCAGCAGAGCGGTACACGTCTCCATACGTACCAGTGCCCGTCGTCAGCAGAGCGGTACACGTCTCCATGCGTGCCAGTGCCCGTCGTCAGCGTCTATCAGCTCACAGCTGCTCTTGCTTGCTCCACTCTCCTGTTGCCCACTCCAGTTTGACGAGATCTGGAGCAACAGGGAGGGATGCAAAATACGTAAAGCAAAAACGGACAGAAATGAAGGGAAACAGACAAATAAATTTTAATTGATCATAATCCCTTCCTCAGCAATTTATTAAACAACTTGATAGAAAATCAGCAAAGGGAATTCCCTCATGGTCCAGTGATTAGGACCAAACACTCATAAAACACTCCATGATGACAGAATGCGCCGATTTTTCAAGTACCTGGGGGCAGATATGCCAAGATAGCCCAGGCCTAGGCTGTAGATAAGCCTGTCTGCAGCAGAGTTCCAAAGAATAGCAAGGAGAGATTTTTTCAAAAGCCTTCTTAAGTGAACAATGCAAAGAAATAGAGGAAAGCAATAGAATGGGGAAGACTAGAGATCTCTTCAAGAAGATTAAAGATTCCAAGGGAACATTTCATGCAGGGATGGGCACAATGAAGGACAGAAATGGGATGGACCTAATAGAAGCAGAGGTTATTAAGAAGAGGTGGCAACAATACACAGAAGAACTATACGAGAAAGATCTTCATGACCCAGATGACCCGGATGGTGTGGTCACTCACCTAGAGCCAGACACCCTGGAGTTCAAAGTCAAGTGGGCCTTAGGAAGCATCACTGTGAACAGAGCTGGTGGTGGTGATGGAATTCCAGCTGAGCTGTTTCAGGTCCTGAAAGATGACGCTATTAAAGTACTCACTCAACATGCCAGCAAATCTGGAGAACGCAGCAGTGGCCACAGGACTGGAAAAGGTCAGTTTTCATTCCAATCCCAAAGAAGGGCAATGCCAAAGAATGTTCAAAGTACCATACAATTGCATTCATTTCACATGCCAGCAAGATAATGCTCAAAATTCTCCAAGCCAGGCTTCAACAGTACATGAACCGAGAACTTTCAGGTGTACAAGCTGGATTTAGAAAAGGCAGAGGAACCAGAGATCAAATTACCAACACTCGCTGGATCGTAGCAAAAGGAAACTCCAGAAAAGCATCTGCTTCATTGACTACACTAAAACCCCTGACTGTGTGGATCACAACAAGTTGTGGAAAATTCTTTAAGAGATGGGAATACCAGACCACCTTACCTGCCTCCTGAGAGACCTGTATGCAGGTCAGGAAGCAACAGTTAGAACTGGACATGGAACAATGAACTGGTTCCAAATTGGGAAAGGAGTACATCAAGGCTGTATACTGTCACCCTGCTTGTATAGCTTATATGCAAAGTACATCTGTGAAATGCCAGACTGGATGAAACTCAAGCTGGACTCAAGACTGCCAGGAGAGATATCAATAACCTCAGATATGCAGATGACACCACCCTAATAGCAGAAAGCAAAGAGAAACTAAAGAGCTTCTTGATGAAGTTGAAAGAGGAGAGTGAAAAAACTGGTTTAAAACTCAACATTCAAAAAACAAAGATCATGCATGGCATCCAGTCCCATCACTTCATGGCAAACAGATGGGGGGGAAAATGGAAACAGTGACAGACTTTATTTTCTTGGGCTCCAAAATCACTGAGGATGGTGATTGCAGTCATGAAATTAAAAGACACTTACTCCTTGGGAGAAATGCTATAACCAACCTAGACAGCATATTAAAAAGCAGAGACATCAGTTTGCTGACAAAGGTCCATATAGTGAAATCTATGGCTTCTCCAGTAGCGGTGTGAGAGTTGGACCATAAAGAAGACTGAGTGCCAAAGAACTGATGCTTTTGAACTGTGGTGCTGGAGAACATTCTTTAGAGTCCCTTGGAACCAGTCAATCCTAAAGGAAATCAGTCCTGAATATTCACTGGGAGGACTGATGCTGAACCTGAAGCTCTAATAATTTGGCCACCTGATGCAAAGAGCCACCTTATTGGAAAAGACCCTGATGCTGGGAAAGACTGAGGGCAGGAGGAGAAGAGGGGAACAGAGGATGAGATGCTTGGATGGCATCACTGACTCAGTGGACATAAGTTTGAGCAAACTGGGAGACAGTGAAGGAGAGGGAAGCCTGGTGTGCTGCAGTCTATGGGGTCGCAAAGAGTTGGTCATGGCTGAGTGACTGAACAAGGCTTAAAACAAACCTCAACAAATTTAAAAGAATTGCAGTTATGTAAAATGTGTCCTCTGGCCACAATCAAATCAATTAGAAATCAGTAACAGAAAGCTAAAATTTCTAAACACAGAAACAAAACAGCACACTTCCAAATAATTAATGGGTTAAGTCTCAAAATTTTAAGATAAATGTTTAACAGAATGAAAGTGAAAAATATATACACACTACTATATAAAACAGATAACCCACAAGGACCTACTGTATAGCAGAGGGAACTATACTCAATATTGTGTAATAATACGGGAAGATAACCTGAAACATATATATATATATATGCCTGAATCACTGCTATACACCTGAAATCAACTATACTTCAATTAAAAAGAATATCTAAAATCAATCTAGGCGACTACGTCATGAAACTAAGGAGAAACAGCAAAATAAACTCAAGAAGAATGTAAAAATTAATAAAAAGCTGAAACGAATAGGATTAAAAAAATTGAGAAGCACAAAAGCAGCAAGAAGCTGTTCTTTGAAATGGTTGATCATATTGACAAACTTCTCATAAGACTGAAAGAAAATATTCAAATTGCTAATATCAAGAATGGAATAAATGTTACTACAGGTCCTGCGGACATTTAAAAATAATAATGTAAGACCACATGCAACTCTATACATACACTTGACAGCTCTGACTAAACTGAGCAATTCCTCAAAAAGTACAAACTTCTACAACTCACCAAATAGAAAATGTATGATTTGGTAGCCATATAAATATTACAGAAATTGAATCTGTACTTTTAGAACTCTCACAAAGCAATTTTCACACCTATATCGTTTCACTGGAGAATTCTACCAGCTGTTTAAAGAAGAATTAACATGTCTATACAATATCTTCCTGAAATAGAAGAGGAGGGAAAACTTCCTAATTTGTTTTATTACCTTGATGCCAAAGATGTTAAAAACACAAACAGAACTGCAGACCAGTATTTCTCATGATTTAAGATAGAAAAATCCTTAACAAGTATTAGCAAATAGAACTCACCAATATGTCAATAGTGAAAAATCACACACCATGACTAAGTGGGATTCATCTCAGGGATGCAAGGCTGTCTCAATTAATGTAGTCCTATCAGTAGGCTAAAGAAGTCATCTGACCGTATCAATAGATATGGTCTTGACAAAATCTAAAATATATTTGTGATAAATGCTCTCAGTAAAGTAATGATACAAGGGAACTTCTTTAACCTGACACACACAGAAAACCTACAAAAATCTCCAGTTAGCACTGTGCTTCACGCTTAGAAACTAGATGCTTTCTTCTTAAGATAAGGCAAGATCTCACACCACGTCTATTCTGTGTCATACTGAAAGTATGCATTCTAGCTAAGGCAATATGACAGTAAAAATGATACAGATAGGTTGAAAAGGAAGAAAGAAAACTGATTTTGTTCCCAGTTACATGATTATTAATGCAGAAAATGAACAACAATATTCCTGGATATTTTTATAATATCTGGGAATTATTTTATATATAATATTATATATTAATATATTATAAACTTATATTTTATTAAGGTTTCAGGATACAAAGTTAATATACAAAAGTCAATTACATTGCTATATACCAGCAACAAACAATTGGAATGTGAAATTTAAACTATAACAACATTTACATTAGCACTCCAAAAATAAAATATTAATAGTATGACTCATAAAACATGTACAAGATCTGAGGAAAACTACAAAACTGATTAAACAAACCAAAGATGGTCTAAACAAATGGAGACATAACCTACGTTCATGGATAGGAAGACTCAATACTGTTAGGATGGCACAATACAGACTGATCCATAGACTCAATGTAATCTTGGTCAAAATCCCAACAGGTTATTTTTGGATACAGACAAACTGATTCTAAAGTTTATATGGAAAGGCAGAAGATCCAGAATATCCCATACAATACAAAACAAGAAGAGCTTCATCAGCAGGCTTACGTGACCTGACTTCCAGTCTGAAAGTACAGTAATCAAGACAGTGTGAGTGTGACTGACCTAAGCACAGACTAACAGGTTAATGGACAGAATAAAGAGCCCAGAGATAGAGCCATGTAAATACAAACGAGTGACCTTTGGCAAAAGAACAGGCAATTCAGTGGAGAAAGGACAGCCTTTTCAGTGAGTGTTCAAACTGGACATTCACATGCAAAAAAATTAATCTAGACCTTCCCCGGGTTCAACCCCTTGGAGGAGAAGATCCCCTGGAGAAGGGAATGGCAACCTACTCCAGTATTCTTGCCTGGAGAATTCCATGGTCAAGAGCCTGGAAGGTTACAGTCCATGGGGCCGCAAAGAGTTACACACAACTCAGCAATTAACACTTACACAAACATTAGCCATAAATAGGTCATCGGCTGTATGTAAAACACAAAACTAAAATTTCTTGATGCTAACACATGCCAAAGTCTAGGCGACTTGACTGGTTATGAGTTTTTAGATACAACACCAAAAGCGTCATCCATGAAAAAAAATAGTTAAAATGAATAACTTCTCCTGTGCCAAAGACACAAGACAGGAAACAAAAAGACAAGCCAGCCTGGGAGAAAATATCTGTGAAACGCACACGTCATAAAAGACCTTACATTCCAAAACTATGAAAAACACTTAAAACTCAACAATCCAATTTAAAAAACAGAGCTAATACGCAAGTATTGCAATGGGTAAAATCCACAGCGCTAACAACGTCAGATGCTGGCAAGGATGTGGAAATAAAAGAACTCTCACTCATTGCTAGTAGGAATGGAAAATAGTACAGCCACTTTGGAAGACCATTTGGCAGTTTCTTACAAAGGTAAACACAGTCTTACCATATGATCTAGCAATCACATTCCTATTTACTCAAACGAGATGAAAACTATGTCCGCAGAAAATTTTGCACATGAATGTATATAGCAGCTTTATTTATCACTGTCAAAACGGGAAGCAATCAAGAGGTCCTTCAGTTGGAGTAGACTGGGACATCCATACAGTAGAATGTTATTGAGTGATAAAAAACAAATGAAATATCAAGCTTCAAAAAGGCATAGAAGAATGCCAGATTCACATTGCTAAGTGAAAGAAGGCAGTCTGAAAAGGCTACGTACTGTTTGGTTCTAACTATACGACTTTTGGAAAAGGTGAAACTAGAGAGACAGTAAAAGCAGCGGTGGTTGCCAGGAGTTTGGAGTAGGGAAGAGAGATGGGGAAGATAAGCAGCGAGAAGCTGGAGCATGGAATTTTTAGGGTGACCGGACTATATGATAATGTCATGTTAGATACATAACATTGCTGCTGCTGCTAAGTCGCTTCAGTCGTGTCCGACTCTGTGCGACCCCATAGACAGCAGCCCACCAGACTCCCCCGTCCCTGGGATTCTCCAGGCAAGAACACTGGAGTGGGTTGCCGTTTCCTTCTCCAATGCATGAAAGTGAAAAGCGAAAGTGAAGTCGCCCAGTCGTGCCTGACTCTTCGTGACCCCATAGACTGCAGCCCACCAGGCTCCTCCGTCCCTGGGATTCTCCAGGCAAGAGGACTGGAGTGGGGCGCCATCGCCGTCTCCGTTGTAAAAACCCATAGAACTGAAAAACAGAAACAGTGAGCACTGAAGTGAACGAGATACTTTAATAATAGTGTCCCTATTGCCTTACCAGTTACAGGTGTACCACACTAATACAGGAAGTTAACGGGAAGCTCTGGGGAAGAGGGAGTGTATGTGTATGTATATACACACACGCTATCTGCTCAACTTTTCATAAACCCAAAACTGCTCTAAAAAATACTCTCTTAAAAGAGGGAGAGAGGGAAGCGAAAGAGACAGAGAGAGAGAGAGAATAGAAGTATGAGTTGATTGTGGAGCCAGACTGCATAGCTTTGAGCTGCCTCTAAGATTGCACGAAGGACAACGGGTTGCTACTGACAGGACTCAGGTGCCCAGTGTCAAGGCTGAGGGTTAAACAGCCACTGTTCCTGGGCCTCTTGATGATGATGGGGGTCTTGAGACATTTTCAGTAACTACTGAAATGTAAGTCTCTGTACCTTCATGTATCTATAAACATACTAAAACTCTCCCTTTTTTAAATAGTAAAACTAAATCCAAAAACCATTCGCTCCTTCTACTGGAGCTTTAGAGTCTGCAGGCTTTGAGGATATGAAGGGGCCCAGAGAATTCTACATCTAGCAGTTTTAAGAAAACAACTGTACTCTAGATATTACATACTTTTAAGGATTTTTTTTGTTCTTGAGAATTCCCACATCCCTTCAGCCTTCCTCCAAGTGAGTTAAAATTAAATCTAGGAGTAGTAAATGGTAAGCAAATGGGAACAAAAGGGTTGTCGTGAGGGCAAGTGCCAATAATTGCACTATATGTATTACTATACTTTGGCCCAACACAGATGAGGGAATGACTAGGCCGATTAGAAAAAGAATCAACTAAAACCAAAACAAAAAAAGAAAATGAAATTGATTATACAATGGATTAGACACACTAGAAGAGGTTAGAGTGGCAACTATATCTGAAGAAATTACTCAAAGTGAGATTCAGAGTCGAGTCAATGGATAAAATTAAATGAGATGGTGCATTTGAAGGCCTTCATGGGTCTGACTTTTGACTCAGCAGTGTTTGGGTGAAAGATAACCCAGAACTATTCTCCTAGGCTCTGACCACCCTTCAATGTTCTGTGAAGCCTCAGCCTCCAAAGTACCTCTTTGCCAACCCGTTTCTCCAAGGTTAGCTAAGCACCCTGTCTCCAACAAGAGCTCTCAGAGCCTTCAGAATGATTCAAATAAGGCCAAGGGCCATTCATGAGCCACTGGCCAACCTGTATTTGTGAACTTCTAACACCTGACTCTCTCTGGGCTATTTTCATTGTAACAATGTGGCTCTCTAAAGGATCCATGCCACTTCTGGAAGCTGGTGAGGCAGAAGCACAAGGGTACCAAATGCCTCCTTGCAATACCAGTGTAGTGACAGTCTCTTACAGACTTCTGAAGGATAGGACAGCCCACTCCAGGAAGTGGAGAGTCGTGGCTGTGATCAACAATAAGCCTGGTCTGGACTTGAATCCAAGCTCTGAACACCTGGCTGTGGGGTCATCCAACTAGCAGCCACTGAGTCCCAGGTTCCTCCTCCGAAACTGGGGCCAAGGACAGCTATCTGGTGCGGCTAGCGAACGAATTGGAAGGGAGTGGCTGTGGAGCGTTCGTCAGCGCCAGGACCTAGTGGGAGCTGGCGCTAGAAGCCCATGTCTTTGTTTATTTTGTTGCCACGGCTCTACATTGCAGCATGGTTAGTCCTCTCTGCTAATGCTGTTTTTTTTTTACCTCTCACACTTAACCCTCCAGTTAATAGTCTCAGTGGCTCCGGGACGTTTGCTCCAATAAGGCAACTTCAGATGCCAGGACAGAAAGTGGGAGGTGCCTGAATTATCCACAGTAGATCAAAGGCACTGTCTCATTTTGCACCCTTAAGAAATCAACTGTCATTATAATTGCCGAGTAGAACAAGTGCTTTCTGCCACTTTTAAAATCCCTGTGGGTTTCTCTGGCTCATTACTGAAAGGATCCAGCCAGTTAGAAGACAAAGGAAGGCTTAGGCCTGCACAAGGACGGTGATAACACCCAGAGCCAGGATCCTGGGCAAAGATTCAACATCCGGTTGGTCTGATCACGGTTGTTAATCAGAACACCAGATCATTGATCCTGAGCTGGCACTGAGTTTCAGTCACAGTGTGGCAGGGATTCTCTATCTGCTTTGGCTTTTCATGGGGCTGTTTCAAAGATTAAACAGTTGCTACTTTGCCTCTAAGAAAACTTCCCAGTCCCTCTGTAATATGTTTTGGTTTAATACCATTTACAGGAATTGATCATTTCCTTGCATTTATTGCCTTCAGGGGAAAAAAGGGGGGGCCTTTAGATAGAAATTTTTTTTCTGCTTCCTATCAAATTCATGGAAACTGCCACCCTCTGTGAGTACACCTGGAGGGTACTAGTCTGCCCCAAACATTCCCACAATGAACAAGGAGCCGCTCTAATTGCATTGAACACCCTGACACTGATTAAACATCAGCACGGCTCCTGGAGAATGTTCTCCCTCCTGCCTTGATTTCCATACTTAGGAAACAAAGAAACCTACATTCCTTAATATAGCAGATGGACACTGTCAAATTCAGATTCCAGCCTATGTTTCCTGCTCAGCTTCCCCTCAGTCAGCTACTTTTTCATTCTACCCCTTCTACTAGGAATTTCCTTGCTTCTCTTTTCAAACGAGTAAGTTCCGCTCAACTTCGAAGATCCGGCACAAATGTGACTTCCTCCAGGAAGCTGTCCCTGACCTTCTAAGCCAGTCTTTCTCCTCCCAACCCCATGCTACCCACAGCCCCTCACCATATAGATCAGTGCTTCTGAAACTTTGGGTTCCTGATAAAATGCAGATGCTGATTCTGAAGCCTGGACTGTGCATTGCTAACAAAACCCCAGATGACACTGATGCTGCTGCTCTGTGGCAACACTCCCAAGTGGGAAGAATACAGAGCTCATAGCACAGGCTTTGGTTCTGTAATTACTTTTGGCTGTGCTAGGTCTTCGTTGCTGAAGACTTTCCTCCAGTTGCGGAGCGCGGGGGCTACTCTCTAGGTGTGGTGTGCAGGCTTCTCACTGCCCTGGCTTGCCCCGTTGTGGAGCGCAGGCTCTAGGGTGCGTGGGTTAGCGCTTGAGGCTCCCGCGCTCTAGGCCACTGGGTCAAAAGTTGGGGTGCGTCGCCTTAGTTGATCCGCGGCATGTAGGATGTCCCCAGATCAGGGATCAAGCCTGTGCCTCCTGCCTTGGCAGGTGGATTCTTTACCACTGAGCCACCAGGGAAGCCGAAGGTTTGGTTCTTATTTCTGTATCTCTGGCTCCTCCTGCTTCAGCAGGACAGCGGCTGAGTGCCCAGCCATGAGTGAGCGCAGTGCTGACTGTGAAACTCTGAACATTTGCAGAATGAGGGTTCCTTCCAGTCGCCCTCACTGACATCAGCTTCCCCGCCTCCCATTTATACAAACACTCCATAGATTTTTATGCTACTTTCTTTTTGGCACATCTTTCATTGTTAGTATTTTCTTTATTTTTAAGACACGCTGTGGGTTGCTTTTTAACTCAAGAAACAAAACAGATACTTAGAGAAAGAATGCACCACCGCCCACCCGCACTGGTCTGGCCCACTTTATTATGCTGATGAGGCTGGTAGCTTCCTTCAGTGAAAGCTTGCAAGATCACACTGCCACAGTGCCTCGTTTACACACGCAGCTCTCACTCCCTATGCTTTCTGTCTTGTATCGTTGCTTAGTCAGTATAACTCAGATCAAACGGAAGTGGGACTTGGAGGTCATCCTCGTCAGATTCCAGTTAACTAATGTGCGCCCCTGTTTTAGATGAGGGTGATGGAAGAGGTATAGAGTTTGTGAAGTATGAGGGGCCCTCACTGACCCCATCCCAGGACAGTTTGGGGTAGTCTTGGCATGATAGGCCTTCAAGATGTGAAATGAGATATTTCCTGCTGTATTTTGAAACACGAATATCACAGCCATCAGGGATTCCAGCCTTTCAAATGTAAATTTCTGAACTCAATACAATACCGGCTATCTGATAGCCATCAGCCACTTCCCCAATAAGCTGGTGGGGGGGACGAAGAAAGCTCAGAGAGGCAGCCATCCGCCACCCTACAGGTAAAGGAGGAATTAAGGGTATACTAGGAATTAAGAATTTAACTCAGATGACCATTACATCTACTACTGCGGGCAGGAATCCCTCAGAAGAAATGGAGCAGCCATCATGGTCAACAGAAGAGTCCGAAATGCAGTACTTGCATGCAACCTCAAAAACGACAGTATGATCTCTGTTTCCACGGCAAACCATTCAATATCACAGTCATCCAAGTCTATGCCTCGACCAGTAATGCTGAAGAAGCTGAAGTTGAACAGTTCTATGAAGACCTACAAGACCTTTTAGAACTAACACCCAAAAAAGATGTCCTTTTCATTATAGGGGGCTGGAATGCAAAAGTAGGAAGTCAAGAAACACCTGGGATAACAGGCAGATTTGGCCTTGGAATACAGAATGAAGCAGGGCAAAGGCTAATAGAGTTTTGCCAAGAGAACGCACTGGGTCATAGCAAACAGCCTCTTCCAACAACACAAGAGAAGACTCTACACATGGACATCACCAGATGGTCAACACCAAAATCTGGTTGATTATATTCTTTGCAGCCAAAGATGGAGAAGCTCTATACAGTCAGCAAAAACAAGATCGGGACCTGACTGTGGCTCAGATCATGAACTCCTTCTTGGCAAATTCAGACTTAAATTGAAGAAAGTAGGGAAAACCACTAGACCATTCAGGTATGACCTAAATCAAATCCCTTATGATTATACAGTGGAAGTGAGAAACAGATTTAAGGGCCTAGATCTGATAGATAGAGTGCCTGATGAACTATGGACAGAGGTTCGTGACATTGTACAGGAGACAGGGATCAAGACCATCCCCATGTAAAAGAAATGCAAAAAAGCAAAATGGCTGTCTGGGGAGGCCTTACGAATAGCTGTGAAAAGAAGAGAAGCAAAAAGGAAAGATATGAGCATCTGAATGCAGAGTTCCAAAGAATAGCAAGGAGAGATAAGAAAGCCTTCCTCAGCGATCAATGCAAAGAAATAGAGGAAAAGAACAGAATGGGAAAGACTCGAGATCTCTTCAAGAAAATTAGAGACACCAAGGGAACATTTCATGCAAAGATGGGCTCGATAAAGGACAGAAATGGTATGGACCTGACAGAAGCAGAAGATATTAAGAAGAGGTGGCAAGAATACACAGAAGAACTGTACAAAAAAGATCTTCATGACCAAGATAATCAGGATGGTGTGATCACTCACCTAGAGCCAGACATCCTGGAATATGAAGTCAAGTGGGCCTTAGAAAGCATCACTAGGAACAAAGCTAGAGGAGGTGATGGAATTCCAGTTGAGTTGTTTCAAATCCTAAAAGATGATGCTGTGAAAGTGCTGCATTCAACATGCCAGCAAATTTGGAAAACTCAGCAGTGGCCACAGGACTGCGAAAGATCAGTTTTCATTCCCATCCCAAAGAAAGGCAATGCCAAAGAATGTTCAAACTACCACACAATTGCACTTATCTTACATGCTAGTAAAGTAATGCTCAAAATTCTCCAAGCCAGGCTTCAGCAATACATGAACCATGAACTTCCAAATGTTCAGGCTGGTTTCAGAAAAGGCAGAGGAACCAGAGATCAAATTGCCAACATCCGCTGGATCATGGAAAAAGCAAGAGAGTTCCAGAAAAACATCTGTTTCTGCTTGATTGACTATGCCCAAGCCTTTGACTGTGTGGATCACAATAAACTGTGGAAAATTCTGAAAGAGATGGGAATACCAGACCACCTCACCTGCCTCTTGAGAAACCTATATGCAAGTCAGGAAGCAACAGTTAGAACTGGACATGGAACAACAGACTGGTTCCAAATAGGAAAAGGAGTACGTCAAGGCTGTATATTGTCACCCTGCTTATTTAACTTCTATGCAGAGTACATCATGAAAAACGCTGGGCTGGAAGAAGCACAAGCTGGAATCAAGATTGCCAGGAGAAATATCAATAACCTCAGATATGCAGATGACACCACCCTTATGGCAGAAAGTGAAGAGGAACTAAAAAGCCTCTTGATGAAAGTGAAAGAGGGGAGTGAAAAAGTTGGCTTAAAGCTCAACATTCAGAAAACGAAGATCATGGCATCTTGTCCCATCACTTCATGGCAAATAGATGGGGAAACAGTGGAAACAGTGGCAGACTTTATTTTGGGGGGCTCCAAAATCACTGCAGATGGTGACTGCAGCCATGAAATTAAAAGCTGCTTACTCCTTGGAAGGAAAGTTATGACCAACCTAGATAGGATAATCAAAAGCAGAGATATTACTTTGCCAACAAAGGTCTGTCTAGTCAAGGCTATGGTTTTTCCAGTGGTCATGTATGGATGTGAGAGTTGGACTGTGAAGAAAGCTGAGCGCCGAAGAATTGATACTTTTGAGAAGACTCTTGAGAGTCCCTTGGACTGCAAAGAGATCCAACCAGTCCATTCTAAAGGAGATCAGTCCTGGGTGTTCATTGGAAGGACTGATGCTGAAGCTGAAACTCCAATACTTTGGCCACCTCATGCGAAGAGTTGACTCACTGGAAAAGACTCTGATGCTGGGAGGGATTGGGGGCAGGAAGGGGACGACAGAGGATGAGATGGCTGGATGGCATTACGACTCGATGGATGTGAGTTTGAGTGAACTCCAGGAGTTGGTGATGGACAGGGAGGCCTGGGGTGCTGTGATTCATGGGGTCGCAGAGTCGGACACTACTGAGAGACTGAACTGAACTGAAGAATTGGGAATGTGATCTTGATTGTTCAAGCAGGATTTGGCCCCAGGCAGCTGCGAGGCACATGAAAGCAATGTATTCCGTGAGCCCAGATGCTTACATCTTCCCGTACAAAGAAGAGCACTAAACTCCTCGGATACCTGGTTTTCCTTAATTAACAGACTGCCTGCCTCCACCCCTCCATGTTACAATCTTCCATATATCTTGACTCCTTTCCCCATCTCCTTGGAGCAATCTCTCTGGGTCACTTGAGATGCTGTTTCCCGGGCCTGAAATCCTCAGAATTCCCAAAGAATACATCTAACTCAACTTCCAGGTTGTGACTATTTTTATAGTCAACAAGAGTTTTTAAAAGAGTCAAAAAACCCCATTCTGTTTTTCTTTTTCTCTTTGGCTTGCCTTATGCACAATGGGTAACAAACAAAACCAAATTGTATCATAAAGTGATTCAACAACATACAAGGGAGATGACCTGCAGTGAACTTTTGAGGCGGTGCAGTTCAGCGCCTCTTTCAAACATCAAGCAGCCGTAGATGTCCCAGCCTGAAAGAAGCTTGCAGAGGTCATCCGTTGTAAAGCTATTTTCAGATAGGGAAAGCCGCGTTTCTGAGAAAATAGGCAGATGGCATTCAAGCCAAGACCAGAAGCCAGGGCTCCTACTCACTCCTCTCTCGCATCTGGAAGCCCTTGCTCCTGACCTGGTAGGGCGGGCCAGTCCCCTGCAGAGCACTTCGGTGTCCAGGGGACTCTGAGGCCCCTTTGGGCCACTATGAGATAACTTTTCTTTGCTCCTGTTTAGGATCAGGTGCTTCACTATTTTCTCTAGCTTCCCCTTGCTCTTCTTCCAGCTGACTCACCTTATGGCAGCTCTAACTCCAACGTGACCTTCTCTCTTCTCTGGCCCTGGGCCCGGCGCTTAGCACTAGACACGCCTTATAAGATGCTCAGTCGCAGTCTGTCGTTTGCTTCTGCGTCTCTGCTGCAGAGGCTGCGAGCCTCTTGAGGTCAGAGGTCATGTCATGCTCACTGTCCTGAGCACACTATCTGGCACACAGCAGAGGCTCAGTGAAGTGAGTGTCTCCTCGGCGGGAAGAGGAGAACATTAGTGCCCTCAGAGGGCATTCACATTTTGCGTGCAGGTCTCTGACAATCACTGAGTAATGTCTGGCTGCAGGCTTGGTTGGCTCTACCCTTTGGATAAGGATGCTGAGAGGAGCTCTTCCATGATGGCTCATGTATCTTATAAATTGGTATTAGTGTTCAGACACAGCTAAGCTACAACATTCTGAGAAACAGAAAACCATAATTCATCAAAGCAAAAGCCATCATACGCCTACCACCCATTCACAGCAGAAGTGATCAGATCTTAATGACTAAAAACAGTATCTTGTAAGACCAGTGCACACCTTTATCCTACTCCCTAGGCAAAACAAATACTTCACACCAGGTTATTTCATCCAGTTTATATTCTAGACATTGTGACTAGACCAGGTTGACTCAGTGACAGTGCTGGGACTTAGATTAAGTCCTCAGTCACCTCCTTTATCACAGCTTTTCTCCTATGATGAAGCAATAAGGCACTGATGAATTGTGGTAAAGGGCTGGGATCCCAAAAGTTTGGAGGTCATGAGTTTACCTTTAACCACCAAGGAAGTAAGAGCACAGCTCTTCAGCCTCCCCAGATATTTGTTTCCTTAGCCATGCCCTGAGCTAGGGAACCGTCTACCTCCAGTCACAGCTTGGCCCCTCTCTCTGAGTTGGGGTCTGCTTCACGTTATCATCTTGAAAGGATGGAAAGCCAAAGAAAAGAATGAGAGCCAGCTGTAAATGCGTAACAATAATTACAGTGTTTAAAAGATGTGTACGAAAAATGCGATGCAAACTTTCCTAAGGAGACATGGCTGGCCTATGACTCACGCTCAAGCTAAGCCCTCCTTTTATATTCCTGCAAAATTCCAGAAAGTCATGGTAGAGAACACTCCCCAGCAGCACTTGGGAGAAAAGTAACTGCCTTTCGGAAAGGGAAAAGAAAGACATTCCCAACGATTGGGATTGCTGAACATATAGTCACAGTGAAGTTTTTCATGTGCTTAATAATCAAACGTCAAGCCACGGCTTCCTGGACAAGATGGTGGAGTGGAATGGCCTCGAGCTTACTCTCATGAGTACACTGAAGTCTCAACTAACTGCTGAACAACCATCGATTAAAAAGACTGGAATCCAACAACAACAAAGACAGTCAACATCCAAAGACATAAAGAAGAACCCACAACGAGACGGCAGCAGGTGTGTGCTCACGATATAATCACACCCCAGACCCCCCAGGGAGGGGGCCATAGACTGGAGAATAACACGCTGCAGAAGCTCTCTTACAGGAGTCAGAATTCAGAGCCCCATGTCAGGCTCCACAGCCTGGGGGTCTGGCACTGGGGAGAAGAGCCCCCGGAGCATTTGCCTTTGAAAGCCAGCAGGGCTTGATTGCAAGCACTCCAGAGAACTGGGAAAACGGAGACTCCGAGCTCGGAGGGCACGCTCAGGTCACGTGCACCAGGATCCAGGAAAAAAGCAGCGACTTCATGGGAGTGTGGGCCAGACACACCTGCTGGCCTTGGAGGGCATCTGGGGGAAAGCACAGCTGACTCACTCTGAGGGCAAGGACCTGGGGGTGGGGGTATCAGGGCACTCATTAGGACACGCTCTTCGGGAGGCCACATTCTGGCACCAAGACCTGGCGCCACTCAACAGCCTGTGGCTCCAGTTCTGGGACGCATCAGGCCAAGCAGCCAGCAGGGAGGGAACACAGTCCCACGCATCAGCAGACAGGCTGAGCCCACAGTCAACTCTAGATACATATGTTCAACTCAATATAAGCAGAAAAAGCTTTTGATAAAATTCAACATCAATTAATGATAAAAACTCTCCAGCAGACACACAGGGACCATACCTGAACATAATAAAGGCCAAATAGGACAAACTCACTGCCGTCATGTTCTGGTAAAAAGCTGAAAGCACTTCCTCAAGATCAGGAACAAGAGAAGGATGTCCACCCTCGCCATTTTTATTCAACGCAGTTTGGAAGTTTAGCCATAGCAATCAGAGAAGAAAAAACTAAAAGGAATCCAAAGTGGAAGGGAAGAAGTAAAACAGTCACTGTTGGCAGATGATATGATACTAAACATAGAAAACCCTAAAGATGTCCCCAGAAAACCACTAGGTCCCATTGCTGGATTCAGTAGAGAGGCCGGATATAAAATTAACACCCAGAAATCTGTTGCATTTCTATACACTAACAACAAAAGATAAGAAAGAGAAATTAAGGAAATAGCCCCATTTATCAGTGCATCAAAAAGAATAAAATACCTAGGAATAAACCTAAAGAGGCAAAAACCTGTACTCTGAAAACTATAAGACATTAATGAAAAAGTTAAAAATGACATGATATGGAAAGATATACTATGTTCTTGTACTGGAAGAATTAATTTTGTCAAAATAACTATACTACCCAAGGCAATCCACAGATTCAATGCAATCCCTGTAAAATTATCAATAGTATTTTTCACAGAAGTAGAACATAAAATATTAAGACTTATAAGGAAACACAAAAGACCCTGAATAGCCAAAGTGATCTTGAAAAAGAGAAATGGGGCTGGAGAAATAAGGCTTCCTGACTTCAGAATATACTACAAAGCTACAGTTATCAAAATACCCTGTACTGGCACAAAAGCAGATATATAAATCAGTGAAACAGAAAAGCCCAGAATAAACCCATGCATCTGTGGTCAATTAATCCACAACTAAGGAGGCAAAAATATACAATGGAGAAAAGACAGCCTCTTCAGTAAGTGGTACTGGTAAAACTGAGCAACTACATGTGAAAGAGTGAGAGGAGAAGATTCTCTAACACCGCACACAGAAATGAACCCAAATGGATGAAAACCTAAAGGTAAGATCGGATACTATAAAGTTCCCAGAGGATAACACAGGCAGAACACTCTTCAACATAAACTGCAGCAATATTTACAGTGACAGAAATAAAACCAAAAATAAGCCAATGGCACTTGATTAAACATAAAAGCTTGTGTACAGCAAAGGAGACCGTGAACAAAATGGAAAAACACAAATATGGAACCGGAGAAGGTATCTGCAAATGATGCAGCCAACAAAGGGTTAATTCCAAAATATACAAACAGTTCTTAAAGCTCAATACCAGAAAAACAAACAACCCAATCAAAAAATGGGCAGAAGATCTAAACAGACATTTCTCCAGAGGAGATGTACAGATGGTCAAAAAACACATGAAAAGATGCCCAACATCACTAATTATTAGAGAGACGCAAATCAAAACCATGATAAAGTATCACCTCACAGCAATCAGAAAGGCCATCATAAAAAAGTCTAAAGATAGTAAATGCTGCAGAGAGTGTGGGAAAAAGGGTAATATTATTATCACCTGTTGGTGGTAATGTAAGTTGGTGCAGTCACTATGGAGAGCAGTATGGAGGTTCCTTAAAAATCTAAAAATAGAGCTGCCATATGATCCTGCAATCCCACTTCTGGGCACATATCCAGAGAAAACCATAATTTGAAAAGATACGTGTACTCTAATGTTCACTGTGGCATGTTGACAATAGCCAAGACATGGGAGCCTAAATGTCCATCAGCAGATGAAGGGATAAAGAATATGTGGCCTATATGCACAGTGGGATATTAGCCATCAGCAGGAGTGAAGCAAGGCCGTCGGCAGCAACACGGATGGCCCTAGAGGCCATCATGCTAGGTGAGATAAGCCAGACAGAGGATGACAATATCGGGCGACACCACTTATATGTGGACTCACACAAATAAACTTATCAACAAGACGGAAATAGACCAGACACAGAAAACACACCCACAGTTACCAAGGGGGAATGGGGCGGTGGGGGGAGAGGACTGGGCAGTGATAAATTAGGAGTATGGGATTAACAGATACACTCTACTATATATTAAATAGATAAACAACAAGGACCTCCTGTATAGCACAGGGAAGCATATTCAACATTTTATAATTTATAAAGTAACTTAAAAAATAGGTATGTATCATACATACAGCAGAAGCACTTTTCTGTGCATGTGAAACTCGCACAATATTGTAGATCAACTATATTCAATTTTTAAAAAAAGTTAAGCCCCAAAGGTGGTCCCCTTTAAACATCACTTTTGCTGACAGCCTTACCCAGGGTCTAATTTTTCTGAAGGAAAAAAGCTGGAGGATCTGGCTGTGACAGAGAGCAGTGCTTCTCAAATTGAATATGTGTATCACCTGGGGATTCTTCAAATAGGAGTTCTGATTAAGTAGATCTGGGTAGGGCCTGCTAACAAACTCCCAGGTGAAGGCGGTGCTTCTGGTTTGTAGAGTCCACCCTGAAGAACATGGACATTGACAACGCCAGAGCCCAGTTCCTAGAAGATGTTGAACACTTGTGCTCCTGGGCATCTGAGCTTAAAACATAAGGCCTGTTCCTAAGGTTTCCTTAAAGGTCAGCAGAGGCCCTCTTTCTAGCTGTGAATAATGACAAATACCTCCTTCCCTCTCCTGGGTCAACCACTGAGAATACGCTGCAAACTTTTTTTTTTTCAGTGGAGTTTAAATAATAAGACAGAGTCTGTATCCAACTATGTGTCTATTCATTGGAAGGACTGATGCTGAAGCTCCAATACTTTGGCCACCTGATGCAAAGAGCCAACTCATTTGAAAAGACCCTGATGTTGGAAAAGATTGAAGGCAAAAGAAGAGGAAGACTGCAGAGGATGAGTTGGTTAGATAGCATCACTCAGTGGACATGAGTCTGAGCAAACTCCAGGAGATAGTGAAGGACAGGAAAGCCTGGCATGCTGCAGTTCATCGGGTCCCAAAGAGACATGACTTAACGGCTGAATGACCACCATGTATCAACAGCTCAGTTGTTTCTTATGAAATCAGTTTGAATGCAACCAAGAATGGCATTGGTTATTCCCTAGAGCCATCGTCTCTACGGCCACACGGTTCATATCATACAAAGACACTACCCCAATTTTATTAACTAACCTCAGCCCACACTTCATCCTTGCTTCCACTGGAAGTTAATTATACTGCTGCAGTTTCTAAGTCACGTCACTTAGGGTTGCCCAAATCTTTTTCCAGGATAAAAGCTTAATGAGCGTGTGGAAGCTAGGTTTCTTACCTTCTGTTATAATGCAAAAGGCAAGTAAATCAAGTGGACCTCCATTCATAATTTGCAGATACACTGGCGTTTAGGGGTCACGGATTAAACTGAACCTGCCAGGCCAAGATTGGGGTGACCTGTTCAACATGGCAACATTTAAGGTGAACTGGGAGAGTCTGTTACATCATGGGAAATGCCTGTATTCTAAGAAGTGGCTCTGCAAGTTGTGAAGACAACCCAGCCACGGCTGTAGTAAAAGTTTGAAAACTACACAAGGAAAATAGAAACAAAACTCTACATGATAAACTCAACTGAGTAGTTAAGTTTGAGTAAAAGGATAGGATATGAATATTTTTCTTATAATTTTCTGTGTTTTCAAACTTTTCTGTAAAGAGTATTTATCGACATTGCAATTGGAAAAAAAAATCTTGACTGTAAAAATCAACTCAGTTAAGCGCGCTCGTCTTCTGATTCGCTAAACACTTCAGTGTTTTTTCTTTTCGTTCTGTCCCCTTGGTTTCTGTTTTGCCCTTCCTGCATATACAGGGTCGAGGACACTATGAACCTGCTGAGAGCCACCTATGTATTCTGAAACCACCATGAAAGCAGGGACTGCTTGGGTCTCTCCCTCCATTAAGCTCCTGTTAGTTTTCCAAGGGTAATGAGGAAATATTCTCTTGGCCTCAAAGAATAGTGTGGCCCAGCCCTGCATGAGGCAGTAACCATCTCACAGAGAGACAGGAGGGGTCTTGGGCACCCTCCAGGATCCTGGGGTGCACACCTGACTCCTCTTCCTCAGGACTCAATGCCCCAGCCCAGCTGATCCCTCTCGCATCATACCCCATCACGGGTGGTTCTTTCCCAGACCCCACAGGTACAACTGCAGTTCACACAGGTTTTTACTATTCTTTCCTTGACTGGGGTGCTTCTTCCTTGCCTCAGCCCTGTTTCCTCCACCACCTTCCAGAACAACATATTTTTCTAAAACAAAATATGACCATGTCCCCTACTTAAAGCTTTGAGGATGCAAAAGTCAGCTAGAACATCAGAGGCGCTTCCCTTGGGCCTGATACCTCCCTTCTGACTTCTGCTCTGGAGAACTAAATGCCCAGCCAGGGAGAACCACCCTCCAACCATCTCCCCAGACCTGCCCCACCCGTGCTTGCCCCCCAAGCCTTTGCTCCTTCACTCCGCCAGTCTTTCCTTCTTTTCCAGGAAGCCCTTCCTGATACATCTGTACACATCCCGATTCCCTAAGAGGGCAAGCTTGACAGGCTGCTTGGCTCTGCTTGGGTGAGAGCCCCCCATATCTAAGTGCTCGCCTGTTGTGTAGGATTTCAAGCTGATTGCCTCCATTTTACAGGAGACAGGCCCCTCTTGAGAGAGTCACGGCTTTCTCACATAGTTGGCCGAGTCTCCCCACATGAGAGGCCTGGACTGGATTTCCCGGGATATTCCTTGACAAAGCTCATCAGGAGTGGGCGCAGGCTTGTCTCCCAGGTACCCATCTCAAAAAAGGACTGGCTCCTTCCTGTCCCCTCCTCCAAACAGCTCGATGACCCACAACTCACCCTGACCGTGGAGCGGGGCCGGCTCTAGCAGGAGAGACGTGAGACTGAGTAGCCGCGTCCGTTGCAACGCCAGGTCCGGGTGCACAGCCTGCTTGGCCGGGCGTTACCGGCGGGGCGCGCTTGGCGCGGGCACAGTAGGGGCCGGGAGAGGCAGCCGCGGAAACGAGGAGCGGAGCTTTTTCAGCCCAGACGTCGGGCCTTCGCTGGAGCGCACTGCGGGGCGCCACCTCCAGGGGGAGCCCGAGGCCCGCCCCACACAGTGCCCCAGCGATCTTGCGGGGCTGCCTCAGGTCCTCGCTGCTGGGTTCTTGTGCAGCTTTGTCCTGGGATCGTGTCCCTCCACACACGTGGGGGAAGGGATGTCTGGCCCTAACCTGCCACTGCAGCCTCCCCTCCCTTCTCTACAGTCTCCAAAACCTGCTCTCCAGGAGGCGACTCTGCATGCCCTAAGCAGTCAGGCAAGGTCTCAGCCCGAGCTCTTTCCCTCTTGCTGCTTCCGCCTGCTCGCCAAGTCATCTGTTAAACTCCACCTTCTGTAAAACTCCTACTCGTAGTTCAGGACTCCAGCCCAAAGGCTTTCTTACCTCCCTCCCCACCCCATCCCGCGAGGGACTCCCCGAGCTCCCGGTCCCACCGACTAATATCAACTGGCCCACTTGAGGCCAGCACGCAAGCGGCGTCCATGAGCTCATCTGGGAAGACAGTGGTTCACCCACCGGATGCCTACCATCCTGCTGGCGCGGTGGTGGCGATTAATGAGTGGGCTGGGAGATCAGGGGCAGGCACAGGCCGGCCACGCCCCCTGGACCCCTACAATGAATACAGGATACCCATTAAGAAATAGGAGGTGATCCTACGAACTGAAATTAAAATAAAGATCCTCAAGACCAGTAGGAAAAGGAAGCAAATTGCAGAACTGTCATTTAGTGGATGCATCTTATGTTTTTGTAAGTGTGTATCCATTCGAGTAGACTTGGATAAATGCATAGACAGTTTTGTAATGATGTTTACCAGCTGAGGCCAGTAATTATCTCCAGAGGGGGACAAAGGTGAAGCTGAGGCAGGTGGAAGGGAGATTTTCACGGTTTGGTCTGAATCCTTCTGTATCATTTAAATTCTATAAACAGAGTAAATAGACAACCAGAAAGAATACAACCAGAATATATACCAGAATAAATACAGACTTGCACACAAGTTCTATCAGAAGGGGGAGGGGCAGGTTTCTGTTTCTGAAGATCTTTGCAGAGCCCATAGCTAGGCCTGGGACCTTTCTCAGTCTTCTGAGAATGGCGACCATCCTCCTGGGAGCCTTAATTGCCCCAAATGTTTTCTTTAATCAGTATAATTAGCAGAGCATCAATTAGGCTGAAAGGTTCCTGCAGCAGCTGCTTCCATCTTTCACTGACCCTCACAGCCCTTTCAGTGACTCAACTCCCCTCCATGGCTCTCTATTTCCTCTTGTGACTCTGAAGATAACTATGGGCAAATGGGAGACTCTAGAGCCTACTGATTTGCTAGGGTTTGGTTCTTGCCTGCTGTTTCATCTTGTTTTGAAACTTTTTATTTTATATTGGGGTATGGCCAGTTAACAATGTTGTGATGGTTTCAGGTGAACAGCGAAGGGACTCAGCCATACATATACACAACACACACACACGTATCCATTCTCCCTGCAACTCCCCTCCCATCCAGCCTGCCACATAACATTAAGCAGAGTTCCATGTGTGTGCTTCTTAGTTATCCATTTTAAATCTTTTCATCTTTCTTAAGTGGCTCATTGGTGGCTCCAACTTGAATACTGCTCTTTCTCCTGAATCTGTATCTCCTATTTTGCAGTTCATTGACAGATTCCACTGTCCACTGGTCACTAAAGCCAGAAAATCTATCAGTTATCTTTGCCCCCCACACTCACACCCAGTCAACCATTACACCCTTTAGAACTGGCTCCTAAATGTCTCTCGAGACTACCCCTCTTTCTCTAACTCCACTGCCAGCCAGTGGGTTATTGCGTCGTACCTGGGGTTTTGCTCTTGCCTTTTACTACTCCATTCGCCCTCCAAATGCCACAGAAATCTTTCTAAAAAACAAATCTGACCATGTCCCTCACAGCTTAAAATATTGCTGGTACCCAGTACCCTCCTGAATAGAGTCCAAGCCCCTTAACATGGTAGACAAAGGCCACGACTTCTCTGCGTGCATCCAGGCAGTTACCATTCCCCTCACGCTTCATAGCTCTGCCTCTGCCTGCTGAGCTTTCCTGCTGGAAGTCTTCTGTGCACACGTGTTGATTATTTTTCTTTCCCTGTATCCACTGCTATTTCTTGTGCTACCTGGCACCCATGAACCATCTGTGTGGCTTCTCAATCCAGGTGTATCTCATATGGCTGACTCCAGGTCCCCTCTTCCTCACTTAAGGCAAAGCCAGATCATTTAATATCTCTCTTCTTGGAATTCGGATTTTAAACATCATAAGCTCCTTGAAGAGTTAGTCCATTGCTGGCTCAGTCCTGCTTCCTGAGACTAATTCTCCAGTTTTCCTGTGATTCTAGTTGTTCTTTAGACAAGTTTCCAGTCAGTTCTTTTCCTAAGCTAGCCAGATAATTTTCTGGTGCTTTTAATCAAAGAACTCCCAATGAACCCAGCCCTTCTGCATCAGAGAAACTCTTACTTATCCTTCAGAATCCAAACTAAATATCCATTTACTCATTCAACAAGTATTTACTGAAAATATGCTATGAATTGGGCACTATTTTGACTGCTGGAGATATAATATTAAACAGATATGCTTCTTGGCCATATGGACCTTAAAATATCTCCAACTGAACAAGTTTTTTGGAAAAGGGACTTTAGGTGCAGGATAGAGTTAATGACTCCATCCTGGCACCCTACCAGTATTGGTATGGGCAATTGCTTAATTACCTCATATCTGCATCCCTCAATCATCCCACAGGGAAATTCTACTGTGTTGAGATTAAAATTCAGAGGTGCAAGTGTGGAAGCAAGGAGACCAGTTTGGGGGCTGTTGCAATAATCCAGGGGGCAATTGATGGTGGTTTGAAACACAGGTGAATGTGTTCCTCTACCAGGAACTCTAAAGTATAAACAAGATCAAAGCCCAAGAGAAGTACAGCAGGAGCTCCCCAAACTAACAAACAAGTCATTGATAATGGGATACAAGTCACTGATAATCAGAGAAAAGTGGATTAAAACAATTATGTGACACTGTGTCTGTTTTTCTGGCAAAAATTATGGCCAGACACTGCCAAGTTTTGGCGGGGATATGCAGATTTAAAAATCCTCTTTCACTGTTTATGAGAACGTAGAATTGAGAAGCGATGTAGCACTGCCGACTCAAGTATACACATAACCTGGACTTCCCAGGTGGTGCTAGTGATAAAGAACCCACCTGCCAATGCAGGGGACACAGGAGATGAGGGTTTGATCCCTGTGTTCGGAAGATCCCCTGGAGAAGGAAATGGCCACCCACTTCAGTATTGTTGCCTGGTAAATTCCATGGAGAGGGGAGCTTGGTGGGCTACAGTCCATGGGGTTGCAAAGAGTCGGACACAACTGAGCATAGCACAGCTATACACATATCGTGACCCAGCAATTCAGCACCCTGTTAAATATTCCAGAAAATTTCCACACAGGTTCTTAAGGGAATGGGTAGGAAAGTGTTCACTGAGGCAGCAAGGAGGTGGAAGCAGAGTAGGCCTCCGTAATTTGGATAGTGGATGGGTAAAATTTGTATCAGATTTTGTGATAAGCACTTAATATGCCTTATCTCATCTTTTCTTCAAAATAACCCTAAGACTGGGACTTTTAATAGTATTCTGTTTTACAAACGATAAAACGGAAGCTATCCTTCCATACGCAAACCGTCGTTTATTTTCTGGTTCACTCTCCTTAGTGTTCGAACGAAGACATTGGGGTTCAGGGGCTCAGCAGAGTGCCAAGTTTCCCAGACAGATGGGACCCTCTCTTCCTGGCCCCGGGAGCTTTCCTGTCTGGGCCTTCAGCACCGCGGACAGCGCCAGCGGGGCAGGGCTGGGCGGGGCGTCCTCGAATACGTCAAGACGCGTGGAGTCTCCCAGGCGCTCAGCCCACGTCGCCGCGTCTCGTGACCCAGGTAATTGGTACCTTGCGCTCCGCATCATCTGCTCGCAGCCCCTTGACCCGCAGCCTCTGGATTGCGCTGCCGCGCCGACCCCCACCGGCCGGGTGAGCGCGGCGGCCCCTCCCCTCCAGGTCCCTGCGCCTCCTCCCCTCTCGCTGTTTCTCGGGCCTCCCCGCTGCTCCTCTCTCCCGGGTCCTGGGGCGCCGCAGCCCGGAGCAGGGGCCCCGCGAGGCGGGAGGAGTGAGCGTGACCTTGGCTCCGTCTTTGGCTGGCTGCGGCCTCCCCAAGGACATCCCCCGCCTTTCGCGTTCGTCCGACCCAGCGGGTGCAGTTCTGTGAAGCGTTTTGCGCAAAGGAGTGAAGCTCTGCCGGTGGGGTTTCAGACATCGGCGTGGGGTCTCTAGCCCAAGACTGCAGACTGTCCACGCCTTTCGTGGCCTGGGGAGGGGCCTACTGCCCTTCCCCTCCTGAAGGAACCTGGGCTGCGGAGAACAGCGCTGGGGAGGGGGATGGTATAGCGTTATGTGCTTGGTGGGACAGGCAGGCAGCTTCGAAGTCTCAGGACCTCGTCGGGGGAGGCGGGAGGTGGGCAGGGCCCTTATATACGGCTTTAATCGCGGTTTCTGCTCACAAATGGGGAAACTGAGGCCTTGAGAGAGGCAAGACTGGCCGGAGGTGGCAGCCAGCCTGAGAACTGATTCTCCATCTCTCAGGGAAATGCGGGGGATGAGACAAGGTCCCAGCAGGGTACCATGATGTCCATCCCTGCACCCCCTCCGCACATATCCTGTAGCATATTAGGACAGGCCCCTTTTACCTTTGTCCTTTTCCCACCCCTGGGCTTTCGCTCAGACTCTCCATCTCTGCCAAGGAAATAAGCACACCCCCTTTCTACCCTGCTTCCTCCCCTAAGATCTGCCTCCTTGACCTTCTCTTGGGTTCAGTAAACTAAGGTTGGGACTTGTTCCTGAGAAAAGGCCACCCAGATCCCAGAACAGGGTGCCATAGCAGGCCGACAGGAGCGTGAGTCTAGGCTCTGCTGCTGCCCAGCTTCAGGGTCTGGGGAAGGCTCTGTTAACTGATCTCTACAATGGGCGTATGGCAGAGCAGTCCTCAGCAGGGCTGCCCAGGTAGGGGCTTATGTGAGAGAGGCTCGGGGGCCAGGGCTTCTGCAGTTGTTATGCTTCTGGGGGTGGGGCTGGGGATGGTACTGACTTTGGCCTTAGGGAGGAGACCACCAAGACCTATCCAGAGCGACCTGCCTGTTAGTCCACTGGAGGCTGAGCTGGGCTCTTCCCTTTCACCTGAGTAAGCAGAGCAGGCTGGGACTTTGACTGCAGGTACTGAGGCCAACTCTGTGCCCAGAACCTCCAGGGCTCCTGCACCCCCAAGCCCTGCTGGGGTTGGGCAGGGGTGGTTGGCTGGCTGCCCTCCTGTCAGGCTGGGTGAAGGCCATAGCAATGTGCAGTGGCTTCCCGGATTACTCAGTATTTGTAAAACACAGTTTTCCTGGGCTGGGCCAGGCAGGACACAGGCAGCCCCCCACCCGCACCCCCCTGCCCCAAGCCACCCCATTTCCCAGTGGGAGTGGTTGCCGGCAGGGAGCAGCTCTGTGTTTACATCACGACTGGGCAGTGAGGGGGCACGGGCTCTGGAACCACAGGGCCCCGCCACTCGCCAGCTTAGCCTCTCTGTGCCTGTTTCTGTGTTTGTAAAATGAGACGAGAGAAGTGCCCACCTCCCGGGACTGTTGGAAGGGAGAGAGGAGCATGGTGCCTGCCCCCAGGCCAGCGCCGGCTCGCTGTGCTCTTATCCTCATTGCCACAATGGGCATCTTCCTGTCAGGCTTTCTTGCCTTGGGATGCGGAGGTCAGTTTCCCCACTGGGTTGTTTAGAGTCTTCTGATGTTCCAGGCCAGTAGCGCCTAGGCCCTATGGCCATCTGGGCAGGGGCAGCAACCCTGTATTTGCCCAGGTCTCAGGGGCTATGAGAGGTTGAGAAGGGGTTGGCACCCTGACCCTCTGACCGCAGATCTCAGATCTTGGGGCCCCAGCCCACACCTGGAGGGTGCCACTCCAGGGAGAGCCAGCCCCTGGCAACCCTCACTAAAGCCTAGTGTCACTGGGCTGGTGGGGCTGGACAGGCCGCTGAGTGTGTGGAAAGGAACCTTCTGGCACTTGGGACTCAGGTTCCAGCTGAACCCATCTCCTTCCTCCCTGCAGTGCAAGGCAGTTTTGCTTTTTAATTTTCCTTTGTTTGGACTTGCTGCTGGTTGCCCCCAGGAGCCCACTGTCACTCAAGGAGACCACCCTCCCCTTCCCTCTGCCTCCTGTAAGTTTGGAGGGAAAAGGGGAGGAGATGCGCCAGGAGGGCTGTGCCCTGCCCTGCCTTGGAACATGACTCCTTGTAAAATAGAAGGTCCAGCCGGCTGTTTTGGAGACTTGGTTGAACTGGTGGGGAGGGGAGTGCCCTGTGGGCTGGGCACACCTGGCCCCAGGGGCATTGACTTCCGGCCAAGCCTAGGCAGGGAGGTACACTTTCTGGGATTGAGTTATGCAAGGGGAAGCCAGCCCTCTTGCCTGCATGGCCCCTGGTGGGGTGGCTCTGGTGCTGCACCCCACTCACAGGCTGGGGTTCTCTGCTCAGAAGGGCATCAGCAAGTACTCAGAGGGAGCTGCTCTGTGTTCGGGCAGTGCTGGGGAAGAGAAGGGAGCTCTGCTTACAGTTGTTTTGGGGGTATTATGAAGGAACAGAGGTTCTAAGAGAAGGTTCTTCTCTTAGAATCCCTGTCTTCTGTTGGCGGGGAAGGAAGACCCCCACCCCATATAGACATAGACTCCTGAAAGCCCATTGTTCATGCATTTTTCCTGGGGAAGAGCAGGTGGCTTAGTGGGGTCAAGGAAAGTCGCTTGTCACTTTTGGTCACAATGACCAGAGATCCAGCAGTGCCATGGGCCTTGAGATAGTACAGCTCGGCCAGGGCCCTTTCTTCTGGCGTTTTCCTGACCAGGCATGGTGCACCCAGTCCTTGAAGGACTTCCCTGCCTGCGTTCCAGGGTGGCTAGGGGGCCTGGCCGCCTGTCTCTCTCTCTGTCTTGTGCTGCCTAGCCCAGGGCCACCTGCCCAGTAGGCCCGCTAAAGGCCACGTGAACGGACAAGTGGCTGCTGGAGCCTCCTTCCATCCTGGTCCTGTGGCTTATGCTCCTCTTTTATTGTCTGTGTCCAGGATGAGCCAGCTGAGGCTGCTGCCATCCCGGCTTGGGGCACAGGCCTCAAGGCTCCTGGCCCCACATGGAGTCCAGACGTTCAGCTGGTGCAGCAGGTCGTCTGGGCCGCCAGCTTCCTTTGCAAGCAGCAGAGTTGGAGGTGGTTCCAGTTATATGGAGGAGATGTACTTCGCCTGGTTGGAAAACCCCCAGAGTGTCCACAAGGTTGGCACCCCTCTATGTGTGAGAGAAGGTCCTGAGGCTGGGCTGTGGAGGGGCAGTGGGGAGAAGCAGCTTGCCTGCTGAGTGACCCTGGGTAGTTTCTTTGCCTCTCAGGTCCACCATTGTCTTTGTTTGTGAAAGAGCTTGTCCTCATATTAGGTGAGGAAAGCTCATTGCTCTGCTGTTGCTGAACTAGCCAGTGGCTGGTGGTCTGGCTTGAGACGCCCAGATGATGCCCTGCTCAGACACATTTCTCCTCTGTCATGCTGCACTGTGCCAGGTGGCCCCTTGTCCTGTGGTTAGGAGCACGGATGTTTATATATGTATATATAGAGAGAGAGCAGGTGAAATAAGTACACACTGATGGTAGAAAATAATAATAATGAAAATGAAAAAATAAAATCCGTTGCCAGGGCAAAAGTAAAAAGTGAAGCTGCTGTCTCTCCATTCACAGTCCTCAGAGGAAAGGAATACGTTCACATGATTCAAAACGAAAAGCATTAAGTTCTACAGTGAAAGGCCTTCCTCCCATTCCATCTGCTCAACTCCTACCTGTCTGGTCCCCAATCTATTCTTAATTTCTTCTGTATCTATTCAGATTTTCTTTAGATAAACTTATTACAAACATAATTCTGGATTTCCCCCACCTTTACACCAACAAATGGCATGTAATGTCCACCGTTTTGCCGCAGGCTTTTTTAATTCAGCGTGCATCTCTAAGATTTTCAGTGTCAGCACCTTAAGAGCCCCGTTTCTCCCCCCAGCTGTGCACTATTCCACTGTTTGGATGGACGTGCCACACCCACCCCCAAGGATGGGCCTCTGGCTCGATGCCCGTCTCTGGCTGCCGCGCCTGCTGCTGCACTGCATCGCCTTTGCGTTCATCACCTCGAGTGTGTGCAGCTCACTATGGGATAAACTCCACAAAGTGCAGCTGTTGGGCAGAGGGCATCTGTACACGCAGTTGTGACAGATGTTACCCAGTTGCTTCCCGCAAGGAGCGTGCCGTTACCCTCCCACCAGCACTGTTTGGGAGGATGCAAAGTCATGCTCGTCCCCTGTGTGCTCTGCTGGGCCACGGAGGTGCCGATGCATTTGTCCGTCTGGTTTTTGTTTCTGCTCAAAGAGTAGCGAACCATGCGTCCTCTTCTGTTTCGTTCCTTTAAAGCATATCTTGGCAATGTTCCATATCCATAACAATAGATGCATCTTTAAAAAAAATACTACATGGTTTTCCAGAATCTAAATTTACCATTTATTTAAATGGTTTCCTATTGGTCACCACTTAGATTGTTTCTATGCTGCCATTTTTGTAAACTGTCCTGCGGGGAACATCCTTGTACCTGTAGGCACACCTGTCCAAGTACATCTGTAGAATAAATTGCTGGCAGTGGAATTTCTGGTTCAAAAGATACATACATTGAAAGTGTTGAGGACCTGCCTGCCACATTGCCCTCTACAAAGGCTGCCTCTAATCCCAGTGTGTGAGGGCATGTTTCCCCCAGGGATGGAAGTCTCTTTCATACCTGAAGCCCCTTGATCACAACTTATAACTCGCCTGCCAACCCTCTACCAAGCTGAGTCCTGGAGGATCTGACTCTGGATGGGGGCCTGGGCTGGTTGAGAGGGATCCCTGGACAGGGTCTTAGGAAGGAAGGTCCTGAGAGCTATAGTGATGAAGGAAGACCAGTGTCCCCTGGGGTCCCAGTCTGGGCCACACCCAATGACTCTCAGTCCCTAACTCGGCTGTTTTCTTGTTTCTGCCCCCGTCCAGTCCTGGGACAGCTTCTTCCGGAAAGCCAGTGAGGAAGCCTCTTACAGCCTGGCTCAGCCCCAGGGTTCTGTCGTCTCTGAAAGCAGGCCGGCAGCATCCAGCCGGACCGAGACCAGTAAACTGGTGGAAGACCACCTGGCTGTACAGTCCCTGATCCGGGCCTACCAGGTGAGCGACTGGAGGGCGCAGGCTCCTGGGTGTGGCAGGCGCTAATGACAAGGAGACTGGCTCAGCTCCAGGCCACCTCAGAGCCCTTCTCCGAGCCCTCTGTGGGGGGCTCTGACCCCCCTCCTGCTCTTTGCCACACTACCATCCACATCGCTTGCCATCTCCCTTCATATTTTGTGTGGACTGGTTTGTTTGTGGTCTTTCTCATGGAGTGTTATCTATCTCCCACACCACTGTGCCCCAGTACCTGGAGGGGTACTTAGTGGGTGGTCGGTTTCAGTGAGTGTCGAATGAAAGGTGAATCCGTTGATCCTTGTGGATGTCCGTTTTCTCCTCTTGACTGGGCATTCCAAGAGCACAGGGCTGATGTCCGGCAGGTGCTTAGCCAGTGTTTGTGGGACGAATGAATGAATGAATGAGTAGTTCATTAAGCAGCCCTCCGCCCGTCGCTTGCTCTCTGTCCTGGAGACTTAGGCTGGGTTCCCAGGCTCAGCCCCCGCTATGTCAGAGTCCTGATGGTGTTCCCTATTCTTGGTCTTGATTCAACAGTACTAATTGGAGGGCTGTTCTGGGCGTTCACGCCATAAAAATGCAATCATTTAGGATCTCTCTGGGAATCGGTGGCAGAGCTATTTCATAAGAGAAACTTGTCTTGAAGACATGCAGAAGGAAGGGTGAGGGCATCCTGGCAGCGACTGAGTGGGAGGGTGCCGCACAAGCTGCTGTAGGGCTCTGGGGCGAGAGGGAGGCCTTAGCACATGGAAAGGGCGCCTTGCCTCTGAATGAGGCTCTCTGCGTGGGTTGGCAGCTGCCCACCCAGGGTGTGCCAGCTGTGCTGAGGATGCACAGGATCGGGCTCCCCTATTGGTCTCAGGACCCATGGATCACAGGCCACTTGGGAGCAAACAGCATTGGTGGTAATGACGCTTGTCTTGGCTGGCTAATAGGCAGGATGCGATCTAACTGTTGACTCTGAAAAAGAAGAACAAGGAACATAACACTTTATATGAAATATAAGGTATCATTCAGAGTGCAGCCCGAGGGCCTGATCTTCCAAGCAGAGTCTCAGTTCTGCAGTGGGCCTTTGGTCTTTCGTTGTCGGAGATCACAGCACCAGGGTCCTTCCAGCAGGTCGGTCTCTGGATTCAGGAAGGTTACTTTGTGTTGGCTTGATAAAAATCTGCCTGATGCTGAATACTTACGGGGTGGGCTGCGGCGCCTCACAGGCCAACTCGGGGCTGAGCTCTGGTTTGACTTGCCTGCATACACTACTGAAAAAAACCCCAAGCTGCTGCTTATTTGCAAACATATAGAAGGTAGAAGAATCATGTCTCAAACCCTCAAGCCCATCATTACAGTGCCGCTCTTGATTCATCTTACCCACCTCCGGCTCCACCCACAGGCCACTGATTATTTTGAAGCAAATCCCAGATGTCGTTTCATTTCATTCATTGAATGTTTCAGGATGTATTTCCAGAGATAAAGCCTCCTTTAAAAATTTACAAATATACATAATAGCATTATCACTGCTAAAAATAGTAATAATCTTTAATGTCATCAAATACCCAATTGGTATTCATTTGTGCCTGTTTGTCTCTAGGATTTCTTTTTTCTGCTTATTTGAATCGAGATTCAAACAAAGCCACAGGTTGTGATGTTGACACGGCTCTTCAGCTCTCGTTCTCTTCTCTGCAGGCTCTTCTCCATTTCTTTCTGTATTCCTTGTTTGTCCCGGCTCTTCAGCTCTCGTTCTCTTCTCTGCAGGCTCTTCTCCATTTCTCTCTGTATTCTTTGTTTGTCCCGTAGAGTTTTCTTGAGTCTGGATGTTGCTTATTGCATCCGCGTGGTATCACTTTATCTGACCCTTTGTCCCATGTGATTTCTGTAAAGTGGTGGTTATATCTAGGTGCTTGACCCAACATAGATTTGATTTCTTTGTTGCAAAATCAGCTTCCTGGTGGTGATGGCACTTCATCAGTTAGTAGCTAAGGATAATTATTTCCTGGATGCATTAAGTCATTAGGAGCGGTAAAAGTGGTGACAATCTATTTCTGTCTTTGTTTGGTGCCTGAAACATTTCCGCGGGGAGGAACTTTCCTTTGTTAGCTCGTTTAGCCTCAGGTACAAACTGTATAGGGAGGGTAGGGTCAGTGCTTGATTGGTTTTCTTTTTATTGATGGATTTTCAAAATTATGATTTGCTTCCCTAGCATCTTCCAAATATGGCAAATAAGGGCTTTTCTTCTTCTTCTTAGTATGATATGAATGCTTGGATTTAAACACATTTGATGAATTTCAGTCTGCTACAGATATTCTCCTTATTGTTGCTCAAAATGTGTCCTTATTCCCAGCCTCAGTGGTGTTTGGTAGGAGAAGATGATTTGAGCTCATCTTGTACGTTTCTAAAAAGCCAGTTCTCCAGAGAGTGAGGGAGTATTTGCTGTTACTGGTTTGGACGTGACTTTTGGGTTCTTTTGATGGTTAGAGACAGGATATATGTATTTTTTTAAAGATACCATACTTTATAGTTTGTACTGATGCTTCTATACATGTCAAATATAGGACTTAGGGTTGTCTTTGACCTCGTCAATCTTACATCACCGTCTCCTTTTAAAAATATCAAAAATAGAGGTTCTCAAAGATGCAATACAATGACATATTTGATTTTTCTCATAATCCATACATGACAAGCTAAGGATACAATTCTAGTACTACCACTGCTGGATGGAAATATAAATGAATTTATGATCTTTTTATTTCTGCAGTCCTGTTTGCCTTTGGGGAGCATTCTGCTAGTCAATTGGAATAGTTCCTCTCTATATAGTTATGCCACAAAATGGATGCATTAATTCATTTATCTTACTTTCAATTTTTAAAACTTAATTTTTTTAATTTATTGATTTTTAAATTGAAGGATAATTACTTTACAGAATTCTTAATTTTGTTTTATAGTGATAGAAAATATTTATAAGATTCCAAAGGCAAGATATATTCTTAAAAGTCTAGCTTCTAGCCCTGCCACTCTGCCCTATTTTGTCCTTTCCCTGTAGGTAATAATTTTTCTTATTTTTTGGTTTTATTATTTTACTACATATTGTTCTAATGCTCACGTTTATTTGTAGACATTCAAATAGATACAAGTATATGCAAGTACATATATTTACTTTTGTCTTTCCTTTCTTAGATAACAGGTAGTTTATTGTAAACATTTTTATATAATTTGCTTTTTTGCTTAAGAATATTTTGTGGAGACAATCTCACTGTAGCAGTTAGGAATTTTCCTCATTCCTTTGAGCAACTCTGTGCCTGCATGAGTTTCCCATATCCATTTGTCAGTGTCCTGCTGATGGACATTTGGGAAGTTTTTAGAATTTTGCAATTACTGATAGTACCATAGTAATTATTTTTGTGTATGCATTCCTTCCTGTTTCTGAAAGCTGCACGATGTACTTTTAAACCGAGTTGAGCTCCTGCCACCTCAGTTGCTGTGCTGGGGCTTCACAAGCCTGCTAGGACCTGGGTGCTGGGCACGTGGAAACTTGAAATTCTGAAGCCGGAAGTGAGGGGCCTGGAGTCTCAGTGTTGGTGGGGGTCTGCCCGGCTGTGCTCCACTCTGCCTTGGCCTTTTCTCCTCTCCAGATCCGGGGCCACCATGTGGCCCAGCTGGACCCCCTGGGCATTCTGGATGCGGACCTGGACTCCTTTGTGCCCTCAGACTTAATCACCACCACTGATAAACTGGGTGAGAATCGAAACCCTCCTGTTGCCCTGGCAACGTGAGCCAGCTGATGCCTGTGCCTAGTGACGGACACTGAGCCTGCGGTGCCCTGGGTCTCGGGTCTCAGCCATCAGTCTGAGAGGCTTTCTTCTGACCCTTGCCCATCTATGCTTCGGGTCCCTGCGAGGGAGGGCTCTCCATCCTCCCCAGCTGGTGCACCCACTCAGCAAGTTTGAGACACCTGTCCAGGCCCTTCCTTGTGATGGCCAGCTCGGTTCTGACTCTCACGCCCTGTGCCCTGCGGACAGAGGGCCCTTGACCTTTAGGCTGGACCTGGTGGGAGGGTGCTGGGGGCACTGGAAGGAGGCCTAAGGATGCAGCTAGGCTCACCTGCGCCACCTCCCTCTCTCCTGCCTGCCGCCCGGACTCTGCCCCGTGGGCCTCCCAGCCTTCTACGACCTGCAGGAGGCTGACCTGGATAAGGAGTTTCAGCTGCCCACAACCACTTTCATTGGAGGCTCCGAAAACACCCTTTCTCTACGGGAGATAATAAGGCGCCTGGAGGTGAGCACGGGCAGGCGTGTCGGGCACGCGTGATGAAGCTCCCCAGCGTGCGCTGGAGGCGGGGAGGGCACTGCCTTTCCTGCTCCAGGCCCTGAGGCGGCCCCTCTGCTTCCTGGCTCCTCGCGGAGTGCCCCTGTCCCCACAGTGCACCTGCTGCCAGCTCGCGGAGTGCCCCTGTCCCCGCAGAGCACCTACTGCCAGCTCGCGGAGTGCCCCTGTCCCCGCAGAGCACGTGCTGCCAGCTCGCGGAGTGCCCATGTCCCCGCAGAGCACGTGCTGCCAGCTTGCGGAGTGCCCCCTGTCCCCGCAGAGCACCTACTGTCAGCACATTGGTCTGGAGTTCATGTTCATCAACGACGTGGAGCAGTGCCAGTGGATCCGGCAGAAGTTCGAGACCCCGGGTGTGATGCAGTTCTCCAGTGAGGAGAAGCGGACCCTGCTGGCCCGGCTAGTGCGCTCCATGAGGTCAGGCCCCCAGCACCTTCCTGGGAAGCCCCAGTGGCTGGGGGGCCTGCTCCAGGGCTGTCTGAGACATCCCAAGCCCTAGCTGATGAGGAGATACCTGGCAAGTGAAGGCAGGACTGGGTGGGGCTCCAGGAAATGACACCGAACGAGGATGGAACGGACATAAAGATGTCCCTGCGTGGGATGGAACGGACATAAAGATGTCCCTGCGTGGAGTAGCAGGGACTTCCTGCAGGTAGGGCAGAGCTGGGCTTCTGTGAAGCTGGGTCTGCCCAGGACCGTGGGGCCCTGGAGGAGCCCCTGGCCCAGCTGCTGGGAATAAAGTGGCTCCCTGAGCAGTGACATGTGGGCTGGAATTTGAATTGAGCCGTGAGGAGGTCTTTGGAACATGATGAGAGAGCTCCAGGGCACGTGTGCTGGAGGGCAGTGAGCCGAGAACTGTGGAATGGCTCGTGCAGCAGCTTGACTGGAAGGGGAAGAGAAGGTGGTTCCTGGGAATGGATGTAGCCAGAGGCCTCTGGTTAAGCTGGGAGGAGCCTCAGCCTCCCCCAGACCTATGCTCCTTGCGGGTGGGGCATCATGGTGTCTGTGTTGGGCCCCGGACTGTGCAGAGAGACGTGACCTCGTAGCTTCCCCATCCTGGCACCCTACTCCAAGCCCCCAGGAAGAGCCCTCACGAGCCCCTGCCTCTCCACCCTTTTCTTCCCCTCCCCAAGCAGGTTTGAAGACTTCCTGGCCAGGAAGTGGTCTTCTGAGAAGCGGTTTGGCCTGGAGGGCTGTGAGGTCATGATTCCGGCCCTGAAGACCATCATCGACAAATCCAGCGAGATGGGGATTGAGAACGTCATCCTGGGGATGCCGCACAGGTGGGTCCTCCCTGCCTCAGCCTGGGCTTCTCCCCCAGGCCTGGCAAGCTGAGATGGGTGTGAGGCTTTGAAAGTCAGAGTAGGGGTGTTGTTGGGACCTCGGGGGTAGAGGCAAAGGGGTCTGGAAAGGTCTGACTCCCTGGGCCCTGGCTTGCTCATCACAGAAAGAGCTGAGAGCGTGGCCAAAGCCTCTGGAACCAGGCTCTCTTGGGCTCAGCTTCTCTCTCACCATGCTGCCGCCATCCCCAGCCATCCTGAGATGACATAAGGGGCTATGTCATCCTACTTGAGGTTCCTGTGGAGTGGCTCAGCCCAGAAAAGTGCGATGAGGGCAGAGCCTGGACACATGGGCCTGGGTTGGCCTCACCTGGTGGGAGGTCTCTGGAGGTCAGCTGAATGTCTCTTTCCCTGGCTTCTAGCTGACCACTCATTTCCCTGGGACCTTGATAAAGACTTGGAAGGTTGGCCTGGCCACTGGGCAGTTTACCTCTGAGCTGGAGCCTGTGGGATAATGAGGAATATAGCCAAGGCAGACAGGGGTCCTGATGAATGGGCAGGGACAGGACATGCTGTCTGTCTGAGGGGCAAAGCCTTGGTGTTTCCCATGCCCATTTCCGCTGCTCACAGCAGGGCCAGCCCCCTACTGCTTCAGCACTGGGGCATCAGGATGAAGCGGGAGGAGGGTCCCCACCCGTGGGCTGGCCTGCCAGGAGTCCAGGCTTTGTCTCACAGGCTCTGTGCCCTGGAGGGAGCAGAGAGGACCCCGTGGTTTCAGGACGGCGTGGCTTCAGGAGAACTGTGCGGGGCGGGGCGAGAACGGTGCTGGCCAGCAGGCAGCTCTGGGACTCTGATGGCGCGGCACGGGCTCCTGGCCTGAGGAGGCTTCTCGGGGCCAAGGACTGCCCTCGGCCAAGCCTCCATAGTTGAGAAGGGGCCTCTGAGGCTTGAGGGCTTTCCCCAAAGGGGCTGAGGGGTGTTCATCCGGTTCCTGTGTCCACACAGCCCTCCCTCCACAGAGCAAGAGAGAAGCCCGCCGGAAGAGGGCTGCCCTCCTGTCACGGGGCCCCGTGGGGCTGGAGGTCACGCCAGAGTATGTGCAGGCCTAGGGCTGGCGTCTGCTGCTGGGCTATGGGAAGCGAGTTCTGAGTCACGCCTCGCGCCTGGCTCAGGCTGGCGTCCACCCCTGCATGTATTGCCCCGTGATGGCAAGTTCAGGCTGGGCTGGAGAACCCCTGGACCTAGCTGCTTCCCCACAGCCCCCCTGGACCCCCTCCCCACCCACCAGACCTAAGCTCGTCTGGACAGGTCCTCCGGTGACTCCTAAGGGCAGAAACGTCACCTCTTCTGTATCTGCTCCAAGACGCTGCTAGGCTGGGCTGGGGAGCCGTGTGGGAGCGGTTGCGCTGGGTTAGCAGGTTGGGGTCGAGATTCTGGGTTGGGCTCAGCTTTTGGGTCAGGGAGGGAGGGAGTGGACACTCGGCCATGAGGCTGGGTGGCTCCCGGCTCGTGAAGGCCTCCTGAGTCTGGGGGGTGTGGGTGTCTGCTGGCCAGCTGAAGCTGCTCACATGCCTTGCAGATTGAGACAGGAGCAGAGGGCCATTCCTGCTGGGTCCTCGGTGGGCAGGGAGCATGGTTATGCTGGGGTGTGTTGAGGGAGGTGGCCCCTGTGCCGGGTGAGAGCCCTGTCCCCTCTGGCCCAGGGGCAGGCTGAATGTGCTGGCCAACGTTATTCGCAAGGACCTGGAGCAGATCTTCTGCCAGTTTGATCCCAAGCTGGAGGCAGCGGACGAGGTGGGTGCCAAGTGTGGGCACCAGAGCTCCTGGAGAGCTGGGTATTGGGGGATGGACAGGCACGCAGACGAGTGGGAGAAAGGCTGGGGGTCAGTGTGAGGCTCCTAAGGTGCTTTGGAGCCAAGTGCTCTGATCTCAGATAACTAGGAGAATCCTTGGATAATCTGGGCCAACCTGCTATCTCCAGCCAGGGAAACTGAGGCCCAGAGAGGTGCAGGGGAGTGCCTGAAGTTACTCAGTTCAGCCCATGTGGCTGTGTCTCTGTGCCCAGAGTCCTGCCTGCCTGCCCGTAGGGACTCCTCACTCGCTTGTTTGCCCAGCACAGTGTTGGGAGGCCAGGACAGTTTCCTGTGCCCGCTGATGAGCAGAGGGCACAGCTTTCCACCCTCACCCACTTCCGGGTATGTTTACATGTCATGTAGGCCTCGTATCTCATGCTTTTGTGCGTGCTGGGCCCTCAGCCACGTTGCCGTCTTCCCTTCCTCTCCCTCTCCCACGTCCTGCCCATCACCCCGTTTGATGGCTTTCCTGGGCCTCCAGGCAGGACAGCTGTCTGTGCCTCCTCCGTGCTCCCTTTGCCTCAAGAACCGTGTCTGCTCTGGCCTTTTCCATTCTGTGTGTACGTGTGATTGTCTGTCTGTCTGTCTGTTTTCTCATCCAGGCTGGTAGCAAGGTGAGGGCAGGGGCCTTTCCCCCGAAGCCTGAGCACCCAGTCCTGGAGGATGGTTTGTTAAAATGAGCCACGTTAAATGACTGCTCTAGAACCGTCCAGCACATTAGACCAGAGCAGGACTAGAATCCACATCTGCTGGCTCCCAACTCATAATCTTTCCGCCATCACGTTCATTTTGCTCAAGCACCTTCATTCTCTGAGTCTCACTTTCCTTTCCTATAAAACGAGGATAAAAATTCCTGGTCCCAGAATAGGTTGTGAGCAATTACAGATGACATGAGTAAACTATAAAACCTGGCCAAAGAGCTCTTTAAACAGATTTACTTTTTTCTTAATTGAAAAAGCAGTGTGAGCATCATTTGAAGAAAAGATTTCATAGTGAGAGTGAGTTTCCCTTCTGAGCCTGCTCTCCTGCTCCCGGGAGGCTCTGCTGTGGTCAGTTTTCATGTTAAGGTGTGTACTTCCAGAAATGTTCCACACAGTGCAAGCACATGTAGGCGTCCAGCACAGCTTTATTTGTAAGAGGCCAGGTGAGCAGCTCGAGATGCCGCTGGGCACCTTGCTGGTTTCACTTGATGAGCCGTCACTATTTTAGAGCTGCACGCCAAGCTCCCCGGGCTTCTAATGCCCTCTGGTTTCCACTGTCTCTTGTTGATGAGCATTGGGTGGTGGGATGAGTGTTCTTGCACACATGTGTGTGCATTTCTAAATAGTGTTTGAGAAATGCAGTGGCTGAAGCTGAGGAGGCAGGACTGAATTGCCCTCCAAACAGCCTGCAGACAGCAGCGAGTCTGCCTGCTGTGTGCCAGAGTCCCGGGCCACGCCCCCCTTCCCTTACTCCATCCACCCTTTCCATCTTTGCCAATGTGATAGGTCCAGAAGTGACTGCATTTGAACATATTTCTCTGCTGTGAATTTGAGTGTCTTCTCACGTTTTTAAGCCATGTATTAAACCATGGTTTTAAACCATGCCTTTTCCTATAAATTCCTTTTCCTGGCTTTTGCTTGTTTTTCCCTGGGGTCTTGGTGAAAAGTGCTTTATGTATTGAAGGAGTTAGCCCTTTGCTTGCATTTGTGTGATAAGTATTTTCCCAGCTTGATTTTCTTGCCCCCTAATACTGTGCATGGATCTTCTTCCCCCTTGACAAGCATATTAGATTTTGGCTGTCTTATCCCTTGTGGCTTCTGAGGCTTGTATGTTGTTTAGAAAGACTCCTTGCTCTAAGATCATAAAGCGTGTCGTGTTTCCCCCGGTTCTGTGTTTTTGTCTGTTGTGTGCCCATTTTTGCTTGCTTTGGTGTAAGGAATTTAGTAGGGGTCCTGCTCCAGTGTTTTCCCAGAGGCCTGGCCCATGGTCTTAACTCCAGTTAAGGGCTGTCCTTCATTCCTTGGCCTTCACGTCGCTGGTTGGCCCCTTCCTAAGGGTGCCTTACCTGTCTCCGACGCTGCCATGACTCATGCGGAGAGTATGGTAGCTGATAATGTGCAGGGGTTCTGATGAGGGGTCATGACCCAGGGAACCCGCCAGCCTTTCTCAGAGCAGCTGGAGGACAAGCAGGGCATGTGCCAGGGTTGGGGGAGGAATGCAGGGGTGAGTCAGGGACAGCACGATTTTCCCAGGGAGCAGACTCCGGGGGACGTCCCAGCCCCGCTGTGGACCTGCATGTCTGGGATGGTGGGGACTTCATCACAGGCCACGTCAACCTTCAGGGTTCTGGAGATGTCAAATATCACCTCGGCATGTACCACGAGCGGATAAATCGCGTCACAAACAGGAACATCACTCTGTCGCTCGTGGCCAACCCCTCCCACCTGGAAGCGGTGGACCCCGTGGTGCAGGGCAAGACGAAGGCGGAGCAGTTCTACCGCGGGGACGCCCAGGGCAAGAAGGTGATCTCTCCTGGGCCCTGAGGACCTGGGTTCTGTGGGCTGGGCTCCCGAGGGGTGAGCTCCGAGGGGTAGACTCCAAGGTTCACGGTTGGGGCTGGGCAGCACAGGCTGGAGCATGGGAGCCCCTCCTGACTGATCCCCTGTCCTGCAGGTCATGTCCATCCTGGTCCACGGGGACGCTGCCTTTGCTGGCCAGGGCGTGGTCTATGAGACCTTCCACCTGAGCGATCTGCCCTCTTACACCACCAACGGTACCGTGCACGTTGTCGTCAACAACCAGGTGAGGGCCAGGGCTGCATGCTGGCCTTGTCAGCGCTATCTGTGCCTGGGTCCAGGCAGCACTCTGAGGGGCAGAGTGGGACAGTCCTGCTTCTAATGCCACTTAGCAGCGCGTGACTTCAGCGAGATGCCTGATCTCTTGGCCCTGGTTTCCTGGTCTGTGGAATTGGGAGGAGTATCCATCTGTGTGTCTGTCTCTGTGTATATCTATCTCTCTGTCCTTCTCTCCTCCGTCCCCATGTATGTGTGCGCACACACACACACATACATATGATAAAGCTGTAGGGACAGAGGAAGATGGGTATAACCAGCGTCTACCCCAGAGGCTGCCCATATAAAATTAGATGCTGCCTTTAGCTCCATGCAACCCAGTCTTAGAACACAGCTCTCACAGCTTTTGTTTTTAAGGCAACTGAGGTTAATGACAGCTCGTCTTCTGAGCCTGTAAAGCCCTGGGTTAACGACTTTATTTGCATAGTCATTTAAGTCATTTAATCTTCACAGTGTAACCCGGTGAGGCAGGAATTTAATGAGCCCTTTTAATCAATGAGGAAACCGAGGCTTCGGGAATTTAAGTGCCTGGCCCAAGGTTGTAGAGTTAGTAATTGGTGAGACTGGGTTTTATCCCAACTTGGGCTCCCTACTCCCCCTGTATAAAAATGATGGCAGGAGAAAGAGCAGGTGTGACTCGCCTGGTGTTGCTGCTGTCCCCGTGATTTCAAGGTCACTCACTGTTACCTGGCCATGTCCCCATCACCTCCCGACCACGCCTGGTGGACCTCAAGGCAAAGGCACCCCTTCCCCAGCCGCCAGGCCCCTGGCCTTCCAGGCGGCTGTAGCTGCCCAGCTCTCAGCGCCTCCTGCTTCTGCAGATCGGCTTCACCACGGACCCCCGGATGGCCCGCTCCTCCCCGTACCCCACCGACGTGGCCCGTGTGGTCAACGCACCCATCTTCCACGTGAACGCGGACGACCCAGAGGCTGTGATATACGTGTGCAGTGTGGCAGCCGAGTGGAGGAACACCTTCAATAAAGACGTCGTGGTAGACCTGGTGCGTGTGGGGGTCCTGGCTGGGTGGGCTCGGCTGTCCCTGCTGCACCAAGCCCTCCAGAGCTGTAGCATCTTCAGCGGTCAGGGCTGGGCAGCAGGCTTAGTGCCACTGGGCGCAGTCTCTGCAAAGGCCTGGGGGGGGCGGTCATTTAGTGACGGGTGATCGTGAGGGCTGGTGAGGTTTTGAAGGGTGTGGCCTGCCAGGTGTGCCCCAGTGGGAAGTGACTGTGTCAGGCACACTGCCTGGGCACGGGGACCTGCCCTCTGCCCCTGCAGGTCTGTTACCGCCGGCGTGGCCACAACGAGATGGACGAGCCCATGTTCACGCAGCCTCTCATGTATAAGCAGATCCACAGACAGGCGCCTGTGCTGAAGAAGTACGCAGACAGGCTCATAGCTGAGGGCACAGTCACCCTGCAGGAATTTGAGGTGGGCCCCGTCAGCACCTTGCTGCAGCTGACACTCCAAGGGGGCTGCTGATGTGACCACCCCAGGGCTTCGTGCTGGCGACTTAAAGAATTAGCGCTATCATCCTTGTCCCCAGCAGCCCCAGTTATCAAGGGGGACAGAGGACCAAAGACACTTACAGCCTGGTGGGATGCAGCCAGTGCGGCGATGCCTGGAAGCCCACCCTCAGGCAGGAGTCCAGGAAGGCTTCCTGTGGGAGGTGGCCCTGAGCCGGGTTGTCCCCAGTGTCTTCTGTGGACATGCTGGCCCTCCCTCTTTCAGCTGCTCTGGGAGCAAGGACCATGAGTCTTTCCTGGGTTCCCACAAGTCCCTTGCCGAGTGCGATCCCGTGGATTCTTTCCAAGATCCCCTGAACTCTGGGACTTTAAACTCTGGCCATAACGTCCCTGTGCATTAGGGGAAGACCATTCCTCTAGAGCACGGTCACTCAGCCTGTGACTGCCCAGGGCGTCATTGCCTCAATCCAGGCCTTCACCCTTATTTCAGGAAGAAATCGCCAAATATGATCGGATCTGTGAGGAGGCGTATGGCAGGTCCAAGGACAAAAAGATCCTGCATATAAAGCACTGGCTGGACTCTCCCTGGCCTGGTGAGTGAGCAGCGTGTGGCTGAGAGCCCCCTGGGGCTGTGGGAGAGGCAGGCCTCCGAGTCCTAGGGAGATGGGCTGGTCCGGGGAACTGAGGCCCCACCGCCTCCCAGAAGTCACAGAGTCTCTGCCCTCTCAGGCTTCTTCAACATGGATGGGGAGCCCAAGAGCATGACGTGCCCAGCCACAGGTGTTCCCGAGGACACGCTGACCCATATTGGTGAAGTGGCCAGCTCTGTGCCCCTGGAGGACTTTAAGATCCACGTGGGTGAGGTTGCTGTCTGGCATGGGCCACTGTCCCAGACATCAGGCCCCAAGGAAGGTGGTGTCAGGAGTCAGGGAGGCCCAGCCTCATCCCTGCTTGGCTGTGGGTAGATAGCTGAGCTCTCCTTGCTTCCTTCATGCCTGCGAGGGATCTGTGATAATAACTCTTCAGGTGAACAGATGTGGGTGCCATGCTCCCCAGTGAGTGCCGCTGACAGGCCTCCATGGACACCTTGGGTCTCCCCAGTGCCTTTGTTAGGGGTACCCCTGGATCAGACAGGAGGAAAGCAGGGGGAAAAAGGCTTCCCGTGGAAGGGGCAGTTGGGTCTAGAATGTTGGGGGGCAAATGTGCCAAACTGGGCAGATGGTAGAGGGGGACCCTGGTCTAGCAGGTGGCCACCGGTGTGCTTCCTGGCTGTAGCTGTTGTGGCCTCCACTCAGGCAGCCTGAAGAGCCCGGTGGTGGTAGTGGGGCCCCCGTGCACCCTCTGAGCAGCTGTGGGTGTTCCAAGAGGGTTTCACCACTTCTGGGGCAAGCCCAGGTGTCTTGGGGCACCGGCTCTGTGTGCAGTCACAGCAGGTCTGTGTGGGTGTGGGGCCGACGGCAGGCCAGCCTGGGCTCAGATGCAAGCGCCTTCTGTATGAGGGTGAGTGAATGACTTCCCTCTTCTGAGCCTGTCTTCTCATCTGAAAGGCAGTGAAAGTCGATACCTGCGTTTCATTGGAGAAATGTCCCCTGCTCAGCGTATGTGGCACGCGCACATGGCCGATGCTCACCTCCTCCTTCCCGCAGGGACAGAGGCGGTGGGAACATACGCGCGGGCCAGCCTAGCACCTTGGCTGCAGTGGTGGGGCTGGAGGAGGGGTCCCCTGGGCCCTGCCGGGCCCCTGGCTGGGGGGAGGGGTCCACAATGAATATGCTCACACCTGGCGCAGGGCCCGGGGACCATAGCTGTCCCAGGCGAGGTGGCCAAGCTCCTGCACCCCTCAGGCTGGCCCTTCCCTCCCCCAGGCCTCTCTCGAATCCTGCGGGGCCGTGCAGACATGATCAGGAAGAGGACGGTGGACTGGGCACTGGCAGAGTACATGGCCTTCGGCTCACTGCTCAAGGAGGGCATCCACGTGCGGCTCAGCGGGCAGGACGTGGAGAGGGGCACGTTCAGGTGAGGCTGGGGGCGGAGGAGCCCAGGCCCGGTGGGCACGAGAGCTGGAGTTCAGCTGTGCTGCGGGTCTCTCAGTTGGCCAGGGACTCTGGATGGTCATTTCAATGAGGGTTAAGAGGAAAGCTTCTTAGAACTGATTTTTTTTTTCAATCCCTGGCTGAGTGTTATGGTCTGGAGGAAAAGCCACAACCACTGACCACCGTGCAGGAAAGGCCCACTTGTGTTTTCCCAACACCCAGTGGCAGGACAGCTGCTTCCACACGGCTCCACTAACTTGTGGCAAATCAAGGACAGGTCCAGGGCCACTGGAAATTGGTACACATTGATCTATACATACTCCTGAACATTAAATTCCCTGGTGTCCTAATCACTATTTCCTCATCAGCTCCCCAAGCTTGAAGGCTGGATACGTTTCAGGAATGACAGGTTAATAACTTGGCAATGAAAGTGATTGTTAACTCCAGTGTCCACAGATTGATTTGCTTATTGTGTGTTTTGCTGAACTTCCTCAAAGGATTTTCCTTGTTGGACTAGGTGCTACAATGAGCTGCATCCGTGCCTCACTGAAGAGATGGATGTGGTATTTCTAGGCTCTACCCCTATGCTCCACCATTCAAAACTAAGGAAGGAAAATCTCAGAGTCAGAAGGGATTAAAAGAGTTGATTGGCTGAGCCCTTCGAATAGATCTGGAACACCTATGATTCAGCAAATGGAGAATAGCTCAAAGAAATACTTATTCAGATAGCCAGGCCATCTGAAAGCTCCTGGGCCTCCTCTCCACCCCCATGGGGCCAGCATGCAGAGCTGACTGCTCTGCGTAAGCTCTTGGTTGGTTTCAAGTCTTGTGGTCATCAGTGGTCCTCAAGATCCTGTTTCCCTTTGAACTACTGCCATGCCGACTCCCCACTGCCATCTTTCTTGTTTGCAGTTTAGAGTTCACACTTCCTCTGTTGGGGACCCCGGATGTTTGGGATCTCCACTCAGTCTCTGCCATGTCAGTGAGTCCTGGAGATGTGGCTTCCAGAATTCAATAGGCTATCCCTCCCTTGCCCCAGTCCCTCATCGCTGCTGGCCCTGTTCCAGCCAGGGCTCAGGGCCACTCCACTGCGCCTCCGTTGCACGTCAGTCCCCGTGAGGCTTGGCGTTCAGCCAGGGGCCCCTCCTAATGTGCCGCAGTTCCTGTCTCCTGTGATCCTGGGCAAGGCAGGCGAGTGGGGAGGGAGCTAGCAGGGGGCCGGGGGACAGTGCCCCTGGAGTATGGCTTCCTAGGGCCTCAGGTTCCACCCAGGGCCTGGGAGGTTGGCATGGCTGGTCTCGTGGGACCCTCCTTATGTAGGAAGCTGAGACTCATGTCTGTGCTCCAACACCCTCAGGGCGTGTGTGAGGCGGGTGCCGCTGGGAGGGGAGGCTGCCTGGAGGAGGGGCCGGATGGCTCTGGCTCTGCAGCGGCTGCCAGCCTGTGGGCTCTGCCAGGTTTCTTGCCCAGCCCACCGCCTCCCACCCTTTCCTGGTCTGTCTCTCCAGCCACCGGCACCACGTTCTCCACGATCAGGACATCGACCGGAGGACGTGTGTCCCGATGAACCACCTGTGGCCTGACCAGGCACCCTACACCGTGTGCAACAGCTCCCTCTCGGAGTACGGAGTCCTGGGTGGGTCAGAACTCTGCCTGCAGGCCAGAGAGGCTCTGGCCCCTCAGGGCATCTAGAGCTGGGAGGGGCCGAAGGAGCTGGGAGGCCCCCGGAGGGACCTGGGCCATGAGACAGCCCTGGGGGACAGTGGTTGGGCGGCCTCCACCTGAGGCCACATCAGAGATGTGCTCCTGTCCCATCTGGCCCTCAGAGGGCCAGTTGAGGGTCAGTCTTGCCTGGATGGGGACTCTGGATACCAGAGCCTGTCCCTGGGTGGCATCATTGGGCCCAGACCAAAACCCCATTGAACACACTAGGGGCCACTGCCACTGGCTGGCCCTGAGCCTCCTGGCCTGGCCGCCTCCACATCCCTCACCCGCCTCGTCTTCTGTGCCGCTGCGCCCAGAGGCCCTGTCCTCAAGCTAGGCTCTTCTGGGCTCTGGCTCCCCAGACTATACCTTCAGCTCTCCCTTGGCTCAACCTTTAGCTGGCCTGTCTCCTCTGAACCTGCCTCCTCCAAGGAGCACCCCTCCGATGCTGGCCACCCCTCCTGGGGAGCAGCCTCTGGGGCTGGTCCTGCACCCCTGCTCATTTTGGGGGCACTCCTTGGCAGGTGGCCCCTGAGGCCCCTGCAGGGTATCTTTGGACTTGGCTCCTGGTCTAGCTAAGGGTGAAGCCAGCTGTACGTGAGGTCAGGGCTGAGGTTGGCATCTCTGGCCCTGTTGTCAGCTGCCAGAAAGGGAGATGCTGGCCTTTGGTCCCATGGAGTCCCCGGGTCTTCCGGCCTCCAGGGAAGGATGGGCAGGGCAGGGACGGTGGGTGAGGACAGGCTGGGGCTGGCTGGGGCCCCAGCCCTGGGTAACCGCGTGGGGCAGGGTCTACCTCCCAGTGTCTTCCGTGTAGGTTTCGAGCTGGGCTACGCCATGGCCAGCCCCAACGCCTTGGTGCTCTGGGAGGCTCAGTTTGGTGACTTCCACAACACGGCCCAGTGCATCATTGACCAGTTCATCAGCACGGGTCAGGCCAAGTGGGTTCGACACAATGGCATCGTGCTGCTGCTGCCCCACGGCATGGAGGGCATGGTGAGAGCCGCCATAGGAGGGCTGTGGCTGGCCTGGAAGAGGGCGGCTGGACGCTTGGCCACTTGCATAGTCGAGGGGGTTGTGTGCCTTCCAGCCCCTTGGAACTGCACAGGACGCAGGTGGGGCCTGCGTGGGTCTGTGTTAGCACTACCGCAGATGATGACGCTACTGTTCTAGGTCAGAGACGGGACGGACGTGTCCGAGTGCCTGCTGTGTGCCAGCTCTGTTTAAAGCCTTCTCTGTGTATCAACTCCTCCAGTCCTTACAACAGCCTAAAGAGGCAGGTCCTGTTCCCACTTTCCAGATAAGGAAGCTGAGACGCAGAGAGGTAGAATCGCCTGCCTAAGGTCACACGGCTAGCCACTGAGATTTGAACCTCTGTTGTTGGGGGCCACATGTCGGGGAGGAGGAGGACATGCAGGTCGTCAGGGGAGGGGAAGGAGGCGCGTCGTGAGGTCCCACCCTGCGGGCTGTGCGGCCTGACCAGGTGGGGCATGGGTGGGCCTCGGTCACTGCCTGGCTGCACTGGATGTCCTGCTCAGCCTGGACCGGCCAGACATTCAGGGGTTGATCAGCACTGCTCGGAGCCAGCTCTCGTGGTGCTGGGCACTTCCCATGCCATGTATTATCCTGTGGCATCCTCACCAGAAAATCGGTTCTGTTCCCGTTTCACATGCGAGAAGAGAAGTCCTGTGACTGCCCAAGGCCCCCCAGTTGTAGAGGTAGCTGGCCTCTCACCTGGAGCCAGGCTGGATGAGGAGCTGAGCTGGCCTGGCTGGTGCCTGTGGCTGTGGGTCCGCGGGGCTATGCCCCTAAGGGAGGGGCAGGCCATCGCTGTCCCATGGGGAGCCAGCTTGGAGGACAGTGGGGTGTCCTGCTGCTCTTATGGAGCAGAGCAGCCTTGTGGGTGAGGGGAGGAGGAGGAGTCAGACCTGGGTTTGCAGTTGCCCCTTGCTGACTGAGTAACCTTGAGGTTGCTTCTTAATATCTTCACCCTTCACCTTCATCTACATTACAGAGCTGCTTTCAAGACAGAGCATATTGTGTGTGAGGTCTGTAGAATGATGTCTGGCACACAGGAAGCACTCAGCAAATGGTCCCTGCTGCAAGGCAGAACGTTCTAGAGAAAGAGCATCTTAACTCGGCCTTTTCACTTCTGCCCTATGTGTTCACACGTTTTGGCTCTGGCTGGACCCTCCTTCCTGCTCTCGTCTCACATTCCTTGCTTTTTCCTATGGTTCAGATTCTGGAGTTAGGGCATCTCCTCCAGAAGTGCTCTAGACCCTGCCCTGAGCCCCAGGTCCCCCTCTGGTGTGACAGACCCCCAAGCCCCCTGAACTCTGGCCAGCCTGGCCCTCTGGCATTTGTTCCAGGGCCCAGAGCACTCTTCAGCCAGGCCTGAGAGGTTCCTGCAGATGAGCAATGACGACTCAGACGCCTACCCTGTGAGTACTGCCCGCTGCCCGCCCCTCCCCAGGACAGGGCCACACGCTGCTGCTCCTGGCAAGGCCAGGATAGGGGCACTACAGGCAGCCCGCCTCCCAGCTGCACCCCGTCCCTCCAGGCATTCACGCAGGACTTTGAGGTGAGACAGCTCTATGACTGCAACTGGATCGTGGTCAACTGCTCCACGCCGGCCAGCTTCTTCCACGTGCTGCGCCGGCAGATCCTGCTGCCCTTCCGCAAGCCGGTGAGCCACCCACGCGGGCCATCGCTGGGATAACGTGGGGGTCGAGTGCAGGGCGCCCTGGCCGAGTGGGGGCAGGCCGGCAGCCAGCCACCGTGTTTCCCTTCCAGCTGATCATCTTCACACCCAAATCTCTGCTGAGGCACCCAGAGGCCAAGTCCAGCTTTGACCAGATGGTGTCTGGTATGTGCCTGGGCGGGCTGGGGAGGTGGCTGAGGGCGGCCCGTGGGGCGGCCTCTGGTTCCGTGGCTCTGTTGGCCCTGCAGCTTCTGACACGGTCCCTGCCAGCAGCTGGATTGGGAGGTTGGTGCGGCGGCCAGATGTCTGGGCCTGCCTGGGTCGCTTGGGCTGAGCACCAGGGTCAGGGGCGCGCACTGGCACCCCGCGGCTGCCCAGGAGGGCCGGCCTGTCTGCACCGGAAGAGCTCAGAGGCTGGAGGCCTGCTGCAGCTCCGCCTGGTTCATGGGAGGCCGAGTGCCAGTCATTCATCCACTGTTTTCACTCCTGAGCCCAACAGGCATCACTGGCCCCGGGGACCTGGCACCCCCTCCAAGACCTGTCAGCCCTGGTGTTGGAACTGAGATGTGACCCAGTAGAGGATGAAGGGGGCAAGGTTAGGGCCTTGAAGCTGGTCACAGCAGAGCTGTCTGGGAAAACGGTCCTGGGCTGTAGGGGAGGGGCAGGAGCTGGTCCGGGGACCTCAGTGGCGTGGGCAGGCGCATGTTCTCACTTGCGCGTGTGTAGGCGTCTCCTCCGATGTGGCCAGTGGCTGAGCCAGCAGTCCAGAGCTCTGGCATTGGGCTGGACCGCCTGGGCTGAACACTCAGTGCTGGTGGGGCTTGGCAGACTGTGAACCCTCTGCCTCAGGGTCCTCACCTGGGATGCAGTGACCCCACAATAGCTTCCTCTGGCACCTGGCATGAGATCAGGAAGGAAAAATGGGTGGGACTCAGCTGGGAGCTGGGCTCTGGGGCTGAGGGAGGAAGAGCCGTGCCAGGGTTTACTTTCCAGTTTGATGGTGGGGGGAATCGAGTGTGCCTGGGAGGTGGGCGTGACTGGCTGGAGAGCAGGTCTGGGACAGAAGACAATTCCGTAGATGGGAGTGTGACATCACCTTCTCTGTCCCCTCCGGGGGCTCTCCCCGTCAGCCCCGCCTCACTTTGAACTTGGTGTTCCCAGGGCTTTGCCCTTGGCTGCAGCCGCTGTCTCCACTCCTCTCCCTGGGACGTCTCAGGGCCCACTGTCTCCTGTTCTGTTGTTTGGCTCAGGAGGTTCAGGTTGCAGATCTCAATCTGGGGCTTGGCTCGGTGGCCAAGGGAGCCTGGAGGAGCCAGGAGTGTGGACTTGGTTCCCAGGCTGCTCTGGCCTCTCTGGGGGCCGACGCCCCTTCCGTGTCCTGTGGGTCCCCAGGAACCAGTTTCCAGCGGGTGATCCCTGAGGATGGGGCTGCGGCGCGGGCTCCTGAGCAGGTGCGGCGGCTCATCTTCTGCACGGGCAAGGTGTTCTACGACCTGGTGAAGGAGCGGAGCAGCCAGGGCCTGGACGAGCGCGTGGCCATCACACGCCTGGAGCAGGTGCGCCTGGGCCCCTCAGCTGCCCAGCCTGGTGGGCAGGGCCCAGTCGCCAGCCCCCTGGCTCTGGGCAGCGTGCCGGGGCTGGAGCCAGTGAGGAGGGTGGGGGCTGCTCTCCGGGGGGCCTGTCTGTGGGCGTGCCCCCCTTCCCCTGGCTCTGCCCCTCATTCTTCCTGCCCTGCCCCAGATCTCTCCGTTTCCTTTCGACCTGATCAAGCGAGAGGCAGAGACGTACCCGGGCGCGGAGCTGGTGTGGTGTCAGGAGGAGCACAAGAACATGGGCTACTATGACTACATCAGCCCGCGCTTCACGACCGTCCTGGGCCGGGCGCGGCCCATATGGTACAAGGCCGGGGGCGGGGGCTGCCCGCCACCCACCCCTCGGGTCTGCCAGGGCCCCACCTGGCCTGACCTGCCCCATTTGCTGTGTGACCCGGCACCTGCCACTGCCCTTCTCTGGGATGTATTGAAAACCGAGGAGTTGGGCGCCCTAGTCCCTGCTGGCTCTGGGACTGTCAGTGACAGAGCGTCTTCCCCGTTAGGGATCCTCTTCAACATGGCCTTATGGAGAGCAAACCTTTGTGTTTGTTCTGAGGCCAGAACTGAACTGGAGAACCTCCTGCATGTCTCATCTCCTGCCTTTGGTCTTAGGCCACGGACTTTGCCCCTTGGAGCCTCAGGCTCTTCATTCCTGCAGCTGGGTGACGATAAGCATAGACCCCATGCGGTCCTAGGGTAGCTGGGAAGCCAGCCCAGCCCTTCCCATGAGCTTGTCTCTCCTCCTCCAGGTATGTTGGCCGAGACCCAGCAGCTGCACCAGCCACAGGGAACAGGAACACTCACCTGGTGTCTCTGAAGAAGTTTCTGGATACTGCCTTCAATCTCCAGGCCTTTGAGGGCAAAACATTTTAGAGCCTGAGTCTTGCTGTGGGGTTGCCTGGGGACATGGAGGATGTTAGGGGTTGGCTGGCTCTGCTGCCCAGGAGAGAGACTGTCAGGAGCCCCAAGATAAAACCTACCCATATGGTGATTGAGGCCCAAATGTAGGTACCACCAGCTTTGGTATTAAGCCATCTCAGGCCTTTGTGTTTATTTCAGAGTCTCTCAGGGCTGAAAGCCAGAGGGGTCTGATGGATGGGCTGTAGCTGCGGGGTGCTTCTCCGGCTGCCCTGGTCTCCAGGGTTCTCTGTGGCTTCTCTGTCTGTGTCATTCACGTCTCTGCAGACAGCCAGCCAGCTGCCGAGGAGCCCATGTCTTTGGTCTCTCTCCAGCCCGGCAGACTTGGCTGTTGCTCACCCTGCCCTTGTTCATCTGTAGATTCAAGCCGTGTTCTCTGTTGTGCTCTTAGGAATAGAGATTTTAGCAATGACAGCCAGCTGAAGCAAAACCGTGCCAGGTGATTTTTATGGGCTCTGTTCTGTGGGGCGCGTCATAATGAGGTGTGTCAGCTTCCATGTGAAATGCGGTCATATTTACCATGTACCAAAGTAGAAAACCAAATAACAGAGAAATTAAAAAGTGCTTGAGAGAGACTCCCTGTTGTCACTTCTTGTTGTAAAGTTGGGGGTAGGGGCAGATGGATTAGGGAGGGTAGAGGATGGGAAGAAAGAGAGACTTAAGGGGCAGACTTATCCCTCCTGTGGGCAGGTTTCCCTTTGGGTATCAGGCAGTGTTTACAGATCTGTCAGCATCTCCACTCTTTAGCCTTTTGCTGGTTTTGCATCCCTGCAAAGATGCCAAGGACAGCGCAGGAAGGATGTTTTGCTTTCTACAAATCATTTGCTCACTTATTCCCTTCTCAGAGCAGTTCTGTCTAGGTGCTGGGACTCAGGGTGAAACAAACACGTGTCCTGGAGCACAGCAGGAAAGACATTATAAACAGTTCACAGGTGGCTCTCCGTGCCCATGGGTTCCACACGGATCCAAGTATGGATCACAAATACTTGGGGGAAAAAATTCCAGAAAGTTCCTAAAAGCAAAATTGGAATCTGTCCTGTGCCAGCTACTATGTTACAGGGCATTTACACTGTATTTACAATGATTTCTTGGCACTTACACCTTACTAGGTATTGTAAGTAATCTAGAGATGATTTAAAGTATATGGGAGGATGTGTGTACGTTACATGCAAACACTACACCATTTTATCTGAAGGACTTGAGCATGTGTGAAGTTTGGTACCTTCAGGGAGGTCCTGGAACCAACCCCCCAAGCATACTGATGGACAGCTGTAATTCCCTGAGCTGTGGGTTATGTTGGAGGTAAGTGCAGAGGATTGTGGGAGTCAGGGAAGGCTCCCCGGAGGAGATGGTGTTTAAAGGAAATGTCCTACAGGAAAGCTGGAAGAGATGAGCCTCTTCTGGAGCAGACCCAGAAACACTGATCATGGGGTTGGGGTGGGGAAACCCGAAGAGAAAGAGCAGTCTGAAGTTGGAGGACAGAGTGTTAAAATTCCATCTGCTTGAGCACAGCTGCTTGGAGTACGTACTGGATCACAGGCAGGAGCATTCTAAGTGGCACAAAATAAAAACGACTAGAGCTGCCGTTGGTAGTACGTGTGCCCTGGGCCCTCTGCCGGGGGTTCTACAGATTTACTAATATTCTTCAACCTTTACCGTGGCTTTGCCTGCTGGGAATGTGCCCATTTTACAGATGAGGAATATTTATGAGCCTTGAAGGTCATTCGCCAAGGCTACTTGGCCTCTGTAAGGATACACTACTTCCCTTGGAAAATAGCCTCTTATTCCTGGCCCTGTGGGGATCTAGTGGTCTGGGGTCTTTCCCTGCAGTTGGGCTGTGGCAGTGGGTGGGATGTATCCTCTGAGGCCCCTGGCCTGGGACAGAAGCCCTCATGCTCTGGAGCTGCCTGGTACAAACTGCCCCTCCTCACTCCCGGTACAGGGAGGCTGCACACAGGCTGGTGGGGACCAGTGGCTGAGACTGCTAAACTGAAGAAAACCAAATACATGAAATGAGGCTCCAGACTTTACCAAGATAATAACTAATGCTAGGAAGTAAAACGGAGCTCACAGAACAAAGGCTTCATGTGAACTGTAATGACTTCAGAGAGCAAGGGTGATCTTGCTCCTATGAAGCTGTAGCAGGCTTTTAAAGAAATAATCACATGTTTAGAAAATGCCAAATATTGCCAACACAAAAACGCCAACAGATGGGCTGAGTGATTTCTTTCGTTGTGAGCCATGTCAATGCTGTCAATGCCCTTCAGAGTTCAATTCCAGGAAAGAACATCTGATTGGCATTTCTTGGGTCACCTATATCTTTCTTAGAGTAATTTGACTGACAACCTGTCCAAGACTCTGCTCAATAAATGGAAGAGGAACTAGAAAATAAAATTGGGGTGTGGCTTCTAGAAGAGGGGAATATGGTTGTTGAACGGAACAAATCATAGACGGGCATCTGCTCTCCCTGCCCCGAGGCGGGTGTGAGAACAGCAACCGTTAGTGTGTATCAAGGACTTTCTCTGCGCCAGCCGCTGTCCTCAGCCTCGCCCCCCCGATGTCACCTCTGGATTCTCACTGTGCCCCTTGAGAGGCAAATCACTTTCTCGCTGCCTGTTAAAATGTTGAGGGTCAGAGAGGCTGAGTAACTGTCTTTAGGCCACTAGCTGGAGTTCCCATCCGGCGGGCTGGGGTCTGCTGTCCTTATCCTGCACCATGAGCCACACTGCTGTCTGGGCTCGGGGGCTTCTTCCTAAGGGTGACTGAGAACTAAGTGAGGCAGTGTGGGCAAGCCCCTGACACAGCGGTCCACCCAGAGTGGCTGCTCAGTGTTGCTCAGTGGGTCAGAGCGGGTCTAGTTGAGCTCGTTGCGTTTTCTTCATACGTGGGAAGTAATCAGAGGTGATGTGAGTTACTGTTTCTTTGAATACCCAAGGAAACTTTCATACTAAGATAGAATTCTCAAGAGTTGGAGGACAGAGTTGAGTTGTATTACAAATCATCTGTCTCCCATGCTGTTTATCATCTCTCTTTTCCAGCTGAAGTGCAAAGTGAAAAATACTCATTTCCTTCTCTGCACTGCTGGACCCAAAAGAAAGGCCAAAGAAACAGACGCTGTGCTTTTCTGCAGAGGAACTTAAACCAACTTCATCTTTTTCCTGATGGGAAACGTAGTGTATGTCCTTTGAGTAACAATGAGACACTCCAGATAATAATAAAGGATAATAATCCTGAACATTTCCAGACAGATTCACGGTGTGCCAGGATCTGGGCTCTGCTCCTTATTTTCTTTCATTTTGATTCTCATAATAGCAACATACTGCTGCTGCTGCTAAGTTACTTCAGTCGTGTCCGACTCTGTGTGACCCCATAGACGGCAGCCCACCAGGCTCCCCCGTCCCTGGGATTCTCCAGGCAAGAACACTGGAGTGGGTTGCCATTTCCTTCTCCAATGCATGAAAGTGAAAAGGGAAAGTGAAGTCACTCAGTTGTGTCCGACTCTTAGCGACCCCATGGACTGCAGCCCACCAGGCTCCTCCGCCCATGGGATTTTCCAGGCAAGAGTGCTGGAGTGGGGTGCCATTGCCTTCTCCAAAGCTGTTATTACCACCCCCATTTTGTAGATGGAAACACTGAGAATTGTGGGACTGAGTAATTTCTCAGCTACACAAATCCTAAGGAGGGAGTGAGTGTCCATACCCTGCTCTGAATTTCCAACCTGAACCATGCTTATTGAGTTGGTGGCAAAGAAAACAGCCATCTTTTTTTTTTTTTTTTTTCTGTGTCCCCATTCCATTAAGTGATGCACACGTTTCTGTCTGGCCAAACTTCAAAGCATTTTCTCAAACATACATGTGCCCAAGCTCACTGTGTTCAGTAAAGGAATCGGGGGGCATTTTTTATTGAGATCTTACAGCCTATAGGGATGTGCTTGGACCACCAAGGGCGCATTCCGGCTGCATCTCTGGACACCAGGGTGGGCATCCCTCACTTTACTAGCAAATCAAGCTCCCTGGGAAACAGCGACAATCACTGTGACAAGCTGAACAAGTCAGGAGATGGAGTGATTGCCCCAAACATATCAGCATCACAATCATCTTTCTCAGGCAAAACTCCACAGCACATATTCCTGTTTCTAATGTGTTCTGACAGCTTTTCCGTGTCTGATGAAGTGAGTCCTGGTGTTCCCAGTCCCCTCGGCTGCCTCTCCCCGTCCCCACCGGCACGCGGCTTGGCCGTGCCGCTCTCTGAGCTTCTTCCGGGTCACGAAGGCAGACGGGGCTTGCGTCCTGACCGCCCAGCAGCCTTGGGGTCACAGGCTAGCTGCTTTACTCTCCACAACAGTGTATTGTTTTTGTTTTTCCAGTGGCTTAGTTTAAGACGTTTAACTTAATCTCTCCAGAATCTGTTTGTTTTTATTTTTAAATTTATTTTAATGGAGGATAATCACTTTACAATATTGTGATGGTTTTTTCCGTTTATCAGTATGAATTGACCATAGGCATACATGTGTCCCCTCCATCCTGAACCCCTCTCCTGCCTCCCTCCCCGCCCTCTCCCTCCAGGTTGTCACAGAGCACCGAGTTTGAGGTCAACAGTGTTTTTAAGGCTCTGGCTAGCAGGCTTGGTCTCTGGCAGCTTGTTGAGAGTTCATTAACATACATGAAGAGCTAGGCAGAGTTTCCTAGCCGAGAACGGCTAACCCAGGGAAGCCCGGCAGCCTGCAGCCCATTTTTGGCCTGGAATTGAGACCAGGAGAAGGAGTTTGCTGTCTGAGGATAAAACAGGAAAGTGCTTCTGCCAGAAAGGTGGAGGCCGAGACCCTGAGGGGACGGAGAGGTGGTGGGAGGAGGGGGCTTGTTGTTCAGGGCTTTGTAGACAAACATGAAGACTGAAAACCCAAAACCCTCGCTGGGAGTGGCAGAAGCTCTTCCTCTCTCCCTAAGGAAACGTCCATAAATTTGACTCTGTGCACGGCTACCTCTAGGCATGCGGTGTATTTGGGGGTGGCTAAGAGGAAGATGGAGAGTTCAATGGACAGAGGAGCCTGGTGGAGTACGGTCCATGGGGTGACAAGCAGTCGGACAGGACTGAGCAGCTAACACACACAAGAGGAAGATGAGCTGAGTGTCGACAGTCAGCTCCTGTGGGGGTAGGGAGCTGATTCAGGTCTCAGGCTGGGGCGGGGGTGCCTGGAGTGTCAGGGAGCTGCCCCCGTTCCCACAGGCCCTGCAGCTGCTCTGAGTCACGCCCGTTCAATCTTGCCTCGCACCGTGTTGTGTTTGGTGGCTGGCATTTTGGTTCCAGGTGGTAGGAAACCTAACTCACACTGACCTACTCCCGCCTGAGGGTGTCGTGCTCTGATGAGCCGCTGTGAGTTTCAGCTGCCGCAGAGCAGAGCTTGGGATCCCAGTCAAATCAAGAGTAGGGCAGAGGTGAAGCCCTAACAACAGGGCTGTTCCTGGAAGAAGGTGGAGGGCAGGCGGCAGAAGTGGACAGCCACTGCCCACCGCAGTGACCACAGGGGGGAGCCCGGCCTCCTCTCCTCCATGGACCCGGAGCTCTCCCAGCTCCCGAGAACCCCGGGAGATACTTTTCTCCAGCAGGTCAACTGATTCCCCAAAGGGAGATGCTAAGAAATTGTCAGCAACAGTTTGTACTGAGCACATTTCTCCGAGGCATTTAAATGCTTTCCCAACATGCTTTATTAAGCGAGAATGCCACACTGCCCCTTCAGCAAGGGCTGACCGCTGATAGCTGAGCTGTTTGTTGTCACCAACGTGTTAGCGGGAGCTGGCTTCCTGGGTGACATTCACTGCGCCAAGCTCTGGGGCAGGAGGCACAGAGACGTGAAAGATGACAGGGCTGCCGCTTTGAGGAGCTCTATGACCCTCTTGGCGCTAGTCATAAAGAACTCATCTGTCAGGGCAGGAGACATAAGAGATGTGGGTTTGATCTCTGGGTCGGGAAGATCCCCTGGAGTAGGAAGCGGCCGCCCACTCCAGTATTCTTGCCTGGAGAATCCCATAGACAGAGGAGCCTGGCAGGCTACAGTCCATGGAGTCACAAAGAGTCAGACACGACTGAAGCGATGGGCACTCACACATACGTGACCCTCTCAGGAGTCAGACACACAGACACAAGATGCTGGGCATTCGTTCAGAGGCTATGGAGAATTAAGGCTGCAGGAGACCGCAGGAGGGAGCCCAGCAGGCCGCTGGGGAGATGCGGTGTGGAAAGATGATGAGAAGAGGAGCTGTTTGAGTCAGCAGCATTTACCCGATGAAGTAGGGCCCAACAGGAGGGCAAAGGCCTAGGGACCTGGAGGGCCTGGTCTGGTCGCTGAGCGCCGTGGAGTGGACAGCAGCCAGGTGGAGAGGGGAGTGAGGCCCACATCATGAAGGACTCTGGTGCCCGGCTGAAGAGTTTAGGCTTTATCTTAAAGCCATGCAGGCGTGTCTCAGTCCTGGTTCCCAGCTGTGAGCCACAGAGCTGACTCTGGCTGAGACAGATTCAAAAGGAAATGTGGGAGGGGAGGCCAGGGAGCTCACAGAATTGCCAGAAAGGCTGAGAAAGCTGGCTGGCTTTAAAAAAAAAAAACAAAACGGGGGACAAGACTCCAAGCCAGAGAAAGAGCTCAAGTCACACAAAAAACCACGCCTGGAAGGACTCTGTGGCAACGGCTACTGAGATGGTGGCCTGTACCACTAGCCTCACTGGTTGCTGGATCCTGTGGTTGGCATGACTGCCCTGCTGCCAGTGGAAACTAGATGCAGCTGCCACAGCTGGGGCCACAGAGCACTCTGTCTGTCCTCTCTTTATCCTGACGCCAAGAGGTCGAGAGTCAAGGGCTGGGTAAGGCATCCAGTTGCCCAGGTGGGGGTTCCCTGCCCATCAATTCTCGGCTTCCACCAGGGCCCGAAGGTGGGGATCTCCAAGCACAGCAAGATGCTCTGTGGCCCAAACACACCAAAAACGCACAGGAGAGAAGCAGGTTCTGATGTATACTTTAGAAAGGCTATTTCGGCAGCGTATAGAGTGGTTTTCAGGAGGGGATAGTGGAGATAAAATCACAGAGGAATCTAGTGAGTCTAGGCAAGAGATGGTGAAATTCCAAACTAGGACAGAAGCGCTGTCAAGAAAAGGGCAGGTCAGCAGTGTTTCAGAAGCAGAAACAGAGAAGATGGTGAAAGAGTAATCGGCTGTCCCCACATTTCCAAACTGAGTAAGTAGGTTGTTGACCGTAACTTTATTTACTGTGGGGAATCCAGCTGAGCAGATGTGTTGGGTTTACCACAGCTGGTCTATGAGTTGCTGGAGATGCTCAGGAGATGTGGGACAACTGATGGGGTTTTGTTTTGTTTTTTGCTACTCAGCCTCTATATATTCTGGAAACAGGTCCTCTCTTTTCCTTTTGGGAAACTAACCTCTTTCCCGCACACAGTCCCTTGGGTTTCAATAAGCTTGGGTCCCCCTCTTCTCAATTTTAGAAATGTGCATGTCTTCCAGGCCTAATCAACCCTGGTCACTGTGATTAATTCAGAAATGGACACACAACCCAACCTGAGCCAATGAGAGTCAGGCCCTCAGGCTTTCACTGGAACATTTGGGAAGGTAACATTTTCTTCTACTAGGGCTGTTATGCTACTGAGAGGTCAGCCTGAAGCAGCTGGTCATCCTGTCACTACTCTGGGTCAGCTTACGTGAGAATGAAGCCAACACAGAAGAAACCACTTAGCAGAGATGCAGACAGGGCCTTCTATCACTGACTGAGCACTGGAGTCCAGCCAAGCTTGAAGCTGCCCATGTCATCTTCAGTTAGAGGAACCAATATACTTCCTATTTTCTCAAGCCTATTGTACTCGGCTTAAGACATTTGAAGACGAAAATTTCCTGATTAGACCACTGGGATTTGACATCTAGCACTTAGCAAAGAAAGGACTGGGAAAGATGTTGGGAAGTTATAGCAGCAACTGTGAATGTGACCTTAGAGAGTGAAGGGAGAGAGGACCACGGACAGAAGAATTCTGTTGCTGTTGTTCAGTCACTAAGTTGTGTCTGACTCTTTGCAACCCCATGGACTGCAGCATACCAAGCTCCCCTATCCTTCACTATCCGCTGGAGTTTGGTCAAATTCATGTCCGTTGAGTCTGTGATGCTATCTAACCATCTCATCCCCTCTGCTCCCTTCTCCTGCCCTCAATCTTTCCCAGCATCAGGGTCTTTTCCAATGAAATGAGTCAACTCTTTTCATCAGGTGGCCAAAGTATTGGAACTTCAGCTTCAGCATCAGTCCTTCCAATGAATGTTCAGGGTTGGCTTCCTTTAGGATTGGCTGGTTTGAACTCATTGCTGTCTAAGGGACTCTCAAGAGTCTTCTCCAGCGCCACAGTTTGGTGGCGTGCCTTCTTTAGGATCCAGCTAGAATGATGGGGTGAGCCAATATGAGGAATGTTGTTGTTCAGTTGTCAAGTCGCGTCTGACCTTTGCGACCCCAAGGACTGCAGCACCCCAGGTTTGCCTGTCCTTCACCAAACTCCCGGAGTTTGCCCAAGTTCATGTCCATTAAAATATGTGGGTAGTGGTATAGAAATATGTTTAGAAACACTTCTAAATCCCTTCACAGTTATACACAAACAAATAAGTAATCTTTCTTATAACGTGCTAATGCTTGTAGCAGATTGAGAAACATTTTATATAACATAGTTAAAAACACCAGACTAGTTTTATTTTGTATTTCTACAGAAAGCCACTGAGACACTATTGGGTGTTTTGGAAGCATTTTTCAAAACCAGAGGAAACAGAAGTCTCTCTGAAGACAGTTTCCAGGAAGGCACACACTATTCAAATGCCACGGGGTGCACGGCATGAGTGCAACCCCCTGCTCACTGCAGACAGGGCAGTAATCAACAAGCAGCCCTGGATATTTCTTCACGTGAATCACGGTCTTTAGTACATTTAACTCATTTAACCCATTTCCCCAGCGGTTCTGAATTCCTAATGAATATTTAACTGACTGGAACATTTTAAAGACAAGAATCTGTCAAGCCTTGGAGCCTGATCACCAGCTGCTATGAGCCTTCTTTGATGTTATTTAGGCTGTTACTTGATTTTGGTGAACTTTGAAATTTGTTGCCCAAGACTGGTTTATTTTATATGCACACTTTAACAGGATTATTGTTGTCCTCTGTTACTGTTGAAGTAGACTCTCAGGAGGTCGGTTTGGGGAAAATCACAAAAACAGCTTGAGTCCCATTCCAGCAAGGGGAGGGGGTGAAGCTGAATGCTTAGGCTGAGGACAGGGGCTCAGCCTCCAGACGCAGCCACCTCTCACCTGTGCGAGGGAGCCTGGTTAAGTACCTCACCTCCTCTGAGACGCAGTCTTCCTACCCAAGAAGGGAAAATGCTATGTAGAGCTGTATAAGGGTCTTTTAAGGGTGAGATGAGATCAGGTACAACAGGAGGTTAGAACAGTATATGGCACTTGGCAAAGGGTAAATAATTGATAGATGTCAGTAGAGAAGCTCAAATTTTGCCTTTTCCTATTTTTATTGGAAACTAATAAAATAGAACATACTGATTTTTTAAAAATCAAACAACATAGAAGTATATAAAGTAAAAATGAAAATTTCCCTCCTGCCTATTTGTCTTGATTGCCAGTGACCCTGGGCAAGATTCCTGACATATATTTACTTGTGCAAATCTGTGTACACGCAGTATGTACACACCGGGCAATTGGTCACATATATGTGACACGGACATCTTTACAAAAGCAACACCTATAGATAGATAGAGATAGTATCTTCTTTTTAAAGTTGTTCAAACAGTTTGGAGCGAGGAGGTAACTGACTTTTTGTTGGTAACGGTTTTATAAACCGCAATAGATGTATAATCACATGTCATACAATCAACTCATTTTAATGTATACAATTCAGTGGTTTTTAGTATATTCATGGACTTGTATAGTCATCACCATGATCAATTATAGGATATTTCTATCATGTCAAAAAGAAACCTCGTAGTTTATCAGCTCCTCAACTCTCTACGCCCTCCCTGCCCCTCCAGGGTCTGATGCAGCCACGAATCTGCTTTCTATCACTGTGTGCCTATTTGGGTATTTCATACAAATCAAGTCATATGTTCTGTGGTGTTTTATAACTGGCTTACTTCACTTACCATAAATATTTTCAAGGCCCTTCCCTGCTGCAGCATGTACTTTGTCCCAGCAGTATTTTGTTCCTTCTTATGACTGAACAATATCCCATTGTACGGATATACCACAGTTTGTTTATCCACTTATGAGCTGATGGACATTTGGACTGTTTCCAACCTTTGGCTATTATGAATAAATGCTGTGGATAATCATAGGCAATTTTTTGTCAACGTGTTTTCGTTTCTCTTGGGAGAGGAATCGCTGAGTAATTCTGTGCTCTACTTTTCAAGGGACTATCAGGCTGTTTCTCCAAAGCAGCCGCACCGCTTTACTTACCATCAGGGCACAAGGTTCTGTCTTCTTTATACCCTCACCATATGTGTTGATGTTCTGATAACAGCCTGATGTATGTAAGTGACATTTCACTGTAGTTTCGATTTTCCATTTCCCGTGATGGCTAATGATGCTGAGCTTCTTTTCCTATGCTTGTGTCAGGCATCTGTTCATCTTCTTTGAAGAAATGTCTATGCAGATCCTTTTTCCATTTTAAAACTGGGTTGTTGATTTTTTATCATTGAATTGTGAGAATTCTGTATGTATTCTAGATACAAGTCTTCTAACAGATGTATCATTAAATTTTTTTCCTCCTATTTCTGTAGGTTATCTTTCCACTTTCTTGATGCCGTCCTCTGAAGGACAGAAGTTTCAAGTTTTGATGAAGAGTAATTTATTTTTTCTTCGTTGTGTGGGCTTTTGGTGTCATATCTAAGAGACCATTGCCTTATCCAAGAGCCACGAGGATTTGCCCTTGTGTTTTCTCCTGAGGGTTTTATAGTTTTGGTTCTTACATATGAGTCTTTCACCCATTTTGAGTTATTTTTTCATACAGTGTGATGTCAGGATCAAACTGCATTTTGCATGTGTTGTGCGAGTGTCTCAGCATCATTTCTTGAGGTGACTGATTTCTGGGTCTGCCTCCACATACTGGAGGCAGGCTCTCTCTTTAGTCCAGGGAGTCTTTTAGCTGATTCTTGTTTCCTGTGTTGTTAACAACCCTCTGCTCTGTTGGGATCTGGTTTTTCTGTCAATCTAAACCCAGAAGCGTTATTAAAAAAAAAAAAAGTTATTTATGTTATTTTTATTTAATGTTATTACATACAAATTTAAATACACAAATAAACAGTAAAAAGCATGCGTAGTGAGGCAGTTTTCCTCTTGCTGCTCTCCCTTGGCAACCCCAAGCCCGTTTCTTGGTATTTCATGCAGATTCAGGGTATCTGCATATGTTCTTTCTCCTTTTTTCACAAATTATAACAGTATGTACACTCTTATGAGCCATGCTTTTCATGTGATTTTTGCCTTAAATAATATAGCTTGGAGATTGTTCCATAACAGTGCTCCAAAGATCTCTCTTGGTCTTTTTTGCAGGATGAACAGGCTTCCATTGCCTGAACTGTGGTTTATTTAACTGATCCCCTGTTAGTGGATATGGGGCAGCTGCCAATCTTTTCTTATTACAAGTCATGCTGAAAGGAGGTTTTGTACATGTAAACGTTTGTATGTGTATAAGTGAAAGAGACATGTACACCAATGTTCACTGCAGCACTGTTTACAATAGCCAGGACACGGAAGCAACCTAGATGTCCCTCAGCAGATGAATGGATAAAGAAATTGCGGTACATATTCATATATACAATGGAATATTACTCAGCCATAAAAAGGAACACATTTGAGTCCGTTCTAGTGAGGTGAATGAACCGAGAGCCTGTTATACAGAGTGAAGTAAGTCAGAAAGAGAAAAACCAATACCTTATACAAGCACATATACGTGGAATCTAGAAAAATGGTACTGATGAACCTACTTTCAGGGCAGGAATAGACACTCAGACATAGAGAACAGACTTCTGGCCACAGCAAGCGCAGGAGAGGGTAGGGCGAATTGAGAGAGTAGCCTTGAAATATATGTGTTGCCATATGTGGAACAGCCAGCTAACGGGCAGTTGCCGTGTAGCGCAGGGAACTCAGCCTGGCGCTCTGTGACAGCCTAGAGGTGCCGATGGGGTGGGAGGCGGGAGCACCTTCAAGAGGGAGGGAGCGTATGTATACCTGTGGCAGAGTCATGCTGATATACGGCAGAAGCCAGCACAACATTGTAAAGCAATTATCCTCCAATTAAAAATAAATAAATTTCTAAAAAAATTATATGGGCACATGTGTATCTTTAAGATAAGATGAATCTATTGAATCAAAAGGTGCTTTAAAATTTTCACAAATATTGCCAGATACCTCTGCAGACATTTTATCGATTTATACTGCTGCGGGACTTCCATAGCTGTCCAGGGTTTAGGACCTCAGGCCTCTAATGCAGTGGGCATCGTTTTGATTCCGGTCAGGAAATAAGGATCTTGCATGCTTCACAGCATGGCCAAAGATAAAAAAAATTTTATGCTGCCGCCAGCAACACACACATGCCTATTTCCTACATCCTTTTCAACTGGAAGGCTATGTCATTTTTGATGTAATATCTCAGTTTCGATTTGCATTGATCTTATTGGGAGTGAGGTTAAACATCTTTTCCTATGTTAAAGTGAGTGAAGTCGCTCAGTGGTGTCCGACTCTTTGTGACCCTGTGGACGGTAGCCCACCAGGCTCCACAGTCCATGACCATCTATAACTCCTTTTCTGTGAATTGTCTCTTCATGTCCTTTGCCTTTTTTTCTGTTCGGTTGTTAATCTTTTTCTTATTGATTTGGGGGAGCTCTGTATAGATTAAAGGTATCAATTGAGAATACTTTTCCATGTCTGTACTTTAACTTTTGATGTTAGTTGCATTTTAAAAAATACAAAAAATTTTTTATTCTTATCAAGTTAATTATCCATTTGTTTGTCTATGTCTTTGGGTTTTGAGTCATACTTAGAAAAGGATTCTTCACGCCAAGTTTATAAAAAATTTCAAGTGTGTGACTTTATTTACTATATGTAAATATTTGCTCCATCAGGAATTTATTCTGGGATAAAGTTGAGAGGAATCTAGCTTTGTAAAACATTTTTAGAAGAAGTACTCTTTTAAAAAAAAACTAATTTGAAAAGTGCTTTATCATACCTACATTCCTCTATCAATTTAAACTTTCTATTCTATTTTTGACTACAGTTGCTTGTACATATTTCAGTGTAAACTTTATAATCGGTTTTCCGTATTTAAAAAAAACCCTACTGGCAAACATTACATTTCTAGATTAACTTAAGGAGAGTTGAATTTTTCTTTCTTGGCTGCAATATGCTGCTTGCAAGACCTTAGTTCCTTGACCAGGGATCGAACTTGGGGCTCCGGCAATGAAACTGCCAAGTCCTAACCACTGGACCACCGGGGAATCCCTGAAAGTTATTTTGTGACAAGTCTGCTTGGATATCTAGGAGGAGGAAGAAGATAGGAGAGGGGCTTTTGAACACGGCATGGGCATTCCAGGAGTGGAAGGCAGCAAAAAGAGAGATGTGGTTTGTGTTGAGGAACTGTGAGAAGTATGGGGGGTTTCCAATCTAGGGTGTCCTATACCAGATTGCTCTGTGTGTATGATAAACTCTAGGTCAGTGATAGGACGTAAAAGGCAAGAAATAAGAGGCATGAATAGGTATAGTGAATTCAGGGGATAACTTGTAGCTCAACAGTTATAGTAGTTCAGAAATGTGTCTCTAAGTTTAAAAGTTAAAAAAGAAACACTTTATTAAAAATCATAGGTGTGGTTCAAAAACACTCATGTTAGTAACATTGGTTCAACTTGCTAGGGGCTCGCTCTCATGGAGAGGGTCAAGCGTGTGTTCCTCTTTGAGTGGCTATACAGAGAGGTCCAGAGCGGAGACCCAGAAGAATGGTAAGCGCCAACACCCTCTTCATGCAAGACTGACAGGCTGGGGGAGGCTTAGCCTGGACTGCGTCTGAGGCCCTCAATATATGATATTTAAGACCAGAGACCTCTGACTCCAGGAGTGCACTGACACTATGGTCTCTTCCCACAGTTTCTGGACTCCACTCCTAAGCGTTGGTTTAATTTGGCAGTAATGGAGCCCAGGGATATGCATTTTAGCATGTGCTTAGGCAATCTGCACCCAGTTAGACGCTCTCCACTCCGAGAAGAGGGGCCTTAGGAGTCTATGGCAGAACCCACAGACGTCTGCAGGTTGAGCAAGGCTGAGACCTGACACGCCCTCTACAGGGTCTACCCGCCCTCCTCCCTGCCCCCCCTCCCCCCGCCCCCCGTCCAGAATCAGCTACCTACCCAGCCAAGTGAGGATACTTGCACTGGCTTTTACCCAAAGTTTTAAAGACCTAATCATGTGAAAGCGAAGTCGCTCAGTCATGTCCAACTCTTTGCGACCTCATGGTACGTAGCCTGCCAGGCTCCTCAATCCACAGGATTTTCCAGGCAAGGATACTGGAGTGGGTTACCATTTCCTTCTCCAGGGGATCTTCTTGACCCAGGGATCAAACCCGGGTCTCCTGCATTACAGGCAGACTCTTTACCATCTGAGCCACCAGGATCAACCAAAGTGAAAGTGAAGTTGCTCAGTCATGTCCTACTCTTTGGTGCACCATGGAATATATAGTCCATGGAATTCTCCAGGCCAGAATACTGGAGTGGGTAGCCTTTCCCTTCTCCAGGGGATCTTCCCAACCCAGGGATCGAACCCAGATCTCCCGCATTGCAGGTGGATTCTTTAGCAGCTAAGCCACAAAGGAAACCCAAAGAAAGGCAGTGCCAAAGATGCTCAAACTACCACACGACTGCCTTCATCTCACACGCTAGCAAAGTAATGCTCAAAATTCTCCAAGCCAGGCTTCAATAATACATGAACCATGAACTTCCAGATGTTCAAGCTGGATTTAGAAAAGGCAGAGGAACCAGAGATCAAAGTGCCAACATCCGCTGGATCATTGAAAAAGTGAGACAGTTCCAGAAAAACACCTACTTCTGCTTTATTGACTATGCCAAAGCCTTTGACTGTGTGGATCACAATAAACTCTGGAAAATTCTTCAAGAGATGGGAATACCAGACCACCTGACCTGCCTCCTGAGAAATCTATGCAGGTCAAGAAGCAACAGTTAAAAGTGGACATGGAACAACAGACTGGTTCCAAATCGGGAAAGGAGTACATCAGGGTTGCATATTGTCATCCTGCTTATTTAATTCACATGCAGAGTACATCTTGAGAAATGTTGGACTGGATGAAGCACAAGCTGGAATCATGTAAATGTGAGTTTTTATTAAATGGATATTTGTGGTGTGTGCTAAGTTGCTTCAGTCGTGTCCCACTCTTTGTGTGCCGATGGGCCATAGCCCCCCAGGCTTCTCTGTCCACAGGGTTCCCCAGATAAGGATCTGGAGTGGGTTGACATTTCTTACTCCAGGGGATCTTCCCACCCAGGGATCAAACCCGCGTCTCCTATCTCCTGCACTGGCAGGCAGGTTCGTTATCACTAGTGGCACCTGGGAAGCCCTAAGCCTATACAGGCAAATGATTCTTGTATGTCTAACCCAAGGAATGGAGCCCAGGAACTGCTGACAGGAGGCCGCAATATCAGTGCATCCCTGGAGTCAGAGTCTTTGGTCTTAAATATTATACACTGAAGGCATCAATGATGCAGGCTGGACTGAGCTTCCCCCCAATTTGTTACTCCTGCATTAAGAGGAGTTGACACCACTCTTGTGGCTCTCAGCTCTTGACCTCTTCTGAATAACTGCTCAAACGGGAACACGCACTTTCAAAAAGATCCATAGCTACGCAGCCAAAGGTAGTCCAATACCTCACTTAGAGAAGGAACATTTCCTATCAGGAAACAACACCCTCCGCAGCGTCCTGCCCCTCTGCCCAGGGAGGGGAAGCCAGGGCCGAGGGCAGTCATTGAGGTCTTTGCTCTGCTTTTACCAGCTTAGTGTCACTCAGCCTGGCCTGCCCTGACTGGCCTCTCGCAGGGTGACCTCTGGCCCCCACGGAGGAGAACACGGGTTTCCGCTCCAGACTCAGAACTTCAGTTCACATCCAGGACTGACGCCCTTGATCACACTACCACGCTGCTGCTGCTAAGTCGCGTCAGTCGTGTCTGACTCTGTGCGACCCCATAGATGGCAGCCCACCAGGCTCCGCCGTCCCTGGGACTCTCCAGGCAAGAACACTGGAGTGGGTTGCCATGTCCTTCTCCAATGCATGAAAGTGAAAAGTGAAAGTGAAGTTGCTCAGTCATGTCTGACTCTTTGCGACCCCATGAACTGCAGCCCACCAGGCTCCTCCCTCCATGGGATTTTCCAGGCGAGAGGACTGGAGTGGGGTGCCACTGCCTTCTCCGGCACTACCATACAAGTAACCACAAATAGACACTTTCTCATGAACAGGACAGGCAAGCCAGGTGTGCTGCAGGCCACGGCATCACAAAAAGCTGGACGTGACCGAGTGGCTGAACAACGACAACATGAACTGTCCAAGAGACTTGGGGAGAAAATTTCTTCATGCCTTATTGCCAGTGACCTGGGCTAGCATTTTCTCGTCTTTTGCCTGCATCTGGCCAACTACGTGTTTCTTCTGGAAACCTCGCACCCACAGGGTGTACACACATGGTCGTTTGAATTATTCTCCTCCACGGTGCCGCCCACAAGCTGGGGATGAATGTTTGGTGTGGGGAGACTTGAGCATCAAATCCCAGAATATTACCTTGCTTCTGAGGGTGTTCGGGATACTTTGGAGTCCTTCGGAGTCCTTCTCATCTTTCACTGCTCAAACAGCCCAGCAGCTTACCCTGGAAACTGATCTGTGACACAGTTCTCTTGATAAGTTTTGCTTGTCAAGGTTTTAAAGGGTGAACTCACCAAGAGAGCAAGTACAGCCAGGCAGAAGCAGCCCCGGGTGGCCCCTAAAAAATCTCCATTCTTTAAAAAATTTTAAGGCTAGATGAAAAAAGCTTAGCAATTCCAAATTTCATTACAAAACTAACAAGATAGTTCTATGCTTCGAATGGCACCCCACTCCGGTGCTCTTGCCTGGAAAATCCCATGGATGGAGGACCCTGGTGGGTTGCAGTCCATGGGGTCGCAAAGAGTCGGACACGACTGACCGACTTCACTTTCACTTTTCACTTTCATGCATTGGAGAAGGCAATGGCAACCCACTCTAGTGTTCTTGCCTGGAGAGTCCCAGGGACGGGGGAGCCTGGTGGGCTGCCATCTATGGGGTTGCACAGAGTCGGGCATGACTGAAGTGACTTAGCAGCAGCAGCATGCTTCTAACTTTAGTCTGAAAAGATACTTTCTTTACATGTTCCAATAGGAAAGAAATAGATTCGGCATCTTACAAAACTTAAATGTGATTTAATTAAATGGCACTTTAAAAGCATTAAAAGGCAGTCCAAATGTCTAGTTTGTTGAAGCATGGAGTACTTTTGCCTTCAATTGGGAATAAGCCATGCTTCCTACATCACTGCAGGGAGATGGGAGGCAGAGGGAGGCAGAGAAGAAGGATGAGGGCAAGGTTCCTTAGATCAAAAAATGATTCCATTTCCAAAGGAAAAGCTCTTCTTAATCAATGACAGAGCTAGGTTATATAGACAGACCACTTCTGTGCCAAATTCTTGATTTCATTTTGAATGTTTATTTGAAAAGTACCCCGCTCCCCAACACACACACACACACACACACACACACACACACACACACTCATATGCAAAGTAAAAATAAATCCCATTGCTGAAAACTTTCACATAAGGGAAGAAATGATAGTCCTGCAGGCCTCCTCTCTCCACCCACCCCACCCACCTCTCCAAGCCTACCCTGCAGAAGTAACCCTGGGATTCTTCACGGTAATGCCGATTCATGTATCATGTAGCTCTGATCTAACTTGGAGCACAGCGTCCTGGGCACACGTATCTCCCAGACGCTGTCTGCCCTTGTTTTTTTTTTTTTCTTAGACTCTTGTGTAATTTTCCCCTGACCAGCCTTTCTGCTCTGGCCACGCGGAAGGGGAAAGAAGGTTGGGTGCATGGAGGGTGGGGTCTGCTCTGAAGTGCAAATACAGACCAGGGTGGGGGGTGTGTCAGAGGAGGGCAAGGTGACTGCAGAGAAGCTGAAGCTACCACAGCAAATGCAGACGGGGAAGCCTGCGATTCTGTTTCCCAGTCTAAGAAGTTTTGGCACTAAAAGTGGGAATCACTGTTCAAGCAGGAAGAAGTTTCCCGATTCAAGATAGAATGCTTAGACAGTCAGCAAATATTTTAGTCACATGGGAGGAAGTTCAACGTAAAATGTGAAGCTTGAAAAAGAGATACGTAATGGATATGTATGGCATGATCCCAAATTGGTGAAATCTATTTCTGTGTAAGTCTAGCTCTTAATGAACATCCGGACACAACTGGAAGAAACCCAGATTGAAATAAACCAAAATTATCGAGTTTACTTTACCTGTATTGTTTCATGTTACTGTAATGAAAATGTACTTCTCTTGTAGGGAAATGTTCGTATGAAAACAATCACTTAAACGGATCTTTGAGAAAAAAGGACTAAATGTAGAATTACTAAAGCCGTGTGACAACTGGCACCAGACACCAGGAAGACTTGTTTTTAGTCTCAGGTTCACAGGAAAGATGATTAAATATTTCCAGAGTCCTAAGCAATTCGTCATCTCTGAATAAAATCTGATAAGTGAAGCTTGGGCTGAAAATGAAAATTCTATCCCTTATTTCATCACATGCGAGAAAGAACTTGTCCAAGTGGTTTCATGGAGCCCCAGACTCCTTTGAAGCTCTGGGGTGCAGGTGGGGGCTGAGGCTCCCTGGAGCAATGGGAAGGATGGCTCTCCAGGTGCAGTGAGGCTGTAGGGCGCAGGGTAGCCGCCTCCCTGTGGGATGTGTGCCCAGAGCCAGCTGCTGCCTATTGCAGGCCCTGAAAGCCCTTCTCTTTCAACACAGTGCCCAGAGTCTTCTGTATCCGGCTTTCTTCAGTGACGCTTTCTTACCATGACCTCACATTTAACATCATTAGATCAATGCCTACATTTCTCCCCTTTCCTTTACTCTACAGCTGAGAATGTATGCTACAGTTGGTACATAGAGCCTAAACGAAAATGAACACCATTTTGACATGGCTGAGCTTGGCACTGACCTGTACAGCTAAAAGTCTTCTTTAATTTCACCGACTTTGTTTTCCTCCAGAGTGAATGGGGAGCGACTTTCCCCTTCTGTCCTGGCCTCTTTGGGGCCCTCTACAGACCAGCCTGTGGGTCTGGCTAATGCAAAATAAGGCAGAGATCATTTGCTTGCTTTAAAGGAAAATAACTAAATATTTTCCGTTAGGTGATTGTATATTAGCATGTTGAGTATTATTCCCCTGGGAGCAAGAAGTCAACCTGTAGGAATAGGCAGGTTTCCAAATACTGACATGAACTTTTGGTTCAGAGTCTCAAAGCCTAGTGTCCTCCCACCCACCATGCCCCTCCTGCCTTATCTTTAATTTTATCACGTCCTCGCTCTTCACTTCCTGTAGAGTGGAGCCTCTGATGCTTCTGGCAACTTCGCGTTATTAGCAAGGGATGGCGTCTTGTTATTAGATTGCATTTTATTATTTCCTTCAGCTCAATGTGTACCTGATATTGGAGGGCTCACTCTCCCTATGGGTTGAGATTGAGAGATGCTGCGAATGGTGAGGTTTTATTACTTTTGTGGGCTCTGTTTCCTTGCAGCCAGGTGAGAAACCTGTGCTGTGCAGGCTGAAGGACAGGGGTTGTTGTCTTGTCTGAGCTCAGCGTCCAAGGCCTGGAATGGCCGCTTTTGTCTGAACTGCAGAATGGCCGGAGGCAGCTGCGCTTCTGTTGACATGGGATGCCTGTTCCCGCGAGGAGATCAGTAGGCATTTAGTACAGCTGTCCTGGCCTCTCTGCACAGTGGGTCTAGTTTACCGCTACCTCCTAGGGACATAGATATAATTTTCTTTTAGCCAGCTTTATACATTTTACAGTGTCATCATAGAAGACATACATACAGCTTCTACTAGGAGAGCACTTCTGAAGGTTCCAGGCGTGTAAATTGTTAACTAGCCTTTAATAGAGTATTAGTGTAGTGGGAAAGTTTTGGCTTTGAGCGGAGTGAGGCATGCACAATGCCAGCCTGCTAAGCCTAAAGCTCTCTAGGGCAAAGAAACCGATAGACTGTGGCTGATGATGCCTCGCACTGCCGGCTTATTGACTCTGATTGTCTTAGCCGGCCTGGATAAAACAGTCAAACGGAACCAAAACCATTTTCAAAGCAAGTAATAATAAACTGCACATTATTAAAACGAAAAGCAACAACATTAACAACCTATTCTCCCTGAATGCGCACAGTCCCGTTTGTAGTCTGGAGCTAAAGATTCATCTTCTTTCCAACCCTCTTCTGTTCTCGGTGTCCCGTGAAGAAGCCCGGAGCATCAAGCCCTTTGTTGTGTGTGGTTTAGGATGCACTCACTCGTGCGCGACAGAGTAAGAACTTAAAACTCAGAAGGAAACCCAGCTTGAATCTGGGCAGAACACAGTGGCGACTAAACTAGGAACGGAAGGGCCCTCGAGAAGCAAAACGCGGGTGGGAGGGTTTACCAAACTCCAGGTCTTTGATGTTGCAGCGGAAGACAACTTCTCCGTTCACCATGAGCTCTACCACGTTCCAGTCTTCGATCTTCTCCAGGAGGACCTGGTGTCCATCTTCAGCCAGCACAGCTGGAAAAGACAGAGAAGGGTGTGGGCGCCCCGGGAACAGGCGGCCCGACGTGCAGATGTCTTCATGGATGGCCACGACTGGCCTGCTCTCCAGCTGTTCAAGGCCGTAACTCAACCTCCCCGGTGGGCGCCCACCTGGCACAGCCTGACATGCCCTCAGCTCTGCTGGGAAGCACAGCCAGAGGCCTGAGAGATTTCGGTTTGGGCTGTGGTCTGTGCCAGAGTCACATGGTCAGTGAAAATATGAGCTTTCTCTAGGAAGAGTTTTTGAGTCTTCCTCACAGTAGGTTATACTCAAGTGTTGGAGGGGATATAGGAAATTAGGTAAATTCTTATCCTGATAATGGAAATATCAGTTGGTCACCTTTCTGGAGGGCAATTTGGAAGTAAATGTCGAAAGTCTCAAATGCCTCAAAAATTAGAATTAAAAAAATGATTCTAATCTCTGACCCAGGAAATTGCACTTACAAAAAAAAAAATCAGAAATACAGGCAGACTTTACAACAATAAGCTCCTTTCTATAGGCATATACTATTATACAATTAGTGATGAAATACTGTGAATCACTTACATGCCCAATAATAAGATGGTCAAGTAAATGGCGGTAAAGGCACATGATAAGAGTTTATTTTGACATTTAAAAAATGTCTATGAATTTTTAATAGCAAGAAAAATATTTGTAATATAAGCAAAAAATCAGGGTTACATTTTAAGATGTATTAAAAATATGTATTCCGTGTAATGAAAGCATGTGTATTTATTAGGAAAAAGGGAACTATCCAGTGGTTATCTCTCTGGTGAGATGATGAGAAACTTGAAAAAAATTCTTTTAGCATATTCTAGGCTTTTTAATAATAATGAGAAAAAATGTTTTCAAAGTTAATGGACTACATTTTTATTCTTCTCTTTGGAATCTGCATTTTAGTTATTACATCCAACAGTGCCTTCCCTAGAGATCAGCTATGGGAAAATGGTTATTTTATAAAAAACTTATTCTTTATTATGGAAATGCAAGGGTATATGGGCTTAGGAGAAATGGCGTGCATGGAACAGCCTGGAGCTCTGTTTTCACCAACACATTTCTCCCCAGGTCCTGATATGTTCACACTATAACCTCCGTGTTGGAGTTTGTGCACTAAATCACCACATTTGGCAGTCTTTGTCGGTGAGAATTTTGGTGAGGACGGAAAGAGAAATCAGATGGGAGGAGGGCATGTTTTTCAAAGTTTCAGCATTTCAATCAGGCCTATGTGGAGAAAAGCTAACAGTTATGATAGTTAATTGCATTTAATTACAGAGACAATTGCTGTTTCAAAATGTTGGCGTGTCCACTTCTTCATCTTTCAATCAGTTCAAGAACATCCAGCCCCAACTGTGAACATTTTGATTGTGTGATTTTAATTTCACTTCTGGAAAGGAACTTCAGCAAGCAACTCAGCGAGGATCTCCATTAACAAGATAGCGCCCCTTGGGCGCCCAGGGGTGGCCCTAATTGTCCTCGTGTCTGCTAGTATCTCCCTGCACAGAACACCCACATCTGTGGCATATTTGTGTTGCTGCATTCTATTTCAGCAACTTAAACATCTTTGGAGGGAGGCACTCAGTTTGGACCAGGGACTTATTTAAATGAAGCCGTCCGCCCAGTTTGGAATAGCGAGTGGATTTTCCAGGTCATAAAGGCATGAAAACTGTCTATAGGTGGTTTTCTGGGGGTCCTATGCCCCCTGGCAGTGCCTGCTCAGGAGAGGGGAGGCACAGCCTGAGAGGGAGAAGCTGCAAACTGGTAGGTGGGAGGAAATTTGGCTTCCACAACACTGGTTGTGCATTGTCTGAAGACACTCCTAGGACATGCAGTTCAATTTGATTGGAAAAACTCAGGAACAAAACAGCTTCTGCACTCTCATCTTACACTCCACCTCTTTCCTAATAACCTCCAAGCCTGGGGGTTCTGGAGAGAAGGAGCGCGGGTTCTGTCTGGGGCTGGCCCCTGTGGCCACAGGATAAGGACGAGAGGCTTTGTAGGAGAACTGGGAAGATGTGCCCAGCCCCCACAATCCGACACGGTCCCCTCTCTGCAGGGCACATCTGACGGAGCCTCACACGAACCTCTGGATTTGGGGTTCGTTTTATGAGAAGAGCGGCACTCTTTTCACGCAAGGTGTACCTAAGACATAGGGTTTGATCCACCAAATAACCCACCCTACGGAGGTGGAGGGCAGTGCTGAAGAATGGGAATCTGCCTCAATATCTGAGCAGATGAAGCCTCCCAGGAAGAAGTCCTCATAACAGAGCATGTCCTTCTTCAATTTGCCTTATAAAGCTCTTTTTCCTTCACTGACCAGAATCCATCCTCCTCCGGGGCGGAGAGGGGCCTGTTTATGCAGCTCATTGAATAAACATACTCATAATGGCACTGGACACCTCCAACGACTCTTTGGACATAAATCTGCGTCTTATTAAAGGGACGAGTCACCTCGGAGTCTCCATTGCCTATTCATCCTCGGGATGCCCATCCGCCTCTCACCAGTCCACAGTCCAGGAGGTGTTGAGCCTGGCAGGAGGGCAGCGAGTACAGGCTTAAGGGATCACACTCAGAGAAGGACCAGAATTCCTGCAGTTCATCCAAATGCCACCTCTCTACGTGGAGGACCCATTTTTTTCCTATGAGCTGCTATGGTTGCCTATTCAAAGAAAGGTCAGATAAATATACTCTGCGCAACAAAGTCTCTGCAAAGGCAGTGGCTAAGCTCCAGCATAAATCAACCAGAAGCTGTAAGGCCACCTGCAGATAGCCTGACTCTTTGAAGTGGCACCTCATTCTTCATGGGGGAGCCGGGTGAACTGGAGGGATATGGAAAAGCCTCCCTCTTCTCAATACTGGTGGAACTGTGCCATCTACAAATGATTTAGAAAGTCAAGGCAAGCAAACAGGCATCTCCCCCTCCTCTGCTCACCACAGATGCAAAGTCGATGACCATTAACAAGGGCAGTTAATGCATAACTAGGGACAGGAGGATGGCACCCAGAGCATCTCAGCTAAATAAGGACAGATTCTATTCCCACGAGTCTCTTCCTCTGTAGCAGGTCATCTGGCAAACTTAAGTACAGCAGGCAAGGGGTGACCGTGGCTAGGGAACTTAACACTCTTTGTTAAGTATGAGTTGGTTAGTTTTATCAGTCTTGAGGCCATAGTCAGGACATATTTGCTGAGCTTTTATAATTCATGGTAATAAAGAAAGAACTAGACATTTCAGACTGCTTAAGGCAGGGTAAGTTCAGGAGAGATCAGGCGTATTTCCAAAGCCAGCAGGGTTTCGGGAAATGATAGAGGACTATGATCTTTAAAGAAACACACAGAACTTGGGGGCAGGTTTTACAGACGTGGGTCTGCAAGGGCACCTCTCCGTGCCTGGTATGATGTTGTGTGGGCCCGTGTGCTCCGTCCTGTCTGACTCTTTGTGTACCCCATGGACTGCAGCCTGCCAAGGTCCCCAGTCCATGCGTTTTCCAGGCAAGCATACTGGTGTGGGTTGCCGTTTCCTCCTCCAGAGGATCTTCCTGACCCAGGGATCAAACTCACATCTCCTGTGTCTCCTGCGTTGGCAGGTGGGTTCCTTAACCACTATGCCACCATGTTCGTTGGGTCTAAAGGGATGGGGGAGTGTTGGACAGAAAAAGGGGAGCAGATGCTCCTTGTTTTGCTTCTGTAAACACCTTGGAATTTGTCACCGGCCCTCAGTAAATACTGGCTGAGAGAATTGTATAAATTACCATTCAGGGATACACAGAGCTAACTTTAAAAATCAACCACCTGCTGACACCTTGCAGTACTCAAGTCTCCTTCAACCATACAAATTCTCCCTTCAATTTTCTCAAAATACTCCCTCCCCTCCCCTACTGTGGGGAGAGCTGCCTGGACTGTTTATTTCCTCATCTTCACCCACTCCCTCACCTCCTGCAGTTGCAGCCTCAGCCCCCCTTCGGAACCTAAACTGTCAGGGGCAAAGACCCATCAGTACATTTGATGACTCACACAGTTCTTCCCCACAACCTTCCAGCAGACTGATGCTCAGACCTACCTGCTTCCTTGCTTCTTAAAATACTTGGGCTGCTAAAAAGTATTTTAAACTCTCAGTTTTATCAGATGGTAAATGTAATGCAGACTACTGATTTCTTAAAAACCTTAAACATTACAGAAAATAAAGGACAAAAATTTAAAAATCACTTCTAATACTTCCTCCCCCCTTTGTCTTTTTCAATGGAAGCGAGCTCATAGTGTAGATAAAATTCAGGAGTATGCTTTCTTCTTTTAACACTGTGCTGTGGAGACCCAGCCTGTCAGTATACACAGATCTGCCACAGTGGGTTTCACGTGAAGGATGAACCGCAATGTATCCAGCCGTTCCTTTTTCCGGTTGTTTCCAGTTTTTCACAGTGACCAAGGAATGCAGAAGACGTTCCTGGGCATGCTTCCAGGTGTGTGTGTGAGCTTTTACATGTCGATGTAACTGAGAGATGGAGCAGCTGGATTCCACGGTGTGTGGTTAAGTTTCAGGACGCTGCCAGGCTGCCCTTCAAAGTGGCTGTGCCAACTTCCCCTCCCATCACAGGCCTCTGAGAACACTCTTTTTCTGTGTTCTTCATCAGTCATGAATTCATCTTTTTCTAAAGGTAACTCCTGCTGACAGTGCGGTGCCCGTTCGCCATTTGCTCTTGAAATTCGTATCTTACCCTACGCCTCCAGGCTGTCTGTCTTTGCCCCCCTCAGCGGGACCACTGCCCCATGTCCTGTGGTCCGCCCAGCTCCAACTTTTCTTTGTTTCCTCCACAGTCTCACCTTCTGTGGCTCCAGTGTTCAGCTCTCTGCAGGTTCATTTTAACTAAGATTTGTCCATCCTCAAGATATTCTAGGCACAGTTTCAGACTCCAGGACACAGTGGAGAATAGAACAGACAAAAGCCCTGCTACCCTGCAATCCTGGTAGGAGAGAAGGATAAGAAGAGAAATAGGTGAGACAGAGTTATGTCGGATACTAACGAGCACTAGGAAGAAAGAGGAGGAGGGAAGGGAGAGAAAGAAGATGGAGGCAGAGGGAAGTGCTGACATTGTCAGTGGAGGTGCTCGAGGATCAGCTGCCCATGAAGGGGACTTCTGAGAAAGACCTGAAGGCTGAGCGAGTAAAGACCAGGCAGGAATGTGTAGAAAGAGCTTCCCAAGTAGAGTACTTCCAAGCTCCAAGGTAAAAGTGGGCTAGGTGTGTTCAAGGTCGGCGAGGAGGCTGATACGGCTGGATTACAGTGAACAGGAGGAGAGGCTTAGCAGCAAAAGGAGGAAATGAGGTTAGGGAGGTCACGTGGGGCCTGGCTGCCCACTGTAAGCCTTTGGCTTCTCCCTTGAGTGAGCTAAGAGCAACCAGAGTGTTCTTGGAGGCAAGGGCCGCACTCTCACTCAGGTTTAATGGCATCGCCTGGCTTTGGGGCTGAGAACAGACTACAGCGGACAAGGTGGTCACAGGGGACTCAGTGAGGAGGCCAGGGCAGGGACCCAGGCAGGAGGTGACTGACAGTGGCTTGGACAAAGAGCCAGAGGGTGGTGGGAGGGAAGGTAAGACATGGCTGAATTCTGCAGGGTGCTTTGAAGATAGAACCAACGGGATGTGCCGCTAGACGAAAGCGGGTGTGAGGGAAAGGGAGGCGAGGAAGGTGCCTGCAGGGCTTTTGGTTCAAGTGAAAGAACGGCACTGCCAGGCACTGAGATGGAAAAATGCAGGAGAGACTGGTGAGTCCTAGGGAGGCTGGTTTAGAAAGCCTACGAAGCTTTCCAGTGACAATGAGAGGTCCTGCTTGCAGACGTATGATCTGCAAATCTTTTCCCCATTCTAGATTTTCTTTTTACTTTCTTAGTATTGTTCTTTGATGCACAAAAGTTTTCAATTGTAATGAAGTTCAGTTGTTCTATTTTTTCTTTTGTTACTGATGCTTTGATGTTTAAGAAATACTTGACAAATCTAAGGTCATTCGGATTTGCCCTTATGCTTTCCTCTAAGAGTTTTTTAGTTTCCAAATTTAGACCTCTGATCTGTTTGGAGTTAGTTTTTAAATATGGTATAAAAAAAGTCTAATTTTATTCAAAAGATATTCATGTGGACATCCAGTTTTTCCAGTAAAATTTGTTAAAGAATAAAAAATTTGCCCATTGAAGAGTCCTGACACTGATGGCAAAAGTCAGTTGACTGGAAATGTGACGGTTTTACTGTTAGAGTCTTGATTCTATTCCATTGTTCTATGTGCTTATCCTTATGATAGGATCACACTATTTTGATTACTATAATTTTGAGCAAGTTATGAAATCAGCAAGTGTGATACCTCCAACTTTGTTCTTTCTCAAGATTGTTTGGGGCTAGTCTCAATCCTTTGAAATTACCTATAAATTTTAGAATGACTTTTTCCATTTCTGCAAAAAAAAAACCATCATCAAGATTTTGATATGAATTGCACTGAATCTGTATACCACTTTGGGAAGTATCGTCATCTCAGCACTATTGAGTCTTCCAATCCACGCACACGGTGTATTTTCCCATTTACTTTGGTTTTCTCTCATTTCTTTTAGCAATGTCTGTAGTTTTCAGTGTATAAGATTTGCACCTCCTTGGTTAAATCTGTTCACATGTGTTTTGTTCTTCTAGATGCTTTTGTAAATAGAGTTGTTAATTTCCTTTTCAGATTGTTCATTGCTAGATATAGAATTACAACTGATTTTTGTGTGTTGATTTTGTATACTTAAACCATGCTGATTTTATTAGCTCAAGCAGTGTTTTTGTGAACTCTGGGGTTTTCTAGCCAGACACTGGCTGGATCTGAAGCACATCCTCCTGACCCGATCCTCCCATCTCCATCCTCTTAGGGAGCACCAATACTTTTACTTTAATCCACCACCTCTTTATGGCCGTTCTGGCCCAAGCTACTATTCTCTCTCCTTTGGACCCCTTATCTCCCTGCTTCCATTCCTGGCCCCCTCTAATCTGTCTTACTTGCAGCAGCCAAAACTTCATTCCCCTGCCTAATACAATACAGCCTGCTGGATCTGGCCTCTGTCCACCTCTCCAGCCTCACCCTCTCATCAGTTCAACAAAGACACAGGCCATTTGTTCATGCTTCCAGCTTTTGCAGACATCAGTCCCCCTGCCTGGAATGCTCTTTCTTCCTTTCCCCTAGTTAGCTTCTCCTCATTCTTTAAAGCTCAACTCAAATGTAATTCAGGCAACTAAGTCTTTCTAGTTCTCTTTCCTCTCCCCGCCAGTTATGGCCGGTGGGAGGTCCCACTGTGGTTATGCTGCTCTACCAGAAGCACGGCACAGCTGACAGTTAGTAGCCGACAAGGACACACGCACTTCAGGGTCCTGCATCTTGTTCACCAGAGTGTCCTCAGTACCTGGAAGAGTGTCCAGCAAATACCAGATGCTCAGCAAAGGCTTATTGTATGGACGAGAGGTCAAGGAATAGACTCTCTGCCGTTTTCCAGCCAAGTGACCTTGGAAAAGTCAATAGTCCTGATCCTCAGTTTCCCAGTGTGTAAAGCAGGCACGTAACCTCGGGAAATTTACTACTCAGCACCCAGTGGGCTCACCGTGTATGTCTGTTCTCCCCTTAATACTAGGCAGCAGGGGTTTAGGGAAGATTTCCAGAGAAAGGAAGGAAGGAAGTCTAGGCAGAGGGCACAGCCTGCACGGATGCTCAGAGGCTGGGGTGCCCCTGAGTCCATGCAGTTGGATGGCCCTTTGGCCCTTGGATGGCGCTTGGGCGCTCGGCTGCCTACCTAGCAGGCCCTCCAGGCGATAGGTGCGGTGCTCCACTGACAGACCGATTGAGCTGTATGGCCCATAGCGCACGATGACCTGCGCGTTCTTGGGCATGGCCAGGACTCTTGCTGGGGTTACGGCGCAATACACCCTGCTAGGCAACTGCTCTTCCGGCCTTTGGCGGGGGTGGGCGTGGTCACGCATGGGTGGGCGGGGCCACGGAGGTTGTGGGTGGAGCCGGAGGATCTGCATCCCATGTCGCCAACCAAGTGCCTGGCGTGGGGACTGGGGATGAGGAAACTTGAATGCCTGCACCTACTATGTGCCTATGTCTGAGGGGGCAGAAGAAGGTAGTGATGTCGGAAGCCACTTGCTCTCGAGACCCTCACAAGCCGGTAAACGGTAAACGGTAAAAATTTCAACCTGGTGTGGCAAGTGTTAACAATAAATAATGGCAGTTAACAGCATATAGGGCTAGTTACAGAAAGTTTATGTCAGGCGACAAGCTAAGCACGTTCCGTGTTATCTCATTTAATCATTTTGCCGTTCCTGTGAAGTAGGTTATGTTTTCTATTTACAGAACAGAAGCTTGGAATGGCCAAGTCACCTTCCCAGGTAAGTCAGGCACGGGGTATAAATTGGAAACCTTTGTAAGGTCTGTATAATGTCTTTTTATTTCTCTCGCCTGGTATTTGTTGGAACTCTTGAAACTGTGAGTTTAAGTCTTTCATCTGTTTTTGGACAATTTTGAGCCATTATCTCTTCACATGTTGCTTCTGGCCCCTTTGCTCACTTTTCCGGGACTCCAGTTAAATCTATGTTACACTTTCTCAATGCATTCCCATTGCATTCCCACTGTATTATTCTCAAGGTCTCTCCTGTGTCTTTCTTCCATGCTTCTTTTGGGATTGCGTGTGTGTGTGTACATACGTTCATTTTTGCTTGTAATCCAGTTTACTAATTTTCTCTGAAGTTGTGTCTTAAATGCTATGAAACCCATCAATCTCATGCATTATTTCAGCTGTTTGTTTTTCAACTCTAGAATTTTAGTTTAGTTCCTTTTCAAATTTGCTGTGCCACTTTTTCATAGAGTTGAGTTTCCTGCCAAGGTTTTTAGGCCTGGTATTATCTTCTTGATCATACAAAAACACTTGTTTCATACTCTGTGTTTGGGAATACCACTATCTGGAGACGCTGTGTGTCTGTCTGTATTGTTCTTTCTGCTAGTTTCTGTCGATCTGTCTTGTCTCCTAGAGTGCTTGGTTTACTTTGTGTACTGGACACTGTATTAGAAAAATTATTTGTAAAAATAATTTGAGGCCAAGCATGATGTTATTTTCCTCTATGGAAGACTTTATTTTTCACTTCTTGCCTGGGTCTGGTAGCACGAGCAACCCAGGATCATCTTAATACAATTTCAGGGTTTGAGATTTGCTTAGCCATCCAGATGGCCTGAAACTGGGCTGCAGTCCATGTGGAGGTTGGTTTATTTGTATTTTTTTCCCTCATTACTGTGGTGCAGTGTTTTTTGAATCCTGGCCCAATGAGGGTGGTGGCTTACCAAGATTCATTTGGTGGTGTTTAATACTCCAGTTTTTGGAAGCCTAACTCTGCAAACTCAAAATTGCATCTCATCTTCTAGGTTGCCTATTCAAGAGCACTAGATAGCTCCAGAGAAAAAGCACCTCCGTGCCATGCTTGCTCTCACTCTCTCCCCGATCTTGATCCAGTTAGCTCTTTTATGATTTTCAAGAAGATTTTAAAAATATATATGCCAGGTTTTTAAAGATATCTTACGTAGGAGGCATAGTCTGAGTTAAACTACTCTATTGTAACCAGAAACAGAAGCTCTCCCACGGAGAATTTTGCTGGAGTTGCATTGAATCTAGAGATCAACTGGGGGAAAACTGAATGTTCCTGAGGCCTTCCTATATACCATACTGAAATATCTCTCCTATGGGGCTTCCCATGTGGCGCTAGTAAAGCACCCACCTGCTAATGTAGGAGACATAAAAGACAGATCCTTGGGTCAGGAAGAGCCTCTGGAGTAGGAAATGACAGCCCACTCCAGTGTTCTCGCCTGAGAAATCCCATGGACAGAGGAGCGGGCGAGCTACAGCTTTGGGGGTCACAAAGAGTCAGCCGCGACTAAGCATGTGTGTGCACACACCTCCCCTTTACTTAAATCTTCCTCAATGCCTTTAAGTGTTGTTTATCATTATCTGTGGATGGTTTCGCATGTGATTTGTTAGATTTATTGCAAGTCATATATTTTTTTTTCGTTTTTTTTTGGGGGGGGGGTCACACTGTGTAGCTTATGGAATCTTAGTTCCTTGACCAGGGATCAAACTCATCCCCATAAGTGAAAGTGCTGAGTTCTAACCACTGGACTGCCAGGGAATTCCCTAAGGCATGTATTTAGCATTGTGATTTTATTGTCGTATAAAATGAAGTTGACTTTTATATATTGATCTTATGTAGCTATCTTAACCATTTCTTATGATTTCTATTAATTTTTTATTAATTTATTTATCCCCTGAGTGGGAAGATTTTAAATCACTACTTCAGTTTAAGATTATGGCACTATCCAGAAATTTTCTTTCTTCTTATATCAGTCTTAATTAATTACATTTTTCTAAGAAATGTTCAATATGAGTTTTTTTGACATTTTTGACATAAACTGGTTGATGTATTTTTGCCATCTTTTTATTGGCTACTTTATTGTGGTTATGTCAGTTTTTATTCATAATATTACTTATTTCTCACCTTCTCCTTTTATTTATTGGTTTTACCTGTGACCTCTCTATTTTGTTAGTCTTTTCAAAGAATCAGCTTCTCCATCATTTAGCTTCTCTGTCATTCCGGTTTGTCTCCACTGATGGCTGTTTTTGCCTTTATTACTCTCTCTGAGTTCACTCTTCCTTCTGCTTTCCTTGAGTCTGCTGTTGGTCCTTTTTCTTACTTTTTTAAGCCATCTTTACTCATCAGTCTTGAGTCTCCTCTCTTTTCTGTTGTTAAGAATTTCCCACAAAGCATCACTTTTGCTGTATCGCAGAAGCTTTTTTTAAAAAAATACAGTTTCCTGTGCACAGTTTCCTGTGCTATACAGTAAATCCCTGTTACTCATCTATTTATCTTATTTTTTTTAATAAACCTTTTGGTCACTCCATGAGGTATATGGGATTTTAGTTCCCCGACCAGGGACTGAACCTGGGCCCCCTGTATTCAAAGCACAGTGTCTTAACTGCTGGACTGCCAGAGAAGTTCCTATGCCAGAGGTCTTGATATGAGGTCTCTCTATTTTCTTGCTCTAAATATTTTAAAATTTCCACTATGATTTCTTTTCTGACCATGGGTTTTAGAATGATGTGTTTTTTTGATTCTGGAATATTCTTAGCTTTAAATAGTGCGTTCCCCCCATTCTCTCCCTTTTTCATAGATTTTCTTTCTTTGCAATGTTAAATGAATCTATTTCATGGCTCCTCTCAGTCATCTCTTTTCTCTAGCCTTTGCAGTGTTGTTCACCTGTTTGTCTTTGCTGCTCTCGCTCCCATAAGCCATTTCTTGTTCTGTTTGTGTTTTTTGCCCGTGACCTCATTTTTAATGCAGCGTCTTCCCCCATGGGGGTTTGGTGTGTTCAGGGTTGTGGAAAGTGGTTTTGTAATTGATCCTGCTGAGGTCCTTTGGATTTTACTGACCTAGGCAATTTACATAAATTATTGGTTTGGAATTCCTGCTTTAGAAATAAGATTCTACATCCACATATAGCATAAATTTATAATTAAATTTCTTGTGGATGTCTTTTCCATCATCTGCAGCTGTGTGTGAATAGCATGGTTCCTCAGTGCTCCCCTGGACTGATGGGAAGAGTGTTTCTAGTGCTTTTTACAGAGTTAGGACACCTCTCTGAGGTTCTGGTTTAGTGTGGGGCATTTAGCTGCATCTCCGACCCTGGCTGGGCTGAGGTTATGTCCTCTCAACTTACAGGGGTGGAAAAGACCACTGTCGACCACTGGAGGTCTGTGTCTGGTCCGATACACCTTTAGCTCCTGCTCACCACTCTGTTTTGGATAGCATTTTCCCCCCTAGAATGTGGGTTTATTTTCTTTCTTTTGAACTTGACTATGTGTTTAAACTTTTTTCCTCTTTTTGTGTATGTTTTTATAGGTGGAAGGGGCCCTCCTCTATCAGTTCAGCCTGCTGTTTTGCAGTTTCTTATGTAAGAGATAGAGGCCAAGGACAGAAACTTGGGATCCAATGACGTGAAAGGAACAGAAATATGAAGTGAAATCCCACGAGGAAATGGAAGAAGCAGGAGAAGAGAGCAAAGAGAGAGCTGGTCCTTGGGACACGAGGGTGAACGGGGCTTTGAGAAAGGCCCTCTCTTGTGATGTGAGAATGCCACACTGTTCACCCTGCAGACTCAAGAGGCCGCTGTGGAAGAAAGAAACAGAGAGGCTGAGAGGCTGCCTCAGTTTCAAAGGGAAGCCACAGCACTGGTTCTCCCTCTGTCCCCAAGGGGAGCTGCTTAGGCGTAATTTAGAAACTCGTGGTTGCTCTTGTGAACCCGGGTGGGACTCCTCCTTACCTTTCTACCTGAATGTGCCAATGTCCACTCCCAGGACCTTCAGACGAACAGGAGAGGGGTGGCATTATTTTGCTCATTGGGGTTGGCTTGCCTGTGACTCTTCTCTGTCACCTACATCTGGTTATTTTGGGGCCAACAAGAGCAAAGCCACATTACTTTCATCCTGTTCCTTCGTATCCCCTTCATTGCTCCTAGAATATTCTTAGCCATGTCTTTTTGGATAACACCTCCTTTGCATCCCAATCACACAAATTCACACACTTGAAGGTTCCTGTTGGGCTTTGATCAGAAAGCATTTGGGCTTCTGTTTGGAGGGATCTTGGTTCTCGTTCAGACTTCCCAGATAAACAATCTTCCTGCCAATTCAGGAGACTCGGGTTCGATCCCGGGTTTGGGGATCAAAGGAAATGGCCACCTACTCCAGTATTCTCGCCTGGAGAATTCCATGGACAGAGAAGTCTGCTGGGCTACAGTCCATGGGGTTGAAACAAGCTGGACATGACTGAGCGACTAAACGATAACAATGACAGTTCCGGTTCTGTGGACTCTTGGGGTTGTGGAGGGGTTTGCAGTTTGGAATATATCTGCGCCAGCTGCAGGGCCATGCAGGGTTCAGGAAGTGTGTGCGCATGTACTTGTGAGCCTGCAATAAGAATGTCGAATTTTTATATCACTTCTAAGTTTTCGAACAATGACCATTTTATGTCATTTTGCCACAACCCTGGAAATGGGTAGTGCTGATATCAATATTCCCATTTTACAGATGAGGAAACTGAGGGCTAGAGAGGTGAAAGTGACATTCCCCAAAGTCACTCCATCTTGCTATCAGAGCTAGAGCTGTGTCTGTAGTTTAGGCATCCCCCCCTCCAAATCTGATGCTTTTCCCTCCGCTTCATTCTGCTTACGCATGTTCTTACAGACTTAGGTGGAGACACCCATCTCTATACCCAACCTGATCACAAACACCCCATGAACCCTCTCTGTCCCTCACCCTATACATGCCACACACTAGGAGAAACTAAGTTCTTTCCTGCTCTTTCTCTCCCAGCTCCTGTTTTTCAGACATCCACTGTTGCTGTTGTCAGACCTCAGACAAAGGCGAATGAATTGTTGACCCAGCTGACAGAATTTACTACACAAGTTTTTATAGCATTTCTGGGCAGCAACAGCAGCCAATGCCATCTTTCTTGGCATTACTTTTTATTGAATATAGACTTACAGTCTTTAAATAATTTGAATATAGTGCTTTCAATATACAGTTCTTTCATCACACATATATTTCTTTAAAGCACAAAACTATAACTTAAAATCAAAAGGCTATAAATACACATGTACATATGGCCATAAATCTAGAACTGTTTTATAAAAATAGAACTCAAATATCAACTTTATATATTTTGGCAACTGAGCAGTATTGTAAGGTGGCCACACACATTTTTATTATGCATCACTGTCCCCTCAAATCTGAGTCTGCAAGTTTCATTTTCCACCTCTCTGAGGACTCTTGGGACAGTCTCCTTTACCAGGGTCCCCACAGAGATGGCCGTGGCTCAGCACTGCCTTTACATAAACGCTCAGTGTACCCACCTGAACTGGGAGGGGGAAGACCAGCTTCCAGCCCCTCCCTCAGAGGGAGGAGCTGTTCCCTCCTGCCAAACGTCTGCCGTCCACACATGGTTGATATCGGAGCACACAGTCAGTTCCCTTTCCCTAAGCTCAGAAAACGGCAGATGTGTTTGGTTCTGACAAATGGGTGTTTGAGAGAAAGTGTGAAACAAACATCACCTGAACAGTGCCTGCTGGGGTAACATCATCCCGACAGTGGGCACCAGGGCCCACCTGCCCACGCAAGGCCCTTCACACATCATCCTGACAACCTCACAAGGCTGGGACGCGCTTGTCCCCATTTGATGATAGAAGAACTTGAGTCTCTGGGCTTTTTAAGTCTCTTGGCCAAGACCAGTGAGGATGCCTGATCCCCAAACCAGAGCTGTCTACCTGCCCAGAAACTTTTGGAGAGAAACCGGAAGAGAACTTGGACCTTCACTGTGGCCATTTGCTGGAAACAAGTAGGCAGCTTTGAGTCAGCTCACAGCAGGCGGGCAGTAGCTCCTCAGCATTCCTGGGGCTCCTGGGCTGCGCTTTCCCAGGCGGAGCAGAAAGGTGGATGCGTGAGGGAAGCAGCATGGATCTGCAGACCAATGGTTCTGAAGGGGCAGGGCCAGAATCTCCCAGATCATACAACAGAAATTCTCAGCCTAAACCGCGCGGCTCAAGGAATTTACAGCTTAGGGTTGTCTGTGTTATCAAAGGTCCCAGCAAAGGTCAAAATGTTCCCCCCATCTCAGCCCTGCCTGCTTCTATGTTAGTCAAAGGGCAGAGAGCTTGCACAGTGCTCCAAAGAAGAGACACATTAAGGGTCCCTGGGCCACAGTGGAGGGTGATTCAGAGCAGGATGGGCAGGTCATTGCCTCATGTCTTTGCGGGAGGAGTAGAGGGCTTTTCTTTTTTTTTAGGAAAACCCGCAGGAAGCATGGCAGAACTCAGTGAGATAGGAGCCCAGTTCTGCACCTCCTCTGGACAGAAGCAGGCTGCCTTGGCTATTTGCAGTTTTGATTTTTCTGGTTGCTTTCCCATAAAAATATGCCCTAGCAGAAAGTGCCTCTCATCTCCTCCATGATCACTGCCTCCCTGGACATTCTCAGCTCAGTTCTGTGGACTGTTGGCCCCTCCATCAGGGCTGGCTCTGTGCACAGCCTTTCCCTCCTCCCAGCCCCTCTCTTCACCAGCTGTGTCCTCAGGCCCCAGGCCAGTGAAGAGCTCTGATTTGGGCTCCTCCACATGCCTTTTAGTCCCAGCTGTCTAAGGATGTCCAGCTTAGGCCACTGAGATCGTATTCTGAAATTAATGTCACAGTGCTTTTCTTAAAAGCCTCTCTTAAGAATGAACGAAACAAAGCAAGCAACAGCAGCAGAAAACCCCTGAAGCACCCTGCTCTCCTCCTAAAGGCAGATCACCGACCAGGGCATGTTTCTTGTGAAGGCGAGTGGGAACGCAACCAGAAAAAATGCAAGCGGCAGGATCCCTGGGGAGGTGGACCGGTCCCTGCCAGGCCCCCAGGGAAAGCAGGGAGTGGCAGCTACTGCAGGGCAATGGCAAACCATTTTCTTCCCCTTTCAGAATAGCCAGACCAGATTTTCTGAACTCAGTGGAAGGCTGCTTCCGGGAGGCAAAAGGAGAAATGTGTTTGCAGGCCCAGATCACTGTATTTTAAATTAACTTGGGCTGTGTGTGTGTGTGTGTGTGTGTGTGTGTGTCGGCGGGGGGTGGGGTGGGTGCTGCTTACAGGACCACGTGTCTCAGGGCGGGTCGCTCTGAATGCCTTGATCAGACTGCTTTGAATCTGAAAACAAAGCCCTCTGCTCCTCCCTAGGAGACACAGGCAGTGACCTGGGGTTAGCCTCTTCCTTCACGGTTCATTTGGGTACACTGCACATAATAAGGTGACTCATTCTTCCACTGGACATGCTGGGTCCTGCTGGGAAGCACACGCCAACACTGAGCTGCTGTGGCTATGGAGGGAAGTCAGTGGGCTTCCCTATCTCACCCGGGCCACCTCAGAGCCAGGCTGGTCTTACTTCCCAACACACAGGCCCGAGGACACCTTGATAAATAATGATGATCCCCGTGCCTCATGAGGGGTGCACTCCTCCTGCCAGTCCAGCTCTGTGTGAACCCTCAGTGTGGTCTGTGTTGGGTCTGGAGTTATAGGGAAGCTACAGAAACTGTGGTGAAGGCTGGGAGCAAGGGGTTCGGCGGGGTCTGGCAGCTGCAGAATGCCGGACTGAGGAGTTGAAAGCTGGTGTCAGCCATCAGGGTTGGTGCCCCTGACTGGGCCTTGTTACTTTTTCCTTTGTTGCCGGTGGCTTGCCTGTGGCAGACAGTGGCAGACTGCAGAGGCGTCTCATTTCAAGGAGGCTTTCTTCCACAGCTTTTGCAAACTTGGTTGACGATGTCTCCTTGCAGTTGTGGAAGCTGGAGATGCAGAAAAGGATGCTCTCTGGCTGGGGGTTGTAGCAGGTACCGTACCCATTGGGCACCACGGGACCGTAGCAGCAGAACATCTCCATGGTGGTGGGCACCTGGGGGAGAGGACAGGTCAGAGGCCGCCTGTTCTGAGAGCCTGCTCAAAGCATGACCTTCTAGCAGTCCAGGGGCCTCAAGGAGATATTTGCTTCTCTTTGACTATTTCCCACCTGGGTGTGACTGAATTAAGCACATCACCTGATTGCTTCATCATGGATGGCCACAGCCAGAGTCATCAAAACAAACCCATCTAACTGCATGAATCAGAAGAGAGGCCATAAGCCCCTCCCTGGTGTGAAATCTGCTCTGCTCGTGGAGTCGGAAGCCCCCAGAGTGACCCGGTGCTGGGCCGAATCTCTCCTTCACCTGGGGGCTGTTTGAATCACCCAGGCAATCAGAGCAATTTACTAAATGGCACCCTGGTGGCACCCAACAGTTAGATGGCTTCCCAGAGGGAGTAATTTATGAACTGGAGGAAATCTGGCTCCTCTCCTCTGTCGACTTTTTCCCACATCCTTAATCACTGTCGGTGTTGCCTGGCTGGCCTGCTTGTCTCCCCACAGCCTGGTCACGCACAATTACCCAGCATCGGGCGTTTCAGAGATTGCCATCAACTGGAGTTTTTAGTTATGGACCTGATACATTTTGAATTCAGAAGGCTGCGATTTTGTAATGCGGATCACAAGCCAAGAGAAAGTGCTTCTGAAGGCACTGAAACCATCAATGTTCATTCCAGTTGGAGAAAAAAAATACCACCACACCCTGAATTAATTGTATTAGCTGGCTTCAGAGGGGAAAATGGAGCACGTTCCAGAGCAGGTGCAGGGAGGTGTGTGTTGTAAACCCACAGGCCTTCAGAAATGACACTGGCCGTTTTAATGGGGCAGAACAGACCATTAGTCTTGCTAATAGAGTCACCTCATTGTCAGATAAATTTGCCGTGCAACAGCCGAAGGCCATAAAGCGTTCCGAAGCACTTTTTGCCCACGGATGGTTTCCTGAAGAATTTATGTTGTTCTGTTCTGCCCTCGTTTACTCACGTCTGCAAGCTCACTGCCGTAATGACAAAGCGAAATTACCGAGTGGGCTTTTATCCTCAAACACAGCTTTATCAGCCCTTTTTATTGCCCACGTTCTGCTTTTCGCAGATGAGGTGGAGTTTTAGTAAACTGACATTTGCAGGGCGGGGTCGGGGGGGGTAGATATTTTCTCTTCTAAATGGCTGCCTTTCTCTAACAGATCGTGTTCTGCTTTTGTGTCGGCGGTCCTCCAACAGAACAAGGCTGTAGCGCTGGTTTAGGAGATGCCGGAGTGGCCCCTTACGATGAGGTCTGTGACCTGCTTGGAGGACCCTGTCCATGCCAAGCACTGGGGTATGGGCTTTCTACTTACATCATTGCATCTGATTGAGCCAGGACTTGCCTCTGGGCCCATAGGACACCGCCTCTTGGGCAACATTGGAAGAAGGAGGCCTAATGGTTAGGGCACCAGAGTGGGTATTCTCCCATCCTGCCCACCTCTGCTAACGAGGCATTTGTGATCATGCACATTTAGAAGATGGGGAAAACAGCACTCGGAGCATTTCGGTCCTTCTGCTGAAGGGCATGCAGTTCCCTGGAAGCAGAGCCAGGACCGGGCAGATTCCAAGCAGTGGGCTGTAATCACTCAGCTTGTGAGAAAGCCCACTGCTTCCACTAAGTGCTCTCGAGTGCTGGCTGCGCTGGGGCAGTACCTGGCTGGTGGAGAGCACGAAGCGGTTGCTCATCAGGTACGTTTCATCCGTGAACATCTCGGGCAGCTCCTCGCACGTTTCCCGGGCCAGCTCCCGCAGCCCCAGCAGGTGGTTGTCGATGGCCATCCCTGTTATGGCCTGGGACAGAGAGCAGGGCTTGAGGCACGCGCTTCCCCTTCTTCCCTCCTCTCTAGTCTGCAAAGCTCGTGGGGCCTCTAACGGCTCTGGCCCTCCCAGGGCTTGCTGTGGACCACGCCCGCGCGTGGTGGCTGCCCAGGACCAAGCACTCCTACACTCCTCTGCTCCTTGTGTATTTCTTCACACCCGGGATAAGCCAGAGCAGGGAGGGTTCTAGATGAGGATGCCCGAGTTAAAAGCCAGTGAGTCTGACCGCCCGCCCCCCAACAGCATGGTCCCTGCCGATGTTCAGCGTGTATAACCCCTCATGCTCCAAGTGGAAACAGCAGGGCTGGCTTGGCCCTCCTGGGCACCCCTTCAGGGGCAGAAGCTGGGCAGGAGCACAGGTGCTGGCTGGAACCCATCCAAGCATGGGTAGGGGTACCCCAGGCTGTCACTGGATGGGCTTTCACCACAACCAACACTTCATCCTTCAGCAGGAGCCCAAGGAACGAGGGGCAGAGGGTGCTGAGGTGTCCTTGAATCTTGGCTGCTATTTCACAGGCTCAGAATCAATTCAACTAAACTGGACTCATAATCTAAGAGTAATTTTGAGACAGGAGCTAGACAGCTTAGCAGAGGCTCAGCTCACATTTTCAAGGGTTGTTGGAGGAAAGAAAGGGTCTTCCTTTTTGTCACAGGTATTTGAAATCTTATCAAAGGATAAGAGAATAGCAGTGGAGACTCCTACGTAAGAGGAGCTCAGGGGTGGTGGTGTGGCTGGAAGGGGACAGTGGAGCCAGGGCAGGCACAGGGGTTTTGTGCAGCAGGCACAGGGGTTTTGCACGGATTACATGTTTGATTGGGGCAATTTGTGGGGCCCGATTTGTGAGACATAGAGGCCTCTTTCTTTTAAAATAATTTTTAAACTTATTTTATTTTTGGCCATGCTGCATCTTCGTTGCTTTCTGTGGGCTTTTTCTGGCTGCAGGGCGTGGGGGCCACTCCTCTTCGTGGTGTGCGGGCCCCTCATCGCGCTGGCTTCCCTTGCTGCAGAGCACAGGCTACAGGGCTCAGGTGCTTAGGTAGCTGCAGCATGTGTGCTCAGAGCTGAGGCTCACGGGCTTAGTTGCCCCACAGCATGTGGAACCCTCCCAGACCAGGGATGGAGCTCGTGTCCTCTGTATTGACCGGTGGAGTCTGGGCCACTGTGCTCCCAGGGAAGTCCCTCCTCTGGCCTCTTGTAATAACCTCTGGATCCACATCAGGGTAACTGTGAGTAACTCCTGGGGGTTTCACGGTTCCATAAGATGGCCCCTTAGCTGTTAATGCCCCACATAGGCAGAAATCTTCGACCACAGTGAACTTTGCTCAGGTTTACAAGGTACCTTTTGGAATTTGACTGCTGTTCTCTTTCAGTTGAGAATGGATGCCTAAAGATGACTCAGGGGCCCCAGTCTCTCCAAACACACCTAATTGTAGGCTGGAGAGACATGTCATACAATCACCACTCACTTTGGACGTGCCCTGTTAGGACAGAGGCGAAGCCCTGTGAGACGGGCCAGCTATGAAGCAGACGTGCCTCCAGTTCTCAGGTCGCCGCTGTCTGACGGCTGCTCTGTGTGGATTATCAGAGCAGCCACACTGTCCAGCAGCCAATCCACCCCAGCTTTCACCGTCTCTGAAGCTACTGTAGCAACTGGGGTTGATTCAACAGACTCTTTGGATCAGAGCCTTGAGAAGTAACGAGCAAAATGACTCAACATCCAGTCTTTCGTTCATTCAAGAACCTTACCTGCGTGCCTACTATGTGCCTGAGAAGCTGCTAGAGAACAAAGCAGTCGCAGACTCGGCCTCATGGAGCCTTGGGTGGCGTGGGAGACATATCAACCAATCGTACAAATAGACTTGTGATCATCGGCTGAGAAAACACCAGGAAGGAGACGCACACGGCGCTTTGGGAGGATGTGTCTGGACCACATTTGCTCCTTTCCTCGGAATTTCCTTTCTCCATAACCTCTGCCAAATACACTTGCCAGATACACGGAGGTTTCCTGGCTTCCCCCTCCGTCCCTTACCCGGCATATCCAACCAGGGGCCTACAGAGCATCCTTACGCCTCTCCTCTCCCCACCCCTGATCTCTTTCATTTAGCTGTTTTCACCAGCTTAAAATAGTTAACACAGCAGAACCCAATGGAGAATATTTTCCTAAAATTTTAAATTATTATCAAAGTTGTATATTTATAGTTTAAAAAAAAAAACCCAAATAAGCCAAAGACTTATGTCACTTTGCCAGCACTGAGCCCCACTCCACAGAAGCAATCACTTGGAGCCCTTTTAGTGACTGACTTTCTTAGTTCAGAATAACAGGCTTAGACTGCTGCTCCTGCATTTTCAATTTCCTTATTATAGAAGATGAAACTTTGGCTCTTTGCTACCCTCCTTCCCAAATATGCTTCCACCCCCCTATGCTTCCAGCAGAGTTAGACTCGAACTCCTTGTCACTTGATCAACATTCACTGTTTACATGGCTATAATTATGTAAGTATTCACAGCTGAGTCCTGAGTCCTGCATGTGTTAGGATTAGATTTCCTAAATCAGTTTTTTGCGTTCCCTAGAATCGACAGTTTGTAAATGATTAAATTATGATTTTCCCACTTGCTTACCTTTCTATGTATCTACGATTTATTGATTCGTAAATCCTCAGCCAGAAGTGTGAAACTTCCCTTAATGCATAAAAATGTATCAGATAATTTATCGGCTTAATTTCTCCTTTCACTTCTTGCTTCTCCGTGGACTGACGGTTCCCTGGGTCTGCTGAACAGCTGTCAACTTGGGACCTCCCTTAGCTCTCATCCTTTTTCTCGACCTCTTTCTGGTGTTGAATCTTCTGATGTTTAAGTCTATGATTTTCTTTGTGTTTTATTCTCTTACGTTAGTAGTCTACATCCTCCAATCGCTTTACTAGAAAGAGAGCTTAATAAGGAAAAATTGTCAGCCCTTGCCTTTGCACGTGCTGTTCCCTTCTAGGGCCATCCTTCCCGTCCACATCTACCTGACAAACACTTCCTGCTGTAAGTCTCATATGAAGCACTACTTCCTCTGGGACTCACCTGGCTTTCCCAAGCAGAAGGAACTTATTCCTCCATGTTCTCTGCTACTTCCTGAAATACTTAAGGCCTCTTTTCCCTTCTACATAGTGAACTCCCCAAGGACAGGGCTTCATTTTTTTATTTGCCAGCACCTAATGCCTTGCCTGGCATAGAGCAGAAAATCAAAGGATACCCACGGAAGACATGAGAGCAAGCTTGATTTTCCCCAAACAGAACAAACAGCTATTCAGATGAGTCAGGGACCTAGCAACTAAATTGGAGAAAAGCCTATACTGGCTAGTTCTAAAACCCAGATCTATGTTGTGCTTGCTTTCAGATACACAGAGAGTAAGCAAAGTAAATACAAGGTAAATTCCTTTTCATAGATTGTATGATCCTTCAAAGACTGTATCAGAATGATTCACAATTGATATATTGATCACCAGTCCAAGCAGTAGCTTATTTTTGGTTTGTATGCAAATGATGGCTTTGCAATGCCAGAAAATATATTATTTTCCTAACCCAGGAAAGCATTTCCCTTACCTTTTCAATTTCATCAGTAACTTTCAGCAAAAAAACTTTTTATTCACAAGCAGTATAAATAAATAAATACATGGAGAATAAGAAGGCAGAAACAGCCCTTGGTGGGAATGAACACTGCCTCACTGAGATTGCGCGAACCACACACTCTGCCTTCTCTTATATAAACTGTAAGGTGCTTTACATGTTGGTGCTATTATTACTGGTGTTGTTTCAAAGACCGTTCATTGTATTCCTGTAAAATCCATGTAAAAAGCAGGAGTGCTGTGTTACCCAGCTTTTAAAAATAAGAAAGAGGAGGCTCTGAGAGGCAAGGTGGCCTCACCAAGTTGCTGCTTAGGAGGTGGCCCAGCTGTCACCCTGAGTCCGTGCCGAGGCCCCGGCTCTGGGCGCAGCCGGGGTCCTGAGCTCAGGCGAGGTCACTCACCATGACTGTGTACTCCGTCTGGGCTCGGATGGCGTCCTTCAGGAGCAGCAGCTTCTCTGAATCCTGTAAATGGACAGAGACACAGCGCACGGGGCTTTAAGAGGCTGCTCAGGTACAGACCAGCCAAAGGAGCTGGGTGTCCCGGGGCTGAGCCACAGGCAGCCCACAGCTGCCACTGACCTCCCTGAGACCCCTCAGGCCAGCAAGACTTACCGGCACGGCGGCTGTGTGGTGGTCAGCGATGGCTTTCACAAAACGCAGCGCCTCCGGCGTGGCCGATCGAATGTTGTCCACCCGTCCCTCGTGGAACCGGCGGATGGAGGCGCTCTCGTAGGTGGGCACGAGTTTCCCGTGGAGCCTGCACAGGATGAAGGGGGAACGGCAGACAGCGCTGCCTTCTTAGGGAGCATAAATGCTGAAGGAAAAATAGCCTTGCCTGCCTTGATTTTTACAGTCCTGCCTTCACTCGGCACAGTCTTTCATTTTAATGCTAATAGAATTCTGGAGGAGATTCCCCAAAGATGAATGTTGGGGAGCCTCCGATATGAAGAGCTGAGCACACTTTCCTGTGACGGTGATACTGTGTGGATATAAAATATAAGGAAGACATGACTGGTAGCTGTTTTTTTTTTTTTTAAAGTCCCAGTCTGGTGGGAAACCTAGAATTTTCTGCAAGACCCAACGAGTGAGTGATTAATAGCACAGGATGGAATAATTCATCATTCCCACTCTTGAGGGAATCCTGTTTTATTTAAAAACAATTCAAGCATGACCTATGGATCGAGGCAAGGAGGGGGCCTTAGTGGCCGTGGGTGCCAGCTGCTGCACAGGCCTGCCGTCCAGGGGCAGCATTGCTTCCAAAGTGACCCATGGGCACCAGGGCTGTGTCTCTCCTTCCTCACGTCTGTGACTGCTGGCCCCACCAGCCAGGGCGAGTCCCTTCCTCAGATATGTGAACTGAGCAAGCACCCTTAGGCTTGCGCACCAGGCTGGCAAACACCTTTCCCACCAGTCAGTGAAGCTGTTGGTGTTAAGCGGTCAGGGAGGGGAAAGACACAGAACTCGGAGAGGGGCAGTGACCGCCCGAGGTCACACCGCATGTTGTGGCCTTGTATCTTGGCCTCCTCCAGGCAAGTCTCCCTCACCCTGGGTGAGTTCAGGAGTGGGGCATCGAGAGTCTGATTGGGTACAGTGCTTGACACTGTACGACTTGCCAAGAAAGTGGCATTTCCTGCACTCATGTCTCATTTTCCCCCAAGACTCTGGCAGGGAGCTCATCTCCTGTATCTCTACAGCCCCTTGGAGCAAACACCATGCTGAGCACAAAAGTAGACGCCACCACTGACTGGTAGCTAATCAGCCCCAATTTAGGCCGCTTCCAGGTTTCTGCTGAACCTAGAAGCAGATTAGAAAGATTTTTTTTCTTATAGCTGAAACTCCGAAGCATTCATTCCATAGGCATCACGTGGTATTTTGCCTATTCAATGAGCCTGGGAGCCTCTGGCCTCATCGATTCCTGGCCATGTCCAGTGACAACAAAGCTCCCTGCAGGGTAGAAGAAGGGGGCTCGGTCCCCATCCCCTCTGGGATTTGGATCGGAAGCTCTGAAGTGCCTGAGCACCAGGGCAGCAGTGTCCCCAGCCGCGGCACGAGCAGGGCACTGACCTCACGGCCCATTTCAGCCACATGCCATCTGAGTATCAGAACGGCAGTGACTGCAGTTCCAGGCTGGGTCCTTCCACAGCCCAGTGCCAGCGAGGTCTACACATCCTGGTGGTGAGCGCAGTGCTTGTGTGGGGTGACGTCAACCTGACCGATGACATTCAGAGTGGCTGCGCTCCCTTCCCCGTGAGTCACACCCCCTGCGGGGGACACTGGAGTCTGGGATGCCACGCACTCATTAGTGATACCTCCATGCCAGGGCCTTCTCCAAGTTGCTTTATGCCTGTCCCGACTGCAGACCAAGAGCAGGTTCTGGTGGGGCTGTGGCGCCATTTACTACACAGCACCTGTGCTGGTTTATGAACGGCTGCTTCTGGAATGCTGGGACCAACAGGAGCCAGCCCTGTCTCGAGGAGAATCTATTTTGCATTATTTTTCGCCTCTCATAAAAGGCCAGTTTGGCTCCCTACCCTGCCTTCAACTCTTACTCCCAACTCTGCACCTCTTCCCCAGGACAGAGCTACTACTTAAGGGATTTTTCTAAACCACACACAGACCGTGCCACCCCAGGCTAAAACCCCTGCAGTGTCTTCTCAGGGCTCTGACAGTCCCTGGTGCCTACTCTGTCCCAGGCACACAAGATAATCGAGAACATCACGCCTGGGGGAGACAGTTTAGGAAACAAAGTCAGCAAATCCATGAACAAGGGTGCCCACATGCATAACAACTGCCACGAATGGAAAAGAACGCAGCGCGCTGTGAGAGAGCTGGTGGCAAGAGGCCTCTGAGGGCTGGTGCCTGAGCTGAGACCTGAGCTGTAGGAAGGAGCTGGTGTGTGAAGCGTGGCGGTGACAGGTGGGTAGGCAGAGGCACTGGCACAGAGCAAAGGTCTGGAGGTGGAAGAGAGCTTGGGGGCAGGGCCCCGGGAAGGCTCGTTCACAAAGACCCTTTCTAAGCCTGGACTTTGTTCTAAGCATGATGCGAAACCACTGGGAGAGTTCGAGGTGGTAGGTGATGGAATCTGATTTGGATATTTCAAAGTTCATGCTTCATGAAGACAGGATTATTGGGGACAAGAGCGGAAGCAGAGGCCTGCAAAGGCAGGCTGCAGTTGACCAAACATCGGTTGGCGGGGCGTGGAGGTGGAGGGCAGAGGATGGGGGGGAACTGCTGTGGGGTGCGGGGAATGAGCGACGGGAACCAGTTAAGCCCCAGATGTTTGACTTGACCCACCAGGGCGTGGGCAGGGATGCTAGTTCCATCTCCTTGTCAAGACCAGGAAAACTGGGTGGAACAGGCCACAGCTCCAGCACCCCAGCCGGGCTGGCTGAGATCAGGAGGGGACCACCTGATGTTCTCGCCACCTGCCTGGCCTCCGTCAGCTCTGTGTCCCTCCACCCCCATGAACTCTGCGCCCCTGGGCCATTGCTTGCCAGCTTTAGGTGACAGGGTCCTTCCGTGCAGCCTGCCCTGGTCAAAACCCCATCCTCTAGGCTCAGAGAGTCATCCTTCCCGCCAAGATGCTTCTAGACCCAAGAGTAGCTCATCAGTCAGTCCCCCTGGGCAGGCTGTGCTTACCTGTAGAAGGCCAGCTGGAGGGCCACCTGAATAAAGGCATCGGGGCTGCATTTCTGCTGCTTAATGAATGTTTTCCCGTAGTCATCAAACTTATAAACGGTGAAGTCGAGATTCTTTACTATTCTGTGGAAGAAAAAGGAAAGCAGCTTTCACTGCATGCAAAGTAGAATGCACTCACCACAGAGTCTAATGAAGTTTCTCGAGCCTGGTCCATGTCAAAGCAGTAAGGTGTCCAGGACACAGTCAGAGACAGGCCTTGGTGTATGGAAGTGGCAGAGGGCATGCTGACCAGGGGGACTCTGAACTGAGGGTGAGGCTTGGCTGGATAGGGCAGTGGTTTTGTACTGGGGGTGGGGGAGGTGGGCCTGGCTGCAGGGAGGGACACAGAAGTACAAGGGTCATTTGCAAGGGCAAGGAGAACACAGCCTACAGAGTCCTAGAAATTCACTGCCCCCAGAAACAGGCCTCATAGAGGTCATGCGTTTTGACCTGTTTGTCAAGTGTGTCCAGCATCCCCACGGACTCTTTGGGCCTCTTGGCCATCTTGCCAGACCTGCCAACCCCCCATGTTCAGGGAAAAGCCTGCTTCTCTGATGGCTGCAATCAGCATCTCTCACTGAGACTCATCCCCGTTGTGCTGTGGGAAGAAAAGCTTGGGGCCTGGTGGCTGGTGACAGTCACCACAGCTAAAGCTGCTCATCCGGGCTTTGTTGGTGACTGAAAATCCATTTTACCCAGAAATTGATGCTGAGCCTCCTGTGATATGCCCAGACCTTTGCCATCCACAAATCACTGTTAAGTAGAAGGAAGGCTCCCTGAGTCCACACTGAGACAGACCTTCAGCACTGCTCTCCCCACGCCCTTCCCCTCACTACACTGATGAGTTTCCTGCATAATGAGTTTGGGGTCCGGGCTGACGGCTTGCAGGGGCAACATGTAGCAAGGTCCCCATATCTGGCCACCAGCCGTGCGTGCGTGTGTGTGTGTGTGTGTGTGTGTGTGTGTGTGTGTGTGCAGAGCCCTGGGTGGGCAGCCCTGACCCCTGGTCCCACCCTCCCTCAGGATTCGGGGTTCCTTGCCTGCCTTGCCTTGAATTATTCCCTCAGTCATGTGAGCTCAGCTCTTGGTTGGTCCATGCCAGGTTCTGAGGACCCAGCAGGACTTGGAGAGGGCCCAGTTCTCATGGGAACTCACCCTACACTGTCCCTGGACAGGCTGAGCCCACAGTCACCCCAGCCACCTGGAAAGCTTCTTGGCCAAGCCCTGGCCCCTCAGACCCTACCTACCTTCCGTGACAGCTCAGGACCCCACGGCTTCTGCTTCCCCACCCACAGGCCTCGCTTGGCTCTTCCGGTCCTCTAGAAAGGAAAGCTGGGTGCTTGGGACCACATGCCAGCTGCCTGAAGCCCTGAAATAAGCCAACTCTTTCTTCTGCCCAGGGCTCACCAGCCCACCAACTCACCTTCACATCCCAAGAGCAGCCCCATGGGGCTGAGATACAACCACTTACAGATGAACACCTGAGGCCTCTCTCCTTCCCCCTGGAAAGTCCGTCAACACCTCCAGCAGCTTGCTGTGGGCTCAGCCTCCCCATCCCTCGGTGTCTGAGCCCAGCCATGCTCTGTCCTGCTCACCCGCGCCATCCTCAGTGTCCTCACTGGTTCCCTGAAACCCCAGGCCCTAAACCCTCCAGGGGTTCCTCGCCGCCGCCGCACAGCTTCCAGTCCCCGTAATGTAAGGACATGAAGCTCTCTGCAACGTGCCCCCAGCTTCTCTTTATTGCCCCAGCTCTGGTCATTCTCTCACTTGCTGGCCTCCAAACAACCTGCTCTTATGAACCTGTCTCTTTCCCAGCTGCTAGCACCACAAACTCCTAGCTATCCTTCAAGGCCCATTTCTGCAAAGCCCTCGCTCTACCTCCTGGCAGAACCCAGCTCCAGTGTCCTCTGTGGGTTCAGGACCAGATACTTGTCTCTGGTTTGGGCGCTTATTGCACCTGACATTTTTGCTTTGGGGATCCAGTTCCTCCACCAAAGTATGGAGGGTGGGATGCGTGGCACCTTGATTTCTGTGTCCCCAGAGCCCTCTCGGTCAGAGGCCTGGAGCACACCGGAGCTCTGCACGTGTGATGAATGAATGAGAATGAGTGAGTGCACCCCTGCTCATTTACCGAATGAGGGAACGAACAGCCAAAGTCCCATCTAGCTGCCAGACCATGACTCCCAGCACGCCTTGCGACCGCTAGCAAGGGCTCATAACCCCCCGGGAGCTCCTGCTGGGCCCCGTTAGGGCTCCTCTTGGGGGAAAAAAAGGCCCCTTGTCAAGTTGCAGTGTAAATTCAAGCAAATTGAAATCTCCTGGATTCAAATGACTTATTCAAACCAGTTGGCAATAACTCCCCTCCCCCGGAAGCTGGAGATGATTTCCCCGCCTTGACTCAGCTCAGTCAGGTGAAACCTGTGGAAAAAAATAGATGCACGTTTGCATTTTATGGAAATGAAGGATATTCGGCAAGGTTGTTTCCTGAGAGGTCCAACTCCCCTTTAGTTTGACTGTGTCTCCATGAGGGCGGTGGGCGGAGGCGGATGAGGGGAGGCAGAGGAGCCGGGGTCTTTGGAAGCTTCTAGGACACCTTGGCAGCTGGTGGGGTGGGGGAGCGGTATGGTGATCCCCCCTGGAGCATCACCCCCAAAGACCCGGCATTCTCCTTACTGTTGAAGTTTTTCTGCTGAGGAGGATAAGAGGCCTTGAATTTCCGGGGAGCATTTCCACCTCAGCCTTCTGGGTGCTGGGAGCTCGCTGACCGAGTCAGCTCGGACCATCTTCTTGCTGGTCTTCACCCTGCGGGATAATGGGGTGACCTCCTGTGGCCCTGCAAGCTGGGGGGCTGTGGGCAGCTCATTTCTTTGCCCTGCAGTCATGTTAGCTGTTGGAGTTTGGTGTGCCCACCAAACCACGACACAGATGAAAGGGCTGAAGCTCTGAGAGGACACCTCAATTAGTGAGCGGTAGGGCCAGGATTCCATCCAGTTCCACCTGACTGCAAAGCCCGGGATTTCTGTTCATGTTCCCCTGTTTGACCACGCTACACCAGTAACTCTTAAAAACAAACAAACAAACAAAACACTTGGGGACAAATGGAACAAGCAATTTGTGTTTTTCCGTCGATGAGGGCTAGTTTGGGTTTTCAATGATCCTAAAGAGTCCCTTTAGGGAAGCCCAGGCGGCGCTAGTGGTAAAGAACCTGCCTGTCAATACAGGAGACATGAGAGTCTCAGTTTCAATCCCTGAGTGGGAAAGATCCCTGGAGGAGGACATGGCAACCCACTCCAGTGTTCTTGCCTGGAGAATCTCATGGACAGAGGAGCCTGGTGGGCTACAGTCCATGGGATCACAAGAGTCGGACACGACTGAAGTCATGCTAAGTCATGACTTAGCATGCACGCACGGAGTCCCTAAATCATGGAAGAGATTCAGAACTTCTAGATTCAGGGAGAAGATTCTAGGAGGGGAGAATGAGCAAAGTCATGAACGGAGGAAGGGACCCAGTGTGTCCCAGGGACAGAGAAGTACTCAGTCTGGCGACCTTGGAAGGTAGGGAGAGAGACCCAGGCTGAGGGGAGGGAAACAGGTGCAGCTCCCCTCTGCGCTGGGTCAATAGTGGGCCCACACCTGACTCCAGACAAGCAACAGACATCGACCTGGGCTTCCCTGGACCAGAGCAAACGTTCCCTTAGAGCTGAGAATTCTTGGCCAAACGCTGCCCTGACTGCGCTAAACTTGTTGCCCAGGCTGCCCCTTCCGTCCCAGCTCGGAAAAGCAGATGATGTTTCATTCAAGCTGGTTTTCAAATTCGCCTATTCCTAGGACGTGTGCCAGACTAATGCGGCCCCTCAGTGGCCGCCTACATTTTTCCTGGCCTAGCTTGGCCACTGCTGGGCAGTCTGGCTTTGCCTCCCGTGGCTGCTCAGCGGCTCAGGAGGGGCCCTGCCCCCAGACTCACATGTGCTTGAGCAGGTGCTCCGTGCACTGCACCAAGACGATGCCATCGAAAGGGGAGTGTTCACACACCACGCCACAGGTGCCGTCTCGGCCCACCACGAACTGCAACAGCAGAGAGAACGAGCAGGCCTCTGGGCCGACACTCCGCATCAGCCGCTCGGCTCCAGGCCAGGACCCCTGTACCCTCCCACCTCCCCCACCCCTCCGGGAGACCTTTTCTCCAGGCACACCAAAGCACATCGTCTCCTGAAAAGAACACAGTCGCCATGGTCTGAGAATAGAGGAGCTTCAAGACAGCTCTAAACTGTGCGGCCTCCCCCCAGAAATGCCCTGGGTGGCGAAGGCAGAGCCCACAGCTGCTGGCTCAGGTAGCCCAGCGATCCCTAAGAGCTCAGCCGAGGCTGTGCGTGCTCTCCTCAGGTCCTGGGCAAGCCCCTTCGGCTCCTGTTAGCCCTGCTTCCCCTTCCCGGCGCACATCAGGGCCACCGCCCGGCTCTGCTTTGTGTGGCTGGCCACCCCTGATATTATCCCCAGGACCTAGTGTCCACCCCAGGGCAGGTGCTTAATGACTTCTCTAAATGAGTAATGAAGGATGATGACCCAGTTTGGGTGGCATGCAGATTCCCAGGGAGAAATAAAATATCTCATGATAGGAGTGAAAGAAAGGTGTGTCAGGGATGGCCCACCCACTGCTCCCTGGGCTTCAAGTCAGGATCCCTGATTCCAGCTCTGTGGTTACCGCCTTCCAGCAGGGAGAGCTTTGACAAGGCGCATCAACGCTCTGGCTTCAGTTTGTGCTCATTTGAAATGGATCCAATAAGGCTCAGTTCACGGGATCAATACAAGGATTAGAGAGACGGTCTGTGTAAGGCCCATGGGAACTATAAAGGTTACTCATGGTCTTTCTAACTATACAAGGCTGGATTTAGCTGACTTCGGAAATGGAGATGCTCAGTGTGTACAAAGGTCCTAGCAGGAAATCACGAAAAGAATGAGATCTTGATTCTAAAAGCATAACCTGAATACAGTCAAGCTGCTTTGAAGTCCACCTCAGCACAGCATTACACTCCAGAGGTACTAACCCATCATCCATAAGCAAAAAACCAACAAGCCAACAAATACACAAGCTCTTGAAATCTACACGAGACCTTCCGGGGAACTGTGGCAAGGCACACCTCTGAGCCGACTCCCAGCCTCCCCCAGTCTCACAGTATGCCAGCTCCCAGAATCACTACTCCTTTTCTTCAAACAAGCACACTTCCCACAGAGGTTTTCTCCAGGCCCATCCATGCAGGCTCTCTTCTCTCTCTCCCCGATGCCCTCTGCCTTTCTGTCCTGAGACTTGCTCTCAGACCTTTCCATTCAGGTTCACGGAGCTTGTTGGCCTTCTCCAGCTCCCCTGAGAATCTGTCTTGCCTGCAAAAAAGAGCCCGGAAGTGGGCTCACATAAGGCAGGAGGGGAGGGCACGCCCACTCACACATTAGTGCTTTCCTGTTCCTGTCACTAAAAATAAGGGTGGAAAACAGTGCCTTTTAAAAACCACTACCAAAGCTTACTGTGTTTCAGGCCCTGTACATCCATTATAGCATTTCATTCCCACAGCTGCTCCATGAAAGATTGCAAGCCATTAACACCACTGGTGGAGGCTAAATAGCCAACACAGCAGGGAGAGAACTCATCAGAAATAGCAGAATCAATATGCAAACCAATAAAAGGGATAACCTGCAGAATGTAGGGGACAGAGAGAGAGAAAAACGAGGCCGTCTAGAGAAGCTTACCAGTGGGAGCTAAACCAAAACCAGAGCGACGCTAAACCACAACATAAACATGGTCGGGTACCACTTAATACAGCTATTGTGAAAGCGTTGGAGCTTTGCAAACAAACAAGGTTCAACTCAGGATCAGCGCGCTGGAGAAAAAGGATGAGGGGTGGGAATGAATGGCCCAAACTTCATCCCCATCTGTGTGAGCACTTTCCTCTAGGCCACAGTGAATGTCTTATTTCTGGGCTGATGTCATGTGAATGAGACACCTGTGAATGGCTTTGCCTCATTTTATGACTCTTCTTCTGTGGAGATGCTGGCTGCCGTACTCCTCGGGGATGAAGGGAGGTGTGTTGAAATGTCGGGGCCAGGGTGATGGAAATCAGAAACACTGTTGTCTTCGGGCATCGGACGTGACTCTTGATGAATGCGTTGAGGATTTGTTTGAAGGGAGTCCCCGGCATGCCCCCACCTGACCGTGTGGGATGGAAAATGGGGAATGAGCCCCAGGTCTAACCCAGAGGCCCCCTGGGCTGAGCACAGGCTGCGGGAAAGTCAGCGAGTTAGCACTAGGTTTGGCCACTTGCTCCCGAGAAGAGTTCTGGCCAGTCCAGGGGCCAACACGAATAGCATGTCTCCTTGGTTCCCCTGGCCCCATATGCAGCATCCTGGGTGGGCAACAGAGGCCACTGAGTGAGCATGCTGGACGTGAGCACGAGGTGGCTCAGGCCCCTGGCCGTGCCATGGGGAGGCTTACCTGCAGGGACTTGTCGTACCAGCGGTTGGCCCCGTTCTTGCTGCAGCCCCCGCCGTGGAGGAGCTGGAGTGCCCGGTTGGTGTCACTGAGCTCCATGCCTCCAGGGGCGTCCAGGCACACCAGGCAGAGGCAGCGCTCGATCATATCCAGAGAGTCCCGGTTGGTGGAGTCTGCAGGGTGGGCCAGCACGGCCTGACTTAGCACCTGCCCAGCCCTCGGCCTGGGGTCCCTTCTGCAGAACCCATACCATAGGCAGATACACATATGGAGACCCAGACCTTGAGCCAATCCTGAACCCCCTCCCCTGTACTCCAGGGGGTGGGCTGGTAAGTCCAGGTTGCTGTCCTGAGCTTCACCCCCCGGGGGTGGCACACCCCCAAGATCCCTGTAAGAGTCCCGCCCTCCAACTGTAGCCAGTTCCGCCCCAAGATGTGCAGTTACTAGTCCTGCCCGCCAAGATGAAGGGGGTGGTATGGGGTCTTCCCCAGACGCATTAGACTCTCAGGCCAGGTTGTGTCAGAGGAGCCCCAATTCCCCCATCCAGGGGCCCCCTTAGGGGAGCCCCAATTCCCCCATCCAGGGGCCCCCTTAGGGGAGCCCCAATTCCCCCATCCAGTGCCCCCTTAGAGGAGCCCCAATTCCCCCATCCAGGGGCCTCCTTAGAGGAGCCCCAATTCCCCCATCCAGTGCCCCCTTAGAGGAGCCCCAATTCCCCCATCCAGTGCCCCCTTAGAGGAGCCCCAATTCCCCCATCCAGGGGCCCCCTTAGAGGAGCCCCAATTCCCCCATCCAGGGGCCCCCTTACTCATATCTGCCAGCCATGTCTGGCACACAGGCAAGTTCATTTGTCCTGAATTGTGATTTTCAAACATCAGTTGCCACAAAGTTTTAATTAGTCAATTTCACATGAAAATTGGAAGTAAGGAAGTGAGGGTGTTGCTCTCCCAGGTCACCCCTCACCCCAGCTGTTGCTTCTATGCGGAGGGCAGGTGGAAGCGCCAGTCTGCCCCTGAATCTGTAGCCAGATGAGCTACTGGGGCAGTTTCGGGCATGCAGAGTTCATCAGGACAAGCAGACTGAAGGTCACGGAGTTGTACCAAAGACATGCCGCTGAGAGAGCCTGACTTCTCCACGGGGGACAGTGGGCATGGAGTTCCCTCCAAAGTAGAGCCGGGCCAGCCAGAGGGGCTGCCCCAGGCAGCTTCCTTTCCTGAGTGGAAGGAGCTTTGACAAGCCTGCCCGGTGGGCCTCACTATGGCCACAGGTGCCGTGACTGTGGGGCCAGACCCCTTTTCTCCCAACCAGGAGTCTTTCCTGTGACTGCGTTATTTCTGCGCCACCCCACACAGGTGCTGGGGCATCAGGACCCGACGGTGAGGCCTGCCATCGCCCAGGCATCCTGACCTCTGGGCCAGACGGGGTGCAGCGTTACACCCCTCCCCCAGTCCCAGTGTGTTCCAGGCCCGAGAAGATGCGTGCGTGTTATTTGAGGCAAAGGAGCATTACATGGCGCATTGCAATACCCACACCCACTTCAGTCATAGCACACCTGGTCTGCAGCTTGGCACATAGATGAGCGGGGCTAAAGCTACATTTCCCAGCTTCCCTCACAGCTGGGGAAATCATGTCTCAGCTCTGCCAACAAAAATCTAGAAACACCATCTGACAGCTTTCAAGAAACCTCCTCAAATACAGCGAGCACATTCTCTTTGCTCTTTTTTCCACCTTCCTCGGTCCTGCTGCCTGGATCACAGGTGTGGTGGCCAGAGGCCTAGCCTCCACTCTGGGCCAGGAGGATGCAAGCCACACCCTCGGAGCGCGATGGAAGAATTCCAACCATCTATCAGCTCTGGAGGGCTCAGTTCGAGTATATATGCGAGAGACGGAGAGAGAGAGAAACCTCTGTTTTCTTAAGATACTAATATTTTGGATTTGGGGTCACATGTGACCAATTCTAATATTAATCTTATACCATGTAGTGATGCTGAATTCGCATCCTCACACTGCAGGGGTGAGCTGGAGTTGAGAAGCTGTGCCCTTGGTGCCACAGTCTTCCCATTTATTTAACTCTGTTGTGTCTGCTAAGGTCCCATCCAGGATGTTATTCTCTGTGTCAGATAGAAACATTCTGGGGGCTGAAGAGCCTTCGGAGAAGGCAGTTGGTTGAGTCAGCTCCCAGCTCCCTCCTGTCCTAGCATGCAGGCGGACCTGTGGGCGGCCCTGGTCCTGGCGCTGGCCCTCCTGTGCTCCCCGATTCTGAGCCCGGTATGCAGCCCTCTGCTTCTGCAGCCACTTGCTCCTCTCCACTCAGGCTCCTCCCCTTCCCTTTGGAAGCCCAGGGACTAAGTCTGAACTCCTCTTTTCAGAGCCTACCCCCATCCCACCCCAGCCCCCAGGTCTGGAGCCTTCTTTCTCTCCAGAGCCTTAAGCTAAGAAATATACCCATCGTGTGTCACAGTTATCTGGAAAATGTCTTCCTGAAGTCCAGGGAACGGGTAGGAACAGGTGTGACTTCCACACCCTAAGGCTCAGATCTTCCCACAGCCTTCGTTCACCAGCCGGGTCCTGCCTGCGGGTTGAGCCGGGCATAGCAGCACCTTCCCCAGTCAGGGGGCAGCTGAATCCACAGCTGACGTGCCGGTGAGGACCACGCCTGGGGCCTGCCCGTCCTTTCCTCTGTCCAGCTAAGGGCCTGGAGGGGCCATCGAGGAGGTCCTGTCTGCTCCTCCCTCCTCTCGGCCTCATCCCGGGCTCTCTGGGCTGCTCCCCGCTCCTGGCACAGGCAGCCTCGAGAGAGGCGACACTTGAGACCCTCCCCTGGGGCTCTCAGCACCTCCTGGGCACACAGACGCTAAGGCCACTTGAGCAGCCCCTGCTCTGCCGGGGTGAGTTCTCCAGGTTCACGAGAGGTGTCCACAGACGTTCTCCAGTGAAAGGACACTGTGGTCCTTATCATCGCCTTCCTCCCTCCTCTTGCACATCCTGGGGAAGGAGAAGTCTCTCACGCTGGCCTTCCACTCTGGTACGAGGCTGGCCAGCAAGCCAGCCCCTCCTTGGGTCTTCCTCCCCTCCCACTTGTCTGGAATATGGATTAGGGGAGCCCTCTGTGTTCAAGATTCTTCTTGATCCCTATGTGTCCAGAGTGACTCATCACCTTCCACTTGGCCTCTCGGACTTTCCTGCCTCCTCTGATCAGCTTGCAGGCTTTGGTCCCAGCCCTGGGGACTGAACGCTCAGTGAGACTCCATTGCGGTGGCCAGTGGGTGCGGGGAGGAGGATACTCCCGCTCCTCCTCCCTTGAGTGTGGCACAGTCACCGCTTCACCCTCTTCAACCTGAGCGAACTTCTACTACCCGCAAGGTAGACTCCAAACCTCTCAACACCGCCCTCTGGACTCCATGGCTCGCCCATGCCGCCCCACTGGGCCACCTCCTTGGAATCCTGGCATGGACCTCACAGGAGCGCCTGCCGCTCCTGGATACCTGTGCACATCCATCCCCTCGGATCGTGCAGGCTGCCCCCTGGGTGGGAGCCCTTCTCCCTCTCTGCCTATCAAAGCCCTACTCATCAAATGCTCCTGAGATCCCAAACCCTATCCAGTGTGGGCCCTGCGTCCCGTGTGGGTGAGAGCAACCCAGAGGGCTCCTGCCCCGCCCCGATCGCCCCATCCCGGTAACATGCTGGCTCGGGCGCCTGCTCAGGGCAGACAAGGACCCTCTGCTTGCCAGACTGGCCTCACATAGAACCTTAGCCAGCGCCAGACCAGTCACCTCTACAACCACTGCCTCCCACCACACAGTGCGTGACCTTGCAGTGTGGGGCCCTGTAGCTGCCCCAGACCCCAGCCACTGACCATCCAGCCCTAAAATCTTGGTCTGGCCGCCTCCTCTCAAGCTTTGAGCTCACAGAGAGCAGGGCCTGGCTCCCTGCTTAGGTGGGCACAGGAAGTGTCTGTCTGGCAATGGGCTTGAGTGTGCATGGACAGGTGGGGCTGAGATCTGCGGGCATAGCTCAGACTTCCAGGCCCTTTGGAAGACAGGAAACCACTACCTCTGGGGCAGGGAGTTTCACAGGATGAAAGGGGTGGAGGAGAGACGGAGACAGGAAAGGGATTCCTAACCTCTGCAAGACTCCCCACCCTGGCTGCTGCTGGAGCCCTTGCCAACAGCCATGGTGCCCGGCCCTGCACTGTGTTATTCTGGGAGTCCTTGGGCGCAGGGGAGCTGGTGACTTCAGAGCATAGAGAGGCCTTGGCCAGGCCTGGGTCTGATTCAAAATAGGTGGAGAGTAAGGAAGGAACACATCAGGAAGGAAGTAACAGTGCTGGGAAAGGCTCTGAGGCTGGGCAGCAGACACCCAGGCTGGTGAGTGGAGCTTGCCAGCGATGCCTAGCTGCTTGGGGAGGGCCTGGGCCTGGGGACCACGGGCAGCCCCAATGCTATACACGTGGGCCTGGGTCTCAGTGAGCTCTGAGAGCCCAGGCTTGGTATCTGCCTATGAAACAGCCCCAAGGGCAGTGTGGAGTAGGCAGGCTTCAGCTCCCTGGGAAGCCCAAGGCAGGCCTGTCCAGCTCAGAGCCTGGGGAGCAGGCCTGATGCAGCCGCTGGGCAGAAGAGTGAGGGTTGGGCACCCTCCTTTTCAGCTGGGTGACTTGAGGCTGGTGGCATAAATGGACAGCTCCCTGGGCATCAGTGCCCCAGCCGCCTCCAGGCAAGACAGAGGGACCCCTGAGGAGGGGCTGAACCGTCACCGCTGCATGCAGGTCGAGCAGGGACCCCGGAGCTCAGCACCGCTCAACAGGAACCAGGTCCTGGCTCATTAAACAGAGTGAAATAGGAGCAGGACAGCAGAGCCAGGATGCCAGGTGGCCTTGCAAACGCACTCCCTGCATACGAGCAGCTGATCGGTCAGACGCTGACAAGGTTATCGTGTCAGGCAGAAAATGAACTACATCCAAGCTCATCCACCACGACTCTGGCCCCAACGTAATGGAAACGTGGGGCGGTGGGCCGGAGGCACGCGGCAGGAGCCGTTTGTCTTGTGACATCCTCATCGAGCACAGGGAGGCTCGTTTAATGTGGTAAATCAATCTTCCTCAAGGAGCCCCTGCTTAATAGGGAGAAGTCAGAATTGAGTAATAGGAGGAGCTTGCTCTGCCACCCATGCCTGGGGAGTTGACAACTTTGGTGATGCAGAAATTCCAGAGGCCAGGAGGCCTCAGAGGACCCTAGAGCTTCTACTAGAGGTTGAAAGTTCCCAGTCTGTGACTAAGGTGAGCGAAGAGAAAATGAACACAGCACCTCTGCCTTTGAAGGCCTGCAGACCTCTCAGGTGCTGATCCCCAAAACACCCACCTGGGCACACGCATACGCACACACGCAGCCCTCTCTGGGACACTTGCCTTCTCTGATCTAGTCCCTGGGAAAAGGACGCATATCAGGCTTCTACTGCCCTGCCTCACATAGTCTGGGGAGGGGAGGCACTGGGTCCCTTGCAGATACTTAAGAGCTTCTAAATATTTGTCATGCACATTTGAGTGTCTTTACTCCGCTGACAAAGGATTCATAGCCCCTTTTGGGAGGAAAATCTGTCATCCCACCTCTCAAATCCTTCTCTACTCTATGGCTCATGGTGATCTTTACACTCCCAGCCCCTAGAGGCTATGAGGATGCCAACAAGTATACATCCAAGCTATATTCTATCTCCAAGAAACTCACATCAAATATACGGATCTTGCAGACGTCAAAAGGCTATTAAGAAAATACTATGAATGTTACAGCATCTGCCTGCAGTGCGGGAGACCTGGGTTTGATCCCTGGGTTGGGAAGATCCCCTGGAGAAGGAAATGGCAACCCACTCCAGGATTCTTGCCTGGAGAATCCCATGGACGGAGGAGCCTGGTGGGCTACAGTCCACGGAGTCGCAAAGAGTCAGACACGACTGAGCGACCTCACAGACATAAATTTGACAACTTGGATGAAATGCACTAATCACTTAAAAAGTATAAACTACCACAATGCATAAAATATGAAACAAATAATTTGGAGAGCCCCCTAATTATTAAGGAAATTAAATCTGTAAGTTTAAAGTTTCCCCTCCTGACTAAAATCTCCAGGCCCTGATGGTTTCACTGGAGAATTCTACCAAACATTTAGGGAAGAATTAACCCCAATCTACACAATTTCTTCCAGACAACATAAGAAAAGCAAACATTCCCCAGTTCATCTTAGGAACCCAGTGTTACCACGACACCAAAAGCAGATAAGACGGTACACCGCCCCACCACCCATAACCACACACACACACCACACACACACACACAACAACCTGCTACAGACAAGTAACCATCATTAATACAGAAACAAAGATAGCTAACAGTGGAGCAGCAAATAGAATTAAGCAACACGTAAAAAGTATAGACTGTGACTAAGTGGGGCTCCTTCTGGGGACTCAAACCTGGTTCCGTATCTGAAAATCAACTGACGTAATCCACAGCATTAACACACTGTTGAAAAATCACATGATTAGATCAACTGGTGAAGTACAAGTTACAAAGTTCAACATCTTATCATGATAAAATCTCAGAAAACTAGGAATAGAGTGGAACATCTTCAACTTCATGAAAAGACTCTACCCCAAAACAAAAATGCATATAGCTAATATACGTAAGGGTGAAAAGATTGTGTGCCTTGCTCCGAAGATAAGGGACAAGAAAGGATACCCGTTCCCACCACCGCTGTTCAACTAGTACTGGAAGTTCTGGCCACACAAAAAGGCAAGAAAAGGGAATAAAAAAGAAAAATATCAGTAAGAAAAAACTGCCTATTTTCATATGACATGATCTGTCTGTGTAGAAAATCATAAGGAATCTACCCCCAGAAAACTCCACCTGGAACTAACAGATGAGCTGGAAGTTCACAGGATATAAAATAAACATACAAAAACCCAACACCAGTGACAAAGATATGAACACCAAAAGAGAAAATGCAATGTCATTTAGATCATGCAAAACGAATGAAATTCTCCAGTGTAAATTTAACAAAGGCATGCAGGACTTATATAAAGAAACTGCAAAACACCTAATGCAAAAATCAAAGGTCTAAGTAAATGGAGAGATGTATCGTGTTCATGCATGCGAAAACTCAGTGTAGTGAAGATGCCGATTCTCCCCAGGTTGGTACACAGGCTTAACCAGCTCCCATCAAAACCCCAGCAAGACTCTTCGTAGCTGTAGACGAGATTATTCTGAAATCTGTGTGAAAAGGCAAGGGAACTAGAATAGCTAAAACAGTTTTTAAAAAGAATAAAGTTGGAGGAATCAGTGTATCCGATTTAAAGACTTATCACATAGCCAAGAACGTGCAGTATTGGCAGACAGATGAACACATGGATCAATGGCAGAGAACAGAAAACCCCAAAATAGACTAACACAAATATGCCCAGTTGATTTTGACAAAGGTGCAAAAGTAATTTAACGGAGGAAGGATGGCTTTTTCAGCAAATATTACAGGAACATCTGTACATCCATAGGTACCCCTCCCTGAAAACCTTGGATAAAAATCTGATACCTTACAAAAAATTAGCACAAAATAGATTGTCAGCTTAAATGTACAATGTTATAAAACTTTTAGGGGAAATTCATCTTTGGGATATGAGGACTAGACATATAATTCTTAGGCTTGTTGCCAAATGTATGATCCAAAAAAGAAGAAAACTGATAAATTGGACTTCATCAAAACTAAAAACATTTCTTCAGTGAAACACCCTGTTAAGAAGATGAAAAGATAAGCTCAGATTGGGAGAAAATATAAAGCCACATATCCAATAAAAGGTTAATAAAGAATATATAAGCAGCTCTCAGAACTCACTGGTTAAAAAAAAAAAAATCCAAAACCCAAAACCTAAGCCCCAAACAATCCAATCAGAAAATGAGCAGAAGACGAGAAATATTTCCCAAAAGGTGAGACATGGAGGGACGGGTAGCACATGAAAAAATATTCAACAGCACTAGTCATCAGAGAACTGTAAATTACAGCCTCAATAAGATCCCTGCACACGTATCAGAAGGCAATAATAAAAGTAAAAAATAATGACAATGAGGAGAAACTTTCCCATGCATTGCTGATGGGAAAGTAAAATGGTACAGTCACTCTTAAAAACACTTTAGCGGTTTCCTGTAAAACGAAGCATGCAAATATCATATGACCTAGCAATTTCATTCTTGAACATTTGAAACGAAAACTTATGATCACACAAAAACCTATGTATATATTCACAGTAGCTTTATTTGTAGTAGCCAAAAAGTAGAGACAACTCAGATGTCCTTCAATGGGTGGATGGTTACGTCACTTATGTTGAAACATTCAAATTGTGGAATACAGAATGAACTATTCACACATACAATAACCGGGATGGATCTCTTCAGAGTATTATACTGAGTAAAAAAGCCAGTCTCAGGAAGTCACACGCTGCATGATCCCATTTGTATGACATTCTTGAAACAACATCATAGCAATGAAGGATGGATTAGTGGTTGCTAGGGATTAAGGAGGGGTGGAGATGGAGGGAAAGTGGGTGCAGCCGTAAAGGGAGCACCAGGGGTCCTTGTGGGGATGGAGATGTTCTCTATCTTGACTGTATCAGCGTCAGTGTCCTGGTTGTGATACTGTAATTTTGCAAGATGTTACCATTCCCTGCGGGGTAGGGCTGAACGGTACAAGCATGTTTATTCCATACAAGTGCATGCGCATCTATAATTATCTTCAAGGTTTAATTTAATTTTTTTAAAAAAGAAATCAGTAGCCAAGAGCTGCTCTTCCCTCTGGGTTCCAGCTACCCTTCCCACAAAGACAGATTTAAAGACCTATCACACTTTCAGAATTTCAGAATTAGGGGAGGGGTGGTAAGTGGCGAAAGGCAGGAGATACAAAAAGACAAACCAACCAACCAAAAACCCGCAACCTCTCAGCCGCCCTGAAACGGAACGTCACAGTGCTGCCCGTGAAATGGACAGTGAGGGCCAGAAAGAGGGCACATGGGGAGGAACGAGGGAGTGGAGGAGTCTGGAGTGTGTCCACGCAGGGCACGTGGCACCTGGGGAGCCGGGGGAGGCAAAAGAGCTCCCCAGCGTCAGTAAGAGTCAGGGCTCCACACCAGGACGATAGACATTCAGTCTGAGGCCACGGGCCACTGTCACTGACTGCAAGAGCTGTGCCCATCCACACAAGTCCATTTTCAGCTCGCTGGATTTTTCAGGGTGGTTTTGGGCTTGGGAGAATATCCCCAGAGCGTTTCCCTGAATCTGGTAAGAGGTGTCCTGAGTGATCGCCCTCTGTGCAGCAGGCCTGGGAACCCCAGCTTTGGATCCCTTAGATGGCTGCCATCTCCCCATCTTGGCCTAAGGAGCCAGACTCAGAGCCTCAGCGAGGGGCCGGTCAAGCCCAGACCTCTCACCCTGGACCACAGGCCTCTCCCTGTCTGATTGCTCTCAACCAGGAAAGCCTTCACGCTTCTACTGTGAGAGGGAGGGGTTGGCCCAAAGAAAGAAAACAGCATTCAGCCTCAAGAGCCAGGAGATATTTCTGGGGCAATTGAATCAGAGAGGCTGTTATTGCTAATGTGTAATTGGTTTTAAAATCAGCAGGCTTGCCTATCTCTGGATGACAATATTTAAAGAGCAAGACGCCCCATCCCGAGTGGGTCTTGTAAACCATGACCGAGGAGGCCCTCTGCAGACACAGCAACCTTCTGTCAGTTCCCTCCTTGGAAGCTGTGGCTCAGCTCTAATTGGCTGCTGGGAATAAATATTTACGGGACTGTGCAAACGGAGGCATCTGCTTCCAAAGTCTGTTCACAGGATCTCCACTGCACCCGGGCAGGCGAGCCAGCAGAGGGGCGGATCTCCTAGCTGGCGATCCTTTTCCTGCAAATTGACAAGTGCTGTAGTCTTCCAGACTCAGGGCTGGATGTTTAATTAAATTTCTAGACAGAATAACGGTGTTGGCTCCTCCTGGGTTCAGGAAGGCCATAGCTTCACTTTGGGTGGGTAGGGAGGTCGTGAGAGGATGCACACAGCCCTCCTGAGGCCCAAATCTCATCCGAGTGCCAGGCCCTGAAGATGTCAGGCTGGGGAGACAGACGTTCCCTGGTCACTCCCGGCTCCACCACCCTCCACCTAACCTGTGGGAGACACAGCCTCCTCTGCTCGTGGGCGTGCAAGTCCCACCTCACAGGCTGTTATGAAGACTTGCAGCAACAAGGGACAGAAAGCACCCAGGACAGGGCCCAGCAATAAGGGGAACCTCCACACATGGTGGCTGCTAGCATCTGAATAAGTGGGTTCCAACCTGGACTGTACCTGAGGGTGCTTTAATAATACGAATTCCTTAGCCTCATTCCAATGCCACTGGAAAATCACCGGGACCCAAGAATCTGGTTTGGTTTTTCTGATTTCTCTAGATGACCCTCATATGGTCAACTAGCCCCAGCCACACTGACCTCAACCCACCTTGGTTTAGCCTCAAGTCTCACTTGGCACAGCAAGTCCTCGTGAACTATGAGATGCAGAGGGGTGAGGCCCCCAAATTCCCACAGGACTCCTAAGGGAGACCTTCCCTTTGGTTTTATCTTGTCTACTCTTGTCCTGATGATTCTGTTTATTCTAGTCTCCCCAGTAAGATGGCAAATCCCAGGGGCAGAGACAGTCCCCGCAGGTCTTGCAGCCCTGAATGCCCCCAGGAGGCCCCTCAATGTGGCCTGTGTCCCACTGGCAGCTCCTGGACCTCTGTGAGCTCCACCCTCTCCATGTCCTGGCAGAGGGTCAGGCTGGGCAGCCTGGGAGCTTTCAGAGGAGGCCAAGCTGGTTGGGGGATCAGGGACCGTCACTGGAAGGAGACCGGGTTGATGCAATCAACCGCCTCTGTGGGTCTCAGCTGACCCCGTGGAAGTTCAAGGGGGAATTTTGTCTGAGCTCAGGCTTCCTGGTCTAGGCATCCACCAGGACAAGTGGAGCTCAGCTTGGCTGAAACTTTCTACTGCACAATGCCAGCCTGGACCCAGTGCCCATGGACACTGGTCTCTGCCGGGGTCTCTGGAACGGAGGTAGAGACCTTGGGACTTCAGCTGAAATACCCTGGAAAGCTCAACCCATTTTCCAGTGTTAGTGGCGGTTCTCTCGAGAGCCAGAAAGACCCCAGCCTCACCACAGTCAGCAGCTGCTCCTGGAACCAGGAGAGAGAGGGGCCTCGAAGAGGTCAGCGCTCTGGGAGCATCATTTGCAACGATGGCCGCCCTCCCCAGCGCTCCCACCCCTGATGCTCCAGTGTCCCCTGGGTGGGCCTGGTCCTCCCCTGCTCTCTCTCCTCCTTCCTGGGCTCTCCACAGTGCTTGACTGGCTCTCCCCTTGCCCTGTTAACCTTCTTTGCAAGTGTTCTGTTAACCTTTTGCCGCAACTGAAGGGTGCCCCCTCTGAGGGCCCACTTCCTTGCACCCCCTCCTAGAGGACTGTCATCTTCCCTCACACTCAGCCCAGCACCAGATGGGCAGGGGGCGTCCCCTCCCAGCTCCCAAATGACCCCCCTCCCCTCCGGCTCTCTCTGTGGAGCTGAAGCTGGTAGGCTTTCCTCTTCCCCCCATGCATTATCCCCCTTGTTGCTATGCTCCTCTGGCCTCCTCACAATGCCCAACCACCAGGACCTGCCTCTATCTCTTCCTCCCCATCACCACTCTGGTCATCCTTTCGGTAGCTTGAACATCCCTGTGCGTGGCCTGGCTGGCATCCTCCTCTCTCGGCCATTTGACCTCTCACCTTTGACAGTCAACCTCAGCACCTACTCCTACCACCACATCTGGAGGCATGTCACTACCAGGACCCAGCCCCCTCTGGAGCATCAGCTCAAGCTCCCCACACCTTGACCACTCTGATTCCTGCTTCACACACTGTTACCTCCCACTGCAGCACGCCTCACTGACATCCCCAAGACCCTTCAGCCCCGCTGCCTATTTCCACTCTCCATCATCCACCTCCATCTTTCGCGTCCCTCCTGTGATGGGCTAAACTGTGTCCCCCCCAAAATCCCTAAGTTGAAGTCTAACCCCTGTCCCAGGGACTGTATTTGGAGACGGGGGTCTTTATACAGGCAATTAAAATGAGGTCACTGGGGTGGGACCTTAATCCAACATGACTGGTGTCCTTATAAGAAAAAGAGACCACAGACATCCTTGTACACAGAGGGAAGACAAATGTAAAGATACAGGGAGGAGACAGCCATCCTGGTCAAGGAGAAAGGCCTCAGAAGAAACCCCTCTGTCGACACCTTGACCTTGGACTTCTAGGCTCTGAAAGTGGGAGAAGATAAGTGGCTGTTGTCTAAGCCCCACAAGGGTATAGCAGCGTGTTGTCGCAGCCTGAGCAGACTAATGCGCCGGCTTACTCAGTTCAGATTCCAGCATTCGAACCGTTCCCCTCCACACCCGCCTTCTCTCCCTCAGTTATACTCACTGACCTTGGCTAGACGACGGGCTCCTGGTAGAAGAACCAGCAACCCACCTTCTCAGCAACCCACCTCCTCCTTGCCTGAACCTCAGCACCTCACCATTATGTGTGAGGGAGAGGGGGGATTGCAAAATAATGGTATTGTTTCTTCTAAAGTGTCTGGCCCTCAAATATGAGCTCAACACAGTCCATGAACCGTAGTGAGTCTCCTGAGCAGGCTGTCTGTCTCACTTCCCATGAGGCTCTGTCACGCACTCTCTTCTGCCTCCAGAGCCCCCCGCACCACTGCTGGCCTGAGGCCAGGTTCGGCTTCCTTGTATCAGTCAAAGGCTCTGATTCTCTGTGCTCCATCTGCTTTTGCCTTTGCAAGAATCCCACCCCTCCATCCGTCTCCTCTCTCCTCACTAACAATTTCACTTGCTGGATCACTTCCAGGCACTTGCCTCTCCTACTGAAAACACTTCCCTTGACCCCCATCCTCTTCCAACCACTTCCGTTTTTCTGCTCCTTCTAGTACCAAAACGTCTGAAAAGAACCACCCACCCTTAGCTGCTTCTGCTCAGTGACTGTCTCGTTAACAGTTTCTTCCTGCTGTGGGATGGCCTCCACCACCGTACACCTTCCCCCCATCTAGTACTCTGGCCGGACTTTGGTGAAGGTCATGGCTGACTTAGGGTTGCCAAGCCCAGAGTCTCCTCTCTGTCCCATTCTGCCCAGAGTTCTCAGCAGCATCCGACGTAGCTGGCGGCTCTCTCTCTTCCCTCTTGGACTCTGTGGCTCGTCTCCGGCTTTCGTCCTGACTTCACAGCCTGCTCTTTCTCTGTTCCTTCTGCACCTTCTCCTATCTGACCTCCAAGGCCCCGTCTTCCGTTTCCAGATGATCTCATCAAGGTCCATGACTTTAACTATCACTTCTGTGCTGATGGCTCTCAAATTTATATCTCTGTACCGACCTCTCCCTTGAGCTCCAGACACATAGATCTAACTTGACGTCTCTACTTAGATGGCCCGAGGCGTCGCATCCCTGATACACCGGGAGAGGACTTCTCCCTGCTGTATCGCTCCCCTCGGCTGGTTCTCATCTCAGTGAACAGTCCCACCACCTACTCAGTTGCTCACATCAAAAACCTAGGACTCCCCTGCGTCCACAAGCCCACTGTCTACATCTGTTTCTCTACGCTTGCCCTGCAAATAGGCTCATCAGTACCGTTTTTCTAAGGGGAGGGTGGGACGAATTAGGAGAGTGCCACTGACGTACGTAGACTCTGATGTGAGGCAGACAGCGAGCAGGAGCTGCTGCGCAGCACAGGGAGCTCAGCTCTGCTCTGCGATGGCCCAGGGGGCTGGGATGGAGAGGGCGGGAGGCAGGCTCAGAGAGAGCTGGCGCTGCATACATACAGCCGACTCACTTTTGTTGTGCAGCAGAAACTAACATAATATTGTAAATTATACTCCAATAAAAGAAATACATTTCTAATAAATTTATTTTTAAAAAAGCTCATTCCTCTTTTCCTTATTGTTGCTTCCACTTTGAAACTTCTCTAGACCCCACCCATGTCTTTCCATCTTTCTATCTTATCTTCACTCTCAACTCTAGCCCAAGCTGCCTTAATCTTTCACTTTGACACTCAAATCGTTTCCTAAGTGGTTTCCCCGTTTTCCTTCCGTGGGAAGGGGCGCTCCAGAGAGGAGAGCTCAGTGAAGGGTCAGATTCCCGCTGCAGATGACACAGCCAGCGCTAACTGGATTAATTAGATTTCCAGAGCAAAGCTGTGTGCACTCCCCTCCTTTCTGTCATGCTTCCTTTAGAAGCAGCACTTCCATTCAGAAAGCCAGATCAAGTGCCATCAACAAATTAATTCCGATTAGCGCACCCAGGCACTCAGACCCCAAGGCAATCCTGGTCAGTCGTGCGGGGTGATGGCTTGGGCCTGGCCTGCTAATAAAGTGGGAAGCCTCCTGGAAGCAGAGGCCGTTCTTCTGATGCCTGTCTCTGTCCCTGGAGGGGAGAAGAGTAGATGTGATTATACCATGGTCTCCTGAGGGAATTAACTCACTTTCAAGTCATAAGTTATTAATTCTCCCATGTGGCCATTAGACTGGGAAGAAGAGGGTCACCTCTGGCATCTACCTGTGATCCACACAGCCTCCAATTCAAGACCATGCACTTGAAGGTGTCCAAGAACTGAATGAAAGAAAATTAAGTGGCAAGTGGGAAATAAGGCTGGGGCCCAGTATCCTTACTGTCCTTCATTCCCTTATTTAACAAGCATGACTGGGGATTACCTGTGTTTGGGACAGCAGATTCAGAAGTTAAGCCAGGTAAGGCCCCGTCCTCCTGGGTTTTACAGACTTGGGAGGCGGTGTGGGAAAGGGACAGGTAATCAGCATGAATCAAACAGACAGAAAACTGACTTCAGAGAGTAAGAAATGCAACCAAGATGAAAACCAGGACAAGGGGCAGAGTGTGCTGGGGAGAGGTGGGGTGCTCCAGGAGAGTCTGGGGTGGACACCTAAGCTGAGCTGGGGACAGTGCAAGGAGCCAGCCAGCCCTGGAAGAAGAGCTTTCTAGGGAGAAGGGTGTGCCTGCTGCTGGACAGTCAAGCCCCATCACCTTCTCATTCTCCCGGTACGTCCAGCACGGCCATCTTTGCCGGCCAGACTGCTCTCCTCACGGTACTGGGCAGGTCAGACATGGCCCTGCTGGGCAGCTAGCGTTGCCTGCAGTTGGTCTGCCTGCCTGGACACTGCCCCTGCCTCCTGTCCCTCTCACTCATGTCACAGGGTTCCTACCTCTTCCCTCAAAGCCTTTCAAAAGCCTCCCAATTAGAAGGGCTCCCTCCCCTCTATGAGGTTCTGGAGCATTTATTTGGTTGCTACTGGCTCTACTGCCTTACATGGGGAGATACTGCATTACTAGGTACTTGAATCCATCCCCGATTCCTATCGAGGGGGCTGCTCAAGGCCAAGGGCTCCATCCTCTTTGTTCCTTACACACCCCAGGCCTAGCCCAGGTCCTCAGCTTACAGACACTCAAGAACTCTGAATGGTCACCTGGCTGGAACAAAAGCCCAAGGGGCAGACAAAGGCTCAAAGAAGTCCCGCTCTTCATCTGGGAATGTAGGCAAGAAAGCAAGACTCTCCACACAGTTCCTGAGAATAGGGCTCGCTTTGGGTTTGAAAAGTAGTTTCCAGAAGGACAATGTGAAAAATGTAAGGCTGTTGCTGGATTTCTTATGGGAAAGCTTAGAAACTTTCTTAAGAGCAGCAGCCAGAAGGATAAGAGCAGCTTGACGATGAAGAATTTTGGGACCAAGAAATCGCGTGAAGGAGGCAGCCAAGCACCCTCCCAGAGGTGGGCCCATCCCAAACCCCTACCTGACAGCCCTCCCAGCAGCTCAGATCCCGGAAATGAGCACCTCCATTGCCCACCAGTAAAACACCACTGCTTCAATGCAGCTGGCCTTCCTTCAACTCTAAACCTTGCCCCACACCATGCTCTCAGACATCCTCGGATTCCAGGGCTAGCCAGCCTCACCCAGAAAGTCAGCATGCCGTCAGATGAATTACAAGGGTACAAAAGGTGCCTTCAGCTGACCGCAGGCCAGCTGCAGGATATGCCATTGGGTCCTGGGCTGAAAGGAGGCCTGAGCTTCCCACGCTATGGCAAATGGGGATGAGGTACACCCCTGGAGGGAGGGAGGCCAATGGGTGTGAGGATGAGATGAGCATGGAGACGTGCTGGGTGCTGCTGCTGACCTTTCATGAGGACCGTCCTGGCCTCTGTCCACTCGCTCCTCCCGTCTGACGTCAGCAGGCCGATTGGAGGCAAGCGTTCATCCTCGTTGGAAGCCATTCTGACTATCTTTCTCAACTGAGTGAACAGATCCCCCTCACTGAGACGGCGGAAATTAATCACAACATCCAAGACAAAGAACTGTGGGGGAAACAGGTCAAAGACGTCACTCAGGGCGGCCCGCCCTAGACGTCAGGCCTTCCCCGAGCCTCTGCATGGGAGCAGCACGGGGGGACACTCAGGCCTCTGGTTCCCAAGGTACTTGATGGTTCAGAAGAGCCACAATGTGGGGACCAGCCCGACACTGTCTACTGTGCTGGACTCCAAGCTCTCCCAGATCAAAGAAGGCCAGATTAAACTTAACTAAAGAAAGTTTCTTTTCTGTAGTTCCTGTTTGACGTAAAACCATTATATTTGTGGGAAACGGAGAGGAAATTGATACATCTGCTTGCTGTTGGAGGGCTGTGTCAATCAAAACTGAAAATGTGTGTGCCCTCTGATTCAGTAAGTGCTCCTGTAAATGCATACTTTGGTCTAAGGCTTAGAGAAACATACACTTGTGCTCCGGGAGACATATAAAAGAATGTGCATATCAACCTTGTTTGCAATAGAAAATTGCTAGAGAGACCCCACATGTTCTGCAGTAAGGGAATGGTTAAGCAAAACGTGCAGCGCCTGTCCAATGCATGTCTATCCAGCAGTTGAAAGGAATCACCTAGCTCTGGATACAGCTACAGGGATAGATTTCAAACACACTGGTGAGTGGAGAAAAAAATGGCAGCAAATAACATGCAGAGAAAGATTAAAATGGAAGAACACCACACAAAATGCTCCATGCATGCATGTGTACCTATACACGTGTGCTCGGGTGAGCTCTGTAGGTGAGGCCTGTGAACTGGCACTCAGTAATTTCGCAGCTAGAGCCTCAGCATTGTAAAGGGTTCTACTCATAGTCCCAGGTCAAGATCCCTTCTCTGCTGACTGACGTGTGCCTGGCCCCATGCCCTGAGCAGCATACAGGTGGTTTGGTTCAGAGAGGGAGTCTTGACAGCGTTTCTAGGAGGGATGGATACTATGGTGTGTATGTGTGGCGGGACGGGGGCCGCTGGGATACTCTGGGTTTGACTTTTGAATGAAGGTGGAGAAAGCTTCTGTCCTGTGGCCAGCCAGGTGTCAGGTGGACTTCCAACCTGGGAACAGCCATCTTTTGATGGCAAACTTAGGGCTCCCAATTTAGACTGAAAATGTCAAATGAGCCTAAGAAGAAACCACTACAGAAAAAAATTCCAGGGGAGCCCTCGGGCGGGCGTCAGAGTTGGGTTTTAATGAAAACAAATGGCTTTTCATCAGATGAAATATTCATGTGGAGCCTCAGTATATAAAACACACCGTCTGGCGTCCCCTGGGCCTGCACAGGCTCTTCTGTGCTCCCTGGAGCCCAGTCTGAGGACCTGAGCTGCAGAGGATAGAGCATGGACTTTCGACACTGGCAGACCGAGGAGTCCTTCCCACCCTTGGACAAGCCACTTAACCTGACTCTCGTCTCCTCATGTGTCAATGGAGACCCAAGGCCTCCTCTGCAAGGCCATCCTAAGATCAAATGGGATGGGTATAGATACCAGGCCCACCTGGACGTGGGTGCCCAGACAGTCAGTCTGTAAGCTGTCCATCTGTGTGTGGTCTCCAGGAAGGCCACGACCTGGGTGACTGCATGTGGAAGGGCTGAAGACATGCTGGGTCTCATTAATGACCCTCAGTCCATCCAGGCAGTTCACTGGACCTGACTTGGCTGGACAGGACTGAAATGGGAACCTACCGAAGGCGTCTCGACTGATGACGCTCCTCCTTCTTAAAATCCAACCACTGGAGAGAAATGGGACTCACAGAAATCAAGAGACCCCATTTCGGGGCCACCCTGCCCCAGCTCACCGTGTGACTCTGGGAGGGGGCTGAACACCATGGAGAAGCAGGGAGGGATGAACACGTGTGCACCCCTCCCCAGGCCCGAGAGGCTGCAGGAGCGAGGGGCCACTTACCTGGTTGCAGCAGGCCACAATGACGTGCTCTGGCTCAGGCATGACACTGCTCTTCTGGGCCACCAGTGTGTCCTGGGTGTGGCCGGGGAGCCGGTAGGAGGAGAAGAGCCCATAGTATTGGTTCATACAGAGCGGCTGCCCTGATAGCTGGCCCTTGGCACAGTCGGTGGGGATGGAGTGGCTGGAGGGGGAGGGAGGGAAGAGAGGCTGGGAATCAAAATCGGTTGTACTCTAACCTGACGCCAGAACTGCATGGTGATGGCCGTTCAGGAGCTAGATTCCCGTTTTCCAAAGTAGCGGAGCGCCCCAGGAAGCCCCTCGTGTCCTCCGGCCTCCATTGGTTTCCCTCTCTCCAGCCTCACGCGCGACATGTGCAGGTAGAGATCTGGCCACTCCGGGCCTTTGCTACTGCTGCTGCTTGGCACGCCTTCACCCTCAGCCCTGCACTCAACTGATCTGTTTAGAAAACTCCCTTCACTCTTCTGAGAGCTTCCTCCGTCATCAGCTCTTCCGGAAGCCTCCTTTGAGTTCAAGGTGAAAAGCTCTCTTTCTCCTACGATCTCAGCATGTCTCAGGTGCTTCCTACCTTCCTCCTCCCCACTTCCTCCTCTTCCTCCTGCTCTCTCCCTCTCTCTCCCTCTTCCTGTTCCACCCTCCCCTCCACATTCCACCTCCCTTTCCCCTTCCTGCTTTTTTCTCTCTTTTTCTGCCTCTTTTTCCCTCCCTTCTTCCTTCCTTTCAGCCAACAAATGTGACTGAGCACCCTCGTGGACCAGGCACCATTCGAGCCTCTGGGGAGGCAGGTGCAAGCAAGAGCTGAGCTTCCTGTTCTAACGGGGCACAGGTCAGGGAGCAAAGAAACAGGCAGGCAGTCAGATGGGGTGAGGAGACAGCGACTGGCAGGGCAGGTGGAGTGACCAGGGATGGTCTCACTGAGGATCAGACTCCAGAGCTGAGCCCTGGGGTTAAGAGGCAGCCACGAGGTGAGCTGGGGCAGGGTGAGGCTCTGGGGCTGCTGGGTGGAGCATCCCACTGTCCTGCAGCTCCAAGCGTGGGTGTCAGATTGAACTGGAAGGACCAGCTGATGACAGGCTGGTTGTGGGACTCCAGGGGGAGCTTTCAGAAACTTGTAACAACTTGATAGAGGATGTTTATATGTGCTAAATCTAACAAGGAAACAAGGGGTCTTGTGTTTTGTATCTATATGCCGTTTTCCTGCTAATTCAGTTGGTGGCTCAGATAGAAAAAAAACTGCCTGCAATTCGGGAGACTTGGATTCGATCCCTGGGTCAGGAAGACCCCCTGGAGTAGGAAATGGCAATCTATTCCAGTATTCTTGCCTGGAAAATTCCATGGACAGAGGAGCTGGTGGGTTACAGTCCATGGGGTTGCAAAGAGTCGGGCAAGACTGAGCAACCAACACTTTCACTTTCAAAAACATTTTACTAAGTAAAATATATATTGGTCCTTCACCATAGATTGTTTGAGGAACACTGGTCAAAGATGAAAGGAAGCCAGTCAAAGCTGAGTAAAGAGATGGACAGAGAAGTGGGGAGGCCTGTGGCCTCTTTGGCAGCAGAAGTCAGTGCCATTTCATTCTTGGGGCAGTGAAAGCCCCGGGAAGGCGAGAGCACTCGGGGGCATGATCTGATCCGCTTTGCTGTCATAAAGGCACTGGTTCTGGGTGGAGAATAGGTGGAAGTTGGTCATGGGAAGGAGGCTGTGGGCTGCTGGGAAGGTGACGGGCCTGGGGAGGGCGACGGGAGTAAGAGAAGGGTGTGAGTATGGGTTCTGGCTGCTGCTGCTGCTGCTAAGTCGCTTCAGTCGTGTACGATTCTGTGCGACCCCATAGACAGCAGCCCACCAGGCTCCCCCGCCCCTGGGATTCTCCAGGCAAGAACACTGGAGTGGGTTGCCATTTCCTTCTCCAATGCATGAAACTGAAAAGTGAAAGTGAAGTCGCTCAGTCGTGTCCGACTCTTAGTGGCCCCATGGACTGCAGCCCACCAGGCTCCTCTGTCCATGGGATTCTCCAGGCAAGAGCACTGGAGTGGGATGCCATTGCCTTCTCCAATGGGTTCTGGAGGGAGTGTGATATCCCTGAGCTTGGACTAGATGAGCAGGCAAGGGAGAAAGATACTGCGGGTGACTTACAGGATCCTGGATTCACCACCAGGGCTGTGTGGCACGTTTAGTGAGATGGCAGGACAAGGTAAAGGGCCTGCGGGGCATGGGGAGGGGGCCCAAAAGCCCACTGGGGATGACTCAGCTTGCAGTGACTAGGAGGCACCCCAGTGGGGATGTCAGGGGCCAGATACTGGAGTGAGGGGCTCAGAGAGGATGCACACAGCTGCATTTGGTGCTGTTCATGTGCCTGTTTCGCTAGAGAGTCTGAGAACCTTTTGAAGATGGGGATGGGGCCTTATTTCCCTTCATCTTTCCAGCATCGATTTGAAAAGTGAAAAAAATCGGCAAACAATAAATGCTGGAGGGGATGTGGAGAAAAGGGAGCCCTCTTGCACTGCTGGTGGGAATGTAAATTGATACAGCCACTGTGGAGAGCAGTGTGGGGATTTGCTTAAAAACTAGGGATAAAGAGCTATCAACATGACCCAGCAATACCACTACTGGGCACATACTCTGAGAAAATTGTAATTGAAAAAGACACATGTACTCCAATGTTCATAGCTCCCTGGCTAGGCAGACAGATGAACAGGGCACTACCCTTCCCAGCTGGGGCTCAGTCCTACCTGTCCAGCAGGGCCTTGTAGCTGAGCACACCGGAGATGAGGTTGGCGGCAAACCTGCAGAGAGAGATGAGGCCTTAGTCTCTCCTGTCTGGGGCCCAGGGGCCCTCCCTCCTTCCTCCCTCCTCCTTTCATTCCTTCTTCCTCTTTCTCTCCCCCCCTCCCCCTCCTTCCCTCCCCCTCCAGGCTCCCCATACTCATGGACCACCCACCAGATGACTGGCCTTAACGGTGCAATAATCAGGTAGGGCTCCTGCTGCTCCATCCCCACCCCCAGGCTGTCAGTTTCCTTCACAAGCCTGAGACTAAAAATGCTCCTGAGGAGAGGAAACTGGAAGGTGAACGAGAGGAGGAGGAGGGAGAGGAAGCCAGGAGAGGCCGCGGAGCAGGCAGGAGGAGGCTAGACCGTTAGGGGTGGTGTTCTTCCGGGGAACGCCTGTGCTGGGCCTGGACTGGGCCCAAACCCAGGCTTCCGGGAGGTGCTGTCCGCAGAAAAAGGCACCAGAAAACCTTCCCATGGGACCCTGTCATCTTAACTACCCATGGACGAAGAGCCTGGCTTAATTGCATCAGGAGGAAAACACCCCCCTTCAATGCAGTTTTGGGAACTGCATCCAGAAGTCATCCATCTGTCCACGTACTTCCTCTGCCCAGGGAATGCCCAGCTGTAGGGGAAGGGGGAAGGCTGCCCACCCCCTCCCCTCCAGCCAGCAGGTTGATTGGGCTGGGTGAAGAAGGAGGGGGCGGGGGTCTTCCAGCCTGGATCAGAGGCCAACGTGGACCTTGCCTCATGTTTTTATTTCCTCCCTCTGAACTGTCCCCATGCTGTGCCACATTTTGGTCTTGAGGCCAGAGACCTGGGTTTGGCTCTTAGAGACCCTCCGCGCTGCTCCTCCCCTGCATAAATGGCCCCTCTGTTGCAGTCATCAGCGCACCCAGAGGCCGTTCCAGCGGCTCAGTGAGCTCTGAAATTGCAGCAGATGGCAGAGACTCTGGTGGCGGCTGGCGGGAAGGAGCCATTCCCACTCCCCGGGAGCCTCTGCTCAGAGCTGGGGGCTGCAGGGAGCAGAGGCCTCTGAATCAGCCTGGGGCCGCGCATCCCAGTGGCAAGCCCCAGCTTCAAGCACCGGCGGGATCAGAGGCTGCAGGTTTCCTCCCAGGACCTCAGCCAGGCCTGACTGCCATGGGGGCACCTGGGGCCCATGACCTCCCCACCCCACCCCACTCCACCCCAAATAGATATACCTGAGGAAGACCTTCTGTTTGTTACCCACGTGCCCCTCACCTACCCTTCCTCTGACCCCTTGGCCTGGATGGCCATTGTCTCAGGGCCATTTGGCCTCAGAAAGCTCAGCCAAGGCACGAGCTTCAGCCTCTCCTTCCTGTGGGTGCGGCCAGGCCCCCTCCTCCAGGCAGACTCCCAAGCTATGAGCCCGGGAGCCCGGTGTCCTCACCTTAACTGGTCATTGGTGTCTTGGAAGTGCTGCCGGGCAAAGATCACAGCTGGGCTGGAGTTGACAGGCAGGGCCAGGCGATTGTTGAGATACATGTCGTTCAGCCAGTACTCGGACACCTGCCAAGAAGGGTGCCGTTACCCGCAGTGGCTACACACACCCTGCCTGGGGAACACATCACCCCCACCTTGGCATCCCGGAAGCGACATGGGGACCCTTCACGAGATCATGTACTTTGTTTCATTCATTCATTCCACAAGCATACACTAAGCCCCAGTTACGGGCTGGAGCTTGTGGCTCCCTGAGCCACCCGCCTGCCCCTCAGCTCCACCCAATGCTTCCCTTTCTTCCATCTCACTGTTCATCCTGCGTATGCTGCTTCATCCGTGTCCCCTGCCCAGCCCTACGAGTGTCTCATTCCTGCCTTTCATCCCTCTCCCCTGACTTCATGCTACCCCCGGCTGCTCCCAACCCTATTACTCACCTGCCCCCATCTGCCCGCCATCTCTGTACCCTGTCTCTCCCCATGACCCCATCTCCATCTGCATCTGTCCCCTCTCAGCCTCTCACCCTTGCCCCTCACTACCCCTCTGGGTCTCCCCGATGCCTGTCCCTCCCTCTGCCCCGTCTTTGTCGCCTGCCTGCCCTTTATCCAAACCCCTCCGTCTTCTCATCTAGCTTCTGCCCTTTGCTCCAGGGGCTCCTCGTCTGCTGCCCCAGCAGCTCTTACCCAGTTGGCAGTCTTCTCCTGCCGTTCCAGCAGCTTCTGCTGCAGGGTCTCGCCGAGGCCGCCAGGGGCCCCAAACTGCTGCACGATGGCCTGGCTCCTCCTGAACTGCTCCTGGGGCACCAGGTGCTGCACGCACCGCAGGTAGGTGGCCAGGGTCTGCTGCAGCGGGGGCACAGGGAGTTTGGGCAGCCCCTGGAAGACAAGGTTCGCCGGCTCTTGTGCCTGTCCTTATGTGTGGGCCCTACCTGTCCCCAGATTGATCCCCTGTGTCTGCCTCTGTCTGTCCCATCCCTGTTCCCTACCCTGGGACGTGTCTGTTTCTAGAGCTCAGCTCAGCAGAGCTGTGAACTGAGGAGGCACCTGTTTGCTTTGTCCCACACCTCAGCCCTGCCCCGAGCAGGGGACCAAGTGCAGAGGAAAGCTTGATGCCGATACCAGACAGAAAAAACTGCTGCCCATCTGTGTGACCTCTGGCAAGTCACCCCCACCTCTGTGCCTCAGCTTCCTCCCCTGTAAAACGGAAGTAAGAAGCTCTACTTCTTATAAGATCAAAGTGATCATGGATGTGAAAGTGCTTATAAACCGTTAAGAATGAGTCTACGACCTGTTATTGATATTGACTGCTGGCCACTCTTAGTTTAGGAGCTGTTCCCAGCTGGGGCTCCACAATCCAATTGATCTCTGGACCCAAAGGGTGTGACTCTAATGGAGGGGTTTGGACAGGTGAAAGATGGAGAGAGGAATAGCTCACTGCCTGCCCTAATGACCAGAATTCTGCAAGATGCTCCGATATTCATGATATGGGAGGCTGACTCGTGCACTGGACTCCTTATTAAATCCCTCCCTGTTATGAAACCCAGGGAGGGGCATTGAGCTCCACGTGGGACAGGGATGGGGGACGATTAAGTTCTTCCATTCTTAATCTCTCCAAGCTTCAGCTTCCTTATCCATAGGACTTAAACAACAATCCCTAGCTGAGAGGGGCACAGGTAAATAAGAGAAACAACTGGCCCCAAATAGGCACATCGTAAAGCATCATGATGGGACCATCCTTACACCTCCCAAGGGATTGCTGAGAGAAAACCCATAGCTTCTGGGGTCCCAAAGCATCTCGAGAATCTCAGAGGAATTCCCCACCCACGTCCTCCTGATGTGAGTTTCCCAGTTAACAAGCTCTATCACTGCGGGATCTTGTGTGTTCAACAGGGCTGTGGCTTAGCCTGGGCAGGAATTTTTGTCCAGTTTTCAGGCGAGGAAACTGAGGGCCCAAGAGTGAAGAGACTATTCCAAAGTCATCCGGCCGTTCAATGGCAGAGTCAGCACCTGAAATAATCCCCCCCCCGCCCCTCCCGCTCCTTCTCACTTGGTCTTTCTCATTCTTGCTTCCTTTTCCATCCATCCTTCTCATTTCCCTCACTTAGCTGGTCACAATGAGAAGCCAGGATTTTTCATATTACTCACTAAACTTTACAAAGCTGGCGAAAAGCGGGCAGCCTTCTTTCAGGGCTTTCTCCTCGGTGGGGCGGTAAAGGGAGTGAGTTTTCTACCCCAGCCGGGCTGCGGGGTGAAGCGGGTCCCCTGAGTATTTGCCTGTGCCCTGCCCTGCTGCAGGGACTGAAGCGAGCCCCCCGCCCCTGGAGAGTGAGTGAGCTGGAGCGCATGCCCGGATGAGAGAAGGGGACCCGCCTGTCTGAGCCTGCTCCTCCAGAGCTCACTGCCCTAGCGGGAGGGAGGAGGGCGTCACTGCCAACTATGGGCTGCTCCTGCAGCCCTGGGGAACACTCGAGGAGGGGTCTGGGCAGCATTCTAGGTGGCCCAGCCCACTCCCAGAGAGCCAGGTCCAGCCTCCCTACCCTCTTCTCTCTCCTGGGGTCTTGGGGATCCGTGTGGTGAGTGAGGGGGGGAACGTGTACAGAAAGCCCAGTCCAGCTGGTGACTTGTCCAAGAGTGACTGCAGGTCTGGTTGGAGCCACGCTTCTTCAGGGCTGTGACAGGGACTCCGCCTGGGTCATGGGGGATCAGTGATGCGGAAGAAGGAATGAAGCAGGAACTCTCTGCTGAAATGTCTCAGCCCCTCAGGGTTCTTCGCAGACTCTCATGGATTTCTGACTTTGCCTGGGTACAGAGACAGGGGCTTGTACGAATTTGGGTCCTGGGATCTTAGGTCAATAAACATTTCTGGGCAATTTATATGAGCCAGGTCCTGGGCTGAGCTCAAGAGACAATGGGGAGACAGAGCCTGCTCTCAAGGCAGCCGCAGTCCAAAGGAAGAGACGACAACAGAAGTGTTTGTCAGACTGTTTATCTAGACAACGTGGTGAGCAACTTCACAGAGAGAAGCCAGAAAGTTCTGATCAAGTTTTCAAATGAAGCCCTGGGGTGCAGGTTGGGGTAAGGAGGTGTCAAGAAGACAGCTGTGGCACACTCACTTTGGAAGGTGAGTATGATACGGAAGGAGGATGCCTGCCCAGGGAAGGATGGCACTGTCTCAAGCTGGTGGGGAAGTTGGAGCCTTCAGGCTCCGGGGGCTGCGATGTGGCAAGGCTTAGAGCGGGGAATTCAGGCTCATCCTCAGGCATTCCCACTGGGCTCAAAGCCACTGGAAGCAGAACTAGCAGAGGGGGAGGCTCTGGGAGAAAAGAGAGTGCCGGGCCCAGACCAAGGACTCTCCCTGGCTTTGGGGTTAGAAAGTGTAGCTGTCAGCATTCCCTCGGTATTCCCTGAAGACACTCCCAGCTCCGCCAGGCCCTCCCAGGCTCCTCAGCAAACTAGAGGCAGGGTTACAGCTGGCATTCATGCCCAGGAGAGCACAGGGCTAGGGGCCAGGCAAGATTCGGAGGCCAGCCCCACTTAGTACTGTTCTGGAACAAGGGCTTGGGGATGGGGAGCAGGGATGAGAGAGGGGGCTCAAAACCTCACTTACAGGCTCCTCCTCACTGCCCGGACTTTTTGCTGCCATCTTCGGGGGGGCTTTTTCACAGATGGGCATCTTGGTGACTTCTGATTGTGGACACAGAGGTGTGGACCTGGGGACCAAGAAGCAGACAGACATCAACACAACAGCCACCTAGACCTGCCACAGCACCCTTCACCTCCCACAGCCTGTCACCCTGCCCCTGTTCTGACCAGAAGGGTTCCCTGCGCCTGGGAAGACCAGTCCCCCTGACCATAGCATCCTCTCAGCAGCTGCCAACAGGAGAGGGTGGAACCTGAAGTGAGTCTCCGGCTGGCCCCTGCTCCACAAGACTGCGGTCATCCAGCCTCGACCTACCAGCCCAGAGCAGCACGGAAGGCAGCCGGGCTGGGCAAACCGACTCCAAATGCATAGGGGCCGCTGGCAGAGCCCTCGTGCTGCCTCGGCCTGCGCTTCGCAGGCTAAAGCCTCTCTTTCCCACTGACTGCGAGCTTCTCCAGCTGAGACTGCCCCTGTCATGTTCAGTTCCTCTGGGCCCTAGCCTGTGCCTGGCAGGAAGTAAAATCGGTGTTGGGTGGCTGAGCGCAAGGAATGCACAGGCCCATGAATGGATACAAGGTCCTTTAAGTCTCTGGGCTGATCGCAGACTGGCCTGTGGCCGAGGCAGGGAGGACCCTGCTGGATGGGTTGTGACAGGCAGTCTCGAGGCTGCTGGCTCCCAGTGTAGCTGGCATGAGAATGCTGCGGGAGACGGTACAGGGACGCTGGGCAGCCCAGGCCCTAGGGGCCACCTGACCAGGCCTAGGAAGAGATGGATTGATTGTGAAGGTGCAGTAGAAGTGAGCCAGGCCAAGGGGGGCAAAAGCTTGTTTTTAAGGCTAGTGGGGCCCAACCTCTACCCCTAAGCATAAGTTTGAATCACCATGAGCTCCCACCCGTGGCTTCCAATCATCCATCCCCTATTATCTCCCAAGAGCCTAGATCTAAGGGTTAGCCCATTCTACCCTCAGGCAGGCAAGGTGGAGGAGGGGGTGTTGGGTGCAAGGCACAGTTAACTCAAAGACAGCGCATCCAGAAAGACAGATAATTCTGGCCCGGGGTGGAGGAGCCAGAGCTTGCCTGGCAGCACTGGGCAGAGAAGGTGGAGTCCTTGTGGGTCCCGTGCCACCACACTGGGGACCAGGAGGTCCTTAGACCAGCGAGCGCCCTGGAGCATAGGCCTGTGGCTACGCACTGCAAGGCAGAAGCCGCAACATTCAAGGGCGAGTCAACCCTAGTGCCGTGGGAATTTTGAGAGGATGAGGAGGGCAAGGTCAGATTGGTGAGGGCCCTATAGACAGTGAAGCCAATGCCTCTTCCTGCAGCAAAAGCCTACTGTCTCAGTATGTGTCTTTGTCTCTGGATAATATTGCAGAAGGTAATTTGTAATGAGCTCTCAGTTATTTGGCCTAAAGAAGAGTAAGTGCTTATAAGTCAGACAGTTCTGAATATAAGAAAAATTAAATGAATTTCAGCTTCACGTGAACTGGGAAATATTCAATATTAAATTAGTACCTAGTATTCATGCTTCAGTTAGTTGATCTAACTACTATAGACATGTGTTAAGAGTCATCAATATAATAATCAGTATAATACCTTCATTGTGCCTAGATTTAATATAAGCTAAATAAGATCTTATTATATCTGTTACACATTTGTCAGCAAGGAAAATAACTCAATGTGAAGAAACTTTTAAGACAAGATAATGTAAATTGGATAAGAGCTTTTGATAAACTCTCTTTAGAATAATTATGCTTTAGGAATGTCTATCTATTTTAGTCCCTCCAGAGAGTCAACACCTTGGAATTTTAGAGTTGTGCTAAATTAAGTGATGGAAGTTTGTTGAACAGCTAGTTCACTCCCAAATAAAATAAGACACTAAAACATTAATTACTGAATACTGTCTTCCTCTTACAGAGAAACGAAAGATGTTTGGACTAATAACGAATATGTTTGGTGCCATCCTGAGACTGTCTCTATAAGAAAGCAAATATTTTCAGAAATTATGACTGGTATTTATGCTCACCAACCTATAGAATGCTAATATAAAGGACAGTCCATGGTTGCTTAAGGAGAGTGGACGTGAGTTTTCAGGGAAGAAGGCAGGAGAAATGGAGTTGCATTTCATTAAGGGAAAAGGAATTAGGTCTGACCCACAGGTTTGGGATGAGCAAATTAAGTGATGGCTACATAAAATTAGGAAGGTCTCTGGCAAGTGGACCCTGAGAAAATTCAGGGCTGACTCTCCCCTGAATTTTGTGTATGGAAGGATTTTTCTTAAGATGTTGAACTGCCTCTAATAACAGATTTTAAGCTTCTTTACCTCTTAAGGGATCTTCTATTGTAACTTTGGCTAAATGAGTAATTATTGTTTCTCAAGTGACCTATGACCCCATTTGCCTGAGTGTTCTAAACTCTTGATATTTATTGACCAAACTTCCTAAATCAAATTCTAATGAAGTCTTTTTGACTTCTCTCTAACTTTGGGATGCTTCAAAGGGCCCCTGAAACATCCCAAAGAGAGATACTAAACTAACTATGTTCATTCAGTATGTCAAATTACATGGGAAGCATTGTCATTCTTAGGTTATATTGTATGGCAAATGTTACTAATAAAAGTAGTCTAGAAAGTATATAGCTTTCCTAAAATCTGATCTGTTCTGGTAAAACGTCACCAGTCCTAATTCTGGTTATTCTCTTACAGCGTTGTCTGTCAGAGCAGTACCCAACTTTCTGTGTCAACTGCACGTGATCAGACTCTAAACGTGCCTTCTTAAGCCTGCTGTCATTACTGACAGTTATGATTTCATTCTGGTGCCTTTGCAAAATGCTGCCTCCTCAAAAGGATTAACAGAAAGAACTTTGGAATAAATACAAGTTTCTGGCTTTCAGACTATAATGCTGAACTAGGTGAGAAACTGAAAACCCTAAAGAGAAACCTGATAGCTTCACAACCTGTTAACAAAAATTAGTTACATCAGAATAAGTGAACTGTTGAATATGGCTAGGATGCTTACGGTTTCTGTCTGAAAAGTTACAAATTTGAATCTGCATTTTCCAGGTGTAAGGAAAATCTTCCCCTCAAACTAATTAGGACTTAGAGTAATTTGGTAAATTATACTTTTGTAAGCAGAATTGAAACATTTATCTTTTTTCTCTATCTGCTCCCTCCAGAGATTGTAAACTCTTATGTTTCCAGCAACTTTATCAGATAAATTAGGAAAGCTACCTCACCAACAGGTACAAAAATCTCAAGGTATTTGGGGGACCTTGCTAAGGGAAAAGTTCACCTGGATCTGTAATGTGAAACATGTGATAAACATTTGCCATGACTTTCCTAGCCTGGAATGGTGTTTTTTTTTTTTTAAAGTTCAATCTGAGACTCCTTATAAAAGTTTCAACAATGCAAAAACTTTTGATCAATTATAGTTATCTAAATATCAGGCCAAGTTTTTTTGAGATCAGACTTATTTTGCAACAGATTGGTCTTAATTTGAATATATGTGGTAGAAATGAGGGTAATTTTAGAGATAAAAAGATTACATTTCAATGAATATTAAATCCCAGTTTTGTTAATGGAGGTCTGTATTTACTGACTCACATCCCACATAGTCCCTTGCCTTTATGCCATACTAATGTAAAGTTTAACTGATTTATTAAAAGAAGACTCTAAGTTTTGTTTCTGAAGCTTCTCTCAGTCATCTTTGGATGAAGATCAGATGCTCCATATGATCTTGAGGATTATATAAACTGGACACTTTATATACACATATATACAATACATATTATATATATACGGGACAAGACATACTTTAAAGTACCTTCTCCAGCCTGGATGAAAGGACTTTTTATCAGGTACTCTTTAAGTAGTTCACGTATGGTGAATCTTAAGGTGAACTGACCCTTGGATTACTTCCCACTTCCAAAGTCCCCTACACCAGACTGGTCTATAAAGAGGACTGCTGACCTCAAACTCACCTTAAAACAATGTTCAAATGTTCAAATACTTATACCAGGATGAGAAGAAGACAGCATCAAAAGTAGACAGCTTACCCAAGATGCAGGACCTGATTTGTTTGATCATTTATAATGTTTTCTTGACTTCTTCGACCTTTGCATATGGACCAAATGTTTTCTATCATGGACACAATCCTACGCTAGTTTTTTTAAAAAAAATCAGTCTAATTATTGGGTTGGGGCCAATTATCTGTGTCTAGTACTTTTAGATTACCAGGGTGGATTTCTCTGCTCCAAAGCTCTAATTGGACAAGCCTTAAAAAAATTTATTTTAGAGAAAGAAAGTTCAGTCCCATTCAGGCTACTCTTGATATTACTAGGTGGGATCCTCTCACCTAGTCAATTAATAAAACCTGCTCTGGTACTGGCCATAAATATGAATTTTCCTCTAAGTTACTCAAGATCAATCAGAGAAACAAGCACAAATTCAGCCAAGGAGTAAAACCTTCCACAATTATGGGATGGATTTATGTGGTTAACACCAGGCTGTGGTCATTTAAGATTTAAGGGGAACCTTTATCTTGGGAACAATTAAATTATACTAAGGATAACGAGCCTAGTAACTAGAAAATCAGGTAAGAGCCTTATGGATAGTGCCAATATATAACATCCTTGAAAGATAAAGATTGGAATAGAATAAACTAAGTTAATTGACCTGAGGATATACTGGACTGCACCTAACGGAAGTTCTTGGTTTAATTCTTGCTCATGACTTTAATAACACTGCTAGCTATGTTATTTGTACTTTGCCTGTATTACAAGATTATTGTTTCTTGCGTTACCAAATGTGTCACTGAACCTCCAATAAATACAATGACGACTAGGTGATTTGAAGCAGTTGATCAAACATATAGCTCTATATGCAATCAATGGTTGTAATAACATAACTCTAGATATGGGAAGATATAACAAGAGGGAATTTTTCCTCGACCATAACAGATTGAGTAAGACAGGTTGGTCCAGAGCCCTTTGATTACTGTTGATAAACCCAATCCAGTAGCTGCACATGAAGTGGCTTTTAAGAGAAATCTTTGCCAGACTTAGGAATGAGCCTTCCTAGCACTGTGGGACAAAATGGTCTTGAAAGGTCTCCCAAAGTCTTGCTGAACTTATAACCATGAGGGGGGGCCCTGTTAACTTCACACTGGCACTTGCCATCCACCTCCACAAAGATTAAATCAAGTGCTGCTGCGGCTGCTGACCTTCAACACCCCCTGAAAGGAGTTCAGGATGGAGAGCAGAAATGGGGGTGAGGGGCCCGGCGCCACAGGTCTGCAGACGAAATGTTTTCAGGAGCTGATTTCATGGGTCTGCTACAGTCGTTCACGTGAAGACTGACCTGGTGACTGGCAGGAAGCTCCCCCAGACTCGCAGAAACCCTCTGGGAAAATCTGTGCTTGACTGCATGCATATTCTCCCTTCACCAAAATCGCGTATATACTGACCTTCCCCAGCGCCTCTTTGGAACAGCGTCTCAGAGCTTTCTGAGGCGCTGTCTTACTGCAGCCCTCATTTTACCTCAAAGAAAACTTAACTTGCAGCTCTCACTTGCACAGCATTTTAAATTCGACATCGTCGTCTAGCCCCCTGTCCTCCTGTCCCCACCCTGAGGGGGGAAACACCAGAGCCAGGGAACCCCGCATCCTCCTGGTTTTCCCCGACGGCGGCTGCCCTGGGGACTGGGGGAACTCCGCAGGTCCTGGGGGTCTCTGCCCCCGGCACAGTCCCTGGACCGAGCCTCCCTCCGATCGTAAGCCCAGCTCCCCGCTTCCGCTCCGCGCTCCCGCTCCCCTCTCCGTGCTCCCGGAGCCCAGCCCTGCTCACCTGCTCTCCTCCTGCTCTCCTCCTCTCTGCCGCCGCCTCGCCGCACCCAGCAGGACTAGGGGCTAGAATGTGAGCCGGAAGGGATTCCGGGGCGCGTCAGCCGTGCGGGGGTGGGGGCTGCCGCCTGGGGCCGTGGTAGAGCCTCCGACGTCGCCGGGTCCCCAGGCCTCGCGACTGGCTGCGAGCTAGCCGGCCGCGCCAGTCCCCTCCCCGCTTTCACCCTGTGCCTCCTCCCTCCCCTTTCTCCCTTTTCTCCCTCCCCCAGCCCCACCCCTGCCTCCCTCCCTCTCCATCTTGCGTCCTCCCCCCTCCTCCCGCCTTCCGGGCTCCCACCTCCCAGACCCCAATCCCGTGCTCTGACGGCCTCCCGGATAGAGCTTTCAGAAAGGCACCAGAATCCAGGCCCCAGAAGAGGGGTCCAAACAAGTCTCCCCGGTGCCCATCGCCCTCAGCTCAGCCTTCCCAGTTCCCTCGCTCCCCCATCCCCTTTATCCTAGCAGTGGCTGGCTGACTCTGCAGAACTCTGGGGAGGGGTGAGTCTGGGTAAATCTGCGCCCTCCCCACCGTCTAGGGCAGGTTCAAACCTTACTACAACTCCTTTTAGAATATAATAGTGATAATAACATTAGTAGGGCTACTAATGAATCTGTCCATCGCTGCAGGTCCTCCCCTTTCTATTCCCACTGATCCTGGCTGGTACTATGAGGAATATGGGCGATACACACCTGGGGATGCTCAGAGACTCGCAGTCAGAGGCAGGCATTTCTCCTAGACAAAGCGTGCCCCCTCCCCTATAGATCTTTCCACCGCAGGCACACAGAGCAGACCCACAAAGACAGACCCTGCTCAAACACGCGCAGAGCTGGACACGCAGCCTTAGAACACACGTGCACACACCAGGCGTGCAGACCCCCACAGACGTTGTCTGACACACAGGCATACCCCCAACGCGGCAGCCTCTCCGCGGCGGAATCCGGGGACTCTGTGGCCTTCGGCAGGCGGCGGGGCCGGGAATGCTGCGCACATGCTAGTCTGGGACTCTGGGGACCCACACTCAAGGTGGGGAGACTTTTTTGACAGCCCAGGGGGCTTGCTTCTTCTACTCAGGGCCAGGGAGGGCGGAGGTTGGTATCAGCCCACACACTCGCATGCTCTCCAGCCCTGACTCAGGTCTGCACAGCCAGGACCAGTTGACACACCGACAACTGTTCCCCGTATTCCTCGTAGGGTGGAGCCTAGCTCTCTAGGGAACACACTCACACACACACACACACACACACGCACACACACGCACCCCACACGCACAGTTTCCAGATACCGAGCCCTTAAACACACGGCCGGTTTTTCTTCCGCTGCCCGTAACAGTTCGGACCCATTCCCTCTTGGAGCCTGGACGGGACAGGCTGCCAGTCTCAAGGGAAGACCGGCTTGAGCGCCTTAGTGCAGAGCTCTGTGGCTGATTCAGGGTGTGTCCTTAAGGGGCGGGACCAGCGCACCCGGAGGGAGCGGCTCCTCTGGCTCCCCTGGGCGGCGCCCTGGAGCGCAGCGCTGGGCTTGGGTTGGGGAGGGGCTGCGGCGGGCTGAGGGCGGCGTGTGCACCAGAGTGTTCGTGCGTGAGAGCCCCTGTTGGGTTAGCTTCCTCCGTATCTCCTTTTCCCGGTCGCGAAAGAGCCACGGGCTTCCTGCGTGCCCGCTGGACTGAGACCAGGATTGGGGCTGGAGGCACAGCCCACCCTCCCGTTCTTCCCAGGTCCCTTGCCCGGCCGCCCACCCCCATCAGTAAAGAGACTCGGCCTCGCACAGATATAGTTTATTGAATCGGCCCGGAGGCACCGCGGTGCAGCGGGCCCAGTTGGCACTGGAAGGAACGCAAGGAAGGACAGGCAGAGGCTCGGCTCTACATCGGGGAGACCCGAGGTGGCGGCCAGCGCGCCTCTTCATCTTTTCCCGAAGCACGTCAGTTTTCAAGTGCCTAGATGCTCCACGCCGGGTTGGAGGAAAGAAAGGAGGACACAGAAGGGATTATAGAGAGGGGACTTGGGCCGGGGAAATAGAGACAGCCGAGGGGCTGGGTGCTCGCTGGAGGTGGCAAGCCCTGAGAACGGGCTGCCGCCGAGGAGCCCCCTTGACCCGCGGTGGGGGTGGGTTGGGGAGTAGGAGGGGGCCTAGAGGAGGAGCAGGGCCGCTAGCTGCGGGTGTAGTAGTCGTAGTCGCCCTCCTCGCAGGCGTCCAAGGGGCCGGGCGGGCTGCGAGGTGCGGCGCCCCGGTCGGACATGGGGCGCTCCCGCAGGCGCACAGCGTCATACAGACCCTGCGGCGGCTCGTCCAGCAGCACGTCCCTCTCCGAGCGCGAGCGCTTCAGGAGGCCCACGTTGCGCAGCAGCAGCAGGACGGGCGCATAGAGCAGGTTGGCCAGGCCCATGCCAAGGCTAAGCTGTGCAAAGCCAAGCGAGTGCACGATGTGGCCCGCCACGATGGGCCCAAGCGCATAGGCCACGCAGTAGGAGATGTCGGCAATGGCGTAGACGCTGCCATAGACCGAGACGTGGCGCACGTCCACAAGAAAGGCGAGCGTGGGCAGCAGCGCGGTGTCCACCAGCGCAATGCCGAAGCACAGGCCGCAGAGCGAGATCACTAGCGGTGCGAAGGAGCGGCAGGCAGGCACCAGGCACGAGCTGGCGCCGATCACCGCCAGCCCAAAGGCGCCGTACAGCCACTGCAGGTGGGGGTAGCGCGCCGCCAGTCGCACGGTGAGATAGACGCCTAGCACGTGCGGCACGAAGGCCGGCAGCCAGGCTATGCCTGCCTCCCACTCGGATGCTGCCATCGTACGTTCCATCCACGTGGCGATGGTGGGCTCCAGAAAGGCGAGGGGGATGTTGCAGGTGGTGAGCGCGCCTGCCACCACTGCGATGTAGGGGTCCAGCATGAGGCGGTGGATGGGCGTGCCCACAGGCAGGTTGGCTCGCGCCCGCGCCGCGGCCGAGAAGGGCTTGGCCACCACCAGCAGCAATAGGGCGTCGAACAGCGAAACGGCGGCGAGCACCAGAAAGGGCGCTGACTTTCCGGCGAACTCGTGGAGGAACCCTCCGAAGGGCGGCGCCACTAGGCTTCCGAAGCTGATGAAGGCCAGCGCCAAACCCAGGGCGCGGCTGCGCTCGGGCTCCTCCGGATACTTGTCTGCAATCATGGCGATGCCAGACGTATCCGCGAAGGCCGAGCCAAGCCCCTGCAGGCTGCGTGCAGCGAAGAGCGTCGCGTAGTCCTCCGCGAAGGCAAACATCACCGTAGAGGCGAACAGCACGCCCAGGCCCAGAAGCAGTGGCAAGTCATAGCTCATGCGGTCGATGAAGGTCCCACTCAGGGGGTTCACCAGCAGCTGCAGGATGGCCTTGGAGGCGAACAGCACCCCGATCTTCACGTCCTCGTTGTCCCTGGGGTGTCGGGGCTTCACAAGAGGCTTGGCCGGCAGATCAGCCGTCGGGGGCTCTGAGGTGTTGCCCGTGACGGCGCTGGCATTGGTCGGAGTGGGCGGCCTGGGGCTGGAGGTCGGGGTGGGCTTCTCGCCGGCCGCGTGCACGTAGTAGGGCACGATGGGCACGATGACCATGTACAGCATATTGTCCAGGAACAGCGCCACGCACACGATGACCAGCACCAAACGCCGCTGCCGCCGGGGGTCTTGCAGCGCCGCGCCCACCGCCTCCGACAGCTTGCTGGCTGCCGCCGGGGCCCGACCCGCCGGGGCCTCCGGTTCCATCACCCCCGCCCCGCCGCTCTTCCGAGGACGCTGCCGCCGGGGTCGGGCGCGGGCGCCCTGCAGTGCAGAGACGAAGGCGCGGGACTTCGGGGGACCCTGCGCGCCAGAAAAGGCAGGGACCCTCCCTACACGGCGAGGCGCCGCCGCTGTCCGGAACCGAGCCCCGAACCCGCCGCCGCTGGGCTCAGGGTTAGTCAGGAAAGGAGGGCTGGCCCAGGGGCCGGGACCCGAGACTCAGCGCGCTGAGCCTCGCGCGCGCCGGGAGCCGCCCCCGCAGCGCCGAGAGGCCGCCGCTGCCGGCCGAGGGGCATACCGCTGCCGCCAGCCCGCCGGCTTGCTCGCCCCGCCGCGCTCCCCTCCCCTCGCGCCGGCTCCTGCCTCCTCCTCCGCCGCCTACTCTTTTTTTCCCTTTACACTCGGGGCTGTGACGCGGCGAGTCTCGGCCCCCGAGTGGTGCCCGGGCCACTCGCGTCGCTCATGCTAATGCGGCGTCGGCGGGCGGGGGCGCGGGGCGGGGCGCTGCCCGGAGGGGGTTCCCTCCCCAGACGCTCCGAGGCTGGAAGCCCCAGCAAGGGGTCTCGGTGTGCAGAGTCCTGGCCAAGCCCCTGGGGATGCGTGCGCCGCGCGACAAGCCGGCTTTCGGCCCCAGCAGTCCCAGGACTCGTGGGGCCCGCGTGCGGTCTCTCCTCGCGGAAAGGGGCGCACAGCTACCGCTCCCCCCGGCCAGGGCGGAGAGGGGGGAGCGAGGGGCTCCAGGTCTCCTCCTCAGGCTGCATCCCGGCGCGCAGCGGGTAAGGAGTCCCCGAGGTGAGCCGCGGCTTCACCCATCTGTCCTCTCAGCTGGCCGGCGGGGCGGGAGCTGGAGGGGCGCCGACGACAGGGTCCCCCAGCCATTTCTCTGGCTCCGCCCCCCGGCCCCTTCCAAGCCGGGAAGGGAGGCTCAGAGATCGCTGGACCGGGTTCAGACCGACCGGCCCTTCGGGAGAATGCCACAGCAGAGAATTCCGACCGTGAACACCTGGGAACGGAGGGGAGAAGTCGCGTCGTCCCCACCCGAGGTCCTCAGGATCAGCTCTGCCCGCCCACCCTCCCGCCTCCCTCGCCACCCTCTCCTCACCGGTGCTCCCCCCTTCCGTTGTAACTGCCTGGGTCCCCCAGCTCCGCCTCTTCTCCATTCCCTCCTCCGCACGCCCTCCTAGCTCTAACTCCTCCCAGGATGTCTCCGCACTACACCGAGGCCTCCCTCCGCTCCAGCGAGGTCCCGCCCGCTTTCCAGCCCCACCCCCGCCGCCCATCTCTAGAGGGGCCTCCAAGTCCCGGGTGGGCTCAGGGAGTGATGCAGCCGTGGGCTACCCTTGGAACTGTAAGAGGCCCCGCGTGGGCGCCGCAGCCACTTTCCAGGCAGGAGCCACCAGTTTTGCTCTCAGCAGAGGCTCAAGCGGGGAGCTCATCTTAAGAGGGCCACACCCACTGAGACACCCAGTTCTCAGCACACAAGGTGAGCAGCCCTGAATGTGCGCTGGGCCTAGTGCGTCCCCAGCGTTGACCGTGGATGGCACATCGAGTCCATGTTCTGGCCTGCGGACTGCCCGGGAGAGAGGCTCTGAGGCAGTGGAGGCAGGGAGATTTGTGCTGTTGAGATTACAGTTTGTCTCTTTCTTCCAGAGTCAGAGAGAATTCTTCCCATCCTTCTGGCCTCAAAAACAAACTACAGTTAGGTTCAGCTTCTTCCCTAATGATGCTCCCCGCCCCAGGGAGACATCAGGATGCAGTGGAAAGAACTTGAGGCAAAGAGGTCTGAGGTGGTTCTTGGCTCTGCCACTTACTACTTAGGGTGTCTAGAGGGAAAGGGGGAAACCACTTCCCCTCTTCGTCCCTCAGTTTCTTTATCTGTGAAATGGGTGATATTTCCTACTGCTTAGGATGCTTGGGACACAGTAATGTGAGTGCTTGCTGTGGTAATTATTATCGTCTGCAAAATGTGTTGTTTTACCTTCGTTTTACAGATGTGGGTCTTGTGAAGAGCAGATGAAAGTTTCAGGGGGTATCCCTGGCTTCCTAGCTAGTCCCTCTGGTTAAGTTGTCCAGGCTGGTGGGAGGCCCAGAAGGCACTGGAAAACTAACTTCTCTTCCTGAGACAGCTGTGGAGATAGGTGATGGAGACCAGCACACCAGGGTGAGAACTTGCCACCTGTCACCCAATCTCTTCATTCACCCCAGGGAAGGAGAAGAAATTCTTCCATTTAAGGAGCTGCTGACACCGGCTCTGAAGTGTCCAAACTGTCCTTGGTCTGAGGGAGGGAAAAAGTTCCAGGATGGATACAGGCCCGCCTCTGGATGATCTTGGGCAAGTCACAGCCTCTCTCTGGGCCCCAGCCTTGGTCTCTGTTAAGTAAGGGGTTTGGGGACTCCTAACTTGCCACAGCCTTCAGGGTCAAATGGGTGCTATAGAAGGGCTCTGTTGGATGATATAGTTATTTTACATTTTATTTGAAGGCCATAAGTCAATACATACCCTCTCCAGCTCCTTGCAGTCTCTCTCCAGTTGGCTTCACAAATATATGTCACCTGCTTTGTGCTCTCTGGCTCATTTGAGTTTAAGATCTCTAGTTCCTTCTGACTTTCCCATTATGAGGCTTTTAAAGGGAGAACCTACTGAGAAATTATTATTTATATTGTTTGCTTTATGTGATTTGAAAAAGGGAGCTTGAAATTTAAGGCAGACGTTTTCTGTTTCATGGCCAAAGAACAGTGAAATCTTGGAGAAGGGCGACTTTCCCAGGGCTTTCAAGATGCAGATCCCTCCTGGCCCATAGAATTCATGACTATTCCTGAGCATGATGGCAAGTTATCTCTGGGCTCATGCGAAATTCTCCAGTCCCCCTTTCCTCTAAGGCAGGAAACAGGCTCACTTATTAAGCACATCTTTGTGCCAGACGTGTTGTGTATGTTATTTTATTTAACTCTTACTCAACCCTGGTTCAGTGTGGGTGCTATTGCGCCTGTCTTATTGATGAGGACGTTGGGCTTGGCGAAGCTGGACCACGTGCCTGAGAGTCCAGCAGCAGAGCCTGGATTTAAACTGGGGCCATGGGACCAGTCTTCTGATCCTCATGCTGCTTCCAAAGCACCTCTGCTGCTCGTTGTGCAAGGCAAACACACTCTCCCTGGCAACGCCAAGGAGAGGGGCAGATGAAGATCCATGGAAGGAAGAGGGAAGCTCCTTAAGGAAATTCCAGGGACACCAAACTCCCTCACCCAGCTTCCAGCTTAGAAGGGCTCCCCACCCATGTATCAGCAGCCCCAAGGACTAGGATGGAGGAGTTAGCAGGGAGGCCAAGACACCTTGCCTCAGCAAAAGGCTGAGGTTTGGCAGGAAGGGAGTAATCTCCATTCTGGCCCTGGCCTGCAGGGAGCTGTCCAGGGTGCTGGTGCTGGCTTTCCAATTTGCCAACCAGCCTCCCACGATGGCCCCAGCCCTCCATCTTCCTGCACCTGTGGCTGCTTCTTTGCTAGAACTCTTGATAAATTCCTTCCCAGAGACTCTTTTATCTGAGCATAATTTTCAGTCGAAAGGGAACTTCCTATCCAATTCTGTAGGAGAAAATGGAAGCATTTTCCCCCCTCTTTTTTCTCAACCAGATATAGTAACTGTTGCTACAGAGTACATATCTGGTACTTGATATATAAGTGGAATGAGTAAAGGAAGGAACTTACTTATAAGATACATAAATGTGTTTATATAGTGCTAGGGTGCTGTTTCAAGCATTATACAAACATTAATTCATTTAATCTTTTTTAATCAACCTTCATAAAAAGGTAGGGACACCAAGATATAGAAATTCATCACAGCCAGAAAGCTCAGAAGTTGTGAAGACAGAATTCAAATGCAGGCTACGCCAGCATCCAGCTCTCAGCAACCATGCTGTCCTGCTCCAGGATGAATGAAGATTATGAGATGGCCTAGCTCAATGCGTGACACTTAGTGGGAGCTTAATTATTGTTGCTTTGTATGGACTGGTGACTTCTTACTGACAATCTTTCTTCTCATTTTATCCATTGTTTATAGTTGTCACCTCATTCTGCTAGGAAAAACAGTCCTTTCCACTCTGTCCCAGAGCCATAGTGGGGCTTGTTGGGGACTTGGGTGTCCTGGAATATGGCAGCTTGGGAGAGAGTGAAAGGAAAGCTATCATGCACCTGTGCCCAGGTGATGTCTGGTGTGTGTGTGTCTGTGTGTGTGTTTGGGTCAGGGGAGTCCTGAGGGAACTATGTGTGGAGGGTGTTGCTTTGGAGGCAGGCATCATCCATCCTGGACTCTTTTCTGAGAAGGTCATGGACCAAGTCACCTCCAGGGCCTTGCCATTTGTTGCTTCATGGAGACCTCTGTTCCAGGAGATGTGGGAAAGCAGGTTGATGGTGGAGGCAGCGTGTGGGCGGGGCGCCTGCTCCTGATTTCTTATTTCTTTGTCTCCCAGAAAGCACTTAAGTGCCGGCTTAGTTCCAGTGACGCTCCTGAGCTCTCTGGATTCCAGTACAGGGAGTGGGGGTGCAGTTTACCCTGCCCTCGCTATCCCCTCCCTTGTGTGCTTCCTCAGGAGGGCCTTGGGGCCTCAGCATCACTTAATTAATTTAGGCTTCCCTAGCCACATATTTTCAGATTCAAAGGAACACAGCGGCCCTGTCAGCCTTTCCCGGAAGCCTGTGAGTCTGGTGGCTGGAAGCCAGAAGGACTACGTGCCCGCCTGCCCCTGGCCAGCCCGTCCTTAGGGGCCAGACCTGCCTGTGCACAGCATAGCTAGGCTCCAATGGGAAAAGAAAGGGGTTGTAGCTCCTGCACTGTGTGTGGGACTCGTAACTCCTCCGTACAGCTCCCAGAGAGGGGGCTGCCCCGGCCTGCTTTCCTGTAAGTCACTGAGTGGAAGCAGAGCCTCAAAATCCCCTTTGTCTCTGCCCCTTCCACTCGGTTCTCACCCCAATCCGATGAATCTCTCAGGTTCATCTCCCTTCTCCATCAAGACCACCCCTTCTCCTGGCCCTGACACCATATCTTCTCCTGCACTGGGGCAGTCAGCTACCTTCTGACCTGTCCCTTCCCTCCTAACCTGGCCAACTCACTCCTGCATGGATGCCAAACTTTTCTCTGTAAAGTTTCTGGTGCATTCTCAGGGACCAGCAGACCTTGCAGGGGCGCTTGCTGCCCAGGACTACAGTCTCCAGCTTCTTCTCCCAGCCTCGTGGAAAGCCACCACGTTCCCCCAAGCCCCTGTTCTTCCTGTCTTCCCTAATGGCCACAGGAGCTCCCACCTCTGCACTTTGAACTGGACGTTCTCTTGGTCCATGCCCAGCTTTGCCTCTCGTCCATTTTTATACTTCCCTGATTCCTGAATTGATGTGAATAACCTCTTTTTCCTCTCACCTTGAATTCTGTTGTGTCTTCTACTCCTCTTCATGAATTTATCACGCATGGTGTTGGACTTCTTCCCCAACATGAAGGCAAGATCTGAGTCTGGGTATCTAATAAGAAGATTTTGCTTTGTATACATTCAGCAGAGTGCTGGTCATAGGACTTTGCATAGGAACTGATGTGTCAGTGGTTTATTGATCCATCTCTACATGTATTAAAATGAAAATTAATCACATAAATAGTATATAAATAGAAATTGCTTGTAGAGATGGCTCATAGAAACTAGGGCATTGTAAATGTTTCCTTCTGGCTCCCAACCCTGGTTTGTTCTATTACCTCACAGATACTACCACTGTTACTGTTTTAAATATGTATTTTCCAAGCCCTTTCTAAACCCTTTCTATACATATGCATGAACGCATATAAAATGTAATATAAACAGCCTCTATATTTAAATAAACATTTTTACATAAATGCTGTTGTATATGTCTCCTTCTGCAGTTCTCTCCTTTTCCACTCAACAATGTATCCACTTTAGTCTACACAGAAATAGCATGAGTTTCTTAGCTGCTGCACAGTATACACCAGTGTTTACAGCTCCTTCCTTAGGTGGACATTTGGGTTATGTTTAATTTCTACATGTGACAATGTTGTATTGAACCCTCTTGTATTTCTATTGGAGGTGCTTTCCCCAGAGATAAAACAACTTGGTAGATATGAGCAATCTGTGTGCTTTTTAGATTTGAAAAGAAATTTCCAAATTGCCCCCCAAAATGACTGTGGAAGTGTATACCCTCACAAAGCAGAGGACACGGTCCTCAACACCCTTGCTAACAGTTGCTCTTTTCTTGCTCCCTTTTGTCAGTCTCATGGGAGATGAAAATGGTGCTCCTTATTGTTTTAATTGTGTAATTGTTCTAATTGGCATCTTTCCGTGCGTTTACTGAGCATTTGGATTTTCTTTCTTTGTAAATTTCCTGTTACTTTTCTTCCCCATCTATTAGACTCCTCATCTTTTTCCTTCCTGAGCTGTAGTAGTTCTGATTAAATAGAACATCATCATTCAATAGAATAGCCTCATTAAATAATAAATCTTTATTCTGGACAGGTCCATTGTGGCTATAACTGATACTACTTCTTCACTACTAGAAATTATCAGTTGTAGTTATGGGGCAGGATAAATCAGAGTGGGTGTGGCAAAGTTGCCACACCAATTAAAACCCTTCATGGCATCTTCATCTTAATGAGAAAGAGTCCAAATTGTTTAGCTTGACATAAAAGGTCCTCTATAATTCATCTGCCTCTGTGGTCTCAATATGATGCCTAGGTTTGATTCCTTATTCCATCACCTATCTAACCTTAAGTGAAGTGAAGTGAAGTCACTCAGTTGTGTCCGACTCTTTGCGACCCCATGGACTGTAGCCTACTGGGCTCCATTGTCCATGGGATTTTCCAGGCAAGAATACTGGAGTGGGTTGCCATTTATTTACTTAAATGCTCTGGATCTAGTTTCCATCATTTAAAAAACTGTACAGAGTTGTCTCTCCTCTGCAAGTTCCTAACCTCTAACCTTGTGGAAATTGTTTAACCCCTCCAAACCTTACTTATACCATCTGTAAAATGGGTGCATTGACAATGCCTCACAGGGTTTTGTGTTCTTGGAATGAGATTCCTTGTGAATTAAGTTGATGCTGTTGTTATTTATACGTCTCCCTAGCTTCCTAGATGACTTCTACTCATCTTTTATGATCAAAATCAAGCCTCTTTGTCCCACCTTCCAAACAAAGCTGATTTCTTCTTCCCTTGGGCCAGTATTAGGTTTCTATCACTGTTTCTGTCATATTGTATCAGGAGGATGTGTTCCCGTGTCTGTTTCCTCTACCAGGGTGTGGGTCCTTGTGGAATGAGTCTGAGGCAGCTGGGTTGTGCTTAGCACCTGTACACAACACCCCCAGGAGATGACTGTGCAGTGGAAGAATAAAACTGTTTATCACTTTTGAAAAATGATAGACTTTCTCATTGTGCCAAAATTCTGTTGAGCCTGGAATGGATAGAGGGACACTTAGAGAAAAGCTTAAGTGTTCCTGAAGAATACTCCAGATATACCCTGGGGAAAGCCAGGAAACGGATTGGCTTTAAGGCATATTGACAATGTAGCCTCACTGAAAATCTCCCCTGATTGAACAGTCAGGTAGGCAAAAGATATTTAAGGGAAACTCTGTATTTTATATTCTGAGTTGGCTCTGTTGAGAAAACCAGGATCAATGAAGGCTGCGAGTCATCTCTCTTGGTTTTGGAGGCTTGTCTTGATCCAAAAAGGGAGCGTTGATTAGTCAGAGTCACTTCCATTGTCAGAGGTGAGACGTGTAGGTTTAAGGCAGAGAAATCTTGGCAATCAGCATGGAGGGAAGGTGGAGGATTACCCCAGAAGGATGTTCCTTGCAGGTGTGTGCTGCACAGGGCCGCAGCCTGCTCGAGTGCCCCCAGCACCCAGCACACTCTCTGCACACAGAAAATCTCAGTGAAAACCCAGAGGTGATGCCTGCTCTGGAGCAAGTTGTTCTGAATGGGTATGCAATGACCATCTTTACAGAGAGCCAGGGAAATCGCCTGTGCTCAGGTAATGTGGCCACACTTGCAAGATCATCTGTCTTAAAGCCTTTGAAAATGGATTCCCCTCTTGGAGACCTCTGGTGTGGATGGTGGGGCCCTCCTCGGGTGAGAGAGCCAGCCACACAAGGCTTGCATGCTACATACCCTGAGGCTCCAAGCCACTGGGGAGGGATGGGCCTGAGTTGTGAACAGGGGGCTGGAGAGGGCAGCAGTATTGTAAAATCAGCCCAGTTTTCCTGACTTGTGAGTGGCGAGAAGTTGGTTCTTTCTCAGGCTGCCTGCCAGCACCTTCTCCGGGCATGTCTGGGATGTAAGAGAGGTCAGCAAGGAGTCCTAGTGTGACCCCTGGCCCTGTGCCAGACACAGTAGAAGGCTTTTACCGTTATTAGCTTTCAATATCATAACACCCTTGTGAGCTAAGTGTTCTTCTAGGCCAGCCCCATTTTATAAATTGGCAATGCAGGGGCTTGAGTAATGTGCCAAGGTCACAAGGCCCCGTCTGACTCATGCCCGTGGGTTTATCCATCTGACCATGTGACTTCCATGCTTTTTGGGGGGGTGTGGAAATTTTTCTGTGACCTCCAAAGCCCTGCTTGTTCCCCTTGACGTATGTGCAGAGTCGTGGCTACCATCCTCCCCTGGGCGTTGGGGACCAGCCAGCCAGACACAGAGGCTGCACCTGTCTCCTTCTCCAGACATTCTGACCTCTGGCCTTATTATCTCATGCTAGGACTATTGCAGTAGCCCCATAGCAGATCCCTCTCTCTGCAGTATTGCCAGTAGCTCCCGAGCCCCCAAACTGCTCTCACAGTCAATTTTTTACAACATGAATCTTCCCTATCGTAGGCACTCAATAGATATTTGTTAAATGGGTCATCCTGCTTTAAACTCCTATTTCCTAGGGCCAAGTTCAAAAGGTAACCTTGACTTTCAAGGCCCTCAATATATGACTTCATTTCCTCTTCTTAGTGTTTCTCTTGGCACTGTCTGCCACACACGCAGAGCTGCCTGTCCAGGACACCAGGGTCCTGACATGCCACAATCCTGCCACCCATGTTTTCTTCCCAACAGCACAGGCTGAGAAATAGGGTGCTCACCACAGAGACTATCTTGGTCCGTGTACTCACAACTTGAACCTAGCACTTGCAAGATGGATTCCAGGCTCGGGTTGCACGTCTTCCCCCCAGCTTGGCCTGTATTTAATCCATCCAACGTCTCCCAAGCCCACAGTGTTGCCTCATAGGCAGGAAAACATCTGGGGATGGTTGGTGCACCTACGCACGCAGATGAGTGCCAATGCCTCCAAGGCGAGGCATACTCTTGCTTCCACTCTATGTTAAATTCTGGTCATAATCCACTAACCTGGTTTTATAACCAAAAAAATAATGGTTGGTGACTCGCAGCTTGCAACCTTGACACTGGCTCTCTCGTTCAGGCAGTGTGGCTCATGCGTGGGCGGAGACTCTCTCAGATCCGTCCCCACCGCGTCCCCGGCACCCGACACCGTGACCGTGGAACCAAGAGCGGCTTTCTGGGGGAGACATTTGTGGGAGGAAAGTGAGAGTGAGTACTTCAGCCCTTTCTTGTGGAAGCACAAAGGCCCTAAAATACAACTGAAGAGTTTAGGGCGCCTGTACTGCAGACAGGTGATAAGATGGGGCCCTGAAGGGAAGAAAGTCTAGGCCACTAAGTGGGGGGTTCCAAACCCCAAACTCTTGGTGATGTCTTGGTAGGTTTTCCAGAAAAAGCTTCTATCTGGGTGGAAAGAGCTGCCCCCTCGGGGCACAGACAGGTGGCCCAAAACACCTCTGACTGACAGTGACTCCAGCCACGCTGACCACTCGGGTCCAGTCCCACGGCGAGTCCTGACTCAGCGTGGGCGGGGGAAGGGAGGGGAGTCCCCTGCATAGCCCTGTAACCAGGGATGGTGACACTGGCAGGGACAAAGAGACTTCATAGCTGAGACACAAATGCGGTTGTGGGGGGCTTCTCCCTATGTGGATGTGGGGACCCCTCCCTATGTGGATGTGGGGACCCGGAGGCTGTGGGGAATATCGTCTGACTCAGTTAAAAGCATGATCAGCTTTGAGCATCAAGAAACTAACCAGAGCGTTGCTTTCCCAGGTAATTAAGATGCTATTAATTAAGCTCCCATTGTAAAGCTAGTTTCAAACTAATTCTTCATGACACATGTGCGCACCCCTCATGAGGATTGTCTTTATCCCCTCCGGGCTGTAATGCCTCAGCTGGGGGCTGAGCCATTGGCTGGCACAGAGTGGACTGTCCGCGGGTTTGGAAATGAATAAATGACAGGTGGACCAATGCCATTTCCTCACTTGAACATCTCAGATGCCATCTGGTAGCAGACGGTATGACCTGGAACGTTCTTCTTGTCTGATCCCAGAGACTGAGCAAATTCCAGCCTCCCTTGTGGAGGTGTATTCTGCACAGTTGAAGGGCTCACAAAGCCTCTGTCCTTCTAGTTATGGGAAAAGGGGGTGGGGCAGGCATGCCCCAGCGCATGCAGTGGGGGGAGGAGACCGAGGCCATACTCTAAGGCAGATGTTCCAGATGGGAGTGCAGGCAAGGGGGCTGGGGGAGGGAGTGGGGTGCTGGAGTGCAGAGGCCTGGGTCTTCGGCAGAGGGCAGTGGGCCAGGGCTCCAGGGAGCCAATTGGCTTTTCATGGCTAATTGAAAGGAGCAATATAAGGATCCCTGTGTTTGGGATTTCTCTCAAGGATACAGTCCCAGATGTGGAATGACTGGTTCAAACGATAAGATCATTTTTATATGTATAACCAAACAGCTTTCTAAAAGCAAGATGTGGACTCCATCCCCACTGGGAGGGTGCTTCTTTCCACCTTGACAGCACCCAGGGTTATTACCTTAAAAAACGAGCAAGCTACCTGAGAACTATGCCATCTTGTTTAGTTAATGTCCTTGATGACTAGATGTGAGCATCCTGCCCTCTGGTCTAGACCCCGCCCTCACCAAAGCTGACCTGTCCTCTGAGTGCCCGCTTCCCCTGCCCCAGTCCTTTTGCACCTGCTCTCCTCTCTGCCTGGAAAGAAGTCCATCTGCATGCTCATCCCCTCATCTTCCCATCTGCACTTAATGATGAAGCCCTCCCAGACCACCTTGCTTAAAATCGCCCCCCAGGACTTCCTACCCCTCCCTGGTTACTTTACTTTTTCCAGTGTGCCTGTCACCATCGGCACAGTTTATAGATTGTGTTGACTGTCTCCCTTCCCCAGGATGGATGTTCCAGGAAGACACATGGAAAGGGAAAGATGGAGAGGGGCAGAGCTGAATGTAAGCTAGAAAGAGAGAAGTCATGCCCTCCTCCACCAGAACCTACCCCTGGCCCCCGAGACTCCGGGACCCAGCAAATGCCTGCTCAGCTGGAGTGGAGGGAGGAGCTGAGGGAATGGGGGTGCCTCTTGGGGCCTGACCTCTCTTCTGCTCTTCGGGGAGGTCTGGGAGCATCTCACTCACCCCTGTCCCCCAGCAGAGTGTTAATGCAAGGGAGACCTCCGGGACATTCTCTGCTTCAGCTGCAGTTTGAGTGACAATGCATGGGGCTGAGTACGCAGTCCTTCTGACAGGGATGTGTCAGAGGTGAAGTGGCCTGGGTGGGGCACTGGAGGTGACAGGCACTGGTACCTTGAGGGGCTGTTGAATTAATCCAAGGGAAGGGTGGGAAGGAGATATTGTCCCAGGAGAAAGCCAGGCTTCAGGAAAGCCCAGAGGTGGAGCGGGTATTTAAAGGAAGCATAATGGAGGATGCATCCACAAAACCAGGTGATGAAGGAAGGGCTGTGCTGAGCCAGTGACTTGTGACTTTGAGAAGAGAAGCAGGAGGGGAGAGGGTTGATGGCATCTACTTGCTGCTGGGATTATGGAAGTGCCAAGACGCAGCCCAAGTGTCCTGAGCTGTGGCCTTAGCCGACCTCTGCCCCACAGTCGCTGGGGGTCCAGACTGCCCTTCAGCCTATCCGGGGGCAGCCATCACCGAGACCGCCACCCGGCCCTTCTGCCTGGGGGACATGCGTCCTTTCTCGGACCCTCTGGTTCTCAGGCCTTGATTCCTGAGCTCCTCCCCCCTGCTCAAGACCACTGGGCCGGAAGGCTGCATCAGCAGAGAGCGGGCCACAGCTCCTTAGAAGAGAGCAGGTCAGAACCACGCCCGAGCAGAAACGGAAGTTGCCAGGGTGAAGCCTGGGCGGGCTCTGTCTTAGTGAAAACCAGAGCTCACACCTCGTAAGTGTAGACACTCCCTTAGCAGTTGGCCCCAGGCTGGGAGCTGTGCATCCCACTTTCACTCACTGGGAAGGCAAGGCCGTGTCCCCCAGCAGCCAGACCCGAGTGAAGGAGCCCAGAGAGTCTCTGAATGGCTCATTCCAGAGGTCTGGAAGCCCCAGGAGACCCGAGGAGCTGCCGAGAAGCCTCTAGCCTCCCAGTGTTCTGAGTAACCCAAGCATCAAGCTCCATGGAACTGGACAAGCGGATTCTGCTCTTGACTGATGGAAAGGCAGGTGACACCGTGAATTCTTTGGGAGGTTCCCCCTTTTAATTGGTTCTTCAGCATCAGAGGTGGGGTGTGGCAATCTCTGGGAGGCAGAAGCAGGGAGAAAGCTGCCTAGCAGAGCTGGCTTGCCTTGCTCTGAATTTGGAAGGCCTGACCGAGGGCTTGAGGTGCATGAAGGATGGGCTCTGGGGGCATATTTATGGACAGGAGGGCCATACCTGATCTATCCTGGGAGGGGGGCTCACCCTGTGAATAGCTGCAGAACTGGCAAGGCCAGAGGGGACATCGAGGCTGGGAAGAGGACAAAGAGCCAAAGGTGCCCTAAGAAAGTAGGTGAAACCAGGGGAAGGGGGGCGGGGGGCGGTGCAGGAGGAGGAGGGTGTCACCAACATGCAGCCACACTCCTGATGGCTCCCTCACCCAGCACTTGCCATATGCTCTACCCAGAGCAACTTTCCATAGCTGCCACGTTTACTCTCCAGCCACTCTGTGACCCACAAATCCTTGTCTGAAACCCTGAGGCCTTGGGTTTGGGAACTGAAAATCTTTCCTATTTTAGCAAAAAAAAGATAATGCATATACTGAATGTTTTCGAAGTTTCCAGCAGGGTCTGGAAGAGCGCCCTATAATCTAATCCATCAGTATTTTCTGCAGGGACATGTGTGAACAGCCAACACTTTGCGGCATCAATAGAGACCATAAGAAACAGAAAAAGGCTTATGTCAGTTCAGACAGGTTTTGCCACCCAATGAGTTAGCAGTGGCGCCCACTTCAGTGTTCTCGCCTGGGAAGTCCCATGGACGGAGGAGCTTGGTGGGCCACAGTCCATGGGGCTGCGAAGAGTCAGACACGACTGAGCGACTTCACTTTCACTTTTCACTTTCATGCACTGGAGAAGGAACTGGCAACCCACTCCAGTGTTCTTGCCTGGAGAATCCCAGGGACGGCGGAGCCTGGTGGGCTGCCGTCTATGGGGTCGCACAGAGTCGGACATGACTGACGTGACTTAGCGGCAGAGTTAGGTCAAGACAGATTTTGCAGCCACGTGAGTTTCAAGCCGTCTCTTGGCATTTAGGTCTTCTTAGATTTTGAAATGGCAGATTAGAGGCTGTGGGTCTGCTCATCCCCAGACTGAGGTTCTGAGAGTTATAGTGATGGCAGGACTAGGAAGTGGCAGATCCGGGATTCGGGGGCAGGCTCTCTAATTCCAGTAACAGTCTCTGAACCTGCGCAGCACTTGGTGGGGGGCACCTACTGTTGTTCTTCACAGCATGTCTGCAGGGCCATTGAGGAGGTGATGTGAAGAAACTGACTCCTAGAATCCCAGATGGCCAGACGCTTGGCTGTTTGGAATCCGGAGCAAGAACGGGACATCCTGGTAGACACAGGAGGACCCAGGTCAGAGGGTGGCTATGACTCAGAACTAGTCCCATCTCCAGCCCAAGCTGGAGCCCCAAGAGAGGGATTATCAGACAGAGCATCCCACATGACCTTACCGTTATGGTTTCTAAGCAAATGGGACCCGAGGTCCCACCTCTCAGAGAGGAGCCCGCTACGCACAGCCTTTCTGTGACTTGGTTGTGTCACACACTACTTTGTCTAGACGTGTTCCTGTGCGCTTCCTTCCCCCAACCCCCCAGCAGCCCTGCTGGGATGCCCTTGGCTCCCCACCCGTGGCGGGCAGTCTCCTCAGCTGTCCATCCTAATTTTGCTGGGCTATGGTTGTGCATCCCTAGCGGTCTTTATCCCGTGGGCTTTGTTATCACTGATTGACAGAAAGGTCTCAGAGCCCTTTCCCACATGCAGTTGTACTCAACCCCCACTATAGACTGGTGAATTCGGGGTTATTGCCTGCCCCCATTTTACAGATGAAGAAGAGGAGGCTTGTGTTGGGGTACAAGCTTGTGTCGTAACCCAACACCCCAAACTCTTGTGCACAAGAGGAGGCTTGTGTTGCGTTACACGGTGGGGTACAAGATCTCACGGTCAGAAAGTGCTGGAGCCAAGATGCAGAGTCGTGTCTGCTGACTGGGAACCGTGCTCTTCCGTCCTCTGTGTTCCAGGGGGAAGGCCTCCGAGGTTGATGGCTTCAGCTTGTCACTCACAGCTGCGTCTCAGCACGTGGAGCCCCTCCTCTGTGACCCTCAGGAGGCAGGTCAAACTGGATTTCACATACACAGCTGTATTTCCAATTTCTCTCGAGAAATAGGAAACTGACCACTCGGGGCCCTCTTTTTCTCCCTGCAGCAGCCCACTTAGCCGAGCAGCATCATCACCGTATAGACAGGCCATGCAGTCCCCAGCTTCTCACAGGCCCCATCTGGCTTCGGCACTAACTTCTGTTAGTCCGCTGCACACCGTGAGCATTTGAGCTCGTCATCTCTGCTCCTGACAAGTGTCTCTGGCAAAAGGAGCAGCGATCTTTGTTTACACACTTCTTGGGACAGAAAGCTCATTGCTTCCTAAGGGAAGGGAAGACATGCAGAGAGCCATGTAGGTACTAGGCATCGTGCTAGACGTTGCTTGACAGTGCAGTAAGCCTGTGAGAAATGCAGGTTTAGCTCCTTCATTTCACAGATGTAGACACTGAGGCTTGGCAAGACGGGGATTTGTGCAGATCCTGCAGAATGTGGGGTCACCAAGACTAGACTGTTCCGGCCTGTCTTCTCCTGGAGCCCCTGCTCTTCCAGCTGCTGCACCCAGAGCTTGTTCCAAGGCTCTGTGGACAGTATCATCTCCATCTCATTACCTCCCTCCACTCACTGCTGGTGTGATATCCCCGTGGGGTGTGACTGTGAGTGCTGCCCGGGCTTTCACAAGAGAAACCAGGGCTGACCCCGGGTCAGATCAGGACGTTCCCTCTAATTTACTAACTGGGCGACTATGGAAAGAAAGAGGTGCAGGGTCTGACGGCCAGCACCCGGGTGGGGAGGGGCCAGGACCCAGGAATGCAGATCCTGCTTCCTGGGGTTGATCACAGGGTACTTTTCCAAGAGGAGAACCAAGATTCAGGGAAGTTGCTATCTGCGGGTCATCAACGTGAGAAGCATTGAGGTGAGAGAAGGAGGTTAAGCTGGAGACAGGACAGTCACAGTTCCCAGGCTGGGAGGACAGGGGATGAAGGTGGCCAGCCTGGGAGCTGTTGCTATAGACACAGGGATGTGACCTGCCCATCTCTGTGTCAAAGCTGGAGACAAGGTTTAAAGCGGCAGGCTTCCAGGTCTGACGTAGAGTCAGTCGCTTTCTATTTCATATAAAAATAAACAGTTTTAAAAGTCTTAACATAAAAAATGTAATATATAGTGGAACTATATGTAAGTTTGTTCTGTATTTTCGAGGTCTCCTGTAAATGTTATCATATCTTTGTAATTTAAAAAAATTTAAAAAGAAGTAAAAAAAAAATCCACTGGGAGGGAAGAACCATGAAGGCAGGTAATGAAAAACGTATGGAACGTTTCTAAATGATTCTATGTAACTGAGTCACTGCTACACACCTGAAACTAACACATTGTAAGTCAACTGTGCTTCAATAACAATTTTTTTAAAGAAAAAAAAGCAGTTTATTGGCTAGGCAGAAGCTGTTTGGTGAAATAAAGAAACATGAAATCAACTGCTTTAGTAGTACCTGCCAATTGCAGAGAAAACTGAGCTGGGCTTGGAGGCAGGGTGTCCTGAGCGGGTACCAGAATCCCCTGGAAAGTTTGATAAAGTGCAAAGTCCTGGGCCCTACCACCAGCAGTGTTTGATTCACTCACTGGGTTTGGGATTTGTATTTCTAACAAGGTCTTAGCCGGGCTTTGCTCTGTTCGCTAAACAGGCTTCTGGTCCAGAGACCACACTGGCCTGGATGATTCCATTCCTGGCCTTTGGTGCCACTGTCTGGCTGCTCTTGAGAATGACATGTTCTCCCTCCTACAGTATCAACATTCTTGGACAACTGTTTCAACAAAAGCTGGGGATGTGCTGACCTCTGTCAGTTTCTCCCGGGCAGCACTGTGTGTCTCCAGTGATAGCTGTAAAACATCGCCTTAGTCCTCTTTGGGGCACTAAGCACAGCACACACAGCACACATTTGGGGCAGAAAGAGACTAAAGATTTCCCCCAATTTATCTATTAAGGGATATAGCAAGAGAGTATGCAAGCAGGATTTCGAAACTGACTTATGCATGCTTTACCATATATAATTCATTCAAAGTAGTCCATAAATAAAACAAGCAGAATGTTTAAAGAAAGAGGACTTCATTCTATGTGGAATATAAAAAAACTGATACAAATGAAACTTATTTACAAAACGGAAACGGACCTACAGACGTAGGAAACAGATTTATGGTGAGCAAAGGAGAAAGCGGAGGATATAATCGAGGGTTAGGGATTAACATATGCACACTACTAGATATAAAATAGATGACCAGTAAGGACTTACTGTTCAGCACAGGGAAAGAGAAAGGGAAAGTGTTAGTCACTCAGTCGTGTCCAACTCTGTGCAACCCCGTGGACTGTAGCCCACCAGGCTCCTCTCTGTCCATGGGATTTTCCAGGCAGGAATACTGGAGTGGGTTGCCATTCCCTTCTCCAGGGGATCTTCCAACCCAGGAATAGAACCCGGGTCGCCTACATTTTAGACAGATTCGTTACTGTCTGAGCCACCAGGGAAGCCCCAAACCAACTATAATTTTTTTTAAAAGTGGCTTTCAAACATCTACTTGAGACAGGAGATAGATGTCCACCTTTCTCAGAGCAGATCCCTAGACCACTTTTCTTTTGGAAGACACATGGAGGGCTGGCATGCATTGCTGAAGAATAAGGGGACGGTCCATCTGTCCCCAGGAGAAGAAAATAACTTCCCAGCTGTGTTCAGCACTATGAGACACATATAAGGCATTTCCCTGGGATCTCTTACAGCAAGGAGCGTCATTATTTTATGTGCATCGGGGACATGCTGACATCCAATGTCGGGCTATTCAGTGATTGAAATTTGACCTTGGTTTGCCTAATTTTTAATCCCTCCAAGCTCTCTGATTTCTGGCAGTGGGCACATCATTTTCTGCAGGTATTTCAGACTGGGGATGAAGGGCAAGGTTCTGAACTACATTAAACAAAGTAGAACAGGTTTGGTTTGGGGGTTGGTTGTTGTTGTTGTTGTTGGTTGTGTTTTATTGTACTGAAGAGCTTTTTGGAAACTTTCATGAGCTTATCCAGTGATTTCCAAACTATATGCTTAAGTGTAAAAGACTTGTTTCATAGCCTGGAGTATCTTGGTGAATGTTCCATGTGTCCTTGAGAAAAATGAGACCTTTCCATGGAGCCTTCTACGGTGTCAAACAGGTCACGCTGGTTGCCATATTGCTATTTTCCGTGTACTTGTTTTATCAACTGTGGAGACAGGAGTGTTGAGATTTCTGAGTAAAATGTAGATTTATCTGTTTTTCATTATAGTTCTATCAGGTTTACTTCATATATTTTTAAGTTCCCTTATTAAGGGTCATAAATGTTTGAGTGTTATGTCCTCCTGAGAGATTGACCCTTTATCTTTATGAAATGACGTTCTTCATCCCTGATAGTACTTTTGGTTCTGAAATCTTCTTTATCTGATGTTGATGTAGACACTGCAGCTTTTTTTTTCTTTTTTGACTACTGTTAGAATAGCGTATGCTTTTTTTTCCACCCTAATGTTTAACCTCTTCCTGTCTTTATATTTAAAGTGCATTTCTTTCAGGCAGCATGTAGGTTTGGTATTGCTTTTTAAATCCAGTCTGACAATCTCTGAGTTTAATTGGGTGTTTAAACCATGTACATTTAATATGATTTTGATATGATTAAGTTAAAATGTATCATCCTATTTGTTTTCTGTGTATCCTGTCTGTTCTTTGTTCCCTTTTAACTCTTTTGATGCTTTCTTTGGATTGAATATTTTCTAATATTCAATTTTATCTTCTGTTGACCTATTAACTCTTGGTTTTGTTATTTTAGCAGTTGCTCTAGGGTTTACAGTATATATGTTTGACTTAGTCTACTTTGAAGTGATATTAAACTTTTTCGTATACAGAGGTGGGTTTCTACTGGGGGCAAGACTGTCCTTCAGAAGACAGCATGATCTAGAGACTAGGGCCCTCTAATGGATAGAAGACAGGGATGCTGCTAAAAGTCCTACAGTGCCTAGAATAGTCCCTCATAATGAAAAACTATGCAGTCCAGAAGATTGACCGTGGTCGAGAAACACTGACATACAGTGTAAGAACCTGATAATTGTATATTTTCTCCCCAATCTGTATTCTACTGTTGCCACTTTTTGCCTTTATATATGTTATGAAATTTATGACATATTGTCGTCATTTTTGTTTAAACCATTGTCTTTTTAAATTTTTATTTCTATTCATTTTTATTGGAATGTAGTTGTTTCACAAAGTTGCGTTGTTTCTGCTGTACAACAAGGTGAGTCAGCTCCATGTATCCTCTGTCCCCTCCCTCCCACCCTGCCTCCCGCCCCCAGGTCATCACAGAGCACCGAGCGGAGCTCCCTGCAGCTACAGCAGCTTCCCAGAGCTGTATCCATTCTACACGTGGTCACGCATGCGTGCCAATGCAGCTCCCTCCGTTCGTCTCCGGCGCCTTAACCCCTGTGCCCGCAGGTCCGCTCTCCTAGTCAGCTTAAACACTTAGGAAACCTCCTACACACGTCCCCATATAGTGACCACTTCTGCTATTCTTTGCATAGACTCGGATTTCTATCTGGTGTTATCTTACTTCTGCATGAAGGATGTCCTCTGACATTTCTTGTGTTGCTGATCTGCTCGTGATAAATTCTCTCAGCTTTCATGTCGGAAAGAGTCTTTACCTCACTTTTACTTTTGAAAGGTGTTTTTCGTGCGGTATAGACACCTGGATAGGTGTTTCCTCGCCTTCACTTTAAGCCTGTGCCTCCACTGTGCTCCTGGCCACACTGTCTCCAAGGAGAAATCCACAGGCGTCTTCATCTTTGTTTCTCTGGATGAAACCTGTCCCTTTCCTCTGACTGCTTTTAAGATCTTCTCTTAATCACTGGTTTTGAGCAGTTTGATTATGATATGCTGATTTCTTCATGTTTCTTGTGCTTTGGGTTTGCTAAACTTCATAGACATATGGGTTCATAGTTTTCATCAAGGTTAGAAAATTTTCAGCCTTTATTTCTCAAATATTTCCTGTTCTTCCTTCAGGGACTCCAATTATACATGTATTAGACTGCTTCACATTGTCCTATAATTCACTGATGCTCTTTTCATTTTCAAAAAATTCATTTTTCTCAGTGTTTCATTTCATATAATTTTATTGCAATGTTTACAAATTCATTAATCTTTTTAAATAAATTAATTTATTTTTCGGAGGCTAATTACTTTACAATATTGTATTGGTTTGGCCATACATTGACATGGATCCACCACAGGTGTACACGTGTTCCCCATCCTGAACCCCCCCCCCCCCCACCTCCCTCTCCATCCCATCCCTCTGGGTCATCCCAGTGCACCAGCCCCGAGCACCCTGTATCCTGCATCGAACCTGGACTGGCCATTCACTTCACATATGATATTATACATGTTTCAATGCCATTATCTCAAACCATCCCACCCTCACCCTCTCCTGCAGAGTCCCAAAGACTGTTCTATATATCTGTGTCTCTTTTGCTGTCTCGCATATGGAGTTATCATTACCATCTTTCTAAATTCCATATATATGCGTTAATATACTGTATTGGTGTTTTTCTTTCTGGCTTACTTCACTCTGTATAATAGGGTCCAGTTTCATCCACCTCACTAGAACTGATTCAAATGTATTCAATAGCTGAGTAATATTCCATTGTGTATATGTACCACAGTTTTCTTATCCATTCGTCTGCTGATGGACATCTAGGTTGCTTCCATGTCTTGGCTATTATAAACAGTGCTGCGATGAACATTGGGGTACACGTGACTCTTTCAATTCTGGTTTCCTCGGTGTGTATGCCCAGCAGTGGGATTGCTGGGTCATAAGGCAGTTCTATTTCCAGTTTTTTAAGGAATCTCCACACTGTTCTCTATAGTGGCTGTACTAGTTTGCATTCCCACCAACAGTGTAAGAGGGTTCCCTTTTCTCCACACCCTCTCCAGCATTTATTGCTTGTAGACTTTTGGATCGCAGCCATTCTGACTGGCGTGAGATGGTACCTCATTGTGGTCTTGATTTGCATTTCTCTGCTAATGAGTGATGTTGAGCATCTTTTCGTGCGTTTGTTAGCCATCTGTATGTCTTCTTTGGAGAAATGTAAAAATACGGAACACTTCACGAATTTGCGTGTCACCCTTGTGCAGGGGCCATGCTAACCTTCTCTGTATCGTTCCAGTTTCAGCATGCATGCTGCCGAAACGAGCACAGACTCATTAATCTTTTATACCATGTCTGCGCCTCCATTGATCCCATCCAGGGTGTATTTCAATTCACATATTATGGTTTTCACCTCAGGAATTTAACTTGGGTCTTTTTTTTAAATAACTTTTTTCTTATTTTTTAATTAATTAACTTTTGGCTGCACTGGGCCTTTGTTGCTGCACGTGGGCTTTCTCTAGGTGTGGCTGCTCCCTGGTTACCGTGAGCCGGCTTCTCTCTGTGGCGGGTTCTCTTGCTGTGAGCCCCGGCTCGAGCGCCTGTGGGCTTCACGAGCTGTGATGCCCGGGCTTAGTTGCTCCATAGCTTGTGGAATCCTCTTCGACCAGGGATTGAACCTGTGTCCCCTGCGTGGTGGGCAAATTCTTATCCCCTGGACTACCAGGGCAGTCCTAAGAATACCTTTCTCATCCTCATCAGGGACCGTGTCCTCCTGCCCCTTTGTGTGACGTATCATCAGTCCCGTCTGACTCTTACAGCTGCATGGACTGCGGCCCGCCAGGCTCTTCTGCCCAGGGAAGTTTCCAGGTGAGAACACTGGAGTGGGATGCCATTTCCTACTGCAGGGGATCTTCCCAACCCAGGGATAGGACCCAAATCTTTTGCATCTCCTGCATTCGTGGGCAAACTCCACACTAGCACCATCTGGGAAGCCCCTGGCTGTTTGCTGCTGCTGCTGCTAAGTCGCTTCAGTCGTGTCCGACTGTGCGACCCCATAGACGGCAGCCCACCAGCCTCCCCCGTCCCTGGGGCTCCCCACGCAAGAACACTGGAGTGGGGCCTGGCTCTCTGAATGCCTGATACTCTTTGACCAGATGTCACACTTGTTAGGCGCTGAATAATTTTTTAATTATAAATCTTCTTGAGCTTTGTTCTAGGATGAAGTTAATTTACTTGGAGACAGTTTTATCCTTGAAGTTTTGATTTATGATTCGTTTGGTGAGTCTGGAGCAGTGCCCAGTCTTGGGTTAATTATTCTGCTTTATTGAGGCAAGATTTTCCTAAGTATTCCTGTTGTGAATTATGAGGTATTCCAGTCAGCCTGGTGGGAGCAGGCATTATTCCAACCACTGTGTGAGCCCTGGGTATGGTCCCCCTAATAGTCTTGGACGGCTCCTTTCCCAGACTTGGGCCATTTCCTTACACGAAGGTGCTGGGCAATACTCTGCTAAATGCCCAGGAGGGATGCATTATAAGTCACTGTCGCTCTCTTTTCTCTGGTACTGTTTTCTCGGAACTGTCTCAGTTGCCCCCAGACTCTCAGCTCCATGTTCTCAAATCAGAAAGGCTTCTGGTTCTGTTTGGGTTCTCTGTGTACTGAGGGCTGAAAAACTCCAGGTGGCAAACCAAGGCAATAATAGGGCTTATCTCAATTTCTTTTTCTCTTTCTCAGGAATCTCTGAATTTCCTTGTCTGCTGTCCAATATGTTGAAATCCATTGTTTCATATATTTTAATTGGATTTTTTACTGTTCCATGTGGGAGGGTAAATATGGGTCTTATTATCCCCTCTCAAAATCTTGTTTTGTTTTGTTCTGAGTTTCTCATTATTTCTGACCTCTTAGCATCAAGCGTAGAATCTGGAAAAGAGTGAGTGATCAACACATGCTTACTGGATGGGCAGGTGGGCGGGGCGTTTCCCACGGCTCTAGATGACTAAAGGCAGAGCAAGGTCCCGCTCAGCTGCCAGGATCAGTTATCACCAAAGAGAATGCAAAGGACAAATGCTGGCGAGGGCGGGGGGGAATGGAACTCTCGGCCCTGGTTAGTGCAGCCGCTGTAGAAAACGGTGTGAAGATTTCTCAGAAAACTGAAAATACAGTTACTGTATGACCCCGCAATTCCACGCTTTGGGTATACATTTTTAAAAACTTTGAAAATGCACATGCATCCCAATGTTCAAAGTAGTGTTACTTACAATCACCAAGACATGGAAGCCACTTAAGTGCCTGTCAACAGGTCAGGAAGCTGTGGCACATATGTACAGTGGCATGCTGCTCAGTCATAAAGAAAAACGAGACTTTCCCATTTGCAGTGATATGGATGGGCTTCGAGGACATTATGCTGAGTGAAATGTCAGACAGAGAGAGACAAAGGCTGTGTGGTATCACTTAAATGTAGAATCTAAAAACGTAGATCAAAATAGGAATATAACAAAAGAGAAGCAGATTCACAGATAGAGACTACAAATTAGCAGTTACCAGTGGGGACAGGGATGAGGGCAGGGGCAAGATAGGGTAAAGGAATAAGAGGTACAGACCGTTAGGTAGAACATAAGCTGTAAGTATATATCGAGCAAATGGGAAATATGGCCAATATTTCATAATAACTATAAACGGTGTATGACCTTTCAAACCTGTGAATCACTGTATTGTACGCCTGTAACTTACACGCATCCCATTTGGGATGGGAGTCTCCTTCACTGGCTTCTTGTGCTTGAGTTTTAAAGATTATAGGGTACAGAGCTTGGTCCATCTTTTCTATTTACATACTGCCTCAGGGTGCTCTCATCTGATCTCATGACTTTAGGTTCCACCCAGGTACTGGAGACTTCCAACCTTACCTTTCCACCTGGACCTCTCTCTTCAACGCTAGGCTCTTATCTCCAACTGCATACTTTGAATTTCCACTCACATATATAATAGGTCTCTCAAACATAAGCTGGCCAAAACACTCTCCCTGCTTCCTCCCCTCATGCATATATCTGCTGCTCTTCCAGACTTCCACATCTCAGCAAGTGGCACCACCAGCTAACGAGTGGCTCCAGCAAAAGCTCCTAGACTCATCCCAAATTTCCTCAACCCTCACATCAAATCTGCTGGCAAGATATGTTGGTTTTTCTCCTGAGGCATATTCCAAATTTGTCCCTGTTATACTCCACTATTTCCATCCCAATCTTTCTTGGGCAATAATAGTCACCCACTTCTGTTCCACCCACTCCCAATCCCCACCCCCACCACCCACCACCATCTACTCATCAGACGCAAACAGACAACAGAGTTCTGAAGACTGCAATCGGTTCTCCTTCTCTTGGGGAAAATCAGCCAGTGGATTTCCGTTACAACAAGAATTAAAGTTAAACAGAGGATCCTGTAGCTCTCAGGACCCTGCATGACCCAGCCCCACCCTTGTCTTGGAACTTGTCACCCTCCACTGTTTGTGCTCACTGCCCTTCTGCTCCTTGAATAAGTGGAACTTGTTCTGACCTCAGCAACCTTTCCTCCACTGGGTCATCAGAGCTTATCTCCTAGAGTGGCCCTCCCTGACCCCACTGTCCAAGTCCCCGCTCCCCTGTCTAGCCACAGCCCGTCTGTCCCGCGGACCTCCTGTGTGGTGGGCACCACCGAGTGATGTCACTGCCTCCTGTGTGGCGGGCACCACTGAGCGATGCCACTGCATCTAGTTATTTGGTATCGTCCTCCTGTCTTTCACTGACACGGCGGCTCCGGGAGAGTAGAGGTCGGATCTTTCCTGTTTGCTGCTGTGTCCTCCGTGCCTAGAGCAGTGCAGGCACACAGCAGGCATTGAATGAGAGACAGATGAGGAAACGAAGGCTCCAAGATGCTGACTCACTGGCCAGGACGCACATTGGTGACTTCCCATGGCACCAGGGCAGTCATGTTGCCGCCTGGCTCCAAAGCATGTGCCCTTCGGTGCACTCAGTGGACATCATGAGCAAGAGTCCCAGAAACCTCTCCTCCAGTTGCCTGCATAGACAAAAATGTGCCCATGACTCAGGAAAGAGGGCCAGATCTGATGTCCTTGCTGCAGACTTTTAGAATCAGCCACTTGGGGAAGGTGTGTGGCTGTGTGTCCTGGATGCCAGGCATCAGGCCTGGTGGTGGCTGCCATGGGCTGGGGTGGGCCGGGTGCCAGCACTGGTGTGCCATGCTGGCTGTCTCTACAGGGAGAAAGCTGCTCCCACAGAACCTGGCTGTGGCAGTGGAGGGGCCTTCCTTTCAGGAAGCTCTAACCACAGAGAAACTCTCTAGGGCCCTTGGGGCATGCTGTCTACCATCTAAATGATATAAGTCAACAGTAGGAAGATGGGGTTCAGCTTTTGAGGTGCTTAAAGAAACCTCTCAAAGCTAGGGTGCACCTGGGGAGTGTATGGTCAAGAAGTCGTGGTCTGGGTTGCCAGGTGATCATGATTCCATGAGGAAGAGGTCTGGCATTTTGACAGCTAAGTGTATGGGGACATCCGAGACACTGGATAAAACATGCCACCTTCTAAAAGGGAGTATGACTTGCGAGTGCAGCACCATGGTCCTCAGCCTTTCCTTGGATTGAGTCTGGGGATAACTGGGGATGGAAGGAGATGGACGGGAAGAGACTGTCAGGCTCAAAGGAGGTAAAGGCTGTGTGTGAGCGAGTGCAGACGCACGGCAAAAAGAGGGGCTGGGTCTAGGCGAGGACTGCCTGCCGGAGCTGGTGACAAGTGGGCTGGGATGCTGGCGGCAGAGAGGGACTCGAGGCCGCCGCAAACACGCCTCTGCAGGCCCGGAAACTTCTGCAGGTCCTGCCCCGGGGGCATCTCGTCCTGCCCATTCTCTGCGTCCCTCTCTCCCCAGTCTCTCAGAAGCGTTTGCTGCACTCCGGGAAATCCTGCCGGCTGGTTTGGATGGAGATGCAGCCTCCCTGGGTGCTCCATTTGACTGGAAGCCTGGGGCTTCCTGCGGGGAGAAGGTACGTGCGCCCCCAAACCTTCATTTTCCTTCAGCCCAGCATTCCATCCCTCATCTCCACAGAAGCAGTCCCACGGTAGGTCAGTAACGCTTCCAGGCAGGAGCTGCCCCGGCAGTCCAGAATCTGCCTGCCGGTGCCGGTGACACGGGTTCGATCCCTGGTCTGGGGAGACTCCACATGCCACAGAGCAACTAAGCCCGTGGGCCACAAATACTGGGCCTGCAAGCCGCAACTGCTGCGCCCTCGTGCTGCAACAGCTGAAGCCTCAAGGCCCCAGAGCCTGCGTCCTGCAGCCAGAGGAGCTACAGCAGTGAGAAGCCCAGGCGCTGCAGCTGAAGAGTAGTGCCCCCACCCCCTGCCCCCAGGTTTTCCACAACTAGAGGAAGCCGTGGCACAGCAGCCAAGACCCGCCACAGCCGATAAATATGCACCAATCGTAAGAAAAACGGCCTCAGGGCAGCCAGTTTTCTATCACTTCCTCTCTGCTGGGTCCAACATGCTGAAGAGCTGCCCACCCGTGCACCTCACAGCCCTGTTTGGTTTCTTACGAGAATGCACGTATCCGACAGGCCACAGCCTTATGTTTTCAAGCTTTATGATGTCAAAGATGACTCATTAGGTTGATGCTAGCTTCACTGATTAATCTTACTTATGCACATGTCTTATTTCTCCCTGAAGGCTTGCGGGCAGAATTTATTTCTGCTACACTAGGAACAAAATAGTAGGCAGGTCTCTTGAGCATTGCATAATGCAGACTCCATCTCTTTGGCCTTCCACATTAATTTCCCTCAAATGACACCAAGGGGCCAATATGTTGAGTGCACACATCTTTGCTTTGATGAAATTTTTGCTTTTATTTCTAATTGTCTGCGCAAAAAGCTCTGGTTTGGGTTTGTTTAGGCCTTTTGGGCAGGGAATTGATCTCCAAACCATTTTCAAATTGCTTCCACTTTGGCATCTTGCTGAACCTGACATTTTCCCTCCTAGACCAAAGGCCTCAGTTGTTATCAGTCAGAAAACAATACACACCACGCTGGCTCTGGTACACAGTGCTCATCTCCAGTATGGATTTTTAAAACTTTAGAGCTGTGATCCCAAGCCATTGATGGTTTGAAAGGGCTTTGCATACTTTTCTTGAATATTGTTTTGTTAAATTAGGATTTTTCCTGGGACCTCTGCTGATTTTTGTTTGTTCCTCCATCCCTACCTGTATCAGTTCTGTATTGACTCAAGCTAGGACAGCCAACTACAAATAAAGTACCATAATTCTTTCTCTAAAAAAAATTTTATCGGAAGTATAGTTGATTTACCATGTAGTGTTAATTTCTGCTGTACAGAAATTTCTGATTCAGTTATACATACATATATATTCTTTTTAATATTCTTTTCCGTTATATTTTATCACGGGATATTGAATATAGTTCCCTGTGCTACACGATAGGATCTTGTTGTCTATCCATCCCATACATAATAATTTGCGTCTCTAACTCCAGACTCTCCATCCACGCTTCCCCCACCCAGCCTCCTCTCTGGCAACCACGAGCCTGTTCCCTGTGTCTGTGTCTGTGTCTGTTTCTGTTTCATAGATAAGCTTATCTGGGTCATATTTTAGATTCCACATGTAAGAGACGTCATGTATTTGTCGTTCTCTCTCTGACTTATTTTGCTTACCCGATAGTCTCTAGGCCCATCCATGTAAAAGGCGTCGCTTCATTCTTTCTTACGGCTGAGTGGTATTCCATAGCTTGTAGGTCCCATATCTTCTTTATCTATGCGCTTGCCAATGGACATGGAGTTTGTTTCCATGTCCTGGCTGTTGTGCATAGCGCTGCTATGAACAGGGGTGCATGAGATACCACATTTCTTGAGCGGGAAATAGAAATCTGTGTAACTCTACAGAAAACATTACCACCAGACTCCACAATAGTTATACTGGTGTGCAAAACAGGCCAAGCTGATAGAGGGAGATATCAGGAGGTGGAGGTAAATGCAAGGAAAGGAACTGTTGGTTAAATCCCAGGGTGGGGGAGGTTCATGAGGATGAGGACGAAGGAGGAGCAGAGGTCCCCTGAATCCCTGAGGGGAAGGAGTGAAAAGGGCCTCCCCGGGTCCGAAGTCCCAGGGGCCTCTCCTCATTGTGTGTCGGGCCTCATGGAGCTGGGAAGATAGTCCTGTTCCCAGCCCACTCCTGGGAATTCCAGTTCTGCGGTCCAGGGGAGGCCTGGGAACATGCTTTTAGTAAGCACGTGATGCTGATGTAGGTATGCATCGGTCCCCACTTGGAGAAACATTGTTCCAAACTTAAGAAGAAGGTGTTAAGACCCAGGAAGGCAGAAGGAACTCTCCAGTAGACCATTCCAGAACCTCACGTGTCAACCTCCCATCCATTTCATAAACACCAAATGGGTGTGAGGCACCCATTTCTGTAATACATATTTCTTGCCACTCCCTGCACATTTGCACACAGTTGTTTGAATTCAGCCCCAGCTGCATAAAATAAAAGGGAAGCAATTCATAATAAAGGAAGATTCGTCTGAACATGTAATGCTTGGGCAGGCCTCCACTGAGGGACAAAATGACTCATCAGAGGCCTGCGTCTGTGCACAGAATCACCTTCAAGGTGACCAGCTACAGCGCAGGTGGAGGTGGGTCTTACGCCAGAGAGGTGGATATTGGGTGGAGGGCTGTTTCTCCTGTCTGCATGGTCGTTGCGTCCCTGGAAAATGCCTCGGTGAAACCGTGCAAGATGGACTTTATGGTTAAATGGAGTCCAGGTCTAAGCCCAAACAATCATGAGCAGGTTTTTACTTACATGAATGGCTGGGAAAGCCTTTGAAAGGCAAGTGGAAAGGACTTTCCGGGTGGTTCAGGGGTTGGGACTTCACCCTCCAAGGCAGGGGGTGCAGGTTCAGCTCTGGTCAGGAAGCTAAGATCCCACATGTCTCTTGGCCAAAAAAATCAAAACGCAAAACAGAAGCAATATTGTAATAAATTCAATAAAGATTTAAAAAAAAAAGAGAGAGAGAGAAAAGCAAGCAGGATGTGGGGCACTTCTCGCTTTTATTTCCTCCACATTGAGAAAGTCAGAATTCCAGACCTCTGCCCGCTAACCACCTACAGTGCGGCCCTATTGTGTCTCCTGTTCCCTTTCTGGAGATCAGAACATTAAAGCACGCCACAGTTACACAAAGGGACATCCTATGTGCTACTGTTTTCTTTCTTTTGGGGGGCGGTGGGGGTGGGGGGTGGGGGAAGAGCCAGAAAACTGGAACAGTTCCTGTGGAATTAGTTAATAAGTCACACCAAAATGGGGATTCCACCGCCTTGCAAATTACACCCCAGTGGAGGAGCTCTCTGTGGCCTCCTTTCTGCTGGCCCTTCACTTCTGCTAAACCATATCACTTGCCGTGTGACACTTTCATTATTTACTGCTCTGAGGCTCAGAGAGCAAAGCGGCCAGGCTGGTCTCCACTCACTCGTTCATTAGTTTTAATTAAACCCTCTAATTTTATTTATGCTGCCACAAACTGATTAACAATTTACCAGCAAAGAACAGGAAGTCTTAAAAAGCATCTTGAGGAATTCGTGGGTCTCTAAGCACAACCTTCGCAGAAATGAGGTGGGTTGTGGGTAGAGGCACATGCCAGGCTGGAGGAGGCAAGTTTTTAAAGCTTCACCGCTTGGTACAACCTTGGTACAATAACTGATGACTCTGAGATCAGCAGGTCCCCAAGGGCTGATGCATTGAGAAGCAGTGGCTGGACCTCTTTATCTGAAGGGCTTGACAGTCCTTGTAGCTCTGGGAAAGGAGACAGGGCTAGAGAGGCATTTGGTGCCTGTGGAGGGGAAGGGTGAGCTGGTGGGGGCAGCAGAAAGCCCAGTTCTTCATCAGTGGGGAAATGGACACTGGCCCAGCCAGTTACAGAACAGTCTGCTGAGTGCTGTGCTGGACTCAGAGAGCAAGGAAGTGCGGCCTGAAGGTGATGGAAAAGCTTTACGAAAGGACTGAAATTTGAAGTAAATAATAAGGACTTATAGAATATTACTGTACTGACAGCCCAGAGAGAAGCATTTGAACAAAGATTCAGACGTTTACTTCCCCACTTTCCAAGGGTCAGACACATTGCCAGCTCCAAATATGGGGGAGAGAAAAATGAGTAAGGATATAACAGGCTGAAGTGGGAGTTTAATCTTGCAATGTGCATATACACCCCATCCCCCTCAAAATCACTATTAACATCGCTTTTTTAGGTCCTTCTTCCTTCCCGAATGTGGGAGGAAAAAAAACTGGCTTTCTTTCTAGACAGTATTAACTCAGACCACATCTGATAAGTTTAGCCAATGTTTTTTCAGAAATGTTTATTCAAGTACTTTGTTTGTTTTAACTGGTTTCTCGTTTTTGTTGTTGAGTCAGAAGAGTTCATTATTCTGAAAACTAGACCCTTATCAAATAAAAGACTTGCAAATAAATATTTCCTCCAGTTCTGTGGCTTGTCTTTTCCCTTTCTAGAGAGTGTCCTTCGATGCACAAAACTCTCTGATTTTGGTAAGTGCAATTGACTTACTGTTTTCTTTTATTGCTGTGCTTCTGGTGTCACAGTTAAGAATGCATTCCCAAATCCCAGGTCATGAAGATTTACCTCTTGAGTCTTCATCTAAGAGCTTTAGTTTTAGCACTTAGGTCTATGATCCATTTTGAGTTGATTTTTGTTTGTAGTATGACGTAGATTCCAACTTTATTCTGTTACATGTGAAAATCCAGTTTCCCAGTACCGTTTGTTGAAGAGCTAACCAGTGAATGGTCTTGGCACTAGTGTTGAAAATCAGTTGACCATAGCTATGTGGGTTTATTTCTGGACTCGGTATTTTATTTCATTGACCTATGACTGTGCTGTGTGTTAAGTCACTTCAGTCGTATCCGGCTCTTTGCAACCCTGTGGACTGTAGTCCATCAGGCTCCTCTGTCCCTGGGATTCTCTAGGCAAGAACACTGGAGTGGGTTGCCACGCCCTCCTGCAGGGGATCTTCCCAACCCAGGGATCAAACCTGCACCTCTTGCATCTCCTGCATTGGCCGGTGGGTTCTTTACCACTAGCCCCTCACCTGTGACTACCCGTATACAAAAATATTTTTAAATAAAATCTTATCATGTAACTTCCTTAAACTTCTAGTGGATTTGATTTGCACTTGGAATAACATCTAAATTCTAGGCCTTGCTGACAGAGCTCTAGGCATCCAGCCTCTGCCTTCCACGGCTTTAGCCATAGTGGCTCAATTTTCTAGTGTGTAAATTTGCCAAGTTTGTGCTTCCCTGCTGTTGGGCTGCACCCCACAGGCCTACAAGGATTGTGCTTGACCAGCTTTAAGACCAAAGAAAGAGCTGAGTCAGTGACAGGGACATCAGCGGTTTAATGGATAGGGGGAGTGTACATGTCTGAAGTAGCGTCCTGGAATGACATCCCACTGTATGGGTCATGGCAGCAGCCTCTGCTCTGGCAAGGGGAGATTGCCAGTTACAGGGGGAACTGACATCTGTGGTTGGCTCATTGATTACCAGAGAAACTAGCAGGCTCCTCTCTGCCCGTTCGATAAGAACAGTCACTGGCTGGGCTTGGGGCAAGTATGTAGGAAGGTCAGGCATGTGAACAGGGTGTAGGGGAAACAGGCGTTCGCCACGCAGTGGATGCACAGAGAAGGGCCGCTGAGTGGTCCAGCCGCACACATGCCCTCTTCTGCTTCTTGTCCAGGACCCTCTTCTGCCTAATGCCACACGGTGACTTTCCTCCTATCATTCAGATTGCAGCTGTAATGCCTCCCATGGAGCACCACTCCACCCTGGCTCGGGGCCTCGCAGTCACTCTCGTAAGAGGTTATCCTATTTCATGTTCCTTAATAGCATTTATTATTTCATCTTTTTGCTTAAAGCATTTGTGGTTTTCTCCCTCTGATTCTATGAAAGTCTCTTGAGAGCAGGGACTCTGCCTCTTCACCTGCGTCCCCCACATTCAACCCTCGCTGCCCTCCCACACAGCCGCCTATATCCAAAATAAAGCAAACTTTCCTTCCCACCAACCTTGCGTTTTTATTGGCTTTTGAACAGGGAGCACCCTGACTTCCACTTCCGGTTACAATAGTAGCAACTCAAGCAAATGTATCTGTGGAAATCAGCCCAGAGCTGATGCTCTGCTTCCTCTAGTGGCCATCGGCGTAACAGCATGCTCTGAGGGAGCTATTCCGAGAAAGAACAAGCATGTGAAATTGCTCCACATTGTAGAGCACACGAAGATCTATGTCAGTCTACTCTCCACGAATTTCAGCTGGAATCCTATATCCTGTGGACACGTCCATGTCCTCAGGTTATTCTTACAGTTGCTTAATTCCTCATGTTCACCCTCAATCAGTAACCAGTTTCCATTGATATGAAGAATACATCAATGATAACTTTTCTTCTGATGTGTTCAGAATCACCACAAGTTCCTTAGACATCTCCTTAATGTACAGCTGCAGAGAATAGTCACAGTGCTGGTTACTGACAATAAAAAATTACACTAAGATTGTGGAACCTGCTAAAATCAGGGCACACTGTTACCTCCTTCTAAAGTTTAGGTAAAAGAGCTGCTTACACATATTGGCTCTCTTCTTTCTATATCAGCTTTGGAGAGCAAGGTGTTTGCTGAAGATTACCAAAATGACCCTAATGTTTAGGTAAAAAGCAAGCAATGCCCAAAAGTAATGGGGGAGGGATTTGTGAAAAATCGGGAAAATAACAAAGTTGGACAGAATATATGAAACGATGAGATTAGGACACATAGAGGCTGTATCAATGAGAGACACAGTGGTGGAGGTGTGACTGAAAGTAAGGAGACCATCCCTTATGCTCCCCCAGCGTGCACACTGCACACAGGCACACACACATACAGATATACATACATTTTCAATGGAAGCATATGGCTTTATATGGCCTTTGTTTGCTCATTTATTCAACATACATTTAACGTTATCTTCCAGTGGCTGCCAAGATAATTCTAAACAATATGCTTTTACCTCTGTTTTTGGATTTATCAAATTTGCGCAGTATTCAATGCACTTCCAGTACACATTTTTTTCCGCCATGGTTATGGGGAATGAGAACCAAACTGATGCATCGTCACTACCCTGAAATTTTTAACAGAGAGAGTCGACTTAGCTCTCCTGCTTCGTAAGAGCAGGGGGAGAGTTTCTTATACTGATAACTAAATAGAAAGTAAAGGTAGGAGGGGGACTCTTGTCATATTTAAATGAGTTAATATTTGTAAAGCACTCAGGACAAAACCTGGCCCCCAGTCAGGGCTGTACAAGTGTTTGTTAAGTAACATGCATTAAAATCCAAAACAATAATGCAGGACCAATAGGGACTGAGTGAATACGGAGGAAAGAAGAGGTCTCGATTGACATCTAGAGAGCTCAGTCTGTAAATGAGTATTACGAATAAGTCACTAAAAATCCCACTATTACATTCTATGTCCATGCAGGCCGCTAACAAAACATCATAGACATCAACAATATACAAACATCAGAAATTTCTCACAGTTTCAGAAGCTGGGAAGTTCAAGATCAAAATGCCAACAGGTTCTGTGTCTGGTGAGAGCCCACTTCTGGGACCACTACCTTTTTCGTGGTGTCCTCACATGGCGGAAGGGCTGAGGGAATATCCCTTTTCCAGTGCACTAATTTCACTTTTAAGGGCCTGGACAAAAAAAGGGTCCCGTATGTTCAGGTGGCACAGGAATCAACAAAATCTGCTGCTAATAGGACTTTATTACTACTCTCTGTCTAGAGAGGTCAGGGGAAGCTTGACTGAAAGTATAAAATCCATTAATTAACTAAATACAAATTCATGTAAAAAAGCTTTACTGAATTGACTCAGAGTCATCATGCATTTTCTAAATTAAAGGGCTGTTAAAAGGATAATTATAATTGCATGGGATATGTTGCATATGTTTGATGTTCTCATCTCTCTCTACCCTGCCCTGTGCTCTGAGAGACTGATCTGTATGGGTGGGCGTCTACAGGCTCCCTCGCCTCTGGCTCTCAGTGTTTTGTTTTGCTTGTGGTTGTGCCACTCAGCCCGTGGTATCAGTTCCCCACAAGGATTGAACCTGTGCCCCCAAGAGTAGAAGCAAGGCGTCCTTACCACTGAACTGCCAGGGAATTACCACTCAGTGGTTTTGAGAGGGGAGGCTCCAGCAGGTGAAATAATGGAGGAGAGTGAGGCCAGGGTATTTATCTCCCCAGGTCCCCCCTGCTGAGTGAGCACCGTTGTTGCATTTCTCTGGCCCAGTGCTCTTCTCCACTCAGCTACTGTCTTCTGAACCCATGTCCTCCCATGATCCCTTCAGGACCAGGGATGATGTATCTACTAGTTCATTAGGGCTGCCATACAAAGTGCCACAAAGTAGGTGACTGAAGTCACAGAACTTAACTTCTGTGCAGCTCTGGGGGCCGGAAGCATGAGATCAAGGTGTTGGCAGGGCTGTTTTCTTCAGAGTCCTCTGTCCTTGGCCTGTAGATGGTCATCTTCTCCCCGTGTCTGCACACGGTCTTGGTTCCATCTCTCTGTCCTAACCTCCTCTTCTTATAAGGACACCAGTTACATTAGGGCCCACCCTCATGACCTCAGTTTAACTTAACAGTTTTTAGGGTTTTTAAAGACCCTATCTCCAAATACAGTTCTGTATTTGGAGGTCCTGGGGGTTAGAATTTCAAATGAATTGAGGGATGCAATCTAGCCCAAAACAGATGGCAACAGAGGCTCCTGGCCTCTCACTAGCCCCACGGTTACTATCCCATCCTGAGTTGTTTTCCTAAATCCTGCCCACACCTCTGGAAACACCTTTACTAACTCTCCTCAACTACCTAGTCTTAGTGTACCATTTGCTTCCTGTCCAAATTCTGAATGATTTATAGGGGCTCACCCAGACAGTGCACAGTAAAAAGGGGACCTCATTCTCAAAGTGGTAACCACTATATACCTGGGAAAACTGCTCTCCCATTCAAGCACTACAACTAATATCTTACTAATGCATTACTATTTTCAATATTTTATTCAAGACATGACTAGAATTCTTTATTCCTTTTGAGAAAAGAAACAAGTTATTTTGATGCGGGATGGCTCTAGGCATATGCAGACTGGCAACGCCAACAGGACAGATACAGTGCCATTACTGAGTGTTACAAGTACACTTCCTACTCCCTTTTCCTACTCAGACCCGGAAAGTCCTTCCCACAGTCGCTAACTCCCAGAAGGCTCTCTGGCGCTGACGCCTGGAAAATCCACCCTCTCCCAGAGCAGGAATCTCTGGGCAAAGAAGCTGCTGTTTGATACAGCTGCCACCCAAAGGGGGCTACTCCTTCCTCAGGTGAAGCTCAATTTTCTCCCCAAAACCTGTGACCGTTCTGTTTCTTCAAACGTTCCCAGCTGAATTGTCACCCGGCTCAAAAATCCTCCTTTTTGATCTGAGGACAAATATTAAGTGACTGACTAACGCAATCAAGACACCGACGTAGGCCCACTATGTACACACACCACTCGGGGTGCGTATGTGTGTGTGTGTCTAAGAGGGGGAACAAAGATAAATAAGCCCTCTCCCTATTCCTCACGTACTAACAGCCGTGCCAGATGACATTTCAGCCGGCTACTGAAGCGTGCGGAGCTCAAGACAGCCCCTCTCCCCAAGCTTATTTTCTCTCTGGGGTTCACGGTTGTCAGCATAGTCGCTCGGCACACTGCGTGCCCCTCTCTGCCTTTTCTGGAAACATTCTTATTATACCTTCTTTCGATTCTGATAATCGCCTTTACTAAAGATGTATTTTTCACCACGCGTGAAGCGCTAGCCACAATCCAGAGATCAGCAGCCAGGACCACTTCCGCGCTCGGCTCGCAGGTGGAAAGCACGGCTGTGTCACGAGCTCAAACCGCGCGGCCTCACGCGGGCGCAGACTCACCCCGCAGCCGGCGCATGCGCCCCAGGCCCCGCCCGCGCTCGGCGGTCGGGTCATTCTAGGGGGCGGCGCTTACGGCAGGAGCCGCGAGGACGCCCGCGCCGCGCCCGCGCCGAGTCCAGGCTCTGCGGCGGCTGACTGCGGCTGCTGCGTGGACGTTTCCGTGTGGGTGGCCGCGCGGCCCAGGGGTGAGTGTTCTGGCGGCCTGGTTGAATGTCAGGCGGGACAAGGCCGGGGCCCGCTCCGACTCTCCGGGCGGCCGCAGCCCCGCCTGGACCCCTGGCGGCGGGGCCAGGGGCGGCAGCTTCCGCGCGGGCGGCCGGGAGCGGGCCCTCGCGCGGGCGCGCGGCCGTGGCGCCAGCCCACCTGCGGCCGGAAGTGCCGCTGGGGCGCGCTCACCTGGCAGGACCGGTGGGGCCGGGGGGCCGCGCCTCTGGCTCCGCCGAGGGCCAGGAGGGCCGGCGACTAAAGCACCAGCGTTCCGGCTCTGTGTCCTCCCCCTCCCCGCCCCCCCCAGTTAGGGTCAGCCCGGCCCTGTTTGCTCTCGCTTAAAACTGGAGCTGTTACTTGGACGAGACAGTCGGGGTGAAAACAAGTCAGGCAGTTGATACAGTAAAGTGGGAGTATGTGAAGGAGGGTTGAGCAGCCCGCATATAAATGCTGAGGCATAAAGGTTGCCCACGTAGCATCTTATCCTCGCTGCTGTCACCCTCTTCCAAGCTCCTGCCACTTTTCACCCGCACGGGTCCCAGCCTGTCCATGGTGCGCTGTCTCCTCCAGTCCATTATCCGTACTGTAGTCCAGCTGGTCTTTTTCAAACATAAATTGGGTCATGGCATTGTCACCCTGTTTGAAACTGGTAAGGGTCACTCCGTTACACTTGGAGAAAAATCCAAGCTCACGTTTCCCTAGGCTCCCTGTGATCTGGCCCTTGCCTATGGCTCCGTCTCCAAGCACACCCCTTCGGCTTCCCAGTTCCGCATGTATACAACTAAACCTCCAAACCAGTATCCAGCGCCTCCCACAGACGCCCCAGCGCTTAAAGGAGGACAATGAAGATACTGTTTTTCCAGATGGTTAAGTCTTGCAGAGTGTTAGAAGACGTTCTGTAAATGAGTCATTATCACTTTCTTTAACTCTGTAATTCATGTACAATAGAGATTTGTCAGAATGCTCCAGCCGCCTTCCAGTTTTTCAATAGCACCAACTCTTACCAGCCTTAGAAATCACACATGCTATTTCTTTGCAAAATATTCACTTTTGGCCTATATTTCATCCTTCAGATGGTGGTTCACATATCAGTTTATCAAAGAGGTCTCCCTGACCTCACACCTACTTCTATAATATCAGGCTCCTCTGTTATTTTGTTATAAAGAAGTCTGTACTTACCTATAGCAGTTACCACAGTTATATTTCTGTGTGTGTAATTTATGTGTAAATACTTACTTATGTTGGAGAAGGAAATGGCAACCTACTCCAGTATTCTTGCCTGGGAAATTCAGTGGACAGAGGGGGCTGGCGGGCTACAGTCCATGGCGGGGGCAAAGAGTCGGACATGACTGAACCACTAAGTGCGCATATCCCACGGAAGCCCGTGTATGTAAATACATATATATAATTCTTAAAATACGTGTCATCTGCAAGAGCTGCCAAGTTCTATGCAGACGGAAACTCGTTGGCAGAGTACATTGGTGTAATGGACTCAGTAAATATCTGTTGAATGTCAGCTGATTTATTTCATTTCTGAAATTCCTCCTTCTAACCGAAACTTCCTGGTTTTCATCTCTTATTCCCAGGAGACTTGCCCTTTGGTGTATTCTCCAAGTAGCTTCTTGATCCCTTTCTTCCTTCTTTTCTCCTTTTCAGCTGCCTTTTCCTTCCTCGCTCTTCAGTGCCTCCTGGCTTGTTTGTTTTCTTTCCCTAATCTGCCCAGCTTGGCCCCAAGGTCAGTTACGTGAAATACTCAGCATCTTTTTAAAAACATGCGTTTATTTTTCATTGGAGGGTAGTTGTTTTCACCACATTGTGTTGACTTCTGCCACATCTCCTCAGCATCTTTACCCCATCTGCCTTTCTACCCTCAAGACGCCCAACATTGGCATTTCCCCTGGGACTGCTAATTACTGAAGAAGGCAGTTGGGCTTGTTGGCAGTTCCTGGTTGGGGAGCTCGCCTCTGGTAGGCCTTCCACCCCTGTCACCAGTGTTTGTTCCCCGTCACCTTTTCGCTAATACAGGTTACTTGGTTCAGATTCTTGCTCTCCCCCACCTCCCATCCCAGCTGTGTCCTGTGACTCAGGTAATGCCCACATTTCCTGCCTTGCAGAGCATTTTCTCTGTGGTCCAGCTGAGCTGCTCTCCTCTGCACCTCTAGTTTAGGTCCGTCAGGGGTCTTCCTCCTGCCAGGGTCGGAGAGAGGTGTGCGGTGCCCTCTTCACTCTGTGCTTGCTGCTGTCTCACGCACCGCTTTCTGTGCAGGTTCTCTCCCTAGTCCCCACTCGCTATTCATTCTATAGTTTTTCTTGACCAGATTTTCCTTCCCCATCCTTTGATTACTTTATTATTCCAGTGATCTCTCTGCCATAGCCTATCCTTAGGCCTCCGTTTCCTTATCCTAAGATAACCACTGCTCAACTTTCCAAATCCACTGGAACCTTTGTAGTTTCCTTAGAACTTGCCCTATTATTTTCTACGTTTGACCATTCCTTCCTAACTCCTTATTAGACGTTTTCTCCGGACATCGTTATTTTAACTTCGTCTTTGCACGACAGAATTATTACTTAATATTTTGATTGATTAGTATATTTTTTAAGAACTGAAAAGGAAATCCTTGTATACATACAAATAAGAACAATTTAAAAATTCCAGCTAGTGTGAAGGCTCGGAGCCAGAATCCCGCTCTCTGTTGAAAGTAATAGAGTGCCAATCTGATCCTTTCTCCTGGAAATAATCAGAAGGGCCCCAGATAGAGGAATTTTCTTTCTCTGCTGTTCTCGTTTAACCTTTTCAACCTTTGTCTGTTTCTCATCCCCTGAAAGACTCTCTGGTCCCCGTCAAGAGCCCTGGGATCCCTGGGGCTGTTTACTCTGCTGCTGTTTCCACATCTTGTGCAGATTTTCTCTAGAGCCCAGATTCATATTTCTGCCTGCATTCTGGCCGGACGGCTTTGGCTGCTTCCCATCTGCTTCCTTTCTGATTCAAATTTCGTGACTGAATTCACCAGTGACTCAGTTGTCCAGACCAGACCTGTTAGATTCCTGTCTGAGCCTTCCTTTCCACACGTATGAACACCTTATGTGCGTCAGATCGTGGGCCACATGTGCAAAACTCTGCCTGGGGTTTTTGAACTCCAGATCCAGTGCGCTGTGCCACCTTCTGTGTCCACCTGGCCTCTCGTCGGTGTCTCCTCTATTGACCTGCCCCATTGGCATGCTTCTGCAGTAGAGAGTGAGCCCCTCGGGGCAGGGGAACACTAAGTTCCTGGCATCTTTGTACCCTAGTGCTTGGCCACTGGCATCACTTTATTTAATGAGGAATGAGTGGAGCTTGTTAGGAACTTGTGAACATTTCATAGAAATAAAGACTTTATTCACAGTTAAATAAAAAGATAAGCTGTCACTTAAAAAAAATCTGTTTAAAAGTATTTATTAGATGGAGTTCCACAGGCAATATAGCAAACACATTTTCATTCAAGGAGGTCCTGATTTCTTGTAAAATGTGAAAGTTCCCCTTTATTCCTACCTTCTCCTTCTGTTTCCTGCCTTCCAATGCTGCAGGTTTAGTATGTATCTTCAGATCATTTTGAATGCATTCCATACACACAGATGTGGGTACCCATTTTTTTCCAATATAAATGCCTTCATACAACGTGGCTTTTCATTTTATTTGGGTTTTATATTGGTACTGTTGAGAATATTTAATGCCAGTTTAAAACTGTTAAACATGCTACAATAAGTAGCCTGTGTATATGTGAATATTTCTCTGGAATAAGTGCCTAGTAATGTGCATTTTAAATCTTGGTAGATATTGCTAAACTGCCTTCCAAAAGAATTTTATTAATTTATATTCCCACCAGCATTATGTGAAGGTGGCTCTTTCTTACCTAAGTGGAGATTATCAGTCATCATGTTTTTGCCAGCTTGTTGGTGAGAAATTAAATCATGCATTGAAATGGAGTTATTTTTGAGACTTTTAATTAATCTAACTGAGGTTCTGATTTGAGTGGTGTTATTTATTGTCTCTTTTCAGAGGTTTCTACTTATTGGAATAAATAGTCAACCTAAAAGTTTGTAGTGTTAGATTTGTAGAGAATCTCTCTACGAGTCTGTCTTCTTAAGTCACTAGAGCTGTGTACCACGGTTGATCATGCAGCTCTAATGTAGGTCGTTTGTGCCATAATGCAGTGAAGAGGCTCACTTGGAAAGCAGCAGGGAGATGACTTCACTTGATTTGGAGAAGTCTCTGTGGGCATCGCTGGGGATACTGGTTGCCAGCTTTCTCAGCTGGCTACCCCAGGGTTCTTGTTGATGATACTGCATTCCTTTTTTCTGTTGTTGCTGGGAATTTTTCTTAATTATTATCAGAACTCAAGAAGGTCTATAGTTTGTGCTCTTTTAAGAGAAATAATACTTGGAAACCTGATTTTATGTAATTGGAGGATTATTGCTTGGTCTTTTGAGAAATCAGTCTGCTTTAATTATAAAATATTTACTCAACTTTATAAATACAATTCTATATAACTGATGGGCTTGCTGAAAATTTTTTTCCTTTTAGATAGTCTGAAGAGGATGCCAAATGAAAGAATCCCCCACTCAAGTCAAACTCAGGAGCCAGACTGTTCACAGAGCCAGGGTGTCAGTGGCAGTGAAGAGGGGACAGTCAAGCAGGAGAAGGGTGGTGACGTGGACCTGGGGCAGAGCCTCCCCTCTTGTTCCTCTGCTGATGGACCCTCCAGTTCCACCGAAGGGTGTCTCTTGGAACTTCCCAGGAGAGGGCCAGCCCTGCTGCACATCGACAGGCATCAGATCCAGGCGGTGGAGCCCAGTGCGCAGGCCCTGGAGCTGCAGGGCTTGGGTGTAGATGTCTATGACCAGGATGTGCTGGAGCAAGGGGTACTTCAGCAGGTGGACAGCGCCATCCATGAGGCCAACCGCGTGGCCCAGCTTGCCGAGGCGGAGAAGGAGTATCAGTCAGTCCTGGACGACCTCACGTGAGTGTGGACCACCTTCTCTCTGATTTTACGTACGACTGAAAAATTTAGACAATACCTGTGGTAGTCCAGAAATTGAGGGGATTTATAGAACCTTTAATCAGAAGATGGAGTCAGTAAGTCCTTGACCAGTGTTTAAACCCTAGCATTGTAAACAGTAGTTACTCAGTTCAGTTCTTGGCTGCTTGTTTACACATGATGTCCTGGTGAGAAGTGCTGTTCTGAGTGGCCCAGGTCTCGCAAGCTTGTGCACAGATGATTCTCAGGAGAGGTGTTTCTGAAGATCTGATGTGTCCTACTCCAGATAGTAGGAACATCCCCTGGCCCTCTCCCCCATCCTATAATTTCTTTCTAGTTTCCTGTTCCTGAAGCGAGGACCAGTCTTTTGGTACCTTTTCAGATTTGCATTTCTGGAAACAGAAATTCCTCCCTGCTTTTCCTTTCTTCCGTTGTACTTTTGGCTGTCTAAGGAAAGGTGAAGTTCCATGGAGGCTCACTTACGCTTTAGAGGAGAAACAGACCTGGGCTGTGCTGAGCAGAATGCGTTGGTTGTGGAGAGGCCTGGATCTGGGTTGAAAGAGGGGGCAGAAGACTGAGGTGAGCTCACGCTCCATTGCCAGTCTGCCCCCCCATAGCCAGTGTTCTCAGCAGAGTGTGCTGCAGGCAGGGAAGAGAAGGGGAGGCCAGGTGGAGGGGTGGAGCAGCGGGAGGGGGCAGCAGTGGGAGGGGGGGAGGGGAGAGGATGGAGCTGCTGGCCCCCCGTGGAGGGCACCGTGGCCTCTTGGCATGCAAAGGGCCTGTTTTCTGCCAGCGGTTTTCTGGTGTGTTCTTTGAGCCTCTTGAGCAGCAGGTGTTCTCCAGTAGTTGTAGTCTGACCTTCAGGTGCGAGGGAAATGTGTCCACTGCTTGCGGAGGTGACAGAGCAGGGTGCTGCAGGGTCATGAGACTGCCTAAAGCTAGAGAGAGGGTGACACGTGGTGCCAAGACCACAGTAAGTTGCATTGATAACATCTTTTCTGCTGAAATCCACAAAGGACACAGACAGCAAATTACACAAGTGTAAATATTGAATTTGTCTTTTGAAAGTTGGGAGTTGCAATTCTGTGTCTATTTTAGGAGCAGTCTATTATAAATTGGCTTTTTCTGTTTGTACTACAAAGTGTAATAATATAGCAGTAAGTCTTCTAGTCATGCAAAAGAAAAATACTATCACAGATGTCTGATTTATATTAGAAAATGTTTAAATATGTTTAGTACTTTTCCAAACTCCGGGAAACTCCCATAATGGGCTTTAAAAACCCATATTTGGGTTGCTGCTCATGGGGTAGTCTGTGCATATTTGGGGCAAGGAGTATATGGGAAATCTCTGCCTTCTCCTCAGTTTTTCTGTATACCTAAAACTGCTCTAAAAAATCATCTTAAAGAAAAGTGTATGCATTTTTTCATATAAAAGGACAACATTGCCCATCATTTTTTCGTAGTCCCTTGAATAGACACTTAAAATGCTTATAGAATGAATGAATCAGTTTGCAAATGGGAATAAGCAGATTAAAATTAGTCAGATTAAAAAGAAAAGCATGAGCAGTCGTCTTAGATTTGTAACAGCTCTTCAAGTTCTGTTAGTGGCCAAAGAGAACGTGTTAGTCTGGTTTGGTTTCTTTTGTCTTGTAGTTAATGAGAAGTAAAAGGGACATGTTTTTAGCATTCCTCTTTTCATATTATTCCGTAAAAAATGTTACCAGAGTGGAAAATAGACATTTTCTCTTACTTTTCAGGTCATGTACGACATCCCTAAGGCAGATTGATAGAATTATTGAACAACTTGGCCCTCAAGCTGCCACCAACAAAGATATCAACAGGAAGCTAGACTCTGTAAAACGACAGAAGTATAACAAGGTGACTCTAGAAAACACTTAAGTCTTGGATTTTTGGAAAAAGTCATTATTTAAGCTCATGTAATATTTAGGAAATAGGTATTTCTGAAAAGTACTTGAAGATGTGGAGCAGATTTACAGTAGAGAATTAACTTTTATGCATTTAATGTTTTGGCTGTTTCCCTTTAACATCCTCGGTTTCAAGAGTGTTTCTAAGCACGCATACACACATGTGCAGGCCCCTTCCCAGCTGGGAGGCAGTGCCCTGTCTTGACTTTCCGCCTCCGCTCACGCACTTCCGTGGCCCCCTTGCGTCGCCGCTTTCTCTCCCCCAGCTGAGGCCCCTCCGCGGCGCCAGCCTCTCACGCCGTCTGGCCTCGCGTGGACTTGCGCTCTTCCTGCTGGGCTCCTGCTTGTGCTGACTGTCTCCACCGTCTTTCCCGCCAGCACGCTCCTGCCCACCCCCGACACTCACGTGCTCTCTTCTAAGAGGCTGGCCTTAGGCGTTCAGCTGCCACCCAGCCGCACTGACTGGCCTGCACTTAGGGTTGTTGGACTTAAGGCTAGGGAAGTGTCTATTACTTTTGACATTGTTCTTATAGAGTCTGAAACGTTTCTTTAGAACCTGCGTGCACTCCGTAACAACGTGGCAGGAGGCAGAAATGACTGGTTTCAGTCACTCTGTTGCTGCCGTCCAGAGTGACTGACAGATGGCCTTGAGCTTGCGGTCGATTCACTGCAGCGAGTAGGGTCCTCACCACGCCTGCTTGGGCTTTACCTTTGGGGGTCTCGGTAGCCTTGGCTCCTTTTGCTTTCCTCTCACCGGTTCATGGTCTTCGCCACGCTGACTCCTCACTTAACTGCGTAGCAGCAGCTCACTGGTCGTTGCTTACAGTGGAGTGAGGCAGCCGGGGTCTCCCCAAAGCAGACAGGGGACCATCTGGCCTCTGTGGGAGTGTGTGAACAGTGGGCTTCTGGTGGGTTGAAGTTTCGAAGAGCAGCGAGGACCGCTTAGGTACTAGTCTCACTTGGTTATCTACTCCTATTTTTCTGTAGCTCTTCTCTGATGTTTAGAGAAAGACTGTTCAGAGACAGGCTGTTTTAAATGAGAATTTGCTGAGAAAAAAACTGCAAGATAAAACAAATTACAAGTCGTTACAACATGGTGTCCATAATCAGGATGCCCCTCGCCCCACGCTCATGTCTGCTGTTTGAACATTCTTGACCTTGGAAAGAAGAACCACCTACCACAGGCCTCGTTAACTGGGGAGTCCCTAGGAATGGCCACATAGCTGAGCTCGGGTGATGTAGGAGGAAGACAAAGGGGGGCCCAGGGAGGACAGAGTAAGAGGGTCTGTCAAAACAGATTTCATTTTCAAATGTTGTGATTGAGTGGTGTGCTGCAAAGGACAGTCACAAACTTGGTGCATCATCGGGGGGCTGGCTTGTTCCACCGTTGGAACTTTGATGCGTTTCTTTGCCATGGAGCCTGTTGACCCCATAGCCCTTTGGCTGCTAAGGTCAGAACCAAATGTAGTGATTTACCCCGTGTGTGATGGGGACACCAAGAAGAGCAGCGCCACCTCCCAAGTCAGTGGGGTCAGGCACATGGGGCTTAGGTGCCGAGCAAGTAGCAGACTGCGCCACCCAGTCAGGAGGGTGGGGACGGCGCTGCCTGGGGGAACACGCTACTTCCTGCGAGAAAAGTAGCAGTTACTCAGAGAAGTTTCTCTGTAGTAATAGTAACATATGGCCACTGTGTTTTATTTTTATTTTGCGCTTGATTAAAGTGTTTAAAATTTTTTGATGCTGCCTTTTGTATTTAATCACTTCACTGCTGTTTTTTGTGTTCAACATTTACCATTTAAGGAACAACAGCTGAAGAAGATCACAGCAAAACAGAAACGCCTCCAGGCCATCCTTGGAGGAGCAGAGGTGAAGGTGGAACTAGGCCCCGGCAGTCTGGAGGAGGAGGATGCAGGTGAGGGTCCTGGGGATGGCGTCTCTGTTTGCGAATCACTGCCTGATGCCTCTGCTCAGTGGAGGGTGTCTCTTCAGCCCCAGCCTGGGTGTTTGGACAAATACATTTATTTGCTTACTGTCAAAACAAACACAGGACATTTTATTCTCGACACCTGTAGAACCTAGTCTAACCCTAATCTTAAGCCTAACCTTGGTCTACTATAACTTGTTTGTATTTGCCTATCTTTCTTTAGCAGCTCTTTGATGTTTCGATAGAGACTGTTCAGAGAGAGAGAAACTGAGAAGAAACGAGTTATAAGTCTTTCGGTGCTTCAGAGAATGGAAGTAAATTTTTAACTCAGCCTGGTAGAGGCTCCTGGTGCCCATTTAGTATTACGTTTAATAAATTAGAAATCTTAACATTTTGTATAATTAACTTCATAAAGACACCTAACATCTTGATTGAATTATATTTTGTTGACCCAGTATCATCAGTCAGCATTCATAGAATTGCTTTTACAAATCTTTTTGGGACCTATTTGACAGGCTTTCTAACCATCAGTTCTGTTGTTAAGGCATCTTAATTCAGGTTATTTAATTCATGGCCATGATTTTGCTTATATCACTGCCCTGGATGGGTGTCATTTGGAAAACCTTTTGGGAAGATACATGAGCTCTGAAACGAAATGTCTTGAGTGTCAGTGTGTGTGTGTGTTTGGAAATTGTTGGTAGCTGTTCAGCTATTTACCAGTTGAAATACAGATTTAAGCCCTTCAAGCACATATTTTGTGCTGGCTCCATTCAGTGAGGCAGAGAATTGTGAAGATTTAATTGGGGTGATGGGAAAATGTTAGCCAGCATTGCCTTACGGGACCCACTGGGCCTGTGACCAGTGCTCCCTGCTGCTGAAGTGCTGTCATTTCTCATTGGTAAAAAATTTTCTCTTGACCTGGCCGCCTATAACTTGCTGTTATCTTTTGCTTCCTATTATTTGTTTGGTGAAAGTTGACCCGGGGTAATTGTTGCTTCCCCCAATCCAAGAGCTCCGCTTGGCCTGTCTATAGCAGCTGCTACTTCCCTGACTCTCAGGAGCCATGTCTCTCTGCTGGTTTTCCTTTCAGCCTTCTGACCATTTCTATTTAGTTGTTTTTGACCAGATTTTCTAGGCTTATCTTAAATAGTAATTACTCTCAGAATTTCTTGCTGAGCCCTCTTTTTATAATACTGCGTCTCCCCAAATAATCTTACCCCTTCCCTACGGCTTCTCTAGCCACCTAGGTTCTAGTGTCTTACAAAGCTGTCCACTTACGGCCTCTCCCTTTTTCTGAACGCCTGTTTCTCATTATCTGTTTCCACTGGGGCTCTAGCCAACACTTAAGACTCCTGGTCTCTCTTGCCACCCTTCCTCTTCCATCCTTTCTGGGGTGCCTCCCGTCCCCCTGGTGCTCTGTGCCCTGTCTGGAGAGGCAGGAGAGCAGAATGTCTAGGCTTTACGCACCCAGCTCTTCACTGCCCAGGTGTAGACCCTGGCTACATTCTTTAGCCTTCCAAGTCTGTCTGGAGATGGGCGTATGCGTAGTAGACCTTCATCTCTCGTGCTTTCCTGAGATTCCTTTCCCCTGCTGTCCACATAATGACCCGTTTCTTAGTCGTTGTGAAGATTATCTGATTGAAGATCCCTTCCCTGGAATTTGGTGGGATAAACTTCGCAACAGTTGGCTTTGCTCCTCTGATCTGGGATGACACGAGGTGCTTGCTGTCAGCTTTCCTGTCACGTTGCACTGGGTCGGGTAGTAATGTAAGAAAAGAAAGAAAACCGTCACTATTTACCGATTGTGGGGTTGGTCATCATATTGAAAGTCCGAAAGAATCAGTGGGTGTTCTATTGGAATTACTATGTGAATTTAGCAGTGTCATTGAACACCAGGTCCGTATAGAAAAATCACTCATATTTCTGCATATGAGCAAAAGTAAAAAATAAAAATTTAGTATAGATGGCAATTATAATAAAAATCAAAATACCTGGAAATAACTGTTAGTTTAAAAAAGTAGTTTTCTTTGGTGCTCTCTACATTAAAGACAACAAAATGTCATTGAAAAATTGAGAGAAGACAAACGAGGGAGATACACCATGGTTATAGATGGAAGATACAATATTGTAATGACGTCAGCTCTATGCTGCTGTAGTTCCATTCCCCCCCAGTATAAACCTCAGGGAGTTTTCTGAGGGAGAGGGTGTAGGGCAGGAAGAGTAGGCTGAGGTGAGTGACGCTAGTAAGCTGATTCTGAAATTTGTATAAAAATGCATTGGGTCGGGAGTAGCCACGGCAATCTTGGAAGAAGAATGAACTGTCCAGACCCGTTATTAAGCTACAGTAAGTAAGACAGCAGTGCAGTGGTGGCGTAAGGGCAGACCCCACACCAGTGGGCACAGTGGAGGCCAGCAGGCAGACCCACCCCTGTGTGGCCACTTGCATTCCTGATACATGTCGCGGTGCAGTGCTGTGAAGAAGGGTCGTCTTGCCACGAAGTGTGCCGCGTCAATCCACATGAAGATGAAGATTGGCCCATTACATAGCGTACTAAAGTGAACTCCAGATGGATTCTTCCAATGTGATGGATAAAAAAAGCTTTTATGTTATAACATAGTAAACACTTTCATGATCTTGGGGCAAAAATTTAACAAGACAACAAAAATGCTCACTGTAAAGGAAAAGATTTGATAAATGAACCATATTACAACTAAGGTCTTGTGTTTGCTGAAAGATAGCATTTAAGGGAGGGAAAAGGCCAGCTGCTGCAGAACGGGAAAAAATGTTTGCAGTATCTGTGTTAATCCAGGGACTTGAGTCCAGAATGTATGAAGAATTCCTAGAGACCTTTTTTTCCTTCCTTTTAAAGACCACCTGTGAGAAAAATTGGCAAAAGATTTGGACATTTTCCTTAGAAGAGGCTACCCAAAAGATAGCAAATCTGTGTAGATGGTCCCTAGTTCATTAGTCACTTAGGGAAATATAAATTACAGCCACTGAGTGGTACTACCACACACCTACCAGAATAGCTAAAATGGAAGGGCAAGAATATGGATCAGTTGAAACTCTGAAACACTGTTAATAGAACCTAAAATTGACAGAACCACTTTGAAAATGTCTGGTGTTGTCTACCAAAGCTTAATATACCCAAAGAATTATATACATAGCGCTACCAAAGGACGTGTCCTGGAATACACGCAGCAGCGTTATCCTCGGCAGTCCAAGCCTGGAAACTACCCACGTGTCCATCAGCAGCGGAATGGAGACGTGGTGGTAGGGTGGCATGGTAGAGGACTGCGCAGCAACAGCAGGCGCACCAGCAGACCGCAGCCAGATTCAACAGCAGTGCGCACCAGCCGACCGCAGCCGGATTCAATAGCAGTGCGCACCAGCCGACCGCAGCCGGATTCAACAGCAGTGCGCACCAGCCGACCGCAGCCGGATTCAACAGCAGGCGCACCAGCAGACCGCAGCCAGATTCAACAGCGGTGCGCACCAGCCGACCGCAGCCGGATTCAACAGCAGGCGCGACTCACAGGCACAGTTTCGGACAAAAGCCAGACACAAGCACAGACATTTCCGAGTTCAATGCCAGGCCCAGCTTATCTGCAGTGTTACCAGGTCAGGCAGTGTCCTGTGGGCTAGAAGCTGCGAGACACCATGAAGGGCAGCTCTGGGGGTCCTGGCGATTCGCGCTCCCTGAGCTGGATGCTAGCATCGAGGCGGTTTAGTCGCTCAGTCGGGTCCGACTCTTGCAGCCCCGTAGACTGTAGCCCGCCAGGCTCTTCTGTCCTTGGGATTCTCCAGATAAGAATACTGCAGTAGGTTGCTGTTTTATTCTTCAGGTGTGTATGGGTATATTCTCTGAAAATTCACTGAGCTGTGCACTTAGGATTTCTGCACTTTCTGATGTACGTTTTTCTTTAGTGTGCATTTAATGAAAAACTGCGCTGGTGTTACTGGCCTGTGAGAGAATAGATTTTAGAATATGGTTTCCTTCCCATTAAGCCTTACTTCCTTTGACATTTTGGCTGTGGATAAAGTAATTTTGCTAGAGATTGATTTCAGCCGATGAAAGACGAATGATTTCTGGGTGGCTTTCTATTATTATGGCATAACTTCCAATTTTAGTTCGTCCCTCAGTCAGTTTATGCATCTAACGTGGTGCCGTCCAGTAGGCGTAGTTGCAGTAACGGAAATGCTGTCTGTGTTGTCTGGCATGGTAGCCTGTAGCCACGTGTGAGCTCTTGAAATGTGGCAAGTACAACTGAAAAATGAATTCTCAGTGTAACTTAAATGGCCACGTGGTGGCTCTCCTGTTGAACAGAGCAGAGCCACCGTTTATGTCTAACCTGTTTAGGTGCATGCTGATTCTTTAGAGTTCTGTTTTCAGTCCTGCTGTCTCTTGAATTTAAGTCCCTCTCAGTGCTGGTGTTAGCAGTGATGTGCAAACTTGGGAGATTGCTTGTTCAAGGACTACTCTTTACTTGATAAGGAAACATGGCAAAATTTCCCTCTCTGTATGTTACATATGACTTGGTCTGTCTTTGGATGCCCAGAAAGCATATTTATAATGCAGTATTTTGGGAAAAGTTACTGAGAAGTTACCTTTTTGAGTAGGAGTAGATTTCACTGTGTTCTTTATATATAGTATGGTAAGTACATCAGTGTGTGTGTGTGTTTTTTTTTTTTTGTATCTATGTGTTGAGTAGCACACATGTCTCTTGTTCTCCTGGAAAGTTTCACGTTAGTACCCAGTGCATTGTCGTCCCTTTTTCAGAAGCAGAGCCGTCCTGCCTTGGCAGCATGCTCATGCCCGCTCAGGAGACCGCTTGGGAAGAGCTCGTCCGCACTGGTCAGATGACACCTTTTGGTACCAAAATCCCTCAGAAGCAGGAGAAAAAGCCCAGAAAACTAATGCTCAACGAAGCATCAGGCTTTGAAAAGTATTTGGCAGATCAAGCGAAACTGTCCTTCGAAAGAAAGAAGCAAGCTCGCAATAAAAGAGCGGCTAAAAAAGCTTCGGCCTCGGCCACTCCTGAGCTGAGCTCAGCGCTCAGTGAAGACAAACCAGACGAGAGAGGCGAAGTTGTGTCGAAAACAGATAAGCGCCTGAAGAAACACATCAAGAAACTCCAGCAGAGGGCTCTTCAGCGCCAGGGGCAGGTCGGATTGCTAAAGGGAGAGAAACCCTGGGATTGTGATGTGAGACCACAGGCACAGGGGGCCTCTGAGGGTGAAGAGTCGGAGTACTTGCCCACGGAGGAGGAGCTGGAGGAGGCGGTGGGCGCCGACCTGCCCGGGGAGGGCGCCGACTGGGAGCAGAGGCTGGTGCTCAATCGCCGGAAACGGCAGAAGAAGGTCACCGTACAGGGGATTGATGATGACTTTTTTCCAAGTTCTGGGGAAGAAGCTGAAGGCATGGGAGGAGGTCGGAAAGTGGTGAGATGCCGAGACGATGGAGACGAAGATTATTATAAGCAACGATTAAGGTCAGTCCATGGGGGCCGTATTTTATTGTAGGTGGCAGGTTTATTAATAAGTAAGAGTTCTGGCCTAGCTTAGTGTGTTAGACCCCTGTTCATCCCAAGATTGGACTTCCTGCAGCCTTAGCCCAATAGAACATCAGTTCAGTTCAGTCACTTAGTCGTGTCGGACTGTTTGCAACCCCATGGACCACAGCATACCAGGCTTCCCTGTCCTTCCCCAACTCCTAGAGTTTACCCAAACTCATGCCCATTGAGTCGGCGATAGAACCATCAGAGCCCCTGAATCCTCAGTGGAGCTGACCCAAGATGTTTCTACTTCTGGGTCATCATTCAGATTTGGGGGCAAGTCTAAGAAGAAAAGCCGAAGGGGAAGGCTGGGTCAAGAGGCGTGCAGAGGACTAGAGGAGGAGCTGTGTGCCTTCCTTTGGAGAGCTGGGTGCCTTGCCACAAGGCTGGGTGGAGGAGGAGGCTGGCTTGTGTGGTGTCTGCTGGGTGGAAGTAATTTCAGGAGGATGTGTGTGCGTGCTAAGTCGCTTCAGTTGTGTCCGACTCTGTGTGACTCCGTGGACTGTAGCCCACCAGGCTCCTCTGTGCTCAGGGTTCTCCAAGCAAGAATGCTGGAGTGGGCTGCCACGCCCTCCTCCAGGGGTCTTCCCAACCCAGGGGTTGAACCTGTGTCTCTTATGTCTCCTGCACTGGCAGCTGGGTTCTTTACCACTCGCGCCCCCAGGAAGCCCAGAGAGCTGAAGTTTTAAGTTTTAGTGTATGAAAAAGTAAGATTGCTTTCCTCAGTCCCTCCTTCCTTGTCTTAAAAAAGTAGTTGTTTAAAGAATTTAAACCTTCCAGTGCCAGAAATGGGCTTCGAATGTCCAGGATGCCCTTCCCACTGTCTTCTTTGTGTGTGTGCTAGAGACTAACTGGCTTCTCACTTCCATGATTTTGTCAGTATCTGGCGTAAGTAAGATAAAAGGAGGGTGGACACTTCTGCTTGTGGAGTCAGCATTGCCTGTTGCCACACACTTTCTGTGAACCATGAAAACCAGTTGGCACACTGCAGCGTCCACTGAGTCTCATGGAGCACTGCGCTGTGTGGCTCAAGTCTCAGCACTTAGCTAGCCAGGAGCACTGAGAAACTCAAGGGGATGTGAGAATCTGCTTAACAGGTTACGGGTTTTTTTTCAGAGTACTTTTTAAATATTTGCTCCCAGGATATTTTTTTCCCAATCCTCAACAGTTTTTTCTTTTCCTCAGTGTAGGGAGACCTAGTTTATTGTAATTTTGTAGCTTCCCACTAACTAAAGGAGATCAGTCCTGGGTGTTCGTTGGAAGGACTGATGCTGAAGCTGAAACTCCAGTACTTTGGCCACCTTGTGCGAAGAGTTGACTTATTGGAAAAGACCCTGATGCTGGGAGGGATTGGGGGCAGGAGGAGAAGGGGACGACAGAGGATGAGATGGCTGGATGGCATCACCGACTTGATGGACAGGAGTTTGAGTAAACTCCGGGAGTTGGTGATGGACAGGGAGGCCTGGAGTGCTGAGATTCATGGGGTCGCAAAGAGTCGGACACGACTGAGCGCCTGAACTGGACTGGACTGAACATTGGAGAATGAAGATTGGCCTGATAGTCTTTCCTTCTTGTTTAGAGCTGCTGACGTGCCTCATCTGTATTGCTGCACACGGATGTGCGCATGTCCATATTCCCTGCCTAACCTGTTAGGAGAGGAGGCATGGTTCTTTTCATAAGTGATTCGAGCGCCTGCAGCCTAGATCCAGGTCTTTCAGAAAGCCCTTACACTTGACGCTGCAGTGATCCCTTACATGCAAGACAGGGCTGAGGAGTGGCTTCATATTGGCCGTTTCTCATTGCAGCTTTGCAGTTGGTCTGCGTGTTCCATATTTGTAGAGTTGTCTGAGGGGTATTGCTCAATACTCTTGAACAGTGAGTGGCATGTTTTTTCCTTGACTGTAGAGAATTAATAAAAGTGTTAATCTCACCATATTGATTGTAAGTGGAATGAATATTCTTGCCATTAAATTGAGTCAATATTAAATGTATTTTAAGTATATCAGTATTTTGATCAAGAGCAGTTTGTTTTGATTGAATTTTAAATGTGGGTTTAAATTCATGGCAATAAGTTTTTCTTAATAATGTTAAGAATGTAAAACTGTTATATCCAAAGCCATATCAGAAAGTCAGTTTTTGCTCAAGTTACAGTAGAATCTCAGATGAGTTTCAGAAATATCAATAACTCTAATTGCCACCAAAATACTATAGCTCTTAAAATTTTATAGCTACAGTTATTAAGGCAGATAACTGTTGAACTGCAGATACCTGCATTAAATGTTTATATTACATCTCCCTTGGTACTCTTTGGGTTGGGGGATATTAAAAGAAACCAAAATGCTCCTGATTGAGAAGCATATTAAGGGTATTTAAAAACTGCCAGTCACTCTGTATTTTGTTATTTCTTATTGTTGATCTTTGTAGACAGATTGAAATTGTAGTGGTAGCCCCTTGAGTGAAGAAAAAGATTAGAATTTCTTATCTTATTAATAGCCTGGTTTGATGATTGATTGATCATCAGAATAAAGCCCCATGTAGTTTACAGGGGGCTTCCCTGGTGTCTCAGTGGCAAAGGATCCGCAGGAAATGCAGGTTCCATCCCTGAGTTGGGAAGATCCCCTGGAGAGGAAAATGGCAACCCACTCCAGTGTCCTTGCCAGGAGAACCCCATGGACAGAGAATTCTACAGTCTATGGGGACTGCAAAGAGTAGGGCATGACTTGGCAACTGAACAGCAGCAACAGCTAGTTTACAACATAGGAAATGAGTTTTTCCTAATGGTTAGAATTTAGAAATCTATGTCCAGGGCAGGTACCTTTTGAACTTAAATATGTGTTGAATTATATGTATTTATGTAACAGGGCTTAAATGATAACCATGCTAATTGTTTTGAACTCTTAGAAGTAAAAGTGGATGATTCCTAGACATCTCACCCGCTTAGTTCTCTCAACTGGAGAGTCTTACATCTTTCATTAGCCCTAGGTTAGTCCTAACTAGGCATCTTTGATTTTAGTTGATGTTCAGCAGGAATACCCTGTCAGACCTTTTCTACAGCTTAACAGTTTCTGGATCTGGGTAATAGCACTTACAACCCTACTTTCTCTGCCTTAGCCCAAGATTTCAGGTCAGTCTTGGAAGTTTCAGCATCTTCTACACTGTCTGTGAATTTCGCCTTTGCCACATTTTTGTCCCGTTTTCTTCTCTGTCCTGTTGTGCTTGCAGGCTGTCCCCTCAGTGGTGCTCCCTGATTTTCATAGCTCTGGTTTGTCCCGGGATGCATGGGCCACTTCTTAGAAGCAACTATTCTGCTGGTTCCTGCTCATGTCAGTGCTAACAGATCTTACAAAGCATCCATAATGTTTTATTTTAATTTTGTGGTACTCAAGTTTCCATTAGGGTATGGCTCTCAGTTGTGAAGTCTTCCGTAAAATCCACTGTTTTAGGATCTAGGATCTCCCGGGGCCAAGCACTTAATAGAAATTAGACACATTCGGTGTTGGGTGATATGTGTCCCAGGTGGAGTCCAGAGTGGCCTGGAAGACCACACGTTTCATACAGGCACCTTGCCCTGCCAGATGATCAGTCCTGGTACCCTCAGTGTAGTTGGTTCATCTCCCAGTTGAGATAGGAGGTCAGCTCCATTGCTTCATCTTTATTCTCACTGCATGAATGCCCGACTCCATTCTAAGACGCCATTCCTGCAAGGAATCTTCAGTGTTCTGGGGAACAGGGGCACAGATGGGACCTACCAGGGTGAAGAGTGTAATGAAATAAGCTGGAGGTGCTTTAGGGGAGATTTTGTGGGGGAGGTTGGTCCCAGCACTGGGCCTCGTCTGTGGAACGGTCCAGATACCTTGATGTGGACCTGAGGATGCAGGTTAAAACACTTGCCACATTTACCCTCAAACTTCAGTGCATCGTTGAAAAGGAAAGTACTGCTTTCCTTTTGGGGGCACATTATTTCTGCAGGGGAAGTCCCTCGTTCCAGTCTTTGATCCTATGTGTATATATCTGTCACATGTTATAATTATAGCAGGGTGTACACTTTATCTTGGCCTTTTCAAGTTTATCAACTTGCCCATGATCTCACCGGCTAAATGGGCAATGTTTATATATGGCCACACGGTGGTGCCAAGAATCAGGACATGGCCAGCCCTGCTTCCCTGGACTGGAAACCAAACCCCAAACCCAGGTCAGTTGGATGAAGGTTTGGGGAGGTTGCTGGGATGTCTAGAAAGCTGGACAGGTCTGATGTGGATGGGGATAGAATTTTCCTCATGGTGTGGTATAACCCGGACCTATAGTCATGGTACCCGTTGATAAAACTGGTTTCTGACACATTTTTAATCTTAAAGGTTTTTCTTTTATCACATTTTAAACTTTATTTTCATGTGAATAGCTTGGAGTTAAAAAGTCAGATGACTCCATTCATTGTGTAAATCTTACAGAATATCTGGAGCCTCCACACAGCTGAATTGTCTGGGAAAATGGTGTCCTCATCACCCCTCCCCTGAGCACTGCGGCTTCTGTGGCAGGGCTGAGCTGGACCCTGGTTTGGAGGGTTTGGCTGTATACATGCCTAGTTCTGGAAGGGGAGGGCTATTGTTATTCTCAGATGCCAAGAGGAGTCAAGTCCAGGAGGATAAATGCTGAAAAAAGTCTCTTGGATTCGAAATTTGGAGGCCTGAGCAAGGGGGGCATCCAGGAGGAAGGGGAGGAGGTTGTGTGAGAACTAAGGTAACTGACCCTAGTGAATGCTTACCACTTGGCAGTGCTGCTGTCTCTGTGGGCCCAGTGATTTAGTCCTCACGGCCCCCTAGGAGATGGGAAACTGAGCCGAGAAAGCTGAGGTCTTTCGCCCAGGGTAGCAGCAAGTGAGAAGTCTGGGGTTGGGATGGAGCTGAAGGTGGTTTGGATCAGGAGGGAGTGGTCTGGGGTTGGGCTGGAGCTGAGGGTGGTTTGGGTCTGGAGGGAGTGGCCTGTCAGCCAGGACTGGTGCCATGGACCCAGAAGAGCCTGGCCTCAGTGATCAGTTTCTCCCGTGGCTTGATGAGGACAACCTCACACTTCTGCAGGTTCCAGCCCTGGCTTGAAATGGTGCTGAAGGCTGTGCCTCCCACATTCCCTGTTCTGTCTGCATTTTATTGTCTTCACAGAGCCTCTTCCTCTTGTCCAGAGCCAATCCCTTTGCATTGTGATTGTCCCATGTTTATCCTTCAGTTAGATTTTTGTTTGCACTGCACTTAAATTCAGGTCGCAGTTAGGCAAAGGCCAAATTACATTGTAGAGCCTGATTTGCTTGTGCCTTAAAAACAAAGCAAGCAAACAAACAAACAAAAAAAAAAACCCTAATCATTTGATCTCTAAAAATCTGAATTTGGTTAAAATTTAATCTAGATTTGACCCATAAACTATAATTATTTATTGACAGTTCTTGTCATCAGTTTCTGGGAGTTAATTGTTTTCTTAAGAGATAAACTTCTATATTTTTTTCCTTTTTCTTTTCTTGTAGTAATCTATATTTTAAACAAAAGAAAAAGTTAACTCCCTTAAGGAGGTTTCATAGAGAGCATCTTGGCTTCTTTTAAATGACGAAGCTAAGACACAAATGAAGACTAATTCTCCTTCGTGCTCTACACACACCTCTCGTCCTCAGCTCCAGTGCATAATTGTCTGCATCAGTCTTAATTTACTCTGTGAGATCTGGACTCCTAACTGAGGGTATTTCATCTGCTCAGATGTGCCAATTAAGTCCACCCAGATAGACCATAAAAAGGCAGATAAGAAAAGTAAACCACCGAGCATCTCAGTTTAGCAAATTAGACTAATCTGTGTGGGATTCTTAGCTGTCTGCAAGAGAAAACCTATTGCACCGCAGAAATGCAAACTGCATTAAACACCCAGCTTGGGGCCGTGAATATATTTTTAAAAATCAAATTGTCCTCACTGTGCTTCTGTTGTAGAATTTCTTTCATGGATATTGCAGTAAGTGGAGAATGACCCTGATACTGAAATTTCACCCCATATTAGGAATGATTTAACCGTATGATGTGTGACTTTCCCCTCTCAATCACTACAGATCTTATCGGCCCTTGCAACTTAAAACTGAAAACAGCAATAAGGTCAGTTGTAAATTTCAAGCAGCAAAATATGTGACTTCCTTGGAAATTTTGGAGCGGGCATATTCATTTTATTAATTTGTGGTCGCAGCCTCCTAGTATTTGACAGTCCCTGTAAGAGGTATAGTTTGCTTTCTCCGTAGGTTAGTACAGGCTTTCAGTGTAGGCAATACAGACTGAAGATAAACTTGCCTTAAGTCTGTCATTGCCATTTTTCCAATAGCATTTGCTCATTTCATATCTTTGTGTCACATTTATAATTCTCACAGCTTATCAGACTTTGATTATCGTATTTGTTATGGTGATCTGTGATCAGTGATCTTTGATGTTACTATTGCAAACAGGTTGACGCTCTAAAGGCTCAGATGAAGGGTAGCAGTTTCCAGCTAACCATTTTTAAATCAGGGACTGTGCGTCGCTTCTTCAGACAAAACGCCATTGCACACTTACTGGACTGCGGTGTACTGTGAACGTGACTTTCGTGTGTGCTGGGAAACCACAGAGCTCATGTGCCTTGCTTTTCTGCAATGTTTGCTTTGCTGTGGCGGTCTGGAACCGAACCTGTAATATCTCCAAGGTGTGCCTGTGTATTGGTGTGTCTGGTATTAAATGTATTATGTGTTTTTCTTGACGAGATCTCTAGTCTTTCCCATTCTCTTGTTTTCCTCTATTTCTTTGCATTGATCACTGAGGAAGGCTTTCTTATCTCTCCTTGGCATTCTTTGAAACTCTGCATTCAAATATGTATATCTTTCCTTTTCTCCTTTGCCTTTAGCGTCTCTTCTTTTCTCAGCTATTTGTAAGACCTCCTCAGACAACCATTTTGCCTTTCTTTTTCTTGGGGATAGTCTTGATCACTGCCTCCTGTACAGTGTCACGAATCTCCATCCATAGTTCTTCAGGCATGGACTAGAGATCTATTCAAGAAAATTAGAGATACCAAGGGAACATTTCATGCAAAGATGGGCACAGTGAAGGACAGAAATGGTATGGACATAGCAGAAGCAGAAGATATTAAGAAGAGGTGACAAGAATACACAGAAGAACTATACAAAAAAAGATCTTCATGACCCAGATAACTACGATGGTGTGATCATTCACCTAGAGCCAGACATCCTGGAAGGCGAAGTCAAGTGGGCCTTAGGAAGCATCACTATGAACAAAGCTAGTGGACGTGATGGAATTCCAGTTGAGCTATTTCAGATCCTGAAAGATGATGCTGTGGAAGTGCTTCATTCAATATGCCAGCAAATTTGGAAAACTCAGCAGTGGCCACAGGACTGGAAAAGGTCAGTTTTCATTCTGATCCCAAAGAAAGGCGATGCCAAAGAATGTTCAAACTGTATGCAGGTCAAAAAGCAACAGTTAGAACTAGACATGGAACAACAGACTGGCTCCAAATTGGGAAAGGAATATGTCAAGGCTGTATATTGTCACCCTGCTTATTTAACTTATATTCAGAGTACATCATGCAAAATGCTGGGCTGGATGAAGCACAAGGTGGAATCAAGATTGCCAGGAGAAACATCACTAACCTCAAATATGCAGATGACACCACCCTTATGGCAGAAAGTGAAGAAGAACTGAAGAGCCTCTTGATAAAAGTGAAAGAGGAGAGTGAAGATGTTGGCTTAAAACTCAACATTCAGAAAACTAAGATCATGGCATCCGGTCCCATCACTTCATGGCAAATAGATGGGGAAACAGTGGAAACATGGAGAGAGTTTATTTGGGGGGCTCCAAAATCACTGCAAATGGTGACTGCAGCCATGAAATTAAAAGATGCTTGCTCTTTGAAAGAAAAGCTATGACCAACCTAGGCAGTGTATTAGAAAGCAGAGATATTACTTTGCCAACAAAGGTCCATCTAGTCAAGGCTAGTAGGGAACCCCAGGTGGCTCAGAGGTTAAAGGTATGGATGTGAGGGTTGGATGATAAAGAAAGCTGAGCACCAAGGAATTGATGCTTTTGACCTGTGGTGTTGGAGAAGACTCTTGAGAGTCCCTTGGACTGCAAGGAGATCCAACCAGTCCATTCTAAAGGAGATCAGTCCTGAATATTCATTGGAAGGACTGATGCTAAAGCAGAAACTCCAATACTTTGGCCACCTGATGTGAAGAACTGACTCATTTGAAAAGATCCTGATGCTGGGAAAGATTGAAGGGAAGAGGAGAAGAGGAGGACAGAGGATGAGATGGTTGGATGGCATCACCAATTCGATGGACATGAGTTTGAGTAGGTTCCGGGAGTTGATGATGGACAGGGGATCCTGGTGTGCTGCAGTCCAGGGGATTGCAAAGAGTTGGACACAACTGAGAGACTTAACTGAACCGATGTGTTTTTTCAGCCCAGATTATCTGTAATCAGAAGAACTGTTAAATTGGCTTCACTATTACTTGGAGAAGTTAGCAGGTGTCCAGTGAAGAGTGAGTTTTGACCCACCCTGCACAGCAGCACGGTGTAGAGGGAATCATGTTATTGTACACAAAAAATGGCCATCTTTACTCTCCTTAGACTTTCACACTGATACTTCTTGAGACAAATTTGAATTGACGTTTTAGAGTTTAGTTTGCTCTTGTAGAAGTGTTTTCATTGTATAGCATTTAGAGAGGTGATTATTGACCTTGTTGGGTGGTGCTATGAGAAAAAGGGTGATTTTTTTTTGCAAGTTTGAAAATGTTTTTGAAACTCAAGATTATGTAATAGGAGCATAGACTCCAGTTTACAACCTTCACATTGGCGATCTTGAGCAGGCTGCTTTACCTGTCCCTGCCTACCTTTCTTTAATTAAGAAAAAGAGATTAAGAATAGTATTTGTCTCATAGAGTTGTAAGGATTGAATTGTTTAATACATGTAAACACTTAAAGCAGCACCCCGCACGCTTAATCAGTTACTCTTCAGTTCAGTTCAGTTCAGTTCAGTCTCTCAGTCGTGTCCGACTCTGCAACCCCATGAATCGCAGCACGCCAGGCCTCCCTGTCCATCACCAACTCCCGGAGTTCACTCAGACTCACGTCCATCGAGTCAGTGATGGCATCCAGCCATCTCATCCTCTGTCGTCCCCTTCTCCTCCTGCCCCCAACCCCTCCCAGCATCAGAGTCTTTTCCAGTGAGTCAACTCTTCACAGGAGGTGGCCAAAGTACTGGAGCTTCAGCTTTAGCATCATTCCTTCCAAAGAAATCCCAGGGTTGATCTCCTCCAGAATGGACTGGTTGGATCTCCTTGCAGTCCAAGGGACTCTCAAGAGTCTTCTCCAACACCACAGTTCAAAAGCATCAATTCTTCGGCGCTCAGCCTTCTTCACAGTCCAACTCTCACATCCATATGTGACTACAGGAAAAACCATAGCCTTGACTAGACGGACCTTAGTTGGCAAAGTAATGTCTCTGCTTTTGAATATGCTCTCTAGGTTGGTCATAACTTTTCTTCCAAGGAGTAAGCGTCTTTTAATTTCATGGAATATATTATGGATTAAAACATAACATGTATGTATATATAATTGCAAAACATAGCTTGTCCACAGCCAGGGGGGGCATTTTGGTTGTTGTCCAGTCGCTGAGTTGTGTCCAGCTCTGCGACCCAGTGGACTGTAGCCCACCAGGCTTCCCTGTCCTTCATTATCTCCCAGAGTTTGGGCAAACTCATGTCCTTTGAATTGGTGATGCCATCCATCCATCTCATCCTCTGTCGTCCCCTTCTTCTCATGCCCTCAATCTTTTCCAGCATCGGGGCCTTTTCCAGAGTTCTCTCTTCACATCATGTGGCCAAAGTTTTGGGGCTTCAGCTTCGGCCCTCCAGTGAATGTTCAAGGTTGGATTTCTTTTAGGCTGTATGTCATAGTGGGTGCAAATCACAGGCCATGAGTCAGAATGCCTAAGTCTTACTGAGTAGCTATGAGGTCTTGGGTATCTCCACATCTGTAAACGACAGTACCTTCTTCAAGGGTGATGTTAGAATTACAAAAGGTAATATATCTGAGACATTTGGCAGATATCAGACACTCAACAAAAATTAGCTAGTCTTGTTATTTGTATGTCCATTAGATAAAACATTTTCTGCTAAGATTTCATCAAGCCAGTAAGAGGGTCTGGGAGAATCATGAGGAAGAGTTATATAAATATCCATATGTATGAAAAGATAACGTTTTTCCAGGGTAAAAAGCACTTTTAACAGTTATATTTAATATGCATTGGAGAAGGCAATGGCACCCCACTCCAGTACTCTTGCCTGGCAAATCCCATGGGCAGAGGAGCCTGGTAGGTTGCAGTCCATGGGGTCGCTAGGAGTCGGACACGACTGAGCGACTTCACTTTCACTTTTCACTTTCATGCATTGGAGAGGGAAATGGCAACCCACTCCAGTGTTCTTGCCTGGAGAATCCCAGGGACAGGGGGTCCGGTGGGCTGCCGTCTCTGGGGTTGCACAGAGTCGGATACGACTGAAGCGACTTAGCAGCAGCCAGCTCATACTGTATATGCTGTTATAAACTTAGTTTTGTTTAATGTTAGGCTTTTCTTAACTTTCATATATTTATTATTAATATGATTATGTCCACTTAGTGATAAAATCTCTATATGAGTACATTATTAACAGTTGGGGAGAAATAAAAATCATTTCTCCTTTGAACACACTAGGGGGCACTAGACATCTGCCCAGGGTGTGTGCTTCTAACCAGCAGCCTACTGGTTGGTTCTGAGTGTGGAGGGGTCAAGATTACACTGGTTCTTTATAGTTTGCTCTGTTCAGAGGTCAGTGTTCCAGATGCTTCTCTTGTGCCTTGTAAGGCTTGGTTTTCTATGTCTTTGCTTCGCTCAGTGAGTAGGACATTGTGCTCAGTGACCGTGATAGTCTTGATCTTGGCGGATAGTACAGGCACAGTGGCGTGATGGTCTCCTAGACTTGCACACTTAACTCCTGCCCACCCGAGATTGCAGTTGCACAGTGTCCTGACATTTGTTACTATTCACGTTTAACCTACAGTTAATTCAGATTTCTCAGTTTTGCTTTTCTGTGTAATCTGCCAATAATTGTGATATAGTATCTGACATCTATGCAGTATTAAAAACAGCTTCCAAAGCATATAGTAAACCTATCACTTCATTTAGTCCTATAAGAACCTATTATTTGGCTCATTTTGTGGTCGAGGAGACAAATGCAGCGCTGTCAAATGTTATTTCTGAAGTTTAGACCTCCCCTTGCTAATTACAGACCTGCAGTGCAGCTCTCTGCCTGCGTCCGGTTTCCCCTTCTCAGTGGGCAGCTTGCATTTGTGTGTTTCGCTAGTTCTGCTCTGGTAGCTACCACTGGAGTCTGAGGGACTAGAATTAGAAAACCTCCCAGTGAGTGACACACTCACCTCATTCTTTTGGGTTGCAGCTGTGACTGTTATATGTTGGATTAAAGGAAAGATGAAAGTGGGAACACTAGAAACATTGTTTCCTTTCTGTTAATGTAAATGTAGGTTAGGGCTAGTAAACTTTTTTCCTCTGCCAAGAGATGAATCCTTTCATAAAAAGTTGAATCTTTTACCCAGCCTTTCCCACCTGGTCCTTGGGAGCCTTGGACCCAGACTCAGGACTCCTTATTTCTTCCCATCAGCTGGTGTGCAAAAACCAGTCCTGTTGCAAAGTGAACCCTCTGGGAATCCCAGAAACACAGAAATGAGGAATTGATAACAGCATACAAAATTTTTGTCGTTCGGTGTAATGAGCTTCCTCTCCTTTTTTTTCTCCTTATAAAATTCTGAATTAAACATCTCTGACTTTGCAGTCGCTCTTGGCCAAGCCTCATTCTTTGCAGCGGACCCAGCCATATTTATGCAGGGGCTACAGCCCAGAGCAGTATTTCAGAGTCAGGCATATAGAAGGGGCAGGAAGTGCGGCAGGAGGCAGGCCTAAAGGAGCTAGAACAGGACGTTTCTTGAGCCGTTGCCCATGGTACTCTGCCCCTGGGTCTTCCTCAGCCAATTCTGAACCCTGTTGATTCATCCGTTTAGCATTCATCGAGCCTCTGGTGAGGTGGGCATTATGCTAGTCTTTAAAGATATTAAAATGACTGAGACCATCTCTGACCTCAAGTGGCTCCCAGTCTAACAGGGGAGACAGATACAGATGTCGAAAGATGCTCACACTCTGGTAGTGCAGACATCAGGTGTGCCCAGGGCACGTGGTGTTTGGAGGACTGGACACCTCACTGACTGGCTGGGCAAGACTTCTTCCAGAGGTGCTGCTTGGGCCAAGGTGTGAAGGGTCCCCAGGCCCCTGAATGAACGTGTGTGTTGCGGGAGGAAGCTTGGGGACAGCACGGGGCATACCGATGCGCAGTGACACGCGGGCTTTGAGGTTCAGCATGGTGGCAGCTGGCTGTGTTCTGGTCTGGCATCTTGAACATCCTTGAGATGCTGGAAATTCTCCTTTGAAAAGAAATTAACTTCTCAGGTGTATTCTCAGGGTTCTGTCGACAAGGCATGCCAGTAGGTTACAAGGGAAGGACATACTGTTCCAGTGCAGGTCAGCTGGCTGTGCAGCGTTGCTCTGCCGGGCCCTGGGGTCCGACCCGCTGCTGACAGATCGTTACTGCAGTATCAGCCCCAGGGCCCACAGCCTGGACCAGGTTTCTCACTCCCGCCTGAATGTGATGAAGCCAAGGAGCATTTGCCCTGCCTGCATCTGATTGGAATTGCAAGTTTATGTTTATTACTGGGTTCTCTCCTAAATAGCTGCCAGCAGCGTCGGCAGTGGGCTGACTACGGCAGCGTGTGGGGAGTTGGAAGCCCTGCCAGAGAACACCAGGCCCGCTTGGTTTTGTGTGGCTGCAGCTGTGACTCTCACATGTGGGACGCTTTTAAAACGAGGGGGTGGGAAACATGAAAAGTCGTTGCTTTTTCAAAAGCGTAAATATTGGACTATTTACTGCCCCGTGCTACTTTTAAAATCCGTCACCTAGCTTATTTATTGAAATAAATGAATTTAGACATTTCTGAGGCCACTTTTAAGATTTCAGATCTCTGGGTCCAGATCTTAATTTTGACTCACTCCCAACCATTTTTAGGTTACTCTATAGTTATTTTGTTGTTGCTATCATATAAAAAGGTGGCCATACTTCATGACAATTTACTGTTTACAGATCTGTTATAGAACTTTTAAATGGACATTTTCCTGCGGCTATCTTCTGATGGCTAAGTGTCTTTACTCATGGTGATCATGCTCTTCACAGTCATTTACTGAGCATCCATTCGACAGATTGTCATGGTCTTTGAGCAGAGGTACCTGTTCAGAGTCCTGTCGCGTGTTCATACAGATTGGGTTAGCCTGTATCTTGCCTCTGTTTATTCCTCTGTAAGTGAACGCCGTGACAGTTCCCTCAGGGTTGTGTGCAGTTTTAGTAAGTACATGTGATTATATATAGCACAGTAACGCATTGAGCAGCTATTAGATTCCTGCCTTATGATAAGTGCTTTAAATGTGGCACCTCATTTAATCCCCCCCCAAATCCAGTGGCGCAGGTGCCCCTCTTCCCTCATCTCAGAGACGAGGAAACCTAGGTGCTAAAGAGGTTAAGTTGCTTGCTGAGGGCTGAGGTGGTAATGCATGGCAGTGGGATTGGGTTCTGGACCGTCTGAGCCTGAGGATTTGGGCCTGTGCTCACTGGGCACATGTCAGACCCGCTTTATTCACAGCAGGGAAGCCCCTTTTATACCTGCAGACTGGGCAGGCCGTTCAGCCTGCCAGACGGTAGGACCGCGAGTTAAGCACCCTGAAGAGAGCAGTTTTAGACCCTTTCGGCATCTGGGACGGGAAGACATCTGTTTCTCCCGGAGCTGAGGTGTGTCTGGCTCTCCTCCACCCCACTAGCACGCCACGTGGCGCTTCTTGCTGACCAGCACTCGGTGCTGCCCCATGTTGGTGGCGCTGGTTAGGCGGTCAGGCCTCCTGGTGATTTGCCGCGTGAGGAGTTACTGCTCTGTATACCAGGAGAATCTCTTAGCTGGAGCCGCACGTGCATGTGGTTTTATAACGCTGGTATTTTCTGTCTTTAATATGTGCATATGATTCTACTGGGGCAATTTGTCTTCACAATGATACAAATACTTGTAGGCAATAATGATTGTTTTCTTCACCGCCTTTAGTCATCTGTCAGCCTAACTGGATGAATGTTTGTCTCTTTCCATCTCTCTGAAGCGGAAGGCACTGGGATGCAGTCATTCTGCAGTGGCTTGTGTGGTTTCCTATGTGCTGCGTGTTCAGTGGCAACATGCTGCCAGTATATTTCAGAGAAGAAGGAGTGAGAGGGAGGAAGCTGGAACTCTGTTGAAGCAGCGTGATGTGGTGGGAAATTTAATAGCCACAAAGATTGACTGGCAAAGTCTAAGGAAATAGCTATCATTGTCAGTGAAGTTTAAGGTGTGAAACTCTTGTATGCAGAATATTCAGTGACCTTGCTGTGCCAAACTTGTAAAGCCAGCATCTTCTAGTGCTTTTCTTTTTCTCCCTGTAAAATTATTTTTGAGTAGATGCAAAGTGGAGTATTTTTAAGTGGCTGTGATTTTTTTTCTCAAAATTTATATTATCCACAAATTTGCTAAAAAGAAATATCTTTTATTATGCAGATGTTTGGTTCTGAGCTCTGATAGTAAGAATTTGGGTACTGAGGGCTATCTCATTATCTGAAATTGCCTGCTTGCTAAATTTCAGATAATGAGAATCAGATATGTATATATCTGCTAAATTTCAGATAATGAGAATCAGATATGTATATATCTGATATATGTATATATCAGGAAAATGGATGTACATCATTTTAGTTTCTAAGTTCTAATTGTAAGGGATACTTTCATATCAGAATTTCTCAGCCTGGCACTGTTGACGTTTCAGACCGGATAATATTTTGTTGTAGAGGACTGTCTTGGACATTGTAGGATGTTTAGCAGCGTCCTGGCCTCTACCTGCTAAATACCAATAGTATGTCTCCCTTCCCCCCCAGCACTTGTAACAACCAGATTGTCTCCAGACATTGTTAAGTTACCCTGGGGGGGTCACCTTCAGAGGACGCCCAGGTTGCCCCTGCTATTGCCACTGCTGTATACCATTGCACACCTCGATTTGTAGGTAATGTGCTACTCAGAAGAGGGGCTAAGACTGTTTGAGCCACTCAGAGGTACTTCCTGAATTGGATGGTGATGACTTTTAAGAAAGAAAAACACTGATTGAAGAGAGGAAGAGATTGCCTTTAGAAGTTAAGCACAAAAAGGCCATTAACATTTTCCCATAAAAACACTGTCACGTATGAAACCTCACGGTTAAGTGGTGGCTGTTTGCTTAGGCGGCCATGTACTGCCTCTTCCGTTGTCTGTTCTCTGGAAATCAGCAGCAGTGCTTATTTATGGGCTCTGTGAAGTAGTTTCAGATCACCAACTAGTTCTTCCTTGCTGATCACAGGTAAGCCTCAGCCAGCCCTTCTTCTCCTTACTCTGAAGTGCTGACATTGTCACCAGGCTGGAATTAATCAGAGGACATGCTTCTGAGGTCTTCCAGCATCTACGCACAGGGCTGCCTGTTGCTCCTGTGTTTGGCCTTTGTGCTGGTTTGGTGGTTGGTTTGGAGAACGCGTTCTTCCCCCTGGGCCGCGTGTGCAGCAGCGTCCTCTCGTGTTTCTCTCTACCTTCCCTCACACTTTCTCTGCTAGTCCTGCAGAGTCGGGGCGGATTAATGACTCCTTAAACGCGTTGCTGTTCTCATCCCCGTCCTGAGAGCGTTCTGCTTGGAAGGCGTTTATCTGTGTTACTGCTCTCTTTCATTTCCACCATTTTGTGAGATTCCAAGTGTCAGTTGCATGCATACTGAAGAAGCTATCCTATTATTTTGGGAGCAGCTAGAATGTGAGGCTGTTGACTTTTTTTTTCCCTCCCTTATGACACCAGTGTCCATTTTAGTTATATGGGTGCAAAATTAGTCTGACTAAATGGCTGCACCTCCCCAGTAGCCTTGCTGTGCCACTAATACGCTCAGATCTTTAGACGTTTCTTTTGTTACACATACATGGAGTCACTCTACTGAAATATAAATGTTCATCCTATTTCGTATCTGAAAAGCATCATATAACTAAATTTATAACTTAGATTTTATTTAGCGAAGACTTTTTTCCTCAGTTGTACCATTATCCATACTTTTATATGGCTGATGCCTCTCCCTAATTAAGCAATCAACATGTGAATCTGATGCACAGTAATTTTGACCAAAACCTTGCTTTATGTTCCAAGATGTTGTGCTGTTTTATGCTCTGACCATCATATCTTTAGCACAGAAATAGTAATTATAAATAAAATTTATTTTTTCTTACATTGTCATTTTGGAGCTATGACATTTAGTATCTATAAATTTAGTTATATTGAAATTTCCACTGAATCTTTTCTAGAATTAAGTTCATATATCTTAGGAACTAGCAGAGAAATTTTCCCTTAGGGTATGCCGGGAGAGGAGCAAGTAGTTTTGGTAATGAAATGAGACCTTACAGGAATATTTCTAGAGCAGCTGTAATAATTCAAATGAGAATTGAACTGAAGAGGGAAAAGATGATCTTTTTTTTTCTCTTGCACATCAGTGTTTTGGGTAATGGTGGCAGCAGAAAGCTAAAGGACTTCTATTTGTCTGTTTTTTTTTTCTTTGTATTACTTTGAACTATCTATTTTAATCTGATTTGGAACCAAAGTAATGAAAATATGATTTTTGTTTTCATGGTAGGAGATGGAATAAACTGAGGCTGAAGGACAAAGAGAAGAGTTCGAGGCTTGAAGACGATTCTGAGGAAAGCGATGCTGAATTTGACGAAGGTTTTAAAATGCCGGGTTTTCTGTTCAAAAAGCTTTTTAAGTATGTGCCACGTGTCCCTGTCTTTACATCTGTCGTCAAGCCATTGTGTTCAAATTAATATTTCAGAAACTACATAGTGGTTACCTGCGGGCCCTGAAGGTGCTTGCCACAGTTTATTGTAAATACGGTTACTGTCAAATGAAGTTTTAGCCACATGCTGTTCGTTAAAATTAGATGATAATAAGTTGACGTGTGCATTCAGTGTGTTTATAAACTTATAAATCTATGTGGACCTGTATCAGCAGACTAAAAACAACACTTTAAAAGCTATTTATATCAAGTTATTTTGTTGTTTTTAAGGGACCAAATCTCTAATTTCTTAAATCAGATTAATTAAGAAGAATTCCTTATTAAAATCAATATTGCAGAGGTCTTATAATACTTCTGTGTTGAAATAAAAAACTTTGTAGAGATTATTTTTTTGAGTGTCTTGTATTGTACCTAAGGGTATAATACTTTTGAGCTGACCAGATGTGTATCTAAGTATTTCCTGTAGATGTTATTCTTACATCAAAAGGGAAAATGTAGGCAAACACCTTCAGAACTGAGTTTCTGCTTGAAACTGTGTTTCATATGTGAATTGGCCCAGGGTTGCAGATAAATGGATGCCCTGTGGTAGATGCGTGTCCATAGCCTGCAAGGTCCGGCACAGTCTCCATGATGAGTGTAAATACTGAGCCAGGTTTGCAGTCTCATCCCTCCTGGGATTTACTTAACAAGGTACTTTAGGAAAGCGTCCTTGATGCATATAGGAAGTTAAAGCGTTAAGTAGCTTCTTTCTGTCTCTTAGATCATCACTTGGTGGTTGGGTGCGGGATGTAAACGTCCTTCTTTGAGACACTTAGGTTTAATCTCCTTTATAGAGTCAGCTGATCGCCGTGCCTGAAACTTGTGCAAGATGGCTACTTAAAAAGAACCTGCTTTTTATATTTCCTCTCAAAGAGCTTTCATTATAATTTTAACTTTTCTCTAGAGGGTGGAGGGGACAGAGGGAGCAGTTATTTTATCCCGATAAACATATAAGAAGCTGAATCCTAAAGATGTGAAGTGTCTTGGTTGGGTTGCTACACTGGACAGAACTATAAAGAAGAACGGTAGGGAATCTCTGGTAATTTTTGGAGGTGTTTTATAGCCCGTAGAAGTGGCTACTTTGGCTGTTGCTTTTCCCAAATGAAAATTAACTATGGAAAGATGAGTAGAGATGATATTTATTGGCAACTCTTTTCATCTTCTCTAAAGTGATTTCTTACTAAGAAACAGGCCAAATAGTATCTGTGTTGTACTAGCAGAAGGAATGCCCAGGTTACAGATTAATTTAATGAAGACAGGATAATTCTCCATGAGTATTAAGTGATTTGGCAAATACCCTCAAGAATGAAATTGAATGTGCATTTTTGTCTAAATGTGGGACTTTCTAGCAAAGAAATTTCAATTAATAGAACTAAACTTTACTTACTATTAAGAGTGTATCAAATTCAGTGTATCAAACAGTGTATTGACTGTTAACCTTATTGTAGTTAATGTAAATACATGTTTAAAAAAATTTTGTCTCAATTGCACATTCCTTGAAAGTATTTTGTTTTCATTTTTCATTTCTCAAAAGCAGAATTTTAAATATTTCATAAATGTTCCAAAACTTCTGTTCCTTTTATTCTGGTATATGAAAAAAAATGTAATATCATTGGCAGAGTATCCATTTTTCTTTCATGATTAAGTTTTAGCCAGGCCAATTTAATTTTAAGCTGTAGATATATTTGTACCGTATTTACCACACTCTGTGGAATGAAATTAATAGGATATATTTGTACACAAAGGAGTCAGCAGATACTGTTATCTATTTAAGTGCTATTTTCTGCACCATCCTGGTTAACTTTTAAAATTCTGTTTTGAAAAGTGGCCCAGCGAATATATTTGCCTCTGCTTTAACAATCAAGTGACAAATCCGCTCTTTTGACCTTACTTTTAGCCACGCTAGGAAGTGCAGCCCCGGGTGAATGTGACAGCGCCAGGATACACCAGTTATCTGTGGCTCTTTTGTGGTGCTTCAGGCTCCTGGGGGAAGCAGAGTATAGTGATTGTTGCTGTTTTACAGCAGTTTGTAAAAATCTTGAACTTTTCCTGAAGAGTAATTTTTTATGTTTTCAAAACAGTTCTGAAAACTGAATTCCATAGCCTGCCTTCATTTAAAGTATGTAATTGTTTTACAGTGTCTTATTATTAAGGAGATTAAAGCAATAAGACCTGAGTCAGTTGGTGCCACTGCTGGAATCAGAACCCAGGTCCCGGAAGTGCTCAGCCAGCGATACGTGCCTACCATCCAGGGTGCTGGTGCAGCCCGAGGGCCTTCGTAGAGAGAGGGGTCTGTTCTTGGCCATCTTTGCGCAGTGTCCCCAGGTGTGGTTGGCGATTTCCATGTAGTGATGTGACTTACACGGCTGCCTAGTGGCTGTTTTCCCTTAAGTCATTTCTTTAGTGTTAATCAGCTTCTTGTACATACAGCCGTATGCTGTTTTGAGCGTAGATGAGGAGACGTTGAGCACACTGCGTCTGCCTCTCGTGGGTCACCTGGAATCCGGACGACCTGACCCCCTCTGGATACCACACTGGTCACCCTTTTGTACTCCTTTCATTGTTTCTCGATTGTCCCTCTCCAGGTTCTTTCCGTTGATCGGCCCCAAACAGAGAGGGATTGGAGCCACGTTGGGTGGAGACGGTTTCGTGTAGTGGGAAGGCACTGGAATGCCCACCGGGACGTTTTGGCCCCTGTTCTTCCCAGAGGACTTGGCCCCCTAGTTTTGTGCCTCAGTAACAGGAGGCTGGTTGACTGGAATTCAGGGGATTGTGAATGTCCATGAGTTTTTTGGGGGACTTTTTGGACTAGATTTTTTTTCCACAGCTGATTCTCAGAATACTGGGGGAAGGTGAATGACGACAAGCTCACTGAGAGAAGAGTGAGTGAAGCTAGCTTCCCAGAGACTGAGGTCCGTGAGGCTTAGGTAGAGATGCCGCGTACCGAAGGGTGAACGTGTGGGGAGTGAACCAGCAGAGCCGCCTTCTTCCAGGGCAGCCGCCTCACGAGCCTTGGCATTTTCTTTACGGGGCGGGGGCAGAATCTTTAGCTTTCACTGTCTTTTAAGTGCTTTTCCCTTTAGATTCTTAAACTTGGCATGTAATCTTCATGCCATTCCATAGTGTTAAATCTTTCTTTCATTCTCAGAAATGCGTTTTGCTTTGTTCCTTTATAAACTTCACATTTAGATTGTTGAATTAAACATACCATCGATGGGAAAGGGCAAATACCAACTCTCTTCTTTTTAGAGGGGAATGTATTATTTCTATTTGACCTGTACTTATTTAAAATGTTATTGAAAATCAAGCTTAAAATTTATTAATTTAAAATTTTAATAGCTCTGGCCTTTGTATCTATGATAAAGTCACTGAGTCAAGTTCTACTTTAAAATATTAAAAGACCTTTAGTGTTTTTGAGCCTTTAGGCCCCCCTTTTTTTTTCTTGCCTCTGCTAGTAATATGACAGACTCACGTGTTATGTACTCATTTTGTGACTAGCCCTATTCTTTAGACTTGTTTATGGCCTTAAATTTTAATTATTCCTCTGAAAAGATAATATGATTACCAAGTGACTTTTCAACAGTATATACTGTAAATTGTAGTCTTCTCTGTCCTGCTTTTTTATGCTGTTCAGATTGGAAAAGTAAATGTTGATGCATCTTTTCATAGAAAAATTATTACAACTTTATGTAACTAAAGACATTTGAGGTTTTTTTCAGGAAGATATTGAATAAAAGATAATAAGTTTATGCTTGTTTACCAGGCTATTTCTAATGTTGAAAAAGAAATGAAATAGTCCCTAATTACCCTATCTATCAGTTTAATTAGAAATGTGTTAATGTTCTGTAAAGAAAAATGTGTGATTTTATGCTTTAGGTAATCAAAAATGTATGACCTTATGAATATAATACTCATGTAAAACACACATCCGGCATGTTTCTCTGACTGGTGCTAGAACCTCGCTAAATGATTAATTCATGAGTACTTTCTGTTGCGATCTGTATCACCCACCATTTGCCATTCTCCTTTTCTTGCTGGTGCTTGCTGTTGTAGGTACCAGCAGACAGGTGTTCGGTGGCTGTGGGAATTACACTGCCAGCAGGCAGGAGGCATTCTGGGAGATGAGATGGGATTGGGCAAGACCATCCAGATAATTGCCTTCTTGGCAGGCCTGAGCTACAGCAAGATCAGGACTCGTGGTTCAAATTACAGGCAAGTGCTTCTCTGCAGACTGTCAGTCTGTGGAGCTCAATTAATATTTCATCAGATGTATTGCTGTGGAGGAGGGTCTTGTGAATTATTGATGACATTTCAATTACAATATTCCTTTAATTCTTTTAGTGGGGGACATCAAAGGAAAATTTTTACGAGACAATGGAGCTGTAGGGCAGGAGAAATTAAACATGTAACACTTTTAATGAATTCCAGGCATTGATGCTTCATTTTGCAGATGAGCCCCACTAGATATTTTGGGTCAATACAGTGTCTAAGGTTAGCTTCTACAAATGGATTGTTTACAAACTCAATTATGTTAATATCAATAGTTTACACAATATGGAATTTTAAATTAGACATAATACCTTTAGTTCCATTTATTAAGTTTTACATTAAAATATTTGTTCTGGCAGGAGACCAGGTGAGCATTACAGTAAGTACAAAGTCTATTCATGGGGAAAGTTGGATCTTTGGAGGATTTCTTTTATAACCATTATGTGTGATAGCATTCATAGATGGTACTTTTTTTTTTTTCAAATGACATTACATACTTGTCTGCTCACTATGCTTTCTCCCTACTCTCCCAGTCTTTAAGAATTTTATATAAATTTGGAAGTCAAAGTCTAAATAATAGAAATAGAAAATGATAGAAAACTAGTTTTTGGTTGTAATCTTTATTTTCTTTAGGATTCAAATAAACTATTAAAACTTTAATCTTCTGAAAGAATAAACATTTAAACTATGCTTGTTCTTTGTGGTGGGACTGAAATAGTTTATCTTGAAATCCAGTGAGTATTTCCATATTTAAGCTGTAAGTTGACTTCTTCTGTAAATCAGTAATGGTAGATGAATTATGTAAATCAATTAATGCTAGATGAATTATGTGGAATATTTAATTTTAAACCCAGATAATCCAACAGCTCCTTGGATTCTAATAGGCTTTACCTAATGAGTAACAGCAAGATATTTACCAGACATTTATGTCTTAGAAACCCCAGGCAGTCACAGGATGTGATTTGACGACCCCTTTAAAAGAATGTTAGCGTGCCTGAAGGCGGCCACAGCAGAAAATGACTGTCTACACTCTGGTTCATCAGCAGAGAAATGTTTACTGGAATGTTGTGTGTGTTGTGGATTAAGCTGCTTCAGTCGTTTCCGATTCTTTGCAATCCTGTGGACTGTAGCCCGCCAGGCTCCTCTGTCCATGGGATTCTCCAGGCAAGAATATTGGAGTGGGTCAAATACAAACTGTAAAGTGTTACGTAAAGAACTTTTTATTTTAATCCAGAGTTTTTGGCTTTGTTTTTATTCCTTACTCTTCTCATTAATTTAGCAGATCAACACATCCCATGAGCAGTACTTAAAGTTTTAGGATATTTTAGAAATACTTACACAGTTGTAGGAAGGGGAACATATATTGGGAGATTTTTAAATATTAAATGTTCTGTTGTTACTACAATAAAGTGTTGAAGCAGATTTTTTTCTTCCGATATTGAAATTCTGTTACGTTTCATGTGACAACATTCCATCCCAATGGAAAAGTCAAAGTTGAAAATGGGCATTTAGTGTTTTCTTACCTAGGTATATCATTAATTTATCACTTATAAAATGCTTCCTCTCTTCTAAACAAGCTGTTTGGTTGGCTTGCCTCTGCATTTCTCGTTTGCTTTGGTTGGGTTTTGATAACTAGAATGCCCCAGCCTGCCCCAGATAGTTTCTAAGACTGTCTTTCTTTCCTTAAATGATTTATGGGATTTTCTTATTTCCCATCTCTTTTCTTCCCTTCCTTTCCTGTTACCGTGAAACTTGTGTGGGGTCTCCTACACCGGGCCTGGGAAACCTAAGATCATCCCTGCCGTGTAGTTTTGATTGAAAACTTAAAACATGTTCTCTTGAGTGGTGACAGTCCAACTAGGCGTGAACTGTGGGCTGATAATGAGCAGCAGCTGTGATCAATTGACTATCAATGTGCATCTCCTTTTTTCCATAATGAAATAGTGTGGCATGTGGGAGTGTAGCCCGGATCATCTTTATTAAGGTAGTGTTGGTAGAAGTGGCTTCCCAGAATGCAGTTACACATCAGCCAAACAGCAGGTCTCTGTGAACAGAGGTGTTCAGAGGGCTTGTCCCCTCTCTGTGCAGGGGCCAGGGCAAATTGTACAACATATTTTCTCACAATTTTACAGTATGTCCTCCTTTGAAATTAGATGAGCTTGGAGTCTGCCTCTAGGTTTGTGTCCTAAAGAGAAACAGCTGGATGCATAGTGAAACCAAGCTCTGCGTGAGCCAGCATTGCTTCACGGGCTGTATAAATTCCCTCTGAGCTCTTGCAAGCTGTAGATTTTGGGGCTTTCATTTGAATGGTCTTAGTATTGTAATTTTAAGGTCAATGATCCTGAAACCATGGATGTCCCTGGGATACCAAGAAGGAACTTAATGGTAAAAAGAAGTTTTTGATTTTTGTTTCTTTAATGTGTTTCATATGTAATGTCTTTCAAAAAGAGGGAAAAGCATGCTTACTGTGGTTAATAAAAGTCTACACTGGTTGCTTTCCCAGTTCATAGTGTATACACGATATACTTTCTCTTTGCCATTCATATTATAATGATAGGCCCCTGCACTTTATGATGGAGAAGAAATAAATGGTTAACCTTGCAAACTTCAGTTAATACTCTGAAGTCTTGGATATCATTTAGGAAATTCCTCATTACAAATAAATGGCCTGAAAAAGTTAATAAACTTTCAAAGGTAAATATTTTTACTTTGTAATTCCTGATAAGTTCAAGGCTGTGAGGGGCAGATTTCTATCCTGCAGGTTGAAATATTTGACCAGGGAGGTATTGACTTGTAAACTTACTAGGTAATCAGTGATAATCAAAGATGAAAGAAACTGTAGCCAGTTCAGTAATTGGTACTAATTGCTCGAGTACATTGAGCCCTTTCTTAAGATCATCTCTCTGGTATTGAGGACTGGAGAAGGGTCATCTCTCTGGCATTGAGGACTGGAGAGGGTGGGGCAGTTGATGTGACTGCTGATGGATGTGATTGCCCCTCTGAGGTTCCGGAGCTGTCTAGGTCTGCTCCTGGATTCCTGCTCTGTGTGAAAACCTCCATAGCTTCCTAGGAGAATGGCAGAAATTGAAGGGCATGATAATGCCAGATAGATGTTGAGCCAGAATAAACTGTTGGCCTTACATAATATTGTAGCAGCTGACAGCGGCCAGGTTATAAAAGGCGTGTAAATGCCGTGTTACCTGCAAAAGCATGTGTACGTGTTCATGTTTACTTGAAAGTGAGTTTGTTTTTAAATATTTTAGTCAGTAAGTGTATATTGATAGTTCTCTAATTGCTCTTGGAGGATATAAGAAATTGCTGCGTTTAATCCTTTTAGGGAGTATTGTCACAGAAGGGGCCAGGGCAGAGCTGTACTCTCCCCAAGGAATTTGAGGGGACCTGCCCTTGCTGGGAGGCTGAGACACTGCTGGAAATTCTTTAGGAGCTGTCAGCTCCTGGCTTCTTGTGATCTGAGCCCATTCTCTGGAGCAGAGGGGCAGGGGCAGTAACTAGCTGAAGGTTGGGAGGATTTAGAAATGGGTGGAGGAATTTTGTTACATTGGAGTAAACAGGTCAGCCTTATTCAGGTTATGGCTTGTTTTTCTACAGAATTGCAAAGTGTTTCCAGTTGTGCAGATTATTTTCAGTATTTCCAGCACTGTGTGGTTTAGTTTACAAAAAAATTTTAAGTTTGAGAATAATTTATTGAAGTGTAGCCAAAGGGAAAAAAAAGTCAACCATGATCTCCAAGTCAAAAATAATCTCTTTTAATGTTTCAATATAATTGCATGCGTGCGCGCGCACACACACACACACACACACACACACACGGTGATATGTATTATGACAGGGTTAATGTGGGGTCCTAACTAGTGTGGATGCACCAAGGAAGGGTCCTTAACCTACTTGGAGAGAAAGGGACAGGAAGGGAGGAAGTTGAGGGCTGAAGGACAGGTTGAGGGTGGTTGGAATAAGAGGGAAAGAAGGGACAAGGTGAAGGCCGAGAGGTCAGAGGGGTGTACACTTTGTAAGAACTGAAAGAGTGCTGCCAGGGGAGTGCTGAACTGTGAGGGGCCGGTCAGGATGAGGGCTCTGTGGAGGGGTGATGCTGAAGAGGTGGCCCGAGGTCCAATCCTTGTGGTCTCATACAGCGGGGTGAGGTGTTTGGACTGTCTCAAGAGTAAGGGACAAACATGAAAAGGCTCTTAGGCAAAGGGATGAGGCATTCTGATTGTGCTTTCTTGAAAAGATGGTGCTAGAAAGTGCAGTATCCTGGGTAAGAGATGGTAGTGGCCAGAAGGGGAGTGTTAGCAGTGGAGCGAGAGTGACTCAGAGAGGAAGCGTATGTGACATGAACTCTGTGTCGGCTGGATGTGGCGAAGAACAGGAGTGGGCCGAGGTCTGGATCTCCACTGAGGGCGCCTGGAGCGTGGCTGCCGGTCCTTTCCATTGGACTAGGCAACCTGGGGGGAGGGGCAGTTCGGGGGAGGACGACGTGTGGCGCTGTGGGGACATCCGAGTGCACAGCCCAGCCGGCAGTTGGACATCTAGGCAGATGGTACTTTGGAGCTCAGAAAAGAGGCTGGGGCTGGAGACCTAGGTTCCCGTGACCAGTGTAAAGAGAGTGGGTGAAACTGTGAGGGTTAGTGAGCTGGTAGCTTGGGGAAAGTGTGTGGAGTGGATAGCTTCAGATACTCAGCATCCTTGTGGGCAGAAATAGGCAGGGGACAGAGAGTGACAGTTTAAAAGTCGCCGGTGACTCTGCTGCAGACTGAGAGGTAGGCGACGAAGGCTCCAGTGTCCTCCGTCAGCCTCAGCTGCTGGTTGCCTCTGGCGGCTGAGCGTGAGTCTCGCGTTGAAGAGACTGGCGTCGCTCGTCTGGCTTAGGCTTCATGGTCTGCGCCGGCTGACAGCCGTCTCGCGGCAGGACTGCAGATGGAGTAGCAGAAGCACTGATGTGGTGGGGGTCTGGGCTCAGACAAGGAAAGGGGCCCTGGTTCCATGCTGACAGGTAGGAAGCAGCGGGGGGTGCCACTGATTCAGTCAGGTGCCTGTGGTGTGCTATGGATCGGGATATTCTGACTGCCAGTAAAAGAATCCTGGTTTCAGTTTGGGTTAAGTGTTCACATAACGTGCGCTACATCTAGGAACCTGCCAAGGAGGCAGATCGTAGGCACAGCGTGATCAGAAGCAGCGCGGGTTCTCCTGAGGCCAGTTCTTCTTGCGGTCATAAGGTCTCTTTGCACAGTAACTCAGCTGCCAGTGGCTGCTGGCTCTTGTTCCCACGCTCGCGTGCAGCAGGAGAGACCGAGAGATGACGCTGTCCTGACCTGGAGCAGAAGCGCTTCCTCACCATCAGCCAGCCAGCCCTCCCAGGCCCCTCGGGACTGGCGAGCCTCTCTAGGGGAATGCTGTGTGCTAACAGGCTGCAGATGAACTGTGTGTCCGGCTTCTTCCCTCTCCTCCATGACGAGACAGTGGTCAGAGTCCCGCCAAGTACGTGTCTGGGAAGGAAGAGGGGACGCCTGCACAAAGCTGTTCTGTTGGGAAGGAGGAGGGGAGAGGTGACTGCTGGCCCAGCGGCCGTGACCAGCCTTCTGGCTCCCTGTGTGTGAATGAATTGGGATGATTCCGTAAATTATGTGGTTTTTAGAAAGACCTCGAAACATTTTCCAGGTTTTAAATATTCTTCAAAGATGATTTTAATGGTTATATGGTATATTCTATCTTAACAAATCCTAATAGTATTTAGTATATACTATTCTAAGCACTTCATAGTTATTGATTTAAACTTCATATAACTGGCTGCTGTTCCCATTTTAAGATCAGAAACTGAAGTTGAAGAGCTGTGCAGAGCTGGGGTTCAGACCTCGGCAGCACTCCTAGCTACTTGCCTGTGCAGCAATAAAGAAACAGGATGGTTTATTTAGCCTGTCTCTTGCTTACAGATGCTCAGGTAGCGCCCACTTTTTTGCAGGCAAAGAATGCTGCCGTGTGAGTCCTGGTACACAGATGTTTGTCTTGGGATTGTTTGCTCAACACGCGCCTCTTGTTAAGGCTCTTGCTCTGTAGCGCTCAGCTGCTTTCCACAAAAACTATGACACTTGAACTCTGCTGACTGGGGCTTTCTGGGAGCAATGGTCACTGGCGCTCACCCACTGGTTTTGTATCACATGGAGACGCGAACAGCGCGATGTAGTGCAGAAGCAGGCTGCAGCCATCAGAAGACGGACCTGAGGCGCTGCTCCATCTCCTGGTAGCTGTGGCACCTTGGGCACACCAGTCTTCAGCGGCCTGAACACTGCAGGATTCTTATCCTGCTGGCTTCCCGGGGCTGTGAGACTGAGTGAAATCCTGTGGATGAAAACTCTTGATGAACTATAAAGCTTCAAACTGATTGAATATATTCTTATGTTCACTTAGGTTGATATACCGTTTATGCCTTTGCTAATCTGGAATAGAAGAAGAGAGAAAAGTTTCCTTGTTAGGTAGTTTTTGTTTGATTTGCTTTACTGTGGATGACATTTTCAACAGATTAGTTGGTGGTTCCTCTTAATGCATGCGTCCGCTCATTGATGAATGGGGTTGTAGGGATTTCACTAGGTGGGTTTATCCTCAGTAGGATTTTCTTTTTCGAGCTGTAAGGTTTTGTTTCTCTGTGTGTGTGTGTTTTGGCAGTGAATCGTCCGTATACCGTCATTCATGGTTGTCTTTTCCTCTTGGACATTTTGGGTGCAGGTTCGAGGGGTTGGGTCCGACCATAATTGTCTGTCCAACAACGGTGATGCATCAGTGGGTGAAGGAATTTCACACGTGGTGGCCTCCATTCAGAGTGGCAGTTCTGCACGAAACCGGGTCCTTTACCCACAAAAAGGTAACATTACAATACTTCAATACCTTTTTCCCTGTTTTTGTTTTAAAACCTTCCATTTTACCTGATTGTTTTTGCTTTGATCTGTTTATTTCTCAGATGTATGTTCTGATGTTTCTTCCATGCACTTGTTGTTCTTGATTCATTTTAGAACTCTTTATTTTCAGAACAGTTGTGAATGTAGGCTTTATCATTCTAACAGCCCATGGTGATGACAAGACATGTTCTTGTCCAGTGAAACACAAGTCTGATACCCTGAGTGGGACCAGAATCAAGGGCCTTATGCAGTAGTTAACTGGCTGGATTTGAGGCATTACTGGCTTTAAACAGTTTTAGGAAAGTAGGTACAAAGTGTAATTAGTGTTTTAATCAGTAAAGGCATTTGTTAACATGCTTTTAAAATGTGTTTTTAATGAGCAAAAGAACAGCCTGCCATTTTGACATTTTCGTTATTTGTGTTATTGCCTTTTAGTTAATTAAGTTGCTTTTTGTTCTCTGAATCCTTAATTGCCATTTAAGTATAATCACTGTTCTTTGAAGGTGGCATTTCCTCACTTACTTGTTTTAGCCGCATCATCAAAAAGGAACATTATCGTCTGTTCTTCCATGGGTGGCATAGATAGCTTGTATCACGCTTTTTAAATTCTCATTTCTGTCTGTCATCTAGACTGCAAACTCTGCAGAGTGGAGACTGTGTCTTCACCATTGTTGTGTCCCAAGTGCCCCTATAGCTGAATAGATGGTGATTACACATTGCCACTGGGGTTTGCAGGTTACTCTGTAGATGAGCAGTGGCAGTTTGTTATGAGTTCTTTGCTGATTTTCATAGCTCTTGAGTGAGGTCTTCGTGCCCCCATGAAAGCAGTGCCAGCTGAGAGGGCTGGTGAATGTTTGCCTTGCTGAGTTAAGTGCATGTGAGCCACTAAGCTCCAATGTCTTTGTAATTCTGCCAAGACCCCCTTTCCTCCAAATTCCTGTTTGTTCATGATCATGAGTAAGCAGAGCTTTTGATAGAAGTGAAACAGGAGTATCTATAATTTAGTAGCTCAAGTTTGGTGAGGTGGAATCTTGCTTTTACTAGCTGTTGTTGAAACCAGCTGACTTTGCCCTGAATTTTAAACGATAAATGGAAAACAAGTGAGTTGAAATAATTAATGAAGTGAGGTAAACGCTGCAGTTTTTAAAAAGTGGGTTTTTTAGCAGCATGATAATAAGTTTCAATCATTTTTCTAGTCAAGCTAAATTGTTTTAACTATCTTGTTATCACCCTTGTAAAATATTTTTGATTCCTTCTTTCACTTGTCTTTTGACATTTCTTAATGTTCTGTACTGCAGAATCCTGTACCAGAATTCTTTAGTTGATGGCGTATCTTTAAAAAGCACATTTTCCACACGTTCCTCTTCATCCTTTTATTTTCTTTGGCGCTTTTTCTATTACACCTTCGCCGTATCATGGCCCGCTTGTATTTCCTGTTAGCCTGAAAAGCAGCCTTCGTGCAAGCGAAACGCACTGACTAATGAATGGAAATGGGATTGACATTGATTGGTCAGTGCCTCTGTTGAGGAGGCTTGCTTCCGTCACTTGCTTGGAGGGCAAACAGAACCTTAAAGAACGGATTATTCACCTTTTTACAGTGATCTGCACCTTCTGAGGTGTCTGGTTGTGCACAGATACGTGCATACATATAGTTGCTCATAGTTTTTCCAGTACTTAATGCTTTACCGAGGACTTTAATTGGAAAGTTTCTTACTTAAGTTTTGAGGAAAAGTAAGGAGGCTTGTGTTTTTACTCTGACCCTTAACTCTTTGTATAGTTCCTTTTCCGTTATAAAGTGTCTCATATCCCTAAAGATGTAAGCTGTTACGCAAAAGATTGAAAAGGTGTTCTTCTGTATCTTTCAAACCGTACTATCCACTTAGAAACACAGTCTGTTACTAATATTAGTATCAGTTTATTGTTTGTGATGATAGCATCTTGAATATGGGTTACTTCCTCCACATAGGCCTTGTTTCCAATCCTGGAAACAAAAGTCCTTGTGTCTGAACATCTCCGAGATCAGAGCTGTGGCTTCTGGATTGAAGCCCCGAGCAGCATCTGACCCTCTGCTCCTTCCCTCCGTATTTGTCTCATTGTGTGCAGACCGCGCTTACCACTGTGCGCACTTGCTGGCTCACAGGTGAATGCTAAATTGCAGCGGAGACTACATCTCTCAGTCACACTTGAGACCTCCTGCTCTGAGCCAGCGTTTGATGTCTAACTTCCTCTCCATTGTAGGCTGAAATTTCTCTCTTCCATGGGGAGACATTCTGTGCCCCCTGGCTGTCCTGTCTAAATAAAACGGCAGCACTCTGGTATAGGGACATTCAGTGCTGGGGAAATAGGGAAGGGAAGAGAATTTCTCTTTGGGAAGCTTAACAATGTAATAATGCCAGAGTTATTATTCTTATTCAGTAGATTGTTCTTATTTTTCTAAAGATTTGTTGTAACTGGCAGATGTTAAACTTTGAAAAATTTTAAAGTTTTTCATTTAGAGAATAAATATCAAATAATCAAATAATTTCTAATGGAGCTTATCTGTCATTTTTCTTCCCTCAATTGCCTTTTAGCTTCCCACCTCTCTCACCATGTGATCCTGTATTATCTTTGTTAATATTCTCTTTGGTTGACAGCATAATTTTGAATTATCAAATGAATACTCAGCAACCATGCAAAAAAAAATATGTGGCCAATATTTTCAGTCAAATGATCAAATCAGATAAGATTTTCAGGCTCTGAATCTCCTTTAATGGTCAGTTGAAATCTCATTTACTAGGAACCTAGGGTTTTCCTTTTCTCATTATGTCTTACGATCCACTTTTCTAATGGAGAGAAACTTGATACATAAGTTGATTAACCTTTATTTGTTGAGTAACTGTAAATACAATATTGTAGGTGTGTGATGTTACTTGGGTTGCAAAAAATGGATATGATGTTGCTAATTGGCGTTGGAAAACTAACCATTTTCTTGGGGAAAGAAAATACATGAAAAGATAATAAAAGGAGACAGTTTTATGATACTTATACCTCACAGGAGGTGGTGGCATCTTTAGCACTGTGTTGTATAGTTTATTTAATTATTAAGTACCCTTTTTTCAATTTGTTGGAAGATGTTTAGTGAGAAATGTCTTGGTTATATTCTGAAACAGTTGTCACTTTAAAGCCTCACTTTTCCCTGCTTTGTAAGACATGGTAATACTGTGGAATAGTTTTGGTATTAATAGTTCAAAGAGACTTATGATTTTGATCCATTTATGATATTTATGATATTCAGAGCTATAGGATTAGGAAATGCAGCAGTGGCATAAAGATTTAAAGGCATAGATTATATAATTACCAGGCCAGGGCTTGAATCTTGGATCTGCCATTTTATAGCTTTGTGAGCTGGGGCAAGTTGCCCAGCTTTGCTGAGCCTTGTTTGAACTCCTGAAAATGGGTATTTTTTTTTTAGTAATTTTTTGAGAGTTTGTTGGGTTCATATAGGTGAACAATAAACTTAGTGTGCTCCCCAGCATATAATGTTTACTCAGGTAATTCCTACTGTTGAAAACAAAGAATATGGTAGGCCTCTTCATCCCAATACTTGAGAAAAGGCATTCTGGTGTTTCTGATTGATTCAGTGTAATTATACTTGAGATAGAAAGTTCACACTCGCTTTATCAAAAATATTCCCAGTCCTTCACATGTAGACCTTTCTCGCCCTGTGTCTAGGTACGTTGGCTCCAAAAGGACGCGGTGAAACAGTGCTGAAACTCTTCTGCGGGAAAGGCAGGGTGTGAGCAGAGAGCGGGCCACACGGGGATGGCCACCTGGTGCCACTGCCGTCACGTGCTCTTTCAAAGGCCCGTCTTCCGAAGCGCTAGCATGGGAAGTCTCAGCTGTTCAAAAAGCTGGGAGTCAAGAAAAAGCATAACTAAAGCAGGAGAGGACCGCGCGGCCCCTCAGGCACCCTGAATGTTTCAGGTCCACTGCGAGTGGACACAGAGCGCTGCGAGTCCCTGTTAGCTTTAGAGACGCGTGCACGCCTGGTGCGAGACGCTCACTCGTTCCGTAAGGGACGGTGTAAGATTAGGTTGCCGGGGCCCTTTGTTTCTTCACTGTCAGCACAAACCCTTGTTTATTAGGGATTTGGCTTGAAGGAAACTTTAATTAATTGCAGGTGCGGTCGCCTCTGCCTGGGCAGCGCTGGGCTGTTTGCGGAGAGTGGCCTTCGCGTGCCTTGCTCCTCCCCGCTCCCCCTGCTGCCTGACAGTGTGATTTATGTCTGCTGGTTTCCACCAGCCCACTGTTTGCCCTCTAGGAGGGATTGGCCTCCTGAGCCTCCATAATGACAGCAGCACTTTCACAGACATCTTCTAATGGCAACAGCGCTGCATTCAGTGAGTCAGGCTAATTGCAGATGTACCCTATTAATTGCAAAAACTAGGAGAGGTTACATATTTTACAAGCTTTTAATTTGGAAACCGCCCGAGATGATTTGTCTTAAGTGTTTGGATAGAGACCTCCATAATATTCAACAATTCAGCATTATTGAAACTCCGGTCTAGGCAGTTACAGAATTCTGAGATTGAATCAGGTGAAAACAAATAGTCTTAGATGTGTTTTTACCCAGTGGCTGTTAAGTGGAGGTTATATTTTCAATGTAGACGTTCAGCAAATTTCTTACTCTTTTTACAAAAGCATCTTTGATTCTTACTCATCATCACACATCTTTCTGAATATGGTAGAAAATTTGTATTTCTCTTAGCTATAGCTTAAATCACAGAATTTTCCAAATAAATTTCAATTCTTGGACATGCCCATGAAGCTAAGCATCACCCTGGTGGCGTGTAACTGGGAGGCTTGGTGTCCCAGTTTAACTGTGGTACAGAGATGTCCAGAATCCAGTTCAAGGTGGTGTTCCTTGGAGTGTAGTGGAATGACGGTGGTGAGTGGGTGAATTCAGCAGCTAGGAGTTCCAAGGTCGTGAACAAGTGGACCCACGTGGGCAGGGTTTGGCTGTGATGCAGTGGACATTTTATAAACGTGAGTGGTAATTTCACTTCGGCCGTTGTTGTTCTGCTCTCCCGTTTCTCTCTGTGCGCACAGCTCCGTGCCTGGAACTCACGGCACAGGACACGGCTGTGTGTCCATCTGCTGCTGCCCCTCACCGCCTGCTTCTTGCTTCCTAGCAGCCACTGCTCTCCCAGGAGGAGGGAGATGGGGAGAGAGTTGCGATGGCTGCCTGCTCAGAGTTCCAGTGGAAAATTAAGATGCAGAGGAGCTGTTGCAGTAACCTCTGGCTTCTGACTCAGCCAGAGGTGGGATCTCAGCGCTGGTGGGATGAGCGCAAGGTGGAGCAGTGTATCTCTGGACAGCTTGCCTGTCTTCCCTGGACACTCGCTGCCATGGTGGGGCCCGAGGCCATGGATAGCATTGTGGTCAGGGAGAGCTGGGTGGAGGCAAGGCAGTGTATTCATCATAAGGTACCAAAGAAAAAAGTCAGGAAATGGTTAAGTCGGTGTGGCCTCTGTGCAATTCTGTGCAGGGACTGAAGCTCGTGAATAGGGAGAAGGCACAGCGGTGTCATATTGGTGATCCAGCTCTCACTCGCAGAGCCTTTACTAGCACCAGGTGTGATAGCTCTGACCGCTGAAGTTCTGGGTGAGCCCTGAGGTGTGTCTGGTATAAGACAGTTTCTCTCTCTTTTCCTCTTTCAAAATTTTCTTGGTCAGTGTTACACCCTTTATATTCTATTGAATTAAAAAATTTTCTAATTCTTGTTTATTAAGATGATAATTTTGGAGATGTTGAGTTTATAAAATTTATATGATTATGATCATATGAATAACTGTATTGGTTTTCCTAATGTTTAGCGGTTCTACTCCCGTGATGCCTTATTTGCTTAATATAGGGCTGAATTTTTATTAAAGGAATGACTCTCTAGTGAGGGGTGCCTGTGAGTATGTTGCTTCTGTCAGTCTTGAAAACAGCATTTTGCCAGTCTTCTTGTTCTGTGTTTGGAGCCATTTAAATCGCAGAGTTGATACCCACTTTGCTGATAAAACCCTTGGGTCTAGTAGACGTCTGCTGGGAACAGTTTAACATTGTTTTCAGGTCTTTAGGTACGGTCTATCGGTGTGTCAGGCTTCAGATGGCATTGACTTGGGTCTAGTAGACGTCTGCTGGGAACAGTTTGCATTGTTTTCAGGTCTTCAGGTGCGGGTCTGATCGGTGTGTCTGGCTTTTCTCGGGTCCGTTTGGTGACTTGTTCATGTTTAGTGGGTGTCCTCTGTCAGGCTTCAGATGGCGTTAAATTCCGCACTGCGTGGCTGCTGTTCTCATGCCCATTGCCTCTGTGTGACTGACGTGTCTCACGCTGCCATGTTAGTCTGTTCTTCAGGCTGACTTTACAGAGGTCTCTCTGTTTTGGGGTCTTTTCAAAGAGCTGTTTACATTTTTTCTTTCTCAGTTCTACGAAGTTTTGTCCTTAAGCGTCACTGATTTTTGTTTTTATCTTGCTGTCTCACTGTCCCTTTTTCACGTCTTGCTGTGGCTGTTTGGTTTGATTTCAGCCTCAGGGGGTGTGAGGAATGAGGACCTTGGTGTGGGCTGAGGCTCTGCTAAGAGTTGGCAGGAGGAGCTCACTGATGGTGAGCCTCGGGCCCTTTGTCCCTGACTGTAAACTTCAAGTTGCCTGTGGTCTTCCCCTCTCTCCTAATGTGGATTCTGAGGAGCAGGGGCCGCGGCCCCCAGGTTCTATTTGCATTTCCTTGGCATCTCTTTAACAGTTCCCGTGTGCTTGATTCTCAGTGCCAGTCTGGGGTGGGCCAGACTCTCCTAGTGGAAAATGTCACTGCCGTCAGCCCACTGTCACATGGCAACCCCAAAATAAATGTTAGGTCTGAAGTTTAGTTTTTTAAGTTTAGTTGCTCAGTCGTGTCTGACTCTTTGCAGCCCCGTGGACTGTAGCCCAGCAGGCTCCCCCGTCCACGGGATTTCTCCAGGCAGGAGCACTGGAGTGGGGTGCCATCGCCTTCTCCAGTTAGGTCTGAAACCACCTGTCTGCTGCCTGTTCCTGTCTTTGCCTGACAGTGGTTTGATAGTCCTGCAGTCTGCTGCTTTTCTGATATTTGTGCGGAAGACACACGATGAAACCACCGTTATCAGGGCTCCCCAGTGTTGAAGAATCTGCGTGCCAAGTAGGAGACCCGAGTTCTGTCCCTGGGTTGGGAAGACTTCCTGGAAAAGGAAACGGCAAGCCACTCCAATACTCTTGCTTGGGGAATCCCATGGACACAGGAGCCCGATGGGCTGCAGTCCATGGGGTCAGGAAAGAGTTGGACACGACTTAGTGACTGAACGGCGGCAGCAGCTGTTAATCAGAAAATGGGCTTACATCTTGGCAAGTGTACATTAGCCTGTTCTCTGTCATGATAAAGAACTGAACAGTATCACCCACGTACAGCCCTTCCTACCCTTGGATAGGGATTTTTTTTTAGTGCACTCTTAGTTTTCCCTGTTCTCACTGTTGGTCGTTACACTGGACTTGCAGCAATGCGACAATAGATCCTTTATATATATATTATATATAAATATAGGTATATGATATGTGTTTTAGACCCTTTTAGCAGTTTCATTAGTATTTGAAACAATATTTTAATGTTTAATTATTTTACTATTTTAATGTTTAATTATTGCTGTAATAATTTAAGATTGGTAAGTATATTACATGTAATCTTCCCTTAAAAATATTTTCTTTCACACTTAAGTAAGAGGCAGTGTTGCCTAAAGCTTAGGCTCTGGAGTCGGCTTCTTTGTTACACTCAAATCCCGCTCCGCCACTTCCCAGCTCTGTGACCTGATAATATTATTTATTCTCTCTAAGCCACAGTTCTATCTTCTGTAATTTGGGGTCAGTAAGGACCCCCGTCCTTTCACAGAGGCGCTGTGAGCTCCCCGTCTGTGCTGAGCCCTGGGTGGGGAGCTCTGCTGTCCACTCCAGCGCAGAGTGTGGAGTCCTCAGTCCCCTTCTCCCACCAGGCAAAGGGACCGCACTCTTATCGTGGCAGCACCCCTGCACCAGCTGGATGGAGCCTACCATTGCTAGGCCGTCTCCTGCTAGTTTATTTTTTGTCCTTGACTGTCTAAAGTTGGAATTTACTTTTTTTCTGGCAAGCATGACTGCTAATTTGGGATCAGTGCAGAATTCCAGAATCTTTGCTTTCTCCTTAGAATTATGGGAAGGTTTTCCCTTTGCTCTCTGACATTTTTAGTGTTGCAGAAAAGATATTCAACACAGGTAGAGTCCTTTTCTTCTGAAGGGAACCTTTTTAAAACATCTGTCTTGTTCTGATTAGAAGCTGCAGCATCTCTCTTGCTTGTTTTGTTTTTGGAATTCAGACATCTAGCTGGTATGTGTCTAGGTGTGTGGCTTTTCCAGCGTGTCTGCCTGGCACTCAGGAGTGTTTCACTCCATGGGCTCGAGTCTCTCCTCAGAATTCTTTGGTATCATTTTAAACAATCACTTCTTTTAATCCCTTGTACTCTGTCCTCTTTGAATCCACGTTACACATCATTAGAGCTTCTGGGTTTGTCCTTCTTGTTGCCTTGACTTTTCCTTCATTTTCTTGCTTTCATTTTAAAATCATAAATCATTTTTTATCTACCTTGTTGTTTTAAGTTTAATAGGAAAGTGAAAAGTGAAAGTGAAGTTGCTCAGTCATGTCTGACTCTTTGTGACCCCATGGATGGTAGCCTGCCAGGCTTTTCCATCCATGGGATTTTCCAGGCAAGAATACTGGAGTGGTTTGCCATTTCCTTTTCCAGGGGATCCAACCCAGGTCTCCCATACTGTGGGCAGACTCTTTACTGTCTGAGACACCAGGGAAGCCCAGTTTAATATGGAAGGAAGTTTAATATGGAAGGAAGTTTAATGTGGATTAACACAAAAGATGTTTTGGAAAAATAAAATTTGGGCAGGTGTTTACATGTTACATCTTTTTCTGGTTTTCTTTGACTCTCTTCCCCATAATAGGGAATATATTATCAGCATTTACAACTTACAGATTAATGAAACATAAAGTAGATTTCCAGTCTGATACTACATAACTAGGTTGTATGTATGATGGTTATGTACATGTTTATAAAGTGCCTTAGACTGTATCATGGTTGAAAGGTTGATTTTAAGAGTCATGCTTGGGATAGGAAGGGGAGGGAGGTTTAAGAAGGAGGGGGTGTATGTGTGTGTGTGTGTGTATACACATATATGTCTATATGTAAAATTATGGCTGATTCACATTGTATGGCAGAAACCAACACAACACGTAAAGCAATTATCCTCCAATTAAAAAAAAAAGAATTGAAAAACAGTCATGTTCATTTAACTTATTTAAAAGTGGCTTTGCTGTTTTGTCATCGTTTTAGGAGAGACTAGTTCGAGACATTGCTCATTGTCACGGGATTTTGATCACTTCTTACTCCTACATTCGACTGATGCAGGATGATATTAGCAGGCACGACTGGCACTACGTGATCCTGGACGAGGGACACAAAATTCGGAATCCAAATGCTGCCATCACCCTTGCTTGCAAACAGGTGTGACCTCTTATAACAAGGGGGTATCCAGGTGGATAATATTTCATTGAGAATAAACTCTCTGCTTTTAATAACACACTTAGGGAATCTTTCCTTATGCTTTTGCATAAGGAGTTTGAAATACATGTTTTGCCTTAATGCTGAACACTTTTTGTTCTTACCCTTAGTCATGTTTTCTCAGATTCTAATTGTTGATATTACTGAATGTCTCTTGTACAGATCAGTTGTTAGAGTATAACTACATCCAACTCTAGTCCATAGTCTTCAACTTGAACAATAAGAAAAATTCTTCCATATATATATATATATACATTATCTATGTATATATATTTTTATCTATGTGTAATTGAAGAATTGAAGTTACATAAAATGTCTGCATTTTAGAGGAGACCAAAATGACACGTAGTTGTGTTAAATGACAGGATCGTATGGGAGTGTTTTGGGGTAGGGTTGGTGATCATGTGTTAAAAGGTGAATTTAATAGAAAAGTGCTTTCTTTCCTGTATTAGTTCCGCACGCCTCATCGCATCATCCTGTCTGGCTCACCGATGCAGAATAACTTGCGAGAGCTGTGGTCTCTCTTTGACTTCATCTTCCCAGGAAAGCTGGGTACATTGCCTGTGTTTATGGAGCAGTTCTCAGTCCCCATCACCATGGGGGGGTATTCAAACGCCTCCCCAGTACAGGTAACCTATTGGGCAGGTAACACTTCTGGCATTTTAATACTTAAAACAGTCTTACTAAATACTATACTTTGTAGCCAGGTCTTTCAGAATGTAAGGCGAATGGCCCAGCTTATAAAAATCACATAAAGCACATAATTTTCCAAATAAGCTTTTAAAAAATCATATAAAATATTCAAGAGCAGTCAGGTTTATGAGACAAGAGTGAATTCGTTCTGGACAGCATATAATGGTGCAAATTGGGGAAGTGCATCTTGTAAACTAGTGTAAAAGCTTAGAAAAGGGGAAACCAGGAAAGATTTAAGAAGGCATATATCCTGATTCTGGGAAAACAGGCTGGAAAGAGTGGAGCGTTCCAGGTTAGAGCAACTATTTGCATGCAGCTACTCTGTATGGCCACGGGCAATGAAGAGACATGCTTGACTCAACTGGAGATGCTCGTGGGGGAGTTCCAGGAAAGCTGTGGATGCTGGCAGTGGGGTCCTGAGGGGAGAAATGCTTAGGCAGGGAAAAGCCACTGAAGGTGTCTGAGCAGGAGGCTGGGAACAGCTGTGCTCGAAGGGTCACTCAGGCTGCAGGAAGTGGTGGGAGAGAGGCTGGCTTTGAGGGACCTGCTCAGTTGTTGGGAGTGAGGATAAGGAGAGCCTGGACCTGGTTGTGGGTGGTGGTCCTGAGAAAAGAAGGTGGAGAGCAAGAGTCCCAGGTGGCGTTTTCTAGACAGAACAAACAAGATGTGGAGGTGTATAAGGAAACTGATAAAGGAAATTGGGTGGGGGAGACCAGGCGAGCTCTGCTGCAGCTGACCCCTGAGGTTTCAGGCCTGGGTGACTGACAGTGGGATTGTCACACACAGAAACATCGGGCCAACTGGAGGGCAGTTTGCGGCATTTGGGGGCAGAGTCTTTGCACAGCCCTCAGGTGGGGCCTGTACCTGCCAGGTTATAACAGAAATAAAGCCTGCCACCAAAAGAGGTGGTCACATGTTTTGAAATATTTAAACTAGAAAAAGGATATTAGATCTTTAAAACTGGAGGACTATCGAAAACCATTTTAATACCTTTAAAATTTTGAGATTAAATGAGTTTTGATCTTCAGTTAACTTTTTTAAGAGTTTTCTTCCTCCATTGAGCCCCCATTATCCTTTAGGTATCCTGATTTTTTTTTTTTCCCTAACTTTTTATTTTGGGATAATTTCAAACTTAAGAGAAAGTTGCAAGAATTGTAAAAAAGAACCCCTGTACCCTCTTCACCCAGATTCCCTGGTCTTTAGCATTTCGCTGACATTTTGCCATGTTTGCTGTATTTCGCCTTCCCACCCTCTCCCCTACCTCTCACACACACACACACACGGAGTTTATCTCTTTTTCTGAATCTTGTAAGTTGCAGACACTATACCCCTTTCCTCTACATCCTTCAGTTGTATTTACTAAGAACAGAGATGTCTTACATAACCGTAGTGTAAACAGGAGTGTAAATCAGGAGACAGTTTGCAGCAGTGATGTAATTCTGTTATTTAATCTGTGTGTCGTTCACGTTGTGTCGGTTGTCCCAGTAATTCCCATGTCTCCGGTTTCCTTTCATCTGACATAGTTCCTCTAATCTTTCTTTTGCCTGCATGACTTGATATCTTTGAAGACTACAGGCTTATTATTTTGTGGAATGTTCTTTACCTTGGGTTTGTCTTTCCTTTCTTCATAATTGGAATCAGGTTACACATTATTGGCAAGAATATCCCAGAAATGACGTTTCTTAGTGTTCTGTTCCTGTCTGGAGGCACATGCTGTGGGCTTATCCCTTCGCTGGTAGTGGTCTGATTACTTGGGTAGGGTGATGAGTGTGCCAGATTTCTAAACTCTTTGAAGTTGCTTCTTCTTCTCTATAGTTGATAAGTCAGGGGGGAATACTTTGAGATGATGTAAATACAGTCTTGTTTCTTCCTTGAAGTCTTTGTTTCAGAAGTTTGTGCACTTGTCTTTTTTTCCTTTTTCAGATTGTAAAGTCCTTGGGAGCAAGGGTGTTGCTATTATTTGCTGCTCCTTTTTGTTTAAGATCATCAGTTCAGTTCAGTCACTCAGTCGTGTTGGACTCTTTGTGACCCCATGGACTGCGACACGCCAGGCTTCCCTGTCCATCACCAAGTCCTGGAGCTTGCTCAGACTCATGTCCATCGAGTTGGTGATGCCATAGTTGCCATTCTTGGGTAGCTCAGATGGTAAACAACTCACCTGCCAATGCAGGAGACATAAGAGAAACGGGTTTGATCCCTGGGTCGGGAAGATCCTCTGGAGGAGGGTATGGTAACCCACTCCAGTATTCTTGCCTGGAGAATCCCATGGACAGAGGACCCTGCTGGCTACAATCCATAGCGTTTCTAAGAGTTGGACATGACTGAATCGGTTTAGCACGCATACAAACTTGAGATGTTTTGAAGTGTTCTCTTTTCTACCATGTTAATTTTTAACATGAATTTTTCTGTATTAATATATTACGGTCAAGGTCTTTTTATTGTTCATTTTGCTGGTAACTTGTTTAAGCTTTGGTTGGAGATTTTCTTGTTCCATTACCTGATATACAGTAGGTTGTTAAGCCTATGTAGATTTTTTTTAAGTATCAATAATTTATTGAAGTCTTTGTTTGCCTTTAAGTAAATGGTAGGGGGTGTGGTTTCCTGCGCTGTGGGTCTTTGTCTTTCTCTGGACTGTTAATGCCCATCTCCTGTGGCCAAGCTCCATTACAGAGCCATATGCTGCATTTTAGGCTGCAGTGACCTTTCATTTCTGGGATCATAGGGCTTCCCTTGAATTTACGCTCCGAATCTCCTGTGGGCAGTAATCTCTGCTTATTATCTGCTGTTTCCCTTGCTGCGGCATTTCCCTAGAGTTAGTGTTTGATCTTCAGTTTTGTGAAGTAGCAGCCCCTTTGTGGTCATTGGAGAATATAAGATTATAAACTGAAAGCAGTTTTTTCCCTGTGCTGGGGTGGGGTCAAGCACTGAATAAATCTCTACTTTAGGGTTTAAGTATATAACAGTAATTAAATAGAGGTGGAAGAGGGCACAAAATTTCCTGGTTGCTCATTTTTGTACATTTTTGGTTAATGAGAAGTTTTTTTTATTTGTTTTTACTGATCATCTTATGAAAGCTATTGCATCCTGGAGTGTATGGAACTTAAATTTTTCCAAACCATTTTCCAGTAGTTTTGTACAACCATTGATCATTCTTTTTTTAAAAGGAACTTAAACTTTGGAATCAGTTGTGAGGTAAGAGCAAATGCATTCCTTAGGCAGAGTAATTGTTTCCCCTTCTCTCTTTCTAAAGGTTAAAACTGCTTATAAGTGTGCGTGTGTCTTACGAGATACCATAAATCCATACCTGCTGCGGAGAATGAAGTCGGATGTCAAAATGAGCCTTTCTTTGCCAGATAAAAATGAACAGGTCTGTAAAACCAGGCATTATCAAAACCTTGCTAAAGCACGATGTGCCTGCCATTCCTTCTGCTTTTCGCATGCAGAACTGGTGAGGCTAACGGGGGTGGCTGCTGGTGCTGCGGGGCGGGTGGGCCTGCTGTATGCACCTGCCCGTGACATGGGAACCTTCTGGGCTCAGGAGTGACTGGAAGGCGAGAAGAGGTGGCCACTGCGCACGCTCTTTCAGGGAGTTTTTCCCCTTGGATTTTGGAGCATCTAAGACATGGAGCACTGACCTGATGGGGATGAGTAGGTTTTTGGATCTAGTACAAAGATGGAAGGGTGGTCCTGGAGTTCACGTAGGGACCTGCTGGATAAAGAAAAATAACCACAGGTGGCAGATGAAGTACTGATAGATTATTTTTGAGACTGATGATTAGGAAATCAGGCCTCATAGCTTCAGTTTCTGTTTTTATTGTTTTTGTTGGATTAAAAAAAACTTTTTATTTATTTTAATTGGAGGATGATTACTTTACAATATTGTGATGGTTTTTGCCATACATCAACATGAATCAGAGGTTGAGACCGAGGCGGTGGCGTGGAGTGCTGGGCGCAGTTGGCCAGAAGGGTCAAGAAACCAGTCTGGTAATCCTGTGTGTGGCTTAGAACTCAGGAAAGGGGGCGCCAAGCAATGTTTTGGAGCCTGGTCGGGCTTGCTGAAGTGAGGGGCTTGCAAGCTGAGAGGGTCTGAGCCCTTGGAGGCTGGCATGGAGGAAGGGCTGTGGACCTGGTCCTGAGCTTCCTTGGGAGCAGGAAGCCAGGCTTCAGAGACTCAGAGACAGTGGGGTGGGGACCATGGGGCATGGGGATCACAAGGTGGGCAGATGATGGAAATGGAGGGGCTGTGAAGGAGGGACCTGTTCATTGTTCAGCTCTAAGATGTATTTTTGTTTTGTTTTGTTTTTAATAAGAGGCACATTGTAAAAATTGTATACATCATGCTTGTTTTGATTAGTTGACTTTGTTATTTTAGTTATATTGTACTGTTAAATTTTTTTAAGTCTTTTTAAAAATTCTTCCCTAGGTCTTATTTTGCCGTCTTACAGATGAACAACATAAAGTCTACCAAAATTTCATAGATTCCAAAGAAGTTTACAGGATTCTCAATGGAGAGATGCAGGTCAGCCAAATGATACTAACAGAAGCTGGAGAGAAAGAACTGTGGACCAAGGGGCACGGTGGGGTGGGGAGGGAGCCTGGTACCAGTCAGAGAGTCACGGTCATTGCCGTCTTGAAGACGCCGGGTGTGAGCCTTTGCTTCCTTCGAAGCCCTTCCGGAAGCCAGCTGCACGCAGTCTGAGAATGCTGCCTTTTTATCTGTGCTGCAGCACTGTTCCATCTGAACCCAGAGCCACGTGGTATAGTTAGGGGGTCCTGCAGGGATTACCAGTCCTATGAAGAACGTCGGGAGCAGCCCAGGGCTGCTGGGTGCACAGAAGAAGAGTTATTATTATGCATTTTTGTATAAGTAATAGTGTTTTAGTTATTGGCCATACTCAGCAATATATGTGGGTAAATGTCTCTTTATTAAGCCTACGTAGTAATTTTATCATCAGCTTTAGTCAGAAGCTCCATGTAAACTCTTCAGCTTCTTTGTGCTTCAGTCTCTTAAAGTGTGAACTGTAATTTTATTTATTTAACATGTAAAATTCCTTAGTCTTTGGTTTGTCCTCGTTGGAGGTGCAGCTGAGGAGCAGGGGACGCTCTGAAATTCACCGTCCTGCCCCTACACGGAGGCAGATGGGGATGAATACGGGTGACAAGGCTGCTTGAGTCTCATGATATCTACATGTTTTTTCTTCCAGATCGTCATTTTTGTTCTTTTGACCATCTCTTAACAGTTCATTTCATCTGTCATTGGCATCTGTAGGGGTTTTTAAACCATTCACATTTATTCCTCTCCTGTGTCTCCCCTGACTTACCTTCACGTGCCTCCAAGTTGTGAAGCCTTAGGTGGGTAGGATCAGCACTGTCCAGGGGAGAGAGAATACAAGCCATATGTGTGATTTTAAATTTTCTAATGGTCACATTAAAAAAGGTGAAAAGCGTAACAGGTGCAGTCAGCTTTAATAGTATATTTTATTTAACCTGCCACATCTAAAATGTCGCTTTAGTATGTAATCAAGAATTTTAAATTACTGGGCATTTTACTCTTCTTTTTTTGTACTGAGTCTTCAGAATCGGGTATTTCATGTCGCAGCGCATCTTCGTTTGGACGTGCCACGCTGCATGTGCTCAGTAGCCACGTGTGGCTCATGACTGCTGTGTTGGGCAGCAGAGATCTCAAGGAAGAAAGATCAGTTACAGATGACTCTGGGGAGCGCTGACGGTGCTTCTGCTTTGTTCAGCTCGTGTGTTATTTATTTAACTTTACTAATTAGAATAACCATACTCTTTGATTATTGCTCAATTTGTGGTCTATCTTTTCCATCTGAACTTTTGTACTGGTGAGTGTGACTTGAGTCACGGGCTGAAAGCTGTAGAAGGTGCCTGCTTGCTTGCAGGTGGCTGAGTGGGCGCTTGCTCTGGGCCTCCCCAGCCCTCTAGTGAGCCATCCCACACATTGTTGCCATCTGTGTCTTTTCCATGTGGCATGTTTTGTGATATACTTCAACCTCTGACTCACACAGTAAACTATAGAACTTCTAGTGAGGTTCTTAGGAGTGTAATACTTAAATGCCTTTGCTAAATTACATGGCAGATTTCCCTAAATTTTAGTCACTCAGTTCAGTTCAGTCGCTCAGTCATGTCCGACTCTTTGTGACCCCATGAACCGCAGCACGCCAGACCTCCCTGTCCATCACCAACTTCTGGAGTCCACCCAAACTCACGTCCACTGAGTCAGTGTTGCCATCCAACCATCTCATCCTCTGTTGTCCCCTTCTCCTGCCCTCAGTCTTTCCCAGCATCAGGGTCTTTTCAAATGAGTCAGCTCTTTGCATCAGGTGGCCAAAGTATTGGAGTTTCAGCTTCAACATCAGTCCTTCCAGTGAACACCCAGGACTGATCTCCTTTAGGATGGACTGGTTGGATCTCCTTGCAGTCCAAGGGACTCTGAAGAGTCTTTTCCAACACCACAGTTCAAAAGCGTCAGTTCTTCAGTGCTCAGCTTTCTTTATAGTCCAACTCTCACATCCATACATGACCACTGGAAAAACCATAGCCTTGACTAGACGGACCTTTGTTGACAAAGTGATGTCTCTGCTTTTTAATATGCTATCTAGGTTGGTCATAACTTTCCTTCCAAGGAGTAGGCATCTTTTAACTTCATGGCTGCAGTCACCATCTGCAGTGATTTTGGAGCCTCAAAAAATAGAGTCTGACACTGTTTCCACAGTTTCCCCATCTGTTTGCCATGAAGTGATGGGACCAGATGCCATGGTCTTAGTTTTCTGAATGTTGAGCTTTAAGCCAACTTTTTCACTCTCCTCTTTCACTTTCATCGAGAAGCTCTTTAGTTCTTCACTTTTTGCCATAAGGGTGGTGTCATCTGCATATCTGAGGTTATTGATATTTTTCCCAGCAGTCTTGATTCCAGCTTGTGCTTCATCCAGCCCAGCATTTCTCATGATGTACTCTGCATATAAGTTACATAAGCAGGGTGACAATATACAGCCTTGATGTACTCCTTTTCCTGTTTGGAACCTCTTAATCATATCCAGCTCCTTGAGACCCCATGGACTGTAATCTGCCAGGCTCCTCTGTCCATGAAATTCTCCAGGCAAGAAGACTGGAGTGAGTTACTATTCCGTTCTCCAGGGGCTCTTGCTATAACCCAGGGACTGAACCCAGGTCTCCTGCATTGCAAGCAGATTCTTTACTACCTGAGCCACCAGGGAAGCCCAGATTTCTGTTGAGAATGGGCATGATATTTCTTATTTATGTTTAAAATATGAACCAATTTTTTATATACTGTGAACTGCATACCTTTTTTTTTAGAGGGAGAATCGTCAGCAATTGAATATGACCCCATTAGATATGTTTGTTCCAACAGGACTTTCTGTTTTTAGAGAACTTGCCCTGTCAGGAAAAGATGTGTGAAGGTTCTTCCCATTCCTAATATGCTGTGATTGGGGAGAAAACTAAAAGGCTGATGAAGGATTACTTCTTAATCTGTGTTATGTATTGAACAGCCTGCTTCCTTTTCTTGAGTGAATATTATTTTCCATGGGGTGATCTGAGTGGACATAATTCTTTTGTACCATAGATTTTCTCTGGACTCGTAGCCCTAAGAAAAATCTGCAACCACCCTGATCTCTTTTCTGGAGGCCCCAAGAGTCTTAAAGGCGCCCCAGACGAGGAGCTAGGGGAAGATGAGTTTGGATACTGGAAACGTTCCGGGAAAATGATAGTTGTCGAGTCCTTGCTGAAAATATGGCACAAGCAGGGCCAACGAGTGCTGCTGTTTTCTCAGTCCAGACAGGTGCGTATGCAAGCCTCATACAGGAAGCAAGTGGTTCTTTGTGACTTATAACCAATAAAAAAAAAAGAGGGCTATGGTTTAAAATGATCCACCCACTGATACTAAAGTGGCAGGCTGCAGAGCTCTTCTGGAGGTGGATCTTTCTCTAGAGTTGGTGCCCAGAAGTTGCCTTTTTTAAAAAGAGACGGTATTGCCATGTGATTTTGGGGTGCAGGTGAGTTTTGTCTGAACTCAGATGTCCTGCCTTTTACAAAATTTGTAAGAACAGTATGGAAATACCAAAAATACTCTTGTAGTAGTTTTATTTATCCACCTCGAACCAAGAAACCCTTTTAGTTTAAGCCTGTTGGGGACGGTGTGATCCTGTTTACATGAGTGTTGCATACTCACTGGAGGCGCACCTTTGGTTTTTAAACTCTTACGTCCTCCACCACTTCTCCCTAACAGATGTTGGACATCCTTGAAGTGTTCCTCAGAGCCCAGAAGTATTCTTATCTCAAGATGGATGGCACCACGGCGATAGCTTCCAGACAACCACTGATCGCAAGATACAATGAGGTAACAGTGGACAGGGCCGTGAAGTCGCATGGTGCCGCTGTGCGGAGGGGACGGTGGGGAGAGGTCTGCACCCACAGCGCCTGCGTCTGGGATTGGGCAGCTGTTAACTCGATGTGTTTCTGGGTTAATGGGATGTGTATGTGTGTTTAAACAAAGAATGTGTATTCCTTCTTAAAAATCCAGTTTTCAAACATTGATACTGTAAATGCTATGAAAAGCAGAAGCTGTGAGTTGGCATCTTGACTGACCAAAGGTCTCTGCGGCGTAACCCATTGCTTGCACTGCAGCCAGACTTCCATGCGTAGAGCGTGTGAGGGCTGCGGTGGCAGCGGTGTGCACTGAGTGTCGTGTGTCTCACCCCCAGGACACGTCCGTGTTTGTGTTTCTTCTGACCACTCGCGTGGGTGGCCTAGGAGTCAACCTGACGGGTGCAAACCGCGTCATCATCTATGACCCCGACTGGAACCCAAGCACAGACACGCAGGTCTGTTTATTTTCTTAAAGCAGTGTGTTGATGACATGCTGTCTGATGGCTTACCCGCAGGAGCAGCCCTCCATGCCGTGTTCGCCTCCGCTTAGAGCTCACATCCTGGCTATGTCTCATCTTCCGCTTGGAGGGAGGGTCTTCTCAGCATATCTGCAGCCTGCACTAGACCTGTGTGCAGAGAAGACGTGGGAGGAAACTGGCAGAGCTGGCTTGGTCTGTTTTGTCGCCTGCCTGTTTGTGTTCCTTAACAGGTGGAGGATGTAAATGAGGTATTTAGCCTCAGCCTCATTAGCCAAAGCTCTAATTTGGGGAGTGGAAGGAAGTGACTGGCTGTTAGTCAGCGCTTGTTGCTGAGAAGGGCCCTTGTTGAGCTGCATTTCTCTGCTGTGTCCTGGAGAAGGAAATAGCAACCCACTCCAGTACTCTTGCCTGGAAAATCCCATGGGCAGAGGAGCCTGTTAAGCTACAGTCCATGGGGTCACAAAGAGTTGGACGCGACTGAGCGACTTCCCTCTTTTTGTTTGGTGGTCTTCTCTGCTGCAGGCCCGGGAGCGCGCGTGGAGGATCGGCCAGAAAAAGCAAGTGACGGTGTACAGGCTCCTCACTGCAGGCACCATTGAGGAAAAGATTTACCACCGGTCAGTGCACACAGCCGCGCCCCTGGGCCAGAGCTGCCTCCAGGCCGTGGGTGCAAGCGAGGGTGGGGTGGGGGGGATCTGCTGCCAGGGCTTGGAGCAGGGGTTTTTAAGAAGTGTTACTTCAAGAAATCTTGCCATCTCAGAGAAATAGTTGCTGTAACTTGAGAGATGTATGTGTTTTTTTTAATAATTTCTTGTATTTTTTTCTTTCTCATTAAAATAAGCTTGGCTTATTGTGTATGTGTATGTTTTTTAATGTTTTTGAGTCTGATTGTTTTTAACCTTATTAATAAACAGTTGCTGTAAGTTTAGAATCCTGAGGTGCAGCTGAACACTGTTTCATACCAGCTTAATTTTTATCTTTTTAGACAAATCTTCAAGCAGTTTTTGACAAACAGAGTGCTAAAAGATCCGAAGCAGAGACGCTTTTTCAAGTCCAATGACCTTTATGAGCTGTTTACTCTGAGCAGCCCTGACACATCCCAGAGCACGGAAACGAGCGCTATCTTTGCAGGTATTTTATCCCATGAGATAATCCAACCTGAAGTCATGAGATGGTAGGGCTTCCGCAGTGTGGCATTAGCGTGCTTTCTCTTTCATAGGAACTGGTTCAGATGTTCAGACACCCAGACGCCATTTAAAAAGAAGACTTCAGCAGGCCTGTGGAACAGACCCGAATGTCCCAGTGGGCAGACAGTTCCCTGATGGTAAGACGTCTGCAAACGCCGCCGTCTCATCTGAAGAGAGACCTGCAGCATCAGGCAGCGAAGTGCGTGCAGGAACTTCTGACCAAGGCATTCCTTTGAAAGACGCGCTTCAGACACCTCATAGTCTGACCGGCAGTGAGAGGCTTGGAGAAGAGGCAGATGCAGTCTCCAGACCACGGGAGTCCTTAGTGATTCATGAAAACGGGGACAGCTCAGATTCTCCAAGAACCAGCAGAACGTGCGGGACGTCTGGTGAGGAAAGCACCAATGCAAAGGAGAGTCTTTCTGATAAAAGAGAAAGCTGCCAGGTTCGGAGAGAACCTCTTTGGGAGAATGAGCAAACGGAAAATAATTGTTATAAACACAAGTCAAAAATGAAACATCACGTGGCAGAAGAGGCCAGGGAGAAACACCTGAGGTCGAATCAAAAGCCGGAGAGCTCTAAGCACCGCAGAGATGCCAAGTTTGAGGGAACTCGAATTCCACACCTGGTGAAGAAGAGGCGGTACCGGAGGCGAGACAGTGAAAACGAGAGCGAGGCCAAGGAGCGCAGCCACGACGACTACGTCCTGGAGAAGCTTTTCAGAAAGTCAGGTACTCCTTTTGCTGAACTTGCCACGGGTATGCTAGGAATAGAACCGAGGGGCTGCTTCTGTGGGAGCAGGCATCCCTGACAGGGCAGAGTGCGCACTCCACTGGAAGTGTTTTTCCTTCTAGAAGTCAGATTGGAAGTGTTCCGACACTTTGAGAAATAATCTTACTTGTTCGTGTGTGTTTGGCTGTGCTGGGTCTCCTTGCTGTGCAGGCTGCTCTCTGGCTGTGGTGAGCGGGGGCTTCTTTCTCGCTGTGGTGAGCGGGGCCTTCTCTCTGGCTGTGGTGAGCGGGGCCTTCTCTCTGGCTGTGGTGAGCGGGGCCTTCTCTCTGGCTGTGGTGAGCGGGGGCTGCTCTCCTCTCTGGCTGTGGTGAGCGGGGGCTGCTCTCCTCTCTGGCTGTGGTGAGCGGGGGCTGCTCTCCTCTCTGGCTGTGGTGAGCGGAGCCTTCTCTCTGGCTGTGGTGAGCGGGGCCTTCTCTCTGGCTGTGGTGAGCGGGGGCTGCTCTCTCGCTGTGCATGCAAGTTGCTCACTGCGGTGGCGTCTCTTGTGGAGGAGCCCAGCCTCTCGGGCACACAGGCTTCTGTGGTAGAGGCGCGTGGCCTCAGCAGTTGCTGCTCGCGGGCTGCAGAGAGCAGGTTCAGTAGTCACGGCGTTCAGGCTTCGCTGCTCCAAGGCATGTGGGATGTTTCCGGATCAGGGATCGAACCTGTGTCTCTTGCATTAGCAGGCAGACTCGCTGCCACTGAGCCACCAGGGGGGCCCTGTACTGACATTAAAAAAAATCACTCTCACCTCTCTCTCCCAGGAGAGTTTGAACCTTGGGTGAACAGTGGGACCTGACTTCTAACCACACACAGGAGGGGTGCATGCTTAAGATAGCTTTGTACCACCTGAACATTCATAGAATATCTCTCTGCATGCTCTGTGTGTCTGGTTTTCCAGCCACAGAAGAGTCAAGTGACAGATGATGGGGAGAGGAAGGGGCATGGCCAGAGGCAGGCACTCTGGAAGGAGGAAAGCTGGTAGCTGATATCAAGGGAGAAAAGTTAGGAAAGCAGGTCTGGCAGTTGCCCAGGACCCTGTGGGACAGGCCAGCCTGCACAGCTGAATTGCCCCTGGGACTGTCCTGCTCAGATCTCACAGGTCACTGTGTTCCCAAGGTGACGGTCTTGCGTTACCAAAGGTCTCCGAATGGGTTTCTATTCAGGAAGGCAGGCTTCCGTACAGTGTCTCAGGAGGACAGCCTCTGGGCTTGGTGCTTTCTTGTAAGGTAGTTCATTGGTGACTTTCTCTGTTTTTTCCTACAGTTCCGGATCTGCTTTCTTAAGAAATTATCTATGTTATTTAATTTTCAAGTTTATTTGCATGGAGTTGTTAGAAAATACTCCTGTAATAATTTTTTAAATTGACTATTTCAAGATAATTTCCCCCTTGTCATTTCCAATTTTTGTCTGTTTCCCTCCTTGTTCCTTGATCAGGTTAAACCAGTAGATTGTTTTGTGATTTTTTTTTCAATAAACCAGGAGTTTGATTAATTAATTAAATCCGTGGTTCTTCTCTGCCTCCATAATTTTTGCTTCTATCTTCAGTACTTTCTTCCTTTTTGTTTTTGTTGTTTTAATGTTTTGGGTCCTAATTTTTATAAAACTGGCTTGGAATTCAGTTCACTTATTTTTGTTCTTTTGTTTTTATTAATATAAATATTTAGGTTTATGAATTTTTCACCTATGACTGTATTGAATTCTTCTGGTGTGCAGTGTTTCTATGATGATTACTTTTTAGAAATTGTGTAATTTTTGTTTATATTTTCCCCCTTCAATAGAGGATACCCTGGGTTGGGAAGATCCCCTGGAGAAGGAAATGGCAATCCACTCCAGGACTATATTGCCTGGAAAATCCCATGGACAGAGGAGCCTGGTAGGCTATAGCCCATGGGGTCGCAAAGAGTCGGACACGACTGAGCGACTTCACTTCTTCACATTAGTAGAAGGTTTTAAAATTTTCCAGATAGCCGGGAAGAGCTTGTGGAAGTGTGGTAATTAAAGCATTATGCTCTGATGATACAACGCAGTGATAGGTGACAGTCCAGCCCTCATTGGGTAGAGATGCAGGTGAAGATCCGCAACGTTTGTAAAAGTTTGTGGGTCCTGCTGGTCACGGGTGAGTAGCAGCCGAAAACGTCCATGGTTTTTCTTCCACCCGCCACACACTAGCTGGGACAGAGGAAAGCGCGTGGTCGCGCCTGAGCTGAAATGGCATGCTCACTGTGTGCTTTGCTGTTGCCAGTGGCCGTGCACAGCGTCATGAAGCACGACGCCATCGTGGATGGAGCCAGCCCAGACTGTGTCCTGGTGGAGGCGGAGGCCAACCGCGTGGCTCAGGACGCCCTCAGAGCGCTGAGGCTCTCTCGGCAGCGGTGTCTGGGCGCAGCGAGTGGTGTGCCCACTTGGACTGGCCACAGAGGGCTTGCTGGTGCACCAGCAGGAAAAAAGTAAGAGGTCGCCACCCTGACATGCTTGTGAGGAGGCCAAACTGGCCGGGCTGGGAGTAAAATCGGGACAGGTGGAGACACTCCTGCCGTTTATCTGAAGGAGGAGAAAATCCCTCAGGGAGGGACTGGCCCAGCCAGATGTGCATAACTTAAGAGGAATACACCTGCCACCTTCCCTTCTTTGCTTTCATTCCTTCCTTCCAGAGCTAATTTTCTGGGGCAAGGAGAAATCTCTTTTGAGGTGATTTAAGAGGTGATGTTATAAAATAGTAAGAGTTGTAGAATAACAAACTTCAATAAGTTGATTAGGTGTGTTTCAGCAATCAGTAATTACTCTGCTCTTTTAGAGTAGTTTTCCTACCTAGAATTCGAGGGTGGTTTCCACTGTGACTTGAGCCAAGGGTCCTAAGTGGTTCTTGCCTTGGGATGCCTTAGTAATTTCCCAGAAGAGCAAAGTGTAGGGATCTAAGGGTCGAGCAGACGCACCACAGCTATGAGAGAATAGCCATGTGGAAGAAAATTTCTCCAAGAGAAGTTGAGATGTAGGAGGGCCATTCTCATCTCTAACTCACAAAGTAACATTTTATCAACTATGACTTTCTCTGTTACTTAGGAGCAGATTCGGTCAGAAAAGGAACTCCAGTTTCTCCCTGCAGCGTCCCTCTTCAACATCTCCAAAGGAAAAATGCCAGGTAATCTGATAGCCTTTCTGCCTTCATTCTCAAGATTTACTTGATTGAACTGCCATGGAAATCTCACTCAATTCCACGTTGGAGGGTGCATAGTGACATCTGCTATTTGCATTTCATGAACTTTCATGCATTTATGAAGCACTTTTGTGTGAATTTAAAAGGGCCAGCTAACTTCCTAGAAAAGGCAAAGCCTTTAACCCAAGATCTGTAGTAGAGTCTGTTTTGTCTTCCAGAAGTTCACATTGGGTAGGTGATATGTGTTGCTGCCCATACTGCCCGCCCCACTCGGAGGTGAAGTGCTAGCTCGAGGGACCACTGCTGTCTAGAATAAAGATCTAGAAAATCGCCCGAGTGGTGTTTGTGATTTACAAACTGCGAGAGCATCGCGTCCGTCTCTCGCTGCCCTGCAACGCCCTAAACGCCTTGAGTGCCTCTCTGAGAGTAAATAACAGGGCATATTCTTATTGTTTAATACTTCCTTTTTTTTTTCCTTCTGCTTAAGGTTTGTGTTATTTATGAAATTTGAAAACTCCAAGGTTCAGATTCCTACTTTTAGATTAATTTGAACACATCTAGAAGTAGAGAAACTTTTTTTCACTTCCCGTGTTATGTTCTTTTAGCAGTAGGAGTACGAAGAAAAGCTAGATTTCTGTTGCTGTTCTGAGGAAACTCACATGAGGTGTACAGAGAGTAAAAGATTTAAAAGTGAAGGAAAAGAAGTACAGCTCTGATACTGTTCCTTATCCCATGGTGCCCAGATCAGGGAAATTTTGGGAGGAAGAACAGGAAAAGCCTGCAGAGCCCGTACCTCCTGGAGACGGTTTTCCTAGATGTCTTCTCTGGAATCCTGGCCCTCCCTCCATGCTCACTACTCAAGATAGTGATGACGTAAATAGTGTAGTTTGGGGGTTTTTTAGGAAATGTTCTCTAAGAGCAGGTGAGTTTAGACACTTAAACCTCCTCCTTTCCCTTTACGTCAGATGGTGTCTCGTTCTTCCCCCATCAGCCTCAGCCCCTGGGCACATGTGTTGTCTTATGGCCCCTCAGAGCCTTTGGAGAAATAAGTGGGAGCATAAACAGGAGATTAAATATATCCATGCACTGGTCTTCTTTCTCCAGGACAGCACTGTGAAGAAGGATGGAAAAGATCATGTTTTGGAGCATTTTAGTGGAAAAGTTGAAGATGCAGAGTCTTCATCTGGGGCTCTCACTTCGTCCTCACTGTTGGCGAAAATGAGAGCTAGGAACCACCTCATTTTGCCAGAGCGCTTAGAAAGTGAAATTGGGCGCCTCCCAGAAGCCGCCGCTCCGCTGCCCTGCAGCACAGAGCATGATGACCTGCTGGTGGAAATGAGAAACTTCATTGCCTTTCAGGCCCAAGTTGATGGCCAGGCCAGCACCCAGGAGATACTGCAGGAGTTCGAGTCCAGGTTATCAGCATCACAGTCTTGTGTCTTTAGAGAACTCTTGAGAAATCTGTGCACTTTTCATAGAACTTCTGCTGGTGAAGGCATTTGGAAACTCAAGCCAGAATACTGCTGAGCAACATTACTCTCTGGACTTCTAATTGACTTTTCTGATGAAAAGATTAATTATTTAATTATCATGTTTGTCAGTGGAAGTTGGCTGTATTTGATGTTTACTTTGAATGATAGCTACCTCATAAAACTTTGGGGAAGAAGAAATTCTTCTCCAAAACTTAAGTTTTAAAAATACCTGGGTTGACTTTTTTTTTCCAAAATGAATTATGTTATAAATTCAGGGACCTAACCGTTAATCCTTGGAACACACTTGTTCTTTTACCCAGAAGATGCTATCAGGGAACACATTACTTACTACTCATTGGAAGGTTATAGACCAGAACTTGCAAGAATTCTTGTTATTGGTGCTAAAAACATGTCTTACATTCAGTTATACCTGTTCAGATAATCAGTTCATCAGTAGCTATTAACAGTATCTTTTGGGTACCTCGTGTTTAAATGCTTAAACCGATCATTTGCCACTCAAAAAAGAGATCAAATTTGTTACCTTTTGAATCCTATTGATTGCCTTTAAGCAATCTTCCATTAAGGTACTGTTAAATTGGCAAGTTTTTTATTTGCAAAACATAGAATAGTTTGGTAATAAATTATGAGATGTGTATTTGCAGAAGGTTAGAGTTTTCTCAGTTTAAAGTTGCTTTATTTTAAGCAAAGGGCACCTTTTTCCTCCTACACTGACTCTTGGTTTTAGGAAAATGAAATGTGTTACCTTTTAAAAAAACAAACAAAGCCCAAGGTTAACCAAAAGTAAGTACAGATAAAACCGCCAGCACGTGCCCATGCGTGGGAACGCCACTCCGACCACACCCAGGTGGACCGCCATCACCGCATGGTGCTGCCGGGAGGGAGCCTGGAGCGCTGTTTGCTCAGCTCGCTGTCCTCCTCTCTGAGGACGCCGGTAGCCTCGGCCAGGCTCCGCTGTTCTCTGCCTTCTGTCGCGGCATTGCCGTCCCTCCTGTCCTGCGTTCCCCGTGACTCTCCTGTTGTGGGCATCTGCTTTCTGTCTGCGGCTGTTTCTGGCTGTTTACGTGTTTAGAGTTCTGTTACGGTGTCGTTTCGGTCCTTAGTTTGTTTTCTTACCCTGTTTCTCTTTCCTTCTCACTGTTCCGCTTATCGTCTCAGCTCTGAAGTCTTGTTTTCTTAAACTGACCAGACTTCCTAAGTGTCTGCTAGAGCTGCTGTGGTCCAGTGCGTTTGTTCTTAGAGTTGTTTTCTCTGGCTTGCTGTTTGCCAGCTTTCTGATTTTTCTGTATTGCCTTTGCCTTCCTCCCATCTAGCTCATATTGAAGTGAGCAGCAGGTCCCAGATCTCTTTTGTGCTCTTCTCTGCCACTCAAGAGAGGAGGACTCTGGGTTTCAGAGTCAAGGAGGGGCTCTGCTGGGCAACGTGAAGCTTTTGACTAAAGACTTGGGTTTTAGTTACATTTTCTGAGATTTTGTTAAATAACTTGGTCTGTGATTCCCTCCCTTTAGACAGGAGATGTCATAGAGTCGTAATTCCCAGCAGGATTTTGTGCTGCTTTTTCTGGATTCTGGCTTGTTCATTTCATTCCGTTTTTAGCGTGTGTTATTACTAGAGGAAGAGGATCCTACCATCTTCATTCTGCCATCATTGTCTGGAAATAATAGACTTTTAAACGGGTCAGTGCATCCCAAACTTGACTACTTGGCTCAGAAGGGAGTCAAAACTCATGAATTTTGTTTCTGCGAAGTTCTTTTGTTGTTATTGTCTTTAACCTATAAAAAAATTGCATCCCTCTTGTTCTCATATTTAAGTCCTGATGCTGTTCACGAATACGAAGTGCTTGGCAGCATACCTCTGTTGTCTGAAATCTGAAGTCTACTGAGCGAGGGAAGTTGTAGCCTTCTCTTCAAGTAGAAAATGCGGGCACAAGTTGTGATGCAGTCGCAGGGCGATGGTCTTCACTCCCAGCCTGCCTCAGCCCTCCCAGCAGCTGAGACCCTGGGCAGTCACTGCCATGCCTGTGTCTCAGTGTGGACATTGGTAAGCTTTGTCATCATGCCCCTGGGTGGAGATACGTAGAGGAAAATGCTCCAAGTATCATAATTTTAACAACTATGGTTATACTGGTATTAAGCTACAATGAAGGATTGTAAAATCTTTGTGAAATGTGGAAAATCCCTTAGTTAAAACATGACCACTGTTTAAAGCATTTCAGGCAATGCAATACTCTGCCTCCCACTCCTCTTGCTCCTGTTCCAGAGATGAGGACTCTATTTGGTGTGTATTCTTGCGGGCTGTTTTCCATGCCTTTGCAGATACATGTGGCAGCTGCTGCTGCTATAATGTCCATTTTCCCCTTCTCCTTTCCTGCTAAGACTCCTGCTTTGTACCTGGACACCAAGGCTGCTCACTTAACACTCTGCTAAATGGTTAAATGTGGCCACATGACAGGCAGTGGGATGTGAAGAGAACGTCCAGACTGCACCCTGAAATGAGGAACTGGGTATCTACTTTTCTCCACATTCCCCGCTCGTGCTGGCCAACATGCCTGTGGGAGCTTAAGCAGGGACACAAGAGCGTCAGAGTTGTGTGCTGAGGATGGAGAGTCTGGCCTGCCAGTCTCAAACTGCTTCCTTTTCACCTGTTACTTAAGAGCAAAATAAATTCCTGACTTGTTTAAATCACTGTCTTTTGTTGGAGTCTCTTTGTTACAGCAGCTTGTTTTATTTTACATGTGATTTACAAAAATGCAATTATCATCCTCGTTGTTTAACAACTAACTTCTCATTTAACATATGCTAGATACCTTTTCATCTCTCTAAGTGTAACTACCTTCGTGGAATTGCTGGACTTAAAATCAGGTAGGTTTTCAAACGTAATGGATGTTGCGGACCTACCTCCGTCAATTCACACCCCGTAAAAGGACTGTTTCTCCACACTCTCAGCAGGCAGTAGCCCACGTCAGCCTCGGGAGTTTGTTTTCCTAGCCAGTGTTGTGTGGTTGAGAATACCTTGTTTTAACTTGAATTTTTCTGATTACTTATAAAACAAACATTTCCATTCGTAGATCCTCCTTTACAAGTTACCCGTTCATGTTATGTTTACCTAGTTTTACTATAGGTTCCCTTCTGTCTTAGACATCCTCTGAGACAGAAAGGCCGTTGTTCCTACTGTTATTGAACAGTCCAATCTTTTCTCCGAGCGTTTGAAAGATGCCAGGTTTATCATGCGCCCACCTGTCTGTTTCTGGACACTGGATCTAGACTCTGCTCCCCGGCCGCACGCTTCACTGTCTGGCTCGGCACAGTGCTGCGCTGCCTGCAGGCCGGCTTCCTTTCCTTCCCCTCAATGCCGTTGTCTTATTCTTGCGCATTTTCTTTTTCAGGTGAAACTTAGAATCAGTTTGTTAAGTTCCACTAAAATTGTGTTGCTCTTTTGATTGAGATTGTATTAGTTTATACATTAATTTGAGGATAATAGACAATATAGTTTTTGCCTTTAGTATCATGATAGGCTGTTTTTAGAGTAATTTTAATAACTTTCTTCACGAAGGTCTTGCACAGTTCATATTAGGTTGATTCCTATTCCTATTCCTAAAATAGCTATTTTATAGATGTTCCTAGAAGGAAATGGCAACCCACTCCAGTGTTCTTGCCTGGAGAATCCCAGGGACCGGGGAGCCTGGTGGGCTGCCGCCTATGAGGTCGCACAGAGTCGGACATGACTGAAGTGACTTAGCAACTTAGCAGCTATTTTATAGATGTTTTGTTAGGGATTTTTTTACTTCTGCATAAAGCTATGGAGAATTAGAACAGAGAACTTTATTATATACAGGTTTTTAAATATAGCCAAATTCAGTTTCATTTTGTTTCCTTGAGAACCCTTTTCCTAACTAAAGCCATGATTACACTCTCATAAATTCTCTTATAAACTCCATGTGGATAATTAAACTTTTTCTAGCACCTTTAAAAACATATTTCATCCTTTCCCTCCTGATTTACGAGGCTTCATCTATCATTATATCTGATTTCTATAATTATGGGAATATTTCTGGTCTCTGTACTCATGTTAAATTGGTCTACTTAATTTTGCCAATAACCCACTGTTTTAATCATTGTACTTTATAATTGGCAATCATAGTATAATAGAATGATTCCCTTCATCTTCTAAGAAATTTCTTATTTCTTGGACCTTTGTTCCTGAGTTTTGGAATCAGCTTGTTACATTTGGATCTTGCTTTTGAAATTGTAATGACTGTACAGGTTGCTTGTGAAGGATTGTTTATGATACTGAGTTTCTCAGCTATGAATAGAACACATCACTCTATTTATGATACATATTATAAAGACATAATTCCATTGTGTCTTTCACTTACATCTTATAAGGTCATGCACATCTTACATTTATTCCTAATTCTACAGTTTTGGTTGCTATCCTGACATTTTAAATATTCCATTTTTTAGTTTATAAACTGGAGTATTGTTGGATTTTACATATTGGTCTTGTATTTAGCAACCTTGCTGAACTCTTTTATTAAATCCAATAAGTCTATAAATTGTCCTGTATGTAACAGTCTTGTCAGCTACAAGTAATGACAATTGTATTTCTTTGATTTCAATACTTACACTACATATTTCCAATATGATAATATATTTGACAATGATTGGCATCCTTGCCTTATTCCTGACACTGAAGATTAAATTTCCAAAGTTTTACCATTGAACATGTGGTTGCTTTTATTTCTTGGCAAATGATTTTTATCAGTTAAAGAAATGCTCTTTCCAGTTCTGAATCCAGGGCTGAATTTTATTAAATGCTTTTTCTGCATCTATTGATTTAATTGTGTTGTTTTTCCCCTTTAAATCTCTTAGTGTTGTAAAGTTCACAGTAATTTTCCAACATGAAAACATCTTTTAGACTCCTAGAATGGCAGTGTGAAGGGCTGTGCAGAAGTGCAATCCAGAAAAGGACTGTAACTGGATGAAATTCCAGAAGACAAACACCCCTCCCCTCCCTGGAAAATTTAATGTTTCTGGAAATAATCCTAAGGGTATACTGTAAATAAGAGACAGTCAAGAAATCTGCTAAATATTGGTAAGAACAGCTAGAGTCTGTGACTCCTGACACAGACTATTCCTTCCCTGCTTCCTCCTCGTCTCAGTGTGATGACAGATTCTATAATCCAGGTAACCTGTAATCCTAGAAAAGGGGGTTCCCTCTTTCAGGTTCCAGTCAAGGAATATAGCATCTCATGGGAGAGGGACGTGCATTAAAGACACGCACTGGCTTGGGTCTGCTTAGGCGGAAAACCATGACTTGCTCATTTGGTTTGTCTTACGGGGAACTGGTCCATATTAAATTTACTTAACACAGCTTACTTCTAAGTCTCAGATTCTTTGTATGTAAGATAGGAATAAATACAGCACCTACTTTATGGGGTTACCGTGAAGACTGGTTTCAGATAATGCAAAATATCAAGTGTCTGGCATGTAGAATGTTCCCAATAAATGCTAACCACTGGGGGGGAAAGCACTCAGCTAATAAGACCCAGAGTTGGACCCAGGTTGTATGGCTGCAGGGCCATCCTGTTTGATCCCTGTTTGGACCCTGGCATCTCCAGGTGTCTGTCTGGATCCAGATGAAGGCCTCGGCCAGCAGCTTTCTGTGTTTTGCCGTCCTGACTGCAAACGAAATGGGCACGTTGCAGGACAGCTATGGCAAGATCAACGGGAAGTGGACAGGAAAGAGGACAGGAACCCCTTGCTGGTCATCCACACCAATACCAGGGGCAAGGAGCCCCCTGGGGGACTGCCCAGCCCTGCCCGACGGGAGGATGGCTTCACACTCAGCCTGGGAGAGCGAGCGCTCTGTTGACAGTGCCCTGAGTGTCACGGCCCCTCTGACAGGCAGGGGGGACATTAGAGATGAAAGCTTTCTGGAACTAGCCCTTTGCACACTGAGAATTCAGTCAAAACCCTGAATGAGCAGGACCAAAGCATGGGTATGCTGGCCACTGGCCCAGATGGAGTAGAAGCTGCATTCAGAGTCCTTCCCCAGCTCTCGCTGGACTCTGACCCTCCCCTCTCTCTGATCACTTTCCCTGCAGGGTCCTGCCTGGCTGGCCAGCATGAAGCTGCTCAGGCTCCCCTCCTGCCACAACGACCTGAGCCCAGTGACCCAGGTTCCAGTCCTGGCTTGTTTTTCCATCAGTCCATCGTGATGGAGTTGAGGTGGGGGGGTGGTGGGTACTAGCAAGGCCTCGTTCTGCCCCAGCTCAGGCCCTCCATGGCTCTGAGGTTTTATCCCCCTCTCTCACCTTTTGTGGGGCTGGAACCTGCAGAGCCACTTGACAGTCAGAGACCCTGGTTCATGAGTCCCCCAGCTCCCAAACATCCATATCCCCGTCACAGACAGAAGCTTATCATTGTGCAGTAAAACCCAACTGCATAGGCCCGTGTCTTTGGGAACACTGGCTGTCTGGAGATCCAAATGGGAACGGATTCTTTAAGTCTGCAGAGCCTTCTGCTGTTTTGCTATGGGCGTGCCCTGACACCTCTGGATGTGCAGGACACCTCTGGGTATGTCTGGGCCCTTCTAGCCTGGCAACAATTGGTTGACTGAATAGATGGAAGCACACCCATACCCACTTTCTTCAAATAATCCCCTGTCTGTAGTTGGTGGCGGGCAGACAAGCCTCCCTCATGCCTCTGTTCCCCTCCATGTTTTTGTGTGACCAGGACCAGGGTCAGGCTGAGCCAGGAAATCCCATGCAAGGGAGCGGGGCGGGGCGAGGGGGTTACCTGTGCCTTCCTCCCAGGGCTTCAGCTCTTGCAATGTTCAGGGGCAGTTTGTGAGTGGCCAGTTGTGGCTCTGCAGAGCAGAGTGTCACCTGAGGGAGGCCTCAGCTGTTTCCAAGGTCCATCTGCCTTCTCTGCAGCTGACAATGCCTCCCCCAATTCCTCCATCAGATGCTCCTTTAAGGGGGCGGCGGATGCTGAAAGCAGTCCCCACTCATCCCGCTCCTAGATTGACCCTGACTTTAGAAGGTGAACATGACAAGTAAGGCAAGCCACCACGCAGGGAGCCTCAGGCTCCTCTGTGTGTGGTTTTTCTGGATAGTTCCTTTCCCCTGAATTCTCAGTGGTGCTCCAGGGCTGCCTTCTCCTGCTCCTGCCCCCTCCTAAGCAGAAACAAACATTTGACGGATCCGGGAGCCTAGATGGAACACTAGAATAGAGGGAGTGTCTGGGCAAGCAGGGAAGCAGGCCTGCAGGGAAAGTGATGTAGGTGATGTAAGAATGGGGTCCTCCTGGGGCCGGGGAGGAGGTGTGTCCCTTCCTGGGTAGCCAGAGAACCAGTGCCTTAAGGAGGAACGAGGGCTCTGCCTCCCCCGACTCATAGCAAGGGCAGTGAGGGGACAGCCTTGCTTCACTGAGATGAAAGCCCAGAGCAGGTGGGATTGTCCTGGGTAGACACACAGCCACTTCCGCACAATAAATGAAGAATATACACAGCACAGATGACAGACAGAAGGGGAAAATCTTAACTGCATTTAAAGCTCTTACAAATCATCAGTCCTCCAGTAGGACTCGTGAACCTTCCAATAGGAAAGTAAGCATGGAATACTCAGGCCCTCCTTAAAAAAAAAACAAAGAAATACATCACAGCAGAAGCTATAGGCTTTCCTGGGGGCTCAGCAGTAAGGAATAAGCTTGCAGTGCAGGAGATGCTGGTTCAGTCCCTGGAGAGGGAAATACAACCCACTCCAGTATTCTTGCCTGGAGAATCCCAGGGACAGCAGAGCCCTGAGGACTACAGTCCATAGGAGCGCAAAAAGCGGGGCATGACCTAGCCACCAAGCAACAAACAGAATATATGTACAATAAACTGTTTAACCACCTAAAAATGAAAGAAAAAGAGAAAACAAGATGCCATTTTTGTTTGAGGCTTATCTGAGAATATCTGAGACTGTCAGAAACTATTTAAACAGTTGTCTGCTGCCTCCATGAGTATGGGGAGCAAGCCGGGCACCCGGCCTGTGGGAGCTCCCATTGTCCCCGAGGTCCCTGGGTTGTGACTGCTCTCCATCAGGCAGAGAGGCAGCCATGCGACAGCAAGTGAAGCTTCAGGTAAGGCGCTCGCTCACCAGCACCTCTGCACTGGTCTCCCCTAAATGATCTTTCGTGCACCCTCACCATAGTCTCACTATGGCTCATTAAACAGCGGTAATTAAAACAAAATATATTAGGTTTGTGTATCCTGGCCTTTGTAAGGGAATGAAGTTTACAACGGTGCTGGTGCAGAGCTGGGACTGCAGGACCTAAAATCAGCAGAGTAGTTAAGGGGAAGTTGCCTATTGTCGTGCAGAGTTTCACTTCTTAGGGGCAGTGAGCTCTCCCTGGGGGTGGGAGTCCTGGCTGGGGTGGGGGAGGGGACCAGGGGCTGCTGGTGGCTGGTCCAGCCAGGGGAAGAGCTGGAGTTTGCTCAGTTAGCAGAATGCTGTCTGCCACGTGCAGTTCCAGACACCGAGTTGCTCCACTGAGCTTGCATGCTAGCAGGGAGGTGGGCCAATAAAACATGGGACAGTGTTGATGGCGAAGAAGGCAGTTAAAGCGGGAGAAGGGCTGAGAGCTGGGGGTGTGGGGAGAGCTCTGTGGTGGCCCTGGGAGTCTTCTCTCGAAGAGATGACTTTGAGCTGGGAATGAATAATGGGAAGGCCGGAGCTTTGAAGGTGGGAAGACGCTGGCCAGGCTGGGGTGGGGACGGGGTACAGGAGGGGTTTCTCTGATCACCCTGGGTGAGATCATTAGGACACTCCCAGTGATCTCTTGCTCTTCAACCTCCCACCCTCTTCACCCCCTCCTCATAAGCAGGTAAACCACCAATCTGTATAATAAAGACACTGCCCAGTCTGTGGGCCCAGAAGGAGCCAGAGGCAGAAGCTTCAGGAAAGGCCCGTTCTTGAGCTAGAGCTACCTGTGAGGCTCAGGGTGGACCCCAGCTTCATCTGTAGTGCTCACCTGGAGAAGAAGACATGCCCAGCTCTTGCAGGGGTGTCAGCTCTATCCACGCATCCATCCGTCCATCTGTCCGTCTGTCCTGCAACCAGAAGACATTCACACATTCTGAGCCCCCACTCTGTGCCAGGGCTTTGATGGGAGCAGGCAACACCCGGATAAATCAGCGGGGGCTCCAGTCTTCCTTGGAAAGCTGTCTGTACAGGACTTCCTGCTGAAGAGGAAGGGGCGAGTGTCTTTGCAGTTTGGTGCCACCTAGTGGCAAGTTGTTGGCTCTGGCTTAATAGGGGCGACTCTGGGTTGGGGCAGGGCCGTGGGACGCCAGGATAACAGCAGCACTCTCAGAAGCTCAGCCAGTGGGTAACAGTCCTTCGCCAGCCCAGTCTGAGGAAACTGGGCTGAGCCACCTGGGGACAGAGAGAGCCCTCCTCCTTCCCTTTTCTGGTCCCCAAGATGGGGTTGCTCAAGGTTTGCCTTCCTGCCTTCCTCCCACTTCCCCTCTTCTCCTTTTAACCTGAGCTCACATTTTCATCAAATCACTAGTGCTGACCTGTGACCCAGGATGTATGGCCATTCTGTCGGGGTGTGAACAGAGGCCCCATCTGCTGGTGGCAGGCCTGGTGGTGGAGGAGCCGAGAAGATGTGGGGAGCCCTGAGGACCACTGCTTATGCCCCTGCTCTAGGGAGAAATTAGCTAGCAGGCTGGAGTGCTGGAGTCCTGACTCCCCTGGTATTTGACCTGTGACTGTCTTCCTCCTTAGCCTGGGAAAAAAGCCCTGACCTCATGCCTCTCCCAGAACCTGCCTACACCACCTTCCGGCTCCCACCCCAGTGACCCCTGGCTTTGGGTTTCCTGATTGTGTCTGCAACCAGCCTCCCAAGGGTCTGTTTAGGGGATCAGGGTCTTCCATCCAGATTGTGCCCTGGCCTGTGAGTCTTTACATCTGACTCTCTGGGCTGTCCCTGAGACCCTGTCTCGTTTCCGTGTTGCCACCCAAGACTAGAGAGGGCTGCTGCAGGCTTGTGGGATTTGTGTTACACTTTTCAGTTTGGGGTGGTGGTCACTGATGTCTGCCATTCATGCAGGCTGGTCTCCTTGGTAAAGGATGGAGAGTTGAAGGGTGCTCGAGGTAGTAAAAGTGAAAGGTGCTCAGTTCAGTTCAGTTCAGTCGCTCAGTCGTGTCCGACGCTTTGCGACCCCATGAATCACAACACGCCAGGCCTCCCTGTCCATCACCATCTCCCGGAGTTCACTCAGACTCACGTCCATCGAGTCCGTGATGCCATCCAGCCATCTCATTCTCCGTCGTCCCCTTCTCCTCCTGCCCCCAATCCCTCCCAGCATCAGAGTCTTTTCCAATGAGTCAACTCTTCACATGAGGTGGCCAAAGTACTGGAGCTTCAGCTTTAGCATCATTCCTTCCAAAGCAATCCCAGGGCTGATCTCCTTCAGAATGGACTGGTTGGATCTCCTTGCAGTCCAAGAGACTCTCAAGAGTCTTCTCCAACACCACAGTTCAAAAGCATCAATTCTTCAGCACTCAGCTTTCTTCACAGTCCAACTCTCACATCCATAAATGACCACTGGAAAAACCATAGCCTTGATTAGATGGACCTTAGTCGGCAAAGTAATGTCTCTGCTTTTTAATATGCTGTCTAGGTTGGTCATAACTTTTCTTCCAAGGAGTAAGCATCTTTTAATTTCATGGCTGCAGTCACCATCTACCGTGATTTTGGAGCTCCCCAAAATAAAGTCTGCCACTGTTTCCCCATCTATTTGCCATGAAGTGATGGGACCAGATGCCATGATCTTAGTTTTCTGAATGTTGAGCTTTAAGCCAACTTTTTCACTCTCCTCTTTCACTTTCATCAAGAGGCTTTTTAGTTCCTCTTCACTTTCTGCCATAAGGGTTAGTCATGTCCAACTCTTTGAGACCCCATGGACTATATAGTCCACGGGATTCTCCAGGGCAGAATACTGGAGTGGGTAGCCTTTCCCTTCCCCAGGGGATCTTCCCAAACCAGGGATCGAACCCAGGTTTCCTGCATTGCAGCCGGGTTCTTTACCAGCTGAGCCATGAGGGAAGCCAAAAAGAAAAGCATTTAAGCGGGCATAGGCTTTCACAGAGTCGGGAGCAAGCACAAAAGACTCGGGCTTTCCAGGGGGCTCAGTGGTAAAAGAATCCTCCTGCCACTGCAGGGGATGCGGGTTTGATCCCTGAGTCGGGGAGATGCCCTGGAGAAGGAAGCGGCAGCCCACTCCAGTATCCTTGCCGGGGAAATCCTATGGGCAGAGGGATCTGGTGGGCTACAGACCATGGGGTCACAAAGAGCTGGACAGAGCTTGGTGACTGAATATGCACGAATGACTCTCAGGAATCTTCAGCATGTTTATTGCTCGTTCAAGCAGTTTGTCTACTGGAAGATTTATCTTAGGAGATAAACAATGGCTGTACGGATGTTCCACAACAGCCCCTCGATGGAGCAGCGCTGTGGCGGACAGTGACTGCTGCCCCCAGCGTTCACTCTCGTTTCTCCCAGGGTAACAGACCCTGCGGTGCTCATCTGGGCACACGGATGTCTCCCTGCCAGCTGGGTGGAGACGTGCTCCTGGCCATGGGGATGCAGGCAGAGGCAGCGTGTGTACCTTCCAGATGCTGGAAGGGCTGTGCCCTCCAGTGAAGGGTGCGCCACCAGCCCTCCTTCTCTACCCTCCCTGCTGGCTGTGAGGCAGATGTGGAGAGGGTCCTCCTGGGCACGTGGACAAGGGCCACACCCGAGGGATGGTGGAGAAAGCAGATTAAAGGGAGCCCTGCCACTTCAGAGAGGAGAGCCAGCAAAGCAGAGTGGACATCCACACAAGAGGGAAATGCGCTGTCTTGTTTAAGCCACTGTTAAAGGTCTCTGTCCCAACAACTGAACATATACTCCAACTGTGTGTAGAACCACTAAGAATATTGTGGAAGAACATTTAATGACGCAGAAAGACATTCACAATATATTGCGAAGTGAGTAAGAACCAGGTAATGTTATGGTCCCACTTTTGTTCTTTAAAAAATATACATAAAACAAATTCATATAAAACATCTGTAAGCTCGACTATAAAATGTTAATAATGGTTCCCTTAGGTTGTAAGATTGTGGATGTTTTAAATTTCATTGTCTTATGTGCTTTTTAAAAATTATCTTCACATTCAATTCATTGATTTTTCCTTTAAACACTTTTTCTGAGGAGCAGAATAAAAGGGACCTACCACTTCAAAAAAATCTATTCACTTAAACAAATCTTATAATCTCTTGTAAGTCCAGATGCCCTCAGATGTCAGGTAGAAATGGTCTTTGTGTAAACGGACCGGCGTTACAAAGAGGCAGGTGTGGAGCTTGGCCAGCGGCGTTCCTACAATCGTTTTCACATTTCAAACGTAATAAAGCCAGTATCGATTCTGGTTGAACAACAAGAACAAATCTTTCACCACAGTAGCCAGGTGGATGCCCCTTCAGAAATTAAAAATTGAGGATCCTCTCCCCCTCCCCCATTTCTTCACTGGTACCTCCCCCCATCCGAACTCTATTTCTTGGTTAAAGGGGCAAAGGTGGTGAGAGGTCAGAGCCCAAAGACAATCTTGGAAGAGCTAAGGCAGACAGGGCATCCCTTAGATAGGACAGAATTTAGCACAGGCTTTGCCAGTGAGGGGCTGGACTGGACAGAGGGCACTGAGGGAGAAGGAGGGAGGGAGGGAGGGGACAGGGAGAGAGTCAGAGGGGATGCAGAAGCAGAGAGCTCTTACCCATTCCCCAAACCCGCCCCTCTTCAGGGCCGGGCCTCATGCGTGCTAACCTCCACCGCCACATCTGCGGAGCCTGTTACTGTATCATAAGGCATTCTCCTGAGACGGGAATCATGTGCCTGTTGCAGAGAGGAGATGGTGCTCAGGAGCTGGAAAGCAGTACAGGGGATTTCAGGCGCGGAGCACCATGTGTATTCTAGCACTGCGGGTTAAGTGGGGAGAGCGAAAGCCCTCAAATGGTTTGTGAGTCAAGTTGGGCAAAACAGGAGAAGAGCTTTCCTCCTGTAAGACTGCACAGTGTGTCCATTTTGCTCTGTGACTATTCAAAAGCCCTCTGCACCAGGAGAGAGGAGACAGTTGGTTGGCCCTTGATTCAGGTGCTTATTTGTGCCCTGGCTTACCCTAGGGAACACTGAAGGACGCAGGCCAGCACGGGAGGGAGAGGCGCTGGTCGCCAAGTGCTCTGCCGACGTCCGCGTCCTCCTGAGCTTGAGCCCCTAGACCTGGCCTCATTCTGATGTGTTCTGCATTGCATGTCTAGTAGTAGGTGCTAGGCACTGGGCTAAGGGCAGAGAGCGTCATGATGAACCCACGCTGACCTGTTCTCTACCTTCAAGGCTTTTAGTCTACTTCAGGAGATAATATTAGAAAAAAATCACACAAATAAAATTAAAAGATTTTAAGCATAGTGAAAGAAAAGCCATCTCTTGCACAACATGGCTCTCAGTGAGCAACTGTTGGAGTGAGAGGTGAAGAAGAGGAAAATTGGAGCTTCAGCATGGCATCAGGGAAGCTTTGTGGGAGCCCCCACTTCCCTGGCAAAGCTGAGCCTTGTCCATCACTGCTTCAGCTGCCCTCCTGCAGCAGCTGGGCTCAGCCTCTCTGGCCGGGACTCTGGACCATGCGTCTGGGGGTCTGGGAGGGGGCAGACTTGGGGAGCAGGGGTCCATCCTTCCAGGGTACAGCCTGTCACTGGAACCTGGACTTTGGTGAGCTCTGCTACAGTGGTTATGAGAGGCTTTCCTGACACACCAGCCTCCTCAGTCCCCGGGGGTTTGTGTACAAATGCATCTGCTGAAGGCACCTGGCACAGAGCTGGGACTCCACAGCTGTTTTGTGGAATGAATGAAAAAACGGATGGATGGACAGGTACATGGAGAATGTCCCAGCATCAGTATGTCAAGCTGAGCCTTGCCACTCTCCAGGCTGGCCTGTGGGGCGCTGTGGGCTGATTGGTGATGGGGCAGAGTGATGGGAACTGCCTGCACCAGCCTTGCTTAGACATCAGTCAGTTTTATTCAATAAATATTTATGCTGAGATTTAAATGGGCTCTGAGAGGCTCCCACTGAGTGAGGCCGGCAGGAAGGAAGGAAGGCAAAGTGGACCCTACTCTTGGAGTGTGCTGAGAAGCTCTGCTCCATACACCCAGGGTGTGTCCATGCTGGGCAGGATCATGGTGAGCTGAGTCACAAAGGCAGAGCCAGAGAGTGTGAGCAGAGCTGTGAGCTGGGTGTGGGGGCAGGGCCAGTAGGTGGGAAGAGGCGGGTCTAACCACAGCCGGGTGTGGGCTGGTCAGAAGAGAAGTGGGGGGAGTTCCTCTAAATCCAGGTTTGCAAGGATGTCACAGAGAAGTCACAGTTCTGAAGCACCTACTGGGTGTGTGTGTGTGAGTGTGAGTGTATGTGTGTGTGTGTGTGTGTGAGTGTGTGTGAGTGTGTGTGTGTGTGTGAGTGTGTGTGTGTGTGTATGAGAGACAGACAGAAACAGAGAGAGAGAATAAGGTATTGATGTTCTGATGCACTGATGGCCAGCCAGATACTGAAAGGCAGGCATTGTCAGTCCTGCTTTGTAGATAAAGGGGTTTAAGAAGCCAAAGTTAACCCCAAGTCTGTGTGATTACAAACCTACTCCCTTTGCACCGTAGATGTTTACATAATTCGAGTCTGTTAGAAATTAGAAAGCTTTTATTGTGCTTACTAATATTCATGTTGCAAACATTTCATTTCTTTCATAGTCATTTCAATTAAACTCTACACATTTACTGAACACTTAGCATGGACAATTGACTGTATTTTGTTTCAGGAAAAACATGTCTTATTAAAGAGGGCCAGTCAAGAGCACAGGGCTTGTGGCTGGGAGGTGGGCTCCAGCCCTGCTTCTGTCGCCAGCCAGCCCCTCCCGGTGCCATCTCCCCACTCCCCCTTAACGTTCAAGCAGCTTTGTTATTTTATTCTTATGGGGAGAACAGTTTTACACTGAAGGGTTGACCTTGAAAGCTATTTGTCCTAGAGGTTTATTGGTGAGATCATTTAGATTTGGAGACAGATCTTTCTTCTATTTTAGGCTGGATCCTATTTGAGATTTCCTTGGATTGATTTCATTTTCTTTCCAGCAACTTATTATGATGTTAATAGTAGCCAGCTACTATTAACAACTAAATGTTGCTAAAATGATTTTGCTCCAAGTCAGTGACTCCAGTAGATCCAGCAGCGTAGTCCTGGATGTCGGGGTCTTAGAAACGGATTCCTGTAGGCTCAGCTTTAGGACATATCCCAGACTATGTGGTCCAGCTCCCTGAGACTTTCCCTGCAGCAGGAATTGGGAAGCAAGAGGCTGAGGGCTGATACTGAGCCTTGTCAAGACCCTTGGGCTCTGGTGTGATGGCCAGGATGCTGAGGACCAAGGGGAGACCTGGTTGTGCGCTCTGGGCAGAGAGGGTGCTTCTTCATCTGAAGCTGCGAAAGGGTGCAGGAGCATCCTGGGAGCCCCTCCCCCAGCAGGAGGTGGGCTGCATTATGAAAGCTGCCCTTCTAGAGAGCTCTCTAGGGCAGAGGAGAGAAGACCAGTGAATCCAGCGCCTTTCCGAGTGGCACCAGGTGGTGCCAGTTTCCCTTCTCCCTGCTCCCTCCCATTTCCTTTCCTATCCAAAATCTCTAGAGATTGGCTCCTGCACCAGAGATCAGCTCCTGCGCCAGAGATCAGCTCTGTCTCCTGCGCCTAGCACAGAGGGGTTGCTAGATAAATGTTTACAGAAGTGGACCAAACTAGACTCTGAAACTCCAGGGATTGTGGACTCTGTCTTCCTCAATATAGCCCTTTCCCATCCTAATATTTGATAAGAATGCCTTAATAGTCTGGAAATTATGCTAGACTCACACAGAATTTATGTCAGAGGTAGGAAAGCCAAATGTCTGCAGGAACCTGGTGGGTCACACAAATATGAGAGGCGACCTGGAGGAAAGTAGTGTGGAACAGTGGGGGCTACAGGCAAGTAGAGTTGACATGCCCAGGCTAAAGGCACTCAATTTGAACTTCTAACAGATTTCTGATGGCCAGGTAAAACACCTCTGATATAGCTTAAAGGGCCTTGGTTTAGGTTTCTAGCCAAATAGGTGTGTGCTCAACAAACCAAGCAAAGAAGCATGAAGGGGAAAATGTAAGGAAACAAGCTTGGTTGACTGGCAGATGGGGTAGAAGAAGGTGCCAAAGAAGGACTCTCCCCATGGTGCTGCATCCTGGAGACAGCCAGAAGAGGCACGTGCCATCTCTAAGTATCCAGAGCAGCTCAGAGCAGCATCTCTCCAAGAATGTGGCCCCCTAGTGGATCATGGTAGTGGCAAGACAATAGTAACAATAATGATAGTGTAACAGTTGTAGCAAATGAGTGGTTGTTACGTGCTGGGCATTGTTTTCAGTATTTCTCCCCTCCCCTTAACTGAAAAAGATAGCCTTTATTTTTTTAGAGCAATTTTCTGTGCATAGCCTCCCCATTATCAGCACCCCCATCGGATGGTACAGTCAGTGATTCTACGCTGACGCATCATAATCACCAGAGCTCGGAGTGCATGTCAGAGTTCACCCTTGGTGCTGCACAGTCTTCGGGTTGTAACAAAAGTATAGTGACATGTACCCGTCACTGCAATATACAGAATGTTTTCACTGCCCTAAGCCCTTTAGCACTGTTTTTAATCTTCCCACCAGAACTTGATGCAGGCATTTTTATCCCCTTTGTGTAGAAAGTCGTGGGGGTCTGGAAAGGGCATGTGACCTGCTCAAGCTCACCTTGCTCATGAGGACTGGAGCCTGCTTGAATGGCAACAAGTACGCACAGACTCTTCAGGCAGTGGACCTGCCTCGGGCACAATGCTTTCTCACCTTGTGAGGATTAGGCAGACTAGAGCCAGCTATGAGAGCCCCCAAGAACCATATGGGGATACACTTTGTCCTGCAGTCATCGCAGGTGAAGCTATTGGAAGCTGGCTTGTACTTAAGTAGCTGCTCTTCCTTTTACAAGACAGTAAAACTAATGAATGATGGGAAATTTCCAAGATAACCAAATGCCTATCTTTTCCTTGTTGTGTGTGTGTGTGTGTGTGTGTGTGTGTGTGTGTACGGGTGTGTGTGTGTATATCCCATTCATAGTACCCTGTTCATCTGGAATTTCAATTAGCTGCTATTTCCCCGACATATTCCATCATGTTTGGCAAACCAGACTTTCTTGGCTGGCCATTTCCAAAACTACAAAGGACTACAGATTTGCAGAGGATGTATGGGGTCCCTACTGAGCATGCATGAGCTGCACTTTCTGTCTTGGGAAAGCTGTGTGGCCACAGGGAGCTACACCTGAGAGGCTTTAAGAAATTTAAACAGTGAAACAATATTACAGATCATCCGGGCACTTTGAAAACTCGTAAACAGGAATTCAGGGTGTTCTTTTTCCCTCCCTGAAAATTGGAATATTTTTATCTGCTTGACCCCATTGTTATGCTTTTAAACTGTGTTTACTGAAATTTTTTCTGCTAAAGAAAGTTTTGAAACGGAAGTTGGAAAAATCTCTTCTGAGTACAGCTGAAACGTCAAATCCAACACAATGCATTCGGACTCAAAAGATGTTGACAGTGGTGTCTCCAAATGTTTTTCCATTTTCCTAAAACAGAGCAAATGGTAAGAAATAAATACCATGTGTGATGTTGGAGACATTGACCTGGAGTTTCAACCCCTTACATTTTTTAAAGATTTGGAATTCTTTTCAGGAATCAATTAAAAATAACTCATAATTCAACAGAAGGACAATTTAGGGCTTCCAGGTATAGATGTTCCAATTTCCAGCATTTTATTGCTGCTCTCAGTATTTTTGTGATGACAGTTCTCTCTTCATAGAGAACAAGCTTAAAATTAGAAAAATCAAACACCCATTAGAGAAAGCAGATTTACTCTCCTATTAATTGATACGGAGATGGAAAGCTACCATCACCCAGACAGGAGCCCAGCGCATCCCCTGCAGACATTCTCAGGGGCCAGAGCCTGGGTCAGCAACTGCCCACTCGGCCCAAGCCGAAGTTGTCTGTCTTTTAAGAGCGGAGGCTTGAATTTTCAGTGGGAGGGATGCGCTGCTCTAGGGACACCGCTCGGTAACAGCTGCACACAAATCTTAGGATGTGTGGTACTGTCTTCCCACTTGATTTTATTTTTTTTAAATGATCAACCTTGAAAGTTGAACTCACTACTCTGTTCCAGCTTCTCTTTGCTCTGCTGGACAGGAGGTAAGGTAGCATGCCAGTTTAGTAAAAAGAAAATGATTCTTAGAGAGAATGAAGACTGCTGCTGCTGTGTGTTAAATACAGAGAAGGAGCCTTTGAGGACCAACCACACAATTGCATCCTTCTAGAGACTGGAAGCAACCCAGGTGGGAGTGGGGAAGGCCCGCGCTGATAGAGTCTGTTGAAATATGACCCGTGGTTTTAGCTTTAAATAAGCATTCCCGTCCTAAGAGAAGCCCCCTCTAATATCTCCTGCAGCTTTGATTTTGGAACACGTCACATTCCTCATTAAAGCAATCACTGTTAAAACATAAAGCAACACAGGATTTATTTCTTCATTAAACTGATGATCCGTATATGAAGCCAATTAACATTATGAGTCTGGTGAACATCAAGTGTAAAGAGGTTAGAGAAAATTAAAAGCAGTCACCTTGGTCTTTAGATAAAGAAAGTACACTTTTAGGTTGTAAATTATCAGAGTGTCCAAGCGGGACAGATTGGTGAATTTGGTTAATTGGAAAATACATTTTACCGCACAGGAATTAAGAAAAAATAACCTTTTCGTTACCGAAGCTCTTTTTTAGAGGGGAAGGAAATGGTAGCTATACGTGTTAGTCACCTCTTGCCGGTCCCGGCCCGGAGGGTCGGAGACAATCCGAGGAAAAAAAGAGCCGCCACCAAAGTTTGCTGTAGCCGTTCCTTTCCGTGATTGCTTGGTTGGCTATTCGCTGTTTCGCCAACAGGAACGAGCCCGGCCTCGAGGCTGGGGGAGAGGAACTTCGGGGAAACGAGGCCGAGGGTCCCGCTGGCTCTGAGCCCCGCTCTGGGTGAGTGTTTTGCGGGAGCCCGGCCAAGTGTCCCGGCGGGGAGACAGCCAGGCTCGGGTGCGGGACGCTGGGAAGGCCGGGACTAGACGGAGAGCGGCAGTGGGACGCTTCCCGGCTGGCGCCGCGGGCCAGAAGCTGGGCGTTGGGCTCTGGAACGGAGTTCGGCCCCTGCTGCGAGCACTGAGCGAGCGTCCCAAGTAACTTTCTCGTTTGGGACAAGAAGAGGATTGGGATCGGCTCCCAACACCCAGAATCTGGCGGGTGCATCCCGCCGCCGCGGAGCACAGGGCCGCAGAGGGGACCTTGTGACTGGTCGCTTCCCTTAGCATCCCGGTAGAAACAGGTGCCGCTGTCCAGGGTTCTGACCACAGGAGGCTCGGGGAGCGCCCTGCCTGCAGACCCAGGACAAGCCCGTCCAGTGCCCAGGACATCTCTGGGCCTTGACAGGAAACTGCTTCGGCCGATGTCAGGAATGGGGACCTGAGACGGGCTTGGACCTCGTTGGTTTTGGGGGCCAACGCAGCGCTGGGCGCCTGGTTCCTAGGGTTCCTACACAGATACTCAGGTGCTCCTTGGAGCATCTTGTGGAGCCAGCCCAGATGTTTTCCTCACCTCGTTTCTCAGGCACTCAGCTCCGAAACTCGCAGGGTGCTTGCAGGAGGCCGCCTAGGGTAAGTAGGAGTTTGAGGGGGCTTTTGGAAGACCCAGGCACCCAAGGGGGAGACTCCGACTCTCGAAAAGAACTCCAGAGAGCGCGGGTGCTCTGAGGTGCAGAGAGAGAGAGCGCGCTGAGCTTCCTGGCCTGGGCTGAAATAGGGTCGGTTCTCAGGGCTCTAGCCCTTTCCGGATGGAGTGGAAATGGCTCCCTCACTACCCCGCCAGCCCAGCTTGCTATTGCGCCCGCCGCCCAGACCTGCAGGCATGCTCCCTGCTGGCGGGTCGCCTGGACTCCTGGAGTCGGTGGCCCTGGCGAAGCTGGCGCCGCGGGCTCTCTCCGCTCAGAATCCAGCCAGCGTTTCCAGTGGTTTCTTCCTTGAGATGAGGTCGGCTTTCTGCGCCTGGGTGGGCTGAGCCCAGGAGGGGCCGCTGAAGTGTAGCGGCCCGATTTGTCTCTGCGGAAGCGGTCCTGCTTCTTCCTCCTGGCGGTTTTCAGAGGGCCATCCACGGGTGGTCCAGGGCCCTGGCAGTCAACCTGCCCTCCAGCTCGATGCGCCTTCCTTGGGGGTGGGTGTCCACGTGTGGGCCCCCAGGCCTTTTGTTTCCCACTCACTGTGTCTTTAAGATCAAGGCGGGATCCCAGGCGATGCAGGGACCCGACCTATTGCCTCGCCAGGGATCCTGAACGCAGCATTAGAATGTTTATAAAATATTCAATTTATGCAGTCTGTCCAAGAAGCCATCGTCCCAAAATAAAATCAGCAGTCTAGACGGAACACAGACACCAGAACTTATCAACAGTTGTCTGACTAGCATCTTCTGATGCATCTTGAGTGGGTCATAATACCAACTTTATTTTCAGTGGTGCATAAATTAATTACACGCATTTAATAACCAAAATATCATTATATTCCCCCTTTAATATCATAAAGGCTTTCCGCCAGGGAAGCACTTAATAGTGCAGGGGGCCGTAACGGGCTATTATCCTAGCGTAATGCTATTACAGAACCAATTATGCGCCATTAGACTTGCTTTTTTTGCAGTTTATGTGATTTGATCCAATCCTGCGCCCCTGACTTGAAAATTTCAGCCCGGTACTTTAGAGTTTAATTTTCACCCAGGCAGAGGGAAGGGCGGTCTCTCTCCGCTGAGTGTCTGCCTCGGATGCATTTTAAAAGTAATTGCGAAGGGTCCCACCGCATATCATTTGCATGGAGAAGCGAACATAAATTCAGGGACCCCTTGCTGAGAACAAAATCAAACTTTCCTTTTGTACGGTCGCTTGGAAAGGGAAGCCGTGTGCAAAGAGTCCCCCCAAAACCCATCCGGTGGCGACAATTAGCAGCTCTTTGTCAATTCGCAGCCCGGGAGTCACCAGGCCTCTGACAAGGGGAGCCTAAAGTCAAGCTCCTGCGGAGAAAAAAGGTTTGAGGCAGAGGGAAGTCGGGGTGGGGGTGGGGTGGAGTGGTCAGAGAATAATGCCTTTTGGGGGTGGTGGTAGTGGTGATTGTTTCAACCTTCTAAAAGAAAAGAGGAAAGACATTCCTGATGTTTGCTAAGAAATGACGGATTTTTTTTTTTTTTAATACCACGTGGGCCATTTGTAAGGCCCAGTAGACCTATCCAAGTTACTCGCTGTAGACAGCGCTGGAAATAATCAGATTAAGGCCAATTATGCGTGAGATTATAAAGGCGAGTGCTGAGCGGCGGCGCGCGCTGTAGACAGACAGCAAGACATCTGGCCACTTCCCGAGTCACTTTTGTGGTCCTGCGGGCGCCAGCCGCGCGGAGCCCCGCCCGCTGCCAGTCGAGCCCGGCGAACGGACCAGAGGCGGTCGCGCTCCGGCCTTCCTCTCCCGCCGCCCGCCGAGGTACGCGCGGCTCCCCACCCACACACCGAGCCCGCTGCGGCCGGCCTTGGGGCTGCCTTCCTGGCGGGGGCTGCCTTTGGCGCTGATGCCCTGGCGCGCTCGCCGACTCGGCTGAGGTGGCTTGGGAGCAGGGATTGCGGTGGGGACCCCTGGGAGCCGGGAACCAGACTGCGTAGGCTCGGTGTTGGGGCCGAAGCTGGGGGGCGTCTGTCCGGGTGGTGGACCCGAACGGAAGGGCTGCCCACTGGGTCCCCGGCTTGCGACGGCACTCCACCTCCCCTCCCGTCCCCAGAGCGGGCTGAAGGCGTTGCGAGGGGTTCCCAGGAAGGGGGCGCCCAGCGCGCTCCCGGGCCGGGTGGGGGCTAAGGCAGGGGAGACAGACTCATCGCTGTTTGCTCTGCAGCCGGGCCAGATCGCCGCATACGCGTGCCTCGGCGGTCCTGCGGTCACCCTCCCGAGTCCTGGCCGTGCAGTCGATCGGGCCGTCGGCAATGTTTTATTTCCATTGTCCACCACAGCTAGAGGGTGAGTAAGCGCCGAGCCGAAGCTGCTCCAAAAGGCCGGTGCCCGCCAGAAAGGGCCCAAGCGGCAGCTGGGGCTGGTTAGGTTAGGTCCTGGCTCGAGAGGGGCGCGGTCACCGGCAGTTGGGTAGAGGCCCCCTAGACCCCTCCCCGCATCCCGCTCCAGCCTTCCGCCCCCGTGGCCACCTGCCTCCTACCTCCCCCATCCCTGCCTGGGCTGGTCGGCCCCAGGCAATGTGCCCTGCCAGGACAGGATCCTCCTAGCACAGATGTTGGTGTCACGCCTCTAATCGAGACTCCCCTGCCCAGGGGGCTGCATCAATCTTTCACGGTGGACTAGGTGGCCTGCATGGCCCTGGGCCCGAAAGGAGCAGGAACCACCCTCTGCCAGGCTGCTCTCATTCCCTGCCCAAGGCAGTCTTGCTCAGTGTCCTCACGGTCTGCTCCAGGACAATGTGGCCCTCAGGAGTCCGGTGGCCTTGCCCACCAAGTGCCCTGGCATGGCTCCTCCTCTGTGACTCACTGGTTTTCTGACCCCCGATGCTAACCACTTCCCACTCCCATGGGCATCCCATGCCCGGGGTTTGGGTCTTTGAGGGTCTCCAGTTCTTAGAATCAATTTCCCTTCAGGATCCTTGGCATGGTCCCTGCAGTAGGTTGTTAGGTGGGGATAAGTTGGTGAGAAGGGGAGAGGTTGGATCGCTGGTCTTGAGGACTCCTCAGGGGTGGGCCCTCCACAAACAGAGATTACTAATGCCTCAGGCAAATGCAAAGCCGCATACTCTGGCCCTTTAACAACGCCTTCCTCAGACCAGTGGTCTCAGCCTTGGGCTATCAGGACGCATAACTGGGAGCAATACCAAGACTTGGTTTTAGCATCCTACTCCTTTGATTTATTTGGGGGTGGGGGAGGTGAGTGAATTTGGAGGTAAAGAAATCAAAGGCATGGGGCAGGGCAAAAGGTAGCGAGACAGTGGAGAACCTGAAATATCAGAGCATGCTCCTTCACCTTGCTTTGGTTACCTGGAGCAGTAGCTGGCTTCAGCTGGGCCATACACAAGGGATTTCAGAAAGTTTGCTTTGTTTTTTCCATAGAAGCTTTTAAGAGTCCAGTAAGATTTTCTAAAGCAGGCTAAGGAAGACCAGTGTTCAAGCCCTGCCAGCTTGATCAGCATTCCTAAGAAGGGAAGGACAGACACGTGACTGCATTTTACCTTCTTTTACTCCCAAGGACCCAAGCTGATGGGCTTTATAAAGGTCTGAGCGGTTCATCCCCTGACCTAGGACTGCAGGGAGAGCCTCTGCTTTTGCAGCAGACACACCGTTTCTGCATATCTGAGTCTCGGGTTTGGACTGATCGGCATTTGGCAGCTCACCTCTCCAGCTAAAGTGGGATGGTTGAGGTTTGGGTATTTAGTGCATGGTGGGCGCCAGGGTGACTGAAGGGGAAAGCCAGCCTGCAGAGTGGGTTGCAGAAGTCACCTGGGGAGAGCCTGGGCCAGCCTGTCGTGGCCCCAGAGCACTGAGCTTCTGCTACCCTCGGCTCAGCTCACCTTTCTTTCCTGCATCTGGGCATATCCCACCTCGACGGTGATTCTGATTTCTGTGACCAGAAGGAAAGGAGATGGGATTTTAAGAACTTTTTTTATTTCTTTGCAGATGTGTTTCAAAGCCAGCCTTACAGAACGGGGTGTTTTATTTTGGTTTAGTCTTGCTGGGGAGTAGGTGACTGCTGCAGATGGAAAGGCTGAGGACAGCTCTTGGGAATCGGACATCTCGTTACTGCCTACTGGCATTTTAACGTTATTAATCCAGAAAGTCATACAGGAGAAGGCCAGCATGGCTCATAATCTCACTTCTCAGCTAACTTTGCTGAAATTAAATTAAAAAGTACCACATCTCCCTGCTCAGAAAATTCCAATAGAACAGAAACTTGTGCACTGAAAAGTGAGATCCTCCTTCTCTTTCTCTTTTTCTAAAGATACTCCCTATTGTTGATTTCTTGGGATTCACTCAAGAAAAATATGTTTTTACCTGCATTTACCCTCATTTATGTATTTTTTCCTGTATACGTTATGCCTTCTTTGTGCTGAGATCATACTGCCATATCATTCAGTGTTTGGTTTTTCCTCTTCATAATACAGATTTTGGTGATTTTCCTGTGTTAATGTATGCAGATCTACCGGCTTATTTTAAACAGCTGTGTAGTATTCCATTTTATATCACACAGAAAATGTCTACAGTCGGGCACTTTAGTTGTTTCCATTTTTTCCTGTTATCATGTTACCAGGAACAATATTCTCTCTCTATTTTGGCACACTTTTAAAGTATATTTATAGACTAAATACCTGTATATACACTTAAAATTTTGGACAGATATTGTCAAATTATCCTCTAATAAGTCTTCACCTATCCGTGCTCCTACAAATGGTGAAGAGTGTGTAAAATGCATTATGCCTTTATCTATACTGGTTATAATTGTGCATCTTATTTGTTTTTGAAAAAATGTTTTGTTTAATTATTTAAAGTTTTAAATTTTCATAATATTGTCAACCATTCTATTTATTTTTAAGTAAAAAAATGTTCTCATATTTTCCTCTTTTCTATTAGGTTGTCAATCTTTGTTCTTATTAATTTGATCAACTGTCAGCCTTTTTTAGGATCCAGTATGACATAAAGGGTTTCATTTAAAGATATTATATGTATACTTTGTGATACAACTTGGGACACGCAAGCAGAAATTTGTGAGGCTGATTGTGATTGGAGAGTCTTAGAGGTTACACTTCATCCTCACCAGTCAGGTGCTTTATTTTAAAAGGAGACAATTTGGTTTCCCACTGTTTAAAGTCTGTCTCTTTGAAGTTTCCAATGAGCTAGAGAAAAATATTTTGAGAATTTCAAGGAAGAAAGCAATTTGGATGAGACAATGGAGGGAGAAGTCTTCACCAGAGAGTGGAGGTCTTGTGGCATAGGATGAGGGGAGTAGCGTAATGAGTAGGAGGGACTCCTTTTAATACATAGAATTTTAAAGAGCCCAAAGGACCTTGCTACTTTGGCCTGAGGTCCTTCAGAGGGATAATGCCTGGGCAGTGTGACTTGTCAGCTCCTAATGCCAAGCATGCAGAGATTCTGAGACCGGAGCCCATGGCAGGTACAGCATTCATTGGCTAATGGAAACTTGCTCGTTTGTTTTGTTAAGAAGTCTTTGTGGACGTCAAGAAAATGACGCACATTTGGAAAATGATCTGAATGCACGTTTGGGGCCAAACTCTATTCCGGCTTAATACGAGCTTTGGAGGCTGCCAGGGAGGACTGTGGGAAGAGTGCCTTTCTTTTCAGAGAATCAGGAGCAGTGGGTCTTTTATGAGCCTGGCCAGAGGCTGGGATGCCCTTTGAGAATGGTTCTGTTGAAGTCTGCTTGGAATTCAGGACAGTCACTATTAGCGCAGATTTCTTGTTAATTGACATCTATGTAACAGATCCACTGTGGCGCCGATGAGCTGTGACCAACGGTATTAATATTCATTTATAAACTTCTTACTTGCTCATGCCTTGAAGTTCTAGGAGAGGAGTGCTGGGGAAATCTCTTGGAAGTTTCTTTCTTCTCCCTTTCCCAGCATTTAATCCTTATTGTTTATAGAAACAAGGAAAAGTAAAGTAACAGGTGAGCAAAAGGGAAACTTTGAGGCTTCTATTAAAGGATCAGAAGTAGAAGGGCTGAGCTGAAGGTGCAGAGGTGCAGCTGGAGCCAGAAGGCTGGTGAAGGCTCCATCTCAAGTCAGTGGCCCTTCCTGACTCAGAGGGCCCAGAATTTCTCGAGAGGACTTGGCTGTCTGGGGGAGTAAGGTTGCCATCACACTGTGAAACAGGCATAGTTGAGCTTAAAGTCAGAAATTACTGGGACAGAAGGAGAGAGCGCACGCATGAGAGAGTGGAAAAGAGGGAACCTTAACAACAGGAGCAGAGAAAAACACTTTTAGCTAGACGAGGTTCTGTCTGGAGGGGACAGGCCACGGTCTCCCAGTGAGGGTGCCTAGCAGGGGCTCTGCGTGAGGACTGTGGGGGTGGGGCTGTGTTCAGACTGACTCAGTTTGCTCACCGCAGGCACCGCACCCTTTGGGAACCACTCTACCGGAGATTTCGACGATGGATTTCTGCGGAGAAAACAGCGCCGTAACCGGACCACGTTCACTCTTCAGCAGGTGATGATGTCCCCCTTCCGAGAGCCAGCCACTTCCTGCCTCCAAAAAACTCAGAATTTGAGCAGCTCTTTGTCTTTTAAAATAAGGCTGCCGACTAATTATGTTAAACCGGATCTTTCTGCTTTCTTGAACAATTTGTGTGCCGAGGAATCTGTTTGGAGAGAGGGCAGAGGACAGTGACCTTGTTGTGATCCCAGGTAGTAAACGAAGAGACAGTGATGCTGGTGCCCATTTGGGTCAGGCTGATAATCTTGGGGACATGTTCACATCAGCGATGTAGGAATATCATTTCAACCTCAAAATAACCTTCTGAGGAAGGCAGGTCAGGTATTCTCACCCCCAGCAGATAGATGAGAAAGCCCAAGAGGTTGAGGGAATTGTAGATGGTATTGTTGTCTGTCGGTGGAAGGACTACAGCTGAAGCCTTGACATTGTGTTTCCAGGGCCCTTAAACCTGTCATTCCCCCAGAGCACCCTGGAGCAGAAAGCCTGGGCGGCCTCCGTGGAACTGACCCAGCGAGGGCTTGTGCAAGTTGCTTCTATTCTTTCAAGCCCTATAGTGAAAGCCACGTGGGCTGCACTTTAAATGTAAAGGCATATACATTTTAGCGCCTCCCTCCTTCTACCTCTTGGCGTAGCCCTGAGGTTGTTAGTGAGTCTTCGCTCATAAGTCATCGTGGTTGAAATTTTAATTCTGTGGGATCTTTTCAAAGAGCTCTTTTCTTCCTCTTCCTCCCCTATTTGATCTGTGAAATGACTTCCTCACCACTCACAGAAAATTTGAAATATGCATCTGTTTCCTCTCACCTAGCCACAACCTCTCACCAGTAAATATTTTTTACTTTTACCAGCTAGAAGCTCTGGAGGCAGTCTTTGCCCAAACACACTATCCTGATGTCTTTACCAGAGAAGAGCTAGCAATGAAAATCAACCTCACAGAAGCCAGAGTGCAGGTAAACCTTCTTTTTAATTATTTAACTCTCTAATATTAAAACTGGCAAACTTTTTTTTTTTGACATCATGACTGCAGAGTGCACATTTGGCCAAAGAAAGCAAATGAAGACTATCTGTCATTTTCATGATGCACTTTAATAACATCAACATAATGTGGAATATTAGATTAGGTTGATTAATCGGTCATTCATAATTAACTAGTGATAATGTTCTACACTAATTTGTCCGCGTCTCTAAGGTACTAAATTACATCAATGCACATCCATTTCCTTGCTTTGGAAAAAAAAAAAAGAGCTGAGATGCTATTCTCAAAGCAGTTCTGACCGCTCTGGGGTAAGGCCGGTCAATTGCAGAGAACTATGTTTTCATATGGGAACAGGGTAGGATCTGCTTTCCAGAAATTGCATCATGTCCAACTTTTCTCCAGTGTGTGGACTGTTTCAGAGAAGTGGATGTGAAGAACATGGGCAATTTAAAAATCTTTAAACGGCAGCATCGAAGGGCTGCCTCTGAGCCTAGCGTGGCCCACGGTGACCGTCTCTAAGCAGGATTTCTTTTTAGAAGCTCCATGGTGATTACATTTGAGTGTACAAGCCCGTTGAGCCCAGCAGATGTGCCCGAATGCGGGAGGAAGAGATTCGCAGCGCCGCTTCTCCGGGAGAGCTATTCTTTGAGCACAATTATATATTCATTTTATTTATGGGATTTCCTCCATGCTGTTTCTGTTCTTCTTTATGTAGGGGCTTGGGGTTAAGACTATGCAAAGATCTAATTGTAAGAAATATAATAGTTTGCTTTCGGTTCCCCTGGGTCACGTTAGCATCTCTTAAAAACCAATGGCTGAAGAGAGATAATGGAATTCTGAGCAGTAAATTGGGGGTTGTAAACAAATTATTTCCCCTATAATCAGATTATGTGATCCTGATTATTAAATCTGAACATGAATCATTGGTCATATGCGGGCAAATTAAACTGATTATTATTTGGAAATGAAAATCTCCTTTGGCCAGGATGCTGTTTATCCTTTCTCTTTTTAATGCCAGCTTGCCAATAGCTGCCTAAAGACTGAACTGCAAATTGAGATAAATGACACAATTATTGAGCATTCAGAAGTGGAAGATCATAACTTCTCCCTGAAAGGTGCAAGGGTGAGATAGGGGTGGTGACAATTAAAGCCGGGGATTGTTGTTCCGGCTATTGTTGGCTATTATGCAAACAGACAATGGTTGTGAAGCATTTGTTTAGTGAGCCCCGTGTGGGGACATGGCTTTGCTGGCGGGAAGGGAGATGTGTTTACATTTATACCCCTTGCTCATTCAAATATGATTAATGTTCTATAAAGCAGGGTCTTAATCGAAGCTGATGTTGTCAAACAATAACTAAATAGGGAAATAAACGACTCCATCATGCTCTTTCCTCAGAAGCAGGCGAACTGTCAGTGCAAAGTCATTAAAATATGATAATGAAAAATAGCTCAATTAAATGTTGTTATAGCTGTGACCTTCATTCAATTAAGACGCCAGAAAGTGTCTGCATTTTGCTTTGCATTTAACTGCCCTAAATTTAGAATATAGATAAAATCATTATTCAATGGTTGCTGATATGTGCAATTAAAAACCAACTAGATTAAAAAAGAAAGAAACCCAGTTAAGGAGAATGAAAATTCGGAGGTGGGGTGAGCCTCAACTCCCAGGCTCTCTCCTGGGCCAGTCTGTCCACAGGAGGAGGAGAGGATGCCCAGGGGAATAGGAGGTCTAGCCAAGCCTTTTTTTTTTTTTTAAACCAGGACTAATCTCCCAGGAAAGATGGGAAAGAGGTTTAGCTGCATAGAGTTAAGAACAGCAGGATTTCCCTGACCTCTGGGGACATCTTGGGCCCCGGTCTGCCTGGCTGCCCTGAGGCTGTCCTACAAACAAAGTCTTAGTTCCCAGGGCTTAAAGAACTTCACACCCGCCTCTAAGAAGGCGCTCAGAGGAGGAGAATCATAAGCTGCCTCCTAACCTGAAGATGGTGCAGATAATAACACCAGCCCATGTTCACTGCGTGATTAATTGCTCCCTGCCAGGCACTGCGCTCCATATTCCACGTGTCTCTGTTCATTTTCCTAACAATGCTTATGTGGGGCGGGGGGGCACTATTATTACTCCCAAACAGTTTGGATCATGGTCCCCAGCTAAGCCACTGGGCTTCAAATTGTGGATTCGCCACATAGCACTTGAATCATCTTGGACAAGTTAAACACTTTGTGTTTAGTTTTCTTATCTGTAGAATGGGGCTGGAAGAGCTGCCTGCCTGAAAAGATTGCAGTGGCTTCTGAACCAGATTCACTGGGTTCCAGGATTCTAAGCCGGAGCCGACTCGAGTCAGGGTTCCTACTGGGTGCACTTGTCATGATGTGATGGTGTGTCAGGGTTAAATCACATGCGTGAGTCCAGACACACTCAGGCCACACCTGCTGGGAGAGAGAATGAGTATTTTGCATGAGGAAACCACAGGGCAGTGTTTTACGAACTGCTTTGATGATGAACCCCCACTATTCCCCATAGGAAACACATTTCCCATCAGATAAATGGACTTGCATACACTGAGAATTTCCGCAAGAGGGTACATTCCCCCTTCCTCTGGGCAGTGTGTTGGGATGTGATACTCATTTAGAAATGCCTTCCCTGGTGGTCTAGTGGTTAAGACTTTGCCTTCCAATGCAAGGGGATGTGGATTTGATCCCTGGTCAGGAAGCTAAGATCCCAGATGCCTCATGGCCAAAAAACCAAAAGATAAACAGAAGCAATATTATAACAAATCAATAGAGACTTTAAAAATGGTCCGCATTAAACATAAAATCTTAACAAGGCCTGTCCCATTTCCTACACTGATTTTCTGGCCCACCTGTGGGTCTGAAGCTGCAATTCAGGGAGCCTCGCTTTGCTAGGTCTCTGGAGAGGGGAGGCTGCGCTCCCACACACCTGCTGTTAGGCGCCTATGGGCCCAGGCATGGGGCCAGGCATTTGGGTTTAGGTTCTGGCTGCTCCCTTCTGTCTGATTTTTCTGCCTTCTCCGGGTGTGTGTGTTTCCTTCATGGACTCAGGTTTGGTTCCAGAACCGAAGGGCCAAATGGAGGAAAACGGAGAGAGGGGCCTCTGACCAGGAGCCGGGAGCCAAGGAGCCCACGGCAGAGGTGACGCCCCCGCCCGTGAGAAACCTCAGCTCCCCGCCCCTGGGGGACCAGGCCCGGAGCAAGAAGGAGGCCCTGGAGGCCCAGCAGAGGTGAGGCCGGCTGGACCTGGGCCTGGGGGGTGGGGGGCCGGTGGGAATGCCGGGTTGAGAACTCACCCTGTGATTTTCTTTCCCTGCCAGCCTGGGTCGCACTGTGGGTCCCACAGGGCCGTTCTTCCCCTCGTGCTTGCCGGGGACCCTCCTGAATACAGCCACCTATGCCCAGGCCCTGTCACATGTCGCCTCCCTGAAAGGTGAGCCTGGGCTCCGCTGGCCTGCACCCCCTCCCCGGGGATCGCGGAGCTTGTTCTTGGTCTGGCCCATCCTCGCACCTGGGGCGGGCGCAGCTCCGTTTCTCCTCTCTCAGGCTCTTGCCAGGGTTGCAAACAGCATCCGCTTGCACGCGTGCTGTCTTGTTTTCTATATGTCTTAAGAATACAGGTGGACGTCACTAAGCTTCAGTGCACCGGCCAGAGGACTGGCCGAGATGCAGCTGTTTCAGAAGGGCCACTGCATTGGTACTGATTTTATTTTTTTTTAATTGAAAAAAACTTTTTTTTAATTGGAGGAAAATTGCTTTACACCGTTGTGTTGGGTTTTGCCATACAACAACGCAAGTCAATCATGATTGTGTATATCCATATTTCCCCTCCCTCTTGAGCCTCGTGCCCTCCTCACACGCCACCCCTCTAGGCCATCGCCGAGCTCCAGGCTGGGCTGCCCGTGTTGCACAGCAGCTTCCCGCCACGTGTCTGTTTCACACGTGGCAGTGTGTTTATGCCAATGCTACCGTCTCAATTCATCCCACCCTCTCCTTTACGCGCTTCAGGCTGATCAGTGTTAGGTGCCAGCCTGCAGCTCATGGGTGAGGCCTGCGATGGACAATTGTCCCACCTTGTGAGGACCCTCCCCATGCATGCAGCTCGCCCACCAGCTTTCCCTGGGGCCTCCTGATGTCAGAGATCGGCATGCTTGCTCAGTCGTATCTGATTCCTCGCAACCACATGGACTGTAAGCCCGCCAGACTCCTCTGTCCTTGGGATTTTCCAGGCAAGAATACTGGAGTGGATTGCTATTTCCTACTCCAGGTCAGAGGTCTGAACTGTTAGAGCTTGTGGTTTTCTTAGATTTGCTCTCTTTTCAAAGGCTGCTATGGTTTGCAGGGTGGAAACCATCGGGGGCATTTTTGTCAGGCCGACAGAGAGGGCCTCTGATGGGACTGTCCGTTGGGGGTTTCTCGGGCAACCCACTGGATGAATGGGTCCATCCAGTGTCTTTTAGTTCTTGGCCCCAAAGCCACTCTGTGAGGAAGCCAGGCAGCTGTACCGGCGGGAGCAGGGCTGGGCCCCAGAGTGGGTGTGGGGCAGCAAGTGTTAGTGCCGGGGTCTGCCTGCCACAGCGGGTCTGGGAGGTGGAGGTGCAGGTGTGGGCTGTAGCCTTTTAGTGGTGGGAGAGGCCCCCCCCGTGGTGTCTCCTGTGTGCTCTCTTTTAGGGTCTGGGGTCTCCTGGCCTCAAGGGGATCTCCCTCCAGCAGGCTCTTCACACACACACACACACACACACACACACACACACACACACACACACATCGTGGCAATCTGCATTGCAAATGTAGTTTCTGGAGTCTGAAGGCGGCAAGATGGAGCCTCCCTGGGGAATCTCCTGAAGGGCGAGAAGGGGAGAAGGGTGCTCTAGGCACAGGGAGCAGGAGTGCAGAGCAGCAGGGAGGAGGCCCAGGCTTGTCTGGAAATGGCCTGTATGGTGGGTGCTCATGGGACGGTGCCGAGAGACAAGGTGCAGGGCCAGAGCTGGCAGGCCCTGGACACCGCGCTCTCACAGTAGGGTTTGCACTGTAGGAGGTGGGGGCCTGAGGCCTGGAGCCACTTCTCAGTGGTCCAGGCAGCTGGGCAAATCCTGCTGCGGGAGGATGAGGCTCAGCTCCATCCATCTCTGGACCCCCTGGCCTCCTCGTGCTTCCTCAGTCCCAAGGCCCCTCTACAGAGTGGCCTTGGGACAGCGTCACCGAGTAATAGACTGACGGGGCTCTGAGAATGAAGGTGGGGGTCTCACTTACAAGGAGGTTCTGGAAAGAGATTACCAGTGGGATATAGGTATCCTGCAGGGAGCTTGTCCAGACAGAGGAGCAATCGTGTGTCTGTCGAATCATCTCTGCTTCGGTGAGGGCCAGCTCAGCTCCTGGGAGTGACTGTCTATTTTATAAACATTCTCTGCATGCCCCACTCCAGCCTCATGGGTTGAAGGTGAATCCCACATTTCATTGCTGGGACAGCCTCTGGGGGATCTGTGGCAAGCTGAGGCCCTGGTGGAGGCCTGTGGTGGCTGAAGGAGGGGAGAGAGGCCCGGGTTGCTGGCAGGGAGCAGGAGAGAGTGCCTGCCTGTCCCTGAGAGGCCGAAGGCAGTGGCGAGAGGGGGACACAGGACAGGTCAGGAGGAGGCAGGGCTGGGGGGAGGGGCAGGTGGATCTGTCATCCTCCTCTTCTTCCTCCACTTGTGGCTACCCCCCCAGCCCCAGTACACCCTTGGGGCCTGCCCTGAACTTGCCTTGCTGGAAACAGACTCTCCTCTGATGCAGGAGAATGCTCGGGGTGTGCAGGACTCTGCCGAGGTGATGGGAATCACAGTGAGCACACAAAGCCAGGGCGCATCCTTGTGCTTCGTGGTGACACTTGCCTGGGGAACCTGGACATCCTCACCGGAAGGCCTTCCTGGCTGCAGTCAGGGACATGAGGTGTGCTGGGGCAGGCGGCACACTCCATGTTTCCAGAGCGAGGCAGGCAGTGAGCGAAGTGAGCATGTGAGGCTTTGCCTTCGCTCCCCCAGATGCAAGTGAGCTCTTGATCATTTGAAACACGCAGCTGTCTCAGTCTGTGTCTTTCTCCCACTTTTGAGCAAGGGGTGGGGAAAAGGCACGCTTCGCTACCATCAGCAGTTATGCAAGGATCATGCTAAGGGGCGCCTTGAGATTCAGCAGAACTGGTTGGGGCTGGGGGGTGGGCTGGGGAGCATTTGCCCACTCAAGTGTCAACTGCCATTCAAGACAGCCCCTGGTAGGCACAGGGATATATGGAACCAACGCTGCCAGAACTACTGCAGTTTCAGGAGAAGCTGGAAATCCAGACTCTTGTTTAGAATAGCCGCATATTTAAATGTGCTGCCAATCCTTTGGGCCAAGCGGGCACATCCTTGGCCAGACCAGCCTGTGGCCTGCCTTCCTGTGGGGGCACTTTTACTCCATCCCTCGCATCTCTGCCTCTGTGCTCTTCTCCCCGTAGTCAGAGCTCCTCCTCAGTTCTGCCCTTCCCGGCAAAGCTCCCCTCCTGCTGCTCATCCTTGCCCCTTACCCACCATGGCTGTTACTATCTGGTCTCTCTGAGCGGCTGGCTTGTTTGTCTCGGCAAGCTAAGTTGTGTTGGAAAGGCAGGGACGTGAGTGATTACTGGGAACATTTTCTGTGCTTTGCCTGGTGGTGGCTGTTGTTGTTAAGCTGCCGAGCCATGTTCAGCTCTTCGCAACCCCGTGGGCTGCAGCATGCCGGGCTTCTCCGTCTCCCACTGCCTCCCAGAGTTTGCCCAAGTTCATATCAAATGAATCGGTGATGCCATCCAACCACCTCATTCTCTGTCGCCCTCTCCTCCTGCTCTCCGTCTTTCCCACCATCAGGGTCTTTCCAATCAGTCAGCTCTTCGCATCAGGTGGCCAGAGTACTGGAGCGTCAGCTTCAGCATCAGTCCTTCCAAAGAGCATTCAGGATTGATTTCCTTTAGGATTGACTGGTTTGATCTTGCTGTCCAAGGGACTCGCAAGAGTCTTCTCCAGCACCACGGTTTGAAAGCATCGATTCTGCTGCACTCTGCCTCTTTTCTTCTTCCTGGAGGAGGGAATAGCAAACCACGCCAGTATTCTAGCTGTGAGAACCCCATGAACTGTTTAAAACCATCTCCTGTTTGGTCCCATTTAATTCTCACATAGGGTAGTGGAGTCAGTGATGTATCAGGGAGGCCCTAGAGCTGCACAGAGGTCAGTGGGGCTGGGATGGCTCTGAGGTAACAGCTGGCGTTAGCTGGGGCACTTTTGCATTCTAACAGTGCCTGACCCTGCGAGGTGGCACTGCCAGCACTGGGGTGTTTTGAGCTAGAAGTCTCCACCCAGTCAGCCGATCAATACAGCCGTGCTCCAGTCCAGGTGGGCCTGGCCGCCCCTGGAGATGTGCTTGGTAGACACACTTCTGCCTCAGGACCTGGGGTAACAAGTGTGTACCTGAAAGTCAGGTTCTGGATGCCCTGGGCTTCAACGCTTGGTTGTTTTGTGGAGCGTTTGTTCAGTGGTTTGAGGCTGTAGACTCTTACAGCCAAGGCCTCCTTCTATCAGGGTTCCTCGAGCTACAGAAGTTAAGTGCGTGGCCCAGTCTGGACCCAGCAGAGAAGCAATCCCAATTTTCTAGGCCTGGCTCAGTGCCAGGACCTCTGGGCTGTCGCCCAGCCTCCCTCTCCTGAGTTCACCCACACAGGTGGCTGGGCAGCCCGGTGCTGGCGAAGCTGGCGCCCTGAACTCTGCTTCTCAGGGGCCCCTGGCCAGCGTGGCAGCGCCCTCATGTTGGGAACTTGATGCATGTGGGTGCTAGAAGGTGCATATCTGGGCTCCCATGCCTGGCCCTCTTTTCATAAGCAAGAAATTGAGGTTCCAGAAAGGAAAAACACTTGCTCACATGTCCTTTATATGAGCACGGCCTCCCCTTTCAGATCAGGGCTGATCTCCACGGGTCCTGATGTGCTCTCTCCTCCAGACACGATGCATTCATTCATCCCTTTGGGTGGGCACCTGCTTGGACCACCCCCCCCGCCACCCCACCTACCTCTTCTCCCTGGCAAGTGAGAGCAGCTAGGACTCCGCTGGGCATGAGCCCTGGTGGGGGAGTCTGGACTCACCCAGAGAACAGGACCACTGCCAGCTGAGCAGCACAGCCCTTCCAGCCCAGAGATCCCAACCCACTTCTCCAGGCCTGAGGCAACTTGCAAAAGACCCACAGGAAAGGAATCAAAGGGAATTTCAGCTTCCAGACTCAGACCAGTGCTCGTGTCTCCTTCCCCAGACTTTGTGGTCCTGGTAGGGTCACATAGCCCTGGACTAAAGACAGCACTGCGCCGACCCTGCTCTGGGTGGCACTCTCGGTGACACTCCCAAGACTCCAGACCAGGGCCTGAGGATCCAAGCCCAGGAGGCACCAATGCCTGGCCTAAGTGTGAGGGGGATGCGGGCTCCCGGTGCCTGGGCAGGATCAGTTCCCTGGAGGCACGTGGAGCTCCACACGCCCCCGGGACGCCCAGGCCCGTGGTTCTAGAGCTGACTGCCCGCAGAGCATTCTCTGTAAAGTTGACGGGCTCTGAGTAGGGAGTCTTGGTCCTCTGGTTCTAGGTGCTGTTGTGACAGATGTGAAGTCTTTGCCTGGGGAACATGGAGAGAGCCTCCAGGAGTGTTTGTGGGGGAGCTTGGAGGTTGGTAAGGTACAGGGTGCTGAGTTGCTTTAGGTGTTGGTCCTTCAAGTCCTTAGGTCCTTTAAGTAACTGTTGAACTCACTTTCCTGGAAACACTGGCTTTGAATGTGCTCTGAGAACAAGAGCATTCTTGGAGTATTGACTGTCTCCTCCTGGAGCGGGTGGCACTGGAGGAGAAAGAGGCAAGCAAGAGCAGATGCAGAGAGCTAGTCTCAGAGGGCCTGTGCTAGGTGGGGTTGCTAGAGCACAGAGCTGTGGGGTGTCACCGAGCCCTGCCTCCAGCATGAATGGGCGGACTGGCTGAATGCTGGCAGCTCTTCCACTGTGGCTTAGCACCTGCCGGTGTATCTAGATTCTGCTTTTAATTGTTTTATTAAGGGGGAATGCGGTCCAGAAAAGATGAAGGGGAACAGGTCTCCCAGCTGCTTTGCAGAGCTTTAGTACCCAGACTGAGAAGCCAGTAGCAGAAAACTCTGGATTATAGTTTTCTTAGGAAATTAGAGGCCCTCATTTTCATTGCATGGAGAGACATGTTGAGGGTAGGGTCCTGGGGTTCAGAAGCAGCTGGAGAGCTGGGAAAACCAAGATGAAGCTGGAGAGGACCCCTGGCTTTGGAAAATAAGCACAGCTCAGAACTGGCAGAGCACACCCTGGGCTGGCTTGGTGGACCTGCCTCAGGCCAGGGGCTGAGGGCAGAGGCCGCCTGGAGTCCTGCCCCTGCCACATCCTGGGCTGGGTGGCTCTGCTCTGCTGCCAGGCCCCAGGAGGCTGGGGGGCCGCTCTGGGGCTGGAGCACTGGGGACACCCATTCAGCAGGTTCAGCGCTGGGGTGTGTGAAGGGGTTTTCACGGGGAGATGTATCTAGATGGCCAGCAAGGCTGCTCAAGGAATCAGAAGCCCAGGAAGCATGAGAGGTGGGGTTGGCTCCCTTGAAGGACAGGAGATTATGAACCTTCTGGGTGGGCCGGTTAAACAGACAGCCTACATGTGTAGGTGTGGCAGGCTAGCCTGTAGTCTCTGCTGGGCAGGCCCCTGGATGGGCACTGGGCTGAGTCCAGCAGAGGGGCCAGGAGGCTGTCCAGTGGTGAGAGCCAGGTGGTTGAAAACCACACACTTGTGAGTTTCCTCCTTTAATTACCAAGCAGCCGTCGAGCCCAGCAGCTTTAAGCAAGGGCTCTGGGTGGCTGCCTGGCGAGAATCCTCATGCTTCCATTCTTTAGCCATGCTAATCTTTTAATTTTTATTGAAGTTTATTTATTTATTTTAATTAATCGATTTATTTGTCTGGGTTGGCCCTTAGTTTTGGCATGCAGGCTCTCTAGTTGTGGCCGGTGGGGTTCGTCGTCCTGTGACATCGGAGATCTTAAGTTTCCCAACCAGGGATCGAACGTGTTTCCTCTTCATTGGAAGGCAGACTCTTAACTACTGGCCCACCAATGAAGCCCCTAGCCATGTACATCTTGAGTAAAGTACTGGGAATCTCTCCCTCTGCTTCCTCATCTGTAAATTTGGGGATCTTGACATTATAGGACTGAATTTATAAGAATAAAAGGGGGGAGCGTGAGTTGGAACATCTGAGGCTTCTAGACCAGTGGGAGGCGTGAGTTAACACTATCATTATAACTAGATTCCTCCATTCTCATTTCCAAGCCGCTGGGTCCCACTCATATTTCTAAGACCCACTAAGACATCTTTTCTTCCAAGCTTCTCCTATTTCTGTGAACTTTATCACTTTCATGCAGACGTGCTAAGTTGCTTCAGTCCTATCCGACTCTTTGTGAACCTGTGGACTGTAGCCTGCCAGGCTCCTCTGTCCATGGGACTCTCCAGGCAAGAATACTGGAGTGGGTTGACATGCCCTCCTCCAGGGGATCTTCTCGACCCAGGGTTCAAACCCGCTTCTCTCTCATGTCTCCTGCATTGTCAGGCAGGTTCTTTACCGCTAGCACCACCTGGGAGGTCCTTATCACTGCTGACAGTCACCTATGTCCTGTAACCCCCTGTTCTGACTTTTGGCAGTGATGGTAGCTCTTCCCATCCCTGGTAAGATCTGCTGGTCAGGGCACTCATTCCCTCCCTGTGGTTTCACGCAGCCAGTGATGTGCTTTGTACTCCGGGGTGGTCAGAGAGGGCCCATTCTGGCCAGGCAGGTGGTCAGGGTATTTCTGTATTGGATGTCCCATGGAAACTGGAATAGAAAAAGGCAGCAGGACCCTACCCCATGAAGCCAGGGTTTGCATAACAATAATGAGTGTCCAGAGAAAAAGCCTTTGCAACACAAAGAGTTCTCCTGCACTGTCTTAATGGCCAGCCTCGTGTTCACAATTCATTAATGCAGAGGAGGTTATTAATGGCCGAGGGAAGTGCTTGGGTTTGTTCCGGGGAAGTGCTGGCCGCAGGACGGCCACAGTCATCGGAGGCCCTCTCCCTGGTGTACTTAGCCTGGCTGTATCTAACCTGTGATCCGGAGATCTGGGTGTGAGGTGGAAACACCTTACCGCTGCCAGGGGAGAGCTTTCATAACTTAGCCGTGGAGCCGCTCTCCCCGGCTAGGCGGGGCATCACAGCTGACCGTCCTCAACAAGATGGGGACCGGAGGGAAGATGGGCCGCCTGCGAGGCAAGGCAGGCCTGTGGGGATGCTCCGTGTCTTCTGTGGACCCCTGGAGTCAGGCCTAAGCTGAGAGAAGCGCAGCAGAGCCGAGAAAGCAGGTCTGACCTCTTACGCTCCCCTCTCCACCCGTCCAGGCGAGGCCTTGGTCCCACCGGCGGCCCAGGTTGGGAGGAGCCCAGGGGCAGCCAGACCTGGTCCCAGCTCTGTAGCCTGGCTCCATCCCTCCAGGTCCCTCCAGATGAGGGTGTTCTGACATGCAGTGGGGGCTCGGTGGATGCTGCAGAATAGCAGTCCTGAGCCTGCATCACACGTGTGAGGATGAGGCGAGAGGCGAGAGGCGAGAGGCGAGAGGCGAGGGGCAGGGCACGCAGTGCTGGGAAAGGGTCAGGCCGTGTCCTTCCTGGGAACAAAGCCCCATAGTTACCCGAAAATGTGCCCCCCCAACTTGGCCCTTGGGCTTCCGAGCCAAGGCAAAGCGTCCAGAGTCTGAGATTGGGAGGCTTTACTGGCCAATAAATGTTTCCCCATCAGGGTTAGACTCAGAGCTGGAGGCAGCCTCTTCCTCTTTCAAGCCCCTGGAAACATTTTCCTCCTAATTCTTTTGATCACTTTTTCCTCTGTGTTGTGATTTTTAAAGAAAAATCACAATCTTAGTAAGCAATTAAAATTATTTTGTTATGAACTATGATAATCAGGAAAATTCCGAAAATATGCATTTAGAACTTCCTGAGTAATTTTAAGCACTCGTGTGCCACCCTTCTTCTGCAACTCTGCTTGTGCCCGAGAAGCCCCCGAATCCCCACGCCCCGTGCTTCTTATGTCACTTTTCTTCCCCCTAAAAGAACCATCATGCTGACTGTGATGGTAATGCGGTTTTGCCAGCCACCTGAGTAGGCATTCTGAAACACTACTGTCTAGTCTGACCTTTTTTGAACGGTTCATGTGTATACATATACATAGAATCACGTGGGATGTGTTTTTCCTGCCTGGTTCCTTTGACTCGGCATATGTGGGAGATTTATCTGTGTAATTAGGTTTAGTTGTCAATTTTTTATGGTATCCTCTGTTCATGATCAGATCATCTGTAGATAATGACGATAATATGTCTCTCCCTTTCTAATCCTTATATTGTTATTCCTGGGTATCCACGGGGATGGGTTCCAGGGTGACCTTCCCCACCCGCCATACCAAAACCTGCCCATCCTCAAGTCCCTAAGAGAAAATGTTGTAATATAATGAATATAGTTGGTCCTTTGTATATGAGGGTTTCACATCTCTGTATTCAACCAATTGGCGGATTGATTTCCATTGGTTGCTTGAATTTGAGGATGTAAAACCTGGGGATACAAAAGGGCAGACTGCACTTATTTCTCTTTCTCTTGTCTAGCTGTGCTGCCCAGAACCTCCAGCACAGTATGGAATAAAAGCGGTGAGAATAGGCATCCTTGCCTTGTTATTTTTTTCAGTAACAGCTTTATCTAAATACAACTCACATACCATGGAATGATTCCATTAAGATGAACAACTCAGTGATTTTTTTGTCTAGACAAGAGTTGTGAAACCATCACACAGTTGACTTTAGAAAGTTTTCATCACCCCAGACCTATTAGCAGCCAGGCACCGTTTCCCCAACCCTCCGCGCCCCATGTCACCACTAATGTTTGTGCCTCTACAGATCGTGGACATTCTGTTATTGCCGCTGCGGGTGGTTCACTGAGTGGAATCACATCATACATTAGCTGGTCTTCGGGACTGATCCTGGCTTTATGCCCTTATTCTTGATCTCAGGGGAAAGCTCTCACAACCTCACGAAGGTTTCTCCATGTTTGCTGTCTGCCTGTTTATTTTTAACATACACTTTATCAAGTTAAGATGTTTTTCTCTTGCCCTAGTTTTCTAAGAGTTTTATGTTAATTATTATTTTCAAAAAGCATGAATATGAAGGGATGTTGAATTTCGTGGAATACTTTTTCCTGCTGCTGTTGAGACAACCGCAGGATTTTTCTTTCTCAAATGTTAATACAGTAAATTGCATTGGCTGATTGTTTAATGTTAAACCAATTGTGCTTTCCTGGAATTAACCCACATTAGAGATGACATAGTATTCTTTTTATGTATAGATAGACTGGCTGATTTTCTGTCTAGGGCTTTTTTGTCTGTGATCCTGAGGAAGTTGGCTTGTAAACTCTTTTCCCCAATGATCTCTATTCCGAGCCTCAGTGCTGTCTTACTTTACCCCCCAGTGAGCATAAGGAAAGCGGCAGCAGGGCTGCTCAGCTGCTTCATTGCCTTTCCCGATTCCAGGCATGGGCTGGGCTCAGCCGGGTGGTTCTGTTGCTCCTTTGGCCCAGAGTGTCTCGTGAGGTTGCATTCGAATGGTGGCTGGGGCTGATACACACAGGATGGCAAGGCCTCTGTGCCTGGTGCCCTGGCAGGGATGCTGAGAGTGCCCTGTCGCTCTCTCTCTTTGCTGGGAGTTGGATGGGGGTTGGATCCTGAGATAATAAAAGCAGAAGATGCCAGGTCTTATTAAGACTGACATTCAGAACAGGCACAGTGTTACTTCTGCTGAATTCTATTGATGGCAGCTGCTCACAGAGCCAGCTCAGATGCACGTGGAGGGAACTGCACTCAGGCGTGAACACTGGGAGCGTGGCTCACTGAAGGCCCTCTGCGGAGACTGACTGCGCAGTATTGAGGATACTCTGGCCTGTGACGTGAGCTGGGGTTTAAACAGATACTTATGTATTTATTAGGCCTCACCAGGTTTTAGTTGCAGCAAGTGGGAATTTAGCTGAGGCGTGGGGGATCTAGTTCTCTGACCAGGGGTCAAACCTGGGCCCCCGCACTGGGAGTGCAAAGCCTCAGCCAGTGGGCCACCAGGGAAGTCCTGAGAGGTTTGTTTTTGAACTCACCTAACTTCGCACTCCTGACTATATGTGCTTTAAGGGCCCTGTCCTTATCTGACTCACCTCTAGATCCTTCCAAGGCATTCACCTCTGCCCTTAACACAGAGGCTGGTGCAGAGTAGAAGGTAGTGAAGTCTGACTAGGGCAGAGGATCCCACTTCCTGCAGAGTTGACTTTGCAATGGGAGAGGCTCCCGACCTAACGTCCGCAGCATGTGCAGCTTCAGGAAAGCAGCACAGCCTTGCAGGACCCTTGGCTTATTTCCGAAGGTGCAGGTGTTGGGGACACCGGGCACCCGAGGGCTAGAACATGATCTGTCCTCGTGGGGGATGTGGTTGGGTCAGCCCTAGCTCCTCTGTGCCTAGCTGATGTCAGGAAGACAAGGGTGGAGAACGCCGGCACTTAACATTTGGAAGGAATCTCCTTGATGAGTATGTTACCTCCACTTCTCCAGGATACAGTGGGGGAAACTGAGGCTCAGAGGTGGATAGGACTGCCCAAGGTCACATAGTGTGTCTGCCAGAGGTGAGACAAGCCAGGGACCCAAGTGTCCCATTGTCCAGCTCCCCACACCCCATATTGATTCTGTTCCTTTTACAGGGCCCTGCTGTCATTCTCTGGCTTTAAAAACTGCAACTCACTTTCCAGAAGCCATTTCCTATGGGTGCTGATGGGTTTGCCCTTCCTGCTAATCAATGGGGCCCTGGAGTGCAGAGCTGAGCAGAGGTCCTGGCTTATGCCCAGAGGCAGTAGGGGTGCAGGCTGCCCACTCTGGGGGCTGCTGGAAGGAGGGAGGTGGCGCTCACTGGCATCAGATCACCTAGAGTGTTTCTCCCTGTCCCCTGCTGAGCAGGATTCTCAGCTCTGGGTGCTGTCAACATTTGCTTGCCCCCTCAAAGGCATCCAAGCAGAAACGGGACATCAGTCCTGGCCCCAGACTGGGTCACAGCGCAAGGAATGGTTGGCTGAGCTGACTCCCATCAGGGAGCATTTGCTGAGTGAATAAACAGATGTCGGGACAGTGCACGCACACGTGGGGTTGACGGGGAGGGATTTAGCGTCTACTCCCCCAGGGTTGGGGCTTCCCTTGTAGCTCAGTCGATAAAGCGTCTGCCTGCAGTGCAGGAGACCTGGGTTCGATTCCTGGGTCAGGAAGATCCCCTGGTAGAAGAAAATGGCTACCCACTCCAGTATTCTTACCTGGAGAACCCCATGGACAGAGGAGCCTGGCAGGCTACAGTTCATGGGGTGGCAAGACTCAGACACGACTTAGCAACTAAACCACCCCAGGGTAACCTGCCAAATGAACCTGGGGATTTTGGCATTAATCAGGTTGGGTAGCTTTGTGGTGACCATGGTTTTTCTTTTCATGGGGCATTGAGGCAGATTAGGACCTGGGAGATGGCAACTTTGAGCAATCAAAATATGCTTCCTAGATCAGGAAAGACAGACTTCCCCTTCCTTCCCCCCTCCCCCAAATATAATCGAGTGTTTGCTTTGTATCCAGAATGGACATTTCAGCTCTAGAATCAGGGCTGTGGGGTGAGGATAGGTGAAGGCTCTCACCCTGCAAGTTTGGGAGGTGAAATAAACACAACTCCTGTTAAAGAGGCAATAAGAGCCATAACACAGAGATGGGAGAAAGTGCTTTGGCAGTTCTGTGATAGACGTCACCTGGGAGTGAACTGGACCCTATCGTATATGTGATCATCGGTGAGCGCACTTAGCCACGGCATTGAAAAATCTCTGCTTAAATATTATAGGCATCTGCCAACACTGTTACCCTGACACTTCTTACAAACTGTAAGGAGCTGGTATTAGGAATCACAGAACATGTTTATTCTACTTTGCTATGAAGCAAAAAAGAAATGAACTATATGTATATGAAAAGTTTCATAAATCCACTTACGCACTTACTTGCTCAATATTCTTACCCTTAACGTGAACATTTAGCAAAAAATCGGTGTGCAACAGCTCTACTTGTAACCGAAATTGTGATGAGAGTGTGCTATTGGCAGAGACGAGACAGAGCTAGCTTAATCCTTCCTGTCAGTCTCTGTAGTAGATCAATTGAACTGCCGAGGAGATCAAATACTTCAGACTGTATTTATTACATTAAGTATTTATGTTCAGGCCAAGCCTTTAAAGCATGATGTCATATAGGAATGTAGGCCGATTAAATCAATTCAGCAGAATTTGCTGTAACTTAATGGAAATCTAATTGTGCGTTATAATTTAGTGTCCAGGAGGTAGTAAGTTCCCCGAACAAAATAATTTTCAGTCTGCATTTGGGGAGCAGGAGGCTCCTGCCCAGGCCTGGGTGATGGCACCTGTGGTAGGTGAGGGGGAGGAAGTCCTGGCCTTGGAGGGGCTTTGCTGGCTGGCAGGTTGGGTTGCATCGCATGCAAGGGATCGCTGGCTTCGATCCCCACCAAACAGGAAATCGATGAAATGTTCCTGGTGGGTCCTGTACAGCCAGTCCTCAGCTCCACGTTTGCCAGTCAATAGCTCCAGTGCAGACCGAGGCCATTAGCAGTCATGGAGTCTCGGCTGGGTGCTGAGGACACAGTTCTTACTCCTTAGAAACCTCAGTGGGACTCTTTTCTAAAGGAGAGCATCTCTCCCATCATCTGAATGAAAGGAGATGGGAAGTCACAAGTCACGAGAAAGATACGTGCTGTGAGAGTAATGCTCAGTCAGTTTAGAAAAAGCAGAAAATACAACAAAACACAAAGGAAAATATAAAGCTTATTCATAATCTTAGCATCCAGAATCAGCCACGATGAATATTTGCTTTTGGTACATTTGTTTTCTTCCCATTTATAAATATGTATCTCCAATAAATTTATGTATTTTGAAACTTATTTAGAATTAAAAAATCAAACGTTTAAATTTATAAATATTTTCTATTTCTAAATAGTATTATTTACTGTACATACCTGTGACCTTATATGGATATGGTATATGGCTGCATATGTTCATATACACATATGTACTATGGATATATGTATGTATTGTGTATATACAGATATGTAAATAGATATACACACACACAAAATGGGATACTTTTGACTTACTGTTTTTTTAACCTACTTCTAAAATTTAATATTTTACTATTACTGTAATTTTGCACCAAATATCCTCTTACAGTATAATTTTGTCATTGCTTTAGTGCGTTCAATAAAGTGATTATATCTTATCCAGTCAATTCTCTAGAATTGGGTGGTTAGTTTCTTCATAATTTTTTGCTGCTATCTGCCACATGGGAATGACTTCCTTTGTAACTAATTTAATTTTTAGACCACTCATGATTTTAGCTTTTTGACAGATAAAAAAACAAAAGAAAGCTAGAGCCCCAAGTGTGGAAGCCCAGACATTAAAAGGTGAGACTTTTAAAGTCTGTCGGCTCACTCCTCAAGATTCCGTTGGCAGAATAAATCGTTCTACTTTTTGCTCTGAGGGGACGGGCTCCTCAAGGAAGCCGCGCAGCTGTGAAGCAGTGTCGGGACTGTGTGTAAGGCAAGGGGAAGGACTCTCACAGCACAGCCGCGCGTCCCGAGGAGGATCTCCCTGTGGGTCCTGTGTGTCCTCCCGGGCATGCGCAGAGCAAGTCTAGCTCCTTGCTGGTCGCTGAACTGAACTGGCCTAGAGCAAGCTGTGCATTGTAACTTACTCTTGCCCTTTATTTTGTATGTGGTCATGGAAATAAGAATTGTTGGAGGACTCGGTACTAGTTGCTTTATAGAGGTAGATATGTCACCTCTTATAAATGAGGAAGCTGGAGCTTGGAAAGACGGTGTGAAGTCCCATGAGCAGTTAACGGTGGAACCAGGAGTCAAACTTCAAAGCCCATTTCCTCCTCCGCTGCAGGCTGCATCTGGCTGTCAGACCCCAGAGGCGTCCTGTTACCATTCTCATTTTATAGGACGTTGGTAATTATGACTCGGTTTTGGCGTAGACATTTGCTAAAGTATCTGCTCCCGCCCTGGCATAGTAAAGAGGAGGACAGCCTCTTTCATGGCTGACTCCACGTCACCCCATCACTAGCAGACACAGACTTGGTGTGGTTTTCAACGCCCTTTCAAACATCGTCCCTTGTGGTGGTTCCTGTGGCCAGGGACCGGCAGCTTCAGGCCATGCTAAAGCTTGCCACTTTGCTTGCCTTGTACTGAATGTTTTGGCTGTTTTGTAAATTTTTTGTTTTTTTATCTCAGTATTACCCATCAGTGTTTCTGCTATTAACAGTCTCATTGCTGTCTAGCTTGTGGCAGCCTTGTAAGACAGAAGGGTTATGTTAGCCGTGCATTTGGAAGCCTTCAAGTATGTGGTGAGGGCCCTGAACCTGTTTTTTGTGGGCAAAATGCATGTGTTTTGGAGTCTGGGCTTTCCCTTGGTGACCATGGGGTCCTCTGCTGCCTTGAGCATCACAAAGGGGGCATCCATACTTTGCTATTTCTGTTGCCCGCAGTGCTCCAGGTTGATGGAGTGGTTCGGGCAGGAGAGCACTTGGAGAAATCTCATATTGCTGTTGGTTCTGTGAAATCACGGAGAAATCAGGAGTTAGGTCTAAAAGGATCCTATTTGTAGAAATCATTTTTCCCCCTGTGTTAAGAAATGGTTACGGGAATTGAGGGAGATGCTGGTCTTTGGACAATTTAAGTTCAATTGAAATCAGTTGAAATTCTGCAAGCATGTTTAAGTTGGAAGGAAGACATAGCTTTGTAATTCACATCCCATTCTAAAATCACTCATTTTGTGTTGAAAGGAATTTAAAAATGTGTCTGTTAGCCCATAGTGTGTGTGAAGATTCTCTACCACATCCTGTCAAGGGGGCTTCAGTGCCCCCTGACCAGAAACCTGTCCCCCTCAGAGAGAGACCACCATGCACACTGACGGTAAAGAGAAGAAGCCCCTCTTTCTCTCCCTCCATCTACTGCTTCTGCTCTGCCCGAAACCAGGGAGAGGCAGATACCCAATATCCACTGTGCCTAAGAGGCCCCGTTCTCTCCCTTCTCACTCCTCCCTGCAACTCCCTCCCTCTGGCCTGACGGTCTGACCGTGACTTTGCCCTCCTTTTTCCTGCAGGTTCTGCCTCTGCTAAGGCAACCCCCAACCATACGGTGTCACAGTGAACTCGCTGGGAAGCCGTACTGACCGCATGCTCTGCCGCTGAGATACATCCCCCTCTGGACAGTTCATAGCCTTTACCCATTCCCCTGATAAACGTCATTGAATTAGATTTGTTTCTGTGCTTGCCTTTGGGCTTGTCTGTTGGTTCAGATGGCCTCTCCTGGTCTTGTCTGTATCTGCCTTCTGGATCGGCATGTCTTCTGTGTTCTCACGCAGGGAGGGCAGGGCAGAGCAGAGAGGAGGTGACTCCCAGTGGCGCATTTTTTTCAGCATTCCTCCACGTGGCTTTCAGACATTTATGTCTCCACCGAAGAGCATCCCTGTGGCTCAGCTGGTAAAGACTCAGCCTGCAGTGGTGGAGTTTTATCCCTGGACTGGGAAGAGGCCCTGGAGAAGGGAAAGGCTATCCACTCTGGTATTCTGGCCTGGAGAATCCCACGGTCTATATAGTCCATGGGGCCGCAAAGAGTCAGACAGGACTGAGCGACTTTCACTTCACAAGGAGCGCCGCCCCCTTTGAGAGACAGCCAGCTGCCTTCAGACCTGGGCTGTTGATGAGGAAAGAGGGAGGCGCCTGTGGCAGGCTTCACGCCAAAGACTTTCGTTGGCCTGGGTACACCTCTCAGGGTCTGATGTCCTGCTTTGGGAATCCCCACCTGACCGGTACTGTGTAGTCAAGGGACGGAGACAGACTCAAGGGAGGTGTGCATACCTCATGATGCTTCCTCAGCCAGAGACGTGGGGGCTTGGGTGGGTTGAGGGTGCTGCTCATGGACATGTGTGTGTGGGTGGCCTGAGACACTTTGGGGGTCCTTACCCACTGGAGGAGCAATAAGGGGTCCCAGTCTTGAGCGGTCGTCATCTTCTCGAGGACCTTGACCTTGCTTTCCCTCGGCTCTTACAGTTTTGTTTTGAAGAATTTGTTTTTAATCATGGTGAAATACGCATATGATAAAATTTCTATCTTAACCATGGCTAAGTGTGTAGTTCAGAAGTGTTAAATATGTCCTTATTGTGCAGCCATCATCACCATCCGTCTCCAGAACTCCATCCATCTCCAGAACTCTGTCATCTTTGCAAATTGAGCTGTGTGCCTATTACACCTCCCCGCTCACTCCCATCCCCGCAGCCTCTGGCAACCACCATTCTACTTCCTGGCTCTACGAATGTGACTATACTAGGTGCCTCGTACAAATGGAATCAAACAGAATCTGTGTTTCTCTGACTGTCCTGGTGCACTTAGTCTAATGTCCTTGAGGTTCGTCCGTGTTGCCTCCTCGGTTGGAATGTCCTTTTTTCTTTTTTAAAGGCTGTATGCATAGCCCTTACAGTTTATAAGCAGAGTCTCCCAGAGTCCCTGGGTTCATCTGGTCCTCAGTTTCCCCATGTCTAGTGTGGGGGGTAAAGTAGGCAAGCCGCAAAGACTCTCTCCCTCCCTCCAGTCCGTGAATTAACTTATATCTTCCACCTCTGAATCTGGGTTTTGTGGGCCAGGAACGTAGTTATCAGTGACTTTCGTGGGGACCTGCCTGTGGCAGGCGTGAACCGGCAGGCGTAGACTGTGGGTCCAGGAGGCTGCGTCTTGTCCAGGTGGGACTTCTTCATCTTGCGGGTGATGTGCTCATCGCTGAGTCGTAGCCTGATTCACGCCCTCCCTGATGTTAGAGTAAGGCCTTGCTGCGGACCAGACCCAGCAAGAGAACACGCATGCTGAGCCTGCCCCTCGGGGGCTTGTCTGACATGGGGTTGGCTGCCCAGGCCTGGGTCTGGGGACTGTGGCCCCTTCAGGGTCCCCTGAAGCCTACAGCCCCAGTCAAGCTCCCCTCAGACCCCCAGGCCCTCGTGGCCCCTCCCCAAATGTGCTGAGCGTGGGGGTCTAATATCAGTCTTCCTTCTTTTGAACATTCATTTAAAATCAAACTTACGTGTTTAAAAGAAATGCACAGATGTTGTAGAAAAATGAGAAAAGTTCTAAGCAGGCACAGCAAGGAAAATCATCAGTATTTCCATTGCCAAGAGGGCTCACTGTGCTCTGCCTTCTGTCCTCTTCCCGCGTGGCTCCCCTCGGGAGGGATTTGGAGGGGGAAGCCCTCCCCTGCTGCGTGAGTCCTGGCCCTTGGGGTGGCCCCTGGGCTCAGGGCACAGGCACTGTTCCGCCCAAGTTTGCGAACCCCGGGCTCAGGGAGGCCAAGACTGCTGTCAGTATGTGGCTGCCTGAGAGCACGCTGGGAGAGGCAGAACCAGCAGGATGTGGAATCTGAACCTGTAACTTTCTGTTCGCTTCCTTCTGTCACTGGAAATGCGACCAGGTGAAAGCCAGCTAGGAGTGCGGGTTGTGGAACGGGCTCTCGGAGTTCTGTGTATAAACTGGGCGCTTGTGATTCCTCTCACGCTCATCTTGCCATCTGTTGCCCGCTGCATCGGCCCCTCCATCAAAATTGAGGCAGGAAGTGATGGATGCATTTTAGCCTCCTATTACACTCGAGGAGAAGGGGCCGGTCTGCAGGAGAAGGCCGCCTTCTGTAATAAACTGTGCTGCTGCTGCTGCTAAGTCGCTTCAGTCGTGTCCGACTCTGTGTGACCCCATAGACAGCAGCCCACCAGGCTTCCCCGTCCCTGGGATTCTCCAGGCAAGAACACTGGAGTGGGTTGCCATTTCCTTCTCTAATGCATGAAAGTGAGAAGTGAAAGTGAAGTCGCTCAGTCGTGTCCGACTCTCAGCGACCCCACGGACTGCAGCCTACCAGGCTCCTCCATCCATGGGATTTTCCAGGCAAGAGTGCTGGAGTGGGTGCCGTTGCCTTCTCCGAATAAACTGTGTGGATCTGGGCAATTCCTGGAGCCTTGTTTCCTTCTTGGAATGTGGGGCTGAGTAATGCCCTCCCCTCAGGGCGGCCAGAATGAACACAAGTGACCACAGTGGGTACTGGAAGGGTGAGTGTCCTTTTGCTTCTGAGTGGGCTTGGAGAGGAAGAGAAAGATGCCCAAGTGTGCTTCTGGGGAGAGAAAGAAACCTGACTCCAGTACAGGGAAGCCTGTCCCTGGGAAAGGAGGTTGGGCATGGCCCAGCTGTGGGCATGGTTGATGCTGCTGAGGCTGCTTCCTGAATGCTGATCCCACAAGTAGGTGCCAGGCCTGGGTGGCCCTCCCTGTCTCCCTTCTGCCTGCCACAGCTATTTCTCAAGGGCCTGGCCTGTTCCAGGTGCTGTGCTAAGGGTTGGGGACAGAGTAGTGATTTAGGCCCCCTTGGGGGTATGTGGGGGCAGACAGACCACAAACCAGTCACAAACCATTAGTGACCCACCTACAGTTTGTGGCCAGTGCCGTGAAGACATGAGCATGAGGCTCTGATGGAGAATATAACCCGGGAACCTGCTTTGGATGGGAGGTCCCAAGGGGCTCCCTGAGGCCATGGTGGTCAAATGGAGCCCTAAAAAGTGACAAGAACCCCGAGTCAGAGGAAGGATCTCTTCACTCCCAGGCGGAGCCCGATGAAGGGTCCAAGACAGGGGAAGAGTGTGTCCTCTCTCCAGACAGAGGGACACAGTCGTTAAGGCACCAGTCCTCTGCCTAGTGGAGAAGGTGATGGCACCCCACTCCAGTACTCTTGCCTGGAAAATCCCAAGAATGGAGGAGCCTGGTAGGCTGCAGTCCATGGGGTCACTGGGAGTCGGACACGACTGAGCGACTTCACTTTCACTTTTCACTTTCTCGCATTGGAGAAGGAAATGGCAACCCACTCCAGTGTTCTTGCCTGGAGAATCCCAGGGATGGGGGAGCCTGGTGGGCTGCTGTCTATGGGGTTGCACAGAGTCCGGACTGAAGCGACTTTGCAGCAGCCTCTGCCTTTTCACCTGTTTCCTCATCTGCAAAAGGGGATAGAGCCTACTGCCTAGGAGTGTTCCAAAGCTGAGGTGTGCTGGGTCACAACGTGCTTAGAATTTCAGTGCTGGTCCATACAAGGGCTTGCTCCAGTAAGCACAGCTCCTGTGGAGAGCTTCCCAGTGATGGTGGTTTGAACATCTGAAAGGAAGCGTGGGTAGCGCATGACAAGGACGAGGTGAGGGCAGTGAGGGCCCCAGCACTCAGGGTCTTGAAGACCACAGGGAGGAATTTCGATTTATTCAGCAGATAAGCATTTTGGTCCAAAACTACTCCCTATTTGCAATGCTACTTCTTCCAAAGCTGGTGAGCACTTTTAGAAGAGCCAAGGCGCGGGTGGAACCTAGGGGGCTGGCTTTGCTGCCTCTCCCGGGCTCAGGGCTCAGGGACAGGCACTGGCTCCCATGTCCTTGGCAGGGCCTCAGTGCACCACCTCCTGCTCCCTGGTGGGACAGCCTCTGGAGCTGCCCCAGACGGGCTGGGGCAGAGGCTGTGGCGATACTCGATGCTCGTCCCCTGCAAGAAATACACGTGGTGGGTGCGGTGGGGGCGCCATTTGACCTGTCCGGAAGCTCAGGAAATCTCTCAAATCATGTCATGCCAGCAGCTGAGTCCACCCACCCAGCCTGGATGCAGGTCTGGGCGTCTCCTGCCCCCACGCCTGCCCTTGTGGGAGTGCCAGCCTGGTTCAGCTCTGTTCGCAGAGCTTGGATGGACATTAGGACCTCAGGATTCCATGGCTAGACTCTCCATGTCCTACACACACACACACACACACACACACACACACATACACCCCTTTCTCTCTGTTGGTCCCCATCTTGGAAATGGCACCTCCATTCATTCATTCAAACCCAGCTGTCATCTGTGAATTCTTTTTTCCATCACCCTCCACCTACAATCTGGGAGCAACGTGCATGGGCGCGCACCGTGAGCACAAATCCAGAATCTGGCCGTCTCTCACCACCTCCCCTCTGGCCACCTTGAGCTAAGGCTGCCGTCTGCTGGGACCGCATCATCACAGTAGCCTCCCCATCCTCTCCTCAAGGAAGTTACGCTCCAGACCCTTGACTCAGGTCTGCTGAAGCTTCCTCCCGCTGCGTCCTGCCTGGCCCTGGTGGCTGCTCGACTCCTTGGCTGCCTCCTCCCCGGCAGCCCCGGCTTCGGTCACTCTGAGTGCCCGCTGCAGGTGGCTTCTATCCCCACTTCAGCGCCGCTGCTCTGGTCTTCTCCCCTGCTGCCGTGCTCTCTCCTGGGTGTTCCTGTCCCTGTTTCTTTGACACTGCACTCAGCTGTTACCAAGCATCACACTCCGTTCACGTGTTAAATAGCTCTCGCCACTGCCTGCCTTCACATGAAGCATGCCTGGACTGCACTGTGCCCCTGCCCTGGAACTGTGCTCCACGATGCTGGCGCTCTTGCTGCCTTATCCCCGCTGAGTGGTCTCCAGGGCCAAGCACAGTGCCAGGTGCTCAGGAGACAGCCACTGGATAAGCGCACAGTCGAGGGTGACCCCTGAAAAGAAAGGTCTCCTCCCGGCCCTGGCCCTGGAGAGCTTCGTGCAGTGCTGGCCGGCAGCCTCAGGGCCAGACAATTGTTCCAAAGCCCCATTTCACACACTGAGCCTGTACTGAGTCCTTTCCAAACCAAGGCCTTCAGACCTTCTCAAACTTTAGTTCACGGTGCCCTGCGTGTCCCTTGAACCTCAGTTTAATGTTTCTTGTCTCTCTTGGGCTGTAAAAAATACCTACAGTTCTGTTCATTAGACAGTTAGGTCCAAGCAACTCAGTGTTTCTCTCCCCAAAGCTTAGTAGTAATTTGAAAATAACACATGTAAATTGAATGAAAAATAATAGTTTTCTTTTATTCTTAAAGAGCTGCCATTACTTTCTAATGGGAAGTACGTCAGTGAGCTCTGCATGACTTCTCTGAACTTGGAATCACACTGGATGCCATTGCTCCTCATTTTCTGTTCCGTGTGGATTATTTGTGTGGTGTTTGCAAAATCTGGCTTCACGGAAATATGACCTCCTTGAAAGGAGTGCAGCGAGGCCTCCTGTTGAAGCCATGAGCTACCTTGTGTGGCATCTGATAGATGTGCCGGCTTCCGCCTGCCCTTGAAAATTTAGAATATCCTTGCAGGGCCCTTGGGAGTTCTTGGGGATGCTTTGGCACTTAGTCTGGAGGGTGTGGCATTACTTCATTGGATCCCCATAATGATCCTGTGAGGTGGGGATCGTTTCATTTCATAGAAGGACAAGCCCAGGCTCAGAGAAGTCAAGATACTGGTCTAAGGTAAAACCTTACCTTAGCCTTACCAGCCTATTGGTAAGGGAACCGAGACTGGCCGGTTCTCCCTGATGCTCTGGTGCTAACCCCTTGTCCTATCAGCTGAATCTCTTGAGTTGTGCATCTCTGGGGTCCCGAGCTCTTGTCAGCTCTCCCTGAAGTATTTGGAAATAAACAGCATCAATCAACCCCTTGCCCCCAACCCTAAGTCTGAGAGACTGGAATGTGGACAGTGATGGCAGCCTGTTTTTTTCCTTCTTCCAGGGGGCCCCCTGTGTTCATGCTGTGTCCCCGACCCCATGGGGCTTTCCTTCCTCCCCACCTACGGCTGCCAGACGAACCGCACGGCCAGCGTGGCCGCCCTGCGCATGAAGGCTCGTGAGCACTCGGAGGCTGTCCTGCAGTCGGCCAACCTCCTACCGTCCACCAGCAACAGCCCCAGCCCCGTGGCCAAGCCAGCGCCCCCCGACGGCAGCCAGGACAAGACCCCTCCCAGCAAGGAGCAGAGTGAGCGCGAGAAGAGCGTATGAGGGGCCCGAGTGGCCAAGCCCGCCGCGCCCTCCCCCCTTGCTTCTCCCAGCCTCGGCCCCCACGGAAAACTCTCCCAAGAGCGAGGAAGAAGCCTGCTGCCCTGGGCCTCCTCTCAGACTCAGGAAAGGAAGGGAGAACCGCAGCTCCCCCAGTGAATGGAGAGTGCCTCTGGAGTTCCCCCATGGGGCTGTTCTGTCCCGGCTTCTTCGGTGTCAGGCCCCGATGGTACTCGTGGGTACCAGAGTCTGCTCTGTGGTGAGGCCCCTGGGGTTTCCATCTTGGCCCAGAAGTCTGGAGAGAAGGCGAGTTTTTCACCCCTTCACTTACCTGTCCCTCTCCTGGGCCGCCTCTGGAGGTCTTATCAACCCAAAGAACTGTGGCATGAGCCATCTTTGAGAGATGCCCGGGGCTCAGTCTTATGTTATGAAATGGGACTGTCTGCCTGACATTAAGAACCAGGCGATTGCTGAGATCCCAACCAGCTCTGTCCCTTCCAGCAAGACGAGCAGCAATGCCCTCTTCTCGCGTGCTGGCTGTGGGCTTGGTTGGGTTAGAAAGTGAGAAGATGTGGAGTAGGGAGGTGCCAGCAGGACAGAGCCTGTCCCCGGGGGGACGTGGTATCTCTGCCACTGGGCACTGCTGGCCAACCACACGGGCCGTCAGCTCCAAGAACTGGCGCTGCCATCTTGACACTGAAGGCCCAGAGCGAGTGTGGGCCCCGTAGCAGCAGCACCCGCCTGCAGCCCCTGCCTCTCTGAACTAGACCTCTAGGTTGGTGGGACGCTGATCAACTGGAAGGCAGTGCTCTGGTCCAGGAGATACCAAGAGTCCTCAGAGGAGGACAAGCCCTCGGGAATGCCTCTGGAAAGGGCGAGTCTGGATGAACTGCCTGCCTGCAGGTCTCAGGCACATGGAAGGGGCTCCCTAGCTGTTTATTCTTTTTTTTTTTTTAATGGAAGGGAAAAGAAGTAGGAAATGAAACAAGAATGGCGTATATGCAGAAGTGGAGCATGGGAAGACGGCTTCCTTTTGGTGTGCAGAGAATTAATTCCAAAGGGCCAGATTTCCTAGAAGTTTCGACTTTGGTTGGGTGTGTCCGTCTTTTCTCGTGTGGATAGTGAACTTGAAGAGATCAAAGGGGAATGTGCAATAGCGTGGGTTCTGTCACTCCCTGGCAGGGATATCTGTTCCCAGAAAGCTTGCAGTCTCTGACGGCTTGCTGGTGGTGTTTCCATGCAAACCGTTATTGCTTCCACGGTTGTTTTCCTTTCAGTTATTATAATCAAAGGTTCTACCTTCAGATCACCCTGCCCCCTTTTTTACCTTCCCCTCCAGAAGCCCCCCAAATAATACTCTTCATGTATTGTGCCTCGTTCTCTGATTACTGCAAAGCGTTTGATAAAATACATTGTCTCCTTAAAAAAACAAAAAAAAATCAAGTCCTTCCTGCTGTATTTTGCTTGTTGAGTACAAAGATGAAACGATTTGCCAAAAAGTGGCAAAGTCGCTTCCGTTTCTCTGTAATTACAAATGTTCTGTTGAATGATGTAAGCTCAAGCCCTTATGTACACTAACTCTTCAATCCAATTGTTTGATTAAACTCGTATTTCCTCCAGAAAGGTACATAAATAAGTGAACTGTTGAGCAAATTAAGAATACTTAACAGCATTGCATCTGAAAAGTAGTTACGCTGATTAAATTTTGTGTCCTTGAGGACTTTCAGGAAATTACTTTTGATCGTCAATAACACAATTAAGTAAACTACACACACATTAGCATGAATAATTGATAAGAAATTATGTATTACCACGAAGCACTGATTTAATAATTCATGATGCAACACTCTAGTGACTGTGCAAAACTGGATAACATCGAAAAGTGTGCCTGATACTACTGAAAGAAAGGGAAAAAAAAAGCACCAAGCCTCTGCAGAGACATGGAGTCCTTAGTTCTGTTGTACAAAGGCGAAAATCACCTTGCATGCTGTAGTTTCTGTTTGTTTAAATACCTGAATAAATTTAGAAGAGTTAAAAAGAAAGATATAAAGAGCTCAGGTCCTCTCTTTGTTTCTCCTAGCCTCCCCGGCTGCAGGCCTGGGCAGGGCAAGCTTCTCCACTTTGGCCAGCTTGCAAATGGAGTCCTTCCGAAGCTTCCAGGGGAGGGCTTAGAGGCCTTGGCTCTGGAAACTTTTAGCAGATTCTGGGACAAGACGGGCCTCTGTATAGGCCAGAACCTCCCTGGTTCCGGCGCACGTAGGAGTCAGCTCTTGTGTCCTGGGACAGACGGATGGATGGTTGGATGGACATGGCCTCACTGGATGCCCTTGCTGGCCATCCTTGGTGAGAACTGTCCTTTGGGGCAGCGAGAACAGCCGTTGATGGAGCCCTTGTTGTTTAGTTGCCCAGTTGTGTCTGACTCGTGCGACCCCAGGTACTGTAGCCTGCCAGACTCCTCGGTCCATGGGATTCTCCAGGAAAGAGTACCCTGCTGGAGCCGGTCTGCATTGCCACCCAGGAACACTGGAACCCCTGTAGGTTGTCCCCTCTGCAGGGTTTCATAATGTCACTCTAAAAAGGAAGCTGGGCTCATACTGGGAAGGAGGTGCAGCCCCTGGGGTTGAGTGACTGATTAATTATTATTATCCATCTGTTGGCTGAAGCCCTCGGAAGCGTCTTCCTCAATGCGCTCTGGGTTATGGGAAAGGAATCTGGAGGCACGATGGGGTCAGGGGCCCAGTCTTGTTGGGGGCCTGAGCACCAGCGGGAGTGGCAAGGAGTCGGGGGTAGGTGCCCGGGCAAGGACACCGGCTCCTGTGGGACTCAGGGCTCCCTCCTCCATCTCTCAGATTTAGTGTGTGATTTAGGAACACCCAGTGTCTGGTCTCTCAATTGGGTAGGAGGATCCCCCTTAATAAATAATTCCCTTTATTAAGACTCTGCCACTCTCTCATTGCCTGGGAACTTTACAGGGCTTAGTTCATTTAATCTCACAACTCACAAGGTAAACATTGCTACTCCATTTCACAGATGGGGAAATGAGGCAGAGCAAGGCTGGGCAACTTCCCCCAAGTTGCATGGATGGTAGCCTTCAGTGGGAAGAGGGAGAGCTTGGCCTCATTGCCTGTCACCCAGAGAGGGCTGAATACATGGGTTCATGAGAGTAACTGGGCTCAGTCTTTGGACCCCAAGAGGACAATGGAGGAGTAATGAGGGCCAGTTTGGCAGGTAGAGTGAGTGAGTGAAGTGAAAGTCGCACATTCGTGTCCAACTCTTTGCAACCCCATGGACTACAGAGTTCATGGAATTCTCCAGGCCAGAATACTAGAGCGGGTAGCTGTTCCCTTCTCCAGGGGACCGTCCCAATCCGGGGATTGAACCCGGGTCTCCTGCATTGCGGGTGGATTCTTTACCTTCTGAGCCACCGGGGAAGCAGGTGACGGGTGGAGAGGTGGGGTGACTACTTGGTGTTTTTCACCATCTACGGACTCGGGCCAGGTGGGCTGGCCCGTGGAGGGGGGGACATGCCATCCCAGCTCCTCCCTCTCCGGGGTCCGGTCTGGCGAGGCAGAGGCCAGCCTGAACCCGTTTTATCTGCCCCGTGGCTAGCACACTTGGCCTCTGCGTCGTGCCTACCTGTCCAAAGGCCCGCCCGCCCAGCAGGGCCTGGGGCTGTTGACGGTGCCTGGAGCCACTGGACCCCTCCCGTGGCTTTTCCAGGGAGAGGAGCCCCTAGGAGGGGCCCACCACTCCTCATCACAGAGCCTCGCTCTCTCTTCTTAGTTTCCTGGCTTCACCAGGAAAAGTGGAACTCGGATGAATTCAGAACCTGACTGAAGTGGTTAACAGCTTGTTTTACCTGTTCAGAATCCCAGCTCTTACTGACTGTGCGGCTCTAAACAGGTCACTTAACCTCTCTGTGCTTTGGTTCTCTCCTGTAAAGTGGGAAGAATTATGGCACCAGCATCGCAGGTTTCTTTGAAGTTTACATGAATCGACTGCTAAGTGCTGCCTGACGCAGAGGGAGTGCAGTGTGAACACTAGCTCTTCTTTGACCGAGCCTCACGCATCTCAAGGGTTTGAAGACCTTTTGGGGGTAAAAACCTCATAGTCTCCAGAAGGAAACAGGGTTGGTTGGCTCTCAGAGCCTGAGGATGTGCCTTCTCCTGGAGGTCATACTCTCCCAGAGCTCACATGATTTCCTAGGAAGTGGGGTTGGCAAACCCCAGTTCCTCTGCAGACTCACATCCATGGCTGAGAGCCTGGTATCTTGCCATCTGGGTCTTGGGATCTCCAGAGCCTGGAGTAGGAGCTGGGGTGCTGGGAGTCAGGTGTGGGGGGTTTAGGGGAGAGGAAAGGAGAATGGCTTGGGTGTCCACCTCTGGTCCTATCAGATATCAATTGCCATGGTCCTGGCCTTGCCCTGGGACATGCCATCTGGGTGGACACTGGAAATATGCCCACTCCTTGGAGAGTACACCAGTGGTAGAGCAGGGCTCAGATGTGAAAAAACCAACTCATTTAGACACTTTAACCTCAAGGAGGATATTTATGCTCTTTAGAGACAGGTGCTATAAAGGACTTATAATATTCTTTAAAAAAATGATAGCTCCACTTCTGGGCCCCACTCCCGGATATAGCCAGACTTCAGAGAGTCCAGCATTTGAAGAATTTTCTCTGGGACTTGGCTAAACAGCTTGGTGGTGAACTTGCGTACAAACATAAAGATGAGGGGTGCCCAGCCCTGCGCCCAAGAAGGTCATGGATATTGGGGCTGTGACTTGCTAGGTGTCCCCTGAGCTATCCTCACTGCCTGTCCTTGTCCAGAACCCCATCCTGATGATAATAAAGCTAAGAATTGATTCAGAATTTAGACCCCCTGGTAGTATAGATGGTAAAGAATCCGCCTGCAGTGCAGGAGACCCAGGTTCCATCCCTGGGTTGGGAAGATCCCCAGGAGAAGGGCATGGCAACCCACTCCAGTATTCTTGCCTGGAGAATTCCATGGACAGAGGAGCCTGGTGGGCCTCAGTCTGTGGGGTCACAAAGAGTTGGACACGACTGAGCGGCTTTCGCTTCACGGTCCCAGCACCACTTACTGCTGTCTGCGGTGGGTAGTGAGCTAAGTGTTGGTGGGGCATCAGGCCCCAGGGGTCTCCTGTCTGTGTGAAGAGCAGCATCTTTTCCCTAGCAGCAACTGTTCTCCTGAACAAGCCAGGCCCACATGTTTCCTTCGTCCTGTGGCAGGAGGCAGGGTGACAGGCTTGGATGAACCAGGATCTATCCTCTTACCCACCAGGAAGGATATTCTAGAGAAAAGTTCTATACCCTACCTGGACAGGTATTTATAAGCCACCTTTTCCTAAGTCACTTCAGGGGAGAGTGAGGCATCTTCGTGGAGGGCAGCATCATCCAAGAGCATACATACCCAACACCCTAGGGTGCTCTCTTTGCACTCTGTCAGAGAGGCCCCTGGAGGCTGGGCCTCAGCATTGAGCCTTCTCTTGCTGCTGCTGTCTGCCATCTGCTCTCAGGCCTCTGGGCTGGGAGGACGGCCTCTGCAGAGCAAAGCTCCTTGTTTTCTGCGCCTGCTCTGTGCAGGAGATGGGCCATTGCTCTGTAGAGCTCTTCCTTTGGATGTGGGCACTGCCCCCTCCCACCGGTCACTGGTTGCTTGGCTCTGCTGGGTGCCTCCTGGCTGTAGTGCAGGGTCAGGGACCCAGATGCAGTATCAGACAGTGCTGAGGCTGCGGCGCTGGCTGTGGAGCCCTGGTCTGGAACAGCTGGGGGCCCCAGATGTCACAGCAACCTCTGTGCAGAGAAGCTTGTCTGCTGGAGAGAAGAGGAGATTTGCCAGCTGTCAAGTGGTTGCACCACGCAGGGGGTGGGGACACTCATCCAGCTTGAGCAAAAGGTCCAGAGAGCGTGGGAGGTATACGGTGAAATGACCCAAGCCAGGGGACCGCCAGGGCAAGGGCTGACCAGGTTCTGCCAACAGGGAAGTTGCTGCTAGGGGGCAAAGCTGCGCCTCTGGCAGCCTGACGCCTCTGCTGGGCAGACAGAACCTGTGCTACCCCCTGGCCCTGGAGACCCTGCTTTGAGGCTGTTTGAGCTCCCCGTCCACGGGAACACCCCTACAGGATCACGGCAGTGTGTGGTGGACGAAGCACCACCGATCTGGGAATCAGAGGCCTGAGGTCAAGCCCTTCTATTAGCTTGGTGACCTTGGGCAAGCTGTTTAACTTTCCTGTGCCTCATTTCTTAACTGTAGAGAGGAAGTAATTATTCTAATTTTGACTTCCTAGGGCTCTGGTGAGGATCAAGGGAGATGATGCACGTGAAGGCGGTTTGTGAACAACTCTCAGGATAACAAGGCCGTTTGCAGCACATGGAAACCGTGCTGCCTGAAGCCGCCTCCCGCTGCAGCAGCGTGGGCTGGGCGAAACGCAGCCTAAGAGCAGCAAGGCAGGTGGGTGGCCCGGAAGTGAGTCCTGCAGACCCTCCCCTAGGCTCTGCCTGCTCCAAGGCCCCCTCCTCTGCCGAGGTCTGGGTGGGGCAGGGAGAGGGGCTAAGTGGCTGTGTAACGGCCACATCTGTCAGCGCTGGCCAAATGGTTTTTCCAGGAGTCAGCGCGCTAATGGCCCCGTAGCCGGGAGAGAGCTTCTCCTAAGTGGAGCACTTTATCTAACGGGGAACAGAAGAGCTGCGTGGCCCCAGGCCACCAGGACTCAGAGAACAGCTGCTCAGCCCTCATCCTTGAAGTAGCGCCCTGTCCCCATCAGCTTGCCTTGCACCTGCTGCCGGAGGCCAGTCTGCAGGTGGCAGCTGAGGTGGCCCGTAAGGGGGACAGGGGGCCAGCTCGGGGATAGCTTTGAATCCACCCACTGTCTGTGGGACCTTGGCAAGCCCCTTGTCATCTCCAAGCCTCAGTGTCCTCATCTGTACAATGGAGACAGTGAGGCTTAGCTGTGGGGGCACTGTGCCTGGAACACGGGGGTTACTACTGCCCAGGAGGGCTGTGAGCTCTCCCAGAAAATGATGACAAAGAGGGTGGAACAACCCTCTGGGCTGAGGGAGAAGGCCCTATAGGTGGAAGGGACAAGGGACACAAGAGTGCAATGAACCAGGACACCCAACACACGGTGTAGATGGGCTTTGTTTCTACCCAGGTTACATGGGAGGCCTGTGGACCTCTTACCTCTTATAAAGTAGGTTCTGTTTCTGGAGAGCTACAAAATATCACCCATTCTCCAAATACTGGACACAGAATTCTTAAAAAACCCTGTTCTTTTTGTTCAGATGGAACCTGTTTGCAAAGTGGAGACAGAGACACAGATGTAGGGAAGAAACTTATGGACCCCGAGGGGGGTCAGAGGGAGTGGGATGAGTTGGGAGGTTGGGACTGAAAGCCATATATGCATGTGCCACTTTGTGTGAGATAGATAATAGCCGATGAGAACCTACTACAAAGCGCGGGGAACTCTGCCCAGTGCTCTCTGGTGACCTAAATGGGAAGGAAATCCAAGAGGAGGGGATGTTAGGACATGTAAGGCGGATTCACTGTGCTGTACAGCAGAAAATTACACAACATTGGAAAGCAACAATACTCCAAAACAATTGTTTTAAAATAGTGAGAAAAAAATAAAATGTCTTTATATTATTAGATAATTTTAGACTCACACGCATGTTGCAAACACGGTGCAGAGCTTTCTCGTCCCTGCCACCATTTCCGCCAGAGAAAATGTTGACGTAACCCCAGGACAAAGGTCAAAGCCAGGACATTGACGCTGGGATAATACTCGAAAATACAGACCTGATTTGGGTTTTACCTGTTTCTACATATGCTGGCGTTTTATGGGGAAGGATATGGGCATTTTATCACATGTGTATTTTTGTGTAAACATCTACAATCAGGATACAGAACTCACCATCGCCCCTAAGAGACTCTCCCTCCACCCTAACCCGGCAACCTCTGGTCTGTCCCCGACCCTTATACTTCTGTTCCCTGTCATTTCAGGCTGCTCTGTATCTGGGGTCATAGAGTGGCTATATGCTTTTTAAAAATCGAGCGTTCAACATGGTGTGCTAGTCACCATGATTTAAAACATCAACTAGAGGGAGTGAGTAAATATTAACTGGGTTTCCCTGATGGCTCAGCAGTAAAGAAGCTTCCTGGCAAAGCAGGAGACGTGGGTTCTATTCCTGGGTCGGGAAAATCCCCTGAAGAAGGAAACGGCAACCCACTCCAGTTTTCTTGCCTGTGAAATCCCATGGACAGAGAAGCCTGGCAGACTACAGTCCACGGGGTCACGAAAGTGTCGGACACGACTTAGCTACTAAACAACGAACGTTAACTGTGTGTAACGTAACTTCTAAGGGGCTCTGTCAGCTAACTACATTGACATTTATAGGACAGAGGAAACTTATTTTATTTTCGATTGTAGTTAAGTACGCACAACATGAAATTTATCACCTTAACCTTTTTCAGTGTACAGTTCAGTAATGTTAAGTAAGTTCACATATTCTTAACATAATACCTGTGCAAACTGTCTGCAGACGTTTTTCATTTTGCATGACTGAGACTTGCCCATTCAACGACCCCCCATTTCTCTCTCCCCCTAGTCCCGGGAAACCACCATTCTATCTTTTGTCTCTCTGAGTTTGACTACTCAAAGTATCTCATGCAAGTGGAATCATGCGGTATTTATCCTTTTGTAACGGGCTTATTTCACCCAGCATGATCTCTTCACAGTTCATCCATGTTGTAGAGTCAGAGTTTATTTCCTTTGTAGGGCTGAACATTGTTCTGCTGTGTGTACAGACCACGTCTGGCTTACCCATTCACGCATCAGCGGACACTTGGGTTGCTTCCACTTTTTGGCTACTGTGAATATGGCTGCTATGAATATGGGTGTGAAAATGTCTCTTTTAGACCCTTCTCCCAAGTCTTTTGAGTACATACTCATGATTTACATTTCCCTAATGAATACTGGTGTTGAACATTTTTTTCATGAGTCTGTGGAACATCTTTTAATGTGAAAAAGCCTTGCTGATAGGGATTCTGGAAAGAAATGAGCAGGAGAAGTGAAGTTGACTTTGGTGATGTCTTATTCACTTTTTGGAATAATTTGTCAAGAAGAGATGGAATGCCAGCCTGTTTGCTTTGGCTAAGATATCTATGGCAAGCTATACGCAGAACATATGGCTGCATGAATTTTTTATGCACATAAATCATTATCATCTACAATCACATGGTAAGAAAAAAGTGGAGTAAATTGTGTCTTCTTCCCTCCTCTGGTTTCTCTATGTAGAGATGCCCTCTGCTATCTGGTTCTTTATATCTGTCCAGAGATATTAATATGTATGTATCCTCTTGTCATATAAGTAGCAGCATATCACACATACTGTTTGATATTTGCTTTTTTCTCTTAAGTATACATTTTGGGAAACATTCCATATTAGCAAAAATGGTTCTGCTTCTGGAATGTTCTTCTGAAGCTAATTCTCAGTCCACGTGCCTGCATTTCCTCCACTGATGCACTCAGCCTCTAGAAGCTTCTCTCCATGTTTCCTCTCAGCGTTTAGCAAATGCACTTCAGTTGGCTTATTCCTTACACAGATGAGCACCCAATGTCCAGACTGGCCCAATCAGCACCAGTGTGAAAGCACAGCATTGTGGGTGGCAGAGTGTCTAATGATTTTGATCATTTCCTGGTTTAATTCCACTTGGCAACTTGATCTCCATTACACTTTTTTTTTAAGATAATAGAAGCCAATAGTCTGTATGACACAAACACTGCTGTACGGATAACTGTGTGGATACTACACCTTGACTAACTTAACCTGTCCACTCATCAGCTGTTGTTCCATCAGCTGTTCTCATGTCTTAGCATGAGAAATCTGATTCAGAGGCTTCAGTATAATGGATGGAAATTCTGCCTGCGGGAAAGTTGATGTCTTCATGTCAAGAGTCAACGCAGACCCAAGTGAGAAGAGCAAAGCCACGGAGCACTGGGGTGGAGGGAGAGGAGTGGGGGACGTAGGCTGAGGACAGGCAGGAGGGCCCATGTGAGCCAGGGTCAGCTCCACCCTATAGGAGATGCAGGGCGGTATCAGAATATGAAGGGCTGTTGGGTTGACTTTATCTTTTGTTATAAAAATAATGATAATTAATGGATACTGTCCATGTGCCAGGCATTCTATCAGATGCTTCCCACTTATTATTTCTGATGCTCACATAAATTTACTGTTGTTTTTCTAATTTTTTGTCTGAAAAAAGTGAGGCTCAGAGGTTTAAGTAACAACCAGAGTGAAACAGCTGGTGATTGGTGGGGCTGGAATTTTTAACGTGGGGTACTCTGATGGCAAAGCCCTGGCTCTGCCTTTTGCTACACTTCCTTCCCTACTACTACAGTCTCCAAGCAGAGGTGTGTTCTCTGGTGAACTCCAAGGTGTTATGAGCCCTCCTGCCTTGCTGGAGGGGAGGAGCATCCTGCTGAAGCAATGTGGGTCAGCAGATTGGACGGAGCACCTTCCCTAGGCTCCCTCAGCCTTGCCCACTCCAAGGCAGACAGCTTGATTCCCTGTGTGCTCACATGGGGAGCCAGGCACCCCACTTCCCCCTTCTCCAAGGCTGCTGCAGGCATCATGCCCCTCCCTGTGAGCAGACTGGTATTCCAAGCATGGAGCTACAGTGTTCCCTGGAGTTTTCACTGCCCACCGAGGCAGCTAGACACTCCTGCACAGCCACCAGATACCCCATGTGGCTCAGGGCCCCCACCCCCAAGGCCTGCCTCCTTTTCTGTCTGGTTATCATTCCACCTGATCTCCATCAGCTCCCACATTTTGACTGATTCCAGCTCATCTCCAACAGTCAGGGCCCCGCTGGCACACTCCCATGGGTGATGGAGGAGACGTTATGGGAGGGACTGTTTTCAAGCATGCAGGTGTGATAAAAGAAGGCCAACAAGAGGTGGTGGAAGACCTGAAGGGCTGGTGACAGTGGAGAGCCATTCCCACCCCTGGGCCTGACCAGAGGGCGCTGCAACCAGTGGGCTCTGCTTTCCCCTAGAGGGGACTGACGAGCAGGAGCACAGGGCCTCAGAAGAGGGATCCAGCCACTGCCCCCCGAAGTCTCCTGGCAAGAGAGCGGGGCAGTAATTATTCCTCCCCCCTTCCTCTTGCTTCCCGGTTGCCTGCCCGTTCCCCCGCCTGGGCGGAAAGCAGAGGGCAGGGGAGACCGTCGGTAGAGCAGAGTGGGCTGGAGGCTGGCTGGGAACCAGGCAGCACACCACCCCTCTGGTGCGTCTGGCACTTGGGTCTGACTCAGTCTTGCAGCCTGAGCTGGTTCTCCTGCTGATCCAACACGGTGAGGAAAACTCCCTGGGAGGTGTGTGGGTAGGTGGTGAAAAGAGGATAAGATGTGGAAGAAAGTGTGCGCAATTCCATGGGCTTCTGGGATCCTTGCGTCCCATCTTTGGGGCCCACCAAAGCAGTGTGCCACCCTGGCTCTGCTAGTTTCTGGAGCCCCGGCTCCGCCCTTCCTTCACAGTTCACGTGGTCATCAGTTCCTCACGGAGATGGGTGGCACACCCACTCTCTTGCTTCCAATAATGCCCAGATCTCCTTCCCTAGAGGTCTATTCTGAGCTGGCTCCCCAGCGCTGGTCGTTCTGAGCTCCTTCCTCCCAGGAGCCAGGCAGAGCAACAGTGTGACGGAGCCCTGAGGAAAGAGGGGCCCACTGCCACCCACATTCGGCTGGCTTGTTCCTGTCCTGGAAAGATGCTCTCTTGCTGGGTTCTTGTTTCTCCATGGGCCACCCCTTCTCGTGGGGGCAGGGGTGGGGGGCATGGGTGGAGGAGTGCTGAGAGAGAAGAGAGCGGGGGCAGGACAGCCAGAACAGGACTGCTGACCGCACGTCGCTGCCCCACTTTCTGCAAGGATCCTCTTCACCTTCCCTGTTTTTTGTATCTGCATCACTATGTTTAATGGGGGAACTAAGGAGCTGGTGTGGGGTTGACACGAATCCCCCGATTCCTCATCACTTTCTCAGCATGTTGTGCTGCTGGCGGAGATGCAAACACAGCTTGGGAGAAAACATCTCCCCTCCTTTCCTCCCTTCCTTCCCTCCCTCCTTCCTTTCACCTTCTTTGGCTCTGTACTTCCTCTGAGCTGGCAGGCCCCTCTGCCTCTAAGCCCTATCTTGTCACCAACCCCCGACACCCACTTACCCGCATGGATGAGGTATGGCGAGCACTTTATGAGTGAACCCCATGATCTCTGAAAGCGGAAGTGTTAGTCACTCAGTCATGTCCGACTGTTTGTGACCCTATGGACCACAGCCCACCAGGCTCTTCCATCCATGGGATTCTCTAGGCAAGAATACTGGAGTCAGTTGCCGTTCCCTTTTCCAGAGGAATTTCCCAACCCAGTTATCAAACCTGGGTCTCCTGCATTGCAGGCAGATTCTTTACCATCTGAGCCACCAGGGAAGCCCAGTGATCCCTGCCTCCTGGGTAATCCCCTTCCCTGGAGTGTGGACTGCCTACACTAACTCGTTTCAAAAGAATAGGAGAAGTTGCGGGGTGTGGCTTCCCAGGTTAGGCTATGAAAAGATAGCAGCTCCCATCTCGGGAGCTGCTGACTATGGGCCTTGGGAATGCCAGTGAGGGAATGGTGAGGCCACCCTGTGAAGAGGGCCAAGCGGTGAGAAACCAAGAGAGGCCAACAGCTGGGAGGACCAGAGGCCCCCCGCCCCCAGCCCCCCGGACAAGCTTGGAGAAACCCTTCCCCAGCAGTCATCAGATGAGACTGCAGCCCTGGCCGAAGCTTGATGGCAACCTTGAGCCAGATACCAGCCAAGCTGGGCCAATTCTTAACTCACGGAATTTTGAGATAGTAAATGTTTTAAGCTGCTTAATTTGGGGATAATTCGCTATGTAACAATAGGAGTGAAAGTGTTGAAAGTGTTCGTTGCTCACTTGTGTCTGACTTTTTGCAACCCCATGAACTGTAAGCTGTCAGGCTCCTCTGTCTGTGGGATTTTCCAGGCAAGATTACTGGAGCGGGTAGCCATTTCCTTCTCCAGGGGATCTTCACAACCCAGGGATCGAACCCAGGTTTCCTGCATTGTAGGTGGATTCTTTACCATTGAGCCACTGGGTCACGGTCTCCTCTCCTTATAGGAGAGGAGATATTGAAACTTGGAATGGAGGAGCTGGACCCAGGTTTGAGTCGGCAGGAGCAACTGAGGGAGCTGTGCCTGTCCCCAGGATGGACAGAAGCAGAGGGCATGCCTTCCCCAGGCCGGGGCATCATCTGACAGCCTCACCAGTCTCAGGGAGCTCATGACAGTTAGAGCTCATTGCCAAGGTTGAGGGCTGGTGGGAGACCTTATAGGGGTCGGGGGGGGGGGCTGGGGTCTCCTTTCCTTTCATTATCTACTGAGCTCAATGTCTATTTTATTAATAATACATGCCTAGTGATGATGCCTGTGAATGAATGCTTGTCTCCCAGGCCTAATTGTTCTGTTGGGCAGCCCTCCTGTAGATTTATCATTGTCTTTCGTCTTTATTTAGCAATTTTATTGCCAGTGATTAGTAACGGCAGCGGTTGGAGTACCTCTTTATGGGGAAGTTTCCTCTCTGTTTACTGGTGGGGTGAATTCGGAATGAGGAGGCTTGTGGGTGCAGGAGCCTATCCCCTCCTTGGCCCGCCTCACCCAGCAGCCCAGGTCCCCTGGTGGCTCTGCCACCTTGGGTTGCCTCCCTTCCTAGCTCAGACACACCCGCAGGCTCAGCTCAGCCTCATCACTACCAGGGACTCTGGGAGAAGGGAGTCTGGGGATCTCTTCGTGCTTTCTTCTCCCCCATCCCACTTAGGGAAACTTAGCATCCTGTCACCCTCTGAGCATCCCTCTCTGCCTAATCCCAGCACCATCTTCTAACCCCACATTCTTAGGAGACTTTGGAAGCTGGGGAGAGGCCCTGTAGCAGACCTGGGGGTAAGGGTCATTTGCTGTATAGACAGCCCCGCAGTCTAAGGCTCCTCATTGCCTGTCTCGCTATTGCTGCCCACCCAACCTGGGTCCCAGGAGTGCAGCTTTCTAGCTTTGGGTGAGCCTGACCTTCTGCTGTAGTGTCCCTAGATGACAGCTCTGCCTCTGGGCCTTGCACGAATCCTGCAGATCCCAAGACTAAGCCCCAGGCTGTGGGACTCTCGTCTGCAGTGTAGCCTGCTGAGGCACGGTGCGTCTCTGTGCCTGTTCTCTGTCTGATGCTGAGAGCTAAACAGACCATAAAGTGAGCCCCTCTTGTTCCTTTGAAGGTCTGTGTAAGGCTGCAGCAATGAGGCTGGTGGGCAGGGATGGGTTTGTGGGGAGGAGCATGTTTCTGTGGATGGATGGGGTTACTTCTGCTTGGGGGGGTAGCGCAGGAGCCAGGATGGGGTGCTCCGCTTACAGGACCCTTCCCCACCCCTCCCGTACACTTGCCGGCTGGACAGTGTGGTTGGGCTCTCCCTTGGGGATCCATGGTGTTGGCAAAGCAGCTCTTTGCAGTGGGCTTTGCGGGAGCACAGACCTGGGGTTTGGATCCCAGCTCTGCTCTGTGTGTGTGTCCTGACCTGTCTGGCTTCAGGTTTTTCTGCAGTACAATGGCGATCATAATAGCCTACCTGAAAGGTACTCACCAGGCTCCAAAAAGTGAGCCCAGCCCTTTGAAGTAAGGAGGACTGCTGCCGGAGCTTATACCCAGCCAGGTTTCCTTTCTGCTCTCTTCCTGGCCAGCCACCTCCTCCACGCCGGCCCGAGCGAGGGGTCTGCCTCCTTTAACCCAAGCACAGCACTCCCTCTTCCTCTGTCCTCTCTAGCACAGCGGAGCACAGAGGGTCCCAGCTGGAAGCTTGCGTTGTTTTGGTGATCTCTTGCTGAGTGACAAATCACCTTAGAATTCATGGCTTAAGATTCTGATGCTTGGTTACACCTCATGGGTTCAGTGGGTCAGGACGTTGAGGACAGCTTGGCTGGTGGCTCTGGGTCTGGACTTTTCATGTGGTTGCCCTGGGACAGGGGCTGTGGCTGGAAGGACCCACATTTTCCCCCGTGATTGACATCAGGAAAGCTCCTCAACTTAGAAACATCTGTTGTCATCATAGGTATTTGGACTGACTCTGTGGCCTACCCCACGGGCCAGCCAGGGCTGGTGGCCCAGCAGGGATGCAGCTTCATCCTGGGGCCCCACAGAGGGTGCTGAGCCTCCTGTCTGACCAGTCCACGGGCATGAGCAGTGACAGGAAGCTCTCATTCCTCTGTCCTTCTGACAGTTCCCCCACGGACCCTGCAGAGGTCCCAGCCTTTCTTTTTCCACCCGGCTGTGACTGTGACCTTCCCATCCTGCCCAGGCTTGGGTGGCTGCAGGCCCTGCTGGCCTGTTAAGCTGTCCCAACCTCTTTTTTGGACTACAAGGCCCTTGGCCTTTGCTTCATGGTTGGAGATCTGCCTCCTGATGCTCATATCCACACTCCTGTCTGTTACTTCCTGTGTGCATTTGGGAGCTTTGTCACTTCCCTCAGCCCTGTCCCTCTTGGTGCAGGGGCTTCGGACAGGCTCTGACAGGCCTCTGTTCTCAGGGAGAGGGTCGTCCCGACTGTGCCCATGGGCCCGTGTCAGGACTCCAAGCAGACAAGCCTTCCCTTCCCTCCTTCACTCCCAGAGGCCATGACGATTCCTACCAGGCTTGCTTCTAGGATTCTGGTCTTGGACTTGGCACAAGGAGGGAGGAGCAACTTTTTTCCAATTAAGCTGCATTTGCTTTGTCAACTGAATCCAATTCCCCTTCAGTCCTTCAGTCTAGGAATTATCTTTTATTAAACTTGGGCCTGAACTGCAGTTGCAGCAAAATCAGGAGCTGTCCCCCAGGTACCACGAGGCCCTGTGTTCCTGGAGGTTTTCCTCTTGCAGCTTTTTCAGGCCTGCTTGGTGAGAGGAAACCCACAAACAATGACACCCTCAGCATTCAGGAATGGGAGATGTGGGTGCGGTTAGCAAGACCCCTCACCCAGCCTGGAGCTGGCTACTGCCAAGCCCTGAGTCTGTAAGGCCACCCGCAGACCTCTACTAAGCAATGAGGGGCTGTGGCCCAGGGAACCAGGCTGATGAGCACTTAGTGGGTGCTGGGCAACGGGCTAAGTGCTTTCTGCATACTAAAGTACCCAGTCTTCATTACCATCATAGGAATCTGGAATTGGAAAGGTCTCCACTTTACAGACAAACATACTGAGGGTCAGAGTGGACTGCTCAGGCGCTAAACGTGAAGCCACGGGAAAAATGAAGGGCCACCTCCACGGCCACAACATAAAAGAGAGCTGATGAACCGTGACCTCGTGCTTTACAGCGCCCCTAAGAAGCCTCAGATGAGGAAGCAGCCTGCTAATGGCTTTCTTCCAGTCCACCTGTGCAGACGCTTTGAGGGACCAGAATAACCCATCAGTGAGCTTTGGATGTCACAGGCTAAAAGTCTACCACAAGTAACGCACAGAAGCTTCCTGAATGTGTACTGTGTTCCATGAAGAGATAGGAAAAACAGTCATGCCTGCACAGAGGACTCTTGAAACTTCCCTTTTCCCCTCCAAGAGGCATTGCCTAGCTCCGACTCCCTCCTATTCCCTACTCCCGCGATAAATACCCTACTCAAAAAGCTGATGCGGGAGACAGAGTGGAGCTTTGCCTCCTGTCTCCTTGCTTGGCCTCCCTGTAATAAAGGCTTTCGTCTCTACAAAAGACTGTTGTTTTGGTGTTTGGTCTTTCTGTTATGAGCCCACTTCCTCGATTGCAAGTGGGCCAGTGGGCGTGTGGACCCTGATTCCAGGCCTGGGCCTTAGCTCTGGACAGATGGGGGCCTCTTCTCAGCAGGGCCTGGGAGGAGCCTCTGTGGGGTGGGCACAGGTGGTGGTTTGCCCCGCTGCTTGTGTGGGTGGCAGGTCTGTAGGGCTCCCTTTCCTGGGGAGGGGGTGTGAGCGGGCATCTTCCTTCTTCCCTCAGACTACTTGACTGAGGAAGGCCAGACATATACAGCTCACAGGACTGCTTGACTCCGTGTCAAGGGGGACATTGAGACACTCCCACATTCCTGACCCACAATATCACAAGAAAAAAAAGGTTTGTTGTTTTAAACTATTAATTTTCTAAAAAGATTTTGTTTTGTGTTATTTCATTATGCAGTAATAGATAACTAACATGGTGTTTGTACCAAGTTCTAGTCTCACGAGCAGTGAGTGAGGAGTCTCATTGCGCTGTGTCCTTGGTAACACTTGGGATTGTCAGAATGTTTAACTTTGTCCATCTGTTGGGTAATGCTACCCTTTACCCATTTCACTGCGGCTCTGTTATTAGACTCATACAGTTAGGAGCATTATGTCTTCTTGATTAATTGGCCCCTTCATCATTATGATGTGTCTCCACTCCTTATTCTAATTTGATTGATAATAACCAATTCAGTTTCATTTAAACTTTTTTCTTCTATGGCTTGATTTTATTGCTGCGAATATTTAGCCGTAAGAGTCATCTGTGTTTCTATGTGTAGTTTAAGTTTATTCATACTTCTTTCTATATGATATTCAGTTATAGGGATATTTCATATTTTATGGTTCGATTGACTGATATAATTTAGTTCAATTGATTTATTGAACTCTATTATAACTCTATTGATTTATAATATATTTTGTTTTACCCTAATTTTTGTCTCTATGAAAACCTTGTTTTGTATTAAGGGAAGGCAGAGGTCTCCAATGTCCTTGGAGAGACACATATTTTCTGATTAGCTGGGTTCCCTGCTCAAGCAGCAGAGAGAAGGGAGTTGCGCTGAGAGTTACTTCAGACTAAGGCCACCAATATGAGCTCAGCTTTACTTAGAAAAGCCCTTTCTCTTAGCATCTTCTGCCAATAGCCTGGGGGATTCAGATTAGATTCGAGTATGCTGTAGGCACTTTTGGAGAGGATCGAATATGGCTCCTCTTTCCCTCCTGGCTTCTGCCCTGCCCCCCTCCCCATCTGCCATGCCAAGAATAAGACCTAAAGGTCTCCCCCGGGGTGGATTTCCTGTCAGCAAAGATAATTTGTCAGGGTTCCTTTAGCAAATGTGCTTAGCTGGGATCAGCTAGTATTAAATTTTTGAAGCCCCAAGAACATGCTCAAAAGGAAGCTATTGGAACTTTTGGGAATATGAAAAATCTCTTTGTGGCTGGTTTGGCTTCCTATCAACCTTCAGAGTTACCTGGTTTCAAAAACTCATAGAGAAATTCACTGAGCGGTGAAGATGTCAAACAATGTCTCCATTAGAATTTTCTAAAGCTCTTCCATGCTTGATAATTTTCAAATTCTCCTTACAGAGTTAAAATGGATGTGTGGACACCTTAGGTGGTGATGCTATTTATATTTTAGCGCCATTTTATTTTCTTGTAATAATATTAATTTCTCTGTCTATGGAACTACAATTAGTTTCATTGGATTGAGGGGAAATGAGAAGAAAGATAACCAGCTGAAACTATCCTTCTTGTCTTGAAGGAGAGCACCTTTGATTTTTTTAGATGACTTACAGGTTAAACCCACATCTGTACAAACCTGGCCTTACCACCTGGCAGCCAGACATGATGAAATACTTCAGAAGACTGTGGTCTGATGCTAGTCCTGATGCTCCCTGTATCGATAAATAGAATTCAGGAACATTCGCCACTTTCACTTAATGCGGTTTGTCTAATGTCCTCATCCCTTTAGCATCCCGAGATCAGAGAATAACTTGGCTCTGGCTTGGGTTTTGGATGTTGTTGTCAGTCCTGGACAAGCCTTTTGGCCTCCTTTTGTTGGCAGGCCTGGAATTTCTCATCAAAGAACATTAGCTAAATGTGAATGCCGACTTATGTGTTACATTGTGGAGCATCTGTTCCGGGCCTTGGGGGCCTGAGGCCCCATTTGTGGGGCCACAGTCTCCTTCCTCGGCTGCCCATATCACAGGAGAGGCCAGCAGAGCGCCTGCTCTGGTGTGGTAGTGCCTTAGCTCTTCTGGTTGGTATTGACAATCTGGAAAGTGAGGAAAGAAGATCAAGATGGCACTGATCGCGTCTCCCAAAATACTTTAAATAGAATTTTGAAGAAGAACTCCATGGAGTTTCAGTAATGTTTACCTGTGGCCTGCCTTGGACCTGGCACCACGTTAGCTGCTGGGGATGCAGTGAGAAGGTGGGCAGGCAAGACCCCTCCCTCCAAACCTGATGGTTGGGTGGGCAAGAAAGACAGTTAGGCAATTATAATAGCGGCTGTGGTGGGGAAGTACAACATGCTCATGAACTTGGAAAATGAGGTGCACGGTGACGAGCTGGGGCATCAAGGGTGTCCTTCTAGAGGAGATGGGATCTAGGGGAAGACCCCAGGGCAGGAGTGGGCAAGGGCAGGTTGGTGGGGAGCGGCTGAGGGTCCAGAGGGCCCAGGGAGAGGGTGAGCATGGAGAGGCAAGGGAGGCTGGGAGAGAGGGCTCCAGTTGTCTGCTGCTGTGTCATAAGCTACTTTGAAGCTTAGAGGCTCCGAACGACAGCCCTCGCTATTTTAGTATCTCTCCCAGTTTTGTGTGTCGGGAATCTGGGAATGGCTTGGTCAGGTGGTTCTGGCTTGGACAGCCAGAGGCTGGAGCTGAAACAGGAGGGCGGGGCTCTCTCTCTCTTCTTGTTATTGTCTCAGGGTCTTACTAAGCCATCTTGATGTGGGCCAGGGTGGGCTTTATGATAGCAGAGTGACCCAGTATGTGGACTGCTCTGTGGCAGCTGGGGACTCAAAGAGCACTCCAGGGAACCTGTGGAAGCGGCATGGCGCCCTCTGACTTGGCCTTGAACTCATACACCAACTCCACTCTGCTGGGCACAGGCCGGTGGGCAGGGCCAAAGAGCATGCAGAGGGGCTGGGAATGGCCCATATGGCCAACTCACAGAAGCTCAAGGTGGTGGGAGTCCAAGGGAGCCGTCGGCACAGGCAGGAGGTGAAGCCAGAAAGGCTGGCGTCCCGCAGCATGGGGTAGCCTTGCACACCCTGCTCTGGAGCCCGACTCATTACTGGCTGAGCAGGGAGCCCTGGGCATTAGGTGGGACCTCGGGCCACCCGAGGGGAGCGGGGGCTTGGAAGGGAGTCGTGCCGGGAGTGGTGGCAGTGAGGGCTCTGAGTGGGGGCGAGGGGTGGTGGGGTGCAGATGGCTGGTGCGGTGATAGATATCTGGAGGTAGGATCGACAGATGTGGAGTCTGACTGAATCGGGGGCAGGAGATTGAGAGCAGCTGGGATGGCGACCAGAGCTGTGGCTTAGCCACCAGGGGAAGCGTGGGCTGCAGAGTGTGGGAGCCAGGAAGATGAGGACCTGCTTGGGAGGCAGGAGCCGGGAAGATGAGGACCTGCTTGGGAGGCAGGAGCCGGGAAGATGAGGACCTGCTTGGGAGGCAGGAGCCGGGAAGATGAGGACCTGCTTGGGAGGCAGGAGCCGGGAAGATGAGGACCTGCTTGGGAGGCAGGAGCCGGGAACTTGAGAACCTGCTTGGGAGGCAGGAGCCGGGAAGATGAGGACCTGCTTGGGAGGCAGGAGCCGGGAAGATGAGGACCTGCTTGGGAGGCAGGAGCCGGGAAGATGAGGACCTGCTTGGGAGGCAGGAGCCGGGAAGATGAGGACCTGCTTGGGAGGCAGGAGCCGGGAACTTGAGAACCTGCTTGGGAGGCAGGAGCCGGGAAGATGAGGACCTGCTTGGGAGGCAGGAGCCGGGAAGATGAGGACCTGCTTGGGAGGCAGGAGCCGGGAAGATGAGGACCTGCTTGGGGGGCAGGACTCAGGAGCTCCCTCTTCCTCCCTCTTCTTCTGTGGAGTCATGTGTCGCGGCTCTGCCAACCCCACCCAGCGCTGGGGTCTCAGGGTTAGTGGGATGTTTGTGCTGGTCAATAGGTTTGTTTTGGCTTTGTTTTCCAAAATTTAAATACCATAAGATTTACCATTTTAACCACTTTTAAGTGTAGCTAAGCACACTCACCACCATTCAACTCTAGCCATTTTTGACCTTTTCCAACCGGAACTCTGTACCCATTAAACATCAGCTCCCCACCCATCCCACCTCGTCCTCAGTCCCTGGCAGTCGGCATTCTACTCTCTGTCTCTATGAGTTTGACTACTCAGGTGCTTCATAAAGGTGGGATCATGAAGTGTTTGTCCTACTGGCTCATCGTACTCAGCTCAATGTCCTCAAGGTTTATCCATGTTGTAGCATGCGTCAGGATTTCCCTCCTTTTGAAGGGTGAATAATACTCAGCTGTATGTCTATATCACATTTTGTTTGTGCATCTGTTGACTAACATTTGGATTGGTCCCACTTTTTGGATAACGTGAACAATGCTGCTATGAATCCAGGTATACAAATATCTCTTCGAGATCGGTATACTTTCGATAATTTTGTACAGGGGAATGAAATTTTCAGATGACGTAGTAATTCTGTTTAACTTTTTGAGGGCCTGCCTTCACTGCTTTTCACAGCAGCTGCACAATTTTACATTGCCACCAGTAATACATACAGTTTTGAATTTTTTCCACATCCTCATCAACACTTGTTTTCTGTTTTTTTTTAATTTTTAATTTTATAGTCACTCTCCTAATGGGTCTGAAGTGACATCACATTATGGCTTTGACTTGTGTGTCCCCAGTGATTAGTGATATTGAACATGGTCAAAAGGTTTCCAACAGAAAGGATCCATCCTCTGGGAAGTTGGCAAAGTCGGCAGTGCAAGTGTAGTTAACATGTGTGGATCAGGACAGATGTGCAGACCTTTTGAAATCACACTTCCCTGTGCAGTGGGTCACCTGGCTAGATGGATGGCTCTCAGATATCTCCCTAACACAGATACATGATGGGATATCAGCACAAGGAAGAGCAGAGACGGGGCTTCACTGACGCCAGTGATGTGTAAGGACCGCATAAGACAGTTGTGTCCACCGAGAGCGGGTTTGTTATCTGGGCCGAAAGGCTTTCCACGTGCATAGAGTTCAGATTTTGCCCTGTGCTCCCCTCATTTATATGCAATTGTTTCACTCATTTGAAAGACTTCACAGGAGTGAAGGAATTCTTTCATGTGGCCAGCCTCCGAGTAGACTTTGGGTTCATGACACCGGCTCGCTGCAGCCCCACATATAATCCGGGGCCTCAGAAGCTGGCATTAGGTCCCTTTGGACTTCCGCATCCATCCCAGTCTTGGGAGAGGGGTCATCAGCTTCTACTGAACATCTCTAGCGACAGTGAGCTTAGTTCTCCCCAAGCTCCTCGTGTCAAATGTGGAGACAGCTGTCGTCATCAGAGACGCCTTTCTCACAGTCGGTGTGAATCAGCAGCCCCCTCAGCTCCCACCCAGACATGTAGCTGTCTCTTCCTTTACCCATAGTTATATTGAAAGACAAGGAGATATCAACTTGTTTCCCCTAAATCTTCTCCTTTCCAGGCCAAACAGGGGCTGCTAGCACTTCTCAAAGTCTGACGTGCGAACGAATCACTAGGGAATGTTTTGGAGATGCAGATGGAGAGTCTGGATTTCTAACAAGTGCCCTGGTCAAGCGGAGGTTCCCGGTCCATGGACCACACTTAGAGACGCATGACTGAGGGTTTGAGTGCCCAGCCCGAAGTGAGAGAGCTGGACGTGTGAGTGGGTGCCTCACTCTGTGGCTGTTGGCTGTGGGAAGCTGCTCCACACCTCCGAGCTCAGCTTCCCTTTCGCCAGTGAAGCTAATGAAGGTCCCTCTCATCGGTGTGTGGTGAGGTCTGAGGCCAAGCTCCCGTCTCCTCTGTCAGGGGCTGGCGCAGCCTGTGTGATGGACATTGTGAGCGCTGGTTCATTCTCCACTGAAGAGCCCTAGGACCTTTGATCATTCCCTCATGGAGCTCCGCACTCTTGTTCCTCCCTGGGAGACACCTGGAAGAGCTGTCTGTCATAGTAAAGGGGCAGGGTCCTGGACAGAAGATGCAGGCACGGCCTTTACCTACAGCTTCCGTAAACAGTATGCTCACCATTCTCACCGCTATTCTGTCAAACATGATGGTAGAAGTAGTGCCTTTTCTGGGCAACTCAGGTGAGTGAAGCGTCAGTTCAGAAGCTGGTGAACATATCAGTTCAGTTCAGTTGCTCAGTCGTGTCCTATTCTTTGTGACCCCATGGACTGCAGCACACCAGGCTTCCCTGTCCATCACCAACTCCTGGAGTTTACCCAAACTCATGTCCATCAAGTCAGCGATGCCATCCAACTATCTCAGGATATGATGGACATATCAGCATCCAACCGTCTCATGATATGTTGGCCATATCAGCAAAGGCCTATTCTACCAGGCTACCCTTGGTTCTATGCTCATGCTGATTAGAAATGCTAGTGAACCACTAGCTAAGCCAGTACATTTTGATATGGCAAGACAGATGGATTTGTATTTAATACATGTCATCTTTGTTTGATAGATCAAAGATGGGGAAATTCTTGTTTCCTCATAAGCTGATACACTGCTTTGTACTTCCTGGCTCAGATCAGGTGTCCTTCCCACAGAAGTCCCCTTTTCCCTCCAGGCTGAGCTGGATGCCCTTCAGACCACCGTGCTAAATCCCTTACCATGTGGGCTTGTCTATCTTCTCTGTCAGATTTGAATTCCCTGGGCACAGAGATCAGATCTCATTATCATGGTATCTTTGGTGCCCAGTGAAACACCTGGCACAGAGCAGGAACTCTGGAAATGTAAAGAGAGGGAGGAAAGAAAAGAATACAAATAGGGGAAGAGTGAGGGATGGGGGAGGAAGGAAGGAGGCAGTGACAACTGCCCCCAGCCCCAAACAGAATCAGAAGGAATCGACCTGCAGATGAGTTGGCCTTCAGTGACTCCTGTCTCTGGAGGCATTATCTGCTTCTAAGGAACTTAGGTACTTTGTGGTGAGTGCTGGAGGCCTTCCATCCAGCTGACTTGCTGGGGGGCCAGATGTCCAAGGAAGGAAACCTTACTCTGGATTTGTGAGTGGATGCTGCATTCTGCCAGACACCTTTCCTCCTTTACATCCACAGGGGCAGAGAGGACTGGGGAGCTGATCTTGATCTCCACGTATCTATCTTTATGTTTCTTGCTCCATCAATGGCCCTGCTCACATTGCTCCTCAGACAGAAGGTGACTGGTGTCCAAACGTGTGTTTGTGTTCAGTTGCTTCAGCCGTGTCCAACCCCTTTGACCTTACGGACCGTAGCCCGCCAGCCTCCTCTGTGCCTGGGGTTCTCCAGGCAGGAACACTGGAGTGGGCTGCCCTGCCCTCCTCTAGAGGACCTTCCCAACCAGGGATCACACCGGCATCTCCTGCATCTCCTGCACTGCAGCGGGATTCTTTACCACTGAGCAACTGGGGAAGCCTGGGGCCCACATTTGAACTCTCCTTATGAAAAGTACATTTTCCTTTGTGGGGACATGGTTACTGTGACTATGGTTATTTTTTAAGTGGGGGACTCTTGTTAGGTAATTCTTTTCCTGGGTCCTAAGAATTTTGAAATGAGATACTGTCTTTCCTATTTGAGTAAGAGGGAAACAGGTGAGAGCAGGCTTGGTGATTTGTTGGCAGAGCCAAGATCACAACTTTGTTCTCTTCACTGGCATCGCAGTGAGTGACTCGTGGGAACTGGATTTCTCAGACCACGGCCTGCCTGAGTTCCCGGCTAACCAATCAGCTGACTCACAGGTGTAGACAAGGCTCCTGGCACTGGGCTGGGGCTGGGGGGCTTGTGGAGCATTTTCACAATGACATTCAGGTGCGATTGCATTTTCGTGGAAAACAAGCAGTTATATGAATCCAAATCATAACCCAGAATATGTTTAAAGACCCAGTATCTGTGTGAGTCTGGGACATGGTGAGCTGGGGGCCTCCCCGTCTTCCCAGCCTAGAAATGGCATGTTTGCTAAAAGGTCCAGGGCAATGCAGTCTGCGTGGTCCCCTGGGGCGTGAGCCGTGCAGTCCCGACAGCTGTCATGACAGCTGCCCCTTCTAAACGGAACGCAGGCACTCTAGCCCCCGTCTTTCCCACAGCGCAAAAATTAAGAAGCTTCCACAGAAGCCCCGGGTAGAGGCCCACGAGGCTGGCCTGCTTCTTTCCCAACACGTTGTCCACAGTGGGCATTGGCTTATAGACCCTCACTGCTCTCTGTGGCGCAGAGGTGGTCACTGCACCCTGTTACCCTGAATTGATTCAGATTCTTTCCTCCAAATCCCAGAGGGACTCGGGAGGAGTGTGATCTCCTTTTGAGCGCAGGGCGCAGGTACCAGTGATCACATCAGGACTGTCAGGGCCTGACTTGGGTCCCAGTCACCCTCGATGGTGGGTAGGGTCTCCCTCACCTTTGCCGGCCCAGTGCTAGGGGAGGGCCTGCCCGAGAAGGCAGGGACACAGGGACTGTGGCGGGTGAGTGCCGAGGCCACTCTGCTCCGAGTGGAGAACCTGGGTGGCCGCCCAATCGTGATGGCAAACCTGGAGGGCACGACTCTTTACTCACAGACCCGTCACTGCCCACAGAAGAAAAATAAAAGAGTCCAGGGACAACACCTCATCTGCAAACCTGTTTCACTTTTTACAAGATGATCAGAAAATAGCCTTCAGAGGAAAGTTTCTTCAGTAAGGAAAACCCATTCTATTCAAATAAATATTTCTGCAAGATGGCCTTGGGTTGCTCCTCAGCTGTTTCCCCACTAGGGTGAGCTGGAAGGGCTGCTGGGTCTGAGCGAGGGTGGGGTGGCCCCTGTGTGACCTGACCTAGAAGGGGTGTGCTGGGTCATGTGCTTGCAGGGCTCAGCGGGGTACAGGGTTTCTGGGGGCCTTAGTTGTGCTCAGGCTGTGAGTCGGCCCTTGAGGAGGAGTGGGTGGGATGCTGAAGGGAAGGCTTGTTAGGAATCAGGCTGGACACACATGGGTGCCAGGGTCAGGGGAGAAGGACAGGGAGGCAGGGAGGGAAGGAGAAAGGACGAGGAGTGGGTCTGGGATCCAGGAGCTCTGAAGGGACTCTACTTATGTGAGCAGAGCAGTGCCCTCCCAGGGAGGTGAGCCCCTCAGGTTGGGTTTGCTCAGGATCCCGGCTTCCTCACAAATTTTAGGGATCTCAAACAGCTGAGTATGAGTTGATGTGTGTATGTTTGTGTGTGATTGTTCGGGGGGAGAGGGAAGTAGCTTTTCTGGTTTTGTCGCGGGGCCGGGGGCAGGTTTGTCCACTATGATTCTCAAGAAATGCCTTCTGTGGCAAAGTCCTCTAGGTCATTGGTGGAGATGATGCCCAGGCTTGGAGCCTCTCCCCTCTCCTGCCCTGCACTCTGGGGAGGCCCCTCGGGGTGCTGGCCTGCAGAGGGCTGGGTGGGGTTGCTGGGAGCCTCAGAGGGTAGCTGCAGGCCCACATCGTGGACGCTCTGGGGCCTGAGGCCGGCTGCCTCGGTGGTGTGAGGGCGCTGCCTTAGGAAGGTGGGGGCAGAGAGCTGGGAGGAGCAGCGCAGGGGCATCAGAGCCGTCACGGGCAGGGGCCGGAAGCCGGGGTAGAGCACGTAGGGAGCAGCAAGGGCGTCCGGCGGGGTTGGCTCAGGGGACCCCCGCTCAGAGGATGGGATGGAGACCTTGACGTATTTGCCTGTCTCTGGGTCATAGAAGGTCTTGATTTTCACCTGGAGCGGCAGATCGAAGACAAAGTACTCTCCAGACTGGGGGTCCTGGAGGACCTTCTGGGTGGCAGGGTAAGGGGGTTGGGGTGTCAGGGACTGGGGCCCCCCGGGCCTCCTCTGGACTGGCTCTGAAAGGGCTGACACGGAGTGGCGGTGCGCGGGAGGGGGCAGGGCGCGGACCACGGGGAGCCTGGGCCGGGGCCTCTCTCCGGGGGACAGTGGCCTCCGCTCTGAGTCCTCAGGGTTCAGCTTTTCTTCGCGGCGTTCCCCATGCTTTTCCTGTGGCTGGTCGATCTTTCTCCTCTTGCTTGCCAGCTTCTTTGCCCGCCGCAGGGCCTTCTCTGTTTTGGGCGGGACTGCGGGTGGCTTGCCGGCCGCCCTCTCCAGCTGAGCAGGAGGCTCTGGCTTCTCCAGGAGGCCGGCCGAGCTGGCGGCCACGTCCAGCAGTGAGCCTCTTGGAGAAAGCGTCCTGAGGTCTTCAGCTGATGGCCCCAGCTGGGGGTCGGAGCCAGGCTCCCACGCGAGGGCATGGGTCAGCTCTTCCCTCCGGGCCACCCTGCCAGGGCTGGGGCTGGCCCAGGGGCTGCTGCGCGGAGGCTCCCCTGGCAGCGGGCCAGGCTCACTGGGGGCCTGGGAAGCATCGTCCCCAAAGCTGCTGGCAGCCGGGGAGCATGCACTGCTCTCCTCCAGGGAGCTGGCATTGGGGGAAGCCGCCAGCTCACCGGTGACCCGTCTTCTCCCTGGGGGCCCTGCTCTGGGGGTAGACAGAAAGTGACTATTGAAGCCTTGCACCTGCTCTTCCCAAAAGGTCCCCAGATGCTGTGGCGGTAGCTGGTCTTCTGGGTCATCTTCCGGCAAAGTTATGGTAGGGATGCACCTTGGAGCATCCAGCTTCACCGGGTCTGTTGAACCGCTCTTGCCATTGTTCACCATAACTTTCTGTGTGGCCTTTTGGGGTGGTTTCAGCCCCTGGCCCTCTCCTGTGAATGGAGAAGATGGAACATACCACTTTGGGGCTGCCTGGCAGGTCTCCGACCTGGCGACGCTGGGCACCCACTCGTGGTCCTCCAGCCCCTCACAGGCCACCCCCTTCACGTGTGTGCCCCGGGCACTGGTGGGTGTCAGTGTGCTGGGCATTTCCTGGCTCTCAGGGGCACAGAGACCAGCATCCCCGCTCCAGCCTGGCCTTGGCAGTTCTTCTTCTTTGTGGCCACCGCCCAGTGGGGACTCTGAGGACATGGACCTCAGGAGGGGCAGCATGATGGGTTTGATCACGGGGGTGGCCCTCAGGGTGTTGTCTTTAATTGCGAAGAGTATGTGCTTGTTTGAAGTGGAAGCTGGTGAAGGGGCAGGACCTTTGGCATGTGACAGAGCTGTGTCTGGCTTTCTCCCCCCTGTCCCAGCGCCTCTGAAATCAGCTTCCTCCCTCGGCACCTTCCCGGGGCTCCCTCCTGGCAAACCTTCTTCTTCTGGCAAGGATTCCCGCTTGCTGTACTCGTCCACGCACGTACTCCCGTTACTCACGGCACCGTACTCTAGCTCATCTTCCTCCGTCACTTTCTCCTGCTCATCCTTCCCACCGTTACCTGCACTCATGCCGTTCCTGCCTTCTTCCTGCTGGGTCTCAGTGAACCACGTCTTCTGCTGATCCTCGAACGAGGCAAAGGACTGATCTGAAGAGCTGGTGCTGAATTTGGCCTTACTTTTGAGGCCTGGCATAAAATCAGATTGGCTGTCGCTATAAAACACATCTTCCTCCTCGGGAGAAAGGGGCCCTGGGGAGAATTTCGGGTTGAAGTTTGGATTCTGAAGTCCTGCCTCTCTCTCGGGTTCTGTCTCTTGAGAGATGGATCTCAAGAATCCATTCTCTAGGCCAGAGGTCTTTGGGGTCTCTGCAGCCTTCCCTGCCTCAGGGTCTTCGCTGCAAAGCTTCAGGGACAGATGTCTCCTGTGGCGGCGTTGCCTGGAGTCCGAACGCCAGCTGGGCCTGGCATCACCCAACTCGGATTCTCCATTGGTATCGTCCTTCTCATAGTTGTTCCTGCCGGCAGCCTCGCCGTTGACACAGAAGGGGGCTTTGGTGATAGTTGATGGTGAGGTGGGAGTTAGGTAGTTGTCTGCAGAGGCTGCGTCAGGGTCAGCTTTGGGGTCCTTCTGGGTACTGGTGAGTGGCACAGAAGGGCCGTCATCTGGTGTCTCCTTAGAGAACCCATCTGGAGGGTTTTCCTCGAGCCCATTGGGAAGGAGTCCGCCGTTGCTCAGGGATTCTTGCTTGCCCCTGGTTTTCTCATCCAGGCCTTTCATGAGAGGCGAGGGGCTGTACGTGCTCTTGACATGCTTCCGCACATCTTTGAGGTTGAACAGCAGGCTGGGGGCTTTAGATTTGTAGCTGTCCCGGGACTGACATTCACTGGGCTCCTTCTCTTGGTATCCATTTAGCTGTCCTGGGGGTGAAGGGGTTATCTCCGCCGGCTGGCTCTCAGATGGTTCCAGGAGCTGTTTGGTGGGTATGACAGGGGTCAGAAGCTTACTGATGTTGAAAGGAGGATCGTAACGCTCGTGCGGCTCCACAGGCATATCAAGAGCATCCTTTTCTGGAAACTGCGCCTGGGGATTGTGCTTTGTATATAAGGCTGGGCCTCTCCAGTTGGTCTGTTTCTTCTCTTCCGAAGCATCTTGTAGACTGTCTTTCCCTCCATTGCCAGACTTTGGTTTCCTCCAGGGGGCATGGGTTGGTTTCAATGGAGGAGGGTCAGCCTGTGAGCTGGAAGTTTTTTCTTCCATAGCAAATATCTGGGGTCCCAAATCCCTCGACACCCAGGTTCCAGATGTGGGGAGAGTCCCTGCAGCCATCTTGTTCTCTTCCTGACTGCAGTTGGCCCGGACACGGCAGGGGGAGGTTTCGTGCTCAGGGGCCGGGGGCTCTCTTAACAAGGGCGTGTCCTCATAATGCTTGAGAGCCTTGCTTTCTGGGACAGCATCAGCAGCATCCTTTCTCTCGGGTAGCCTCGGCTGGTGGGCATTCCATGACTCAAAAGCACTGTTCTCACTATGGAGAAAGGTCCCTTTGCGAGCCCACTCCTGGCCCCTTCCAGGCTCACTGGTGGCTGCCTTGTGGGCAGGAGAGGGGAACTTTGGCTCAAATGAACTGGCTGCATGTTCAGGTGTTGGGAGGAAGCTGCTGGGGCCGTGACTGGCCATTTCGGGATTCTTAGGGGCTTCCTGCTCTCCGTGCTTCCGGCCAGGCTGGTGGCTGGTCTGATGGGTGCTGGAGACTTCGGCAGGCACCCTCCTGACGGTCAAAAAGGCAGAATCGAAGCAGAAGTTGACGCCACTTTCCGGAAGAGGAGCAAATTTGGGGGGGTTTTTGAGAGCTGGAGGCTTGCTTGCAGGAGGCCGGCTGTCACAGCGCTGGCTCTCGGTCCTGTCGAAAGATTTGATCAGAGATGACACTTTGGAAACAGGCTTGTTGCTGCTCCTCAGGCCAGAAACTGGCACTTCCAGTCGCCTCTGGGCTGGTGTCAGTGGGGAGCTGCCTTTGGGGTACTTCTCCTCCCCTTGAACATACTTGGGCAGCTGTTGGAATGTGGCTGCCCAGCCTGCATGCTCAGTGCCTTGGGATGGTAACTGACTCCAGACGCCGCTTTTCCTGTGTGTGTGGCTCACTATTCCCTGGTGAAAATTCCCAAACACCTGGCGGGTGGTATCCGGGGACAGGGCCAGGTCGGAGTCATGGAAGGATGCGTCCTCTGAGATGCACAAGCTCCGGAACGCGCGGTCCGTGAGGCTGCTCACCTCCTTGTCTGCGTCGTCCAGCACACTGCCAATGCTTGAGGAGTCGCTGAAGCCATCCGCGCACTTCTTACTCCCCTGCATCGTCTGCCAGCCAGGAAGCCTGTCCCCGTCAGCCAGCTGGTGCCTCTGGGTGTGATTCCAGAAGGGTCGGATGCAGCTCTCTTCCCACAAAACTAGAGCTTCCTGATGATCAGATGCAATTGCAAAGTGGAAATTTCTTTTTCTCTGCAAAGGGAAGAAGTGCAGGGTATGAATATGATACCCAGCTTAGTGGCATCATATAAGATGACACGCTGCTGTGGATGGGCAGGGGTGCCTGTGATGGATGATTTTACGTGTCAGCCTGGCTGGACCACGATGCCCAGGTTTTGGTCAAACGCCAGTAAAGCAGTTCATACCCCACAATGTAAGTGGGCCTTGTCCACAAGGCTGGGAAACCCTGAGCGATAGGCAATCCTCCTTGTAGTCTTTGGACTGGACTTGCAACATCGACTCCCCCTCTGGGGTCCAGCGCGTTGGCCTGCCTGAAGATATTAGACTCGCCAGCCCCATCGTGACATGAGCCAGTTCCTTACAATAAGCTCCTTCTCCCTCCATGTACATATACATATATACACATATATATATAAACATGAGTGTATACACACACTTATATATACACACACACACAGGTGTATATATATATATACAATAGGATATATATGTGTGTGTGTGTGTGTGCGTACATGTATATGTGTGTGTGTATACATATATTGGTTCTGCTCCTCTGGAGAACCCCGACTAATACAGTGCCTCAAGCCCACATGTGCCACTTTTGCACAGAGAACTTCTCTGGCATTCCATGGGGGTGTTTCCTCCTCGCCGTCTGTCACAGAGCCTGGTTTATTTCCTTTGTGGTCCTGAGCACAATCTAAAATAAAATGAATTTCCTTCTTGACCAGCCTCTGCTTAGCCTGTAAGAACAAGGTGTGCAGGAGCCACTCGACTGTCTGCTTGCCGATGCCCTGGCCCCAGAGCCACCCCAGGAGGGCACAGACCCTACGGCCTGCCTCGCCTGGGACCCTTCACCCTCCCACTTGCCCCTGGGTGTGGCCAGCGGGAGGCGCTGGTAGGAGCCTGGACGGAGGGGCACCCAGCATGCCAGGCATTTCTGTCCCTCTGCTTGCTTCCTGCTCTGACTGTGGGTGGGGTCCGGGCGACACTGCAGTCTTCTCTAACTATGGCCCCTCGCCCGGGCTCTGACTCTCCCTGATGCCCTAACCCCGGCTGTCACTTCCTGAATGACTACACCTCCTGGGGTCTCCCCATTTCTGCCTACACCTCTGTTATAGCCCCTTCCTTACATTCTTTTCTTCTTCCTTTTGAAATTGTGGTGACATACACAGGACACAAAATCTACTCTCTTAACCATTTTAAGTGTACATGTCAATAGTATTAAGTGCAGTCATCACCACCATCCATCTCCAGAACTGTTTCATCTTGCAAAACTGAACTCCGTACCCACTGAATAATAACCCCCATTCTCTTCTCCCCAAACCCCTAGAAACTACCATTCCTTTTTCTGTATCTATGAATTTGACTACTCTAAGGTACCCCATTTGAGTGGAACCAGACAGCATTTATCTTTTTGTGACCAGTTTATTCACTTAGCATCGTGTCCTCAAGGATCATCCATGCTGCAACACGTATCAGAATTTCCCTCCTTTCTGAGATAATGTTGCAGTGTATGTATAAGGCACATTTTGTTTATCCATTCATCTGGGAGTCGACACCGAGGTCGCTTCCACTTTTTGGCTATTGTGAATAATGCTGCTATGAACATGGGTGTCTGAATGTCTGTTCAAGATCCTGCTTTCAATTTGGGGGGCACATACTCCGAGATGGAATTGATGGGTAGCATGGTCATTCCAGTTTTAATTTTTTGAGGAGACGTTATGCTATTTTCCACGTTAGCTGGGTCATCTTATGCACCTGCCAACGGTGCACAAGAGCTCCAGTTTCTGCTTTTGTTTTTTTTTTTCCTGATAGTTTGTGGTTGTGGTTGTTCACTCAGTTACGTCCCGCTCTTTGTGACTCTGTGGACTACAGCACATCAGGCTTCCCCGTCCTTCACTTTCTCCTGGAGTTTGCTCAGACTCATGTCCACTGAGTCGATGATGTCGCTGATTTTTTTTACAGTAACCATCCTAACATGTGTGAGGTGGATCACTGCGTTCCCTTCTGGATTCTTTCCGAGGATGCTGCTTCCTGACTGGGAGCCTGATCACTACCAGGGGTACACACCTCCAATGCCTAGAGCAGGCCTGGCCAGGGCCAGGGATGAGTATGTGAAAAGTTAGATAAAATAGCAGGTATAGACCCTGGACTGGGCTCCAGCGGGGGGCATTTGGGACAGTGAACTTCTAGCAGGGTGCTGTGAGCCTCAGCTGCCAGAGGAAACACTCACTCAGCCTCCCCATTCATGTTGGCAGAGGAAGCTGGAGAGGCGGCACGCTGCTGTTAGCCTGGCTGGCCTGCACAGTAAGCAAAGGGGCCTGAACAGGTCTGCTGGGGATGGAGAATGAAGATGCTCCACCAGGGTGGCAGGGCCACATGTCAGGAGTCCCAAATCCCATCCTGGCTCCTCATAGAAGGTCACCTAGAAGGTGTCCACAGCGGCCGATGCCACCATGCTAGCGGCCCAATCTAGTCCCAGAGGCTGGCCTTCCTCAGAGTTTTCTGCTTCCTGTCTCTTGACCACAGCACTCTGGTAGGCTTCTAATGCTGATTTGTTGGCAGGCTGACTTCTTTTTATGAATCAAAGGGCTGAGTTGGGACTGCCAGAGAAAGCAAAGGACCTCTGCTGCTACTGCCAAGTCGCTTCAGTCGTGTCCGACTCTGTGCGACCCCACAGAAGGCAGTCCACCAGACTCCTCTGTCCCTGGGATTCTCCAGGCAAGAACACTGGAGTGGGTTGCCATTTCCTTCTCCAATGCATGCAGGCATGCTGAGTCGCTTCAGTTGTGTCCGACTCTGTGCGACCCCATGGACAGCAGCCCACCAGGCTCCTCTGTCCAAGGGATTCTCCAGGCAAGAATACTGGAGTGGGCTGCCATTGCCTTCTCCAAAGGACCTCAAGTTCTAGTAAACTGGATGAGCTGATGAGGCACCACTGACTGGCCGTGGAAAAGGCCGCCTTCATGTGCCTTGAACATCAGCGCTCTTGCTCCCCAGAAAGAGCAGTGAGTGCCGTTTAGGAGGCACTTGAAAGGGGAGAGCAGCGGCCTAGCCCCCTCGCCTGGCCTACCTCACCCCATCCCCCCTTTCCTTCTTCTACTTTGGCTCAAAAACCTGCAGAGCTAATGCTCGTGATCTCAGACCCCCACACAGCTAGTTCTGACCACAGGGGTTGGAAGGATTCTGATGTCTGGGGAAATGATTGCCTTTCTGATCAAAGGAACGATCCCCATCGTCTCTACTCTCTGGGCGCCCTTTCTTCTTGCTTTATTGCACACAAGAAGCCTGAAACTGTATTTGTTTGATCCCCTGGAGGAGGAAAGAGCAACCCACTCCAGTATTCTTGACTGGAGAATTTCATGGACAGACGAGCCTGATAGGCTACAGTCCATGGGATCGCAGTGTTGGACAGCACTGAGCGACTGAGTGCACACACACACACACGCACGCACATAGGCACATGCACACACGCACACGAACACACACATGCGCACACATGCACACACGCACGAGTACACACACGCGCACACACATGCACACACACATGGGCACACACATGAGCACACACATGCACACACATGTGCGTGCGTGCGCACACATGCACATGAGCACACACATGCACACGCACACACGTGCACACACACAATTCAACTTCTAACTGAGGTGTTCACTTTGCAACCCTGAGGGAGAAACAATGCTGACTCAAGATCAATTTGCTGAGGACCGCCTGGTGGACTTTTGAACACTCCTGAGTCCTTGATGACCCTGCAGGGCTGTGAGCCTGGGCCAGAACCACCCCCTCCTCTGGAATCTGTGTTACTGGGGTGAGTTGGGGGTCCTTCGTGGCTTCAGCCACTGTAAGTCAAGTTTTCTGTATCTTGAGGTCTTAACAATAGAGTCAGGGAGTCTTCTGGTATCCTGAATGCTAAGGTTTTGACCTCAATAATGACTGAACTCAGTAACACTGGGGTTTCTCTACTTCCACAATGGCACGGAAATAGGATACTTGGGGATCCAAATTAGAATCTTAGAGTTAAGTAAACACCCCCAGTCAATCAAATACCACCTACTACTAGCAGATATTTATTATTTCTTAAACACTCATCTTCCATCCCCTCCTTTGAGCAAGAGCACTTGATACCTTTTGGGAAGTTTCTTCCCTTTGTGGCCTTCAGTCTTCATGGGGCTGAAAGTCCAGGAGCCTGCAGAGACCTCTCAGAGCCAAGGGCACATGTGAGGCCCAGGGCAGCCTATGGCACTCTCTCTCCTGGAGCGATCTAAGGAGGAAGGCTCCCGGCCTGTCTTTGTCAGCGGCAGCACCTTCTTTTTGTCCTTTCCCGGCTTGGAACTTCAGCCTTCACCTGAGTCTACCAGGGTTCCTGTCTCCTTTTAATTCCTATCTGTTTCTGATTTATTTGTCTAGTTTCTGTTTCTGTTGCATGTGACCAAAAAACCCAAACTGATCTAGGGTTTGTGTCAGAATTCCAAACAGTTAACAAAAGCTGATCACTGCTATTTAGGGTACTCAGAAAATAACCACATCCTTTCTGCCTCAGGGAGAAGAGAGATCTCCCTCTTGCAGGCTTATTCAGATACTTTCTCCCACTCTTACTTGATTGACCTGGGTTCAATGGGATGATCATAAAGTTGGCCTCAGCTTCCCCACTCCCACCCCCCAATCTCCCAGATACCCTGTGGAACCTTCAGCAGAGTAACTCAAATTGAAGGGGTTTCCAGGGCCCGGCTCTTGAATTAGTTCCATACCTGTTACAGGAGTCGGGGCTGCAGGTGCCTGCCTTGTTGGGTTTTAGGATCTGTAGTTTTAAAACTTCTTTTCACACTGACATTTGCTGACATTGTTATCCATCTAGAGAAAAGAAGAAAAGTAATCTTGTTGGAACCCCTCAGGCCAAAAAACCAAGCAGGTATTCAGTGCAAAAGATACCTTTAAATGTCAGTAATACAACTGGCTTTCAATTTTAGCTTTAATTTCACATTTGAACTCAATAGAATTCCAAATATAGGCAAGGTGGTTTTATATCCCTTCCAGTGTTCATGAATTTGTGTCTGGCCCAAGAAACCTTAAGGAAACTGTTTCAAGCCTTTAGGATTTTCAATATGATTGGCTTAGTTGTGAATCACTTTTTGCTAGTTACATTGGCCCAAAGGCCCCTTTCCCCTGTGAATTAATAACTCAGGTTTTGCAGTAAAGAGGACTAGAGTGGTTGAACTTGAATCCACTCACAAGGAAGAAGTGTTCAATTTGTTGTTGGCAGAAGACTTGGATATCTGTTTTGACAGCTAAAAGAACCCAAAAGCTGCCCAGGAGAATTTAAAGAGTATTTAGAATTAAGTGTGAACTAGTTAAAATAAATTCACTATGCACTGTGTAAATGCAGACCACTGGGGCTTCCAGAAGCCTGTCTTCATCTTGTAGCTCCTGGATATTAATCCAGTCCACAGTAGTTTATTAATAATATTAATAATCATAATAGCTCAAATTTGTGGAGTGCATTTCTTTGGAGATGGCCAGAGGCACTTTGTGCTGCTCACTATCTGGCTAGCCCCCTCCCTGACACCCGAGGCTGTCCTTTGTGTCCTGACCATGTGCTGGACTCTTCCATAGCTCATGCCATATTGTCACCCATCATAACCCACGTGTCATAGAACTGATGGTTGCTTTATTCGCTCCTCAGTTAGAAAATTCCATGAGTCAGGAAGGGAGTCTTATTTGCCCTCATGTACCAAACACACCAACACAGAAGCTGGATAAATGTTTGTGGCAATGCTCTGAATTGAGTGTCTTCAATTTGAATTTTAGTGGAGGGCTAGCAGACACAGAAAAGAAACGAGAGAGAGAATTCTGTTGAGCAGGACCCGTGGCCTTGGGTCTTAAGGTGATTTGGAAAGCTCAGATTTGTGTCACTAACTAGAGAGCACACTCTTCTGCAGCTTCCCATGGGTTCAACTTGGGGATGAGGGTGAAATCAGCGCATGTCGCATATGGACAAGGCAGAGGTGCAGAAGGCCATGCTGCCCTTCATCCTGAGGACAGTTAGGGGGCCACCGCTGTGCCGGGGCCGCAGACTCACTGTCAGCGCTGCTGAAGCACGTTTCCAGAGGCCAGCACAAAACCATCCTTCTCCCTGCTTTTGATTGTTTGAAGGAAGCCAACCTCAGTGGCTGAAAAGTCTGGCTCATAAGAGCATTTTTCAGGTGAAAGAGTGCAGTTTCCCTCAAGCAACACGAATGAGGCAAAACAGCATACAGTCAAATCATGCCGTAAACAAGGCCTTGGAATCTGCCTTGATGAATATATAGAAACAAGAATGAATATTTATTCATGGTGTGGTAAGTTCCTATTTATGTCTATGCCTTCAAAATCAATTTGTTCTTTTAAATGCTTCCTGACTCCTCACCCCCTATTATTCCCTTGATTCATTTACTCTGCCTTTAGTCTCCCCTTCCCCAGGGGGTTGCCCAAGGGGGAACTTGGCTCCTCATCTGACTTAACTTCTAAGGTGCAATCAAGACCGTTGGCCACTATCTTCCTGGGAAGCTCTCCCATCTTGATTTGGGAGACGTACACACTTTCCATCTCAGCCGAATGGTCCATCCCTTATCTTCGTCTCTTGGACGGCTGCATTTCCTCTGCACCTGGTCCCGGGACCTCTTCTCCTCTCCCCTGATGGGCTCGCCAGGAGATTTCAGCCACACTCGTGGTTGCCACGAGCTTCCATGCATCGATGGCATGTCCAGGCCAGGTCACCTGTCTGGGCCCAGCCTCTGTCCCCTGAACAGCTTCACAAACTCACACATTTAGTATGGAACCCACGACCTTTCCACAGGCCAGTTCTTCCTCTGAGGGTCCCAGAAATCTGACTCCCTGTGACTGCTCCCTCTGCCTCTTCCATGCCTTCCCTAAGCCGAGCCATTTCCAGGTCCCACAAGTCTCAGCTTTGAAAGGCCTCTTACCCCCTGCACACGATTTCCAACTCCACGGTCACTGTGGGGCCCCAATTATGGGTGTCAGCAGGTGAAGTGCTGGCATCTGCCCTCACATAGGCAACCCTAGCGCCTAGACAGACTTCTGAGAACTGCTCTCCTAACATGCCATCTGCAGATGCTGGACGCTGGGCATGGGTCCTGCAAAGCAGCAGAGCGCGCCAGGGGACATGGGGTCCCCAGCAGGAACGCATCAACGGGGTTTTCCAGTTCAGCCTTCAGGGAGGGGCCGAAGGCTCTGGTGATACAACCATAGGGAGGGCATGCGTGGGGCACCTAGGGCATATGCACTGCTGCTGTAGCCAGAGGCAGGGAGAATTGTACGTGAACTTGAAGAAGTGTTTTGTCTTCTTTTCATTACAAGGATCACCTTTTGAATTAAAATATGTCACACAAGCCAAATCTGTGGGAGCATCCCCATGAATCAGCTTTTTCTCACCGTGAGCAATGAAATAGCCTTTGCATGACTGTTCCTAAATTCTGACTCTTCCAAAATGTTTTCTCACGTGATGCTTTTCCCCATATCATCCTGACCGATGCTGTTGCACGACTGTGGACTGGAATAAGTCATTTTGCGCAGGTATCATTTTCTCTCTCTTTTGTTCTTTCTCGAAAGTCTCACATTCAAGGCCCTCTAGGCGGGCAAGCCAGCAGTTCCCTCACTCCCGTTCCTGCTTGGCCTGCGGTGCCCTGGGCTTACTTCCATGGGTTTGGTCCTGGCTTACTTTCTTGGGGTGGTGGTCCCTCTGCCTGGGATGTGTCTCTCTGTTTCCCATTCACCAGTTTCTGACCACTTCCTCCTCTCTTCCCCTATTCCTTATAGAATTCTAAAAAAACACAAAAATCACCGCATTATTCCGCTTTATCTGCTATGAATCCGTCTTCCCAACAAAGCTTTGAGCTCCTGGGGGTGAGGTCCCGGCTGGTTCATCTCTGACTGACAGGATGCCTGTGTCACGGGGCCATTCGTCAAGGCTTTCAGCTGCTGTTGCTGAGCTCGCTTCTTGGGCCACAAGGATGTGATGACAGAGGTTTGCGGCGAGTGTGCGGCCTGGGAACGCAGAGTCGAAAGCTCTGGGGCCTCACGTTCTCCTGGTCTCTCACAGGACTCCTGGCCGGCAGCCAGCCCAGGCCTGACAGGTCAGGCAGCCCCACCTTACAGGCACCAGGCCCTGAGGTCAGGAAGTGGCTAGGGAAAGGGAACCTGCTGGCGCCCCCTACAGACCCTGATCCAGACTGCCGCACGAAGCTACTCAGGGCTGGCGCGTGTGGCGGGTCCATAGAACCCGAGCAGACTGTGCCCTGGGGAGGCCCCAGCTCCTTCCTCCTCCATGTGGCTGCACAGTCAGTTCTGAGATAACAGAGCCTCGGAATACTGTGTGTCGCACCGTTGCTGAGTGACAGAGGTGGGCTTGGGACCCCAGCCTGGCTGGTCTTGGAGTCGAGATGCAGCAAGGGAGGTCTCAGTTGGTGGTCTGGCACGGCTGGGTTGCCAGACTGAGCCAATTAAGAATGCAGGATACTCAGAGAAATCTGAATTTCAGGTAGAACAATGAACATATTTTAGTATAAGTATGTCCTATATTTGGGCCATACTTTATATTAGTCAAATTTCTCTACAAAATTAATCATCCCATGTTTATGTTGAAAATAGGTACTCAGTATTTATCTGAAATTCAAATTGCACTGGACATCTTGTTTTTTCATCTGGCAACCTGAGGTCCTCACCAGCTTTTAGTACCCAAAGTGGATCACAGTCAGAGGAAGCCAGTCCAGTGAGTCAATCCTGAGATGACTCATCGCTGTGTGTTACTCTGCAGTTCAGGACACACTCGGGGATCCATTATCACGTTTGATTCTTGTGACCCTGGTGGAATGGTTTAACAGGTCTTTATTAGCACCATTTTCTAGGTAGAGAAAGAAAGGCTTGGGGAGGTACAGATGTTGCTCGGTGTCACACAGCATGTAAAAAAGAGAACTGGGATTGGGATTCAGCTTGGGTTCACCACTTGACCACCCTACACTTTCTCCAGCGTGAAGCCCTGGGCCCTCTGATCACTGGGCTCAGGCCCAGAAGGGCGTGGCCTGGCTCCTGGACTGGAGCTCAAGGGAGAATTGAGGATCCATGGAGAAAAGGACGGTTTATCATTCTGTTCACCTCCTAAGAACTTCACAGCCCAGTTTTTCGTGATAACAACATGAGCAGAAGTGACGATTCGGCCGGTTGGCACAGGCTCCCTCCTGTCTGGGGAGGCTCTGGTGGCTGGTCCTTGAGAGCTGGGAGGGTTGCTCTCTGGCTGGTAGGCAGGCCCTTCCCTTCTCCTTGTGTTCCTCCCATGTTTGCACAGGAAGCTGCTGGGGTTTGCTTGGCTGCTGGGTTTGACCACTTGCCTGTAGTGTGGTTTTTGAGCTTGAGCTCTTTGGGTGGATTTAATTACCTTAATTGAATGGTGTTTTCACTTTTCAGTAAAGGGGGAAGCAGGAAGCCAGTGGAAATGACAGAGGCTGGCTTTATTATACCCAGAAGGCCCTAACAGATTGGAATTGATTCTTCTCGATCTTCTTTCTGGGTGGTTTTCTGAGACATTGACTGGGGGTTGCCTTGAGGAGCAGTTCAGTATAGTGAACCATGACAGTTAGCGTCTTCCAGCTTGTGAATCACAGATGTTGTACACATAGCCTCCACCACTTCACAATGGGCGGTGCCCTGCTGGTCATTCTCGGGGCAAGCTCCTGACCTCTCTGTGTATTTTCCAACAGTCTTCCTGTTTCACAGGAATGTCCTTGTCTATGTCCTACGTTTTACATGGCAAAATCAACTTCCTCGGTTGGAAAGGGCTGTAGACACGTGGCGGGCGTCTACGGGGCGGCGGGCCCACTACTGCCAGCCTGTCTTCTTTTATTCCGTACGGCTGGAAACTGAAGCTCCCTGGGAAGCTCATCCCATACAGATTGCTGGAGCTGTATCACACCTGCCTTTGGCCCCAGGGCCCTGCAGTCTGGCCTTTGATGATTCCTCCCTAGCTAGTTCCCAATGCGATGACCGCTGTCTCCTTATAACTCCTTTGGGCTTATGGAAATCAGAAACTTCAAGATCATTTGTGTTCTAATAGAGATCGACATGGACTCTCAGAAGCCACATTTGAAGCTTGTTCCCACGTCCACCCACTCAGTACTTGTTCACGCCTCTGGGTTCTAGTGCTGGAGATCCAGCCCAGGCAGGGCTGACCTGCGCCCTCTCCTTGCAGAGCTGGGATGAACCGAGGGATGGCGCTAGGCTGTGCTTAGACGGCCTTCGACTGATTGCCATTGGGCAGTGCCTCTTAACCATGAAAACTGTACCTTTGATTTGCACACAGGTCATTGCACACTTGGTTTGACCATTTGGCTCCACTGTGTGGCTCTTGGCACTCCAGGGTAGGGGATTCTGCTTGCATCCTGGCCCAGCCTGGCTTAAATAACCCCAACCGAGGGGCTAGACTGGGAAAACCAAGGGTTCTCACACGAACCCTGAGGCTTCTACGTGTTGGGAGAGGACAGGGCCCGCTTCCTCCAACCCCAGGAACATGGTTGGTTGGCCCTGGGGGCCCCAGCAGCAGTGCCAATTTGGCATACATCCAAATCCTTCCTGAATCACGTCACGTGTACAGGGGGCCTCAAAGCCCGGCAGCATGTAGAAGTCCAGGGAATCCTAGGGATGTGGCTGAAGAAACCAACTCGCCTGGGCTTACCAGGTGCAAGGAGCTGCAGGTCACAGCCACTGTGGGTGTTCGCCTGCCCTCGGGAGACAGCTGGGGAGCAGAGACGCTTTCTCTCTGGGACTCAGCGCAGCGTGACTCCCACTTCCGGCCTTGGTCCCTGGTCCACTGTGCCTGGATGGGATGCTTCCTTAGGAACCTCTGAGCATTGCCCAGACCTGGGGCCATGTCTGGAGTTGGAGGCACAAGGAAGATTGGGTCTGACCCAACCAGTGCTCCCCACAACAGGAGGGTGCCAGTACCTGGCATCACACACCCGGGGCCATCCCGTTGCAGGAGATAACCAGAGAAGCAAGGCACAGAGGCGGGGAGAGGAGGAGAAAGACGAAGCGATGGGCTGGGTTCCAGCAACCTGCTTTTCAGTTCCGTTTCTGTTTCCTGATTGCGTGGCCAGGGCGGGCAGAGCAATGTTTTGCTCTCTGGGGCAAAAGCCCTGCTTTGTAGCGCTGACTGATTTTCCATGGCTGATTTCTGCTGTGACCTGGCATCTGAGGCAGAGTTGGGACGAGGCATAAACATGGGCTTGTGGAGCCTCTGCATCCTGCAGGCTCCCCTCGGATTTGCAGTTGCTCTTATATCCTTGGGCAGGGCTCTCACTCCACAAAGGCTAACAGAAGCACTGTTTCTGATCATTCCTGATGGCTGGCGTTGCTGAGGATCACTCCTTAAAGCTCCTGGTGGCCAGATGGGTTGACCCAGTCAGTGCAGTCTTTGGACCCTCCCCTCCACTGGAAGGAGCTCAGGTCCAGCACTGGCTGGCTTTTTGGCACGGCTCCACTGAGAGCTCTCTGCAGACCCTGGGGGACCAGCCTCGGTGGCCAGATGCCCCTTGGACGAGGGGTACTGGGCTCTCTTGTGAGCTCAGAGGTGCCCAGTTTACCTTTATAGGAGTGACTATGCTGTCATCAAAGGCAAACGTAGGGGCAGAAGAGACCCGGGCCCAAACAGCTCTGCCCTTGCCTCCTTCGTGCCTTCCCGGAAGAGGGGTCAGTGCCAGCCGTGTGCCACTGCCAGAGGGGGCCTTAGGGGAGTTGATGGAGCCATGAAAGGCTAAGAAACGAGAAGCACCAAACTGGTAGAAATGGTTTTGATGCTCAGCCCAGTGACCCTCTGGCCTCCTTGTTAGATGAAACCCGAAGTCCAGGGGCCACACCACTGCCAGGCCAGGGCAGGGGAGCTGCCAGAAGGGGGCATACAGCTCTTTCAGAAATACAGGGGCCACCGAAATGCTGAGCCCATCCAGCATCTGGGCCAGATCCCAGTGCTACTCTGCGCTTGCTGACTACACCCTTGGCTGACTTACAGGGAGTCTGTGAGCCCCAGGCTTCTTGTCTGTAAAATGGAGCTAATGATCTGGCCTGTGTACTAATAACAGGGCTTCTCAGCCTCTGTACCACTGACTTCGCCAAGGCCCCTGGGGCAAGATCACTGCAGCTGAGAACTGCTTTACAGAAGAAAGGAGAAGAACATTAGTAAGGCCTTTGGGGCACCCTTTGTTAGTTCCTTCCTCCCTTCCTTCCACCTTGCCCAGGAACATCCTGTTCTGTGTTCTGGAAACGGTAGGAAGTGGCATGAGATAGGAATAGACTAGGCTTTTCTGAGCAGCAGAAGGAGCTGGAGACCAGGGCGAGGTCCTATCCCAAAGCGGCGTCACGTTGGGCAAGTCACTCCACCTCCACCCGCTCTTGAGAAACTGGGGCAACAAAAACCAACCTCAGCTCTGCCCCAGCCCTGGTCGGGGGGTGTGTGCGGCTTCCTACGCGGGAGGGGGCTGAGGAAAGGTATGGTCATGTGTTAGCTCCCGAGGCAGCCACCGCTTGAGATGCTCAGGGCCACCAGACTCACCAGGCCCTGGTCCTGCCCCAGCCCCGGGGCTGCCTGCGCAGAAGGCCTACTGAGCCCTGTGAGCCCCAGCCGTCCTGCTGTGAACTTGACCCGCACGCAGGCTCCTGGGCAACAGGGAATGTGTGCGCAGTCTTTCTCTGCGTATGTTCCAGGAGCAGAGGTTTCCCACTCGTTTTCCCCTCAACACACAGCAAGAAATATATCTGCACTACAGCATCCAATCAGCTCAGAGACATATAATTATACAAAACAAGGAAAAGTCATGAAGCAAAACTTACTTTGCTCACATGGGCCACTCTGATATTTCCATCCTATTGCATAGTAGTCTTTCATTAAAACAAACAAAACACACCTATATGCAATGTAGTATGTGATTTAAGGGCTCAGTAATGAGTTATAGTCTGTAGCGGTTTTTTTTTTTTTTTTTTTAAACTGTCCTAGACCAGAATCTGATCATTCCTGATCAGGCTCTGTTTGGGGTTGCCCTGTTTATAGTGAAGCTAGGTTCTCATTTGGATGGAGAAATAGAGATCCAAGGCCCAAACACAGTGACTGTTAGGGCCTGACCGGATTCACATTGTTAGGGAAAGGAGAAGAGCACCCGGGTGGTGGGTCCACAGCCAGGCCTTGCCTTTCTGCTTCACTGCTGCCTGCCTCTTTCCGCACAGCACCTGGGTCTAACAGAGGAGCATTCATTTGTTAAACACGTGAATGAATGAGTAAAGGAAATCCCCATTTACAGAGCACCTGGCATGAGACAGGCACTTTATATACTATTTTATTGCTTCCTATTTATTACGTAATTAGGAAGCAATTCTGCGAGGTAGAAATTACTCCTGTTTTTTTTTACAGAGGAAGACCTTGAATCCAGAGACGTTTAATACTTGGTAATGCAGAGCTTGAACCTGGGGCTGCTGGAGAGGGATAGGGTCTCTGCATCCTACATTTAAAGAGGCACCTCCAGAAGCTTCTGCTTCAGGCTGAGAAACTGTGCTTGGCACCACCCCCCAACTCCTGGCTCTTACCCGCAGGGCTCCCTGGAGCTCATCTTAAGACCCGCAGTCACCCTATCCCCCGTCTTCTGTCCTGGGCATCCCTTTCCACCTGGGAGTCCAGCTTTGGCAGGCCACCCAGCGAGGCTTTCAGTAGATGGACACCTGACTGTTCACTTAAGAGCTGCAGAATCAGTTAGGCTTTGGACAAATCACTCAGTCTGAGCCTCAGCCTTGTTTTTGTAACCTGGGGCTGATGGGAAGGTACAGCCTGGTCCTTGAGGAAGCCTCTATGGGCTATGAAGTGGGTGTTACAGGGGCAATTGTAACTCCACTCTGGAGAGCCTTGTCCAGAGAGGAGGCTGCTTCAGAGACTCCCAGAGGAAGAGGCACATGGGTCTGCTGGGATTGGGATGTCCCTCAGGTAACCATCCCCTCTCCAGCCTCTGGGAAGAGAGCCAGGCCATATGGGAGGACGCTCCTGGAAAGCAGCCCCGAGGGGAGTCCCAGGCTTGGGCAGAGAGAAGAAGTTCCAGGAAGAGCTCCTGGAACCACAAGGAGGGCAGAGAGGCACAGGGCTCCCTCACCATCTGCAGACTTCATTTCCCCGTCCGTAAATTGGTGCCACAGGGCTGGGTGGCAAAGGGAGAGAAGCAGAGCTGCTAACTGCCATGAAGTTCACACCCACCATCTTTCTCAGGGGTCCCAACCACTGGCCAAGTCAGATAGGACCTGTGTCAAAGGAATCTGAGGTGCAGAAGCCAAGAAACAGAAAGGTTGAGCAACTTGCCCAAGATCACACAGCCAGGGAGCGGCAGAGCTGGGATTCAGACCCAAATCCCTGTGCCAAGCAGTGTTGCCCTCCTTGCACAGCCAAGGTCGAGAAGGTTATGGGGTGGGTGTCTCCCTCTGCCTTGGTGTCCCCACAGGGTAGGAAGGGGTGGAGGTCTTTCTTGTAGCACCTCCTCTCCCCATCAGAGAACATTTGCTTTAGCAAAGCTAGAGAAGGCACCTGCTGGACACGGCGAGCATCCAGCAGGGTACCCACTTCCTGGTTCCTGAAGTGTCAGGAAGATATGAGTGTCCGGGCTGGGGGAGGGGTGTCCCACAGAGCCCTTTGGACTCTCTAATCCCTCCCCAACCCCATAGACACATCAGAGCCCCACTGTCCCTGGCCTTCTCCTCACTTCCTGCTGGAGGCTAGGAAGTAGAAGGGAAACGGCTGGTTGGTAAGTGACAGCTGTCTTTTCTCCAACCCGTGTGGCAGCTGTGAGACCAGCTCATCCAGGGAAGGCAAGAGGATGTCTCTACTTTGGGGACACAGTCACGGAACTGACAAGCATCTCTTCTTCTTCGCAGAGCTCCTTGTGAAGTGCTTAGAGCAGTGAGGCAAAGAATTTGCCATCCAGGCAATCCTTCTAAAGAAACTGAACAGTGCTCTTTAGACAGACAGGATTATTTAAAACATGACTTGTGTTGAAGTGGAAAAAGTCAATTTCTTGGAGTTCTCCTTGCTGAAATCAACAAGGAATCTCTTCTCCTCTTTCGTAAGACAGTGGTCCTTGCTTCTCAGAATGCCCTGGAGGGCTTGTTAAACAGAGTTCTGGGCCCACCCCAGAGATGCTCTCTCAGGATGTTGGGGCAGGGCTAGAGCATCCAGGGACACTTGGGACCACACTTGGAACACTGCTGCCCTAGGCCTTGAGTGATTGGAGGTTGGACCTCTTTCTGGGAGGTTGTACTGGTGAGTCATATGCTCTTGGGCCACTTGATGTGCATGGGGGTCAACGATTGGTGTGGGCTGTGTCTGCCTGGCTTTAGGCCTGGCTCTGGGCAGGCTGTGCATATGCAGGGTACAGAGATGAATCAGAAATGCTTCCTTCTCCAAGGGACAGTTGCCTGTGGGAGGAGAACAGGCAGAGATCAGTGCCATCTGCAGGGTTCAGGATGTGGGAAGAGGGTGGTCTCTCCAGGCAGTGCTTGCTTGAAGGCAGCTGGGAAAGAGCTTTGCTGCCAGTCTGTGCGCAGGCACCCAGCTGGCTTCTGCCTCAGCACCCAGCAGAGGGGAGTGGAAAGATTAGAGTCAGACTATGGCACCCCACTCCAGTAGTCTTGCCTGGAAAATCCCATGGACGGAGGAGCCTGGTGGGCTGCAGTCCATGGGGTCGCACAGAGTTGGACACAACTGAAGCGACTTAGCAGCAGCAGCAGCAGCAGCACCAGCATGTCCCGTTTCCCAGCACTGTGCAATCTGGGCAAGTTCCCTCCACCTCTCTGAGCCTCCCTTCATTCTCTGCAGCTGTCCTCACCTCTGTGGGCGATGATGAAGGGTAGAGATGAAAAGTGTCAAGGGCCCAGGAGAGATCTACACAGAGTGACGATTCAGTAAACGGAAGCTTACACCACTAGAGACCTTGGGTGTCTGGGAACAGACCTCCCTTAGGAGGAATTCCGTATCTATCCCAGTGGTGCTGACACCCACCAACAGGCTTGCAGTGTGAGCTCCAGCATGTCAAGACTCTAGCAGGTGCTCGCTAAATGCCGCTTGCCACGTTTCTAACCTCCAGACGGGGGCGCTATAACATAGTGCGAAGGGCTTGGACCGAGGCCAGACCTCCTAGGGCATGGTTCTTGGCTGTGCTGGTTGTGAGTGGCCCTAGGGAAACCACAAAACCTCTTTCTGCTTCAGTTTCCTCATCTGCAAAATGAGACTAACGTAATACCCGCCTCCCAGGGTCCTTGTGAGGACCCAGTGAATCCGTGTCTGCGAGGCGGCTGACACCTGGTAACTGTCGATGTCTCATCACCGTCCTCACCGTACAATCTACGCCAAGCCAGGGCTAGGGGCACGAGGTCACGAGGACAATGCCTTTCCCCGACACCAAAGTGAGAGAAGCTAGCCGGAGACTGCCTAGAGCCCCCAGCGCTCGCCTGTCCTTGGAACCAGCTCGCACCTTTGCCCTCTGACTGGTTCCTCTGCCTGAGCAAACCGCTTAATTCCCTCATCTGAATGCTTATTGGCTGAACCTTAAGAGCATCACTGTTTGTACGGCGGTTGTTTCCCCTGAAAACCATGCCTGCGTCTCCTAAGCTATCACTGGAACCAATCTGAAGAAACCTTGCCTGCTAGATGAGTCAGAAAAAACCACACAAACAAAAAACCAGGTCATCTATGTAAGCATTCTGCATAGAGTAACGCAGCCAGATTCCTATGGTGAACTTGGCGGGACGCTGTGGGCAAGGAGCAGCCCTGAGCCCGTGGGTTTAGCAAGTGGGTCTGAGTTCCTGCCCCTTAATTGCTGCTGGTGCTGCATGTGACCAGGCCGCCCCAGGCCAGTGCAAGCCCAGCGGCAGCTCTAACATGACCTGGCCATTGCAGGCAGGGCTCAGAGACACGAAACTGACCACCAGACTGGGCAGAGAGTAGAGAAAGCACTGGTTGCTCAAGTGAATCTCAGTTTCCCCTCTGCTCTTCCTTCGTCAAGCCTCAGGTAAAGGCTTTAAGATGGGACGTGGCTAAGGTGAAACCCTTCTTTTAACTCAGCCTTGAAGTCCTCAGCAGCTCAAGCCCACCTGGGAAGGGGCCACTCAGGGACAGAAGGGACCCACTGAGGCCAGGGAACAGTGTCCAGGTGCAGAGGCCCAAAGGAACCAAGGGTTCCTACTGATGCCAGGCGTAGGCATCTCCCTGGGTTCAGAAGCCCTTCACTGTGCAGCGTCTTCTCGAGTTCAGAGCCAAGCTGAGAATGGAGGCTACGGGGAAGGTTCTCTCCCTACGTTCATGGGCTGGGGTCCAGAAGGGTTGCTTTCTCCTTCGATGAGAAAGAGTAGTCCGTCAAGTCCTGGGGAGAAGGCCATTTGTGGTCCATTGGCTCCTCTTGGAATCACATTTGTAGACACTCTGACAGCCGCACCTCGGAAGGGAATGCACTTTGCACCAAGCCCTCTTCAGCCCTGGGAACCGAGGGCAGCCAAGAACCCACTCCATCTCAGCCTTGACATTGCTGCCACGTATTTCTCACTCGCGCACCCCCTCCAGGAGACGTTCGGAAGGCTAGGGATGGCCTACATTGGGGGTGCCATCTCAGCAGTGCTCCACACATTCCATTTTGGGGCCTCGACCTGTGCATTTATAATGAGCTTTGTCCTCTCCTTCCCATACCCCCACTCATGTCCTGCAACCCCCGGGATCAAGTAGAAACTAAGAGGTGTTTTGGGTTTTCCCAACTGACGAAATGAGACATGAGATTGCATTATAGGGCTACAGATTGGCTGGGTCTGGCGAAATGTGATTTAAACTCTCAGATGGAGATAAAACCAAGACCACTGCAGCCCGCTGGGGAAATGTCAGCACTTGTGCCTCCATCGGCTGTCTTCTCTGGAAGCCCTTTTCGTCTCTCCAGTAACCCCGGGCGGATGGAGTGAAGGCCTGAAAGCTGAGGAGGAAGATGGCCCAGGCTGGGCTCCCTGGCTGGTAGGTTTCACTTACTGAGATTTCTGGCATAGGCTGGAGGAATAGGGCTATTTCCAGATGCGGGGCTGTCCCTTTCTGTAAGGGTCTCCTGGGCTTCCTTAGGGTCAGGAGCAAAAGGCAGAAAACACCAAATCACTTGCTGGAATCCCAGGGAAAAGACATTGGGGTGGACGCACTCTTCCTCAGGGGCCCCGGGGCCACCGGGCCTTTCCTCGCCTCCTCTGCACACCTTTGTATCCTGGGCTCCCAGGGGGTCCAGGTTCCTATACTGTTAGGACCCAGCGTTCCATCAGCCCCCGTCCTGCCAGCAGGCTATGGTCGGTCACTCCCACCCCAGTGAGCTTCTGGTCACCAGTGAGCAGGCACAATTGTTTCCCTCTCAAAGACCAGGGGGCAGATGCAGGCTGGACTTGGGTCACCCGGAGATGTCTATTTATAAACCATCCTGATAAGCACAATCTGCCCTGCTCAACCTAGGCCTTATTTCACTGCAAAGCTAATTCTCCCAGGGGCAAGCTGAACATTTCCTGTACCAGCCAGACTGGAAAGATGGGCCCCGTGGAGGGGCAAGAAGCTCCAGAGCTAGTCATTGTTTCTGCAGGGTGCAGCTCACAGGCTGGACAAGCTAGAATGCTTACTGCTATTTGTGTGGAAAACAACCCATCTTAAGGCGTGGTACAACAGGGGTCAGCAAACATTTTCTGTGAAGGGCTGTGTAGTAAAGGTTTAGTTTTTTCCAGCCACACAGCCTGGGGCAGTTGTGAGCTTCAGCCAAAGACATTATGTAAATGAACGAGTATGGCTGCGTGCCAATAAAACTTTATTTATAAAACCAGGTGCCCAGCCCACAGCCTTGGTTTACCAACCACTGTAGAAAAGGGGACACAAATACTGGAAAATTAGACCTCACTTAACACAAACATTCGTTAATCTACTCTCCAGGACTCCTATGTTTTGGGTTTTAAAAAATATTACTTGAAATATTCTTTGTTATAATTGGGCTAGATATGTTGAAAGAAAGCATTCATAATTCAGACTTTTTAAAAATGGCCTTTATTTTCTAGGGCAGCTTTAGGTTCTCAGCAGAACTGAGCAACTAAGTGAAAACTACAGAGATTTCTCATATAGTTTCTCCCTCACCCCCCATGCATAGCCCTCTGCATTATCAATATATCCATGGCGGGTGTTAAAAATCCTTCTTAATAACTTCTTAAGGTTAATAACGTAAGGTCTATTTAACTTTACACACGTATTCAATGTTGTCCTTCTTAAGGATCAGTTCTCCATGAGGGAGAAAAAGATACGATGATAGCTTCAGGCAAGCCCACCTGTCTGGTTGGGGACCCCTGGGCTGGAAGAACACGCAGCCTGGGGGGCTTTCCCTGCTGAAGCCACACATGCTCTCAGAGTCGATGGGCCATGAGGTCCTGATGACCAAGTGTCCTCTTTGTTACAACTAGTAGGATCCTGCCTGACCCAGCAGTGGGGGACACAAGAGAGCCAGTCTCCCACCCTAGAACCTGTAAGGTCGCACCCATTTGACAACATAGCGCCCTGGACACACCCAAGACTTGTGCCCACTCAGCCATGTGGGAGCAGCGTGTCCTGAGAGATGCACGGAAGGACCAAGTCACACCCGTCTATAGCATATCCTCTGTTTCCTCATGGTGCAGACGGCAGTCCGTCACCACGGCACATGCTGCGCACGGAGAAACTCAGCCCCGACACGGCCCTGGCCACTCGCAGCGCCCTGGCACAGGGTGGGCAACCTCCCAGCCCCGCCGGCCCAGAGCGCACACCGCTGCGGCCCGGGGGAGCTCGTGCCTCCCAGCCTCTGCGAGGGAACCAGACCGGCACCTGGCCCTACCTTCCACTCTCCGCAAGCCGCGCTGCTTGTTCTCCCGGCCTCCCAGGAACCGGACAGGATCCTGACTCTTCCAGCAGCCTGGCTTTGCCCAGCAGCCAAAATTTCTTCCCTTGTCAGCCAGACTGCCCAGAGATAGAGGGGAATGGATGCAAGACCCAGACCTCTTAATGTTCACAAACCTGCCCACCTGAGGAAAATCAGGGACCAGAAGCTGGCCAGACACTGGAAGCTGGGGAAGCGTACCTAAATAGAGGCCCGGCCGGGGGAAACCAAATGGTGTTCTTGGTGGGGAAGAGGCAAACAGTCCCCACTGCAACACCCGCGTGGTGTCATGTAACAGTCAGATTAAACAAACAGCCTCAGCAGCTATTTTTACATCCAGATCGGCCACGGGTAATAGATAACTTGGGGAGTGAGAAATTGCTTGCCTCTTAGCCGGATCCTAACCCAGGATTCCAACTTCTATTCAGATTGATTTTTAATACTATTCTAGTGCTGAGCTTCGAATAAAAATCTCCCAAGATGCAAAGGAAAACATTTGTTTAGGGAAACATTATAAACACTCGTGTGTGCCTTGGAACCAGCGCCCAGAGGCCTGCTGATGCCCCGGGGCAGAAATAGCCCGTTTCATCATCGGCTCGGAGGACCGCAGCCTGCATTCCTCGAGTAAGGAACTGTCCTGGGCTGTGCTTTTGGAGCAAAATAACATGCCTGGCTGCAGGCTGGGGGGAAGGCTAGCCTGGGGTTTCAGAATGAGAGTTGCTGAAGGATGTGAAATAATCAGAGAAGAGGTAAGGTAAGTGCCCACTGCGTGAGCCTGGCCATGGCAGATGTGGTTGTTGGCAAGGCCCAGGTGCCAGGTTAGAGCTCCCCTCCTCCTCTCTGGAGGGCAGGCCTCTCCCCAGCCCTGAGGTGGGCTTATGTCTGCCTTCCCATGGCCACTTCCTATCTTGGCCTGGGGTCACCTGTTCCCCAAACTGCCCACAGACCCCCCCAGACCTTTTCCAACCCTCCTGCCTTTGCTCACACCATGCCAGTTCCTGGGTGTTCTATTTACCTTCCCCCAAGCTGACCCTGGGAGAGCACAAGAGTTTTAATGCAGGAATTTCTTTCTTTCTCTTTTTCAAGATCCTTTCTCACACTCCCCTTCCCTGGGGCCTGGGAAGGCAGAAGTGCCTGGTCCCAGACAGGTGTCCTGCTCTGTGGATGCCCAAAGCCTTTGGAAGGCTGTGTTGCACTGTACCTCTGAATCTATTTGTGGACTGCCCTGCCTGCCCCCGTGGATTACTCACAGCCAGCGATCTCAGTCTCAGCCCTAACTCAAGGCCCGGCACCACTTCCAGCCTCGAACCCACGAGTAGCAGGATCCCAGGGAGACAGGTCTATGCACTTCAGTTCAAACGAGTCACAAAGAACAGCTCCTCGTGGCCCTGCAGATGGAGTGGTCAAGACCTCCAACAAGCAGGACGATCCAGCCCTTCCTCCTCCTGGGAGCCTCTAAACTTATCTTTTGAGGACCTGTCTGTGGGGGCACTTGCTCACTGATCAGCACTCAGAGATGCTTTGAGGGACACCCAAAGTGAACCCCTTGATTCTACCCACCCCACTTACCTCCCCTGAGTGTCAAAATCAATGCTAGCCAAACTGGCAGATAAAAAGAATCGATTTGAGAGATCAACCAGCATTAAACAAAACAAAACAATAAATGGGATTTAGAGCGCTAGCCCCCTGTATTTCCGCCAAATCACTCAGCCTCTCTGTGCCTCGATTTGCTCATCTCTGAGATGGGCAGATGGCCTGTGCTCTGTGGGGTTGAAGATCAAATAAGCTCATGTACAGATATGCTTCTATGTTACACAGCTTCTCATATGGTAGGCATTCACTTGTTATTTTCTTCCCTGATTTTTGCCACATCTTCAACCATCTGTACCATCGTTTACTTATCTTTCGGTAAAGAGCATTCAAATTGACTTATTTTTTTAAAAACAGAGCTTTGGGGTCAACAGCAATACCTGAAAAATCCTGGATTTGAAGCTCTAGTTTTTTAAATCCACCCCCCCCCCACCACCGCAATTATACATTGGAACAAATATACAGCCAGTTTGTATGCTATCTGCTTTTGCCCCTAATCATTTTGTTCTGGATTTTAGGAAAAGTTGTATTTCTAAATCCCATTTTAAGGAGGAGTTTGTTTTGAGGAACGAGTAACCTGAGCTGAAACCATTCAACAGGGCCCCTTACTTTCCTCCCGCTCCTCAGAACGTTTCTTCCCCAGCTTACTTTTAATTCTTCACAGATGGAGAACATGACCTCATGTCTGGTTTAGGATCCTAGAAGTGGTGAGCTTTGCTGTGTGGCAGGTGCTGATGGTGTTTGCTTGAAGTGGCTGGTTGGGAAAAGAGAACTGTAAGGATGGTTCAGAGAACATTTGGGGGCAGGGCAGTGGCTGGCAGCTCTGTCAATGACGTCAGCAGGAGGGGTCGAGAGAGAACAATAAAACGCAGTTGACCTGGCAAAAGCCTGTCCTGGGAGCAGGAGCTCTCAGAGTTTGGCCTGGGAGCCCATCCAGCTAGACTGACCACAGCTGACCACTGCAGCATCTGATTTCCCCCAGAATGTGCCTCCAGCTGCCCTGTCCCAGAGACCCCATGTCTGGCTCATTCCTGGGGGGGCACTGGTGTGGACCACGCCAGGCACAAAACACAGCCAGACGACGCAGTCCAAGCTCCACCAAGAGCTCAGGGTCTGCATGAGCCACAGCTGGCATCTTTCCGGGGGGGACGGGCCCAGGCAAAGTGACCACTCTCTCCCAGTCCAGGAGCTGTGAGCTGCGTGGAAAGAATGTGAATGAAGACACAATTCTAAATGTAGAATCACGAACGCTATGTGAGCCGGCTCCCTGGTCATCCAGAAAAACAAGGCCTGCTTGTACACTCTGCAAGAGCATAAATAAAGCTGTCCTCAGGCGGCGTGCTGTGGCGTCCACTCCTTGTGGTGACTTCACTGCCTCCGGCTCCCCACAGAACCTCTGGAGCATCGTGGGAGCTGCCTGGCAGCACGGGTGAAAATGGCCTCACTCCTGTCTGGACGTGCGTGGTGCCACTAACTAAATCTGGGGACAGATCTGCTCTGCTCTTCATCTGTACTAATTAGAAACACTGAGAAGCTGGTAAAGGAGGGCAATGCAGAATGGGTCCTTCAGGCCAGTTTCCACTTCTGGGTGTTTGAAGTTCACATCTCTGCACATAATGTGAGGCAGCTCCCCTGATCCTTCCACTCTCGAGATGTGGTTGTGCGGAACAGCTTGTCTGAGCTCCGTTCATCAGTGCTCAGCCTTCTTTATGAGTTGTTTCCATACATGTCTTCAGGAAGTTGGTGCTTTCCCGAGGCTTAATAATCATGTGTATAACAACAACAGAAGAGTAATGCTGGTGCACACGGAAAGCCCTTACTCCGTGGCCTGCACCGTTCTGAGCCCTTATGTAAATGGGCCTCCTGCTGTACTCTGTCTTGGGGCCCAGCACCATTTTGTTCCTTCACCGCGAATTGCTTCCTGCTGGAGAGTTAGGGAAAGATAAGATGGGGGAACCTCTATTTGCTGAGCACCCATTACGTGGCAGGCACTGTCTGATATCTTTTCTCCCTATATGTGATGACTGTTCATGCGCCCTCTTTCCAGATGAGAACACTGAGGCTTGCAGAGGTCCTGGATGCCACATGACTAAGGCTGGCTCTGAGGACGCAGAAGAGGGTTCGTCTTCTGACCTGTCTGGACAGTAGTCCCTTGCAGGCTTCCTAGCCGCTCTAGCCAATCACTCTGTAAGCCTAAGTGCAGGGAGCACGGCTTTCTTCCATCCACCTGTTCTGCTTGCCTCCCTCTGGGGGAGAGAGTAAAGTCTGGCCAGGGCATCTCCTTGGCTACTGATTTGTTTTGTTAACTGTGGGATTCTGTACCTGAGTGTCAGCACAGTGAAAGGGTGTCCTCAGGGCGGCTGGCAGAGTGGGGTGTCTGCAGCAGGACACTTCTCATCCTCAGGGCGGCTGGCAGAGTGGGGTGTCTGCAGCAGGACACTTCTCATCCTCAGGGCGGCTGGCAGAGTGGGGTGTCCGCAGCAGACACTTCTCACCTCCAGACCCTTTTGTCAGATGGATCTCCTTACCAGGAACTCAGAGTTAGTGGCTTTGAGAAGGGATGGGGCATGATAATGGTGCCCAGCGCAGAAGGGCTGGATTTATTTGGGGGCCACTGTTTGTAACGCGTGGCTGGAAAACAGGCCACTGGCCCAGGTCACTGAAGATCCTTCCTTAGAGATGCTCCCCCTCTGACAAACCGTGGCCAGATTGGTGGCTGTCAAAGTCAGTTGAGGGCTACATGGTCTGGGAGCTCTCTTTGAGGCCTTTCCTTTGGGACTCTTGGCTTAGGACTTCACAATGAAAGATTTAAAAGAAAAACACAGAAACTGTCCTGTGAAATGAAGTAAATCCACTCTATTAAACTACTACCAAACACCAACAAAATCAGGGTGACCAGCCGAGAGGTTAGCCACTAGGAGGGACCCGGAAACGGGCCAGGAGGCACGTGAGGGGCCAGGAGCTGGGCTCCAGCTGTGCTCCTGGAGGGCGTGCTGGCGAACTTTTTCCTGTAAAAGGCTAGAGAGTATATGCTTTGGGCTGTGTGGGTCAGACTGCCTTTGTCAGCGCTCTACTCAGCCATGAAAAGCAGTTAGAGATGCTTTGTAGATGAAGACGTGGGGTTGCATTCCAGTCAAACGTTATTTATGGACACGGAGATTTGAATTTCATGTCATTTTCACGTGTCACAGAATATTCTGGCTTTGATTCTCTCTCCTCGTCAGATATAAAATCCACTCTCAGCTCAAGGCCGCTACTAGACCCTGTGGGCTGTGGCCCACCAGGCTCCTTGGGCCACGGTGGGTTCTTTACCACTAGCGCCACCTGGGAAGCCCACTCTCGGCTCACAGGGCTGTGCAAAAGCAGGGGCAGATGGATTTGGGCCATGGTGTGCCAGACCTGAGCCACGCCACCCGCTTTGGTTTCCACCAACCACATGTGGCTAGTGAGTGCTTGAAACCTAGCTGGTCTGAACTGAGAAATGCTCTAAGTGTAAAATATACACTTATATTTCAAAGACTTAGTACAAAAAAACCCCGCAAAATATCTTCTTAGTAGTACTCTGTATTGAATATTGTATTGAACCAGTGGTGAAATGGTGATACTTTGAATATTTTGGCTTTAATAGAATATACTGTGAAGATTTAGCTGTCTTATATACTGTGTGTATTTTGATCCTCACAACCACCCTGGGAGGAAGCCATGCCTATCTTTTTCCAGATGGAGAACAAGGTCAAAGAGGAGAAATCCCTTGCCCCAAATCATGTAATTGGTTGTAGAGCTGGTCTCAGAATCAGGTATCCCTGTCTTCCCAGACTGCATTGTGTTCCCCTGATGCCTTAATTATTAAGATGCTGTGGAAGCAGGGCCTTCCTGGAAGAACTGCTGCTCCCTACAATACAGAGAGGTGATGGCTGGGTTTTGCAGAGCAGCCTGACTGTGGGGAAGGAGGATCTAGAGGCAGGGTCGGGGTGCACAGCCCCAGGGAGCCCTCTTGCTGTCCTGCACCCCTAGGCATTGCCTGCTCCCTTTTCCCCAAGCAGCAGCTGGAGAAGAAGGCTCTGGTTTCTCCTGCATCTACTTCTGGCACAGGGGAGCACAACTGTTTGACCTCAGAGCAGAAGTGAGGTAAGGGTCACCACTTACTCTGGCTCCAGCCACACCTGCCTCCTTGGTCTGCTTTATATTTCCCATCCTATCCTGCCCCGGGGCCTTTGCAGCTGCGGACTCTGTCTGAAGCACTTCACCTCTGTCTTTACACGGTTCCTTCCTTCTCCCCATTCAAATGTCTGCTACCAGCACTGTTTACAATAGCCAGGACACGGAAGCAACCTAGATGTCCATCGGCAGATGAATGGATAAGAAAGCTGTGGAATATTACAACACAATGGAGTATTACTCAGCCGTTGAAAAGAATGCGAAATGAAACAAATGAATCTAATGTGTAAGGGGCATAATTTCACCAAGGGGAATTATTTCAAATGGTTTCAAACCACATTAGTTTGTTCTAACATTCGTAAGGAGGGTATACCTGAACATAAAATCAACTGTAAAGTAAAATCTTAAATTGTTCTCAGAAACATAGATCGATATAGATAAAGCAAATTAGGAAGTATGTTAGTGTCATGAGAAAACAAGGTCATTTTTTAGTGTTGGAGAAGAGAGCTGCAAATATAAAAGCAAAATGGTAAGTAAAACTTGGTAACGTTTATTCGATATCAATATAAATTATATAAGATCAAGTATGCAAAAGTGTGAAATCAAGATATAGTTTCTCTTAAAAAAAGAAAAGCATTTCTTGAAAGGCCTGAAAATAATAACCAACATCATAGCAATGACTCTCCTCTTTACCAACATTTCTGTCTCTGAAGATAGCTCATTAAAAAGGACACACATTCTCTTAACAGAAAATGTGTAAGAAGAGGCTGAAACCTCTGGTCACACCAAAGGTAGGCAGGCTGAGAAAGATGGCAGATGATATAAAAATAACTCAGGAGTCAACTGAAGAGGTTCCCACAGCAGCAGATGGAACAGGTCACATTAGTGCAAATAAAGGCCTGGGTGGGTTGAAGCATTGAGCATGTTTGAACGCATGAGCTCATAATGATACTGAAAAGAAAAAAAACCCAAATCAAAACCCGAATAACTCAAACAACCCTCCATGGTCCTCTTGGAGGATGGAGGGAGCAGGTTCATCCTTCTGAAAAGTTGAAAGTCACCTGACTTTCCTGTGTGAACGACACCCAGTAGTCCAAAGAGCCAGGTGATGAGTGAGGAAGAGGGCGTTGCCATTCCCTGCTCCAGGGGATCTTCCCGACCCAGGGATTGAGCCCTCGTCTCTTGCATCTCCTGTACCGGCAGGCAGATTCTTTACTGCTAGTGCTACCTGGGAAGCCCCAGTAAAGAAGGGAGGGTAGGACCGGAAGATTATCATTTTCCAAACCCCTGACAAATAATGATCAAGACAACGATTCCTGAGGGACTCCTATATAAACACATAACACCCATGATGTGCTCTTGCCAAACAAAAACAAACCTAAACCAGAACAAGTCTCTGCCTCTGGACTGAACTACCTGATTATAGGAATAACAGGGACGGAGGAGACTGTGAAGTGACACCGCGAGGAAGCAATCAGCAAAGTCCAGGGCATGGAAAACTCTACAGGGCAAGCGGCCGACTTCTTTAACAAATAAGCCACTGAAGTCAAAGTAGGTGGAAGCCGTGGATTATGAGACACCTGGAGACACAGGGATTAAGCGCCACATGCAGACACTCTTTGGCTCTTGGTTCTAACACACCCTCCAGAGCAAACATTTGTAAGACACTCGGGTAATCTGAATGCTTCCTGGGTATTTGATGTTATTCAGGAATTACTGCTAATGTTTTAGACATGAAAATGGTATTTGAAAAAAGCAGCTTTATTATTTATCAAGATCTACACCAATGCTTCCCAGGTGCACTAGCAGTAAAGTACTCGCCTTCCAATGCAGGAGACATAAGAGATGCAGGTTTGATTCCTGGGTCATGACGATCCCCTGGAGGAGGGCGTGGCAACCCATTCCGGTACTCTTGCCTGGAGAATCCCACGGACAGAGGAGCCTGGCAGGCTACAGTCCATAGGGTTGCAAAGAGTTGAATATGACTGAAGTGACTTAGCACGCATGCATGCTAATATTTAAGAATGAAATGATATGACATCTGGGACTTATTTCTGAGTGATGCAGTGTATGGAGAAATGAGTTGGAGTATATGAAACAAGATTTTTGAAGAGCTGGGAGAGTTGGGTATTTGTTACACTGTCTTCTGAACTTGTGTTACATTTGAAATGTTTCATAATTTTAAGAAAATAGAAAATTGCCTGGGACAGGAAGGAGAGAATGAGAGGGTCAGAGTGAGCCGAGGGCAAGGTGGGAGCTTCTGCGAAGAGGAGAGACACAGCAGGGAGCCGGACACCAGCAGGCTCCGCGGGAGCCAGGGAGAGACCTGAGACCGTCCGAGAACCACGTGGCTGAGGAGGTGGCACCTGGGCCTGCCTGGCCAGTCCCTCAGACTCCAGTCTGTCTGGTAACCTCACTTAGGGTTATCTGATATAAAGTGGCTTTAGCGAGGCCAACAGCTCTACAAATGTTGGCAGGTACACAAAGCATCAGAAACAGCTAAATGCCCAATTTTAGAGTTTGATTGGCTAAGGCTAGACTTAAAAATTAACACATTAAAATAGAAGAAAATATTGTGTAAGAGTATTAAGTAATCAGTGGCTTCCCTGGTGGCTCAGATGGTAAAGCGTCTGCCTGCAATTCCAGAGACCCGGGTTCGTTCCTTGAGTTGGGAAGATCCCCTGGAGAAGGAAATGGCAACCCACTCCAGTACTCTTGCCTGTAAAATCTCATGTACAGAGGATCCTGGTAGGTTATAGTCCTTGGAGTTGCAAAGAGTTGGACACAACTGAGCAACTTCACATGGTTCCATGTTTCCATAACGTAATCAAGTAAAGATGGAGTTTATATAATTAATGTAAAAATGTATATATATTCATGGGAAAAAACTTTAAAATTGTAATAATGTAGTTACAGGGAAAAAAGTTCTCAAATAATATATAGCCCAGCGATAGGTGAAATGATACCTAAAAGCAACAAATATTGCTTTGTCAGCAGAATATGGGCATGTGTTGATTTTTCCTTTTATTTTCTTTTAAATGATTGTGTGTTTTTCATTGAGATGATTTGCCACAGGGTGAGGAAAACCTGTTACTACTTTTGACAAGAGATTATGGTTGGACCAACTTGCAGGGAAACCTGAGTCCAGAGTTTTAGTGAGACACTTTCCGTTCCCCCGCCCCACACCCCCGGCTGGAGCCACCTTCGCTTGGCCCAGGTGGACGGCTAATTTCACTGGTGACATTAACGCCCCTGGAATGGATGTATGGGATGGTGGAGCTGAAAATATCCCAGTGCAAGGGCAGTTTCTCTAGAAAGCCCAGAGCCGTCTACTTTCTCCCAAGGGCTGGGGAGGTCACTCTCCAGCGGCCAGTGCTGCGAGGTGACAACCACGGCTGGGGTAAGATCTGCTTCTGGACCCTTGCGCACGTTAAGGACCCCTTCTAGGCATTGCTTTTGCTGCAGAGGGTCACCTTGGGCCCTCAGAGTGAGGAGGGCATGCTCACCACGGGGGCCGCCCAGCTCTTGTACCTGTAATCCCATCGGAGCTCTGGCTTCCTTTTGGGGAATGCAAGGCGGCAAGGCCCCTGCCTGTCCTCGGCTCCTCCACAGGTGGTCCTCTCACATCCTCCTGTCCAGTTTTAGAGAAGAGTGGGGGAAGCAGATACCCATGGTGGGACCAGAGCTGGCTAAGGTGCCTTGGGAGGCTGGACCTGAGTCAGACTGTATGCTCTGAGATGAGCGGTTTTGCAGGTCACCATGTCCGCTCCAGGTTCACTACCTGACATTTGGGTCTCAACCCTCCAGGACTATTACTGCTTCCAGAAGCTTCCAGCAGCCCAAATTCAGATAGCTGCGAGGTTT